>NC_136059.1:1270202231-1273085564 GCF_964261635.1 Lissotriton helveticus | reverse complement strand
GGGGTGGGCGGACATCTCCGTTCCACCCACGGAATGTGAGGAGATGTGTCCCTTTTGCATTGAAGGCGGAGAAACAAGGCAAAAATCCTCACACTCGGAAAGTTGGCTGCCCGCCTCCCGCCTGCCTCCCTGGCGAGGAATGCGCATGTGCAGGCTCCCGCGCATGCGCAGTTCCAAGAAGAAGGCTAGATGGACAAGGATGACCCCGCAATAAGGTAAGTTTTATTTAAATCTTATTTTAGGCTTTTTGTAATGTTTAAGACATTTTTATTGAATTTTCAAGTACATACGACAAAAAAAGGAAAATAAGAACAAAGGGGAAAAGCAATTATAAAAATATAAAGCATATTATAAAATAAAGGTAATCTAATACCATAGTGGTGCATTATGAGCATAACTATGGAGAAAAAGAAAGAAGGAAAAGAAGGGAAAGGTGAAGAAAGAAACGAAAAAAGAAGAAAAGAACTAGTGTAAGGAAGTACATACAGAAAGATATGTTGTGAAAGGTAGCCAAAGAAGATCAGATTTAATTTTTTGAGAGATAGAGGTGGAGGAGACATTAGCAATTCTCTGCTCATCACAAATAAAATTCCACCAAGTTAAGGAAGATATTTTAGAATTATCTTTCCAGGATGATAAAATAACTTTAAAGTCTAATGCATTAAAAAGGTCAAATAACAGGGAAACAGAGGATGAGTCGTGAACATTAGGTGAAGAAGAACCTAGAAAAACATTTTGAATCGATAATGTAAGATCACACTTAAAAAATGTCATGCAAATAAGCCAAACAGATTTCCAAAAGGTTAATACAATTGAACATTCATAGAGTAGATGTCTCAATGTGCCAGTATCATTGGAACAGGACCAGCATAATGGAGAAGAAGATGAGGAAAACTTGGCGATAGAAACAGGAGTAATAACAGCTCTATTGTAAATAAAATACAAAGACTGAGTTATACGTGCAGCATCAGAAACTTTGAATAACTTAGACCATAATTTATCGCACGTCACAATAGAAAGAGAAACGGACATATCAGTTTCCCATGCAGTTTCAATGGGGGATTTAGGCCTTTCAGTAACATTTATAACAAAAACTTACGTACAAGAGCAGCTTTTGGCCTGTGTGTTGGTAATAAAAGATATAAGGGTGAGGGCGGGGTAAGGGATGGTGTATCAGTTGGAAGGTCAAAAGTTGCTAATTGTATTTGTAAGGCATTTGAAATTATGGTATATTCATTAATACAAGAAGCAGGTAGTTGATATTGTGCTTGTAGAACAGGAAAGCGAATAACAAAATTTTGGTGAAATAATTGGTGTACAAAAATAATTCCCTTCTCCTTCCAATATTTGTAATAGAATGATTTACCTTTATATTTAAGAAATGTGTTATACCATATTGTAGAGGATAAAAAACATTGAAATTGAGTTAAACTATTAGAAAATGTATTATAAAATAGATTCTGGGAATATTTTAAAATAGGATTATTGAACATGAAAGTACTGTTAGACATATTAATTACGTTCTGAAAAGAAAGTCTTTTAGTAAGGAGCATTAAAAAATGACCCATCTAGGAATAGGGATTTCAGCGAAATCCTAGGATAAAGCAAAGGATTGCTTAATCAAAAAAGCAGAGTGATAAGCTTTAAAGTTTGGAAATCGTAGACCACCCTCAGTCTTAGGGCGAATAAGTTTGGAAAAAGCAATTTGTGGATGTTTATTGTTCCATAAAAATTTTATACAAGTGGTGTTATTTTGAGAAAAATAGGAGTTGGGAATCCGAATAGGCAACATAGATAATGTGTGGAGAACATGAGGCACAATCCTCATTTTAATAGTATCCAACCTACCCCACCAAGAAAGAAATAGAGGAGACCAAGTGAGAAGGAGTGATTGGATATGAGTAAGTAACGCACTAAAGGTGTATTTAATTGTGGTGGACAAAGCGGTGGAAAACCAGATATCAAGATATTTTATTTTGGTGGGACACCAAGCAAAATTAGTATCTTTAAACATAAATTGGTAACAAATGGAGTTTAAAGGTAGAACTTCTGTCTTTGAAAGGTTTAGTTTATAACCAGAGATACTTGAATATAATCGAACCTCATCCAAAAAGGGTGGAAGGGAGTCAATGGGGTTCGACATGTAAATTAATATATCATCTGCATATGCAGATATTTTGGTTTCCATGGAGTAATAGGTAAAACCAGAAATATGTGAATTAACACAAATACGCTCCAGGAAAGGTTCAAGGCATAAAACAAATAATAAAAGTGAGAGAGGGCATCCCTGACTTGTACCACCTGGAAAGGAAAAAAAATTGGAAAAATGATTGTTAACAAAAATACAGGCTCGAAGGCATGAGTATAATAGTTTAATATAAGAAATAAAAGTAGGTCCAAAACCAAAGCATTGTAGAGTTTTAAACATAAATTGCCAATTGATATGATCAAAGGCCTTTTCGGCATCCAAAGATAGTGCTGCAAGAGGAGATGTATACTTTTTACCATATGAAATAATATTTGCAAACATTCGGGCATTGTCCGATGCCAACTACCCTTCACAAATCCAACTTGGTCAGTTTTAACCAATAAAGGAATATTGGATTCAAGTCTGGAAACAAGAATCTTGGCACATATTTTACAATGATAATTTATTAAAGTTTTTGGGGCAGAAATTTTTACAATGGGAATGGTCTTTTTCCGGTTTAGGAATTATAATAATTAAAGCGTCCATAAAAGAGCCGGAAGCTTTAGCATCCGCAATAAAGGAATTCAAATGTGCCAAAAGTTTAGGAACAAAAATAGGTTTAAAGGTGGTGTAAAATTCAACAGGGAGACCATAAGGACCTGGAGCTTTTGATTTTTTTAAAGAGTCAATAGCGTTAGTTATCTCTTGAGCCGTGACCTCTCTTTCTAATTAATTAAATTAATCAGGGAGAGAAGGGGGAGAAAAAGGTATGTAAATTTTGATTAGTGGTAAATGTATCATCAGAATAAAGAGATTGATAATATTCATGAAAAACTTCAGCAATGTCTTCATCTGACGATACCAATGTTTTAGTAGATTCATTTAGGATGGGACCAATATTTTTACGTTCAGACTTAATTTTCAGATAGTTTGCTAACAACTTACCCGCTTTACTCTGACCACCATGATATTTGGATTTAATTTTAAGAAGAACATTACAGGCTTCAATTGTTGCCAATTTGTTGAGTTCAGATTTATGAAGGGTGGAAGAAGACTTAGACGTGAAATACGTATGTTCCAATAATTTAAGATGTTGTAATTGGTCAGTATATTTTTTCCATGTGACTTTCTTTTTATTTGAAACATACAAAATAGTAAAAGCATGAAAAGAGGCCTTGAAGGCATCCCAATTATTAGAAATAGAAGTGTCCAGTGGATTGTTTAGGTTAAAAATGTCATTAATAAAAGTGGTGGCTTCTTTGATATATACAATATCAGATAATAAATAGCTATTAAGTTTCCAGCGACTAAAGTGGAGGGAGGTAAGTGAAAGGTCTAGAACAGCATGTACGGGTGCATGGTCAGAAATAAAGATGGACCCAATTTCTGATGTTTGAATAGAAGGAAGCATAGATTTACTAACCAAAATATAATCAATTCTAGAGCAAGTTTGATGCACATTAGAAAAAAAAGTATATCCAAGTGAGTCAGGGTTACATGTCTTCCAAACATCATATATTGAACGAGAGGCAATGGCTGATTGAAATGCTTTGTGGGATTTATCAGGGTTAAATTTACATTTAGACAATCCGTCAGAAAAAGGATCAATCCATTGGTTAAAGTCCTCATCAACAATAATATTAGGGCAATCTATGGAAGAGAGTAGAATTTTCATATCATTCTAAAACTTAGGCTCAGGTTTGACAGGGCCATAAATATTTTGCAAGACTAGAGTCTTTTTGTGTATAACAACCTTTGCCATTACCCAACGTCCATCATCGTCATTTTGAGTAGTCAAAATGTGTACAGATAACGACTAATGGAACAATATAGCAATATCCCCTTTTTTGCAAGATGCAGGGCAATAAATAACGTGACCCACCCAATGCCTTTTCAACTCAAGTGATTCTGCTTCAGTACAATGAGTTTCTTGAAGAAAGGAGACCCGAGAATCAAGCTTGGATAAATGAGATAATACCTTTTGTCTTTTGAAGGGATTCCCAAGACCACAAACGTTCCACGTGACAAACTTACACATAATGGTGGGATAGGAGGGTACTACACGAATGGAGGTGATACACTTCAGGAATACATCTACAAGAGATAAAACACCACAAATGAGATGGAGATACGAAAAACATTGCAGAAGAACACACACAACTAATATACACCGGCAACAATTTAAACATTGTTATTAGAGCAGAACAAATATAGAGAAACCAAGAAAATAATAGTACGGAGACAGGGAAGAGACTACAGAAAGAAAATAGCAGGACACAACAGAAAAAGTAGAAAAGAAAAAGAAAGAAGGAAAAGGAAAAGGAAAGAAAAAAAGAAAGAAGTAAGTAAACAGATCAAGGCAAAACAACCAGATCTGTAAGAAAAGAAGAAATCGAAGAAGGGGGAGCATAGTGACGCGAGATGGTACGAACCTCAAAAACAAGAATAAGAAGACAAGAAAAAGAGAGCCTCATCATCATATGAAAAAAATGCACATTCTAAGAGGATAAATACAACAAATAAATTATTTTAAAATGGCAATCCTGAAAAATTAGAAAAGTCAAGTATTAGTATCCATTCCATTGGATGAAAGGTTATGTAGTTAGAGTTTGAGTATTTCCGGATCATTCCGGAGTAATCTTGCAGAGACAAGGATGAAGGATTCCATATTGAATGTTAAGATGTCTCATCTGAGGACGAAAGGCGAGGAATTCTTTGCGACGTGCATTAGTTGCATTGCAGATATCCTGTGAAATGAAGATATTATGGCCAGACCAAATAGGACGACATTTAAGTTTGAAAGCCTTCAAAATAGTCATTATATCACTAAATTCCTAAAAAAGCATTATGATGCCACGTGGTTTTGTAGCATTGGGGTTTAAACGTCCCAAATAATGCGCTCTTTGTATGTTGAGAGGAGTAGTTGAGGATTTAAGATCCAGGAGTTCAGGAAGGAGTTTCTGCAGAAACAGAACCATATTCGACTCTTCAATATTTTCCAGAAGACCATAGAGTCATAAGTTATTTCTACGATTTCGATTTTCGAGGTCCTCTGCGTGGATTTTTAGCTTATGAATTTCCTCTTCTAACATTGAAATGTCGGTAGAGACACCTTGTAGGTCGCTAACACGTTGTTCCAGTTCCAATACTTTGCCTACCATAACAATCCATCTTTCCTCAATTTATTTTAATTTTTCATTTGTTGCAAACATAAAAGGTAGAAGACCACGGACTCCATCTAAAATAGAGTCCAAAACCGGATTCTGAGATGAATGAATGGGAGAAGGTGGGTCATTTTTATGTCTCTTTGGTTTCGTACCAGATAGGGAGGACCTAACAGAGTGGATATCATTAGCCATTATAGTAAGCAAAGAACTCACCAAAAGACAGGAGTAAAATGGAGGAATTACAATAAAGACCAGAGATACTACAGTGGATGCGAAGATAAGAATGAAGAAGGCCTTCAAAATGCACAAATATTAATTAAAATGGTTGAAGTAGAGTTCCTCAGAAAAAACACAGTTAGATAGATAGGGTGCAGCATTTCCACATTGTATTGACAAGCAGATGAGGAAAATTATACACGAGAGAGGATAGATTAATATTGTGAAAGAGTTAGCTGGTTATTGGAAACATAAAGCTTAAGCCTTCATCTCAGCCACAACACTGTAGAAAATATATGAAGCAATTGAGGACATTTAGATATTATTGTAGTAGATGCGGCATATCAGCATGACAAGATGCAGGCTCAGCGGACAAAAATGGCGGCCGCACACATCTCCAATACACGAAAGCTTGCCGCAAATTGACAAAATGCTTGAAGGAGGTGCAAAATCAGGAACAGTATGGACACCAAACACACAGCATGACCTGCAGATCGAATCAGCAGCTCCAAAGAATATGTGGCACAAAGAGGTCGAGTTCTACAAAAGAGTGCCACTTTGGTGAGGTATTGCTTTCTGTCAGAGCAAACGAAAGGGCACTACAAAATGTTTATAATCCTGAATCAGGTGTTTTCCCAGGATATTATTTCGACGTACAAGGCTTCAAACAGGATTGCTGAGATGCTCGAAAAATTTACATGACGGGTGGCGAAAATTACAGGGTGATTACAAGACACAGGCTCGGCGTCCTAAAATGCGGCCGCCCGCGTCTCTGACGAGAGAAGAATTAAAGCGAGCTTCAACGGTGAAAGAATGCTGCTCCGGTGTTCAAAATGCGGTCTGCAGACTCACCGCATACTTAAACAGGAAGACCCGTCACTCCGGTCTTGAAGCGACAGGAAAGAGGCTCAGCAGGATCTTACGCGTCACCTACGGAAACGGAGCTCTCACGCTGGGTCTGCCATTCCACCTTGGCGAAAGCCATGCCCCCTTATTTTAGGCTTTTTATTCTCATTCAATATTGTGGGTGGGAGGAGGGCGGCGGGCGGCGGGCGGCGCGTAATGGAAATATGCAGAGAGGCACAGAGATTAGTTCAATCTCCGTGCCTCTCCGCGTAAGCCCCTTACGCTACTTCTGCCCACCCCTAGTTAAGAGTAGGAGCGCAAAACCTGGCAGAGCCAAAAGCACCCTTCAGATGGTAAGCTTAAAATCACACTCTTGTTAAGATCTTACTTCAAAGTACTACAAGAAGTTTAAATCTGGTGAGGCAGGGTGAGGTTTGCAGGAAGGGGGCAGGGGGGGTTGATTGATTTCGAAGTAGAATTTGCCAATATGGAGGTATCAGGGGCCCCACTCTCAGGAGACACTCCAACCTCAGGTATTGAGAGACCTGCTTCAGCGCAGAGGGAGAACGAAAAGGAGGTGGAGGGACAAGGGCCCCAAGTTGTATTCCAGGGACTGCCTCAAGCAGTGGTGGGAGGCGCCGACGCAGGCATGATGGCCCAAAAATCAGACGACACCTCGGTATTTTCCCTGAAGGCCGAACTTGCTTCACTTTCGGTGGATATCAAGAAGGGGTTTGAGGTTGCGGCCGCAAATCAAGGAGAGATCAGATGCTTTTGCGAGTTGTTGGAGAGGAAAGTGGATCTTTTAAATGCCAGAACTGAGTCTTTAGAATCTACTGTGGGCGTGTAAGCAGATCAGCTTGGTCTTGTGGAAGCAGACTTAGTTACTCTTAAAGGGAAGAGTGGGCCCTTCAAGACAGGTTAGAAATTTTGGAGAACAATTCACGAAGGAACAACCTGTGTATTTTGAATGTCCCTGAGGGGAGTGAGGGGGATGACCTCAAGTCCTTCATGATTACGCTCCTGAAGGAGTCCCTTGAACTAGAACAATCAGAAGAAGAGACTTTCAGAGAATACACAGAGACCCCTTCAGAAGGAACCCAAATAGATCCAAGCCAAGAAAGATACTTGTAAATGTTCATACCTACTCGCTGAGGGAGAAAATTCTTAATCTATCTCTTAAGTATAAGTCGCTGAAGGCTAAAGATTTTACATTCCGAATCTGATCTGACCTGGCCCGGGCAACTCTAGATTGGCAATGGTAGCTGGGTAGGAAGCTGGAGGATTTTAAGAGGCTCGGGCCATGGCTCAACTTAAATTTCCTGCCTCCCTGAGAGACATGTTCAAGAATAAAATGCATAATGTGAGATCAGGAGGCAGATGAACTGCTTGCTACTAAGGAGAAGGGTGAGGTTTAGACAGGGATAGAGATCGCCTTTTTCTTCTCCTCTCCTAGCTTCCCCTAGCTTTTCACTGGTACCTCACTTGGATTACCAGCATGAGAGAAGGACGAGTTGCTTAGTTGCTTAGCAACACTAGTAAAGGGCCCCACAAGAGAGTGTTTTGGACCAAGATCGTGGGCTGTAGTATGGCTCGGTAGGTTCAGTTGGGGTGGCATACTCACTCTTAAGACTAGACAAAGTCAGAGTTAAAAAAAAGATATATATATTTATATATAAAATAAATATAAAAAATATAATATGGGAAAAAAATATATTAAACATTTTTTTTTAGGTTAGTGAAGGTTAGAATCCTTTAGGGTTGGATAGGTTTCCTTTCAATATCTTTTCTTTTTTCTTTTTGCACTTTTCTTTGTCTTTAAGGCGGGGGGGCGGGCGGGCATCTCTGGGAGGCAACTATCTGGACTCCATCTGTCCAGATGATTGGGGTCAGGGTTCTCCAAGGGTGGGGGGTGGGATGGAAGGGGCACAAGGGATGGAGGTAGGTGCAGCAGGGCAAAATAAAATATCCTCATTCTCCCTATTTTTATTCCATCTTACCAATTTTAACCCAAATTGCAAGGGCAATGCAAAGGTGCTGACCTGGGATCTGGTGCTGGTGCTGGTGTCTCCAATTTCTGTTCTTGAGTACAGGCGCAGATTTGATCCACCATGATCTCCATACAGATTCTCTCCTTGAACGTCAATGGCCTGCGCACCAGACGGAGAAGAGATAAGAGCATACAATATCTCCGGGATTTTCCTGCGCAGGTCATTGTCCTTCAGGAAACACATCTACTTGAGGAGGAGACAACCTCTCTCTTTAAACGCCTAAGATGGGTTGGTTTGTATGCATATACTAGTCAGTCAGCAAATATTAGAGGGGTCCTAATTTTATTTAAGAAATCAACCAGGGCTCGGATTCTATCTCAGCTAGTGAACCCACGTGGCAGATGGGTCATTGTTAAAGTTGTGATAATGGAGACCCTGCTTACCTTGGTTGGATACTATGGATCCAACCATGATGACCCCTCCAGTCTTAAGACTATTTTTTCTCATTTGCTTGACTTTCCAGAACGAATGGTCCTGGCTGGGCATTTTAATATTGTTTTGAACCCTTCATTAGATAAGACTCCAAATAACAGAGCTTTGGTTCCTTCTAAATATCTGGATTTTGTAATTGGAGCAATGAAGCAGTTCACCCTCTTGGATATCTGGAGAGATAGATCAGGCCAGCAGCCAGGTGTCTCATACCGAAACTACAAATATCAGCACCAATCCAGAATAGATTTTGTGTTGATTAGTTATTCGTTAATAGGCAAGGTAAAAAATATTTTGTATCTGGCACCCCATCTTTCAGACCATTCAGGGGTTCTTTTGGGATTGAAATGTCCAGTACCCAGCTCTGTTAGGACGTGGTCCTTTGACCTTGCCTTACTTTTGGAGGAAGAGGAGATCTCCTTTCTTTAACAAGAAATTGAATGCTTTTTGGAGGTGAACTCTGGTTCAGCTTCAATAACGACAGTTTGGGATTTGCTAAAAGCTTTTTTGTGGAGCCAAATCACCAGCAGGTCCAGCTACAGAAATAAGAAATACAAAGAAGAGATCTCAGATATTGAAACCAGGTTGAAGGATGCGGAAGTTGATTTATCCAGTCAAGTTCCCCCTGAAATCCAGGCTAAGATTGACAGCTTAAAAGCCCAGTTAGAAAATGTCTTAACCATTAAGCTTACCCGAAGATGGGAGGCAAGTAAGATCTCCTACTTTGAGTATGGGGAAGGGGCAGGCAAGCTCCTTGCATGAAAGAGCAAATCAGATCAAGCCAGGAGCTATATCAAGGAAATCATTAAAGATTATGGCATTCACTCTATAGACCAGGAAATTTGTGGTGCTTTTCAGATCTTTTTTCAAGAGATTTATCGTGAAGATAGTAGAGTGGATAGCCCTAGCGCACAGAGGTGGCTTGGAGGTATACCCCTCCCTTCCCTCAACCCAGATCAATAGGAACATCTAGATCAAGCCTTCTCTTACGCCGAGGTTAGGGATGCTATCTCATGTTGCAAGAACGGGAAGGCTGCGGGTCCGGATGGGCTCCCAGCCGAGATTTATAGGCTGATGAGCAATAAGATCGTCCCCACCCTGATGTCTCTTTTTAATCAGATATTATAAGAGAGCCTAAATCTCCCAGCTTCGTTGAATGATGCCACTATAGTCCTGATCTTGAAACCAGGGAATGCTCCATCAAGCTGTGGGTCTTATAGGCCCATATCACTCCTGAATGCCTATTATAAAATCTTTACTTCAATACTGGCAGCAAGACTGGGACTTGTGGCAGGGAACATTCTTCATTTAGTTCAGAAGGGTTTTGTCAGAGGTCAACAGCTCTCACACCTCACGTATGATTTTATTGGTGCGATCGATCTGGCTTCTGCTTATTCCATCCCACTGGCAGCTATGACCCTTGATGCTACCGAGGCCTTCGACAGGGTAAATGAGATCTACCTGTCGGAGTCTTGAAGAAATTGAATCTAGGAGAAAAATTCTGTCGCACAGTACAGTCGATTTACCAGAGTCCAGCGGCCAGACTTCTTGTAAACAGCAATATTACTGATTCTTTTAAGATCTCTAGGGGGACCAGACAGGGCTGCCCACTCTCCCCTCTCCTTTTTGATCTATACATTGAGCCATTTGCTCAACGGCTCAGGGATGATCCCAATATCCACTCTTTCAAGTATGGGGAATGGGAGAGGAAGGTAGCCCTGTGTGCTGATGATATTCTAGTTCTCTCTTCCAATTTACATGCAACATTTCCAGATGTCATAAGTCTAGCTCAGGAGTTTGGTCTGGTTTCAGGTTATGAAATTAACGCTTCAAAAATGGAGATTATGGTTTGGAATCAAGGAGTAACTCAGGATCAGTACCAGACCAGTTCCAAAATTAGGTATTTCGGGATAAATATCCTTCAAGACATCACTAAAATTGCGGAGACCAACTTTACTATAGTGGCAAGGGAGTGTCAGAGGCTAATGAAATCCTGGGCCTCAATCCACTTATCCATTATCAGCAGAGTCAATCTGGTTCAGATGTCAATACTCCCGAAAATTACTTTTGTCTTTAATTGTATTCCCCTCCATTTTGGGAAATCTTTAATTGATAAACTGCAGAGGGATATAAATTTGTTTGCTTGGGCATATAAATCACCCAGGATTGCTTGGAAAAAACTGAGGCGCAGGAGAGAGAAGGGAGGTCTTGCTTTGCCAGATGTCCAGCTTTATGCTTGGGCCATCCAACTTTCGCATTCGAGCATGCTCCTGAAAATGCCTGTTAACACCGGTGCGGGAGGGATGTTTTTGGCTATGCTCAGGGGCACTAATCTACCTGTAGAGGGTTTTTGTTCAAATTTCGTGATTCAAAGTTGTTTAAAAAGATTACGCTGAAAGTTCTCCAGGGCTTAGGTAAAACATGGGCAAAATTAAGGAATTCAGCCACACTCAGTTTTTTCTCCAGCCACACTCGGTTATTTCTCCAGCCAGGCTCCCCTCTGGGATTCCCCTGGGGCTCCAGAGTGCTTGAGTGATAGGCTGGCAATTCCCTTGAGGGAAGCCGGACTGGAGGTCTGGGGGGATCTGATCCCAGACGGCACCCTTGTTTCATGGAAGCAACTTAGGGACAGGGTCAGAGTAGGTCTCTCTAGATTTAAATATCTTCAGTTTGAAAGCTGGGCTCATTCACACTCACAAACAATTTGTGGAAGCTTACTCGGAGATAGCAACTCCCTGGAACATCAGCTTGTGACTAAGCCCCCTGGGAGGAAGGAAGTTTCTTTCTGGTACCAAGCCATATCTGAAGCGGTGGATGGTGAATTCAAACTTACCAAGGAACTGTGGGGAGGTTCCTTACCAGCACAAGACTGCGATACATTATGGCAGCTCATGTAAGATCTTATATGAGGTAGTAAAACCGGCATGGCTAAAAAGGAACCATCTGTTTACCATCCACAGGGCCTATTTTTCCCCACTAAAACTCTCAAAAATCACCAAAGGCTCCCCTGTCTGCTGCAAGAAATGTGGGCTGGCCTCAGCTTCTGACATCCACATCTTTATAGAGTGTCCTGGCCTAGTTTGCTGCCTTATTACTCTCTGGGCTATGCCGGACACTCCCAGTCTGGTACTGGCAGCTCTACGACGAGGGCCATCTAGCTCTTGGAGCGTAGCAGAAGAGTTATCTCAGCTGGTTTCTTCATTAGCACCTAAACAAGTCCTGGTACTGGTAGGTGGATGTTTCCATTTCCAGACGCCTACGCCTCTCAGCTTGCTGAGTGTGGGTATAGACAACTTGAGTGTGTACTGAAGTGAGATTGGTGGCGAATGAGGACAAAATAAAAAACTTGGTGGCAGAAGGGTCTTACCATTTCCTGTACTTTCCCCTTGCGCTAGCACAGTTTTAGAAGCCTAGCTCCAACGCAGGCAACCTTGCACCATGGTGCAAGGGTGTCTGCGTTGCATGCAGGATTGTGTTTGTACAGGAAGGGGCACCTTCATGCACACATTCCTGGGAGGCTTTTTCCCCTTTTTTTATGTGAGCTGTAGAAAGAGGAAACAACTAGGAGAACTAGTGATATTTCTTCTCGTTGTGCCTTCCCTTGGGAGGCATAATGTTTTGACGCATTCCTAGGTTTACAGGGTCTTGTAAATCTGGGGATGCATCAATATTCATGCGTGTTGCGTGGAAACAATCACCGCAACACCCATGGCACACCTCCCTAACACAGAGTAAGGCAACAGAGAAATTTGTGCTGCCTTACTCCATAGTTATGAGTCAACTCAAAGCCATGCAAAGTGGCATTGCATGGCTTCATAAACATGATTTAGGGGGTTGTACCCCCATTGTGTCACAAAACTGACACAATGTTGGTGCAAGAGCCTCGCGAATATGGGCCCAAGTTTCATTGTATACATCAATGGAACAGCTATTCTATCAAACAGCAACAGCTTTGTGAAGGCATGTTTCTAAGTAGTTGGGCAAATGTTTATTTTCCACCACGCTGGCAAAATGCTTATCACTACTTACTGGTGGTTAGAACTTCCAGAGCAAGACCACTGCTACTGAGAACGTCTGAACCTGATTTAGAGTTTGGCAGGCCAGATACACTGCCACAAATGTGGTGGAGTGCCCTGTTGACAAAAGTGTCAGTGTGCCTGCTCTGTTTTGACTTGGACGGACTGTCATGTTTCTGAGAGGAGTTCCCAAACTGACTCTGCCATTGAAATGCCTACTGCAAAGGGACCAACAGAGTTGGATATGTTGGTGAAAGGACAACAAAGCCTGTGATATTAAGAGCAGATAGTCTGATATTTGTATTCCATTTGAGGGTTCCCTGGCATTCCCAAATTAAAGAAGAAATAGAAAAATGACCCGCACAACTTTAAAGAAGGATTGCAGTGTATCAGGTTCACTTATTTTTTGTTTTCAAAAATGAAATCCCACTTTGGAAGCTTGCTGGGGGAAAACAAAAAGGTTGGGTGAGCAGCGACTTGAAACATGGCGGCCGCTCAACAAGCTTTCAGTACCTTCAGAGAAGCTACCATGGCAGTGACTCCTCTGAAAGCATAAAGAACTCCGCAAGGCCGGTGGAGATCTCAAAAGATGGCTGGTGATAGTCCAGCCACAGAGGTAGTGGAAGTGATGGCATGTCACGCATCATAGTACAAATAGGGCCCTTTGTGTTTTGTTTCTGATTCAATAAACTTTGGAACATGTTACAGAGAGGTAATTTGAGAAAACAAGGTTGAATGCATTTAAAAAGCTTTTCTTTTTCTGCACGAGCAGGCTGGAAGTGGAAAAAACAAAGTGGCATATTCACAATGAAGTGGCAGGGTGTGGCATTAGCCTCCTTGGCTTAATGCCACGCTCCTCCACTTTAGAAAGGCATTACAACAATATGGTACAGTCCTGTGTTTCCACCTGCGCTGGCGCTAAATTTAGTGGCCTAGCGCCAACGCAGGCACCCTTGCACCATAGTGCACGGTGTCTGTGTTGAGTGGAAGCTTGTTTATATGCAGGAAGGGTCACCTTCCTACACATAAACAATCAATGGGCTTTTGCTGTTTCTATGTGTGCTGCACAACGTAGCACACATGGAAACAAAAAAAATAACGAGGAGAAATAAAGCATTTCTCCTCGTTTTGCCTGTTTAAAACCAGGATTTCCCTGGTCTTAATTTTGGCGCTGTCTCCTATTTATGCTACACTAGTAAATAGGGGACAGCATCAAAATCAATGGGTGTTCGGTGGAACGACCACGCAAACATCCATTGCCCTCCCCTTTCACGCTAAGTACAGCATGGAAGGGTGCCTTATTTACAAGGCAAAACCAAAAGGGATGATGGACGGAGTGTTGAACCATGCAAGCACTCACCCCCAGTCAACTGATCTGGGTTTAATCCATCATCATTCTTTAGCTCACTCCGCCACCCCAGTTCAGTTCAGACATGGCCATATGCAAATCAGTCTGACCCTGTGCCTCATGGGAACAGTCCAGCCCAAACTGCCAAGCCATGTCTTCCCTGGACCGGAAACAACCATCCTAGGACCAGTTTCTGGCTAATCAGCCATCATTAGCCAGGCTAGCTTGAATCCAGTGGCAAACTAAGCAAGGGACCCACGTCTGGGAATACCCTGCCAACTTAGGGCGAACAAAGCGAAACCAAAAGGGATGATGGACGGAGTGTTAAACAATGCAAGCAATAAGGACTAGCTACTTAGGAGAGAATTTAGGAGACTCAGATAGGTACGTCAAGAGAAAAGAAAAAGCACTGTTTTCCTTATAAAGCCCTCACCCACCGACCTAGTCGGTGGCATGCTTCATCATCGGGCCCACCACAGTGGCACCGAATGTGCCCCGGGTGTGCTGCAACGCCAGGTGACTGCGGAGCTGGTATATTGCTGAGTGTGCTGTGAAAAGGGTGAGAGAAGTGAAGTTTTAAAAGGCTATACAGTAGGTCCCAGCACCCGAGGGTTACTTATCTTTAATAAACTGGGCCTCTGTTAGCAGATAAAAAGGCAAGGAGACGTGGACTGGAGTGCTGATTATGACCTCCAACGTCTAGTGTGGTCTACATGTTTCAGCCAGTGCCTTGTAGATTTTAAGCTGGCTTTCCTCAGGACCATTGGGTATGTGAAACAGTGCAAATTAAATAATAAACTTAAATTTAAGTGGTTGTGTAATTCTTTGGCTATGTGAAGCGCACGCTAAGGCGCTATAACTGTTAGAGGGGGATTCCCTCAAGCTTGATCTGTTATTTCTTGTAAAAAGCTTCTAGGGTCGCCTGGCAGAGAAAAAGACCGAGTAGTTCGGTCTGGTTCCTCCTTGGACCTATTCGTCCTTCCGCGGCGCCCGAAATGTAAGTTTATTATTTAATTTGCACTTTTTCACATACCCAATGGTCCTGAGGAAAGCCAGCTTAAAATCTACAAGGCACTGGCTGAAACATGTAGACCACACTAGACGTTGGAGGTCATAATCAGCACTCCAGTCCACGTCTCCTTGCCTTTTTATATGCTAACAGAGGCCCAGTTTATTAAAGATAAGTAACCCTCGGGTGCTGGGACCTACTGTATAGCCTTTTAAAACTTCACTTCTCTCTCCCTTTTCACAGCACACTCAGCAATATACCAGCTCCGCAGTCACCTGGCGTTGCAGCACACCCGGGCACATTCGGTGCCACTTTGGTGGGCCCGATGATGAAGCATGCCACCGACTAGGTCGGTGGGTGAGGGCTTTATAAGGAAAACAGTGCTTTTTCCTTTCTCTTGACGTACCTATCTGAGTCTCCTAAATTCTCTCCTAAGTAGCTAGTCCTTATTGATATATACATATAATCCAGGGGATACGGGCTAGCCTATCTAGTCCTCTCTCTCTCATTGATCTAAATAAAACAATGCAAGCACTCAACCCCAGTCAACTGATACCGGTTTAATCCATCATCATTCTTTAGCTCACTCTGCCACCCCGGTTCAGACATGGCCATATGCAAATCAGTCTGACCCTGTGCCTCATGGGAACAGTCCAGCCTGAACTGCCAAGCCATGTCTTCCCTGGACCGGAAACAAGCATCCTAGGACCGGTTTTTGACTAATCAGCCGTCATCAGCCAGGCTAGCTTCAATCCAGTGGCAAAGTAAGCAAGGGACCCACGTCTGGGCAGTTCGGGCTGGACTGTTCCCATTGGGCGCAGGGTCAAGACTGATTTGCATATGGCTGGGTCTAAACTGGAATGGCATGGTGAGCAAACAATGATAGATTTAGGCCCAGATCTCTGTACTGGGGTGAATGTAAGACATTGTTCTGCATTCTGTCCATTAATAGTTCTTTTTGCATTATTTACAAGGCAGCGCAGCGTTAAGTGGCTTTACACCGCCTTGTTAATAAGGCGAAGCACATATCACCACAGGAACGTCACTAAAAGTGACTTTCCTGTGGCGATAGCGGCTTGTAAATATAGCTTTGAAAATCAGCCAGTTATTCTTGTAAGAGAGGGGCAAAGCTTACACATTACAAACATCTTCACTACTTGTCAACAATCTCTGATCTTGAACTATTTGATTTGAAATTAATTGATAATGGTGGAAGGCATTCTCTTATTCATTTTGAGTGGCGCTTTTGAGCATCACATTGAACTGAAATGAAGAGACCTCCGTTGGCTCTTTATTACAACATAACAAATTGAAACCACAACCTAGTTCAAACCAAAGGATACAGCGTAGGATTATAGCTTAACATAGAGTGAATGTTATGGGTAGATACGACATGATAATTCATTTCTGTAAATTACTGCTAAATAGGAGACAAAGGCCCTGATTACGAGTTAGGTGGTATTTATTGCACATGATAAATAACTATACCACGTGGTGCATTATTTCTTGAGTGCGCTAAATGACACCTACAATGAGTTGTTGGGGAATAACATGTATATTTCACACACTTATACACACCCAAATCTGCATGATATGGTAAATAAAGTATTGGTTTCATCTGTTAAATTTCACCAGGCCTGCCGAAATTTAATAAACATTGAGTTATTTACACATCCAATAATTATGATTGTTATCATATAATTTAGCAGATGCGTTAAATAACTAAGAACTCATAATTCGAGCCTGTGGGGTGTGTGCATTGGTTGGACTATACCGACCACATCTTGATCAGGGCCTGAGGGCCTTAATCAGAGTTTGGATTTTGGAACTCTGTCACAAATGTGACGTATATGTATCGCCTTATTTCAAGTGTATTAGGATACAAAGGTGATAAGAGAAGAGTATATGCTTGAATAATAAAATGTAATAAAGCAATTGAAAAAAGTTTATAACCGTCAACATCTCGTGCCAAAAAAGTAACTCGGACCTTCGAAAATGTATTTTAGATACATTTCTGAGTAGGTGGCAAAAACTACATATTGTGCTAACCTTTTTTTTCATTAGATGGAAACAAGCTTTCTTTTTATAAAATAAAATGTAATCTTGAATTAAAATACGACTGATTCCTGTATAACACTTAAGGCTCAGCTGCTTATAAACAAAATGATATGCATTAAAATCATTATTTGGTGACATCCACAGTTTCTCTTTTCCTAGTCTAATGAACTGCTGCGCACATTTTTCATGCTTGCATTGTGTTGCTGGTTAATGTGCCGCAAGGATGATACTTTCCTTCCAACCATTTTTCCATTTCTTTCAGGAGAAGCCAAACCACCTCTGGGAATTTCGTTCCTGATATGAAAAGCTTTTCATAGCTGATTTGTTCTTTTCATAAGACACCAGCGCCTCACGACTATTTAGCAAAGAAGCCCATTCACTAACTGGACCTGATTCGCAAGGACTAGCGTGCTGAGAGATGGTAATGACGCACAATTTGGCTTTCTGGTCCAGGGTGTTTTGTTATATTTCTTGCTGTGTAATGGGCAGTTTGGCAGCTCATCACACATTTATGAAAGATTCATTATTCTTGCCTTCTATTTTCCATGCAATATGCCCTGCGTACTTTTTTCCGTAGACAAAATTTTTACATTTGTAGAATACGGGTATATTAGTTTGCAAGAAACTTTACAAACTTACATTATCAAAGTAATTGAAAAAAATATATATGTATGTTTGGACAAAATATCGAGTAAAAAATATCGGGAGACATAGGTTTGTGAAATTAAATATTGTGATTCACAAATATCGTTGACAAGAATCTCGTGTTTTTAGGTAAGTAATATTGTTTTAAATACTATATATGTTTTTAATACAGTTTTCACTAATACAGTGGTTAAAACTATTGTTTTCTAATTATTTTAATGTGTTGTAGATGATATATTAATTTTATGTTTACTATTGATTATATAAATGGTGTCAATTGTTTATTTATTTTATTCATTTATTACATTTATAAAGCGCTTGACTCACCCCAAATGAGGTATCTCCGCGCTAAGGACCAGTGTTACAACAGCACAAGGGAGAGAAAGGTTAAAACAGCTGAGTCTTAAGTTTTTTCCAAAAGGACAAGTAGTTAATTTCCTGCTGAAGATCTAATGGCAGTTGATTCCACAATTTGGGGGCCAAATAGGAGAAGGATTTGCCTCCTAATCTAGTCTGTTTAATAGGAGGAATGGTGAGCAGGCTTCTGCCTTCAGATCGAAGTGAGCGCATCGTGGAATATCTAACTAATTTTTCTGTCAGATATGTTGGGCCCATAGAATTAAGGCCTTTAAACACCAAGCAGCACACTTTGAAATTAATTCTCTTGCGGACAGGAAGCCAATGTAGGCTGTGCAAGAGAGGGAGGGAAGGAGCACGATAGGGAGCACTGGTCACCAGGCGGGCCGCAGTATTCTGGACCACCTGCAAGCTCTGTAGGTCAGAGTCCTTAGCGGATATCAGCAAGGCATTGCTAAAATCCAATCGACTCAGGACCAGAGCATGAATTAGCATTTTGCGTGTTCTCATCGGCAGGAAATGAAAGATCTTCCGGAGCAGACTCAAAGCATAGAAACAAGATCTTTTGACTGCAGCGATGTGACCCTCTAGGTTGAGATCTCTGTTGACTAGAACTCCTAGATTTTTTACCACAGTCTTTGGGGTGGGAGCAGCACCCAATTCTTCAGGCCACCATCCAGGAGACCATCTCGAGATGGCATCCTTGAACAGCATGATCTCCGTTTTCCCTGTGTTTAATTGCAGAAAGTTTCTCTTCATCCAAAGGGTGATTGTTTTCATACCTTCGGAAAACACTTTCTGAACATCAGGGGTAAATTTGCTATAAGTAAAGATCAGCTGAGTTTCATCTGCGTAGGAGATTGGGAGGAACCCAGTCTTCCTAAGCAGAGCAGCCAATGGGGCAACGTAGACATTAAACAGAGATGGACTAAGACAGGAACCCTGTGGCACACCTTTTGTTACATGTCTGAGTTTAGATTGGAAAGGGCCTAGATTAACTGTTTGGGTCCTGTCGATGAGAAAGTCCTGTATCCACTTCAGAGCTAGGCCTTGGACTCCTATACGACAGAGTCTGTCTACTAGGATTTGGTGAGATATGGTGTCGAACGCGGCGGACAGGTCAAGCAGTATCAAAATCACTGCCTGACCTGCATCCGCCAGCATTCGTACATCATCAGTTACCTTCACCAAGGCCAGTTCGGTACTGTACTTTTGGTCGGAAACCGGATTGGGAATAGTCCAAACAGTTGGAGAATTCCAAAAAGGCCGACAGATGACTATTCACGTGTCTCTCCAAAAGTTTACTGTATAGGGCTAACAAAGAGATGGGGCGGTAGTTGTTAATAACATCAGAGGCCAACTTCGTGTTTTTACGGATTGGCATGATTTGGGCAGCTTTCCAAGCTGTGATGGAATGGTTTAGAACAGAGCAGAGAGGTTCAGCTAATTCTTCAGCCAATTTCTTAGCGAACTTTGCAGGAATTAGGTCAGTGGGAGAACCTGACTTAATGGAATTTAGTAGTTGTATAGTGTCTTGGGCTGTAAGCAGGGGACATTCTTTAAGAGCACCGTGTTCCTCCGACTCAGATAGTTGGCTGATATTATGCGTAGTAGATGAGACTATTTTGCTATAAATGTCTTCTATTTTTTGGGTGAAGTAATCCGAGATATTATCGCAGAAGGATTGGGTAGGTTCTTCTTCCGTATCAAGGGTTTTTGGGTTGACAAAGGTGTTAAGGATCTGAAAAAGCATTTTGGAAGAGTTACCTGATTGTTCCAACTGCATGATAATTTGATTTTTGCGCGCTTTTTTAATGTTTTTGTGATAGGCAAGCAGAGCCGTTTTGTAGTGTTCTTTGCTTAGCCCATCTTTAGTGTGCTGCCATTTACGTTCAAGTTTTTTGCAGTTGCTCTTCTCTACCTTTAGCTCTGATGTATACCAAGTAGCCTGAGTACGGTTTGTCCTCGTGTTTGACACTTTCTCTGGGATTGTAGCATCATGAGTAGTTTTTATAGTGTGATGAAAGGACTCGAGATGATCCTCCACTGTTGCTGGAGTGGGAGCCTGCCTATTTTTAGTGAGCACTTCCTTAAATGTATCTGGAGATAATTTCTGCCAGTGTCTAAAAGTCTTTTTAGACGGAAGTGTCTTCACTTTCTCTTTCCTTACACCAAGAAGGCCAAAGGAGATCATAGAGTGGTCAGACCAAATTAATGGATCGGTTGAGGTATAAACAAGGTCTGTTGAATTTGAGAGAACCTGGTCCAATATATGACCTGCCTTGTGGGTAGGGGCGTCATTCCTTGTTGTAAGATTAAGTGATGTCATTTCCCTTGAAAAGGTAATTGCTTCTGGGTCTTCTTGATTATCATGGTGTACATTAAAATCTCCCAAGAGAATAAACTTATCTGAGGATATGACGTGTGGTGCAAGTATGTCCAGCAGGTTAGAGACAGAATTAGCAATAGGGCCTGGGGGGCGATATACAAGTGCTCCCTTCCAGCTCAGCTGTGAATGTAAATCCAGTCTAAATACTAGAATTTTGATGTTATCTGAACTGAATTTGTCTAGAGCATTGGCCTTTATAGGATCTTTATAGATTATGGAAACTCCACTGCCTACTTTATGAGACCGATCAAGTTTTAAAATATGGTATCCTGCTGGTATCACAACCGCAATATCAGGGGCAGAGGTAGGTTTTATCCAAGTCTCCGTTAGGAAACCTATGTCTGGGGCTGACGTGGAAAAAAGATCCCAGATATTTATGGCATGTTTGGGAAGTGAGAGAACACTGGCTAGGAAACAGTGCCAGTTAGTTTTAATAGGCCTGGAATCAATGCGCTGTGTAGTTAGGGATCCCGTCCTCGGCAAGGTGGTTAGGCTCTCAAACCTACACTTGATGCATGTGAAACTACCCTCGATGTTAGAGGGGAGTCGATTGGTACAAGTAATACAGTCACCATAGCCCATAGTGTGCCCTGTTATCGTCCTAATGTCCAACAGCTCCAATCTGGAGTATTTGTGATCTTTCCTGCGGGCCACTGAGTTATCCCTCCACAAAGATGTAAGGGGTATGGCGTCTGGCGGCGATCAGGCGCGGACAAGCGCAGACGGGCTTGCCTTAGGCGCGCCCGCTGCGCGCGTCCGCTGCGCGTCGTCCAGCACATTCTTTTATGTGGTCCAAGCGTTCGAAAACTAGAGCGCAAACCCTAGCCCGGAAGTGAGTATTTCTCCAAGCCAGTGAAAGAAAGAATCTCCCTCCACAGCAAACGAGCAGTGCTCGCGGTGGACCGGGGAGAGTGAAGAGAATCCCTGATGTCAAATCGAGTTAGAAGTGCGAAAGGTTCGTTTTTAAAATAGTATCACGTTTCAATTGTTATTCAATTTTTTATATAAGCTCGTAATTTTATGTGATTTAGAATATTCTATTAATTTTTAATAGTAATCTATAGTGTTGCCTTAGTTTGGTTTGTAGAGGGAGAATGTGGGAAGTTAATTAGGTAATAATTAATTAAGAATTATTTTTTAATACAAAATTGTTATTAAATATGTAATTTAAGTAATGTTGATTTATTTTTGTTATGTGTTATTTGTGAGCTATTAGGTTTGTAGTGGTATAGGATGGGAAGTAAATTAATAATCAATTGCCAAATAATTCATATTTGTTTCTAAATCATTTAATTGATTTAAAATTATGTAATTTATGGAATTATTTATTTTACTTATATTTTAGTTGCAGGCAGCTAGGAATTGTAATGAGAGAGGCAGCCATCGCCGGTACAGGTAAGAGCGGTGGGGTGGGCAGGGGAAGTCAACATACAATAGAATAGGAAAATAAAATGAAAAAAATAAATTAAACCACTTAACTTGCGCTTGCTGACTCGTCGATAAGGTAAGTGGTTTCATTAATTTTTTTATTTTATTTTCCAAATACCGTTGTATGTTGACTTACCCCTGCCCTGCTCCACCGCACGGTTCTTACCTGTACCGGTCACGCCTGGGGCAGGGTGGAAGTTAATCAAGTAATAATTAACAATTTGTTATTAATAGTTAATTAGTTATTTAATTGATTTTAAATTATGTAAATATGGAATACTGAATTATTTTACTTACATTTTAGTTGTGGGATGCTAGATTTGAAGGGGTATAGGGTGGATAGTTAATTATGTAATAATTTACAATTCATTATTAATTGTTAAATAATTAATTAATTTATTTTAAATATGTAAGTCATGGAATAGTTATTTTTTCAGTTATATTTTAGGTGCAGGCTGCTAGGATTTAAGGGTACATGGTGGGAAGTCAATTAATTTAAAATTGAATAGCAATTATTTATTAGTTGATCATTATGTTTTCATTGAATAGTAATCATGTAAATCGATTAATTACATATTAAATATATATATTCACTGAAAGAACCATAGGTTTTAGGGGTGTTATAGTTAGTTGGACATTTCACTCTTACAAAACCATTGAAATTCCCCCGTTATAGTTAGTTGTACTAACTATAACTAGCTCGCCCGCAATCCACTGCTGATCATGTCACATATTACATCATTCATGACATGGTCAGTGACATCACTGATGACATCTCAAATGACATCACTGATGACATCACTGATAACATCATCCAGTGAATGTGGTTTGGTTCGATATTTAAATAAGTATTATATATATAGCAATCTGCCTTGAAGACTGGGTGGATGTATAAGTGCCTGAATGGAGGATTTAGTAGCAATGTGATTGACTGTCTAAGTGACGAATTTAAAGTGTCTCACTAAATATATGGGATAGTGATTAAACTGTGTGAATACCTGTATCACTCTATCTCGTGTTGTGTAAACTACTACATAAGTTGGTTACTAGCTATGTGAAAGTCAGTTAAGTGAGTATTTGTATGGGATAGTGAATGTATGTGTGTGTGGTTGGGTGGGAGGTGTGTGACTGTCCAAAGATGTGTAAATAGTTGATTTATTAGGTATATGAGGTTAAGGCTGTATGTGAAAACAGTTGTTTGGGTGAGTGAATCTCTTTATTGGTGTGGTGATGAGTAAATATATTTCTCAATGATACATGTCCAAGAAACTAGAAATATAAAAGGCCGTGTATGTGACTGTTGTATATAAATAAGTATACATTAGACTCAGTGATTGTATGAGTGACGTATGGATAACTGTATACTTGTAATAGTGATTTTGTAACACACTAAGTATGAGTTACTATCTATATCAATAAATAAATTGGTGTTTGTGTAAGTGTGTAGCTTAGTAAATATAAGTATGATCAATTGTTTGCATAAGTGAGTAGGATGACTGCATAAGTGAATAGGATGTGTGCTGGTGTGTAATGTTGATGTAGGTGTATAAGTATATTTAACAGTGTTCTATTGATCTTTGTTAGCATGTATGAGTGAATCTATCGGTAAGTGTTTAGATGTGTGTGTAGATGTAGGAATCACTGAGTGGGTTTTTAAAAACTTGTATTGGTGTGTCAATGGTTTCAAATACGGTACTCCATATTTTATAATGAGTGTTGAAAGGTTATACTAGTGTATGATAAGATGTATCAGATTGTCACGTGGATGATGTCATCAGTGATGTCATCAGTGATGACATTTGAGATGTCATCAGTGATGTCATCAGCGAAGTCGCTGACCATGTCATGAATAATGTAATATGTGTCATCAGCAGTGGATTGCGCTCGCGTGAGTTATAGTTAGTACAACTAACTATAACGGGGGAATTTCAATGATTTTGTACGAGTGAAATGTCCAACTAATTATAACACACCTAAAACCTATGGTTTTTTCAGAGAATTTCTAAGGTTTTTTAAATGCTAATTCCTAACTATAACATGTCTGAAACCTATGGTTTTTTCAGTGAATTTCCAAGGTTTTTTAAATGCTAATTCCTAACTATAACATGTCTGAAACCTATGTTTTTTTCAGTGAATGCCATAGGTTTTGTAAATGACAATTTTTAAATGTATTAATTCTTATATTTCTTTTTTTAATTCTGATTTACTAATTTTTTTAAAACTATTTATTTTTAGATATTTTATTTTTTAAATTACATTGTAATTACATTATACATTACATTACAAAATATACTTTCTCAGAATGAATTACTTTAGTTTAAATACTTTGCAAATAGGCAATAGACTTTTAAGTACAGTAGTTACAGTTGTTGTAATGCGCAACACAATGTCAGACACAATGCAACATTGAGCTCAATGTGAATTTCTAGTTAAATGCAATTAGTTACTTTTTGGAAGCAAATGCAAGTTACTGGTAAGTACGCTTACAATTACTTTTCAGGGTAAGTGCTGGGCTAAAAGATACAGCACTGGGTTCTCTCCTGATAACAGGTGAGTAAATCGGAAATCGTAGCTCGGCTGATCTTAGAGGAATATTTGTACGTTTCAAAAATCAACACTTAGAAACTTTTCTGCTGAAAACCACACAATGGATTCCTATGGAAGGAAATACAAGTTACTGGTAATTACGCTTAAAACTACTTTTCAGGGTCAGTGCTGGGCTAAAAGATGCAGCACAGACATCTCTCCTGATAACAGGTGAGTAAATCGGAATTCATGGTTCGGCTGATTTTAGAGGAATATCTGTACGTTTCAAAAATCGACACTTAGAAACTTTTCAGCTGAAAACCACACAATGGATTCCTATCGAAGGAAATACAAGTTACTGGTATGTACGCTTAGAATTACTTTTCAGTGTTAGTGCTGGGCTAAAAGAGGCCGCACTGGGTTCTATCCTGATAACAGGTGGGCAAAACGGAATTCTTAGTTCGGCTGGTTTTAGAGGAATATTTGTACAATAGTGAAGGAAGGGGGCGGTGCCTGCGGTGACATGTGTGCAAACACGCCCTGTGGCGCGTGTTAAGTTGTGGAATTAATTCCTCTTCAATCCTGCGGCAAAAATTGACACTTAGAAACTTTTCTGCTGAAAACCACACAATGGATTCCTATGGAAGGAAATACAAGTTACTGGTAAGTACGCTTACAATTACTTTTCAGGGTCAGTGCTGGGCTAAAAGATGCAGCACTGGGTTCTCTCCTGATAACAGGTGAGTAAATCGGAATTCGTAGTTCGGCTGATCTTAGAGGAATATTTGTACATTTCAAAAATCGACAGAAACTTTTCTGCTGAAAACCACACAATGGATTCCTATGGAAGGAAATGCAAGTTACTGGTAAGTACGCTTACAATTACTTTTCAGGGTAAGTGCTGGGCTAAAAGATACAGCACTGGGTTCTCTCCTGATAACAGGTGAGTAAATCGGAATTCGTAGTTCGGCTGATCTTAGAGGAATATTTGTACGTTTCAAAAATCAACACTTAGAAACTTTTCTGCTGAAAACCACACAATGGATTCCTATGGAAGGAAATACAAGTTACTGGTAATTAGGCTTAAAACTACTTTTCAGGGTCAGTGCTGGGCTAAAAGATGCAGCACAGACGTCTCTCCTGATAACAGGTGGGTAAATCGGAATTCATAGTTCGGCTGATTTTAGAGGAATATCTGTACGTTTCAAAAATCGACACTTAGAAACTTTTCTGCTGAAAACCACACAATGGATTCCTATGGAAGGAAATACAAGTTACTGGTAAGTACGCTTACAATTACTTTTCAGGGTCAGTGCTGCGCTAAAAGATGCAGCACTGGGTTCTCTCCTTATAACAGGTGAGTAAATCGGAATTCGTAGTTCGGCTGATCTTAGTGGAATATTTGTACGTTTCAAAAATCGACACTTAGAAACTTTTCAGCTGAAAACCACACAATGGATTCCTATCGAAGGAAATACAAGTTACTGGTATGTACGCTTAGAATTACTTTTCAGTGTTAGTGCTGGGCTAAAAGAGGCCGCACTGGGTTCTATCCTGATAACAGGTGGGCAAAACGGAATTCTTAGTTCGGCTGGTTTTAGAGGAATATTTGTACAATAGTGAAGGAAGGGGGCGGTGCCTGCGGTGACATGTGTGCAAACACGCCCTGTGGCGCGTGTTAAGTTGTGGAATTAATTCCTCTTCAATCCTGCGGCCCCCTGGGGGCCAACTAGCCCACCAGGTACCTCCAATATGCACCAGGGAGCTGTGCTGCAGAGAGGTATTCAGAGGCCATGCCCCTTTTTACAACACTCTGCAACACAGCTCCATGGCGCTTACTGGAGCTACCTGGTGGGCTAGTTGGCCTTAGGGTTCCTCTGGATTGAAGAGGAATTAATTCCCCAATTTAAAACACGCCACAGTGCGTGTTTGCATACATATCACCTTAGGCCCCGCCCCCACCCTTCAACACTGTGCAAACGCACCCCGTGGCTTGTTTTAAGTTGAGGGATTAAGTCCCCTTGAATCTGGAGGTCCCCTGGCGGCCAACTAGCCCACCAGGTCCCTCCAGTATGCTCCAGGGAGCTTCGTTGCAGAGAGGTGTTCAGAGGCCACGACCCTTTTTACAATACTCTGCAACGCAGCTCCATGGCGCTTAGTGGAGGTACCTGGTGGGCTAGTTGGCCCCCAGGAGACCTCTGGATCGAAGAGGAATTACTTCCCCAACTTAAAATGCACCACAGGGCGTGTTTGCTCACACCATCAGACGAAACCAGCACAGAATTTAGACAAAAAAGCACATTGTGTGCACCATTCACACACAAGACAATAGAAGCTTTTGAAAGGATAGTACTATCAGAAGTTCAACAAATCACTTGCACTAAACCAAAGAAAACAAATCTGTCTACACGTAAATGGAATACACAAAAAAATCTAAGTCAAGACAGTGAACTGACTTTTCAAAGAGCAGATAAAGGGGGAGCATTAATTGTAATGGACACCGACTTTTATAACGACAAAGTCAATCAACATGTGCAAGATGCTTCAACATACATTCCATTAGAAAACGATCCAACTAAAGAGTACCCAAAAATTTTACAAAACATCATCAATCATGCATTGGAAATGAACTGGATCAATCAAAAGACTCATGCATTTCTCGAAACCACATATCCACGACGACCAAAGCTATATATGCTTCCGAAAATTCATAAGGACAATAAAAATCCTCCATTCAAACCTATAGTCTCAGCTTGCGGATCCATCTCCGAGCCTATAGGCAAATATATTGACAGGTTTCTACAACCCATAGTGCAAAAAGGTAACACATATTTGAAATACAGTACAACCTTTCTTAATTTATTGGAAGTAATAAAACTTGAAAATGGAGTAGAATACTGGTTATGCATGATCGATGTAACCGCTCTCTACACTTCAATCCCTCACCAAGAAGGTTTG
This sequence comes from Lissotriton helveticus, assembly GCF_964261635.1. NCBI lineage: Eukaryota > Metazoa > Chordata > Amphibia > Caudata > Salamandridae > Lissotriton > Lissotriton helveticus. The sequence goes on along the minus strand of NC_136059.1, from coordinate 1,273,057,933 downwards.
GAAGCGTTAGAATGGGGATTGCTTCAAGAAGATCTAGAAGACTCTCAAAAAATTTTCATATTGGAACTGATGCAATTCGCTCTATTCCATAGCTATTTTCAATGGCAAGGAAATTTCTTTAACCAATGCAATGGCACATCTATGGGCTTTGGAGGAGCACCAGCATATGCATGCATATACATGTCTAAATTTGAAACAGATCACATATTAAACAATCTGAACTGGACAGAGAACGTTGTCATATTCAAACGATACATTGACGATATTTTCGTCTTATGGAAGGGTTCAAAAGAAAAATTGGAAATGAATATCAACGCCATCAACAACATTAATCCAATGATTAAATTCACACACAGCATTGACAATCAACTATGCCATTCCTTGATGTAAGAGTTAATATAATTGATTGGCAACTGGATACTGAAGTATACACAAAAACCACAGATAGAAACTCAAGTTTACTTTTCCAAAGTTTTCACCCTGAGACTCTCAAGAGACATCTACCGACATCACAACTTATCAGACTAAAAAGAATAACATCATACTACAATAAACTGGATAAAGCTTTTACATCACAAATTCAGAAATATCAACAAAGAGGGTACCCTCAAAGTGTTCTCAAAGAATCAATCAAGAGAGTTACAAAAATTCCAAGAAATAAACTATTGACCGCAAGCTTAACCATTCCAGAGAAAAAAACAGTATGTGTCTTAAAATACTCTACTGATGCACTAAAAATCAAAAGAATCGTCAACAAACATTGGACGCTGATAAACACAGAACCTGATTTGAAAGATTTATACAGCAAACATGTAACATTTGCCTACCAAATATCGAAAAACTTGAAAGAGATCCTAACCACGCCAAAACAATCGAAAACTATCTTCAAAGGGATGTAAAAATGCCTAAATTGCATACACTGCAACAATGTTATAGAAGGGAACACATTATCGCACCCCAGAAAGGGTCACAAAATCAATTTATACCACAATAGCACCTGTGATACTAAAAACACGATTTACGCCATCAAATGCCCCTGCGGAAAACTATATGTTGGACAAACAGAACGCAAAATAAAAGTGAGAATCACAGAACATAAGAGCAACATTCGGGCACAAACCAAAACATCAACTGTGGCAATGCATTGGCAGGAAGCAAGACATCAAATGTCACAATTAAAATTCACGGTATTGGAAGTGGTGAAACAACACTGCGACATAGATCCAGTAAAAAAAAGACTACAAACAGAATTTTTCTGGATTAAAAAACTTCATAGTCTACAACCTTTGGGACTCAATGATAGGATTGAATTTGCATGCTTTCTATAAATGCATAACGTCTAATAATAGGGTACACTTCTTCCCCTATCATATATGAAGTGGAAACCATCAGATTTGGTAATATTCCCAGCGATGAACATGAAACATTTATCTTTATTGTTATGAATTACGAATATTTTATTTGTGTTCAAATTGCAATTCTTGAACCTTCATTGTATTCATTGTATTCATTGACAAATGATGTATTTCACTATGATTTATAAGTTTTTGCATATTTCATCAAATAACTTTATTGTTATAACACGCTTTACACTGGTAGATGCAGTCCTTTTCACTTCCGGGTTGTACGCTGACACATACATCACGTGACTATTATCACATGACTACCCGCCGTTGATCGCAGCACAATTTCAATTCATACAATATTTTTCTAGCCAATATTTTTCTGTCGATATATAACCCTCAATGTTATTGACCTCAAAATTGATTTAGAATGACGGTTGTTTATTATTATAACTTAACACTTCCCGTTGATTACGTGACCACGAAGGTGGTCGCTTTAAACAACACCCATACGCCGCATTCACTTGCGGCGAGTGAAGCAACTCGGACAGACACCAACACTTGATTCTTCTCTTTCACGAGTAAGTACAATGAGGAACTTTACTAACACTCTTCCGATTCTTGCACTTGAGCACTCAACGACCACAAACCTGAATACCAGTTCGAATACTGAACCCATGCTAAAAATTACCGCGTTAGACGTCACGATGTACATTTCACGTTTTAATCATCCCGCACCTGAATACTCTGCAATTATAAACTTCAGGAGTATTCGAGAACTGAATTTATCACAAACCCTTTTGTTTAACATCAAAAGCATATCAGAATACTGCATGTGTTAGAACACCGAACATTTAATTGTTTACAAACTTTAGCATATATTGCGATCAGATTTCGTTAAGAACCAGTTATACTATCGTTGTTTAGAAATGTTTTTTCGCATATAATCAGTTGTATCAGATAATCTGATGATGACTAAAAATGCTAAGGTCCTGTTTTTTGCTATTTATAGGCCCCTGATGAAGGGTCACCTCTTTGTTCTGACCCGAAATGCATTGGGCAATATGATATAAGAGAAGATTGTTAAATGAAGTAACTTTCATGAAAGAAAATCAGAAGAATTTCGACATAAATAAAACAGTGATTTTCAACTGAACGTCAGTCTTATGGATTTAATCATGTGATTGAAATTCGTTTACACAAGAGGAAAAACCTTAGAGTTTTATGTGAAACAAGAGCGCAGGCCTTCAGAGAAGAGGTTTGTTCCCCTTTCCATATAGTACTGCATTTGACAAGGCACGGTCAGACAACGTGCAACAGACCTAGCGCCTGACTTGAACTAGAAACTTTTGAATGAACTAAGATAATTTTGTGTGCAACAGGACAACATACTTTACTATTACTGCTCACATATCACCTCAGGCCCCGCCCCCTACCTTTACCACGGTGCAAATGCACCCCTTGGCATGTTTTAAGTTGGGGGATTAAGTCCCCTTGAATCCTGAGGTCCCCTGGCAGCCAACTAGCCTACCAGGTACCTCCAGTAAGCACCACAGAGCTGGGTTGCAAAGAGGTGTAAAAAGGGGCATGGCCTCAGAACACCCCTCTGCAACACAGCCCCCTTTGGCATTCTGGAGTTTCCTGGTGGGCTAGTTGGCCCCCAGGGACCCCCAGTATTCAAGGGGAATTCGATCCCCATCTGCAAACGCGCCAGGGGGCGCGTTTGCAGACTGGTGCAGGCAGGGGGCATGGCCTCCAGCCCGATACCGTTTTTTTTTTTAAGAAGAGGGGCTGTGTAGCTCCCCACTTCATTTTCTAATTTATTGAGCCTTGGGCCCCCATTCCCAGGTCCTGCCCCAAATTTTTAATAAAAAAAAAGAAATCGGGATGGCCCCCCTCCCAAGGCTATAATTTTCCCCGGGACCCCATCCCCCAGGGCATGGCCCTTTTTAAAAAAATATATATATATTTTGGAGGGGGGCTGCCTTGCCCCCCTCCTGTGGCCAGTTGTGACCCCGGGGACCCCATCGCCCAGGGAGTTTCTTTTTTTAATGTTATTTTTTTGGGAGGGGAGCCGCGTGGCCTCCCTCCCGGGCCACTACTAGCCCCGGGGACCCCATCCCCTGGGGCTGGCCCTCTTCGTTGGGGGCTGTGGTGGGGTCCCCAATCTCCCCACAGTCCCAGCCGCCTCCCCGCCTCCTGCGGGAGCCGGCATTGCTTTTCCATATGGGGAGCAGCTAACATGCTGCTTCCCATATGGATAGGCAATCTGCTTTCCTATTTGGAAGAGAGAGCAGGTTTACTGCTGTCTCTTCCAAACAGGAAAGCAGTTTGCAATGACAGGGTGGGAGCCGCGAGGCTCCCACCCTGTCATTGCAAACGGCACACCGGTACACCGCAGGAGCCGGCCCTGTGGGGGTGGCGGTCCCCAGGGCATATACAAGGCTCCAGGAGGGGGGCAGTGCAATCCCCCTCCCACCTTTCTAAGAAGCCCCAGGCGGTGGCAGTCCCCAGGGCTGGGGGGGCCTCAGAGCCCCTTACACCTAATTTGTAGTAGCCCTGGGGGGTGGCAGTCACCAGAGCTGGGGGGGCCTGAGAGCCCCCCATCTAATTTTCATAAACCCCGGGGGTGGCGGTCCCCAGGGCTGGGGGGGCCTGAGAGCCCCCTACATAATTTTATAAACGCCCCTGGGGTGGTGGTCCCCGGGGCTGGGGAGGCATGAGAGCCCCCCAAACCTACTTTAAAGAAGCCCCGGGGGGTGGTGGTCCCCAGGGCTGGGGGGCCTGAGAACCCCCACCCAATTTTAATAAGTCCCTGGGGTTGCGGTCCCCGGAGCTGGGAGGGCTTGAGAGCCCCCCTACATAATTTTAAAAAGTTCTGGGGGTTGTGTTCCCCGGGGCTGGGGGCCCCTTCTGGGCCACGCTTGACAAATAGTCCACTGCCCCTGGGATTTGCCCCCCCGGGGGCTAAAAACCAAACATACGCGGCCGAAATTCGTTCTGGGTCCGCGAAACTCGCCAATTTTTTTTTTAATGCTTTTTATGGCCCTGGGGTCCTTGTGGGATGCCCTTAGCAGGCCTAGGGGTCAGGGTGTTTCTACCCGGCCCCCTTTTCTCGTTTTGAAACATTTTTTCTTTGGGTTCTTGTGACTCAGTTCTACCGAGGCACAAGATGGCTGCCAACACTTCCTGATTTGGAGTGTTGACAGCCAATTAAAATACAGCTTGTATACAGCAGAGCGCACATAGGCTGTGCTTAGGGTACGCGGATAGGTCCGCTGATCCACCGCGCCCATAGATATATAATTGATTTTAACTGTCATTTTCTTTCGAACTACTGGTTGGATTTACACCAAATAAGAAAAAAGCACGAGTCGAACCAAGAACTACCTATTTGCTAAATTTGGTGTAATTCCGTTCAGCTGTACGGGCTGTAGCTGCGGCTAAAGGTCCTATGGGAAATTGCATGGGAAAAACATGTTTTGGGAGCCCCCTTTTTTCTCGGCCCCCACTTGATGAATCATTGTGAAACTTTAGGAATAGGAGCAGACCGGAGCTGGCCAAAAGTTTGGAAAATGTTGCACAGATTCGTCAATCGGTGCCAAAGTTATTCCAAATAGAATGTTGCGGATTTCCTATGGGTAATAGGTCCTAACTATAACTACCTACTGGCGACCTCCAGTAGGTAATATATAAATAGTAATTATTATATATATATATATTTAGTTTATAGTTTGTTCAGCTAACTATAACTCGCGCACCCGCATTGCACTGCTGATGACGTCACATATTACATCACTCATGACATGGTCAGTGACATCACTGATGACATCTCAAATGACATCATTGATGACATTATCCAGTGACTGTGTTTCCGTAAAGTTTCAATATGTTTAATATATATAGGGCATGGCGTATTGAAGAATGAGTGGGTGTATAAGCGTCTGAATGGATGATTTAGTAGGTGCGTGACTGACTCTATATGTGAGTGATTAAACCTATCTTACTGAATGCATGGGTTAGTGACTAAACTGTGTGAAAGTCTGTATCCGTCTGTCTGTTGGTGTGTAAGCGGCTGCATGGGTTCGCAAATAGCTATATGAGTGTCTATATGGGTTATTGATTGGTTGTCTGAGTATCTGTATGGGTGCCTGAATGTTGGTGTGGGTGGGGTGTGTGACTGTGCATAGATGTGTGAGTGGGTGATTCACTGGGTGCATGGTTTCTAGAGAGCTTATGTGATGGACTGTATGGGTGGGTGAGTGTGTGCATGGGTGTATTAGTGAGTTAATGTATATCTCAGTGGTACATGTGTGAGTAACTACATATGTGAAAGGCAGTGTATATATGTGTGTTGGAGTATAAAAATGCCTATAAGTGAGAGTGTGTGATTGTGAGAGTGACTGTAAGGATAAGTGTGTGCTTGTATCAATGATTGTATAAGAGCATAAGAATGTGTTAGTATTTGTTTGAGTAATTGAGCTGGTGTGTGTATAACTGTATAGGTGAGTAAATGGCAGTGTGATTAATTGTTTGCATGACTGACTAGTTGTGTGAGTACCTCTATGGATGAGTGGCGGTGTGTGAGTGTCTATATAGGTGTATGAGTGCATATGATAGTCCTGTACTGAGTGACCATAAGTATTAGTGACTGTACGGGTGAGTGAGTAGATGTGTGTGTGTAAACCTAAGAATCAGTGTGTGGGTATGTAGATATTGGTGTTGGAGTGTCTATGGTTTTGAGAATGGCAGTCTGTAATTTAGAGTGGGTGTATCAAAGGTTATATTAGGGTGTGAGAAGATGCATCAAATTATAACATGGATGATGTCATCAGTGATGTCATCAGTGATGTCATTTGAGATGTCATCAGTGATGTTACTGACCATGTCATAAGTGATGTAAGATGTGATATCATCAGCAGTGCATTGTGGGTGCGCTAGTTATAGTTAGCTGAACTAACTGTAACGGGGGAATTTCTTTGGTTTTGTATGAGTGAAATGTCCAACTAACTATAATGCCCCTGAAACCCATGTTTTTTCAGTGAATTTCTAAGGTTTTTTAAATGCTAATTTCTAACTATAACGTGCCTGAAACCTACGTTTTTTTCAGTGAATTTCAAAGGTTTTTTCAATGCTAATTTCTAACTATGCCTACTGAGGTAGGACATGTGATGAAAGAATAAAAACGCACAGAAAGAAAAAAAAGAAATGCAGAAAGAAGCAACAGAAGTCCTCAAAGACGAAGAAAAGTACAGGAAGAAGCAAGAAATGTGCAGAAAGAACCAACAGAGGAGCAGAAAGAGGCCTTGTTGCAAAATCATCCTGTGCCCGCAACTTTTTCAGACAGTTACTGGTGGTAACTGACTTTGACTAACCAGGCCTAGAGCTAGTGCTATGCTAAAAGACACTTAGAATACAGTGAACACACCTACATACACTAGGGAACTCTAAGCGTCGGGTACACCTGTGATTAGCATGACCTCCTCTGTAAGACCCTAGTACATAATAGGGCAGGGGGATTAAAACGACCTCTTAAAACGCGCCACGGGGTATGTTTGCACACTGGTGAAGGGAGGGGATGGCCTGAGGTGGCCTGTGTGCAAACATGCCCTGTGGCCGTTTTAAGTTGGGGGATAAAGTCCCCTTGAATCCCAAGGGTCCTGGGGGCCAGTAAGTGCCACAGAGTTGCATTGCAGAGAGGTGTAAAATGGAGCATGGCCTCGGACCACCTCTCTGCAACGCAGCTCTGTGGAGCTTACTTGAGGTACATGGTGGGCTAGTTGGACCAGGGAATCTCAGGATTAAAGGGGACTTAATTCTCCAACTTAAAACGCGCCACATATGGCCCCGCCCCCTCCCTTTACCACTGTGTCACATTTTAAGTTGGGGGATTAAGGGCCAGATGTAGGTCGGTCGGTAACGGCCGAAAATACAGATTTTTGGCCGTTACCGAGCGGAATCGAACCATCGGGATGTAGGAGTCCGAAATCCGTCATAATCGGTAAATTACCGAATCGGTAATTATACCGAATCGGTAAAATACCGATTCGGAAAAAACACAGAATCGGTAATTTTACCGATTCGCTAACATACAGAATCGGTAAATATACCGAATCGGTAATTCTACTGAATCGGTAAAGTTACCGAATCGGTAAAATGCCGATTCTGTAAATAAGAAGTGTGAAAAATGAAGAGTGAGATGTAGGTAAGCTCAGAAATACCGAATTTGCCTAAAAATCGGTATTTAAGAGTCTGTATTTACCATGGATTGGAATCAGGTGGTAACCAGGTGCAACCTATAAAAACGGACCCAAAATGCAATTCTTCTTGCACTATGGCGGCATTTTATGTCATTGCAAGACGGCTACGGCTACAGGAGGAAGGAGAGAGGGAATGGCAGAGAGAGGAGCAGGTCTACAGGCAGAGGGTGACCCTGTGCATGCTCACAGAAGCAGAGATCCTACAGAGATACAGGCTGGACTCAGACACCATTGTGGACCTTATCAGGGACCTCCAACCACTGTTGGACCACCCCACCCCAAGGGCACATGCAATCCCAACACAAGTGCAGGTGCTATGCAGCCTACACCTGCTTGCGTCTGGCAGCTATCAAAGTGTAGTTGCTGTGGCAGGAGGGGTGACCCAGAGCAGCCTGTCATGGTTTTTCCACAAATTCCTTGACGCCATGATACAGAGGATGGACCAATACATTTCCTTCCCTGCAACCCATGCGGAACTGGTACAAACTAAAGCAGACTTTTACCAGATGGCAAGATTCCCCCACATCATTGGCTGCATTGATGGCACACACATTCCGATTTGCCCCCCTGCTGACACAGAATACATATACCGTAATCGGAAGTCAACGCACACCATAAATGTGCAGGTGATTTGTAATGCTAAGTGCGTCATCACAGACCTGGTTGCAAAATTCCCAGGGAGTACCCACGACTCCTACATCTTCCAAAGCAGCGGCATCCATGCACGGCTGACGGCAGGGGAATTTGGTGAAGGATACCTCCTAGGTGAGACAGATTGTCAGACCCCCATAACAAAAATAGCAGTGTGAAGTACATGTATGCATGTGAGTAATGTTACCCCTTTTTCTTCTAGGCGACAGTGCATATGCCCTCCGCTCATTCATACTCACCCCCTACCTCAACCCCTCAACACCCAGCCAAAGGAGGTATAACCGGGCCCACAAAAGCACAAGGAATGCGGTAGAACGGACCTTTGGCATCTGGAAAAGAAGGTTCAGATGCTTGCACAAGAGTGGAGGTGCAAGGCAGTATACCCCCATCCGCTGCTGCAAGATAATTGCTGTCTGTGCAATGTTGCACAACCTTGCGGTCAAGAAGGGCACTGAGGTAGAGTTGTCAGACTACGAGGACCATGACGACGACATTGCTGTGCCACAAACCCAACCTGCTGGAGTGTCAACACCAAGTGATGGCAGATACAGATGGGAGGAAATAACAGACAACTATTTCTGAGTGAGTACAGATGAACACACTGGTTATGGATGTGATTTTTTTTTTTTTAATGTTGGAAGAACGTTCAAGCACTGATGTGCAACAAGTGAAAATATGACATTGTATGAGGGGACTGGAAATGCCCCGGGTTGCCTCACCCACACTGGCAGAGTCATTTTCTGAAGCGCTTCACAGTGCCACTGGGATGCTGATCACCCCCTTCAGCATGGCCTGCTGCCTCTGCGGAGCGCCTGCTGCTCCTGCGCGGCTCTGACACAGCGCTAGCCGGGCTGCTGTGGCTGCTGCTGTCCCCAGCCTCGGCCACGTCCAGGGCAGGATTGACCACTGTATTAGATATGATGAGGGCCTCCATGGCACTGGTGATACTCGCCATGCCCCTGGTCACCTCCGCAGTGTTTTTTTGTCAGGCTCTCTTCCAAATTTACCCCTCGGCGACATAGCTGGGACGTTGCGGCGGCAAGCCGGTTAATTCCCCTGTTTTGGACACGGGCATCCTTGCGCCTTGTGTGCTCAGTATGTTCCATCTTGGCACAAAGCTGTGTGATGGCAGTTGTCATGCGTCCCATTCCTGTGGCAATGTCTCTGTTTGTTTGTGCCACCTCCTTGTTGCTTGCCACCAACTCACCAAAGCCCTTTGCCATTTCTACCATTTGCAGGTTGTGTGCAGGCAATTGGCGGTGGCATGCCAGGATGGATTTTGCCTGCAGGCGCTGGATAGGCACCATGCTCCCCTCAAGGCCTTGGAACACTGTGCCCTCTCCTGATGGACATACACTGCTGGGAGTGCGTGGGCGGTGATTGGTGCTGGCCTGCTGGGTGGGCTGCTGTGCTACAGGTGTCGCTGGTGTGGGTGCTGGTGCCTGACCCGCAGCTCCTGCCATGATTGTCATTGGGAGAAAAACAACAAGTGATGGACTGAATGTGGATCAATGTCACACACTCCCCCAGTCAAAAGATCTGGGCCCAAATCCATCGTTTTTTTGCACTCCACACCACCCTGGGTCAGATAATGGCTTTATGTAAATCAGCTCTGACCCTGTTGCCCCATGGGAACAGTCCAGTCCGAACTACAACAGCCATATCTTTCCCAGACCGGAATCAAGCATCCGAGGACCGGACCGGTTTCGAGGTAACACCTCTCTTCAGCCCGGCTAGCTTGACTCCAAGTGGTGTGGAGTGCCTGGGACCCACGTCTGGGCATCCCCAGCGCACTTAGGGCGGCAATTGCAAAAAACAACAAGTGATGGACTGAATGTGGATCAATGTCACACACTCCCCCAGTCAAAAGATCTGGGCCCAAATCCATCGTTTTTTTGCACTCCACACCACCCTGGGTCAGATAATGGCTTTATGCAAATCAGCTCTGACCCTGTTGCCCCATGGGAACAGTCCAGTCCGAACTACAACAGCCATATCTTTCCCAGACCGGAATCAAGCATCCGAGGACCGGACCGGTTTCGAGGTAACACCTCTCTTCAGCCCGGCTAGCTTGACTCCAAGTGGTGTGGAGTGCCTGGGACCCACGTCTGGGCATCCCCAGCGCACTTAGGGCGGCAATTGCAAAAAACAACAAGTGATGGACTGAATGTGGATCAATGTCACACACTCCCCCAGTCAAAAGATCTGGGCCCAAATCCATCGTTTTTTTGCACTCCACACCACCCTGGGTCAGATAATGGCTTTATGCAAATCAGCTCTGACCCTGTTGCCCCATGGGAACAGTCCAGTCCGAACTACAACAGCCATATCTTTCCCAGACCGGAATCAAGCATCCGAGGACTGTCATTGGGGCCACAATACTCCTCCTGGCTGGTGATGTGGCAGGTGCTGGCTGGGAACGTGAGGGGGAGTTCTCAGGTGAGAACACCAATGGGGGGATTGTGATAGTTGGGGGGAGTGGGGAAATACGAGGGCATGTACAGGGTCGTCCTCATTGACCATGGCACTGCTGTCCTCCACCCCCTGCGAGGCATCCATGGTGCTTGGCCCTGCCACCACACTCTGCGCCGTCGCTGGAGCTGTCGCTTGTGCAGCTGATGCTCCACTGCCTGCACTGCCTGATGTTGCCCCTAGGTATAAAGAAGCATTTGTGAACTGAGTGCAAATGTCTTACAGTCACTACAATAAAAGCATTGCACATGTCACTTTCATTACTCTGATTCTTTTTTCAAGTGCCTTGCAAATTAATGTGCACTGACAAATGTTCCTAAATTAGCTGACTACATTTCCCATTATGCATTGCTCATGTATGGTGCTAGCAGTACTGGACTGGGGTTTGACTGTACATTGAGGCTATAGGGGAGGTGTCTGGTTGGGTGTGTCATGCTGCGCATGCTTCTTACCTTTTGCTGTAGCTCTGGCTGAGCTGTCCATGTCCCCTACTCCCACCACACTCCCGTCTCGATGGTCGTGGCCACCAGTTCCTCCAGGTCAGTCAGGGGGGGCGCGGGGTTCCTGCCTCCACCGGTCAGACCTGCCTGCTTGTGGAGCTCTGACAATTTCCTCTTGGTGAGGCTCCGGATGTCATAAAACCTCTTCTTGAGGTCCTCCAGGCTCCTGGGGGTCACATTTTGCCGAATCGGTAAATACCGAATAGTTTTTTCCAATGCATTCCTATGGCCCTTTTGGCCAATAGGCTTGTATTGTCATTACCGATTTGGTATCTACCGATTCGGTAATTACAGATTCGGTAAGTATCGAAACACGCTACCGATTTTTACCGAATCGGTATTTTACAGTTTTTTTTTCTCTACATCTCATTTTCCGATTTCAGAATACCGAATCGGTAAAAATCGGTATTTTAAAATCGGTAAATGACTTTCACCTACATCGGGCCCCAAGTCCCCTTGAATCCTGAGAAGGGATGTGCCCTCTGAACACCTCTCTGCAATGCAGCTCCCTGGCAAATACGGGAGGTACCCGGTAGGCTAGTCGGCCCCCTGATGAGTTGTAAGTTGGGGGATTAAGTCCCCTTGAATCCTGAGGGTCCCTGGGGTCCAACTAGCCAACCAGGTACCTCCAGTAAGCGCTGAGGTATAAAATGGGCATGGCCTGGACCACCTTTCTGCAACACAGCCCTGTGGCTCTTACTGGAGATACCTGGTGGGTTAGTTGCCCCCCAGAGACCCCTAGTATTGAATGGGAATTAATTCCTCAATTTAAAACGCGCCACAGAGTGTTTCTGGGAGGAGGCGGGGCCTCTAGGACTATTGTGGTCTTTTTTTGTTTTGTTAGAAGGGGGGCTATGTGGCCCCCCTCCTTTCCCCTTTTTTGGGCCCTAGTGACCCCATCCCCCAGTGCCTGATCCCTTTTTTTAAATTAAAAAAAATGAACGGGAAGGGGGCCTCATGGGCCCCCCTCCTGTGGCCAATTCTGGACCCCATCTCCCGGTGCCTGCCTTTAATTTTTTTTATTTGGAGAGGGGCGGCGTGGCCCCCCTCCTGAGGCCGTTTATGGCCCCGGGGGACCCCATTCCCCGGGGCAGAAAACCTGCTCTCTCTTTCAAAAATCAAACCAAACAGCAGTGTCACAGGGGTGGGCACCCCGGGACACTGCAGAAGCCCGCCCTGGGGGGTGGCGGTGCCCAGGCCCATCACTGGCTCCAGGAGCGGACCCCTCCCAACATTAGCAAAGCCCCGGTGACCCCCAAATCTGCATAATTAGTGCCCCGGGGAATTGGTGGACCCCAGGACGTGTGGGGAGCTCGAGCACCCCCACACAGGTAGTTTTTTTTAAACAAGCCCCAGGGTGGCTGTCCCCGGGGCTGCGAGGGGGCACGTGCCTCGCAAATATTTAGGATAACTATAACGCCCCTGAAACCTATGGTTTTTTCATTGAATTTCAAAGGATTTTTAAATGCTAATTCCTAACTATAACCTGCCTGAAACCTATGGTTTTTTTCAGTGAATTTCGAAGGTTCTTTAAATGACAATTCCTACTTATAATGTTGACCACTTCCCCACATTTTCAACAAGAAACTAAATCTGCAATGCCACCTAAAAAATCAGGCAATAGTTCCACTTACCACTAAGAAATTAACATCAACATTTAAGTACTGTAAGAACGTCGAATATGTACTTAGTGAATTACATTCAACTCACACCCATGTTTAAAGAGCAATATGTGATAGAGGTAATAAATATTCACTTCCGACACCCAACAAAATCACAATACCCAGCGCCAGAATCACCAAACCATCCCCATGGAACCCTCCCCGCACTACCTCAGAGGCAGCACAAAGCAGTACTACAGACCTTTCCAAAATAATATATCTCCTCAACAGTACACTACCTTAATCTACAGAGATGTGGCAACCAAGTATGTATAAGGGAAAGAACTCGAACATCAATAATAATGTATACAACGCTAAGACTACCGGTGAAATACTATACACCATTCACTATAGAAATCAAAAACTTTTCAGTGTGTACATATAGCATTGATACGTGTAGTGTAGTGGAGACCCTGCCACAGCGAAGGTCCGCACCCTGCCACATGGCTGCCGCCATGACCCTGTGCTTCCTCGATACAGGCCCATTGCAAACTCAGCACCACAGCACCGCAGACTTATGTCTGTATCGATTTCTACCTTCGATCTCCATTGCGGACAACAGGGAGCAGACAAATGGATTTTATGTCTTCCGATTTTGTAAAAGAATGTGACAAAAAGCATTCATCTATAACTGTGCTCACCACAGTCTTCAATATACACTGCAGACAGCAGGGTTCACAACTTGAATTCAGCTTTGCATCAACACTACGGACAGCATTGAATCCAGCCTTGTTTTATTTAAGGTAGAGACAATTGTACTATGTTCTCAGATTCTGTTAACTGTGACAAAATACCATTTATCGATCTTTGTGTCAACTACTGCCTTCAATCTACACTGTATACAACAGGGTTCACAACCTGAATTCAGCTTTCCATCTACACTACGGACAGAATTCAAGATATCATTGATTCATGTACGGTAGAGACAATTTTGTTAAAGAATGCCACAAAAAACATTCCTCAATGTCTGTACTAAGTACTGCTATCAAATGTACACTGCAAACAGCAGGGTTCACAACTTAATACCAGAAGCGGAGAAGCACTACAAACAACATTTAATTCACTCTTGATGTATTTAAAGCAGAGACAATTGTACTGTGTCCTGAGATTCTGCTAACTTTGACAAAATAGCATTCATCGATCTTTGTGTCAACTACTGCCTTAAATCTATACTGCGTACAACAGGGTTCACAACTTGAATTCAGCTTTCCATCTACACTACGGACAGCATTTAAGATATCCTTGATTTATGTAAGGTAGAGACAATTTTGTTAATGAATGCCACATCAAACCTTCCTCAATTTCTGTACTGAGTACTGCCTTCAAATGTACACTGCGGACAGCAGGGTTCACAACTTGATACCAGAAGCGGTTAAGCACTACAGACAATATTGAATTCATTCTCAATGTATTTAAGGCAGTGACAATTCTACTGTCATCAGATTTTGCTAACGTATGTGACAAAAAAGAATTTGTCAATGTTTCTGTGGACTACTGCCATAAATGTACTCTGTGGACAGTAGGGTTCACAACTTGAATTCAGCTTTCCATCTACACTGCAGACAGCATTGAAGATATCCTTGATTTATGTAAGGCAAAGACTATTTTGTAAAAGGTCGCCACAAAAAACAGTGTGTTCTCTATTCAAACATACACTGCGATCAAAAGAGTTTACAGCTTCATACCAGTGCCGCATAAGCAATACAAACAACATAAAATTCACTCTAGATTTATTTAAGGGAGAAAAATACTACTGTGTTGTCAGTTTTATGTCATCAATGAGGCATACTATCACTTTTAAGTGGAATTCATGCAGAATCCAATCGACCAAACATATTACTTCAATTACTTTCCCTCCTCCCCCCCAGACCACGCATCATCGCAGAATATATACACGCTAAGAACCAAAGATACTAGTAACTCAGTGCACCAAAAATGATTATCACGTGGCCTTACTAAGGCACCATTCACAACACAAAAAACATTACTATCAATACAGCCTGCTTGGACCACGCATCATCGCAGGTTCCAAAGAACCTTCTTGTTTTACATACCACTAACTCAGTGTAAACCAAAGTAAGTATAATACCTATCAAACCCTACACATTATCCCTTTATTATGCTTTCTAGAAAAACTTATTGTATATCACTTATAAATTTAATTCAATAATAAAATGCACGCTGCATACATATTCTATCTTCCACTTCAATCATAATTGCAGATGATGCACTCCACCCTAAGATGTGTACTGCGGACAGCAGGGTTTACAACTTGAATTCACCTTTGCATATACACTACAGACAGTAGGAAATTCAACCTTAATTTATTTAATGCAGAGTCAATTATACTGTATGTATCCAGAGTTTGTTAAAAAAGTGAAAAAAAGCATTGTTCTATAACTGTACTGACTCCCAGCTTCCATGTACACTGTACACAGTAGGGTTCACAACTTAAATTTACCTTTTCATCTACACTATAGACAGCATTAAATTCAGCCTCGATTTATTTAAAGCAGAGAAAAAGATAGTGCTGTTGCACTGCTAGTATGCGCAACCACCTTCAATCGTTGCATTCTGTGAACTATGATAACAAAGAATGTAGAAGATTGTGCCAAAATGTACCTCCACCACCGGCAATACCAAGTACCTCTGGGGTATCACCTTCAACATCGCCACCAGACATACGTCCACAATTTGAGAAAGTTAGAATGCACAGAGTGAAGTGCAATTGTTTAATTTGTTATCGGGAGCAATCAGTAGACCTAGTTTGCAGAGCAATTGATAACCATCAATGCTACTTTTTTTGTCCCCCTCAAAGATCATATAGTCCATATACAACAATAAATGATTTCAGTACAGCCCTCTCACACCACGCATCATCGCAGGGTGAGCACACGATAAACGCCAGACGTACCACTAACTCAGTACACCGTAAATAATCTTCACGTGCCCTTGTTAAGGCAAAATCCAATAGTCAAAACACCTGTGCAGTCTGCCTCGACCACGCATATTTGCAGGCTGCACACCATGCCCCTACCTCAGTGCACCACAACTCATGAATCCTTTACGCTAGAATGTTCTGTGTATTATTTCACATACAAAGCTCCTACATTTGTACAACAGAAATCATAAACCGTTTATGATTAAATATCTGTGTATGATATCATGATTACTATTCTACTTGTTACCAACAACAACGTAATAAAATGGAGTTGAACACGCGTGCCCGTACCCACTTCAACTATCTATCTGTGTCTGTGTATTTATTATGTTTCTAAAATGCTGCCCCAGGGTCCTACCACATTATATTGTACTATAAATAGCGTATGCAGCCATCTTACCTGTGACAGTCAGTGTGGGCTATTCCTCCTTTTTTTTTCTTTCTAAAGCATATTTATATAGCGCAAAATCAACCCAAAAGTATATCAGCAATTTACATAAGCACCGTATTTACAGTACATTTTCAGGCACGCGTAGATTACATCATTTCTCTACCATAACAGGATGTGGACGCAAGTCTGAGACCCGAACACTGATTTCCAGCATCAAGCTCTTCACTCTACCTGAATGACTACATATGTATATATATTAGCTGCTCTTCATGTGCCAAAAACTGCAACTTATACCTTTCACAGCCCTGTATTACTACAGCTACAACACTCCACTGAATGTACAATAAGCATTCATAATCGCAGAAATACGTCATGTCCACCATCTTTTATGTGTGCAACTATGAACGAACATAGAGTCAGTGATACCCCATATCTTCCATGTTGGCCAAGTTGTGGAACTTTACAGATATAATGACACATTTGCTTTTAAGACCCAGGTGATATCAGCACTACAAAACGGACACCCTAATCACTGGATTTCTCATATAGCTAACGACGGGACCACGCCCATAGCTCCGGAATCATGGTTCAGAGCCTCGCGCAGCACTGGCATACGTCAGGCCAGCCCACTCCACTTACGCTACCAGGAACAAACAAAAACGCAACGTTGCCCATATTTCCATTGTAGTGATTTCTTAGTTCCAGGTCTAGTTGTCAAAACGGCACACAAACACTCCCTCATGCCTGGTATACACCCACACCACACTCATCCAGCACATCCATCACTCCACATGTGAGCCTACCAATAAAAAGGAGGAGGCACACGTGCTCTACGCCATTTTAGAGTTGCTCCCATCGCAAGCGCTGTGATGCCCATCCTGGTGGTTCAGACATCTCATGTAAGCCCGAACCACCGAACAGTGGGCTCACCACTACGTGTGTGGCCTCTTTGGTCACTGAGTTAGTGGTACCAGAATGACTGAGCGGGTGAAGAACCTGCGTTGATGATGATAGGAGCACAAGTATGTTGTTAGCCATATCGATATCAAGACTCTGCACCTTAGTGAGACTTCTTGGTGGCTGATCGGGACTACATGATGTAGAAGGTGTCATGTCCACAAAAAGGTAAGCAGTGAGGCCTGGGTGCGCCTCGGAGGGAGTTGATGGGGTGCAGCAGGCTGGATACAAAAAAGCGACGCAACGATTTAGACGAACACAGTCCTATATAGTGTATCAAATTACATGTATATATTTTTTTCCAATAACAGGAACGTTTTTATAATCGGTCAAACGTCCGGCATATAAACTATACAAATAGTTCTTTTAAATGTGAGAGGGAACATGTGTGAAAGGCCGATATATTTCAACTCCACATTAAGATAGTAACAATTACCAATCATAACATCTTTTTTTAGCTGTAGAGCTTCAGGGTGCATTATGTCCCGGCATGTGGTGAAAAACACACCGGTGACAGAAAGGTGAGCTGCGAATATTCTTTGCAGTCATTCTCTCACTTCCTCTCTCCTTTGATAAAAAAATTACACACAATGTTAACTTCCTTTTCATCTTACAGGTTGTGTTTCACAAATTGGCGTCCCCCCAACACCTCTAAAACTCAACGTACGAGGATTCTGCGATGATGCGTGGCCATCGTAACAACTTGTGAGAAAGCTGCTTCAACACGTAGTGCACCCTCTTTGAATCAGGCCACAAGATGAGCAAAAAACTTGTTTCCGAAAACAACGACAAGTCATCAGTAAAAGGAAAAAGTGGGTAGCGTGCAGCAGCATCACTGCGTAGGCGTGTACAATTACCTCTGGTAAGTGAGAATAGATAAGTTACAACACTTGAAGGGCAAATCTATGAACCCTTGTGCTACTTTTGTGTCACTTTTAACATGGGAAAAGTGGAGCAAGGAGCTTCTAAATCTGCCTCTGACTTCCCAAGAAAAACACTCACCTCCGTACTCTGCAAGTCAATGGGGTGCAACAGTGTAGATACCCAATATTGAGAATTCACCGCTATGCAGTGGGAATGCATTGGATATAGTACTTTGGAAAAAATCACTGCACAGACACCTCCTTACATGGAACTTGTTGTAATATAGTATCCTGAGTGTACAAAAAAATAAACCAAAAATATACGACTGCATTTGTATGTACTGTACTATTACTACCTCTATATACTATCTTTCAGATCACTAAACTGGAGGGTGCACTATGAACCAGCATCTGCTTGGACACACAATGGAGGCAAAAGGTGAGCTACGAGTATTTTCTCTAGTATTAACTGCTCCATTTATAACTTTCTCTCTCCCACGTTTTAATGTTGGTTTTCTCTCTTTCTCTTTCTCACTCTCTCTCACATCGTTTCTCTTTCTCTTTTAAAGTTATGGATGCTGCTGTCCACTCTACCGTGTGCAACCAAAGCTGAGTTCAAGTTGTGAACTCTGTTGGTCACAGTGTTTACACAAGGTAAGCAGAGCGGCCTAGATATACAATGCCTCCGATTAAATGCGTTAGAAATAAAATACCTTATTTACAAGCCCCTTGCAACACCTTTTACGTCACTTTTAACATGGAAAAAGTAACACACAAGTGGCGCAAGAGGCTTGTAAATAAGCCCTAAAGAATATTGTCCTGCATAATGACTTGATCTCTCACCTAATTCTGTCTCATCTCTGAATCATTTAAAAAACCTGTTGGTCCATACTGTAAATCTGACGCAGTAGGCACTTCCATACAGACACCTCTTGAACACAGGCCTATAAGAGAATTGACATTTATCAGGCACACTGCAGACCTGCAAATTAAACATTATTGGCAAGTATTGCCTTAACTTGTAATGTTTGACATCAAATTAGTCACATCGATCTAATTTTGAACACTTATTTTCATTTTCATTTTGCAGATTACCTACCCTACTTCTATTGGAGTATATCACATTTTGTTTAATTGTTTTTTTAAAGTTAGGTTTCTAGTTATTTATTACATTGTTATCTTTAAGTTACTTTTCCAGTTATTTATTGCTGTTTCAATAAAAGTTAATAAAAAAAGTATATAAGTCTTTTTTTTGGGGGGGGGGGGGGGGGTAGCGGTCCCCAATAGAAATTATATTTAAAATTTGAAGTATAATTCTGAGGCTAACTCTTTACCAGAGTCTATAGCTACGAATAACGGTTCCTATGGAAAAGTTTCAAAACTCCAGCATAGTAACTTTTTCCATTATCAACATAGTGTGGTGAACTTCTAACCTCTGTGCTCACGTAGATGTTCCATGAACTGTTACTATGGTAACAGGCAGAAAGCCGTTTAGGGGTAGGATTGAAAGGTACTGGCTGCACAAAAACCATTATATTAACCCTGAATCCTCTTCAAGACAAAAAGGAAAGCAAAGTAAAACAAAACACTGTGTACCAGATTTACAACCCCCTTGTACCACTTTTGCATCTAAAGGCCCCCCAACAAAATTAGAACTGTGTGGGCCTCAACAACGCCCCTCAAGCCCAGGGAACCACCACCCCCGGGAATTTGTGTATTGTGGGAGGCAGGTTGCGTGGCCCTCTGCTTGGTGCCCTCGAGGGCCCTGGGGACGGCCTCGCCCAAGGGCCGGCTCCTGCAGTGTCCCGGGATGCCTACCCCCGGGACACTGCTGTTTGCTTTTACCGGGCGGGACTCTCACGGCTCCCGCCAACCCATAGCAATGTCGGCTCCCAAAGAACGCAGGAAGCTGGTGGGACCGTGGGGGCTAGTGGTTCCCCTCACGGTCCCCAATTTTTTTTATAAGACCCGGGGGATACGATCCCCGGGAATATTAGAAAGTACTGATATGGGTTATTTTTTAACGGAAAAAGTAAAAGCTGCACACCCAGCGCAGCGGTCAGTGCGGCCCCCTGGTGTGCACGCCCTAGATCTACGACTCATAATCTGTAGGGTGCGCGACTCCAGCACCTTTGATACACAACTTCTACGTGTTTGGGAGCTGGCATTACTTTTCTACATCACAAGCTACTAACATGCAGCTCCCCATGTGGAAAAGCAATCTGATTTAGATTTTGAAAGAGAGAACAGATTTCCTTGCTATGAGAGAGCAGGATGGGCACCCTGGGACACTGCAAAAGCCGGTCCTCCCACAATACATAAAGCCTCGGGGAGTGATGGTCCCAGGGGCTTTGGAGACCTTACAGCCCCCCTCCCCAGCCATGATTTTTTGTAGCCCCGGGGGGGGTAACGTTTCCCTCGAGTGCTCTAGGAGGGAGCCACGCAGTCCCCCTTCCACAATACATAAAGCCCCAGGGGGTGATGGTCCCTGCGGCTTTGAGGACCTTCGACCCCTCCTCCCCACCATCTTTTCTTTTTAGCCCCGGGGGCTGACGATTCCCGAGGCTGGGGGGCCCCTCTCGGCCCCACATAAAATGTAATAATTCTGCCCCCAGTATTTAACCACCAGAGACGAATTATAAAAAAAAATAAGTTTTATTTTATTTATTTTACGGCACAGTCCACACACCCTACACACACCTGCCATTTTTTTTTTAATGTGGGCCCTGAGGATCCTTCTGGGACCCCCTAAGCAGGTCTAAAGGGTAAAATTATTTCTCCCCTGCCCTCTTTCTCCATTTTCAACACATAGTCCACTGACTTCCTCAGCCTCGCTTCTACCGAGGCACAAAATGGCTGCCAACAGTTCCTGGTTTTGAATGTTTACAACTACTTGACAGCAAATTAGCATTGAGGGCGTGATAGGGATGGTGCGCTTAAAATACGATGACAATCCTCGCACAATCCGCGGATCCCCCGCGCCCATAGATATATATATGACTTTAACCGTAATTTTCTCAGTAACTACTTAACAGATTAACACCATTTAAGCAAAAGGCACAAATCTGAACTGAGGACTACCTCTTTGCCAAATTTGGTGTAATTCCGTTCAGCCGTTCGGGCTGTAGCCGTGGCTAAAGGTCCTATGGGAAATTGCATTGAGAAAACACATTTTGAGACCCCCCTTTTTTCTCGGCCTCCGCTTGACGAATCACCCCCACACTTTCAGGGAAGGAGTGGAACTGAGCTGGCCAAAAGTTTGGAACATTTCAAGAAGATTCATCAATCGGCGCAAAAGTTATTGGCAATAGAATGTTTCAGATTTCCCATGCATAATAGGTCCTAACTATAACTTCCTACTGGCAACCGACAGGACCGCCGTGACGCAGCCTCAGACATTTTCAAGACGAGACCTGGTTCTCGTCCAACAGTACAAACAGGTACTCAGAGCCCACCCCAACCAGGTCTTAAAGCTAAATACCAACAATTAGAACGGCTGTATGAACGTGAGATAAGGAAATGGTGGGAGGCAACATCGCTTGAGAACTATATCGATGTGAACAGAGTTCCACGTGGACTCAGAATCTATACAATACCTGCGTATGAGAGCCCTAATCCTAAACTTTTGGATGAGTGGGCCGAATATACTGCAAACTCCTCTAAGGGCATGCTAGTTCTTCTAGTTAAATACGCCTGGATAGACAGACAAGAGACTTTGGATATCATAAGTGAATTTGAAACCAAAATTGCTGAAGAAGGAGAAAAAGAGGAGCATGATGCACTGAGACCTTCAATGAAGCAAAGATTGGCAACATATGAGGGAAAAATCAAACAGAGAAAACAACAAAAGTATGAAAGGGATGCACAAGACTACGAGCAGGGCAGAATTTTAACATTTGCTCGAAAGTATGATGCCCCTAGGAAATATCTAAGAAAAAACAGATTGTTGCAACAGTCTGCCGCCCCTGAAACTTCAGAATCAGAGGTCTCAGGTGCTGAACTTTCAGACAACGATACGAGAGGAGCATCCAGCGCTAATATACCTGACTTACCGACACCTCCCAATTTTCACGAGGAGTTCGACCTAATCAGGCTGAGAGGGGGAAAGAGAAGACCGCCCGAAAAAGCCACAGGCGCACAAGGAGAGGTGGGGGGCACGCGCCGCAAAAGAGGCATAGGAAAACCGTAGAAGAAAGCAACTCAACACCAGTGATGCCCAACGCCCTGGAGAGAGACACAGAAAATCTAACTATCATTAACCTGACTCCTAAGATTCTGACACCCTCAGAAACATCGGTCTTACAACTTGGACTTACTTTCTATCCAACAAGTAATTTTGAATTTGTACAGACATGCATTGACGTCTTTAAACTAGTGCGCAAAATGAAACTATACAAATTCTTTAAACTTAAGGGCATCAACTCACCTGGCACTCCTCATACATCAGGGCCCAACCCCATTAACGAAAAGGAGTTGGAGCTTCTTGCAGTTCTGGAAGATCTAAATACAGAAGGTGCTACAGCCAGCCAAATAGCACCAGATATGGGTGCCTCTGGAACATCCGCCAGCAACATCCAGTTAAGAGAACCCAGCCCTTTCAAACCAGTCTTGAAGTTTGTCCCACCATCTAACTCGGACGCCATTGACGTTTTTCACGACAAGGTCATGTTGGACCTGCGGAACCTAAGAGAGAACCCAGCAGAAAATCATAGACCTATGTGGAACCTGACATTTCAACAAAGGAAGGCGATAAAGGATTTGGCAGCTGAAAAGAACATTGTAATAAAACCCTCCGACAAGGGCGGCAATGTAGTTCTTCAAACCCGTAAAAACTACTGCCGTGAAGCACTTCTCCAACTTAGCAATCGTGACAATTATACACCTATTGCGATGAAAGAATACTTGGAGAGTATCACTCAGTATGAAAAACTGATACAAAAGTGGCACACGAGAGGAATGCTGTCAATCGAAGAATTCAAATTCTTGTCAGTATGTAATCCAAGATACCCACCTTCTACCATCTGCCGAAGGTGCATAAAGACCCGGAAAAACCTCCAGGCCGCCCTATAATTTAATCTGTTGGAGGTCTCTTGGAGAATATGTCTAAATTTATAGACTTTTATCTCTTTCCTTTTGTTGAGGAAATGACTTCCTATACGAGAGACACTAAGGACTTTCTCCGTTATGTTGATGGGAGCCCATGGGAATCAGATTATCTAATGGTGACCTTAGATATAGCCAGCTTGTATACAAGCATTTCACATGAACAAGGCTTGGATGTAATCAATCAGGTGTTGCAACAAAGACCGGCAGAACATAGGGAGCACAGTGAAATGCTCACTGACTTTCTCCGTTTCTGCTTGGTTAACAACATTTTCATTTTTCAGGACCAGATCTACCGACAAAAACGGGGGTCGGCGATGGGAGCCTGCTTCGCCCCCAGCTACGCGAATCTTTTCGTCGGCTGGTGGGAGAAGCGGGCGGCCTGGTCGGACTCCTGTGACCATTGGGTCAACAAGACCATAATTTGGAGGCGGTACATTGATGACCTCTTTCTGGTCTGGAAAGGGAGTAGACAGTCAGTTGAAGATTATATCAGACATCTCAACAGCAACAACCTTAATTAGAAATTTTCAGGTGAAATTAGTAACACTGAGGTGAACTATTTGGATGTAAGAGTTTTCATAACTGATGGCAAGCTACAGATGGCTCTTTTCAGGAAACGCACAGCGGGTAACTCAGTGCTCCATGCACGCAGCAGTCACCCCACAAACCTCAAGAACAGTATCCCCTATGGGGAACTTTTGCGTATTAAACGCAACAGTTCCCGTCCTGAAGACTATAACGAAGCGGGGCTGGCCAGCCTCGATAAATTCAGGGCACGAGGCTATAAAGATAGGGTGCTGAGCGAAGCTTGGAAGAAAGCTGAGGTTAAGAGTAGAACTGACCTGATTAAAGAGACTCCTAAAACAGATAAAACCAAAGGTTCTACTAATCTGAGGCTCATTACTAATTTTTCAAACGCAGCAAAGAGCCTAAAAAAGATTATGTACTCTAATTGGAGTATTTTGAAGTCTGACCCTGTCATTGGACGCGACATTCCTACCCAACCTTCTATAACATTTCGTAAAACCAAGTCACTTAAAGATCACTTGGTACAGAGCCATTTGCCCCCTACTGCCAGAGGCATACAAGGTATAGGTGGGTTCTATCCATGCAATAAGTGCAAGGCATGTGCAGGTAGTAGGAAAGTTGTTAGCTATTCCGTTCCAGGGAAACACGATCCAGTTGCCATCAAGAAATGTATGAATTGTTTGACACCTTTTGTGGTCTACTGTCTTACTTGCCCATGTGGACTTAAATACATAGGGAGCACTATACATCCTGCCAAAATCCACATCCTAGAGCATCAGGGGGCAATTCAAAACAACGACAATAATTATCCAGTAGCCCGTCATTTTCTAATTCACCACAACAGTGACCGTAAACTCTTGAGTTATTTCTGCCTTGACCAGGTACCTCAAGATCCCAGAGGTGGCGAAAGAGCCAAATGCTTAAGGAGACTAGAGTCCCGATATATTATTGATTTATCAACTAAAACACCTCTGGGACTCAATATGGGGGAGGAACTGAAAGTACACCTGTAAATACTGTATATAGTAATTGTCTTTATTCACAATTTCTTTTGCTGCACTATGATACATCAGACGTGAATCGATGTTATTTGTATTGTCTTGAAGGGTGCTTTTGCTTTATTTAATCATGGTCATTATTTTCCTATTGATTGAGTACAGTTTTACTTGTTAATTTAACATCTGAGCGGTCTATGTGATTTTGAATGAAATTTTCCACCGCAGCACCACTTTAACATAAGCCCATTTGAGGGCTATTTATTGAAAATGTACATACTTTATTTATTCAGTGTGTAACTTTCCTTGCATCGCTTCGCTGTTTGTGTTTTGCCTGATTTCAAAATGGTGCTTGTTTGGGACAGATCCCGCGAGACTTCTTGCAGCAACAGTCATTGCAATTATGTTTATAAACTGTAGCGTCATGGCGGCCGCCTGATACTGATGAAGGCGTACCGCCGAAACGCGTCTGTTTTTGTGACTTCTGTGCAAATAAATCCGACTTGGATTTGAAACCCCCCCGTGAGTGCGAGTCGATCTCTTTGGTAACTTGCATATATATATATATATATATATATATATATATATATATATTATATATATATATATATTACCTACTGGCGGTCGCCAGTAGGTATATATAGTTAGGATTTTTTCCCTATGGGATTTTTGAAAATTCTATGTCTAATAACTTTGGCGTTTGTGGACGGAATTGGCTGAAATTTTCTGGAAAATGGAACATTTTGTTTCTGAGCAGCCCCTGAAAATTTGGGGGGTGTTCGTCCAGGGGGGGCCGAGAAAAAAGGGGGGTCCCAAAACGTGTTTTTAACATTGAGTTTTCCATAGGGCGGTTGGCCTCACTTTTAGCCCGAACGGCTGAATGGATTTCCATGAAACTTGGCAAAATTGTAGGGACTGGTAGCCCGATGTGCCTTTTCTAGGTCTCAATATATGTGCTCCAGTGGATTTTGAGAAATTAACGTTTAAAAAAAGATATATATCTGTAAGCGCGATCCGGGCAGCGCTCCGGTCCGCGGACCTTAAGCGTAACGGAACTTCGCGTAGCGAAGCTGATTGGCTCTCCGGTGTCTGTCAACATTCTAAACAGTCCGGAGCGGCCGCCATCTTGTCTCTCGGGAGGATTGAGAGACAAGAGGAGGCCAAAACAAAGGTGGAAATAACCATAAGGGGGCATAGTAGATCCTCCCTGATCCCCTAGGTTTAATGTGGAGGCTTTAAAAGGGCACCGCGGGGCAAAAAAAATAATATTTTTTTTTGTTTTTTTTCGTGGTTAGCGCCCGGTCCGCGAACCGGGAAGCGTTCTAGGCAGCGTACTATAATGAAAAATGAATGATAGATTTTTCAAATACTGTATGTTAATTGATTGTTGGTTTTGTTGATTATTTTTAATTTTTTTATTTTTTAAGCAATTATTTATTATTGTGATTGTGTTTCAACATTTAATAACATTTCTAACATTTCACTAGTTTATGAATTACATATAAAAATGATTAAAGACTCAAATAATTTTTTAATATTACATATAATTTTATTTTTCGGATTGTTTTTCAAAATTTAATAGAATGTCTAACATTTGACTGTCAGATATGTCCTCTTGTTGAGTTAACATAACTTCCCACATTTGACCGTCATCATAATGAAGTAAATGATCCACATATTCTACACATTGAACTAATTCATGGTCCCGTGATTCATCCATGAAATCTGAGTCATCATTGTCCTCAATATCTTTTTCTGTGTTGTTCTCCAGAACAATTTCGAAGGAAATATTCTGCTCTCCTTCCATTTTCTTGCTGTAATTTGCATAAAAAATAAATATATCAGTAGAGATAGGGCACTGTTGGGTTTAAGTTCAGACAGGTACTTGTGAGTTTATAACAGAGAAGTAATCTATGGGCACTGTATGGTTTCAGGCGTGAAGTAGTACTATTAAAAAGTGCCTGTGAAGAAGCCTAAGTAAATTCATAATTATACCACAGAAACCTAAATCAATCCATAATTATAATAAAGAAGCCTTTCTCAACGTCTAACTCTTACAGAGGGATAGTATATAACTATCTGAAAATGTTTTCAATTTTATAAAATAATATCTCACCTTCTAAAAAGAAGTTTAAGTTGTGAGTGAAAATGATCTTGCAATGTAATTCAGGAAGTAGTAGTCAAAATGGCTGTGTTTCTCTCTCTTTCTTTATATATATTCAGGTACATAACCAATCAAATGTCAGGTAAAAAAAGTAGAAAATGAAAGTAACATTTTCATTGGTTGTCAATTCCAACACTTCAGATGTGTTTTGAGAAGTAATTTACCTCAGGGTATTTAGAGAGTTCTACAGGTTAAATGGTTAAATGGAATTCCAATCAAATTTGTGAAAATGGTAGGGATTGGTATGTAGTATGAGCTAATCTATATTTGGTGAAATTGTCTCCAGTGGCTTTTCTGTGAACTACTTTCCCACCTTTTTTGATGGTGCGCTTCCCAGGGAGCGACCCGGTACGCGAACCGTTGAGCGCCCCGGTTCGCGTACCTTAAGCGTTACGGGAGTCCACCATTTTGTATTTCGGTCGAATTAAGATACAAGATGGAGGGTAAATAATGTTCAGAATGGGTAGAAGGGGGCACGGTAGAGTTATCTTGACCCCCTAGGTTTTGTGAGGGTGGCTGAGGAGGCTTATATGTGCGAAAAAAAAACATTTTTTTAAAAAATTTCGCGAGGTTAGCTCCCGGTTCGCGTACCGGGTAGCGCCCCAGGGAGCGTACTTTGTTGAAAATTAGTGAAAAATGTTAGAGTAAAATAATAATTGTGAGTGATTAGATGTAGGGTAGCTCTGAGAAGAGCTTTTGGGTTTATGGTACATTTAGGTACTTATAAGTAGGTACCAATGCACATTCTTAAATTCAGAGTGAAAACTCTGTTGCCCTCATCTGAGAAGTGAACTCCATCTCCTCTGTAGATATCTTGCATGTAGTAACGCAAGTTATTGTTGTACAGGGAGCCCATTCCATGGTCTCTCATGTAAGCTGAAACAGATTTGTTTACATGCTTCCTCGACTTCTCAATTTGTGGACAAAATTGGTTTGACCACCTCCATTTCTGTCTTTGGCATATATTTGAATATACCAAGGCAGTCTGAGGAAAAAGTGTCATTAATTGCTCAAAGGTGTCCTTTAAAAGCATTTCCAGACCTACACCAGTCAAAGTGCCCAAGTCATTACCTCCACAGTGCACAATTAACAGGTCAGGTTTGGGCAAATGCATAAAGGTTTTCACCAATGGTATCAATTGGTGACATTTTAATCCTCTGTGGCCAAACCACTTAATTTCCACATCTTGTAAATTGAGGTTAGGTAATTTCCTGTTTTCAACGTACCTTTGAGCCCAGTGAATATAACTATGTCCAACAATCCAGACAGAAAACATGGTGAGAGAAGGTTCTCCTGCAGTCAGATGAAGTGTGGCAATGAAATGGCAGTTGAAAAAATGAGAGTTTAAAATGAAAAAAACTGTGGAGTTTCTGTGTTCATGAAGCAGTAACAGTGATTGGTGGATTTTGATTGCTGAAAACAGAAAGTTAGGGTGCACGGATGTGTTCTTTGAAAGATGTATTTTGAATGGTCAATAAAAAATCATTAAATGAAAGAATGCACTGGATATGCAGGTGCACTGAGAGTTCAGAGTTCAATTGCAACAAAGTTGTGTGAACTTGCAAACACCAGAAGTCTTCCAAGAGGTGGTTGCCATGCAGAAAAGACAGAAAGGGCAGAGGGGGGAAGGGTTTTCATTTGAAAAAAAGTGAGGGAAGAGTTTTGATTGGGTGACATGAGAAATATGTGTGAAGAATTACAGCATTTCTGTGCTTTTGATAGCTGCAGACTCTGGAGTGCATACCTTTTGCTCTGCTGAAGACAAATTGGTGTGTTTCTGAGACTGTTTTCAAACTCAAAGTATTTGCTAAGGTGAGAAAATATTTCTTTAATTTAGATAGAGAATAGTGTGCTTTAAGGAGAAAATTATGAATTATGTGGCGCAAATTGCTTGTAAATATGCTCCCACATGTGCATGGAAAATGTTGATTTTGAATGTTTGTGTTACATAGCCATGTTAAAAGTGATACAAACATGCAGGAAAGGCAATGAAATAATGCTTTTATGTGTCTTAAGGACATTTTAAGTAATTTTGCCATGTGCAGTGTTTTGAAATTATGATTTGAAAATCGTTTTTGGGGAAAAGGAATTGATTTAAATTTATGACAAGGACATAATGGTGTATGCTTCTTTATAAGGCAATTGACTGTCCCTGATGTTATTTTTCTCATTTTAGTGTAAGACCTTTCTCTGTGGCGCAAATTGCTTGTAAATATGCTCCCACATGTGCATGGAAAATTTAGATTTTGAATGTTTGTGTTACATAGCCATGTTAAAAGTGACCCAACCATGCAGGAAAGGCAATCAAAAAACGCTTTTATGTGTCTTAAGGACATTTTAAGTAATTTTCCCATGTGTAGTGTTTTGAAATTATGATTTGAAAATCGTTTTTGAGGTAAAGGAATGTTGTTAAAATTTATGTGCGCCATATGCCCCCAAATTTCTTTTTCAGGGGTGCAGCAGGGTGTTATTGAGACACCCCTGCAGCTTTGGAAAAATTCCTAATTTGTGATGAGCACATTGTTAATCGCAAATTGCACCTTCATTTATATGAGCCTCCTAGCCCATGGAAATGAATGGGTAATTTGCAATTAGCAATTTTCTCATCGCAAATTTGGAATGGTAAAGAATCGCTATTTATTCCTTAAAATTCGCTTTTTTGGAAATGCAATATAGTTATATGATACATATGGCGGTTGATGTCTAACAAGATAAGAAGCTTAGGCATACATTTATGATGACTGGCGCAATGAAGTAGAAATCACTTACTTCATTGGTAGAGCTTTACATGTATTATCTCCTCTGTATTCTTCATCAAGCGTAACTTTAATCTGCAATCCTGAGTAGGCCTCACTTTAAACAAACCTCTGGATAGGCCACATCTTATTGTTATCCTGAATTACTCATTTAAAATGCTAGGGACAGATTTATGATAGGTGTATGCCTCTTTTGCGCCACTTAGAAAACATTGTCCATGGGGAAATGACTTAAAATGTCCTTAAGACACATGAATGTGTTTTTTTAAAACGTTTGCAATTTTTTTGGGTCACTTTTAACATGGCTATGTGACTCAAACAGTCAAAATCTAAATTCGCCATGCACAGGTGGGAGCATATTTACAAGGAATGTGCTCCATGGGGAAAGGTCTTATAATGTAATATGGGAAAAATGACATCAGAGACACTGAAATGCCTTATAGAGAAGCATACACCATTATGTCCTTGTCATAAATTTGCAAACCATTACTTTTCCCCAAAAACGATTTTCAAATCATAATTTGAAAACACTGCACATGTGGAAATGACTTAAAATGTCCTTAATTCAAAATGTGCGATTCCTTAAATGCAATGTATCAAACAAAAAATATGTAAAAAATGATATTAAGGATTTGGAAACTACCACCAACTTCTAGTTTGTGGTAATTTGCGAATTCTTTTAAAAAAGCATTTTTTTCCAAAAAACAAAAGGTCCCATATGACGCCCATACATGCCCTTAGGGCATGTAGGTGTGCCATATGCCCCCAAATTTATTTTTCAGGGGTGCAGCAGGGTGTTCTTGAGATACCCCTGCACGCTTGAAAAAATTCCTATTTTGTGATGAGCTAATTGCTAATCGCAAATTGCAACCTTCATTCCTATGAGCCTCCTAGCCCATGGAAATGAATGGGTAATTTGCAATTAGCAATTTGCTCATTGCAAATTAGGAATAGTAAAGAATTGCTATTTATTCCTTAAAATTTGCTATTTAGGAAATGCAAAATAGTTTGATGGTACATATGGTGGTTCATCTGTAACAAGATAAGAAGCTTAGGGATACATTTATGATGACTGGCGCAATAAAGTGGACATTACTTACTTCATTGGTAGGCCTTTACATGTATTATCTCCTCTGTATTCTTCATCAAGCGTAACTTTAATCTGCAATCCTGAGTAGGCCTCAACTTAAACAAACTTTTGGATAGGCCACACCTTATTGTCATCCTGGATTAATCATTTAAAATGGTAGGGACAGATTTATGATAGGTGTATGCCTCTTTTGTGCCACTGTGCGTCACTTTTATGATGCAATGGCGGTGCTAATTTGCAATTAGCAATTTGCTCATTGCAAATTATGAATGGTAAAGAATTGCTATTTATTCCTTAAAATTTGCTATTTAGGAAATGCAAAATAGTTTGATGGTAGATATGGTGGTTGATCTGTAACAAGATAAGAAGCTTAGGGATACATTTATGATGACTGGCGCAATAAAGTGCACATTACTTACTTCATTGGTAGGCCTTTACATGTATTATCTCCTCTGTATTCTTCATCAAGCGTAACTTTAATCTGCAATCCTGAGTAGGCCTCACCTTAAACAAACCTCTGGATAGGCCACACTTTATCGTCATCCTGGATTAATCATTTAAAATGCTAGGGACAGATTTATGATAGGTGTATGCCTCTTTTGTGCCACTGTGCGTCACTTTTATGATGCAGCGGTGGTGCAAAACATTTGCTATGAGGCGACAACATTACAAATTGATGCATTTAGGCAGATATGTCATGGTGTAAAAAAAACGTACCACATGAAACCGATGCAGCAGTGATGCAAAAGATGCACCATGTCGTAAGACAGGCCTCACTTGGGGCCATATGTATCAAGCTAATTAGCATTCGCAAAGATCAAAATTCTACGAATTTTGGCCTTTGCGAATGTTAATTAGACAAATGGTATGTATCAAACAAGTTTGATGCAAAATAAGGAGTAGCAAAATTTGCTATTCCTTATTTTGCGATTGCACTGAAGGATTTGCAAATTTTGTGATTCCTTAAATGCAATGTATCAAACAAAAAATATGTAAAAAATGACATTAAGGATTTGGAAACTATTGTGGTAAATTGGTGGTAATTTGTGAATTCTTTTCAAAAAGCTTTTTTTTAAAAAAACAAAAGGTCCCATATGACGCCAACACATGCCCTTAGGGCATGTATGTGTGCCATATGCCCCCAAATTTCTTTTTCAGGGGTGCAGCAGGGTGTTCTTGAGACACCCCTGCACCCTTGGAAAAATTCCTAATTTGTGATGAGCAAATTGCTAATCGCAAATTAAACCTTCATTCCTATGAGCCTCCTAGCCCATGGAAATGAATGGGTAACTTGCAATTAGCAATTTGCTCATCGAAAATTAGGAATGGTAAAGAATCGCTATTTATTCCTTAAAATTCGCTATTTAGGAAATGCAAAATATTTTGATGATACATATGGCAGTTCATCTCTAACAAGATAAGAAGCTTAGGGATAGATTTATGATGACTGGTGCATCACCAGGGATGTGCCAGTCATCTTGCGCCGCTGTTCCGCCACCCATGGTGTGCTGCATTTACAATGCGGCGCAGCATGGGGCAAAAACGGCACAGATGCTTGACGCATCTGTGCCGTTAAGGTGGCGCATTGCTGGAGTTGTATCGCAAGTGCGATGCAGCTCCAGCAAGGCTCAGGGGTGCATCATCTCCACAATGTTGCGTCAAGACCTATGCCTGCTTCAAGCAGGCGCAGGGTTTTGACACAGGTTTCTCCTATCTGATTGTAAATGCGGCACACCATGGGTGGCAGAGCAGTGGTGCACGTTAACTGGTGCATGCCTGGGGATGTGCCATTTAACATAAATCTGCCCCTTTACATTTAAGTATGTGCAGGGGACACAGAGTCGGTGAGGCTTATCCAAGGTTAAGAAGAGATGAGTCCTGTTCAGTGAAAAATTAGACATAGGCTTCACCTGCTCAGCATCGCTGGACATGGCTAAATAATAGCTGCAAAATGTTACTCTTGTTAAACAATTTTACTATTATAATCTGTGAGATTTGTCTCTTACTCTGCAACATCTCATTGTTGTTATCTTTCTTTAAAGATAAAGACAACCTCAACATGAGCGACAATCTGCAATCAGTTGATTTTGACCTCATCATTGAACTTGTAATTGAAACATCAGTGGATGTTGATCCATTGGATGATTTAAATCCTGAGGATGAAGAAGAGCGTGATGAGGATGCAGATTTGTCCGAATTATATGATATAGGATGGGAAGCTGACCTGCTTGAGCCTTTGGAAATGTAAACATTTATTTTTAAAATTTATAATTAATAAAAAGTAAAAAGGTAAACCGTTTAATTTAAAAATAAAGACACCTTCAAAAGCAGGTTATGTGTAGTGTCTTCAATAAAATATTAAAATATGCTCATAAAATTAGATCAGATTCACATATAAAATAGCATAGGTAACATAAATATAAATGTCATTTCTTTTCTGGTATTTCTGTATTGTAAATTTGCCAACGACTAAAAAATCTTCTAATTAAAATGTCAAGTAGTGTGTTAAGTTTTTTATCACTGTTACTGATTTACTGTTTGGTAATAATGGTTAATAACATTATTTATTATATTTTTCCACAGATTCAACTGCAGATCATTTCAAGATTTCACCATGCCTACAATAGAAAGACAGAGAAAGGCTGCAAAACGTCAAAGACAGCAGGTGAAAAATAATACGCAGCAGTCCTCTAACAAAAAGATTTGTCAAGTCACGAAGAAAGCACCGGGTAAGAGCACAAAACACTTTATAAGAAATATGTGTAATAAAAAAAATATTACTACAGAAAATGTTTCAGTCCATAAAACGAGAAGGAAATCAAATGGAAAAGAAAGGCCAATGAAAAATGTTACTGCTAGAGCAAGAGATAACTCTGTGCATGATAGTAGAAGGAAACAACAGTTTAGGGAGATTCGTAAACGAATGTTCCGGAACAGGATAATTGGCAATTTGTTAAAAAATATTAAGAAAGGTCAACATAAACTAGTTTTTTATAAGAAAAAAAAAAAAGTTGAGAAAGTTATTGATCAGGCATTTGAAATTAAACGTAAGTTATTTATTTTGATAATCAATAGAATTAGGAAGCTGAACAAGGCAATTTTTGATTTCAAAAGAAATAGTAGATGGAAGAGAATAGTTAATCGTAGTAATTTTTGTGAAGTTTTTTCTGGAGAATGGATGCATAGTTCAAGCTGTGAGGCATTTTTTAATGAGGAGAGTTATTTCCAGGATAATGATTTGGTGCATGCAGTTGACACCAGTGGTCGTGCTTATGAAGTGAAAGATGGTTGTCCAGTTGAGGCAGAAGAGGTGTTAGGTAATGAGGTTTTAGGAAGACGTGCTAAGGGTCCTGTGTACACCTGGAAGTGTAGTAGTATTTGCAGTGTGCGACAGGATTCCATCAATTTGCTTTGTGATTTTGTACGGTCATTTAATAAGGAAAGTTTGAAGCAGAAAATGATGTTGTTGCAAGAATTAGATCCTTGCAGAGTAAGAGAAGTGACAGGTTTGCATGGACATTCACTGGCTTGTCTTTCCAGGAGAGTATGCCAGAGTGTTTTTCATCATTTCAGGATGCTAGCAGTGCATCATAACAAAGTGAGGAAATTAGTTAGAATGTTGTATTATGCTAAGAGTCCAGCAATTATGCTTAAACAATTATGCGCTGCTCTTTTGCATGGTTCTGAAATAGATGTGAAGAATATATGTGAAGAAATTGAGTTTTGTTACTTTGGAAGTAAAGAGGAGAATGTTGAAATTGAGCAAGAAGAAGAGGGTCTTGTGGAAGATAGTGTACAGGTTTCCAGTACAGATAATTTCCAGAGGGAAATTGCGACGTTTGAGGTGAAATCAAGTGAGAGGCCGAATTTCACTTGTGTGTGTTGTCGACGCACTTATTATAAGAATCAGACATAGGGGCCGATTAGGATGGCGGTTTTTCCGCATCCTCCGGGCCGGCGGAAGTGTCCGCCGGCCTGGAGGATGCGGAAAAACCGCTGCGGAGCCTCCAAAGACCCACCGCCAAATTAGGATGGCTGGTGGGTCTGGAATTCCGTCCGCCGCTTTTCCGCCGCGGTCGGCTTCCGACCGCGGCGGAAAAGCTATAACATGGCAGGCGGTGTCTATGAGACACCGTCCGCCATATTAGGATGTTCGTAAATACATGCTTTTCCACGGCGGCTTTTCCGCCATGGAAAAGCATACGGACATTCACTTTGGGGGCCCGTTGCGGGCCCCCTGGGTGAATGGGGGGTGGGGGGTGCACATGGGGGGTACCTATGGTACCCCCCTGCATTTGTGTGCACAAAGCAGCAGGCACCGTGCGGTGCCGGCCGCTTTGTGCATGTAAATGTAAAACATGCTTTTTTAACATTGCGGCGGGTGCAGCTTGAAGCTGCACCCGCCGCAATGTTAAATATAGAGGATGTGACCGCCACCCTGGCGGTCACATCCTAATCAGCACGGAGGGAACGCCGCAGCCCCTGCGGACGTTCCCTCCTCCTCAAGGGTGGCGGACGGACGCAAGTCCGTCCGCCATCCTAATCGGCCCCTAAGTTAGTGGATTTATATGCAAAAAGTGAAAGGGAAAATAATAGTGAATGGAAGGATTTTGCAACATACTTGATGGTAGAAAATTGTTTTGATTTGGGATTGGATCAACGTGTGTGTACTTATTGTTCTTGCAAATTAAATCAAAACCAGATGCCTGCTAGAGCAGTTCATAATAATCTGGAATTGGTTGAGATTCCTTCTAAATTTGTAGGATTTAAATACTTATGAATCTATTTTGATTCAAAGTATCCATCCCTTTCAGGCTATTGTAAGAATGGAGCCAAAGACAGGGAAATTGCCTCCATCAGATTTACAGAGAGGATTAAAGGGAAGAGTTGTTTATTTGCCTCTAGATTTGAAGAAAAACATTAACACAATTGGAGTAGAAAAAGTGGAAGAGGAACCTCTGGTTATCTTAGTTAATGGGGTTCCGACAAAGAATAAGAAAATATGGCAAGATTTAGTAGATGTTAGGAAAGTTAAAAAGGCAACATTGTATTTGAAAAAAAATAATAAATACTATAATAATGTATATGTTGCAGAAGAGG
Source organism: Lissotriton helveticus (assembly GCF_964261635.1). Lineage (NCBI taxonomy): Eukaryota > Metazoa > Chordata > Amphibia > Caudata > Salamandridae > Lissotriton > Lissotriton helveticus. The sequence continues at coordinate 1,273,022,155 of NC_136059.1, read as the reverse complement.
AAGTAAGTGAGGAAGAGGATAGCGATTTGTGTGCTGGTCAAATTGAGAAAGTAGAACCCTCTACTAGTGAAGAAATATATGAACATTATAGTGTTCATCCTTTGCATTCCAAGGAAGTCATGGGGAATGCTATTGAGTTGTTTCAAATGAAACAAGCCAAAGGGAGTCCCATTAGTGTTTGGGAGGAAAGTTTGGAAGCTCGGTGTTTCCCACAGCTTTTTCCAACAGGTCAGGGAGGAAGATATGATGAGCGACCTCATCAAATTCCTGCTTCTGAATACCGGACTTTGCGATTGTATGCAGGAGATGCTAGGTTTCGACAATGCATTCCTTATTTGTTTCATCTCCTGTTTGAAAGCGATCTGTCTGGACTGTCATATGCAGTGAACCACATCTTGAAAAGTGGTATACACATGCAAAACATCTCGGCAAGTGACTTTATGGATAAAGTCAATGTCCAAGATAGTATTTTGGATTCTCACCTGATTAATCTCATGGCGTGTCAGCGTGGTACTAATGAGTACTGGTACCGTCGTCATGGTGATTTAAAATGTATGCTGAGGAACTTAGGTACTCCCACATGGTTCCTCACTCTGAGCTGTGCCGAGTATGGCTGGGAAGACTTACTTGAATTTCTACGAGAGGCAAATGCTAACGTAGATAACATCGAATTCAAGACACCCGGAGAACTGTGCTCTTTGGATCCAGTCAATGTATGTAGGTACTTCAATCATAGATTTGAAGCTATGATGTCTTTCATCATGAATAAGAAGAATCCACCTCTTGGAGAGGTGTTGGATTTCTTCTGGAGAAAAGAGTACCAAGCAAGAGGTGCTCCTCATATACGTATGTTGCTGTGGATCAAGGATGCACCTAAATTTGGAACGGATCCAGAAGACTCAGTGATGAGTTTCATCCAACAGTATTCTACGTGTGCTGTTCCAAACGCAAAGGAGAAGAAAAACCTAAGAGAAAAAGTTCTGCGTTTCCAAAGCCATCGATGTGGAAAGTACTGCCGTCGTAAATTCCGAAACAAAGACAAGTTCTACACTAAATGTCGTTTCGGCTTTCCACGACCGGTGATTTCTAAAGGAAGAGTAAACAGTTTGATGTCTTCGCTGCGACACAATGTCATGAAGAAATCACCTAAAAACACTTACAATTTGAAGAGGAACGAAGAGTCCAAGTACATCAACGACTACAACCCGGTGATTTTGTCCATGTGGAATGCTAACATGGATATACAGTTTGTGGCTGATAACTGTATGGCTGTGGCTCGGTATGTGACGTCTTACATCACCAAAAAAGAGAAGACAGAATTGAAGGATATGTGGGAGGACATTTCCCATGAAAAGAGCCTCAGCAAGAAGTTGTACAGTTTCAGTCTGAAGATGTTGTCGCATCGAGAAATCGGAGCGTACGAATGTTCTGACCGGTTGTCTTCAGCAAGTCTCTATGCCAAGTCCAGGAGTATCGTTTGGGCGAGTCTTGGTCTTGCAGCAACGCGTAATCGAGTTCTCAAACCTGTGCGGGAAATTGAGTCTTTGGCGGAAAAGGAGCCAAACAGTACCAACATTTTGAAGACAAACATGTTGGATACATATTATCCAAATCGAAGCAGTCACCTCGAGAATGTTTGTCTGTATGAGGTTCTGCAAAATTACATATTCAAGAGGAACATCAAAGAAGATACTGAGAAAGGAGTGTATGCTGTAATAGGAAGTGAGGGATGTCTGGTCAAGCAAAGAAAATGCCACTTGGTAAACCATCGAAAATTGAGTGGTGAATCTCCTGAAAAAAAGGAGTTTTTCTATTTAGCACTTTTGCAACTTTTCAAGCCTTGGCGTGCAGAAGAGGAACTGCTTGGAGATTTCCTCTGTTACGAAGACTCTTTCAATGCCGCCAAGGAGACCATAGAATGTCCTGCTTTTCCCAAATATGTAGAAATGTTGAATGCGGAAATTGAGCAGGAAGCAACGATTGCAGCCGAGATTGCCAGAGACAGTTCTCAGGACAGTCAGAGTTCTGCTTCATTGAGTCAGGATCCACTAGGGGGACCTGTTATTGAAAATGAAGCTGCCACTGCTATGAATGAAGTGGAAAGAGCCATGGCACATGCTCAGGAGGATGCGGTTAACTTAGAAGAGTTGGAAAGACAACTCAACGTTGAGCAGAGGAAAATATATGACGAAGTTACCATGCAAATTGATCATGGATTAAGTCATGACAAGAAAGAGTGCTCATGTACGTCGTTGAAGCCTGTCCGACTGTACGTGAGTGGAGAAGCGGGAACTGGAAAAAGTTTCCTCATTAAAGCAATTTCATGCTATTTGCAGGAAAGGACAGAGTCATCGCTGTCTTGTGTTGTCACCGCTCCAACTGGACTGGCAGCACATAATATTAAAGGGATTACTTTACATCGTTTACTGATGCTGCCAGTGGAGCATGACAACAAATTACAATATCACAAGCTATCTGGAGATGCTTGTTTTGAAGTTTCAAGAATCTTGAGGAAAATGAAACTTCTTATCTTTGACGAAGTAAGCATGGTTTCCAATGTCATGCTTGCCTTTGTGCATTTGAGGATGCAAGAAGTTCTCAAAACAGAGTATGATGTGTTATTTGGTGGCAAACACATCATTGTTTTCGGAGATCTTCTGCAGCTGACACCAGTGAAAGGGCAACCTGTGTTCAAAATGCTCACGCATGAAGATACCAGGAAGTGCCTAGGCAGCATTGGCAACGTCAATATATGGTTAAACTTCAATTATGCTGAACTGCATGAAAATATGCGTCAGGCGAAGGATGAAGTTTACAAGACTATTCTACAAGATGTTAGAATTGGAAAAGTGACCGAGCATGGGAAAGAAGCTTTACATGCACGATTACTGTCAAATTTATATCCAGAACAAGATGTTGTGCCTGAGAATATTTTTCAGAAAATTACTGAGAAGAAATCTGGAATATGTTTGATGCCAACTCTTGCTGAATGTGCCAAATTTAACAACAAAATGTTGCATTTAGAAAAGCAAGAGATTGTGAAACTGGAAGCTATTGATAGAGTAGAGCATATGGGATCAACAATTATTTTGTCTGAGAATCTGAAAACAAAATTGGATTCATTAGAGAAGAGTATATCTAAAACTGCAGGTTTTGAAAAGACTCTGAATGTGTGCTTGAACTGCCGTATAATTTTAAGAAGGAATTTACATGTTGAAAGAGGTCTGGTAAATGGATCAATGGGTAATGTTGTTGATTTTGTGAAATACAGAAATAGAGATGGAATTGAACTTTTAAAAATTAAATTTGATGGCATTGAGGAAGTACAGCTAATTGCTCGTTGTTCTGCTAGATTTTTGCTTGTAAAAGACTTATATGTTCGCCGTAGGCAGTTTCCTGTTTGCTTGGCATATGCGGTGACAATTCATAAATCGCTAGGTTTAAGTGTAGACAGTGCATTGGTGAATATTGGCAGTTCTGTGTTCAAGGAGGGTATGGCATATGTGGCATTGTCACGAGTTAGAACTTTATCGGGATTGTACTTGATTGAGTGTGATGTCACAAACATTTGTGCGGATCTAGATTGTGTTAAGGAATACAATAGGTTAAGAAGAGAGTATGCGCCACATTTGCCTCAGTATCCTTTGTTTGAGAAACGTGTGGTAGGCCGGAAACGAAGAAATGAGAACAATATTGGGGAGGTTGTAGCAAAAAGACAAAAAGTCAATGAACCTAAAATTACAAGCAGAAACAAAAAGGATTCTGTTGAAGATGTTGTTGGTTTTCAGTTTGAAAACAGTTCTGGTGTCAACTGCTATGCTAATGTAGTTGTTAATGTTTTGTTTTCTCTAAAATATGTAAAAGAAGAGATTGTGGTCAATTCTGATCAAAGATTTTGCAGTTTGTTAAATTCTGTGTTAGAGAAATGTACCACTGATAGAAGAAACATAGAAAGTGTGTCTGAAATTCGAAATCTGTTAGACAGATGTTCAGGCCAAACACAATTCTCTCAAAATATTCAGCAAGATTGTCAGGAGTTTTTAATGTATATGCTTGATGTATTACATGCTGAAGGTGTAGATGTAGATCAGCTGTTTGGGCTTTCTTATCAATGGCAGCATGACTGCGAGAACTGTATGGTATCAAGTACTACTAGTGTAGACTCAGAAAGATTTATATATTTAACTTTGCCAGACAGTAAATCAGTCTCCTTTAATAAGCTAGTAAAAGCAGCTGATCACAACATGGAGTGTAGCCAATGTAAATCTGAAATGATGTCCACATTATTTATACGAACATATGGCCAGTATGTCATTTTAATGTTCCAACGATGTAGGCCTGATGGAACAAAATTGACAACTTTAATTAAAAATTTTGTAGCTTCGCAGTTGTCAATATCAGGAAGGACTTTTGTAACTGCAGCAATTATATATCATGACGGCCCTTCAATAACATCAGGACATTACACAGCTTATTTAAAGTCTAGAAATGGCTGGTCATTCTGCAATGATTCTGTTTTAATTTAAAAAAAAAAATTGCCGTATGACCTTAAAAACTCTTACCTGGTGTTTTTAAAACCAAAATTTTAGGGAAATAATCTCGGGATGTGCTCTGTGGAATTTCAAGAAGTTCTAATGGCTCCTACACAATTTGGCCTTGAGGATAAGTGTAGTTCAGAGACATAACTTCTAACCATAGGACTGGACATTATGGAGAAATACGTGCACTTTGAATGAGTTCAGAAAAACTGTTTCTTTTTATAAACTAATTGAAGCAGCCAATCAAAACATGGAGTAGAGGGAATGTAAGTCTGCAATGCTGTCTACTGTTTTACATTGCTTTGTGATTAAAAGTGATGTAGAGAATTAAATAATTGTAGTAGTCATAGAGGTAGTGTAAGTCTGCTTGTATCAGTGTCATAGGAAAAGTAGAACATGACTGAGCAAGAAGGGGAAGATATTACTATTCCAGGATTGTGAAAATGATCTTCAACATTTTAATTCTGAAAGTTGCGGAAATGCCAAATGACGGGATTGGCTTACAAGAAATCCAAGAGTTATAAATTGCTCTGACCAGATTTGGCCTTGTGGAAAATTGTGGTAGAGAGCAAGAAGTCATTTATTGCATGTAACGTGTTTTTAAAAACGATGGAGATTTTCTTTCAGAAAGTGGCGGGCTGAAAGTAATAACAGCACAAAAGAGTGTAAGCTGTTCATAGGACATCCTTGGACGTCATGGAAAGTAAGTTAACTTTAAGGAGTTCTGAATTTTGATTTCTGATGTTGTATGGGTTTTTTAAACACAATCATTTTGATTGTGTTTTTTTTTCCCCGCTGTTACATGATGAATACCTTCAAGTCACTGTTTTTAGTGAATTTTGATACATTCTGAGAACAGCAAAAATAAACCATTTAACATGTATAATTAATTCTGTACTGTTTGCATTTATGATGTATATGTAGAACTGTGTAGGAGGCATGGAGAAGGTGAGGCTTCTGTAAGTGTCAAAGTTGTTGCATGCAGTGCTGCACTTCTGCGTATTCTTTCATATGCTAGACTACATCTGCACAATGAGATACCTAAGCAAAGGAAACGCAAGTGATGTGATTGAGAAATGAGCAAAATAAATTGCACGTATTTCAATTACATCACCTGTGTTTCCTATCATTACGAATCACATTGTGCAGATCAAGTTTAGGTCTGTCCAGGGAAACATAGGAGGTTTCTACTTTGTTGAAGAGTGCAGTGGACATGACTCACTTCATTGGTAGACTTTCACAGATATTATCTCCTCTGTACACTTCAACAAGTGTAAATCTCATCTTGAACTCTGAGTAGGCCTCACCTCAAACAAACCTCTGGATAGGAGACATGTTATTGGCATCCTGAAGCGACACTTTTCTGAAACAAGAGCAATGCAAAAGATGCACCATGTTTTAAGATAGGCCTCACTTCATCTGTATCAAGATACTGTTAGTTTAAAATGTATATCTTTAGGACTGTGTTGGGGACCTGGAGAAGCAGAAGCTTCTGTCAGTGTCAAAGTTGTTGAAAAACTATTTGTCCTTCAATCTTTTCCCTTGTCTTTTGTAATTTTTAAATACATGTTTTAATATTTTTCAAATGTTGGTTCTCTCTTTCACAGATTGAAAGTATAAAAATAAAAAGTGAGTAATTTAACGGCAATTATAAGGTAAATAGTTGTACTCTTTTCGTTACATTTCTATCACATTCACCTACTATTAGTTCCACTGCTTCACTTCTTTAACCCTCAGTTTCCTGCCTTTGGTACTTTCCTCATTCCTTTCTCTATTACCTACTTACTCAACTCCTTCCACTCTTTTTCTCAGTCCCTCTCTTCTCATAGTTCCTCAGTCTTGTTCACTCACTCCGTCTCTATTACTCTTAGTGTCTGTGAATTACTTACCCACCTTTTTTTTTGGACCGCTTCCCGGGAAGTGGCCCGGTTCGCAAACCAGCAGCGTTACGGGAGTCCACCATTTTGTGTTTCGTTCGAATCAAGATACAAGATGGAGGGCAAATAATGTTCAGAATGGGTAGAAGGGGGCACGGTAGATGTATCTTGACCCACTTGGTTTTCTGAGGGTGGCTGAGGAGGACCATAGTTCTTCACTCTTGTTCACTCTCTCTGTTTCTATTAATTTCATTGTTTCTGACTGATCAAAAAAATGTTTTTAAAAAAAGAACAGTAACTATAAGGGAAGGAAACAGACAGTTATGTTAAAAGAAAGACAGCTATAGGGAGTAAACTAAGGATACTGTTACCCGCAATCCACTGCTGATGATATTACTGACCATGTCATGAATGATGTAATATGTGACATCATCAGCAGTGGATTGTGGGTAACAGTATCTCTTGTTTACTCCCTAGAGCTGTCTTTCTTTTCACATAACTGTCTGTTTCCTTCCCTTATACTTACTGTTCTTTTTTTAAAAAAAATTTTTTTTTGGTTAGCTTCCGGTTCGCGTACCGGGTAGCGCTCCGGGGAGCGAACTAAGAGAAATAGAGGTTGGCAGAGTTCCAAATATTCTACCAATTTTTTTATAACGGGGAGGTAGTTCTGAAAAGAACTTTTTTTTTAATGTTTTTGTTGTTTTATATTTTTTTTAGTATTTTTTGAACATTTTTTTACTTTTTTTGTATTTTCTGAACGTTTTTATATTTTTTTTGTTTTTTTTTGGGGGGGGGAAACAAAAACGATCCATTGGAAAGGGCTCAACAGGAGCAACAAAAAAAAAAGAATTTATTTTTTGGGGCATTTCGGACAAACATTAACATGATTCTGAATAGCTCGCATAATCAAAATGATGCTACTTTCCCTGTAGCAAATGAAATTGCCGCAGTGCACGCACACTTGCTTCACGTGCCCAAACAACATTTGAATGTTTGGGATCATCTCCCTCGCCTCTGGTCCCGACACCTCTGGAACAACCGATCTTCTTGCCATCGGAAGGGGATTTTGTTGCTCATCACGTAGCTGGGCAGCACTATAATTATTAGGATGCCACCTACTCATATGCCGATGCATAGTGTAGTTGCCGTAACTGTATTTTTTTTCAGTTCCCCTTGACAGTCTATCACCGCATATACGGCAAAACACGTAGCGTGCATTTACTTTTTTTTGCCCCTCAGGAAATTTATAGAATTGCCAAATGTAGTTCTCTTTTCGATTATACCTCCTGGGCTCCTCTGGCAAAAACCTTGGCTCTTCCTCCTCTTCCTCCTCTTCCTGTTCTTCCTCTTCTTGTTGTAAAATTACTTCAGCAGGTGGTCCTCTCTTCTTTGGATTTGGTGGAGGTGGTGGGTTAGAACCAGCTGAAGCCACTAATGAAGCCATGTCAGAATGCAAATAAAGGGTCTTTCTCTCACCAAGATGAAAGTCAGAGTGAGGAAAGAAGGAGGGGTTTTCATCATTTGGGAAAAGCAAAAGTTCTAAACCAATGAAAAGTGTTCATTTTAGATCACATGACCTAGTATTACATCATTAGGAAACCAAAAGTGAAATGAACCAATGAAAAGTGTTATTACCGAGTCACATGACCTGCTGTGTTTACGTTACGCGGTCGGCGCCGCGCCGCGGATCGCTTCCGGTTCGCGTACCGCTGCGCTTCCGGGTACGCTAACGTAGCACGTCATATGACGTATCACGCGAGAACGCGAAACGTCATGCTGACGCGACGCGACAGTTGCGCAAACGGAACGTTTACCGGTTCGCGGACCAGGTCGCGGCTCCGAATTGAGCTAACGGGAAGCTAACCGGTTCGCGTACCGGGAGCGAAACAATAAAAATAATTAAAAAAAAATTGTATTAAAAACATGTAAAAAATATTTTTCGATTTAAAGAAGAATACATTGTAAAGGTTTTGATATTTGCTATTAAAAAACCATTGAAATTCACTGAAAAAACCATAGGTTATAGACCATATATAGTTAGGAATTAGCATTTACAAAACCTTGAAAATTCACTGAAAAAACCATAGGTTATAGACCATATATAGTTAGGGATTAGCATTTACAAAACCTTATTTTACTCACACAAAACCATTGAAATTCCATATATAGTTAGTTGTACTAACTATATATCGCGCACCCGCAATCCACTGCTGATCATGTCACATATTACATCATTCATGACATGGTCAGTGACATCACGGATGACATCACTGATGACATCTCAAATGACATCACTGATGACATCACTGATGACATCTCAAATGACATCACTGATGACATCACTGATGACATCTCAAATGACATCACTGATGACATCACTGATGACAATACCCAGTGACTGTATTTTTCTGTAAAGTTAAAATATGTCTTGAGTGGATGTATAAGTGTCTGGATGAAGGATTTAGTAGGTGCATGACTGACTGTATGAGTGAGTGATTAAATGTGTCTCTCTGAGTGCATGGGTTAGTGACTAAACTGTCTTAATTTGTGCATCATTATGTCTGTTGTTCTGAAAACTGCTGCATGTGTTGTTCAGTAGCTATATGAGTAACTATATGGGTTATTGATTGGTTGCCCAAGTATTTGTATGGGAGACTGAGTGTATGTGTGGGTGGCTGGGAGGTGTATGACTCAGTGCATAGATGTGTGAGCAGTTGATTCACTAGATGTATGGGTTCAAAAGTGCATGTGGAAACAGCTGTATGGGCGGTTGACTGTGTGCATCAGTTTATTGGTGAGTGAATGGATATCTCAGTGCTACATGTCAAAGTAAGTACATATGTAAAACACAGTACATGTGAGACTTGACATATATAAATAACTGTCCATAAGAGCCAGTGAATGTGTGAGTGGCTGTATGCATCATTGTGAACTTGTATCCAGGATTGTATAAGAGAGTAAATATGTTTTAGTATATGTTTGAATAAGTAAGGTGTGTATAACTGAATAGTTGGGAAAATGGAGGTGTGATTGATTGTTTGCATGACTGACTAGGTGTGTGTGTGTAACTTCATGGATGAATGACAATCTGTGAGTCTGTGTTTACACTGAGTGTATCTAAGGTTATATTAGAGTCTGAAGAGGTTCATCGTATTATCACATGAATGATGTCATCAGTGATGTGATCAGTAATGTCAAATGAGATGTCATCAGTGATGTCATCAGTGATGTCATTTGAGATGTCATCAGTGATGTCATCAGTGATGTCATTTGAGATGTCATCAGTGATGTCATTTGAGATGTCATCAGTGATGTCATCAGTGATGTCACTGACCATGTCATGAATGATGTAATATGTGACATGATCAGCAGTGGATTGCGGGTGCGCGATATATAGTTAGTACAACTAACTATATATGGAATTTCAATGGTTTTGTGTGAGTAAAATAAGGTTTTGTAAATGCTAATCCCTAACTATATATGGTCTATAACCTATGGTTTTTTCAGTGAATTTTCAAGGTTTTGTAAATGCTAATTCCTAACTATATATGGTCTATAACCTATGGTTTTTTCAGTGAATATATATATATATATATATATATATATATATATATATATATATATATATATATATATATATATATATATATTACCTACTGGCGGTCGCCAGTAGGTATATATAGTTAGGATTTTTTCTCTATGGGTTTTTTGAAAATTCTATGTCTAATAACTTTGGCGTTTGTGGACGGAATTGGCTGAAATTTTCTGGAAAATGGCACATTTTGTTTCTGAGCAGCCCCTGAAAATTGGGGGGGGGTTCGTCCAGGGGGGGTCGAGAAAAAAGGGGGGTCCCAAAACGTGTTTTTAACATTGAGTTTTCCATAGGGCGGTTGGCCTCACTTTTAGCCCGAACGGCTGAATGGATTTGCACGAAACTTGGCAAAATTGTAGGGACTGGTAGCCCGATGTGCCTTTTGTAGGTCTCAATATATGTGCTACAGTGGATTTTGAGAAATTAACGTTTAAAAAAAGATATATATCTGTAACCGCGGACCGGGCAGCGCTCCAGGACGCGTACTTTTCGCGCAACGGAGCTTTGTGAAGCGAAGCTGATTGGTTCTCCGGCGTCTGTCAACATTCCAAACAGTCCGTAGCGGCCGCCATCTTGTCTCTCGGTAGGATCGAGAGACAAGAGGAGGCCAAAGCGAAGGGGCAAATGACCATAAGGGGGAATAGTAGATCCTCGCTGACCCCCTAGGTTTGATGTGGAGGTTTTAAAAGGGCCCCGCGGGGCAAAAAAAATAAAAAATAATAATAATCGAACGGCTGAATGGATTTGCACGAAACTTGGCAAAATTGTAGGGACTGGTAGCCCGATGTGCCTTTGCTAGGTCTCAATATATGTGCTTCAGTGGATTTTGAGAAATTAACGTTCAAAAAAAGATATATATCTGTAACAGCGCACCGCTTCGCGTACTTTTCGCGTTACGGAGCTTTGCGAAGCGAAGCTGATTGGCTCTCCGGTGTCTGTAAACATTCCAAACAGTACGTAGCGGCCGCCATCTTGTCTCTCGGTAGGATCGAGAGACAAGAGGAGGCCAAAGCGAAGGGGCAAATGACCATAAGGGGGCATAGTAGATCCTCGCTGACCCCCTAGGTTTGATGTGGAGGTTTTAAAAGGGCCCCGCGGGGCAAAAAAAAAAAATAATAATAATAATCGAACGGCTGAATGGATTTGCATGAAACTTGGTAAAATATTAGGGACTGGTAGCCCGATGTGCCTTTGCTAGGTCTCAATATATGTGCTTCAGTGCATTTTGAGAAATTAACGTTCAAAAACAAGATATATATCTGTAACAGCGCTCCGCTTCGCGGAGATAAAATTATATCTGTATTACCTAGCTGTTGCTAACACCAGTTAGCGACGGCTAGTAGGAGATAGCGACCATCTTGGGCCCCACTTTGCATGTGAGTGATATTTATCACTAATGACATGCAAAGTGGGCATGCCAAGATGTTAGCGACTGGAAACAGTCGCTAACATCGCTATCTCCTATTATCAACTTTTGGAAATATTCGAGATAAGCGCGAATATCTCCAAAAAGTAACAGCTGCCCTGAGCAGTTCTTAGCCATGTTATCCAATGGGAGGTGGATAACATGGCTAAGAGCATTAGCTCGGTAATGCATGAATATCGCTGAGTTTTCAGCGATATTAATGCATTGCGGTAGTTTTTTATCGTATTTGCGATAAACCTTGATAATAGCAAGGTTTATCTGCGATAATTTCTGACGGTAAAAAAATCTTTGCAATGCATCGTTAGGGATAAATATCGCTTAACTTTGGTAATATGCCCCAACGTCTGTTAACGTTCGATTCGAAGGAAATCAGGAAGTGTTGAAAAACATTGTCTGCGCCATCTTGTCTTTTTCCAAATGCCACACTTTTGTCGTGCACGGCAGCCATTTTAGATGCCTTGACCAGACCCACTCTGTGCACGCTGTCGATCCTTAGCATGGCTCCCCACCCTCGCAAGCATCTCACCCAGGCAGTGGTCACCCCCGCTCTCTGTCTTATGCATGGGTAATAAACCTCCCCCCATCTGCGCTGCTCTTCCCTGAGAATCACACCCTGTGCCCGCCCGACACCTCCCTTTCGCCCTATTCACTACCGCACCCTCTGACACTTCTTTTCCTCTGTGTCCGATTGTCCAGGCCGGTCCTAGGCTATCAGCTAGCCCTGCAGATGTAGTTTATGGCCACAGCTGTAAAGAATCACCCCTCTTCAAAGGAGTTATAGTAGATCAAGGCCCACACTCGATGAGATCCGTCACAGCAGAAGCGTTGCTATTATCTGAAAACCATCCTGTATTGTGATTGGGGAGGGGACCGAGCGTGAAGCGGAAGATTCCAGGGATGACTCTTTGTACATCAAAGTTTTTACAATTATGTGTCACATTAAAAATATATAGCACTCCGACAAAGTAGTAAGATTATAAAACTTTAATAATTTATAAATATATACAAGAAAACAAAAATAGTAATAACATATAAACATTTTTAGGGAAAAACAACGAAGTAGCGGTCGGCTGTGCGAATAGTCCCAACGCAGCACAACGTCCAGATTTCCGGCGTGGGGCGTCGCGGGGGGTGGGTCATCAGTAGCAAACTGTTGTGCGAATAGTTCCAAGGCAGCAGAACGCGCCGAAATCTAGATGACACGAAAGTGATGTCTAGTAAGTTGCCACCCAGCAAATAACGGCGTGGGGCGTCGCGGGGGGTGGGTCATCAGTAGCAAACTGTTGTGCGAATAGTTCCAAGGCAGCAGAACGATGGCACCAAGGTGATGTCCAGTAAGTTGCCGCACTGGTTTTGGTATCCTACAATGCTGCTCCGAATAACGGCGTGGGGCGCCCCGGGGGAGGCGGCGTGAACGGGCCTCTCCAGGTGGAGTGTCATCTGTTGTAGTGGGGCGCCCCTTTACCGTTTCAGTTGCCATTCCGTCCGTTTTTGGTCCACTGTGTCAAAAGCCGCAATTCAGCTGAGTTGCGCCCACTCTTGCGGTGCAGCGATAGGCGGCTGTCACAGGACTCTCAAAATGGCGGCAGGCTCTTTCCTTTTTGGGCCTGGTCCACTGAAATGGCCCTGGGACACCTTGGAAATCGGACGCTTGTCTGCTAGGTCTTGGACCCCATTCTCGAAAGCGTCCCCTCCGCCTTGAGAATTCATCAAAAGTTTTGGGGGCCCCGACTCCTGCAGGCTTCTGGTGGGGAGCGGCTGCCATGATTGCTCGCGGAATGACCACGACGGAGCTACGAGATGGTGGTGCTCTCATGCTGACGCCAGTTTAGTCTGAAACATCCAGAAACAAGGTGGGGCTTTCATCGTTTGGGAAAAAAAAAAAGTTTTCATCCAATGAAAAGTGTTGTTTTTAGGTCATATGATCAAGCCTTCCATCATTAGGAAACCAAAAGTAAAATGAACCAATGAAAAGTTTTATAAACAAGTCACATGACCTGTTATGCGGCATAGGGTATAAAATGCGTAGAAAATACGTTGGCACGTGAGGCGGCGTCAGTAGCGGACCGATGTGCGAATAGGCCGAAGGCAATACAACGCGCCAAGATCCGGATGGCACCGAGGTGGTGTCCAGCAAGTTGCAGCACTGGTGTGGCCATCCTACAATGCTGAAAGTCGGCGTGGGGCGCCCCGTTGGCCTGTGAGTTTGCGTCAGTAGCGGACCGATGTGCGAATAGGCTGAAGGCAGCACAACGCGCCAAGATCCGGATGGCACCGAGGTGGTGTCTAGTAAGTTGCCGCACTGGTGTGGCCATCCAACAATGCTGAAAGTCGGCGTGGGGCGCCCCGTTGGCCTGTGAGATGGCGTCAGTAGCGGACCGATGTGCGAATAGGCCGAAGGCAGCACAACGCGCCAAGATCCGGATGGCACCGAGGTGGTGTCTAGTAAGTTGTCGCACTTCTGTGGCCATCCTACAATGTTGAAAGTCGGCGTGGGGCGCCCCGTTGGCCTGTGAGATGGCGTTAGTAGCGGACCGATGTGCGAATGGGGCCAAAGGCAGCGCAACAATATTTTCTGACTGACACCACAAGGCGCTGAGATGCCAAGATCCGGATGGCACCGAGGTGATGTCTAAGTTGCGGACTGATGTGCGAATGGGGCCAAAGGCAGCGTAACAATATTTTTTGTATGGAAGATACCACTAGGCGTTGAGATGCCAAGATTCGGATGGCACCGAGGTGATGTCTAGCAAGTTGCTGTACTGGTGTGGTCATCCTACAATGCTGAAACTCGGCGTGGGTCGCCCCATTAGCCTGTGAGATGGCGTCAGTAGCGGACCGATGTGCGAATAGGCCGAAGGCAGCACAACGCGCCAAGATCCGGATGTCACCGTGGTGGTTTCATAGTTGAGAGGCACTTCATCTGCAGTGGGGCGCCGAGATCCGGATGGCACCGAGGTGATGTCTAGCAAGTTGCTGTACTGGTGTGGTCATTCTACAATGCTGAAAGTCGGCGTGGGGCGCCCCATTAGCCTGTGAGATGGCGTCAGTAGCGGACTGATGTGCGAATGGGGCCAAAGGCAGCGCAACAATATTTTCTGAAGAGAAGACACCAAAAGGTGCTGACATTCCAAGATCCGGATGGCACCGAGGTGGTGTCTAGCAAGCTATGCAGTTGAGTTGTGTGCGCACTTGCGGCGAATAGGTCGAAGGCAGCATAACAATGTTTTTTGAATAGAAGACACCACAAGGCGTTGAGATTCGGTTACCACCGAGGTGATGTCTAGCAAGTTGCCGCACTGGTGTGGCCATCCAACAATACTGCTCCGAATAACGGCGTGGGGTGCCCGAAGGGGGGGGGAGCCGGCGTGAATGGGCCTTCCTAGGTGGAGGCTCGTCTGCTGTAGTGGGGCGCCCCTTTACCGTTTCAGTTGCCATTCAGCTGAGTTTCGGCTGCTCTTGATGCTACAGCGACAGGCGGCTGCAAGAGGACTCTCAAAATGGCGGCCTGTTCTTTGGATTTGGGCCTGGTCCACTAAAATGGCCCTGGGACACCTTAGAACTCGGACGCTCGATTTTTTTTTCCTTTCCTGTACATGCAAAAAAAGGTAAATGCCCGGTACGTTACACGCTTCATCTGCCACGATGAACTCTCCAGAGGAACCGAAAAAAAATATAGTTGTGGTAACTATACCATGCATCGTCATATGGAGAGGTGGCACCAATTAATTATAGTGCTGCATAAAAGAGAGATTTGGAGGAGAACCCCTGACCTGCTAGTACATTCATCAAAGAAGTGGCACTGAGAGCTTCAGAGGCAAGGGAAACGGTCCCAAATATTTAGAAGAACTTTGGAAAGATTAAAATGACATGTTTAGATTGTGGCAAATTAATTTCATGTGGACAGATGAGTGTTACTCTAATAAATACAGCATATGAACATCATCATAGTCGATGGTTGGTAGAGACATTTTGACTATATCCTGGACCTGCCCGTCCTCGCCCAAAATGGCGCCGGAATAAATGGGACTCGTAACTCCTTGTTGTGTACTGGTTGCAGAACCTTGAAATCACGAGATACGTATGCAGTTTTGAAGTACATGGCGGGCGGGGACGAGAATTGATTGACTATTTCGACATCCCTATTGATATTAAGTTCTGATGTGTTATTGATTACTGTACTGTTGAAAGTTTGAATTAACGTCACCCATGGTACTTGCCCGCAAATGTATATCTAGATAATTTTATTGTAACTGGCCCTGTCGTATTTTAATTATAAAATGTACGTCCACCGATTTCGTAACTGTTAGACACCTTAGTTCTTGCAACCTAATGGCCCGACCGTTACGTTCCTCTACAGTGTAAATGTCTATTCATCATATACGATTACAGTTTGCTCTGTGGCAGGCCCACGTGGTTATAGGCTCGTATTTGTATAATGACATTTTCACAATAAAGGTTTTTAAAAGAAAACATGGTAGTAGTATATACATTGGTAAAGTTTTTAATAATAGTGACTGTTTTAGAATCATTAAAAGGCAAGTGAAATAAAGCAGACCAATTACATGAAGGGTAAAAGGTATAATACGAAGGAACGCAGTAAAGATAAATGGTCAAGGGCTGTTGTGTTTTCTATTCCTGCAACATAAAGTGATCGATAAGAATCTCATATTCAGGCGTATCGGCGACTAAGACAGCAGGTCGACCCTCTTTTGCTCAACGGCTCCGTCATGGGACGAAGAAACGCTCTTTTTCTCGAAAAAATAATATATTTTACTTGCAGGACAGTTGTAAAATTTCCGGGAAAGTACATTAGCCTGGAACATTATAACATATATTTAAGAAAAAATAATGTTCGGAAGTAATGAAAAGCGTAATTTTTAGGTCATATGACCAAGCCTTTCATCATTACAATAAGAAAAGTAAAATGAACCAATGAAAAGTTTTATTAACAAGTCACATGACTTGTTATGCTTACGTTACGCGCTGCGCGCCCCGGATGACTTCCGGATGCGCTAAGGCGGCGCGTCATATGACGCATTATGCGACAACGCAGGTACAGAATACAGTCAAAATGTCTCCACCAACCAGCGGTCGGAACACAACCCCTTTCAGCAGGCTAAATAGTTCTGTTAAATGGCAACAGAAGGGACAGGCAACAAGAACCATCAGTCAAAGAGGGGAGGGCTAGTTCTTCTCTACCGGGTTACATTGGGGCGCTACCGGAACTGATCGAATTGGTAGTCTACAGTGTTTCTGGATGTTTCAGACTGAAGCTGGGGTTAGCATGAGAGCAGCACCATTTCGTAGCTCCGTCGTGGTCATTCCGCAACCAATCATGGCAGCCGTTCTTTATCGTTATTTTGGGCGGGGTGGGTGGCGGAGCCGAGCTGTTTTGCAGCCATCATTGTGTGGAGTTCAGTTCATGTCACTAGTTTTGTATTTGTCATGAGGGGTTGTTCCTAATGTTTCTATTTTAGCGAGGTCAAAAAGAGATCCCATTAGTGGCCTACTGATTTTGCTCGATTCCTTTTCTTTTTTTTTACACGATTTTTCGTTATCTGCAAAGACTAAACAGAGTATTGCGACTCTGTGTTTGTTTGTAAATAGAGAATGAACCAAAGAGAACTAATTCTAAAACAGTAAATACTTGGATAACAATCAATCAAATGGAGAGAGAAGCAGGCACGACGGATTACAACGGGGGCAAACGCCTGCGTTAACTACCTTTCACTATCTGCAAAGAGAGAGTACTCCTAATAGAAATGAGGGGGGGGGCACCATTCAAAGCAGATCAGTGTGCATAAACACGAAAATGTTTTCACTTACCACGTACTTGACATTCGACAGCTTATGATATTTGCTATTAAAAAACCATTGAAATTCACTGAAAAAACCATAGGTTATAGACCATATATAGTTAGGAATTAGCATTTACAAAACCTTGAAAATTCACTGAAAAAACCATAGGTTATAGACCATATATAGTTAGGAATTAGCATTTAAAAAACCTTATTTTACTCACACAAAACCATTGAAATTCCATATATAGTTAGTTGCACTAACTATATATCGCGCACCCGCAATCCACTGCTGATCATGTCACATATTACATCATTCATGACATGGTCAGTGACATCACTGATGACATCACTGATGACATCTCAAATGACATCACTGATGACATCACTGATGACATCTCATTTGACATCATTCTTGTGCTAATACGATAAACCTCTTCAGACTCTAATATAACCTTAGATACACTCAGTGTATACAGACACTCACACACTGCCACTCATCCATGGAGTTACTCACACACCCAGTCAGTCATGCAAAGAAACAATCTCACCTCCATTTCTTCAACTATACAGTTAAACACACCTTACTTATTGAAACATATACTAACACATATTTACTCTCTTATACAATCCCTGATACAAGTTCACAATGATCGATACAACCACTCACTCATTCAGTGGCTCTCATGCACAGTTATTTATATATGCCAACTCTCACATGTACTGTGTTTTACATATGTACTTACTATGACATGTAGCATTGAGATATCCATTCACTCATCAATACACTCATGCACACAGTCAACTGCCCATGTAGCTGTTTCCACATGCACTCTTGAACTCATACACCTAGTGAATAAACTGCTCACACATCTATGCATAGAGTCACACACCTTCCAGCCACCCCCACACAAACTCAATCTCCCATAGAAATACTTGGGCAACCAATTAATAACACATATAGCCTCTCGTATAGCTAATGATCAACACATGCAGCAGTTTACAGAACAACAGACATAATGATGCACAAATTAAGACAGTTTAGTCACTAACCCATGCATTCAGTGAGACACATTTAATCACTCACTCATACAGTCAGTCATGCACCTACTAAATCCTTCATCCAGACACTTATACATCCACTCAAGACATATTTTAACTTTACAGAAAAATACAGTCACTGGATGTTGTCATCAGTGATGTCATCAGTGATGTCATTTGAGATGTCATCAGTGATGTCATCAGTGATGTCACTGACCATGTCATGAATGATGTAATATGTGACATGATCAGCAGTGGATTGCGGGTGCGCGATATATAGTTAGTGCAACTAACTATATATGGAATTTCAATGGTTTTGTGTGAGTAAAATAAGGTTTTTTAAATGCTAATTCCTAACTATATATGGTCTATAACCTATGGTTTTTTCAGTGAATATATATATATATATATAATTTTCATTAACTAGAATTCATATCCAAGTCCAAGACTTTTCCTACTGCTTCTGCTTTGACGGGAGTGGAAATAGTAAATTTCACCTCTCCGAAACAGACTGCAGTGGGAATAGTACATTTTACCCCTCTAAATTCCAATGCTTTCCCTACTGTTGCACTGACTGGAGTAGGAATAGTGGGCCCGATTCACAGAATTAACCTAAGACAACATCCTAAACTTACTACTTTTGGTATTCACAGAATGCACGTACTACTTTTGGTATTCCCAGAATGGATTTACGACTACTAACTTTACGTACGCACTTGGACCTAGAATCCGGCCAGGAGGTAGAGCTTCCGGTTTGGATGAGTTGCTTCCGGCCTGGAGGCGGGGATTCCGGCCGGTGGCAGGGATTTAGCCATAGCCGAAATCTCCACCTCCGGGCT
Organism: Lissotriton helveticus; assembly: GCF_964261635.1. Classification (NCBI taxonomy): domain Eukaryota; kingdom Metazoa; phylum Chordata; class Amphibia; order Caudata; family Salamandridae; genus Lissotriton; species Lissotriton helveticus. The sequence continues at coordinate 1,273,003,041 of NC_136059.1, read as the reverse complement.
GGAAGTCCCACTTCTGGGTCGGAAGCTCCACCTATGGGCCGGAAGCTCCGCCTCCAAGCCAGAAGCTCCGCCTCCGGGCCCAGTAAGTCTAACTCTCCAAGTCCAACACTGTTCCATATTATTGTGGTGACTGGAGTAAGAATAGTCACTCTAACCCCTCCGAGGTCCCTATTGTTGTATAAACTAGAGTGGGAATCTGATAGTTTTCATAATAATGGTTAAATAGATTTTGTGGCATTAATTGTTTTATTTTTTATATTTGTTTTTATTTTAAAATGTATTTTAAGATCTATGTTATTCTTAGGTAACTTGTTTGTTGGAGTTGTTCAATTCTTAATATTTTATTCATTGTCTGCAATAGTTAATATATTTTTTCTTAATCAATTATTTGCATTTGTTAAGTTTGTATTTTGTATGTATGTATACACATATATAGTGTAACATATTACAAATACCTATTTCACATTATATTAATTGTATTAACATTTTATATGTATTATTATGAATATATGTAGATACATATATATTTTCATATTAATATATCAACATTTAAAAAACAAATTTAATTTAAAATAAGTACATATTTTTATTAATTATATCTAGTCTTAGTAATGCGTTTAAAATATGAATATTTAGGGCCTGATTATGATATCGGCGGACATTGCTGGGAAGGAACCACCCGACCATAGGTCAGCGGTTCTGACCATACAATTTGGATGTGACCACACATAGTGCAGTTAAAAACATCCATTTTCCAATGGGAGTTGAAAATGCCTGCAGCAAAAGCTCCCACTAAAAAATTGATGTTTGGAAGCATCCCTGCAGTGTGTGGCAGCACCATGCAGGGATGTTTAGGGGGCAGCATAGGTGCCCTCCAGGCCACGGTGCGGAGGTCCAGGAAGGGAGGGGACCCTTCTAGGGGCCCCCAATGTTGCTTTCCGACAGCCTTCTCATATTGGAAAGGTCGACATGGAATGGCTATTGGAAACCAACATCATAATGTTGATGGCCGAAACCCCATCCTTAAGGGATTATGATGCATTTCCGAATGACCGACGGGCTCCTTGAGCCATCAGAAAGCGTCGGTTGGACCCTCCGACTGCTGCCTCCGACCTCATGCATTGTAAAGCGTTGGTCAGACCGCAGCAGATGGCGGTTGGACCGCAACTGACTAGTCGTCGGTTTAGGTCAGACTGCCATCGAAATTAGGCCCAAAATATTTGTATACTTGAAAATTATATTTGCTCTATTAAGTTGACTAAGAATGCAAAGACTGACCTTCATGAGTAGAAAGTGATGCATTTGTACGACCATATTTTAGCCACTTTAAATTTGACCATCTGTGTCTGCACACTGGCTGGGTGCAGTGGTTGGACAAGGGGCATCCTTTGCCCTCATACTACTCCGCACAGATAGAGGCTGTGATCAGGTGAGGGAAATGCTTAAGCTCTGGGCTGAAGATGAGGTGACATTTCCATAACAATAAATAATGCTTCCGAACCACACAAGAGCAATAAATAACAACACATATGCAAACCAGCAGTTGCAAATTCATCGTGATTTTATTGATAATGCCAGTGGTGAGGTGATGTGATGTAACTGGTAATGTTAGTGATTATATCATTTATCTTGTAATCTCTCACATATTGTTTGCTGTCATGAGCCGTGCATTTGGCCAATCATAGCTTACGAAATTCAGTTATGATTTTTCAACTGACAATTTTAACCTTAACCTCATTGTAAATGTGTTTTCAGTGAATGTATATGTTTTAAAATAAGTATTAATACCCTAAAGCCAACATCTCCCATATCTCACTTTTAACAACGTTTTTCTGTGATTTTTTTTATCATTTACTACCTGCATCTTTCATGTTTACATATTGTACTATGCATACTTTTCAGCTGGGTGCTGTCTATTTTGGATGCAGGGCCAGCTCTCATGTCACAGACCCTGTAGCATATGCTGGTTTGCTACACAGAGGATGCTCTGGGCATAGGGCATGGTCTGTGACCTAAACCTGTACTAGTTTCCATTCCACATAAGGTGCTGCTCAAGGGTATGTAGAGTGGTTTCTGGTCTTCGAGAAGCCAGATGTCAGCTCACTTAGCCCACTGTCTTTAGATTTTTTCTGTGTACAGCAGATTTTGAGTGCAGCTTGTGGCCTGTTTCCAAGCCCTGCACCAACCCCATGATTCTGAGCCTGGTGAGGATGGCCCTCGTCTGCGCACAGTGGGATCTAGATGCAGCGTCAGTCCATGCACTGCAGGAGCCCCATGCCAGTGGCCAAGCACAAAGGGCACTGAGTGCAGAGACTGGATGCAGGACCGGCCTTGGACTAGCCCTTATGATACTGGTCCACTATAGAAAATGGAGTAACCCAGGTAAGTGTCAAAGGACCTGGGTGTCGATCAGTAACGAAAACACTTGGTCCCTGACACACCTGAATATACTTCAATTAGTAAGTATATTATGGAATTAATCCATCTAGCACAAGATTTCAAAGTATAAGCACATTCAACAAGCAATTAAATGGTCACCGGAATTCAATTAGATTGCAAACATCAATTTATTCTTTATATCCAAAACATGGAGAACATACATGAGACATTGTATGTTGCAAGGTTATTTCCAAGGCAGGAGAAAGAAGTGAGAAATAAGTGCTCATGTGTGAGAAGGTAAAGGAAAAGTAAGAGTGCATCAAGGCATATTTACAAAGGACAAGTTAAAATATTTCAAAAGGAGGGATCCGACCAAAATATTACTGATAGAGCCGGTACCCCAAGATTCAATCAATAAGTCAAGGTTCAATCAATGAAGTTCTGAATACAAAGGGGATGAATCACCCCGGAGTTCCGCTGGGATCATGAGGCGTGAGACCTTCTATCAAGTTACTACCATATGATTAATGAGGCGTTGAATTCTTGAGTGGAGCCAGAAGATGAACCACATCCGTCGGTATCTCTCAATGCACTAAGATGACTCACCAATTGTTGAATTCTTGAGTGGAGCAAGAAGGAGACAAACAGCATCCGTCGGTGTCTCTTACGGCCGACACCGAAGGATGCGGTTCGTCTCCTTCTTGCTCCAAAGACACCGACGGATGCGGTTCGTCTCCTTCTTTCTCCAAGGCCTTAAGAGACACCGATGGATGGGGTCCGTCTCCTTCTTGCTCCGAGGCTGTAAGAGACACCGACGGATGCGGTTCGTCTCCTTCTTACTCCAAAAGGCTGTAAGAGAAACCAGCTGATGCGGTTTGTCTCCTTCTTGCTCCACTCAAGAATTCAACGCCTTAATTATCGCATGGGTGCATTTTTGATATAGGGTCTCACACTGTATGAACTTAAGTCCATGGGGATGCCATCTGGCCTGGGACTTTGTTCTTAGGGAGCCCAGTGGCAGCATCTCTAACCTCTTCACAAGCAAAAACTAAATCAAAGCATTGACAGAAAGGATTGAGACACTGGGTCAATAGAGGCAGAACAAGGGGCGTCATCAGTAGCTTCAAAATTCCTAATCCAGGTAACAGCTAACATTTGTGAGGAGAGCAAGGAACCTGAATCTTGCTTAAAAAGCCTGATGGTTAATGATCTCCCAGAATTTGATACTATCCCGGCGAGGATTAGCATCAAACAATTTCTGCCTTTGACTTCAATACTGGTTTCCTTTGAAGCATTGATGATTTATTGGAATCACGATGCAAGGCAACTTTAGATCTATCCCTTGGGATCTCCTTTATAAGCTTGCAATGGGCCAAGGAGCAAGAATGATCACTTCATCTATTAGAAACAGACAAAGGGTGCTTGGCAGACGTAAGAAGGGACCTCCAATTATCACAGATCACGTTAAAGAACTTAAGAATGTGTGAATCTAGAAGTCTATCACTAAGGCAGGCAATAAAGGCATTATGACTGGTACATAAAAAAACTTGGATTAACCATATCAGGGTCAATTGCCTTCCATCTAATTCTATGCCCTTGGTCCTGAGTAGTCTCTGACCCTCATGTATAAGACGTTGAGTGAACCATGATAGAAGCCCAAGAGAATGAAGCAATCAGCGGATTATGAATGCTCTGTAAATCCAATTGACTTTATAGTCAATTGCACAAAATCAACCTCCGACAATCCCACCCACCCTTAGTATAATCCCAAGAAGAATAAAAAGTATTTTCTAAAAAATTCTTAGAGAGTTGACATTATCAGCAGTGTGTTGTCTACTATTAGGATTATAAAAGTTAATAACAAGAAGTCTACAGAATTTTAGAAAAGGTTAAACAATACTGCAAGCAAATTGGGGGAACCAGTGTCCAACTATTGAGGTTTTAAATTTAATAAAGAGTGCTACAAGAATCAAAAGTCCTCCCTTTGCCCTTCATGAGAATGAAACACATGCTGGAATACTAAATCTGCAGTAGCCATCTAGAAAGAGACTTGTGTTGACTTACCAAGGTTACTGTAGACAAATAATCCTGAGTTTGCTGAAGAAACACCTCCAGTTAATTTCAGTCATTTTGCCCGCCATCCCAATGATATTCCAGTGCAAGAAATTAAGGGAAATGGAAGGCCCTTCCTTGTTGGGTAAATCCTCTAGAGTAGCAGCCAAGTGATTGCAGGAAGAAGTGGACAGTCTATTGTTTCCAAACAGATTACTCAAGGCTTTAGGGTTACTAATGAGAATATGAAAAGATTCCTAAGTCAGTCGTTGAGCTCTAAAATGGGTCACAAAAGCTAGCCGAATGTGGGAGAGTGCCAAGTAGTTTAGTCTGCAGTAGGGTCCTGATTGCCTTTGTTTCTCACAAAGTGGCACAAAGGCAACGCAAGCCTTAGATGAGATTTACTATGCCATACAGAACCACCTTGCCTGGCTCTGCGTAGCTTAGTAAATCTGGATTACAAGTTGCTGCCCTGGGAAGGCATTCAATGGGTGGAGCATGGGGGCTCCCATCCATCCACCCATGGATTTTGGGAAATTCTCAAATTTACTCCCAATAGTAAACCACAGAATGCATCAAAAAGATGCACCATCCCAAGGTAGCTTCCACAAGGAGAAATTACTTTATTTCTCATTGTTATTTATCTCTTTGTATGTGTGCTGCATTCTGCAGCACATGTCAAAAGAGGAAAAAGCCTCTAAGAATTGTTTTTGTAAAGCAAACCTGCCTGCAACGCAGATACCCTTGCACCATGATGCAACAATGCCTGCTTTGGCACTGGCTGTAATGTGTGCGCAAGGCAGCGAGAGAGCAGGAATGTGAAGTATCTTAGTCCATATGGCGCATTCCTGCCCTCTCCTTGTGATGCAGCACAGCTAATTGTCTTGCTGCATTGCGCTGTTTACCATCTTTGTTCATCTGTCATTTACTGCTTATAAAAGAAACCCACAGAAAGAGGTCAGATCCCAGTTGAAGATCCCTGTTTAAAGAAAGGTTTTACCAACAAGTGACCATCAAACAAAGTGATATTAAAGTTAGCCACTTTAATAACAGCAAAGGCTTTAGGAGTCCTGCCAACCAGAAGACTCTTCAAACCATGTTACTGCAGCTGAACAGGCAGGGAATGTGACCTAAGCGCCCTTTGAGCTAATGTACAACCTTATTTCTAAACTGGATGGGATTCTCTTTAAAACCCACCTTCAAAGTTGTAACATTGGTCAATAGTTTCACAAATTCAGTTGCAGCAGTGGGTAAGTCAGAAACACAATGGGGACTAACCAAGTCTCTGTCATACATTTGAGAGAGATTCCTCAATCGGTCATTGCGTAGCGCAAAAGATATGGCAATGCGAGATTCTACGTTCTTTATGCAAGTGATGAGTGAGGATTAGTGGGGGGGAGAGGCAAAATCGGGGCAGAAATGGGGCGACCAAGGGGATGTTACATACGGAAAATTGTTGGCAGCGGGGAATCCAGATCTTCTCAACAGGGCTGGTGAGGCCTAGCACCCATTGTCCTGGAGAAATGGTGCCCAGGTGAGAAGGAAGGTCTTCACCTGGTCTTGCAAGTTGTAAATGACCCGCTCATGCAAGGCTGTTTGGTACATAGCTGAGAGGTTGGAGTGGGTGAGGGCCATTGGCAGAGGATGCACTTTTTTGCCATTGCGAGCACCGTGAGAAGCAGATGGCTCTCAGGTTGCAAGAGGCCTGGAACATTTGAGAGGTCATGCAGGGGATGAAAGCATGGGGCACAGTGGTCATCACCTGAAGGATCTCGCTGAGATTGGCCCCAACTGCCTCCCATAAGAGTCAGACTATGGAGCAATCCTATAGTACGTGGACCGGGTTGCAGCGGTCATTCTTGCAGCCGATTCAATTTCAAATGGGTGCAGACAGGCCTGCTCGGTCCAGTCTTTGCTCGGTTATGCATCCTGTGCTGTATGCTCTTTTGATACTTATGAGCACCCTTTACGGTGCTATGCTGGGCTGCCATGCCTCTGCTATTCCTCGTAGGCTTTGGGAAAATAAGTCCTTCCAGCAGCGTCCTGTGATTTGGGCTCTTTGCACTGCTTATGAACGCCCTTGTGGCACTAGGCTGGGCTACCCCACCTCAGCTACTCCCAGTGGGCCATGGTCAATGAAGTCCTTCCAGCATAATCCGGGGCTGTGAGTTCTGTGCGCTGCTTATGAGAGCCCTTGCTGCACTAAGCTTGGCTGCCCTGCCTCTGGTGCTCTTGGTGGGCTCTGGGCTATTAAGTGCTTCCAGCAGCTTTCCACACTGCCTGCTCTCTGCCCTGCTCATAAGCACATTTGTAGTGCTTTGCTGGGCTGCCCCCCACTCTTCTGGGCATCAAGTCCTTCCAGCAGCGTACTGTCCATGTATTGTATATATCTGCGAGAATGGAGGAGGCCAAAATTGAAACATCCCATCCATTATCCAGCTTAGGCATTGTGTTAGGGTTAGTTGGTTAGTGTTTGTAGCAAATAAAATAATACATATCTCATTATGTTCAGTTTCATGCATCAAGAAGCCTTGGGTAGTGTGTGTTACTTCTACATTTTCAGGGATTTCTATTTCTTTGAAAAACCGCACGTGGTCTTGCGGTTTTCTTTGATAACCTCTTGGTTCTTGTTATTAGTCCTTTTACGTTTGCTAGAGATCACAGACTTTCTGTGGCTTCTTCATAAACTTGGGGAATTATATCCTTAATCATAGTTTCTGTAGATGCTTAGGACCTTGTGCTTGTCCTGCAGGATATTTCCAATTTGCATCTCTGGCATTGGGGTGATTGTGCTCTCTCATCCTTTCCACTATATCACCAGTGGTTACACAGTCATTTACGCAGCTACTGAACTATCGATACAGGCACTCATATACCCACCCATATACCCACTGATTCACCAATACACCTTGGTGTATATATATATATATGCAGATATAACATTTTCCCGGCCGTATGTGAATTAAGTGCAGTGATGGTGGGTGTCATAGTAAAAGGCATAGAAAAATGTGTTTTCCATGTCTATGCACCATGTGATTCACTCAGGGGGTGGAGCACTGCAAATTTAAAAAAATGTATTTAAACGAATGCTGACCAGGTGCATGGTGTGTGATCAAGAGCACGAGTTGCTCGAAACGCGTCGCCTGAGAGGTGAATAAAATCTCCCTTACTGCAGCCTGGGGTCCGTGTCTTCTTTTACGCAAGATTGGAAGATTTGGTGTTTATATATATATATATATATATATATATATAAGCACTCACAGTCACTGGATGATGCCATCAGTGATGTCATCAGTTATGTAATTCGAGATATCATCACTGATTTCATCAGTGATGAAAATGACCCTGTCATAAGTGATGTCTTGCCTATGTCTTTTGCGCTGTTGTGCATTGAATTCATGCTCTTGCTTTGTGGATTCAAAACAAAGTCATAACTCTGATTTTTTTTGTTGTAACTCTGAATTATTTCTAAAAAAGAAGTTAAAATTAAATTAATTAGTGTTAACTATGCCTAAAACAGAATGCAGTCTTTCAGTTGTTGAGGAATATCCTCTTGCCTTTCTCAGAGAAATGTACTACATCAATTGTATATATATATATGCTCCATGTTTTAAAGCACAAGTTGTTGCTATAGATGGAGACCATTGTGTGTTCTCTAAAGACTGCAGAAACAGTTCAAATAATATGTTTTCTGGATTTGTGTATCTGAGGAAATAATTTGTCTGCCGATTTCCATTCCTTTACATTAATTGGCCAAAGGTTTCCTTCAATGTGATTTCCAATCCTACCCCAGTAAAAGTGCCTAGGTCATTGCCACCACAGTGCATAATTAAGAGGTCTGGATTTTGGAAATCTGCAATGCTCTCAACCAAAGGCCGTAATTTGTGCCCCTTTAACTCTCTCTGGCAATCCACGTAATGTCCACATTAGGCAAACTCAAGTCCCTGCAAATGGCACTATTTATAGCACACTTTCTGGTACAAAAAACATAGTTGTGACCCACAATCCACACTCTAACCATTTTGAAGGAAGAAGCAGTAGCATACACAAGAAGGCTGCAGCTGAATGCGACAGTTGGTAGAATGAAAGGCACTTAAAATTTAGGAATGGACCTGGTTTAAGAAAAGGATTATTAGTTTGGGTGGTGTAAATAATTTGGTAGCTAAAAATAAGTAGTGATTTAATAGATACAGTAAGTAGTTCTGTGATTGGCTCTGGAAAAATGGAAAAGAAGTTACACTATTGTGCATATGCTTACATCTTCATGCAGTCAATCACACCTGCTACTGTTCAACTTGAATCTGGTGTGCTTCTGTGAGAACATGCTGTGAACGTTTGACTTACTGATACAGTGAAGTGTTTCAATGGAGGTTGCTATGGGAACTGAGGTAAAGCAGTGTAGGGTAAAGGTGACAAATGTACCTTACTTTGAAACTACAAAGCAGAGTATTTTAGAGATAGCAGGACTCTGACACTGATACACTCACTCTCCATGCCTCGCAGGCACTCAAATAACCACTCATAGATCCCCTCATATTCCTACTCACAAACCTACTCAGACACTCTCATATGCACTCATAGGCCCACTCAGATACTCATGCACCCTCTCACAGACACAGTCAGACACTCACATCCACTGACAAACCCACTTAGTCACTCATGCACCCTCTCACAGAACCACTCTCTAAAAAACACAAAGGTAACAGGGTTCATTATAGTTAGGAAATATCCTTCAAAAACAGTAGAAATGCACACAAAAAACAAAGGTTACAAGGATGTTATTGTTAGCAAATTGAATTAAAAAACCTTAGAAACCTTAAAACCTTAGCAATTTACAGAAAAAAACAATAATTTTAGATGTCATCAGTGATGTCACTGATCAAGTCATGAGTGATGTAATATGTGAGGTCACAAGCAGTGCATTGCAGGGTGTGAGTTATGTTAGCTCAGGTAACTATAACTGTTGAATTTCATTGATTTCTACAAGGGAAATGTGAGCCTAACCATAACATCCCTTTAACATTTGTCTTGTCAGTGAATTTCTAAGGTCTTTTTAATTCTATTTCCTAACTATAATGTCCATGTAGCCATGGTTGTATCAGTGAATGAGAGACTGTGTGAGTGGCTGTATGTCTGAGTTAGTGGGTGTGTGAGTAGGTGTATGGGTGAGTGAGTATGTGTGATTGGTTGCCTGAGTGAGTAATGTTTTTTGGCTGTATGGGTGAGTGAGTGGGTGTGTATGTGGCTGTGTGGGTAAATGAGTGCGTGTGTGAGTACAAGAATACATGAGTGAGTGCATGTTTAATTGGCTGTATGGGTGAATGAGAGGGTGTGTCAGTTCCTGTATGGGAGAGTGAGTGTTTGCATGAGTGGCTGCATGGATAAATGAGTAGGTGTTGAGTGTCTGTATAGGTCTGCGAGTAGATGTGTGAGCACCTGTATGGGTGAGTACCTCTGTCGTTGACTGTATGAGAGACGGAGTGTCTCTGTCACTGTCACTAGTCACATTGGGTATTTGAGGGGTGTAAGTGACTGCATAGTTGAGGGAGTGAGTACATGAGTGGCTATATGAGTGAGTAAGTGTAAGTGTGTTTCTGTATGGTTGAACCAGTGATTGTGTGAGTGGCTATATTGGTAAGTGAGTGGGTGTATCAGTAGATGTATGTGTAAGTAAATGGCTATGTATGGCTGTATGAGTGAATGAATGACTGTGTGAGAGGCTGTATGGTTGAGTTAGTGGGTGTGTGAGCATGTGTATGGGGGAGTGAGAGCATATGTGAGTAATTGTATGAGTGAGTGGAAGGATGTGTTTTTGCTGTTTGGGTGAATGAGTGGATGTGTGAGTGGCTGTGTGGGTGGGTATGTGAGGAACTTTGTAAACTCTCCTTCGCTACTTCAGGGGCAATGTTTTATTCCTGTTCAGTCTTATCCTTCAACATTCACAAATAGTTTGAAAAGACTGGGCACTGAATGCTGTCTTTTACAGCATTGAAAGAGTCTTTGTAGCAGTCACAGTCTCCAAGTAGTTCTGATTCAGCATGTCAAGTTTTTAACAGTTGCAGAAATGCCAAATAGAAAACTCTCTTCAATCTGCATTTTGGCAACTCAGTTTTCTGTGTTTAATAAGATTTTCTTTGCTACGTCTCACCAAACAACCATCATGTGATTTTACAAGTACAGCATATTTTTCTTCTTCTATGTTTTTGGTCACATTCCTTTTGTATATGTAGTGTTGTAGTACTTCATAACGGCACTTGTCTTCCAGATATGGACTCCTTCTTGGATAGTATGTATCCAACGTATTTGTCTTCAAAATTTCTGTACTTTCTCGGTCAAAATCAGCTAGATACTGAATTTTTGGAAAAGACGTTAACACTTTATTCCTTGTACTTGTAGGCCTAGACTTACCCAAAAAATTCCCCTTGTCTTTGAGAACAAACTAACTGAGCTCAGAGAGCCACAGCACTCACGTGAGCCCATATCTCTATGGGAAAGCATTTTAAAGCAGAAGCTGTACAATTTCTTTGGCATACTCTTTTCTGCAGAAATATCTTCCCACAACTCTTTCATCTCTGTCTTCTCTGATTTTGTAATGTATGAAGTGACATACCAAGTAAAAGCATTGGAGTCGTCTGCAACACATTGTAGATCGATATTTGCATTCTACATCTTCAGAATCACAGGGTTGTAGTCATTTATGTATTTGGAGGCCTCTGTTCTTCTCAGGTTGTATGTGTTTTTCTGTGATTTCTATGTTAATGTATGTTTTACTGCACACATAAAACTGTTCCCTATTCCTTGTGAAATCACAGGCCGTGGGAATCCAAATCGACACCTTGAGTAAAATTTCCCTTTGCATCTGTATTTTTGATCACAGTACTTCCCACATCTGTGGTTTTGAAACCATAGAGCTTGTTGCCTCAAGCCCTTTTCACCACTGTCTCTTGAGAAGGTACGTCACATACTGCTATATGAAAAACACCGTAGACTCATCACTGTCTATTCCAAATTTCTGTGCATACTTTATCCATGACAGCATGTGAATGCGAGGAGCACTTCTTGCTAGGTACTCTGCGCCAAAAGAAATCAGTAACTTTACCAAGAGGAGGATTAGATTTATTATAGAGGAAGGACATCATGGCTTGAAATATGTGGTTAAAATGTCTGAAAACAATTGTAGACTCCAAGAAGCAAAGTTCTCCTGGTGTCTCCACTTAGATGTCCATTATATTTAAGTTTGCTTCTCGCAAAAATTCTAGCAGGTCATCTCAGGAGTACTCAGCACAACTTGGTGTCAGAAACCAAGTTTGTGCACCTAGATTCCTCAACATAAATTTCAGTTCTGCATGACGACTATACCAAAATTAATTGGTGCCACGTTGGCACGCCATCAAATTAATCAAGTTGTACTCCACAATTTTCGTCCTTTCCATGAACTTTGTCAATGAATTCCTTTGCAGACTGATTTTGAAAAATTAACTGCTGTCTTCAGTATATGGTTAACAGCATATGAAAATCCATACAAGTCACTCTCAAACAGAAGTTTAAATTTGTAGGGAATGCACTGTCAAAATATTATATCACCTGATTATAATCTTGTTGACCGGTAGTCAGCGGCTGGTATCTGCATGGAGAGGTCATCAAAGTGCCCACCTTCTCCAGTGGGCTACAGCTCTGGAAAACAGCAAGCTTCTAAACTTTTTTTTCCACAGATTCATGGGAGCTCCTTTCGTTTGCTTCATTTAAAATGCAGAGGATGGATGCTGCAGTTTTCATAAATTTCTTCTGATCTCGATCGATCCACTATTTCAATCTGTCCACTTCAAGATATTGTTTCATCGGCTGCAGATGTCACTTCTTGAACAATGTCAACATTTTTATAATAAACATTCTTTTTTCCAGGTATAATGTCGCTTTTTGTTACTTTACTAAAATCTACTAACTTTTGCCATTTTATCTTACTCTTTGTAGGCACACCATTTACTAGAACAACACGTGGTTAATTTTCCAGTCTGTGTACACCAACCGTTTCTATATTGTGTTTAAAATCTAAAGGTAAGTAGACAACTCTTCCTTTAAAGCCTTTCTGAAGGTCAGTTGGCAGCAGCTTCCCTGTTTTGGGCTCCATAAGAACTAAAGCCTAAAATAGGTGTACACATTGCATGAGAATGGACTCATAAACATTTAAATCTCATAGTTCTTGTGGAATAGATACTAATTCAAACTTGTTATGTAGTGCTCTAGCTGGCATTTTATTATCCTCTAACTTATCATAGCAGGACTTACAAATTATTTGTTGTATGGACTAATCAAAGCATTTTTCTTCAAATAAATATACAGCAAATTGTTGCCACTTATCATTGTTGTCTTGTTTACTTCCTGAATACAGATCACCATTACGAGTTTGGTTTTTGGTGCGAGTGCACCAACAACAAATGCAAACACAGTTCGGTTTCTCAGAAGAAATTGTGTTCAACTTCCTCTTCTCTTTTGTGAATGTATTGATACTAATACCTGTGCGCTGCTCATTTTCCTCATTGTCCCTAGACCCCTGTTCAGGACCACAGAAACAAATTGAACATCTTCACAAACATTTTCTACCTCTGCTACTGTACCAGGCAAAAGAACTCTATTCATTTCTCCTGAACAGAGGGCAGGAGTTTTGACACAGTAACGCCTCCTCGCTAAATTTCACTTTTTAGAATGGTGGACTGCTATAGATGCTTTGGCATCTTTCTTTGATAGACATGCTAGTGAGTGTTCCTGTAAATTAGTATACTTCCTTACTCTGTAAGAATCTAATCCTTGTACAATCCCTATTTTCTGTTTCAGACTTTTGCTTGAAAAGATACTTATAAAAGTTCTCAGTGTATCAATAGATGAACACTGCCAATACTGCTACAGTTCTATTTGCATACAGTGGCCTGCTTACGCCTTCCTTGTACCTCTTCAGCTATCACTTTTTCATAATTCCATCTTTTGGAATCGCATCACCTCATAACATCCGCCAGTTGTTTAATCTTCATGCACTAATGTTTTCTCTTCGAAGTAGCTTTCTTCATTAAAGAAAGGGTCAGTACAGGAAGTATGCTTTCATTCACCACTGACAACTTTACAAAAATTACTTCTATTCACAAGTCTTTTTCTTTCGGCTTCTTCTCCTCAAAGACAATCCTATTTTGCCCAGTGAACTTCTGCTCAGAATAAAAATAAAAAGCTTCCTCTTCAGGGCAAATGCTTTATCAACTGCAGCCTCGGCACATTCCTTTTGTTTGAGTGCTTCTCTTCTCCTTTTATACTGTTTCATTGCAAATATGAGATTCTGAGTTAATCTACTACAGAACATTCTGACTCTAATTTTTTTAAACCGCTTCTGTTTCTTTGTTAAACTATTTCCTTTTACATCCATGTATTACTCCTAGAATCATTTACATGTTTTCCTTCCTTAGCTGATTTGAGACTTCTCACTTTATTAAGGTGGTTTTGCTCAGCTTGGATTTACCACATACTATTTTAAAAAACGTCTTAGTTTTCTTACCAGCAGCTCTTTTTTTCTTTAACCATATTCTGCACATTATATCTGTTTTGTTTCTCTGTTTTGAGGAGATAATATCCTGTCCTGTTTCTTTTTTCTTTCAGTGTGTGATGGCATTGTGATTATGTTGTTGTAAGCATATGTAAATGTTTTCAAAGTGTAAAAGAAAGAAATTAACACATGTATGTTCCTTTTCTTCTATTAAATTACATTTTAAACCATTTAACTAAAAACATAAAGAGTTATATTAGGATTGTATAGCCATTCTATCTCTTTTACAGATGTATACTTGAGACATGTTTAAGGTGTATTTATATTAGATTAGATGGATGAGTTGCTAGTGCCAGTTCTTCAGTATATATCTGAATGACTATCTCATTCCCTGTGTGTGTTTATCATTGGATATCTAACTAACTATGTGGAGATATGAGTGGCTCTATTATTGACTGTAAATCGTGAGATGTAGGTTATGTTAATTTGTGTGCAACTGACTCTTAGCGCTACATACATAATTGCTGTATAGGTGAGTGAGTGGATGTGTAAGGGCCTTTTTTTCGATGTGCCTAAGAGTGTGGGTGCCTTTACGGTTACGTAAATAGCCTTATGACGTACACTATGGGTGAAAGAGTGTATGTTTAAGTTGGCATACAGGTTTGCCATTGCACCTGAAGCACAATAAAACTTCCAACCACGTCTTACCTTCAAAGCACATAGCACGCTGTTCTATTGCCTACCACCAGCCTAACTTGCAGGTGTGTTATATTTAGTTGTAGGTAAGATTTAAAGCATGGCAATTTGACCTGCCAATAGAACTGGATGCACAGGCTTTGCAGTAGCATGCCTGTGACAAGTTTAAGGGCAACTGATGTGTAAGGCTCCTACTGTTGTGCCAGAATTGGAGAAAATATATTAGTGAGTGTACCCTTTCCTCTGTGCATGTGCCACTGGATATGTAAGTATCTATGTAGTCATATGACTAGGTGTCTTACAAACGTTATGCATCTCTAAATGTGTATATCTGTATGTTAGTAGCTGCATGGATTCATTATTGGCTGTATTACTGTCTTTTGGGGTGTGTAACTGTGTGTGAGAAGCTGTGTGTAGAAGTGGCTCTCCTTGTGGTGCATACATAACACAAAGGCTACCAGATTGGGCTTCTTATGAGGGGACTAACAAAGGGTAAAAAAAAACTAGCAAATGAAAACTGGAGTAACAAGAGTGGAAAATAAATGGAAAGTTTTGATTTGCTCAGTGCATCACTATCACTGGAAAAGGAGACATACACAAATATTGTCAGCTATAAGTATCTGGTAAATGTACTAAAGTTTGATTATTTCTTACATACTTAAAGACTGGTGAAATGTTTGCAAATGTATGAAGTGAAATGGCTACTCAAATGGTGACTACTTATAAAACCATTCCACTTCATAAATTTGCAAACATTTCACCACTCTTTAAGTATGTAATAAATAACCAAACTTATAGCTGACAAAATCTGGTAGCCTTTGTGGGTGGATTCACGATTCAGTTGCGACACCCTGTGCAGCCCCTGTGTAACTTTGCAACAGAGTCACAAATCTAAACAGATTCCTTTATTTTTTTATGTACATTTGAGATCGTATGGTATTACTCAGTTAGGAAATTGGTATTTCGCAAAATATACTATCTGTAGTCACTCATGCACCCACTCACTCTCCCATCAGCAACTGATACCCTCTCACTCATCTATATAGCTTCTCACAAATCCACCCACATATCCACTCACACACCCACTCACTCACCCATACAGCGAACACACACCCTTTCACTCACCCATACAACCACTCACACATGCACTCACTCACCCATATGCCTACTCATAAACCCCCTAACTTAATCATACAGCCACTCAAACAGTCATTCATTCACTGTTACAACCATACACTGCCATTCACTTACACATGAACCTACTCATGCACCCACTCACTTATCCGTACAGCCACTCACACAATCATTGACTCAACCATTCAGAAACACATACACACACTTACCCACTCATAAAGCCACTTATGCACTCACACTCTCAACTATACAGTCACTCACACCCCTCAAATACCCAATGTGGCTAGTGACAGTGACAGACACACTCAGTCTCTTATACAGTCAATTACAGAGGTACTCACTCACCCATAAAGGCACTCACATATCCACTCACAGACCTATACATACACTCACAGACCCCCTTACTCACCCATGCAGCCACTCATGCAACCACTCACTCTCCCATAGATCAACTGACATACCCTCTACTCAACCATTCAGCCAATTAAACATACACTCACTCATCTATACAGGTACTCACACACACTCACCCACACAGCCACATACACACCCACTCACTCGCTACCCATTCACTTAAAACAAACCTTTCACTCACCCATGCAACCACTCACTCACCCATACACCTACTCACATACCCACTACCTCAGCCATACAGCCACTCACGCAGTTTCTCATTCACTGATACAACCACGGTTACAGGGACATTACAGTTAGGAAATAGATTTTAAAAACCTTAGTAATTCACCGAAAAAAGGTTAAAGGAACGCTATAGTTAGGCTCATATTTCACTTGTAGAAAATCTGTGAAATTCAACAGTTATAGTCACCTGAGCTAACTATAACTTACACTCCGCAGTGCACTGCATGTGACTTCACATATTACATCACTCATGACTTGGTCAGTGGCATCACTGATGACATCTCAAATTAATGTTTTTTTCAGTAAATATCGACGGTTGTAAGGTTGCTAAGGTTTTTTTAATTCAATTTCCTAACAATATTGTCCTTGGAACCTTTGTTTTTGTGTGAATTTCTATTGTATTTTTAATGTTATTTCCTAACTATAATGAACCTGTAACCTTAAGTCTTTTAGAGAATGTTTCTGTGAGTGGGTGCATGAGTAACTAAGTGCCTTTGTCAGTGGATATGAGAGAGTCTGACTGTGTCTGTGAGAGGGTGCATGAGTATCTGAGCGGCTCTATGAGTGCATATGTGAGTGTGTGAGTAGGTCTGTGAGTGGGTGTATGAGTGGATCTGTGAGGGTATGTGAGTACCTGAGTGGCTTTGAGAGTGAGTGTATTGGTGTCTGAGTCCCACTATCTCTAAAATACTCAGCTGTTTAGTTTCAAAGTACGGTGTATTTGGAACCTTTCCCCCACACTGCTTTATCTCAGTTCCCATAGCAACCTCCTTTGAAACACTCTACTGCACCAGTGAGTCAAAAGTTCACAGCACTTTCTAACCGGTGTATACGAGCTTCAATTTCAAATGTAGCATGTGCGGTTGAATCCTTGAAAATATAAGCATATCGACAATTGCCTAACTTTTCTTACATTTTACCTGAGCCAATAACAGATCTACTTACTTTTCCTATTAGATCACTACCTATTTTTAGACACCAAATTATTCACACCACCCAATCAAATGCGTCCTTTTCTTAAACTAGGTCCACTCCTTCATTTTAACTGCTTTTCATTGCACCAAGTGTCTCATTCGGCTGCAGCCTTCTCATGTATGCTACTGTTCCTTTCTTCAAAATGGTTAGAGTGTGAATTGTAGGCAACAGCTATATTTTGTGAACCAATTAGTATGCTAGAAAGAGTGGAATTGAGAGGGACTTTGGTTTGCCTACTGTGGGCCTTATATGGATTGGCCAGAGAGGCTTAAAGTGGCCCCAACTGCTGCCTTTGGTTGAGAGCATTGCAGATTGCCAACATCCAGACTTCTTAATTGTTCACTATGGTTTATTTATTTATCAATAGACCGTAATATGTCACAAACTTACACTGGGGGCCACGCTGAGCGCAGTGACAGATTAGTGAATATTCACATGTGTAATAAAAAACAGTTTCGCAACACCCGAGGTATCTCACAGACCCCTATATATCTCTCAGGAGGTCTATCCTGCCCCCTTCCACTTCTTTACATGTTTTTGTTTTGCTCCCGGTCACCATTCCCCGGTGTGTGAAATGGCAGCTGCAATTCATGAATGCTTAGTGAGTACCCAAAGCGAAAACACATATTCAATTCAGAGCACAACATTTTTGATTTGTGAATTTGTCTCAAATCCATAAAGTAAAAATATAAATTTAACACAAACCAACAGATTTAATAGTTTCTCAGTGGATCTGTGAATGGATACATGAGTATTTGAGTGGGTCTGTCAGTGGGTGTGTGACTGTCTGAGTCGGTCTGTGAGTCAGTAAATGAGTTCTGAGAAGGTCTGTGAGTGGGTACGTGAGTGTCTCAGTGGGTCTGAGAGAGGTTATGTGAGGGTCTTACTGGGTGTTTGAGTGTCTAAGTGGGTCTATGAGTGGGTATGTGAGGATCTGATTGAGTGTGTGAGTAGGAGAGTGATTGTTTCAGTGGGGTCTGTGTGTGGGTATATGAGGGCCAGATATCGGCTATGAGTGGGTGAATGAGTTTCTGAGTGGGTCTGTGTATGGGTGCATGAGTGACTCAGTGGGTCTGTGAGTGGGTCTGTGATTATCTCAGTTAGTCTGTGATATGGTATGTGGGGGTCTGACTGGGTGGGTGAATGAGTGAGTGAATGGGTATGTGAGTGGGTGCATAAGTGGGTGTGTGAGTAGCTCAATGGATGTGTCACTGGGTGAATAAATCTCTGACTAGGTCTGTGAATGGGCACTTGAAGATCTGAGTGGGTGCTTGAGTGGGTGTGTGAATACCTGAGTGGGTTTGTGAGTGAGTATTTGAATCTCTGAGTGGGTCAGTGAGTGGGTGCCTGAGGTCCAGAGTAGATTTGTGAGTTGCTGCATGACTCTCTAAGTGGGTCTGTGAATAGGTGCATCAGTGTCTGAGTCGATGTGTGTGTAAGTGCATAAGTGTCAGAGTGGGAATGTGAATGGGTGCATGAGTCTCTGAGTGAGTCTGAGATCGGTTGCATGACCTTCTGAGTCGGTCTGTGAGCGGGTGCTTTAGTGTCTGGGGCGATCTGTGGGTGAGTACATAACTGTCTGAGTGGGACTGTAAGTAGGTGCATGAGCCTCTGAGTGGATGAGTAAAGAGAGTGGGTGCATATGTCTCTGAGTGGGTCTGTGAGTGGGTACATGAGTCTGAGTGGGTGAATAATTAGATGCATAAGTCTCTGAGTGAGTGTGTGTGTGGTGCAAGAGTGTGATTTTGTGAGCAGATAGGAATGTGTCTGAGTGTCCAAGTTTATTTATTTATCAATAGAATTCACGAATCCATCGCAAACTTAGACAGGGGGCTGCGCTGAGCACAGCGATGGATTCACAAATATTTGCATGTGTACTAAAAAGACAGTTTCCCGACATGTTCTTCAAAGCAGAAGTCTCTCACAGACCCCTATATACCTCTCAGCGGTCAGGGTACCTCCACCCTGCCCCCTTCCACTACATTACATGTTTTATCTTGTTGCAGAGGACCTTTCCCCGGTGTGTACAATGGTTCCCACAACTTTCTACTCTGGTTGTGGTCAGCCAATCACAGATGTCCTAATGCCTGTGAATTCGTGAAACATTCACAAAAGAATCGCAAAGGAATTGAACCTTTATATATCCAAAATAGCTTTTCTATTACAACCATGAAACTATTGAACAGATTTACTCCAAATAACCAAAAGCATTATCTGTGGAACAAAAACCAGCTTTCTGCCAAATTTGGTGTAATTCCATCTAGCAGTTTGCGTTGTAGACGTGTGCAAAATTCCTATTGGAACTAAGATGGAAAACACACTTTTTTTGACTCACACTTTTTAATCACAGAAATGTCAGTATTTTACAGGTAAGTTTAAATCCTTTATATATGCATAGAAATGGTTTATACCTACCTGCAAAATACTTACATTTTCATGGTGAAGGCATGCTTGGTAAAGGCATATGTGTGGTAAACTTTGAGCGGTAAAGGTAACGCATGGTAATGGCATTCACGCTGTAACCGCATGCGTTACAATGGAATGCATGGTTTCGTCATACATTCGCTCAAAACTCATCCAAGAAATACAATATCCATGCATAGATTTAATGACTTAAGAAATAGTCACCATGTATGCCTCAAAATAGAAAAAAAGAAGAACAATAATAAAGGTTGGTAAGATTGAAATAATATCAATTACTGATAGTGTGAATGAATGCTTACATACAGAGTGAAAAAGTGTCTGTGGCATTTCAATGTACACCGTCTAGTTATTTACCCCTGAAGTGATCTGTGAAATATTCTCTGAAACTGCAGAGTAAGTTGTCAACACCGCATAATAAGGGAATTTGATGTTTTTTTCCACTGGCAATGTTATTATATGTAATTATTGCTGTCATGGTAGTGCAGTCTTTTATGATTGTGGTAGGTAGCAAAGCCTTTAAAGGGTCTAGAGAGGATTAAACAAAAAACTGAGAGAATCTGCTGGAAAGAATTATTCAACCCAGAAAATGTGAACTCTCTTTAATGCATACCTAAATATGCATGGTTGTGTGATCCTCTCTGTTCTTCCCATTCTCAACTCCTTGCTTGCCCATGCACAAAGCATATTTTACTACTGCACATGCCTATTGTACCTACTTATTTGCTTCTGAATATCCTTGGCTTGCCCTTATGGCAGTCCCAATCCAAAGTTGTTCTATTTATTGTACCTGCCTTTTTCACACCTTGGGCCCCAGTCACAAAGGTAATTTTGATTGTAAACATATTTGCTGCCTAACAGTTCATATTTATACCTGACAGTTCTTTTTTCTTTTTTCTTGCCAAGTTCTTCAGTCTCTGGAACGTCTAGTAATCCTGCAGGCTGCTGATGCCTCAGTACTGTCAACATCAACATATGGAGTAAATTAAGGTGGTATCTCAGATCCCTTAATTTTCATCCCTTCCCATATTTTGCCTGGTGTGTCATAGGTTGAGAAGCTATCTCGCAGCTGCATTCCGAATTCTCTGCAGGATTTGACATATTAAGTTGGTTTAAGGCCTAGTCATTCAGTGTAGTCATGGTGAGAAAACATTTAAGCAGTTGTCACTTTGATGGTCAGCATTTTGAGGCAAATCAAGTTACGGCAAACACGTGCTGGTGTGTTTTGTGGGTGGTGTGTTGATTTATGCACAGTTGTGGTGTTTTTGTAATGTGTTATTGTTGTGCATTGCAGTTCTGTACTGTGATTTTGCAGTAATTGTGTTTATATCATTGTGCGTTTTGGTTGCGGTTGCTGTGTTGCATGGAAAGCTACCATGTAATACAACAGACCTCAATAGCAAAAACAGCCCAACAATAATGCAATAACATAATGATTGATTGATGCTTTATTTCGATATGCACATATCATAAAAGCAGTACAAAAAATATAAAAACAGCATGTCGAAATAAGTAAGACTGTACAAATAGAATGGCAATTAAAACACGATATGTCAGAATAAATTATCTAAAAAGAGAATTAAATTGATATGGACAGTCTTCTAAGTCTTATCAACCAAGCCCATTTTAAAAATTTTGCAACAGCACAAACAATAGGAGGGGCTGTATTCGTTAAAAGAATCCTAAGGGCAACAGAATGCTGACGAGTCCCCAATTCTCTGCAAATGGGGCCAAGCCAACGTGATCTGGGGCGACCATAGTCCGGGCATTCAAAAAGGAAGTGTGGCACCGTCTCTGGTTTATCCGAGCAAGAGGCACAAAAGCGTGATGTGTGCTGGGCTTTATTCCACCTTGAACAGAGATCCGCCAAGGGCAAGGTTCCTAGCCGAAATTTAATATACAAGGACCTATCCATGGCAACTGTTATAATATCCATATATGGCTCATACAAGACAACGTCTTTAAACAACAGGAAAACTGCAGTGGTTTTGCAATGCTGCTGGCTACTAGAGCGCTTCACGTCAACCCACTCCCAGTAAAGTTTTTTTAAAGTCTTCTTGGGTGGAGCGGAGTGACTATGCCAGCAAGAGGCCAAACCCAGTTCCCCTAAAAGATGTTTTATGTCCTTCAGCCATTTGATGCTACTCCAACCATCAGCATGCATCACTTCTGCCAGCCCATTGGCGTAAGATTGTAGCTCCGGGACCCTCCACAAGCGTGCCCAGAGCAGAAGGGGGCGAAGCCGAGCCTGGTCCCTTATGGCTTTACAGCCAGTGTCCAAGAGCATTGGGATGGTCGGGCTGCTCGATGGGATAGCAAGAAGGTCCTTGATGAATTTATTTTCGGCCTTACTCAGTGAATCGACCTTTCCCAAGCCCCACAGTTCCGATCCATAGAGAGAAGCAGGGACTGCACGGGCTTTGTAAATCTCGAGTATGGGAGCAACACAATGTTTTGAGGAGTTGTTAAACTCCTTAAGAAGGGCGCCCCCCACCCTTTTGTGAGCCAGAGTCATTTTATCAATGTGGGCAGTCCAGCTCATTGCATCATTCAGGCGGATCCCCAGATAATCAAATTCCGCCACTCTTTCTAGGGGTATAGAGTTCAGAATTGGAGGGAGACCAAGTTTGCGGGGTGGGTGCATGACTAGGTACTTGGTCTTATCTATGTTTATGACGAGGCCTTTAGTGGTACAGAAATCCTGGAAGCGGTTCAGTAAGGACTGTAGACCTTGGGGGGTTTTGGAGATGAGGAGGGTGTCGTCGGCGAACAACAGAGTTGGAATTTTTACTCCACCCAAGCTAGGAGCGTCTGATGGTTCGCCCAGAAGATAATCTACCACCCCGTTAATGTAGAGGGAGAATAAGGTGGGGGCCAAAACACAGCCCTGTCTTACTCCCCTCTCGACCCTGATTTTATCGGTCTTTTCCCCATTCAACCCCCATCTAACCTGGGCATAGGTGTTAGTGTGCAGGTTAATGAGGAGGTTCAGAAGGTACGGGGGCAACCCTAAACCGTCAAGCACCCTCCAAAGTTCCTCCCTCGGTACCAGGTCAAAGGCAGTCTTAAGGTCAATAAAGGCCAAATAAAGACTGCCTTTGCCTAGCACCACCACCTTCCAGTGTATCAACAAAAGCCTAAAGGCCTGTTCAATGGTTCCTGTACCCGAACGGAACCCAGCCTGCATGTCGGACAGAATGTGATTGTCGTCCACCCATTGAGTGATTCTCCCCAAGATGGTTTTCCCGGCCAATTTCTGGCTGGAGTCTATTAGGCTTATAGGCCTATAGTTCCCTGGTGAATCCCGATTGCCCTTTTTGAAGATGGGCACCACCTCCGCACCTCTCCAGGAGTCAGGCACAGGCCCTCCCCCCATGATTGCATTGAGGAGTGCAGAGATTAGAGCCCCCCATTCTTCCGGATAGGCACGGAGAATGTCCCCCGGTAGGCCGTCCGGGCCCGCAGCTTTCAAGGGGACCAGGGTTTTAATTTGCTTTATTACGTCGAGGGGGGAAAACAATTCCCGGTCTCGGTCTAGAGTAAAGGGTGGGGTTTTAAAGGGATCATTAAGTGGGCCTTCAATAGCAGAGTAAAGATTTTGGAAATGGGAAAACCAAGTCTGTGCATTAATCGCACAAGTCCTCCGGGAATCGTCGGGACGATTCCTTTTGCCCACCATGTCCCAAAAACCTTTAGCGTCTTTCCCACGGCTGGCCGCCAGGAGGTCCTGCCAGAAATTGTCCTCCCATTCCATCCTTGCATTTTTCTGGCAGAGTGTGTAGTGTCTCCTGGCCTCTCTAGTCCTGAGCGGTAACTTGGACTTAACTGCCTCGATAAGAAGTGATTTCGCCTCCCTACACTTTTGGTTGTACCAGCCCTGACCCGGACGTAGGTTAGGTTTCCTTCTGCTCGGGTGGGCTGGGACTACAAAGAGGTCACCAATGGCCTGGATTATGGCACAAAACCTAGGTGCCACCTCCATCTGTCCTTCCTCTTGACAGTCGAGATTGGCCAGGGCTGAGGCCAGAAGCTGCCTGATCACAGAGGTTTTCTCCTCCGAAAGAGCCAGCCTCGCCCACTTCAGCCTACGCCCACAATTCGAGACCACTGACAGGTCTGGAGCGGGAATAACATAATAACATAACATAAATATAACAAAACACAATACACAACTAGAACAGAAAGTCCAATGATATAACACCATTACCCATAATCTTAAAATGTGAATGATGTTAAATAGCACCTTAGCGTGAATTTGCATCACTTGGACAGTTTATGCAATTCTTTAATCGGATATGACATTTCCACAGACCAGAGAAAGGATACCTTGATATTTTTGAAAAAAGGTTGTAGAAGCGGAGGCCAGGCACACTCCCTTCTAATTTAATCAAGAAGGGCATGTGACAGGAAGTTTACCCTTTCAATACTGCTTTCTGTTTTACCACTGCATCAAAAACATAGTGATGGATGGAATTCTTGAATTAACCTCAGCCACTGGCAATTGATCAAGTAGTAAAGACCCAGCTGCTCATGGTAACAGTCCATCCCAAGCGGCTAAGTGAGACCTCTTCCAGAGGGGACCACAAGCAGTCCCAGACTGGTTTTGCTCTACTTGGGGCCAGCCAGTAGGGTGTAGCATGACTCTTATGCCACAGTGAGCACAGGACCCACATCTGAGCATACACTTCACACTTACGGTGTCAATTGCAACAACCGCGAGGTGATAGATGGAATGCTTGAATTAATCACAGTTCAGGATGGAGTGTTTCAATGCAAATCAGGGTCAGTACTGATTTGCATAAGGCAGACCATCATCTATAGTGGCATGAATGGTGAAAAATGATGGATTGGAATGGGCCTGAGTGAACTTCTATTCAGAGCTCCTTTAAACATTCCAGTTACTGTAAGAGAACAACTGCCCTTTCAAGGCTGACTGTTTATTACCCATAGCCAGCACTTTTATATAATTCTCCTAAGTGAAAAACATCAGCAGATTAAACATGGTCCTATAATGTATTCTAATAGCTGTGGACATTGAATTATATTTCTGTATTAATTCCTCTTGTATTCTTAAGTAAATAAAGTTGTAATGCTTACCAAGGGATATTTATGTGTGTGTGTGTGTAATGGTATGGCTGAAGCTCTAGCAATACCGCTGATCAATTTTTCTTCACTGGAAGGAACAGTAAACTGTAAATTACTTGGGATATAAACCATAATATGCAGTTCATTGTTGGAGAACTCGGTAAATTGTAAGCATCATATGAATGCTTACAATTATTAATGTTGACAACAAAACCGCTGGGAGGTAGGTTTTAGTTGTAGGCAGTGTTCATATTTCTAGTGCCAAATGTTTATCTGAAGACTTCTTTGTTGCAGCAGTGCTACACAGAAACTACAGACACTGCCCTATAAATGATTTGCTCAAAGTTGGATGCAATCCAAAAGTTTGCTGTTTTTAACAAACAACTAAGGAGTGGAATACAAAGACTGAATATTTGCACCTACATTTCAAACAACTTAGATTTTGTGAGCTGGTGCAAAATAATATGTTTGCAAAATATGTTTGCCTAAGTCAGTCAGTATATATGTTGTGAAAGGTGACAAAGTCAATGCCTAATTTGTATGGGCACCAATGTCATCTATGAAATATGGTAAGGTTGGTGTAAAAATGCAAAGGCAGTTCCTTCATAGGGGCGGAAGGCCATTGACCCACTGCTTGAACCTGCCACTCGTCTGGGCATATATAGATCACATACTTGTGGGCCTTAATACCACGGCAGACCAGGGTTGCATTTGTATTTTTAAATACCATCACAAAGGGATGGGGCATGGCTGTTGCCATGGAAAGCCGTCGCAATATGTAGAAAGTGTGCATGATAGACTGACCGGTCTCTGGACTCAGCCAGCTTGTCATGCATACTCCAGATATGGACTGACAAGGTCCATCCTGGCAGCTCACAACGGCCCTTGCGCTCAAAGGGCAAATATTTAATTGGACATTATAATGAGGTAAGGTGCATTATACGAAGCGTCATGTTCGGTGGGAAAAAGCGAGTGGCATTGTTTGCCCACAAACAGCTGGCGTTAGAAGGGCTTGTAGCAGAAAGCCTGGATGGAGCAGTGCTCCTCGGAGTAAAGATAAGCTTAAAATCTTTTTGCCTGGTAGTGGTGGTTGTGTACAGCCCCTGGCCGACACCCCTGTTTAATGACCTACTTTCCAAAGTGGTCAGAGACCTTCGTTCAAGATATTAACAGATCCTGGTGGTGGGGGATTTTAACTACCACTGGGATCAAGGGCCCAGAGAGTCACAGGCCAGTCAGTTTGGAGTGGCAATGACCACATTGGGGCTGCAACAACTTGTGGAGTTCCCCACCCATGGTCCCTCTGGACTACTTGAACCATGGCTATTCTGACAAAGATTGCACCATGTAGTTGGTCGGACCATTACTTGATTACCCTCACGACTCCCCACTATCCAGTCGGCCTAAACACCCACCCCCTGAGTGGAGGATAGTACGGAAGTGGAGCAAAATCGAGCAAGCCAGCTTAGGGGATGCTCTAAAAGAGACAGCACTCACAAGGAGACAGCATGAAGATCCTGACCTGGAGAGCGAGAGGTTTACAAATAGGCTGAGAGAAGCCATCAACAAGGCGGCCCAGCACGAAGGGAAAGGGTAAAGGACAAAGGCAAGGGTGTCCCCTAGTTCACGGAGGAATAAAGAGAAAGGAAAAAAACCTTACACCAGTATGAAAAGCAGAGTCCTATGACCCAGGGGCTCTCAAGGAATATAAAGCCATGTTGGACCTCTATAAAAAAAGCCATCATCACAAGGAAAGCTGAGTTTTATGAGGGAAGGATCAGGGAGGCAACTAACACACAAAAGGAGACCTTTAAAGTATTGAGAGAGTGGGTGGGCTCCATATATGCGAACCCCCAGGCACGAATTAAAGTTAACAGGGTCTGGTCATGACCATTTAGCATCCGGCGGGGAACTAGGCAGGAGTGCTCACTGTCGCCCCTCCTCTTTCCGATATATATGGAGTCCTCCGCCGAAAGAGTCCGCCAACTTCCGGGATTTCTGGGACCAAAATGGGAGACAGAGTCCACAAAATGTTGTTATATGCCGACGACGTGGTTTTGTTTCTGACCCAGCCGGAGCCCTCGCTCGATGCCCTGATGGAGGAGCTGGGGCTGTTCAGCCGGGCCTCAGGGTTTAATGTCAACCTTCAATCAACGCAGGCATTGAGCCTGACCCTCCAGCAGGCGGCTCGAGATTCCCCTTCCAATGGGCATCCAGTATCTAGGCCTGCAGATGTTCCCCACAGTCTCCAAAGCTGTGCAAGTCAATTACACTTCCCTACTAGCTGGGATTCGATGGGAATTCACGAGCTGGAAGAGACATACCCTATCCTGGCTTGGCAGACTGGCTGCTGTCAAAATGACTAAGCTCCCACAGATACTGTATGTAATGCAGACACTGCCGCTTAGTCCACTTCCTAATACTATGGCACAAATGCAACAACTCCACTGCACCTTGGTCTGGGGGGGTACGAAACCGAGAATGGCCCATCAGTTGACATACCTTAACCAAAGGGACGGGGGATTGGAGTCCCATGTCTAGAATGGTACTTCCAGGCAGCCCAATGTCGCTACCTGCTTGAATGGTACAAGTTAGAGTCAGAAAAGCATTGGTGATTCATAGACCACTCAATTGCGGGCATGCACATCTGGAAGGTCCTGTGTCTCCCTCGTAAGCACCGCCCATACAGAGTCTACCTGTCACCGGTCCTACGGGCCACCATGGCAGTCTGGGACTGAGTACAGGTACCACATGGCTTATCCTCCCCAATTTATCCTCTGACTCCGTTTATTGGCAATCCCGATTTCCCGCCAGCCTCCACTGGGAACAGCTACCTCCCAAGCAAATTGTAAAAGTTATGGGAATTTATGTGATGAACATGGGGTAATGGAGTTCCCCAGCCTCATGGAAGGATACGGCATCCCTAAACAAGCATACTGGCAGTATCTTTCCCTTCGACATTGGGTCACCCAACTGCAGATAAGCGTTCACGCCGGCCGCAAGCTCACACAATTTGAGAAGTGGTACATCACGAGGACATTGGATAAACAACTGCTTTCTGACATTTACGCATTTTTAAACACCCGCATACAAACTGGTAAATCACCAACGCAGCATAGATGGGAGACCGAATTGGAATACGAGTTCTCCCCCAAAGAATGGAGTGATATTGTGCACAGAGCCAGGGCATCAGCTTGTAGTACGGCTGGTAAGGAGATGTTTTTAAAGATCACACACTATTGGTACTACACCCCTGAGCGATTACTCAAGTGGAAACCCGGGAGTACAGGGCATTGCTGGCGTAATTGTGGTCAGTCTGGCACGCTCACCCACATCCTGCGGGCTTGCCCCAAAATACAAAATTTGTGGACGGCAATTCTTAGGGACATTGACACAATCTACTACACTGACCTACCCAAACTCCCCACGTTTACACTGCTAGGACTCCCGAATGCTTTGACTTACCCCTTCAAATCCGGAAGAGGTAGAGCAATAGCGGTGGCACTGGGGGCGACCAAACAGGTATTGCTGGCAAAATGGGGTGGGATAGAGGTTCCATCTCACCATGATTGGCTATATAAGTTGTTGGAACTCCTAGGCAGGGAGAAGATCACAGTAGGCCTTACACACTGCCTTCCTAAATTCGAGAAAACATGGGGGTCCACCATAGAATTCTTGTCTAATGAATTTACGGAACTCACATGCCCTAAATACCTCAGATTTCTGCACCTGACCGGCTCTAATCACCCACAGATGCAAATATGTATTTTTATGATGCGCCTTTATAATTTATCAAATTGAAATCAAATAAAGCTTGTTTACTACTACCCACAGATGCAGACCTGATAGTCCAGCGCCCGCATCGCCCGCTTGCTTACCATTCACTAGACTCTCCTACCACTCACCTTAGGGATGAACTCCGCTACCTTCTTACTTCCTTACTACTTTCGTCTTTCCTTCACTCCCTTTTTACCTCTTACTTTCAATTAAAGTTCCCCACCGGCCGGTTAATGTAGGTGGCTGCTATTGTTCTGCTTGCTTTTTGCTTAAAAATAATAAAAAGATTTAAACCATAAAGCATTGCTATAACTAAGCAAAAAGCAGGAGATAAAGGCTACTGCCAATTGAGAGGACTGCAATACAATTTTTCTAAATAAGGTCAAGGACAATTTAACTGGCATAAGCAACACCCACATCAGTCCATGCCCCCTGGTAGTGGAAGAACCGATTACTCAGGGTGAGAAGCGCTCCATATTTCCAGAGCTAAAGCTAGATTCCCTATCTCGCATTATGACCAGTGTCAAGTCTGGGTCGCCAGAGGACCCCTGCCCTCCTAGGGTGTTTAAGATGATTATTCCAGTGATGGAGAGGGATCTGCTCGCCTTGATCAACCAATACCTGACAACTGGGAGGGTTCCACTGAATTTCAAGGAAGCTATAGTAACCCCGTTGTTGAAGAAGACGGGGGCAGACGTTCATAACTTGAAGAATTACTGACCTTTTTCCAGGCTCCCTTTCATGGCCAAAGTAGTGGAACAACACATGCTTAGAATCCTCTCCCTGTTCGTAGAAGAATACCAGTTGTTGCATGTGTGGCAGGTGGGTTTTAGGGCCCACCACAGTACAGAGCTGGTGATGCTTTCGGTGGTAGAGGAACTCAGGCTTGCAGCCGACAAGATGAAGTCTTCCTTACTGATCCTGGTAGACCTATCAGCCACGTTTGACACGGTGAACCATGTCCAACTGCTGGCTTGGATCCCGAAGTTGGGAATCGTGGGTGTGGCAAATCAATGTATCTCTTCCTTCTTGAAGGATCGGACACAAAGCGTTCAGCTAGAGGGGTGTATGTCCAGCAGAGACACACTGTCTTGCGAAGTTCCGCAGGGCTCTGCGCTGTCCCCACTTCTTTTGAACATCTATCTCCAGCCATTGGTGGCAGCCTTGGCACAAATGGACTGTCAAGTGTTCAATTATGCGGACGGCACTAAACTTCTCCTTCGGATTGACAGCTCCCTTAAAGCACAATCTTGTGCACAGAACATCCGTAGGTATACAGTTAACTGGATGACTGCCAATTCACTTAAAGTAAACCATGACAAAACAGAGGGACTAGCCATCACTTCAGAAGCCAACCCTTGGTCCGATCTCTTTTGGACACAAGAGCTGGGTACCACATCCACACCGGTGTCTATCGTGAAGAGCATGGGCATTACATTAGATGCTAAGCTTACACTGTCAAACCAAGTGACCACCGTGATAGGGACCTGTGTGGGCCTTTTGAGGCAACTCAGGAAATTGGTACCCCTTCTATCATTTTTCAACTCTTCTCACTGTGGTGACGGTACTGATTGTGTCGTGATTGGATTATGTCAACACATTATATATCGGACTACCTGACAAGCTGTTATGTAAACTGCAAGTAGTAATGAATGATGCAGCAAGACTAGTCTTTAACCCCCTAAGACGTTCACATGCCTTACCACTACTGCAGCATCTTCACTGGCTCCCAATTAAGCAGAGGGCCAGGTTCAAGGGCCTTTACATTGCACATAAAGCTCTCTTTGGGCAGGCACCAGATTACATCAAGGACTGCCTAAGGAGATACGTGCCGGATCATGACCTCCACTCATCCGAGGTAGGCCTGCTATCCTGCCACGGTTTGACAAAACCACTATGGGCGGACGGCTTTCTTAGTACTGAACCCCTAACTGTAGAATAAGTTGCCGGAAAGCCTGTGGAGGGAAGCATCTCTCCTTCCATTCAGGAAAAAAACTAAGGACTCTCTTGTTTACACAGGCGTGGGGATAACATGACCTTGTCTAATGCAACTGGTGGTCATGTAGGGAGCTTCAAAACATTTGGATCAAGTCGCACTATATTAAAACTCCCAAAAACAGATTAACTGTAAATTGGCAGTTGAGTCCAAGTTCGGAAATGTTCCTTTTATCCAAAACAATTGTTTTCAAGGTATGGTGCTATATGCCAGACTTTAACCACTGTTGCCCCTCCATAGGTTAATAAACATAATAGGAGAAAGTTCAAACGGCATTTTCTGATCACTTCCTGTATCACTGCTTTCTCTTCATTGTTTCCTTATATCTCATATATTCATTTTCTGTGTTGGGAATAATCAGATTTGGAAGTTCACATTTAGCTAGGTCACATCAAAGAAGCATGCCTGGGAGAGTGTTCAGTGAAAGATGTGCACATGCCTTGCTGCTAGAACCGTGCAGGACAAGGAAAGCTGTCATAATGTGCTGTGTTAATTCACAATCTGAACTACCACGGATGGTTGAACCACAAAGTCCCTTATTCAATACATACTGTGTAAGCTTATTTGAAGTGGGTGAGGTGTGTGTGTGAGCGCATTTGTGTGTGCATGTGTTCAGGCATTGCTTGTCTTTCTTCGAATGCTTCTTTGAGGTGACACTGCAGACAAGTAGGGGGCCTGCAGTAGCAAACAACCACACAGTGCCAAGCTGTTATGCAATAAATATACAAGTGAAAAGACACTGTTGTGTGCATGTTGTAACTGGAAACATTTTGAGAATACTAAAGGTTATTCATCATTTACTTAAGTTCTTTAATGCAGTAATTACAATTTGCATTCCCGTTCCTTCAGAATTATGTTTTGGGATTACGCTAATGTAAAGTCCATCTGCATACATTTGCTTGTGTAGTGAATATAAAGACAATGTCCTTTGGACTGAAACCCCTTGGGTCGCTTGGTGTCACTCGCTTTGCTTACTCTGTGACTTTTACGCCACACCACTTTCAAAAGCCACCAGCCACTACTGTAAAAATGTACGATCACTATTTCACTGATACGCGTTCCAGGTTTTTTGCTCAGATTTTGTAAATCAAGTGTCAGACCAGAGCACCTACATGATCAGATTGTCACCTTTATTGTAATTAGGAGTAACAACTCCTGTGAAAATTTTACCAACCGCATTCTTGACCGAATTGTTATTATGGTGTTTTCTGAAAACACACAAAGTGCTCGTCTAGCTAGGTGGATACTACCCGAAAGCCTATAATAAGGCAAGAAGACTAAACGCCTGCCATCAAGCTGTAAATAAAGTAATCTACAGCAAAGGTGACATTAAAAAGTTTGCATAGATTCCCTGCAATTTGCCATCTTGATTACTGAGCCTATTGTGATTATGTTCTTGCTATGCTAGCTCTCTGACTGGATTGGCATTAAACTGATGTCTACAAGCCAGGCAAGAAATCCAAGCACATGCCACCAAGCAGTAAAAAATTCTATGGCATTGGTGGCTAGAAACAAATATTTTCCAACGAAACATAAGACCCCCTTGCATACATCCACCAAGGCTCAGATATGAAATTACGAGGTTCCATATGAGTGCCCCGTATTAGGTCATGTTAGGACCACCCCACCCCCCCTTCATGAGTTATGATATTGAGGATACTGGTAGCTCTGGGAAAATGGAGTACTGGGAGACTACAAGTGGCATTCACAATTGACCCTCTCCCTTTGAAGCATAGCAAATGTGACAAGATAAATACAGAGGGCTAGATTCACATAGGTAAACTTATACTTTTGGGTAATTTTACCCTTTTTTAGGTGTTAGACATGGCACCATTGGGGTGGGTCTCCCTTCCACTTTTTTGCCTTCACCTCCTGTGTTTTGCTGTGGTTTGGACTCCGTTTTGCTGGTCTAGATGCTTTGGGCACTTTGTGACTGCTGTACAGTGTCAAAGTGCAAGTGCTCCCTTTATAAATTGTAGTTATGGATTAGTGATTCCAAGATTGGCATATTTGATTTACTTGTCAGACCCTAGTATAGTGCACTGTGTGTGCCCACGGCCTGTAAATCAAATGCTGCCAGTGTGCTGCAGCACTGATTATGCCACCAACAGACGTTGCTTGTAAAATGTAACTCTGGCCTGCCACTGCAGAGCCTGTTTGCAGTCTGGAACTGCCATGTCGATTTGGCAAGTGCACACACATAAATCCATGGGGTGCGCGAAGGGGGCAAACCCATTTATAAGTATTTTGGTGTTATTGCCTCTAGAGGAAGATGACAGAGAGTTACCCCGGAACACGGAGCAGGAAGTGTAGGGGATAAAACATACAGCACGGTAATACAATACAAGTGTACAGTGATTCCACCACGCATATCCGCTTAAGGTAATAACTTTATAACCCGCTAGTTGACCAGAGAACAACAGAAAGATATATAGTACCATAATAGATACATATATATATATATTTCAGAGTGTTAAAGTGGACGAATTGTAAATATAACACGGGGGTGAAAACCGGAGCAAACTGCCGGGGAGTTACTAACGAACTTAAAACACACAGCGGATTAAGTCTAAATTACGGTGAGATAAAATTATAGAAAAAGCGCAACCTTTTTTATAATTAAAATAACCACGAGATGGAGGCTAACCATAGATCATGCTATACGTTCTTTTCGTTTTTCTAGTATAGCATTTAAAAATGACAAGCTACAAGAATAGCAGAATACAGCACAACAAGTGCAGTGCACAAGGAGTACAGCATGTAACAACTGCTTATAGGACCACATATACTTTAATGACAAGGTACTTTAAACAAGTAGGGCTCTTAAGATTACTTAACCGGTATGAGGACGGGTGACAATGAGCAGCCAAAAGATAGGCTTATGCATTTAGAATCTGAGTATCGGTAAGCAGATAACCGCTCGAGAACAATTTGGAAGTTGGTTTTTAAATTAAGGTCTACAGGAACATTAGGAAATTAGATACTTGGAAAAAGGGTTCTACAGTTCTAATGAATCAAATGAATAATATCTTACTGACTAATTATATGTATATATGTTCGGATATAGACAGGACAGTATAACAGGTTGTAGAGACAGTTGCTTGGAATAAGGGCTTTACTGTTTTGATACATTAAATAGTGAGGATCGAATTGACTGATTTCATGTATATCTGTTTTTATGTAGGAAGGAAAATACTACATGTTGTTGAGACAGTGAAATTGATTGTCTTGAAAGAGATGGTATAAATTAAAGAAAAGCCATCGAAACGCGTCAACGCAAATGAGAGGACTGACATGGAAGGGTTTAAATACGGATTTACATTGTATTAGCCATATTGTTGCTTAAATCGATGTTGATCCAGCGCCCCTATAGAAAATATGTCATAACAACGCTACCCAACTCCACAATACTCACCATTGATCATAAAATACACACAAGGCCCATAAACTAACAAGAAATTTTTTTGAGCAACTGAATCATGTGACCTAATTAATAAAACATTTTCACAAATATAATATACATTTATATACAACTGCAGTATAATGATTTCACCATGGTTTTTTATAAACTTTGCATTTAATTAAGTCACCTAGGCAAATGGATCTACTGATGGTAAAATACTATGAAATAACAAGACCAGCTTGTCTTTTCAAAAATCTTATTTATTAACTATTTATTCACTGAAAAGTGCATTTTATTAGAAACGTTTTATTTAAGCAGCATTATTCGAGGGATTGCAAAATAGACTGTCAATTTCAAGTAAAATCAAATAGCATGTTTAGTGAAGAATAAACAGTTTTCCATCACCTAAGCCCTATTTTCCCTGTCTAAAACTCACTTAACCTAAAGGAATAAAAGGCAAAAAGTCATTTAACCCTATTGATCCTTACGTGCTCCAAAGAGTCCGTCAGCACGTCACGCCCATCCGGATTTGGAAAGCGAGAAGCACCCTCCCTCCAACAAATTTAAATTAGATCTCTGGGCCCCTATCATAAAAAGGGTGTTCGATATCACAATGAAGTGTGGACTACTCACATCCTGGACCCAATCAATTCTGGTACCCATTTTTAAGAAGGGAAATAGAGAGGAGGTAACCTGTTACCGACCGATCTCACTCCTGGACTCGCTGGGGAAAGTGCTAGGCAGAGTGGTTCTCCAGCGCTTACAGGAGTGGGCGGCGGATACCGGGACCCTCTCGGATATCCAGTATGGCTTCCGAGAGGGCCTCGGAACAACGGGACAGGCCCTGAACTTGGCCCTGTTGATGGGAAAGTACGTGTCGGCTAAGCGCGAGAAGTTATACATGGTATATGTCGACCTTTCCGCGGCTTTCGACTGCGTCTCCCATGCAAAGCTATGGTCGGTCTTGATCAACATGGGAATGGATACGGTTCTTGTGACCTTCCTTAGAGAACTGTACTCCAGAGCCTCCTCCAGGGTGTGTTTTGGAGTACGGGGCGAACTGACAGAACCCTTTTCTGTAGAGCGCGGCGTCAGGCAGGGATGCGCCCTGGCCCCCTTCCTTTTCTCCCTCTACACCAACGGTCTGGAGGTAGAAATGTTATGGGGGGGCTTGGACCTGCCCCGTGTGAAAGATCGCCTGGTGCCGGCGCTCTTGTACGCAGATGATGCGGTGATCTTAGCACGTACCCCACGAGAGCTACAAAAATCTCTGAACAGTTACGCTAAATTCATGAGTGATCTAGATCTTCATATAAATATAAAGAAGACATATGTCATGGTAGCAGGCCAAACAAAGAAACATGGAAAAAAGCATCTTCCTTGATAATGAAAAATTAGAATCAACCCCCCAATACCCTTATTTAGGGATTATGATAGATGAGAAGCTCAACTGGAGAGCGGCCATAGAAGCGCGCAAACATCAACTTTTGCGCTCTATCGCGGCTCTCATGAAATTTGCCCAGAAACTGGGGAAAAAGCCTCCGGTTGAACTACTCCATATCTATAAAGCCAAATGCCACTCCATTGCACTTTATGGGGCGGGCCTGTGGGGCCACAAAAATACAAAAGCCCTGCAGGTAGCGGAGAATACCTTCATGAGATTCTTACTGGCCGTCCCAAAAAGAGTATCCACCTTTGCCTGCCATGCAGAGTTGGGATTGCCACATATTGAGGACCTGGCTAAAATTGAACCTGTACTTCTATGGCGCCGCATATGGGTGTCAACAAAAAACACCCTCATTAAAGAGATTGTGGCGGACTGTATGAGTCTAGATTGCGTCGAAAAAATAGACTGGCTAAGATACGTAAAAAATCTTCTTACTGACTTCGGGATGGCTGAGTATTACTTCAACCCAGAAACAATAGCTGAAATTTCAAAAAAAGAGCTAAAGGCAAAGGCGCTGAGCCATATTGAAGAGTTACGCATCACTGTCGAGATCAAGAAGCCATCTGTACAACACTCTAGCGGTCATGACTACCCTGGAAATGGAACCATATTTAACTTACGTTGATTCACATTTTGAGCGTTTTTTACTAGCAAGATTTAGGTTGAACATTTTCCACAGGGTCGTAGCCTTTCCTAATAGAAATAGTTGGGAAGAATGCCTAATGGCTTGTCCGTGCGATGAATTATCTGACCAGTCAACGATTCACACCGTACTGTTCTGCAAATATTATTCCGCACATCGCAAGCATTGGCTAACTCCCCTGTTGAGAACTTTAGGACTCACAAAGTGTCGCCCTGCCATGTTGTGGCTGCAATTTTTAAGCTCTGAATATACATGTAAAATTGTCAGCAATTTTTTAAAATGTATTTTTAAACACAGACTAAACATTCAAAACAATAATTTTTTTATTATCTTGATTATGTAATAACGATACCATTCTTAAATGAATTGAACATGTACTAGTTCTGTTAAAATGCATGTCAAATAATCAAATGAAATGTACAAATGCTTTTATGGTTCTTCATGTAAAACTGAAACCGAATAAAGATTTTACTTACTTACTTACCCTCCCTCCAAAGGGGTCAGTTTTTATACCTTTTCTGACTAACTAAATTATCTATATCACACATTTTTTCTGTCAATCCAAACTCTTGATTGGCTGAGCCATGTCAGTCCACTGTTAGGTCATTGCTCTCCTGACCAAGTCCGGGGCCTCATCATAGCCCTTATTGTTCTTAGTTTCACCATCCTTTTTGCTTCCTCAAAAAGATACTTTTTCCCCCAGAAGAATCTCTCGCTTCCTAATCTTGGCAGGCCTTAAAACATCCTGTCCTTGGCTATGACTCCAAGAACACATTTGACTCGACCACAATTGTTTCTGCATTAAACGTTGTCTGTTCAGCAAAAATTCTCTTTCGTCTGCGCATGAGTGAAGACTTCACTCTGGTCAAGTCTCATGAAGTACAGCACTGCCAGCCATTTTCTTGGGCCCACTCGTAAAACTAATGTATAAACAAACACAAGACATCGATTAATGAACGAAATAGAGTTCATTCTGTTACCCACCCACCTTTGCTAATTATTAACCCATTAATAAATGTTACCTAGCCAAAGCATTTTTACCAACAAACAATATTGTGCCACACAAAGACGAAAAGACAAAACATAAGCACACAGAAATAAGCATATGCTATTAATAAAACAGCCGCATTTTATTCTGACATAACAATAGACAAGGTTAGTTTATTAATTTTCACAAACAAGCATTTGCAACATAAAGCACATATATGAGCACACATATTAGTCCCCATGTATCATGATTTGCAGTTTAATCTAGGTTGATTAATAAAATTCACTCCATGCACGTTAATATAATTATTTCATTATGGAAGTTTAACTTTGCGAATCAGAATAAACTTTTCTCTGAACCTCGTCCATCAACTCCCTCATTTGGTGATTTCAAAATCACCAAACTACACCCAAAATTTTAGCAAAAATGTTATCCCAAGAAGAACATGTTTTGATTTTCACTGTGTTAGTATTTCTAAAGTCTTGTCTCAGCTGTTTGTCTGCAACTCTCATATTGAGTTCTACGAAACTCTTCCAGTTCTATTTCTCTCTCCTGTTCCTTTCTAAGCTTGTATATTCTCTTCTTTTCCCTCAGATATTTCTTTCTCTTGTGTAACATGCAACTGATCTTCAACAACAGTATCACAAAAACTATAACTAATAAAGGTGTCAGTATTTTGCCAAGAATTGAACTACCAATCTCTTGAAACCAGGTTTTAATTGCTGCAAATCTTTTGCTCAAACGTTCTGAGAAATCTTCTTCTTCTAAGGGTACAATTTCAGATTGCAATTCAGTGATGTTCTTAATATACATTTCAATATTTTGGCTCTTATCTGGGATATAGGTACAGCAGTGTTGGACATGTAAAATGCCACAAACTCCTCCCTCTTTCGCTAGCAGAATATCTAAAGCAAGACGGTTCTGCATTACCATAGACCGTATAGCAAGGAGCTCAGTATCCACTAATTAAAAGCCACTTGCTGTATCAGTTGACAACCTGTCAACAATTGTGGACAATTTTCTGATTCAACCTGCATTCAGGGTTATACCCACTAAAGGTATTACTGCTTCGAAAATGTCTCCCAAAATTTCTGAGAAACTTTCTCTTTTAAATCTATTTAGATGATTGCTGATTTCAAATGAACCTTCTGCATTTCTGTCAACATGGAATATTTTTGGAAAAACTAATCCAACAAAGCACGTCCCATACCAGTGATCTGGGAGGTTGTAATAAGCCTTATCTCCACATACAAAATAAATTCCAGGAAAAATTGGATCCTTGCCACCTTTGAATCCCCAACCCCCCATGATTTGATAAGTGTCTTCGCAATGACTTGCACCCACAAAGTAATTATCAAACAATGTATTATCTCTCCTGATACAAAAGTTACCACAAATTGGTTTGTCAATGTGAATTGCAACATTTTCAAAAGATTTACCATTAAGTTTTTTGTCCTCTAATTGCCAGAATTTGGATTTGGTCTGTTCGAGCATCTAATTTCTTTTATAAATTGCTCTTCTCTCCTCAACTAGATTCAGGAAATATTTTTCCTCAGTTCTCAATTTACATGTCAAATTGTTTTTAAAAGCATACTCATAGGTAAGTTCATTAGTAACAATAAAGAATTCCCTCATCTGTTTAGCTTGTTTATGCTTATTTAAGCTTTTTTCAATTTTCAGATTAGCAAAGATATCGTCATGGTTAGAATAGTAGTATTCTAAATGACCAGTCTGATAAAATAAACTAGCTATTACACTGCAAGTTATGCCATAAGTAAGAGGAAGCATGTTATAGGTAACTCCCTCCGAAACAGAAGCAGGCAATTTCACACATATGTAACAGTCTTTGACTTCCATAACCTTTACATACTCAGCCAGAAGTCTTGAAAAAGTATTACTAGAAAAATCACCAACAGATCTATATTGGTGAATCTCTGGATTGTGATCAATAACTCTGTTAGTTTTGCCTGTTGCACCATGTTTATCTTGTTTAACTGAAGCTTTGCTCGTCATGTTAACTTTATATATCTCCTTGTCTATTCCAAAAGTGAAAATGACGGCTAAAACTAACCAAAGCAAGATTATTAAGACCACACAAATCAAAGACATTTTGCAGCATCTCCTAAAAATGGAACATCTTGAATTGCTATTAGTAAAAGTGTAAGGCATTTTCACTCTGTTAACAAAAAGCCTCTCTAAACAAAAATCTAAAATTTAAAATTGCTAATTTCTAACAACCCCTAATTATTTTTTTTTTTTTAAAGAAAACCCCACCTTCTAACAGCTTTTCTTCGACCTTGCGTCTTACAGCAATGTGTTTTTCCAGCTAACACAATTTCTTCGACCTTGTGTCACCTAACACAATGTCTTCGGCCTTATGCCAAAAGCGAAAACCTAAATTTTTACAGAAAACACCTCAATCGTTGTCACTATTGTCATCTATCTCTTCCTGGCTACTACTATTAACCTCTACTACAGGAGGAATAATGATGTAGGTCCATTCACGGGATTTGTATTTCTGGTTGGGTTTCACAACTCTCTTTGCTCTACTACTAATGACTTCTATTTTCTTTCCTGTTTCACTTTTCTTTTCAGGATCACCTTTTTGACTTGTTATTTCATTTACCTGCTCCTTTGATCTGTTTACCAATTTGAATTTCAGGCCTTCATTTTCTCTTGGCCAGTCATCACCTTTTCTTGGTAATTTCTTCTTTGGCTCAGATACATTACACTCTGCTCTCCAAGCTCTTTTTCTGGATTTTCTTTTATCAGAATCTTCATCACTCTCTTCAGATTCTGCATCTGATATTTGAAATATGTACTTAGGACTTTCTTTACTTGGCAGCTTCACTCCGTTAGGAACATTATCTTTATAGCTGGTACTTGGTAATTCATCTTCTTCTTCTTCTTCAATTACCCTCAACTTCCCAGTTTCAGATTTCCTGTTCCTGCTTTCAGAGCTTCTGTTCTGCTTTTCAATACTCTCCTGATCTTGATTAGTTTCTTCACCTGACTCTTTTTATGCTTCTTTTTCTAGCACATCTTCATCATTTTCAGAGTCTATCACAATTTCCAAATCTTTTTCATTCAATGCCTCATTCGCAATTGAACTTTCCAGATGTCGACTTTCCTGTCGATCTTCAGGATCTGGATTTCTTTCAGGCTCTTCTTCAGAATCTGAATCAGTAGTAGTATCACCTTCAACAGGATTTTCAGGTGGAGGTACACGAATGGAATGACTTGCATGTATCCACCTCTTCAAACCCTTACACTTTACTGCATTTGTTGTGACAAGAATGACTTGCCTGGCTTTTTGCCACCTGGGTACCAGACAGTTTCTTCTTCGGTGTACTTTTGTCCTTACCCAGTCTCCTGGTAACAGATCATGTGCTTGCTCTTTTTCTCCTGATAGCACTTCAGTTCCCACCTGATGGAACACAGACGTCACGACGTCAGAAAGGTTCCTGCAGTATTCCAAAATTACGCTATTATTTATAGTCATCAGCTTTCCTACTGGTATAAATGCTTATCTCATGACTCTGCCCATAGCAATGTCATGAGGGCTTAGACCTGTCTTTTTATCAGGGGTACTTCTCAAAGACATCAAAACAAGTGGAAGTGCGCCAGTCCACTTCATTCCTGTAGCTAAACACATTTTGCCAATCCTATTTTTAATAGTTCCATTCACTTGCTCAACAACACCTGATGCTTCTGGTATGTATGCGCAGTGTAATTTCTGCTTTATGTTCAAGGCTTCACAAATCATTTTTAATAATCTGTTTTCAAAATGTGTTCCACGATCAGTTTCCACAGTTACTGGAAATACGTACCTTGGTATGATCTCCCTTAAAAGTAACTTTGCAACAGTCACTGAATCATTGTGACGTGTAGGGAACGCTTCAACCCACCTTGAAAACAAACAGATTATCACGAGGACATAACGTAATTTGTTGTGGGGTGGCATGTCAATGAAATCCATCTGTAACCTAGTGAAAGGACCACCCTCCCACCCTATGGTTCCCATGCTCACAACAGTTTTTCTGTTTGGGTTCATTTGTTGGCAAATTAAGCACCTCTGGCAAAAAGATTCTGTGATTATTCTAAATTTAGGATTGTACCATGTCTGTCTGAATAGCCTAATCATGGAATCTCTTCCTATGTGTCCTTGACCATGATACATTCTAGCCATGTCAGCAATCATGCTATTTGGTAAAACTGGTCTGTCGTCTTTGTAAACCCAAATTTCATCTTCTTCTCTCTGTCTGCAACCTGCTTTTAACCATGTGTCTTTTTCTTCATCATTTGCCTCATCCTGTAAGTCTTTTACTCCCTGCCATGTTTCAACTACAGATGTTAGCATAAGTGAATTCAGAACATGTTCATCATTCTTTTCCCGATTAATTGAACAATTGTTTTTCGCACAGTATCTGGCTATCTCGTCTGCATAGGCATTTCCTTCAGTGATATAATCCTCACCCTTTTTGTGAGCTACACATTTCACAACAGCAATTTTTTCTAGTAACTGAATGCCATCAATTAATCTCTTGATCAAATTTGCATTTCTGATAGATGTTCCTGCAGAAGTTAAATAACCTCTTTGAGACCAGAGCAGACCATAGTCATGGACAACTCCATATCCGTATTCGCTGTCAGTCACTATGGTGATTTTTAAATCTTTTGCCAATTCACAAGCATGAATCAAAGCAATTAATTCTGCTACTTGAGCTGAACAAATTCCTTCAAGACATGATGCTTCAATCACAGTGGCAACTGTGCATACCGAATATGCAGCCCTCAGAAAACCCTCCACTGTTCTTAAACAAGAACCATCAACAAAGTAAACAAAATCTGATACAGGCAAAGGAACATCTTTAATGTTCTGCCTAGGCTTGGTGCAATATTCCTAAACATCCAAGATTTCGTGATCAATGTCATTTTCATTTCTGATTTCTGTTACTGTACCATCAGGCAACAATGTGGAAGGATTTAAATTCACACACCTTGCTATCAAGACATTATCTGATCCCAGAATAACTTTCTCGTATTTTGTAAGCCTGTTACTCGTTAAATGCTGAGTTTTACTTCTGGTAAGGAGAATTTCTACTGAATGGGGTACATAGACTTTTACAGGAAATCCCATTATTATTCCCTCACTTTGCTCAAGGCTCACACTAGTTGCAGCTACTGCTTTTAAGCAGCCTGGTAATGCTTTTGCAACTGGATCAAGCACAGCTGAGAAATAGGCTATTGGCTTTCTCAGTTTTCCATGTCTTTGGATAAGGACTGACAATGCACATGCTTCCCTTTCACTGCAGTACAATTCAAATTCCTTTTCATAATCTGGCATGCCTAAGGCTGGAGCTTCACATAAGCTTCTCTTTAGCTTTTCAAAGGCTTCCATTTCAATTTCTGTAAGAACAATTGGGTCTTTTATATCTGCTTTTGTTAGTCTCTGCAGTGGTTTTGGGGCGTGCAGCCCTACTTCGACAGGAAGGGTTGTGGAGGGTTCTGGAGAAAGGGTCCGGATGGCCTCATGCTCATAAAGCCGGGGTCTTGCACTACGGGCTGTTAAACACCCGTTCCCTCCAAAAACACAATGGAGAGGTGTTTTCATTACTGGAG
This sequence comes from Lissotriton helveticus, assembly GCF_964261635.1. Lineage (NCBI taxonomy): Eukaryota > Metazoa > Chordata > Amphibia > Caudata > Salamandridae > Lissotriton > Lissotriton helveticus. Next base: position 1,272,960,258 of record NC_136059.1, on the reverse strand, counting down.
GACGGGGAGCTCGACGTGTTAGGAGTCACGGAGATGTGGCTGGAGGACTCCTCGCTGCCGGATCTTGTGGCTGCTCTACCGGCAAATTTTTCGGTTCTATGTTGTAACAGAGCGGGTGAGAAGAGAGGCGGAGGGGTGGCACTTTTCTTTACAGATCGTATGCAAGGAGAAACAATCTTGGCAGAAAATCTGGGAGGGACGGAGGTGCTTGGTGTTAAACTGAGGTTGGGGATAGACTCCCTGACAGTCCTGGTGGTGTATCGTCCTCCATGGGCCATGCCGGAGTTTCGAGGCCTGTTTGTGAAGCTAGTGCAGGATTTGCGCTCGAGGTATGATAGTATGGTTATATTGGGAGACTTTAATTACCACTGGGAAACTACCCCGAAAGAAGGGCAGGCTAGCCAGATTGATGAGGCTCTATCAACACTAGGGCTAGTCCAACAAGTAAAGGGGCCGACACATGTGAAAGGTCACACGCTTGATCTGGTGTGGACGTCACTTCCGGTACAGGGATTGACGATTACGTTGCCTTGTGTCTGGTCGGATCACCATCTGGTGAAGGGAGATCTCCTGATAAACTTACAAAAAATGAAACCTGTAGAAGGGCAGAGGGTGGTGAGAAAATGGAAAAATGTTAATGGAGACAAAATGGTAGCACATCTCCTAGCGAATCCACCCCAGAATTTTCTGAATGAGAATCCGGATGCCCTTTGCAGTAATTTGGATGATAGACTTCGAAGGGCGGCCAATTACGTGGTGCCAGCACGAAGGGTCAACTTAGTAAATAGAGGCTCGGGATCCCCTTGGTATAATGACTCTCTTAGGGAGAAGAAGAGGGCTTTACGCAAGGCGGAGAGAGCTTGGCGCAGAGCCTATGACACTAAGGCGCGAAGTCTCTATATGCTAGAACTAGTGACCTATAAACAGGCAATAACAGCTAGGAAGGCTGAGTTCCATGAGGAAAGGATCACTACAGCTAAAGATCCACAAAAAGAAATCTTTAGAGTCCTAAATGAACTCAGGAAAATAAAAGAACAGAGGACGGAGTTTACTCTAGAGGACTGTCAGAGATTTCAGGACTTTTTCACCAGCAAAATTACTGACCTTATCTCTGAAATTGCTCGTACCCCCATGCATGCCTGCCCCCTACAGATCACCCCGGCTAAGAAGCTGGTGGACAGTCCTTTGGACACTCTACCCTTGATTGCGAAGGATGGACTGCCACTGCTTATGGGGCGAGTTAAGTCTGGCTCTCAGGCCGATCCTTGCCCTCCTGAAGTATTCAAACTGGCTATGCCAGGAATAGAGGAAGAGGTCTTGGCTCTCCTGAATTTATCCTTAGTATTGGGCAAGGTTCCGTTAGCCTTTAAGGAAGCACAACTGATCCCTTTGCTAAAAAAAACAGGGGCAGACGTGAAATGCCTGAAAAATTTCAGGCCTATCTCCCAGATTCCTTTCCTGGCCAAAGTGCTAGAACAGCATGTTTTGTCCGACCTTTCCGACCATCTGGAAAGGAATGGTTTATTGGAACCAAATCAATCGGGGTTCCGTGCGAATCACAGCACGGAGCTGGTCATGCTGTCTATCTTAGATGAGCTCAGGAATAGGGCAGATAGGAAGATACCTGGTGCCCTGGTGTTGTTAGACCTCTCCGCGGCGTTTGACACCGTGTGTCATAAACAACTTCTGTTGCGGTTGAGGGATTTCGGCATTCAGGGCACAGCTCTTGCCTGGTTCGCCTCTTTCCTACAAGGGAGGACGCAAAGAGTACAGCTGGGAGAATTGCTCTCCACTGCAACACCAATTTCATGTGGAGTGCCGCAGGGGTCTGCTCTGTCGCCCCTTATATTTAATATATACCTACAACCGTTGATTTCACTCCTCAATCAAATGGATTGTCAGGTGTATAATTACGCTGACGACACCCAAATCATCATCCAAATGGATGATGCTCCTGGGGCGTTAGCAAGGCTGCAAAATATCCTTAAGCATACAGCCAATTGGATGTCTTTGAACTCCTTAAAAATCAACCCTGACAAGACGGAGGTTTTACCAATCACCATTGCTGGTAATACATGGAACGATGGGTTTTGGCCAAGAGAACTTGGGCCGCCCCCAGAACCTGCAGCGGTGGTAAAAAGCCTAGGCATCCATGTGGAGGATAAACTATCCATGCGGAAGTAAGTCACCACAGTGGTAGGAACCTGTGTCGGTCTTCTCCGACAACTTAGGAAAATTGCGCCATTATTGTCATTCTCCACCTTGAGACGGGCGGTATCCGCAATGATATTATCAAGGTTGGACTATGGCAATTCGCTTTATTTAGGACTGCCCCAAAAACTTCTGGATAAACTTCAAGTGGTGATGAATGATGCCGCCAGGCTCATTTTTAAGAAACCAAGGAGCTCGCATGCGTCCCCACTTTTGCGCGAGCTACACTGGCTGCCAGTAAGGCAGAGGGTGCTCTTTAAAGGGCTCTGCATTGCACACAAATCGCTCTATGGAAAGGCGCCAAGATATATCAAGACCCGTTTGACTCCATACATACCGGGTAGGGCGTTAAGATCTGCTGAAGCAACCCTTCTTACCCAACCATGCTTCAGATTGGCCACAGTGGGTGGCCAAGCCATTTCCAATACCCTCCCAGGAGTCTGGAATAATCTGTCGGCGGATTTGCGGAAGGAATCCAATTTGATGTCCTTCCGGAAGAAGTTGAAAACTGTTCTTTTTCAGAAGGCCTGGGTTGGGCTATAACTCCTGGCAGGGTTTTTTAGGAATTTGCTGTGCTACCTGACAAAGCGCTTAGAGACCCCTGGGTTATAACGCGCTATATAAATCGAATAAAATAAATACATACATTTTGCAATTAATGAAAATCCACTAATCTATTGGCGACAATAGCCAACCATCCCTAGAAACATTCTGACCTGTCTCTGTGTTTTTGGAGGTTGCATTCCCTGAATCATTTTTATTCTCTCAATTGTAGCTTGTCTGATTCCTTTTGCAATTCTATGACCAAGGTATTTTACTTCTTGTTTGCAAAACTGTAATTTTGCAAGTGACACTTTATGTCCCTCATCTGCCAGATGATTCTAAAGAGTATCTGTGACACAGTTATCTCGAGTTTTAGCTGCTACAAGGAGGCCATCTATATACTGGACCAATGTCGATTTTCCAGGTAACTCTAAATACGCAAAAGATTTCTTTAGCAACTGATTAAAGATAGATGGACTCTCTGTATACCCTTGATGGATACGACACCATGCTAATACGCGGTCTTGGAACCAGAACGCAAAAATTTGCTGGCTATCTGGATGCAATGGAACAGTAAAGAACGCATTGCAAAGGTCAATGACAGTATACCATTCTGCATAATGCGGATCTGGTAAAGAATCACTGCTGGGTTTGGAACAACTGGGCAACATGGAACAACTATATGATTAACCATTCTCAGGTTTTGAACTATTCTGTACGTTCCGTTTGGCTTTTTGATCCCCATAATCGGTGAATTACAAGGACTGCTTTCAATTTCCTTTAAAACACCTTGTTTTATTAATTTGTCAATTACAGGAATAACACCTTCAATCGTTTCTGCTTTCATTTTGTACTGAGGAATATTTGGAAAATCAATTCCCTGCTTCGCTGTAATTTTAACTGGGTCTACATTTTTCATCAAACCCATCTCATTTCCTGTCAAATCCCAAATTTCAGCTTTGACTGTATTTTTCAATTCTTCAGGTAAATTATCTTTATCAAATACAGGAAATAATTTATTTTCCTCTGCTTCAACCATTAACATTGTTAATTTGTATAGCCCATCTTCTTCCAGAGTTTGAAGTTCAATACCCTCCGGTGAGCAATATATTTACAAATTCATCTTGCACAAAATGTCCCTTCTTAACAAGTTTACAGGACTGCTGTTGCAAACTACAAATCTGTGTTTGTCTTTAAATGTGCCAATTTCAACCTTTACAGGCTCTGTCAAATCTGTTTTAATTTGTTGATTAGCTACACCAACTACTTGGATGCTTTCACCAGAGAGAGACAGGTTTTCTATTTCCACTGATCTAACAGTAGAACGGGTAGCACCAGTGTCCACAAGAAAAGTGATTTCTACATCATTCACTTTACCATTAACAAATGGACCAGACTGGTCAACCTCAAGAGTGGCTCCAAGCACACACTCTTCCCCCTCTCTCAGGCACCGTCATAAGTAATCCTCAGAATCACTTTCACCCTTTTCTGTCATCAAAAATTGTTGAGAAATATTTGGCACATTCACTCTTTGCGGTCTGATTACCTGATCACCTCCGCAGAATCCTGTTTCCGAATTGTACCTTTGACCATTCACACAGTTAGGAAGTGGTGGTTGTGGAATCTGACTCTGCTGATTCACTAACTGGCGCTGTAGCTGTTGCTGCAGATTCAACTCATTTAACTGTCGCTGTAGCTGTTGCTGCAGATTTACATCATTCTGCATCTGTGGATTTAATGATGCATTTTTTAAATTTCTGGGCAGATTTTTACATTCACGCTTCCAGTGTCCAATTTCGCCGCAATTAAAACAAGGCAGCTTTTGTTTTAACTCTTCAATATTAACATTAAACTTTGGTTTATTATAATTTCCCTTAAATTTACCTTGACTCTGATTCTGATTGACATTAATATTTTTATTTTCCAGATTAGCAATTTGCTGTTCAGCTACTTTCAACTGTGCCCACATTGCCTTTTCCTTAAGCTTTTTCTGCTTGGCATCTATCTCATCACTGCAGTATTTTGCTTTTCTCAGTATATCATCAACTGAAAGTGATTGCCATCTGACTATACCATTTCTAATCATTTCACCAACTTCAGGTCTCAGGCCATAAACAAATCTGTATATGAAGTGGCTCATGTCTTTTTCACTTAATTTTACATAGCCACTGTACTGTTTAAAACCAACAGTAGTCTTTCATAGAATGAATGTACTGATTCTTTTGGCTCCTGATTTGTTCTGTCTATTTTAACCCAATCAACTTCTTTCGGGGAATCATGTTTTTCAACCAGTAAATTACTTTGTCATACAATCCCATGACTTCTGATGATGGTGCACCTTCTCTATATATCTCGTGCAGGTTCTACCTTTGGCCAACTTACAGCAATTTTACATTCTGTCCAAAGATCTGATGGGACAACAATGTCAAAGAATCCATCAAGATCAATCCACAGAACTTTAGAAACTTTTATAAACCTGTCCACCTGTCGGGCTTTTCTCTCAGCCGAGGAAAATCATTTGTAAATAGCAAGATGTCCTATCTTGACCAAGGAACATGCGCATAACCACCTCCTGCTATTTCTCTCATTGGATATTGATTAGCCACCATGCCTCTTTCTCTCCTTTCTTCCCCTCTCTTCTTTGTCCATTCCACTCTCCATTTGCTTAAATCACCCAATCTTTTTATGTACACAATCAAATCTGTTATATGCAAAATTCTTCCCTTTTTCAGTAACCTCCAATCTGTAATGTTTTCCCAAGTTTTTCTGTTTACTCAAGTCAATCTCTAATTCAGAAGCTAATTCTTCTAACTGTTCATATTTATTTTTCGTTTTCCACTGTACACTTTTGCAAATGAATAATAATTCATCATCTTGATAATGCTTTAAACTATCAGGACCAATTGTGCCAATAATTAATTCCTCTAAATAGGCTTTTAGTCTAGCAACATCAAGTTTTGGGGATGAATCTGTTTTTTCAACACTCTTTTCTGGAGATTCAGTATCTGATTCTGCTCCAACTGGAGTTCTGCATGATGAATTTTGATTATAAGTTAAATCTGGCATTGTTTTCTCTCGATGAATTTCAGTTAAATCTGAGTACAAATTTTCAGCTGCTTTTTCAATTTCTGCATTTAATGGAATAGTAAAACCTGGACATCTAATTTCTCCCTGATCGAATACTGGTTGAACAGGACCAATCGTTACTGGTTCTGTCACTGCTTCCATGCCTTTAGTTAATTGTTGAATTAATTTTTCTTTTGATCGTAAATATTCTGATGTACTTGGAGTTCCCTCAACTCTTCCTGCTCCCATTAGATTTCTGGAGGCCTCATTTCTCAAATTTGGGGTTTCAGAAAAATTTCCATATGCACTAAAGTTAGTTCTTATGAGCGCCAAATCCGTTCCGCTCGCGGATTTCACGGATTTTTGGTAAATCCGCAATCCGTGAACTCCCGCGAATTTACCGAAAATCCGCGAATCCGCGAGCGGCGGATTCGGGGGGCAAAAGTTCAAGCCTTTAAGCTTGAAGTTGTAACTATTTTAGGATGGCGCCGGCAAGCTGCCAGCGCCATCCTAAAATAGTTACTAAGTCAGCTAAGTTAGCTTCAACAGGAAGCACTAATAGATAAAATAAAGCAGGTGCTCGAGCACCTGCTTTATTTTATCTATTAGTGCTTCCTGATCGGTCTCTGACCTTTTATACACACAAGAGGCATGAACTCGAATTCGGCACGATTTAACACACACATGGTCGCTGAAACTAGTTGAAGCTCAAATTCAGTGACTCATTCATCAGCCCAAAAACAATCGTGAGCGTCGTCGAGGCTGGGCAGGTGTGCCTTCTTCCCAAATCTACCGTCGAAAATCAGCTGTGATGCTGGATAGAGGCCTTTGTATCCTATTCTTGACTTTCACGAGCGCAATCCTCGTGCTGTTCCTGTGACCAGGAGCTTCTGTCTCTTCATCTGCTGCTCTGATCGGTCTCTGAGCTTTTATACACACAAGAGGCATGTGCACATGCATGGAAGCCCCGCCCACACACTTGCGGTGTGCACCGTCTTCCCGCCATTGATCCACTATGATGGACAGCTCACCCAAGGGACCCCTTCGCCCTTCCGCGCGATTGCATAGTAACACACACATGGTCGCTGGAACTAGTTGAAGCTCAAATTCAGTGACTCATTCATCAGCCCAAAAACAATCGTGCGCGTCATCGAGGCTGGGCAGGTGTGCCTTCTTCCCAAATATACCGTCGAAAATCAGCTGTGATGCTGGATAGATGCCTTTGCATCCTTGACTTTCACGAGCGCAATCCTCATGCTGTTCCTGTGACCAGGAGCTTCTGTCTCTTCATCTGCTGCTCTGATCGGTCTCTGAGCTTTTATACACACAAGAGGCATGTACACTCGCATGGAAGCCCCGCCCACACACTCGCGGTGTGCACCGTCTTCCCGCCATTGACCCACTATGATGGACAGCTCACCCAAGAGAACCCCTGCGCCCTTCGGCGCGATTGCATAGTAATAGTAACACACACATGGTCGCTGGAACTAGTTGAAGCTCAAATTCAGTGACTCATTCATCAGCCCAAATCCGCAAATCCGCTGATTTTGTGGATCCATAATCTGCAAATCCGCAAAATCCACGTATCGTGGATCCGCAAAATCCGCCCATGCTTAGTTTCTACTCTTTCAGGTGATTCGGGATTATTCGGGTAAAACCTGGGTGATTCTTCATTAAGTGGAGGTGCACTTGGAGTGGTTCCTGTAGAAACCATTGGGGTAGACCATGAACAAGCCGGTTTAAAAGGAGTCTGTTTCTGATTTGTAATATAAATCTCTTCTAGAACTGGATCTTCTAATTCATTTTATTCGATATTATTTTTCTTTTGGGTATTCTTTTGACCTGGTATTTCAGTTATCATCACTCTTACTGGGTATAAACCATCACACATATCTGCCTGTCTCCATCGACGCATTCTATCTTCATGCGTTTCTCTATTATAATTTGATTTTGGACTACTTGACACACCTCTCATTGTTTCCCGTTGAAGTTCAAACATTTCATCCTCCCATTCAACTAAAGCCTCAAATTGAGTAGGTCTAGGCTTCGGCACAAGAGGCATCATTTTTTCTCTCAAGTTTTTCAAAACCCTCATATTAAATGAACCATCTTCTGGCCATGCTAATACACCATCATTTTTGGTATAATCCATCCAATTATCAAACGAAAGGCAAGTATGATAACCATATTCACCTTCCATATAGGCTGCAGGTGTTTTGTACTTATGAAGTAATTTTCCACCACGCGTATGAGGTGAAAATATATTTTTCAATTTCTGAAGCCATGTAAGCTTCTTTTCCTCTTTCTTGTAGAAATAACTCATGTTTTTAATCAAATCCGCTTATTTCAAAATGATCGAAATATTTCCTGGTTGTTCTGCAAAACCAGCCAATCCGTGCGCGAAACACACCAACAAGCCAATCAGGTTAAGCTACGTCACCACATTACCCAACCAACAGAATTGCTGCTTTCAGGATAAGCCAATCAACTAACAGCTCGACTTAGTCACGTGAACCAATCAGTGCGCTAGCTGTGACGTATGTTAGCCAATCACAGCGCGAACCCTGTGACGTGCACAGCCGCTGCAGCTTCTCGTCTCTCGCTCCAAGAGCTCACCCCTCCTTTACAAAATCTTTTCACAGCGCCATTTTAAGAAAACTTTTTCAATGAATTTCAATTAATAACAACAGAAAAAACAAACCATTTATCTGTTTCGCTAAAATAAAGTGATAGCTTTTACAATCATTCAAGTATTCTTTGCGTGGAATAGACAACACTACTCTCACAGAATATTCAATTGTTGATAAAGTAAACTTTTACTCTACCCTTCTATCAGGTAATAACAAATTCATTTTCCTCTGAATGCACATAAAGTAACAATTCAAAGTTTGACTCGAACGGAATTACTAAATTATTTACGCACTTTCAAACGGAAAGTTTCTCTAACCATACATACATGAAATCTTGGCAGGACTTTAACCAACCATAGAAATCCACATTCGCCAGTAAAATAAACAACGTTACTTTACCCTTCACTCAAGTTTGGATAAATTCTACTACCCTTTTCACAGTGAGTTTTAAAACAGGCTCCAAGTCCCTATACTCGAAAGTTACGATTTCATAGACAATCCTCACTATACATTCTACCTAGCACACCTAAAAATCCCTAAACTTGTGCTGTACGTCCACAACACTAGTGATATATGACAATACCACTATTTTGAAGCAGAACAAATGCACTGTGTAACTTCACTTGTCACACCACTCATATGCCGGCACAACGAGGAATTTTCACACTGCTGGAAAAAACCTTTCGACAACATATAATAACTTTGACAAACCTAACATGTTTTGGTCATAAATCCTATGTAACTACCATGTAGCATGTCCGTTACCATAGTAACCATCCTCTGCTACCAGAGATTTGTTCCAGCGCCCCTATAGAAAATATGTCATAACAACGCTACCCAACTCCACAATATTCACCATTGATCATAAAATACACACAAGGCCCATAAACTAACAAGAAATATTTTTGAGCAGCTGAATCATGTGACCTAATTAATAAAACCTATTCACAAATATAATATACATTTATATACAACTGCAGTATAATGATTTCACCATGGTTTTTATAAACTTTGCATTTAATTAAGTCACCTAGGCAAATGGATCTACTGATGGTAAAAGACTATGAAATAACAAGACCAGCTTGTCTTTTCAAAAATCTTATTTATTAACTATTTATTCAAGGAAAGTGCATTTTATTAGAAACTTTTTATTTAAGCAGCATTATTCGAGGGATTGCAAAATAGACTGTCAATTTCAAGCAAAATCAAATAGCATGTTTAGTGAAGAATGAACAGTTTTCCATCACCTAAACCCTATTTTCCCTGTCTAAAACTCACTTAACCTAAAGGAATAAAAGACAAAAAGTAATTTAACCCTATTGATCCTTACGTGCTCCAAAGAGTCCGTCAGCACGTCACGCCCATCTGGATTTGGAGAGCGAGAAGTGCCCTCCCTCCAAAGGGGTCAGTTTTTATACCTTTTCTGACTAACCAAAGTATCTATATCGCGCATTTTTTCTGTCAATCCAAACTCTTGATTGGCTGAGCCTTGTCAGTCCACTGTTGGGTCATTGCTCTCCTGACCAAGTCCGGGGCCTCATCATAGCCCTTATTGTTCTTAGTTTCACCATCCTTTTTGCTTCCTCAAAAAGATACCTTTTCCCCGAGAAGAATCTCTCACTTCCTAATCTTGGCAGGCCTTACAACATCCTGTCCTTGGCTATGACTCCAAGAACACATTTGACTCGACCACAATTGTTTCTGCATTTAACGTTGTCTGTTCAGCAAAAATGCTCTTTCATCTGCCCATGAGTGAAGACTTCACTCTGGTCAAGTCTCATGAAGTACAGCACTGCCAGCCATTTTCTTGGGCCCACTCGTAAAACTAATGTATAAACAAACACAAGACATCGATTAATGAACGAAATAGAGTTCATTCTGTTACCCACCCACCTTTGCTAATTATTAACCCATTAATAAATGTTACCTAGCCAAAGCATTTTTAGCAACAAACAATATTGTGCCACACAAAGACGAAAAGACAAAACATAAGCACACAGAAATAAGCACATGCTATTCATAAAACAGCCGCATTTTATTCTGACATAACAATAGACAAGGTTAGTTTATTAATTTTCACAAACAAGGATTTGCAACATAAAGCACATATATGAGCACACATATTAGTCCCCATGTATCATGATTTGCAGTTTAATCTAGGTTGATTAATAAAATTCACTCCATGCACGTTAACATAATTATTTGATTATGGAAGTTTAACTTTGCGAATCAGAATAAACTATTCTCTGAACCTCGCTCCATCAATGTACAATAGGATTTGACAAATTTTGTTTCTTACATCTGTCTGTCTCGATTATGCAGGTCATAATTGATTTAAATTAGGAAATGTCAGTGTATGTTTATTTATGATTTATGAGTGTTTTAATGATTGCAATAAGAATTAGCTTGATTGTGTCTTGAACACATTTTTAAGAAATGTATTGTTTTAAAAAAATATCATTTGTTGTGTTTATAATTAGAAATAAAAAATCTTTTTATTTTTTAATAAAGTGTCATTGAAATATATGACGTGAGTCAATTTTAGATAAGAGCACTGTGCTTTTTAGTAATTGGATGTATTGTGTGATAATGGAATCAAGGGGCCCAATTCACAGAACTAACTTAAGACAAAATCCTAAACTTACTACCATTTTGGTATTCACTGAAGGCACTTACTTATTTTGGTATTCACAGAAGGCACTTACTCATTTCAGTATTCACAGAAGTTAGGACTCCTAACTTTAGGACTCCCAAATGCCTTCTGTGAATACCGAAAGTCATAACATTCGGATTTTTCTCAGTTTAGTAGTAGTAAAGTTAGGACTCCTAACTTTAGGACTCCTAAATGCCTTCTGTGAATACCGAAAGTCTTAAAACTGGGATTTTTCTAACTTTAGTACTACTAAACTGAGAAAAATCCCAATTTTAAGACTTTCGGTATTCACAGAAGGCATTTAGGAGTCCTAAAGTTAGGAGTCCTAACTTTACTACTACTAAACTGAGAAAAATCCCAATTTTAAGACTTTCGGTATTCACAGAAGGCATTTAGGAGTCCTAAAGTTAGGAGTCCTAACTTTACTACTACTAAACTGAGAAAAATCCGAATGTTTTTTACTTTGGTATACGTACCTCAATTCCCTTGATAACTTTAAGGGGTCCCTCTCACTTTTTTTTGTGAAGTGCACACACTTGCCAGTCCCTAAACCTTCCCTTTTCTACATATTAGTCACCCCTAAGGTAGGACCATGGTAGGCCCAAGGTACCCCTGCGTACAGGGTGCATTGTATGTTAAAAGTAGTACGTGCCCTGATGTGTGTGGCATGTCCTGATAGTGAATTACTGCCAATTTCATTTATCACGTTTGCAAGGCTACCTGTTTCCACAGAACAGAATAACTTTCGACTTTTCTCCAGTGTCATGTGACTCGATGTCCATGCTTGCCGCTATTATCTTTCAGGTGCTATTTTGAACATAAACTTAGACTCTAGAATTCATAGCTCTGGTTCTACTAATTTGATTTTTGTCGTTCTAGTGGCAAATAATTTATTAAATTCCGATCTATTTTTCTAGATTGGTCTGGGATTTTTTTCTTATGTTGTTTTTTCACTTTATTGCTGTTTAAGTGTTCCATAAATACTTTACAAATTACCTCTAACGTAAGTCTGACTGCTTTTGTGCCAAGCTACCAGAAGTTTAAACACAGCTTAATTGAGTGACTTTTTGTGGTTCACTTCAAAAGGGATGGTTGCTGTTGCTTTAATAGGGTTTTGACCCCTCTCAACCAACAACCCTATTTCTGAAAGTATAAGAGAACCATGCAAAAGCAGGTGCTAATTTGATACCATTAGTTGCGGAAAAACAGACAGAAAAAATGATTACATGCTCATCTACAAATTTGCTGTGATAATATGATTATTAGCTTTGATAGTGCGTCTGGCATTCTGTTAATGACTCTGTTAGTGGGACGGTGCTAATTTTTCTCAAATGGCAATGCAGCACAACTTCACTGTACACAAACAGCAGAATGTATTGCTTCAGAGTCCTGAACTGATGGACTCTGATGCACTAAAAAACCGTCTTCTAACTCTTTAAAGAAGTAAATTTTTTGCATGTTGCTCATCACTAAGGGCCTTATAACGATGTCCCTGATTTCACTTCTCCCCAGATTTACATATACTAGGGGAATTAAAAACTGCAAGGAGGGAAGTGGAGATAGAAATACCATGAATCACTGTGGGATTTCCTGAGAATTCCCTCAGAAATTAGGACTTACGGGGGGAATCAGTATTTTGTTTTCTGATTTTTCTCAGTATTTCACACTTAGGCCCACTACTGCTTTCAGCATGCCGAATTCCTGAGTGAGCTTTAACCCCTCCCACGCTCATGATGGAACCGTTCCATCACGAGCCTCGGATGGGCTGTGCTGGTCCGTGACGGAACCGTTCCGTCACAAGCACAGCTCACCTTAGGGCCGTGATGGAGCGGTTCCGTCACGAGCACGGGACCGCCACGCGGCCCCGCCTCCCCCGAAGGGGTTAAAGGATACTAAGGAGTCTGTTCAGAGAAGGCTAAGACTAAGGTGTTGTCAGGGATTTTTAGTTTTAAGGGAAGGGTAGCATTACATTGTAGTGAGGAGCTTTTAAGTGGTCAGACAAGGGTAGCATTAAGGGGTAGTAAGGGTTATTAGTGTTCAGGGATGACTAGCATTTAGGGGTAGTGAGGAATTTAGGGTTCAGGAATGGGTAGCGTAAAGGGGTAGCAAGGATGTTGTAGTGTTCATGTAAAGGTAGGGTTAAGGGGTGGGAAGGCATTTTCTGTCCTCACAGAATCCTAATGTTAAAAGATTGTAGGTATATAGAGGGTAACATTAAGGGGTAAGAAGTCATTTTTAGGCCTGATGGAATTGTAGTGTTAAAGGGTAGTAAGGAATTTGCAGGGTTCAGGGATGGGTAACTGTAAGGCGTAGTAATGTTTTTTATGGTTCAGGGGTAGTAGCATTAAGGGATAGTAAGAGCTTTTTAGGGATAATGGAAAAGCAACTTTAAGGGGTAGTAAGGTTGTTAGGGTTAGTGGATATTACATCATCGATCTGAATAATGCATTGACTGCAAAAATGCAAAAATAGTGAGTGAATGTATTGTGTGCATCAGCGCTATTTTGAAATCCATTTAAAACAACAATTTGGAGTTCTCTGTTTTTATAAAAATGCACTCCTTCTGTTAATAACAGATAAACTCTTCTATCATGCGCCAATTTCCATTAAATATCCTCTACTTCCCCATTTTGGACAGTGCTTAATTTTAGAATTTCAATAAACTCTTTAGGAAATTTCTGTATTTCTATATACTGATATAGGATTGATTTTACTATCCTCATTAACAGAGCTGTCCACTTTCTATTTTTAACACCAGACCACTTATAATTAATAAGGGACTCATGACAGCCACTTAGTCCAGAAGGATCTGTTGTGCAGCAATCAGTACAGGCAGCTCAAAACCAGGAGGCAAAGTCCACAAGCCAAGACCCAATGACCTTGAAGCTCGACATCCACCAATGGCCAAGCTCTTTGGAGTTGCTATACATCTCCAGATCCAGAGCACTAATTGGCTTCCATCTCCTCAGGAGCCAATTGCTGTTAATGGAACCTCAGCCCACTGCCTGGATGGTAGTAGCGTGATGAGATCATTGTGTTTTTTATTTCCTTAAAGTCAAGCCATGAGCCCTTGAAAGTGTCATAGAGAATTTATAATTGAACAATTGCACAAAGGATTTCTGTTAGGCTTCTACCTCAGACATTTAAGGAAAGAGAAAGTTAGTAAGGTTGTATAACTTTAAAAATACCATGAGTGTCATTCATATTTGTGGGAGAAGACACACCAGATAGAACAGTGCATGAATCTTTGTTTTTCCCTACTCATTAGTTATGGTGCATTCAAAAATATATATATGACTCTGCATCTGTTCATAGAATAATTGAGCTGTAGTCGGGTGTTTTATGGATCAGAAATACAGGGACCACTGTTCCCACAAATTTTGTGACAAAATGGGCCCACGGGCCATACTGCCTCTCAGATGCTGGGCCACAGAGGACCCATAATGAACTCCAGTCCCCATTGATGCAAGGACAGCCAGGCCCAAAATACACTACCGTCGCCGTAGATGCCAGGATGGATAGTGGAAATGATACACTTGTATCCGCCCAGATATGAAGGCAGACAATGGTGGGCTCAAGCTTTCTGTCCCCGCAAAGGCAAGGACAAAATGGACACACCATGCACTTTTGCCACTGCAGATAGTGGGACAAGCTGTTGTCAAAATGCACCTTTGCCGAAGGCACAAGGATCCAGGGATTCTGTCTCCATTTGCGTTGAGAGAGATGTAGTGCTTAGACACTGAGGACAGTGACATGGAGAGAAATAGAGAAGAAAAAAAGGCTGAGACAGCATGAGAGATACACAGAAAGACCTGGGGTGAGGGGAATACATGGAAGGAGAGAGTGAGAGAGTGACCAAAAAGCATTGAAATGCATTTACAGTGAGTGAGAAAGAAGGATGTAGAGAAACTGAGAGTCAGCGAAGTCAGGGAGAGATCAAGAAACACAAAGGTTGGAAAAGACAGAAGCACAAGGATAGACAGAGGAAGAATAAAAGCGATAGGGCAAGTCAGAGAAATATAATTGGAGACAGTGAAAGAAAACAAGGTGGAGAAGAAGAGAGAGCGAGAGAAAAGGATAGGCAGAAAGATAGGTGAGAGAAAGACAAAAAGACAGAAAGAGTATGAGAAATTAAGAAAGGCAGGGAGAGAAAGTGGGAGAGAGAAAAGGGATGATTAGACAGGGGAAAGACAGCTGTAGAATGACATACAAAGAAAGACAGTGAAAGGGAGAGATGGGCAGAGAGAGGGGGAATAGATAGGGAAAGATGGTAGAAAATCTAAAAGAGAAAGGAAAATAATATTAAAAAAATATATATATAAAAAAAAAAAAAATCAAAGGAAAGAAGGGAGAAACAGAGTGACACAAGGAGCAATAAGGAGACAGAAAAATTTGAACAGCAGATTCGGATAGATTCAGGGAGAGACATGGATAAAGGTCAGGAAGGCAGAGAGAGAAACAGAGGCATGGAGCATGAGAGACAGAGAAAGACACAGTGACAAGAGAGATACAGTGTGACACCCAGCTCCATACTTCTGCATACATTTTTAGTTGGTGGAATGTGTATGTTTCCACTTGTGCTTTAAGATGCATCAGAGATACCACTGAGACTGCTGAGTTTATAGTCTATGTTGTCATGATTAGGCCTGGGCAGAGTTCTGCCTCTGCAAAGTGAACGAAAAACTCTGCCATGCTACAGCAGAGTCTGTTAAGTCTTGCCGTTCATGCAGATTTTTAGCTCGAATTACATCATGCGCAGTGCAAGAGGGTGCTGCTTCTTTCTGCCACTCAAATAGATTTTCCACTCGAGTGGTAGCTTCCTCAACCCAAACGGATAGTTTCTCAATGTAAGCAGTGGCAACCATCCGTGACCTTTATGAAATCTTGCTGGGAGGTGGCCTAGCATTGGATTTTCCTTGCTCTCATTTGCCAATTTAACGTTTGCAAGCACGAGCAAGGAAAAAACATTTTGGAACTCAGTGTGCTCCGCGGAGTGCAAAAACTCCTTGAAAGTTCACCACCCAGGCCTAGTCATGTTCCCTCCATCTTCCTCACTTTCCATTCTTTCTGCCTTGTCCTCCTGCCTCTGTGTCACTCTTCACCTGTCTCAAACTCTTTCTCAAACATGCAAAAGGTAATGGAAGGAATGCTTGCAATTTGTTTAACCACTGGCAATCACTCTGTGTGAGAAATAAGGTTGTTGGTTCAGGGAGATGAGAGCTCTCCTCAAGCTACAGCAACAATCCTTGTCAGGGTGAACCACAAATGTTACTAAATTAGCCTGTGCTTGACTCGCTGGTTGCTTGGCACAAAAGCAATCAGGCTTAACTTAGAGGCAATGTTTAAGTACTTATGCAGAACTTAAACAGGAATAAAGTGAAACACAAGACAAGAGAAATCCCTCAATAACCTAGGAACCAGAGTAAAATGTAATAAATTATTTAACAACTAGTCGACAAAATTCCAATCAGTAGAAATGCAATTTTAATGATGCCAGGTAAATCTAGGGACTAAAGTACAAAGTGGCCCTCTGGGTTATTTGGTACTGCGGGAATTTGTGAAAGTCACAAGTTCAGGCCGACTACTAAAGAGGGTGGGCCAGATACTGGGGCAAGAATAGTCCTGTGGAAAGAGTTACCTTCTCAAAGCCTGGTACAAAGAGTATAGTTTGTGGTGGAGAATGGCCGCGAGGAGCAAGGTGAATATTGTGGATAGTCGGCCCTGTAGCAAGAAGCGCAAGCCAGGCTTCGCGGGCAGTCATCACTGTAGCGCGAAGATCTTGTCGGACGTTGCAGACGGTCATTGCTGGAACTTCACAGTGGCAGTCACCAGAAGCTGTCAATGCTATAACACGAACTGCAGATCTTGTGGTTGTAGTCCCAGCTGGCAGTTGCTGTAGCACAAAGAATCATGTCTACCTGACCTTCACGTTGGTGGGCGGTGCAAACAGACCAATTCGTGGGAACGAAGAGCCTAAAACGTCAGGATTACTCCTCCTTCAGAGGAGTGCACTCTGATGCCAATAGAATTTACTTCTCGTCCATGGCTAGTTTCTTTTTTTACAGGGCCCTGTCAGCTTCTGCCTTCTCCTTTGATATGATTCTCTCTGCCTCAGCATTTCTTTTCTCTGCCTCAAGCTATTGCGCCCTCTCTGCCATTCTGTCCCCCATCTCCTCCAGGGACATATTGCAGATAGAGATGCTGATGCTGGCTCTGGATTTGGTGGAGGTCCTTGCAACTGTTGGTCCTCCTCTCCTTTCTTGAACCATGATCAGAGTTGTCATCCTATCCTTCCATCCCTTCCTCCTGCTCCTCCTCAATGTCCACCTCCTCCTATGCTGTAGCCTGTAACTAGCAGGCCTCCCACAAGACCCTGCGGGCCTTCTGGATCCCCTATTTCAAAGAGCTTATGTTTGCTGGAAGCATCCTCTCACTACAGAATTTCTTGAGCTCTGTCACAGTGTAGCTCTCCAGGTTGTTGAACTCAAACTCCATGTTTGCAGCAGGCAGACACACAGGTGTACTAAGTCAGGTGGAATAGAATTGAATTTGGAAAAGGCAAAAGAGGCCAATCAAGGAGAATTTAAAAAGAAGTGGAATCTGGTATACATTTTTTTTAAATGGGATTACCAGTGTTACACAAAATCACTGAATGCCATTGGACAAACACAAGTACTGACTCTCACCAGTGAGCATCAATGTGAGAAATTGGGTTGTTAGTTTGGGGTAGCATGAGCCCTTCTCAAGCAACAGCCATAATCCTTGTTTGGTGAACCACATACATTACTAAATGAACCTGAGTTTGCGCCTCTGGTAGCTTGACACAAAGGCAGTCAGGCTTAGATTAAAGGAAATGTGTAAAGTATTTATGCATTACATAAACAGCAAAAAAGTAAAACACACAATAAAAGAAAAATCCCACACTAATACAGAAACAAATGAGTAACATGTAATACATTATTTGACACCAAAATGATAAACATCCAATAAGTAGAACAAAAAAAACCAAAAGATATGCAGTTTTAAAGATTTTAGGTAAGTTAAGCACCTAAAAGCACAAAGTGTCACTTTTGGTTATCTGGTCATACAGGACTGTGTAAAAGTCACAAGTTCATGCCAACCATGATGGAGCATGGCTTGAATACAGGGACCAGGTTAGTTCCACTAAAAGAGTTATCTTTTCAAAGTACGGCGTGAAAAGTCCATTTCGCAATGGAGTAGGCCATGAGGAGCAGTGAGAGCGTTGTCGATGGTCATCGCTTTAGAATGAAGAGCAGGCCGGGTGTTGTGGATTGTCACCGCTCTCACGAAAATATCCTTTCAGGCATCGTAGACGGTTGTTGCTGTAGTTGCACATTGGCGTACACCACGAGCTGTCTATGCTGTAGTGCAAACTGCAGCTTTTGTGTTGTCGGCCATCGCTGACAGTAGCTTGTTTTCTCCTTTTCTTAAGAGTAGTACACTCTGTTACCATTCAAGGGCTCAAGACATGGGAGATGCCTCTTGGGGCCTAGGGTCTCACTCTTGCAGAGGCCAGTAGGGCTCAGGCAGGTCCAGTTACAGGTCAGGTAGCAGCAGGTCAGCTGGGCAGTTGAAGGGAGGATTCTGGAGCTTATGCCCCTGTAGCTCTGAACAGGAGGCCAGTCAGCTCACCCTTGGAGTCACTTCAGGGAGCCTAGGATGAAGGAAGCAGGTCCAGTCTTCCTTCCCAGACACCAGTGTAGTTCTCTGGTAGCAGGGTAGTCCTGTAGTATCCACTGTTCCAGGAGTGTACTAAAGAGTTTGGTTGAGGGTCCAGGATTTTGACCTAGTGCCAGCATTGAAATAGGATAAAATTCTCCACTCCCCCCCAACATCTGGTTCTGGAATTTTCATTCTCCATGCCTCGGTCCCAGGATGTCTGGAGTCACAAAATGCTAGTGTGAAGTTATTTGTGTGTGCGCTGAGGCACCTCCTTTGAAGTGAAAGTGTGATAGATGACCGCTTTGCCCTTCCCCCCAGGACAGAATGGCCAAAGCTGTGAACAAAGTTTATAAGTTTATAACAAGTACACAGACTTGGATGCAGTGTGCACTGTTCACATTGAACCAAATAAAATGTGCTTATCACAATATAACACAGTCTACTATTTTCTTCATGTTAATACTCATATTTATTCAATAATTATTTTTAGTACTGCTTTTAGTAAATTTTCATTATGTTTGAACCATAAAGTTAGTACCCCATAATTGTTCCAGACAACATCTTTATGTCATAGATTTCTTGGATAAATGATACAACATGAATGAAAAATCAAAGCATTCTACACAATGCACAATATTTTGATCAGGTTCATTTTCATGCCCGATGCATTTTGGGACATCAGTGTCCCTTCCTCAGAGCCATATCAGAAAACCCAATAGAAATTGCATTGTTTAAACAATAGTAAAACACGAAAATGCTCAATCGCCCAAACAACCCTTTACGTGCTAAAGGTTCACATGAACCCTTAGTTTATCATGCCACTTCATGGTACATGATAAGGACAAAAAATAAAACATCCAGTCTATCTGTTCACTGGTAAGAAGCCAATCATTCTATATCACAATTGAGATACCAAATAATTGAGACAGTAACTGCGACACCTGGAGTTGACAATAACAAGAAGTTGTTACAGCGTGAAATATATTGGATTATGGGGGTACTAACTTTATGGTACAGAACCCAATAATAAAGTACTAAAAGCAGTACTAAATAATACTTATTGAATAATTACGAGTATTAACATGAAGTAAATAGTAGACTGTGTTATAGTGTGATAAACAAATGTTTATTTGGTTCAATCTGAACAGTGCACACTGCATTCAAGTCTGCGTACTTTTTATAAACTGTGAGGTCATGTAAATATGTGTCGACCGCACACGCAGCAGTGCAGCACCACTTGGTTAATTTGAATCGATGTATAATTTAAAATGAGCAGGCAGAGAATTAGGAGTGTACCCCTCAGCAAAACATTGTCCATTCTGCCAACACCAAGTCTCCCTTTGTGATACTGTCTGGTAGGAATACAAAAAGGCCATCTGCCAACTATATCTAGTCTTGTGACCCAAGATACAGGCTACAGGCACCATATTGTTAGGACAAGAAAAGTGCATGTTTAGAATTGTTACTTAAAATCCTACTTTTCCATAAAAGAGCATTTTAAATTAGAAATGCTTAGACACCAAACATAACATTTCTACCTGGTCCCAAACAAAAGTTGTAGCTAAGTAAATGTAATAAGGTAACCCAATGTTATCCAATGATCGAGATAGGTCTTGCAGTAGTGAAGAATGTATGTAAGAATTTTTCACTACCAGGACATGTATAACGAAAACGTGCATGTTGTTAAAATACAATGCACCATGCCCTGTAGGCTGTTTAGGGCCTTCATTGGGGATGACATATATGTGTTAAAAAGGAAACTTTATGCATAGAAAAAGATGTATTTTGGCAGGTCGAAATGGCTGCTAGAAACAGCTCACATGCTGCAATGCAGATCTGAGACGTGTTTAAAAAGGTCACTTACGGAGGTGGCACAATGAGTGACCCACTAATAGCCTGTGTACATGTAGGTCGACTTTACTAAGGACATATAAGTAAATTCAATGTGCAATTGAGTGTAATCCCATTTTACCATGTTTAGAGGCGTTAGCTCAGAGTCCTATGGTCAATAAAAATTAATTCAGCAAAACAGGAGGAGTGAAGGGAAAAAGTGCGGTAGAAAGCCACCCCAAGGATGTCAGGTCTAAGACTCGAGTTAACCTTGCAACTCATCATTCATTCCTTTGTCTATAATATCCTCTCAGTGTGGACCCAGCCTTATGCAAATCAGTCTTGAACCTGTTCCAATAGGAACAGTTCAGCCCAAACTGCCAGGCCAAGTCTTCTTTGGTTTTAATCTAATTCAAGTATTCCATCCATTAGTTTTCTGTATAGTTGAAATTCCTCCTCTCTCTCGCTCACTCTTTCTCTCTCCAACTCACCCTCCTCCTCTCCCTGCCTCACCTGCCCTTTGTGCCTCGCCAACCTAACTCACTCCATTACCTCTCCACCATCTTTCTACTTTGTCCTTCTTTTCTCACTCTCCTCCCCAACCCCATTCTGTCGCTCTCTGCCTTGCCCTTCTCTCACTCTTCACTGTGCCATCTTCACCCTCTCCACCTCGTCCTCCTCCTTACCTTATTCGCCTTACTCTACCCCTCTTCATCTTTACGTCAGCGTCCTCTCTTCTCTCTAGGTCTTGATCTTTCCTCTTTGCCTCATCATTCTCCCTAGGCTTCGCCTTCCTCACTCTCTCACTGCTCATCCTTCATCTCTTCACAATGTCCTCCTCTACCACCCCACCTCACCATTCTCCTCTCCTTCTGAGTATTTCCTTTTGGTACATATGATGTGCATCAGTATGCGGCATATATCGTTTTATTCACTGCATGATTAGTTTACCTAGGAGGCTGTGCGCCAGAACACACAGAAATTCATTTGTGTAATCAACAGTGCTTTATTGTTTGCACAGTTATGTTATGACAATTGTTGCTATAGCAACTAGTGTTTTCTTTCTTTTTCTTTTCTGTTGATACTTACTCTGCATTGTTTACTTCACAACTCTGGGATTTGGAATCATAGTGTCAATGTATCACTTGAGTTCAAATAAATGCAGTAATTATCCCAATTTCAGTGTTCCAAGTCTTTCAGCCTTAAATGCTCAAATTGCTTGATTAAATTGTGTGATATAATTCGATTTGTTCCCTCCGTGCTCTGTTTTCAGAGCCTACTGCAGGTGTCAAGAGGTTAATACCAGCAAGGAGTTCTAGACAGATGGGTAACAACATGAATGTGTGCTCTAAGGGGCCTGCTGGGGAGCAGTGCAAATCCCCTACCTCGCTGTTGTGTCTTGTTTTACTTGCAGGTCACAGGATTTCCCTGGATGCCATACCAGATTGCCACGAAGTCACAAAAAAGTAAGGATGGGGGTGGCAGGTGTTGCCACTCAGATCAGTCTTAAGTACATCTCAGGACCGGCTAAGGAGCAGGCAGTCTTTCTTCACAAAAACAGTAGCACTTGCACAGTGTGCCTATAGGAACTGAGGCTGTTATAGAACAGGGGTTGACCCAATGAAGTCCAAGGACCTGGGTATTTAGCAGTACAGACAACAAATGGTCCTCGACATAGATTTGCCAATAAGAATAATCATAATCTTCAATCAAGTTAATTGACTCCAAATCCAGACTAAATCTGTAGACTTGATGATATAGAGGATAATAGCCCACTGCCTCAAAGAAATATCATTACGATACGTGTCAAATAACCAATGAAACAAAAGAAAGTCCAATTGGGACGATTAATTTAATATACCATACAGTAATGTTTGAAAGTCAATATATCTATGTACATGTATTTACACAAATCATAAAGCAAAAATAAATGTTTTTAAAAAGGAGAGAACGTGCACAGAGAAAGATAAAGTAAGTGCTCAAGTGGATGATCAAGAGGATCAGAAAAAAGTGTAGTTGATTTATGTACAAAAGAAAAATGAGCCTGTCCTAGATACTGCTTGTAAAAAATACTTCTTTTTTACTCGCTGATTCCTATGTACAATTCCTTAGTCCTTCAATTGCACCATTGGCAATGAAGAGAGGGAGTGGGGGGTGGGCAAGGGACAGGGATTAGTAGGTACAGGCTCCCAAAGGGGAATGTCGTCGACGTTTCGACCCAACCATGTAATGGGTAGTTCAAATCCTCAATAACGGGTCTTCATCAGGACGGTGTAATGGGGAAAAACTCTTTCAGAGTGCACGTCACTTAAAAACATTCATTAGGCACCCTTCCGTAGTGCCTTGTCAAAATCAAGTGCGTCGGTTAATCCGCAACCAGAATGTGAGAGTATCCAAAGTTATACTACAGTGTAGATTCAAAAGTGTCTATCAAGCCAAACTGGCTCCGAGTGTTAACACATTAGTTGACCGATATCGTTGTGTTTCAGCAAAGAATAGAGCGTTATGGAACGCGAACTCGTGTGGGAAGCCGAGCGCCACTGATCGGAGCGACTGAAAGAGGAGAGAAATAATACCCCTCGTCCGTACAGAAGACACATGCACTGGGCATCTATATTTGCAGAAACACAACGATATCGGTCAACTAATGTGTTAACACTCGGAGCCAGTTGTGGGATAACGGTAAAGGGAAGAAGGGCAGAACTCCCTTCGTCTTTTGATGAGGTGGGAGTTGGCCACATACCCAGCAATCAGTCGCATTGCTGGTCTGATGAGAACGGTGTAACATTCAAATGAAAGTATTGTTACGCAGGGCAAGTCGATATGACAGTTCATGGGGTGGCAGTTCACTGAATGTATGCTCTACGGTGTTGTTAAGGGAAGAGTGCATATGTGAGGCAAGAGGAGGAAAGAAAACATGTAGTATTAAACTAACACAGATTATAACAATGCACAGAAAAAAAAGAATAATCAAAGAAACTATACATCTACTATGTAATATCTTGCAGTATTTCTCTTTCATTTTGCTCTTCTTATTATTCTCGTATGCGATCTTATACATGTCAGAAATCTAGTCTAACCGATTCACCACCTAGTGGACTTAAACAATTAAACCACGTCTGACTTACTAGATCGTAACTTAGACCTATACTCTTGCTGTGGAGTCTTTTCTAGCAAAGGCGGCGCAAGCGGCGCAAAGTCTTTAATGTCTTTAATGTCTTTAGTGTCTTTATTCTTTATGTCTCTATGACTTCAGTAGCAGTGGTCACGGCATATGCTGCTACTAACTCTCCTGCACTTGTTCTCATGCATGATCCGTCTACATAGAGTGTTAGGTCAGGGTCTGGAAGTACTATATCTGTCAGGTCTTGTCTTGGTTTCGTCACTGTATTCATTACTTCCACACAGTCATGTGGTGGTGCATTTACTGTACTTGAGGGCAGGGTTCAGAATATTACATCGTCTGATCTCTGTGTGTGGTTGAAATAATGTCAGTTCATATCCTGTCAGTCTCGCTATAGTCAAATGTTGTGTCTGTGTCCTGTTTAAGAGAACTTCCACTGCATGCGGTACCTGTACTGTCAGGGGGTGTCCAAGCACTATCGAGTCACTTTGTCTTATGGCTAGGGCTGTTGCCGCAACCGATTTCAGGCACGCAGGCAGAGCCTGGGCCACTGGGTCCAGTGTACTAGAAAAATAAGCACAAGGCTTGTGTTTTCCTGCTTGATCTTGTGTGAGGACAGATAACGCTGTTCCATCCCGTTCAGTAACGAAAAGCATAAAAGGTTTACTGTAACTAGGAGTCGCTAGAACTGGCGCCTGACATAACGCTCTTTTTAATTCCTCAAATGCCAAGGTATGTTCTTGTGTCCAAGGGAGGACAGTCGAAGACGCTGCCTCCTGTGTTGTCAATTGTATGAGTGGTTTGGCTAGATAGGCATACTGGGGAATCCATTGCCTACAGTATGAAGTGAGGCCAATGAAGGCCCGTACTTCCTTTTGTGTCTTGGGCTGTGAAAGGTTAGAAATGAGCTGTATACGTTCTTGTGTTAGCTGTCTACCATCCTTGGACAGCAAGTGTCCAAGGTACACCACTTGCTGTTCACAGAATTGTAACTTTGAAGGGGACACTTTGTGCCCCTTGTCTGCCAGAAAGTGTAAAACTGTCAGTGATGCATTTTCGCAGTCTGGTTCTGATCGTGCTGTAATTAGGATGTCGTCTACGTACTGGAGTAGCGCAGTGTTGGGAGGCATGCTAATACTGTCCAGCTGTCTTTTTAATGCCTGACTGTAAATGCTAGGGCTTTCTGTAAAACCTTGTGGAGCTCTCGTAAATACAAAGCTACGCCCTTTTAAACTAAATCCGAAAAGGTATTGGCTATCTGGATGAATGGGAACACTAAACAAAGCATTCTTCAAGTCAATGACAGTAAAGAACGTTGCCTCAGAATCAATAGCAGTCAGTAATGAAGAAATGTCTGGAACCACTGGATATTGTGGTACTACACATTTGTTCAATTCTCGTAGGTCAACAACTAGTCGGTACACTGGTAGTACACTAGGGTGAGATCGTTTAAGGACAGGAATGACAGGTGAGTTACATACATTCGAGTCGGTCTCTACCACTACCCCTCGTGAAATGAGTTCGTCAACTATTTTCAATAAGGCTACTTCGGCATCAGGTGGTAACTTGTATTGTCTAATACGTGGTAGTACTACTCCTGCTTTGAGAGTGACATGGTGTGGCGTTATGTTCATGTAACCTACGTCAGTCGGTCCTTGTGCCCATAGGAGCTGTGGCACATTCTGGAGTCTGTGGTCAAAATCAGTCAGCACATAATGTCCCTTAAAATCACGTAAGAACAGTCGCACTCCTTCTGGAGAACAACAGATAACTGCTCCTAGTTCTTTTAATGTCTTCATACCAAGTAAGTTTTCTGGACATGATTTAGTAAGTAGCAAGTCTGTGGTACGTGACAGTAGGCCAACCCAGAGGGAGACTGGCTTCGATACTTCATTAACAATAGGCTTTCCTGAAAATCCCAGGGAAACATTCTGTGAGCCCGAGAGAGGTGCCCCTGGAACCTCGTCATGACTGATGGTAGTTCTGCTCGCCCCTGTGTCAATCAGAAACTTTCGGTCCTGTCCTAGTACACCACTATGTACATACGGACCCTCTTGATCTACAGGAACCTCAATAAGAGGCAAGCCAACTTCCCTCTCAAGGCTGTTTCATGAGAACTGTTGATATTCTGTATAGTCTGACTGTGTGTACTGATACATTTGTGGTGTGGCATGAACAGGCGGTGGTGGAAAATTCGCTACTGTCTGCTGTGTGTGCTGTTGGGTGCTATTTTGCCTAGGAGTGTATTGTCGTTCTTTTGTCTTGCCTGTAGCTATATTGTGTTTCAGGACAGCACATTTCTTTACATAGTGACCTGGTTGTTTGCAATAATTACAGTTCCCCTTGACAGGTGTCGTGTTAATTTTGTTCGTATTTGCCGGTACCGTTTGGGCAACCAGCACCTTCATTTTTGTCTCTTTCATGCGTCTCTTTTCCTGATCCTGCTCTTCTCTAATCCTGTTCTGGTGATATTGTAGCATCTGTAACATTTCTGAGGGGCTGTTTGCTTGCCAAGTACTCTCAACCTTCAGTACTCTATTCTTGATCTGGGGTAAGTAATTCTCTACTAATTTGCTCACGAAAAGATGTGGATATGATTCGCTACCTGGCTTAAGGCCACTATTAATAGTAAAGCATTTCTCAAATCTAGAATAGAAATCACTCGTGTCCTCATCTTGTTTTTGTTTACAGGCTGAAATAGCATCCCAATCTTCCTTTTTAGTAATCAATAGTCTCGGTAAGACCTGTATCAGGAGTTCAGGCAGTTCCTTAGCTTTGTCCCCAAGACCAACCCCTGGGAGCCTGCCTTTTTCTTCCGTTTCCAGTGCACCCCAACTTAACTTTTTCTCGCCTACCTCCCAGTCTTTTTCCTTAAGCTTTTCATAAATACCTGCAGGCAACAGTACTTTCAATAATTTCAGAATGTCAGCGTACGTATAATCTCCTATGCGGAGGATGTCTTTTAATTCTCGGTGAAACCCCCCCGGGTCTTTATCATGGCAGGGCAACATCTTTTTCATTTCTAGTATTTCTAATTTCGTCAAGGGGGTGTAAACATACACCCGTTGTAACTCATTGTTTGCATTTTTGACGGGATGTACCTCTCGTAGGGGGTTCTGTCTGTCTACGTATAGGTGCTTTCTGTCGTGGTGTGGGGCGGGAAGCATGCATGTGGTCAGAGAATTCAGGTACTTATGTCGTTGATCCAGGATGACATTAATTAATTCAGTACCCAGGCCTGTCCATCTGTCTAGAAGCAAGTCGTCCAATAATTTATACAATTGACCGGGATCGGAATATTGACTCTCATACAACTTTATTAAATGTTGGACCATGTAAATACCAGCCAAACGCTGTTCGTTCGGTGGAAGGCTCAAGAAAGTCTGGGCCAATATATCACTGCTATATATATTAGAATTGGACACCCACTGGGTGGCTGACCGGGCCAACTCCATTTCGTGTGGGGTGGGAGGTCGCTCGCTCCCTATCCGTTGTTTCAGGGCTTTTTCAGTAGCTTGGAACAGATTTTCAAGGGAATATCTTTCTTTTATAGCTGACCCCTGTTTACGGTAGTCGAGGCACTTGGGCCTGTCAAACTGTCGTGCATTGCCTACATAATTCATTTTGTCCTTTGGCTCATCAACCTCTTCCGTTGATGACTCACTCTTCTCGTCAGACCCTGTTCTGTGTATTGCCAATATTTCCTTTTGTATTTTCTTGTACATGCTCTCTGTCTGTACCTGTTTATCATGTCGACCGGCATCTATGTGATCACTCCATTCGATCAAACCAGGCTTTACATCTCCGTCACCTCCGTCTTGTTCCCTGATCAGGCAGTTAATGATAAAACGTAGGATATAGTTCTTAACCCCTATCTTTCTGTGTAGCATGGCTTGTACTATACAATCGGGATCCTTTTCCGTTCTAATGAAACGGTACATGTTATCTAGGTGCTCTTTCATGTCTGGTAATGTGTCCAAATATGCGACGGCTTGTCTCAGTCTTATTGAAATCACAAGCATTGAACCCTTTCCTGGTTCTGGATCGTATATACACTGTGGGATTGCTATATCTACAGTAGGCACCCCTCCTCCTACTGCCCCGGGCCCCGCGTCGTCTTTTACGAGCTGCTGGAGCTGATCCGCTGGTGGGGGCGGAGGGAAATCTGCGTTTGCATAGTCCGGTGGGGTCTCATCTAGATAGGAGGAAATAAAAGCCTCTGATGCTGTCGGCTTCTTTCTACATACTCTAAAGGGTACAGGTGGTGGCGTTCGCGACCTACTGGGTGTTTCTGAGGGGGTCATTCTAGCTAGTTCTTCTGAAAGGACGGGATAAATACCAGTAACGACGGCATTTCTTTATCTATCAGCCTTTTCTGTTTTGACCCGCTCCCCCTCCTCTCGCAGTTCTTTTTCTTTGGCTTTTTCCGCTGCTTGTTTAGGTCTCTCTGCTTTGTTCAATTCTTTCTCTGTTCTCCAATGTGACTCTTTGCGCCACAACTCAATGGCATCTTTCTGAGAGGGTCTTGATTTATTTTTCCATAGCGCTTCCTCTACTCTCATAATGCATTCAGAATCCCATGTTCCCGAGACAGGCCATCTATATTTCTCCTCCAAATCCTTCGTGTAGTCTACCCATAAGTCTAAAATCAAAATGGCGTCTAGCCCGTGCTTATTATACATAAAATGACCAGGTGTGTCTCTAGGCGGGATGTTAACTGACTCTTCTAGTATACCTTTCCTGGTCCCTATCTGACGTAATTACGAAAACAGTGGCATGTTGAAACCAACACAATGAGAACACAATACACATAGAATAGACTGGAACAATCAACAATCATTCACACTAAACAAAATTAAACATTAAACAAATACAATCTAAACTGATACAGAGAGCTAAACATGTACTTGAAAAACTACAACTTTATGCACTGGAATACAGTACAGCCATACCGGTCCCAAAAAATGAGACACGTCTTTACCGTGCCCACGTTTACCGTGGACCCGTCTTTACCGTGTTCGTGTGAACGGACACGTCTTTACCGTGTACATATAACATGACACGTCTTTACAGTGTTCAAATAAATGAACCCGTCTTGAACTTTATGCGTTCCCCATAGTGGTACTCACCGGGAAGCAGAACTTGAAGGCCTCGGAAACTTGATACTGGAAACTCGATACTACGCATGCGCCTCGGAACAGGTGGGCCTTCGGAACCTCGGACCTTGCTCTCTCACGGGTTGGGCTCTGGTTGGGATGATCCGCGATCCTCACCGCCTCGTGTGGACGCCTGGTCGCAGTCCGTCTCCTCCGTGGGCCTGAGGGAGTAAGCAGGAAGTCCCGCTGCGTGTACACTTCGGAGTCCGTCCCGGCTGTAGAAGGGGGCAAGGGCTGGACCTACGACTCCGGCGCGTGGGGAAAGGGATATGTCCATATTCGGGCGCCAGATTTATGTGGTAAATAAAATATTACCCTGTCATAATTTCTATAAATAAACAAAGTGTCATGCATTAAATGAGAGGCAGAGTCCGTGGTGTCCGATTCAAAAGGGCTTTATTCTCATAACTCGAGTTAGGGGAGAATCGGTTCCTTCACCATTAAGGCTCAGGAAGGGTCTTCTCTGAACCTTCTTGATAGAAAACAATATATATGCTTTTTAATCTTGTACATAGGGAGGAACGCTCCAGGCAGAGCAAGAGAAAGAGAGATAAGGGCATGTGGGCGTGCATTTGAGGAGGAGTCATAGGTGGGTGGATACATGGAGGGGGTTGCATGGCAAGCTGGAACTTTGCCCTACTTGTGTGTGCAACTTGATCATGACGTGCAACTGACGTGTAACTGGGGGGAAGCTGACATTCAGTCTAGTAGGGAGGCCTTCAGTGTCAGGGCGACCAGTACGTCTGGTATTATCTGATATCTTGAGTCCGGGGAGGTTTTATCTGAACCAAGGGTCGCTCATCACTAAGAGCCAGAGAGGGCATATATTTCTTCGTTCATTGCGTGGGGGCCGTGGGCTTTCTACGGATGCAAGCTCTGTAATTTACTCAAACGGAGACAGAAAGGCTAGGCCCTATCTCTGCAGACGGGTTCTGTTTACCTTCTTCACCGGGCAGGAATGTGATTCTGTAGAGCAAGCAGATAACTGTTGTGCAAAATATTGTCTTGGCACCCCGTGCTGGGCCTCTTTCGGCTGGGCCAGAAGTATGCGAGGTCAGGGATACGTAACTGCAGCTCTCAGAGTGTCTGGAGTCATGAAACCCTAATTCAGAAACAGGCTCAGGCTGAGCCACAAAACGGGTTCATCGTGATTTAAGAGTGCACAATGCAAATACATGGGCCTCAATGCAAAATTAACGTTTCTTACATGGGAGACTTGATGACTGGCATCCTAATGCAGGACGTAAATGCAGAGGCCTCGATATTCAGGCCACTTAAGGGAAAATGCATGGATGACATGCACATACATTAAACATAGGGTACACGCAGGGGACATATTGGTCATGTAAAATTTCATCTTCCTCATTACAATGCAGCGTTAAACGACATTAAGTGGCTTAACACCGCCTCATAAATAAGGCGAAACACTTCACGCCACCAGAACTTGACAAAAATTGAAGTTCTAGTGGCGTTAAGTCCTTGTAAATGTGCCCTATGGGTTTGTATTAGGCCATGGAAGTTCTTTCTATGATAAGCATTTTGGGATCTGACCCTGCTTACTTACTGCTCAGCATCAAATTAATTATGCTCAATCAAAGGTACCATGTAGCACAACCTAGTTTCAATAAAAGCAACAATACATTATGTTCACCTTAGTTCCTCAGACTCTGTATTATTTCTACAGCATATCTGATAAAGGAGCCATCTTGTGAAATATATTAGCATAAATTGTGAACTCAGATTGAGCTCATCAAACAAAAAAGACTATCAAAAACCCTTATTATTGGTAATTGTTGATATAAGATTAGGTAAAAGTACACGTTTGTTATTTTTGCCACTGTGTGGCACTCTTTAACACTCGTTCTTACGTGCAGTCAGCCATGTGTTTTACCATCTTTCAATAGCTACCAGCAGTGAAGATTAGACCATCACAGAATACATCAAGTCGAGCGCCACCACTGATCACACTTGATAAACCTTATTCTCTAATAAACTGTGCAATCACTGAATTGGCTGCCGTTTCACAGGTCACAATTGGCCAGTTTGCAAGGCCCTGTATCTAAGTCTAATAGCATTAAATGGGAAATGTGTTACTTATGTACTTTTCTGCCAGCTATGCCGGGTACAATAGCCTTCTTATTCACAGTACATGGCTTTAAATTCAGACAATGTGAAGCAATCAAAACAGAAAACACTGTTCTATTAAAATGTTACTAGAATACTGGCCATGTGTCTTTAACCCCTTCCATGCTGCAGTCGGCCATGCCGACGGCAACGCTACCTTGCTGGTGCTGCCTTCGGTCAATGGCCGACGCGGCCCCGCCCGTTTTGCGGAAGTGCCGCACTTCTGCAAAATCGCAGGCGCAGTGGAGGGGTTAACTATCTGGTTTAATCGTAATTATGTAAACAAACAAAAAGCCATCTCAGATAACCAAAATAAAGTAATTTGGTCTCCAATGGACGAACCAGATTTCTTTCAGATAAGTATATTTGGTGTGTGAGGAAGCAGCCTTACACTGTAAACGTTTTGATGTGCAAAATGAATTATACTTTTCTGTTTAATATATAGATTTTGCTTGAATGGCTTTAAGTAGGTGTCACTATTGATTCCCTGAGGCCTTTTGCAATATTGAATATCACTTTGTTTCCTAGTAAAAAGGCACATGAATACCTCAAAAGAGCGGACTACCCAAAATTAATTGATAGGGGTATCTGTCCCAGGAGCTTTGCTTTACCAAACCCCACAATTATTGGAAAAACACAACAAGAGTTTACAGAGGCATGCCTTACAACCACCCTGTAGAAAACACTACTGAGTATGTGCTCGCAACAGTAAGGCCAAGCCTCCGACCTAATATTAGACAGAACATTCGCCAATACTGTTATCCTCACTTTCTTCTTATTTATCCCAACATATTGGAATCAAACTATATATGGGACCAAGATTTTCAAATCAATCTGAATAAATCAATATTTTTATTTTACTTGCAATACATTTTTTGGGAAAAAAGGTTTACACCATTTCAACAATTTATCAAAGACCTACAATCAACATATGCAAACAATTTATACAATGCAATAAGAAATAAAACTGTACATATTCCAAATCATTCCTCACTCATAATCAGTCAATTCATCCCCTATTCATACATTCACTCTCACACCCAAAGACAACAATCTATTTACAATAAAGATTCAAGGAAACATATATACAAAGCCATAGACAATATGTTTTTCTGCTGCTTCTTATTTAAATGCTATTCACCATTTCGAGATCTTATGGCATAAAAACTAACAGTCTACGCGTTTCGAACTTCTAATTGGTAGGGAGTTCTCATCAGGACCTCACAGCTCTTACTAAAGAAGAGCCTTTTTAATAAATGAACCCATCGTGAAACAATGAAGCCCGCATATCATGGGGACATCTATCGATTGAAAATATGTATGGAGACTTTGCAATCGTGTCTCTTCTCTTGAATCGTAGGCGCCTCCTCCGGGTAAAACCTTTCTGGAGTGGTTGTGGGGCACGTCTTAGTCTGCAGTCCGTTTTGCGTTCAATACATATTGAACGCAAAACGGACTGCGTACTAAGACGTGCCCCACAACCACTCCAGAAAGGTTTTACCCGGAGGAGGCGCCTACGATCCAAGAGAGGAGACACGATTGCAAAGTCTCCATACATATTTTCAATCGATAGATGTCCCCATGATGTGCGGGCTTGATCGTTTCACGACGGGTTCATTTATTAAAAAGGCTCTTCTTCAGTAAGAGCTGTGAGGTCCTGATGAGAACTCCCTACCAAGTAGGCGTTCGAAACGCGTAGACCGTTAGTTTTTACGCCATAAGAGCTCGAAATTGTGAATAGCATTTAAATAAGAAGCAGCAGAAAAACATATAATCTGTGGCTTTGTATATATGTTTCATTGAATCTTAATTGTAAATAGATTGTTGTTTTTGGGTGTGAGAGTGAATGTATGAATGGGGGATGAATTGACTGATTATGATTGAGGAATGATTTGGAATATGTACAGTTTTATTTCTTATTGCATTGTATACATTGTTTGTATATGTTGATTGTAGGTCTTTGATAAATTGTTGAAATGGTGTAAACATTTTTTTTCCAAAAAATGTATTTCAAGTAAAATAAAAATATTGATTTATTCAGATTGATTTGAAAATCTTGGTCCCATAATTAGTTTGATTCCAATATGTTGGGATAAATAAGAAGAAAGTGAGCATAACAGTATTGGCGATTGTTCTGTTTATTATTACAACCATCCTGTGGCAGAGAATGGCAGACAGCAGCAAACTGTGTAAAAGAATGTTTATCATTGGATGCAGCAGTCAGCTATGTATCAGCGGCCAGTATTCAGAGATACTCACAAGTGGGTTTCTCCATCCTCTTATTGATGTGGCCAATCCCTTAAGGCATCCTGTGATGCCGACCATAATGTGTGCAATATGGCTTTATCAGTTGGCAAACTTCTACATTATTTGCCAAGTCAAAGCAGTCATCAGGAGCATTCCCCACGTCTCTGAGAACTATATCACAAGTCATCCTAGCTCTGGCAGTTAGTATTTCCACATGTGGCGACTGTGATGCCACCTGCAAGTTCATGAAATAGAGCAACCTACATTGCTAAGAGTGCAGACTGGAGTGCCCCACTAGGCTTCATTGTACGACGCTTTGATCATATCAGTCCAATCTTGTAATGTCTGCACTGGCTTGCTATGAAAGGAAGATTGTAGGTTAAGGCATTGCACTAAACGCACAAGACACCCAATATCTAAATCAATGGCTACTCCACAGTATTGGTTTAGATTATTCGATTTTAATTGCTGAAAGATTCCTCAGGCAGAACCAATGATTCAGAGGACGATCTCTTCACAATAAGGTCTCAGCACTTTAGATCACCCCTGTGCACATACGTTTTCATAGAATCACTAAGCAATGAATAGCTCTTTAACCCCTTCTGTGCTCCCGTCTACCGTTGGCCGACGGGAGCACTCCCTCCCCAGTGCTGTGAACAGTAAGTAAGTAAATAAAGCTAGTATTAGCATATCTAATACTACAAGGATACCAAGTGCCTTCTTGAAGTGCCATCAAGATGCAATTGAGCACTTTATCATGATTGCCATTGTCAAAATCAAGAAATCTATGTGAAGTGATGCATGAAATAAAGTGCATCCTGCCTTCCAATGGTCCATTTTTATAAAGAAATGGAGAAACAAACACTTTCTGCTCCCCTTGTTGTAGTTTCCCCCCCTTTTGTGCTGGTGAGAGGTGCAAGAGCACAATTGTGGTAGGCTAATTTTCCCACTTGTGGTTCTTGTAAGGAAATTTACACGCACATTACAGATTCATGTGAGGGCATTTTCAGACACACCGCACCTAGCAAATCATATTGAGTGCCTAGGCTGCCTTAGAATGAGGTGTGGAACAAGAATCCAGCATATCAAAGAGAGTCCCTTTCACAATCAAAGAAGAAGAATCATCAGCACTCCTCAACAGCCATCAAGAGAGCCTCAGCACCTTCTCCGGTATTGCTCTGAAATATTCCTTCCTACTCCAACACAATAACTTCTTCTCCACCACAAAGTGAGCTACAACACCTGCCCTTTTCCCCAGAAGCTCTTTGTCATAGTCTAAACCAAGTATGGTTATGTTACATTCAGTAACCACTGGATACTTTTTACAGAATGGACACCTCCCTCATATACTTTCTTTTTGCACGACAATGGTAAACCTCAAAGGATGTTATGTTTCCCATATTTCCCGTCATGTGAGAAAAAGAGATACTGTCAATCTCCCCTGCTTTTTTATTAAGGGAGACAAATCTATAGACTTTTCTGGTCATTCTCTTTGAATACAGGAAATAATTTGTGTTTTTTCTGTGTTTGGCACAAGAATAGATATTTTCCACAGACCACTTCTCAGGTTTTATTGGTATCCTATGACACTGCCTATACTGGAGCAAAGCAATCATAACAAAGCTAAAATCGACAGGCGACATGTTTTCTACTTCCATATAGACTACATAACAGTGACCAATATTTTTAGCTGTAGCTCACAATTGCCTTCTTCAATCCTGATCAAAATTCTGGCCTAAAATGCGCAGAACCTAAATTCCATAAAAAAGCTTGACTTCTCGATACCAATAAGCTGTAACAATGATGAGTATTGGTCATGGCATCAAGAGAAAGTATAGCTCTTTTAAGTGCAGCGATGGACCTTTTGGGTTCTCATTGATTCAGTTGTTTCACTTATCTCTTAGGTCAGCACAGTGACCAGGTGCGCTCCCTGAATATCGACCCCAGAATATTTATTGGACACAATATCAAGGACAAAATATTGACAGGTAACTGAGTCTAGATTTTCAAAACCCAACTCTAAAAAAAAAAAAGCCTGTGCAGTACATACATATTCAAGTTATGTAGTCGTGGTGTTAGGAATAGTAAATCTATACTTCCTATATGCAGACAGTGTTTGACATTTTGCCCCTCTATACTCAGTCCCACGATATTCTGGGGGGGTCGATATTCAGCAATGCAATCAAGGGGGTGTGCCGGATTGAACCATTTGAAATCTGCAAACTCACTTCCATAATCTTCTCTTTTACTTAGGGTTAGATATACTGGAAACCGCATCAACAAACCTAGATCATTTTAGAAGTAAATATTTGAAGTACTATTTTATCTGATGAATCAAATGCAAAAATACAAAATACAGCAGCCATGAGGACCAGATGATTTTTTTTTAAATTCCATAATATGCGAAGTGAACTCCAAAGAAAGTCAGCGGAATTCAGAAGCAAATAAGTGCACGAACCAAGAACTGCTCTGTTTGGACAGTTCATGTGCTTCTGGTTAGCAAAATGAGGGGAAAGCTTCTCCCTAGCAAAATGAGGGCCAGTAAGAACTACATGCATCACACGGACTCCTCAGTTTGCGAGCAGTTCATGTGACTGTCTCTGAACCTCTTTTTTCTACAAATGAATGATGAATGATGTGAGTCTTATTATGCGCAAACTAAGCCCGATGGGCGTCAAGGCGCCTAAAACAAATAGTGCAGCTAGCAAATCAACCCAGCAATCCATCATTGATAGGCATTGATGAAGTACCACGTCTTCAGGGCTTTTTTAAACAAATCAATTGAGGGAAGTAATTTAACCTCAATTGGAAGAGAGTTCCAAAGCTTAGGGGCCACTACAGAAAAGGCTCTTGCTCCCCATGTGGCTAGCCGTATGCGAGGCACTACCAATTGGGAGAGACCAGCAGATCGTAGGGATCTAGCTGGAGTATAATGAGAGAGCACAGACCCAAGTGAATCATCCGAACCTGCCCTAAGCGCTCTATATGTAAGACATAAAATCTTAAAAGAAACTCTGTACTGAACAGGGAGCCAGTGAAGGTCTCTCCTGGCAGTCGTGGCAGAGGATGCCAAGGGAAGGGCCAACACAAAACGTGCTGCTGCGTTCTGTACTATTTGCAGTCGCTGAATAAGACCCTTGTTGGACTCCGCATACAAGGAGTTGCAGTAATCAAGCCTTGAGCCAACAAGAGCGACTGCAATCTGCTTGCGGGCCTGGAAAGAAAGATAGTTACGGATCCTATTCAGGATCTTGATCACACCCCAGCAGGTGGCCACCGTCCTATTCACTTGGAGCTTCATGGAGAGTGAGATGTCAAAGACCACGCCGAGATTTCTGGCTGATTGGGAGGGAGTGGGGCAGATGCCAAGAGACAGAAGCCACCACTCGCTCGACCAAGCATCTTGGTCCTTCCCAAAAACCAAGACCTCTGTCTTATCGCCATTTAGCTTTAGGGAGTTGATGATCATCCAGTCAGCTACATGCTGCATGCATAACCTAAAGCTAATGGCAGATAAACGATCAGAGGAATGGGCCAGAGACACCATGATCTGGGTGTCATCGGCGTAGGATACCACCTCCATCCCCTGCGATCTTACAAGTCTAGCAAGGGGGGCCACGTAGATGTTAAACAGGGTCGGGCTAAGAGCCGACCCCTGTGGCACAAATAGTCATACATGGTGCTAGAACTGCAAAATCTGCCTGTTGCTCAGGTTTGCCTGGGGTGTGAACTTAGGTGGCTATTGTAGCTCGTTTTCACACTCCAGCTTCATTGATCAAATGGTTGTAATTCACCTGTTTTACATTTCGCAAAATAATTCTACCCACCCAAGCTTCCCTAAGACTAGGGCCCAGATTTACTAAGACTTGGCACCAACGCTAATGCAATGCAGGGCTACGCAATACAAAGTGACGCACACATCCAATTCAAAAGGGAGATTTCTGCTGGAAAGGTACAGTTTTCACCTTGCAAAAAATGCTTCCAAAACTAGCATAAAGGGGGGGCAGGTCAGGAGAAACCCCTACGAGTTCTGATGCAAAGCTCAAGCTAATTCAATTGCCATATAAGGTTTTTCTGTCAAAGACTAAACTGAAGCAGATGCAAGCAAGGGGAAATATATTCACTTCTTAAAATGCCCTGTACAACCTCTTTGCTAGACAACACAAACTTAACTCTGCCCCTTTGTGCAAGGCTCTGCATCAAGCAAGGCATCCTTGCGTCAGCACCAGCACAGGGTATGACACAAAGTGCTGGCCATTCTTTGTAGATATGGCTCAGCACTTTTTCCCTCCCTTGCAGCACTGCAAAATAGCAAACCCTAGTCTAGTCTAAGCTTAGCAATTTGGAAATGTAAGAAATGGGTTCCACCCATTTAACCCCCCTGTGTTTTTTGATTTTTCAACTTGCTTAGTTTATGGACTTCTGGCGTGATTGAATCTCAGTACTTGAGCATTACTTACTGTAAGCTTTATAATTATGGATTGGGAGCGCTAACTGCCAGATTCAATATTACTATTGTCGTATCTGCACTCCTTGGATGGGCAGTGGCATTCAACTTTAAAAAAGTCCTTGGTTCCTTGTAGACGTTTCAGAAAATCAGAGAGTTTGCCCTAATTTTTAGAATCTCAGAGTGTGGGATTCTCAAGTGGCTTTGCACATTAATACCCAGGTTCAGTGCTTGTTTGTCAATATGACGGTCATGATTGAATGTCTAGTAAGCAGTTTTAATTAAATTAACAAAGTTTAACAATGTAATAATAATAATAATAATATCTGAAACAGTTTAAAACTATACATCAAAAGAAATAATGGGAGAATGCTTCATTGGCCCTTTTGATGATGCAAACTTCAGCAGCTCAGATGTGCTCCAGTTTAACCCTCTGTGCTAAGTGCACAAGGCCATCTCTTTCATGTAAATACACGACTGATTCAGAAGTAGAGGAAGGAACGCATTCATAAGATATTTGCACAGGTTCTCAAAAAGGTCTGTATTCGAACAGACCACTTCCAATCATTTCGAAGTGCCACAACAATTGTTCTTTTCCAACAAGGATATTAGCTCTACTTGCCTGTCCGCTACCGGGAGGCCACATGAATACATATTAACATTTGTCATTTATATGATCTACCTAGGAAGACTTTTCTGATACCTTTGCTTAAGTCTCTTAATATAAGGAAATGTGGATTAGCTCTATTTTATCTTCAGCTATTGCAGTCTGAGTATATCTGTTTGATGGTGCACAAGTTTTTACTGCCTGCTATTATATTGAGGAACATGGTGGTGAAATGATTTTTATATTTTTGCTGATGTTATTGTGATTTTCTCTTTTATCTAAATGCCCTTTAAAAAAATGTAGTTATTATAACAGTTTTTTCATAGGTTTTATGTGACCAGACACATCTTTTATTTAATTCAAATGTTTATGCTTTGTTCTTTTATGGTTTTACATAAACCGAATAAAGATACAATACAATACATATTAACATAATATATCTCATCAGCTTCTATTACAAGACCTCGTGCTCTAGCCACAGGGGCTTCTCTAGACTGAGGTACTAATAATATGAGAAAATAGATGTGCAAAAAAAGTAATTATTTTTAGTGCTACCCCTATTTTGATGAAGGCAACTAAGGAGTTATTAACGTTCTTGGTTATTTTTTTGCTGTTCAAATATCAGGGCTAGTGGCTGATATTTGAACATTTCAAGAAAGCTGGCTATTAGAAACATGATTGCCAGAAGTCCTATGTAGTTTGTCTTCACTGCCTTGCAGCACTGATTCATTTTGTGCATTTCCTATCTAGGCCTGCACACACAATTTTTGGTCTGAAGGTGAGGGGTCCTTACCTGACTGACCCTTCATTCAGTAGAAGGTGCAGAAATTCCCAGTTAATCACACTCCATTGTTCCTAATACAATGGACATCCTTAAAGGTCACTTTCCCCTGTCATAGATTAAAAATCGGTGACTTATATTCAGGGAACCTGCATGACGTACAATGGCATGACCTGTGACCTTCCCCCATCGGTGTCCAATAAATTCTCATGATGAGCTGCTGAGCAGACTTCTCAATTCCTAAAGTATGAAAAGCAAAGGTGAGTATTAGCCGAATATTGAACATTTCCTTCGGTTTCTTCTGGCTTTAAACAGCTGTTGCCATCCAGTTTCAATTAAAAACATGATCCATACATTATTTAATTTACTGATGGGCCACTTGTATATTCTCCCACTAATTTAAGACATGACATCCGTCGAACACTATGAGGTTTTCCCAAACCATTTGCATTTCCTTTTTTAATATTTGTAATATCTATTTAGAGTACACATACCTTTACCCAAGGCGCATATATGAGAGAAGACAGTTGGCATTTATGCAGTGTAGCAAAGTACTGCCTATTTTTTTAAACAAGACAAAAGATCATAGGCTGAATGTTATATTTGCTAAGAATGTTTGCTGAAAGGAAGAAAATGGCTTTCTTCTTGCCAGGTAATGCAAATTCATTGTGCTATAATCTTCACATATTTTTTGTATATTTTAAAACAATCCCTTTCAATCTCTCATTTTAGTAATGGGCATTAAATGAACGTTATTGAGGGGTTTTCCTTGTGACACAAATGCAAATATTATGAAAAGATTGTGGTGTTTCTAAGAATACATGCATTAATGATGCTGGTGTCCGTATGATATTTGTTAATATTATAACATTTTAACATGGTTGAACAGTAAAACCTATGTAGCTCATTGGCTAACTCTAAAATGCTTAATTTCTAGCTATCTCTATTAGATCATGTCTCTTTTTTCACAAAAACAGATTGCATGTTTTTAAATATCTATGTTATGAGGGCTACTTTTTGTAAATGTCAAAATATTCCGGTCAGTGCAAGTTTAATTTCTATCTCTACTAGATCAAGTCTCCTCTTTAAAAGAAACCAAAAAACAGATTGCATGTTTTTAAATATCTATGTCGTGAGGGCTACTTTCTCAAATGTCAAAGGTATCAGTTAAGTACAAGTTTCATTTATATCTCTGCTAGATCATGTCTCCTCTTTTTCATAAAAACAGATTGAACATTTTTCAATATCTATGTCGTCAGGGATACTTTCTCAAATGTCAAAAGTATCAGGTCAGTGCAAGTCCACTTGATCTTTTCTATCAGCTGAGGTATGTGTATTTTTAATTTTACAATGTCCTCGATCTTCCTCTTAAATCAGATCAAACAATGGACATGCCCTGAGCATCTTCCACTGGTTGATTAGAGTTTTAATAGCCTCAAATACGACATTGAGCTACGATATTGGACATCAGTTTCCAGTCTCTTTGCATGAAGGTTATGCAGTCTTCTGTCACTGCAGGCTCGTCTGAGCACTCAGCCTCTTCTGCAGCCAGTCAGCAGCTGACCTTGTAAAGAGAAACCTTTAGCCCCGCACTCTCCTTCATCGCTCTTTGGTTACATCCTTGTTTTCAGTTGCATGTAAATCACAATATAAATTTGGCGTGGAACTAAAAAATGGAAGATCTTTCTTGGTTAATGTGTTTCACTATTAGAGCATTGGAGGGTCGGTGACTTACAATTTACTTATTAGCATAGGGAGATAGTTCAATACATAGCCCTGCTTTTGCTGAGAGTTGGTGACTTCCGTTCATAAAACCTCAACTGTTTTAAGTTCATCAACAGCATGTGTTAGATAGATCCTAATATATGTCAATTCCATTCAATATAAGCTTTATACGGTTCATAAATAAAGCATACACAATCATAAAATGCATGAAAAAGTCAGCAATACCATAGAGCCGATTACATTTGTGACCACATAAATAAACATGTAAAAAAATATATTACCAAACACAGCGCTGAAAACAGTTCCTAGGAATAAAAAGTTAAAGAAAGAGTAAAAGGGAGAGCACAGTTAATCAGGCTGCATCGTGCCTCGTGACCGCACAGCTGAAGAAACAAGTTTACACAGGAACAGGAATCTTCATCTGAAAGTTGTTGGAGATAATGGTAGGCCTGAGTGCAGTGCTGACAATTCGTGAGTTTAAAATAATGGGCTAAATGTCTTGTAGTATAGATCTTGTAAAAATCACAAAAAAGAGGAAGTGTAACATAGATTGGCTAGATACTTTATTATATGGGCATACTCTACATTCTAAATTGTGCTGGTATCCAAGCGGAAGGCAAAGTAAATATTTAATCATGCAACCTCTAAAGTGGAACAGTAGTGAACGCTCCCAGTGCCCTCTGATGTTCCATTGAAAACTATTAAGGGTGGTTTCATGATTTAAATGCAGAAAGTTTGCAATAGTTGTTTTCAAACCCTGATATCCTTCCGAAATCCTCAGCATGCTTTACAACGGCTGGCAGGGTAGTGGAGAGAACGGAGGACAAAATCAGTATGTCATCGGCATGAAGGGCAACTTTCCTCTCCCACCATTCATGCCTAAAAGGTGAAATGCTCTGCCTCATCTCTAAGCTTCTGAGCAAATGGCTCGATGTACACATTAAAAAGGAGAGGGGGCAGTCCTGTCTAGTGCCCCTGGTTATTTTAAAAGGCTTATTTAAATTTCCATTGACCAGCAGTTTTGCAGATGGATCTTGCAATATCGACTGAAAGGCTCTACGGATGTTCTTGCCAAAATTGTATTTCTCCAATACAACTGCCAGTTATACCCAGTTCACTATATCAAAAGCCTTTGTGGCTTTGAGAGTCATGACTACTAAGGGGAGCGAGTATGTTATGGCTAGATCTATCACGCCAATAAGATCATATGTAAGTTCATAAAGATTTCTACCTTTGACAAACCCCTTTTGGTCAAGGTGTGGCATATCACATCCTACTGTGCCTAGCCTTTCCACTAGGACTTTGGTGAAGATTTTATAATCCGCTTTGAGCAGAGATTTGGGTCTGTGTGACTCACAGCTTGCTGGATTTTCCCCTGGCTTTAATATTAATGTAATTGTTGCCTCACACCAAGAGCCAGGGAATTTTTTTCCCATCACTTAAGATCTCATTGAAATGCTGGGTCATAACTGGGATTAAAACATCGCCCATGATTTTGTAAAGCTCAATTGGCAGACCTTCTGGGCCTACAGCCTTACCCCTTTTGCTTGAAATTATAGCTCTCTTAACCTCCTCCTGGGTAATATCCTGCTCTCAGAGATGCTGTTGTGATCTATCTAAAGGGCTAAGAGTATTCGCACTCAACCTTTCCTCTGCTTCAGATTTATTAACCACACTGTCTTCTGTATATATGTTTTGGGAAAAGTCACAGAAAGCACTCTTTATCTCTACATCGGTAGTTAATGTGGTCTTACGTTCACCGTCCTCAATTTCTCTGATCAGGTTGCGTGTTCTATCTGTTTTTGTTTTCCAGGCCAATAGTCTCCCTGCCCCCTCCCGTACTGAAAATGAGCCAGCTTACTCGCTTCCCATTGTTTCATGACCCTCGTTTGAAGAATAGTATCAAGCTGCTCCTTTAGTTTTTACAGTTTAACCTTGCTTTCCTGCCACTTCTCTGTTCCCACAGTACTACTCAGGCCTGCCATCCCCAATCTTCATATGTGTTTCTATTTGGGCTACCTCTTCCCTGTATTGCCTGTTTCTGAAGCATAATCTGCTGGTGATATTCTCCCTCAAATAGGCCTTCAAAGAGTCCCAAACTATTGGAGTCGCAGCAGGCCCCGCATTGTGGACTAGAAAGTCTTTTGTCTCAATACAGCAGTGTTTGATCGAGAGTCCAAACTATACCAATCTTCCTGCTTTCAAGATGTAAATCTAGATACACCTCCGAATGATCGGATAGGTGTGGTGTCAAATATCTGATGTCCTTGACTTTCTCCCTCAGGCTAAGACTAACCAAGACATCATCTATCCTGGATTTATGGCCATATGTCCCATTGTAATAGGAGACACTCAACTGGAGGCCTGATCTATCACTCCAAACATCACTAAGTTCTGTCTGTTTCATCATTGAGTGTAGATATATACACAATTTAGATACAGCTCTGCTATTTGGAGATTTATCCAGCTTGGGATTTAATACAATATTAAAATCGCCAGTCATGATTACGGGATCTGGAAAATCAAATAAGTTTGCTAAGACGGTTTTTAAGGGGTCAGGGTCATCACAATTCGGGCCA
Organism: Lissotriton helveticus; assembly: GCF_964261635.1. NCBI lineage: Eukaryota > Metazoa > Chordata > Amphibia > Caudata > Salamandridae > Lissotriton > Lissotriton helveticus. The sequence goes on along the minus strand of NC_136059.1, from coordinate 1,272,916,852 downwards.
TAATACCCTACCAGTATGATTAAATTACCCAGCATTGTCACTTTAAGGATGACCCACCTGCCGCAGGTATCAACTCATGAGTCTATTATATGTGCCTGACTTGCTTCTTTATTATTATTGCAACTCCTCTAATGTTGACGCTGTGGTCGGTGCAGATCATATGGTCAACCCATTTTAATTCCTTTTACAATTCCAATACATTTGTTTCTCGTCAGGTGGGTCTCTTGCAAGATAATGACTTGTGCTGGGGAATCTCTAATACATTGTAAGATTTTTGCCCTTCTTCGTTTAACGTGCAGACCATTTATTTATTTATTTATTTATTTTGGCGATTTTTAGAGCGCGCAAATACCCATGGGTGTCTCGGCGCTGAAGTTGCAGAACTCTCAGGTGGATGGGGGGTTTAGGCAAGGAATAACCATGTCTTTAGTTTTTTCCTGAAGTTGAGTAGGGTCGGTGCACACTTGATGTGCAAAGGAAGTGTGTTCCATAATTTAGCTGTGGCCACGGAGAAGCGTTTGTCGCCCCAGTTGGCCCTCCTTGTGCGGGGGACTATGAGTAGGTGCGCTGAGGATGACCGTAGGGTTCTTGTGTGTTCAAGCGGTCGGAAAGCTTTTTTTAGGAATAAAGGGCCGTGATTGTGGATAGCTTTATATGCTATGCATAGAGCTTTGAATTTCACACGGCTTCTCACCGGTAGCCAGTGTAGCTGTCGAATGTAAGGGGAGACCGATGCAAATTTGGGGATGGACAGCAGTGTCCTGGCTGCTGCATTTTGCACTGTTTGCAGTTTGTTGAGGACTTTTTGTTGTGCATTAAGTAGCAGTGCATTGCAGTAGTCAGTTTTGGAGAATACTAGTGTACTGATCAGTGTTTTGCCTGCATATGAGGGTAGATATGGAATTAATTTTTTTATCCTTTTTATTATGTGGAAGGACGAAGAAACCACCGCATTGGCGTGTTGCTGGAATGATAGCTTGTTATCAAAGACAACACCCAGATTGCGTACCTTCGTCACAGGTTCTGGGGGTTGTCCCATCTGGTGGGGCCACCATTGTGGGGACCAGGTAGGTTGTAGCCTCCCGAATGTCATCACTTCTGTCTTATCAGAATTAAGTTTAAGACAGTTGGATGACATCCAGGAGCTTATTGCCTTCATTCCCGCTTGGAAATTGGCTGCCACCGAGCTTCCATCATTGTAAATCGACAGCACCAGTTGGGTGTCGTCAGCATAGGTAGTGAGGGAGATTCCGCATGATTTTATGACCCTCGCCAAGTCCGACACATAGATGTTGAATAGTGTCGGACTTAACGAGGATCCCTGCGGTACTCCACATGGCAGGGTGAAGGTCTGGGAAGTGAAATTGCCCAGTTTCACGGTTTGCGGGCGGTTTGACAAAAATGAGGCCAAGAGGTCCTTAGCTTTGTCTGTTATTCCTATGGCCTCGACACGGTCGATCAAGGTGGCATGATCGACCGTGTCGAAGGCCGCAGACAGATCCAGGAGTACAAGGACTGCAGCTCCTCCGTTATCCATCGTGGACCTAATCTCGTCTGCTGCCTTTAATAATGCCGTCTCTGTTCCATGGCCCTGTCGAAACCCAAATTGGGTGTCATCCAGTAGATTGTTGAGGTGGATATAGTTTGACAGCTGGGAATTCATGATCTTTTCAAAGATTTTTGCAGGGAACGGGAGGCAGGCAATGGGCCTGTAGCTGGCAGGAAGGAGAGGGTCTAGACTAGGTTTTTTCAGTAGCGGTTTGATTATGGCTTTTTTCCATACCGGGGGGTAGACACCAGATGCAAACATTGCATTGCAGATGTTGGTTAAAGGTGGGGCAATAACTTCAGGGATGAGGTTAAGAATGCCTGGAGGGCATGGGTCTAAAGGTGAACCGGATTTGGTTCGAGCGACCAAGGGTTGGATGAGTTCACAGGTGATAGGTTCGAAAGCTGCGAATATGGGGGCACTGTTGGCAGTAGTGTGCGAGGAAATGCGCGATGCGTCAGGTGTAAACATGTTAAAGATGGCTCTGACTTTGTCCTCGAAAAAATTAGCCAATGCATCAGAGAGGGCTTGTGATCCATCTGACTGGGGTGCAAGTGGATTAGACAGGAATGTTACTACTTGGAATAGTTTACCTGAGGAGTTATTGGCCTGGTTAATTTGCTTTGTATAGTACGTGGTTTTCTCTGTTTTTATGAGTTTTTTATAGTTAGAGAGCGCGCTTTTATAGATAATCTTGTCGGGAGTATTGAAATTACGGCGCCACTGACGTTCTAAGTTTCTGCAGTACTGGCGTTGAAGTCTAAGCGGTTCAGAAAACCAAGGGGCTGAAGGAAGTTTTCTACTACGATGGAAAGTTTTGGTCGGTGCTAATATGTTGCAGGCTTCGATCAGATTCTCCATATAGGTATCTGAGGCTGCTGTGGGATCATGTTCATTAGGCAATGGGCTATCCTGTATCATCTCACATTCCAAGATAAAAACTGGACCATTTTCTAGATATTTTGAACTTGAGGGGAATTCGAGGCATGAGAAAGAAGCCGGACCAGTACATTTCCCTCTGAGATAAGTAATCTAGCTAAGGCAAATGAGGAGAATATATTTTTTCCCTACTTTCTCCCCACTTAGTGCACCCCTCCCAACCCCTCACCTTGGAGAACCTAAACCACTACTATCCTGATGTTAGTCCTAGCTGCCACACCCGGGGGCAATCCGTCTCTGCAATTTTCTTTCGTGTAGCAACCACGACCACGTCAAATGCAGTAGATATCTACCCTTTTTATTTAACTTCCTATCATTTTATTTGTGCATTTGTTTATTTGCGTATCTGTTTGTTTGTCTACTTACTCCCCCTACGTGCGCCACCCACCCAGCTAAATATTAGTAAAAAGAAATAAACTTTAACCTAACACAGAAGGAAGAGAGACCAAAAGGAAATTCCTGCTGTTAACTGTCACCTTTTTTATACTTTCCAAAAGCGCGTCTGCCTTTTGTTTGCATCTTACATTATACATTCTGTTTTTATACATGACTTTCAGGGAAGCTGGAAATTTGAGTTGGGCAATGGCCCCAGCTTTTTTTCCCAAGCTCCCAATACCTATTTAAGGTAGATCGTGCAAGATCAGATTTTATTTCAAATGAGAAATCTTTCCCCCTCAGTGTCCGCAGGGTATGAGGTAAACACAGAAAAAACCGAGGTTATGTCATGGAATTTAAAGGAGAACCAACATCGGACCAAAAGATAAATGAAATATCGTGGGGTAAAAATAGTGCAGGACTTTGACAAAATCACAGAGGTTATCTTGTCTAATGTAAAAAGGGAGTGTTCACATCGGAGGGGTGGCCTGGACGCCGGTGGAATAGGCGGCTGAGCTTGTGAGCTCCGTCCTGCTGGCCTCCGTTTGGACCCATCCTGACAGACCTCGAGGTGGAAAAACTGCATCATCGATAGCCCTGAACCCCAGGATAGAGCAGTGGACTTCTCAAACCCCCGCGTGCCTGGGCTGCAGGATGAGCGGCGCTGAACAAAACATTGCAGCGGAGACTGGGAGAGCATAAAATGGTGGCACCCGACTACCTTGAATTGCCTGAAGCTGAGACAGGCGAGTAAATTGAAAACTGCTGGCAAGCAGACATCGGGCACAGCGGGTGAGTGGCGAGGGAGTGGCAGTGGTAGCGATCTGCTCGCTAGGGGGAAGCGGCCCACTGCAAAGCGGCAATTAACGGCAAGCCGGCTGAGGGGACCCTGTCCCGCACATAAAATGGTGGCATCTGATGGCGCTGACAGGCCAAGAGCTGAGGCGGATGCAGTATAAGCAATCCAGCATCGAGCCACTGCGACAGGCTAAGTGCACTGAGGACGGCCCACCCATAAATAGCAGATAGGCGATGGAGGGGCTGACATAATAGCGGTCTGCCAGCTTAGAAGCAGCAGCATGTTGTAGCGGCACCGATAACTGCAGGAGGGCTGTGGGGCCTCCATCTCCACTAAATAGAAAGCCTGCCTCAACACGCACATAACCACTAGCAGTGCTGAGTTTGGTGGGAAGCCCACAGTGCAGCGAGAGCTGTAGTAGTGCCTCAGAAATCACGCAGTGATGTAGAAGAGCCGGCGAAAGCAAGATGGTGGCTTTAACTGGTGGTAGGAGCCCCTCCTGACTGGGGAGGCTCCCGATACAGACAGCCATAGCAGAGGCAGGGCAAGAAGAATGGGGAGTGTGAGACAGTGACAGAAGAGGGCCTGCAATGAGCAGAGAGCAGAGTGCAGAGTGTAGCTGACTAGCATGCTGGTGGTGTTGTGGCAGGGACCCCACAGCCTGACTACCCCGCACTTGACAACGCGGGTGAATGCACTGTAACGGGGGCCTTGCTCCCGGAACTGCACCAGACATGGATGTGGTAGGCATGATCAATGTGCGGAGCCTCCCAACGCAACGTGCAGGAGAGAGACAAGCCATAACATACAGAAACATACCCTCAGAGGAGGGAGGGACGCAATCCGTAGCGATGACCGCCCCTGAGAGCCTGACTCTACAGGATATCCTACAGGCCAATAAATGCCTCAAGTTAGAGGCTAGAGACCAACATTTTCTCGATAGGGGTAGACCTGGGATTACTGCGGGACAATCACCGCTGCCTCACGGAAAGAGTTACGGCCAATGAGCATCAACTCTCTATTATGGGCCCAGCGCTCTCGAAACTGTAGGAACAACTCGCAGGGCTGGAATTGAAGGTGAAAGTGCTTGAACTCCGGGCGGAAGATGCGGAAAACCGCTCCAGAAGAAACAAAGTGAGAATAACGGGACTCCCTGAGAAAGTAGAAGGAACTAACATGGTGGTGTACCTTGAGGAGTGGCTCCATACAGTGGTGGCTCCTGAGGGACTCTTGCCATTTTATGCTTTAGAAAGAGCACACCGAGTGCCGGCAAGGCCACTTGCAACGGGGGCGCCACCACGACCGGTGATAGCAAGATTGCTACATTACTGGGACAGAGACCACATACTGGCGCAAGCCCGGAGGAAGGGCGAAATAAGAGTCAACAATGTAGTGGTGCACCTCTTCCCGGACTTCTCAAGGGATGTCCAACAACAAAGGAGCTCCTTCATGAAAGTCAAAGCAAAACTATGCCAACAGGAAAACAAATATGCAATGCAGGTTCCTGCGAAACTTCAAGTGTCCATCCTGGACGGAACAGAATTCTTCACCTCCCCACAAGAGGCATGGACATGGTTGGAGCAGCACCAGGGAATAGCACCACCAAAAGACCAAGGATGCTGGGGGAACCAACGTAAGAGGTCTTGCAGGAAGGTCACTAGGCAAGGCACACTGGCACCGACGCAGGCGGAGATGCAGCAGGAGCGACGAAATGATGGTTCCCTGTCTAAATATCAATGTAAAAAATATAGTTTACAAAAATATCGATGTAAAAATATTAAATACAAAAATATCAACTCCCTATAGTTAAACAGGTAAGTACAATAATATCGAATCAAAAATATTGAATTAAAAAATATAGATGTAAAAATATAGACATTAAAAATATATATAACTTAAACAAAATATTACCTTGATGAGCTCGAACTCCCTCAGCTAGAGCCTGAGGAAGCAGAGGAACTGGGGACGGCAAATGTTGGATAGCGGAGGGGTACAAATTACTATTCCCACTCCAGTGAGTGAAAAGCAGGGAAATTGTTAGATAGCGGAGGGGTAAAAATTGCTATTCCCACTCCAGTGAGTGCAACAGTAGGGAAAGTGTTTGATAGCGGAGGGGTAAAAATTACTATTCACATTCCAGTGAGTGCAACAGTAGGGAAAGTGCTGGATACCACACCAATACCACACCAATAAAGAGAAAACCTCAACATTTTTATTACATTTTATTTCCATTATTAACATAAATAATATTGAAATTGAAAAATATTACTAAAAAAGATAATAAACATTCATTAATTGCACATTGTTTAACACTATAGTATGCACAACGCACACCTAAAATTAATTACACAATAACAATAATTACTAATTAATTAATGAAACTTAATTAACAAATAATTAATAATTCATCAATGAAAAATAAATTACTTCCCACCCTTCCCACCATTTACACCTATAAACACCACAACACACACTTAAAATTAATTAAACAATTACCATAATTAATTATTAATTAATTAATTTAAATTAATTAACAACTAATTATCAAACAATTAATAATACATTAATGTACACATTTAACTCTATAACATAACAATTATACCATTATGAATAAATAGAAAGTATTCAATACATTTCATATAATTAAATAACTTCCCACACTATTCCCCTATAAACCCACAATCCGCTAAGGAACTAAAAACTCAAAATTCAATTAAAAAAATGATTAACTACTATAAATAATAAATAAAATCTATATAATTAAATTACTTCCACCCTATTCTCCTATAAACCCAAAACCCGCTACGGAACTAAAAACACAAAATTGTATTAAAATTAAAAAATATTAACTACTAAAATTTTAACACATACTAAAAATACAAACCATTCTCATGCAAAATACTAACATACATAACATTAATATTAAATCAATATTTTTACCAAATATATTTTTGTAAACATTATTTAACACTTCGATATTTTTGCAATCAATATTAGTTACCTACTAATCGATATTCTTGACCACGATATTTTTTCCATCGATATTTCTATCCAATGATATTTTTACCTGGTTATTTCTGTATATCGATATTTATACATCGACATTCTAGCTCTGCATGATATGCAAGTGGTAGCTCTGATCAGTGGGAAGGGGCTCATACGAGGCAATTCAGAACTGGGCAACTCAGGGACAGACTCAAGCTCTGCGCAAGGTTCTAACATCTCGGAGGCCCGAGTGTGGAACTCCCCATCATGACACCTGGCTTGGCAGACGAGATCATCTGATGGTGCAGGCAGGAGAGCTTCAATGTGGGGGAAGGCGAGAGAGACACTGGGGCACACAGATGAACTAATCCAATATGTGTGCTGAACGGCGGGCTGGTGGGCGGCGCATCGGAAGCGTCCATAGACTCACCCCCTAACTTTGTGGACGACAGTCCAGGACTCTGACTTTTTGGTTTGGATGGGAGGGTTTTGCCTACTTGTCCTAGGGATGGGGCATTGGAGATTTCGTTATAATGTTATTGAATTGTTGGAAGGGAAAACACCAGTTGCATCAAACACTTATTTCAGTGGTTGTAAGAGGACACATCCGATTTGGGCAAGAGGTATGGTGGAGCGGTAGGGATGGGCGCTAAAAGGGAGGACTGGGAGATGGCAGTCGATACAAAGTACAAGTGCTTAACCTGTAACATACGGGGCATGCACACAATGACCAAACTGTATAAAGTCGTTTCTTACCTCAACAGGTGGGGGATACATATAGCACTCCTCCAGGAGACACACCTTACGGCAAAAGAGGACCAAGCTCTGCAGAAGAGATGGTGGGGACGAACATTCTACACTACATACTTTGCCTGGGGCGCCATGATCTTGTTGAGGGCTGGCATTCCAATTCAGGTTGCCAGCAAATTAATAGTCCCAGAGGGCCGATATGTGGTGCTTAGAGGGAGACTAGATGGCAGAGAAGTAAGCATTGTCAATGTGTATGCCCCGAACATGGACCAACCACTATTTCTGACACGACTATCCTGACAGCTGACTCTATATCTGACGACTACAATACTCATGGGCGGTGACTTCAATGCCATTGCTGATGTGGACTTGGACAGGTCACACCCGCCATTACCGAACTCTCCGACGATCGGCCATGCGAGGGCATTTCGAGACTGGCAGGGACATTGGAGACTGGTGGACTCATGGAGAACCCTAAACCCCCAGGACAGAGAGTACTCATCCTTTTCATCGACACATGAGGTACAGGCATGGTTGAATACGTTCCTATGCACACCGGACACACATGGGCAGGTGATAATAACTAATGAATATTTGCCTGCGCACTCCCGTGGTATCTGCTAAGTACTCCGTGTGAAAACTATTTTAACCAAGTGTGTGTGCTGTTTGGTAAGAAGGCAGCCAGCCTAATTGAAAATCAGCATCTGGTGGAAACACCACTAGTATTCCAAACGCACAACATGTTTATAAAGTATTTCAATAATTCAACATTTACTGTAATTAATAAAGGTCCTCAATAATCAATACAGAAATTGCTCTTTGTAAAATTTGTATTTTGATCTGTTTATGAATTCTGTAATGTTTTCAATAGTCATACAGACACATAATTACACATGAATTTTCAATAAATCACTAAACAATAACATAATCACAAAGCTGTTATACTAAACGAAAAAGTCAATCAATTGTATGCACATAATCACATGGTTACAACTTAAAGAAGGCCCAATGCATTTCGGGAAACTCCCTTCCTCAGGGGCACTGTGAAAGAAAACGTAAAATACTTATTGAACTCTGTATGTACATAACTGGAGACATATCTACATTATAATATTCAATGCACCCAAAATACACAAGTGTAAAAACTCAGTAACCATATTACAAACATACTAGGAACAATGGTAGGTGCAGCAATTAGACTGCATGGGAACTTATTTCAAGGTCAAGAATGTAAACAGTGACTCAGAGTAAGAAAAAGATATTACCACCAGAAAGACCAACACCTCAGGTGTGAAATTATAATGAAATCATGATTCTGTGCGCGACGGACGGTATTGGGTTGGTTCTTGCGAGGCTTCAATCTCTTTCTGAAGGTTCGGTTGGAGTCTTTATTTAGAGCACCATACTCCTGCTGAGGCCTTGGAGCAGTCACATTTGCCTCTGGTTCCTTTGCACCCTTTGGAGTGCCTAGTTGAAAGGGGGGGTTGCGGTTTGATCTATGTGGAGCGTGTGGGTGCGGTGCATGCGTTTTAGTGATTGTCAGCTCTCGGAGTGTTGTAGTACATAAGCATTACAGAGTGAGAGTGGACTCTGCAAGATTGCAGAGTATCTTTTATTGGTGCAGTATCACCTCCATCTTGTGAGTTGCAGCCTTCCTGTTCCCCAGATTGCAGTGAGCAGAGTCCAGGAAGTGGTAAGGAGACAGACTAGTGATGTGTCGTCCCCAAAACAAAAGTTGTTAAAAGAACGATTTTCCCTTTCTGTGATTAATGTCTTTGCCTGTGGTTGTTACAGTTTAAAATTGTAGTTTTAACCTGCCTGTGGTTGCATATTTTATTACCTGTTTTGTGTTTTAAACTTGTGGTTTTCGCTGCCCATGATTGCTTCCATTTAACATGTTGAATTGTGGGATTTGCAGTCCAAACTTTGTAGTTTATCCCTCTCAGTCCTGGTGACAATTCAGTTTTCCCTCCAAATTTCTCCTTTGCTCTGTGCTAAGACCTGTATGTTAAAACAGTGCACCCCCAGCCACCATTTTGTGTTCACAAGCCAGTGAAACCAGCCCCCCTGCCTCCCTCCCCCTCCCAGCAGCAGGGATATTCTACATCAGCCATGGATAATTCGGGCAGCCCTAGAACACAATTAAATGTGCTTTCTATTTATATTTGCTGCACAGATTGGTGCTGAAAATATGGCTTTAAGTGACTGTTTATTTTTGTACTGTCTGGACATTAAAAAAATGACCTGGCAACCCTAATCATAAGACTGTAAGTTTGTTGCAGGAGCGGCACATTATTTATTTCCTCCATCCTCGATCGATTAACCCCATAATAGCAATAGTTTAACTTGTATCTGAAACCTTATGCCACCGTCAGTAACATACTGAGTTACTTCAAGTGTCTGGGAGTGCACCATGTGTTCAGACAACTCACTCCTCATTCTTGCCCTTAACTTTCACGCTCACCATACACTCACAGCAAACACAATGCACTCACAATGCAATTGTGCTGTTCATCCTGTACCTCACCCTGCAGTCACACGAGCACACTACTTAACCTGCACTCATGTGATAGTTCACTCACCTGTCTCAATCTGCAATCTCACTTAAACAAGCCCATCACTAACCATGCATTCATTCGTCCCACTCAGCACTTACATCCGCACCCAAATTCATATGGTCACCTCACTCACCCTGCAGTCACTCTTCTTACCCTACTCTCACACTGTTGCATTGCTCATCGTGCACTCAAATGGGTACTCCTGCTACCCCCCGGTGGCAAGTCCTTTTCCCAAAAAACACTCCTGCTACCCACACAGCGCAGAGTGTTAATGTGCGTGCTACAAAGAACGTGTACCATGCTGATCACAGAACTGAGTGTGAGTAAACTATGACAGCACTATAAAATATGAAATGTTTATCAGAAAGGTGCTATAGAGAGATGAAGTGCATTGTTGGCGAGTGGTAGTGAGGGAATTCATGGAGAAGGTGAAAATGGGCGAGTGAGTGACCAAAAAGACTGTAGCACCATGTGCAACCAGTGCTAGGGCCAGCACTGGCTGGGAGTTAGCCCTCCCGAATTTCGGATCTAGTTGCGCACCTGAGCAAGCGCCCAAAGTTGGAAGGACACTAACCTAGCTAACCTGATAGTGCTGTTAAAAAAATGATGTAACCAATACAGCCCAGCAGCCACAGGCTGCCATGGAACTACACACCACTGGCACTGACCAGTACGGCAGCTCTGCTGACTTAACAAGCTGGTGCTGAAATTAATTGGACCAGCACCAGGGGGTGGCACGCTGGTTCTATTAATAATTGAAAGTACATTTTGAAGCGGTGAGAGAAATGCCTCACAGCGGCACTACCTATTTTGTGAGGCAACTCTCGAGAAGCAGCATTTGGTGTGGGCCGCTTGACCGTAACTACTCTCTTGGCAAACGCTGGCCCGAGCATGAGTCTGTGGATCAGTAGCAGCTGTACGGGGACAAACTTTGGCCTCTCAAGAAAACTGTACAAACTGCCGGTATGTTTCTCAATGTGGAAACCAAACACCCAACCAGCATATCCAGCTCGGCTCTGTCAACTATAGGCCGACTTGCCCTCTCATAGAAAGCAAATATTCTAATCAACAAGAGGCCTAGTAGACGCGGTGTGAAACAGGCGAAGGAGGCGCACGGCTAGCAGTCACATATTCAACCGGTCTGTTGCACACTTGACTCCACGGTGATAGGTGCCTCTACCATTCCATCAAGTCATACTTACCCAGCACGCATGATCATGATCCCCTATCATTCCCCGTAATTCCTCCTCAGTCACTCAGAACTTACAACCAGGTTGTCTTTGACAGGTTGGGCCATCAATGCTTCTGCACCGCTTGGTCAGGGCATCAACGTACCTACTCCAGCCTTCAGCCATTATGGCTTGGCCCCTCTTGTGCGCTAAAGTGAATGCACACCCACTGCCTAGCCCCACCCGCATATAGTGAAAGTTACGATTCTGACTGAGCTTTGTTTTGCTCGGAGGGAGTAGTCAGTAGAAAATAAGTGCACAGGAGTTAAAGTCAGTCAGTTAAAATAAGCACAGGAGTTAAAGTTAGTCAGTGAAAATCAATCAGTCAGTATTACTGCATGATTACTAGCGCTCCTGAGGACCCGCAATTATTCATGACTTTGCATTTCAGTGCAGTGATGCGGACAACCACACTGAAATGCGTTAGTCTAACGCCTGATGCGTGGTACTTGGCAGGGCTGAAACTTGAGTGACGATTTAAGGCATAGCCAAAGTGGGCTCTGGCCCGGGGCCCCAGCCTTTAAGGGGAGCCTCCTGATAGTCTTGCTGTGATGACCTTGAATAATTACTAAACCAATTATTTTGAATACCATTATCCCTCAATTTGTTTATAACATGGGTGATGTGTGAGAGTCTACTATAGCCATTCTGTAAAGAAATGTTTATTTTCATGCAACATTCATAAAAAAGGATTCTATTAGATCGCAATAGGAACAAACATATGAGAAATGGGAGTGCATCACAGATATTATTAGCAGTAATATTAGTGAACTGCTGATGTGTTACAATATTGATAACACACATCACTATCCCTGAAAATTAGATGTAAACACATTTAGAATTTTGACAATTGTGCCTGTATACTGTCAGTGACCTGGCCTAAGATGGCATGAAAGAGCTGAAATGAAATCATAAATTCAAGCCTGTTCTGAACAGGGTCCCCCAAAATAAAATAAGTTTGTCCCAGGGTCCCCAAAATCCTTAAGATGTCCCTGGTAGACTTGCTGCATTTCTTTGGTTAATAGGGCTCACCTGCGGGGACAGGGCCAGCTCAAGGGGCAGTGTGACCGGTGCCACTGTACCTACTGCTGACTTTGGGAGGTGTGTGGGGGGGTGAACGCCGTGTTTGCAGGTATATTATTGTTTTAAAAGCACCTGCTGCGACACTCCTCGCCTCCAGCAATTTTCATGCAATATTAAATATGTCAAGATGGCTCTCAGAGTTTACTCTAGGGCAAGTTTTAAGGTAGCGCCAAGGTTAATATACCTGCTGCAAAGAATGTGCACCATGCAGATCTCAAAGTGCAGGCTGTACCACGGCAGTACCTATAAAAAAGGCACCGATATGGGAACGCCAAAGCAAATTCCTGCAGGGCATGGACTGCCAAGTCCATGCCCTGCAGGAACAGGGGGGGTGCATGCACACAGGGGGCATAACTTGTGCCCCCTGCATGTATCCTCAGGTATGCGATCTTGTATAGGCTTCCAACATTTCCCTACCATACGAACAGAGCTCTAGTTGGTAATCTTTAGTGAAATCTTATATTGGTACCACCGTTAGAGTCCTGTGCTTTTCTAAAGCTGAAGTGTACTTGCCTGTGTAACTAATTCATTTAATGGTGTGTGTATGTAAATTGCAAACTTGCCTTAAGACACATCATGTGGTGCTGTATGTGTGGAATGCATTGCATTTTAATTTTTTAAGCAAAAGTTTGGAGTGATATTTGCACTAATATTTGTTGCTACACCCATATGAGTGATCCGGTTCTTGCCGCACGTAGCATTGGCTGCAGCACACAGAGACCTTACACTGCCGCACACAGAGGAAACAAATTAGAGGGAACATTGGTCAAGACTAATTTCATATGACTGGATCCAAACTAGGGTGATGTGGTGAGCAAAAGAATGATGGATTAAACCCATATCTTTGTGACTGGGGGCGAATGTTTGCATTGTTTAGCATTCCATCTATTATTTGTTCCTTTTGTCACCTTAAGTGAAAAAGGTATGCCCAGACGTGGGTCCCGTGCACATTGCACCATTGGATTTAAGCTTCCCTGACTGATGATGAGTGATATCCCAGAAACCGGTCTCAGGATGCTTGTTTCTGGTCCTGGGAGGACCTGGGTTGGCAGTTTGGCTTGAACTGTTTCCATGAGAAACAGGTTCAAGATTGATTTACATGTGTCGGGGTCCAAACTGGGGTGGTTTGGTGAGCAAAAGAATGATCTATTAATCCCAGATTTTTGTGACTGGGGATGAACAGCTGCATTGTTCAGCATTCCATCCGTTATTGGTTCTTTTTGATTTGGCACCTTAATTGGGAAGGGGATGCCCAGAAATGGGTCCCGTGCTCACTGCACCACTGGTTTCAAGCTAGCCTGGCTGGTGAAGGGTGATGCCCCTCAACCGGTCCCTGGATGCTTGTTTGCAGTCCAGTAAGGATCTGGCTTGGCAGTTGGGGCTTGATTATTCCCATGAGGAACAGGGTCAAGACTGATTTGCATGTGTCGGGGTCCAAACTGGGGTGGTGTGGTGACCAAAAGAACAATCGATTAACCCAGATCTTTGTTCCTGGGGGTTGAGTGATTGCATTGTTCAGCATTCCATCCATTATTTGTTCCTTTTGCTTTAGTTGCCCTAAGTGGGAAGTGTGTGTCCAGACATGGGTACCGTGCTCACTCCACCACTTGATTCAAGTTAGCCTGGCGGATGAGGTGTGATTCCCCGAAACTGGGCCCAGGATACTTGTTTCTGGTCCAGGTAGGACCTGATTTGGCAGTTCAGGCTGGACTGTTCCCACAAATATATGACGTTACTATGGGATCATGTTCATCGCTGTATCTTACAACGCAGGTTTTACAATGCAAGTCGTTTCAACGACTTGCGCAAGAGGGCGCTGGACTTAGGGATAGTATGATTTACTATTCCAACTCCAGTGTACATACAGAAGGGAAGGTTTTGAATAGTAAATCGTACTATTCCTTAGCTTACAGCGCCCTCCAGCACAAGTCGTTGAAACGACTTACGTTGTAAAACCCGCATTGTAAACCTATTGCGGTGAAACTCCCGCGTGGTAAAGGTCTTCTCCAGTTCCCACGAGGAACAGGGTCAAGACTGATTTGCATATGGCTGGGTTTAAAGTGGTGCGGCATGATGAGCTAAAGAATGATGGATTAAACCCAGATCTTTGTGACTATGGGGTGAAAGTTTGCATTGTTCAGCATTCCATCCATTATTTGTTCCTTTTGCTACAGTTGCTTCCAAGCATTTGTGTCAGCACTTTAATATTGCAACATTGTCTCATACTGCAGAATAACAAAAAGCACTTATTGCAATCAGGTATTCCCAAAGCTGGTGCCCTGCAAAAGCATTCTCGCAGCCCTGTGAAGACAGTCATGGAATTGTCATCCCAGGGTATCAGCTCTGACACGTCTTTGTGTGTGAACTTTTGAAGTGGTTTTGCTGTCAAAGAGAACTTTAGAATCTACTGCCTGCAATAGCCCACCATTCCTAAGAACATGCAGACTTCCTTTTGGGTAACTGGAGGATTCATGTTAAGAATTGCTGAGATTCTTTCCTGCAACACTTTCCTCTCTCCTTTTTCAATGTGATGTCCTAAGTACAGGACTTCAGGTTTGCAAACTGTATCTTAGTCGGGGAAATTTTATGTTCATTTTCTGCCAGATGATTTAACAAGGCAATATTATTAACTCTGCTGGCTTCTGTCGCAGTTAACCCCACCAGTAGGTCCTCAATGTACTGCACTAAAACTGAATGATTCACAAGTTTCAGATATTCAAGATTATTTTTGAGTATGTGATAAAAAATGTAAGGGCTTTCCGTATATATCCCTGTGTGACTCACCATCATGCCAAAACTCAACTGCCAAAATGGAAAGCAAATATAATAGGCTACCTTCATGCAATGGAAATGAGGAAAAGGCCTTGCACAAGTCAATGACTTAAAACCATCCGGCCTCACAAGGAATCTGAAATAAAATCACTGCTGGATTTGGTGCCATGGGACAACATGGAACAACAATGGCATTCACCTTACAAAAATCCTGCACAATGCAATTCTTGCCATCCGGCTTATGCAAGCCCATAATTGGAGAGTTATGCGGCCTCCCCATTATCTCCTTCAGAATCCCTTGTACAATCACTGAGTCAATCACATTAGTAATTCCAGCTAAGGTTTTTGGAGACAAATTGTATTGTGGTATTCTAGGGAACTCTGCATTTGGTATGATTGTGATTTTGACTGGGTCAACACATTTGATTAGTCCGATATCTTTACCTGTAATGTTCCAAACTTCCGGTAGGACAGGGTCTCTCAGCTCTTCGGGCAAATCCCACACGTCAGGAGAGGATAAATCCCCAAATCTGATTCTTGTTGGACAAGCTTCAAAACAATATCCTCATCATTTATATGGAATTCAGTTCCTCTAGGTGTGCAACAGATTTAACATTTCAGTTTAAAAGTAAATCTCATCCAAGCAGATTCACTTCAATTGTGTCGCACTTCACAAATCAATGTCTGTCGATCCTCAAAGGATCCTATTTTAACAGTCACTGGTCCTGAAATTGGAGAAGACATCTTTCTGTTTGTAACTCTGATAACTTGGGAATGTTCCCGAGAGGGGTAGGCTTGGGACCTTTGCTGTTCTTACAGTAGAACGGGTAGCACCAGCGTCCACAAAGAATGAGATGGGATTCCCATCGGCCTCTACATCAACACAGGGACCACTCTGGTCTACCTATAGGGCTGCACCAAGCACGCAGTCCTCCTCCCCCCTCAGGCACCATCATATAAACAGGTCTTGGCCATTGACATCCAATTCAATCAAATATTGTTGTGCTACTTTCTGATTTTTATAGGCATTTTGATTCATACCATATCTTTGCACCTGAACATTCTGTTGAGACATAGAAGCTTGTTGTATTTGCATTTGCTGTGTTACATTAGACTTCTGCATTCTCTGCCCCTGCATCTGCTGAATCCGTCCAATGTTATTACCTTGATACTGTGCATAATCCACATTCTGCATCTGATTCCCATTTTATTCAAAACAGACTTACACTAGTGTCCAAGCTTTTCTCATCCGTCACATGGATTTGTCTTTTTCAAAAGCGATACTCAAAAAAAGTTTTAGGATCTAAGGGATTGCCATGACCTCTACCTTGCAACCAGAAATTCTGCTGCTGAAAACCTTTAACACCCTCCATCATCAGAACCTACTCATAACCTCTCTGTTATTGTCCTGTGTTCTCAAAACCCATTGGATTTTGTCCTTTCTACTCCGCCTTTATCTGAATATTCAAAGTCAAAAAAAGTGCTTTATTCGAGTTATTACTCATAAAAGCATAGTATACACAAGAGTTATAAAAAGCGAATTAAATTTACAATCAAGCACATTGACACAACACTATAAAGTACAGATAAAAATACATTTGGTTATAAAAGGATTAAAACATTTGACAAGGATAATTTCCAAGATGTAAAACGCCGGAGTCTAAAAGCAATTATACAAGTGCAAAAAACAATTAATCAAGACAGAGAATAGTTAATTACTAGCAGTCTCTATCTTGATTCAAGATCATTGATAATTAAAAAAGCAGTAATGTCAAATTCATGGGGACCAATTTATCAGACAGAGAATAGTTATTTAACTAGCAGTCTCTGTCTAGTTTGTCAGACAGAGAATAGTTATTTAACTAGCAGTCTCTGCCTGAGCGTCCACGCCCAACCCAAATACTTTGCTGTAGCTATCAGGATCCAAGAAACTGGACTCGTACATATGATTCGCATAGCTACAGAGCTACATGATGTCCCAAGGTTCCTGCACATAGGAGCTAACCACACTCGTCTTGGAATAGCATAAGATCTGCATGAAAACAGAAAGTGACCCAAAGACTCACTCCCCAACCCACAGGCTGGGCAGGTGTTACTACCACCTGAACCCCATTTAGCTGTCAGTGTTTTTATAGGAAGTGCACCAGCTCTCAGTTGGAATAAAAGCTTCCTATCACCTGGTTTGGAGATGATGTCCCAATATGGTTCCAGGACTGGATACATTTTAGCCTCAAGGAAATACAAAGACATCGACCCAGAGTTTGAAGCATTTAAAATTTTGGTAGCAGCCCATTCCCCAAAAATATTTTTTAAGACACGCTTAGAAGGGAATGATGCCCCTGCCGGGTCCTGCCATAGAGAACTTAACCCTAGCTCAAACAGTATAGTTTTCAGAGATTTAAGCCAGCTTATCTTGTGGAAGCCATCAGCCTTGATGACATCCACAAAACCCGCGGCATAATGTGAGAGCTCAGGAGTTGTCCAGAGTCTGCGCCAATATAAAATCGGGCGTAATCTGGCCAAGTCCTTGATTTGTTTCCTTCCTAGGTCGTATCGGAGGGGCAACAGTGGAGTACTTTTGGGTGTACTGGTGAGAGTTCTTAAAAATTTATTTTCAGAGGCTTGCAAAAATGTAAGATTTTCAAAACCCCACATTTCTGCGCCATAAAGTGCAGACCCAATAGCCTTTGCTTCATATACCAATAGGCCTGGTTTAACTGGTTTAGTTAGCGACTTCCTGTGTTCAGAATTAATTGTACCAGCTATTTGTTTGTGTCGCAAAATAGCAATTTTTATATGCTGGTTCCACCTGTGGTCATCAGCTATTTGGATACCTAGGTAGATGAATGATTTAACTAACTCTAATGGCCCGCCGCTCATCATAATTTTGGACTTGAAGCTACGCTGCGGCTTAAAGCTCATTAATTTAGTTTTCGTAGTGTTCACCTCCAGTCCATGTTCCCCACAAAAGTTCTCAAAAATTGTCAGAGCACGCTGTAGGCCACTAGGGGTTTTTGATAAAATTAGCGTGTCGTCCGCAAACATTAGTATGGGGATTTTTAGGCCTGCAAGAGAAGGAGCATCCACATTCGCAGTTACCAATCGAGAAACTACACCGTTTATGAACAATGTAAATAGAGTAGGAGCCATTGAGCACCCTTGTCTGACCCTTTTCTCAACACGGAAATCAGGAGTGACCATCCCGTGGCCGCCCCACTGAATTTTTGCATAGTTAGACTCGTGGAGGCGCAGTATCATAGTTAGTAACTCATCAGAGACCCCCAGACTATGCAAGACTTGCCACAGTTTCGCACGCGGGACCAGGTCGAATGCAGCCCGCAAGTCGACAAATGCCGCGTACAGGCTGCACCCCCCCAGAACCACGGTTTTCCACTGTAACAATTGGAAACGGAACACTTGGTCAATCGTGCTTGTTGCCCTTCTAAAACCTGCTTGAAATGGAGATAGGATATTAAAATCCTCAGCCCAGTCGAGAAGCCTATTGACCACCACACGACCCACAATTTTTTGTACAGTATCAATGAGGCTAATAGGCCTGTAGTTACAGGGCTGAGCACGGTCCCCCTTCTTGTACACGGGGATAATAACTGCACCCCTCCATGAATCTGGGACATCTGCTCCCTGAGCAATAGAATTAATAAGCAAATGTATATATTTGCACCAGCGTTCACTATCGTTTAAAAATATATCAGCGGGCACTCCATCTTGTCCTGGAGCTCGCCCACATTTTACTGCACAAATAGCAGACATAATCTCTTTGTAATTAAAATTATTGCCTTCAAAAAACTTCATAACAATACTGTCCTCATCTGAGACCCGGGTATTAAGAGAGTATTGCGAACTAAAGAATTTAACCCATGCCTCCTGTGAGACGTTATTACTTGGAGACTCTTCAGCTCTCTCAGAACCCCATTTTACAATATTCCAGAATGCTCTGGAATCCTTCCTGTCACTGGCCTTTTTCAGTTTGCACCAGTGTTGTTCGTCCCAATCCCTCTTCGCTTTAGCAATGCATACTTTGTACTCCTTCCTGGCTAGAGGAACAGTCACACAGTCTCGCTTCTTAATTGCCCGGCCAAGGTCGAGTCTTGCCTTCCTACAATCAGAGTTATACCATCTAGCATCTTTGCGGGTGATAGCCCCCTTGTGCTTGTCAGGTCTTAGGAAGTGCACTTTAATCTTAGCAAAGAGGTTATCATGTATTTGAACCACTTCCCCCAGATCCTTAGGAGAGGCATTAGCCAATTCCATGGCAAGAATGGCTAGATCAGTTTCACTGTTAATAATATCAATAACCTGCTGATTGCTCGCTACAGTGTCCCATCTTAACCTGCGCATATTGTTCTCAGGGATAATGGGCGGAGGAACTAATTCATTCGGGCAGATAGGGTTTGACTCAGCAGGCCACCATTTGTGAGTCACACATAAGGGGTTGTGGTCACTCTCAGGACGTATAATGACTTCCATGTCACAAAGAGTAGGCCACAGATGCAAACTACAGATAACGTAGTCAATTCGACTTTTGTGCCTCCCATTATCGAAAGTTGGTGAACCATTTTTATCCCTAGCTGTTCTCCCATTCATAGCCCTCAAACCTTTTTCCAGACACATTGCATTGATAGATATTATATCCTCGGTCCATCGGGAGACTGGTTTCAGATGCAGCTCAGGGATGTCCCAAAAGGAGTCCTCATCAGCACCAGTAAAAGCATCTCCCGCAACCAAAGGCTCAAACGTCCTATTAAGGTCTCCTGCTATAACAATATTATTTTTATCAGAGTGATCGTCGATAAGGTCGACCAGGGCTAATATTGTTTCAGAACGACCCTTGGAGCTCCTGATATAAACGTTGTAAATGTCAAGTGACCCTGTTCTGTCATTAGAAATCCTAATGAACTGAATATCATTGTGTCCTATAGCTATGTTTTTAACTGAGAAATTTAGTGACTGTCAAATCCATATAGTAAGCCCCCCCATAGGTCTACCTTTCGGGCCCTTGACAGCTGGCACATTGAAATTCAAGTAGCCTAAAAAAAAGACAGGATCGCATGCCCAAGTCTCCTGGAATATACAAATATCAAATTGGGTAACAAAACCAAGCCAGTCACCACAATCGAGTTTGGATGTCAGACCAGCTATGTTCCAGGAGAGTAGGTTAGCAACCCCTAACAAACGTCCCTGGCCTAATCCAGGGAAAGAATTTAGTACACAGGCCTCACCATCTGCTTGGGCAACCAGGTTATTCAACGAATCATTAGTAGGGCAATCAGCATTCTGGGCAGGTAAGCTAACCAGAAACTGATCTCCATTAACTAGTGGTACTGGGCTTAATTTAATAGAGAGTCAATCACAGTCATCTAAATTAGAAAAGGTTGAAAATCTGTTCTCCAAATTTAGGCCCCACTCTGGCCGCTTGACTTCCCTCCGCCCTTTTGTTGGAACAACGTTCCACTTAGTTTTTAGCATTGTTTTGTTAGAGACCCTCCCACTACATTGATAGAAGAAATCTAGAGTGAGTGGAATGATTTCAGTCGATCTCCGTTGCGGAGGTAGAAGGTTAGGTAGAATATTGGCCAAAACCTCTGGGTCAGAGAAATGTAGGACAACACAATCACCCTGAAACTTCTTTGCGCTATTGCCTATCCACCTCACCCTTCTGGCCTTTACTATTTCTTCAGCCAATTGGTGCTTACCCCTAGGAGTTATTAACATATTGTTTGTTAACCAATAAAGGGCTTTAGATAATAGGGACGAGGTAGATTCTTCCTGGCCAGGCTGCAGGAGAGGAACATTGGCTAAAACCAAAACCAAAGGAGAGGCCTCAACTATCAGCTCTACCGAGCCATTTACAGATTCTGGGGCGGAGGATGCATCTGGAGGAACGTCTTTGTTCTCTGCACTATCTAGAATGGATATCAGGGGAGCCACCGGAGGATCTGGTAGTGAGGAAACCCCAGCACCCACCAAAGAACAAGAGGCCCTGTTAGACTCAACCCTACTAGATACAGCATCTGGTAGTTTACCTACTTCAGATAAGGTTTGATTCAGTAGGCCCCCAAGGCGATTCACTTCTTTAGTGAGTTTATCAATTCTACCTAGCAGTGGATTAACAATGTCCTTTATCTTAATGTCTATCATACTCAGTAAGTTCTTAAATTGACCATTAGTGAAAGACATAGAAACGTCATCTGAAGTGTCATCTTCTTCCTTCACGGATTTACTGGGAGGGGATGCGATCTTTCTCCGACTTGATCTGAGCCCGAATCGTTTTGGCTGTGGCTGTGGCTTTTTAGCCCCTCTGGTGGAGCGTGGAGCAGGCACCGGAGTTGGGGCTTTATCCTCAGGTAAATGTTGATTAGTCTCCGTCTCAGTCTCGCTGTCCAACTCAATAAGAACCGACCGATTTGTTACAGAGGTATCAGCTTGGTCAGAATCATTTACAAGTGCACAGCAGGAGCTGGGTTGCTCTGAGGGTTCGACTGGAACTGAAACCGGCGAAGTTGGTGAGCATAGGGCAGATGGTGAGCTCAGGCCAAGTGAAGATCTCCTGTCATTGTTAATTTTGGCAACTACCTGAAAGATATAGTTGTCCATAGTGTTTTGTGCAGGGGATAACTTTTTGCCGGGCATACTTCACAATCAAACAATGTTTTCAGAAACACGTGGCAAACCAGGCTTTCCAAGAGAGAGACAATAAAATAAATAGCCCACAGCTATAACACAAGCTCACCTCCTCAAATCAGGTTTTCGTGCAGAGTAACAGGCCCAACCCAACCCTGGCCAACCTCGGACGGCCTCAGACGGCCCGCCCTTTGTCCGGGCTTCGTCCGGGCGTCCCGCGACGCGGAGGGAGCAGCGGATTTCTAGCGCCTCCGGGCGCGGTGACCCCGCTGGAGTGGTTCCGGGTCGCTGGGCAGGCTGGGAGATGTAGTCTCCCTCCACTCGGCGGCCGCTAAGGTAACTACAGCGGCGGCAGGAGGGAGACCGGGGCTCAGCGAGGGCTCAGTGAGGCAGGAAGACGGAGCAAGGCAGGAATGACCAGCAGCAATGCAGTAGCCTCACAAAAGACAGAACACCCGCTCTGCCGAGGGAGCAGCGGATTTCTAGCGCCTCCGGGCGCGGTGACCCCGCTGGAGTGGTTCCGGGTCGCTGGGCAGGCTGGGAGATGTAGTCTCCCTCCACTCGGCGGCCGCTAAGGTAACTACAGCGGCGGCGGGAGGGAGACCGGGGCTCAGCGAGGGCTCAGTGAGGCAGGAAGACGGAGCAAGGCAGGAATGACCAGCAGCAATGCAGTAGCCTCACAAAAGACAGAACAATATTCATTAATGACTCCTTGAGTTTCTTATGCCTCAGATAAATATTGTCTGCACAATATTTTGTAAAATGCAATATTTCATCCACAGAAAAGAGGCACAGCAGGTTCAATAGTAATGGAAACAGCCAAACCATGTGGAGTATTTGAATAAATCAGGGTTATTGGAGCTGACATTTCTGTCCTCAAGCTCACAGGAGAAATATGCATTGGTTCCTTTGGAACTTCAGTCATCAACGGAGCATTAGGTCCCTCAGGTGTACTCATTTGCATCAAGTCTCTACTCCGTGTCTCATGATAAGGTGGTGGATGGTTCAGTAATAACTCATTCAAAATCTTGTCACCTATGTCACTCTCTTCTCCCTCTTTCCCAGTTTCAGTTTTGTCTGTCTTTAGGTGCTTCTTTGTCTCCTTTCTCTAGGCCCTTACTTCTCCCTCAACCTGTCAAACTAGATACAATTGTGTTCCATGCATTATATCTTCTTTCCAAATTTTCTGTTGCACATCACATCTAGCTTCTACATGATGATCCATTGTTCTTCTATACCTTACTTGGTATTTATCTCTATCTTTTGTGGAACAATATGCTCCCTAGTATTCAAAACCTCAAGAACAGTTGGTCTAACGGGCAGTTTCATTTTGTATATTCTTTTCCTTACATTTCTTTCAATCTGCAAAGTAAATGTCCGATACCAAGAGAACTGTAATTCCTCATCCTTCTCAGTAAACGTATGCCAAAACTTGAGCCACAGACATGGATGTAACCTTTTCTCCATCATGACAATGTTTCCTGGTGTACCCTTGGGTGGTACCTCTAGCTTCTTTTTGTTAAATGTGGTCTAATTTTTCTTTAGTAATCTTCGTAATAACTGGAAAATTTCATTTTTAATGAATTCTGTATTCACAAGGGATTTTCTTTAAATTCAGGAAATGTTACTCTCCCACAATCCACCTGTTTGGCAGATTCTACCAATGACAGCGCAGCTCTTATGACGTAGTCCTCCAATCCCAGCACAGCTTTACACCACCCAACCTATCACAGCGCAGCACACTGTGATGTCAAACTTGTTCCTCACACTAGCTCACCCTCCTTCACAATTTCTTCTGAGCTTTTTTCTCAAGATAAAATATGACAATCCAATGCAAGCAACAAATAAAGGATATCCGTACTCACAAGGTAACTAAACTTTTTACACTCATTCACTGCAATGAAACTTCGACCAGCAGTATTCCACCCTTAATTGATATAGTTAGTCCCTGCACACCTGCACACCTAAGACCAGCAATACCAATTGTTTACAACTAACACATGAAAAGAACTCTTCACAAGGTATTGATAATGACATCTCATGATCAACACCACAAACCAGCAGACAACTTACTCAGTGTCTTCTACAGTGAGATAACCTGTCAGTAAATATCTGGAAATCTTAGGTCACGATGGACCCGTTTACAACTTCAACTTTGCACAAAATCTCCACACTCACACATGGACTTTAACCGTGAGGACTTTAACCACTTCACTCCACTCAACAACACACAGCAAATTCAAAAAAATGCATTCTTAAGCAAAGCAATAGCAATGTGCATCCTTATTGATACTCACACTCCTTTGCTGCTGTTACACATTGAATCTATCCAGAGTGATACTCCATCAGCACTCCATCATACCTTCTCCTTGCAGAACCAAAAATTCTTTGGACTTGTCCTAAGGACTATTTTAGGTACCCTAATATTTCACTTCACTAGGCAGAACCATAGCTCTGCTACCAGATTTGTTGCAGCATGCAGTGTGCATAAGGCTTTTTCTCTTGTACTATTTCATGTGCTTCCTTTCTTTACTACTCTAACCTTTCTGGGCCCTCTACAATTAGGCAGTCTGACGCATTTCCATTCCCACAGAGGCAATGATCCTCTGATAAATCTTTCTACGCTAATCGGATAGGGGAAAATAGGGAGACCAACTCCACATTAGTTATCTAATGAGGACCAATAATTGTCAGCCAAATCACACGTTAGAAATCAAATTTACGTACACCATTCTTAAGACCATACTGTAAAAATAAAGAGTAGCAAATGGAAGACCCAAACTCCTAAAGAAGTTAAGTTGTGTGAGGATTATGCAAACCAAAAGCTCTTCAATCGCAAAACAGAACAAAAGAAGTAAAATCTGATGTTCTGATAGAGCTCACTTATTCTCTCAACAACACATTCAAACAGAAGCATAGTTTGAATGGAAGAACCAACGGGACTTAATTATAGACTCAGACAAGATTTAGATTCATTTGGTTATTGTACTAAAGATACTCCCGCCATCGGATGTATGACGATACGACGCGTACCGTCACAACGCGTGCTGTTACAACGCGTTTTTTACAACACAAGTCGTGACAACGACTTGCGTTGGGGGGTGCGGATCGAGAATATTTTAATTTACTATTCTAACACCAGTCCCCGTGGACACTAGGGAAGGTGTTGGAATAGTAGATTAACTATTCCTAATCCTGTAGCGCCCTCCAGCGCAAGTCGTGGTTACGACTTGCGTTGTAAAGGACGCGTCGTAACAGCACCGCGTTGAAACATCCGCGGTGTAACGGATGTTTCCCCCCGCCATCAAGCCCTCCATAGCCTCAAACCCGCCACTGTGCCGACAGAGTACGCGCACGGGACTTCATCCAAGCCCATCGTGAAACTGACTTCATTCACTTCCGGAGCCGCCATTGCAGTAGCCCCCGTTCCCCCCCCCCCACAAGTTCCCTTCTCTCGAACTTGTCGGCTAAAAAGGCTCTACCTAACAGGCATGAATGAAATGTCCTGATGATGATCCGTATATTTCCCCAATGGATCGAAAATTCCGTCGACACTTTAAAACACCTCATACGCCCAAAATGTTCAATTGTTACGCTGTAAAGGTGTTCCTCGCGATTTGTTCTCTTGATACTGGATATTTTTTCTGTGTAACAAACCATAAGATTTGCCTGAGCCCCCTGTTGTTCCTTTCTCCCCTGTTTTGTATTCAATTGGTTAAGTAGGACACAGGCTTGTGCCCCGTTTTATGTATTACTGTGTAACCACTGTTTAATTACTTATAAGTAAATATTAAACCTCTGTCCGCCTTGACACGTCCACTTAATATAGCAACGATTGAGTCTATATTCATTGATTGGTTTCGTATTTTCGTACTTCCCTAGGGACCACTGTTGTTTAAATATAAGCTTGCATTAGGGCACCAAACATTTAAACAAATCTTTATTGTATGATCATTAATAAGATTTAGTTTGTGAAGTTCCAAACTCCCACTACCATTAAGGCAGCAGGATTGTCTAAATTTCTAACAGCTCAGGTCTTACAAAAGGGGGAAAGTTCAATCTTGAAGTCTAATAGGGTTGAGTTCATTAGCTTAGAGCTAAAGATATAAGGAATTTGGAAAATAGAACTCAGTCCATCAGCTATGAATTGTAGCATTGACAAATAGTCAAAAATAATAGATCGATCAGCATTGCATCTGGGTCTCAAAATGCAAAAATCAGTATGGTGGTCATTGCCCCTCATCTGGGGTTTCTTCTTTTAAAGAGTTTTTTTACAATCTCCAGTGGCATTGCATCACACCACCATCGAAAGACTACCACATGTCCATATTCACAACATGTCACCTGAGATGATTGAAACATCAAGCTGGTTTCCCAGGCAAGTCATGAGAAACAAGAAATTGTGTGTTTTCACAGGCCTACCACTGGTAGTAAAGAAATACAAAGTTGTTACTTATAGCCATTGCTTAAATGTTATTCCCACTGGAATATTTCACTATAAACATCAAAGAAGCATTCAGGAATATCAGGTGGAACATGTACGGGACAAATAAGCAACATTTTACTTGCAAAGAATGATTCATTGTATTTAATCAGGGGAAGGGTCAGCAGTAGCAAAAAAAGCATGTTGAAAGACCAGATAAACGTTTAAATAAAATGAGCTTTTAATTTACTTCAAATATAATTGAATTAAATCAATTCAATTGAAGAATATGTATATTTTCACAAAATATTATTAAATGAAAATGGCTAACATTAGAAATGCCCTCCTACCACAATTTTTCACAACATTCATATAAATGCACATTTTCTAATTTCCTCCTAGAAAATGTGTTTTTCATATTTCATAAACAATAGAATCACTAGTATCATATTGCTAAATATCAAGCTTGTACTTCATTGTTACACAGTTTTACACTGACTTTTCTAATTGGTGCATTCTCAGCAAAGAGCATGAAAAACAATAGGAAACTTAGCATCAAAATGTTCATCAATATACATTAATAAGCAACATATACTTTAAAGTTCATGTTGGACTTGGCCCTTTTGGCAGGTTCACGTCAAAACTTGTTGCAATTTCCTACCTGCTTTTGTAACCTGGTGTTGGTGATTTTAGGCCTCTGCACACTTTTTCACTGTAGTCCAGTGTAAAGTGCGTGCGCTCTCTGTGTATGTGTGTTGAGAGTGGCCTGCCCTCCCATAGGACTGCATGGGGATATGTCTGTCCACGGTAGTTCCTGATATGTGGGGAGTGCTGGGTCGAGTTTGGTATGTGCAAACTCGTGAGATTGAATGCTGCGCGATGATGTGTGCAGATTTAATGTGTCTAGTGGAGAAGTGCCACTTCTAGAAGTTGGCATGTCTGTGCAGTAAATGTGAATTGACTGCCTGGCTTGTGATTGGCTGGAGCTGGCTGGTGTGCCTGGCTCCAGGAGTCAGGATGGGTCTGCCCCAGTGGTGAGTGGAGAGATCTGCATGTTGATGGGAGGAGGAGTGCACCTGGGACCTGAATAGGGCTGGGCCTTCCCTCCACAATGCTGGCTCCACCCCCTTTTGTGTGTCTGATGTCCCTGACCCATCCTGTGAATAGGCAGAGGGGCTGAGCAAAACAAAGTGCTCCAGAACCTGTTGCATCTGGTTCGCCCTTGCCTGCACCCTTGTAGACAAAGGATTCCTGTGTATAAAAAGGGGCTGTGACCCCATGAAAGATGTTCTTGTTCCTACTTGAATCTAGCAGGGGCGTGCTGCTGCTGGGGTCCAGGGGAAGGCTTGCCTCCCTGGGCCCTGCCCAGCTCCTGGATGCCTGATGGACTTTCCCTGGAAACCTTTGTCTGTGTTTCCTTGCTTGCAGACTTCTGAGACCCTTTCTTTATCTTTGCCCAGGCTTGTTGCAGCCTAAGCGCCCTGGGAGCGCTTTTTAAGGAGAAGACTGGTGCCTTTGCCCTAGCGCTTAGAGAGCGCTACTTTGTGCCTTTGCAGCTCTGGGCTGCTGTCTAGGGATTCCCTGCAAGTTGGCCGCTTAACTTTCACTTCATAGTGCGCAGGTGCCCACCCTGCGTCTTCGTTTTAATGTGGTAACCACTGCGGATGCCTACCCCGCCTATTAGGGTCTTACGCGGTTGCCCACCCCACTCCTACCTTCATTTTTGCGCTCGATGGAGCCTACCCCTCGTTTTGCACCAAAAAAGAATCACTGCCGCGGCCTGTGCTCCCAAACCGGAAGTCAGGCACCTCCTGCCCGTGACATGGGTGGGGCCTGAAATCCAGCCGAAAGAGGCGAGGGCAATGTGGGGCAGAGCGCAGGAAGAGTGTGCCGGTGGAGCCTCGCAGGCTCGACATCCGAGTCCCGAGTCCCAGGAGGGGGCCCGGGTGAAACGGGGAAGTGGCGGCTGAGGCCGCCGATAGCAGCGCGGGGCTCCCGTGATGGAGGAGAGAGCCCCGCGTCGCGCTGCACGAAGTTGCCCCAGAGCCTGCCTTCCGCCAGTGAAGAGAGCAGCCCGGTGAGCAAGGGCTGGACGGGGGACATGCTCGCCACATTTCCTGAGCAGGCCCGCCGGTGCGGGATGCCCCATTGACGTGGCAGGATTTTCGCAGAGCCCCGTGAGGCTCCATGGGGGCAGGTTGATTTTTAGCGCCAGTGCTCGCCCTCAGGGCATAATTGTTTTAGAGCCGTGTGGGTCCAACGGAGCCCCCTTTGATTTTAGAGTCCCCATGAGGGGCTTGGTACACATTATTTTAAGAGCCCCGTGTGGCTCAATGGGGGCAATATTATTCTTGGCGCCAATGCGCTCCACAGTACTTGGGGGCCCGTGCGTTTCCTCTATTTTGCGCCCACTTATTACAGGAGCCAGTGTGTTCAAGGGGGCATGTGTATTTTAAGAGCCCAGTGTGGCTCCAGCGCTGGGCACATTTGTTTTCAGAGCCTAGAGGGCTCCAAGGTGCACATTATTTGTTCTAGAGCCTAGAGGGCTCCAACGTTTGGGCGCAGCTTTATTCCCAAGGGCTAGTGAGAGCCTGTGCCGCATTTTTGCTGTCCCAGCCGCCAGGAAGTAGTGGGCAGCTGCACCGTTTAGGCGCAGTTCCAGTGAGAGTCCCTGAGAGGGACAGAAGTGGCACAGAGGTGCCAGGCCTTCCACAGATGGGCAGCACTTAGTGCCAGCTGCAGTGTTTAGGCACCCCAGTGATTGTCCTCAGCTGCCCAGCAAGTAGTGGGCAGCTGCAATGTTTAGGTTTGCGCACATGCGCACCCCGGACAGGCGCTGCATTGGCAGCGCGCCCTGACATTCTGAACACAGGGCATTTGAGCCCCTTCTTGGATGGCCAGTTGGCCAGGAGGGGCTGGTATGTGGAGAGGGCGCAAGACCCTAATGTGATTATGTGCTCATGATTGTGGTGCTAGGAAATGTACTGTGTATAGTATGTTTTGCGCACCCTGTATCTGATACCTCTAAAACTGTGGTTTATGATTATGAGGTTGTTTTATCTATGTAGGTTTGTGTTAGTGAGATTGTACTTCACTCTGTGCTTTACGCCCCTAATGTGAGTTATACTTCGAAGGTAGGGTCTAATGTGTTTAGACTAGTGAGGAGATTGCATAATGTAGTTTATGTTACAGGTTGAGGTGGAGTACAGTGATTACCAGTAGTTAATGGTTGTAGGTTTATGATCTATTTTTACTTGTACCAATTTCTGCTAAGTGTTGATTCTGACAGTGGCCCACGTGGCCCTGTCCTGTGTAAAGAATCCCTTGTGAATATTGCCCGTGTCAGTTGGCACAATGTATATTGTGTGATTACTATCTGATGTGTTTTAGAATACAAAAGTTACTTTTTATATAACCTTGTGTGGAGTTCCTTTTGTAGTGTGCCTGGGATGTTTTTGCTGTGTGCGTGCGCAAATGCTTTACACATTGCCTCCGGGATAAGACTGTCTGCTCGTGCCAAGCTACCAAAGGGGTGAGCAGGGGTTATCTTTGGCATGTATCTTCCTTGCCCTGACTAGAGTGGTGGTTTCTGCCTGGCTTCGGCGCACGCCTTAGCCAATCAAATATCCCAGTTCTAACTTTGGTGATCAGCGGTGAGGATTAGGACTTGTGTTTGCGCAGTACCACAGCGACAACTGGCTACATTATATCTTCATTTTAGATAGTCACATGTTAGTGATGATTGTTTTTTATTTTGGTTTTCCTCAGGAGTGTCATTTTCAAATGGTGTTCCTGCGCTTTTATGTTTAGTGGCAGAAGAGAGAAAATGACAGGGCGGGACGCCAGTAGGTGGGGAGGTTCCCATAGATAGGGAGCCCCTTGCTGGGTCCAGTGCCCAATCCTTGTTCCTGTCTCCAGAGGTGTGGGTAGATAGGAGAGAGGGAGTGTGGAGGAGAAATGGCTAGCTCGGAGGGTGGTTATCCTCTGAGTGTTGTGTGTGTGTCTGGATTCCCCAGTATGGTAGGATCCAGTGGTGGCAGCTAAAGTGTGTCCAGTGCGTGAATTCCCATTCCCAGTTCCCAGAGTATGGTGCCTGGTGCTCAGTAAGAGGGGTACAGGTTGAGAGTCAGGGGCAGTGAGGAACTGTCTCACCAGTCTGGAGGGGGCATGTGGATGAGTGGTGTGTTGCCCTGGAGGAGTAGGTGTGAGTCCTTTGTTTGACAAGAAGCTTGCACGGGAGGTGTACCTCTGGTGGTGTGCGGAAGGTCCTTAAGTGGCCCTGGAGGAGTAGGTGTGAGTTCTTTGTTTGATAAGAAGCTTGCACTGGAGGTGTACCTCTGGTGTGCTCGAGGTCCTGCAAAGGCACTGGACGAGTGAGTGTGAGTTCTTTGTTTGATAAGAAGCTTGCACAGAAGTTGGACCTCTGGCGGTGTGCTAGAGGTCTTGCAGATGCATTGGGGAGTGATTCCAACAGGATGGATGTCTGTATAGTCTGGTCCTGTGTGGCGGAAGAGGTTCATGTGTAGCCCAGCTAGGTCCCAGTAGAATGGGAAGGGTGTAGGGGCCCACCTCCTGTCTCAGAAGAGAAGGAGTGGGAGGGTATGTGTGTCTCCATGTGCCCCCAAACCCTGTCTCAGGGCCTGGAGGGTTCCCCAAGGGAGCGCCAGGTCGAGGCCTAGGCTGTACTTACAGGTCATTTGAGGAGGATCTTCCTGTGTCTAGAGGGTGGGGAGTTTCTGTAACCAGATCTCTGGCAGTCCTGGTGTTGGGCAGTACCGCTCCTAAGTGGAGGGTGCAGAAGTCCTGGTTGAGGGGTGAGAGGGGGACAACCAACCCCAGTGGAAAAGCCAGTGGGTCAGGGGCCAGCCAGAAGCGCTGAGCCATCCATGAGTGACCATGGTTGTCGCCACATCTGTTCTGAGAGCCAGGCAGACTGTCACACAACACATTAGTGATGTGTCACCCTCAAGGGGGCATGCATGCTGCCCATGAAGTCCTGGTTCGCTGGGCATTCCAGGAGGGGGGGAAGGCCAGCTTCGGGTTGTAGCCTGACCTGGAAGGTAGGGCATCTGTAATCAGTGTCCTGGCCGGGTTGCCTTCTAGGGGTACCCCTGTGAACATAGTAAGGACCTATCTGAAAGGAGAGGGAACCTGTGTTTCCCAGAAGGGGTGGTGCAGGCCTTGCCGGGATCCTTAGGGTCCCTGGCTGACTATGGTAGTACTACCCTGAGAGCAGGTGCAGCCCATCTTGAAGGAGGGGGAGCCTGCTCTACAGTGGGAGGGAGCAGAACTCTGGAAGGGGGTGCAGAGGCAGGGAGTCCTCGCCTCTGACCCCAGTGCATCCGGTGAATGTAGATCCCAGGCAGTAGACCAGTGATGGAGAGAGGTCCTGAACTGGTGGGAGAGTTGTGTTCTGGAGGGTGCTTCCCTGGGAGGGTGCGGAACCCCAAAAGTAGAGGTAGGGTGGGGCATTCTTGCCCGTGACCTCTGGTCAACCTGAGGGTGCGGACCCTAGGTTGAAGGATCAGTGGTAGTTTGGAACTACACTGAGAAGGAGAGTGGAGAATGGCTATTGTGTGCCAGAGGTTAATGCTTACCACTCTGTGGATTGGCCAGGACCTGTGACATCTGGATGGCCTAGGGCCTGGTCCTGGCCATGGACAACCAGAGAGTACCAGTGGGGTATCCTAGTTGGGCCAGAGAGTTCTTGTTTAGAGGAAACCATGTGGGTTCAGAATGGCGCAGAACCCGAGGGTGTCCCTGCCGTGCGGGCCCGTGTCCGTGTTCTATCGCCCAAAGCAGGGAAGCCCATCAAGGGAGTGATTGGTCTACCCTGCATTTTGGCTGGAAGGGGGTTGTGTTGGACTTGGCCGTTTTGGCAGGTTCACCCCGAAACTTTTTGCATTTGCCTAGCCTGTTTCTGTAACCTGGTGTTGCTGATTTTAGGCCTCTGCGCACTTTTTCACTGAGGTCCAGTGTAAAGTGCGTGCGCTCTCTGTGTATGTGTGGTGAGAGTGGCCTGCCCTCCCATAGGAATGCATGGGGATATGTGTGTCCACAGTAGTTCCTGATGTGTGGGGAGTGCAGGGCCAAGTTTGGCATGTGTGAAATCATGAGATTGAATGCTGCGCGATGATGTGTGCAGATTTAATGTGTCTAGTGGAGAAGTGCCACTTCTAGAAGTTGGCATGTCTATGCAGTAAATGTGAATTGACTGTCTGGCTTGTGATTGGCTGGAGCTGGCTGGTGTGCCTGGCTCCAGGAGTCAGGATGGGTCTGTCCCGGTGGTGAATGGAGAGATCTGCATGTTGATGGGAGGGAGGAGTGCACCTGGGACCTGAATAGGGCTGGGCCTTCCCTCCACAATGCTGGCTCCACCCCCTGTGGTGTGTCTGATGTCCCTGACCCATACTGTGAATAGGCAGATGGGCTGAGCAAAACAAAGTGCTCCAGAACCAGTTGCATCTGGTTCGCCCCTTGCCTGCACCAAAGGATTCCTGTGTATAAAAAGGGGCTGTGACCCCATGAAAGATGTTCTTGTTCCTACTTGATTTTACCAGGGGCGTGCTGCTGCTGGGGCCCAGGGGAGTGCTTGCCTCCCTGGGCCCTGCCCAGCCCCTGGATGCCTGATGGACTTTCCTTGGAAACCTTTGCCTGTGTTTTCTTGCTTGCAGACTTCTGGGACCCTTTCTTTACCTTTGCCCAGGCTT
Organism: Lissotriton helveticus; assembly: GCF_964261635.1. Taxonomy (NCBI): domain Eukaryota; kingdom Metazoa; phylum Chordata; class Amphibia; order Caudata; family Salamandridae; genus Lissotriton; species Lissotriton helveticus. The sequence goes on along the minus strand of NC_136059.1, from coordinate 1,272,884,038 downwards.
GTTGTAGCCTAAGTGCTCTGGGAGCGCATTTTAAGGAGAAGACTTGTGCCTTTGCCCTAGCTCTTAGAGAGCGCTTCTATTTGTGCCTTTGCAGCTCTGGGCTGCTGTCTAGGGATTCCCTGCAGTATGGCCGCTTCATAGTGCGCAGGTGCCCACCCTGCGTCTTCCTTTTAATGTGGTAACCACCGGGGGTGCCTACCCAGCTTATTAGGGTCTAGCGCGGGTGCCCAACCCGCTCCTACCTTCATTTTTGCGCTCGAGGGAGCCTACCCCTCGTTTTGCACCAAAAAAGAATCACCTCCCCGGCCCGTGCTCCCAAACCGGAAGTCAGGCACCTCCTGCCCGTGACATGGGCGGGGCCTGAAATCCAGCCGGAAGAGGCAAGGACAACTTGGGGCACAACGCATGAAGAGTGTGCTGCTGGAGCCTCGCAGGCTCGACATCCGAGTCCCGGGTCCCAGGAGGGGGCCCGGGTGAAACGGTGAAGTGGCGGCCGAGGCCGCCGATAGAAGCGCGGGGCTCCCGTGATGGAGGAGAGAGCTCCGCGTCATGCTGCACGAAGCCGCCCCAGAGCCTGCCTTCCGCCAGTGAAGAGAGCAGCCCGGTGAGTAAGGGCTGGGCGGGGGACATGCTCGCCGCATTTCCTGAGCAGGCCCACCGGTGTGGGACACCCCATTGACGTGGCAGGATTCTTGCAAAGCCCTGTGTGGCTCCAAGGGGGCAAGTGTATTCTTAGCGGCAATGAGCTCCAAAGTACTTGGGGGCCCGTGCGTTTCCTCTATTTTGCACCCACTTATTACAGGAGCCAGTGTGTTCAAGAGGGCATGTGTATTTTAAGAGCCCCATGTGGCTCCAGCGCTGGGCACATTTGTTTTCAGAGCCTAGAGGGCTCCAAGGTGCACATTATTTGTTCTAGAGCCTAGAGGGCTCCAACCTTTGGGTGCAGCTTTATTCCCAAGGGCTAGTGAGAGCCTGTGCCACATTTTTGCTCTCCCAGCTGCCCAGCAAGTTGTGGGCAGCTGCACCGTTTAGGCGCAGTTCCATTGAGAGTCCCTGAGAGGGACAGAAGTGGCACAGAGGTGCCATGCCTTCCACAGCTGTTCAGCACTTAGTGCCAGCTGCAATGTTTAGGCCCCCCCAGTGATTGTTCTCATTTGCCCAGCAAGTAGTGGGCAGTTGCAACGTTTAGGTTTGCGCAAATGGCGCACTCCAGACAGGTGCTGCATTGGCAGCGTGCCCTGACATTCTGGACACAGGGCATTTGAGCCCCTTCTTGGATGGCCAGTTGGCCAGGAGTCTGGTATGTGGATAGGGCGCAAGGCGCTAATCCGATTATGTGCTCATGATTGTAGTGCTATGAAATGTACTGTGTATAGTATGTTTTGCGCACCCTGTATCTGATACCTCTAAAACTGTGGTTTATGATTATGAGGTTGTTTTACCTATGTAGGTTTGTGTTAGTGAGATTGTACTTCACTCTGTGCTTTATGTCCCTAATGTGTGTTATACTTAGGAGGTAGGGTCTAATGTGTTTAGACTAGTGAGGAGATTGCATAATGTAGTTTATGTTACAGGTTGAGGTGGAGTACAGTGATTACCAGTAGTTACTGGTTGTAGGTTTATGATCTATTTTTACTTGTACCAATTTCTGCTAAGTGTTGATTCTGACAGTGGCCCACGTGGACATGTCCTGTGTAAATAATCCCTTGTGAATATTGCCCGTGCCAGTTGGCACGATGTATATTGTGTGATTACTATCTGATGTGTTTTTAGAAAACAAAAGTTATTTTTATATAATCTTGTGTGGAGTTCCTTTTGTAGTGTGCCTGGGATGTTTTTGCTGTGTGCGTGCGCAAATGCTTTACACATTGCCTCCGGGATAAGCCTGTCTGCTCATGCCAAGCTACCAAGGGGGTGAGCAGGAGTTATCTTTGGCGTGTAACTCCCTTGCCCTGACTAGAGTGGTGGTTTCTGCCTGGCTTTGGCGCAAGCCTTAGCCAACCAGAAATCCCAGTTCTAACAGTTAATTATCGCAACTTGTTTATATGTGTTAGTGTTGTCTTATGAATGTGTTGTCTATCTCTTCACGTTTTAAAGCACGATTTTACGATGCTTCTACTTCACTTGTGTCATGTGTCACTGTGTCTTAACGTGTGCAATGTGTACTTTCAACCTTTTGTCTCTTTTGTGTATAAACATGTTGTGTAACATGATTTTTAAACTCGTGCTTTATCAGCACAAATATAGATGTACAGGCTCACTTACAACCAAAACACATACATTTAAAGGGCATGTTGACATATGATATGAATTCACGCTAACTTCCCTGCATGCACTTAAGATATTATTACATTCTCGGATGTGAAAGCCCCCTAACTTCTCCACACCTATGTGCAACGCCCTTATCCAACACTGTACAGCACAATATTCACGGATCTACTACACATCCTTATACTGCACTGTGTGGAAATTATTTCTCAAGAGCAATGAATGAGAATTGAATTCCATACAATTATCCTGCAGTAGGATTATGGCAGGAGGGAAGTTCCCCTACATCTGTTATGTGAAAGATTTAGGCGAGATGCCTAGATTATTTCTACAGAGATGAACTGTCAGAACCTGTTGATTATGCGTGAAGTCAGATTAAGGGATTCCAGCCTGTGCGGTATTATAAAGCTTAGTGTAAGAACCGCATGTCACAAAACAATTCCAGCCTTCTAAAGAGTAACAAAAATGAGAAACTTCACTCATAGTATACTTTACTACAAAAAAATCCAATTGTGAGTCTACACATGCCTTACCGGCTCAACCCAACACGAATTTCGGACATGGTTGTAACCTGGTTTACCCTTCGTTCAAAATATAGCTTTTACAGTTCACAGCAGAGGATTTTTTCCCCCCTGTTCTCGTCAGCATGGTATTGTTTCCCGGTGTTAGATTCGTGTAAAGGGCGAATGGTACGGGAGGCAGTCCTCTGAACGAATTGGACCCGTTTTCCATTGAAGAAACCAAAACAGGGGAAGCGCGTCTGTGATTGTTCAGCATTTTTGAGAAACATCGCCAAATGACCGAGAATGTACATTTTAGACAACAACGCCCTGCTGCCAAACCCATGCGGGAAATGGCATTATTAACATCTAAATAATCCATTATACAACAATGTGGGATGGCTCCCTGTATGTTACTGTTTCTTTATTATCTTATTTAAAAGGTTTATAGAGACATTTCTCGCTCGCGTGCCCCCTAGAGGGCCCTGCTGAGCACAGCATACATAAACTGCATACAGCCTCCACGCTGGGAGAGAGCCTCTCTTCAAGATAATGAGAGCAATTAAACTGCTGCAGTCTCTGAGCTGTGGCACGTCTGTCACACGCCCTAGCTCGGGAGGCGAAGCTAATGCAGGAGGTCTAGGGAGGAGAGTAAGCCCAGTCGAAAAAGGGTATAAAGGATTTTAAACAACCAGCCAGCACCGCTTAACTCCGTAATGGAGATGAGATAGGCCTGAAGGCTGCCAACAAATGCAAGTGCGCCACAAACGCCATATGGCGCCATTTTGCCCATTTTGCCCATTTTGCCCATTTTGCCCATTTTGCCCATTGGGGAAAGGGGGGGGGGGGAGAAAGCACCGACCCGAGACTCAATGTAAGTGTGATAAAGGCCGCTTTATTGGAAGCAGGTGCATCCTACACAATAACATCCTCGGCCTGCGCCGCACAATCTAAACCTCATAAATATGTAATTTCCTGCCTCACCCCCACCCCCTCCCCTAACTGATTCCCACAATCCACAAACATTAACCATTAGCATAACGTCAATTTGCCTCTCCACCTGGCTAAATACTTTATTGTGCTAGACCTACCCCCCGATACTCCAAACAGTTCTCCACTCTTCCCCCATATATTAGGAAGAAACGCCCTACATACATAATGCACCCCACACCTGCTCCAGCGACATGCGAAAACCCCCCCCACCCAATCCAAAATTGAAAACCCCTTTTTGCACATAATACAAAACATTGTAAATAGCCTTGAAAAGCCCTTGCGCAATTCGCCACAGATTCGAAGCACTTGTCGGCTACCACATTTTCATCTATACAATAAAGAGCAATGATCCACAAAGCAAGAACTCTTCCGCTGCTATTGAGCCTAAGGACACCAAAATGCGCCGTCCACCAACTTATCACCCCGGTCACCCCTTCATGCACCAGCCTCCAACAAAAAATTTGCCCAAAATCCCCAGTGCCCCCAAACTCCTCCGCAAAGGAAAATCCCCCGTAAAGAGCATCGCCTGCCCGTGGGCACCCCCCCCCCCCCGAATCATGGCCCAGGGAGGGAGGGAGGGAAAAAATTGTCCACCCGCCACCCCCCGCCCGGCGGCCGAGACACCTCACTTAAAATGGTGTCTCTGCCTCGTGGCCGGGCGGATCCTAAAGCCCCGCCCAAAAGGGGGCCCAACCCAGCCCCGCCCCCCAGCCCAAAAACTACCAAAAAACACCTAACCCCGGTCCCGTGACGGCGCCATCCCTACCCCCCCCCCCTCTCCCCGGCCCCAAATTCCCCCGGGCGGGGCAGGCCTCCCTACGGTCGGCCCCCCCTCCCAGGACCCCATTGGGGCCCATTGGGGAAAGGGGGGGGGGGGAGAAAGCACCGACCCGAGACTCAATGTAAGTGTGATAAAGGCCGCTTTATTGGAAGCAGGTGCATCCTACACAATAACATCCTCGGCCTGCGCCGCACAATCTAAACCTCATAAATATGTAATTTCCTGCCTCACCCCCACCCCCTCCCCTAACTGATTCCCACAATCCACAAACATTAACCATTAGCATAACGTCAATTTGCCTCTCCACCTGGCTAAATACTTTATTGTGCTAGACCTACCCCCCGATACTCCAAACAGTTCTCCACTCTTCCCCCATATATTAGGAAGAAACGCCACTCGAGGGACGAGCTAACGGTCCTCGACCCCCCCCTAGGACTCCCCCTCCTTAAACCCAGGACGCGCCACCTGCCCCATTCGGCCGGACCACCTCCTAACTACATGGCTGCCGCGGCCCCCCCTCAAACCCTGTGCTGTCCGGTCCACGCGTTCCAACCGCCGGCAGGTCCTCCCCCCTAACCACAGGGCCATGCCCTCCGTCCCAATGTATAGGGCCATGCCCTCCGTCACCACGCATAGGGCCATGCCCTCCGTCACCACGTATAGGGCCATGCCCTCCGTCACCACGTATAGGGCCATGCCCTCCGTCACCAATGTATAGGGCCATGCCCTCCGTCACCAATGTAAAGGGCCATGCCCTCCGTCACCAAGATCCAGGGCCATGCCCTCCGTCACCAACGTCTCGGGCCTTGCCCTCCGTCACCAACGTATAGGGCCATGCCCTCCGTCACCAACGTATAGGGCCATGCCCTCTGTCTCCAATGCGTAGGGCCATGCCCTCCGTCACCCATGCCTAGGGCCATGCCCTTCGTCACTAACTGTATAGGGCCATGCCCTCAGTCGACGTCACCCCCGGGGCGTGCCTCCTGGTCGCGGAACGAGCTCCCAACAGATATGCCGCACTAACACGGGGCCGTGCCCCCTCTCTGGCGCCCAGGGCCCTCCCCCGTCCACACCAGGCCTGATAAGCCGCTCGGCGCCTGCAGGCAGCCCGCCGAGCCGGCCGTCCCACCAGAGAGAAGCCCTCCGGATGCGTGTCCCACACCTGCGCCCGTCCGCCAGGAAGAAACCCCTGCCGCAGTGCCCTCAACCCCCCCGTCACCTACCACACCCCGCAGCCCCCGACATGGCAGCGGCACCGTTCGGCGTCAGACCCCCCTGCGCGACGCGACCCCCCCCCGTCCTCCGGCGGGCGTGCTTCCTGACCACGGAGTCGAGCTCACAACGGAGAATGCCCACACCGACATGGGACCGTGCTTCCTCTCTGGCGCCCAGAAAAAAGTCCTCCACACAGTGCGACACCCCCAGAGCCTGTCCGCCAGGAAAAAGCCCACTGCGAAGAACATACCTCTCACCCCCGCGCGACTCGAAACGCCCGCGGCCCCTTGAAACGTTAATTATGTTTGCCGCATTCACAAGTGCATTTTCAGACATCCTGTAAGGTGTTGCACTCTAGGACTTCAATTGTGAAAATTGTCACTTTGATAAAATTTGTAGAGCTTGCCTCCTTGTTTCCTACTAATAAATTGATTCTACAGAAGAGATCAGCGTGGTACTCCGCAATGCATAGAAAAGATCACCAATATGTAAACGTGAAAGAGAAGTACGTATACAATTTAGAGCTCGGGATTCTAACACAACATGCCCGACCAGTAACCTGGGCCCAGATGTAACACATTTCCCTGAAAAGGAGGCGCCACGCGCAACCCCGCCTTACTCTCACGAAATCTGTGTAGCACAAAATTTACCAAGAGATGCCTTCTGCGCTACAGGAATGCGAACCGTTTGTCCCGCTACTACCCTTCCGCTGTCCCCCTGAAGCCAAATAACTCACTCGCCTATACACCACTCAAATACTTTCATATAGTGGATGACTGAGTGATGAAGTGAAATCAGAACTACGCAGTCTCGCTAGTGGACCCCCTTGACAGTTCGATAGTGCCATTCGCTGGCATCTGAGCAAATGCGAGGGCACAGCCACTGTGCTCCACCTGTATCAAAACAAGTCGGCATTCCCAAATGCCGTGAAACCGTAATTGTGCCTTTTTGCAAATTAAAATTAACCTTTCAACATGCACGAAAGGCTTTGTGGTTGCAAGTTTATGAAAGCCCAAAACTGCGATTACCTGACATTCCCTATTTAAGGAACGCCAAACAGATTTTCGGTACATGTCCTCCTCCTTTTTCCAACTAAGCCCTGAAGACGGACAGAATGTACCCACAGTAAAAGCAGTGCATTAGCTCCCGGTGGAGTACTGTATTAAACAAAGGCCCGTTGCATCCTATGCATGGCTGTATGAATTGGGGGTCTAGAGTATTCGAGAGACTGTTTCCTACCAGTGCTACGTACTCGCCAGGACCATCTGGGTGGCAGCACGTAACGCCTCAGACAGCCAGGACCAAAGGGGCAAAGTGCCGGCAGCCGTACCTTTGGTATATAAACTATGGACCTCTCAATTCAACCCAGGGAGCTGAGCAAATCCACCAGCGTGTGGAGCGCACGCAAAACTTCAATTGATGACAACTACCAAGAAATGCAGGGCCGAGAACCCCAAACCGTGTACCCATTTCAGTCCGTGTACCCATTTCAGTTGCCGGTCACTCCATCTAACCGTGACACATTGCATGGGCCACACCTTCCAGCTGTCCTTTAATCACTGCCAAGCAGAGCAAGACTTCCAACAAGTTCAAAGCTGCCTCCAACAGGTTACAATTAACCACTCCAGCAATATAGTATAACAATTAACTTAAAGCGAGCTCGAAGCCTCGAGCTTGACAGCTACTGAGCAGAAAATGTTCAGCTACCTATACGCACGGAAGATGGAAAAGTAGGCAACGCCCCTTTACCACGGTCGCATAATTCGGCCGTAGAGAGGAGCTAGGGTTATTACAGCGTTTTCTGCGCCGACATTTAATATAGAACAATTTAAGTACTTATCTCCTCCTGACCCGTCCCCTCAAAATACCCTACTCCGTCAAGTTTAAAAGCGCCCAGAAGCTGCTTTCATGACTTCAGGTAGGAATGCTACGGCAGCTCACTATGCCGGCGCTCTGTGCCAGCCATGAAATGCTCCTCGGAGTGACTGTGACCGCGGAAGTGCTGGCAAAGAGCACTAGAAGAGGCGCCCTCGTTGGCCGTGAGCAGGGACCTGCTGCCTTACCACCCGCAACTGTAAAGTTTTTAATAAGCTCTTCACGTTTAAAAGTTACATTTAAAACTTGAATACACTTGTCACCTTCAACTTTTAAACAGTCACGTTTTTCCCCGCTCAAATATTCAAAGAGGTAGCCGTGCTAGATGGGCTCACATCGCAAACACCAGTTTTTTATAAGCTTTTCACGTTTAAAAGTTTCATTTAAAACTTGAATACACTTGTCACCTTCATCTTTTAAACAGTCACGTTTTTTCCGCTCAAATATTCAAAGAGGTAGCCGGCTAGATGGGCTCACATCGCAAACACCAGTGTTTAGCGCGTTCAGAAGGCCTCAGCATTGTCAAACAAATGGGGCAGTGATGGTCACCTCGACTACACTAACACCCTCTATTTAGGAGTTGCAGAGACTGGTGACTCGCCTGCAGGCGGTCGGAAATGCAGCGGCTAGGTTTTTCTTGCGTCCACCCAGGTGTCCCTTGATCTCGTCTGCCCTTAAAGCCCTCCACTGGCTGCCTGTCAGGAAACTGACCCTCTTTAAAGCCCTGGTTCTGGTTCACAGGGCAGTGTACCTGCCCTTCCCTGGCTATCTGGCTAAGAAACTTGTCCCGTATCTCCCCTCCAGAACACTGCGCTTTGCCTCGCTTCTGTCGATTCCACGTGTTAAGCCTGTCCGAAAGGGTGGTAACGCTTTCTCTGTGTGGCTTCTAAAGCATGGAACAAGCTCCTACACAAATTGCTTGTGATCCCCTTTGAGACTATATTCTGCAGAAAGCATAAAACTTGACGTTTCTCTGTGGGCAGTAAAGCTAGTGTGTTTAGGGCGTGTACCGGGACACTCCTTAAGTAGCTGCGTGCTCTATAAATCTCCCATTCATTCATAGTACTGTGAGGAGCACATTGGAATCTCCGCCATTTTGGCATAAGTAACCAGGTTTGGAAAACAACTCTATGCAAATATTTCACCAGGCTCAGTATGTCCCACAAACTGTCTTCAACCACCATCTACCATCATACAAACAAGGTACTGCCCAGCTGCTATAATTACAACACTGTGGTTATTGCCTCCGCAGTTCGTGCCGTGCCTGCCCCAAATTAAACCCCGGCGGCCGTATGGACCCTTCGGGTAGAGGCAGCAGGACTCACCTAGTCCCACGTGGGAGCCTGACCGCCCGCACCAGGCAGAACAGGCCCATCCCGCTCGGTCGTGTGGAGCCGCAAGCTGCTCCCCGAGCTCCTCCGGTCTCCTGCGATGCCCGTGAAGCGTCCAGCCTGCCGGCGAATTCTAGCGACGACGGATGAGGTCGACACAATCCCCACAGCCCGAAAGTCCATTCCGACGAAATATTGTCCCAAATTTCGTCCAACCAAGTCAAAAAATTGTCCACCCGCCACCCCCCGCCCGGCGGCCGAGACACCTCACTTAAAATGGTGTCTCTGCCTCGTGGCCGGGCGGATCCTAAAGCCCCGCCCAAAAGGGGGCCCAACCCAGCCCCGCCCCCCAGCCCAAAAACTACCAAAAAACACCTAACCCCGGTCCCGTGACGGCGCCATCCCTACCCCCCCCCCCTCTCCCCGGCCCCAAATTCCCCCGGGCGGGGCAGGCCTCCCTACGGTCGGCCCCCCCTCCCAGGACCCCAATGGCGCCATTTTGCCGATACTCTTTATTTCCCTGAAAGGTATTCCCCTAGTTGGTGTAGGGTTCCTACTGTCCCGCACTCATGTAGGTGTCAGCGATGCCGGCTCATGACATCCACTCCCTGTCCGTGTTTTAGCGTGGCTTGTTTGAGGTGCCCTATCAATTTACAGTTCTGAGCTCAACTTACAATATTGATCATTTTTACATTTTCATTCAACATAACAGCTGGGCCACTGAGGGAGAACACATTAGAGTTCATTCGTGGAGCACAGGAAATGGCCGGACCCAACATTAACCCTGTCAAACCTGCCTTTTTAAACCAGATTTGTAACAATTTACTTTGTTGCTTCCCTTAAAATACTTAACATTAATTGTGCTTTTTTTTCTCTCTCTCCTACCTTTCTGCACACTTTAGAAGAACACGCTAGGCTTTTGTATATTTAGTACCATTAAAAAATATTTGCTCTTTATCTGACGGAAATTCTGTGAATGCTTTACATGGCTCTATGCAATTGAAAACGAATAACCGGCATATGAAAAGGCGCCCTTTGTGTATTCAGTTGACATTTGGAAAATCATAAGTGTGCTTAATGTTTTAATCTGTGCTGTTGTTATAATTATGTTGCCATTTCTTTTATAGTCCTAAAACAATGAGATTTGTTGAGATGTGTAATGCTGTGTGCATCTTTCTGTTTATGCGCAGGCCATTGGTTAAGCTGCCGAGTAACAAACGCGTGGGAACGATAGAAGAGGAGCATTTTTAGACACTTCTTCGAAGAGGTGGAGTTTTATTAAATATTCATGCTCACATATCACAGCATCCATTCATGGGTCTGAGGGAGCTTAATCCTAAACCACAGGCACGTCCCAGATCTCACTTTTTTATTCATCAGGGTCAGTTTGTAAAGATTTAAGGTAACCAAAGAATGAAACAAAAGGCATGCACATTATTATTATTATTATTATTACATTTATTGAGCGCACAGCTACCCGGAGGTTTCCCGGCGCTTGCCTTGGGAACCCGTCCTGGTTTTTCCCTGTGAGATAGCCCCTACAGGGCATCCCCAAGGTGAAAGCCAGGCATCCCGCCGCAGGGGGCCGTTGTGGAGATTAAGCAAGCTTAATGCCCAGAGTTGCAGAGTGAGAACCCATGATTAGAGCAGGCACCGAAGCGAGAATTATCGAGTCCGTGGACATTTGAGCTCAAGACCCTGCCGCGTCGGGAATTGAACCCTGGTCCCGGGTCTGACCTCAGCTTCCGGGTCTGCCTGCTCTACACCGTGAGCCACACTTCTCCACATTGCTCCAGATGTTCACCCACAATGCCACAAACTCATTACATCACTCAAGATGTGTCCTTATTCCACCATCTTGTAAATAACACCATGAAATTAACAGATCGCCCCTGTGGTACCAGTGAGATAATGCCTAACTCAACAATATACATTTAAATCTGCAAAGCGAAGACATAAAGTGTACCCTAGCGGTACGGACACACCACCTCGTGCACAAACAAAGCATCGTAAGTCCTTCAGATGCCGAATTACTAGAACCTCAACCAACATTGAAAACATATAGCATTGTCTCACCCGTTTGAAGAACATTAGCCACACCACGGCACCTAACTCTGCCCATTTCAGTCAAAACAGAACGCAATATCTCCACCAGTAACCTTCTCCTATAAAACCATCAGAAAACCTGGGGGCATATTATCAAGAAGGGCGTTAAAATTATCGCTGCTTTAGCGGCAGGAAGCTGCCGCTAAAGCGGCGATAATGGGCTTGATAATATGCCCTTGAGAATTCCTATAGAAGCCCATGTTCACACCAGAACATGGGCTTCTATGGGTATTCACAAGGGTATATTATCAAGCCCATTATCGCCGCTTTAGAGGCAGTTTCCTGCCGCTAAAGCAGCGATAATTTTAACGCCGTTTCTTGATAATATGCCCCCAAGACAGCCACGGCCGGTGGTAGGTGTAACTGCAGGGCGGTGACGTAGGGAGGGGGAGGGGCAGGGTGGGGGGTTGTAATGTATGGATTACGGACATTAACAGGTAAGTAAACATATAAATAAATAAAACAAATTTCGTTGCGCGCACTGCATCGCATTTGGTGATGCAGTGCACACAACGAAATTCGTTTTATTTATTTATATGTTTACTTACCTGTTAAAGTCCATAATCCATACATTACAACCCCCCATCCTGCCCCTCCCCCTCCCTACGTCACCGCCCTGCAGTTACACCTACCACCGGCCGTGGCTGCCCCAAGAACCTGACAGCATCTCACTTTTCAAGAGCCACACATTCAAACACAGGAGGCTGAGCACCAAATGGCACTCCTCAAGCCAAAAGAGCATGACCCTAATGCAAACAACGTAGATTCTGATTTAGAGTTTGGTGGGTGGGTTACTCTGTCACAAATGTGATGGTTTTCCCGTCCGCCGTATTCTACGGGCATTATATCCAATGGCACTTGTAATATGGTGGACGGGATATCTGTCACGCTTATGATAGTAGAACCCAACCACCAAACTCCATCGTTACAAAAGATATATAGTTGGCGACCTATTGCTCTCCTGTTGCCACAAACACAGCCCATGCCATAATGCCATTGTACACACAACCAAGCACAGATAACAGGGCCAAAGTCAATCAAAAGACATTATGCTAGTCTCCCTCAACCATCTGTAGGGAACGGACCATATAACACATTGTACATGTCTAGTGCCTAAAATTCTACAATGCAGCAGCACCATCATAGACACTACAAACGGTGGTAGCCCACACCCACCAACCATTTTATTTTATAGAACGCGAAGTCAAGCTTACGATATCTCTGGCTCCTTTTAGCTCTTTCAGATACAAACATACCTGCCAGCCTCACACATCATGCTGGCACAAAGATTATAATCCCCAGCACAGATCACTGCCTAGTAAAAATCAGCCTAGTAGAGTATAAGCACAGGCAATCAAAGCTCTTCTTACAAACACACCTCTGATTATGCCGATTAGATGCATACATGCTGCTCAATAAATAGATATCTAAACACAAACTATATCACATCACACAAAGCAAGCGAGATTCCAGTCACAACAACTTAGTGCTATACTCAACTGCACATTTGAGACATCCTATAGTCCTAGAAGGCTATACGAATTGTAGATGAGTGCTATACACCAAGTAGGCAAAATATAACAAATCATCAAATCAGCTTGTTCTTTTTGTATGTTGAAATCGTTGACCTCCCATACAGCAGAATCCAGATGGCTTTTCTGTATATCCATAATGAATATATTTGAAACTAATTTGCATGTGATGAATTTCAAGATCGTATAGTGTGCTTAAAACCTGAGTGGTGGCGATTTTAAAGCGTTGTGCTGCATTTTTGTAAAACAATATTTAATTCCAACATCTGTCGGTGAGAGAAGGTGGCATACCAATAAAAGCTGTGATCAATACCCTTCATTTTTTAGAACTAATGAGTCTGGACAACAGTTACAGTACTACAGGATGTCTATGGTTGTTGTGAAAGGGAATGCATGTTTAGTGAGTACGTATGTGGCTGTGTGGTTGGTTCTCTACCTGGATTTTTGAACTTCTGTATTTTATGTGAATTCGGACAATCAATGACAAATAATTATGGATTGACTATATTGGAAGAAATTCTTCTTTGAATAATGATGAATTTTATAATCACTGTATTTATACATAAAAAACTGAGATAAATTTTTTTTTTTTATATGAAAAAATGAAATAAAATAACTTAAAATTCAAATACAATTGTACATGTATTTTGTATATGCCCTGGTTTTTTTGTGAGGTATCAGCCGTGTCAAAAGCATTTATAGGTCAAGAGGGAGCATTCTAGTTCTTTGTAGTGTTTCTTCCCCTTTACTCCCTGACCTGAAATTATCTGCAAGAGGGGGTCTCCCTGTTCTAATTAATGGCATACCAATAAAAACCAGAATAGCAAAGAGTTATAGAAAAAATTCCAAAATATACTACTGATAGACTCCAACCTAGGATTTATGCAATTTACTGATTTTTTGTGAATTACCAAAAAACTCCTAAGTATGCATGAGAATGTCAAAACATAAATTTCAATGCGTAATCTTATTTACTATCCAACACTTTCTCCTCAGGTTTTTCCACAATTGGCCACAGTGTAAGTAAAGGGGACGTGCATTAGCAATTGCATGATTTTTTCATTCTTTCTCTACTTAGAAGTCGAATTTCCAATTTGTAGAAATTCCTTGATGAACCGAATATGGGGTGATTTACTTCTGCTTCACACCCAATTTGCAGTCACACTAGTTTATTTGGCAGCAAGTGTATGTCTTCAAAATGGGCATGAAATACAACGGAGAAAATGTATAAATACCCACAAACTTACAACATTGTGGGAGCACACTGGGGAGCACACTGCCTTCCTAGTCATTACCGCCTACCCTTCCCTGGAAATATCCATGTTCCCATAACCAATTCTTCACCTACAACTGTGAGAAAGCCACAATTGTATATATTCAAGTAATACATTTCATCTGGAATTGTAAATGCCTACATTTTATCAATCTGTTTGTTAGGGTCTGGCAGTCAATGCATGCATGGGAGGAAGTTACAGCATGCAGGTTTATAGTTGCTATTTGCAGGGTTTACACTGTTAGGCATATGTATCACCTCTGAAATTTTAACATTGTAGGAAGTTGGACCAGGTGTACTAATTTCTGGCCACAAAACGCAGTCTTAATTTGTGACTGAGCCTTTTGCAACCAGATATTTATTTTGCAAATTGACCTATGTACTAATCGGTCAGTTAGCAAAATGAGGATTCGGAGTGGGTTGCAATGTGACCTAGCTATACTTTAAGTAGGTCACACATTTTGACACACTCAGACTGATGAAAATTACAGGAATTGTGTCCTACAATGATCACCAGTCAAACAGGTCTGTAATTGATTTTAAAATAAGTTCTTTTCTTGAAGAATCCTGATTTGTATTAAGAAAACAGGGCTCCCTATGAAAAAAATGTTTTGTTGTTTCAAAAGTTTCAGAGAGAGCTTGCAATGGCACCCTGGACCACTGCCTACTCCCCCTGAAACTTTAACCCCAATTCAACAGGGGGAAGGGTTCCAAAGTAGACCCATTGCCTTTTGAAAATAGAGTAACACCTCAAAATGGGAGTTGGGATCATTTCAATGTTTTGCAACCATAATTCCAGTCACTCCCAAACTTAGGGGCCTATTACGATGGAGGATTTTCTGCATCCTCCGGGCCGCTGGAAGCCACCACCGGCCCGGAGGATATGGAAAATCCTCTGCGGACCCACCAAAGACCCACCGCCACATTAGGATGGCTGGTGGGTCCTGGTTTCCGTCCGCCGCTTTTCCGCCGCGGTTGGCTTTCAACAGTGGCAGAAAAGCTCTAATATGGTGAAGGTGTCTCTCAGACACCGTCAGCCATATTAGGATGGGCTGTGAAAAATGCTTTTCCGCGGCGGGTTTTCCGCCGTGGAAAAGCATGTGTAACTTCACTGCGGGGGCCCGTTGCGGGCCCCCTGGGTGAAGGGGGGGTAGGGGGTGCACATGGGGGGTACTTATGGTACCCCCTTGTATGCAGATATCGGCAGGCACCGCACGGTGCCTGCCGCTTTCTGCATACAAATGCAAATTATGCATTTTTACCATTGCGGCGGATACAGCTTGAAGCCGCACCCGCCGCAATGGTAAAAATAGAGGATGTGACCGCCAGGGTGGCAGTCACATCCTAATTGCATAGGAGGGAACTCCGCAGGCCATGCGGAGGTTCCCTCCTACTCTATGGTGGCGGATGGACTCAGGTCCGTCCGCCATCATAATCGGCCCCAAAGTTTTTGGGTAAACAGAAAAGTTTAGGATATCTGTGCCAATTTTTTTCAGAACAAATAAATGCATATTGTGCTGCAGGTTCTCTTGATTTTGTTTGAGAAAAAATGAGCCTGTAATTTCTGGAAACTGTATAGAGATTGAGAAGATGAAGGTTTGCGTATTTGCTCCTCACTCTGACCCTCACATGTAGTTTGTGTTGTCTCAGTCACTCTTCAATGTGACACAGCATATACCCTATGGTGTTTGTGTCTTCACCAAACTCAGAACCACGTGTGTACTTTAAACCCTTTTACCCAGTAGTCTTTGCCTCCTTTATCTTTACCTGGTCTTACTTGTTATCATCTTACCTACTTTGTGCTCTCTCCCAATTTGTTCCTTCTCCCAGGCCACTCCGTGCATTTGCACAAGCACCACTCTCCAATATTCTCTGCTCTTCAATGCAGTGTGTGGCCTCTTCACACCCTGCATGCACCATGTCAACAGCTCGGTGGATGTCACAGCCTAAGCCCTTGCCTAATCTATACATTATACCTACTCCCTGAAAGTAGGCTCCTATGCTTAGCCTGTGCCCTTCCAGTCTGCACTATCCCAAAACTGTGAGTCTCTTACATACATACCAAGTTCTTTCTTAACAGCCTCTTGTAGATGGAATGCAATTTATGTAAACTTACACTTTCATGGTCTTAAGTCTTCCTAATCCATAAAACATAGATAGAAACTGATTCAGTGTCTCATGATAGGCAATGACATTGTAGTTTACAGAAGTCAGCCCCATGCCAGCAGCAGTACTGAAACTGAGTAAACTTGAGCTTGATGAAGTGCCTGTCAAGACATGAATTGGCGTTTGTACTTTTGTGTTTTTATTCTTCACAGTGGCTATGAATGAACCTTGACTTTGCAGTGGTTTCAAAGCAGCCCACGTATACTATTTGGTTTTCCACAGATTTAAACGGGGCACTGGAGACAGTTCACTGTACTTCCTCACTGGCATAATGTTTATCGATGGGCCACTGTCTATCATTAGCCTTTTCCGTGCTGATGACGGACCGCTCCGTCATCAGCCGCGGTGGCGCTGTGCTGATGACGGAGCGGTTCCGTCATGGCCCGCCCGACGCGCCTGCGCGGCACTGATTTCGCGTCTGCGCGGTGCGTTCTATTGAGCTGCGGGGCCATGACGGAACCGCTCCCTCATGAACACAGCTCAACCAAGGCTGGTGACGGAGCGGTTCCGTCACCAGCATGGGCGCGCCGCGCGGCCCCCCGCCCCCTTAGCGCTGCGGCGGAATAGCCGCCGCAGCAAAGGTGTTAAAGGTATGGAGCAGTCAATCACTGTCATTGTGATCATGGGACAGTGTCTAAATGAATTTCACACTTTCACTTGTCGGTCTAGCTTTTACCAGCATTCTTCCATTCAAGAAGCTAACTCTACGTTTGCACGTCGTCCTGCAGTCAACATCGATATCGCACACCCATCCTCTTCACTGTAGCTCGAAAATGGTGGTGACAAACTTTTAGACAAAGAATGTGAGGACAATCAAAATAATTCAGTTTCTACTTGCCTCAACTTATGTTGCCGATTGTGGGCGCCCGCCCACAATCGGCAAAGTCAGTTGAGGCAAGTAGAAACTGGCATCTGGAACTTTCTGGCATCCATTATGTTTTCTCAACGTGATGCACTTGATCTTTCCCTAGCTTTGCAGAATCTTACAAAATGATTCTCTTTCCCACAGCCTTTGCATACCTGTCCAATGTGTAACATCTACCCTTGAGTGAAAAGGAAAATCCACATCGGAAACACATCCTCTTTTTCTTTGGAGACATCACTTTATGGCCTTCTGCCTTGTGATTTGACTGACGTTTTACACTCAACGCTGATTCCTTTTTTGGCCATCCCAGCCTCCATGTTAGCTGCCTGCCTGTCAGCTCTAACCTCCACTCTGGCAGCAATAAGTACTCTCTCCAAACTGAGTGTCTCTTTCCGCATTCACCTGAAAGAATCGAAGAGGCAACCATCTATTACTCTGAGACGCATAGCCTTATCATTGTTAAACTATTTGAACTTGCAATTCTTTATGAGCAAATTAAGTCTTTCTATAAACTCATCCATCAGTGCATCAGCTCTCTGCCTTTCTTGACTGAAAATGTACTTTTCTTAGTCGACATTCAACATTGGATTGAACTTGGTGTTTAAATCTTCTTTGGTTTGAGGGTACATCACTTCATCACCTTGTGGTATTTTTCACTTCTTTTACTCCATCAACACCTAAATTCTTTAGGTATTTGATAATATTTTTGTCATTTGCTTCTTCCAGTGCATCAATGAAATCATCAAATGTTTCTATCCAGGCAGTCCATCAGTAGCAAATATTTTGCTGTTGGCAGTATAGAAGGGAAGCAGTTGGTTTAGGAATGCAGCAGAATCTTAATCTGTGGAACTTTCTGCTACCGGAAGCGGAGCTTGCTGTGGCAGCGTTCGCTGCCTACTTGTACCGGTACCCTTATCACGCACTAGCCAAGTGTTGACATTTGGGTCATCATGCCGCTCTCCGGTTGTACTCTGCTGTCTTCTTCTTTAGTGGTTAGGACTGGCTTTTTTTTTGGGAAGGGGTCCTCAACCTTCTCACCTCTTTGCATTGTATTGGGTTTCTACTACCTTTGGCATTTTCTCTGCATTATGATTCACCTGCTTCTGCTCGCTGCACTTTCTGCAACTGATTGTCACTGCTGTTAGCGTTTCTTGATGTTAGAATAGTCTCTGCTTTCAGCGCTTCTTTGCACTTGGCTAGAGAGTTCCTCTAACGCTTCTCTGTACCTGGTTGTCACTGCCTTTAGCATTGTCATACAGTATGAATGACAGCTCTATGTCACGTTGTGGTGCAGTACCTCTTGTCTCGACTTTATCAAGCAAATTTCTTGTGAACGACAAATCAACTTACTGTAAGATCTTCCCTTTCTTCACAGACCTTGCACTGGCTGGAGTGTTGCTTTGACTCCACAATCGTAAACCATCGATTTTCTATTTGACTGAGGCCCAGGTGGCACGCACAAGCAGTTTTCTGGACCACAGCAAACTCTTTGGGAGTGAGCGCTCTGTTATTTGGGTTGCAGGGTTTACGTAATCCCCTATCTCGTCACCAGTTGTAGTGTCCTACCCCAACCCGGGTATTTACAAATGAGAGTGCCACACACAGAGCTTGGCATTACTCATCTTTATTCCTCATCATGCAACCATTAACTGAACATGCTACATTATGGATTCCATCACCTTTGCACTTATGTCATTGTGCTATGGAGTCCGTCAGGAACAAAAATAGTCCTATCATCTCTAACTCACAAGACACTACACACCTCAGTAGGCTGATCCCCTCATTTTTTAAACTGTCCAGATTGCTGTGTGGCTAACTCCGTAGAGCAAGGGGCAGTCTCATTCCTTGATTTAGTTATCTTAATTAATTTAAATGATTTATCACAGCTTGTTACTAGGCTCAGCACTAAATAACTTTCTTCTGGGCAACTCTAGACTCAATGCCTAACTCCAACTGCGAATAGCGCCTGGCGGTGGTGATGAGGGGCTTTGAAAAAAAAGAGGAGGTCAGCCTACTGAGGGGGGCATGCCAAAGCCAAACAAATCAGAGGTTTCCCTAGACAAAAGGTATAAACTAAGTTTAAATAGGAGTTTTCTTCTGCAACCCTCAATTCCTGTTTTTTTAAAGTCTGAAACAGCAAAAAATGTTCAGATAATTTGGGGTCAGCCCCTCTGCACGTGGTCTGGGATACTTTCAAGGCCTTGCTGAGAGGGATACTAAAAGGGGCAGTTGTGGGGTGGGCTAGGGGCGAGAGGAAAAAACTGGCCGATTTAGAACCACAGATATCAGGGGCCGAAGCAGATCTAAAGGTGAGCGGCCCCCTCGGAACTGAAAACGACAACCTAATAAAGAGAGTTAAAGATTGCAGTTAAAGTTTAGACTTAAGTCTGAAGAGATCTTACTCCAAAAATGGGACAGATCTAACAACTATATTACTAAGATTAAAGTTGGCAAACAAATTATGGAGGATAAAGCGAATATAGAACAAGTCTTTGCACAATTTTTTCAGGAGTTATATTGAGAAGATTTTCAGGTGGTGGAGGAACTTATAGATGGGTGACTCAAAGGGAAACAGCTTCCCAAATGAACTGAGGACAGTCAGGGAATTCTCACCCCAGAAATAACAGGGAGTGAGATAATAACAATTTTAGATGCAGCTAAGAAAGGGAAAGCAGCAGGCCCTGATGCAATCCGAATTGAGGTCACTCTGTTTTGAGGGAGGAGGTGATCCCTGGTCGATTGAAAATGTATAATGAGATCTTGGATGGTACATCTCCTCAGCCTGACTCCTGGAGCGATGCAGTTATTGCGTTAATCCAGAAGCCCGGTAAGGATCCAACTCAGTGCCAGTCATACCGGGCAATATCGTTACTAAATGCTGACTATAAGGTCTTTGCTGGAATCTTGAATAATCGGCTCTGTAAGATCATAGGGCCAATAATTTATGACGATCAAAAAGGTTTCTTACCGGGACAGCAGATGTCGGATCTGGTACATACTTTAATTGGGGCAGTCAATTCAATACAATTCCAATCTTTATTCAATCAAGTTAAAATGATAATAAAAGCAAAGATAAGAGAAAACATAATTTCATAAAAGGAGAAATTCCCCCCTCTAGTTCATCATAAATTCTCGGATAAAAAAAGCACAAGCCTAATACAATAAAACCATTTCATCTCTTAGAAAAATACTGTACAGTTGGGTTAATAATGGGGTAAGCTCACAAAACTTGACTTGGCAACCCACCCTTCCTCTTTCTCATGCAGGACCGTAGGAATGTCGCTACCAAATAAAAAAATCAACGGATCTAATAATGATTTAAAAAAATATAGTGCCACCCAGCACTGGTTAAAATTCCTTTGTATTAAGATTGGAGTGAGATAGTGATTCCTTTCTTTCTTATAGAGCCTGCAGAAAAGAACTAAGTGCAACTCTATCTGTGATGAAAAGATGTCACATGGGCATATACTTAAGTCTGAGTGATTATATGTTTTTTCTGGGTACCCTAGCATCAAAGGGATCATGTTCAAGCAGAATCTAAACAGTATGAATTTATGTTGCGGCCAAGTGACATTTACTAAATATAAAAAACCCTCTTCTGGTAATGGGGGATTTTGATGATATAAACAGACTGCTTTTTTGTCTCCCTCCCTGGTGCTGCAAATGACCGTTGGCCGTCGCAGCCCCGCCCACCCTTTAGAATGCCCGCACCACGGCAGAATTGCCACCACAGATAAGGCGTTAAGGTATTCCTTTCGATTGTACTCAGATGTCAATAAAAACATATTTGTGACCTTTTGTTTTGAGACCTTTCGGCAAGCCAGTGGATTATAAAACAAGTCAAGGAGACCTTTAGAGCAGATTCCACTTAACTTAGCCATCTACAAGTTTTCCACTTCTCCATGCTTAAACAGTTCTTTACTATTGTTTAGGTGTGTGTGTATGTGTCTTGTAAAGCGCACTGCTGCCCTGAGGCGTCCTGGCGCTGTAGACCGCTGGCTATCCCTGTGAGATGGTCCCTACTGGGTATCTCCAAGGTGAAACCAGGCATCCCCGACGAATGTGGGGGGCCGTTTTAGAGATGAGGCAAGCTAATGCCCAGAGTTGCCGAGTGTGATCCCTGGTTAGAGTAGGGACGAGGCGAGAATTATCGAGTCCACTGACCCTGGTCCACGACCCTGCCGCGTCGGGAATTGAACCCTGATCCCGGCCCGTTCTCTGCTTCTGGGTCTGCCACCTCTAACCAGTGAGCCACACCACTCCACTAGGTGAGTATCACTGTATCCCTCTGCCAGATTGAGTGAAAGAGGAGAATCAGGGCTAACTGTATAGAATCAGAAATATGGGATATAGCCAATTCTGAACGGAGGATACAATTTGAAGTTAAAAGAGGAAGGCCAACTATGGATTAAAAAAACTGTTTTCAGTTGGTTGGAGTGGTGTCTATGTTGCCGTACCCCACACACCCGCCCCATATGTCTCTGCTGCCTTTACCTTGGCCAGACAGATGTTTTTTATGGGTAGGATAGGTTTAGCGCCCAATTTCTGAGCTAAGGATTTAACAGCAACGATACCTCTATCCATTGCCAAATTCCTTCCTCCTATCAATTTGGGCCATGAAAGGTCTCTGTCAAAGAGGACCCCCAAATAGGGGAAAGAATCCACCACCTCTATTCTATTGGCATCTGCGTGCAGGTAGGGTATTTTATCTCTTTTTCCGCCCCCGCTATTATTGCAAATTACTTAGTTTGGTTTACCTTCAGTTGATCTGGCCTCCTCACAGGGTCTTCCTCTTTCAATCATTACCGTCGACGCAGCCAAAGTCTTTGATCGTGTGAATTGGCACTTCCTGGATAGGACCTTTAAGATTTTTGGCTTCGTCAACGGCTTAAGGGAAGTTGACAAAAAGATATAAAAGTCCACCCAGGCTCGGATTTAGGTTAACGGCAGCCTTTCTCCTGTTGTCAAAATAGGGCGTGGTACTAGGCAGGGTTGTCCGTTGTCCCCCATTTAGTTGATTTATATATAGAACCATTAGCCCAGAGTTTAAGACTAAACCAGAAGATTACTCCTTTTCAAGTAAATGGGTTTGTGAGGAAATTAGCGCAATATGCGGATGATTTGATCTGATTATCTTCTAACGTTAACATTACTCTCCCGGAGCTTCTTGCTGAAGCCAGATTTTTGGGAAATTATCGGGCTAGGAAATAAACAACGACAAAAGTGAGATCATGGCATGGAATATCATTGATCAGGAGGGGATCTTTGCTAGGGAGCTCAGATACTTGGGAGTTATAATAACTCAGGATCTTACTCAAATTCCTAAAAGTAACTTAGATAGAGGTTCAAAAGAGGATGATGTTTTATTAAAAACATCCCACTTTCCCATTATGGCTGGGTTAACTTGATCAAGATGTGTGTCCTCCCGAAATACACCTATCTGTTCAATAATATCCCCCTAGCATTTGCAAGAGCTGATATTCTTAAAATTCAGGGTAAGATATCCTCTTTCATCTTGGCAGGCAAAGGGATCGGGCTGTCCTGGAAAAAGCTTAGGCGCAAATTACTGCGAGGGGGCATGGGCCTACCAGACCTTCAGCTGTATTGTTGGGCCTACCAATTAAAAAAACTGTAGGATGCTACTGCTCACTCCAGATGACTCACCGATAGGCAGCATGTTTAAAGCTATGCTAATAGGTACAGTGGAGCAAGGATTAATGTATAAATTCGGCTCTCCTACATTTTTGACAAAAGTCTGCCTGAAGACGTTGCGTATGGCGGCCAAGTTATGGTCGGACTGTCGAGATTTCCTGGGTCTTTCTTATTTCAGTGATTGGGCCCCAGTGTAGGATTCTCTTGGTACGCCAGAGTGTCTTTTGTATGATCTAGCTTATCCACTAAAAGAGGCTGGAGTCTCACACTGGAAGGATCTCGTAGTGGGTAATAAATGTCATCCATGGGACTTTTGGAGTCATATCACAAGCGGAGCTCTGTCTAGGTTTAAGTTTTATCAGCTTTCGTCTTGGTGTTTGAGCCAGCGTTGGCCATTAATGGAGGATAATTACATGGAATATGAACTACAAGATTTGGCCCCAAGGAAGAAAGAAGTGGCTCAACGGTATAATTATCTTCTGGCAGCAGGAGACAGAAAGATGGAAAAGCCACATCAGGTCTGGGAGAACTACTTGCCGAGGGATGAGCTGAAAGATTTATGGCAAGTATCTTTAGGCATTCTTCACCCACTGGTTAAATCTGCTGCACTCAGAAGAAACCATTTTTTCACACTCTACAGGATTTATTGGTCACCTCTTAAGATATCCAGAATAAAGGGCGGTGGCGAAACTAGCTGTTTGAGATGTGGCTGTCAGAATGCAGATGATGTGCATGTTTTTACTTCTTGCTCCAAGATACAAGAATTCTGGAGAAGTGTGGGTAAGCCCATCTCAAAGGCCCTGGGTTTTGTCTTGGAGGTAAGCCCATCTCTTATACTATTTGGTATTATACCTACGCCGGGGGGAATGCTAGGCCTGATAGGGGTGCATCATAAATTGGTGTTTTACTTGATCCTTCTGGCCAGGAGAGAGATTTGTAAATAGTGGCGTCAGACGATACCTCCCAATTGGAATGCTTGGTGGAACTCTGTAAGATATTTTAGAGCTTTAAGTCAGAGGGTAAATGCACATAGAGAAAGGTCAGATATGGCGCTGTTTTGGAACTTACTGGATGAACCTTTAACCAGATGAGTCATGTTAGATTAAGGGACAGCATAAGTTTCAATGATTAAAACCTCTGGTCAGCTCAGGTTGTGTGTTACGAGTATTACCTTTAAAGAACATCGGCTGAGAGTGGAACCACCAAGTTATATGCACCAGAGGTGGAACAGGTTGAGTGGTTGCTATAGCTATGGAGGTCATATGAGGGAAAAAGAAGGCCCTACACACCTCATGCACAGGGAAGACCACAACTGATGTGGACAATATGACCAATTGATTGCAATCATGTTGATTCTGCAGAAGAAGCTGAAACTATATCTACGACAGAATCAAGGAAAGACATAGCAACCTCGATAGAGAGCACAGGATCCATTCTTAAGGAAAAAAGCTCTTCTACTTCGAACAGAAACCCATCAGTTCAACTGTCTTCTGATTTCTCCTCTACCTTCTACAGTACCAGCCCTCATAGTACAGCCTGCCTTTTTCCCTCTCCGAACCTTGACATAACACGCAGACTTTGTCAATGCCAGTTATTCTAACTAGACCCTAAACGCATTGTGTTTTTCAGACAATTCATCTATTTCTCAGTGTATTCAGAACCCTATTCAGAACTGGTGGCATATAATTGAAGCCTTTTAAACAATTAAATAAAATTGAGGGCCCTGTCACATGAAGCACTTTAGAACAGACTTGAAGGCATAGCAATTTATTTACATTCTCCAGGCTTAAAAATAGGTCCAAGCAACTAAAGTGATTTATAAAATATCCCCATTAGAGTTGTTAGTTTGCAGTAGAATAAACAGATGTAGGAATACCAATGAAGAAAAATAATGCATCCCCCCTAAAGTATGTAAAACTAATGAAGTCCTATGAAATTGTTACTCTAATGGATGGTTTGCTTTATTAGTAGTAGTGCTGTTGACATTAATCAAGTGAACTTAGAATGATGCCTTTAACAGAACCTAATCAATTTATTGAAAAAAACTTTGAAATCATAGCATTGCATGACCTTTAGAAAATGATTAAAAACAATTATATTAGTAAGAAACCTAATTTAAATCAAACCTATGCAAATTGTGTATTTAATGAATGCATGGGAAAACAGTGGGATGATGGTCCATAGGTTCCGTGGGAGATTTGCACACAGAGTAGTTTTTATGAAAAGTAGCAATAGTAGGGGGAGATAGCTTCTATACATGTTTGGCATGTGATCACTCAGCCCAAGATCCAATGGTCTTAGAGAGAAAAGGGCTTGTGGAGACAAGCCATTGCTTCTGCATAGACCAGTACAACTGAGTTAAACAGGACAGTTAACAATCATGCCAACAGCAGGACCTGAATTGAAATGTATGGGGTTTAAAAGTTTTTATGTAGGAGCTACTGTGGCACAAAGCAGTGGAAAGCAACGTAAATACTGCCAGCCGCGGCCACTGCAGGTAAGAGTGTTGGGGCCGGCTGGGGGTGATTTCGAGAGACGGCCTCGAGGGAAATAATTATTTATTTAATTTTCCCATGTGGTCATCTCTAGAACCCCCCAACCCCCCCCCCCACCCCCCCCCCCCCCCCCCGCCCAAGCCTGCCCCTCCGCGCCACCGCTTTTACCTGCAGCGGCCGCGGCTGAATATTGCGCACATTTAATTGCCATTAGACAGGAAGGCCAGTGGTCGCAGTGCTAATTTTGCCCACGCAACTAAATTGAGTTATTTGTTTAAATACTGCACCAAGAAAAGAATTGAGAAGCTGAACAGCTTTACTTTCAAAGGCAAGATGCCTGAAAAGCAGGTGCCTGTAAAGCACGGAGCCCAGTTGCTGTCAAAGCAACTTTTTCAGGTATTATGCAATTTATGGTAGTTTATTTTCTTCATTGCTGATGGCAGGTAAGGTACTAGAGAGCGTATGGCGGCTTACATTCACTGCCAGGACTAGCGGGCACATAGAACTACTCACTCATGTCATCCCAAAGCATGTTCATTCACTTACATTTGCAACAAAAGATAAAGTAACCCACAAATGTGTTTTAGACGTGTATAAAGCAAGCCAAACATATTCACATTTAGCACGTAACAATGCTGGAAATAACTACTTCCGCAGGTATCAGTTAAAGCATTGCACTTTCAGAGGGGCATAAAAAAAGAACATTCTGAAACGACAATAAACAAATTCAATGAGCTCATTCTGCTAAGTTTTAAAAAACTAGCAACATTGCCTTCAACATTATTGAGGACGTCTTTCCCATCACCTCTGAACATTTGGTCCAAAGTTTTTGCAAGCGTATTCCTGCATCAGAGTTTATGCTAATCGCCCAGAATATTTATGTGACAGCGATAATGATTATTATACCAAGAAAGATGTTATTTTTACTTCCCCTTCGACATAGACATGAGTGTTATGGGCTCATTTCAAATTAATTCTATTGGTTTAATTTGGGAAGGGGGTGTGTACCCCCATCCCTGAGCCATTTTGTGGCCTCAGGGACTACACCCCTCAGGACCATTCCCTTTCTTTAATGGGGAGAGGGGCGTGGGGCCTCCCTGCCTGAGCCACTTAAGGGCTTTGGCGACCCATCTCTCAGAGCTGATCATTCATTTTTTGGGAGGGGGATGGGGCCCACTCCTCTAGCCATCCCGTGGTTTGGGGGCCCCATCGACCAGGGACAATTTTTGTTTTTGGGGAGGGGCATGGAGCCACCCTCCCTAATCCTCCGAAGGGCCCAGAGAACCCCATTCCCTGGGGTGCTTAATTATGGGTTTTGGTGAGGCAGTCTTGCAGCCCCTCTCCCTCCTGAGCCTTCTAGAGGTCCCAGGTCGCCTATTCCCTAGGGCCTATTTCTTTTTTAAAGTGGAGGAAATGTGGGGCCCTCTCCCCGAACCATTTAAAGGGCCCCAGGGACCCCATCCACTGGGGACAATTATTGTTTTTTGGGGAGGGGCATGGGGTTGCCTCCTCGAGCCATCCATTGGCCCTGGGACCACGTCCCTTGGGACCTGATGGCAACAGTGTCCCAGTAAACCCATTATTCTGGACACTGCCGTTGCCTGCCTGCAAGAGCATTAGTAAGGAGAACTTCAGCTCCTTGCCCATGCTCTTGCAGGCAAGAAACAGAGGTTTGATCCCATCTGGTCATAACTGCTCCTGCCAGGAGGGAGGAAATCACTTCAGCCAGCTCCTGCTGCACCAGGGGGGGTGAAGAATGGGGAACTGGCAGGGGCAGCAGAATCACTGTGGCTCACCTCGCAGCCCTCTGGGAACCAGTTGCTGTGGGTGTCTCAGGTGGGTGCCAGGGGCACCCATGCACCTGTAAAGTGTTGCGCCTCTGGGTGATGGGTCTGCTAAAGACTGGAGAAAGGTCCAAATACCCCCTGCCCTTTTAAAATGTTTTGCAGCCCTAGGTGATGGGGTCCATGGGGCATGTTAATGGCCGGGGATTAGTCTGTATACTCGCTCTCCTTCTAAAAAGTGTAGTCACCCCAGGAGATGGGGTCCCACGGCCTGTTAATGATGTGAGAGGGGGGTTACAACCAACTTCCCAATAAAATAAATAAGCAGCTACCTCTCAGGCCCTGGCTGAACCCAGGAGTTCATACTTAAAATGGTGAAAGCCCATGATGTTTTCAATGGTGCAGCAGATCTAAGTCACCAATAAAAAAAAATATGTTTTTTGGTGCAAGGGGTTGGGGGCTCCTCTGGGACCCCCTTTAACCCCCATCAGGTATAGGGGGCAGGCTATCCCTACCCTGCCCCCTATAATTCTTTTAGTTATTTTACAGGGCAGGGGACTGAGTCTCTGAGTTCTAAAATCAATGGCGCCACATCTCTCTTGATGTAGTGGTAGCCAATCAGATCTTATCTTGAGCTCTGTCAACTCTGCAGACCCACCGCAATATTGAATATACAAGTATTTTGCATCTTATTTCTCAAATATTAATGAGCGGGTTTGCACTAAATCATAAAAAGTATGCTTTCTGGACCAAGATTCAGCTTTCTGTCAAATTTGGTGTAAGTCCATTCAGCCATTTCTGCAGTACTCCTGTTAAATTTTCCTGTAGAAAATTGCACTGGGATAGCGCGTTTTAGGACCACTGCCCTTTTTCATGTCGCTGCTTGATGGATCACCCTGAAACTTTCAAGGAAGGAGTCGAGGTGAATGAACTTTAAAAAAAAAGTTTTGTGAAGATTCGTTGAACTCCGTCAAATATATTAACAAACCAAAAATGCTTTTTGTATGGAAACATGGTCCTAACTATAACCACCCAGTGGCAACTGTCTATACATATATAGATATATATTTATATATATATATATATATCACAACAATCGCTGAAACTCTCCAGAGGCATCCAAAGGAAAAACAGCAACCACGGACTCCAAATCGCTTCTCAAGCAGTGTTTTTATTTTAGCAAATATTTGGCTACTCAACGCGTTTCGGGACCTTGTCCCTTGATCACGAGTGCCGTCAGTGTACTTTTGTTTCTTTTAGCACGTGACTCTCTAATTCATAGAGTGTGAAAACAGACTAATTCATGTGAATACTAATACAGATATTGTAGCTGCTTTTTCACACTTAGGAATCAAATGTACATTCAAAATTAAATTCATTTTGGCCGTACCCATGGTGCGTACTGCTCCACCAATTTGTTATGTAAAACAGACCATGTTTCCGTAAAAAATGGGCAGGAGACTGGATATTCAATCCTAAAGGATTGAACTGCCCTTTCTAAATATTATAGTGTATGGCTCTGTGATGAAAGGATTCAGTAGTCTTTGATAGGTTTAAGAATAAGGTTTATTCTTATATAAACTCCACTCGATCACGGAGCGTCCGATCAGCGGTAAGCCAACGGTGACAATGGCCAACCGAAGATCAAGCGTCCATGCACGGGTAACATTACATTTTAAAAGGCAACATGTTTATCCACGAGCTGTGGCTCGTGTAACAGTACGGACACATAATTCATACATTACAGGCTCGCAATAAGATAATTTTTTCATTGTTTGTGCTCATAACATTGGAAAAACACTTTCATAAATTGACAATTCATTGCCTTCAGACAAGGCAACTTTTCTTAAGCACTGTGTTGATAATTCATATGTATATTCTCAATAATTGTGATTTTAACCTCAGGAGAAAAGCTCACATATGAACAAATCATTGCCCCAGTGGGCATTCTGACCGTGAGGCTTTCCTCTGCACTATAATGAAAGTCCATATACATATGTGCGCAAGTCCACAGATCATTGCCCCAGTGGGCATTTAAATTGTTCTGTTATTCAGCGCCACATAAGAAATCATGCTTACATGTTGGTACATCAAACAAGAGAAGTCAAAAAATCAAAAAATCAAAATGGCTATGTTTGTCTTACTGCTACTCATTTTTTCCTTAAAAAGCTGGTCAACAGGGCTCCCAGTGAGGCCACAGATACTTTCATTCTTTAACATTTCTTCTGAAACCTAAAGCAGCACCATCTGTAAAACAGAGTAAAATAATTAAATAATATAAAAGTGAGTTGTTACAACAAACCAACACCAACGGTGACTTAAAAAATGACAAGCAGCATTCTGAAGCCAAGACTGAGAAATATTCTGTACAAAATATACATTTCACGAACCACTATTTTCTTCTTTATTTCTACTCCTTGTGTTAGCATTGGCAAAGAAGTACCATACCCTTTCTACATCTGAGGATAACATTCATCATACTCCAACCTCAATGAAAAAACCACTATAAAACTACTGTACAGTGTATATAAATGGTAAAAACAGGCCAAAACACATTACATCTATGAGGACTTAACCTAAATCTACTGAAAGCTCCTCATCTTAGTTGTGCCTTATCGTGGCTAACGTTCTGTACTGCACAATCACTTTGATTCAAGATGGCGTAAATTCTGCACCCTGTTGCCTCCCCTTTCATTAAGTTTCACTGTATCTAAAGCAGCACCATCTGTGAAACAGAGTAAAATAATTAAATATTATAAAAGTGAGTTGTTACAAAAAACCAACACCAACGGTGACTTAAAAAATGACAAGCAGCATTCTGAAGCCAAGACTGAGAAATATTCTGTACAAAATATACAAAATATACATTTCACGAACCACTATTTTCTTCTTCATTTCTACTCCTTGTGTTAGCATTGGCAAAGAAGTACCGTACCCTTTCTACATCTGAGGATAACATTCATCATACTCCAACCTCAATGAAAAATACACTATAAAACTACTGTACACTGTATATAGACGGTAAAAACAGGCCAAAACACATTACATCTATTAGGACTAACCTAAATCTACTGAAAGCTCCTCATCGCAGTTGTGCCTTATCGGGGCTACTGTTCTGTACTGCACAATCACTTTGATTCAAGACGGCGTAAATTCTGCACCCTGTTGCCTCCCCTTTCATTAAGTTTCACTGTATCTAATACACAAAATTGGTATTCTTCTGGAAATGACGTGCTATCGGGTACTGTTTGTCCCCATTTTTTATTGACCTCAGGTGTTTAAGAACTATTTTCTTAGCTTTGTGTATCGTACTGCCTATATAGGCTGTCTTACAGGGATAAAAAAGGGTATAGACCGCATATTCGGTATTACATAAAGTATGCTTCATTATCAGAAACGGTGTACATTCTGGCTAGAGTCTAACTTCTTTCGTGTTTCTGCTGTTCTTGCAGGCTTTGCAGTGTCTGCATGTAAAAAATCCCTGTATTCCTATTGGTTTAATCGTTGAAGGTTCAACTGCTCTACATAGGGAATCTTTTAGGGATCTAGCCCCCCAAAGGGGATTCGTGGGGAGATCTCAACACTTGTTTCTACGTCCGGGTCTGCATGTAAGACTGGCCAAAATGTACTCTTCCTACTTTAAAGGCTTGTCTGTTGTAGGTCGTGATGAATATGATTTTGTTAACTTCTTTTTCTTTGGAATCTACCTTCTCTTTCTCTGTTAAAAGTGACACTCTAGATCTTTTAGCCACTTCTGCTTTAGCCTTATTGATCACTGATATTGAGTATCCTCTTTCGAGGAATTCTTTAGTCATGATTTCCTCCTCTGCCTTAAAACCCTTCTTTGTGCTACAATTTCGTTTGGCTCTTAGCAGTTCCCCCACCAGTATACTGTTAATCAGTGAGCTTGGGTGGCAGCATTGTGCTTGTAACAAACTGTTACCTGCAGTTGATTTTCTAAACAGTGTACTCTCAAGTTAGTTATCCTCAACAATTAGTCTAAGATCTAGGAACTCTACCTTTTCTTTTGACCAATGACTGGTGAATTGAAGATTGAAATTATTCACATTTAATGAATCAACAAATTCTGTAGCTACAACCTCTGTACCGTCCCAAACACAGAAAATGTAATCGATGTAGCGGACCCACATGGCCGCCTTCTCTTTATACATAGAAGACTCTTTCACCACTTTCTCTTCACAGTACCCCATTAAGAGACCTGCAAAGCAAGGAGACCTGCAAAGCAAGGAGCAAAGCAGATCCCCATCGTTGCCCTTTAGTGGGGATATGTTTATTACATTTCAGTTGCCAGCAACCCTTTCGACATAAAAAAAAAAAAACATTTTCTTCGTCTGACAAGGAAGTTAACCTTTCCAGTGGGGATATGTGTATCAACATGAGAACCGTATACTTTTAACCCGGTGTCTTTTACACTGTCATCCCTATTCCCTCTAGTGGGTGAGTCGCGCCACTGGTAGATGTCTATTTTCCAGCACATGCTGGATAATGCCTGCCTGGTGTGATTTGGCAACGACTTGTCCGGTTAGAACTATCCACAGCGGAAATGTCACTTTTAAAACGAGGTATCAATTATTGCCCAGTGCAAAGACTGGATCTGGCACAAACAAGAATAGATCTTTTCCTGTACATACGCAAAATAAAGTTGGCGAAACATTTCTTGGAAAATCAAAACAGACAAAAACCATCAAGAGTAATGGAAACTCCTACATCCACGTTCTTGGCAAAAGAATCAAATGATTTCTTAACACTATTCAATGTGAATGCGGAAGAGATATCCCTGGGGACAGCATGCCAACAACTGGGGGCAGGTTTGAGTAAAAAATTACCCAAATCTAAGTACTATCCACAAGTGGCCCCTGGGAATAAAATATATATTTTCCAGGAGGCTGTCATCCATGACCTTTACAAAATGAAAAAAAAGTATAGGGATAATTTAACAAAGATGGTAAGGGAAGCCCTGGAGAAATCGGCCAACCACAATGAAATAGAAATCAAAATGGCGGATAAGGGGGTCAACGTGGTGGTATGGGATCAAACATTGTACACCACAGAGGCACTTCGGCAACTACAAGATGACACATACTATAAAAAATTGCAAGCAACCCCCACCATCTCTTTCAAAAATAAAATTGGTAAAAAAAATCAGAACATGAGTATCAAAACATGTGATAGATGAGGAAGAGAGCAAATACCTATCTGTTTATTTCCCAAAATTGGCAACTATGTATTTTCTCCCGAAACTACATGAAGATCAAAAGAAACCACCAGGGAGGCCGATCCTGTCAGCAAAAGGCTCCCTCCTGGAACCCATGGCAAACTATATTGACTATTTCCTAATCCCGTATGTTGCAGATTTAAGTTCATACATCAAGGATACAATGGTTTTACTTAGGATTCTCAGAACATAACCTGGCAAAGCACATACCATCTAATAACAATGGATGTAACTGCTTTATACATCAACATTGACAACATTTTAGGCCTAAAGGCTGTTAACCATTTCTTACAGGAAAGAAATATTCATTATAAGGAACACAATGAGATGTTGACAGACATGATCTCTTTGTGCCTCACAGGCAATGTCTTCTTAATTGGTGATGATTTATATCACCAGCAAAATGGAGCAGCTATGGGTTTTTCCTTCAGCCCTAGTTATGCTTCTTTAGTAATGGGCTGGTGGGAGAAGGAGGTGGCACGGAACATCAAATATGAAAAAAAAATACACAAAGAAGATAGTCAGCTGGACACGATTCATTGATAATATTTTAAAAGGAACAGAAGTGAGGAGGATTTCCAGGATTATTTTAAAAACTTGAACAACAGCACACTCAATTTAAAATTCACACATGAAATCAACAAGGAAAGGTTGACTTTCCTGGATGCTGAAATTTACGTTAAAAAAACAATCAACTGGAAACCACACTTCATGGTAAAATCGCAGCAACCAATGCCACCTTGGAAGCAAAAAGCTTCCACCAACCTTCCCTGATATCAAGCATACCATATGAAGAATTTCTCCGTCTACGAAACATCTGCAATGAGGAAGAGGAATGGAAGAAGCACAGCGCTGGTACAATAAAAAGATTCAAGTGCAGGAAATACAGCAAAGGCATTGTAAATAATTGTTGGAACAGAGTCAATGAAAGACAAAGAGAGGATTGCCTTGCACAAAAAAATGATGAGAAACAATCGGATTTGGAACCTATAAGGTAATAATGGATTTCTCCCAAGAATATAAGAAAATTGTTGGAATAATAAAAAACACCTGGAAAATCTTGCTCTTGGATGGCAACATAGGCGAAAAAATGGGAACACACCCAACAATAACGTATCGCAGAGCTAAAAATGTAAAAGATCGTCTGGTACACAGTCACTTTAAAGCCAAACAACATAAGGACGCATGGCTCAAAACTAAAGGTTTTATCAAATGCCACAACTGCAAAGTGTGCCAAATTGCAAAATCAGTGACGGAAATAACGATGGCCAACAACACAGTCTGGCAAACAAGAGAACTGATAACGTGTAAAAATCAATATAGAATATACGTGATTGAGTGCCAGTGCATGCTAAAATATGTGGGAAACACCATATTCGAACTCAAGAAAAGAATACTCGAACATGTACGTGCCTTGAAAAACAAAGACAGGAACAACGCAGTGGCCAAGCATATGGATCTACACCACAACGGCAACTGGAAATCTCTGAAATTATATGGGATAGAGACCATACCAATGAGTGCACAAGGGGGGAACAGGGAGAAAACATTACGACAAAAGGAACCGCGGCATATCCCAAATCTGAGAAGTATGATACCATTCGGCTTGAACCAGTCGGAAGAATTGTACATACATATTTAATTCAACAATTAGCCCCTCTAAGTGGGCAAGTGGTTACAAATCACACCAGGCAGGCATTATCCAGCATGTGCTGGAAAATAGATATCTACACGTGGCGCGACTCACCCACTGGAAGGAATAGGAATGACAGTGTGAAAGACACCGGTTTAAAATTATGCGGTTCTCATGTTGATACACATATCCCCACTGGATGGGTTAAATTCCTTGTCCGACGAAGAAAAATATGTTTTTTTTTAAAGCGTCTAAAGGGTTATATATATATTCACTGAAAAAAGGCACATTATTGTAAAGATGAAAGCAGGAAAATTGTAGGTTTGTAAATATAAGTCCTTTATTGAAGATAAGGCACAGGAAACTCCAGCTCCTCTATCCACCAGCTTCACTCTGTACTGTACACAGCCTTTCTAATGATTACATTCTATGTTACCTAGCAACATATAAACATTCTAATAAAGACATCTCTACAATTATAGTTAGAAATTAGCATTTAAAAAACCTTTCAAATTCACTGAAAAAACCATAGGTTTTAGAGAAAGTTATAGTTAGTTGAACATTTCACTCATACAAAACCAGAGAAATTCCCCCGTTATAGTTAGTTTAGCTAACTATAACTTGCGCCTCCGGAATGCACTGCTGATGACGTCACATATTACATCACTCATGACATGGTCAGTGACATCACTGATGACATCTCAAATGACATCACTCATGACATCACTGATGACATCATCCAGTGACTGCGTGTTTCTGTAAAGTTTAAATATGTTTAATATATAAAGGGAAAGGCATATTGAAGAATCAGTGGGTGTATAAGTGTCTGAATGGATGATTTAGTAGGTGGGTGACTGCATTGTATGACAAAATATCGAAAGACAGAAAATCGATCTACAAAAATATCCACGTAGAAATATCGAAGTCAAAAATATCGAAGTCCTATCTACATAAAAGTAAGTACAAAAATATCGAAAAAAATATATAGTTGTTAAAAATATCGATGTTAAGAATATCCTTTTTTAAATGTTTTAATAATAATATAAAAATAAGTAAAAAATAAATATAATGTACAAAAATTATAGATATAAACATCTAAACATATTTAAAAAATAATAACTAATAAATATAATTTTAAAATTAATTAAACATCTACATATAAATTAATATATGTATATACTTACTCCACATATTGCAATAGTAGGGAAAGCGTTGGATAGCGTAGGGGTAAAAATTACTATTCCCATTCCAGTGAGTGCAACAGTAGGAAAAGTGCTGGATAGCGTAGGGGTACAAATTACTATTCCAACTCCAGAGAGTGCAACAGTAGGAAAAGCGTTAGATAGTGTAGGGGTAAAAATGACTATTCCCACTCCAGAGAGTGCACGGTAGGGAAAGCGCTGGATAGCGTAGGAGTACGAATTAGTATTCCCACTCCAGAGAGTGCAACTGTAGGGAAAGCGCTGCATAGCGTAGGAGTACAAATTACTATTCCCACTCCAGTGAGTGCAACAGTAGGGAAAGCGTTGGATAGCATAGGGGTAAAAATGACTATTCCCACCCCAGAGAGTGCAACAGTAGGGAAAATGCTGGATAGTGTAGGGTAAAAATTACTATTCCCACTCCAGAGAGTGCAACAGTAGGGAAAGCGCTGGATAGCGTAAGGGTTAAATAACATACGTATCAATTACTTACATTTTAATAAAAAAATAGCATATTAATATTTATTTATAATACAAAAATTAATAAATACCAATAAATTAAAATTAATATTTTCTTAAATGACATTAAATTACATCCCACACTATTCCCCCTTTAACACACAACACACCACACATACAAAAAAGCAATTAATTAAGAACAATTATTAATACATTAATATAATTATACATACACTAATTAATAATTATTGATTACCAATTAATAATTAGCCACCAATTAATAATTAATTAACAATAAATGAATTAACAATAACAATAAATAAGAATTATGAATACATTAATTATAATGATGAAAGCAGGAAAATTGTAGGTTTGTAAATATAAGTCCTTTATTGAAGATAACACAGGAAACTCCAGCTCCTCTATCCACCAGCTTCACTCTGTACTGTACACATCCTTTCTAATGATTACATTCTATGTTACCTAGCAACATATAAACATTCTAATAAAGACATCTCTACACATCTTCCCCCCTACAAAATGGTAATTAAAACATTTAAATAACTTATATACATACTAAACATATACTCATAAATCAAAATAATCAATCACAAGGCAACAATGAAGGTGAAGAACATTTAGAAATGCTTCCAAACTCCAAATGGAACCATCACTTAAGACCAGCACACTGTCCTTCACTTCCTTGACTTGAAAAGGTTTAGAGAATTTACTATCGCCTTTGACAACAACACCACCCCGTTTCACCACTACCCAGTCACCCACCTTGATAATAGGAAACCTGACACTTCTCATTTGATTGTACCGAGAGGCAGCAGCTAATTGCTGACACCTAACATTTCTACTAATTGTCTTCCGGTCCACCCACACACATTCCTTGGCTTTTAACCATCCAGGTATTTCTTTAAGCCCTGGCTCTCTTCCTTTGAGTGATACAAAAGGTGACACACCAGTCACAGAATGTGGCATCACTCTATAAGACCATATTAATTTTTTCAACTCATCTGACCATGACAACCCATTACACAAGGAAAGTTGAATGTTATCCATTATTAACCGATTGATTCTCTCGACCAAACCATTCGCTTGAGGTCTGAACATGGCAACTTTTTCATGTTTCTCACCTTTGCTATGAAGAAAATCTT
Organism: Lissotriton helveticus; assembly: GCF_964261635.1. NCBI lineage: Eukaryota > Metazoa > Chordata > Amphibia > Caudata > Salamandridae > Lissotriton > Lissotriton helveticus. The sequence goes on along the minus strand of NC_136059.1, from coordinate 1,272,847,509 downwards.
GCATAGCCCTAGAAACCAGCTGACGACCATTATCTGACACTAGAATCTTGGGAATTCCTTCATTCATGAAGACTTTCTCCAAAAATGTTATTACTTTCTCAGATACAATACTGTCAGCAGTTTCCACAACAAACCATTTGGAATGGTAATCCACCAAAACCATTAAAAATGTACAACTAAGACCTGGTCTTAGAATGGCGATACAATCAATTTCTTTTCTTTTTTTTTTGTCCTCATATATGCCACCAGATGGAATAACTCTAGATGGAAACTCTCAATTCTGCCAACATAATACCTAACTGTGCGCCCTGGAATACTTTATTATTATGTTTAGCTTTCAAGAGATCTCCCAGAGGTAGGTTCTCTACCAGTCCAACTCCCCTGATCGATGTCTCTGTGCCTTGTCTTGGGGAGGACCGGACCGCAAACCCCTGGCATAATCATTGGACGTTTGTTGTCTAACTGTCCGACCATCTTATCAGCGGGGCCCAAATCTTTGCCGCCTCCTCTCCTCCACACAAGAGGTCTATTTTACTAATCGTCATAATATTTTTTAGGCAGTCTGCAAACCTCGGGGGGGTTGGGGATTTCCATTCTCTGCAGATCTCCCTCCTGGCGATAACAATCACATAGAATATAAACTGGGTGATACTATCTCTGATATCATATTCCTCTAGCAAACCCATAAAGATCAGTCTGAAGTTACACGTGATTGATCTAGGCAATATCTCTTCTAAAAAAATACAAACCGATGACCAATAGCTTTTAATCTTTATGCAGTCTGCAAAAATATGTACATCGTCTGCCTCTGTATTTTTGCATCTGGGGCAGAAATGTGGTGTTCCCGATATTTTTGCGAGCTTGGAGAGAGTCCAATAGACCCTGTGTGCCGTGTAGAGATGATTTCTTCTGAGGTTGGCGGGTTTTATTATTTTTTGAGATATTGCAAATGAGTCTAACCAAACCTCCGATTGTTTCTCCGGGTCATCTCCTATTATATCCCCCCAGAGTTTCGAGATCTCTTCCTCCTGCCTGTCCTTTGCCCCAATTAATAAGTTATACCATGCTGAGACCTCACCCTTCCACCCTTCTTGTCTGTTGACTAGCTCTAGGAATTCGCAGCCCACTGTTTCTGACACCCAATTTTGGCTAACCCACCATGATGATATTTGATAGTATTTAAACCTCGCAAGTGACCCTCCCGTCAGATTATATATAGATGTCCAATCTAATAATTCTTGATTTACCTGGACATCTCCCCATCATTTTAAACCAGCCTCTCTCAAGGGAAGGGAGAGTTGATCTCGTAGACATTCAGGTGTTCCGGGGGAGTCCCAAATTGGTGCCAGAAAGTTATAGTAGGGGATTTTCCAAATTTTGCAGGTTGTTTGCCATAGTTTTAAGGCTGATAGTAGAATTTTAAGGCGGACTTTTTTATAAAATTTTTGGGCGCCAAATTTAAACAAAAGAAATTCAAGACCCTTAGGAAGGTCAGATAACAAAGCATGAAACAAACGACCATGTGATGATGAGTGTAACTTATTAGCCAGGAGTCTGAAGTTTTTCAACTGAAATGCATAACAGTAAAATAACAAGTCTGGGAGAGCTAGTCCTCCTATTTTTAACCCCCTCCTCAATTTCTTCCATGCTATTCTTGGTGACTTAGATGCCCAGATAAATGAGCCAATTTTTCCCTGAAGATTTGAAATGTCTTTATTACAAAATGTTGGTGGAATACTATTGAATAGGAAAGTCACTTTGGGTAATACTACCATTTTAATTAAATTGACTCTTCCATAGATACTGAGAGGAAGGTTGGACCATCTCTGAAGAAGTTTAGTTATCTCTTTGACCACGGTCTGCCAAGATATTTTGGGTGTATCCTGTAGTTTCTGAGTGATATGTATACCTAAATATCTGATCTTTATTTTTGTATCTGGTATAGGAACGGGACTATTCCAACTCATTACATCTGTTTTATTTTTGTTAATAACATAACCTGAGATTGCTCCAAATTCCTCTGCTAAATTGAATAGCTTCGGGATAGCATCTAAAGGGTTAGTAGTGTATAGCAACAGATCATCAGCATACATTGCTGTCTTTAACTCCAGCCCACCCATATTAAAAGGAATAATTGTTGGGTCAGATCGTATCACTGTCACAAAGGGCTCAATATATAAGTCAAAAAGGAGAGGAGACAGGGGGCAACCCTGCCTCGTCCCTCTTGATATCTCAAACCAATCTGACAGGGCCCCGTTAATTAAAACCTTAGCTCGTGGACGCCCATATACATTTTTGACAGCCTGAGTAAAGAGTGGTGGGAAGCCAAACCTTGTTAGGGTGTCCCACAGAAACACCCAGTTAACTAGATCAAAGGCCTTCGCGGCGTCTATTGCCACGATGGTGAGTGGCAATCCCTTTGCTTCGGCATAATCGATTGCACCGATGACCTGAAAAGTCAACTCGTTCAGTTGTCGTCCTGGGATGAAACTCCTTTGATCAGGGTGAATAACAGTTTTGATAACCTTGGATAGTCTCTCAGCCAAAATCCCCGAAAATATTTTAAGGTCCGAATTTAAGAGAGATATAGGTCTGTATGACTCTATGTTCTTTGGGTCCTTGTTTGGTTTTGCTATTAAAGTGATCGTTGCTTCAAAACAGGAAGATGGAATATCTCCTCTTTGATGGTAAATATTATTAAAAAGGGACAATAGGTGTGAAATAATCACTTCTTCATTATCTTTGTAGATCTCCGTTGGCAGGCCATCAGGGCCTGGGGCTTTGTTCTTACTCATCTTTTTTAGCTGAACTCTAATTTCCCCCTCAGTGATGTCTCCCAACAGAGTCTTCTTGTCATCTTCATTCAATTGAGGTAGAGTCCTTTGATGCCACCACTTCTTCAGGTCATCTATTCCAACGTTGATGTTTTCCCGATATAGTTCTTCCATGAATCCTCTTGCTTCCTCCCTGATCTCTTCTTCCTTGGTTAGTTGATCTCCAGAAGACCTTTGGTTTAGAGTCTCGATGTTGTTTCTGGTTCTGTCTGCTCTGGCCTTCCACGCCAAGAGTGCCCCGCACCTCTCTCCATATTCAAAGTTTTTTAATTTACTAGTCTCCCATCTGTCATGAATCTGTTTGTCAGCTCTAGCTTTAAGACTCAACTGTAATCTTTGAAGCTCCTTTTCTAATTCAGGAATCTTCCCCCTTTCCTCCAAGGCTGCGTGCTGAAGCTCCTGCTCTTTCTTTTTAATAGAATCTAGTTCCTTCGTTTCTGGTCTTTTATCTCTTTTCTTTTTAGCCTCATGTAATATCCCAGTAAACCTCTTAGGAAGGACTTAAATGATTCCCAAACAGTCTGCTCTAGTGCTGAGCCCACATTAAGGGGCCGATTATGATGGCGGACGGACCTGAGTCCGTCCGCCACCATAGCGTAGGAGGGAACCTCCGCTTTGCCTGCGGAGTTCCCTCCTGTGCAATTAGGATGTGACCGCCACCTTGGCGGTCACATCCTCAATCTTTAACATTGCGGCGGGTGCAGCTTCAAGCTGCACCCACCGCAATGTTAAAAGTGCATGCACGGCATTTGCGTGCACAAAGCAGCAGGCACCGTGCGGTGCCTGCCGCTTTGTCCACGCAAATGCAGGGGGGTACCATAGGTACCCCCCATGCGCACCCCCCACCCTCCCCTTCACCCAGGGGGCCCGCAACGGGCCCCCGAAGTGAAGCTCTGTATGCTTTTCCACGGCGGAAAAGCCGCCGCGGAAAAGCATACTTTGTACTCCATCATAATATGGATGGCGGTGTCTGATAGACACCGCCAGCCATGTTAATGCTTTTCCGCTGCGGGCGGAATCCGCCCGCGGCGGAAAAGCGGAGGACAGATTGTAAGACCCACCAGCCATCCTAATATGGCGGTGGGTCTTTCAAGGCTCCGCGGCGGATTTCCCGCATCCTCCGGGCCGGCGGTGGCTTCCGCCGGCCCGGTGAATGCGGGAAATCCGCCATCGTAATAGGCCCCTTAATGAGAAAAATTCCCTTATGCTATTTCTGATTTTAACTCCAATGTTATCATCCAAGAGAATAGTTCTATCTAAGGTCCATCTTCGTTCAGTAGCAATATTTGCAAAATTAATGATAAGTTGTACTACTGAGTGATCAGAAAGGCCCACTGGAATATGAATAACAGATGTCAGGACTGATTCCAAAGAATGATCTATCAAAAATAGGTCAATTCTCGAGAATTGTTTGTATCTTTTACTGTAAAAAGAATATTCTCTAAGGTTGCCGTTCTTTGTTCTCCATGCATCCAACAGGTTATGTTCTTTCATTATATTTTTAAGAACAGAGAGGGATTTTTTAGGCAGAATGTATTTTGCTCTAGAGGTGGGATCCAATTGAATATCTAAAATAAGATTGAAGTCCCCCCCAAGAATCAGAGGTGCCCTACTCGAGATTAAGACCCTCTCAAGTTTGCCCAAGAAAGTTTCATTGTCCTCATTCGAGCCATAAAATACAGCAAAAGTATACGGTGAGCCAGTGATTAGAAGTTCAGCTACCAACCACCTCCCAGTCTGGTCTGTGTCCCATCTCTGTACTTTAATGCCCTTGTTTGCTCTAATAATTATTGCAACTCCTCTGGATATTCCCTTTTGCCTTGAGCATAAGATGTCCTGTACCCAGTGCCTTTCCTCAAACACCTTTTTGCACTCTTTTTCTTCAAGATGGGTCTCCTGAAGTAAGTATATACTAGCTTCAAGATTCTTTAGGAAATCACATATTCTCTGTTGTTTCTTGAGGCTTCCTATTCCGTTAAGATTCCAGGAAATAATCTTACTACTTATATGGGGGTTCACTGCCATGGCCAAATTTTACTCACCCAATTAATCTCTAGGGTACTGTCTGGATGTCTATATACATGTTTATAAGTCTGTATTTGTCTATGTTTGTAAATATTAGTTTTAGAGTTTCTATGCATAAATGAGGACTTTTTTCTTTTCCCCCCTCCCCTCCCCCCCACTCCCTCCCCCAAGGAACCCTCCCTTCATCTTGGGCGTTTGTCTTGCCCTTATGGAGCTCTCCACCTTACCGCGCCCTATCTACCTACTTGTCCCTTGCTTTGTTAGCTACATCTGCTATTCTCAGAGTAGATTAGTGTGAATTAGTGTAAGTTAATGTAGTTTTACCACATCCCTTCTTCCCTTCTCACTACCTGCTTTCTCCCCCCAATTTTTTTTTCACCCTCCAGTGTGATGTGTGAGCCCCATTATTGTGTGTAAATATGTTTTTTTTAATACATCGTGCAATTTAGTGTATAGTTTTTATGTTTATCCTGAATCTCTGCATCACTAAATTATATCTTGACTAACCTACTTCCTAGCCTACTCCCTCATTTTCGGTAACAATTCATCTACCTCTTCCGGCTGATTACAGGTGAAAGTTTTATTATTCCACATAACCTTAAGCAGGGCGGGAAACTTCATCTGTACTTTTGCTCCCAATGATCTAAACTCCGGCATTCTTGATCCCAGTTCCCATTGTCTCTGAGCTGTTCTGCCTCCTATGTCAGACCTGATCAGATATGGGTTGGCCCGATAGTGGAGAGAGGTGCTTGCTAGAGCTCTACTCAATTTCAGCTCTTTAACGGTGTAGGTCTGGAAATAGGCCAATATTTTCCTGGGCCCTTTACGGTCTTGGTGTATTCTAAAAGGGTCTCTGTGAACTCTTTGGATCTCCGCCTCAAGGTCTATATCCGGACGATCTTTCAATATCCCCTCCCTTTGGAGTCTACAGACAAAAGCTTTTATATCCCCTACTTCCTCACCTTCAGGAATCTTCAAAATGCAGAGATTGTTCCGTCTCGAGTGGGTTTCAAGTCTTTCCATATCCATCATTAAGGCCTTATTCTGTTTCTTTAAGACATTTAATTCCTCACCGTTTTCTGTGGTAGAATCTGAAAGGGTGGAGACCTTTTTTTCCAGGGTAACTGTTCGCACTTCTATTCCCTCTAATCTGGTTTCTAGTAAATCAAACCTGTCGTGTAGTCTTTTCTGATTTGCTTCTGAAGTCTCGAACTTCTCCAACAGGTCGCTTCTTAGAGCATGAAGCAGAAGGCCAATCTTATCAAACTCCTGGGAGGGAGTAGAGATCAAACCGGTGTCTTTCTCTGCGGCTTTTTCTGACGCAACATGAATTGTAGGAGCTGTGGTGGATAGACTTTTGAGGTTATCAATATGACTACTTTCCGCTGTCTCTGATGTCTGTAGATTCAAAGAGTCTTGATGAGAAGGCAGATTCTCGGAGGGACTATTAATTTTGTTACAGCTTATTAGAGTATCGTTATCTATATTAACTGGACTCTCTGAGTCTTCTGAAGTTTCCTCAGTTTGAGTTTCAGCTAATAGGGAGTACCTGTTAGCCAAGACTGGACCAGGTGAGGAGGGGTGCGCCGTACTCTGGATGGGCCGCCGGGCATCTTTAATATTAGCTCCTTCTTCTAAAGAATTCATTTTCTCTAGCACCTTGAAATAGCTTTTGAGAGAGGGAGTACTTCTTTGCGTTGAAATCTGCTGGGGAGGTTTACTACAAATAGCTTTCTTAGAACTCGTTTTCTTCTTACTTTTGTGTGGGATTAAAGGAGAAGGTCTCACCTTCTCACCGAGTTCAGCTGAGTCTAGAACCCCCTGCTGGTTTAGCTCTTGTTTTGACCTCAACTGGTATCTATTCTTAACTACCTCTCCTCGACCCTTAGCCTGCTTACTGTTTGCCCGGTCTTTTCCCTTACACTCTAGGATTCTAGTAACTTTGGCTGAATATGATTCTACTCACGTGGAAATATCAGTATCAGGCACAGTATCTGGGCTCCCTTCCCTCTGGTTCAACAGAACTGGCGCTACTATTTCTGTTACAAGTGGAGCTGCCTCCATACGAACCCCACCCTTATCAGGAATAACTGAAGTAACTGGAGCGAGGTACCTGCTAATTGAGAAATGCCCCCAGCAGACAGGTCCTCTATAGTGTTGCAGTGGAAAAACACTTCTCTTACGCTGCAAAATATCCCACTTCCAAATAACCCCCTCCTGAGTTCCTCCACAGCGTCTTAAATTGGCACTTATCTCAGATATGCAGGGGTGTCCTGGAAAGATTCCCGTGTTCGTAGCAGGCACCTCCGCTGTGCTTCCCAGATCCGCTTTTGCCGTTCTCGCCATTCTCGCCGTTCTCACTGCCTCACCTCTCGTGTCCTGCGTCCGCCCTTCCTCCGCGTCCTTGCAGCTCACGCCTGCTGCAACCATCCCCTCGCTTCAGGGTCCTAGCGCCGGCCGCCGACCGCTGCTCCTGTAGTTTTCCACCGCCTCAATTCTCCTCCTCCGTTAATTACATGTAGATAAAAAAAACAAATCCTAATTTTTCCGCTAGAATGTAGCACACAATCTTCGCGCTACCAGTTCTTACCAGAGGGGTTCTGCCGGGACATCCTATCAGTCAATCTGATGTGCTCGGGTAGAGAGCTCCACGGCAGCCGCTAGCCTGCCGCCGCCATGTTCCCAACACCCCTCGATACAATCAATTTCTGATTGTATTTTGCTCTTTCTATGTGTGCTGCATTCTGAAGCACAAATAGAAACTGCAAATCACCTTTAAAGATTGTTTATGTACAGGAAGGTGTCCCTTTCTGCACATAAATAAGCACCCCTGCAACATGGTGCAAGAGTACCCAAAGAAACTGGTGCACCTTATGGGATTGTTCTGGTAGTTACAGTGTTGCTTTTTGCTTTATGTATATTGCTCACAATGTGTGTATGCATATTATGTCATGAAATGTTCCAATGAATTACTATATAAAAAAAATATAGATGCATTTTAATACATCCTTGATTACAGTTGTTTACTGTCTGGATCACATTTGTGACCAATATAAGCGTGAAATACTGATGTGAATAATTTCTCAAGGAATTTTTTGCATGTACTTGTGCTGGCGCTAAGCAGCTTTATTTAGCTCCAGCGCTAGGGGAAACACAGGGGTGCGCTGTATTTTTGTATTACGGCACATCCCTGCATTTAAAAACTGGCAAAGCGCACTGTTACCAATTTTGGAGTAACACCACACTCTGACATTTTATTGTACACCCCAGGTGAGGCGTAGGATTTCTGACACAGTCCCAGGTTTGCAACACTTTGTTATTCTGGGAATGTATGAGGTTCCATGGATGTTCCGTGAGAACACCCAAATCAACACCAAAGGGATACCCCTTTCACGCAGTGTAATGCATGAAAGGGTCCCATATTTATAAGGCCATGAAAAGTCACACACTGCTCTAGCGGTGCATCTAAAAAAGTGATGCACCAGCGGCACAATGGGCTTGTTAATGAGGCCCGTGTGGCTTGATCTAGCTAATGTTAAGAACTTAAATACACATAGCATTTCCTTTGTTGGACAATTTGATAAATGGCAACTGTCCATTAATATTACAGAAGAGCAACTTAATGAAATGATGCAGAATGGTACATACAACTCTTCACTTTATGGTTCGGATGGGTGGTTGGTGTGGCCTCTAATTTTAAAGAATGTGGACGGACCCTATGTATGAGTGTTACGAACACTATGTGTGGTAAGAACTTGGACCCATTATGTGTTCTTAAAAGACCCCTCACACACCAACCTGGTTGGTGTCATGCTTCATCATTGGGATCCCAACCGGACAGCCGAGTGCCTCCCGGTTGTGCTACGATGCCTGACTACAGCTGAGCTGGTGTTGTGCACATATGTGGTGTGTCGTGAAATTGTTGTATTAAAAATATCTCTGAGAATCCTTACCTTTAAATTTTAATGTTGGCGGCTCAGGATATGGGTAAAAGAAATATATGTGGTGCAACTATCAGGAAATTATTATCGTTAGTTGGCTATGTGTTGCAGTCTACAGGTTTCAGCCTGTAAAAAAAGTAGGAGGGGTTTCTTCAGTACCAAGTGAGTGAAAGTTGTGAGTGGCAAAGGTGAAAAGTGCCACATGAAACCTGTGAAGTACCTACACACGCGCTAAGGTGTGTGGTATAAGTGTCGGCATACTCACTAACACTTGTAAAATAACCTGTTGGGGGAAAGCAAAAGACAAGACATATAGTTTCTTGCAACATAAAACGCAATCTTAAAAGTGCTGTAATGACTGTTTTCGTGATTACCACAGTGATTGTAGTACTGAAATAAAATAGCACGTGTTAACAGCGACGTGCATTTTCTCGTGGCAGGCCTGTTAGCGAATGGGTGCTGGCTTCCTGTAAAGCCAGTGTACATATAAACGTGATTGAGTCTGGGCTGGCGATGACAGCGTGGTTGTAAGCGCTAATGTGGCTACAACATAATGGGTGCCTGGGCCAGGTGGCCTCTTATGAGTAAGGGTAGCGCCCTGCGGAGCCCATGGGCTGTGCTTGCTGTGGCACCGTGATGTGAGTGGGGGCCACTGGGAAACTGTACCGAGTGGTCCACGGCGCACTATGTAGACACACTTGCCACGTATGTGATTATTGCATGCGATTGCGTGACAAAGTGCGCTGAATTAAAACATTACATACAGGTAAACAAGGTAGAATAGGTAGAAAAATGTGCGCTGTAATGCGGTAATAATTACACTATTAAGTGGTATTGGGCAGATTATCGAGGCTCGGAGCGAGTTCTCTTCCGATGTCCCGATCTAATAATGAACAAATGACGGGTTCCGTATTGAGCAAGGAAGTCAGTATAAGCAGGAAAGACTAAGAAAGCTGGAGCGCCCATAGGCTTACTCGGTCTCGTGAGTGCCCCGAATCATACCTGAATGAGTCCCCCGTAGTCCCGGCTGGCGTGGGACGCCATGAGGGACTGGGCTTTAAGTAGTGAAGAGGCAAGGCTTGGTACGTGCCAGGCTGCATGTTTCCATGGTAGTGACTCGGCATATTTCCAGCACTCATGCGCGCGCATGCGCGTAGGAAGATGGTGAAGTCGGCTTGGTGCCCATCTGTGGGTCTGATGAAGTACAAAGTAGCTACAATAGTTCCGTTACTTCCACGGACATAATAAAATTAGAATGCCCAATGGGAGTGACATACAGTAGATAACTGAGTGCCGTTAGGTGTGGATAGAGCAGGGGTCGGTGGTAGTGACGCCCCGCCCATATCTGCTGCGTGCACGTTTTTGCGTGCTGAGTCCCTGGGAAGAAGTGGGGGGGCACCTAAAGGACGTGGGCCTAGTGCCCCTAGTGCAAAGCTGGGCATAAGCGCACTGGTGGGTAAGTAGGTTAGTTGGTTCTGAAAAGGTCACTCAGGCCCACAGAGAGAGACAGATCACTGTGTTAGTTGTGTGGCCCCACTGTATGTTATGCTGGGGACTCTTTGCTGAGGGAATCCTTCCATGTGCAGTGCCTTTATGTGGGCCACCTCGGGGGAATCGTTATGGCCTACTGAGGCTGGTCCATGGAATATTATCATTAAGGCCTGTCTTGTGGCTGGATAGGCGATAGATCCATCTTTGTTCTTTCTGTAGTAATTGGTGTTGTATGTTATGCAGATTCAGGTCCAGTGCCTCAATCACAATCCAGCGCATATCATTTGTGGTGTGGCCTGCTTCAAGGAAATGGTTAGTCATTTTTGTGGTGTTTTTTTCTGCATCTTATGGTGCTGCGGTGTTCGCAGATTCTAGTCTTGACTTTTCTATTTGTCATCCCAATGTAGGTGAGTTTGCAGGGGCACATGATGCGGTATATTACTTGTGCTGTGTTGCAGTTGGTGTGTTGTCGTAGTTGCCAGGTCTTGCCTGGTTCTAGATTGAGTTCCCTAGGGGTTTCAGTGATGTGGCATATGCTGCAATTGCCTCATGGGAAATGGCCAGTGACTTTAGGGAGTCCACATGCGTTTAGGACTGTGTTCCCAGGCTTTTGCTGTTGTACTGGTTGTGTCGATACTAAGGCATCTTTTATGGATTTTGCTTTTTTGTGAGATAGTAGGGGGGGGTCCCAATTTAGGTTCCCTGTCTTGAGGATTTGCCAATTTTTTTTATGATTAGGGAAACCTTGTTGGAGACCGTATTAAAGGTAGTGACACACGTCAGAGAAGTCGGGTGGATGTACTAGCCGTAGGGGAGATTTTCTCCCAGAGATCTGGGGTGGAAACTGGGGAAGTGTAGGAGCGAGTAGCAGGCCGTGGGTTTGAAATGGGGTTTGGTCTTCAGGTAGCCACCATCGGCTTTGATGTCTAGATCAAGGATAGTGGTCTGGAAATGGTCAAAGCTATATGTGAATTTTAGGTTTGGGTCGCAGGTATTTAGCTATTGGCAGAATGTGTTGAGTGACTCTCTGTCTCCTTCCCAGATGAGCAGGATGTCATCTATGTATCGTTTATAGAATTTTATTTCAGGGATCTGTGATACATTGTTGTGAAAAATGTATTTTGTCTCAAAATTGTATACATAGGGACCAGCCACACTAGGAGCGAAAATGCTCCCCTGGAGGTGCCGTACTTTTGTAGATAGAGTTGGCCCTCAAACTCAAAAAAGTTTTCTTTCAGTGGTGCTAGCTTTGCGCATTCTAAGATGAATCTTTTTGAGGTCTGGTATTGCCACTCAGTCTCATCCAGTGCCGACGTCAGTACTGTCAGGGTGTCATCTTGCGGGAGACTGGTGTACAGGCTCTTTACTTCAAGGCTCACCATGAATGAGGTTCCTGGGTTGTAAGCCAGGTGGTTTAGTAGTCGTAGAAGGTCCTTAGTGTCTTGGAGATAGGTGCTAGTAGACTGGACCATAGGCTGGAGGAAGAAGTCACAGTACCGGGATAGTGGTTCCAGTAGAGACCCTATGCCATATACAATAGGGCGCCCCGGTGGGGGTAACTTGTTTTTGTGTATCTTCGGCACTATGTAAAAGTATGGTATTGTGCCCGAGGTGGTAGTTAATAATTTAGCTTAATTGGGCGTGATTTGCCCAGTATTCTCTGCCTCTTTGACAAATGCATTGATACATGATCTCAGGCTTTCGCTAGGGTCCTGGGTGAGTTTGCCATAGTTCTTGGTGTCACTGAGTAGTCTTTCACATTCCAGTCGATAGTCCTCTTTGTTCAGGATAACAGTGCCTCCGCCCTTGTCAGCAGGATTTATGACAATGGCACTGTTTGATTTCAGCGATTGTATGGCTTGGCGTTCTGTTTTTCTGGTATTCTGGAAGGTGTGGTCCTCATTGAGTGCTTCAATTTCCTTGAAGACTGCTTGTTCATAGACAGCCACTTCTGGAGGTATAGCACCGGGAGGTGGCATGAAGGTGGATTTTACTCTGAAGTGAGTATCCCCCTGTTGTTCAAGGGCTGGTTGAGATGGTGGATGTTCAAAGAATGCTTTTAATCTGAGTTTTCGGAAAAACTGAGCTAGCTTACAGTGTAGCTGAAATTTATCAAATCTAGCTGTAGGCACGAACCCAAGTCCTTTTTCTAGGACAGCGAGTTCAGTTGGTGTCAGGCTATGGGACGAGAGATTGGTGACTAGACTCATCTCGTGCTGGGGCCTGGTTGCTGGTCCTTCGTTTTGCTCCTTGTCTGTGCTCCTTGGTGCTGGTCGTCTTCCCAGTGGACTTGGTTCCCTCGTCATCTTCTTCCACGGCCTTGTTGGCCTCCTCCTAAAAAAGGGAATCATTGGTTCCGATTCATGTAAGGAGGTGATGTTGGGGGTCCAAAAGACGTGTTTCAGCCATATCCACATTGTGGGTGTATTGGGGGTATGGGGCTGAGTAGTGCATATTGGGTCCTGGTGGCCCTTGTGTCCAGGGTTGTTGCCACCCAATGTTTCTTCCCCTTCCCTGTTGCCTTTTTCTATAACTGCTCGAGTGGGAGTGGCTGCTCCTTGATGAGTCTTCTTCTGAGGACCCCCCCTGATGTGTCAGACCTCTTGGGAGCTTTGTATTTGGTGTCTGTGTAGGGGTATGTTTTCACATAGGAACATTTTTAAGGTCTTTCTGGGATTTGTTGATTTTGCTTTGTGTCAGGCTTTCTTTATATTCATTGATTTCTTTACTTGTCTCATCCAATCTTTTTTTGAATGAGGTTAGGGTAGCTTTGAAGTGTGCCTCATGGGTTTGAATTTCAATGAGCATTACCTCGGAGAGGTGTTTGGCTGTCTGAATGATGAGTATGATCCAGTCGCGTGTGCATTGCTACGCAATCTGGGCCCAATTCTTGCGGAAGGTCTCATCATCTAGGAAGATGCGGGGTGCATTCGTCACTATAAGTCCTTTAGGGGCTGTGTTGTTCCTCAGGTACTCAGCGAGAATGACCCCATGGAGGATTGTTCTGATACAGTTACGTTTCTTCTCATTGAGGCTTTGCCAATCAGCAGTTTGGGCAATGGATGTTGCCATCAGTGGAGGGTTTGATAAGATATTGTTGACATCGTCCAGAGTGAACCCTAAGCCCTGGTTCTCTGCCATGATATGACTTGTCTCTGTGTAGTCTACCCCAACAATAAGCGTTGTAAGCATTAGCTCTCACAGCTGTACGCTGCAAAATTACTGGAAAAACAAGGGGAGGGCAAGGGATAGCGCAAGGGGTACGTCACGTTCCCCAAAAATAATACTAAACTGAAACAATGTGAATGGACCCACTATTTTTGATTGTTAATATCACTATGTGTGGTAATAACTTGGACCCATTAGGTGTTCTTAAAAGACCCCTCACACACCAACCTCGTTGGTGTCATGCTTCATCATTGGGATCTAAACCGTACAGCCGAGTGCCCCCCGGCTGTGCTACGGTGCCTGACTACAGCTGAGCTGGTGTTGTGCAGATATGTGGTGTGTCGTGAAATTGTTGTGTTAAAAATATCTCTGAGAATCCTTGCCTTTAAATTTTAATGTTGGCGGCTCAGGATATGGTTAAAAGAAATATATGTGGTGCAACTATCAGGAAATTATTATCGTTAGTTGGCTATGTGTTGCGGTCTACAGGTTTCAGCCTGTAAAAAAAGTAGGAGGGGTTTCTTCAGGACCAAGTGAGTGAAAGTTGTGAGTGGCAAAGGTGAAAAGTGCCACATGAAACCTGTGAAGTACCTACACACGCGCTAAGGTGTGTGGTATAAGTGTCGGCATACTCACTGACACTTGTAAAATAACCTGTTGGGGGAAAGCAAAAGACAAGACAAGACATATAGTTTCTTGCAACATAAAACACAATCTTAAAAGTGCTGTAATGACTGTCTTGGTGATTACCACAGTGATTGTAGTACTGAAATAAAATAGCACATGTTGACAACAACGTGCATTTGCTCGTGGCATACCTGTTAGCAAATGGGCGCTGGCTTCCTGTGAAGCCAGTATACATATAAACGCGCTTGCTTCTGGGCAGGCGATGACAGCGTGGTTGTAAGTGGTAATGTGGCTACAACACAATGAGTGTCTGGGCCAGGTGGCCTCTTATGAGTAAGGGTGGCGCCCTGTGGAGCCCGTGGTCTGTGCTTGCTGTGGCACCGTGATGTGAGTGGGGGCCACTGGGAAACTGTACATAGTGGTCCACAGCGCACTATGCAGACAGATTGGTCACGTATGTGATTAATGCATGCGATTGCGTGACAAAGTGCGCTGAATTAAAACATTATAGGGTGCCCTGTGCGTGGGCCACAGGCTTGTGGCACACGGTGGGCCCTCTTTTTTACATGCCGGTGCAGGAAGGTGAGCAGTGAGGCCTGGGTGCGCAGGGTTGGGCATGCACTGCTGGGCGGCGAGAGGGGCTGGGATGAAGCTGCCTGGGTGCGCAGGGGCGGACAGGCGATGATGTCAAGTGCAATTGTATGTACTTTGCCATTCCTGTATCTGGACTCTGTTTCAGATGACGGGTCTGTCTCAGATGTGGGACCTGGTGAACTGCACTACATACTGGCATGTGGTTGGAGACACACCGGTGGCAGCAGGTGAGCAGTGTGGCCTGGGTGCACACTCTCTCTCCCTGTCCATCTCTTCTGTTATCTGTGTCTCTCTCCCCCTTTCTGTCTGTCTATCTCTCTCTCCCCCTCTCTGTCCGACGATCTCTCTCTACCTCTCTCTCTCTCCTTCACGCTCTCTCTGTCCCTTGATGTGTGCAGGAGACACCTTATCATCATGATTTTTGTCTTGCAGGCTGTGACTTATGGGGTGTCCCGAGGGGTGCCGCCATGTGTCTTCATTTCTGTTCTGTGTTTGTTTTAATACATTTTCATTTGTTGCTTCGAAGGTGAATGTGTGATGCTCATTTTTGTGTCGACACATGCATGTAACTAGATGTGATTATGCGACATCAGGCGGAATATTTAGTACATGATTCCCAGTAGTTGATATGGCATATCTTTGTCCGGGAGGGCCCAGGGAGGAGTGGTCCTGGGGGTGGTGGGTGTTGTGCCCCTCTTGGGTGTCCCGGCTGCATGAGCAGTAGCTCCATGGCATCTGTTGTTCTTCAGGTGTGGCTCTGGGCTGGGCCCCCGTTTGTCATGCAGGCTGTGGTCCGACTTTACACCTGGTCAGAGCAGGTGTTAGTTTCCTGCTGCTAACACCCCTTATCGCATGTTTTGTGATCTTATGGCAGATCTGGCTGGTCTTTGAGAATGTTGCGGAGTGGTGTTGTCGCTGCTTTTTGCTCTGGAATGCCTACTCTGCATCTCATTAGCAATAGTTGCGGTGGTCATCTTTGGTGATGTTTTTTGCAGCTGCTATCGCAGGTAAACTGGTGCTATGGGCTGTTAGCACCAGCTTGTGAATGGGGCGATACATTTATTGTGACTTTGGCTTCGATAAGGTGTCATTAACTCAGCGATAGTTTTTTAGAATATGCCCTGCAGTGAGGGTAAGTTATGACAGCAATGGCTGTTTGCTGTAATACATTTTCATTTGTTGCTTCGAAGGTGAATGTGTGATGCTCATTTCTGTGTCGACACATGCATGTAACTAGATGTGATTATGCGACATCAGGCGGAATATTTAGTACATGATTCCCTGTAGTTGATATGGCATATCTTTGTCCGGGAGGGCCCAGGGAGGAGTGGTCCTGGGGGTGGTGGTGGTGGGTGTTGTGCCCCTCTTGGGTGTCCCGGCTGCATGAGCAGTAGCTCCATGGCATCTGTTGTTCTTCAGGTGTGGCTCTGGGCTGGGCCCCCGTTTGTCATGCAGGCTGTGGTCCGACTTTACACCTGGTCAGAGCAGGTGTTAGTTTCCTGCTGCTAACACCCCTTATCGCATGTTTTGTGATCTTATGGCAGATCTGGCTGGTCTTTGAGAATGTTGCGGAGTGGTGTTGTCGCTGCTTTTTGCTCTGGAATGCCTACTCTGCATCTCGTTAGCAATAGTTGCGGTGGTCATCTTTGGTGATGTTTTTTGCAGCTGCTATCGCAGGTAAACTGGTGCTATGGGCTGTTAGCACCAGTTTGTGAATGGGGCGATACATTTATTGTGACTTTGGCTTCGATAAGGTGCCATTAACTCAGCGATAGTTTTTTAGAATATGCCCTGCAGTGAGGGTAAGTTATGACAGCAATGGCTAGAATACTCCACTTTGTCCGCTGTTAAGCAACATGTTTCCCCTTTTCAGACAACATGGATTTGCAATATTTTTTTATTAGGTGCCAAACCTCCCTATTCTAAATGTTTCATAGATGCAACTGATAATGAGATTTAAAAGATTTCACAAGAAGCTGCTGACAGTTTGTGACAAATTGATAAGGAAAATTTAGAAAAAGCATTAGCTTTTGTCTATAATGGCATAACTACATTTTCACTCATATTTATCGATTGAATAATATTGTGTCATATGCATTTGACATCATACAACATGACATGTCTGCCCTTTTACATGGTCAAAGTCAATTAAGATTGGCTCTGTAATTGAGTTGGGCATTGAAAGTTTTAAAATCAAAAGGAGTGCCATGGAAATATGTGAATACAATAGAACTGCGTTTGCCTTATAACTTGTCACATATTCAATAGGTCATGACAAAGAGGGAAGCAACTTACACTATGCTTAATATAGAGCATTTAGAAAAACTGCCCTTTACTGTAGCTGAAACACCTTCAGATATGTGGTGAATTCATGGTTTCATTTCTGAGAGGATCTCTACATGTCATTTCTCGTCTTTCCATGTGTGCTCCAGAATGCAGCGCAAATAGAAAGAGAAAAAGGCCTCCACTTATTGTTTTTGTTCCGGAAGTTATACAGTCCTTAACAAAAACAATCATGCCAACAACATAGACACCATTGCACCATGGTGCAAGAAAGGGTGCCTGCCTTGGTGCATGGCAACTAATTGTGCACCAGCTGAAAGTACAGGAATTCACTGTATCTTTGAAATACGGTGCATTCCTGCCCTTATGAATTGGTGCAGGGCAGCGCAGCAAAATGACTTGCAATGCTGCCCTACGCCAATTCCTTGTAAATAAGATCCTGAGTCCCTGTACTGTGAAGTTTGTGTTGGTCTAATACACAGTCCTTTCTATTACAGTTGTAGGAGCAGTTCAACAGTTCAAATGGATTGAAACCTACTTCGTTGTGAGGGACCTCCTTGTATGCAAACAGCAAGCATGGTAGGAGAACGTGCAATCTCCTTCTGAGTTTCTCAGGCAAACCCATTATCATGCCTTTCATGGGTTTTTCAAACCTTTCTACAATGCTATTTCTTTAGGGATGGTATTGGGTAGTGAGCTTATAAGTCACTACACACTCATCCCACATGAATTTCAGAAAAGCAGACATGAAATTCGTACCCCTATCTGAGATGACCTTCTAGGGAATCCAACTCTGGTAAATATGCCAAATAGGGCTCTGGCCACTGTAGGAGCAGTAACTGTCCCAAGGGGAATGGCTTCAAGGTATCTGGTGACATGGCCCATTACCACCAAGATCAACCTATTGCCAGAGGCAGTAGGGGTGTTTAAGTTACCAATAATAGCAATCCCTGCCCTCTTAAAGGGAGTCCTGACCACAGGAGAGGTATTTAGGGGACACTTTAGCTTACCAACTGCCTTGCCCTTGTCTCTACAGGTAACACAGGAGCAATAAAACGTCTTCACCTTTTCTGACATCTGAGACCAGCAGAAGCCTTTCCCAGGTCTTGGTCTGCCACAGATGTCCAGGTAAGGGAATGTCATGGGCGACGTTAAGGAGGATTTCTCTATACTGTTGGGGGACCACCATTTTCTGGTTGCCCCTGGTTTGAGGTCCCTTGCCTCACTGTACAGGATTCCCTCCTCCAAGTACACCCTTTGGGTTCCACTGACATCCTCCTCCTCCTGTTTGACAGCTAACTCTCTCATCCCTTCAAGAGTGGGGCAAGTCATTTTCCCTAGGCTCGAGTCCTCTCTGAGGCGTCCACCTGCTCCTTGGAGCTCTTCCAGATTAGGCAAGTCTCTCAAGGAGGCAGTCTTCTGTTCGTACATCAGGCCATTCCCCTGAGTGTTAGGCTTCTTCTGGGTCTTTTGGGAAGTACTAAATTAACAAGTAGGGGAGAGAGAGATTAAAGGTGGATTCGTTCTCAATGGTCAATAGTTAATAAACAAAAGGAATCCACTGAGGGAGGGTTTCCCTACTCAGGTTGGGAACACCCTGTGTTGTAAAATACCCCTCACACACCAAAAGGACCCTTGGTGTCATGCTTCATCATTGGGGTCTTCGCACCCCTCTACGGGATGCGGCGTGCTTCTACCAGCGACTACGTGGGAGCACTTATTTAGACTATGTGTGGTGTGTGTGAAGGAATTAATATGTGCGTGAGTAGTGAGGTTATACGGCGAGTGAGGTTAAAAAGGCCTTGCTCGTGGGGTAAAAAAGAATTTTAATCTGCCCCCGGGCTGGCGCTATTAAAAACGTGCAGTTAATGGAGGTGTAATATGCAAGACTATGTGCACTACCTCCCATGTGTGTGTGTCGACATGTTTCGGAGACTAAGCTCCTTCTTCAGGACAGGGTGCACAAATCCCCACCTTACTCACGTATCTCTACTTAAAACATGTATTTATTTACAAAAGTGCAAACTAGTTCAGGTCCTAATATGTACCTACAAGATGAGAAAGTCGCAGATTGTCGACCTGTAAAGGAAGGGGACAAAAAATATTTTCTGGCGGTCCGCTCCTTTAAATAAAACAGTAGGTGCAGTGTCCTGTGGAAAAATATACAATCATTGTGTGGGCTCCGATCACTAGACAGAAATGTCATTCTATTTGTGAATTCGTGCCTGGCGTGAAAAAAGGACATATACAAGACATATAATACACTCAACATAAAACACACACTCTAAGAACGAATTATTTGTCCATTCCTTTTTATGGTGGTAACAATATTCAGGGTTCAGAAAAAGTGAGAGGAAAAGGAAATGAAATGGCATACTGCTATTAGTCAAATCCAATGCCTCATGGGCCTCAGGAATGTAGGGGTTAACGTGCAGATTCGCTACCTGTAAAAGGATGCATAATTGAAGTTTTCTTTGGTACTTACATATTCGTTGCGGTGTTCACCTTAGTTCGTAAAGCATACTCACGAAGTCTAGGAGACACTGCTGCCTGACTACCCCTTACGCGGCTCCGCTGAGAGTGCGGTGGTTCCCGTGGCTTTGTCGATTTTGTACTGCCATTAATTGATAATTATTCCCCTTAATTGGCCGGATATGCCCAAACATGGGTTTTCCGGTTCATCTCTGTTAGCTGGCAGTCAGGTGTGCGTGTCTTTGCAGAACACCGGCTTTCCGCGCATGCGCCCTTTCAGTGTTGGACGTTATTACTTACTGCGCATGGCTTTTGGCGAGACGCTGCTTCCCGGTTGTGCGCATGTGCTGTTTAGTGCGTAAGGATGTTGTTGGGACACATCTGTCTGTTCACGGTCGCATACATCAGCATTTTTAAATACAGAAGAAGGTCCAATCTTAATGAAATAATGCGCACACAAGTGTGTGCTCGAAAGGATCTTATAGTAAATTGAATAGTAAATTAAAGCGCACGTTTTCTAACATACCAGGTTTTATGATGTTGTCATTTGAGGGGCATTTACAGTTATTTTAGTTTGTTGTGGGATCCTATCCATGATGACGCCCTTCGAAAGGCCATCGTTACATTAGGCCTTGCAGAGTATGTACTTAAAATTGTTACAGTGGTGAAGTACCCAGTATAGGCGGATGGTCATGGGAAAAACGGGGTGTGGTATTTCTGGTTTATGTCAGTTGTCCCCATGGGATCTCATCATTTAGGCCCGTAACGTGGGTCCCCAGACGGAACACCCATCGTTGTTCTTTTTCGAGTAGATCAGAATCTAATGATAATTGTTCAATGACTGTCCAACATATATCGTTAACACAATGTTGAGCTTCCAGAAAGTGTGTAGCCATTTTGGTTGTGCTCTTTTTGCACCGTATGTTGCTCTTATGTTCACTTAGCCGTGTTTTCACTGCTCTTGTGGTCATGCCTATATATTCTAGGCCGCAGAGGCAAGTGATCATGTACACTACATTGCGACTGTTACAGTTGGTCATTGTGCGCTGTTCCCACTTAGTTCCATTGTTGAATGTCAAGTGTTTGCTCCTTTTTGTTAAATGGCAGCTGGCACCGTTTCCGCATGGGAAATGGCCTTATATTCCATGTTTTGAAAGTGACACTGGTAAGTCTGGTTTTGGGCGGGTGTGGACCAGCATGTCCTTAAGATTTCTCCCTCTTCTGTGAGCGCATAGAGGTTTTTCAAAACCTAGTGTTCCACTAGACAGAATGCCCCATCTTTTATTGATTATCTTTGATATTTCGTTGGAATGTGTAGTGTAGGTCATCACACATATGGGTCTTGTTTTCTCCGAATTGGGTTGTGTTTTATTTTCCAACAGTGCATCTCTATTGTTGTTTCTGGCCCTTTTCATGGCAGTATTTATGATCCTGTCTGGGTATTTCCTCTTCTGTAGTTTGATTTTGAGGTCATTTGCCTGGGATTTATAGGCGACTAGGTCAGTGCAGTTTCTCCTTAGACGAAGGAACTGGCCATAGGGTAAGTTCGCCCGGAGATGTCGGGGATGGAAGCTGTCGAACCTTAACAAGCAGTTCCTTGCTGTGGGCTTAAAGTGGGTCATCATTTTGAGGACTCCTTCTTCTTGGTAAATATTCAGGTCTAAAAAGACAAGTGTGTCTTTTGACACTGTGTGCGTGCATTTCAGGTAGGTGTTCTGGGTATTTAACCATGACATGAATTGTGTTACTGATTCCCGATCACCTTGCCAAATGACAAACACATCATCGATGCATCTCTTCCAGGTAATGATGTGTTGCCTAAAGGCATTTTGGTCGTGGAGGATCTTCTTTGTCTCTAGGTGGTGTACATAGAGTCCCGCTAGACTTGGAGCGAAGGTGCTCCCCATGCTAGTAGCAAGGCTTTGGAGATAGATCGTTGTCTTGTATTCGAAGAAGGTCTTCGTGTGAGTGCTAGTGCTATGCATTCCAGCACTACTCCTCTGGGTGTTTGATATTGCCAATTGGTGCTGTACAGAACTTCTTCAAGGATGGCTAACATTTCGTCATGTGGCAAGCTAGTATACAAGCTTTCAACATCCAGACTGAGCACGAGCTGAGTGTCTGGGTTGAAAGTTGTATTTTGTAGTAATTGTAAGGCTGCCTTCGTATCTTTGAGATAGGTGTCCGTGGCTCGCACTAGTGGTCAGAGGAAGGCATCGGCAACCTTTGATAGGGGTTCAAGTATCGACACTATGCCCGAGACTATGGGTCTTCTGGGTGGATTGTGCATGTTTTTATGTATT
Organism: Lissotriton helveticus; assembly: GCF_964261635.1. Lineage (NCBI taxonomy): Eukaryota > Metazoa > Chordata > Amphibia > Caudata > Salamandridae > Lissotriton > Lissotriton helveticus. The sequence goes on along the minus strand of NC_136059.1, from coordinate 1,272,825,771 downwards.
TTAGGAATACAATAGAAGTATGGTGTTCTAGGTGACTTTTGTGTTAAGAACTCTGCTTCTTTTTTTGTTAGCCAGTCATGTGTCAGTGCCTCCTCCCCCATCCCTCCTATTGTGATCCTAATTGATTCTGTTGGGTCCTCTTGTTGGACTTGGTAATTATGTCTGTCGCAGAGTAACCTTGAGCATTCCTGCTCATGTGCTGTCGTTGTTTGTATCACGATTGCTCCCCCTTTGTCGGCGGACTTTATGGTGATATCTTTGTTGGCACCCAGAGTCCGTATAGCTTCCTGTTTCTCTTTACTGGTGTTCTGGAAACAGCTTCTTTCGGAAGCGGTTAGTGTCTTTAAGTCGTTCATTATAACTTTCTCGAAGGCTAAGACCTCGACAGGTAATAGGTTATCAGGGGGGCGTGAATGTTGATTTGGGCCTCAGTCCTGTGTCGGTTCTTTGGACAGGTTCTTTGTTCTTAAAGAAAGTTTTGAGTTTGATTTTCCGTATGAAATCTTGCATTTCCATATGCAGTTTAAAGGAATCAATTTTGTTGGTTGGAACATAGCCTAGGCCTTTATTAAGGACGGCTTTTTCCGTCGGGGTTAGTACCCAGGGTGTGATGTTAACCACTAGGTCCTCCTCTTGCTGGTCGACAGTTGGTTCTGGAGTGCCCCCGTCATGCTCCGTGTGTTCATTGTGGGGTCTCCCTGATCGTGGTCTTGCCATGTTACCGTGTTGTCCTTCCTGTTCCTGCCTCGGCGGGGTCCCGGGCGTGCCCCTAAAAAAGGCTGAGGGTCAAAATAGCACGATTCAAGATCAGGACCCCATTGCTGGAACATTGGTCCAGTCTGTGGTGGACCATAATGGTATGGTGGAAAAGGTCCTGGGTATTGGGGGTATTGGGGTTGTGCTTGATAGCCCCGCCATCCTCGTTGTCTTGGGTATTGCTGTCCCTGCCGTCTGTAATTACCTCTGAAGGGTTTCTGTCTTTGGTTGCCATTTGAATTAGATCCCGACGACCCACTATCAGAGCATTCACTATCATTGTTGCTGTTATTATTTCTTGATAGATATCCCACCTTTGTGTAGGGGTAGGTCGCTTCTGGGGTAAATCTTTCTTTGTTCAGTTTGAGTTTGTTTAATTTGCTTTGCATCAATGAGAACTCAAACTCGCTCATTTGTTGAGTTATTCAGACAGCGTGCAGCTGCGGGAGTTTTATATATATATATATATTTTGACATACACCGATCACTCACATAAACACATGCTCACATTAATATTCACATCATGGAGGATGAACATGGCCTCACTTTTGGGGAAGACGAGATTGATCGAATCTTGACAGCGGTTAACCCTTTTGAGGGTTTAAGCAGCACTGAACCAGGACCTAGCATAGTAGACTGGGATGAATTAACTAACCTACATAAAACCCAAGTAAAAACAGCCCTACACGGATTACTCATGACAGAATACTTAAGAAGTAAGATAGCACCACAGGGACTACTGGTAAAAAACGAACCCTTTATCTTTCAAAAAGATATGCAGTTTAAAAAAGAATGGTCATTAATCTCGCGGCACTGCACACGTGACTGGCTGGTGCTAATAGTGAAAACAGCCACGAGATTAGCACAAGAACTTAACATCGAGATACAGAAAATAGAGGTACAACTAAAGACATAGCAAAAACCTGCTTAAAATCAAAAAAAGATTAGATGAACTCAATCAACAAATGAGCGAGTTTGAGTTCTCATTGAAGCAAAGCAAATTAAACAAACTCAAAAAGGACAAAGAAAGATTTACCCCAGAAGGGGCCTACCCCTACACAAAGGTGGGATATCTATCAAGAAATAATAACAGCGACAATGATAGTGAATGCTCTGATAGTGGGTCGTCGGGATCTAATTCAAGTGGCAACCAAAGACAGAAACCCTTCAGAGTTAACTACAGACGGCAGGGACAGCAATACCCAAGACAACGAGGATGGCGGGGCTATCAAGCACAACCCCAATACCCCCAATACCCAGGACCTTTTCCACCATACCATTATGGTCCACCACAGACTGGACCAATGTTCCAGCAATGGGGTCCTGATCTTGAATCGTGCTATTTTGACCCTCAGCCATTTTTAGGGGCACGCCCGGGACCCCGCCGAGGCAGGAACAGGAAGGGCAACACGGTAACATGGCAAGACCACGATCAGGAAGACCCCAGAATGAACACACGGAGCATGACGGGGGCACTCCAGAACCAACCGTCGACCAGCAAGAGGGGGACCTAGTGGTTAATATCACACCCTGGGTACTAACCCCAACGGAAAAAGCCGTCCTTAATAAAGGCCTAGGCTATGTTCCAACCAACAAAATTGATTCCTTTAAACTGCATATGGAAATGCAAGATTTCATACGGAAAATCAAACTCAAAACTTTCTTTAAGGACAAAGAACCTGTCCAAAGAACCGACACAGGACTGAGGCCCAAATCAACATTCACGCCCCCTGATAACCTATTACCTGTCGAGGTCTTAGCCTTCGAGAAAGCTATAATGAACGACTTAAAGACACTAACCACTTCTGAAAGAAGCTGTTTCCAGAACACCAGTAAAAAGGAACAGGAAGCTATACGGACACTGGGTGCCAACAAAGATATCACCATAAAGCCCGCCGACAAAGGGGGAGCAATCGTGATACAAACAACGACAGCATATGAGCAGGAATGCTCAAGCTTACTCTGCGACAGTTGCAATTACCAAGTCCTACAAGAGGACCCAACAGATTCAATCAGGATCATGATAGGAGGGATGGTGGAGGAGGCACTGACACACGACTGGCTAACAAAAAAAGAAGCAGAGTTCTTAACACAAAAGTCACCTAGAACACCATACTTCTATTGTATTCCTAAAATACATAAAAACATGCACAATCCATTTGGAAGACCCATAGTCTCGGGCATAGGGTTGATACTTGAAGCCCTATCAAAGTTTACCGATGCCTTCCTCCGACCACTAGTGCAAGCCACAGACACCTATGTCAAAGATACGAAGGCAGTCTTACAATTACTACAAAATACAACTTTCAACCCAGACACTCAGCTCTTGCTCAGTCTGGATGTTGAAAGCTTGTATACTAGCTTGCCACATGACGAAATGTTAGCCATCATTGAAGAAGTTCTGTACAGCACCAATTGGCAATATCAAACACCCAGAGGAGTAGTGCTGGAATGCATAGCACTAGCACTCACGAAGAACTTCTTTGAATACAAGACAACGATCTATCTCCAAAGCCATGGTACTAGCATGGGGAGAACCTTCGCTCCAAGTCTAGCAGGACTCTATGTACACAACCTAGAGACAAACAAGATCCTCCACGACCAAAATCCCTTTAGACAACACATCATTACCTAGAAGAGATACATCGATGATGTGTTTGTCATTTGGCAAGGTGATCTGGAATCAGTAACACAATTCATGTCATGGTTAAATACCCAGAACACCTACCTGAAATTCACGCACACAGTGTCAAAAGACACACTTGTCTTTTTAGACCTGAATATTTACCATGAAGAAGGAGTCCTCAAAACGACGACCCACTTTAAGCCCACAGCAAGGAACTGCTTGTTAAGGTTCGACAGCTTCCATCCCGAACCTCTCCGGGCGAACTTACCCTACGGCCAGTTCCTTTGTCTAAGGAGAAACTGCACTGACCTAGTCGCCTATAAATCCCAGGCAAATAACCTCAAAATCAAACTACAGAAGAGGAAATACCCAGACAGGATCATAAATACTGCCATGAAAAGGGCCAGAAACAACAATAGAGACGCACTGTTGGAAAATAAAACACAACCCAATTCGGAGCAAACAAGACCCATATGTGTGACGACATACAATACACATTCCAACGAAATATCAAAGATAATCAATAAAAGATGGGGAATTCTGTCTAGTGGAACACTAGGTTTTGAAAAACCACTATTCGCTCACAGAAGAGGGAGAAATCTTAAGGACATGCTGGTCCACACCCGCCCAAAACCAGATTTACCAGTGTCACTTTCAAAACATGGAATACAAGGCCATTTCCCATGCGGAAACTGTGCCAGCTGCCATTTAACAAAAAGGAGCAAACAATTGACATTCAACAATGGAACTAAGTGGGAACAGCGCACAATGACCAACTGTAACAGTCGCAATGTAGTGTACATGATCACTTGCCCCTGCGGCCTAGAATATATAGGCATGACTACAAGAGCAGTGAAAACACGGCTAAGTGAACATAAGAGCAACATACGGTGCACAAAGAGCACAACCAAAATGGCTACACAATTTCTGGAAGCTCAACATTGTGTTAACGATATATGTTGGACAGTCGTTGAACAATTACCATCTGAATCTGGTCTACTCGAAAAAGAACAACAATGGGTGTTCCGTCTGGGGACCCACGTTATGGGCCTAAATGATGAGATCCCATGGGGACAACTGACATAAACCAGAAATACCACACCCCGTTTTTCCCATGATCATCCGCCTATACTGCGTACTTCACCACTGAAACAATTTTAAGTACATACTCTGCAAGGCCTAATGTAACAATGGCCTTTCGAAGGGCGTCATCATGGATAGGATCCCACAACAAACTGAAATAACCGTAAATGCCCCTCAAATGACAACATCATAAAACCTGGTATGTTAGAAAATGTGCGCTTTAATTTACTATTCAATTTACTATAAGATCCTTTCGAGCACACACTTGTGTGCGCATTATTTCATTAAGATTGGACCTTCTAGGAGGAGCTTCGCGCGATTCCAAGATGGACGCGTGAGCTAAGGGCTCCCGAGACCCTTTCCGCCTCCCGCGATTATCCTGTGAAGATCCTGATTATGACGACGGGTACTTTTTATTGATGCCCTGCTGATGTCCATGTCTTTTTCAAAAATCGATTTGGCCGCCGGATATCGGACTTACTGCACTCTGGAATTTGGGGCCTACATCGTACGCCAACCGGGGGCTTGAGTCCCCGGGGTACCCAGGTGGCAATTGAACAACAACGGCTGATGAGTCACGCCCTCTGCCCCTGGTGTACTTTCGGTTTCGTTTTTGGTCGCTGTTGTGCACGCCCAGTCGCCGATCGGCGCTCCAGCTCTGTTCTCGCTGCCGACCTTCAGCCAGCGCTTTGTCCCTATCCTTTCGCCGGTCCGAGCTTGCCAAGACGGAGATCGTTTCGGCTAAATTCTACAGATCCCGTTGGAGCTCATTGCCTGTCATGGCGGGCAGGGCGGCCATCGAGAGGTGCACCGCTAGAGGCCCGTCCCGAGAGGGGGTCCCCCAATCTCAGACTATCGATCGATTTACTCGACCTAAGGGCTCCCCGGGCGGGTCGAGTGGTGCCCTAGAGGAAGCTGGTGATGGTCCTCCTGAATGCGAGGAGCCAACTTTGAAGGACATTATGGGCGCTATTGCGAGTGTCCAATCCACCATGGGCCAGCAATATGAAACCTTGGCGGCCAAGATAGATACGGTGGCGATCGATGTCACCCTCATCAGAGCGGACCTGGGGAAAACCAACGAGCGTGTCAAATCCCTTGATATCAAGACGGCTAGTTTGACCACAGATGCCTCGGATCTCCAGACCACAGTCCGCAATCTTCGGACTACTTGCGAACTGTTCGCCAATCGGCTGGCAGATTTCGAGGGCCGGGCCAGACGCAATAACGTCTGCATCGTGGGTGTCCCGGAGAACTCTGCTGATTTGCCTGTTGATATCCTGGTGGAGGACCTCGTGTTGAAGCATTTGGCACCAAAAGGTTTAAGTAAATTCTTTGCTGTGGAGCGAGCTCATCGTGTCCCGGGTGGCAAGCCGAAGCTGGGTGCCGCTCCGCGGCCCATAATTGCCAGGCTCTTCAATTTCCGTGACAGAGACGCTATCCTACAAGCTTCACGAACGAGTGGACCCACTAAATTTGAGAACGTGTCGATTGGTTTCTACCCGGACTTCACTCAGGCAGTCCAGAAACAACGAATGGGCTTCACGGGTGTGAAGAGGCGCCTCAGAGAACTGGGACTGAAATATGCTATGCTTTTCCCGGCCCGCTTGAGAGTTGAGCATGAAGAGCGGCGTTCTTCTTTGACCGCCCCGAGGTGGCTAGTGACTGGTTGGACACTTTATCGACGTGCCGTGAGGGCCCGGAGAACTCAAGAGGCGCTGAAGGAGGTTGGGAGGACCAGGAGCAGTGAGTCTACATCGGCGAGCCTGATTCTATGGCAGTGGCTCAGAGACTATGTCCAGTTATGGTGTGAATGCCCGGGGGTGGGGGGGTTTAGGGGATCTTCCTCCTCTGGGGACTTTTCTCTCTTTTGTGTAGGTTAGTTTAAAGGGGCGACAGGCACACTGCAAGTTGGGGTGGCTTTTCGGTCTACCGCAGGGGTGCAGGGAGGGGGTTTGAGTTTGATGGGTTCACTGGGGGTGGTTGGGGGGTTCTTTTCTCTTTGTTTGTTTCTAGGCTGTGCTTTGTTTTACATTTGCTATCCTGTGGCTGTTTCGAGGTGGGGAGGACGGTCCGTTTTCTTCTGGGATGGGGGGTAGGGGACTTAGGGTGTTGAGCTGGAATGTTAATGGTCTGGGGGACAGGATCAAACGTGGGATTGTATTACAATACTTGAAGGGATGTTCACCGGATGTGGTCTTGCTCCAGGAGACTCACTTGGTGGGCAATACATGTCATGCACTGAACAGACGAGGTTACCGTTTGGTGGCTCATAGCGGCTTCACCTCTGGATCGAGGGGGGTTGGTATCCTGGTTAGGAACTCCCTCCCCCTGGAGATAGATGGCACGGTGTTGGACGATAGAGGTCGTTACGCAGCCATTCTGGGGAGATGGGAAGGGAAGTTGATTTCCATACTGTCTATTTATGTTCTGCCTGGCCTACAGTCTACTACCTTCGCCGACCTGGGTGAGGTAATTCTGGGTTTGCCTGATGGATTGCTAGTGGTGGGTGGCGACTTTAATTCTGTGGTGAATGGGGAGAGTGATCGTAGCCCCCCCAGGCTCCTCCCTACATCGCAGCTATGGCTGGGGAAATTCTTAGATGCCTTTGGGTTGGCAGACTGTTGGAGACAACTGCACCCTGGCCGGCTTCAGTACACTTTCCACTCGGGTGCCCATGGAAGTCTCTCGAGACTTGATTATATCCTCGTGCCGGTGGTGCAGTTGGTCTCGGTGCGTGAAATCAAGCATTTGGCTAGAGGAATTTCAGACCACTCCCCGCTATGGCTCCACATCGATATACATCTGGGGGCTGGGGGCCGGATTGCCCCGATCAATCCATGGCATTTTCAGAACCCCAAAATCAGATCTGAGGTGGTCAAGTGCATGAACTTTTACTTTACTGAAAATGAGGGATCGGTGTCCTCCCCGGTCTCCCTATGGGAGGCTTATAAAACTGTGATCCGTGGTCAGACCCTGTCTTTGATTGCTGGTGAGAGGAGGCGCAAAAATGAGGAGGTGGAGGACTTGGAGTCTGAGATTGCCGTATTGGAGGAACGGTTGGAGGCTGGGGTTACTCCCGAGAAACTGCATGTCTTGGCTCTTAAGCAATCTGATTACAGGGCCCTGGTGACTGACTCGGCTGAGGCAATGAATCGTGTGCAGCAGGGGCGTCTGTATGATGTGGGTGATAAAGCGGGGAAGTTGCTTGCTTGGCTGGATAGGCGAGACAGAATGAATTGTGTTGTGCCTGTAGTTGAGAAAGTTGATGGAACGAGAGTCGTGGACCTGGTTGAGATAGTTGAGGTGTTTGCCCAGCACTTTCGGGTTGTGTACGCGCCGGTTTCGACCATGCCAGAGGAGGACTCGCACTTGTTGCTTCGTGATCTTGAGTTGCCTAGTCTCTCGGAGTCGGACGGGGTGTTAATGGAGGCTGATTTTTCCATTGATGAGGTTGCGCTCGCTATACGCTCCCTTCGCTCGGGGAAGGCCTCGGGTCCCAACGGTATACCGGTCGAGTTGTACAAGCTATGCCTGGATAAAATGGCGCTGTATCTGCTTAATATGTTTGCGGCATCGCGAGACCTTGGATTCCTTCCCCGGGACCAGAGGCTGGCCTCTATTGTGGTTATCCATAAAGATGGCAAACCCCGCGAGCGCTGTTCATCATATCGCCCGATCTCACTTTTGAATGCTGAACCCAAAATATTGGCGAAACCTTTGGCGAACCGCCTGATCACGGTGATTAGCGAATTGGTTCACCCTGATCAGTCTGGTTTTATCCCCCAACGCAATACTGCGCTCAATCTTCGTCGTCTTCACGGCGCCATCACAAGGGCGGGGTCTCTCAGCGAGCCGGCCATCTTGGTTTCTCTCGATGCCTCGATGGCCTTTGATACGGTTGAGTGGCCATATTTGTGGGCTACTCTTGCCAAATTCGGTTTTGGTCCAAAGTTTATTGCATGGGTTAAACTCCTGTATGAGCAGCCGTTGGCGCAGGTTGTGGTTAACGGTAGGGCCTCGGAGCCCTTTGTTCTCGGGTGAGGCACGAGGCAGGGGTGTCCTTTGTCACCGCTATTATTTGCACTTGCGCTCGAGCCCCTTGCCGCCTGGCTCCTTTGGGAGCCTTCACTAAAGGGTATTCGGTGGTCCCCTGACTTCGAAGATCGTGTATCATTATATGCCGATGATATTTTATTGTACCTGACGCCCCCCGTAAGTCACTAGGAGTTCTTTTTGATGTTTTGAGTTCCTTTGGACGTAACTCCGGGTTGGTTATCAATTGGTCCAAGTCGTGTATCTTCCCGCTGACCAGTGCTCCTCTTTCTCTGCCCCGAGTATGCCCGATCCCGGTTTCTAGTGATGGCTTTAAGTATTCAGGGATCTATATTTCACTTGACCCTGTGCTACGCTATGAGCGTAACTTGCTGCCTCCACTCACCCGGCTTCGGTCAGACGTCGCTGCATGGTGTGGTCTACCCTTGTCCCCCCTGGGACGGGCGGCCCTGTTTAAAATGATGTCTCTACCCTGGTTTTTGTATGCCGTACAAAACACACTTGATCTAGTGCCGGCTAGCTACTTTCGTGAAATCGAGTGCCTCCAGAGAAAGCTAGTTTGGGCTGGCCGACCCCGTATCGCGTTGGCTAAGCTTACGTTGCTCTGGTACGATGGGGGCGTAGCGTTACCTGATATAAGGAGATACTACTGGGCATCTCAACTGAGCGCGGTGAACCATGCCATGTACGGTCCAGTCCCGAATCCTGCATTTGAGATGGATCGATGGCTGTTACCCGGGGGAGATTACTACAGGGCTCTCTACTCTCGGGGCGCTATAAAGAATCTGATGGGACCCACTGCAGTGGCTGTGCGGGTGTGGGGTAGCGCGACCGCGGCTACTGGATTGGTAGATAAGCTGACCAGGGTGACCCCTCTGTTTGCCGCGGAGAAGCTTGGTGAATTGTGGACGTCAAAGGGTTTTGATAGGTGGGACTTCATCGGAATCAGCAAAATAGGTGACCTCTGGGTTAAGAATAGAATTAAGACCTTTGCTGAATTGAAACAGGAATACAGTTTGAATGACTCGGAATATTTTCGATACCTCCAGGTTCGTCATGCCATTGGGTTGGTTTTTCCGGCCGGTTCTGATATTCCGGAGAGCTCCCCCCTGGAAGACAGGGTGCTGGACGGACAAGTTCCAGACAGCACTATCTCCCTTATTTACAAAAAACGTATCAATACTCGGTCGGACTTGCTTGTTCAGCTTCGTGGTACCTGGACTAATGATGGGCTGGAACTGGATGATGAGGATTGGCAGGCAGCGATATCATCTCCCAAAGAGGTCGCGATCCCGGCGCGTCTGCGACTCGTCCAGCTGAAGATTCTGCACCGGGTCTATGTCACGGGTCCGCGATTGATGGATATGGGTTTTTCTGAGGATGGTCTGTGTCGACGTGGATGTGGTATGATTGCAACCTTCCTCCACATTGTATGGGAATGTCCGGAAGTTGTGTTTTTCTGGACTAGTGTGCATGCGGTGATGAGTGAGGTGACGAATGTTGTACTCCTGCCCGAAGCCAGGCGCTGTCTCTTGAACGTATGGGAACCGAACGATTGCACTGTTGCTCAGACTCAGTGGGTCACGCTGGGAAATATGATCGTGAAAAGGGACATTGCACAGTTGTGGGGATCTCAGAGGGCACCATCAGTTTCCAAATGGGAAGAAAATATGGACTGGTGCATGTTCAGAGAGAAGATTGTTTATGTCTCCCGTGGCAGGCCCAAAAAATGGGGTAGGATATGGGACCACTGGAATTCATACCGTGGGGAGATATGTGATCCCCCCTTCACTGGTCCCCCTGACGCTCCTTGTTCTCCTTGAGAATACGCTTCGGCTCCCCCCTGTATCACATTATTGATATGCTTCTTGCTCTGGGTCCCCCTTTCCCCACCCTCTCCTTTATCTCCTGGAGGTTCTCCTGTTTTCCGTATTGTCCTTGATTGCCTCTCCTCGTATCATATGGAACAGACACAACAATTTAGGATGCAGCCTCGTTTTCTTCTTTTTCTAAGATATTTTTGTTCGCTTGTTTTAAAAATGAAACCTTTCCATATCTTATCGTTATAGATTTGACCGATATCGTGCACCATTGCTGCCGGACCCTTGGTTGTCGGCTGATGAGCTGTGTAATACTATACTGCGTCTTTGATATGTCGCTAGCCGGCCCAGAGGGTTGTAGGCTTGTACTTGTATTTTCTTTCTTGCTAAATAAAGGTTTTAAAAAAAAAAAAAAAAAAAGATTGGACCTTCTTCTGTATTTAAAAATGCTGATGTATGCGACCGTGAACAGACAGATGTGTCCCAACAACATCCTTGCGCACTAAACAGCACATGCGCACGACCGGGAAGCAGCGTCTCGCCAAAAGCCATGCGCAGTAAGTAAGAACGTCCAACACTAAAAGGGCGCATGCGCTGAAAGCCGGTGTTCTGCAAAGACACGCACACCTGACTGCCAGCTAACGGAGATGAACCGGAAAACCCATGTTTGGGCATATCCGGCCAATTAAGGGGAATAATTATCAATTAATAGCAGTACAAAATCGACGAAGCCACGGGAACCACCGCACTCTCAGCGGACCCGTGTAAGGGGTAATCAGGCAGCAGTGCCTCCTAGACTTCGTGAGTATGCTTTACGAACTAAGGTGAACACCGCAACTAATATGTAAGTACCAAAGAAAACTTCAATTATGCATCCTTTTACAGGTAGCGAATCTGCACGTTAACCCCTATGTTCCTGAGGCTCATGAGGCATTGGATTTGACTAATAACAGTATGCCATTTCATTTCCTTTTCCTATCACTTTTTCTGAACCCTGAATATTGTTACCACCATAAAAAGGAATGGACAAAGAATTTGTTCTTAGAGTGTGTGTTTTATGTTGAGTGTATTATATGTCTTGTATATGTCCTTTTTTCACGCCAGGCACGAATTCACAAATAGAGTGACATTTCTGTCTAGTGAACGGAGCTCACACAATGATTGTATATTTTTCCACAGGTCACTGTGCCTAGTGTTTTATTTAAAGGAGCGGACCACCAGAAAATATTTTTCCCCCCTTCCTTTACAGGTCGACAATCTGCGACTTTCTCATCTTGTAGGTACATATTAGGACCTGCACTAGTTTGCACTTTTGTAAATAAATATATGTTTTAAGTAGAGATACGAGAGTAAGGTGGGGATTTGTGTACCCTGTCCTGAAGAAGGAGCTTAGTCTCCGAAACATGTCGACACACACGCATGGGAGGTAGTGCACATAGTCTTGCATATTACACCTCCATTGACTGCACGTTTTTAATAGCGCCAGCCCGGGGGCAGATTAAAAGTCTTTTTTACCCCACGAGCCAGGCCTTTTTAACCTCACTCGCCGTATAACCTCACTACTCACGCACATAATAATTCCTTCACACACACCACACATAGTCTAAATAAGTGCTCCCGCGTAGTCGCTGGTAGAAGCACACCGCATCCCGTAGAGGGGTGCGAAGACCCCAATGATGAAGCATGACACCAAGGGTCCTTTTGGTGTGTGAGGGGTATTTTACAACACAGGGTGTTCCCAACCTGAGTAGGGAAACCCTCCCTCAGTGGATTCCTTTTGTTTATTAACTATTGACCAGGGAGAACGAATGCACCTTTAATCTCTCCTTCCCCTTCTTGTTAATGTAGTTATTCAGGCAGCGTGCAGCTGCGGGAGTTATATATATATATATTTTTTGACATACACCGATCACTCACATAAACACACGCTCACATTAATATTCACATCATGGAGGATGAACATGGCCTCACTTTCGGGGAAGACGAGATTGATCGAATCTTGACTGCGGTTAACCCTTTTGAGGGTTTAAGCAGCACTGAACCAGAACCTAGCATAGCAGACTGGGATGAATTAACTAACCTACGTAAAACCCAAGTAAAAACAGCCCTACACGGATTACTCATGACAGAATACTTAAGAAGTAAGATAGCACCACAGGGACTACTGGTAAAAAACGAACCCTTTATCTTTCAAAAAGGTATGCAGTTTAAAAAAGAATGGTCATTAATCTCGTGGCACTGCACACGTGACTGGCTAGTGCTAATAGTGAAAACAGCCACGAGATTAGCACAAGAACTCAAAATCGAGATACAGAAAATAGAGGTGCAACTAAAGACATACCAAAAACCTGCTGAAATCAAAAAAAGGATTAGATGAACTCAATCAACAAATGAGCGAGTTTGAGTTCTCATTGAAGCAAAGCAAATTCAACAAACTCAAAAAGGACAATGAAAGATTTACCCCAGAAGGGGCCTACCCCTACACAAAGGTGGGATATCTATCAAGAAATAATAACAGCGACAGTGAAAGTGAATGCTCTGATAGTGGGTCGTCGGGATCTAATTCAAGTGGCAACCAAAGACAGAAACCCTTCAGAGGTAATTACAGACGGCAGGGACAGCAATACCCAAGACAACGAGGATGGCGAGGCTATCAAGCACAACCCCAATACCCCCAATACCCAGGACCTTTTCCACCATACCATTATGGTCCATCACAGACTGGACCAATGTTCCAGCAATGGGGTCCTGATTTTGAATCGTGCTATTTTGACCCTCAGCCTTTTTTAGGGGCACGCCCGGGACCCCGCCGAGACAGGAACAGGAAGGGCAACACAGTAACATGGCAAGACCACGATCAGGAAGACCCCAGAATGAACACACGGAGCATGACGGGGGCACTCCAGAACCAACCGTCGACCAGCAAGAGGGGGACCCAGTGGTTAACATCACACCCTGGGTACTAACCCCGACGGAAAAAGCCGTCCTTAATAAAGGCCTAGGCTATGTTCCAACCAACAAAATTGATTCCTTTAAACTGCATATGGAAATGCAAGATTTCATACGGAAAATCAAACTCAAAACTTTGCTTAAGGACAAAGAACCTGTCCCAAGAACCAACACAGGACTGAGGCCCAAATCAATATTCACGCCCCCTGATAACCTATTACCTGTCGAGGTCTTAGCCTTCGAGAAAGCTATAATGAACGACTTAAAGACACAAACCGCTTTCGAAAGAAGCTGTTTCGAGAACACCAGTAAAGAGGAACAGGAAGCTATACGGACACTGGGTGCCAACAAAGATATCACCATAAAGCCCGCCGACAAAGGGGGAGCAATCGTGATACAAACAACGACAGCATATGAGCAGGAATGCTCAAGGTTACTCTGCGACAGACGCAATTACCAAGTCCTAGAAGAGGACCCAACAGAATCAATCAGGATCACGATAGGAGGGATGGTGGAGGAGGCACTGACACACGACTGGCTAACAAAAAAAGAAGCAGAGTTCTTAACACTAAAGTCACCTAGATCACCATACTTCTATTGTATTCCTAAAATACATAAAAACATGCACAATCGGGGGGCGTGGCAAGATGGCGACGGAGTGAGACGTGATTTCGAGTCCCTCCGGCGCCGATTTCATCAGCTTTAACTAGCAGCTTCCTGAGGTGCGCTTTCGCCAGTGCTTCTGGCTCCCCTAAGTGCCGCGGGTGCGGTGAGACGACCGGAGGGGTTTGCCGGTCCGCTGCTGAGCTACATCGAGTCAGATTCTGGACTGAGGTGTGACCCGCAGGCGGCCTACCCATCAGCGGGGCCGGGAGACGGAGGTCTCGGCTGCTGAGGCGGGCCCGGCGGTGTCAGAGGAGCCGCCGCTGCCGCTGTGAGGACGGCACACTGAGGCAGGTGCCATTGCGGAGACTGGGCGGCTCTCGGAGCGGGGAGCTTCTGGCTGGTGCCGGGTGAGCCGCAACGGCCCTCGAGTTTCACGACCCGCTGGGCGCTGCACTTGCCTGGCGGCCCTTATCACCTGAGGCCGCGGCTTGGGGCCCGCAGGCCTGAAGGTTTCGGGTCCCAGTTCACTGCAGCGCTTGTTGGTTGAGAGCCAGGTGCGGATGTGCAGCGATCGGCGAGACAATCGGCTCGCGTGGGGGCTCAGGAGGAGGTGCTTGGCCTCCTCGGGTCGGAGGAAGATCTGAGCGGGCCCCTCGACGGGACGCACCTGCGGCCTGCACCATGGGGACCCGGAGTGGAGCGGTCCTGGAGGCGGTGCATCCGGCTTCCCTGGCTGCTTCTGAGTGGCGGACTAGCACTGAAGCTTTGAGAGGAGGAGGTGAGCCCCACGACCCTGCCAACGGAGGGACCTGATGGCCCTGCCCTGCGCCTGCTGCCGGTGGGGACCCTGCACTGCCTCCGGACTCCCCGGTTTGAGACGTCTCCCGGTCTGGGTCCTGGGAGTCCCCGGTAGTGCTCCTCCCTGGGCACCGGAGCCGGAGTGGATTGACTGGGAGCCCTGAAGGAGGCTAGTTAGCGTCGCGCCTGGTCCTGACCGCGGCGGGCGGTGCTCGGCCTACTGTCCTATGTAGCGACGGCGGCAGGACCAGCGCAGAACCTTATCACTTTATCCCCGGTCGATCCATTGTTATGCAGGGGGAGCTCACTTGCACAACCCAGTCTCGCGGAGCACCCGCACCTGAGAGAGTGATCTGGTCTTGCCCTCCAGTTTGCCCGTACCGACCTGGCACCATGACCACCAGACCCCGCAAGAATAAGCCGGTTAAGGAGGGGCAATCGAAGATCACCCAGCCGACGACACCACCCAGAACCAGCAAATCCCACCTGAAGGGTGATGATGAGGCACCCGCCACCAAGGCTTTCATGGAATAACTATTCAACGCTATTAAGGAAGACATCTCCGAGCGACGCTCCCATCTTGCGTCGGATCTGCGCGATGTGAGGCGCGACGTGGACAACATAGGGGAACGGGTTGCGACCCTAGAAGAACATGACGTGGGTCTGGCCGACAACGTGTACCATCTCCAGCAGGACGTTCTTCGGCTCACAGAACAGAACCTGGATCTCCAGGCCCACGCCGAAGATTTAGAAAATAGGTCTCGCCGGAACAACATCAGGATCCGAGCGGTGCCCTGGGACGGTGAGGCCGGCGATCTGAGGGGCTACGTGGAGGCCCTATTCCTGCAGATCCTGGGCGAGGATGACTTACATGAAATTCGGATGGATAGGGTCCACCGTGTGGGTCTCCCAAGGGGCTCTGGGTCGCCGCCTCCTAACATTCTGGTCTGTATTCACGACTTCCAGCTGAAGGAACGTATTCTCAGGAAAGTGAGAGGGATTAATCCGCTGCTCTTCCGTGACCATCACCCCCAGTTATTCCAAGATCTGGCGGCCTCGTTGCTGCAAAAGAGACATGAGTTTCGGCCAGTAACTGCATATTTGCGTGAACAGCAAGTGGCCTATTCCTGGGGTCACCCCTTTCGCCTTATCTTCCGGTGGCAGAACAGGCTGGTCCAGGTCCGCTCTTTGCAGGCAGCTAGAGAGCTCCTTGGCCTGTCCGACGCCTCGCCGGCCCCCCGAGGATCAGGGCCCCCCGCCGAGCGTCGGCAGCGCTCTTCATCATGGCAGAGGGTGGGCCCACCTGCTGCGGCACGAAGGCCGGACCCCACTATTAGCATTCACGAGAGAGGAGCAGCAGTGGCCTCGGTGGCCCGGGTGACGGAGGCTTCGTCACAGGACAGCTCCTCTGCGGCATGAGCCCCAGGAAGTCGACACGGAGGCGTCGGAGGGGCACACCCCTACAAGGTACCGTGGGTAATCCATGTTTGATCTTCGGAACCACCCCGGCCCCAGGAACTGGTGGGATTCTAACTCTGTCCACGACCCTCACCTCTGGGTGGCCTTTACAGGGCCGACTGTCAAGGTCCTCTTCACCGCCCTCTTTTCTACTACATGTTTGTACTTGACCTTTGTGGGAGCTTGGGGGGAGGGGGGGGGAGAAGGAGGGGGCGGTGGGGAGGATTTGGGAGGGTAGTGGAGGTAGCTGGGTTTGGCCGACGGGGGGTGCTTATTGGCTGTTTGGCAAGATGACTGGTGAGCAGGAGAGACGGGGAGGGAAGCTGGAAGTGGTGGCTGCCTTTCTGGTGTGGGGGGACATCCCGGGGGAGGTGTTGCTTTGGGGGTGTTCCCCTGGCGGGGGGACAGGAGATGGGCCAGGTCTGCTTGGCCGGTGGAGATGTGAGTTATTCAACCTGAACCCGAGTACAGAGCGAGGCCGGTTACACACTCCGTGATGCCGCTCACCTTTGGATCATGGAACGTGAAGGACTTGAACTCCCCTCAGAAACGCCAGAAGGTCAGGAAATATATCATCAGCTAGATGTGGTGGGTCTCCAGGAGACCCACCTGACCAGAGCGGATGAGTCCCGCCTTAAACACAAGCAATTTCCCCTTATTTATAGATCCTCGGCAACTACTAAACACAGAGGGGTGGCGCTTTTATTCCGCTCAGTCCTTCATTTCCTACCCTTGGGAGTTAGTAGCGATAAGGAGAGACGCTGGCTTGCCGTTAAAGGTGTACTGCGTGGTCCACTTTGTACCTTTCTGGTCCTCTACGCCCCCAACGCAGGCCAAAACTGGTTTATTCAGGGGCTCCTGCGTACTGTAATGGATTTTGTCGAGGGTCCTCTGATTGTGATGGGAGACTTCAACTTGGTTTGGCACAAGGACTTAGATTGCACTCACCATCAGAGATCCGAGGCGGGTCTGTTCTCTGCTGAGACTCAATGAGCGATAGAGTCCTTGGGCCTTATAGACGGGTGGCGCTCTCTCCATCCGCAATCTAGGGATTATACCTTTTTCTCCCACGTTCACCACTCCTATTCCCACCTCGACCATATCTTTCTAAGTCAGTCCCTACAGGGGTCGCTACAGGAGGCCAGGATATTTCCTCTCTCAGTCTCTGATCATAGCCTGCTCTCCATCTGCCTTTCTTGGAGTGGGGGGGACAATGCGCAGCGTAAATGGTACTTTCTGGCCTCCTTGGTTCGGGACGACCCCTCTTGTAGGGAACTTCGGAAAGCGATACGTGACTTTTTCGACCTTAATGACCCCGCAGACACCTCAATCTTTAACACCTGGGACGCCTTTAAGGCGTCTCTCCGTGGCACCTGTCTGGGCCTTAACGCTACCCTTAACCGACAGCGCAGGAAGGACAGGGAGGGGTTGGAGCGAGAGCTTCTTACACTCGAACAGGATCACAAACGCAACCCCACCAGGCAAACATTGAGACAACTTACGGCCGGCCGGGGGAAACTCCGGGCCCACTACAATAATAGAGCGGAATATACACTCTTTATATTACGGCGCCTTTCCTATTCACAAGGGAACAAGGTTGGGAAGCATTTGGCCCGGCAGCTTCGAGACAAGCGTGAGAGGGAGTACATCAAGGGCATCCGTGACACGACCGGAGTCCTGACTCACCAAGATGGGGCCAAGGCAGGCCTCTTTGGTGACTTCTAGGAGGCTCTTTATCAAGGAGAGACCTTGGATGGCAACGCACAAAGGGATTACCTGAAGGCGCTCCCGCTCCCCCAGGTGTCGGAGGCATGGAACAAGCTCCTCACTGCCCCCTTTACTAGGGAGGAAGTGCTGGAGGCAATCAAGGGCCTAAAACCCCATAAAGCCCCGGGAGCGGATGGGTACACGGCTGTCTTTTACAAGACTTTTGCAGCCGACCTCAGTGACTTTTTGACCCGCCTGTTTAACACCATGGCGGAGGAGGGGATCACTTCGGGCTCCATAGCTGAAGCCATCATTTCGGTCATTCCCAAACCAGGGAAAGACCCATCGAAATGCTCCTCCTATAGACCGATAGCCCTTCTTAACCTGGACGCTAAGCTCTACTCCTCCATCATAGCTCGGAGGCTCAATGACTTGATGCCGGCCCTCATTCACCCGGACCAATCTGGCTTTATTAAGGGACACCAAACCCACGATAATACTAGGAGGGTGTTACATCTGATCGAGAAAGCCAACAAGTTAAAAATCCAGGCGGTCTTGGTAGGCCTCGATGCTGAGAAGGCCTTTGACCGGGTGGATTTGGGGGTTCCTGTTTCGGACCCTGGCGGCGTTTGGCTTCTCAGCTAAATTTGTGACGATGCTTAGAGCGAATTACAGTCAGCCCCGGTCCAGGGTGATGGTCAAAGGTCACTTCTCAACCTTCTTCTCGCACTCCCGGGGCACTAGGCAGGGTTACCCCCTGTCCCCCCTTCTTTTTGCTTTGAGCATTGAGCCGCTGGCTATGGCAATGAGGGAGGACCCGAATATTCGGGGTCTCCCCTTCATGGGAGAACAGCACAAGATCTCCCTATTTGCCGACGATGTCCTCCTCTCTCTCTCTGATCCGGGCCTCTCCCTTCCGCATGTCCGGGAGGCTCTCGCACACTTCGAACTGGTAGCGGGTTTCAAGGTCAACTATGGAAAATCGTACGTTCTAAACCTCACGCTCTCGCCTGCTGAGGTGGTTCGCCTCCAGCCGCTCACGCCCCTGCCCTCGGCCCGTTCCTCCATACAATACCTGGGGATTCACTTAACGCCCACACTTGAACGACTCTACTCTGCTAACTTTCCTCCATTGCTGGCGAAAATCCAGACTGAATTGGCCCGCTGGAAGCCGATGTTTATTTCATGGTTAGGGAGAATCCATGCGATTAAAATGTCTCTCCTACCCAAGCTTCTATACCTCTTCCAGGCACTCCCCATAGTACTTGACGGGGAATTCTTCCGACGCGTTAAAACGTTGATGTTACGTTTTATCTGGCAGGGGGGTCGGGCGCGGTTCGCCTTTGCTACGTTGCGTCGCCCGAGGAGGGAAGGGGGGTAGGTTTACCCGATATGCAGTTGTACTATAAGGCGGCGCAACTTCGGGTGCTGGTGGAATGGACTCAGCCTACATCGGAGAAACATTGGCTTCACATGGACCGGAGCGTGGCGGGTAGGTCGATCTGGGACTTAGTCTGGAAACCTAAGAGTGATAGACCCAAAACCACTTACATCAGCACTCCCACTAGCACTACTCTGAAGGTGTGGGACTCGGTCTCTAGTGATGAACGCTGGACGCCGTTACCCTCCCCCTATACGCCGATACACTTTAACCCGGCCTTCCCACCTGCGGCACTTGAGGGTCCCTTTGATGCCTGGAGGGAGGGAGGCTGCCTGGCCCTTACACACTTGTTCCACGGTTCAGCTCCACTTACCTTTCACAATTGTATGCGGGACTATGGCATCCAGCCGACTGAGCATTACCACCACACCCAGCTCCTCCATTGGGCGCTCTCCCCTGCGGTTAGGGACGCAGTCACTAGGCCACTCACTCCCTTCGAGGCCTTCCTCCCTAGTACATCTACCATGCGAGGGGTTATCACGTTCATCTATAACCTACTTCTTACAACGACCAGAGCCCCCCGACCCCGATACATGGGCATGTGGGAGGAACTCGTCAACCGCGACATATCGGACGGGGAATGGTCCCGACTGTGGGTTGACCTTGCTAAAAACAACCATTCAGTGGAGCTCCGTGAGGCGCACCTCAAAACAATGATAGACTGGTACCTCTACCCGTCCAAATTGCGGAAGATATTTCCTGGTTCCTCTGATCGGTGTTGGAGGGGATGCGGTCTACTGGGCGACTTCCGCCACATCTGGTGGGACTGCCCTGTCATTCGCCCCTACTGGGAAGAGATCCTATCTCATATTAGGGAGATGCTGGGGTACCCGATCTCGGACTCGATGGCTCATATTTTACTAGGACTCCGAGACCCGGACCTCACTCTCCAGACCAGAGCGGACAAAAAGATAATGTGGTTATGTGTGGGGGTGGCGAAGCTCACTCTGGCCGTGGCGTGGAAAAAGAAGGAAGTCCCTGCAATTTCGTTGTGGCATGCGAGAATGTGGAAACTGTTGAGTATGGAGAGAATGGCTGATATCTTCAGGGATGATTTTAAGAATTTCACATTCCGCTGAGGCCCCCTGGTCCGCTTTCTATCTAAGGGTCTTCCCTCAGCCGTGTGTCCACCCAGTGTGCGAGCTCTCCATCTATTCCAAGTGTGATTGTCCAGCCCTCGAATGAACGAAAAACTTTTTTTGCGGCCATTGCTACCACCACTAGGGGAGGGGGAGGGTTATGGGTCTGGGGGAGTTCTTTTGGTTCTTGTTCTTGCGACAGTCTGACGTATTGATGTGACGGCACTCCGCCTTCACGGGATGCGGGCTTACCGACTTCCACGGATGTCAGAGCCTACTTTGTCAATGCTCCTCCCGAGCCGAGCACCCATTGTTCACCTGACGGAGCTGTGACCCCTGCTAAGCTCTTGTTCTCTGAGTTATCCTTGGCCATTTTCGGCCTGGGTACCTGCTATCCCACTTGGACTTGGTGTCATATCTTGTATGCCTTGCTTAGCTACCCCCTGCGTGGGATGATGTGCGGGACTGTCGCAAGTCTTTCTTCTTTCTGTCTCTAAAAACGTAATAAAATCTGGTTTGATAAAAAAAAAACATGCACAATCCACCCGGAAGACCCATAGTCTCGGGCATAGGGTCGATACTTGAACCCCTATCAAAGTTTGCTATAGCATGATAGCTGGCGGAACCTTGACACTAATGCACCTGATACAAAATATTTTTTTGCCACTTATGTGAGAAAATTCCCCTTATCTCAACCCTTGGGTGGGGATCATGTGCACACCGAAACGACACCCGCCAACACAATGTCAGTTCAAAAGAGAACTACAACATGAGTTAATTGAAAGCACAGGTGCACCATAAAGTAAACAGGTTTATCAATAAGAATTATTACAAATGTGAATGTCCAGAAAGTCCGTTTTGTTTAGATGATTTATTTTTCAATAAAGTGAGAATAGGACAGCCGACGCGTTTCGTCCCTGCCGGGACTTCTTCAGGGCTGTTTTACAAAAGACAAAAGAAATACACATACAATTAAAAGCTGGAACATTGCAAAACTCAGCCGAGTATACAATAGTCCCATGCATTAAAAACAATGAATCTACACTTCCAAGACAATCATCCTAACATAGATACATTCCTGGAATTTAACCAGTAAGTGACGCCCCAAGTTAACAAAAACAGAATAAAAGGGGCAACTATATATTCTTTATATTTTGTAAGATCATTATAACTCTTTGTTGAAGGATGAGAACATACAGTTTTAGTAATTCATGCATTATTGTATGCAGTTTGTTGTGGGATGGGTTCAACACATTTATTGATGTATGATTAAGAGGGTGGACAATCTAATCTTTTCTAAATCTCCTGATGCCTACATATACGGGGCCCAAAATAAAGAAAGTGCACCTACCAAGAGATAAGTCAATGTCCAGGATAAAGTATGAAAACCAGTTGGGTTGCCGACAGCTCTGTCAATCTCTATTATCAATACTGTGAACAGAAAATGAGTGGAATGATCAAAAAAACGATAAAATGTTGAATGAGCACAAATAAGGTAAAGGCCCATACATGAGTGAGGACAAGAGGAATCAACAGGGGAAAGAAACAAGAATGTAGATGGGCTATACTATCGCGATAAGGGAATCCTATTCAGGGAGTCAGCATTGGTAAGCAACAATATAGTTGAGAAAGTCTGCTACTTACACAATGGTGGTTATCCACGTGAGTATTCATGAAGCAAATCAGTCACTAAAACTCATGTGTACGTGGAGTCTTGGCAAAGATGCTATAAAGGGGAATAAGCCAAAAACCAAGGTATTATTATATTATTATAATTTGAGCAAAGCAGTCCGGTGTATAGTGTCCTTTCTGAGGAATGTTTATAGATAAAAGGTGACTCGTGCATAACGGTCTACTTTAAACTATAATGGAAAAACTAAGCAGTAAAGAACTGTCAAGACCAAAGTGCAGAGAAATGATAACCCTGCTTACCTATGGATACGCTATCCACATTACTCAGAGGAAATGGTTATATATCCAATTGTCTCTTCAGAATGAATATATGGTGCACCAACAATACGATGTGCACTGAATCTGAATAGACGAAGAGAAGAGAAGAGATAATAATTATTATTACACCTAATATTGTGTAATTAGAGTTGGGAGAAAAAGGAGTGACATCAGATATGATGGAAAATACCTATGGGTGGCTACAAATCCCTTACAGCCGATATTCTGATATCAAAAGCAAATGTTCGTGATTCTTCCTCCTTGGTTCTAGAAGACAAAGGCATAAAAATTGAAGACAGTCCGGTCTACCAAGTCCATTCAAAAGGTTCGTACTTAAGATGGTGAGTTGCTCATGCACATTTGTCCAAATTGGACTGAGTCAAAGGGACTAGGCAGTGGCGAAATGACAAAGCCAAATTGCACAAAATTGTAAACCCTGCTTACCTAAGAGAGCACTATCGGCGTTTAACAGAGGGAAGATTAGGCATCCAAATATCTCATTGGATAAATATGTAGAGCACCAACAAAACGTTGTGCTTAAAATCTGAGTAAACAGAAAAAGACAAGGAAACAAGACTACAATTATTATTGCACGTTATGTTGTGTAATATGGCCTCAGATAAACAAAAAACAGTAGTGTATACCTAAAAAATGGGCAAGAGCCCCTTGCAATAGATGTTCTGACTTCAAGCGAAAATATTCATGATTCTTCCTCATTAATTCTGAAAATCAAAAGACACATCCAAATGAAAAATTTTTTTTTGATATGGTCATAAGTTTACACATACTGTGAACATAACACAAAAAAATAAGAATTTAGATTGTAAGCCCAAAATACAAATTGTGTCACTATCTTCCTTATTGGACTTTAGAAAATGAGGAACTATGATGACTATCCTCAATCCAAGGGGTAAGGCCTGATGGGAAAAGCGTGACCCCCAACAGGTTCAAATAGTTAACCCAAAATGGACAAGCTACAGCAGACCTTGTAGAAAACATGATGTTTAAAAGAAATCTTGAAAAGATATGGGAAGTGAAAAATAAACTAACAATAGTGACCCAAGAACACTCACCTTGAAACAAATGAGAAAAAGCGGAAGATAACCGCCCACACGAACCGTCCCCTCAGTATGGATAACGCCTGATGGTAACCGGCTATGGCGCCACCCGTATATATACCTATCTTAATTGAAAAATTAAGATCACCTGAATGCCGGTGAACATGAATAAGCTGTCAGAAATCGGCGAATTGCGGCCGCCATCTTGGAAGAGAGAAGAGTAGGTGTATATTATTATAAAATCTTCCGAGGACATGATTGAGGGGAGCAAGGAGATAAAATCGCCCGATTTATTCGAAGATTCGTTAACTATTGGCTGTTTGTATTAAAAGCCAAGTGCGTGATGACCTGATCCTATGTATAATAGGAAAGTGGTTTGAAGTAAGTTCACATGGCCGCCATGTTAGAACAGTGAGAGACGTCTATTCGCGGGCGGCCATCTTAGTACAGCAAGAGTGCAACAACGTGCCTCTAGGAACCACTAAATGCAACCATAGGTTTAGACCAATATATTTGTCCCAAAAAAATGCGGAGTATATAGCGAGAAAGGCCAAATAGTGCAAGATACTAATATGCATATGAGCGCAATAAACGGGCGTCAGCGTGAGAAAAGCGTGGCGGCCATGATGAAAAGGTTATGATCCATCAGCAAGGGGGCGGCCATCTTAAAACAGTGTAAATATTAAATCCATGCATCCAAAGGTCCACTGCTTAGAAATGTAATAATGACTAGAACTTTACATAAAGCCGAAACCACATGAAAACCACATGTGAAGATAAGCGGAATATATTACAAGACATTGCCGATTTCTACGGGGTGCCACAGTGTTTGTAACGCAATAAATCATGTGAAAAGATTCAGAAAACAAGGCGGCCATGATGGTAAGGTCGTCATCCATCTACTACGCGGCGGCCATACTAAAGCAGTGTATGGGCGTATAATGTGTAAAAAAGGGTGAAACGAGTCCTATATGGCGCAAATTATTTACGGAGTCAGGGCTGGAGGGACCTATTGCCGTCTATACAGTATTAAAAAATGCTCCCAAAAGAGTAAGTAATAAAGGGAGACACATACTATAAAGATTAAATCTACAAAGAAAAAAAGAAAAGTAAATAAAAAGTGTTTACAATAAATCTTTAGGAGAAAATGTTGTATAACTGTCCAATGATAAGAGACAGAGCTGAATAGCAAACCAACTGGACCCAGCTCATTGAATAATTAAATATTGGATGTGCAGGAGAGAAAAACGAAGTTATATCAAAACATAATCCCATTGATAAGGAATAATAACATAGTCATCAATCAATTGTGTAAAGTACATATATGTTGTATAATCAAGATGTTGTCATTGTGCCCCATTGCATGTAATAGTTCGCAACACAGAAATTCAAACAATGGTATACAATGAGCCCAAGTGAGAGAAAACATGTCAGGCATAGGGTTGATACTTGAAGCCCTATCAAAGTTTGCTGATGCCTTCCTCCGACCACTAGTGCAAGCCATGGACACCTATCTCAAAGATACGAAGGCAGTCTTACAATTACTACAAAATACAACTTTCAACCCAGACACTCAGCTCTTGCTCCATCTGGATGTTGAAAGCTTGTATACTAGCTTGCCACATGACGAAACATTAGCCATCATTGAAGAAGTTCTGTACAGCACTAATTGGCAATATAAAACACCCAGAGGAGTAGTGCTGGAATGCATAACACTAGCACTCACGAAGAACTTCTTCGACTACAAGACAACGATCTATCTCCAAAGCCATGGTACTAGCATGGGGAGCACCTTCGCTCCAAGTCTAGCGGGACTCTATGTACCCCACCTAGAGACAAACAAGATCCTCCACGACCAAAATCCCTTTAGACAACACATCATTACCTGGAAGAGATCCATCGATGATGTGTTTGTCATTTGGCAAGGTGATCTGGAATCAGTAACACAATTCATGTCATGGTTAAATACCCGGGACACCTACCTGAAATTCACGCACACAGTGTCAAAAGACACACTTGTCTTTTTAGACCTGAATATTTACCATGAAGAAGGAGTCCTCAAAACGACGACCCACTTTAAGCAAACAGCAAGGAACTGCTTGTTAAGGTTCGACAGCTTCCATCCCCGACATCTCCGGGCGAACTTACCCTATGGCCAGTTCCTTCGTCTAAGGAGAAACTGCACTGACCTGGCCTATAAATCCCAGGCAAATGACCTCAAAATCAAACTACAGAAGAGGAAATACCCAGACAGGAACATAAATACTGCCATGAAAAGGGCCAGAAACAACAATAGAGACACACTGTTGGAAAATAAAACACAACCCAATTCGGAGCAAACAAGACCCATATGTGTGACGACATACAATACACATTCCAACGAAATATCAAAGATAATCAATAAAAGATGGGGCATTCTGTCTAGTGGAACACTAGGTTTTGAAAAACCACTATGCGCTCACAGAAGAGGGAGAAATCTTAAGGACATGCTGGTCCACACCTGCCCAAAACCAGACTTACCAGTGTCACTTTCAAAACATGGAATACAAGGCCATTTCGCATGCGGAAACTGTGCCAGCTGCCATTTAACAAACAGGAGCAAACAATTGACATTCAACAATGGAACTAAGTGGGAGCAGCGCACAATGACCAACTGTAACAGTCGCAATGTAGTGTACATGATCACTTGCCCCTGCGGCCTAGAATATATAGGCATGACCACAAGAGCAGTGAAAACACGGCTAAGTGAACATAAGAGCAACATACGGTGCAAAAAGAGCACAACCAAAATGGCTACACACTTTCTGGAAGCTCAACATTGTGTTAACGATATATGTTGGACAGTCATTGAACAATTACCATCTGAATCTGGTCTACTCGAAAAAGAACAACAATGGGTGTTCCGTCTGGGGACCCACGTTACGGGCCTAAATGATGAGATCCCATGGGGACAACTGACATAAACCAGAAATACCACACCCCGTTTTTCCCATGACCATCCGCCTATACTGGGTACTTCACCACTGTAACAATTTTAAGTACATACTCTGCAAGGCCTAATGTAACGATGGCCTTTCGAAGGGCGTCATCATGGATAGGATCCCACAACAAACTACAATAACTGTAAATGCCCTTCAAATGACAACATCATAAAACCTGGTGTGTTAGAAAACGTGCGTTTAATTTACTATTCAATTTACTATAAGATCCTTTCGAGCACACACTTGTGTGCGCATTATTTCATTAATATTGGACCTTCTTCTGTATTTAAAAACGCTGATGTATGCGACCGTGAACAGACAGGTGTGTCACAACAACATCCTTGCGCACTAAACAGCACATGCGCACGACAAGGGAAGCAGCGTCTCGCCAAAAGCCATGCGCAGTAAGTAAGAACGTCCAACACTGAAAGGGCGCATGCGCAGAAAGCCGGTGTTCTGCAAAGACACGCACACCTGACTGCCAGCTAACGGAGATGAACCGGAAAACCCATGTTTGGGCATATCCGGCCAATTAAGGGGAATAATTATCAATTAATGGCAGTACAAAATCGACGAAGCCATGGGAACCACCGCACTCTCAGCGGAGCCACGTAAGGGGTTGTGGTAAATAAATAAATAATACCTCTCTTTTTGACTAGATATATATCATAACAGATAGCTCAATAAATAAGAGTCAAGATTCGAGGTAGTAGGAGTTTTGCAGGTTTAATACAGCATAAGGACAGGAACAGGACAACCTGCATAGGAATAGGATGTCAGGGCCCAGCAGCTGCTGGGGCTCGGTCTGGGATGAGCGCGCTGACCTTTAATAACAATACATGAGCATATATACATAACGCAAACACATAGCATTACATTGCAGTAGGCGTAGCAGTGGGTGGAGCAGAAGGCGTGACGCGTAACAGTCGCGAAAGATAAGGGCGAAAGTAGGTGTAACTGGGCGTATACATAGACATGTGGTGCAGACGTAACAGGATATGTCATGAATGGGGCGGAAACCATGGAGGGGGCTACCTGAGGAGCCGGGACCTCTAACCTGATGGTGCGCGCAAACTAGCAATGACGTATTACTAGGAGAAGCTGGGGGCTATGAACTCTGTGCTAGGAGCAGAGACTGAAGTCTGGAGAGTCAGGGCGACATGTACCTAAACAGTATCTAGTATCTGATGTTTAGAGAACATGTTAATATAAACTAGAAGTTAGGAGGGGGAAAGGCTAACAGACTCTAAGACTGGAGCATGCATTATTCTACATGTAGTGCGTGTTGAAGAATATTAAATGACCATTAAATGCAGTATTTCTCTAACATGGAGCCCTGAAGGCTAGACAATGACGGAAACTATTGATGCGATTCAGTAGCTTTAGGAATGCAGGGAAGGAGGGCTGAACTGATAACTGGAATCATAACATACTCTTGGCAGACTCAGAGGCAGAGCCAGGCTGGACCGGGCACTGCGAGGCAGGAAGTAAGTGAAGGGTCGAGGATACAGGTGGGGGCTGTATCGCTCCTCAGCGAGGCTTCAGGAGACAGGAGCTGAATCTAGTGTCCAGGCCCTTTTGAGGCCTAGAAACGGGGACTTTATAATAGAATAACGTGCACACTGAGAAACGTGGCAACGTAGCTTTACATAGGCCTGATATTCGTATTATTCACGAGGACTGGAAACTGGCATACTAGAGGTGGACACAACTGTAATTGCGTCATTAATCAGACATGGGGAATGCATATGCATATTTAATCATGCACACATAACATATGATGGATGACACGTAGAGACACAGAAAATGACAAAATTTACTTTTCCACATTCCCTCCTTGTCACTACGTTTTCATCAGGAAACATCAATATTCATGATACCATCTATCATTTCATACAGTATCATTTGCTCATCTCGAATTCTCTTAGAACGGGATTTAGAACGGGACTTGGGACTAGGAGTTATACTAGGAATACAGGATGTAGCACACATGCCGCAAATCGCAGGGCCACATTGTATACAGAGGCAGCAGCTGAATATGATCGCTACTGCTATACCTAGAAAGGACAAGACTTTCCATCCCCATGCGGAAATTATATTCCAGAACCAACCGGACCATGTCCAGGTGCCTGGATCTTGGTGTAACAGATGGGCAATTTTATGGAGTCTGGTTATAGCTGAATAAACAGACGGCGCGTTATTTGGAATGAAAATGCAGCAACTAGATCCGATGACTCTACAGGCCCCGCCCCTATCGGCCAGTATGACGTCAAGGACGAGACGATTCTGTAAAACGACAAATCTCATAGCAGATTGCTCTTCGGTTAAGTTACCTAGAGCAGAGGCAGTCTCATTTACTACAGCTTCGAGGGTTCTGGTTAACCTACGGATCAACTTACTATTCTGGATAGGTCCTATAAAGAAAAAGAAACCTCTGTTGAAATCTGTATACTGTTCTAGAGCAGTTTCAGTATAATCGACAATTGGGGACTCCCTTCTATGTCTAATGTGTACTAGATGTGTATTTCTATGATAATCAGGTGGGGCTAGAAAAACTGGTGGCAGTAGGAAGGCAATGTAACAGGTTCCCTCCCAATCGAGGGGCAGACGAACATATGCGGTCTGACCACAAATAAAATATGAATGACGTGAAGCTTTGAAAATAGATTTCCCACTGTCACTATACTTGACAACAGTAGTACAATCACTATGTCCTACATGTATGGAACCATTATTTCGGACACATAATTCGCCTTTGACTGGTAGTACTGAAATAGCAGGTAAGTCTGGAGTAGTATCAGACTGAACATTCAGGACCATGAAATTCGACGAATAATTACCTAAATTATACACTTCATTTTCTAGATCTAACCCGGTTCTGTGGGGGAGACCTTGCTTGTCTGGGAAACATGTACTGTTAAGAAAAGACATATCTGTTGAGGATGACGTTAACGTGGACCATGCTCCACACGAACCATTATGTGAAAAAGGATAAGGAAAGAGTGGCAGAACTCCCTTCGGTGTCTGGAAAGGGGGGAGTCGACCACACACCCAACAATTAGTGGCATTGCTGGACTGGTGTGAGTAATGTAACATGCGGATAAATGAGTTATTACGCATGGCGAGGCGGTAAGAGAGTTCAT
Organism: Lissotriton helveticus; assembly: GCF_964261635.1. Classification (NCBI taxonomy): domain Eukaryota; kingdom Metazoa; phylum Chordata; class Amphibia; order Caudata; family Salamandridae; genus Lissotriton; species Lissotriton helveticus. The sequence continues at coordinate 1,272,796,260 of NC_136059.1, read as the reverse complement.
GAGGAGGCAGATCACTAAACGTGTGCTCTACTGTAGCATTAGTAGACTTATTTACATGTGAAACTGGGAAACATAGGTAAAATGCATAACTGGTGCAGGAAATCATAAAACTGAGAAACAATATGAAACATAGAAAAACGATACATCGGATTGAGTTTTGACTAACTCTCTCACTATGGGGGTCTATTTTATACATGTCAGAAACAGTCTAACCGTTTCACCTAGGGGAGGACTTAGACAATCAAACTGGCTGACTTAATTTACTAGACCGGAGTTTTTGTTTATACTCCTGCTGCGGAGTTTTCTCTAACAGGGGGGGTTTTGAATCAATGTCATTTGCGGGACAGTCCTTGAGAACAATGCTTTGGCAATCCTTCAAATCCTGGGAAATGTTCTTAAAGACGGGTTTCAGTCCATTAAAAAGTTTAACATGAGAAAGGTGCACCCAGCCCTTGCGTCCTTCCAACTTCACGGCTGTACGGGTGGTGAGGAGGACCTGTCGGGGCTCTTTCCAACGAGGCTCCAGCGGACTTGATCTGTCAAAGTTGCGGACCATCACCATGGATCCTGGGACGATTTCATGCGGTGCCACCTCGGTATTGTCTGGAAATGCGGCGGCAACCTGTGAACGACATGAGTTGAGGGCAGACATCAAGGAAGCTAGGTAATCTGTCAGCATATTACTTGAAACATCGGTAATACTTCGGGGTCTAGGAGTACCCCACATATTTGGGGGGCGGCCGAAAATGACCTCATACGGGGACAGACCTGATCTGGAATGTGCGACCATGCGCATATAAAATAAAGCGACTGGCAGAGCTACTAGCCAGTCCACACCCTTCTCTTTACACACTTTTGCAATACGGATTTTTAGAGTCTGATTATGTCTCTCAACGAGACCGGCTGCTTCAGGATGGCGTACACAATGGAACTTCCACTGGTACCCTAACAAAAGGGAAACATACTTCATGAGTTCAGATGAGAATGGCTGGCCGTTGTCAGAATATACGACTCTAGGGAGTCCATAACGGGGGAAGAACTCACGAACCAACTGCTTGGCAGTGGTCGCGGCTGTGTAATCTGGGACTGGATATGCTTCTGTCCACCTGGACAAAGCGCATACAACTACAAGGACATACTTGAAACCTCGACATCGCTCCATCTGAATATAATCCATCTGGAGGACTTCAAAAGGGTGGTCAGGGGGCTGGAAACCACCTTGTTCCACCGGGACACTTTTACCTGGATTAAACTGACAACATATCATACAGGTACGGACTTTCTGCTTGGCTGCAGCTCGTAAATGCTTGTTGAACCAAATGTTCTGGATACTGTCTAACATAGCTTTTTCTCCTAAATGTGCTGGACTATGTGCGGTATTAATAATGACTTGAACCATAGAGTCGGGGAGAAACCATGTGGCTTTACCCTTCGTTACCCATCCTTGATCTGTCTGGACCCCTCCTTGTTCGGACCATTTCTTGATTTCATCGGGAGTAGCATGTAACTGGATATCTATGACATCTTGAGTAGGGTCCTTAACTGTCATACATGTAATTGGATCTGGAGTATGTGTCATGTTAACTGGAATGTCTGGAGTCTGGGCTGTAAGCTTGGCTGTGCGATCTGCTAGATCGTTACCCTGGGAAATAATGTCAGTGACTTTCGTGTGTGCTTTGCATTTCATGATAGCAATGGATGTCGGTAAATGTATTGCATCTAATAGAGCTTGGATAAGGAGACCATGCTGAATCTTGGTTCCATGAGAAGTCATGAAACCTCTCTCCTGCCAGAGCACTCCAAAGTCGTGTACGACTCCAAATGCGTAGCGTGAATCTGTGTAAATATTAACTTTCAGGTTCTTGGCGTGTATGCAGGCTTGTGTCAGAGCAACTAGCTCTGCTGCTTGAGCGGACAGAGTGTCAATACGGTGTGTCTCAATAACTTCGGTGTCAGTAGTCACTGCATACGCGGCTACTAGTTCTCCTGTACTTGTTCTCATACATGAACCATCCACATAAAGTGTCAGGTCGGGGTCTGGTAACGGAGTATCTGTCAGATCTTGTCTTGGCTTTGTCGTAATGTTAACTACTTCCACACAGTCATGTGGGTCAGGATTCGAAGTAACTGATGGTAACAGTGTAGCAGGATTTAAAATGTTGCAGCGTCTGATTTCTATGTGTGGCTGGAACAGTGTCAATTCATAACCTGTTAGACGTGCAATTGTCAAGTGCTGAGTCTGTGTTCGGTTCAAAAGAACTTCCACGGAGTGTGGGACTTGTACTGTCAGAGAGTGTCCTAAAACTATGGAATCACTTTGTCTGATAGCTAGTGCTGTGGCTGCAACTGACTTGAGGCACGCAGGCAAAGCCTGGGCGACTGGATCTAGTGTGCTAGAAAAATAAGCACATGGCTTGTTTTGTCCTGCTTGATCTTGCGTGAGAACAGATAATGCTGTACCTTCACGTTCAGTAACGAAAAGTGTAAAAGGCTTACTGTAGTTCGGTGTAGCTAGAACTGGAGCTTGGCATAAAGCTTTCTTTAACTCATTGAAACTAAGTGTATGTTCAGATGTCCAAGGGAGAACAGTCGATGCGGCTGCCTCCTGTGTCGTTAACTGTATCAGTGGTTTGGCTAGAAATGCATACTGGGGAATCCATTGTCTACAATAAGAAGTAAGGCCGATAAAGGCACGTACCTCCTTCTGGGTCTTGGGCTGAGGAAGACTCGCTATTAACTGGATACGGTCTGGTGTCAACTGCCTACCCCTCTTGGACAGTAAGTGTCCTAAGTAGACCACTTGCTGGACACAGAATTGAAGCTTCGAAGGGGACACCTTGTGCCCCATCTCGGCTAGGAAATATAAGACTGTAAGGGATGCTTGCTCGCAAGCACGTTCAGAACGGGCTGTGATCAGTAGATCGTCGACATACTGGAGCAGGGCAGTGTCAGTTGGCATGTGAATGTTGTCTAGTTGTCTCTTAAGTGCTTGACTGTAAATACTAGGACTTTCTGTGAAACCTTGAGGAGCTCGTGTGAACATATAGCTCCTTCCATTTAAACAAAATCCGAAAAGGAACTGACTGTCTGAATGAATAGGGACACTGAAAAATGCGTTCTTGAGGTCTATTACTGTAAAGAACGTGGCTTCGGAATCAATGGCTGTCAATAGGGAAGAGATGTCTGGGACAACTGGGTACTGCGGAATAATACATTTATTAAGCTCTCGTAGGTCGATCACTAATCGATATACTGGGGGTGCATTTGGATCAGTACGTTTCATAACTGGAATGATCGGAGAATTGCATACGTTGGAGTCAGTTTCTACAACCACTCCTTGAGCGATGAGCTCGCCAATAATTTTGGATAAGGCTGCTACAGCCTCGGGTGGCAATCTGTACTGTCTGATTCGTGGTAACACTACACCTGGTTTGAGAGTCACACGATAAGGTGTGATTTGCATATAACCTACATCAGTTGGACCTTGCGCCCATAGATGCTGCGGAACATTAGACAATCTGGGATCAAAATCACGTAAAACATAGTGACCCTTAAAGTCACGTAGGAACAGACGTATTCCCTCTGGGGAACAACATATAACTGCACCTAACTCTTTCAGTGTTTTAATGCCTAATAGATTTTCTGGACATGACTTAGTAAGTAACAGATCAGTAGTACGGGACAATGGACCTACTTCTAGAGTAACTGGCTTTGAAATCTCATTTACGATAGGTTTTCCTGAAAATCCAAGGGAAACATTTCTTGAGCCTGAGAGCGGAGCCCCTGGAACTTCGGCATGACTAATTGTGGTCCTACTTGCCCCTGTATCAATCAAAAACTTTCTGTCTTTCCCTAATACTTGACTGTGAACATAGGGACCTTCTTGATCTACAGGTATCTCGATGAGAGGCAAGCCTACCTCCCTCTCTAGGCTGTTTCATGAATACTGCTGGTACTCTGGATACTCAGACTGTGCATACTGGTACATCTGCGATGTGACATGCTGGGTTGCAGCAATAGGCTGCGGTGCGGTAACTGTCTGTTGTGCATTCTGTGGCTGAGGAGTCTGTGAAACTTGTTCTTGTCTAGGCGGACGTGGTCTTTCTTTAGTCTTACCAGTAGCTATGTTGTGTTTCAGAACCGCACACTCATTTATAAAATGACCTGGCTGTTTACAATAATTGCAGTTCCCTTTAACGGGAGCTGCAGGATGACTGGCTTGATTCGGACCCCTCTTCTGACTGTCTTGAGGAACAGATTGTGCAACTAGTACTTTCATTTTCGTGTCTTTCATACGTTTTCTCTCGTGTTCTTGTTCTTCTCTGATTCTATTCTGGTGATACTGAAGCATTTGCAACATTTGGGACGGGGTATTAGCTTGCCAGGTACTCTCGACTTTCAGAACTCGATTTTTAACTTGTGGGCTTGAATTCTCGACTAATTTAGTAACAAAGAGATGAGGGTATGACTCGCTACTTGTCTTGAGGCCACTATTGATGCTGAAACATTTTTCAAATCTAGAATAAAAATCACTAATATCTTCGTCTTGCTTCTGTTTACAGGCTGAGATTGCATCCCAGTCTTCTTTTCTCGTTGTCAATAATCTAGGTAAAACTTGTATTAATAATTCTGGTAATTCTTTACATTTATCTCCAAGACCGGTACCTGGTACACGTGATTTGTCTTCGGCTTCTAGAACTGCCCAATCTATCTTTTTCTCTCCCACCTCCCATTCTTTTTCCTTTAGCTTTTCATACACCCCTGCGGGCAACAGGACCTTTAACATTTTAATGATATCTGGGTAAGTGTATTCTCCCATACGGAGCATGTCTTTTAATTCTCTATGGAACCCTGCTGGATCTTTGTCATGACAGGGAATTAATTTCTTCATCTCGAGGAGTTCCATCTTTGTTATTGGAGTGTATACAAACACTCGTTGCATTTCACCGTCCTCCGTCTTAACTGGATGCACTTCTCGTAACGGATTCTGTCTCTCCATGTAAAATGGTTTACTTTCTGGGGGTGAGACATGAACAAAATGCGGGTTCAGAAACGTTCTATATTTGTGGCGCTGTTCTAGAATGACACTAATTAAATCGGTACCTAGACCTCTCCATCTATACTGGAGTAACTCGTTCAGGACATCGTGTAACGGACCTGGATCAGAGTGCTGACCCTCATACGAAGTAATGAGGTGTTGGATCATATACATACCCACCAATCGCTGCTCGGCTGGGGGCAATTTCAGAAACATTTGTGCCACTATTTCGTCTGGAAAAGTGGTAGAATCAGTAATCCATCGGACTGCTGATCGGGCTAGTTCCTGTTCATGCATGGTACTTAACTCACTGTAACCGATTCGTGATTGTAGAATGTGATCGGTAGCTTGGAACACTTGTTCTAGGGAACCTTGTTCTGGTGCTGAATGATGGAAAATTGACTTGTGTTCTAGGCGTAAATGGCGATCTGGAAATCTAGATTTTCCTACATACGCTATTCTGGCGGGATTCTCGTCCTCTACCTCTTCAGTATCAGAGTTACTTTCTTTCTCGCTTACTTGTGCTGCTTTACGTTGTTCGTGTATCTTTATTATTTCTCTACGGATTTTCTTGTACATACTCTCCATGGCACTAATGGTATTGTGCTTACCCTCGGCTATATTATCACTCCACTTTGTCAGGGTTTTCATTTCGGCCTGATCTTTAGACGGGTAATCTTGTTCTCTTATTAGACAGTTAATTAAAAACTTTAATATCATACGCTGGATCTCAGCTTTCCTTTGAGACATGGCATCACTAATACTTTCTGGATCATCCCCTGTACGGATGAAACGATAGATTCTGTCTAGGTCTTCTTTCATATTGGGTAGGGTGACTAGATACTCGGTCACCCTCCTTACGCGTACTGAATATAAAACCATATTATTCTCGCCTGGGACTGGGTCATAGGCACATTCGCCAAGGGCTTGCCTGATTTCTGCAACAGACTTATTACTCTTGGGAGTACGCTGTGATGCTTGAGCATGTAATTCGAGTGCTGATAAACGCTTGCGTGGCGGCGGGGTTTGAGGAGAACCTCCTCCTGCGGCCCCTAGACTAGAATCGTCGACTGATATTCTTCGTGGTGGAGCAGGAAATTGAAATGCTGGCTGGACCGGGGGTACCGTAGCAGGTACTGCATGGGGTGCCCCGGTGTCTGGAGGAGCAGGATGTGCCTGATTTACTGGGACTGGCGGAGTGCGAACAGGATTTGCATATTCAGGGACTGTGTCGTCCAGATAGGACGAAATGAAAATATCAGCTGCGGTCTGTTTGTGACGTAGCTTGATCGGAACTAATGGTGGCGGGAAATTACTGGATGCCCCTGGGGTCGCTTTTGGCAAGCCCTCGGCAAGAAGAGGGTACATACCCTTAATAAGGGCATTCCTCTGTCTGTCTCTCTGTTCAGTTTTGACTTGTTCACCTATCTCGATTAATTCTTTTTCTTGGGCTCGTTCTAAGGATTCTCTACTTAATTCTGACTTTCTGATTTCTTTTTCGGTTCTTTTATGAGCTTCTTTGCGCCATAACTCGATGGCATCTTTCTGTGACTGTCTGGCTTTCTTTTTCCATAATGCCTCTTCTACTCGCATGATGCACTCAGCATCCCATGTACCCGATACGGGCCATCTATACTTTTCTTCTAACTGTTTGGTATACTCTACCCATAAATCTAGATACAATATGGCGCTTATGCCATGTTTCTGATACATAAAGTGACCTGGACTGTCCCTGGGCGGGACGGGAACTGCTGCTTCCAGCAGCCCCTTTCTAGTTTTTAACTGACGTAACTTGGAAAATATGGGCATGATTGAACTGTAATCTAGACACAATACAATACACAATGAACACGATACTTATTCCCCATTCATACCACGACATTAAAATACATGAAAAACATTTAAAATAACAGTTCGAACAGAATACTACCTGGAAATATTGAGAACAGAACACATAAATTTTCTCGAGAACAGAAACTGGCTAGAACAGAAACTAGATGCACTGCTGAAACAGTACGAAACTTACCGGTCTCGTAAAGAGACACGTCAGGACCCGCATCCACCGAAGTGGGCACTTCGTTTGTGGGACTGTGTACCACCAACCCACAGACCAGAGTCAATTTAAATTGACCCTGTCTAGATACTACCCCAGTAATGGTACTCACCGGGCAGCAAGAACGGAAAGCCTCGGACTGGACTGGACTGCTACGACGACGGACGACGAACTTCGGGCTTCGGACTTCAGTTACGGGTGGACCTCCGGATACCTCGGACCTTGGACTCTTGGCTTGGGCTCTGGTCGGGACTCGCCGCGTTCCTCCACCGTCTCGTCTGGATGCTGGACCGCCTCCTCCGTCTCCTCCGTGGGCCTGAGGGATACTTGAGCAGAAATATCTGCCGGTGCGCAGAAGAGTTCCGTCACGACTGCAGAGGGTCAGGGGGTCGGCGTGGCTTCACCGACGCGTGGGGAAAGGGCAAGTCCCTATTCGGGCGCCATTCTGTGGTAAATAAATAAATAATACCTCTCTTTTTGACTAGATATATATCATAACAGATAGCTCAATAAATAAGAGTCAAGATTCGAGGTAGTAGGAGTTTTGCAGGTTTAATACAGCATAAGGACAGGAACAGGACAACCTGCATAGGAATAGGATGGCAGGGCCCAGCAGCTGCTGGGGCTCGGTCTGGGATGAGCGCGCTGACCTTTAATAACAATACATGAGCATATATACATAACGCAAACACATAGCATTACATTGCAGTAGGCGTAGCAGTGGGTGGAGCAGAAGGCGTGACGCGTAACAGTCGCGAAAGATAAGGGCGAAAGTAGGTGTAACTGGGCGTATACATAGACATGTGGTGCAGACGTAACAGGATATGTCATGAATGGGGCGGAAACCATGGAGGGGGCTACCTGAGGAGCCGGGACCTCTAACCTGATGGTGCGCGCAAACTAGCAATGACGTATTACTAGGAGAAGCTGGGGGCTATGAACTCTGTGCTAGGAGCAGAGACTGAAGTCTGGAGAGTCAGGGCGACATGTACCTAAACAGTATCTAGTATCTGATGTTTAGAGAACATGTTAATATAAACTAGAAGTTAGGAGGGGGAAAGGCTAACAGACTCTAAGACTGGAGCATGCATTATTCTACATGTAGTGCGTGTTGAAGAATATTAAATGACCATTAAATGCAGTATTTCTCTAACATGGAGCCCTGAAGGCTAGACAATGACGGAAACTATTGATGCGATTCAGTAGCTTTAGGAATGCAGGGAAGGAGGGCTGAACTGATAACTGGAATCATAACATACTCTTGGCAGACTCAGAGGCAGAGCCAGGCTGGACCGGGCACTGCGAGGCAGGAAGTAAGTGAAGGGTCGAGGATACAGGTGGGGGCTGTATCGCTCCTCAGCGAGGCTTCAGGAGACAGGAGCTGAATCTAGTGTCCAGGCCCTTTTGAGGCCTAGAAACGGGGACTTTATAATAGAATAACGTGCACACTGAGAAACGTGGCAACGTAGCTTTACATAGGCCTGATATTCGTATTATTCACGAGGACTGGAAACTGGCATACTAGAGGTGGACACAACTGTAATTGCGTCATTAATCAGACATGGGGAATGCATATGCATATTTAATCATGCACACATAACATATGATGGATGACACGTAGAGACACAGAACATGACAAAATTTACTTTTCCACAGGGTAGTCAGGCAGCAGTGTCTCCTAGACTTTGTGAGTATGCTTTACGAACTAAGGTGAACACCGCAACGAATATGTAAGTACCAAAGAAAACTTCAATTATGCATCCTTTTCCAGGTAGTGAATCTGCACGTTAACCCCTACGTTCCTGAGGCTCATGAGGCATTCGATTTGACTAATAACAGTATGCCATTTCATTTCCTTTTCCTCTTACTTTTTCTGAACCCTGAATATTGTTACCACCATAAAAAGGAATGGACAAAGAATCTGTTCTTAGAGTGTGTGTTTTATGTTGAGGGTATTATATGTCTTGTATATGTCCTTTTTTCATGCCAGGCACGAATTCACAAATAGAATGACATTTCTGTCTAGTGATCGGAGCCCACACAATGATTGTATATTTTTCCACAGGTCACTGCGCCTAGTGTTTTATTTAAAGGAGCGGACCACCAGAAAATATTTTTGGTCCCCTTCCTTTACAGGTCGACAATCTGCGACTTTCTCATCTTGTAGGTACATATTAGGACCTGCACTAGTTTGCATTTTTGTAAATAAATACATGTTTTAAGTAGAAATACGTGAGTAAGGTGGGGAATGGTGTACCCTGTCCTGAAGAAGGAGCTTAGTCTCCGAAACATGTCGACACACACACATGGGAGGTAGTGCACATAGTCTTGCATATTACACCTCCATTGACTGCACGTTTTTAATAGCGCCAGCCCGGGGGGAAATTAAAATTCTGTTTTTACCCCACGAGCCAGGCCTTTTTAACCTCACTCGCCGTATAACCTCACTACTCACGCACATAATAATTTTTTCACACACACCACACATAGTCTAAATAAGTGCTCCCGCGGAGTCGCTGGTAGAAGCACGCTGCATCCCGTAGAGGGGTGCAAAGACCCCAATGATGAAGCATGACACCAAGGGTCCTTTTGGGCGTGTGAGGGGTATTGTACAACACAGGCTGTTCCCAACCTGAGTAGGGAAACCCTCCCTCAGTGGATTCCTTTTGTTTATTATCTTTTGGGAAGTAGCCTTGTCAGACTTCGTAATCTTCCTCTTGGAACTAGGGCTTTGGGCCATTTTTCCAGGCTTTAAAGTCCCTTGACTTTTCCTGATTGCCTTTTGTGCTCTAATGGAGACTAGGGAGACCCAGCATTGCTGCATGAGACCTTCTTTCCACCTCTGCCCAGACAGACGTTTCACGGTTGTTGCCCAGCAAACACTCCACTGGGATGGCAGTGGATACAGCTACTTTTTTAGGGCCACTAACCCCTCCCACTCAAAATCTACTACAGCTATGGCATGTGACTTTGTAACAATTTTAGAGTTTACTATCTGGTGTACCTCATCAGAAATGAGTTGGGCTGAGGAAACCAGCTAAGCCATTACCATGATTATGCTGCCACCTGTATTCCTCAAGGTGTGGACTTCAGTCTCATTGATTCTTGGCCAATGCCTGTACTTTACCATGCTGGATGGTCAGTGGGCCAAGGGTTCAACTTCTTCCCCACCCATATAGACTAAATTGGCTTCAGTATCTCCCTTGCAATTCTCAGGGTCAATTTCCACCCCATCCCTTTACTGTTAATGTCCTTAGGATGGTCACCAGTGAGTGACTTCTTGGTGCACACACGATCCACCCTTTCATGTAACACCCCAGCCTTTGCAGGATCAGAGTTATTTCCCGGATACTCCCTCCCCTATGCCTGGGATGTGGTTCTGGGCTCCCCCAGGCATCTTTTTGGGCACTTTTTCAGATTCACTGACTTTTTATGCTTCGCCACATCTTGCTCCTAAATGGGGACTTGTCCTCCTTTCTTATGTTCACCACCTTGGGGCTTCTTGGGCACAAAAGTGTGTACCCATTCCTCAGCTATAGTCCCCAGCTCCCTAGGGCTAGGTAGCCTAGAATCTGCCACATGCTGGTATAGCTTCTGTGAGATACAATTTGTAAGTGTCTGTTCCTTACAACCAAATTGTATAGCCACTCATAGGTATATATTTTATAACCCTTTATTCAACCTTCAAGTGTCTTCACAGAGGCATCTACAAATTCCACCCATGTCCGAGTTGAGCCCTTGTGTGTGTTGCTGAGTGTCTCCTTCATGTGGATATATGGCTCTGCCACCTCATCCACCAGTTTCAGAAATACCTAGCTCTCCCTACTGTTGGAATCAGTTCCTACAATAAGAACCCCCAATGTTTGCTATCCACTCTCTCATCCTTAGAGCTCTCTCAATTTATGCCAGCCATTTATCTATGTCACCCCCGTAAATACTTAGGAACAGTACCCTTGCGCAACCTGGGATCTTAGGCACCCCCTGCATTCACCTCTGGTCCCTTGTTGCTGCCACCATGCCCTTGGAGTTTCAACCCCTGCTTGACCCTCTTCTCCTCTAGGACCGGTTTCCTTTCTTCCAGAGCCAGCTTCCTCTCCTGGATCTCCAAGAGGCTGAGCTGGGCTTCTAGATCCTTGAGTCTCTTTACGAAAGTGGAGCTCATTTTCACTTACAGATGTGAATTCATGCCTTGATCACATTGTGGGGGCCGCACTCTCAATGCCCCCCTCTGTGTCAAAGAACTCTCTAGTATCTTCTTCATCCCCACTGTCAGGGCGGATCTTGCCTGCTAGCTGCACCTGGGCTATTTTGCTACCTCCCAAGCTTTAAGGGCCTTCCCAATGTCCTCCTTCTTGGCAGTGATCCCAGTCTGATTTTTTTTCCCTGCACAGCCCTCTTAAATCATTGATCCTCAGTGGGGGCAAGATGGCCAAGTCGATTAAATTTCCATGTTTTCCATATTTGAGTGCAATGAACATTTTTTTTGCCACCTTGTTAAGACTTGTTGTCGATTTGACGTTTTTTTCTGGTGGTTGCTAGCTTATTAATTGTCTGATAGAGCTAAAAACAAGTTTAGAGCTAAAGTTTAACTTTAGACCAGAAGTCTTAGTTTAGGCCTGAAGTCTAAGGTTAGACTTGATTTCTAAATGTAGACCTGAAGTCTAAATTTAGACTAGAAGTCTAAGTTTAGACCTGAAGACTAAATTTGGATTTCAGATCTAAATTTAGACTACAAGTCTATACTTTGACTTCAAGTCTAAATTTAGACTTCAGGTCTAAACTTAGACTTTAGGCCTAAGTTTACCTTTATAGATTGGGCCCTAGGAGTATAGTCAGTCAGTCACAATAATTTTATTTGGTCTAACTAGACCATAAAAGTACATAAAGCATCAGTGCATATATCAATCAATAAAAAACAGATAAAATCCATAGAAACAAAACAGATAAAAATTGATACAAACCCATAATAAATTGACTTATCATTCCTAGGCTATACATAATTAAGAACAGGGCGTGGATATTGTTCAAAATAGTCACATATATTATCCATCAAATTCAATCAAAACCAGAGCAGGACATACACTTTCGACCCCTTAGAATAATTACAAAATCACAGTAAAAGAGCAATGTATTTTAAATCCTACTGGTTGTCCCTGAGATAAGCATATTGTGCAAATTAAGTAAATAAGTAAATCATCAAGCAATTAATGGCTGGAATAATACATGCTTAGTAAAAACCCCAGAGAGCAGCAAGTCTTTAGAAAGTTTGTTATACACGGTACCAGGTCGCTACACAAGCATAAAACAATCATTTGAAAATGTATAACAACAATAAAGTGCAGGATAAAAGACAAATCAGGCCTGCCCAGGACCCATGTCAAAAATCTTCCACCGCCTAAATAATGAGGTAAAAACTACATAAGTTGCATAAACATCTGATTTAACTTTAGGTACATGACAGCAGGCGTAAGCTGGACAAAATTCAAAGATTTTAGCAATGGTAATAAAATCGTTTTCCGAGGGGTATTATAAAGGCCACACACAACAAAATGCTCAAGATCCTCAGCAGAAAAGTTATCACATGTGCAAGGGCTCAGCTTCACACTCCAGACACCAGGCTTAGGAAGGGCTAACAATAAATGGAATTGATTAAACCTGAATCTACTAAGGAGAAAACGATGGTGACCATTGAGCACATTAAGCAAATAGCTTGGCCCAGTTACAATGTGTGCATGTCCTCAAACCGAGGGCTTCACTATTTCTACACCCTCTCTCTCTCTGCTTTCCTCCATATTAAGAAGTTATCCCGCTTCTAGGAGATATCTGCCTTCTGGATGTTAGACAGTGAATCAAAGCGGGCGGGACTGACTAACTTAACAAAAATGTCCTGTATGTATGCCAACCATTTGAGTGACCTCCACCCTCGAAGCTGCATATAATCCTTAAGTATCTCCCTTTTTAGGTGATTCTCTGGTTGCACCTAAATAGTGAGTCATTTGATCAGGGGATGCAGGGCAATAAGGTCCGACAAATAAGACAAGCCCAGCTCCTCATGAACCATAAACACAGGGGTAGAAGCTGGGACAGCCTACAGAAGTCTTCAAAACCCATACTCCTCCTAGGTCCCTTGAATCTACATATCCCATGTGTCACTATCTATTGCGGCTACTGAGTCCGATTTGGCCTGGTAAATTTTAACCAATGCTTCCAATGGCTTGATGACAATTCTAGAGGAAAATCAAAAGAGTGTCCCATGGACTGGGACTGGGCTTGTCTCTTAGATCTTTTCAACAGAGCCCAGGTGGATCAATCATCAAAAAACACCCTCAAGTCTGTATATGTCTAAACCCTAGATAACCTATGGCTGTGAACATGAAAAGTTCTTGACTTGGTCCCCCGAGGATTCAAAACCATTACCTGAGATTTGCTGTAGTTGGTAGTTCTCATCTAGACTGTTCATGTATTGAACAAAGCCATCCAGCAGTGTCTGGAGACCCAAGGCGGTTCTTGCCAGAAAAACTGTGTCTTCCGCATAGGACAATGCATGAATCTGTCAAGAACCTACTCGAGGACAGTCTACCTGTTTGTATAGCAACCTGGCTCCCAAGTCATTCACATACAAAGTGAACAAAAAAAGGAGCCATTATACATCCCTGTCTTACTCCACTCCTAAGGCGATAGGAACTATGCAGCTCTCTAAGAAAATAGACAATATCTGTGTTCAATCCCATGTCAAACAAAATCTGCCACAGTTTGTATCTGTTCACCCTGTCAAAGGTGGAGGATGGATCCATAATTGTATTAAACAATGACCCCAGTTTCACCATGGTATACTTGTTAATTAACAAGAAATGTTTTCGGCAATGATCACAAATGCCCAAACCTGACTGAAACCTAATTTGCAGATCTGTTAAACAGAGCCATCCTCCGCCCATGACATCACCCTATCCAAGATAGCCCTACCCATCACCTTGACAACCGAATCTATAAAGATATCAGCCTGTAGCAGCTCGAGAGATCTTTTGAGCCCTTTTTATATACAGGGATAAAAAAGGAATGAGACCAAGAGTGCAGAAGTCCTAAGCATGTTGCCTTATTAAACATCCAGGTTAAGATTGGGACCCAGAGACTAGGTGACAACTTAAACAGATCAGGAGGAATCCTATCGGGAACAGGGACCTTGTGACATGTCATACATCCAATAGCTACAATGATCTTATCAACAACACATGTTTAAATTACATTGGTGAGTAGCTAACTTAGGGGGCTCAGGAAAGACACCACCATCCAAAGATTTATAGATGCCCTCAAAATGTTCAATCCACTTCTCAGGAAAAATATGGGAAGAAATAGTATGGGCCCCATTATCATTAAATAAAGGGTGATTCACAACCTCCCTATTGTCAGCCTTAAGTGAGGCCTCTACAAGATCAGACCAAACCTGCTCTGTAAGTGCTCTCTTCTTCAGATCAAGAGTGTTCTTATAAGCATTGAGTCTAATAGGTATTAGACATTGGTCTTTGGGTTGAGGTTTGAGTGTGAACATTAGCAGATTGTGAGCATTTGAACAGTCCTCATTAAACGATCACTGAATACTGTTTACTGCCAATTTAGGAGGGAGTGATAGCCTAGATTCAACTTCAACCCCAATCTCTGAATAGGCATTTAAAAAAGTATTATCCTCATACAAATCCCCAGACAGATATCAAATTCTGTACACTTAGCATCCACAAGACATTTTAAAAAGTCCTCAGGGAAAATCTTTGACCACCTTAGTCTTCTTCCCTAACTGAGATACATCTTAATCCTGAGCAAACATATGTCATTAGTAGTCAACAAAAGTTCATAAGGCCATATCAGTCTATTGGACTAATATGGCCTTATGAACAATTGTTGACTACTAATGACATATGTTTGCTCAGGATTAAGATTTATCTTTTTATTCTTTTTCTGGGAACTAGTGTCCGGAGAAATACTTGGAAACGTGGTTGGCCGTTTCCCCTTTTTCCTTTGAGCAGCTTTTGGGACAAAATGATGAGCCTGTTACACTGATGGTTATGCACAGCCTCTAACCCAGCCACGCTTCTTCCCTAACTGGTCATCACACCAGCTAAATGAGTTAACAAACCTATTCGGTGTTGGGACACGTACAAGCAAATAGTTAATACAAACAGAGATACAGTAGTGGTAACTAAAGCCAGGCACTCTGATATCAAAATGGACTAAGAAGACTCGCAGTGATACAGAAATATTTTTTTATCTATTTTGAAATGCAAGCCTCGTCTAATAAATGGTGGGGTGAAACTACCGTCTGCGCTTTGAGACATTTTGGTCTTAACACATTCCATATTGAATTCCGCAAGGATATTCTACAGAAAAGCATCTGCTTGGCTATGTTCTAGCTGCAGAGTATCAACACTGTATGCTTGGCCACATGGGGTAAATGAGTGAGAACAAGGGTGTATGTTAAAATCTTCCACTAATATAAATCCAGCTTTACCAATACCCGAGTGTCAATATCTAGCAATTGTGCCCTATGGGTAGAAAGTGTATCACAAAAGCTAGAGTCTTTGGTTGCATTAGAAAATTGTAATAAAACAAAACAACGACCACCAGTGAGGTAAACAAAATGACTTGCACCTTAGAAGAAGTTGTAGCCATACGCTCAGTCCTACAATTTAAAGAAAGAGAGACCAGGGTCAACATTAATCCCTTTGGATGTTCCCTTGATGAAGGCACATCAGGGTTACAATATGTCCTATAGCCATCTGAAAAAAAGGATTCCTCTGCGTCCTACTTCTGCTGTAGGTATATTATGGCATATTACCTAAGAGATGCCAGCCAATAAAAAAAAAATCTTTTACTATTTATCCCTGCCACTTTCAAGGAGGCCAGCCTGAGGGGGCTAACTGTGGTATCTCCATTACTTATGTAACTTCCTGGGATGTCAGTAACACTGCAAACATCTTTCATGTCTGTGATGAAAATTCCACCCACGGGTAACCACCTACCAAAGGTTGGGAGCTCTATTTCTCCAGCGGTACATAACCCGCTACATGACTCCCTGGAGGTGGTCTTCAAAGACTGGACACCAAAAGTGCCCCCATTGTCGGGATTGTCACCAGAAATGTTATGTACCAAGAAAGAGGGGCACCTTAGCTCAAATAACAATGTACCTCTGTTAATGAAGCCCTTTGTTCTACAGTCTGAGGTAACCCCAAACTCCACGGTTGTCTGTACCTCATAATTAGGAGAATGCAGTCAGTCAAGTGTATCAGCCCACAAAACCTCAAATCTGTTTGAGGTCTGTAAAACAAAGTCACTAGCCTCTGGTGGTCACTGGACCATGATTTTGGGCTGCGAATTGACAGTAAAAATATCCAAGTGGAAAAACCTGGATGATAGTGGTACAGACTGACTGCCTAGCAAGACTCAAAACCCTCAAGGCATCTCTAGGACAATCAAAATGTATATCAAAACAGTCCCCATAAACGACTTGAGGGGATGGTCCTGCCCAATCAATCCTCTGAGTCCTAATACACCTATGAGCCAAAATTTGAACTTCATGCCAAAATGGGGCAGCCAGTAACTCACTTTGGGGCATATTACCAAGGGGGACAATAGAAAATTATCGCCGATTTAGCAGCCGTTTTCGGCCGCTAAGCGGCGATAATTCTATCGCCCCATTAGCAAGCTGTCGCTAACTGATGTTAGCGACAGCTTTTAGGCGATAGCGAGCGGTTTGGGGCCCGTTTTGCATGTCAGCGATGTTTATCGCTAATGACATGCAAAGTGGGCGTACCCAACCCGTTAGCGACTGTAAGCAGTCGATAGCGTCGCTATCGCGAATTAACAAGGCAGGCGTAGCGTTGGAAATATTCGCGCTAAGCGCGAATATCTCCGAAACCAACGCCTGCTCAGACCAGTTCTTAGCCATGTTATCCAATGGGAGGTGGATAACATGGCTAAGAGCATTTTGTCGCTAATGCGTGAATATCGCTGTATTCTCAGCGATATTCACGCTATCGCCGGAAATTTTTTCGCTTTGGAGATAAACGTTGCTAATAGCACGTTATCTTAGCGATAATTTCCGGCGATGCTTAGCGTTAAAAAATTTGTTGCTAAGCCTAGTTAGCGATAAATATCGCTAATTGTTGGTAATATGCCCCTTTGTTCCTTAAATTGAAATAGTCCACTCTGATCTCTTGTTTTAGGGCAGAAACTCCAGTGACTAAAGCGGCATAAGGGACAGAAGTAGGAGGGAGATTTAGAACAACCTGAGGGAGTATTAGACCAGCACCTAACTCCCCCTGGACGCCTTGATAACTTGAGTACTCCTAGAATCTCCCTGAGGGTCCTTCAACTTTGAATGCCCTAGAGCACCAGGCTTCACAAGCTGAGTTGAAAAAGTTTCCTAACCAGAAGATGACTGATTGGAAAGCAGATACCATCTTTAAATAAACTATGTGCAACTAGTGGAGCCAAGTAGCACTTTCCTCACTAGCTTCATCCCCATCTGCCCAATCAACCAGATATGTGACTCATTGGACCCAAAACTTGTCCTATCAAGGACATATTAGCTTTACTAAACTGTATTAGATTATTAAACTTCCCTCAATGGATAACAGTTTTTCTAGACTTCTACTAACTACTGTCTCTATCATAGACTGAACCACAGGTACAAACTCTCTGAGAATAGCATTTACGGCATGAAATCCAGACACTTTCTGACCATTGTTCTTTGTGGATGACAGAGGAGCCATTCTGCCCTTGACTTAGTCTCAATCTGCATCATAACTGCCTCAACCTTTTTTGTCTTTTTCTTTTGTATGCTAGAGGATCACAGGCCACTGGAGAATTCCTAGTCTGTGCCCCAACCTCTGAATGGTGAAAATCTGTGATAATAGTTGTATCAATAGCCTCCATAAATTGTAATACACCAGTCTCCTCTGTGGCATATTCCCAGTGGGATCAAAGCCAGTCAGAGGGGAAGCAACAGGGGTAACTGCAGGCACAATAGGGGAAGATGGAATACCCAGCTTCTCCTCTGCCGTGCTGATTTCATCATTAATTGCCCCCACTGATTAAAACCTGGCGTTTTACATCCATCTAGTTCTTGCCTTCCTACCTTTCGCTCCGCTAGCGCTGGGACGCCCTATTGCAGGGGCAACCACGCGCGCTCTACAAGTCTCTATAACATAACATAACATAACTTCTGTTGTTAAATAGGAAAGAAATTAGGCCTTAGAAAGGTCTTTGGAGACAGAGTGCTTTTGGGTGACACCGAACGGTGAGCTTCCTATATCTGTTGAGGCATTTTTACATTTTCCCATCCTAATGCAAGGAAATAGCTACAAAACCTAGAGAGAAAGGAAGAAGCTGACACAGCCCAACCACAGTCAGGAAATAACAGCCATACAGCAGGAAACAGCCACAATGCCACAGGCCTAGGGTTGAGAGGTAGGGTCCAACACATAGCGAGTCTAGGCTGGATGATGAGGCCCTACCCCACCTGATGTGCAAAGAAGTCAAGGTTGGGGGACAAGGTCCCACCCTAGCAGATGTGCAAACATGCAAGGAGTCTAGGCTGGGGATGAGGTCTCTCCCCCAAGTTCGCAGACACGCAAAGGGTCAAAATGGGTTAGGAACAGGGCCCATGGGCACTAGGTATTGACAGATATATAGATACACAATAGGTTGAGGCCAAGGAATAAGGACCTGTCCCAGCTAATATACAAAGGTGCATAAAATCATTACATGCAGCAGCAGGAAATGGGACGGTCCTTATGAGTAAATGTGATTGCAGTACCAAGATGTGGCCCCATTTTTGTTGTAGATCATGAATTCAGGGCCAGATTCACAAAAATAGGTGTATAAGTAACTTCAGGAGTAAACCTGGGTTATTTATGAGTACTACAATAATAAGCCACAGAAAACCTTAGTGAATCTGGCACTCAGTCCTACAAAACACGATGAGTCATCCCTCAAGAAACACAGCGGGCAAAATTACAAAAGAAATAAGCAAAATTAAGGTATAAACCTGTGAATTATTGACTGACCAATATTGATTCTTAATGTAACTGGCAGCATTAAACAAAATTGTACCATTACAATTTAGAAAACTCAAAAAATAGTAGGAGGCTCAATCCCTTATAACAAATGACAATAAAGTTAGGAAACATATTGATTTCAGTTGCCATAGATCCTCTTTGTAATGGGTAGATTTAGGGGTCAGATTTTGACTTGGGAGTACAGTAATTACTCCATCAGGGCCACAGAGTAAAATATTCTGTTGTCCTTATGGAATACCCATACTCTGAATTTAGAGATGTCTGCTGGCCCGGAGGGAGCTCTTTCCCCATAGGTTTGACAGAGTAGGATGTCAGCAACGAAGACAGGGTAGTCTCCATCGTTCTGTCTCCATCGCTGACATACTTAATGTCCTCCTTACTGTAAATCAGAGGGGCAACCTGCAATTGGACAGAGAGGGTATTCCATTGATGTCGAGACGTAGCACCCTCTCCACTAAACTAAAATCTCTGCTTTTTAAACACATAGGGGCACATTAGTACGTCGGGCAGACTTTGTCCGCCCGCCATACCAGTGGGAAATGAGACCGCCCGCTAAGGGTGCGGCACATCCCATTAGGATGTACCCGCTACACTGGCGGGCGCATCCCGCATTTTTAACATTGTGGCGGGCGGTGCTGAATGCAACGCCCGCCGCAATGCCAAAAATGCATGTTGTGCTTTTCAGTGCACAACGTGACAGGCACTGCGCGGTGCCTTCCACGTTGTACATTGAAATGTAGGGGTGTATGGTACCCCCCATGTGCACCTCCCACCCTAAGAGTACCTGGGGGCCCGCAACGGGCCCCCCCAAAAAATCCCCGCCACCACGGAAAGGCATGTTCCCGCCCACATCTTAATATGGCTGGTGGTGTCTAACAGACACAGCCACCACATTGATTTTTTTTCTGCCCGGTCAACTTGTCGACCGGGCAGAAAAGCGGCGGACGGTCTTTTCGTCCTCCGCGGACCCCCCAGCCATGGTAATATGGCGGGGGGCCTTTGCAGCAAGGAGGGCGGGCAGATCGCCCCGGCCGGGCCGGCAGTGGCTATCGCCGGCCCAGCAGGGGGAAATCTGCCCCCCGTTCTAATGGGGCCCATGATGTTCACCTTTTCAGCTTCAATGTCACTGTGCTCACTTTCATCTCCTTTATGTATCTAATTTGGCAAAAATATCGTGCAGCCGGGAAGGTGTGACAAAGAAGCAGAACAGGTATGAATTGTAGTTACATGCGAATAGGAATTTACTAATCAATCCCAAATGTTTACATTGGGAGCAATTTTATTGTTATCAATTGACTCCTATTATAATAAAATATGTTTGAAATATGCTTCAATTTTATATAGTTGACTGTCACAGACTCTACAGATTAATTGTGTATTTTATCTTAATGTACCACATTGTGGCCATTTTAAATAGCAAGGTTTCTTAAGTACTATTGAATTGTGAACACTGCATGTTTTGTAATTTGCTATGGCCAGGGTTATGGAAATAAACTTGTATTTGAACTTGAAAAAGCTGTAGATGATTGTGTTGAATGTAATTATTTATAGGCTGTGATCTACTCACCAGTTTTGTGGGTTTACAACTAGATAACTTTGATCAAAAGAACTCCTTTAAAAAAATCATTAAGGGAAGAATAAGAATGACTTTAGTTTCAAATGTCAGTGCACTGTGTTCTGCTTGTCAAGGAATGGCACAATTTCTCATGACCGAAAAGAGAAGGGAAAGGTGCCAAGCTGAAGAGATCATTACAGAACTGCTGGCTGAGAGCACAGCACAATTGGAAGAGACATGCATCGGCGAACAAAGAAGTGCAACTTTGAGAGTAGGACATGTTATACATAATTAAATATAGATTCTATTAATCAATACAGAGCACATAATTACTTTTCTCAAGGTTAGTTAAACATGGTGTAAAGTGAATGAAAGAAAAGGTGGATATACAAAAAAAAAAGAAAAGCTCTTTTTGAGTAGAAGCTTGACTAAGGTGTTAGATTTGTAATACTAAAGGAGGGTGATGCTATAATGTGTTCTGTTTGAATTATTGAAGAGTTAGATATTAGTGCAAATAGAATGTTCCGGTTTTACTAAGGTCAGAATGATTAGAGCGCACTCATAACAATAATATTGCATCCACTACATCGGCCCGGCACCACATTGTAAGGTAGGTATATAATTGCTATTTTTAACTTCACTTATACCTACCTCCTAATGTAAGTGTAGATTTAGTAAAGCGTAGAAATCATGGGGCAGATTTACAAGCCCCTTGCGCCACTTTTGCGTCACTTTTCCCATGTTAAAAGTGACGCAAAAGTGGCGCAAGGGGCTTGTAAATCTGCCCCTCTGTATCTAATTTGTAATGTAGTCGTAGTGGCAAAATTATTCTGCTGATAGCTGATATAGTGTCATACAACCAGTGGAAAATCACCATCTCAATGATCACTGTGTTATATTAGAGACAGTCACAAAAGGAGTGCCCTTATTTTGAGTTTGCCAGACTGGATACTCCCTCAGTCCTGCTGGATATCTCATCCACCTTATTCCAATTGGCATAGGTCATAATGCATTGTAGTAAGCGAAAAGCACATCCTCCATGTTCCCGCCGCCAAACTCTAAATACAGTCCTATGTATGCTGTTCATTTTCTGTTTATTTCAGTGTTATACTTTGCATGTTGTTTCAAAGTATCTCCAATTTTGACAGTATTTAGTTAACATTGTACTGTAGATCATCATAAAGTCAGCAACAACAGGCAGTACAACTAACCTGGCACAATTCAAACTGCTAAAACAAGTTGCAGAGACATGGGCTTTAGATAAATGTTACTGTGGGTAATGTAGCTCAATATTTGGACACGATCCACAAATATCTTTTTGTACCCAAGTGCAACTTAACTGTGCTGAACTTTTTTTTTAATTAACATTTCCACATGTAAATTCACATTAGGATATATAGAATTTTTACATCAAAAGTCAATTGATGACAGTGGAAATCTACCAACATCCTACATTTTCCACTGCTGTATGTTTAACATTAAGAAGAGTATGTGGGTGCAATGCAAAATGTATTGCATACAAATCAGTGATTTTGTGGGCATTTAGCAAAATGAATTTCTATGATTTTTACCATGGAAGCACTTGTACGATTAACTTTTTACAATTTTTTCAAACTTTAAAAGAGAAAGAAAGAACCCTGAATGGCGAGGGGGCATAATTTTTTTCTCAAAAAGAAAATCCCACTTTTGGTTTTTATTTTTCAAAATAAAAAAAATATGCTTGACAGATAGCTCTGCCATGTTGACGGAGATGTGCGTCAAACTTAAAATACACAAT
Organism: Lissotriton helveticus; assembly: GCF_964261635.1. Lineage (NCBI taxonomy): Eukaryota > Metazoa > Chordata > Amphibia > Caudata > Salamandridae > Lissotriton > Lissotriton helveticus. The sequence continues at coordinate 1,272,773,766 of NC_136059.1, read as the reverse complement.
GACAGGACGGCTGTGACGGCGGGTCCTGAAAATGCTTCTGATATTACCACCAGCTTGGCGGCCATTTCTAAATTTGACAAGTGGTTACTCCGTCAGGGCGATGGAGTAATTTACTCTGTGGCCCTGAAGGAGTAACCTTCGTCCGACGACTTATAAATGAAACCCTAACTGTAAAAACACCTGCCCAGCTCCATTGATTTACTCGGGTTAAGGAAAGAGATATACACACAATGTAAACTATTTTCTGGGTAGAGAAACAAAGATAAGAAAGCATCAATTATTACTTCTCATCTTACATTTTAATTCACATCCTCACACTCGCAAGTTGAAATGTGGCCAATTAAACCCCTTAGCATCACTCCCCAAATTTTCCCCATAGCTAGATCCTTGGATTACCTAATTAGCTCTCAACTATGGCTGCAATGTCAAATTGCTAACATTTGAAACCTGTCATGTATCACCTATTCTTATTAATAAAGATTGAAACAATGTTTATAGGTAAGGGCTGGGGTTGCAATTTCTGGTAGAAATCGAGATATTGATATGTGAGTGGGATACCTCTAAACACAATTTGCTTAGGAGAGAACGCAATTATAAGAGAATCTCTGCTAGTATTAGAGAATTTCTGCCCAACCATTGATAAAAATGAACAAGTAGCAGGCAGATCCCCGAGGAAATGTGTATTAAGTTGAAGCAGTACCAAACAATTTTAAAGTCATTAAAAATAACACAATAATTCCCAAACACATTTTCACCAATCACACAAAAGTAATAAGACATCACTGTTTTAAATCCCTCTTATTGCATTGTCATGTTCATTAGAGTTTGCTAACCGGTATATCTTTTTTTGAACTCTATACACTGGAGTACTGCTGTCCAGACCCCATATACATGCTTTGACCCTTAGAACAAAGAACATTTCACTAATCCACAACTGCCTTATTGAACGTTCACGTAAGGCTTTGGTATTTGGTTCAGAAAACACACCAGTGACATTGAGATTAAATATCTTCTGTGGAGTAAAGCACATATTGTTTCATCCACTGAGTGGAAGTGGAATACATGGCTTCAGACCCTACATGTGTAGCATGACTACTACAGCTTTTAAACCTGTAAGCAACCTTATCAAAATAACCTTTTGATCAGTAAGGAACTCAAATTTGTAAAACAATTAGGCAAGTCACCCCTAAATAGGCCTGTAACCCACAAGGTTCGTACCATGTATAAAATTATGGTTTGCATGTTCTTATATTTACTAGCCACCAAAAGCTTTATTCATTGAAAAAGGGATGTAGCTGTCTTTCGATAAAAACTAAAGTACAATTAAGAAGATTATATTTGTTAATTATGATTTAGAATAGTCTACAAAGTCGATCCAACCACTATTTGTAATATTCATTAAAAATCCAATTCAATAGTAAAGTTGGAGGTTTGTTAAATATGCAGGTAAAGTAACTTTTATAAGTTTAGAATTTGCCGGTCCAGACCTGCTGTTGGCTAATAGCATTAGCTTGCATGCAGTTACCCTCCTTGTCACTGCTTACCACTTGATGAGGTGTGAAAATGTCTCCCAGAGCAGAGACAAGGGTTTGAGCCATTGGCAGGAAGAGCTGGGTGTGAGGTGTGTTATTACTCCTCTCTAAGTAAAGGCAATTGGGGAGGGGTTAGAAACTGTCATTATCTTGAAAAGGACTAGGCTGAAGCCTGCCTCATTATAGTTAACAGGAAAGTGAAACCTGCAGAAGAGAGGTCCTTTGATTCCAGGGCCTACTGTAGCCAGCCAGGCACCATGCTGGTGGGAGGGAGAGATGTTTTGGAGGAAGTTTGTTGTCTCCTGGATGAGCCACCCACCTCCCATGGGGACAGGGAAATTGTGGTATCTTAATTTTCCATAACAATTATGTAATGTAGGATAATATGCAGCAAAGCAAACAGAATGTGCTGCCAAAAAGGGAGATTTGTCTTTGGGAACCATTTTTACTGATTAGATAGTTTCCAAGACCCAAACTCACCCACTGATTAGTGAATAGTGCAGAAGTACAAACTCAGCTGAGCTCTTCATAACACATCTGGATCTGCAAAATAACAGAAGAGAACTGAACCTGTTGTCTGTGACTTGTGTGGAGACCTGATGTGCTGGGCCTCTTGTACCCAGGACTAAGAAGGAGACTTTGAAGGTCAGTTGGCTGACATCCTGTGTGGCTACAGGTACATCACAAGCTGCAAAATGCCATTTCGTGTAGTAACCAGTGATAAGAGTGCCTAGATGGGAAAGGGCTGATGGCCTCTGCTAGAGAGGTCCTGCATTCTAAGTGATGCCCTTGAGTTCCTGTGTGCCTTTGAAGTGACCAAGAGGGGTGACTCCAACTATTCAGAAAAATTAGGATCTAGAAAATGTTTGGACCTCCATAGGAGTGATACTAACTATCCAAGACTTAACACCCAAGCCTATATGCCCAAGATGCATTCTTGGAGGTAGGAAAATCAGGATGGTCCTGCTTAGAGCTTTTTGCCACTTGAAAGAATAGGTCAGCAGATTTTATAGCTAAGTCATCTAGCTTTCATGTCAATTTGTTGGCTATAGTTACCAGGCTTGTACTACTGGAGGTTTTTGAGCTCTAAAAAAGAGACTTAGGCCCTCATTCAGATGGAGGACAGACTGCCACCAACAGGCCATTGGTGGCAGCCCATCTGCCATCTAGAGCATCGGTCCAACCGCTGCATTACAATAAAGCTGGTCAGACCGCAGAGGTGGGGGGTAAGACTGCAGCCTCTGACAGGTGCAATGATCCAGTTGGGATGGCGGTCGGATTACTAATCCCTATAATCCGGAAGGTTTAGGATATCCCTTTCTGATTTTCTGTTTATGGCGGTCCCATCACCATGAAGAGGCAGCTGGAAAGGGACTTTGGAGGAAGCTACTAGGGCCCCCGTCCCCACTCGTCCTCCGGTATGTGGCCAGGTAAGCACATTTGGTGCCCCCAAATATCAATATACCATGTGCCACTCACCACAGGGTGCCAGGCACTCAGAGCAATGATGTTTAAAACATTCCTTTTTCAATTGCTGCTTGTGCTGCAGCCCTTTCCCGCATGCAACCCTTTGAACTTTCCCATGACTCAACTCACCTCCGCACTTCACCACTCTCCCCCACACTTCACCACTCTCCCCACATTCCACCAATTACATCCATTTACTCTGAACGCATTGCCACAAACCCTGTCCACAACAAATGGCCCACTTTACTTCTCGCCTCCTTTTTTTACATGCATCCCCTTTCTGATGTGAATTGTTGTGTAGTCCCTATAAACCTATATAGGATCTGCGCTTTTAGACAACATAGACTGTGGGATTGGTGTCCAGACTAATTCCAGACACCCCACCAAGTATTTTGGCCTGTATACCAGCTAGCTCACAGTGCCACTAGAAACCCCTCTTAGCTAGGAGAGAACAGTCCTTGGCAACTATGGAACATGACAACTCAGTCCCATCAGGGATAATGAAAACAGTGCACTACTTTTCGCTCAGTCACTCATGTTTACTTTGTCTAAGGGAGATAACACAGAATAAACAGTGGGGACATTTATTGAACGAGCGTTATTCTAGTGTAAAATAGGCGTGCTGAAACAAACATCAGACAGAAACAGATAGAAATGATTATAAGCACCAACAGAGTTAAAGGATTGAAGATGTCCACCATGGTCCTAAAAAGATGAACACAAGCAGTTATAAAAATACATGACAATAAAATGCATACTCCTACGATGCGACCCTAAGTAGATGTACCTAAGTGTACCAAGCATGTATGTAGGTATGGAGCCAAGAATCCCTCTAGGATAAAGGCAACCCCATTACCTGAAGTGAGAGACTGTGGGTCCTCATCTTGGTCTCGAGACGGACACCCCGCGAGGGATGTCAGACCACTGCGAGCTGAAGTGTCTGCATGTAGGAACCTCAACGTCTAGCGTCAGTGTGTCAGCATGGAAGTCCTTTTTCTCCTCTTTCTGCCTCAGCAAAGATATGGTGTTTATATACCCAAAGTGGTACCCTCAGGGGATCTACCTTGCTGTGTCATGTCAGAATTAGGATGATGGAAGGAATGACTCTTATACATAGTTATTATGCAGGAGATGGTAGTCCTGCTGAGTTTCCAAGAATTCTCATGCATAATGAATGAGGCTAGTTTTCAGGAAAAATCCCACGTCCTTTTAGCAGTACCGTAACTAGGTAAAACGTCAGTCTCAAGAACCGTTATGAAATGTAATGGTAGGGGAGAATATAGGTGAAAGGTTAGGTTACCTGAGCCTATATTGGGGTACCTATATGAAACCTAACACCCACTTCTCATTCGATTGGACGACATACTATAATGTTAATGTACTTCTAGGCATTGTACGCAAACAACTAATCAGTCCATAAAAAAGTGTATTAACATGTTTTTAAAAATCTTAAAAATGCTATAATTATATTTTAGTGGTGAGTTACAACGGGGTAGACCCTAAGAACTCTCTGACCTGGGTCAGTTAATCAGGTACATATAGAAGTGGTCGGAGTCTGATATGAACAGTAGCAAATATCTCAAAGCATCACAAATTTTTCAGTGAATCACTTTCATTATATCTAAGCCACAAATGTCACTCGAAATAGAACAGGTTCATACATTCGGTGCATATTTATTTTGCACATCTTAATTTATAAAATGCGTAAATTCCAAACATTAAAGTAGAAGATATTGCAATTGATGCATTGACAATATAAATCAACTTAGAAAAAACACATTTCTATACAATAAATACATTCAGGTATGTCGACGCGCTCACGGTGCATAGAGAAGAAGGTATTTAGAAGGGATGGGTGTGTGGGGGTAGAAGTGGGGACCGGGTAAAGGTGGTGTGACTAGGTTATAATCACAGTGAAAAGTGAAAGCCTTTACAGTCTATATACAGATCAATGGGTTCCAAAATAATCTCAAGCATAGGTTCCGTGATCATCCATTATTGAGTCCTATGCTTGGAGCGATAAACAGTATCGGTTGTCGACGTTTCGACCCCTGAAGGTAAGGGTGGTTCAGAACCTCAGGCTGGGGTCTTCATCAGGACGTGTGGTGTGGCAGGAGCGCCTATAGGTAATGCGAAAATAATGAGTGTATCTGATGCTAAAATAAATCATTTGATGCACTCGAACTAAAGTGGAAAATTACCTACTTTGCATGGGGCCCGTGTTGGGCCTCGAGCTTGGGACCTTCCAGGGTTCCTATGTTGTATGATATGCCTGTAATTGAGTGAAAGGATCATAGTTACAGTGGGCTGTCCAACATGTGGATAGGGCACCAGTGTAACATACAAACAAATTAAAAACATATTAAAAACAAGGGGAGCACTTACTGGGAGCTTTGCAAAAATCCGGTTAAATTCCGTTGGATTCTTTGGCCAACTAGACCTGCCGGTCCGTGGGGGGTATCCGTATGTCTCTGAAAGTGAAATGTAGCAGATGGATCGGTCTCAGTGAATAAGGTAAATAATTAATTAACCGCCAATGCCGCATTCTGATTACTTGGTAATTACGCGGTATCGAGCGTGAGCTAAAGAAAGTGAAGTAAATGTGGGCCATCATACTGGAAAGTCGTTAAGGTATGCTGTGACTACTGGGTATGGAAACGGTGTGGCAAGCTGCTCCAGATGCAGTTAAAGCGGTGTCTGGTTAGTTGCCCAGAGGAACGCTCAAAGTAAGCGCGGGTAATTGACAGTTTCAGTCGTAACTAATCCGGTGGCGGTGGGGCAGTGAAAGAAAAACCGCACATAGGAACCCTGGAAGGTCCCAAGCTCGAGGCCCAACACGGGCCCCATGCAAAGTAGGTAATTTTCCACTTTAGTTCGAGTGCATCAAATGATTTATTTTAGCATCAGATACACTCATTATTTTCGCATTACCTATAGGCGCTCCTGCCACACCACACGTCCTGATGAAGACCCCAGCCTGAGGTTCTGAATCACCCTTACCTTCAGGGGTCGAAACGTCGACAACCGATACTGTTTATCGCTCCAAGCATAGGACTCAATAATGGATGATCACTGAACCTATGCTTGAGATTATTTTGGAACCCATTGATCTGTATATAGACTGTAAAGGCTTTCACTTTTCACTGTGATTATAACCTAGTCACACCACCTTTACCCGGTCCCCACTTCTACCCCCACACACCCATCCCTTCTAAATACCTTCTTCTCTATGCACCGTGAGCGCGTCGACATACCTGAATGTATTTATTGTATAGAAATGTGTTTTTTCTAAGTTGATTTATATTGTCAATGCATCAATTGCAATATCTTCTACTTTAATGTTTGGAATTTACGCATTTTATAAATTAAGATGTGCAAAATAAATATGCACCGAATGTATGAACCTGTTCTATTTTGAGTGACATTTGTGGCTTAGATATAATGAAAGTGATTCACTGAAAAATTTGTGATGCTTTGAGATATTTGCTACTGTTCATATCATAATTATATTTTAAGCGGTAGAAGTCTTACTAAAATATGTTTGTATATATAGTTCGAACAACTATGAGTGTCTCAAAGCATGCTGTTCAGCAAGAAAAAGTGTCTATTGTTAAAAAAATTCCAAATTTTGTTGTTTTGAAAAAGGCCATCTTTTTTCCCAGCACACGATGAGCCAAATGTTTCTGTGTCCTGGCTGGGAGACCCAACATCACTGTTGCTTGCCATCGCAGATGATGATCCCCGCAACACCTCACATATCAGGTCAATCGAGCACAGATGGTCTTCTGTTTTATCTGCAGCCAATGCTGGGGAAGCCTGTGTGACATCCAAAGCCTGAGTACTTGTTGAGGACCCGGTATCCGTTCAAACAGGATCTGAAGCATCCTGTGGTGGCTCTAAGAATACAGACATCAACATAGGAATACGCTGAGGACACAGCAGTACATGGGCCGTTATCGTGTCAAGTAAAGCATCCACTTCCGGTGGCGCAACCAATGGAAGTGTTAGACAGAGATCTAACATGCATTCATGTCCGCAGAGCAGGCATCGGAGGACAGGCAGAACACAGTCAATCCAGACTGGTCTAAATGACAGGAATGAAGACTCGCTTAGTTTGCGAAGGCGAGGTGTGCCCAGATGGAGTACCATGTGATCACGGTATCTGCGCTCCAGGAGAGTTTTTTCCATCTCCTTGGTGACTGGGATGTCCATTGCATAGCAGAAAAATTACAATCCGGATTCCTGATATTGGGAATAGGATCAGCGAAAATCGTCCAAAAATGCTTCGGAGTACGGAGTGTATGAAGTTTGAAATCACATCCGAAGAATGTCTGAAAGGTGCTTAACAGTTCAGAACCTATGGTCTTGAATAGGTGTACTATACCCGTCATATCAGACATGTTAAAGATACATTGTACCATTTCTGTGAAATGGAAAGGGCAGTTTGTTCATGCAAGTGCCTGTATCTCAACTGAGGACCTTGTGAACTGGAGATCAAAAGTCTCTCGGGCGGAAGTTAAGGACACAGTTTTCTGTAGAAGCATTGCTTTAATTTGTCTCAGAGTATAAAACCGTATAAAGGAAACATTCAATGAAGACCATAACGGCACCTCCATGACTGTGTGGGTCGGTGGAAACAATACTTGCATACAACAAGTAACCCTGGAGTTAACAGTGACAAGATATGCGATGCCCGGAAGCATCCCACAAGAACCTTGATCATTCAGCATCAAGTAACTCCCATTTGTAAGTAACTTGAACACCAGATTCATCACGGTAGCTGGGGACCCTTTCAAATGACAGGATAAGTTTGAAACTGAACCGTTACAGGCCTTGTGTAGCATGATATCCTGGCATATGGGAGATCCACGTAAAGAGTTCGAGCAGTTTGTACCGCTTAGAAACACTTCTGTGTCCCCACTCCTGTATCAAAATCTGTATGGCAGTTCCCAATATTCCTTGATGAATTCCCTACCCATCGCTTCATATCTACCTGCCTGTTGTTGTTCTAGGTAATTCTGAAACTGGAAAGTTGTGACCTGTAATGTTATATGGCCATGGATTAATTATTCAGTAAATGGTGACTCTGCCACAGTAAAAGGTAATTGGTCCACTTTTTCAATATGCAGCATTGTGTATTTGACTCCCCTTTGTGCCATTGTTATCTGCTTCATAGTTAGATTGTATGCAGAGAATAGGGAAGCACTGTTGATAAATTGCCAAGGCACATAACCAGGGTGCAATGATTTCAGCATTCATGCTTAATAACATAATAGAACGTAGCTGAGATTGTCTGTGTCGTAGTATGGACTCTCTGTTTTGCTTTTTTTGGGAGCCACTCCTGAGTTACAGAGCCGATCACGTGATTGAAACGCGAGCCGATCACGTGATTGAAACGCGAGCCAGCGGAACGTGAGGTGAGGTGAGTGGCCAAGGAGCAGGAGCGCTTCTGATCCAGGCTTAGGGAGAAGGGCCGAAACCCCTTGATGGTGAGTGACAGCTGGTGAGTGCCGGAGTGAGAGCACTGTGGGTGTTTGGCGGGTTGGGGCCACGCGAGGGTTCAGGATTGCCTTGCGCTCTCTTCAAGTCCTTCCACGCTGTTGCCCGCCTGCCTGTGCTGGTGCAGCGCCCTCCCCAGCCTCGGCACGCCCCCTGCCCAGAGCTCAGACCCTGCAGTGCTCATTTTGGCCATCTCGCCTTCACACCGGCAGTAAGCGTCCGTTCTGGTGATCGCATTTTTTTTCCTTTCTTCTTCCTTTCTCCAAGTAGGACCCAAATAGCACTAGTGGCACCAGTGGCACAGAGGGGAGGAGGGGAGTCCCCCCTCTCTCCCCCTGGCAGAAACAGCAGCAGGAGCCGGAGTCTTGTGAGCCAATTCTCAAGGCTTGCATCTTCTCCCAGCCAGCACCCAAGCCAATTCAGACTAACAATCAAGTACAATCAAGTTCAACAAAATAGCAGCTTGGTCAAATTAGAGACAATAAGGGCTCTGAGAAAACCAGAGGACACCAGAGGTCCAATCACTGGACCCCACGCAGTCCCCATCTGCAGTAAATGAATAATCTGGACAACCGCCTGGAATGCCGGGAGAGACATAGATTAAAAGATCTAAGAAGAGGGAACGCAGGAGGTGCTTACAGAAGAAGAACAAAAAGACCCAAATACAGGACCTTAAATACTTTAGCAGCCGGTAGGACAAGCGGCTGAAACATTGACGGGAAAATTAACTGGAAAATGGCCCCTCGAGCGTTGAGGTTGGGGTCAAAGGTAAATGGGGTAAAAAACGCCAACTGGGAGGAGCCACAGAGAGCACACACGAAGAAAAAAAACTTTGGATGACTATTACAAGAGAATATCCCCAGGGAATGCCCAGAAGGGAGAAAAAACTTTAGAGGTCTACCACAGGAGAGTAGATACAATCACGGACAGCAATCTTGAAACCACGCCCCCAAAAAAAAATAGCGGTGAGGATGGCCAATGAGCGACAAACATACAACAACAGTCTCCAGCCAGTAAGGACAGCGAAGACTCGATTTCAACACTCTCTCCAGAGGTTAGTCACGGTGCTGACGTTGGCATAGCGTGGGGCATACACAGTACACATAAAACTGACATCATTACTAAAGGGCAAACTTACAGCATTTCCCTATTGTTGAGTGGGGAAGAGAACAGTGTGATCGAGCTCTCTTCAGTGCTGACAGCCACACCCTGCATTGAGTGGGATTAATCTAAGAACTCATCAATTAAGATCTTGAGGCCAAGTCTGTCCCATACTACAGATAGGGCCCTGGGGATAGAAAAAAAGGCTTGCGAATCAAAGCGGACACGGGGGCTTACGACACGTGTCGGCTTTGGATCTGCCTCAAATTAGCCCACATAACTCAATTGAGTGGAAAAATACCAGCAACGATAGCCCTAAGATACAACACGCAGGAGAAAAGTATGATCAAGCCACCATATCGGAGGCCAGAAGGGTCACAAATAACAGGTCATCCGAAAATACGAAGGATGAAGGCACCGAGATAAGTGAGGTTGAGGTTGATTCCAACTAACAAAATATTTGGCTATCTGCGATTAATGATACACTCAGGGCAGCCACAAATGCCCTCAATTGGCAGTCACATAAGCTAGAGGTCCAAATGGACACAATGCAAACTATAGCCCTAGCCATAGCAAATATAAGCCTCAGGCTAGAAGCACTAGAATAACGTGTAAATACAGAGGACTGCCACTGCAGAGTCATTGTAGAAAAACTTTCATCTCTTCCGGAAGTCTTGACCACGCTAATTATGGATCTGAAAAAACTTAGTTTAAGCAACAAAGGAAATAACTCGGAAACGAAGGCCGAAATCATGCCCACAGCAGAAAATATAGAGCTACGAGGGATACAACTTAGTTCAAGAACTCAGAGTAAAGTGGCCAGTCAAGATGCCGCACCAGTAATTGTTAACCCTCAACATAGCCCATCAAAGGCAACAACAAAATAAGGCAAGAAAAAACAACAGTTCCAGCATCAATTTCACTGCTAACTTGAATCCCACAAACTCACACAATCTGCCAAAATGGAACAGTAGTAGTCAGAATCTACAGGTGGATACATTAGAGGAGCACCTCGAGATCAGGTGCATTAGTAGCCTGAAGTCAACTACCTCCGCCATAAAGCATAACACGCCCCTGTCTAGACGAGAGAAAAAAAGATTAAAGAAGAAACAAAAAATGAATAGGCAAACTCAAGCTCAAAAGGCCTTGGAGCATTCAACCACAGAAGGGAAGGTAACTCCCATGACCGAAAAACAGCCAAGCAGGAAGCTTTTCCCAATCTTTGAAAACACTAGTCCACGTTCCAATATTATTGGAAACTGATAAAGCATGCAGTAATCCAATTCCCGAACAATCGTATGAAAACGCAGAGTCAGGGTCAACCCAAAGGGTAGCAGGGAGCAGCTTGAAATCTATTCATACGGCCAAGCCTGAGGAGAACAGAGGAAGTTCAAGACAAACAAAACCTCAGGGTACAGACATTGTCTGTCAGGCATTGCAGGAAGAGAGGATGGATGGAAAGGAACAGACCACAGAGGGAGCAGGGACAGAGAGAAACACAAGAATGGAGCAAACTCAAATGCCTCGAGCAGAGAACAGAGCCCCAGGAGCACATTTAAACATCAAAGAGAACTACACGGTACAGGCATTGACCTCATCGAAAGCCATGCCCCCAGTATAGGTCATGTGGAAGGACAGACATCCTTAACAGGGGCAAGATTTTGAAATTGCTTCATCACATTCCTTCGCTAGTTCACATAACGAACAAAGACCTCCTCAGTATACAATTTGAGGTGGACGAAAAGCAACCCAAAATGGAAAATACATTACCAACATGGAAGTCACCATCCCTTGCCGATATGGTCCTAAGAGAAAAGCTTACTTTTGATAAATGGGGCATAGTGGTTCATGAACTAAAAGAAGAAAAATATCCAGATGCGCTAGCCACACAAGGTGGTGGCTTGATCAAACAATATAGAAACAATCAAAAGACACAAACCTTCCTAAAAGGGACTCATCCCGTCGACACCCAGTAATATTTTCACAATTTCACAATTGAAATCAACGAAAAAAAAAGGTCACAGTGAGAGGAAAATACTTGAAAGAAACATTGGCGATGGGGCCGGCTTAGACCTTTGACAAGAAGGACACCTAGCAAAGCCACGTCACTGTGCGGAGGCCACACAATGCTGCACGTGTCATCATCACTGAAGAGCTTACCGACATAATATCTCCCTAACAGACACAGAAGACGTGTTCCTGGGTGACTTCAATATCCACTGGAACAAACCAGAAGACACCACTACACAGGTCCTCTCCACCCTGCTTGAAATAAACAACCTCAAACAACTTTGCAATGGACGAACACACATCAAAGGAGCTACACTGCATACAATCATCACCAAAAATGAGCTGATCTCTCTGAGATCGATTTCTCCCATTGACTGGTCCGATCACCACCTCATATTGTTTAATATTGTCTCACAGGTCAGAAACCAGTCTATACGTCCTGTCAAACCTAAGCACTGGACAAGGAACATCAAAGAAGTCCCCATAACCGACCTAGAATCCGGAATTCAGGCCCAGCTACTACCCCGCCCTCCAATATGACAGCTAATGACCTCACAGCCCACTTTAATTCTACACTGACAGAAGTATTAGACCAAGTTGCTCCTCTCAAACAAAAAAATTTGAGATCTACCAAATCGAAATCCTGGTTCAATGTTGATCTTAATAACGAAAGGAGACAACTCAGACAATCAGAAAGGACTTGGAGACTTAACCCTTCGACTCTCCACCTAGCGCAACTTAGGTCTACCCGGCTGGCATATAAGAAACACATTTTTAGAGAAAAGCCCTTGTTCTTTCGCACCCAATTAGACCAGGCAAAGAATAGACCTAGAGAACTCTTCAAAATTGTAAATAGTCAAACGAAAGTCACACCGCCACATGAAATATTTGCCACCAAGGATCCATGCGAAGAAATTGCCAGCTTCTTCACAGATAAAGTCACACAAATTGAGCAATGCTTCATCCAAACCCCCAAACCTCCCTCCCCCGCAACCTGCCCCCTGTTAACCACTCCTGACCAAACAGACCAAAATCCTACCGCAGACAACCAGGCCTGCTTCCAACTGAAGAATGGCGCTAGTTGGTCAAACTTCAAACCCATGTCAGAAATAGAAATCTTCAATATAATTGCCAGCTTAAAGCCATCATCCCACACTTTGGACCCCCTCCCATCCTCAATAGTAAAAAATCTCAACCACATCATTACCTCTTTCTGGACAAAAATCATTAACTCATCTCTCTCATCAGGTTGTGTCCCAGACTCCCTACAACTAGGGCAAATCACCCCAATACTCAAGAAGCCAGGGGCTGACCCCAACGACCTCAACAACCTCAGACCTTTCTCCAACCTACCGTTCCTAGCTAAAACATTAGAGAAATGCGTTCTCCAACATCTCAACAAACATATGGACGACTTAAACCTGCTGGACACCTTTCAGTCAGGTTTCAGGAAAGGTTGTAGCTCTGAAACAGCGATGCTCAATATCTCAGATGATATCTACAGAGCCTTAGATGAAGGTGAGTCCTGTCTCCTCATCCTTATTCACGTATCAGCGGCATTCGACACAATAAACCATACAGCTTTACTTGAGACTCTGAATAGACACTCTGGCATGAAAGACACAGTTCTTAAATGGTTCACTTCCTTCCTTCAGCACCGTTCGCAACAAATTAAAATCAACTCCTGCCTCACTGCACCATCACGTGTCAAACTTGGAGTCCCTCGAGGATCGATTCTCTCACCATCCCTCTTCAATCTCTTCATGGAACCCCTTGCAATTATTCTGAAGCAAGCAGGGGTTCAATACCACCTCAATGTCGATGACACCTAAATATACCACAAAATCAAATCACCTAAGGATATCTTACACCTCAATACCACGCTTACCAAGATTCATTCCTGGTTTCACGCAAGCCATTTAATACTGAACCAGGACAAAACAGAATTAATACTGTTCCCTCCAAAAAATAACCACAGACCTATCCAAGCCTGGCTCAAAAATCTTAATGCTCTAAACTGCTCCTTTGTCCTATCGGATTCAGTAAAATGTCTAGGTATTACCCTGGATAAGAACCTGTCAATGAAAGACCACATCAAGATCTCTGCAAAAGGTGCACTATACTCTCTAAAACACCTCAAGAAAATTAAACCTTTCATTCCCCAGGATGATCTTAAGACAATTGTACAATCCCTAGTCCTTTCTAAATTAGACTGCGGGAACGCCATCCTAACAGGGGTACCAAAAGCTCACCTTGCCCCTCTAAGGTCAGTCCTTAATATGGCAGCTCGACTCATAACTGGTGAAAAAAGATTTGAACACATCTCACCTACCCTCAAATCTCTCAACTGGCTCCCCATGGAAGGCAGATGTATTTACAAACTGGCCTGCATCACTCACAAGGCCCTTCACACTCAATCCCCCAATTACCTGAACAACAAACTGGCTAAAGCAGGAAAATCAAGAACTCTGAGAAGCACCAACTCACTTCTTCTCATCCCCTCGAAACTGAAAAGAAAAGCGACCCAGTGCCGATCCTTCTCCAGCAATGTTCCCAGGACTGGAACACACTCCCTACTGACCTCAGATGCAACCCCTCATTCCCTTGCTTCAAAAAGGACCTGAAACTACTGCTCCTCAACCAATACTTCCCTGACCAAGTCAACCAACCTAGACTTCAATAGACAAATGGTCTCCCCTCTCACTCTGACTTTTTCTAGGAGGGGGGGGTCATCTGACTGTTTCATCCACCTGCATTCTTCACTCCCCCAATGTATATTTAAATGTGATGTATTAGCTTATATATTTTATGATTCCTCATGGTCTACGATGTAATGGAACTTCTTCCTCTCTTGTGTATGTAAAGCGCTCTGATACCCCTGGGTCTAGCTAGTGCTATATACAATTTTATAAATAAATCCAAAAAAAAAAAACTCCTAGCCCTGCAGCACAAAATAAGTTATATGCTGTGATTCCATCACAAAGAAATTTGGAGGGACTGCCGAAAAAAGACCACATGATAAGCCTGAGACTCATAACATGGAATGTGGCAGGAATTCTAAACACAAGAAATAGCATTTCTGCAATGGAAAAGATCCAGAAGGGAGACATTCTTTGCTTGCAGGAAACATGTGCCACAGAGGACAACCACCTGCAAGGGTTTGCCGGTACTCATTTTGTGGTAGGCCCTCGGGAGGCCTTTCAATCTATGTGAAGCATGCAGTGGAGGTCTCAATCAAAGAGATTGGTAGATCAACGGACACTGCACAGTGCATTGTGATAAATGGCTTATGTGTCGGTAAAACTAGAAAAGATCTCGTAATCATCAATGTTTATCTCAACCACAAGGGAGTATCGAAAATGGCAAATACCAAACAGATTATTTCAACCCTAGACGAAGTGCTTTGTGAATTTAATCATTTGGACCCGATTATCACTGGGGATTTTAATCTCCATAACCTGAGCCCGTATAAAGATCAAGGCTCCCCTGCGGAAATAGAATGTAATCATTTTTTAAGGTCATTTGATCTAATCTCAGTACAGGCTTGGACCAAGCAACATAACCCCAATGCTTTGAATCTTCTGACATTTAATAATCAAACCACAATTGACTATATCTTCATAAGGAATAGTATGAGGAATAGAATTCAAGACTTCCAGATACAACAACATGAAACAAGCAACCATGCAATGCTTATTGCAGAATTTAAACTCCAGTGCGACTGCCGTGGGGAATTGGTGCCCATAAGCAACACAGCTGGGTGGGAGGAGCACAAACTCGTGAAGAGGATTAGATGGAACCACTTCACGGTTTTGAATTGGGAAAGCTGCAAGCAGGGACAACTACGGAATGGACTTAGTGGACCTTTCTCCCCTACCATCCAGAGCTGGGACAGTTGGATCGAAGCACTGCGGGCAGTTCTATTGAAAGGGGCAAGGAATACAAACCACAAATCGGCGAGGCAAGAATACCGATGCAATATAAAGTTGAAGAATAGCACCCGAACCCTCAGACAGACCAGACAGGTATTCCGGAAAAGTGGCTCCCTGATGGCAGAGCGAGCCTACAATGACGCCCAGCGGAACCACAAACACTAAGGGACCGATTATGATGGCGGACGGACCTGAGTCCGTCCGCCACCATAGAGTAGGAGGGACCGTACGCAGGGGCTGCGGCGGTCCCTCCGTGCAGATTAGGATGTGACCGCCAGGGTGGCGGTCACATCCTCAATCTTTAACATTGCGGCGGGTGCAGCTTCAAGCTGCATCCGCCGCAATGTTAAAAATGCATACATTGCATTTGTATGCAGAAAGCGGCAGGCACCGCGCGGTGCCTGCCGATTACTGCATACGAATGCAGGGGGGTACCATAGGTACCCCCCATGTGCACCCCCCACCCCCCCTTCACTCAGGGGGCCCGCAACGGCCCCCGCAGTGAAGCTCCATATGCTTTTCCACGGCAGAAAACCCGCCGTGGAAAAGCATTTATTTTTGGGCATCCTAATATGGCTGACGGTGTCTGAGAGACACGTCACCATATTAGTGCTTTTCCGCCGCGGTTGTAAGCCAACCGCGGCGGAAAAGCTGTGGACGGAAACCAGGACCCACGAGCCATCCTAATGTGGCGGTGGGTCTTTGGTGGGTCCGCTGCGGTTTTTCCGTATCCTCCGGGCCGGCGGTGGCTTCGGCCGGCCCGGAGGATGCAGAAAAACCGCTATCCTAATCTACCCCTTAGTGTGGAAAGAAAAATGCCAGATGATGGAGAAGGAATGGATCACACTATTTGAATTATGCAAACTAAACAAACTAAAGCAATTCTGGGAGTACATAGCCAAGATGGAAAACACAAAAATGGACAGGCGGAATGCTGTTACAGCAGACACTTGGATTGACCACACGGCAGAAATATATACAATGAACCCAGGTGGCCAAAATGTCAGCTTTTTCCCCGGAACAGACGGGACCGAAATGGCGGAGGATGACCAAACAGATATGGAGGGTCAAGTGCTGGAGCTGAAAGAAGTTATAAAGATTTAAAAAAATATAAAACAGGACGGAGCCCAGAGCCCAAAAGGCCTACCGGGCGGACTGTTTAAGCAGGATCCTAAGGAGTGGGCAGACCTGTTAACACCGCTGTACAGGGAATGCAGAGCCCAAAGTGAAATGCCGAATGCCTGGGGAGGCTCTTTATTGCAACCAATATACAAGAAGGGAGCAAAAACTGACCGAAAAAATTATAGACTCATTGCCTTGCTAGACATCGTAGGCAAAGCATATGCCAGCACTCTGTTACACGAACTAACAGCCTGGATAGAGAATACCGAAATACTACCTTTTTACCAGACCGGATTCCGAAAAGGCTGCTCCACTATAGATAACATCATGGCCCTTTCGTTCCTGGCATATCAGGCAAACTCTTGTAAAAATCTGCCAGTATTTGCATGTTTCATAGAATACTCTGCCGCATTCGATGAAGTTAATTAAAGCAAGCTGTGGCACAAATTGTCCCGCTGGAAGATACCCGGAAAACTATTGAAGGCACTGATGTCACTGTATGCCAACACGTGGGTGAGAATCAAACTGGTGGGGGATACAGTTACACATAAGATGTCAACTGTCCGCGGCCTAAAGCAGGGCTGCTTTTTAGCACCTACACTTTTTAATCTTTACATGGCAGACCTGGGGAAAGCGATACAAGGCCCAAGTTTGGTAATTCCAAAAATCGGACAGCAACGACTAAATATACTTCAGTACGCTGATGACCTGGTGATTCTTGATCACACCAGAGTAGGTTTACAAAGAGGGCTGAATGTGTTAAATAACTACAACCAATGTTCCTGAGACATGGGATCAGAAGATGCGCCGATGCAGTGGCACTGCTTCAGTCAAGTAAGGAGTCTTCAGATCTGGCGAAATTTGGCAAATATATGAACATGACACAAATGGCCCTAATTGGAAATAACACAGAGGAAAAACGTGGGCGGCAATTGTGCCCCGTAATTAACTAAAAATTAATTTTGTACGAAAATCCAGGGAATATGGACCTTTGCTAATATTTAATATTTAATAAAAAAAAATGAATATAAGAATAAGGCCACATTTTAGATATGGTCTGGTACCTCTGACCAAAACGATAGTCTTACATTGATATACATGTTTAGACAAATGTTTTATAATGTCGTGAGATACTTATTTTATTGTAATTCTGGATAATGCACTGCAATTTTGCAAAGATTTTAAGTAATTATGCAAAGAAAAAATTCATTCATTCATTCATTCATTTGTATGGACAAATCCTGTTCTAGTACATCTATAGCAGAAGATACAATGTTGCCCAATGAATAAATCCTGGATGTCAATGTAGTCATACCATTGTCAACTACAGCTAACACCTCTTCTAGGTAAATTTTATCTATTTCACAAAGTTTCTCCACAGCTTCTTGTTGAGAAATCTTCCAGAATTTATTATAGACAGCGTATAAGAAACGTTTCTGACGTGGCTTTCGGTGACCTAATAAACAATCCTTTAGCTTCACCTCATCTGAGAGTAAGGATAAGCGCTGTTTTACCTGGGACAATGTTGAAGTTTTTAGCCAATCAAGGCATAACTTCCCAACACTGTATGATGTCACCACCCCTGGATGTTCTCTTTGTTCATAGCATTGGTCCAGCCTATGGATACTAAACCCTATTGTTGTACCCTTGAATTTTGATTGACATCTGTTTGTGTCCGTGGGTCAAACTAACCATCCCTTCCAGTTGGGGTGTGATGAATTGCACTGTATAATGGCATCTATTGTATCCCCTCCATGTGATGTCAAATTTATGTGTGATGGTGTGGGAATCCGAGGTGTGTTCAAATCTTTGTTCTTGGCTAGTCCAAGACAGGAAGTCTCATTTAGAAATATTATCTGCTGTGGAATGAGGCACGCTCGAAATAGTGCTTCTGTTTCCTGTACCTGCCATTCCTTTGAACCCCAGACTGATTTTATATCTATAGCAGGGATCTTCAACCTTTTCTGGAACAAGAGCAACATATGTTAAATGAAAATGATAGGGAGCCACTATTATTATTAATGTTGTACAGGTGATCACACCAGACATGATTACATTAGTGGCCACTAGCTGTGTAAAAAGGTTTTGTCAGCTTCACATGCCTTTCAATGGATAATGCTTAACCCAATGCCCCTGGTACAAGGTTCTCAGTTAGATAAGGATAGAATGTGTAAATGCAGTCTTAATAGGAAGAGAGATTTAACAGATATTTTAGTGGATTGTCAGAGGTTCTTAACACAACAGACGTTTTTATTAAAGCCAATTAAAAAAAAAATAAGTTACTGCCGGGTATCAGGTTTTTGGATGTAACCTTTGCTTTGGGGCGATTTTTACGGATTGAGAATGAAGTTTTAGGAATGCTCTGAACATTTTGTCACACAATATGATGGGAGAAAAGCATTTTATTATGATCTGTGGGCTTGGATTGATTTTAGTTTGGAATGATTTTATAATGTATGCATAATTGATGTAATGAGCTCAATGTTGTAAATGTTTTTAAAGGCTGTGATCTAAAATAAACTTATGCTTGACTGACTGACTATGCCCATGGCACCATGGTTATGATAATAACACGACTGCACATTGCCATATGATTTATCACTCAGCTATCAGCTTTAAATATATTTTAAAAATTTAGTCATTTTTCTCCAAACATGAGCTTATGAGTTCTGAAAATGCACACATTTTCGTCTTGAATGCAAACTCTCAATTTTATTTTACATATATTAGTTCAGCCAAGCAAAGTTTCCTAATGTAGGAGGCCAGGCTACACACAAGAGAGCTACTTACAAGTAGCTGGAGAGCTACCAGTAGCTCAGCAGGTACTCATTAGAGAAATCTGGTCTACAGTGTCCTTCCATAAGTCGAAACCCTGTTCATACATATTGGAAATAAAGGATGCAGAGTAAATCTGTTTTATGTTAGTTAGCATATTTTCTGTGCAGTTGTAGGTGCAACCTTATAGTAATATGAGGTTGGGTCAGAAGTGTTAAGCCCTGAAAAATAAGAAAATTTCTGTAAAACGTTTTATAAACTACCTTTTGTTAGTGTTGGGCAATGTTCCCATTGGTGGTATGTGAAAACATTACATGGGATACTGGATTTATGTAAAAAGTGATGACCATAATGTTGGTAACAGTACATAGTGTTGAAATCAGATGTGTCCTCTAACATTTCAGTGCTTGAAAATGCAGCGGATTGTTCTAAATCAGACAACATAATATTTACAGTTTTAAAATCCTAATTGTCAGAAAATGTACTGGAGGTAATGATATCATTTAGAGAAATGTTGAATACATGTGGTATTTTCAAAAGTTCAGTGGGACTAAATACATTTTAATCAACCTTGTCCCAAACTATACCATCAGGAATTGGAACAGCTGTAATGTTCACAAAGGACAGGTCTCTTTGTTCACGATGAGATGAAGTATGAGGTTTCAGGACCAAGTTCACGTTTGAAACTGCAGAGCATTCTGGGAGATAGTTTCCATTCATGAGTAAGCAAAAGGCAGTCGTTAGTTCAATCCAGAATTGAGAAAATAATATTCCAGTTATTATCCAGAGCTGTAGCCATGGTGAAACTAGGTAGGTCTTTTTCAGAAAAGTGTAGAAATCAAGAAGTTGTTGCTTACTAGAAACTGGAGCTGGCGTTGTTTCAGGTTCACTGGGATCCAGAGTGAAGGTATCAAAATCGATGAAGTTGCAAGATGCAGTTAGATCTATCTTTAGTAGCTCAGCAAGTTTTGTTGAACTGGCAGACGTCTCTAGTAGACGCATATTGATGTAGACATCAGTGGTAGGCCAACCTGATATTTGTTTTTCATTTACGTTTTTATGTTCTATTTCAACAGAAACAAGTCCATTTCATTGTTGGAAATTCCATTGCTTGGTATTGGGACTCTTCAAATGTTATGGGTCTTTCTGTCTGAACCTCCTGTATGGTAGTGAGAGGAGAGCATCGGCTACCCAGGAGCGCAAAAGGCCTACTATTCAGTATCAGCCTCATAGTTTAGCTGATTAAAACACACTATGTGGCTGATTCTGAATAGTAGGCTTTGTGGGCTCTTGGGTAGCCAACGCGCTCCTCTCGCTACCATACTGAAAGTTCGGAGAGAAAGACTCATAACATTTGAAAAGTAACCAATACCAATTAATGTTATGAGTCTTTCTGCCTCAACTTCCTGTATGGTAGCAAGAGGAGAGCATTGGCTACCCAGGAGCCCACGAGGTCTACTATTCAGTATCAGCCACATAGTGTGGTTTGATCAGATCAATGGAGATTAATCACTTGTCCTTTTTGCTGGCTAGAGGCGCAAGAAGTACTCTTTTTGTTCCTTCAACAGCCAGGACAGGTACAAGCTTTCTGTATGATGGCCCAAATTATGTTTTGTCCACTATTTTAGCTGACTTTAGGGATCCAGGCAGTTCTTGCTGACTTGACTTCCCCAGTGGCAGTGTGTTTTACTTGCACGTTACTTTGTAGTGCCTAGAATTCATTGAGATCCTGTAAAACAGCCAAACTTGTATTGATGCCAAATGGTTTTTCATCCGCCACTTTGCTTTCACAATCAAGATCAAGTACCCACATTTGGAATTTGCCTTCCTGACACAACCTTTTACAATCGCACATGCAGCTCTGAATTGGTTACTTCATACGGCTGGCTGAGCATAACCATCAGTGTAAATAATGTATTCATACTGATCTAGAGGCATTATTTCATTTGGGAGAGGATATTCTTTTTCATATTGCAGAAATGCTTGTGTTTTAAGTGTATAGTCAAATTTGTAATCTACATCTGTTGCAGTGAGAGAATTAGACCTTTGTATCTATTGTGGATGTAAAGCTTTAGGATTTGAAACGCTTGCTTTTGTAACAGCCTCTAAGGCTGGTACTGGAGGTCCGACAATTATTCAATTCCCCTAAGCCAGTTATCTTTCTCTCACTACTGCAGTATGTACTGCTGTCAGATTTTTTTCCGTAGAAGCAAAACAAATTTCAGCGTTTTTGTACAAGTGTGATTTGTATGCTATTGGTACTGTTTCGCCTTCATTGGAGGTTAGTTAAGTGTACCCAGATTGACCTGCTTTAATACAGTTCACACAATTTGTGGTGTTTACACATGTGTGTAGATGTTTTGAAGCTATCATGTCAGCTTGTCGGGAATGAAGGATGTCTGTGTGTTCCTGTGTCCAATGCCCAACTGACAATTCAGGTCTTATTAGGTCGGAGAAAGGTTTTACTTTTTCTGCGTAATCTAAAATGTATGTTCTGCCAAAATATAAAATCCCAATATGGATTGTAAGTTCAAATTTAGGAGGTTGGAGCAGCTCACACTTTCTAAAAAGTTAGCTACCAGGCTTTTCCCTTCACTTGAAAGCTTGTATCCCAAAGATAGGACATTGAGATGGGCTATTTTTGATTTTTTAAAGTTGAATTTGTAGCCCTCAGAGGCAAACCCCAAAATGATGTTGCTCACCCTGGTCAAGTGATCTTTTAAATCATCACCCATGAGATAAATATCATCTACATAGGACAATAGCTCTTCATCCAAATTCTGAAGTAACTCTGTTACCCTAGCGAAGAACAACGCAGGGCTATTCTTATGCCATTGGGGTAGTCGACAAAATTGATCTGAGAAACAAGTGTCGGGAATGCTGTTAGATATCTGCTCTCAGGTGCTATATTTTGGCAGAAATATCCATTTGAGATATCTAATGTTGTTTTATATTTCTTCCGCACAATGTTATTCTTATATGCAGCACTGTGTGCATTCTGTACTGCAAATGACTTTGTGCATGTGTCTGTAGTCGACGACTAAACGGTATGAATTATCGGGTTTCAGTATGGAAAAACAAAGGATTATTCATTGGAGGTGTGCAAGTTTCTATTATACCCTGGCATTCAAGTTAATCTAAGATCTCCCTGGCCAGTTTTTCTGCTTCTTGTTTTATTGGGTACTGTCTCTGGAGTTGGAGTAGTTTTTACTGGGATTGCATGGTGAGGTGACTCAGCATCCTACCGAACATGGTTGCGATATAATGCTGGAGCAAGTGCTACTGCCCATTCCTGTGCGTACGTTTGTTTTAAGTATATAGAAACAAGGTCGGAAAAAGCTGGTAAAATAACTGTTTCTCCCTTTGGGCACTCCATAACAATTTGTGGTGGCCAATCTTTTTCAACTAAAGGATGTCATAGCCATAAGTCAGGTTCTACCAAAAGAGACTTTTAATTTTTATGGGTTTGTCCCTTCCATTTGGAGTGTTATTTTTTGTGACCTATGTGGGACAATGACCCTAGTATCAGGTGTCTCCACCGTGATATGTTCATTCAACTCTGCTGTCAACAGAAATTCCATCAGGTTCTGGCGAGCTTTTGTTACTTCTGCTGCGTTGTCTAGCATCGTCAGAGCCCATTCCCCGTTCAGAAGTTGACTCCTCAGAATTCTGGGCTTGTCTAACTTTAAGACCTGCTACTTTCTTCTTTTTAAATTGAGGTTTTGAGTTTAGCTTTTCTTCTTTTCAAGAAGTATAGTCTGAAGAACGTTGCGTGTCTCTGGACTTTGTACGCTCTTCTTGTCTGTGTTCTGACGTCCTTCCCTCTCTGAGTGTTTTGATGAACCTGAAAGGAACTAGAGGAATGTGTATCAGTATCCTGATACCTGTCAGGTTTTTTTCAATGTTATCACAATTCCTAAGGTTGTACCTCCTTTCTGAGGACTCCTGTTAAGGAGACCCACCCCTGTATTTGTGATCTATTCTCTCTTTTGTTTTTTAGTGTTATCCCATTTCTTCTTGGAAGAATCAGGTGCTTGCTTGACGGTATCCTTTTCAGAACCACCCATGAATTGAGGTTTTGTTGCTCTAGCTCCAAAACTATCTCCACCCAATTCAACATAGGTGTCTTCAATAATTGTAGGTAATTCACGTTCCTGTTGTAAAGGAGTGAAATCCCACAGGAGTTGGTATATTGCCACTGCTGCTGCCTTCTTCTTTTATGTTTGCTAATATAATAGCTGATACGTGGGCAAAACTACCTAACAATTTCATCCCTAGGTTCAGAGCAGGTTCTGTTACATAATCATTCGGTATTTGTCTTAATACATCTGGTATTACTGATAATGAAGGGATACCATGAGTTCTGGTATATATGGCAGTGAAAACTGTACCCCTCGTGGTACTATCCTTTATCTGGGGTGCTATCCCCATTGGCAAGCAGATTGTTAGCATTCTGTGTTTCTTAAGGGCTTGTGTATGAAAATACTGCCTCTAGCTGTTTTATTTTTTGAGCTATCCAAAATGGCATTTGCTCATGTCTAGTAGTCATTTTAAACAACAGAATGGAGGAGTGCCCCCTTGGGTTCTTCTGCAAAGAAATCTTCTGCAGTAGGAAATGGTGAGCCCAACCATTTAAAGGGTAAGGATAACCCTTTTCGAAGACCCCTCACTCACCAACCTAGTTGGTGACATGCTTCATCATCGGGGTCCCACCCCGAAGGCCGAGTGCCAACAGGGTGTGCTTCGACACCTGACTACAGTGGAGCGGGATTTTTTTCTTTTTTTATATGTGCAGTGCTAAAAATACAGTGAGTGACATTAAAAAGGGGGTCAACGCTACTCACTCGTGGACTTTATTCCTGAGTGGTTGAACTCCCTATAAAAACAAGTGATACACCTATGTCTAATTAAGTAGGCTTCGGTGTTTAGAGAAGTGTAATGTATTAAAATAGAGACGTGTGTTATGTGTTTAAAATACAGGTCTACATGTTTCAACCATCTTGCTATTGTCGGTTTTCGTCAGGACCAAAAATGACCTGGGTGGTGCACACACGCTAAGGCGTGCCCTGCCCTCGATCAGTGAATAATCAGGAACCACAAACTTGTGGACCAAATTAAAATTGTAGAGTGATCTTCTCCCGTGTCTGGGAAGAAAAAACCTGTAAAGAAAAAAGGGGGGGAAGGGTTGGGATCACGAAGACATTTAGACAATTTTTTTTTTTACATATAACATATAGAGCATGCTGCGTCATGCTCATAGTGGCTGTTTCAGTTGCCCTCTTGCTGCTATGATGAGTTTGAGTGTGGCAAGTTTAGGTTATGTTTTTTGTGGTTGTTTTTTGGGGCATTTAGGGCCTCTGAGTTACTGGGTTTAAGGAACAGGGCAGGCATACACAGTAATGAACTTTTTGTTGAAGGCCACAGGCTGCGAATTTGTTTGAGGGCTTCTAAAACTGACCAATTGGGTAGGGGAAAATGGGTTTTGTTGTCCTGTCAATGAATGGGAGGTCTTCCAGGCTTCTTCTTTTTTCACACCTGGGGACATATTTTGTCATGCACAGGGGAGACCGATTTCATTTCTCAGTTGTTGACGGTGTTGAGGTGGTAATTAGTTTAGGCGAGAATGCACTGCATTTTGGAACGCACTCCTTCCGCATTGGAGCAGCAATGGAAGCTTTAAGAATGGGGTGGTCTAGGTCAGACATATGCAGGATTGGGAGTTGGAAGTCCACATGCTGCGGAAAGTATGTTTAGTAAATAATTTCAGTGCTTCCTTTTTCCTTTGTTAATCTGTGTTTCTCTATCTAGGTCCGATTCAAAGACTTGTACAATATCAATCAATCAATCAATCAGGGAATTTGTAAAGTGCACTGCTTACCCGCTAGGGTCTCAAGGCGCTGGGGGGGGGGGAGCTGGAGCTAGTGGTCAAAGAGCCAGGTCTTGAGCTGTCTTCTGAATTCCGGGAGGTCTACGGTCTGTCGTAGGGGGAGGGCGTTCCAGGACTTGGCGGCGCGGTGGGAGAAGGATCTGCCCCGGCTGTGGTTTTGTGGACGGTGGCCAGGGACAGGTCGGCGGAGCAGAGTTTCCTGTTGGGTACGTAGAAGGAGAGTCTGTCGTTGAGGTAGGCTGGGCCGGTGTTGTGGAGTGCCTTGTGTGCGAGGATCATGAGTTTGAATGTGATTCTTTTGTCGACGGGGAGCCAGTGCAGTTCTCTCAGGTGCAGGGTGATGTGGTCCCAGCGTGGGATGTTGAGGATCAGGCGTGCGGAGGCGTTCTGGATTCTTTGGAGTCTGTTGATGAGTTTGGACGGGGCTCCGGCGTAGAGGGCGTTTCCGTAGTCGAGTCAGCTGCTGACAAGGGCGTGGGTGACGGTTTTCCGAGTGTCCGTCTGGATCCATCTGTAGATCTTGTGGAGCATGCGGAGGGTGTGTAAGCAGGAGAAGGAGACTGGGTTGACTTGGTTGGTCATGCTGAGCTTGGAGTCGAGGATGACCCCTAGGTTGCGTGCGTGGTTGGTTGCTGCTGGGGGGGTTCCCAGTGATGCTGGCCACCAGGAGTCGTCCCACGCTGAGGGATTGGGCCCAAGGATGAGGACCTCCATCTTGTCCGTGTTCAGTTTGAGTCGGCTTGCCTCCATCCACTCGGCGACATCCAGCAAAGTTCTTAGGAAGGCAGGGGGGCGCAAAGGCTGGGCCCAGGGGCCAGCTCACAGGGCCCTCCAGGCAGGGAGGCAGGCAGTCCCCAGTGGCGGTCTTCCTGGCGCCCAGCAGCAGCAGGCCCCCCTCAAGGTAAGATCCAGAGACAATATAAAAGGGCAACTTGAATAGTAGGACACTCCTTCGTTCAATGGGCTTCGGTTTATGCTGAGCAACAAATTTGTGGGAGCTCGCTTGGACTCACAAGTGTATGGAATGGAAAAGGGGGAATGCGTTGGGGGGGTTTGTTGCCAGTGTTGTCTCTGATGTGTTCTAGGGCGGGGCCCTCCGGAGTTGCTGGTCATTCACCTCGGCGAGAACAGTCACGTAGACTTATCTGGCTTGACTCTGATCAAATTAATGAAATTGGATCTGTCTGTCATCAAAGACAAGTGGGTGAGCACCACGGTGGTTTGGACAGAATTCATACCGCGGCTGCAGTGGAGAGGAGCAAGAAACCATGCAGCTCTGGAGAAGGCGAGAAGAAAACTTAATAAAGCTATGCGAATTTTCTGTGTGGGCATGGGGTTAACATTTTATCTCACCCTAATATACAAGTACTGAGGGGCATCTTTTTCATCCGGATGGGGTCTACCTGTCACAGATGGGGCAAGCATTTTATTTACTGGAATTATGGGATTTGATTCCACAGATATGGAAAGAAAATATATGGTGCTCTACCAGACGGGCCTGAAGGTTCTCCTTGGTGGGGCAGAAAAACTCTGTTCGGTTTTCCTGGTTGGCGGAATTTTCTGGGGGGTGGGCAGCCTGGAGCGGGTTTGTCCATCCTCAAAGGGGGGAGGTGGGGTACACATTAAAAGGAAATGAGGAGGGTCTCAACAGGAGTCAATTCCTTCTGGGTTTGGTTGAGTTAACTTTGTGGGGGTGTTTAGGTTTTGTAGGCTTGCTAAGTTAAGTTTGGGAATTTGCTTTATCAGATAAATGGCAAAATGTTTTGGAGAAAATATTTACTTTGCACATGTCTTAATAAAGTGGCCTTTCTTGATAACAAAGAAGTTGTGGACAGTGAGTTTTTGTGCGAGGGGGGACCCAGGGTGAGCTGGGTGCGAGCCGTTCTCCCCCTGGGTTGCTTCGCACAACGGAGCGAGCCACCAGGTGCGGGAGATTAGGCAGGATAAGCGAGGCAGCAGGTGCGCGGGGCAGGACATTTATTTATAAGAGCCTGGCGGGGCGGGAAAGATACAGTGTCCGTGGGAGGCGGGAGGTGAGGTCTGCAATTTTGTCCCACCAGCCCTTCCCTCTTTTTTTCATTTTC
Source organism: Lissotriton helveticus (assembly GCF_964261635.1). Taxonomy (NCBI): domain Eukaryota; kingdom Metazoa; phylum Chordata; class Amphibia; order Caudata; family Salamandridae; genus Lissotriton; species Lissotriton helveticus. Next base: position 1,272,746,357 of record NC_136059.1, on the reverse strand, counting down.
TTACGGGTCCTGGTTAGGTATTAGGTTTTGGTCAGCCTTGGTAACTGCCAGTGCTGTCTTACACTATTTGCCACTAAAAGACAGGTTTAGCTTAGAGTTTAGAATTGGTAGGCGGAATTTTCTGGCGGGTGGGCAGCCTGGAGCAGGTTTGTCCATCCTCAAAGGGGGGAGATGGGGTACACAGTAAAAGGAAATGAGGGGGATCTCAACAGGAGTCAGTTCCTTCTGGGTTTAGTTGGGTTAACTTTGTGGGGATTTAGGTTTTGTAGGCTTGCTAAGTTAAGTTTGGGGATTTGCTTTATCAGATAAATGGCAAAATGTTTTGGAGAAAATATTTACTTTGCACCTGTCTTAATAAAGTGTCCTTTCTTGCTAATAAAGAAGTTGTGGACAGTGAGTTATTGCGTGATGATGGAAGACTTGTGGAATAAAGGAAAGTTACAGAATCAAAAGAACGAGGCGCACACTGAAGAGAGAGCACACTAGAGTGTATCATAGTGATTAACCTTGTTAAACAAAAAACACGCAAACAGTTTAACAACAGACAGTTTACACGCAGCCTGTGAAAATAAAGAATATGAAATTGGACATCTGTGCTATTAATCTTGTGAAATATAACCAGACAAACCGTTTAAGAATAAAGCAAAAATCAGGCATTGCAATAAGCAATATGTAAACAAAAGCACACAAAGCAAACTGTAACACACTGCCCGTTAAAGTTACCGATACGCAGTATTAGCACAAAAAAGTAGTTCAAAGCACCGGCACGGATGGGGATAAGTAGTTAGGCCATGAGAAACGGATAATAGAGTCACGGAAGGGAGAACAGGCTACATCTAATAGTATCTGAGGAAAACAAACTGACAAGCACACGGATCAATCAGAATTGAAAGCGGGATGTAAGTCCCTTTGAAGATGTATTAAATACAATAGATTTCAGAAGCACAGCACAAACGAAGTGCAGGCAAAACCAGAAAATGGCATCAGGTGGAGTGAAGGGCCTGGGATAAGCACCTGACTGCTCCACGTGGCACCAAACAGGGCTGAGGTCATCTCAGCCAAGATGTTTTCCTGTCTCAGTTGTAGTCCGCTTGCGACTTTATGAGTTCCCACACAAAACCCATGGACCCGAGGTCTTTAGCTGAGAGTGATCCTACTGACATGGTAGACATACAAGCTTGAATATTACACAATACCAGTCTGGCAGTCATGTTGGGGTCGCATAGTGGACGAGCTGGCATTTTCTAAAGACAAACTCGTAAATCAGGCATTTGGTTTTTGAAATGTGTTAACATGGATGATCTCGACGGATTCTGAGTTCTTTCTAGGGGCATGTGAAATTTGTGTAGCTTGCTTTTGTGTAATTATGTGACATTTCCAGTATATTGTGTGAAAAATTAATTGTAATTATGGAAAATCCAACTCTAGCATTTTCCACTATATTTTAAAGTGAAATGTATCTTTGTGGTAATTTTTGACATGATCTGTATTTATCGCTGAAAAGTAGCACAAAAAGACACAACTGCTGCAAACAACAGCAACTTGTGTTTTGGTTGTTCTCATTGTTACTGTAAGTCAGTGGTATAATTATTCAAAGAATGGCAGGGTACTTATTTAGCACGGGTCAATGGTGCAATTTCATGAATTTCGCATTACACACATAGGGCCACATGCATCATTGTAGGAATATGCGATTCCTAATTTGCGACAATTAAGGAATCGCAATTTAGGAATCGCAAATTCCTATGCATCAAGAAATCGCAAAACGTTTTGCGATTTCTTAATTTTCCTTATTTGCGATTCCCTAATTGCGAATCGCAATTAAGGAATCGCTTTACATTGATTCCTATGGGCCTAGAGGCCCATAGGAATCAATGGGAACGCATTCTCATTTTGCGAATTCGCAATTAAGGATTCGCAAAATGAGAATGCAATTTCAAGGGTGCAGGGGGGGTCCAAAGGACCCCCCCCTGCACCCCTGAAATGTCACATAAGTACGTTTTACTTACACACATGTCCCAAGGGCATGTGTGTGTGTAAAATATAAGTTTCAAAAATGCACTTTTGTGCATTTTTGAAACTTTTCGCAAATTACCATGAAGGTTTACTTCATGGTAATTTTCCCCTTCCTAATTGCGAATTCGCAATTTAAAAAAAATCATGCATAGCATTTAAGAAATCGCAAAATTCTTAAATTGCGAAAAATTTTAAAAAAATGATGCATCTCAAAAAAGGTTTTTGCATTCGCAAACGGCCGAATTTAGCGATTCGCACCGTTTGCGAATGCAAAAAAGCTTGATGCATATGGGCCATATTGTGAAATTCAAAAAATGATGCAAATTATGCAGTTTAATTCGGCTCTCCTTTGAGCATTAGAAAGGCACAACCATAGGACCGGGGCAGCAGGACCACCCTTCAGGATTTAAGTCATAATCCTGCGAGTGGTTTGACAATGGGTTTGGCTATCTCGTAATGAGGCCCATAGTCACTTTTTGAGTTCTTTTTGCCTTGACGTCGAGCAATCCTCCTCAGCAAGGCAGGTAGCAGTTCGACGATGGCAGCCTGTTTCAGTGCGATGCCTTGGTGACTCTCGGAAGTCTTTGTCTTCCTCATCGAGGGCAAAGAGCTTCAGAGCTTTTAGTGGATGAAACCTGGATTTTAGGCTGGGTCGCGGCTTGACGTTGCTGGCTCGACTCTTCTCGTTGGGATCAGTGAACTTATGGAGATTCTGACCAAAAGTTGTCTAAATGTTCTCAAACTTCGGGATCTTCTTCCAGAAGATCTCTCGAGGGACTTCGAGGGACCACAACACCAGCCAAGGGTCCAGAAGCTCTGAGTTGCCTCTTGGACATTTGGTACTACAATTACCACAATTTACCTGGTAAAATCCTTTAAAGTACAAGTGAAGCTGGTCAGCCGGGCTTGTCCTGGTGGAGTTGCTGCATGTGACTTTTTGAAGCTCTTTTCTACCTGTTGCTTTCAGGGAGTCCACTCCTTAATCTTATGAAGCAAGCAAATTCCTCTTTTGTGAAGCCCAGATTGTACAGCAGGTGCAGTCCTTGTGAGTGCAGTCCTCACTTGCAGCAGACCAGAGGTTCAGCAGGGCAGTCCTTCTTCTCTTGATGTCTTGAGGCGTTGTGCAGTTCTACCATATTTACTGCAGGTTCTGGGCTGGCAAGAAGGGGTAGCACCCCTGGCAATTGAGGTTCAAGTTACAGCCCTCTGTGATGACCACTTTCTTAGAAGTGTGGCATATTATCGTCCCAAAATTCACTATTTATGGCAATTAACAATGGAGACAATCTCTCCTGAAGGTGCAGATCTGGCTAACCCAACCCACAGGTGTGGCTAACTTTCCCTTCACTTCCTTTCCAACTCCCCTTCTTATTGATTTACAGGGGTTTCCATCTGGCTGGGGGTGCAGGAAGTGGGGATGGCCAAGGTTCCTGTACAATCAGTCTTTCTCCCTTTGAAGACCAGTTTGTCCTCCCATCTCCCTTCCTGCCCTGGCATCGCAGGCAGCAGATCTCCTCCCACCAGGTGTTTCGATTATTTTAGACCCCGGCCACTTCACACCTAATCAGGAGCAGCTTGGCTCAGCCTGTCAAAGGCTGAGTTGACAGGACTGCTTTAAGTAACACTGGGAAAGCAAGTTCTGAAACTACTTTCCTGCACTAGTTATAATAAATCTAACATTGGCCAAGTTGTTGGATTTATTGTAACCACTATTAATTAGTGTTCTAGCTCACTCCTGTCAAAAGTTTGACTTTATCAAAGTTTAATAGAGCCTTCCCATGTTAGCCTATAGAGTGAGCAACACTACAATGGGGATAAACAAAATTGGCAGTTTTTTCCCTCATAGGGGTATATAAACATATTTTATGATGTCTCAAATTTTAATTACAAGGCACCCTTTGTAGGACAGTAGGGTCTGCTTTCCTATGGTCACCCCATTTTTTGCTTTTTGCTTCACTGGTTTTCGACTTAATGTGGCTGTGGGCCTGCTAATCAGACCCACAGCCCTGCTGTTCTCTCTCTAAATGTCACACCATGTACTTTAGGTACATCACCAATTGGGATTTGGGTCACTGTTATGAGTCCCTGTACAGTGTACCATAGGTACCCTGGGCATAGGTGCACCCAAGGCCTACCAGGGGCTGCAGCATATCGTATGCCACCCCTAGCTGGCCATCCAAACTGACACAACTGGCTGATCACTCAGCTGGGGCAAGGTTGTGTAATCACCCCTTGCTTAGGTATAGTATTCCTATACCTACCATTATATATAGATACATATGCACCTATAAGTCACTCCTATGGTAGGCCTTAATAAACCTGAAGGCAGAGTGCTTGGTTTTATGTGAGATGGGGCTCTAGCATGAGCTGAGCCTGTCTGCAGCTTTCGGAACAATGTCCTTATAACTGTTCTATGATATAGCCATACCATATTTATTTATTTATTTATTTATTATTTATTAATACAATTTATAGAGCGCATACGTTTGCCCGTGGGCGTCTTGGCGCTAATATACTCTTAAGTGCATTATAATCCTCGCGGTTATTGCTAACTTTGGTTTGGCTTTATCAAAACATGTCGTGTAAGGTGTCATATGCTTTGGAATACAACCCCCTCACCAGTTCTGGTGACGGGGGTAGCATTCCACCCTTCTAGAGGGAGAAGACATGTTGTTCCTACCAATCCCGGTTAAAGTTAACCAGAGCCTCAGCATCACAAAATGGATGCTGCTGCCACAGACACAAGTCTGACCTCCTGCTGCTGGGAGCCCTTCCAGCGAGGGAGGCTTGGACAATAGGTTTTCTGTCTTGGGAGGTGCTAGCACCACCCCAGACAGGCTATAGTGTATTGGGGCAGGGAGGGATGAATGAAATGAGACACTGCCTGGGGCACACAAGGTGTCCCATGCATAATCCAGTTCAAACCTATGCTGGGGCACTCCAGCCCCAGCTCTGGCAGGAAACAGGACAAAGGGAAAGGGGTGTAACCACCCCCTTCCTGGGTCCCACCCATAGGAGGGACCTAGCAGGTAACCCAGACCCTAAATTTGGTATATAGGTAGGAGCTGAGTCCCAAGACTTTAGATTTATCCTGACTGAAACTCTGAAATGAAACTCTGGACCTTCGGCGATCTACTTTGCAAGAAGAAGACTGAAGAATTTCCCTTGTGGTCAAGGAGTGACCACCCTGTGCAAGCAGGCACCATCAAGCGATCAACGGTTTGCTTTGTCGATGCTCCTGCTGGAGCCCGAGTACAGAGCCTGAGAAGACCTGGACTTCCAGACTTCCAACAGCCCGATCCACAGTCACAGCAGAGCTGAGACCCGTGGAGGCGACGAGAGACGTGGGACTGGCCATCTTGGAAAGCCAGCAAATTGCTTTTCCGTGCAACTTCTGAGGCACCCTCGAAGTTGTGCATTGGGGATTAAGAAGCCCCAGCCCCGAGCACCAACTGCACTGAAGATCAGCCCTCCACACTCCACGAGTTCTGCGTGGGGCCCTTCTGCATTTTCCTGCTCGACGCGTCTGTCCGGTCACTTGCCCGTTTGCTAGTGGCCTCTGTGATAACGATCCTTTAAATTTACACCACTGGTCTGGTTGCTCCAGAATGGCCCCTGCTTCCCTGAAAAGGAGAAGCCCATCAGACCTTGCTGGTCTGATCAAGAAGCCATCTTCGATTCCTGTGTTGGTTGCCTTTGCCAAGGCTTGTTGACTCCAATCCGGAAGCCGACACCGCCGACCGCGAGAGCCTTTGTGGGACAGTCCGTATCAAGCTCCTGGTCATCATCGACACCTCCTGGTACACTTGGCTGCAGAGACAAGCTTCACGACATCACCTGATTGCTTCGCGACATCGCCTGGTTCCTTCCTGGTCACTGGCTAGTGACCCAGACTCTGTCCCCTCTGCTTTCTGCTATTCTTCATCCTCGATCCACCCTTGGATCTACCCGGACACTTCTCTCTTGGTCGCCTGCAGCATCTTTCTCCAAGGCTCCATAGGAATCAGCGACGAAATCCGACACACTTTGACACCTATGCACCAGCTTCCTGTGGGTGAGGTAACGGGAGTATTTCAGTACTCCTGTGGGTATTGACTATCCTAGTGTGCTAGTTTCAAGTAGCTTTTCCCTAGTCCATCCGGAAGTCTCCTAAAAGAACTAGTTTCCAATTCTTTCGTTCCCATTCTAACTGCATGGTAACTTGCGCGCGTGTAAAGACACTGCGTGCGCATGCCATGGGCCTCCTACTTCCTATCCTTTGGTAGTACAGTGTAGCCCCAGCGATTCTCCAGGCCCTAGGCCTTTCCTTTGTTCGTGACGTGGTTCTTATACCACTATTTTAGTATATGGTTCGAAGTGCCCCCGAGGGGATTACTGTATTTTGTGCAACTTATTGTATTATAATTAAGTTTCTTGTTATGTGCTTGTGCCTCTGACCTCATAAAGAGTTCAGAGGATTGTGTTAGAAATAAATACATATATATTTTGATATACAACCTGGGTGGTGTCCTTTCACTTGGTATTAAAGGGATTGCATATGGTAAAACAGCTGGCTTCACATGCCCTCTTGAGTTTAGCCTAAGACTGCTTCGTCCATGCTACCACTAGGATAGCTGGTCTATAAGGTTGACTTTACAACCATCACCATAAGGGCTGTTTGGACAGGGCAAAGTGCTCACTAGAATAGTGAACATCATATACCAGGACAACTTCTCACATTGGTTTGCAGCGGTTGGGATTTGAGCTTGCTGTTGTTTTACCAATTGTAATCTTTGATATATCATTTGAAAGATCACATCAGGTACCATAGGTACATATAACAAGACTTAAAATACTTAAGTTCTACTGAACTTAGTTGTTGTAGACCAAAGGGCCTAGCACACCCTGACTACAACTCCTAGGGAGGTTTAGTAGAAAACACTTAGTGTAGGTAGGTGCACATACCACACCTCACTAGATCATGTCTGGCACAGGTGACCCATCTGGATCTCTACCTGTGGTGAGTGACCCTCCCAGGGCAACCTCCAAATATGAAATCCTCAGCTTTTGAGAACTGAGACACTTGTGTACCACAAGAAAGTTGAAACAGGGTTCTGACCCTACCCGTCAACACCTGATGGAACTCTTAGATGAGAGTGATATTCTCAAGGCCTCTGGCACAGAGCCAACAGAGAGAACAGGTGAGGGTATACCCTCCACAGATGATGATCCCCCAGTCCCAGAAGAGGAGGAAGAGGAGGTTAAAGAAGATTCTGAGGGAGAGGTTGACAGCCAAACTATAGTCAGAAGACTTAGCCAGGCTAACTTAAGCCAATTTGGGGTTGAGAATGGGACAGCCCCTTTCAGGCCTCCAAGTGGGTTTAACCAGAGGTATAGGAGGGATAGGTCTCACTCAGGTGACTCCATCCATTCCCAAGCTTCAAGGGGTTCTCAGAGGGGAATGACTTCCCCCCAGAGGAGAGAACACCAGGCTAGGATGAGGGAAGTCCAGATCAGAATAGAAAAATAAGAACTTGCCCTAGCCAAAGCAAATCTTGCTTTAGCAAGGGAGCAAAAGTTAAGTGGATTAGATTCCACTGGTGGCAGCAATATCCCTAAGGATAAAGACAGGTCCTATGACAATATACACCTGAGTAAGGTTGTGCCCCCCTATAGAGATGGGGATGATATCCACAAATGGATAACTGCTTTGGAGAGGGCCTGCAAGGTACAGCAGATTCCCCAAGGCCAGTGGGCAGCAATCTTGTGGTTCTCCTTTGCAGGAAAAGGAAGAGACAAGCTCTTCATAGTTAGTGATGATGATGCTAACACTTACACTGTCCTGAAGAGGGCTCTAATTGATGGGTTTGGCCTAACCACTGAACAGTACAGGTTGATGTTCAGAGATACTCAGAAGACACAGACTCAGGACTGGGCTGATTTTGTTGATTGTGCCACTAAGGCTCTGGAAGGCTGGTTGCTGGGAAGTAAAGTTAAGGACTATACAGGATTGTATAATTTGATCATGAGAGAGCAAATACTTAACAATTGTCAGAACCAGTTGTTGAACCAACACCTGATTGACTCAGATCTGACCTCTCCCCAAGAATTGGGAAAGAAGGCAGACAAATGGGTCAGAACCAGGGTTAAGCAGAAACCCCAAAACCAAGGTGGTGATCAGAAAAAGGCAGACCAAAAAGGTGGGGATCAGAAACAAAAAGACCAGAAGTCTTAATCAGGCCCCCAAAATTCTAATGAAGGGGGACCCAAACTTCTAAGAGGAAGAAGAAAGAAGGTCCAAAGAAACCTAGGTGTAGTTATTGTAAATCTGCCTCTCACTGGTTTAGTGAGTGTACCAAGAAAGGTACAGCCCCTACCACTGTAGCCCCTAAGGCATCTGCACCCCCTAGTACAGTTAACAGTGGTAGTTACCAACCCAAGGCTATAGTGGGGTTAACCATGGGTACTGAGAAGGATTCTGGCCTAGTCAGGATACCAACTCAGGCTGTTCTTGTCTGTGATGTGGACATGGCTATGTCCACTACTGTGAGTCCCAGTACTTTGGGCAAGTACAGGCAAACACCTTTAAACACTGACAAAGTGACTCAGGCCTACAGTGACACATGTGCCAGTGTCATTATGGTGACACCTAACTTTGTGGACCCTGTACAGATTGTAGTGGGTAATAATTACCTGGTGACCAAGGCAAGCAACGTCACTACTACACATAGTGTGGCAGTTGTTAACTTCTCCTGGGGAGGGGTAACTGGTCTCAAAAGAGTTGTGGTGAGTGCAGACCTCCTAGTTGAATGTCTGTTGGGCAATGATCTTGAATCCTCAGTATGGTCAGAAGTGGAGTATAGGACTCATGCAGAGATGTTAGGCATATCAGCTCATGTCCTTGCTGTGACCAGGTTACAGGCCAAAAAGTGCCAAACTGAACAGGCCTTGGATCCTGAAACTATGGACCAAGTGCCATCCAAGAGAAAGAGCAGTAGGGTTAAGGCAGTGCCTTCCCCCCTGCCCTCAGGTGATGATCAGCCTTCTCAGGAAGCTGATTGTGAGACCCCTGAAGGAACTGTCCTAGAAGAACTTGAACCTGACCAGGTTGAGTTTCGTGGGACAGGGGGACCTTCAAGGGCAGACTTGGGGCAGGCTCAGTTAGACTGCCCCTCTCTCGAACCCCTCAGACAGCAAGCTGCTTCTGAGGCTGCTGGGAATGCTACAGGTACCCATAAAGTTTATTGGGATGAAGGACTCCTTTATTCTGAGGGTAGAGACCCCAAGCCTGGTGCTTCCAGGAGGTTGGTCATACCTCAGACCTTTAGGGGTTTCCTTCTTACCTTAGCCCATGATATTCCCTTAGCAGGACATCTAGACCAGAACAGGACTTGGGACAGGCTTGTCCCTCACTTTCACTGGCCCCATATGTCAGAAGATACTAAGGAGTTTTGTTGCTCCTGTGTGACCTGCCAAGCCAGTGGCAAATCAGGTGGCACAACAAAGGCCCCCCTCATACCACTACCTGTGGTGGGGGTACCCTTTGAAAGAGTAGGGATTTACATTGTTGGACCAATGGATCCCCAAACAGCCTCTGGGCACAAATTTATACTGGTGGTAGTGGATCATGCCACCAGGTATCCAGAAGCTATTCACCTAAGGACCACAACAGCACCTGTTGTGGCAAAAGCCCTCCTGGGAGTTTTCTCAAAAGTGGGCTTTCCACAGGAGGTTGTCTCAGACAGAGGTGCAAAGTTCATGTCTGGGTACTTGACTGCTACGTGGAAGGAGTGTGGTGTTAATTACAAATTCACGACACCCTACCATCCACAGTGCAATGGGCTTGTTGAAAGATTCAACAAGACCCTCAAGGGTTTACCTGAAAAGCTTAGGCGAAGATGGGACATCCTTCTACCCTGCCTTCTGTTTGCTTACAGAGAGGTCCCGCAAAAGGGGGTTGGCTACAGCCCTTTTGAGCTTTTGTTTGGGCATCCTGCAAGGGGACCCCTATGTCTGGTGAAGGAAGGATAGGAGTTACCTTTCAAAAAGCCTAAACAAGACATAGTGGACTATGTACTTGGTCTCCGCTCCAGGATGGCTGAGTATATGAAGAAGGCTTCTAAAAACCTTGAGTCTAGCCAAGAACTCCAAAAAGCTTGGCATGACCAAAAGGCTGTGCTGACTGAGTACCAGCCAGGACAGAAGGTATGGGTGTTGGAGCCAGTGGCCCCAGCAGCACTCCAGGACAAATGGTCTGGACCCCACACAATTGTTGAGAAAAAAGGGGGAGGTCACCTACTTGGTGGACCTTGGAACTCCCAGAGCCCCCACAGGGTGCTCCATGTCAACAGACTCAAAGCATATGTTGACAGGGCAGACATGGACTTGCTCATGGCTACAGATGAGGGACAGGAGGAAGAGAGTGACCCTCTCCCAGACCTGTTGACTCAGAACCCTGATGATGGTTCAGTTGATGGTGTGGCCTTAGCTGGCAGCCTCACTGACCAGCAGCAACAGGACTGCAGACAACTTCTACAGTCCCTCAGACATATGTTTTCATTGACACCTAGTCAGACTAACTGGTGCACCCATGAGGTGGACACTGGTGACAGTCTGCCTGTGAAAAGTAAGATCCACAGGCAACCTGACCATGTCAGGGACTGTATAAAGACTGAGGTAAAGAAAATGCTGGAGTTGGGAGTAATTGAGCCATCAGAGAGCCCCTGGGCCAGCCCAGTAGTCCTTGTACCAAAACCTCACACCCAAGATGATAAGAGAGAGATGAGGTTCTGTGTGGACTGTAGAGGTCTCAATGCTGTCACTAGGACAGATGCTCACCCCATTCCAAGAGCAGATGAGCTCATTGATAGAATGGCTTCTGCCAAGTTTCTGAGCACATTTGATTTGACAGCTGGCTATTGGCAAATCAGGTTAGCTGAGGATACCAAGACCAAAACTGCTTTCTCAACCCCAGGAGGTCATTATCAATTTGTGGTAATGCCCTTTGGCTTGACGAATGCACCTGCCACTTTCCAAAGGTTGGTGAACCAAGTCCTCACTGGGTTGGATGACTTTTGTGCAGCTTATCTTGATGATATTGCTGTCTTCAGCTCCACCTGGGAGGATCACCTGATCCACCTGAAGAAGGTTTTAGAGGCCCTGCAGAAGGCAGGCCTAACTATCAAGGCCACAAAGTGCCAGATAGGGCAGAGTAAGGTTGTGTACCTGGGCCACCTTGTAGGTGGGGGTCAGGTTCAACAATTGGAGAGTAAGATTCAGACCATCAAGGACTGGGCTCCTCCAACCACCCAGACACAGGTCAGATCTTTCTTGGGCCTGTCTGGTTACTACAGAAAGTTTGTTAAGAACTAAGGTCCATTGTGACACCACTTAATGACTTGACTTCAAAGAAGATGCCAAAAAAGGTTCAGTGGACAGTAAGCTGTCAAAAGGCATTTGATGACCTGAAGAAGGCCATGTGCTCTGCACCTATCTTGAAGAGTCCTGACTACTACTCCAAAGAGTTTATTGTCCAAACAGATGCTTCTGAGTTGGGGGTGGGAGCTGTGCTTTCACAACTTAATGTAGATGGTCAAGACCAGCCCATTGCTTTCATTAGCAGAAGGCTGACCCCTAGAGAGAAACGTTGGTCAGCCATTGAGAGGGAGGCCTTTGCTGTGGTTTGGGCCCTGAAGAAGTTGAGGCCATACTTGTTTAGCACTCACTTCAAAATTCAGACAGACCATAAGCCCCTCTTGTGGCTAAATCAGATGAAGGGTGAGAATCCCAAACTGCTCAGGTTGTCCATTTCCCTACAGGGGATGGACTTTACAGTGGAGCACAGACCAGGGACTGACCATGGCAATGCAGATGGTCTCTCCAGGTACTTCCACTTAGAACATGAAGACACAACAGGTCAAGGTTAGTCTAATGTCCCTGCGATTGGGGGGGGGGGTTATGTAGGAGAGTAGGGTCTGCTTTCCTATGGTCACCCCATTTTTTGCTTTTTGCTTCACTGGTTTTCGACTTAATATGGCTGTGGGCCTGCTAATCAGACCCACAGCCCTGCTGTTCTCTCTCTAAATTTCACACCATGTACTTTAGGTACATCACCAATTGGGATTTGGGTCACTCTTATGTGTCCCTGTACAGTGTACCACCCAGGGCATAGGTGCACCCAAGGCCTACCAGGGGCTGCAGCATATCTTATGTCACCCCTGGCTGGCCATCCAAACTGACACAACTGGCTGATCACTCAGCTGGGGAAAGGTCGTGTAATCACCCCTTGCTTAGGTATAGTATTCCTATACCTACCATTATATATAGACACATATGCACCTATAAGTCACTCCTATGGCAGGCCTTAACAATCCTGAAGGCAAAGTGCTTGGTTTTATGTGAGATGGGGCTCTAGCATGAGCTGAGCCTGTCTGCAGCTTTCGGAACCATGTCCTTATAGCTGTTCTATGATATAGCCATACCATATACTCTTAAGTGCATTATAATCCTCGCGGTTATTGCTAACTTTGGTTTGGCTTTATCAAAACATGTCGTGTAAGGTGTCATATGCTTTGGAATACTACCCCCTCACCAGTTCTGGTGACGGGGGTAGCATTCCACCCTTCTAGAGGGAGAAGACATGTTGTTCCTACTTATCCCAGTTAAAGTTAACCAGAGCCTCAGCATCACAAAATGGATGCTGCTGCCACAGACACAAGTCTGACCTCCTGCTGCTGGGAGCCCTTCCAGTGAGGGAGGTAATCCAGCCCTTAAATTTGGTATATAGGTAGGAGCTGAGTCCCAAGACTTTAGATTTATCCTGACTGAAACTCTGAAACGAAACTCTGGACCTTCGACGATCTACTTTGCAAGAAGACGACTGAAGAATCTCCCTTGTGGTCAAGGAGTGACCACCCTGTGCAAGCAGGCACCATCAAGCGATCAACGGTTTGCTTTGTCAATGCTCCTGCCAGAGCCCGAGCACAGAGCCTGACAAGATCTAGACATCCAGACTTCCAACAGCCCGATCCACAGTCACAGCAGAGCTGAGACCCATGGAGGCGCCGAGAGACGTGGGACCGGCCATCTTGGAAAGCCAGCAAATTACTTTCTGTCCAACTTCTGAGGCACCCTCAAAGTTGTGCATTGGGGATTGAGAAGCCCTAGCCCCGAGCACCAACTGCTCCGAAGATCAGTCCTCCACACTCCACGAGTTCTGCGTGGGGCCCTTCTGCATTTTCCTGCTTGACGCGTCTGTCCGGTCATTTGCCCATTGGCTAGTGGCCTCTGTGACAATGATCCTTTGAATTTACACTGCTGGTCTGGTTGCTCCAGACTGGCCCCTGCTTCCCTGAAAAGGAGAAGCCCATCAGACTTTGCTGGTCTGATCAAGAAGCCATCTTTGATACCTGCGTGGGTTGCCTTTGCCAAGACTTGTTAATTCCAATCTGGAAGCCGACACAGCCGACAGCGAGAACCTTTGTGGGACAGTGTGTATCCAGCTCCTGGTTGTCGTCGACACCTCCTGGTCCACGTGGCTGCAGAGATAAACTTCTTGACATCACCTGATTGCTTCGCGACATCGCCTGGTTCCTTCCTGGTTCCTTCCTGGCCACTGGCTAGTGACCCAGACTCTGTCCCCTCTGCTTTCAGGTACTCTTCATCCTTGATCCACCCTTGGATCCACCCGGACACTTCCGTCCTGGGGGCCTGCAGCATCTTTCTCCAAGGCTCCATAGGAATCAGCGACGAAACCCGACACACTTTGACACCTATGCACCCGCTTCCTGTGGGTGAGGTAACACAAATATTTCGGTACTCCTGTGGGTATTGACTATCCTAGTGTCCTAGTTTCAAGTAGCTTTTCCCTAGTCCATCTGGAAGTGTTCTAAAAGAACTAGTTTCCAATTCTTTCGTTCCCATTCTAACTCTATGGTAACTTGCGTGCATGTAAAGACACTGCACGCGCATTCCGTGGGCCTCCTACTTCCTATCCTTTGGTAGTACAGTATAGCCCCAGTGATTCTCCAGGCCCTAGGCCTTTCCTTCGTTCGTGACGTGGTCCTTATACCACTATTTTAGTATATGGTTCGAAGTGCCCCAAGGTCATTACTGTATTTTGTGCAATTTATTGTATTACTAGCAGTCCGTCCCGACGTTGTCCGGGTATGAAATAGAATGTGTGTAAAGTGTGTATTCAGATACGGTCATTCACGTGTTCCCCCGCTTGAGGGCCAGCTGCAGCCCTGGTTCATGTTAGCAGGCGCATGTAATTAGTGTAGTGATCCGCCGCCTGAGCCCGGCTTCAGCCCTGGCTGATGTTAGCAGGCGCGTGTAATTTGGTTTAATGTGATAGTTCAGTAACAGCGCGCATGAGAGGCTGCAGTAATTGTCCCCGCAGACACGCTCAGTCGCGTATGCCCCCGCTTGAGGGCCATCGGCGGCCGTCTAACAATTAGAACTGTGTGAGTCTTGAATGATTGTTTCCCGCTGTTCTTATTCTTTTATGACCCACACCGACGCTCTTCGGCCCGAGTGCTTTTTAGACGCACCCAGGCCAAGCCACACACTGCGTTCGGCCCTTTTAGAAGCACCCAGGCCAAGGCACACACTGCATTCGGCCCCCCCAGTATGTGTGAGACAACGGGCAGTCCCCCAAGGGAGTCTTGCGAATGGTTACTTACCACGCTTCGAGGTGAACGCCTTTGTGACGCCCCCAGCACACGGCCACAGCAGACGATCTGATTAATGTACGACCCAGATGGCATGAAGTGCGGAATGTAGCACACGCCCCCCAGCGTTTGTCACGCCCCCAGCGTGCCCTTTGATGCGGCGCAATTGCGTAATTGGCGCTTCACATGGCATGAAGGGCGGACACACGCCCACAGCGTTTGTCACGGCCCCAACGTGTCACGCCCGAGCGTGCCCGCTTGATGTGGCGTAATTACGACTCACATGGCATGAAGGGCAGAACGTACCACACGCCCCCAGCGTTTGTCACGCCCCTAGCACATGCCCACAGCAGAACGCAGACACGCCCACAAGGGACTACTTTGCTGGCACGGTTCTTTTACCTTTTAAATGTATATGGTGGCCGTCTGCATAGCCTATGTCCTTCTGCTGCAACTGCCCTTTCCAACGCTGTATTGGGTGTTGTGATTGCTGCTGTGGTTACTGAGATTACCCGCCTCAAAGGTTTGGGCTCTCTCTTTATAATATTAGTATGGATGGATATGGATATATATATATATATATTGATACCCCTCGGTTCCTTTTCGCCAGAATTTGCAGCGCTCTCTCGCCGGATCGTAAATCCCCACGGCAGAACCACGCCGCATTTAAATCCACAACCAATTCCCCCAGCTGGGAGAAAAATGGGACGAACTCGCGTTTGTCTTCACTTATGTGCTTTTTTATTTAATCCTCACAGCATGGAGTTTCTCAAGCAGGCAGGCACAAATCTACACGTTTCAGGGTAGCATATCCCTTGTTCACGATCAATTTGGCTCCAGGCTCTCAGTCTCAATATAGTAAGTCACATTATTACATCATTTCCTGTTTGATGTTATTTTGGCCCTCGGTCTTCTGGATGATGTAGTTTTTTTGCAATTTTTTAAATAATTTTTTTTATCCATCTGCATAGCCTATGTCCTTCTGCTGCAACTGCCCTTTCCAACGCTGTAGTGGGTGTTGTGATTGGTGCTGTGGTTACGGAGATTACCCACCTCAAAGGTTTGAGCTCTCTCTTTATAATATTAGTATGGATAATTACGTTTCTTGTTATGTGCTTGTGCCTCTGACTTCATAAAGAGTTCAGAGGATTGTGTTAGAAATAAATACATATATATTTTGATATACAACCTGTGTGGTGTCCTTTCACTTGGTATTAAAGGGATTGCATATGGTAAAACAGCTGGCTTCACATGCCCTCTTGAGTTTAGCCTAAGACTGCTTTGTCCATGCTACCACTAGGATAGCTGGTCTATAAGGTTGACTTTACAACCATCACCATAAGGGTTGTTTGGACTGGTGCAAGGTGCTCACTAGAATAGTGAACATCATATACCAGGCCAACTTCTCACACCCTGGTCTTGGGATACCTATGGCAGACCTTTGGGGTGACATAAGTAATAAAAAGGTCCGCCTTGCCCCTAGCATTCTTTGAGCCATTCAGTTCTTTCTTCGAGCACTGTCACCTCAGCTTCCTCCAGTTCTTGTCTGTGTTCCAATTCCAGCCACATCTTTTCTTTCCTGTCCAAGGGATGTATTCTCTGTTACTGCTTGTTGTATTGTCTATCCTCAACCTCTATGTCAGTGTGGCAGTCCAACTACGGGCATGCATGTTATTTTATTGTAAGATTTCGTTCCCCAGCTCCCAGGAAGCAGAGGGTTCATCTTCTTATATTTTCATTCTATTGATTTGATTTCAACTATTTTAGGAGGAATCACAACAAGGTTTGGTAGCTCAGGCTGGTGAATAGTCCCAAGACTGGGAGAAGCCACAAAATCAAAATTCCTGACCAACACTTACTTATAGAATCAGAATGCTACAAACTGCAAAACTTGTAATGACAACAATATCCCGCTACATGGTATTCCACCTCGCAGAGGGCTTACAAAAATGGGTATTTGAACACTATGGGGCTGATTCCTATCTCGTCTGGAAAGCATTCTGACCAAATGCTTTCCTGCCATTCGGATCAGGGGAGTCTAACGAGCGATTTGGATGCATCTGGATACGATTCGGTTGGACTCCCATTGACTTCAATGGGAGCCTGTGTTCCAAACGAGAACACAGGCTCCCATTGAAGATAGGGTTGGCTGGGGAAAATCGTGCACCCTGTTGCTGGCACCCCATGGTGCCTTCCACACTGTGCATGGTGTGAAAGGGGGGACCATGGGTACCCCATGTGCCCCATTCGGAAGGCCCAGAGTGAAGAGGGGCCTGCTACAGGCCCCCAAAGACAGATTCCGACAACCGTTTGGTTGTGGGCAAACTGAATCGGAACGGCTGTGTGAATCTGTCATCATCGTAATCACTCGCTCGGGAACCGTGTCCATAGAGCTGTACAAATTGGCTCAGAAAGGCTCGCCGTACACAAATGCCTTTCGGAACTGATTCAGTCAGCCCTAACGGTTTCCAGGCATCGTAAACGGTCGATCAGAACTGGGTATGATTCGGTCGGAAACAAGGGCTCTGTGTCAGATTCGGCAAACCTGAATCCGATTTGGAGCCTTTCCGAACGGGATAGGAATTAGCCTCTATATGTGTCTAAAATGAGGTCTAGGAATGCAAAAATGACTCATATACTTTCCCCTTGCCAGAGCTTAGCCACCTTCTGGGAGTAGGTGTTTGAAAAAACTGCACAATAGATACTCTTACATTATATGTATCATAGAAATTAATAATCTTTGGTATAAATCCTTTGGGGTTAATCTACCAGCATTTATTTTTATCATCAATTGTCTATTCGCTGCAAAACTGAACGTAGCCCAAGGCTGGGTAACTCCCTAAGCTTTGTAGAAGGGACACCTGAATTGCTGTACTATTGAGACATACACTTAGACCCTGCATTAACTGGTACCCCCTCTGGAAATTACCTTTACCAGGAATCAGACTTTCCATGCTGATTCCTACATGTTTTTCTCTGCTGTTGCTGCCAGGTTCTTTGGCTATTTTGAGCATGTGAAATCTCTAGGTAGAATACCAATGAGTCCCAGCATTGCTGCTATACTCATAAATCCACTGGGCATGTACCCTCATGTTACTCAGGTAACTGAAATTAATGGGTCGCTTGTAATGAAGAATTTAGGGTAATATCTAGGTACGTCCACGTGAAATGGAGTCTTATACCACAATCTATGGGGACTCAAGATTCTAAATGATTGAAAGAGACAGCTGGAGCTTTGTGTCATGTTTTCTAGATGTCATCTTGATTTAATATTATTTGATGTTTTTTTCTTTAAAAAGATATAAAAACCGCTCTTTTGTCATATTCCTGTATAAAACGAATTTAAAAATGTGTAGATTACAACTTGTTTCTTGTAGCATAATATCAACATACTCATATTTAGCCCAATACCTGTTACGCATCCATCACAGTGCTTACTTTGAGAAAGTGGTTGCTTGTGGGGCCCACCAGCATTCTTTGTTTGCTCAACAGACGTTGACAAAGAGCAAGAGAGCAAAAAGCAAACACAAGCAAAAAAAAGAAGAAAGAAAAAGGCAGGAAAAAGGGAAAAAGCAGGTACCTGCAAAAGTGAGAAAAAAGGGGCACAAAGTTTGTGAATGAGTTGGAATCAAGACTACAGAGCCTTGGTATTTGGCACACTGATGTTCAAAAGCGCCTGAGCAGGCTCCCGAGCAAAACTTTCCGAATGGCACTAATTCTTCCACAAATTCATCATGGATCCATCATTTTCAGAGTCTGACAGCTACATGTCTGCCATTTTACAAATGCAGGTCCAGATATACTATTTGCACTAGTGCTTGTGTGACTCAGTGGTGCACAGTAGCTCAAAGCTGGAGGCGATAAACCTTTGCATACAAAAACGTTTTGCACCAAAGGTTGACTTGAGAACCCAACCAAAATCCTTGGGCCCGATTCACACATGTAATCTGAGACAAAATCTTAACTTTACGACTTTCGGTATTCACAAAGGGCATTTAGGAGTAGTAACGTTATGATCCTTTGTTGCAGATTAGTTTTGTGAATCTGGCCACTTTTGTATTGCAGATCGTCAGCAGCCCTGTAATTTATGGAGAGGGGCCATAATGGGCAAGAACAGAGGATACAATCATAGGCTCGCAGCTCATTCCATATAAGCTAAAATAACAGGGCTTGACTTTGCGTAAAATCCTAACACCAAGGGAAACAAGGTAGAAATAGGGGTACCCAGAATATTGTTAAGAGATTCCAGAGTAACAGCACCAAAATTACACATCTTACATAGCCTAACCGGAGTCTTCTAGGCAACAGCACGTAAAATTGCTCTTGTTTGTCTTTAGAAAAAAAAAAAAAACTAGCCGGTCTGATGGTAAGCTCTCAGATCCATGGGGAGTGTCCAAAACGCACCAAAAAACTCTCACCGGGTCTCAAAGAAAAATGGCTCAGCACGGTTCTCCACTGCACATTGTGATTAAAGTTCAATACTAATCTGAGGAAGAAAATCCATAAACTATCCATTTCTTTAAAAGAAAAAAAGAAAATCCTCACACATGAAATCCTCGGAGTTGCTAGTTCTCTGCTCGTCGCCACATTGTTAAGTAACAAGCCTTACAGAAGACGAGTAAAAGTACTTTATTGGTAGTAATGAAAACACCACTGGGACCATGTCTTCAAGCTCCGGTAGGCTCTCACAAACTCTCCTTACAAACTCCCCACAGGGATTTATGGCCTTATTTATGAGGCCTTGCAACAGTTTTGCGCTGCTATTGCGTCACTTTTTCTGATGCATCGGCGGCCAATTTACACAGTGATGCATCTAAGCAGATGCGTCTCTTTGTAAACCCCTGCGCTACAATATACCTACATCAGGTATAATGTATGCAGGGAGCGCGTTCCCACGCAAGTAAGCCTCGTAGAAGTGACACAGTAAAATCTATCAGGTTTCACGGCGCCACTTCTAGGATGCAAATGCGTCAAAACCTTACACCTGCCTAATGGCAGGCGTAAGGGTGACGCAGTGCTATATCCATAGCCCTCCCCCTGCATTGCTGGAGTAGTGTCATGCTTCCGACACAACTCTGGCAATGTGGCATTTTTGCGCCGACACATACGTCAGTAAAACTGACGTATCAGTCATTGCTTGTCATACAGTAAATATGACGCATCCATCAAGTCACTAGGAGGGTGCAATGAAAAGTGACGCATCGCTGTCTTAACGCAGCGATACTTCACTTTTCATAAATGAGGCCCTTAGTTGTTCTAGTACGAAACACAAGGGTCGTGCCGTGAGACAATGCATTCAAACATAAATACACACTTGGGCAGTTTTCATCGCAATATTTTACTATTTACACAGTCCAAAGCTGCTGATTTTCACACAGCGCTATGAACATTTTAGTACAACCACATTGAATTGTTTAAGCAGAAATCAAAATTAAAAATACAAAGACGTGGCAGTGACCGAGCTTCTTCTATTGGCTAATTTGGAGTTTTGAGTAACATTTCTATTTTGCAGAGTACGAGAGTTCTCTCTTGGTTTTTTATTTTACAAGCAGGAAATGGCAAATTTACCTGGCAGGAAATGGAAAGAACATTCACCTGTGAAAGAAGCAAACTTTACTTTCTTTAAATTCACTAAGTAGCTGTTCCCTAATTGCACCTTTTCATCATGGTGCACATTAGAAACAGAGATTACCTGCAATAGTACTTACAGGCGCCCCGGCTTTAATTGACTGTTCATTTTCAGATGCAGTAGGTGAAGAGATCAAGGTTTAACGAGAAGAAAAAGGCGCCGAAATGACCTGCTTTTACAATTCTATTTTCCTAATGTACTTACTGAAGGTGCGGTGATACGCACTGTGCGTCACGCACATCATAGTTAGAAATGATTTCCTCTGCATATAGAAACGTGCTTAAACGCATGTCCAGCTCAAAAGTTCTTTTGCGTAAGCAATTGTTAGACGTTGCCCTTAATACATGTGTCAATTTCGATGGATGTTTTCAGATCTAGGGCCATATGTATCATACTACCGTTTTGCGAATTCCAAATAGCGAATTTTAAGGAATCGCTATTTGGAATTCGCAAAACGGTATGTATGTACAAAATCGCTATTAAATAGCGATTCTTTACCATTCCTAATTTGCGATTAGCAAATTGCTAATTGCAAATTACCCATTCATTTCTACGGTCCAGGAGGCCCATAGGAATGAAGGTGCAATTTGCGATTAGCAAGTAGCTAATCGCAAATTAGGAATTTCTTCAAGGGTGCAGGGGTGTCTCAAGAACACCCTGCTGCACCCCTGAAAAAGACATTTGGGGGCATATGGCGCACATACATGCCCTAAGGGCATGTATGGGCGTCATATGGCACCTTTTGTTTTTTTGGAAAAAAGCTTTTTGAAAAGAATTCGCAAATTACCACCAACTAGAAGTTGGTGGTAATTTGCGAATCCTTAATGGCATTTTTTGAATATTTTTTGTTTGATACATTGCATTTAAGGAATCGCAAAATTTGCGATTCCTTAAGTGCAATCGCAAGATAAGGAATTGCAAATTTTGCTATTCCTTATTTTGCATCAAACATGTTTGATACATACCATTTGTCAAATTAGCATTCGCAAAGGCCGAAATTCGCAGAATTTCGGCCTTTGCGAATGCTAATTAGCTTGATACATATGGTCCCTAATGAGAGCGCGGGTGCTGGGTATTTTTGGTTTTGCTTGCGATATCAATGGTGCAAATAGCTATCGTCTGCATTGGTAAAGGTTGCACGTTTATTTGCCTCTGAATTAAAAATCAGGTGACGTGGGTGTGTATGTTTGTTTTCAAAGTAGCAAATTGAAGAAAATCGCAATGTCATGTGGGAGAAATTTAGGGGCATAATATCAACACAGGCGATAAATGGACTTGATAATATGCTCTATGGAATTCCAATTGAAGCTCATGTTAAATGTCCTTCACATTTAACATGGGCTTCAACTGGAATTCCATAGAGCATATTACCAAGCCCATTATCGCCGCTTTAGCAGCAGTTTTCTGCCGCTAAAACGGCGATAATTTTATCCCCCTGTCTTGATAATATGCCCCTTAGAGATAACAGTCCATATGTTGCAGCACACCAGTACATGACCACTTGTGTGTTTCTTTAATCCTCGTCTCCATTGGGTATGTATGTGGGAGAAGCATCATTGTCTGCTGCCATCAGACAACCTACCCCAACGGATAGCAGGTAGGGTGACCAACCGTCCGTAAATTTCAAGGACCGTATGTTAATTGGAAGTCATGTCCGTTGTCCATGACAATCCCTCTTAAGGACGCTTATTGTCCGTAATTTGGGGGGGTTACAGTGACCTATACTGCTCACTTTTGGGAAACGTTCCTGCTGGAGCCGCCTCTCACTCCTCTGTGCTGAAGAGCAGCCCCGCCCCAGCCTCTCACAGACTGTAATGGGCCCATTGTCTTTCTGTATGTCGGCTGATTGTGGCATACAGAATGACAATGGGCTAATCTGGGCAGTTAAGGCATGCAGTGGTCCTGAAGGCAGGGAAAAAATAATGCAACACATTAGATGGAAGTAACATTGTCCAGGTACTTTTAAAAAACAAGCATATGCAATCGTCACAGATTTGTACAAGTTAGAGCTTTTGACATTGAAAATAACAAAAAGTTACCTGATACCTTATATCAACTTACTTTGACTGGCACTTATGTTGGTTGTCTATTTTGTTATATATTATTGCACAATCTTCTCTGATGCTGTAAAGCTTACCTTTTGTCCTGAAGTTTTGTCCTGAATTTTGATCATCTGTCCTGAACTTTTGTCCTGAATTTTTGACACTCGCCGTCCTGAATTTGCACCCATGCCAGTTGGTCACCCTAATAGCAAGGATTGCAAGTGGTATTCGCATTTTATTTGACACCTCACCAGTTGGCTCCAACTGCCACTACCCACTCAGTCAAGTCCCATATTCTTTATCTGCCTCACCACATTAAATAGCCCAACAATTATTCTGCGTGGAGCAGAATGAGGTACAATATAAGACAAACTACAACAGGCATACATGTACCACACTTCTAACTCCTTTAAATACACATATTGAAAATGTAGCAACTTAAAAGAAACTAAATTACAATATATTCAGACATTTTTGACAAAAACAAAACTAACATATAAAATATTTCACAACTCAGGCTTACTTTCTATAATCAGTTTTATGGAATCAATGGGCCAAAATGAAACCTCGAATGATCTATACATATTTGATCAAAATACAGAGCAGTAACTCCTTTATATATTAGCTTTAAAATAGCATTTAATTAATTAATGTAACCCTGCAAATAAGAAGGATATTTACATATTTTAATACTCATTCTTCTTTCACCTTCATGATTTTGAGTATTACAATTTGTAGAAGAGTTTTCTGCATTCATACAGCTCTCAGACCTACGATTTGGAGAAGAAGACACATTTTGGGGCATATTATCGCTATTGCTTGGTTAGCGATAAAAATTTATCGCCAAGCTGCGATGATTTTTATCGCAGATAAACCTTGCTATCAGCAAGGTTTATCTCTGAAACGAGAAAAATCGGCCGAAATGCATGAATATCGCTGTAAAGTCAGCGATATTCATGCATTACCGAGCGAATGCTCTTAGCCATGTTATCCACCTCCCATTGGATAACATGGCTAAGAACTGCTCAGGGCAGGTGTTAGCTTTTGGAGATATTCGCGCTTAGCGCGAATATCTCCAAAAGTTGGTAATAGCAGATAGCGATTTTAGCGACTGTTTCCAGTCGCTAACATCTTGGCATGCCCACTTTGCATGTCATTAGTGATAAATTTCTCTGACATGCAAAGCGGGGCCCAAGATGGTCGCTATCTCCTACTAGCTGTCGCTAACTACTATTAGCGACAGCTAGGTAATAGGGAGATCATTTTATCTCCGCTTTCTTGGCTTTTAAAGCCAAAAAAGCGGAGATAAATCCCTTGATATTATGCCCCTTTGTTTCTTAGCAAATAGATTTTTCACTACTACCACAAAATTTGTGTTCTTCCTATCATGTGTTTTCACTGATGGTATCCAGCTGGCCATGCCCATCTGTGATAGATTTGTCTGGCAGAGCGGAGCGAGAGGACGCCAGCAGGAGGACGCCGAAACTACCTCTGCTCCGATCGTCTCTCTCCCCAGCTGACTCCCGCTGACTCTCCCACCGGTGCCAGTGAACCGGGGGTCCCACAACACTGCTGGAGTACAGAGAGTAGTGTGCTGCCCACGTGTCGGATGAGTCAGCTGAAGGGGCCGCTGTCGAGTGCTGCTTCTCCCTAACTAGTCTAATTAGGCTAGCATGCCCTGCCGCCCAGACCGGCCAAACCACCCATTTGCCTTGCCTCGTTGGAGACCGACCGCTTCTTCACATGTGAGCTGCAGCAACAGGAGCGGGCAGCGCAGTATGGCCCCAGAGTTCCTAAGGCACCATCCAACTGGACTCCATTGGCAGCTGCCCCTCCACACGGATGACAGCACATAGCAGGGTGCACTGTGCACGGTGGAAGGTGCCATAACCAACAACCCAAGAGATCGCATCCATCTACAAGGAGCATTGAGGATCAAACGCGGACCACACAGCAGAGCACAGGTGAGCCTGTTCTAGAGCTCTATTTTTCAGCAGGCGAAGCAGCACATACAAAGAAGGGGCAAGTGCTCCCAATGGGATAATGGAGGCATGCCTAGGCACTACCCTGCATGCCTCATGCATCCCTGATCGCCCCATTAGCTCCCACACGTTCCCACAAGATCCTGACTCCTAGCATTACACCCCTTGGCACCTCAATCATCTGCCAGCCGGCAAGGGGCAACTTTTTGCACCCATAGGGAACAGTGCATAGACATTTTGTCTAAATACCCAGCAGCAACAAATAGTGGGGTACAGTTTTTCTCGTGGCCCCCTGCTGCAGAGCCAAACAAAACCCAACATTGGTCTCGCTCCAGCCGACCCAGCCCGACCCAGCAGCACTGATAAGTTCAATCATAAGCACAATCATTGAGCATTTTCAGTGCCCAGAACAACAGATGGTCAACCACAGATGATATAAGTTGAGGGGACCGTCAAAAACTTTGCACGATCACAACAATCAAATTGAGTAAATCCTGCAAACGAAACCAATGAACATACCACCCCCTAATCACCAGTTTTACATTACACTAGTCCTTCAGATTCACACCTGAACAAAGATAACAAACACAACAGGCAAGCTAGTCAAGCTTTATCAGCGTCCTCCTCAATAAAAATTCAGCAAAATGGGTCCCAAAAAAAAGGCAAGACAACACACTACCTCTGAGGAGCCCACCAATAAGTGCCTGCCTATTAAAAGGATCACCAGGAGTAAATCAGTCATGGAAAATCTAAACAAACTGCCTCAAGCTGCAGAACCAATGGGGTCGATCAGACATTTCTTCAGGATAAAGGGCGCTGCCAATACCGGCCTGGGCAGGCAGGAGCAGGTAACCGAGAACATACCATGGAGAGTGGGGGACACGAGCATCACGCAAGAAAGTAGCACTAAATAGCCTCCAATTCACACCGCTGTACCCAGAGGAGGCACGCCTCCTCACCTGGAATTCAGCAATAAACAGGTACCTGTCCAACCCAGATTGCAAACAACTTAAAGGTACACTATCAAACGAACCACCCAGCGAACAAAACTCTCTTACACTCATAGATAAAGCCATCAACGCCACCAATGACTCGGACCACGCAACTGCTCCAAGAGGAGTAGCTGACGTTGCAGTGACAAGGCTGCAAATCCACTGGTCAAAAGATCACAGCTCGGCCAGTAAGATCATGGAGAGCATAGTACTAGCTCCATCCCCCACTACCAGCCGACAGCAACCAATTGCTCAACACCTAGATGCTCCAGTGGTAGGGAAGCTTACATCTTAATTTCGGCAAAATGTAGACGATAAAATCGAGAGAACACTAGAACTGACTAGTGGAGAGGTGTGGCTCACTGGTTAGAGGAGGCAGACCCTGATGCAGAGGTCAGACCCGGGACCAGGGTTCAATTCCCGACGCGGCAGGGTCTTGAGCCCAAATGTCCACGGACTCGATAATTCTCGCCTCGGTGCCTACTCGAATCATGGGTTCACACTCTGCAGCTCTGGGCAATAGCTTGCTTAATCTCCACTACGGCCCCCCTGCGGCGGGATGCCTGGTCTTCACCTTGGGGATGCCCAGTAGGGGTAATCTCGCAGGGAAAGCCAGGACGGGTTCCCAAAGCAAGCGCTAAGAGACCTGTCGGTGATTTGGCGCTATATAAATCGAAAATTAACATAATTACCTGCTGGGGTGGGGGCAAACTGGATAAATAGAATCCCCACGGGCTACCAATGCAAAAGTAGATCACTGCACCTTCTATGACAGCCCAGAAGCAGACTTCCGGAGAACACTGATGCCGGAACCAAACAGTGATACCAACAAAGCTCTACTGTGGCAGTCAACCAAAATGGAAGTCCAAATTGATCTTCTGCAATCGATTGCTGGCCGCCTAGTCAACATAAGCTCCAGAGTGAAAGAGCTGGAATATAGGATCGACCAGTACTTGCTATCTAACCGAGGTGAATGCTTCTGCTCAATCCTCATGAATAAGTGGGCGCTACTTCCCGAGATCCTAGCCGATATAGTAAAGACAGCCCAGGAAGCAGGGAAACACAGCTTCCGAGCAACACAGACGACAGGACCACAAGAAGCTACCATCTTTCGACAGTGAGACAAATGGAAACAATTGATCTCGGCGTAATGTTACCAGCAGGACTGGAGCAAAAGGAGCACAAAGGAGTGAGGCCTCTGCTCACAACGCCAAAATGGCACCGGGAACACAGAGCCCAAAAAGCAGGGCAACAGAGTGCAATGAAGTCCCTGATGTCATGGAAACTGACTGAAAAGAATCCACTCTCTGCATAATCGGTGTGCCTGAAGGCCCGTTGTCAAGAAGAGAAAAAAAGAAGATTAAGAAATAACAGAAAAAAACAAGCTAAGAGGAAGGCAACTGCAGTTAAGGAAGACTGACGGCAGACCGTCACAAGGGGACCCCAAAGTGGGCCAGCTTTATCCAATTTTTATAAATAAGATCTGGGGCACAAAGGCTTTTGACACGGTCCCGCCTCCGGTAGAACAGCAAAAACAGGTAATCACAACAAGTAACCCACCTGGGACAAGTCAAAAGCTGCAAACAAGCACAGGACACTCCCCAGGGAGCCAAATGACAGAGGACATAAGTTATGGACCAGTTGAAAAAATTACACCGCAATCGTGGTCAATATCCCTGCCACTGTCGGACGATATAAAACCACTACAGCAAAGCCCCAGGCACCAAATCAGGACCAGCCACAAGCAAACAAGGAAGCTCAACCAGTCCAGTCGGCACAAGATCTAGGGAGGAACAAAACAAGTCAGTTGTCAGGAATAGTAACCACCATCCATGAGGTTGTCCTCACCCCGAGATTCTATAGCACGGGCCAGCATGTCATTTTGAACAGGTGCAACATTCTCCACCTTTTCAAGCACCTTGCTGTGGTAGACAAGCTACAAACAGGGGACATAGAATGGGTGAGATTATTGAGTATGAAGGGTGACACACACACCAATTCAACAGTACTGGGCTTGAAGAAAAAGGAAACCGTAAAAGCCATCTTGAACAACTCTACACAACTCGCTGAGTGGGGCATCGATGCTCAGAAACTACCCAACCCGAAATACCCATACATTCTAGCTACAGACAAGGGGGACATGGGCCCCTGGTCAGTCCTGCAGGGTACAAATAGACCAGGACTCTCCGAGAATACAAGGAAGAGACATAAGGATTACACAGGAATTAAGATCGCATGCCAAAACAATCAAACGGTTATTAGTGTCATCCCCTCCTTCTTGGATCAATCCGGAAACTGGGAAGTACACAGAAGCATTCCTAACAGCAGCAAGTCCAGGCCCGGCACGTGTGAGACCAAGGATGGACCTTTTCCTAAGAAGAACCTAACATTAATTTCATGGAGCATCACAGGGAGCAGCAAGATCGCAGAGAACAATAACCTGAGGCGATTCCTGGAAACAGGAGACATACACTGCCTTCAAGAGACATTGGCATTATCTAGCACACCATTGGCAGGGTTCTACGAACATCATGTTCCAGCAATAAAAAAGAACCTCTTTGGTCGCCCATCTTGCGGTTTATCACTTTACATAAAACACGCAAGCCCCCTCGTAGTGACTAGAATAAACCTAAATTTACCTGGGCTGCAAGCCCTACAAATCGAAGGCCTGAAACACACACCACAGCCAATGTGCCTCCTAATAATAATTTGCACAATAAAGCACAAACCATCATAAAAGATCAATTGGAAGCATTGACAAGGGAAATAGACAGCCTCCTAAATAAATATTAAAAATCATCAGGTAATCCTAGCTGGGGACTTTAACCTGAAGGACCTCGACAATCCACCTCCTTCAATATCCCTGCCACTGCCGGACGATATAAAACCACAACAGCAAAGCCCCAGGCACCAGCCCAGCATCAGGTAGACCTACTGTCAGAGCTCAAAATCCAAATCAGGACCAGCCACAAGCAAACGAGGAAGCTCAACCATCAGACTAGTCCAGGCGGCACAAGATCTAGGGAGGAACAAAACAAGTCCGTCGTCAGGAACAGTAACCTCCATCCATGAGGTTGTCCTCACCCCGAGATTCTATAGCACGGGCCAGCATGTCATTTTGAACAGGTGCAACATTCTCCACCTTTTCAAGCACCTTGCTGTGGTAGACAAGCTACACACAGGGGATATAGAATGGGTGAGATTATTGAGTATGAGGGTGACACACACAGCAATTCAACAGTACTGGGCTTGAAGAAAAAGGAAACCGTACAAGCCATCTTGAACAACTCTACACAACTCGCTGAGTGGGGCATCGATGCTCAGAATCTACCCAACCCGAAATACCCATATATTCTAGCTACAGACAAGGGGGACATGGGCCCCTGGTCAGTCCTGCAGGGGACAAATAGACCAGGACTCCCCGAGAATACAAGGAAGAGACATAAGGACTACACAGGAATCAAGATTGCATGCCAAAACAATCAAAGGGTTATTAGTGCCATCCCCTCCTTCTTGGATCAATCCGGAAACTGGGGAAGTACACAGAGGCATTCCTAACAGCAGCAAGTCCAGGCCCTGCAGGTGTGAGACCAAGGAAGGACCTTTTCCTAAGAAGAACCTAACATTAATTTCATGGAGCATCACAGGAAGCAGCAAGATCGCAGAGAACAATAACCTGAGGCGATTCCTGGAAACAGGAGACATACACTGCCTTCAAGAGACATGGGCATTATCTAGCACACCATTGGCAGGGTTCTACGAACATCATGTTCCAGCAATAAAAAAGAACCTCTTTGGTCGCCGTCTTGCGGTTTATCAGTTTACATAAAACACGCAAGCCCCCTCGTAGTGACTGGAATAAACCTAAATTTACCTGGGCTGCAAGCCCTACAATTCGAAGGTCTGAAACACACACTACAGCCAATGTGCCTCCTAATAATAAACTGCTCAATCCAGCACAAACCATCATGAAAGATCAATTGGAGGCATTGACAAGGGAAATAGACAGCCTCCTAAATAAATATAAAAATCATCAGGTAATCCTAGTTGGGGACTTTAACCTGAAGGACCTTGACAGTCCAGTACCCCCATATCGAGGGACGGGAAGGGCCGCAACCTTTCACGACTTATTGGACAATCATAAGCTATCTTCATTTACTGTGAAAGCAATACACTCGAATGGTGGGCAGCTACAGCCGACCTTCCGGGAAATCTCGAGAATCGACTATATCATGGTCAGTGAAGCAATGGCGGCCAGTCTGGAAGATTTTACAGTCGAGAATAGGTCGGAAAGCGATCACAGGCCACTAATAGCAGTGCTCACGCTAGAAGTTCCATCAGCCTTTAAGTTCCAAGCCATCGGAGAGTCCAGAGGGGACAAAAATTACAGCCTCCTAAGGAGAATCAGATGGACAGATGTGACGGGGGCGAAGCTTTAAAACTGGCTGGACCTAAAACAGGATGAGATCCCAGCAATGCCATCTTCACCGATAAAAATCTGGGAGACCATAGTTGAGGAGATGCAAACAAGCTTGGGCCATCCCCAGCCACAATGCTCGAGGCTAAAAAAAAAATCAACAGCTGGAAGCATCCGCCCAACCAAGGATATACGCAAGACCAAACGCTTCTTTCGTAAGGCACTAGTAATAAAGAAAAGAGGGGGCAGACAAACAGATGGGACACCGATTGCATAATTGAGGGGAGCCCTAAGATAGAAATGGTGGGAACACAAAAAAGCTCACATAAAGAGGGAATGGATCAAAGTTTTCTCCCTGCTTAAACAGAAGAATTCAGCAGGATAATGGAGACACATAAACCGGCTAAGTAGCAGAGGAGCTCAAAGAGAAAACGGTGTGGCAGAGCAAGACTGGCTGGTCCACGTAAAGCAGCTGTATTCAATTGCCCACGTAAACACATGCAATACAGAAGATCCTAACCGTTGGGTGGACTGTCTCCACCTACCAAGGGCAAAGATCGAAGAAACAACCTCTAGCCCCCAAAATCCTTCTGAAGGTCTGCGAGACCAGGCAGAGATGTGTTGCACACCGTCAGCCCAGATAAACCCTAAAATGGTCATTAGGATACTCAAGTATATGAAGAATGATGGGGCCCCAGGACCAAAAGGAATACCCGCCCCGGTTTTTAAAAAGGCCACCGATTTTTGGGCATCCGTCCTCACTCCTCTTTACAACTATTCCTTAATGACAGCAATAACCCCTGATTCATGGAAGGGCTCCATACTGGTCCCAATTTTTAAAAAAGGGGATCGTTTAAAGCCATCGAATTATAGGCTCATCGCTCTTCTCGACATAGAAGCCAAGGCCTACGCCCTCCTCATACTGAAGGACCTGGAGACATGGGCCGAAGGAAAAAGCATCATACCCTGCCATCAGACTGGCTTCAGACCACAATCATTGACAATGGACAATATTCTGGCGTTAGCGCACCTAGCAACTGAAGCAATAAAAAGGAAAAACCCTCCCCTCTTTTGCTGCTTCATTGATTACAGCACAGCCTTCGATAAAGTGGTACGAAATAGGCTATGGCGGAAATTAGAAAACTGGGGCGTTTCGCCAAACCTATTGAAGGCAATTAGATCACTTTACGAATGCACCTGGGTGTGGGTCAAAACTAGCACCGGCACAGTGTCTCCCAAAATAACAACGAACAACAGGCTGAAACAAGGATGCGTGCTGGCGCCCATCCTCTTTAACCTGTATACGGCAGATATGGGGGACGCCCTGAAAGTCGCCAGCCTAGTAGCACCGAGATTAGGCAGCATAAGGCTGCCGGTGCTACAATATGCTGATGACACAGCCATAATGGACCACACGAGGGTGGGCCTACAGAGAGCCCTAAATGTGTTGAATCAATTCAACAAAGACAACAACCTTATAGTAAACCAAGGGAAAACTAAGGTCGTCATTTTTGGGAGCTACCACTTGAAAAACAAAGCGCAGTGGCTAATGGGAGATCTGCAAATCAGTACAGTGGCAGAGTATAACTACCTAGGGGTTTGGTTTACGGAACGGGCCAAAGCAAATGTCCACCTGAAACAGAATTCGTCCAAGGCCAATAAGGTGATATTCCTGTTAAAGCAACTGAGCTTACACCTGATAAGCCCCACGGCCGGACCAATATTTACTGCTTTAAAAGCAAAATTGCTGCCAGCCATTAGCTATGGCCACCAGGCTTTTCCGGGGTCGTAGGATGCCCTTCTCATCGCAATCCAAGCCAAAGCATGTAAATCAGTCTTTTCTATCCCAAGGTCGGCAAGGAAGTCAAGACTAAGATTGGAGCTAGGCCTGGTAAGGCCAGACTTGATGTGCCACGGGGAGATCATAAAACTATACTTAAGGATTATAAGGGCTCCAACTAACTCCTTAAGACACCAATTGAGAGCCATCCTTGAGGGGCCAAGATCACATAGCACACCAGTCTTGGCAAAAGATCGAGGAAAAGAGCATACCACTGCCAGAAATCCCACTAAATGCATGGAAAAAAGCCATAAACTGACATGTCCGCAAAACCTCATTCGTTCTGGATCTTAAATCCCTTCGTTATAGCCCCCACCTAGACCCGCTGAACAGCTCCTACACAGTAGGCAAGGCACAACCCTACCTGCCTGAGGCCCTGACACCACAAGCCAGAACCAAAATCCTCTCCATGAGACTGTGTACTCTAGGAATTACTGAATTTAACCCCGCATGGGCTCGCAAGGGGGAAATTACAAGCTGCAGACTGTGCCCCTACATGAGAGAATCCTGGCTTCACCTTTTATGCTGCTGCCCCTCCCTCACGAATGAACGTCGTCGACTTCTCTGCCCAGTCTGCATCACCAAGGGAATCAAGATATGTTGCGAAGCATCAGGCTTGTGCTTTTCTAGAACAACCACAATGACCTTGGCAAGTCTTGGGAACTTCATTCATCTGATTAGAATGGCTTTAAAGGCAGCAAACGAACACAAACAAACCAGGGCCACGAGGGAAGAGCACTGATCAAATGCACCCGTCTTACAGAGACCACACCACATCAGTGGCTCTAGATGGAAGGGACAAGGAGAACGATCCCCAGACTGCCATAGCAGAAAACCACTAAGGCCGATGCAGCTATCTAAGAAACTCTGCGCAAGGACTTATGATAAGGACCCGGTGCTCACAGCCCGAGTGGGTGCAGCGGAGAGGAGATATAATACTTGAACAAAAAACTTTATAACCGGCAGCCTTCATAGTTTTAATGGGATCAATTTTTCATTCACCAGTTTTATGCTTTTTTACTGTAATGATTTTACTTAATTGAACAGTTAATAAATAATAATAATGTGTTTTCACTACATTTGCAAACACCTTGGCATAGACAACTTTCAACACACAGGAGCACTTTGACCACTTTTCCCATCCAATTGGACCTCTCATTTTCACCCATTCTAATCACCATCTCCCTTGTCTTCTTTCTCATATCAAAATATTCTTTTATGCTGTTTTGTTATTCCTCCTCTTTCATTCTCCGCTTGCTCATACCTTTCACGTTGATCCTCATGATTTAGTCCATCCACCCTGGACTCAACTTTGTACCTGCATACTTTGAATAACTCAACTGAGGTCCTTCAAGTTGACGAATGAGCACATGTCCTGAACTCTAAAATGCGGTGTTGCAAATGTTTGTACAATCCAAATTATTATCTCTAGCCAATTATATGCTTTTCTTTAATATTTTGTTCATTCCTTCAACTACTCTATTAGTTTCTGAATGATCAATTCCACATTTCTTAAATATAGTTCCATACATCTTTAGATGAGATTCCAATTCCCCTGAATAAAGTTGGGGACCAGTATCCCATAAAATGCTTGTGTGGTAACTCTCTCTTTTATTAACTTCTTCCATAAATGTAATAATATTTGCAGATTACATAGCTCTCAAATAAGACTCCTCCACCCATTTGCTTTACAAATCTATGAGCACACTTGAGAAAGGTATGGCATGTGCACCACTTCGGGGTCTTGTAATATCAATTCCAAGTTTTTCACATGGATTGTTCAATAAATGTGAAAATCCATGGGTATCTTTCTAACTTTTAAAATGTTGCCACTACTGTTACCTTAGAAAACTCTCTTACCATTCATTCATCATCCATGTAAACATCTGGGCACCATAAATCATATCTAATCCTTTTCTTAGACTTCACAATGCCCATATAACTTTCATGTGTGAGTTTCAGCACTTTCTCAGGGATCCTGTGAGGGACAATTAATCTTGTGCCTCTAAACAAATTGTCATTATTTACTGACAACTTATCCTGAATCATCTCCCATGCTTCACCTGAATTACTTGACATTATGGACTCTGCAACTTTGAATAAAAAAGGATCCTTGCACAGTTCTGCTCTCCATTCACCCTTGCCAATGGCCCCAAATATAACCTCATATACCTTAACATCTTCTAGAAAAAATGCCCCATCCTCAGACTCCTTCACCTCACTGACCAACCTGGACAAGCAGCAGAAAAATGTGTACATCTGGTAAATATACTACCTTAAAATTATATTACTGTAAAGTTATAACCCATCCTCTGATCTTGGCTGAAATGGCATCTAAGCCTTTTTTTATAGAAACAACCTTTAAACGTTTGTGATCTGTATACACAGTAAAAGTTGATCCCCAAATATATTCTTGAACTCTGTAACAGTACATACATTTGCTAATGCTTCTCTTTTGATTACTGAGTAATTATACTCAAAGCCTCTCAAATATCTACAAGCATAAGCAATCAATTGTTGTGATCTACTTCTTCTCTGCAACAAGACTGATCCCACTCCTTTTGCACTTGCATCGTTCACAATACATGTTTAAGCTCCATGGACAAAAGCTTTTCGACACAGTGCCTTTACCAGATCATTCTTCAGGCTGTCAAATTCCTTTTGACATCTGTCACCCCATTTAAAATCAACAGTCTATCTCAGTAACATTCTTACATTTTAAAACGTATCTGCATAGTTTTTATAAATTTGCTGAAATATTCAACCATGTCCAAAACATAATTCAATTCTTCTTTGTTCTTTGTAGCATGGTTCTTTCATGTGTAAACATGCTTCCACCATATACTTCTTTGGGCAAACACCTGCACTGTAAATGAAATAGCCAAGATCATTTACTTTAAACACACAAACATTGTTGTTTCTCATGTTTTCAAGTTACACGAGCATCCAACATTTTTTAGTACTGATTTCATACATCCATCATGTTGTTGTTCACTAGTTCCACAGTAAATGAAAATATTCTCCTGATAGCATTTGCACCAGGAAATCTCTTTAAGAATTTGCACATTATCGTCTGGAAAGCAGATGATGCTGAAACCAAGCCAAAAGGCATTTTATTAAACCTAAAGCACCAATAGTGGTAATAAAAGCTGTTAAGTCCTGACAACTTTCATCCAACCCAATTTGGCGGATTTAAAGTGGCAAAAATATCATGCTCCAGATAGTGTTGTTACTATTTCGTCAATATTGGGTAAATGGTATCTGTCCACTACAACCTCAAAATTTAATGCTCTAAAATCAACACACAAAAGGAAATCCCCATTGGGCTTCTTAACCACCAGTATAGGGACTAACCACCCTGTTACCTCAACCCATTAAATCACCCCTGTTGCACATAAATATCAAAGTTTCTTCTTCACTGCATCCTTTTAAAGATATTCATCTCACTTTTGCCACCACAGGCACAGCACTATTTTGTACTTTAATCTTATGTTTCTACCGACTAGTAATCTAACTCTTTTCTGAAAATTATAGCAAAATCCTCCTCAAACTTGACCCTTAAATCTCCTACTTCATTGACTTGAAAGTGGAAATTGGGATTTAAGAGGCACTTGGTTCCTTCTAATTGAACCACCCTAACTTCAAGAGGGAATGTTACTTGTCCTGATCATTCTCCAAAAATGCCTAAAAAATGTGAAACTCCCCCAATTTGAGCCTCCGCCCGACAGTAATTCTTTTTATTATACACTTGCTACCGAGCTGCTTTAACTCTATTGTAAAGTGCTTTGATACCTCTGGGCCAATATATAATATCACAAAAATAAATAAATATTAATGTATGGAGACGCATTTAGGGTAAATGTTACACCCAATAATATTTGACAAAGCCAACCAATCTAATTGTAAACCTACACAGACACATACACTTTACCAATAATATATTAGGGTCCGATTACGATTGTTTTGTTTTTGGGACCGCCCGCCTACAAGGCAGCGGTCCCAAAGGGTAAATTAGGATTGCCCATGTTTTGTATTGCGGCAGGTGCTGGACTCTGCAACACCCGCCGCAGTACAAAACAATCACCCCACACATATCCCTGCACTACGTGGCAGGCATCATGCGGTGCCTGCCACATGGTACAGGTATATGTTAGGGGGCACCATAGGTGCCCCCCAACAACCAAAGTCAAGGGCCACGGGTAAGGGGGGCCCGCTACAGGCCCCCAAAGTCCCTTACCACCAGCCTTTTCATGATGGGTTAACCACCATGAAAAGGCCATTGAAAAGGACATTGTTATCCCTACGGTGGTGCCTGGCAGGCACCGTCAACGTAGTAGGAACTACAAGCCCCGCCATCACACCGGCGGGCTCAAGGAGCCTATTGGATGCATGGCGGTTGGACTTTCCAACTGCCATCACCTCACCCGCCATCGTAATATGACAATTTACAACAAGAGGTGGTGATGGACAGAGTCTCTGAATTAAGCAGAGTACTCTCACCCAGTCAAGAGATCAGGGCTAGATCCAACACCGTTTTTTAGCTCATTGCACCATCCCAGTTTCAGAACCTGGCTGTATGCAAATTAGTCTGTCCCTGGCCCAGTGCATCATGGGAACAGGGCAGACCAGACTACAAAAGCCAATTCTTACACTGGGAAGGAAACAAGCTTCCGGGGACCGGTTTCTGCCATTTCAGGCGTCTTCGGCCCGGCTTGCTTGAATCCTGATGGTGCAATGAGCAAGGGACTCACATCTGAGTATACCCTTCCACGCTTAGGGTGGACAAAATAATTTACAACAAGAGGTGGTGATGGACAGAGTCTCTGAATTAAGCAGAGTACTCTCACCCAGTCAAGAGATCAGGGCTAGATCCAACACCGTTTTTTAGCTCATTGCACCATCCCAGTTTCAGAACCTGGCTGTATGCAAATTAGTCTGTCCCTGGCCCAGTGCATCATGGGAACAGGGCAGACCAGACTACAAAAGCCAATTCTTACACTGGGAAGGAAACAAGCTTCCGGGGACCGGTTTCTGCCATTTCAGGCGTCTTCGGCCCGGCTTGCTTGAATCCTGATGGTGCAATGAGCAAGGGACTCACATCTGAGTATACCCTTCCACGCTTAGGGTGGACAAAATAATTTACAACAAGAGGTGGTGATGGACAGAGTCTCTGAATTAAGCAGAGTACTCTCACCCAGTCAAGAGATCAGGGCTAGATCCAACACCGTTTTTTAGCTCATTGCACCATCCCAGTTTCAGAACCTGGCTGTATGCAAATTAGTCTGTCCCTGGCCCAGTGCATCATGGGAACAGGGCAGACCAGACTACAAAAGCCAATTCTTACAATGGGAAGGAAACAAGCTTCCGGGGACCGGTTTCTGCCATTTCAGGCGTCTTCGGCCCGGCTTGCTTGAATCCTGATGGTGCAATGAGCAAGGGACTCACATCTGAGTATACCCTTCCACGCTTAGGGTGGACAAATTAATTTACAACAAGAGGTGGTGATGGACAGAGTCTCTGAATTAAGCAGAGTACTCTCACCCAGTCAAGAGATCAGGGCTAGATCCAACACCGTTTTTTAGCTCATTGCACCATCCCAGTTTCAGAACCTGGCTGTATGCAAATTAGTCTGTCCCTGGCCCAGTGCATCATGGGAACAGGGCAGACCAGACTACAAAAGCCAATTCTTACACTGGGAAGGAAACAAGCTTCCAGGGACCGGTTTCTGCCATTTCAGGCGTCTTCGGCCCGGCTTGCTTGAATCCTGATGGTGCAATGAGCAAGGGACTCACATCTGAGTATACCCTTCCACGCTTACTGTGGACAAAATAATTTACAACAAGAGGTGGTGATGGACAGAGTCTCTGAATTAAGCAGAGTACTCTCACCCAGTCAAGAGATCAGGGCTAGATCCAACACCGTTTTTTAGCTCATTGCACCATCCCAGTTTCAGAACCTGGCTGTATGCAAATTAGTCTGTCCCTGGCCCAGTGCATCATGGGAACAGGGCAGACCAGACTACAAAAGCCAATTCTTACACTGGGAAGGAAACAAGCTTCCGGGGACCGGTTTCTGCCATTTCAGGCGTCTTCGGCCCGGCTTGCTTGAATCCTGATGGTGCAATGAGCAAGGGACTCACATCTGAGTATACCCTTCCACGCTTAGGGTGTCCACCCTAAGCGTGGAAGGGTATACTCAGACATGAGTCCCTTGCTCATTGCACCATCAGGATTCAAGCAAGCCGGGCCGAAGACGGCTGTAATGCCAGAAACCGGTCCCCGGAAGCTTGTTTCCTTCCCAGTGTAAGAATTGGCTTTTGTAGTTTGGTTTGCCCTGTTCCCATCATGCACTGGGACAGGACCAGACTAATTTGCATACAGCCAGGTTCTGAAACTGGGATGGTGCAATGAGCTAAAAAACGGTGTTGGATCTAGCCCTGATCTCTTGACTGGGTGAGAGTATTCTGCTTAATTCAGAGACTCTGTCCCTCACCACCCCTTGTTGTAAATAATTGTGTCCACCCTAAGCGTGGAAGGGTATACTCAGACATGAGTCCCTTGCTCATTGCACCATCAGGATTCAAGCAAGCCGGGCCGAAGACGGCTGTAATGCCAGAAACCGGTCCCCGGAAGCTTGTTTCCTTCCCAGTGTAAGAATTGGCTTTTGTAGTTTGGTTTGCCCTGTTCCCATCATGCACTGGGACAGGACCAGACTAATTTGCATACAGCCAGGTTCTGAAACTGGGATGGTGCAATGAGCTAAAAAACGGTGTTGGATCTAGCCCTGATCTCTTGACTGGGTGAGAGTATTCTGCTTAATTCAGAGACTCTGTCCCGCACCACCCCTTGTTGTAAATAATTGTGTCCACCCTAAGCGTGGAAGGGTATACTCAGACATGAGTCCCTTGCTCATTGCACCATCAGGATTCAAGCAAGCCGGGCCGAAGACGGCTGTAATGCCAGAAACCGGTCCCCGGAAGCTTGTTTCCTTCCCAGTGTAAGAATTGGCTTTTGTAGTTTGGTTTGCCCTGTTCCCATCATGCACTGGGACAGGACCAGACTAATTTGCATACAGCCAGGTTCTGAAACTGGGATGGTGCAATGAGCTAAAAAACGGTGTTGGATCTAGCCCTGATCTCTTGACTGGGTGAGAGTATTCTGCTTAATTCAGAGACTCTGTCCCTCACCACCCCTTGTTGTAAATAATTGTGTCCACCCTAAGCGTGGAAGGGTATACTC
This sequence comes from Lissotriton helveticus, assembly GCF_964261635.1. Classification (NCBI taxonomy): domain Eukaryota; kingdom Metazoa; phylum Chordata; class Amphibia; order Caudata; family Salamandridae; genus Lissotriton; species Lissotriton helveticus. Next base: position 1,272,707,551 of record NC_136059.1, on the reverse strand, counting down.
AGACATGAGTCCCTTGCTCATTGCACCATCAGGATTCAAGTAAGCCGGGCCGAAGACGGCTGTAATGCCAGAAACCGGTCCCCGGAAGCTTGTTTCCTTCCCAGTGTAAGAATTGGCTTTTGTAGTTTGGTTTGCCCTGTTCCCATCATGCACTGGGACAGGACCAGACTAATTTGCATACAGCCAGGTTCTGAAACTGGGATGGTGCAATGAGCTAAAAAACGGTGTTGGATCTAGCCCTGATCTCTTGACTGGGTGAGAGTATTCTGCTTAATTCAGAGACTCTGTCCCTCACCACCCCTTGTTGTAAATAATCGTAATATGACAAGCAGGAAACATGTCTCTGATGGCGGGGAGACCGCCACCGATAGCCTGTTGGTTGCTGTCTCCCCGCCATCATAATCAGGCCCTTAGGGCCAGACGTAGGTAATCCCAGATTACCGATTCTTAAATACAGAATCATACCGATTCGGTATTTAAGAACTGGCAATCGGGATGTAGGTATTTTTACCGAATCAATTACCGAATCGGGAATATTCGGTAATTACCGAATCAGTATTTACTGATTCGGTAATTGCCATTGATTCCTACGGGCCTTGAGGCCCATAGGAACCTATGGCAATTCCCGAATCGGTAAATAACGATTCGGTAATATTACCGAATTGACAAGGGGGACAGGGTGTCACTTTGACACCCTGTTGCACCCCTGATTCAGGCTTGTGTGCCATGTGGCACACATACATGCCCTCAGGGCATGTATGTGTGCCACATGGCACAGGTGTACATGCACAGATGTGCATGTACACAGGAATTCGTTATTTACCATGCAATAGTATTACATGGTAAATAACGAATTCTTAGGGGCCTGTGGCACTGTTTCAAGTGCCACCTACATATAGATTTACAGATTCTGTAAATTTACCGAATCGGTATTTTACTGAATCGGTAAATTTACCGAATCGGTAAATTTACCGATTCTGTAAAATATAGGCCCCCTACATCTCAATCACCAAATACCGGTCGGTAACGGCCGAAATCGGCCGTTACCGACCGGTATTTGGTGACCTGCATCTGGCCCTTAGTGTTTTAATTCTATAAAAGCTTGAGAGAAACCCAACATTTTTATGGGTAGCCCACCATACCCACCCAGCTTCACATCCATAGTCTTAAGTTGCACCATATTTTTGAAATGTTCAAAATAAGCCCCATTTGAAATTATCATTAAATATGAACAAATCAAATACCATCACAATATCGTTGTCACTGATCCTTCCACAGAATATTGGATGCCCTTTTTTCACATTCAAAGAGGAAAATAATTTCATGATCTATCTCTTTTACATCACACTTTATAATCTGTCTTTTACACCTACAACAAGTTAGGAAATAGTGGTTCTTACAACAACCATGTTACCTGAGTGACAGAACATTTTTTGCATTCATTTGCAGCCATGATTACCACATCAAAAACAATCCTGCAAAACCCTTTTTCCCTATAATACTCACACCTTTTTTGATTCATTCACTATCTGTGTCACACCCACATCCTGTTTATTTGGACCATCTTTTCCTTTTTTAATCTCCTCCAAACATTAATTCATATGCTCAACACTTTTTGATACAACAAACATTTAATCTAAAGGAGGTTCATCCTTCATCCATAACTTTTCCCTTGTTTTATCGTTGTTGCACTTTAAAAGAAATGTGTTTCAAATTCTCTCATCCACTGTTCCCTCCAAACTTAAATGTGGCAGCTAAGTTCCTCAATCTCGTAAATACTCTTCCAAAGATTCATCACAACCATGTGCCTTAAACCAAAGTGATAACGCTCTAGCATTGTACTGGTTTTAGGTAAATAATGGAAATCTAATTTATGTATACACCCCTCACATTCATTGAAATTTGTAATTTAATCTTGGGAAGGGTCTGCTAGGTGTTCAAGGACCTCCTGCCCTTGCACACCCACACAATGAAGCAAAAGTGAGCATTTTCTTTTGACACTTACTTTAGTGCCACAAACTTGTGCATAGTTCATAAACACATTCTTCCACTTTCCTAATCTTGTCGTAGGAGATGGCAAAAAGAACACATGAGGAGTGACATCTGCATTGCCCTCCTATCAACTTTAACATCTTCATAAGATACATTTCCAATATCTTATAGCTCAAGTATATCTCATCAAACAGGGAAAAAAAGTAAGTATTTACCACAACATGCCTGAATGATGAGCTAAATTCTATCATAAAGATGTATTCAGTCTTGCCTGCTTCTCCAGATAGTACTTTGAAGTATAGTCAGCAGGAAAGTACATCAGTGGTGTACTCCAGCATAACTCTTAAAGTAGTGCTTATCATAGATATGCACATATGCTGTCAGTTTAGAATGAATTAGTCTCGATTTGACTCCTTAGAATTATACAATATAAATATATGTGTTACTCATTACAGAAATGTGCGTTAAACAACGTCAATAAGGTGTACAATTCACCGTAAGTAAATCCGAAACAACTTGACCACATAGATTTGGATAAAACAGAGATGCGCTACTAGTGTATCACACAGAAATAGAGTTGATATTCTTTAAAAAGGTGTGCACATCACTATTATTGATTTCAACTTCAGCACTGAAATAATCAGTCAGTCTGCGTTGATCTCATATTGTTGTGTAACTTCTCACCATTCTGATTTGCCACGTAGATTCCTAGGAAAAAAACGCTCTTTTATTTCCTTCACTGTTTCACAAAGAAAGTTTTCCAATGTATTAAAATGCCTGCCACGCATAGATTGCATGTGTCTTTTTTTATCGGAAATTGTGCACATGGATTATTTCCCAGTCTAAAAATATGGCTGCCGTGCTCTCCTGCTGTGAATCATTTTCACTATGCATTTGGGAATTTCTTTACCTTTTACAGCCTAGCATTTCAAGTGCTGTTGGACTATTTCACAATCTTGAAATAGGGCTATTTTCACAGCCTTGTGTTTCACGTCCCACTGCAGACTTTGGCCTTATGTTCCTGACCCCTCTTCAATTCTGTAACAAGTGCCGCCCAAATTCTCTTTTTATTTCTACCACTTTTCCTGCAGTCAACATTCCTCGTCGTCCTGGCAATGAAGCAACACCTTCACCACCTCCATGTCAAATGTACCAGAACTGACCTTCTTATCTTATCTTATCTTAGGGGATTCTTGTATAGCGCACTGACACCGAGAGGTTTCCTGGCGCTGGCTGAGTGCCAGTGAGATGGAGAGACGGGGGTCTAGCCAGTCTGTGTGAAGAGGTGAGTTTTCAGGAGTTTTCTGAAAGCCAGGAGGGAATTGGCAGATTTAAGAGGGAGAGGTAACTGGTTCCAGAAGGCGGGGGCGAGGTAGGCAAATCTACGACCGCCGTTTTTTAAAAATTTGGTAGCAGGGACAGCTGGCAGAAGGCGATGGGAGGAACGAAGATTATGTGCCGGACGGTAAGGAATGACCAGTGATTTAAGAAAGGCGGGGGAGGTCCCAAACACAGCTTTGAAGGTCAAGCAGCCAATCTTAAATGCAGTCCTCTGCTCCACCGGCAGCCAGTGGAGTCTGTGAAGCAGTGATCTCGCGGATTGCCACTTCGGGGTTTTGTAGGCCAGCCTTGCGGCTTGGTTCAATACAATCTGGAGCCTATTAAGGAGAAGTTTAGGAAGGCCGTAGTACAGGGAGTTCGAGAAATCCAGGCGGGAGAGCACCAGGGCGATCAGGACTTGTATCAGGGCCTCTGGTGTCAGGAGATGGGAAACTTTCCTGATCTTTCTGAGCTGGAACATACATGAGGACACAACCGCACCAATCTGAGGCTTAAGAGAGAGCTCCGAGTCAATTATGACCCCGAGGCTCTTTGCTGACTTAGCCGGGGCGGGCGGGGAGCCAAGCTCAGTTGGCCAGAACTGTGTGTTCTCCACTCTTTCAGAGTTACAAGGCTCTGTTCAATGTTTTGAGGTGCTGTCCACATCACAATGATACTTGTTGCAAAAATTGTGAAGTTGTGGTAATAATACAGGGGTTTTCAATTTTGATAAGTCATAGCAGTTTATTTGACACCTCACCGGTCCTGTTCCAGGCTCCAGCCGCCACCACAGACTTCAGCCATGTCTAATAATCTCTACCTGCATCACCACCTTCCAAAACACAACAAGGCTTCTGGGTTGAATAGACTCTGTTATAATTTAACATGACCATCTTGAGTGAATAATAACTTGGAAGCTTGGAGGAAAAAGTTTGACTATTATTGTGCAAAAGGCTGTCTCCTGAGCCTTTTTGCATTTCTGTTTTAGATGTGCTCCAATTTTCTTTTAACTTAAGTCACATTTCATTGAGTATGTCCTTGGAAACCTATTGTTGTCCAGGTTTGGTTTAGGCTCCTTCCATGCTTTGGAAAATCTACTGAAAAGAAAATAACCAGTAAGTGGAGTGTGATGAGGACAGATTATACATTATTCTTTAGAAGTTGACTACTACAGAATCCTGAGACAGTCTCTGCAGCCAGAGTTTTTAACAAGTTTTATGAAAGATTATTAGTGAGATTTTCACTATTAATCAGAGGCTGCTTGTGTTGTTTAACTTTAGGATGAAGATGGAATCTCCCCAGCTGTAAACTTCAGGTCTTGTGGAGCTGGATTTCTGGGGCTTCTTCTCAAGCAAATAAGGCCTGTACTTCCCTTCCACCACCCTGAAGTCCTGTCCCAGAGGCTTCTGGGTGGAAGGAGAAAAGAGAAACTGAAGTGTGGCATAGTGTGTTTTTTTCAGTTGAAGAACCTGGAAACCACAAAAAACAAACCTGAGCTGAAAGTCTTTTTCATTGGCAAATGTGGACTGAGACTTGAAGACAGTTGAAGTAACTCAGGAAGATGCTTCACTTATCATGAGGTAGCAGTATGCAGTTTTTAAATGGACAGTGAGTAGGCATGCGAAATGTAGCTAATCATGCTTAGGGGCTCATTAGGATGGCGGACGGTCCTGCGTCCGTCCGCCACCCTAGAGGAGGAGGGACCGTCCGCAGGGGCAGCGGCGGTCCCTCCAGTGCAATTAGGATGTGACAGCCAGCCTGGCGGTCACATCCTCAATATTTAACATTGCGGCGGGTGCTGCTTGAAGCAAGGTTAAATATGCATGCTTAGCATTTGCATGCACAAAGCGGCAGGCACCGTGCTGTGCCTGCTGCTTCGTGCACGCAAATGCAGGGGGGTACCATAGGTACCCCCCATGTGGGAAGGCGACCGCGGCGGAAATGCTGCGGACCGATTTTGAGACCCACCGCCATCCTAATTTGGCGGTGGGTCTTTTGTGCCTCCCCAGCGGTTTTCCCGCATCCTCCGGGCCGGCGGTGGCTTCCGCCGGCCCGGAGGATGCGGGAAAACCGCAATCCTAATGAGCCCCTTAATATGGAGACCTCTGCTGCATGCTGCCCAAGGGAGCTGTGCCCGCCTCTTCATTGGCATGAGCTTCTCAGAAGGTACCCAGCAGCTGCTTGGACCTGAGAAAACCTCGAAGAACTAATGAATGAAAGCTAAGACTGCCCAACTTTGAGTGAAGAGTGAGGTGCAGTAGTAGTGGTGGGGGAGCAGGTGGGGTGTTTAGTCCTTGGATGCAGCAGTTTTCTTCCTAGAGTCAGAAAGTAACATTGACAACCATGATGAAACCCACTCACCAACACCTGCCCACAGCTGCGAAAATATCCAGCAGAGGCCTGAGCTGACTGACAACACACATTGTTTGTCATAGTTGCACTTTCAATCTACTCCTGTCTACCCACATGTTCATACTGAAGCCAGTGCCTTTGGGATAATTCAAAGTATTAAAATGTGTTCTGTATGTGCTGTATTGCTGACTAGTAGGTGATCAGCTGCATCTGTAAAAGTGCATCACAAGTTGTCGTAAGTGGGAATGAACCTAACTTTTTCCAAATACTTCTTCCAGGGTTTCAGTGCCATGATCTCTTTCCCTTCCATAGTGAGCTTTAATTCATTGCAAGGCTATCACCACCCAGGGAAGTAGACAGAAATGTTGTTCGCATTTACAGAGTAATGATAGCAAATGAAAACTGAAAAGCCCATCATCAGTACATGACAAACAGAAACAAACACTAGCAATGCACATTGTTTTGACTGCTGTACAGTCAGAAGATTCTTTCAAGCTTTAGTAAGACTCCGAGAAGAGGGACAGGAGGGCTTACATGTTATGGGCCCGATTCACAAAAGTAATCTGAGACAATATCCTATCTTTATGACTTTTGGTATTCACAAAGGATATTTAGGAGTAGTAAAGTTAGGAATCCTAACTTTGCTACTCCTAAATGCCCTTTGTGAATACCGAAAATCGTAAAGTTAGGCTTTTTTCTCAGTTAGACTTAAGTTTTGGTCCAAGGAGGCAAAGCACTCCTTGGAGCTTCCATGCCCCCACCCCTTGCACTGGATTGTCTCATTCATAATATTATACAGTACTAGGGTAATATTATGCAAGAGTGACAGGTTTTGCAGTCATTTGAACTTATACTCCATTTTAAATTCATTTTTCAATGTATCTCTAGCATCTGAGCACTTGAGTTTCATCTCTTTTGAATGACTTGTTGATATGTCAACTAAGCTATACTCCTTTAAAGTGTCTATAATATGCTCTAATAAGAGTGGAACACATTTCGTGAGATGATTTAGTTTTCCAGTTTGGCTTAGATGGTATCTAAAAGTGGTAATATTTTACTCAGAATGTTAGTTTCTTGCATAATAATGTCTTATTGTTGATGGTACTGTGCGAATGCAGGGGCAGATTTATCATTCTTTCACGTAGTGCAATTCAGCAAGCCACCTATGCTGAGCTGTATGAAAGGGCAGTAATGTGCCATATTTACCATTATATGGCACATTCCTGTCCTTTCCCAGTGTTGGAGAAATGTGTGCTAACTAGTGCAAATGCAGGCACCCTTGCATAGTGTCGGAAGGGTATGCCTCACTTGGGAAGGCATAGAATTTAGGCACATTCCCAGGTCTACTACTAATGGTAAATCTGGGATTGCGCCAAAATCCAAGAGTTGAAGTGTGGGAACACCCACGCTTCACCCATGGAATGCCTTCCTGCTGGAGAGTAACACAAGGCTGCCTTGTGTTACTCTAAATGTATAAAGCCATGCAGGCCACCCACAGAAGGAGGCCTTGTGTGGCTTGATAAATCTCCTTTAGTTGTTGCCTTGCATCTGTTCCTCTTTGCATGGCCGAAGTGCTACGCAATTTGGCCCACAATTCCCAAATACTTTGCCATAATGAAGGCACTAATGTTGACAGCATATAGTGTTGTTAATGAATCATATTTCTTTTGCATTGATCCCTGCCTACATTGGAAATATTTAGTATCTCCTAAGGTACCCATTTCTCTTCTGATTTTGTTACGTAATGAGTAACTGTAAGTGTCTGAATATTTCTTTTTTACCTTTATTGTGTACCTTGTCAATAGCTGGACTCCTATAACGAGTTGTAAGGGCGCTAACCCTTTCACAAGTGCTTTCTGCTAGGTATAGGCGAAAACGAAATTCTGTCCAGGGTTTGTGAAAGCCACATAAAAAGTGAATCTGCCTTTTCAAGGCTCTTCTTTAGAATCCATTCGGAAAGGTTAATTAATTAGGTGCAATGTTCAATAATTAACAGCAACATGTGCAATGAATGATATGCAATTTAAGAAACAAATGACACACATTTTACAGGTGCAAGCTGCACTAGGCAGGCATAGTATTTGTATAGGCCATATTTTTCTTGTAGTTAGAAGTGGATTTGATATTGATGAAATATGCACAATACAATTTAGAAACTTGACCTTAAAGTGACATGCTTAGAAATATTCCTCATAACTGCAGAATGTTCTGGTTTTAATAAATGTATTCTTTTACTAAGTAACATATTATTTGTAATGATTAAACTTCCAATTCTCACCATAATTCACTTAATGCTTGACTAAAATAGTTATATATTTTAAAGTAGTATTTTGCAAGCTGGTGTTTCTCTTCATTAGCGTAGTTCATTTTGTTTGCGATGAAATATTAACATTAGAAGGTTAAACTGTTGCGATACCTATGTGAATGGAGATTTAGGAATAAAGAAGACACATGTAAGATGCTGATAACAAACTTTGTGACAAACTTTGCAAACTGCATGTTATTTTGTGAGAAAGGAAGAGCTGAACTCACAGACGAGTGCTGTTACAGATTGAATCTAAGGAGGAGAAGCCTGCTACACATTTTGCAACATTGTTTTTGCCCTTTAGATTAGTGCACATTTAAAGTAAGATGCAATTCCATTTTTTTGCTGGCTTTATCCTGCTCGTTTTTTCCTGCTCATTCTCCCAGAGACTCTTTCCTTGTACCTTGCCAACAACTGTGGCTACTGCTTCTTCTGTTTATTCTTTACTTTACTTTGAGGCTTGACTTTTAACAGATTGCTACTGCAACTTAATCATTGATTGTTCAAATGATTTTAATGGGAAGTTCTGCCACTTTAATTTGGATTTTGGAGCTTTATACTCTCTTTATCTCACTCTTGTCCTTTGAACTTGAACTCTTCATGAGTTTTACTGACTTCAAATTCTGATCCTGTTCTTAAGAATAGGGATTTTGGTCCTTTATAGAAGGCGTTTTATGCATTATTTGATTATTTATTCTAACCATTTTTCCAATAAAAGTTCTGTAATTTTACTCGATTTATTGACTAATTTGGTTAAAAAGAATTTAAAAAGTCCATACTAATCTCTTAATGAGAAATACAACTTTTGACACTATTTCAAACTCTCATAATAGACTGAACATTAGAACTGTTATTGTGATTTAATTTATGATTATGAAATAGCTCCTGGTTCAAAACACGGTGGCGAAAATCCATCACCGGAAGTGAGTGGAACTTTGACGCCAGTGCGGTAACAGGCCATAACGCTGAACTTGATGGTAAGAAAAGGTTGACCCATACTATTACAATTTTGCCCCATAGCCACACAGTTTTCTGGTAGCAGAGATATGGTTCATGCCTTGAACAAGGAGCTATAAAATAATTGCACAAATTAGAATAAAATACCAGAATCCTGAAATCCGATGCCTGGAGCTTGAAGAACTGACATGGTGTGATTTTTGAAGGTGGTTGTCGTTTTGGAAGTGTGAGTATTAATAGGATGATGTGTTGTTTATTGGAAACATGTTTACTGGTGTATTATTGAGTGAACGGTTGAATTAGTGTATATGTTTAATTTTCATATGTACAGAAGTTTTCAAATCAAAAAATCTTTTTCGGTCACATATTGCCATGTAAGACTCATAGAAATTAATACAAATAAGTAAATAGTCATAAAAGACCACAAAGTGCATATGCAGTTTTAAATGGTATGTTTACAAATGGAGCACCTGTGTTAACAGCTCGCAACAGGCAGTTCTTAGACCTACTGCAACCGCTGCTTTTGAGCGCTAAAGCAACAAACATAAAATGAGCAAAGTAGGATAAAAACATAAGTACCTACAATCAATTACAAACATGTAAATGAGACCACACACAGACACTGCAATTGGTGAGGAGAACACAATATTGAGTAAGTGACTAAAATATATCACTCCTGGAGGCTACCCGTCCATTGATATTCTAAGTCTGCCAGCAACTTTTATAAAGGCGCTAATACTTAGACACAAACCAGGGGTATTCAACTATTGAAGGCAATACAGAGCATCTTTGCATCTGCCCCAGGGTTTAAGGAGGGGTTTAAGAAGATGTTTACACACAAAGTGATAAAAATGTCAAAAAAACATGTAGGTTAGCAGTGATTGCACTGGTGTGCTGTTACAAGAACAAGGTGTGATTGAACCCCCTCACAGGCGGCTAGAGTCTCCTGCAAGAGCCACATGATCATTTCTGCTCTGACCCAAAAGAGGAGAGACCTCTCCCAATTCATAAGGTCTAAGGAAATGTAAAAAGCTGGTTCATCTGCACAGTATTCAAAGAAATAACGCTTCACCTTTAGTTTGTCCTCCTCTAAAGAAGTTGAAGAGTCCGGGCTGGATATAGCCTAAGATCCCAGGATCGATATCGAGAAAAAAAGATATTTTCAGAAATACAGATATTGAGACAAGTGTAGAAAAAACTTTTGTAGCCATTGTCAAATGGCATTTTTTGTTTGCAGGTTTTTGTGGTGGAGAGTGTGAGGTACCATCACCTACACAATTGATATAGGGACACTAATGAATTGTTGTGATTGATGTTAGCAGAATCTGATTGCGCAAAGGGTGAAGCTGCATCAATTAGAGTGATTTCACACAGGTCGAGTTTTCACTTGTATTTCTTTTTGTGGTAAATGTCGGAGGGTGAAAAACATTAATATTCAGATTGTTTAAGTACTATTGTTTTTTTAAGCACAACAAATAAGAATTGTTATGTGTTTGTTCTTATCATTTTAAAGATTTTTGTTTAAATTGTGCAAGTTTGAGGAAGATTCTAAAGGAGGGTGAGCTGCTCTAAGGAGTGAAATCATACCATACCTCACAGTGTTTCACACTGGGATTAGTTGGTTGATGTATATTTGGGCTATGATTGGTTGATGATGACAGGGTGTCGCATTGTGATAGGTCAATGGTTGTGTGAATATTGCATTGGGATTTGTTAACAGGATTTCAATGAAGAACAACTGTGACAGGATTGGAGTAAAAGAAATGGTTTACATAACAGAACAAAATATTGAGTTGCAACTGTTCAGTCGCAGCCGCAGAGAACTGCTTCTTTATTAAAAGTGATTGTTCGTGGCCTAACAAGCAAGTAATACAAGTGATTCATTCAGAATCTGGTTAATAAGAATTTCTCATAAGAGGTCAGTGAACCCATTAAATAAGGTTCAATGAGTGGAGTTGTTTTTAACATAACATATGTTCTAACACTCGGTTTCTGGACCTCAAATGTTCTCCTTTCCAAGAGGAATGCCATTTTGATTGCCTCCATGTCCTTCATAGTAATACAATCAGGGGTTTCAAATAGCTAATTCCGCCCTAGACTCAGGAAGCTTTTCTGCAAGTATTTCAGCCAGGGTATAGCGGATGAGTTATCCATGGACATGCAATATTTTAAAATCATATGCGTCAGGAGAATATCAGGGTTTAACCATAATTTTAGCCAGCAAGACAGTGGGCGGAGAGAAAAAATGTCACTGACATACTGGACCCCCAGTTCTTCATGAACGGCTAGGTTGGACGCACCTTGCGGGAGGCATAGTAGTCGTTTTAAAAACTTATTCTCCACGGTCTGGAGGTGCTCTCCCCCGAATATACCCCCAAATTTCATTGCCAAATGTTGCTATAGCTAGAGATTTAGCATTGTATAGTTGCAACATTGCACCAGTACGCTTTTTCCCCATTTTAGATGCGAAATAAAAAATTGAGGCATTCACCCTTGCAACATCCCCTTTCTTTTTTAACATGTGCGGGCCCCAGTTTAGTTTATTATCAAATAGGACTCCAAGATAGGAGAATGTGCTAGATATGGGAATTATTGCACCACCCACATTAAATTGGAAATTAGGTCTTGGTGGCTTGCCTACTTGCATGATATATGATTTAGAGTTATTTACAGTTAAATCTCTGTCTTTCATGAAGGACTGGAAAGTGTTTAAAAGAGCTTGTAGGCTTTTTTCGGTCCTAGATATGAGGCCCGCATCGTCCTTGTATAATAGGACCGGCTGGGTCCAAACTAGAATGGCATGGTGAGCAAAAAAACAATGGATTCAGGCCCAGATCTCTGTTTTGGATCTCTGGTGGAGAAGTGTGGCTCAATGGTTAGAGCAGGCAGACCTTGATGCAGAGCTCTGGCCAGGGACCAGGGTTTGATTCCCGCCTCAGCGGGTCTCCGGCTCATTAATTCCCCTGACTGGATATTCTCGCCTCAGTGCCTGTTCTGATCATGGGTCCCATGCTGCAACTCTGGGCAATAGCTTGCTTAGTCTCCACAATGGCCCCAAAAGCACTGGAATGCCTGGCTGCACCTGGGGGGTGCCCAGGAGTGGACATTTCCCAGGAAAGCCAGGAAGGGTTCCTAAGCGGTATACAGACAGCGCCGGGACACCTCCGGTGGAGGTAGCTGTGCGCTTTACAAATTCCGACATTTACATTTACTGGGGTGAATATATCACATTGTTCTGCATTCTGTCCATCAATTGTTCTTTTTGCATTTGTCACCCCGAGTGTGACGGGTATGCCCAGACATGGGTCCCGTGCTCTCCATGCCACTGGAATCAAGCTATCCTGGCTGATGAGGGCTGAAAGCCCAAAACTGGTCTTAGGATGCTTGTTTCCAGTACAGGGAGGACCTGGCCTGGCAGTTCCCATTGGGCGCAGGGTCAGGACTGATTTGCATATGGCTGGGTCCAAACTGGAATGACATGGTGAGCAAAAAAACTATGGATTTAGGCCCAGATCTCTGTACTGGGGTGAATGTATGACATTGATAGCATTCTGTCCATCAATTGTTTTTTTTACTTTCTAAAAGTGGCGCAATTAAACACAATTTAAAAACCATCTTTACTAAAAGATGCGTTAATAAATTCTGAGTTCAGAGAGCCTAAACTTTATTTCTAGATCTTGTCCCAATTGGAAGTTATACTTGTAAGATGTAACTAAGTACACATGGAAGGGGGCTGAGATCGTCCCTATCCACAAAAAGGGTAGTAGGGACGATCTAGCGAATTACAGGCCTATTAGCCTGATTGATAATACCCAAAACGTGTACACCAAACAAATTCTGGCCAAGCTAACTGCTTGGACGGAAGAGAAAGACATCCTCTCACCCTGTCAGGTTGGCTTTAGACAGCAAATAAGCACAACAGACCAAATATTTAGACTCTTCAACATAGCTTGGAAGTACACAAAGATAAAACATGGTCACCTATATGTTACCTTCATAGATTTCAAGGCAGCTTTTGATTCTATTCCCAGAGATCTTTTATGGAAATCGTTCCGGAGTCAGGGAGTCCCAGAAAAAATATTAGACCAGATCATAAGAATTTTGCAAAGGTTCGCTGGGGTCCCGGAGGTGAGCTGTTGGGAGAAATCCGGATTAGGGGAGGGGTACCCTATTCCTATTATATGTAAACGACATGGTAGAACATCTACACTCAGCTTTATATGACTCCCCCAAGCTGGGAGGCACTCATATTTGTGCCCTTACCTTTGCAGATTACATAATACTTAGGCTGTGGGGTTTAGGTTTAAACCTATAATAACTGATAAAACCCCACTGAAAGAAAAATAGCCCTCACCGGTGAAAACATATAAACACTGAAAAAACACCTGCACAACCACAAACTAAATGCCAATCAAAGAAAGGAAAAAGAGAGTGAAAGAGTCATTTTTTTCTTCCTGAAGAGGTCAATACAATTTAACTTTGTTATACAAGCTAGCAGTAAGAAAGATGGGCTAACATTATCATGCTTGAGTTGTGTTCTTTAGGGATGCCACTAAAATATTGTTTCTTCTTCCTTTTACTTTTTCCAGTTTTGTGGCCTTTGGTCTAAAGATGCAGGTTTTAGTTTCATATTTTAGGTGTAGTTTAATTATTTTATAAACTGAAGAGAATCAGGAAATATCAAACTCATATTTGATATTTTGGCTGCATTTGATTCTATCACTGATAGGTAAAATGGCTGGTTTCATAAAAATCTTTCCTAATATGTGTCATCACATTTACCCACAGAGAATGGGTAAAAACCCTTAATACATCAGACCATAGTTTCTAGTGGGTCAGTATTGATAGTAGGTGAATTGCCAACACCTCAAGCTTTAAACATTCAATGCAAGGTATAGTGACATGTATATATATATCACCAAGCATCTGGGATAGTGGTGAAAACATGACACGCAGTGTCACTTGTAATGCTCTGCAAAAAAGGTTCTTTCCAAGTTCAACAAAGATTGGAGTGATATTGTTTGTATTTGCAGTGATTCATCTATGTATATAAAAAAGTTGTGTGATGACCTGTCAAATTGGTACCCGAGCTAAAGTGATTCCCTCTAGGAGATCCTTCCCACTTGTTAGATGGTATGCTGAAAGCATCGTTACAGTCTTCAGAGTTAATGAGGGATGCTATTGACTTTTTAGTCCATTCTGGTGCACTGTTTTCTTATGCACAGGAACTAAAACGCAAATATTTATCATTTTGTGCTTTATGTGGCATCAAAGAAAGAGTCATCCAACTGTGTCCCTTAGCTGATGGTTCTCATCCCAAGGGGCTATGAATGCTGAGAGGGCCTTTTCACAGAAGTTTACATGGGAAGGAAAGAACGAGCACACATGACCCAAAGACTCACTGAAGAAGTAATGTATGGTGTACTACAATAAGATTAATTTGAAAAAATCTATTTGGACCTCATATACACTATATGTACACTGTTTATATACCATGTTCTTTCAGTGCAGAAAGCAAGCAATAATAAAAGCAAAACGTTCCATAAACACCGGAAAAACCCTTTTTCTGTTGTTTTTAGTGGCGCGAAAATGTGTAACCACTGATAACAACTGTTTTTTAAGATATTGAAAACACTGAAAAAACCCCACCAGAATTCACCAAAAATAGAAACTGAAAACAAGAAAGCCTAATAATACTGTTGTCACAAACACCTAGGGGCCTCCAAAACATACTTGATAGCCTTGATATTTATTGTAAGACAAAAGGACTTCAGATAAATGCCAACAAAACTAAAATACATGGCTATCAACCCACATACACATTTTCAGAAAAAAATAACATTGAATGGGGAGCTTTTGAAATGTGTTCCAACCTTTGTATACCTAGGTGTTACATTAGATTCAAAATTTAGATGGGAGTCCCAAATAAATAAGTCAAACACAATACTAATGCAGAACTCTACTACCGTAGTGAAAAAACAGCACTCTACCTTATCAAAGGCAATCACTCTCACATTAGAAGTTTATAAAGCAGCTTCACTCCATGGATCTGAGCTTTGGGGGGAGAAAATGTTCAGCCTCTCATCACTGGGGAGAATAAAATCATGAGAATGCTTACATGTATGCCCAAAAATATGAAGATGATCCCTCTTACATATGATATTGGGATAAAAAGAATAGGATCTCTTGCCGTATGGAGGCTATTGGCCTATTGGATTAGAATTTGGACAACGGAGGAATAAGAGACTTACAGGCAGACGTTGAGGGCATCTACTGCATTTGGATACATTTGTCACTCTTCCTTGGTTGGCCTACATCCGCAAATGGCTCTCCAATTTAGGTCTGAGCCGATACTGGGCAACGCCAAGCTTGCTGACCCCTGATTCAAAGAGAGAGATCAAATCTATATATTAGGAATTCATAACACAAAAATCACTTTAAATCCTCAGTTGGGGAGACTGACCACTCCATTTTTGTCTTTTAAACTGACTCTGAGCTTTGAGCCCTTTCTAGGAGAGATTGAACCACAACTGGCAAAGTCCCTCTATATAAAATTTAGGTATGAGACACTACAAGTTAATTCTTTTACGGCTACATGGGCAAAAGCTCAACCGAGGACTAGTGATCCTAAATGCTCATTGTGTCTATTAGGTGCTAATGAGGATATTGCACATGTTTTATTCTTTTGCGTTGCATATGCCAGACCTAGACAAAGGTGGATCAAGCCCCTGTGGAGGAGTCTGAATATCAGGAGCTACTTAGAGTCCCTTAGAATTTTAAAAACTGACAGTGCCCAACTTATTGTATTTGGCATTAGTAAATATTTGCTAGATGTCAGCCATATAAGACATGGGAATGGGCTTACATTTTAAAAAGTAAAAAAACAAAACAAAATGGATTTTAAGAATTTTGTATGCATTTTAATTTCTTAAAGGTTTTAGTCGGAATCATCTGAAAATCTTAGTAGCAGTAGAGCCCAAATGTTTTTGCTTGTGCTAATTGAGTTGTTAGCTTTGTACTGTATCGAGAAAAAATGTAATCAAATTAGGCGTAATAGGGGTCAAGACCAAAAGGATAAATCTCAACAGAATATAACGTTGCTACTTAGACTCTTGTAAATTTAATATGTTTTTATGTTTATATTATTATTATTATTGTTATTATTATGCGTTCTTATATAGCGCTCGATTACCCGTAGGCATCTCGGCGCTTGCCTTGGGAACCCGTCCTGGCTTTTCTCTGTGAGATACCCGAACTGGGCATCCCCAAGGTGAAAGCCAGGCATCCCGCCGCGGGGGGGCCGTAGTGGAGATTAAGCAAGCTAATGTCCAGAGCTGCAGAGTGTGAACCCGTGACTCGAGTAGGCACCGAAACGAGAATTATCGAGTCCGTGGATATTTGGGCTCAAGACCCTGCCGCGTCAGGAATTGAACCCTGGTCCCGGGTCTGACCTCTGCTTCAGGGTCTGCCTCCTCTAACCAGTGAGCCACACTTCTCCACTTCTTCTTTATATTTAGATGAATGTAAATTATAATATGTATGAAAAGTTGTTTAATAATCTTTGATGATTCCTTGAATCGAATAAAGATTTTTGATTAACTAAGTATTTCCCATTCTATCCTATGGGACAGATAGTCTTTTAATAGTGGAAAAACGAAATTGACAGTATTTCACTCTCAGGACATGGCACACACACAAGTACATGTCCAGTCTTTTACATACTCTGCACCCTGCCTATGGGGGTACCTTGGGCCTACCATAGGGGTGCCTTACATGTAAAAAAAGAGAAGGTTAGGGCCTGGCAAGTGGGTGCACTTGCCAGGTCGACATGGGCTGCTCATGTCTGTGGGACAATCAGTGATGTAGGCCCACTAGTAGCATTTGATGTACAGGCCCTGGCACACCCAGTGCACTTTACTGGGGCTTTACCATTAAATCAAATATGCCCATCAGGGAGAACCAATTGTAATAACAATGTACACGCAGAGCATATGAACTTTAGCACTGATTAGCAGTGGTAAAGTGCCCAGAGTCCTAAAGCCAACAACACAGGTCAGGAAAAAATAGGCGGAAGAAGTAACAGTTTGGGGATAACCCTGCAAAAAGGGCCATGTCCAACACAATGGTTTACACGAAATTTAAAAAGCAAATGGTTTACCCGAAATTAAGTTTATACAGTCAACATAAAGGAAAAATTTGTGTTTATAAAAGGAACACATCCATGTAGGGGTTAGTAGTGTAATGGTTCCACCTGTAGGAGTCATCATAAATGATGATAAGCTTGGAAAACTGTCAATGGTTGGCAACAAGCTGGCAACCAGTACTTCTGGAGCTTTATTAGTTTTAAACACGGAGCTTATCCCAATAAGATCCATGGTTTTGCAGGATTGCTTAGCATTAGATATTTCACTTGCAGAAAAAGCCGGAGACTGCAAGATGATCAAATTAACCCATTGTTGTGCATACATCCCTGATGAGAGTAAGAACATAGAGGAATTTGTAAAGAATGCTTCAGACATGAAACCTGAGTTAGAGTAGTTTAAAACACCTAGCATTTTAGTACATTTTGGAAAAGGAGTTCGTACAATTGGAAATTGGATCACAAAAGCAAGAGGAGGTATTGGGAAAGCTATAATTATACCATTACTAATTATGGGGCTTTGCTTATTATTGTTTTTGCTTTATTCAAAGGCTGTAGATACTACTTATATAAGAGAAAGGGCAGAGAAAGAAATACAAGTTTTGAAAGATAATTAGAACTAAACAATCTCATGAATGATGACTACTGAAAATCATTAAAATTCAAAAGTTTAAAATGGAAAAGGCAGGATTAAACTGATGATTTAAGTGCCCTTTAGGCAGAACACATGTGAAATCAGGATAGTGTGACGGTTAAGGTAATTATGAGATCGGGGACTGAGAAATGTTAATTAATTAGGTAGAATTTTCAGTAATTTGCAGCTATCCGGACAACAGTTAACATTTAATTTAAAGAGAAATTGACACACATTTGAATTGTGAAAGCTGCACTAGATAGCCATAGTTATTATTATAGGCCACAGAAATGCTTAAATACAAGATTTCTTTTAGCTGGAGGTAAACTCAATATTGCTGAAATATGTACAATGCAATTTAAAAAATGTACCATGCTTAGAAATGTTTTTCATAACTGCAGAATCTTCCAGTTTTAATAAATGTTATCATTTTCTAAGCAACATATTATTTGTATTGATTACACTTCCTACTCTCACCATATTTCACATAGTGCTTGAATATCATAGTTGCACATTTTAAAACAGTATTTTGCAAGCTGATGTATCTCCTCTTCAGCATAGTTCATTGTGTACATGCTGAAAGATTAACATTAGAAGGTTAAACTTTGTTTTATGCCTCTGCGAATGGAGATTTATGAATAAAGAAGATGCACACATAAGATGTCTGAAACAAACTTCGTGATAAACTTTGCAAGCTGCATGTTATTTCGTGAGAAAGGAAGATTTGGACTCATTCTCAGACGAGTGCTGTTAACCGATTGGATCTGAGGAGGAGAGACCTGCTAAACATTTTGCAACATTAGTTTTGCATTTTATACTAGTACCTGTCCATGTTAGATGTAATGCCATTATTTTGCAGACCATATCCCGCTCATTTTTTTCTGATCATTCTCCCAGAGACTTTTTCCTTGTCCCTTGCAGACAGCTGTGGCTACTACTTCTTCTGTTCATCCTCTACTTTACTTTGAGGCTTGACTTTTGTCAGATTGCTACTGCAACTATGTGATGTTCGAATATTTGAGACTCAGCTGAGTTTCATGAACTGCTCTTAATGGGAAGTTCTGCTGCTTCTGTGTGATTTTTTGGCAGTATGTTCTCTTTATCTCACTCTTTTCCTTTTAACTTGAACTCTTCATGAGTTCTGCTAACTTCAAAATCGGATCCTGTGCTTTAGAAAAGGGATTGTGGTCCTTTTATGGAAAGTGTGTTATGCCTTATTTAATTGTTTGCTCTAACCATACTTTTTGATGAGAGTTCAGGAAACTTACTTGATTTATTGACTCATTTGAATAAACAGAAACTTACTAAACCCTTTATGGGAAATAACATTTTTAATACCACTTCAAATTCTCATCTTTGACAGCACGTTAGAACTGTTATTATGATTTAATTTGTAAGGCTGAAATAGCTCCTGGTTCAAAACACAGTGGCAAAGATCCTTCACCTGAGGGGGGGTGGTACTTTGATGCCGGGGAGGTAAGTGGGCTTAACCTAGAACTTGATGGTAAGAAAGGTTTGAGGCATATTATTTACATTTTGCCCCTTATCCACACTATTACCATGGACACAGAAATTACCAGTATTAAACTGATGGAGTCTACCGATGGTCACAGACAGCTGGTGGAATCAGGGCCCAAATCAAAATCTGCTTTTCTGGCTCAGTAGGTTATTCTAATAGGATAGCTAGCTGGAAATCAGAATGATTTAAACTCAGGAAGCAGCTCTGATTGGGTGAAAGGTGACCGAATTATAGAAACAATCAGGAGTTTCTAGCAGTTTAAGAAGCCATCTTTCAACCACAGTTGGAATCTGTGCTTGCACTATTCACATTGGCTGCCAAGAAGCCAGATGCAATACACTGGGGGGAGGGGAGTGGGCTCTGCACCTTGTTGGATGTTATGATAGCTGACAGAGACATAGACAGGCTGTGCTTGAGGGATTTTCCACATTCAAACAGGGAAATCATTTTTCATTTTAGTCCACATAATGCGTGACTTTTTGTAGTGCTGAAAAACTAAATCTGCTCAGTGGGCGGACATAAAGGGTAAACTCTGTCACTTCTGTTCTTGGGTGAAAATATTAGATTAGTCCTTCACTTAACCAAAACTAGGAGTCTCACAGAAACCCCATAGTCATTTTATCCTATTTCAGTAAAGTTACCATCATCAATATAAAGCTATGTGGCAGATGTACCGGTGTACCAGTCATATAAAGTGGTTGTGCACTGGGGTTTTTGTGACCCATATTTTGTGAAGCAACCTATGTACTAATATATTGTTTTTCTAAACAAGAAATCACAGGGGTTTGCAGAATAATCCAACTTATTAATATTCACTAGGCAAGTCACAAATTGCTACACCCTCTCAGCGATTGGCCAGAATCAAAGAGATAGCATCCTGCAATGGACAACAGACCTCGATCCCTTTGATTGGACTCCAAATCAAGTTGTTTAAAGGAACCAGGCAGTTAAAAAAACGTTTTCCATATAACATACTTGAGTGAGTACAGGTGGCCCCTTGGGTCATTATCCACTCCCACTGAAGCTGCCACTTCAATTCCTGAAGGGACAGTTATCCACAGGGCACCCCTTTTATTTTGGAATCAATTACAACCCCAACCTGCGATCAATGGTCTGTGACCAGAATTGTTGTTGCAGACCATTGATGCATACCATGCTGGTTCACATTTTGCAAAGTAGTCTCCTAGCATGCACCTTCCAAATTGGGATTTGGTATGGGTCGCAACCCCCATTTTTGGATTCCATAAAAGTTTTACAAATCACAAAATGGAGTTAGTACATATAAAAAGGGCTGTGGTTGCAAACCCTGTGATTTTGCAAAAAGCATAGTTTTCTACCATGAATATTCTTAGTACACCTGGCCCTATATTTTTCTTTTACTTTTGAGAGAAAGAAGAAAAGTTATTGGACACAAAACCTCAGCATTCAGAAAACTATGTCTCAGAAAATATATGCGTTAAGTAACATGGACACTTTTTTAGACAGGAAAGCTCTTTTAAACAGAGTGATAACCAGGCATGTGTAACTGTTCTCATTCACATACACACAGACAATGTGAATCCATGTTTGCGATGTCATTTATTCTCCTAAACTGACCCCATTAGCCCCTATTATTCTCTGTATCGGTTTCAGGGAAGCATGAACTGTGGTTTTGGCAGCACACACAGCTGGACCAGTATGACATGTGTATTCCACGAAATAAAATGTAGTAACGCCCTGATAAATATGCAATATTTGCAGTCAGACCAGTTTAATCCAATTATGGAGCTCAGTTGCACCATGTTAGTTCAGGTCCTAAACGCAGTCACATGGGAGGTATTAGAGAGATACATTTGACACAGAAAAGACCTTCTCACACGTTCAGAAAGCTAATTTCAAATATGTGACTGAGATTTTAATTTCAAACAAAAGGTTTTGAATACTACATTCTTGGATCCTTTGGGTTTCTGTTAGAGGAATCAGGCTATCGCTGGAAATAAGGCTGGAAATGGCTGACCGGGTTTCTTTTTGTTCTCGTTTCATCGTCAAGTGTAAAGTGTGGAACACAAAATGTTCTATTCAACCTCGGTATGTTTAGATATATTGAACAGCCACATTATGTGAAACCATCCATTGCCACTTCACTACCTCAAGTAGTATTGGTCATTGGCAAAAAGGATGAAAGGCTTGATTGAAAGCTCTTTTGTAAAGCAAGATGAAACATGATGAAATATGGTTGAGTGTAATGCAAACATATTTATCTGCTGTCATTCCTAAGATGTGTTGTGGGATGCAGGGAAGTATGATAATGTTTGAAAGCAGAGGTGACATAAAATCCTGAATCCTCAAACATCCATCAAGCAAGAATGTTATACCTAATTACCTAATTGTGTGCTAATGCCGTTAGGTTTATAATAGTGGTTGATATATATCTATATATATATTTTCGTATATATATATTACCACTGTAATGTGCATTTTAACATTGCCAAAATGGCGTTTCAACATCGTGATCAAGGGAGCTTGACTCCCGAAACGCGTTGATGTTTTTTTTTTTTTTTTACTCGTCTAAAATAAGGTAAAGACTCTTCTCTACCTTGGAGTGCCGGATGATTTCCTTGACTGCGTTTTGTTGGAGAATCTAATGTCCAAT
This sequence comes from Lissotriton helveticus, assembly GCF_964261635.1. Classification (NCBI taxonomy): domain Eukaryota; kingdom Metazoa; phylum Chordata; class Amphibia; order Caudata; family Salamandridae; genus Lissotriton; species Lissotriton helveticus. The sequence goes on along the minus strand of NC_136059.1, from coordinate 1,272,685,700 downwards.
ATATATATATATATATATATATATATATTACATACTGGCGGTCGCCAGTAGGTAGTTATAGTTAGGACCTACTTTCCATAGGAAATCCACAACATTCTATTTGGAATAACTTTGGCACTGGTGGACGAATCTTCGCAAATTTCTCCAAGAAAATGGCCTGCTCCGTTCCACTCCTTCACTGAAAGTTTGGGCGTGATTTGTTTAGTGGGGGCTGAGAAATAAGGGGGGTCCCAAAACATGTTTTCCCCATGCAATTTTCCATAGGGACTTTTAGCCAGGGCTACAGCCCGAACGATTGAACGGAATTACACCAAATTTGGCAGAGAGGTAGAGTTCGGTTCCCAGATTGTGCATTTTTTTTTAAATGGTGTAAATCCGTTCAGTAGTTCCTGAGAAAATCAAAAGTAAAATCATAGTGATATCTAGAGATGGAGTACTGCACGAGTACGGAAATCTGTACAATTACGATCACGAGCTGCATGCTGATTGGATGTCAACTGTCTGTCAACACTACAAACCAGGAAGTGTTGGCAGCCATCTTGTGCCTCAGTAGCATAGAGTTACAAGAAAACTGTAAAACAAAGTTGGAAAATAAGGAAAGGGGGCAGGGTAGAAACATGTTGACCCTCTAGGCCTGCTCAGGGGGTCCCACATGGATCTTTAGGCCCAAAATTGTATTTATTTTTTTAAATAAAAAAATGCGGGATACGTGTATGGTACTCGTACGCGGTGGAAAAGGAAAAAAAAAACTAGAAGTCCGTTTTATTCTTAATTAGCTCCCGGAGGGGCCAAATCCCGGGGGCAATTTTTTTCTAAAATGGGGGGCTTGCTTGCTGAAAATGCTGCTGCAGCAGTTGATGTGCTTGGTGCAGTAGCAGGCAGTATCAGGTGGGTTGTCTCGCAAACTCCGTGCTGCAGCTCGAGCAAAGTTGTTGGGGTGCAAGTTCTTCACGTGTCGCTCCATATTTGCTGTGCCAAAGGAGTATTTTTAAGATGGATCACCCCTTGAAAAAGTTGTTTGACAAATTTTACAGGTTACTTTTGGAGTATTAACCTTTTTTTGCCCTTCTGGAAAAGTAAAAAACTGCCAAATTAGAGCTTCTTTTCTCTGCTTTGGAGGTTCTTCAGGAATAAAATATTCCTCTGAAGAATGGCTGGAAGATGATTCCATTGCTTTTATTATGGTAATCTTCCTTCTATTTGACAAGATTCTCAGGAGAGATGCTTCTTCTTAGAAAGTCAAAGTAGAATGATTAAAATGGGATTGAACTTTCAACAGTTGGAATAGGAAGTATTATGAACCAATAAAATCTCTTCTTTTAAAGTCACATGGCTTTGCGTACGGTTACGCTGTGCTTACGGTGCTCTTACGATGCGAGTACACATGACGTTCCTCCGTGATTTGTGTAATTGCTTTTAAAAGTAATATACGATTGTTCAAAGTTTAAAAAAACTATTTTAATAACTACCCTATATATGTTCATTAAATACATAAATATATGTTTTTAAATAATTAAAAACATTTGCATCTTTTGCGTACGGGGCGCCGTACATGACGTCACACGGAAGCTTTGATGCGACGCGTAACGTGAAAGCGTATTCGTAGCGTATGCTGAGAATGATTAGCAGTACAAACTATGGTGCGATCACTCTCTCACCGTCAAATCAGAGCACAGGGCGCGCTATGAGAATGGTTACAAGTGGTCACTCATTGGAGACCCGATTCAGCTGTGTTGCTTATCCACGGTATCATGATGTTACCCTTTAGCCTGTTTAAGTTTGAGGTTTGCATGAAGTACTATGATATAGGCAGATATGCATCTTTAGGCAGCGCTTATCTCCATGAAGCTTGGTTATTACCATTTACATATAGGTGCATGAGGGAGGGAAAAGAAGTTTATCTGAATGGCGAGGATTGCATAATAGCACCAGATCACCCCTTAATTTGTAGACACATACAATTGCATGGCTCTTGTAATAAAGATGCGCCTAATTTGGCCTGAGTTTTGAAAGGCACTCCGACATGTGCTATCATAACAACGTTGAGTTTACTGGCAAACGGGAGTTATTTACTTTGAAATAATGCAGATTGTTGTGCGATGTTAGCAGCAGGCATCGCTTACATGATTACGGTAACTGAGCGTGTGGTTTGCTATAAAAAAGTTGTGTTTACTCCTCAGCATGGGAAGCTGGATGTTTCTATCTGCCCGTCGATTCAACCAAATGAGCCGTATAAGAGCGCTATTGTCTCTAAAAGATGTTGCTCTTACATCTGCTAGAGAAACATTTGTCCTTCATGTAGCAAACACCCGCACAGAAGTGCATGCTTTATTAAATGCAGACGTGCCCCTGCATTTTGGGGAGTTAATTCAGACTATCTTTAATGCGTCCTTGACTACGCAGTTACCTTACTTTTTTAAGTTATAGGCAGTGGCCTTGTGACTTCTTTTCAAACTTAGGGGTCGATTAGGATCGCGGACGGAAATGGGTACTGTCCGCCATGGTGGGGGAATTTTTACTCCCGGCTGCGCCGCGGAGATTCCGCGGTTGGGATTAGGATAATCATGTCACGAAACTCCGACCGCGGCGGACGGATCATAACCAACACCGTCCGCGGTGGACGGAACACATCCAACTCCGTCCGCGGCGGACGGAGTCCAATGAACAACCACTGCCGCGGACGGAAATGAACGCGGAAAATAACACATGTACCGCCATACCTGTGAATACTCCGTGGCCGCAATTAGGATAAATCCACCCGTACCACGGAACTCACAGCCATCCACGTCCGCGGCGGAAAGAATGCTACGATAACCACAGCATCACTGCGGAAGGCCAACACGCACAACATCCTTAGCGGCAAACAAATGTTAGAAAGTGTACCGCAAGTCCAAAGCAAACATACAAACATTGTCAACGCCCCCCCCCACACCAACACCAAGCACAAGCCACCATGACACGTCCCAATTATCCAATAATGCACACTAGTCAACACGCCCACCTACCACCTGACTGCCAACAACCATTGAGACACGACTATAAAATGACACCCACACGCTACCACAATCCTTTGTATCACAGCATTGCTGCTAGCAAGAGGCCCAATTCGAGATACTGCAAACTCACATAGAAGACACCCACCCACCACCCTACCACACCCACCACACAAACACCCACCACACAAATCCTACACATCACACACCACACACCTGCACCCCCCAACTCACTCAACTCACACACTGAGCACCACACACCATGGCACCCAAAAAAAAACCTAAATTCACGGAGACAGAGTTGAGGGTAATGGTAGATGAAATAATCCGTGTTGAGCCCCACATCTTCGGGGCCCAAGTCCAGCAGACGTCCGTGGCGCAAAAGAACCACATGTGGGACAGGATCGTCACTCGGGTGAATGCGTCGGGGACTGTGCCGAGGACGAAGCATGACATTCAGAGGCGGTGGCATGACCTGAAGACCAGGGTCAAGGGCATCCGAGCTAAAAACGTTGCTGGAGCCAATCATACTGGCGGTGGCACACCCCCGGAGCCCATACCCTACACCGATTGGGAGGAGAAGGTGCTGGTGATACTACACCCAGAGAGCCTAGACGGACTTGACGAAGGAGAAGAGACTGGTGAGTACAAACCAAGCACCACGATCAGCACGACATGGTCAGGCTCACACAACTGAGAAGAAACATCTCCTACGCCCCAACCCATGCACGTTGGACACCAACTCACTAACATGTCCATGGCTCCCAACAGGCCCCCCTGTTCACGGGGAGGGTGGTGGTGGTGGTGGTGGAGGGTGGGGTGTGTGAGAGGCCCAAACTACAACTCCCAACAGGCCCCCATGTTCACGGGGAGGGTGGTGGTGGTGGTGGTGGAGGGTGGGGTGTGTGAGAGGCCCAAACTACAACTCCCAACAGGCCCCCATGTTCACGGGGAGGGTGGTGGTGGTGGTGGTGGAGGGTGGGGTGTGTGAGAGGCCCAAACTACAACTCCCAACAGGCCCCCATGTTCACGGGGAGGGTGGTGGTGGTGGTGGTGGAGGGTGGGGTGTGTGAGAGGCCCAAACTACAACTCCCAACAGGCCCCCATGTTCACGGGGAGGGTGGTGGTGGTGGTGGTGGAGGGTGGGGTGTGTGAGAGGCCCAAACTACAACTCCCAACAGGCCCACATGTTCACGGGGAGGGTGGTGGTGGTGGTGGTGGAGGGTGGGGTGTGTGAGAGGCCCAAACTACAACTCCCAACAGGCCCCCATGTTCACGGGGAGGGTGGTGGTGGTGGTGGTGGAGGGTGGGGTGTGTGAGAGGCCCAAACTTCAACTCCCAACAGGCCCCCATGTTCACGGGGAGGGTGGTGGTGGTGGTGGTGGAGGGTGGGGTGTGTGAGAGGCCCAAACTACAACTCCCAACAGGCCCCCATGTTCACGGGGAGGGTGGTGGTGGTGGTGGTGGAGGGTGGGGTGTGTGAGAGGCCCAAACTACAACTCCCAACAGGCCCCCATGTTCACGGGGAGGGTGGTGGTGGTGGTGGTGGAGGGTGGGGTGTGTGAGAGGCCCAAACTACAACTCCCAACAGGCCCCCATGTTCACGGGAGGGTGGTGGTGGTGGTGGTGGAGGGTGGGGTGTGTGAAAGGCCCAAACTACAACTCCCAACAGGCCCCCATGTTCACGGGGAGGGTGGTGGTGGTGGTGGTGGAGGGTGGGGTGTGTGAGAGGCCCAAACTACAACTCCCAACAGGCCCCCATGTTCACGGGGAGGGTGGTGGTGGTGGAGGGTGGGGTGTGTGCGACAGGAAACAGAAATGTCTACAAATCTATATAACCATGTAATGTCCACATTACTGACCAGCTCTATCTTGTCCCTCAGGTGATCATCAACTGACTGGGGAAACCAGTACCCGGCCGCCAGCCTCGCCTCCCACACCTACAGGACTCTCTGGTGACGAGGACACAGGCAGCTCCGGTGCGGAGGATGGAGCGGGACCAAGCACGCAGCCAGGGCCATCTGGCTCACAGGGACTCCCGGGACCGACCAACGTCGCATGTGTGATATACTACTGAAGGGAATTTTAGGGTTCAGATAATCTGGGCGCACTACCTCAGGTTAAACGTTCAAGTGTGGAAGAACATAGATGGTGAGTGGGTGGTGCGTTAAGAGCAGACGGAGAATTACCCCTAACCGTCTAAGGAGTCAAGAGACCATACACATATGAACAGCTAAGCTCTCGCAACCACAAATAAAGTTTCACAATTCAATTGATTGATGATATACAACACAAAAAGTAACATAGAAGCAGATCCTTTGGTGTGAATCCTGTCCCAGCAGGATTGAGTTTTAATGGGTCCAGACTTGAGAAATAACAGTCAGCCGACACGTGTTTCGTCGTGTGCCGTTGAGTCAACACGACTCTTCAGGGCTTAGAGTCAACCCTTACGATGGGGTTGAGTGAGGTCTGGGCCTTATAGCGGTGTACCCTTTAGGTAAATTGGCGAGATGCTGTCACTAGGAGTAGTAGAATTTTAAGAAATTTAGTTGCAAACGGATGGATTATCCTGTGGTTCCGAAAATAAAGTCACGTGCTAATCGACTAGTGACTTCTGTTTCTTAGTGAACGGACCCTCATGACAGACGGCCACCGGGAACACACGGAGGAGGGATACCGATTAATAGCTCACCACTAACCAGGAAGCACACCCGTCTTCCATGGTTTTCTTCTTTATGGATCCCCTCCCGGTTTTCGTAGTTTACATGACTTAATTCAGAGGCCCTGCACCAGGAAATCTCTGATACCACTAAGAAACAGAAGTCACTAGTCGATTAGCACGTGACTTTATTTTCGGAACCACAGGATAATCCATCCGTTTGCAACTAAATTTCTTAAAATTCTACTACTCCTAGTGACAGCATCTCGCCAATTTACCTAAAGGGTACACCGCTATAAGGCCCAGACCTCACTCAACCCCATCGTAAGGGTTGACTCTAAGCCCTGAAGAGTCGTGTTGACTCAACGGCACACGACGAAACACGTGTCGGCTGACTGTTATTTCTCAAGTCTGGACCCATTAAAACTCAATCCTGCTGGGACAGGATTCACACCAAAGGATCTGCTTCTATGTTACTTTTTGTGTTGTATATCATCAATCAATTGAATTGTGAAACTTTATTTGTGGTTGCGAGAGCTTAGCTGTTCAACGTCGCATGTGTGACTCCAGCGACACCTGTCTCTGTGATCTGCACAGTCCCCACCACCACCAGTACCACCAGTACCACCAGTACCACCACTACCACCACTACCACCAGCACCACGACTCCTGCCGGTGCCACCCAGCATAACCCAGCGCACGACGCTGGTCCATCGGCCTCACACACAAGCAGGGTGAGTGGGCCACAAACACAGGCAACGGGACATCAGCCAATCAGGCGAGCCACACACCGCCGTGCAGAGGAAGGACAGCTACCCCATCCAGTGGCACAGTCCCTACAAGCCCTTGCCAGGTACCAGGCGTCATACGACCGGTCCCAGGCAAACGCTGATCGTGCACACCAGGACTCAGTGGACAACACCAACATCCAGCGCGAAATCTGTGGCATCCTTGGCCAGATGTTGCAGATCATGGGCCAGCAGGCAACGATGTGGAGGGAATGGGTTGGCCGGAACAACCCCCCCCCTCCACCAAGTGTCGTAGCGCCACCGCCACCGTCACCTCCGCCTCCACCGCCACCTCCGCCTCCCCCGCCACCGTCACCTCCGCCTCCACCGCTGCCACCACCACCTGTGCCCCTGGCGACGGATGTGGCCCATCAACAACCTGCCCTCCCAGCTGACTCTGTTCCACCTCAGAGACGGAGGGGCCGGCCGAGGCAGGAAGTGGCTGAGAGCAGTGTTGGAGCGCCATCCACACGCTCCAAGAGGGGACGACCATGACAATGTCACTGCCTGTGCCAGACATTCACCCAGCTAAGTATCCTGTCCCACAGACAATCATTCCCACTGGTCTGCTGGACTACCCTGACACCCCCCAATGTGGTGTCAGCACGGACATTTCATCTGCCATTTCCTTCAACTCCAACTCCCTCCACCCCACTTACTTGTAAATATTCACCAGCACAGAAGCACAACCTGTAAATAAATTGCACTTACTCACACAATGATGTTTTGCCTCCATGTTTATTCACATGATTGCCTTCAGAAACAGACGTAAACAGGTTCAGGGATCACAGTCGTACATGATCATGGCGCTGCGGGAGTGACCTAGAGAAAATCAGAGACAGCAAACACACGTCAGGAAACAGATTCACACACATCACAACACAATGCACAGCAACATTACACAAACGACAACCATCACAAAAGCATGGGATGAGAGCACACACATCATGGAGACTTGTATGTCCAAAGACATGAAGACACACATATGCAACCATCACAAACAACACACAGCTGATTAACCCCACATCCACACAACACCAGCAAACATACATGAGGCATTGTCAACCGCCACTAGAGGTAGTTACTCACATTCAAGGGAAGTAGCGATCTATGAGCTGGCGCCTCTGGTCCACACCTTCCTCCTCACCACTATCCTCATCAGTCGACATGGGTGGGATGGGAGGCCGAGGAACTCCTTCGTCTTCAGGGTCCAACAGCAGTTCAATGTCATTGCGTACTGCCAGGTTGTGGAGCATGCAGCAGGCAATCACGATCCTGCATACTTTTCCTGGTGAGTAAGGCAGGGCCCCTCCGGTCTTATCGAGGCACCGAAACCTAGACTTTAGCAGTCCAAAGGTACGTTCGATGACTCTCCGTGTCCTTCCATGTGCTTCATTGTACCGCATTTCACCCGCTGTTCTCGGATTACGTAGGGGACTGAGGAGCCAGGGCCGGTTTGGGTAAGCCGAGTCGCCTATGTAGGGGGATGACAGAGACAAACATCACAACAAGATATGGTGGGTACCCCATGCAACACAGAGATCACAAGAGTCCCCACTGCACACTCACCAACAAGCCACGCTTGACCGGGTCGCAGATTTGCCATGAGTCGTGGGACAATGCTGCTCCGCATGATGTGGGCGTCATGTGCGGATCCAGGAAATCTTGCACACACATGTGAGATGATGTTGTTTGCCAGGCACACCACCTGCACGTTCAGCGAATGGAAGTGTTTGCGATTCCTGAACACTTGTTCCCGTGCCCGTGGTGGAATGATAGCGATGTGTGTGCCATCAATTGAGCCCACAACGTGAGGTATGTGGCCCAGTGCATAGAAATCAGCTTTGACAGCTGGCAACTCTTCCGGCCGTGGGAAATGTATGTAGTCATTCTTGTACAGCATCATAGCTGTTAAGACATCCCGAAGAACCGTGCTGAACATGGCCTGTGACATCCCCCCGGCATGTCCAACTGTGTACTGAAATGTGCCAGTAGCAAAGAAATGTAGTACCGCCATGACCTTTGCAGTGGGTGTAATCGACCCAGGATACGTCCTACGTGGCTGCAGATGAGGAGACAATTGAGCCACAAGCTCCAGCAACCGACGTCGATCCAGCCGGAATTTCCGAATCACCTCCTCGTCAACCATATCCTCCAGCACAGTGTATGGCCGATGCACATTTGGAGCCCTCCTGTGTGGGAGAGAGATGTAACTTAGGTCAACTTACAAACGACGCATACGTGTACAACTCCATCACATGTGAACCTTACTGACAAAACTTCAGTCTTCACCCTAATGTTTAGTAGCCACATCACAGACACACATGCAACTGCATGCACACAAACGATAATTATACACACGCCATGTCATCAAGCACAAATGCCAACACCAATAATGATGTGCATACGGTAATTACATGCATGGTGACACAACGTACAAAACACATACACGGAATGCATGTGTACCACCACCACTGTAGTCACCTCGCCAGAACAAGACACTGACAACAGATGCATAATTTGGCCACACAGCCGTGATGTACTGTGTAGTTGTGAAGATGTAAGAACGTCTGTAGGGTCACACCCGACGTCAACACGTACAAATGCACATCTGTTGCCCATTGTGTGCCGACCGATGGGCATTGTATGGACACACATGCTATATTGTATGACATATGACCTTTCCCTATCACGCTCACATCCCTCATGACGCAACTGCACACAACACATCACGGTGCAGCGTCTGACAAGATAACATAATTGGCGCCGCCATGGCGGTGCTCAACTTCCGCTACTTCCCAAAGGCCATACGCGGCCAGCGTCCCTCTTCCCATTGGCTGCATGTGCAGGGACCGTCACGGGCACACATCGGCAACCGCACGTGCAAGCCTCAGGCACGGATGCTTCAGTTGCAACAATGTTCTATCACTGGCGCCTCCATGGCGGTGCACGTACTCAGCGGGGGAGGTGCAGGCCTATACACCCTGTAGATGTACTCAATGGACATGCCAGTTCATGACCCCCCTTACAGTCACCTTGCATCATCCACCGTACACCGGCCGGAGCGGCCGGGCCTAGGACGGCCGTGCCCGGCCATGTACACAACCGCCGTGCCCGGCCATGTACACAACCGCCGTGCCCGGCCATGTACACAACCGCCGTGCCCGGCCATGAACACAACCGCCGTGCCCGGCCATGTACACAACCGCCGTGCCCGGCCATGAACACAACCGCCGTGCCCGGCCATGTACACAACCGCATGGCCGGGCACGGCGGTTGTGTACATGGCCGGCCACGGCGGTTGTGTACATGGCCGGGCACGGCGGTTGTGTACATGGCCGGGCACGGCCGTCCTAGGCCCGGCCGCTCCGGCCGGTGTACGGTGGATGATGCAAGGTGACTGTAAGGGGGGTCATGAACTGGCATGTCCATTGAGTACATCTACAGGGTGTATAGGCCTGCACCTCCCCCGCTGAGTACGTGCACCGCCATGGTGGCGCCAGTGATAGAACATTGTTGCAACTGAAGTATCCGTGCCTGAGGCTTGCACGTGCGGTTGCCGATGTGTGCCCGTGACGGTCCCTGCACATGCAGCCAATGGGAAGAGGGACGCTGGCCGCATATGGCCAATCGCAAGTAGCGGAAGCAGTGCACCGCAACAACAGGGCCAGTCATTGGCCCATTTCACGCTTCCAGGGCTGACCAATTGCTGGCGACGTATGCCACTGACACGTGCTGAGGGCCCTATATATGTGTGTTGGCCAAAATGACACTTCCTACCCTGGGGACCAGTGCTGCCTGTTCACCTCGACCTGCTGCTGCTGCTGAGCTGACCACCGACTGCTGCCTGTGACCATCACCTCGACCTGCTGCTGCTGCTGAGCTGACCACCGACTGCTGCCTGTGACCATCACCTCGACCTGCTGCTGCTGCTGAGCTGACCTCCGACTGCTGCTCTAGTGCCATACTCCGTGATCTTGCCATGTCGAGAGGCAAAGAGATCCGGTCTCGACCCTTCACCGCCGCGGAGCTTGATGTCCTCGTGGACGGTGTACTCCGCAACTATGGACGCCTCTACGGCGCACCAGGACGGGTGGTAAGTGCAGTGTGGGACATGTTGGTGTGCATGAGGGGGCCAAATAATCAGGCCTATTTCTATCTTAGCTGTGTAGTGTGGGCTAGACATATGTTCCTGATTGTGCATGGCTGCTGACAGTTACGTCTTGCCCCTATGTGTGTGACAGGCCACCTGTCCACTGACTTAACCCCTTTTGTCTCCCATCATGGTAGGTCAAGCTGCACCTTCGCAAGGACCTGTGGAGGAGCATAGCACGGGAAGTACGGGCATTGGGGGTGTGCAACAGACGACATACACACTGCCACAAACGCTGGGACGACATTTCCAGGCTGAGCAAGAATGTAGCGGAAGTAACACTGGGCCTGATTCCAAGGACGCCCCGTCTGGCCCGACGCTCCATGACCCCCTCATGCACCGTATCATTGCAGTGACGCATCCTGAACTGGCCGAACGTCTGAGTGCCGATCAACAGCAAACTAGCGGTGAGCATACTGTCTGTGTAGGAAACCTGTGAGTGCTATGCATGTATTGGTGCACAGACACACTATTGAGTTCCGTGTTGCGTATGTATGTCTGTGATGCCATTTTGGTCCCATTGGGTGGTTCTCATTTGACATCCAGGTCCGCCATGTTGACACGCCACTTGCTTAGTAGTTGAGTGTTGAAGCACATCCCCTAGTGGTCCATGGCCCCATGGCAGGAAATGTGAGGATGACTGGTAGAGGTGGGCCATGTGCAGGATGAGGGCTACAAAATCTTTGTCAGCTATGTAATTTGGCAATCCTGTTCCTTCTGTACGTCAGTCTGCCCATGACTCACACATCTTTTATGTGCATTTCAGCTATGACAGAGGACACTCAGCCACAGACGGTGGAGAGTAGTCGAGGAAATGAGTCCGGCTCAGACTTCGCACACACGCAGACTGACACAGAGGAGGCCAGCGCCGGAGAGGGGAACAGGACCGTCCCTGAGGACTCGCATGTGGAGACACCATCGTCCTCCTCGTCGGACACTCTTGGTGAGCCTGCACTGTTGTCACAGACTGGGAGTGGGCACTCATCACCTTCTGTCGGAAGACAGCACACAGGGCCCACACTTCCGCCAACTGCACCATGTACTGTTCGTGGCTGGAGGAGTAGGGGGAGCAGAGTGGCGTTCGGTGCAGGCACCGCTGCCCCTGCCACGGTGAGCCAAAATGCACTGTGTGCTGAGGCCGTTGATCTGCTGCGACAGCTGTGTGTGGGGCAGACCAATATGACAAATGCTTTCCAGGACCATGATAGGAAGTTGGGGCAGGTGGTGGCATTCATGGAAGGGATGCATGGCGATCTTGCAGGTCTACACAGGACAGTGCAGTCATTGGCAAGCAGTGTGTCGTCTGCAATAGTACAGTCACATGAACAGGGTGCTACTTCTGTTTCCCCATCTACACCACTGGATGTCTCAGGGGGTAGTGATTATTCTGAGCAGGACTCAAATACAGGTTATTGCACTAGAAGCAGCGTCAGACAGCACGTCAGGGCACGCAGGGCACAGACCCCATCCCCTAGATCAGCTAAATCTGTTCACGTAGACGACGTCAGATACACTGGAGTACACACACAGGATCCACAAGTGTTGTCGGGGGACATGCCTTCAGGAGCTACACAGGCATTCAACACAAAAGGTACTCCCAAGGCAAGGGATACTCACATGTCCATGGACTGTACCTTGGACAAGGCCAGTGAGAAGACAAAGGCACCTACTAAGAGCAGGGAGACTCCCAAGGGCAGGCCCACAGCAGAGGAAAGGGACACTCCCAAGGACAGTGAGAAGACAAAGGCACCTACTAAGAGCAGGGAGACTCCCAAGGGCAGGCCCACAGCAGAGGAAAGGGACACTCCCAAGGACAGTGAGAAGACAAAGGCACCTACTAAGAGCAGGGAGACTCCCAAGGGCAGGCCCACAGCAGAGGAAAGGGACACTCCCAAGGACAGTGAGAAGACAAAGGCACCTACTAAGAGCAGGGAGACTCCCAGGGGCAGGCCCACAGCAGAGGAAAGGGACACTCCCAAGGACAGTGAGAAGACAAAGGCACCTACTAAGAGCAGGGAGACTCCCCTGGGCAGGCCCACAGCAGAGGAAAGGGACACTCCCAAGTACAGTGAGAAGACAAAGGCACCTACTAAGAGCAGGGAGACTCCCAAGGGCAGGCCCACAGCAGAGGAAAGGGACACTCCCAAGGACAGTGAGAAGACAAAGGCACCTACTAAGAGCAGGGAGACTCCCAAGGGCAGGCCCACAGCAGAGGAAAGGGACACTCCCAAGGGCAGGGACAAGACAAAGGCACCTACTAAGAGCTGGGAGACTCCCAAGGGCAGGCCCACAGCAGAGCAAGGTCCATCTCCCAAGGGCAGGGACACACACAGAGAGCAGGTGTCTACTGGAGACAGGTGCACCACAGACGACAAGTCTGCTGGCAGGAACAGGGCGGCGACCAGGGCACAGGCTACATCCAGAGACAACACTCCACCTAAGGATAAGGCACATCCTACGGACAAGGCATCTAGCATGGACAATGGCGCAATCAAGGACAGGCATACTTCACCCCTGGCTGCACTGAGGCTAATGTTTTCTACTAAACGCCAAACTGATGTCTCCGCGGCGGAGTCCCCCCATACCTCCACTCCCATCCAGGCCAGTCAGAAGCAGAGGAGGGTGTCCCCTGTAGTTGCATCCCCCATTACACATGATTCCGAGTCCAGGCGGCAGGCACAGAGCAAACGACAAGCAGGCTCCAGCACGTCCCCAGAAACCAGATCCCCGGCAGCAGATGCTCCACCTATGGTGGGTGGTGATTCTTTGGAGTCCCCACCACTTGGCAGTCCTGTCCTGTCCAGGGTGCACTCACACATCCCTAAGAAACGCAGACACACACCATTGACACCTGCCAACCCCGATTTGGCTCTAGGTCAGCTATCCCCAGCTCCCAGGCCCACCCTGCCTCCTGGCCCATACAGCCCTGTGGCTCATCATTTCAGTTGTCCCAGTGGCGCTGGTGCAGTTGACTCTCATGTATCAGATGGTGGCACAGTGTCAGTTGTGCCCTCTCCTGTTGCAGGTCCTGGCAGTGTATCTGGGTCTATGGCTCACGTGTCAGTTAGAAGATCTGTGGCTGTGTTGCACACTCCTGTTTCTGGTGCTGGCAGTCTGTCTGGGTCAGTGGCTCACGTGTCAGTGACTACATCTGTGGCTGTGTCTCACACTCCTGTTGCTGGTGCTGCCAGTGTGTCTGGGTCCGTGGCCCATGTGTGTGTCACTCGGGCTGTGGCTGTGTCTCACACTCCTGTTGCTGGTGCTGCCAGTGTGTCTGGGTCCGTGGCCCATGTGTGTGTCACTCGGGCTGTGGCTGTGTCTCACACTCCTGTTGCTGGTGCTGCCAGTGTGTCTGGGTCCGTGGCCCATGTGTGTGTCACTCGGGCTGTGGCTGTGTCTCACACTCCTGTAGCTGGTGCTGCCAGTGTGTCTGGGTCCGTGGCCCATGTGTGTGTCACTCGGGCTGTGGCTGTGTCTCACACTCCTGTTGCTGGTGCTGCCAGTGTGTCCGAGGCAGGTAGTTCACGCAGTCCCCCTGATTCTGTGATGTGAGGTGCTGAACACTTCGCTCAAATGTTATTTCACATGGTCTGTCCATTGAGAACTGCGTGGCACTCTTGTGGTTCCTGTGACGGGTTGGTAGGGACACGTACTTGTGCAGCCTATGATGTACCTGCATGGACACTACAATGCCCTGTTGAAGCTCTGATACTGCATACTGCCCTCTCGTTTACTGCCTATGATGTACCTGCTCTGTACTGCACAATGCCCTGTTGAAGCTCTGATACTGCATTCTGCCCTCTCGTTAACTGCCAATGATGTACCTGCTCTGTACTCTACAATGCCCTGTTGATGCTCTGATACTGCATACTGCCCTCTCGTTACCTGCCTATGATGTACCTGCTCTGTACTGCACAATGCCCTGTTGAAGCTCTGATACTGCATTCTGCCCTCTCGTTGACTGCCTATGATGTACCTGCTCTGTACTGCACAATGCCCTGTTGAAGCTCTGATACTGCATTCTGCCCTCTCGTTAACTGCCAATGATGTACCTGCTCTGTACTCTACAATGCCCTGTTGATGCTCTGATACTGCATTCTGCACTCTCATGTGCTGCCTTTTATCAACCTGTTCTGTGCAATGGACTGTTGATGCACTTAGCCCCTCTCACGTGCTGCCTCTGATGGACCTGTTCTGTGCAATGGACTGTTGATGCACTTAGCCCCTCTCACGTGCTGCCTCTGATGGACCTGTTCTGTGCAATGGACTGTTGATGCACTTAGCCCCTCTCACATGCTGCCTCTGATGGACCTGTTCTGTGCAATGGACTGTTGATGCACTTAGCCCCTCTCACGTGCTGCCTCTGATGGACCTGTTCTGTGCAATGGACTGTTGATGCACTTAGCCCCTCTCACGTGCTGCCTCTGATGGACCTGCTCTGTACTGCACAATGCCCTGTTGAAGCTCTGATACTGCATTCTGCCCTCTCGTTACCTGCCTATGATGTACCTGCTCTGTACTCTACAATGCCCTGTTGATGCTCTGATACTGCATACTGCCCTCTCGTTACCTGCCTATGATGTACCTGCTCTGTACTGCACAATGCCCTGTTGAAGCTCTGATAGTGCATTCTGCCCTCTCGTTGACTGCCTATGATGTACCTGCTCTGTACTGCACAATGCCCTGTTGAAGCTCTGATACTGCATTCTGCCCTCTCGTTGACTGCCTATGATGTACCTGCTCTGTACTGCACAATGCCCTGTTGTAGCTCTGATACTGCATTCTGCCCTCTCGTTACCTGCCTATGATGTACCTGCTCTGTACTGCACAATGCCCTGTTGAAGCTCTGATACTGCATTCTGCCCTCTCGTTAACTGCCAATGATGTACCTGCTCTGTACTCTACAATGCCCTGTTGATGCTCTGATACTGCATACTGCCCTCTCGTTACCTGCCTATGATGTACCTGCTCTGTACTCTACAATGCCCTGTTGATGCTCTGATACTGCATACTGCCATCTCGTTACCTGCCTATGATGTACCTGCTCTGTACTGCACAATGCCCTGTTGATGCTCTGATACTGCATACTGCCCTCTCGTTACCTGCCTATGATGTACCTGCTCTGTACTCTACAATGCCCTGTTGATGCTCTGATACTGCATACTGCTGTCTCGTTACCTGCCTATGATGTACCTGCTCTGTACTCTACAATGCCCTGTTGATGCTCTGATACTGCATACTGCCCTCTCGTTACCTGCCTATGATGTACCTGCTCTGTACTGCACAATGCCCTGTTGAAGCTCTGATACTGCATTCTGCCCTCTCGTTAACTGCCAATGATGTGGCTGCTCTGGTGCCCACTTTGCCCATGCTCACGCATACACTGTGATTATACCCCTATTTTGTACAATAAAGGTAGTCTATCAAGTCTCGTGGTCTGTCGTTGTCATTCCTGCTTGCGTACTACAAATGTGTATTCGTATATGCTTCTCATCAGTGGTTTCGGTAACATGACACTCCCCCTCCCTACGTCACGTCCCTTGCTGGTATTCCCCTCCAGACAGCCAATGGTTTGTGCCTTACCTGCGTCGTCGTCCATAGTGGGCCATGACTAGGACGTGGTGGATCACGAAGAGCATCGGGAAAGCGTGTAGCGCTGGGTCCATGGTGGTGGTCAGTTTGCGGTGGGTATCTCTGCTATGTCACCTATGTTCGCTGTGGGGATTCTGCCGTGTTCAGACAGGTTGTTTTTCCGCTGCGGTTTTATGTGTGTTTTCCGCCATCTTGATTTGGGGGACGGTCTTAGACGTCAGTACGTACGGCGGGGCCTCCGGATGTGTTCCGTCCGCCACGTGGTCGTGTGTAGTTCGGCGGCGGTGCGTGCTTTTCCGTCGCGGACGGAAATTTGACACGTTTTCCTATCCTGATATGGCGGACGGAGCATCCGCGGCAGGCGGACACGGAAAAGGCTTTTTCCGCCTACTCCAGGGCCGCGGTGGCTCTTCCGTCCGCCATCCTAATGAGCCCCTATATTTGGTGTCTTCTCGGCATTTTTCCATTCGATTTTTTCCAGCATCTTTGGTGGATTCCCCTTAATACTCGCATTAGTTGCCGGTGTGCTTTTATTAATTTGTTTACTTAAATATGGATGCACATCCTGCAGCACACGACAATATATCTCGGCTGTTGGTGGTCCGCAACCAAATGCTTAGTTATTACGGAGCGCTGCCTCTGGCTACATTGAGTGCAGCTTATGGATTATCGTTTCGATTTTCCTTTTTCACATGCGTTCAACCTGTCTTCCATTGCCTGAGCTGCGATTTCGACTGGGCCCTGGATTTGTGTCTCTGCAGTACGGTGTCTCCCCATGCAGATTATGACCAGCTGATGAGCCCCTTAGTGGTTCATGACTTGCTCTGTTCTGGCAGCGGGATTATGGCCTTAGCAGCGAAACATGGAATAATGGGACGTTGGAAATTTTTTGCAGCGGCGCATGACTTCTTGGCACGCAGTTACATTGAAGATGACCCAAGTTTTCCTCCGATGGTGATAGAGGCTCCGGTCATTGAGGAACATGTATGTTCATTCCCACTATTGAATTGGATGGCTGAAATGTTTTCAGATGAGAACAATGACCTCCTCTTCGAGGCTGTTGCTAAATACTGTGCTTATACGCTGTTGGAATAAGAGTCTTTGTTTTTTCTACCTATTCTTTATTATTTAGTTACTGCTTTAAATGAAACAGCGAATATTTTTTTTTGCAAATTTGAACTTGACTCTGCTTTTCAGGCTTGGACTCTGCGTTCGTAATTCGCCCACGTTTATATCACGTGCTTCGATCAAGGAAGGGTGCCGTGGGGCTGAGCCTTGCACTCACACCGTGTTAAGTTAGCATGGGTTTATTAGAAGCTTAAACGCCTTTTTTGCTTTCCTGCTCTGCTTTGCACACGACACGCACTTGCGATATTGTTTAGGAGAAGGCTGAGTATTTTGCTTCACATGAGAATAATTTGTTATGCTACATTGGTAGACTGCCTCGCTACTTTAGTGTGTATAGTGAGAGCATGGAACATCAAGGTTATCTTGGACACTGTGACTGTTATTCGGAATGATCCTCGCACATTCGAGCCATAACACATATGCAGCTGTGGCCACCTCTGATACTGGCGCGTTTAATAATGCACTGTGCAGGCATGATTACACACAGTTGGAGAACATTCATACCCTGACAGTTTGTGGAGAACTCAATGTGATCCACTACTCCTGAGTACCAGAGGTATGGGTCCGCCCATGTAATCCTATGAGACCTTCTGTAGTTATAAACTAACCTGCTAGGTAGGGAGGGTGAAATCTAGGTATATTTTAAATCTGTTTCCCTTTAGCATTATAAGATGCTTTCTCCCTTTGTATTTTATGGAATAGTAACAATGCTGACAACATTGTTTCTGATAATATGTTTTCTTGTATTATCTATGGTACTGCGCATGAGATTATGGCGTTAGAAATAAACATTTCAAACTTGCACGTGACTTTATTTACTCCTTGTTTTAGACTGATGTAAGACTATAACGAAAGAGTCCTCTTGTTATCCACCTTACTTGAGGTAATCTAAGTTGCATGTTCTGGGTTGACTAGTCATTGGTGTTTTTGCTATAGGACGTAGAACCAATGAGTCACTGATTGTTAGTCTGTTAGGGAGTTTGGGTACTAAGGTGGGTTTTGGAACACCGTAATTCACTGAGGTCCTAAGTCTTTATGCACAGTTCTGTGTAGGAGAAGAATCCCTGCAACAGTAGTTACAACAAAAAGGCTTGATAAAGGGCTTTGAGCTTGAATCAGAATATGAAATTGAAGAATAATTGATAACCCCAGCCAATAAAGGGAGCAAGTGTGCAAATTTCACTGTGCCTTCGGCCGGGGTAGTTGTTACAATAAAAAGGCTTGATAAAGGCCTGCACTTTGAATAGTAATATGAAATAGAAGAATAGTTGATAATCACAGCTAAGGAATGCAGCAAGTAGTTGTGTGTATGTGTAGATGATGTGGTGATTGAGTTGAAGATAAAAAAGGTGAAAAATAAGAAAGGCTGGAGACACGCAAACTACCCACTGCCTTGCCAGTGAAGTGGATCTTTGGATTTCCAGCTCATTACAAAGATAGGGTGTTGGATTCCGCAGTGGGAGCAAGAGAAACGAGTACCACATCTAAGGAAGCAAGCTAGTGCACAAAGTACACACTGTGCGGTAGAAAGGATGCAAGAAAGGACGCAAGTGTGCAAATTACCCACTGCCAATCACGGGTAGTAGTTACCAAGAAGGCTGAATAAAGGGCCTGCACTTTGAATTTGAAATAAAGAATAATAATTGATAACCCCAGCCAAGAAAGGCAGCAAGTAGGTGTGTGTATGTGTGGATGATGTGTTGATTGAGCGGAAGATGAATAAGGTGAAAAAAAGAAAGGCTGCAGACATGCAAACTTTCCACTTCTTTGTAAGGGAAGTTGGTGCTTAGTTTTCCAGTGCGCATATATATATATATATATATATATATATATATTCACTGAAAAAACCATAGGTTTCACACCAGTTATAGTTAGCTGGAAATTTTACTCGCATAAAACCACTGAAATTCCCACGTTATAGTTTGTTGGACTCACTATAACTTGCGCGTGCAATGCACTGCTGATGACGTCACATATTACATCACTCATGACATGGTCAGTGACATCACTCATGACATCACTGATGACACCATCCAGTGAATGTGTGTCTTTCTGAAAAATAAATATGTTTTATATATGTATATGTAAAAGTTGATGGAAGAACAAATGTTTAAATAAGTGTTTACATGTTGATTGGTTAACTGGCTTATTAAGTGTATCTTAGTGAATACATATATTAGTGAGTAATGTTTAAATATTTAAATATATGTATTAGTGTTTCACTTTGTGTATAAGTGGCTGCATGGCCTGGTGAGTAGCTACATGTGTATGTATATGGGTTATTACATGTTTTTCTTAGTATCAGTATGAGTGTTTGTATGGTTTGGTGGGGGTATTACCTAGCACATAGATGCATGAATGACTGACTCTCTCTTTGTATGTGTTTTAAAGACAGCATTTGTGCAGGACTGTATGGGTGGATGAGTGTGTATATGTGTGTGTTAGTGAGTGAATGAGTGTCTCACTAGTGTCTTTATCAGTAACTACATATGTATTAATCTAGTGTATGTGAATATTAATGTATATAAGTGAGTATATGTGAGAGTAAGAGATTGTAAGAGTTCCTGTTTAAATTAGTATGTGTTTCTATAAGTGATTGTTTAAGAGAGTAAGTATGTGTAAGTTTCCTTAGAAGTAAAGTGGCAGTGTGTGTATAGCTGTATATGCAAATAAATGGATGTCACAAGGATGGTGTCATCAGTGATGTCATGAGTGATGTCACTGACCATGTCATGAGTGATGTAATATGTGACGTCATCAGCAGTGCATTGCACGCGCAAGTTATAGTGAGTCCAACTAACTATAACGTGGGAATTTCAATGGTTTTATGCGAGTAAAATTTCCAGCTAACTATAACTGGTGTGAAACCTATGGTTTTTTCAGTGCATTTAATAGGTTTTTTAAATGCTAATTCCTAACTATAACTGGTGTGAAACCTATGGTTTTTTCAGTGAATTTCAAAGGTTTTTTAATAGCAAATCTTTATACGTATGAAATGTAATATTTTTTATAATGAATTTTATATTGTATAATTATGTAATACTATTTTTTTATGTTTATTTATTTATTTATTTTTATTTTTTTGGTGAGCAAAGCATTACACTTATCACCCGTGCTTGGGATCACCACAAGTGCCCGAAGAAACATTAATTTTTTCCTGTTTTTTTTTTTTGCTCCAGTTGAGCCATTTACAATTCCCTGTTTTTTGTATCTCCCCATAAAAAATACAAAAAAAATAAAACTCTTCAGAAAAGCCAAAAAAGTAAAAAATGTTCAAAAAAACAATAAAATAAATATAAAACAACAAAAAGAATAAAAAAACAGTTCTTTTTAGAACTACCTCTAATTTATAAAAAAATGCTACATTTTTTAAAAACTCTGTCATTCTTTTTTCTCCACGGTAGGCTCCCTGGTACACTCCCCAGTGCGCGTACCGGGCGCTCCCCCCGTGAAAATTGAATTTTTTTTTTGTTTTGCCCCGCGGGGCCCTTTTATGGCCCCCACATCAAACCTAGGGTGTCAGGGGGGGTCTACCTGCCCCCTTATGGTCATTTCCCCCTTTGTTTTTGCCACCTCTTGTGTCTCGATCCTACCGAGTCACACGATGGCGGCCGCTCCGGACTGTTTGGAATGTTGACAGACACCCGAGAGCCAATCAGCTTTCCGTGCGCGAACTCGCGCTTATAGATATATATATTTATTTGAACCTAAATTACTCAAAATCCTCTGGAGCACATATCTTGAGACATAGCAAAGGCACATCGGGCTATCAGTCCCTACAATTTTGCCAAGTTTGGTGGGAATCCATTCAGCCGTTCGGGCTAAAAGTGAGTCCAACCGCCCTATGGAAATTAACATGGGGAAAACACGTTTTGGGACCCCCTTTTATCTCGGCCCCCGCTTAACGAATCCGCCCCAAACTTTCAGGGAAGGAGCGGAGCGGAGCGGGCCATCTAATTCGAGAAATTCGCGTAAATCCGTCCACCAGTGCCAAAGTTATTCCCAATAGAATGTTGCGGATTTCCTATTGAAACTAGGTCCTAACTATAACTACCTACTGGCGACCGCCAGTAGGTAATATATATATATTCACTGAAAAAAAACATAGGTTTCACACACGATATAGTTAGGAATTAGCATTTAAAAAACCTTGCAAATTCACTGAAAAAACCATATGTTTCAGCCACATTATAATTAGGAATTAGCATTAAAAAAAAACTTTGAAATTTACTGAAAAAACCATAGGTTTCACACATGTTATAGTTAGGAATTAGCATTTAAAAAACCATAGAAATTCACTGAAAAAAACATAGGTTTCAGGGGCGAAATTCCTCCGTTATAGATAGTTGTACTAACTGTAACTCGCGCGCCCGCAATCCACTGCTGTTGATGTCACATATTACATCATTCATGACATGGTCAGTGACATCACTGATGACATCATCAAGTGAATATGGTTTGCTTCCATATTTAAATGAGAAATATATATATAGGAATCTGCATTGAAGACTGAGTGAATGTATAAGTGTTCGGATGGAGAATTTAGTAGCACTGTAATTGACTGTCTAAGTCAGTAATTTAAAGTGTCTCACTAAATCTATGGAATAGTGATTTAACTGTGTGAATATCTGTATCACTCTGTCTCTTGTTGTGTAAACTATTGCATGAGTTGATTACTAGCTATGTGAAACTTTATAGTAGTTTTTAATTAGTTAAGTGACTATTTGTATGAGACAGTGAATGTGTGTGTAGTTGGTTGGGAAGTGTGTGACAGTCCAAAGATGTGTAAATAGTTGATTTAGTAGGTATATGCATGTGGAAACAGTTGTTTGGGTGGGTGAATCTCTTTATTGGTGTGTTGATGAATAAATATATTTGTCAATAATACATGTCCTAGAAAGTAAAAAATATAAAACGCAGTGTATGTGACAGTTGTTCTACATAAATAATTATACATAACAGTCAGTGATTGTCTGAGTGACTGTATGGAAAACTGTATACTTATAATAGTGATTTTATAACACACTAAGTATGGGTAACTATCTATATAAATAAATAAAGTATAATGATTTATTTGCATAAGTGAGTAGGATGACTATATAAATCAATAAAATGTGTGCTGGTGGGTAATGTCAATATAAATCTATAAGTATATTTAATAGTGTTCTATTGATTTTTGTCAGCATGTATGAGTAAATGTATAGAAAAAAAGTTTAGAAGTGTGTGTAGATCTACAAAGCAGTGAGTGGGTTTTTAGAAAGTTGTATTGGTGTGTCATTCTTTTACAAATGGTACTGTATATTTTTTTAGTGAGTAATGAAAAGTTATACTAGAGTATAAACAGTTGTAGCAGATTCTCACGTGGATGATGTCATCAGTAATATCATCAGTGATGTCATTTGAGATGTCATCAGTGATGTCACTGACCTTGTCATGAATGATGTAATATGTGACATCATCAGCAGTAGATTGCGGGCGCGTGAGTTACAGTTAGTACAACTAACTATAACGGAGGAATTTCAATGGTTTTGTACGAGTGTCCCAGGGACCCTGGGGACCACATCCCAGAGACTGACTTTTGCTTTTGGGGAGGGAGTTATGTGGCCCCATTCACAAAAATGTAAAGGCACTAAGGACCATATCCCCTGGAGTCTAAGTATTTATTTGAGGAAGGGGCTTTAGCCCCCCACCTCCACCATCCCTCCTTTTTACCTGACAACCCTATCCCCGAGGCTCGATGGCAGCAGTGTCCTGGGGACCCCATCCCCTTGTAAAAATGTGGGCAGGTAGAACTTCAACTCTCTATCTCTTGCAGGCAGGGAACACAAGTTTTATTCTGTCTCGTGGGAGAAGAAAAAAGTGATGTGTGCAGGAAGAGTACCTCACAGGGCCTATGGGGGCAACTGCTGTGGTTGACCTGGTGGGACCCGGGCACATATGCAATATTTGAATGTATTAAGGCCCCGAAGGATGGTGGTCCCGGGGTCTTGCAAGGACCTTGTGAGGGTAGCTGCACACCTCTCCCCTAAAATAGAATGCCACTCTGCCCCTGCCATGCTCTGTGAGTGAAGCAGCCCTACCCACCCTCCTGCACACAAAGAAAGTATGGCACGATTACATCAGGAGGTTATCATCATGTGGATGAGCCGCCACTCTGGGTGCATCATCTACAGGTGCTAGGCCTGGACGACTCGACCCCAGGGCCTCCTCCACTATGCTTCCCACCTTCTCCTTACCTGGACATTAACACTGTGGTGCAATCCGCTGCACTCTCTCCAAATCTGTGACTCAGCGAGCAGTAGCCTCAGCCAGGTGGGATTTC
This sequence comes from Lissotriton helveticus, assembly GCF_964261635.1. Classification (NCBI taxonomy): domain Eukaryota; kingdom Metazoa; phylum Chordata; class Amphibia; order Caudata; family Salamandridae; genus Lissotriton; species Lissotriton helveticus. Next base: position 1,272,662,065 of record NC_136059.1, on the reverse strand, counting down.
ACAAGCCTGGGTAGAGCGGTCACCACCAAGTCCGCTGGTGAACCTCCTGATGCAGTTGAAGCAGCAGGGCTCCCTCAGGCATGAAGTTGCAGTGCTCCCACCACACAGGTTTGGCACTGCTCAGGGGCCTCACCCTCCACAGCATCCGGCCAGTGCAACATCATCTGGGCTGTGATGCAGAGAGGCACCGCCCACCATTAGTAATCCCCTCTGTGCACTCCGGTGTATTGGTGGATTGTAGTATGCGATGCAGACCTCCCTACGTTGGTGTGCAGGAGTGCCTCTACCATTCATAGCGTCAAGGGGCGCAATGTGGTCTTCTCACACAGGTCAGCAACATGCCTCCATGAGACTGGTCAGACTTCACCACCAGGTACGGGCGATCGCCGCTCTTCAATGTCTACCCCCATGGCTCATCGACTCTACAGCTCCTCCGCATCCCACTCCAGGCTCCAGACGCAGGTCCAGTGAGGTATCTAGGCTCCAGGCATAGACCAGCGAGGCATCCAGGCTCCAGGCACAGGTCCAGCGAGGCCTCCAGGCTCCAGACGCAGGTCCAATGAGGTATCCAGGCTCCAGCCCCAGGTCCAGCGAGGCATCTAGGGTCTCATCCTTTTCATCCTGGATGTTGGGTGGCTTGCGGGGGTTGTTGATGTGTGCTGCACTTGGCCCTGGCTGCTCCATTATGCATTTCATTGTTTTTTTGCCTTTTTTCTATTGTAGGTCGACTGGTAGGCTATTTTTGTCATTAGAGGCGCAAAACACTCCCTTTGGGCTGACTATCATGCGTTTTCTTGCCGCTAATGGGCCTTTCATTAGTTTTCGTCCGCTAACGCCAGAATTCCTATCGCCATTGAGCTAATGTTAGGGGCAGTTTTTGACTCCGATCCCTGAAGCTATCGCCATGTAGCAACGCCTTGTAAATACATCACTAACATGGCGATAATCTTCAACGGTACGCAGCGGTAAGAAAACTGCAGCTAACTAACATTAGCAATAGTTCTCACCAGCAGTTGTACATATCCCCCACAGGGTGTCTAACAGGAGCAGGACAGGCCACCATATGATACAGGGTACTAAGTCTCAACTTGGTTAACAAGACCTGTTGAATGCTGTTGCCCGTCCATATAAGGGAGGGTTGCATGATGGATCCAAAGTTTAAACGGCTGTACAAGCACACCAAGTTTTTAACCAATTCAGTATAATATCTAGTACACCAAGTTCAATTTCAAAAGAGATATATAACGGTCTGGTCAAAAAGCCGTAGAAAGAACTTCTAGACAAGTTATAAAGTATTTCACATGTTTTTAATATACGTTAGCCAGGTGATACAGGTAGCTTTGACTAATTGAATGACATCTCTGATTACACTATGGCTAAAATTGGCTTAAGGCTTTGTTCAGATTGCTTGGCAAAAAAGGAGTGGGCAAATTCGTAATAAAATCAGTGACATAGCCAAGGCCAAGCTCTGCATGGCTCATTTGGTTGGCTGTACTGCATGGACCCCCAGCAACTTCTTCGGGCAACTTTTCACAACTATCTGTATGGCCTTAAAATCTTCTATCCCCCATACTCCAAAACTGTAGGATGCAACTGACAGGCATTTGGCTTTATAAACTGTCAGAAACTCCTTGGGGTGGGGGTTTGTTTGCATAAGCTTTATTCAACAGAAATGTCATAAAAGCTAAGGTTAAAAAACACATTTTCCCTTTAAACCAAGAATACATAAATAAAACACTTCCATTATGCGTAAACAGTTAATACAATGAAATGAACTCTTGAACCCTTAATCCGATGAATGATGTTTCATTTTCAGCGTATTAAAAGGATAAGATAACCTTGTAGATCAATTTATCAAGTTTTTTTTTACAATTAAAAAGTATAAAAACAGACAATTCATCATCAGGAATGTTGAACACCACTTTCCTAGAGGGTTATTAAAATATAAAAGTGTAAAACTATACCATTCCTGGCATCGAAAGTTTAGCATTTAAAGTGCATGTGCATGATGTGTACAAAGTATCTATACTGATGAATCACGACATTGTGTTGTCCCAGCTTCGATTAAAATTAAACCAATCTTACAAGGGCTTTCCATCTAAAGGACCATGCTTGTCCCAAGAACTTGGCTAAGCAACGTGCAAAGAGCAGCCTAGAGCCAGACCTAAAAATGCGTAGTGCTGTGTGGTGGTCCCGTGTGCCCAATTGCTGGCAAAGCGGTTTCAGCCATTTCACCCGCGGTATCTTGTATGACAGGCAGACAAATAATAGGTGGGCAATACTTTCTGCAGAGGCCAGACAGCAAGGACAGTTTTTCCCTTTGCTGGTGGCCCACTTTGCTGTCGCCTCACAAACTGGAAGAGATCCAACCCTGAAGTGTATGTACAGAATTCTATCTCTTGGTACCTGGTTTATGTCAAGAAAGGGCTCAAGATACCTTGTATGTTTGTGAGAAAGAAATTATGCTGTCAATCTGCCCACATCAGGCCTGGAATTCTCCCGTTGGTGCACCCAGCCCCAATATTGATGTTTCAGTACTTCTCTCGTTTGGGGTTCCTGGCTAGCCCAACAGGATCTAAGACCTATATCTAACAGGGTTTTTTTTATACCAGCTATCCAACCTAATTTGGAACCAGTGTCTAGGTGGATTATTTCAGTAAGGGCATCAGCATAGGAAAAAAGATCCGGAGTCCGCCTAATGCGGGCCCAGGAGAGTAGGGGGCGCAACCTGGATACATCAGCTATTGACCGCCTGCCCATGTCTAGCAATAAGGGAGTAAGAGGGACGTATTTGGGTGCCATGACCAGGTCTCTTAAGAATTTGTACTCCGATATGCTAAGCTCTTCAAGTTTGTCGAAGCCCCAAAGCTCAGCACCATAAAGGGCGGAGCTATCTGCTTTAGTGTCATATATTTTAAGCACAGGGGCTATAGGCCTAGTGTGGGATTGTTGATGCTCTTTCCATATTACTCTGGCCACACGCTTGTGGGCCATCAGCATTTTTGCTATGTGTGGTCTCCAAGACATTTTTCCAGTGAGTCTTACACCTAGGTAGTCGAAGGTGTCCACCTTTTCAAGGGATACCCCCCCAAGCAAAGGGCCGTTCCTATATGTCCTATGACAATTTATGGCCATAAATGTGGTTTTCAAATTCTTTATTACCAAGCCCCGATTGTCTATCGATAAGATGTTGTAGTCCAACTGGGGTCTTTGATATCAACAGAGTATCATCTGTGAACAAAAGTGTTGGTATCTTGTTGCCCGCTAGTGTGGGCAAATCTGCAGGTTCCTCTAGGAGGAAGTCGACCACCCCATTCACATAAAGGGAGAACAGAGTTGGGGCCATGACGCATCCCTGTCGGAACCCTTGATTTACAGGGATGTAATATGTTAGTTGTCCCTGCTCTCCCCACCTGACCTGGGCAGAAGTCCCCTCATGGAGCTGGATTAAGATTTTTAGAATGAGAAGGGGGATACCCATTTCACCAAGTGTCAACCAGAGTCTAGATCTGGGGACCAGGTCAAAGGCAGTCTTCAAATCGATGAAGGCGAGATAGAGACTGCCCTTGCCCAGCACCACTACCTTCCAGTATATGAGGAAGAGTCTGAACACTTGGTCCATTGTCCCAGTCTTTATTCTAAATCCGGCCTGATACTGGAACACAATTCATTCCTCCTCCATCCATGACTGGATCCTATGCAGAAGCATTCTGCCAAAGACCTTCTGCATAGCATCTATCAGACTGATTGGTCTGTAGTTGGCCGGGTCAGCTCTGTCTCCCTTCTTGTATATGGGGACAACCTTGGCCACTTTCCATGACGCAGGGACTGGCATTCCGTTGGCTATTTCATTGACCCATAGTGCGACAAAGCGGGCCCAGTGATGGGGGTCGGCCAGAAATAGGTCCCCAGGTAAGCCATCTGGACCCACTACTTTAGATGGTCCAATTTTATTTATTGTGGCTTCTGCCTCCTGTACGGTAAAACACTCCTCTTCTACCCTAGGCATATTGAGATGACCTAGCTCCCTTCCATTGCTAGCCACAGGTGATGAGTGGGGTTTTAAAACCTAGCTTTTTAGTAAACTTAAACAGATCTTCCACAGTATGCTGAAACTTGGCTTAAGTGACTGTGCCTAATTGATTACAAATGCTCCAATCATTGAAAAGAATGCCTAAATAAGAAAATCATGAAACAGGTTCCATGTTGGTGGCATTAATAAAGAAGGTGTTATGCTTATTCGTTTTCAGCCCATAGATCAAGATGTGGGGTTTAGAGTGATTCACGGTGGGGTTTAGAGTGATTCACGGTCAACTCAAGCTCATTCATGAACCTCACATGACTATCCAGATGATTCTGCAGAGCAAGTTTAGTCCTGGCAATTAAAATGAAATCATCCACATAGAGTAGTACACGACAAATCGGGTACCTATATGCAGCACATCAGTGTTTAAATTAACCAGGTAATTTTCAATACCATGGGTGTTATGATTAAATAAACTCTGCACACCAAGAGAAAGTAAGAAACTATCTGTAGTTTAGCATGCGGGGTCTAACCTAACAGAAGCAGACACTTCACTGTGTAGTTCTCTAAGAAAATTAACAACTGTAACCTCAACTACCAATTACAACATGATGCTCCAAGGTTTGGCATAATTCACATGATCGAAGGTGGAATTTAAGTCCCTGAAAGCTAAATAAACTTACACTGGCTTGGCCAAAGTGTATTTGTCAATCATTAGGTTTAGTTGCAGGTTTATTTATAGATTTAGGCAATGTCCCACAAAGCCTATTTCTGCCGTGAATCCAAATTGGAGGTCCCACACAATTTTTTGAGCCCAGATCCCTAACCAGTCTAAAATGATTCTACCCATGATCTTCGCTGTAGAATTGATCAGAGAGATAGGCCAGTAACATTTTGGACTACCTCTGTCCCTTTTCCTGAATATTGGTACTATGAATGAATGTGATCAGGATTTTGGTGGCCAACCACAGATATACCATTCAGGACAATAGTTAAAAGAGGTACCCAAAAATGTATATTATCTGATCGACTGGAACCCAGTCAGAGCCTGGCGCCTTACCTACAGAGCACATGTTAATGACTGCTGTGACTTCATCCAACTCACTTGCTGTTCCTACATGTCGGGCCACTAAGTCACCCATCAAAGTGGATGCAGATAGAATAGATAAATTGGTAGAGCCATAAACTTCTTCAAAATGCTCGACCCAACTGATGGGGCTAACAACCAAGGCAGTCTCAGCTTCAAGTGACATCATAAACAATGAAGCCAAATAAAAAATTGAGTTTAGTGCTCAAAATGTATATTAAATAAAAAAAAATGTATTTTAGTACTCTTCATTTTCAAATTAACTATTAAAAATAAATTGCACTTTTAAAAAAACTTTTTTTTAAAGATTAACATTATTTTAAATACATGCAAAAAATATGTAACTGTTAATTAAATGTAATAATATATATTCATTAAATATAAAAATGCTAGAGTACATGGTCATCATTTCACCAAAATGTCAGGGGTAACGGACGTGACATCACATACTCTTGGACCTCCACTTTCACTCACACACACATACTTACACAAACATAGGAATTCACACATATACACTCTCTCACACATAACCACACTCTCACCCGCAAGTATGCTCACAACATACATTTAAGAGCATTTTTTACTTACCTCAATTGCCATGGAAGGGCATATTCCAGCCTATTGTACTCTAGTTTTTTAATATACTATTAGTGAATAATATATTTTATTTATTCACTACTAGTGTAATAAAAGATTGACAGAAAATAAAGAGAGTGGAGCCCCAATTGCCCCAGTGTTCTTGGTATTGAATTTGAATGTGCTATGAGTAGCACAGGGCAAGTCAGGGGTTGCGGCTGCAACCCTTGCGACCCCTAAATGACGTCCAATCTGGAGTACCGTTATTAAACTAATAATTATAAATTAAAATATTACATTTTAATTATTTACTTATTTAAAAAACATTTATATTCACGTAATTATGTTTCAGAATCTTATTTTATTAGTTCTAGATTAATAGCATTTATATTAAATTAATTTACATCATAATGTTGTATTAAAATATTTGTAATATTTTAAGAATTTATTACATTTTATTATTTTCCCCCTCCTTTACGACAGGGAGATCTCTGCCCCAGTAGTGATCTCTGCCCCAGTAGTGATGATGTCCACCTACAAGTAAAAAGTTACTAATAGTAAATTTACACTTGCACATTTGGTCTTATATATCTCCTGATCTGCTGTAGTGGAAACATGTAAACCTGCACTTAGGTGTAAATCAGCACTCGGAAATGGTGAATAATAAACAAGTGTAGACTTACAAATAAGTGCAAGAGTAATTTTACAAATGAGTAAATCTATACATATATATTTAACTTTGTGAATCAATCCGATTGCCTTTTCACGAAGTATATCATATTGTGTATTTTAACACTGGGAATGAATGACCAAGATTTATAAGCAAAGCATATTTTTGCAGTTGCATTAAATGCAATATTGGACTAGGACCCATTTAGTGGAACAAGCAAAAACGAATTTTCTTTGATGAGTTCTGCTTCCTCATCAACCATCAACTATGAGGCTTCTGAAAATTCTAAGGGGCAGATTTACAAGAAACTGACACATCTCTGCATTATAGCAGAGATGCGTCAGTTTACTTGCGACACGCAAAAAAGCCCTTGCGCCACCATGGATCCGTCGCATTTAACATGGGACGCACCGTGGCGCAAGGATTGACAGATGAGTCACGTATCTGTTGGTGTAAAGGTAACACATTGCTGGCGTTGTGTCGCAAGGACGACGCAACTCCAGCAATGCTCAGGAGTGCCTATTTCTATTGTGCTGCGTCACTCCATACGCCTGCTTCAAGCAGGTGTAATGTTTGACGCAGTGGCGTCGAAGAAGTAGCTCTGCATCACTATTGCGAGGCTTTCGTGCATACATTATACCTGACGCCAGTATAATTTAACCAGGGCTTTACAACTTGACGCATATTCCTAGATGTAAATGTGTCACAACGTGGCGCTTTTGTTACGCCGCCGCTGCATAATGAAAGTGCCGCAACAGCGGCGTAATAGTGTCACAAGGGGCTTGTAAATTTGCCCCTAATTGTCTGATGGCGTCCATTGAGTTTTGAGCTTCGTGTTACAGTATTCTCCAGTTGACCCATTTCAACATTGACTGCATTGTAAAATGAGCACCAACTGCAAAAATAACTTTTTTACATCTGACGCACATCCTGTCATAGTTTCCCACATTTCCCACATACTGTTGTTGTCATTTGCTCTAAATACTCTCTTAATTGAAATCGTGACACAAATAGCTCACGCGCTTACATGGCTCCACCTTTTTAAAATAAGGTTACAATTAAACATTTCTGAAATAGATGTTTATACATACGCACATCCTGCTACACTTCACACTTCACACAGATGTAAGCATCCGTCCTATACAGCCATTTAATCAAAAGTGTGCTCTATACATCTTTACATGTTATAGCACCACACCCCTTGTGAGCTCTGCCTCTCACACGTTTCAGGATTTATTTGAGGAAAACGAAAGCACTCGCAAGCGGTTATGTACACGTAACTGGCACTTGAATAAAACAAAAAATCCATTCACGTTGCTATAAGCCACGCCATCCATCATAGACTAAAAATGCTGGGAAGCAAATTGAAATTGCACCTAGAATGCAGGAAAATCCACCAGCATGGCAAATTTTCGACAGTAGCAGGTTTAGAGCTATGGGTGGGAACAGTGACAAAGACTAAGATGAGGGCTGAGGCTCAGACACATAGCTTGTGAAAATACCTCTGCAAATCTGAGGTCGCATTGAGGAACATAATTGATAATTGTCAGTGTGGTAGCTAGTTACTGAAAGGGGTCCAAAGTTTTCTTAAAGCACAACCTAAATTAACTTAAGGGGCCTCATTTAATAGAAATGACGCATCACTGCATGAAAGCAGCGATGCGTCACTTCTCAGGGCGCACTCCTTGCGACATACCTGATGGGTCATATTTACTTTATGACGCATCATGTCGCAAGGAGTTACAGATACGTCAGTATTTCTGAAGTATCTGTATGGCGCAAAAGTGACGCATTGCTGGAGTGTGTCACAAAAGTGACGCAACCCCACCTGTGTGTCCTTTCACATGGGGCAAGCCCCATGTGAAAGGGCTTGCGTCAGTCTTACACCTGCTTTGAGGCAGGGGTAAGATTTTGATGCATTGAGTCCTAGAAGTGGCGCAGTGAAATCTGGTAGATTTCACTGCGTCACTTCTATGACCCTTTCTTGCGTGGGAACACCCCCCTGCATACATTATACCTGGCGTAGGTATAATGTAGCGCAGGGGTTTACAAGGTGATGCATCTACCTAGGTGCATCACTTTGTAGATGTGGCGCAACAAGGCGCATTTTTTACACTGCTGGTGCATCACAAAAAGTGACGCACCAGTGGTGCAAAAGTAACGCAAGGGCTCATAAATGAGCCCCAAGGCGTTTAGAGAGTTGGTACGGAATGGCCTTGGATTCAGAGCGAAACAAAACTAAATCGGACAGCGACATTGGCCTTTGACCTTTTAGTGCGGCCTTAAGTCATAATGGTGCCTCTCTTCTTGGGGTTCTTATTTTTGTCAACAGATTCCATACCCTGTTCTTTTTGATTAACTACATCTTTCTTTATCTTATTTTCACATCTTGTAGCATATTTGTCTGACATACTCAGTACATTTCCGAAACAAATATGGATGGCAGTTCTTTGATCTTCTTGAAATGGTCCTGTTGCGCCCTAATGAAAGTAGACAATTGGTTTTGTGGGTAATAGCTTAGCTGAAGTGAGCATTATGAAAAGTGTTTGCATCAGGGCCTGGAAGAACAGATTCCTAGGGCAACACAGGTCCAAATCCACGCATTAATTTAGGCAAAGGTAGGCAAACATGTGGATAACTGATCTGTGCACAGGGGACGGGTCCCGGCTGAGGAACATCAAACAGGATTTCACTTCAGTGAAAAGACTCTAATGCACTATTCGAATGACCAAAAGCATTCTTTCTTTCGAACACGTTAGCGACCTGAAGCAAATGTAAAGGGACCCTAGCCATCCACAACCTATAAAAATTCATAAATACATAAATACATAACAGACGCCAAGGCCACTGATCCCTTTTGTTTTTTTTTGCCTTTTTACTATGTCTGTTGAAACATTGGCTTACGTATCCTGTTCCCCTAGGGCCTGATTATGAAACTAGGTGCCATTTATCTCACCTACGGCCTGATTACGAAACTAGGTGCCATTTATCAGACCTGAAAAATTACGATAACATGGGATACATTATTTATCGGGTGTGTTAAATAGCAACTATTATGAGTTTGTGGTGTGGAACACCTCGCGTGCGCGCATCGGCCAGCGGTTGTCGCGAGCACTACAATCGGTAGTGCTGCGCATGTCCATTGGGCAACGTGGCCCCGCCCGCGCAATAAATCACCCGCACCGCAGTGGAATTTACACCGTGGTTAATGGGTTAACGCACCAAAATCTACATAATACGGTAAATACCGTATGCTTTTCCCCTGTTCAATTTTGGCATGTTTCTTCTGCCGAAATGTAATGAAGGTTGAGTTACTTAATGCAGTGGTTCCCAAACGTTTGACTCCTGAGGACCCCCATTGACTCAACACTGGAAGCTAGGGACCCCCAGCAATTTGTATGATTTAAATTTCAAACATAAAAAGAGTAATTAAAAAAAAAAACACACATATGCACACAAAAGAAATACTCGAATTACTAAGGATTTTAGTATTTTATATTGAAAAAGTTTCCAAAAAACAAAATTTTAATGGAAAGGTTGGTGCTGCATCTCCGTGATTAACTTTTAAATGGTTAGTTTTATTTCGCAGTACAAGGCTCCTGCTCCTGTCAGGGCCAGAGTGGAAACTCAAAGCAGCCCTGGCAAATCTTTTCAGACCAGTCCCCAGAGGGAAACAACCCTTACAACGCAACTATTACAACGCACACCGTTACAACGCACACCATTACAATGCAGGATCCATTACAACGCATGCCTTTACAACGCATGACATTACATAGCAGATGCTATTACAACGCATGCCATTACAACGTAAGTATTGGTAAGTATGTTATTTTTTTAAATCTTTTTTTTAAAATGTAAATTAAATAAATTAATTTAAGTAATAGTATATATTTAATTTTGGATTATGGGGTACAGGGGTATTTTTAGGTTTCAGGGCTAGGTATGGGTTTTGGGGTACAGGGGTATTTTTAGGTTTCATGGCTAGGTATGGGTTTTGGGGTACAGGGGTATTTTTAGGTTTCAGGGCTAGGTTTGGGTTTTGGGGTACAGAGATATTTTTAGGTTTCAAGGCTAGGTTTGGGTTTTGGGGTACAGGGGTATTTTTAGGTTTCAGGGCTAGGTTTGGGTTTTGGGGTACAGGGGTATTTTTAGGTTTCAGGGTTAGGTTTGGGTTTTGGGGTACAGGGGTATTTTTAGGTTTCAGGGCTAGGTTTGGGTTTTGGGGTACAGGGGTATTTTTAGGTTTCAGGGCTAGGTTTGGGTTTTGGGGTACAAGGGTATTTTTAGGTGTCAGGGCTAGATTTGGGTTTTGGGGTACAGGGGTATTTTTAGGTTTAAGGGCTAGGTATGGGTTTTGGGGTACAGGGGTATTTTTAGGTTTCAGGGCTAGGTATAGGTTATGGGGTACATGGGTATTTTAAGGGTTCAGGGTAACGGGTATTTTTAGGGTTCAGTTTTTAAATAAATAATTTTAAATAATTTAAATAATTAATTTTATTATTTTTTAATATTAGTTCTTTAATAATAATTGTTTTTTTAAAAAAAAACTATTTTTTAAAGTATATATATTTACAAATTAATTATTAAAAAATAATTTAATTTATTAAATTAAATAAATTTTAATAAATTACATTTTTTTTAAATAATATACTTACATATACTTACGTTGTAATGGCATGCGTTGTAATGGCATCTGCTATGTAATGGCATGCGTTGTAAAAGCATTCGTTGTAAATGTATCTGCGTTGTAAAAATTGCGTTGTAACGGTGTGCGTTGTAAAAGTTCGCGATGTAACGTCATACATCCGTCCCCAGACAGTGCACACCAAGTGCAGTGAGTGAGCCTGACCACTACAAATGGAGCTTTTGGAGGCTCTCCCCCCAAGAAAATTTAGGATACAATGGTGCATTCTAAAACACATTTATCATTATATATTGAATTGTATTAGCTTATAAAGAATAGTAAATGATGACCTTACTATGCACCAGGATACAACAATCTTTGTTGGGGTTCTTCAATCATTCCCTTATTATCGCCCTTCAACAGTGCCTCTCTTTTCTCCATAGCACATCTGTTACATGTATTTCATTTGTTTTATAGCATCTCTCATACCATTGTAGGATGTTAGAACACTTTTACATCACACACATATAGAGACAATGAATCATACTTGTAAATCAGTGTAGAGAAAATGTTACTTAAGGCAAAGGGGACAACAAGGTGTAGGATTCACATGTCATCTTTACTGGTAGGCATTTTTAAAGAGTGCATGGTCTGGAAAAGCACAAACTCAGGATTCAAAACATAACACAGTGGTTAGCATTGACTAACAATAAAAATGTATTTCCACCCAAAAAAAAACCTTAAGCAGCATCGGGATAATGAAAGACTGGGAAAAAAAATAAGTTACTAACTTGTACCATGCAGTGTGTAAGCAACTCCTTGATGACAGTTTATAGGTCACTGTGCTAGATTATGATTGTCTCCTATGAGCTGCAGAGTAACCAAAGAATCTCTGTGACAAAAGCAGTAACCCACTGACCTATGCTCATAAAATACAGATTTTTAAAATGCATGGCACACGTTCTTTGCAGCAGGCATATTAACCCTCTGTGCTACATTCGATCTCTCTCCAGCAGGTACAATAATCACTGGTGTTATCTTGACACTTTTATTGTTGCTCGAAAACTGCTAATTCTTCAAGGAACTTTGCAGTGCTTTTAAAGCTGCTGGCAGACTCCCTGGGAATGTGTCACGGACCCCTGGGGGTCCACGGACCCCTGTTTGGGAACCACTGTTCTAGGAGGTACAGGCATTGTTGATGTAGTATTTCATGACAGCATTACGTTGAATGGATATGATACAGTGTATTAAAGTAATGAATTTATATAATAAATAATCTGTATCCCAAATAATACCTAACTATATTTTTGATATGGCTGGTCTTCTGAAAATAGAATGACATAACCATGCACTACGAAGTATATAAAAGCATGTTGCATTACATTAATAAAAGGGGTAATTAACTAAGGTTTTGTGCGAGGGCTCGCAGGGGATAAAGCACAAAGCCTTATGTCAAATTACTTGCCATAAAAAATGCACACAGGAGCAGAGAAAAAACTGGTAGCCCTAAATAATAAATTGCAACAATGTTTTCACTCTGCTATTTGGTTCCTCAGGAATGTAGGTCAAAACCTTTGAAGCTGAAAAGAAGTATAGACCGTGGATATTGCCATGGGCTGAATGTTTGCCACTGACCAATGGGAGATCACAAACTCAAATCCTTGGAACTCAGGCTCAGCCATTCTTTCTTCTGAGGTTGGTAAACTGAGTATGGTACATGTGGTAACATAAATCAGTATTATTTACAGTTCTTCGGCATGGCAATGATATGGTTTGAAGTGCTAGGTGCCATTTACTTCCAAAAGGACCCCTTTTATATAGCACACTATGTGCTAAATGATTAGCACTGTATTTTCTCACAGTTCAATCTCAGCTAAAAAATGGACCAAGTGAATGTCTCACTATAATCCAGTTTTCTTGCCTAGACCCTTGCTCTTTGGTCTCAATGGCTTATCTAAAAATATTTACTTGCATACATATGACTGTGTAGCAAGTCCTTTAATAGCACAGAAATAAAAGCCCTCAAAGGTAGAAGTATTTACTGTGGAAACCTTGCTTGCTGCTTTAATCTTTGTCATGGACCTTGAAGTTCAGTACTTAATTTGTAATAAAATGAATGCTGGCACCAAATGCTCTGTATAACAGGTCACAGCCAGTGATATTAAATGTTGGTGCTCCGAATATCAGGCTTGTAGGCTTGAATGTACCTTGTGCATCTTTGATCCACTACCACTCCCTGCCTCTGTATCTCACTCATGCAAGTTCCTGCTTTCTCCCTAAGTGACGGTTTTTCACTTCCCCCTTCTTTTCCCTTTGTGTTTATTTGTCTCTCTTGCTCTCAATCAATGTCTCATAAGGAAAAATAAGAGTTGATCCCAAAAAATTGTGCCGGCATGCCCCACCTGCAACCCCCAGCACTGATTTCCTGGATATGGGAAAATGCATTGAATTCAACATATATTATCATAATGCCCAGATGTCACTACCAGTGTACATAAACAATGGCTTTACAAAAGGATCTTTGCTCTCGTCTTTATGCCTACAGGACTCCCCCACTTTTACCTAGGGTTCTTTCTATACGTGGGTTGGGTCAGACAGAAGTTGTGTATGGCCATGTATTGGAGTAAGAGTGGTAGCATCTGCTGTAACATTGTCTATTGACTAAAAAGAAGCGAGCCAAGACTAGATCCCATGCATAGTTCTGGTAAATGTAAAAAACAGGGACAGGGACTTAAGCCTGATTTAGAGAAAGGCAGAAACAGGATATTCTCCAAAAATTCAGGGATGTACTGTACAACATCCTATAATTTCTTCCACCTAATTAAAGTGATAGGGAATGTAATTTTTCAAACTACAGAGCCTCTGCCAGCTCTGTGACTGGGGAGCCCCATGGGTGGGCAGAAGTTATTTTCACTGCTTTTTTGTGACTGGGATGGCCAAGTCAATCACAGCAGCCAGAGGCAAACATTTTTACAAATGTATGACATGTCCTGGGAAAAATTTCCCAGAATATGGGGAACATCAGATTTCCTTTTTACAAGCAATCATCATGGGTTCACTTTTCAGGCAAAAAACAAAGGTGCTGACAGTTCCACCTTTTCACCATGTCTTACCTGCTCCAAATATTTCCCCTGAACCAGTGGGTGGAGTACATGGGAACAAAGGGATCTTTGCCCCTTTTTCAGATTAAATTCGGGCCAGATATACCCAGTCAAAAATGAAAGAATACATGTTGCCTTTTAATTGATTGCAACCAGCTGTAGTCTGCATGTAGCACTAGAGTCCGAGAAAAAAAACATACTATCTGTGCAAAAAACTGCAGATTTACAAGCCCCTTGCGCCACTTTTTCGTCATTTTTATGAACACTCAACACCCGAAAGTGTAGCACGCCAATATCACCACGCGACGCTGTAGTTAAAAACAACTAATTGTATGCACTCAAGTATACCCGCAAACCAAATCTTAAAACTCAGAAACCTTTTAGCTGTGCGTTTAATTCAAACAGGCGCTTGTATGTGGCGTCCAAATGCACGTCAATTTCTCACAATGTTAGACGTTTTATTATGAGTTTTTTATATGGGAATGTTCCTCTTAATACCTTAAATGCGGGATTGCGTAATAAGTATTTCAAATACCCTGTCTACATTTTTGGTCAAAGAGGAACTGAACATTTGTTTCACGTGCTCCATTTATGCCAAACATTAAGACAGACTAGAATAAGATATTTATTTCTGATAAGAAATAGCTACAGTACGGACACACATCAAGCTCTGATGACCTTACTTAGGAATCCTCCAAACGAACAAGCTTGCTATAAAATGTATACATTTTTAAGAGACTTTTTTACTTTTCTTCTAAAGAAAATATGGCCATATGGTATACAGAGCTCTTTTCTAACCGTGCACTGTTGTTAAGAACTATTTTTATGTTGGTATATACATTATGCAAGCGTTTCTCACTTTTATTTGATAGGAAATGTGATTAAGGGCTATCAGCCTGATTCATGAACGGGCCGTTTTGCGAGCCCCTAATAGCGATTCATAGCGAATCGCTATTGAGGACTCGCAAAACGGTATTCATGTAGGAATTGCTAAATAAATAGCGATTCCTACACATTCCTTATTTGCGAGTAGCAAATTGCTACTCGCAAATAAGGAATAACTCCCCATTCATTCCTATGGGCCGAATGGGGTGTATCCCTTATTTGCGAGTAGCAATTTGCTACTCGCAAATAAGATAGCGATTTTAAGGGTGCCAGGGGTGTCCAAAGGACACCCTGTAGCACCCCTTAAATGCACATTTGAACAGGTGTTGCGCACACACATGTCCAAAGGACATGTGTGTGTGCAACATGCAACTTAGAAAAATGCTTTTAAAAGCATTTTTCTAAGTTTTTGCTATTTACCGAGAGGTCTGACCTCTCGGTAAATAGCGGCCCAAAATTGCAAATTCGCAATTTTCAAAAGTGTCATGAATAGCATTTAAGGAATCTCTAATAGAGATTCCTTAAATGCTAATCCTCGCATATTTGCTAATTCTTTATTAGCGATTTTTGCATTTGGGATTGTGAATCCCAAATGCCAAAATTGCACTCGCAAAAGGCAAGATTCTGTGAATCTTGCCCTTTGCGAGTGCAATTTAGCTTCATGAATCAGGCTGTATATGTATGAAACTTACGTTTTGCGATTCTCAAATAGCGATTTTTAGAGAATCGCTATTTGAGAATCGCAAAATGCTATGTATGTAGGATTTGCAAATAATTTTGTGAATCCTACACATTCCTTAATTGCGAATTGCAATTCGCAATTAAGGAATACCTCCCCATTCAATCATATGGGCCTAGAGGCCCATAGGTGATGAATAGAAGGACATTCTCAATTTGTGATTCGTAATTAGAGAATCGCAAATTAAGAATGCAATTTCAAGGGTGCTAGGGTGTCAAAAGAACACCCTGTTGCACCCCTGAAATGTGCATGTGTGCCCATGTGTCGCACATACATGCCCTAAGGGCATGTTGGTGCGCCACATGGCACTTTGAAAAATGCAAAAAAGTGCATTTTTCAAAGGAATCGCAAATTACCACCAACTTGAAGTTGGTGATAATTTGCGATTCCTTATGGCCAAATTGCACTTTTTCTGGGCCTCATACATTGCATTTAAGGAATCGCAATATGCGATTCCTTAAATAAAATCGCAAAATAGGGAATCACAAATTTGCAATTCCTTATTTTGCGAGGCTCTTTTGATTTCATACATATCACTTAGCTATTTTGCGATCGCAAACGCCGAAATTCTGTGAATTTTGGCGTTTGCGATTGCAAAATTGCCTTCATACATATGGCCCTGAATGACATAACGGGACTCTTTTCTATACACTGTTTAAAAAAATGGCCGTAATTTAGATTGATGGTGTAGATTGTCGAACTCAGGTAAGGTCAAAATCAATTCAAATGAACTTGAATGAACGTGGACTTAAATGGCTTTCTCCTATTTTGTTCACCACAGTCTAATCAGGATCCTCTCTCGGGATCCTAGGTTCAATCACAACTAATGTGTCCTCTTGTGGCCCTGCAGTTCCCCTTGCTGCTCATTTCCTTTTTCCCCTAAGTAGCTTCTCTCCATAGTATAAATATATTAATTAGGCTCGCCCTGTCTTATCCTCTCCGGCCATAGCATTCAGGTGAAGGGTGGAATATTAAATGCGTCTTCCTAAATCATCTTCCTTGTTTGTGCCTGTTAGGGCCAGGTAGAGTCTAGAGTTAGGGCCATTACCTCTCCCTGTTTCACTCTCCTTTCTTCCTTCTTCAATAAACTACCCTCACACTATTTTTTGTTTCAGTAACCTAAACATATTTCTTTAATAAATTATCTATAGTTCTCTCTCAACTACAACATTATTGCCACTCACACTGAAGAGTCGGCTGAGATCTCTCCTGGATAAACCTCAACCCATTTGTCTAAAGTTGCTCCCTTTTAGGCCTAACTGGACTCCTTATTTCTTCTGTTTTAGTTGGTTGTAACATGTTGACCACTGCCATGCCAGGCACACCCCTTACCATGTGATCCGATTACTTTCATGTGCTTTCATGAGTTGGGCTGTTGTAGGATGCGGTGAGAATCCATAGAGTATTTACTCTTTGCTTAATAGTGCTTCCCTGAATCTGGCATACTATTGGCATCCATGGCCACACATTACTTATGTGTGAGAAATGAGAGGTTCTGTTCATCCCTGCACTGCGTTGGGGGCACCATAGGGGTCCCTTCGACCCCCAACTGAAGGCCGCAAGGAGAAGGGGCCCTGCTAGGGACCCCCAAACTCACTTTTCGACAGGCTTTCCATGTGGGAAAGTCCAGCATGGAAAGCTTGTAGGAAACCGAGCATCGTAATCGCTACAGCAGAAACGCCATCCATAGGGATTATGGCCCGGTAGTTGGCTGACCGATGGGCTCCTAGAGCCCATTGGAATCCAGCCAGAATGACTGTCCGGTTTCAATTCCGACAGCCTAGATTGTAATTAGGTGGTCAGAATTGAAACCGCAATAAGGCTCAGAAAGCCTCTGACCTGTGATAAACTGCTGCATGGAGCGAGAGTTGCGCCACAGTGTGCCTCGCTGCAATTATTTGGTTGGTGTAAGTGCCACACTGCTATTGGTTATTACATCATCAAGTAGTGCGCTGTGATAGGTCAGGATAAGTAGAGCCACGCAGATATTGGATACTGGATCAATCAATAAATCAATCAATCAATCAATCAATCAATCAGTCATTTGTAAAGCACACTACATACCCGGGAGGGAATAAAGGTGCTGGGGTAGGGGCGCTACTGATTGAACAGCCAGGTCTTGAGCATCCTCCTGAAGGTCAGCAGGTCTTGGGTCTGTTGTAGGCTCAATGGGAGGATGTTCCATGTCTTGGCGGGGAAGTGGGAGAAGGATCTCCCGCCGGTGGTTGTTCTTGGGATGCGTGGGTCAGTGGCTAGTGAGAGGTCGGCAGAGCGTAGCTGGCGGTTGGGGATGTAGAAGGAGAGCCATCTGTTGAGGTAGGCTGGGCCGGTCTTGTGGAGTGCCTTGTGTGCGTGAATGAGGAGTTTGAAGGATATCCTCTTGCTGACGGGGAGCCAATGCAGGTCCCTGAGGTGGGGGGTGATGCGGCCATGGTGTGATACGTCGAGGATCAGTCGTGTCGAGGTGTTTTGGATGCGTTGTAGTCATTTGATGAGCTTGGTCGGGGCACCTGCGTAGAGAGCGTTTCCGTAATCGATTCTGCTGCTGACGAAGGCCTGGGTGACTGTTTTTCTTGTGTCTGTTGGGATCCATCTGTAGATTTTGTGGAGCATGCAGGAGGAGGAGACGGTGTTGACCTGCTTGGTCATTGAGAGCATTGAGGATGATTCCCAGGTTGCGTGCGTGGTCGGTGGGTGTCGGGGCTGCTCCCGGTGCCGTTGGCCACCAGGAGTCGTCCCAGACTGGAGGATTGGTGCCGAGGATGAGGACCTCCGTCTTGTCCGAGATCAGCTTCAGACGGCTGATCTTCATCCAGTCGGCGATGGCCTTCATTCCCTTGTGGAGGTTGGCTTTGGCGGTGATGGGGTTCTTGGTGAGGGAGAGGATTAGTTGAGTGTCATCGGTGTAGGAGATTATGTTGAGGTCGTGCTGTGAGCAACGTGTGCGAGCGGGGCCATGTAAATGTTGAACAGTGTCGGGTTGAGGGAGGATCCTTGGGGTATGCCGCAGATGATCTCGGAGGCTTTGGACTGGAATGGGGGAGGCGGATGCTTTGGGTTCTGCCAAAGAGGAAGGAGGTGGTCCATTCCAGAGCCTTGTCTCAGATCCCTGCGGCGTGGAGGCATGCACGTAGTGTGTGGTGGCAGACGGTGTCGAAGGCGGCGGAGAGGTCTAGAAGGATGAGTGCTGCAGTCTCGCCTTTGTCAAGCAGGGTCCTGATGTCATCGGTGGCTGCGATGAGGGCAGTCTCGGTGCTGTGGTTGCTGCGGAATCCTGACTGGGAAGGGTCCAGGGTTCTGTTTTCTTCGAGGTATCAGGTTAGCTGTCTGTTGACGATTTTCTCGATGGCCATGCCCGGGAAGGGGAGTAGAGAGATGGGTCGCAAGTTCTTAAGGTCTTTTGGGTCAGGTTTTTTCAGTAGGGCGTTGATCTCGGTGTGTTTCCAGCTCCCTGGGAAGGTCACGTCTCGAGGGAGAGATTGATGATGTTGTGCAGGTGGGGTGCGATGGAGCTGCTTGCTTTGTTGAAGACGTGGTGTGGGAAGGGATCTGACGGGGAACCGGAGTGGATTGTGCTCATTGTCTTGATGGTGTCATCGATGCTCATGCTGGCCCAGGCTAGCAGGGGGTCGTGGTCGATGGTGTGCGGAGGGTCTGTTGTGTTGCTATCTGTTAGGGCTGTCTGGGTATTGAAGCTGTTGTGGATGTCTGCTATCTTGCGGTGGAAGAAGGTAGCAAGGGAGTCGCACAGGGCTTGCGAAGGCAGGATGTCGTTGGTGTTGGAGAGTTCCTTCACAATGTTGAAGAGCTCCTTGCTATTGTGTGCATTGTTGTCGAGGCGGTCTTTGAACGAGGTTCTCTTGGCATCCCTGATGAGGTGGTGGTGGTTGAGAATAGCGTCCTTGTGTGCTACGCGGTTGTCTGGAGTTTGTTCGCTGTGACATTTCTTCTCTAGTTTCCAGCAGGCTTGCTTGGAGGCTAGGAGTTCTGGGGTGAACCAGCTGGCCTTCTTGCTGGTGTCACTGTGTGTGGGTTTCTTCAGCGAGGCGAGGGTGTTGGCGCAGTCCTCGATCCAGCGTTTGAGGTTCTGGGCAGCATCGTCTGTGTTGGAGGGTTCGGTGGGTGGGCTGAGGGCGAGGTTTGCGTGTAGTTGGTCTTCGGTGATTTTGCTTTAGCAGCGGCGGGGGATGTGTTGGGTGCGGTGGTGTGTGGTGGGTTTCTGGAAGGTGAAATGGATGCAGCGGTAGTCGGTCCAGAGGAGTACGGTGGTGTGGCTGATGGAGACATGCGGGCTTGAGGAGAAGACGGGGTTGAGCGTGTGGCCGGCGGAGTGGGTGGGCATTGTGACGAGTTGCTTCAGTCCGAGGATGGCGAGGTTATCAATTAGGGTTACAATATTGTTGTCATTGTTGTTCTCAAAGTGGAAGTTCAGGTCTCCGAGGAGGATGTAGTCGATGGAGGTCAGGGCGCGCGTGCTGATGAGTCGGCAATGGAGTCGCTGAACTGGGGGCGGGATCCGGGGGGTCAGTAGACGAAGGTGCCTCTGAGGGTGGAGTTGGGGTCTGTGTGGATCTGGAAGTGCATGTATTCGGCGGTGCTGAGCGCGTCGTCGGTGTTAGTTGCGACCCTAATGCTGTTCCTGTGGACGATGGCGATTCCTACTCCGACTCCATTTGTGCGGTCTCTGCGGGTGATATTGTACCGTTTGGGATGGCTATGGCGATGCCAGGTGCAGAGGAGTCATTCAACCAGGTCTCTCTCAGGAAGGCGACGTCCGGGGATGTTGTGTTGAGCAAGTCCCAGAGCTCGACGGTGTGTTTGCGTGCGGAGCAAGTGTTCAATAGTATGCATCGCAGGTGGGTGTTGTCTTTCTTGGACGGTGGTTTATTGGCTATGAGGCTGGTGTAGCTGCAGTTCCGGCAGGTGAAGGGACCGCAAGATAGTCAATTGTGATTAAATGGGAACATGTCAGTTATTTAGAATACATTTCATGTTCCTCAATTGTCAAAATTTACACCAAAATGAAATGCTTCAGAACTATTAATGAAATGATAGGGGGTGATGTGAGAATTCCCATCTGTGAGGGTGAGGGTGCTACACTGGAAGGAATTTCAGGTCATTATATGGCCTTAAACATGGGGCTTCACACATATATTTGACTTAACCAAAGGCAGATGATCACTGAGAAAGAAGAGTCATTACAATTCCCTCAATGTGGGATGTTTCATTTGAGAATAATTAAACATTTGAAGAGTGTGCTGTATTACATGAAGCCTCCTCCTACACCTGCCCAATATAAGGCTTGGAATGCTTGGTAATGCTCTGCTCATGCCAAGGACAAGGAAAAATACCAATCAGTGCTAACAGTACATTTCAGAGTTATATGTACGCTAAAAGGGGTGCCAACCAGCAGAAGTGGAGAAGAGAAATAGTTGAGGGATTTGGGATGTACCCTGTATGAACAAATGAGAAATCTAAGAGGCAAAAATCCGAGGGAGAGAAAGATGCACTGAAACCAGATGAATCTGGTACAGATAGCGACTCCAATGATGATTTTCTAGATGACTTTTTGTTGTCCCATCTTCCGCCTTATGATGATCCGGCCTTTTAATAGTGACGGTGCTAATATAGCGATACTTTTGCTATGGCCCCTGTTGATTACAATATGGTAAAAGCTGGAGGGCCCTCTCCAACCTCCCCAAGTAGCCATCGTGCCCGATCTAGCTGTTGCCACTGGAGCTGTTCCAGGTGTCTTTGGGCAGACTGTATCTATCTTTGTGTTACCACAACCCATATTGCCCTCACACCCTACTGTAGAACCGACAATAACTGCATCGATAGTCAGTGCTCAAATGCCCACTATTTTGCGGGCAATGGGAAGAGCCCCCATAGCTGAGCTTGCTCCTACCTCTCAGAGTTCTCAAGTAACTGCATGGAGTCTATCTCAAATTGGTGATTGAAATAGACCTGGAGGGAGGTTATTGTTAACAACCCCGGCTGCAAAGAATTTGTTGAATTTGACTGAGGTTGACGACATAATCTGTTTTTCTTCCGTTCTCCCGATAGCGGAGAGACTGTGGTAGCAAGTGATGAACATCAGTCCCCATCATGTGAGAGACCCTTGGATATTCTTAGATGTTCTTATATTATGAATAGAACTGGATGAGTTAATCTCAGCGAATCTTCACCTTTCCAATAGATCAGGAAAATGCACTCGCAAATATTAGTAAGGACAATACTCATTGTACAGGACAAGCACATGACATGTGAGGGGAATTAGTGTACTCTTATGAAACAAACATGAACAGAATTAAATCTTTTCAGAAAAGTTGCCTTGCACAGTTAGATCATAAGGCTATCCTTAAAATGAGGGCTTCGGAAATTAAATTACAGGTGAAATAGTTTGTCAGCAGTATAAGATAATGGAATGACTTAGATAAGTGGAAGAGTAGATGGGAAAAGAAGCATGCTAAAAAGAAGAAAAAAATTGTAATTGCTTTGGGAGAAAGAGGGAAGCCACCATCAATACCTCCCAGATGGAATGCTGACTCAAACTTTTCCCATAAAAGAGGTACAGGTAGGGGGATACATACATGTACATTGTAGTCAAAGTGAACTTGCCACGTTTACTAATCAGATCTCAAAATTGAGGGAAAATCCTGATCAGTGGTACGTGCAGGTTGATCGGTATGTTAAAATGTCAAAGGGCTTGTGGGAGGGCTTGAACACACTATTTGAGATAGTAGTTCTTAGTAGTTTGTGGGTTGAATGCAAGGTGTCAATACAATGGTTGACTGTGGAGCCACTGACAGGTAGGACAAATGCTTCTTCACCTGATGTGATGACTAAATATGATCAAGTATAAAGGAGGCTGGGAAGTCAGGACATGATTACTATGAGAGATTGTTTTAAGTGTTTAAACAGGACAGTGGAGTCGATAACTCAGAGAGAAATATGAGCAGTTTTGCCTCCAATTTGTTCTTGGGTTAAGGCCAGAGATCAGCATGAACAATTAGAAAAATGTAATATGTTGGCAGAACAAATCATTAGATGATATCCTTTGGTACACAAAATATTTCAGTGATGAGTAGGAAATGAATCAGAAGCTGCTTAAGGGGAAATTTATGTTGGCACAGAATAAATTGACTCAGAAGAAATTTCATAATGGATCTCACATAGGAAAAGTTGGTTGAGTTCATCTGGATGTCAGCCTCTGTTCGGTGGAAATGGTGATTAACAAGGTAGAGGTCATGGTAGTTCATTTGATCCGAGTGTAAGGATTGGTGGTGCCACGTTGAAGAAATAATATAAATGTCATTATTGCAATAAGTTGGGGCATTGGAAGCAGGAATGCCGCCTGAAAAGGAATTAATGGGTTAAATGATAATCAGGTGCCAATTACAAATCATTCACAAATGCCGAATGTTAACCCGGAGCAAGTGCCAAGTAACCAAATGCAGAGAATGCAAACCCTAATATGTCTCAAGTCCCAATGATGCTGACTCCACAAGCCCATAAGGCACAACAGAATGTAGGAAATCCTAGATATAACCCAAATCAAGGGCCATGAAGCAACTCAAATCCTTTTTCAAACCAAGGTGTTTTCTGCAATTTCCAAGTTTTGATTCTTCATACGGCTATGGCTCTGATCAGTTACAATGTTGGTGCCTGAGATGGGAGGAAGATTACATACCTGGTGCAGTCTTAGAGGCAGACCAGAGTGCGCCATTCATATATTGTGAGGTGAATGGCCATCAAGTGTCCTTTCTTATTGATACTGGTGCTAACGGTTCTACACTGGGAACTGCGAAAGTCCCAGACCTACCCCTCACGGGAACACAGATCCAAGTGAAGGGAGTTGCTAATAAACAAATTACTAACCCTGTTTCGTAAAAAATGTCTGTAAAGGTAAGGTTGTTTAAGGAAGACCTTCAGTATATAATATGTGATTCTAGTTCTGTGAACCTTCTAGGATGAGATTTATTGTGGAGGTTAGATAGCACCATATACTGCACATCGGATTGTGTTGAGTTCCAAACTCTCAATCTAGATGTTGATTTCAAACTGACCAGACAAGGCACAGCTGTCAGTCTTTTTCCATAGATCGTAGGGATACTGTAAAGTCGGAAGTCTGGGACGTATTGGGAAAGCACGCACACACCCCTGGTCTGTACCCAAGGTAGGGAACTAGATGCTGTGGGATCCCACGGGTGAGCTGCCCTCCAAACACAATATTTTCACACAAAAAGAGCTACGCGGTTATGCATCCCTCAAGGTTCTACTCAATATAGCATCCATTATTGGACATACACAAAAATGTGACAGGATGTCCTCCCACTCCACCAGGTGTCATGCTTCATCATAGGACAAGCCACAGTCTCCAAAAACTGGTTTGATGGAGAGCGGGCCTTTACCTCAAATCCTGGATGCACTCCTATCTAAGAGTGGACCAATGATCTAGATGTAGTAAAAACCAATGTGACATCTTAAACATCCATTTTATTTATTAGAAATGACAATTGGTATCAAAACCAACCGTGGGGAGAAGGGGGCTCAGTACCCAATCACCACTGTACAATCAACATGGTTCTGCCTGATGGCTTCTGTGAGTTCATGGCTTTCTTCAGGACAGATGACAGGATCCTAGAGTGGCAAATAAACACTAATTTTTCTACTACAAACCAAAGGGTGACCTGTGTCAACCTCTTTTTATATCTGGCCATATATACCAGTAAACAGATAAAAACAATATTTGAGAACTTTCCTAGTGTGTAGATTAGGGATAAAGATAATTCTAGGCAACCGTAGGCATACACCTTTCGCATGCTCGGTGGTAAGTGGCACTGCACACGTGAGGCAAAACAAAATGAATATCTGTCTAGGTGTGAGACCAGCTCACAGTCTTACCCCACTAACATATCATATGGGTCCCATTGAGGAAGGGCTCAGGAACCTCTGTAGTCACACTCTAAAAGTAGTAAATGGGAAGCAGTTCAATATCAATTTGTTGTATTATCTGTATGTGGGCCTTAATTTACAGATTCTGGCATTGATCCTGACTAAACCTGAATTGACAATGCATTGGATGTCTGTGCGCGGACCTTGATTGATTAGATGGAGGAAAGAACCAGTTAAATGGGCTGGACAGTATTGTGTTGTTTCGGGAATTAAAGAGAGGACAGGGAAAGATTGAAAGTACACGAGCATGGGAACGCTTTGTGGACTGCTTGCTGAACCTAGACACTGTCTTAAATACACTGAATAGGAGCTAGCTCTCTGATATCCCAGGAGGATTTAGAGGATCAAATTATCTGTCCTTGCAAGGGTTGTTGGGGTGGGATTTTGAACTACGGAGATGAACTATGCGGGATGTCAGACTACTGTGGTGTGTTCTAAAATACTTGCCATTAGGATGTCCTTTATTTGGCAGTTTGACAAGGGACAACTATAGGTAAGGGTGATCATTATTGGATGCTAGTTGGAAGCTGGAATGATCTAAAGGGATGTGGCAATATATTTCATACCATGATTGTATTCAGTGCATGTACTTGTTTTTTTAACTATTTATTAATGCATATGCATACTTGTCAATTTAAATCTACATTATTATTTATAACCAATTTATTATATGCATTCGCTGATCAATCCTTTTCTGTACATACGCAGCTTCTTTTTTATGTTTTTTATCGGAAATAATTAAAAAGCATTTTAAAATAAAATAGACATTTTCATGGTCCTGCACGCATCGGCTATGGTTAAGTTGTTTCGGCAGAATTAGTTCAATCCTTGGTTTAGGTTAATGCCTGAAAATGGATGATACCCATGTGTTGTGTGTCAGCAGGATAATGTAGGGAGACCCCTATAAAGATTCACATAGGAAGATCAGAATGTCCATTTAAAGGGATGCAACTGGGTTTTATTGAAATGCCAGTGTGTGACGGACTAAGATACGTTCTGGTTATTGTGTGTAGTTTCTCCCAATGGGTTGAGGCGTATCCAACTAGAAGGAATGACAGCCTCACAGCAGCAAAGCTCTTGTTGAGGGAATTAATACCCACCTTCAGGTTCCTGAATTCTCTGGATTCAGACCGAGGGACCCACTACTTCAATGAGGTCCTGAGACTCTTATGTGCAGTGGTACAGGTGGAATAGAGATTGCACTGTAGTTACCGACCTGAGGCTTAAGGCATCGTAGAACAGGACAATTAATGTTGAAGCCCTGACTAGTGAAAGTCTGTGCTTTCATATCTTTAAAGTAGACTGATGCTTTGACTATGGTGCAGTGAAATCTCTGTAGCACTCCTGATGGGAGAACAGGACCGTTGTCTTATGAAAATGTCATGGGTTGAGTTATGAGACTGTCTGCCGTACCTGCAAAGGCACTTGAAAATATTACAGATAATATGATTCTTGACTTCTAGTAAGGACTGGCTGATGTCGTGCATTCTATGCCTCACCAGGTTAGAGCCATTACCACTCTTCTGCACAAGGAGGAGTGCCATGACCTTAGTTCTGGAGACTGGGTAATGTCGAAGAAACATGTTTGAAAAACCTGTTTAGAGAGTTGCTGGAAAGACCCTTTCGATGTCATCTTAGTGACCAACATAGCTATATAGTGTAGGGGGCTACAAACTGGGTATATGCATCACATAGCCAGTGGGTACAGCGGGTAAGGTGCCCTCCAGGACGTGTCTATGCCAGTACCACAGGTGCAATCAGAACCTGCTGGATCCACGGAAATACAAAATGGGGGGGGGGTGAAGTGAATGAATCAGAGCCCCAAGATCTGGTTGGTGAGCTAAGGGTCCGAGGTAGTGTGAGAAGGGTTTAAGGTGAACCTTTACCAAATAGTGATCAAAGCTGGAGCAAATGAAGGTACTAGGCTGTTGGTTCAGGAATAGACTGACCTTGATTCTGGCAAAGGGCTGAGTGGTGTGAGCAGTGGAGGTCAAGGTCAAGACAAATGGTCAAAGAGACTTTAGTTGGTGAGGCCAAGTTTGTCTGTTGAATGCATACCACAAACTGTCACAGAAGAAACTAATTGAAGGAGTCAAGTGGCATTGAGGATGAACAGCCAGTACTCAGGAGATCAAAAAGAGCTTGTGTACCTTGCAGGAGATATTCAACCCCTAAATGGACATAATACACAAATGAAAACACTGGAAAAGCCTTTTATGATACAGATGGTAACAGAGGTAGTGTCTCTGTGAAACTTAAACCTACCACGGAGTTACCTTACTAACTTTGATTTCCTAATTGGATAAGATATAAAAGATGAACTGTGTTTCTGTTGGAATCCTTCTGGAACTGAACTTTGACATACTCTATGAACTTTTTCTGTGAAGAGAAAGTGTCTTATTGAATTAAGAAATGTCCCTAGGGCCAAGGCTACAGAAGAAAAGTAGGGTTGTCACTTAAGAGGAATATGAGCAGAGATAGGGAAGATTCACGAAGACTGATGTATATAGAACTAACTATGTTACATAATATAAATCAAGTTTGCGATTTTCAGAGCGATCTTCTGCTTGTTCTACTCTAACAGTCTGATTGTAGGGAAGTCAATAATATGTACAGTCTTGATAGATGTGGGCTGCTAATAACTGGAGTGCTAATGGTTACTTTAGTAGTGTTAACTATTTTGCTTATAGGATGTAGTTACCAAGCTCCTGTTGATCGTCTTAGACCCCCCATTCATATCACACCTGCTACTGATATAGAGAGATTTCACAATTAAAATTTTAAGTTGTTACAGAAAGATGCTTTGAGTGGGATTCTTTCTCCATACATATTTTAGGTTGCCTATATTGATACCATGTACGTGAAGAATTCTTATGTTTAAGCACACTTACCTGCTTCATTAGCTGAGAGTATTACATATCGTCATATTCCTCTCACTTATGGAATCACTTGTAGTATCTTACATAGCCTTTATATATCATCAAGTTACTTGAATATTATTTTTCAAATTGTGATTTAGTCTTTTCAGAAGTTCCAATATACCATCAGAAGTTCCAATATACCATCATTTGAATCCACACCGTAGTGCAAATGAGATGGAAACAATTTGGAGTTTCTTTCAACCTGTAACCAATCTTGACACTTCTTTTGCCCATAGACAGAATTTAACATATTCCATGACTGCATTCATAAAGATTTTCACTCTAATCTAGATATTGATTAGTAGGAAGATAGAAGAAGGTGATTGAAGAGTGAACATCATTGGAAAGTGATGTGGTTAAAGATAAGTGGGTGAAAGAGAAAATTAAACACATGGGGTAGATTTACCAAAGATTTGCACTGTGTTAGTGGCAGAAAAGTGACGCTAGCCAGCATAAATATTTTAACTTAATTAACTTTCCAGGGGAAAAGTACCCTAAAACTAATGCAAAACAGCGCAAAACACTGCTTTGTGTTACATGAGTGGTACATGGGCATTTCCATGGAATCTCCCCTGCCTTTTGATGCAAAACCCTGTCTACAAACAATTGTAGACAAGGTTTAGCACCAAAACTTAATGCCTCTTCAGAGGAGGACTTAGCAGGAGAAATGTTTAAACTTCTCCTTCCTTTTCCGACTTTGCATGCATACTGCACTGTGCAGCACTCATGCAAAGAGGTAAAACTGGTTAAACATGTGTAGGCATAGTATTTCCACAGGAAGGGTACCCTTCTTGTACAAAACCTATGCTAGACTCAGGCACCCACCCTAGCGCTATGGCACTAAGGGATGTGTCTGGCTCACGGCAGCTGAAATCAGCACCAGCTCTAGGGAGAGGGGAGGAGAGGAGAGAACCACATCCACTGTAGATATGGTGCTGTCTGGTATTTGGTCAAAATATCTAAATAAAAATATCGTCCTACCAAAATATCATGTCCAAAATTTTGTGATATGGAAATATCGTCTGCAAGAATATTGTTGTCAAGAATATCGATTCTAAGGTAAGTAATATTGATTTTAAAAAAATCAAAATAATTAATATTGTTTACAAAAATGTAAGCCATTATTACGATGTCAGTCGGACGAGCATCTGACCGACAGCGTAGCAGGAATGGAACCACCAACTATTAGAAAAAGGATGTTTTTAAACAATCCTGCACCATGTGGCAGGCACCATGCATAGCAATGCTCTTATCTTCCAAATACAATGTGATATGGTATCGAATAATGGCACGTGTTTACTGCTACGCTCTTTTCCATCTTTTCCTTTATTACATCCACAGTATTCCCATCAGTTGCATCCTGCTGTCTACCAAGGTCACTTTATGATCATGGAATATATTTATGCGATACTAAACCTGATAGTTCGGCACAATTTTAATAGTGGTCATGATCACTGTATCAGGCTTCCTTAGGAGTAACAGCCTACTGCAGTTCCTTGTCACCATGACTGACACGGCCGGCCATTTGATATCATGTATTTCATGCCTGCTGTTGAATTGCGGTGCTGCTTGCAACTATACGTATGCGTGGCCACGCAAATACCCCGGCTCCGTATGCTTCACATAACGAGGCACGAGGCACTTTCGTACTAACTACATCAAATTGCAGAGTGTAGCGTAATGTTTACAATCAGACTGTATTTG
This sequence comes from Lissotriton helveticus, assembly GCF_964261635.1. Classification (NCBI taxonomy): domain Eukaryota; kingdom Metazoa; phylum Chordata; class Amphibia; order Caudata; family Salamandridae; genus Lissotriton; species Lissotriton helveticus. The sequence continues at coordinate 1,272,632,773 of NC_136059.1, read as the reverse complement.
GTTGCACGGAAGTCTGACAAACCCCGCAGAACCAATCACGCAATTGCGGCCGATCCCCATGGTTACCGGGATGTAATCCACTTCTGTTGTCCATGCCAAATCACGTGACCCGGTTGAGCCAATCACGCCATATGGCTGGGCGAGGCATCGTCTGAGCCAACTATGTTAAAACCGCTCTTTGCGGTCAGGCAGACGAGTTCCGGGACGGAACCTCAGGGCGACCGAGCTTGAATAAGAGGAACCTCTGCTCACACCCAAGGTCAGGCCGTGGGAACGTATCAGGGAGCCTGTCGTCGGGTATCCCGCTCTGACACAGGAAACCCGACGTCATCGGCACACGCCAAACCCAGGTGCTGCTCTTTAACTATCATTGGCACGCTAGTTAAACCCGGGGTATGACACTATATATACCTGCCGCTCACAGAGCCATTTCTACAGCAGGGAGGCGGCGAGGTGATCGGCGTAGGTGTATTCTCGGGAACATCCCCGGCCAATGGTGAGTCCAGCCACGCTAGTCTATCCAGGTCCCAGGGCCACATATGATCTATCTGACCCTCTGGGACATGACTCTTTACTAAACGGAGACCATATTTTGTCTTTCTTTTCTCACAGGCATAGTGTGTCCATAGGGATTCCCCAAAAGTCACCCCCCCCCCTCCCATGGGGATAATCGTCCTTCCCAAAGGGTAAGACTACACATTCAAGCAATTTCAGACCTCAGTAAAATTACTGATAACTGTTATTTCCATATCCCTTGAATTCACGAGTGGATGGAAATAGTTACAAACCAAGACTTATTAATAATTATAAGTTAATACAATATGCACTTCTCTTTTAATATCTCACTACAGGTCCATGAACCCTGGCAGTGGAGATTGATAGTGGTTACTCCCACAGAGTGGCACTACCGAATCGCTTTTCGGTAAGGTTGGAGCCCCCATTACATCTGGTCCTGACGAATGCCATGTACCTATACGGACAAACAGCAGAAACATGTTGACCTATTTCTAAATATTTACACAGCGGTGACGGGATGATAGTATCCTCATTCACCGCACTCTCTATTTTAACTCCGCACAGTCTCCCTTTGAATAAAGGATCTATGGGTGTACTGTGATGGCTTTTTAATGATCACTTTTTCCTTTCTGGGCCCCCACTTACATATATGTGCATCCCTGTCTTCAGGTGCATGCCCGTCCTCCACCAAACGCGATTTCTGGAGGGCGAGGGCTGGCAGATGATGAAGTATGACTCCGGGTGGAGTGTGATGCCAGTCTATCACTTTTTGTGAGATGTCTCACAACCATTAAGCACCTCACCCTTTTTGTTTTGGTTTGGTTTTAAACTGGGAACGGTCTCTATTGTGTGTTCTACAATTAACTGGAGGCTGACCGTCCACCAGCACCCTACGGCCTCTTGTTCCCTCCTCGGGCTACTGCCTGAGAAATGTTGTGATTCCTAGGCACCATGCAGTGCCTGCCATGTGGTGCTGGGATGTTTAGGGGGCACCATAGGCTCTCCCAAGACCCCATAGCAGATGGCAAGGGGGGTAGGGGGCACTGCTAGGGACCCCAAAGTCACTTTCTGTTTGCCTTTTCATGGTGGTTGGACTGCCATGAATGGGCAGGCAGAAAACAACATCGTAATTCCAACGGCAGAGCAGAGGCTGGCTTTGCTGTCATTTTTGGATTATAATTCCGCCCGCCGCCCAGATGAGCTCTGTGAGCCCGTCAGAAGTGGAGAAGAATTCTGCCGCAGATTTCCCTCCAACCACCAGTATCATAATACTGCTGTCGGATGGAAACCTACGATGCCTGACGAGCTGTCGTATGGCTTTCCGCCCGACATCAAATAAGGGCCATAGTTGTTTATAATATTGTTTTTAATTATTGGTATGCTTTTTAGTATATATTTCATATATATATATATATCTATGAGGTACATTGTTTGGATAATTATTGTTTATGTTTTTTAATGTAGTTGATAACATTTTAGCAGTTATTGAATTCAATGTAAATAATTTATGTGATTTTTAGCACTTTAGCAGGTTGTGGGTTTATATCCGTACAGGGTGGGAAGTAATTTATATATAACTTAATGATACATTTTTAATTAATATTATTTATTTAATTGATATTTTATTATGTTAATTATGCAATAAAAAATGTTTTACTTTACATTTTAGGTGCAGGTTATGAGGTTTATAGGGGTACAGGCTGGGAAGCAATTTAATTGTAATTAACTAATACTGAGTTGTTAAATAATATTATTTATTTAATTGATAACTAATTATGTTAAATGTGTAATTATATACTTTGCAATTTTAGGTGTGGGTTGTGGGGTGTATAGGAGTACAGGGTGTGATGTAAATTATGTATAAGTAATTGATATTTAGTTGTTTATTAATAATAATTATTTAACCCCTTGCAGGCTCCCGTCGGACGTTGGCCTACGGGAGCACTACCTCCCTAGTGTTGCCGTCGGCCAACAGCCAACAGAGCCCCGCCCACCCTTTAGAACGCCCGCAACGCGGCAGAAAAACCGACATGGTTAAGACGTTAATGATGTTAAGTGTGTAATCTTTGTTTTATTTTTATTTTAGACTCAGGTTGTGGGGTTGGTAGGGGTACAGAGTGGGAAGTAAATTATTTCAAATTAATTACAATTTTTTTTAGTTAATATTAATTCTTTAAACGGCAATTAATTATGTTACTTGTGTACATTTTATTTTTAATTTTAGGTGTGGGTTGTGGGGTTTATAGGGGTACAAGATGGGAAATAAATTGATTATAAGTAATTGATATTCAGTGTATAATTAATAATAATTATTTATTTGATAATTAGTTATGATAATTGCACATTTACATTTTGATACTCAAATTTTATGTGAGGATTGTAGGTTTTGTCGGGGTATAGGTTGGGAAGTAAATTGATTTTAATTAAATAATAAGTTCATTTGTAATTGAAATTAATTATTACATTGTTCCGTTAAATGTTAGTCGGTGTTGTGTGTTTTGTGGGGGTATATTGTGGGAAGCAAATTAATTATAATTAAGTAATAGCTCATTTTTAATTAATGATCATTAGTTTATTGATAAATATTTATGTTAAGAGTGTAAGTAATTAGTTTTTTAAAGTTAGGTTTTAGGTCGGGTTGTGAGTTTTGTAGGGGTATAGGATGGAAAGTAACTAAAATAAAATTATTTAACACATAGGGGCCGATTCCGATTTGGGAAAAAAAGCGTCCGTCCGAATCGTATCCGGAGCCCTCTCCGTACGAATCATACACGTCCGTCCGAATTGCATAGTACGATCCGTATCTCGTCAATCCGTCCGAATCGTCGCGAACCGTACGAACTGCAAGGCTGAAACCGTACGACATGGTCCCTCACAGTGAACCCTACGATTCGTAAACATGCCGTACGACCTGATGAGTATGATCCGGACCGGGGTATGAGGACACGATTCGTATGGTCCACGTCAGGTTAGGGCGATCCGTACAGACAACCACACAATCACATACACACCATACAGTGCGTACACCCCATGATCGTGGGATACGGTGTGTACACCCCATGATTGTGGGGTACAGTGCGTGCACCCCATAATCGCAGGGGTACGCACCATACCCCTGCAGACATGGGGTGTATGCACCGTACCCGGGGGGGGCCGTTCCGTACCTGTTTCGAGGCGTACTCTGCTTCTACGGACGTTTTGGGCTCCCGTAACAATAAGTGTTGCACGGTGCGTACCCGACACAAATCGTACTTGTTGGGTCTGGAAAACCTGCTTCGAACCGTACGGATGTCGCGTACAGCAGGTTCCAAGGGAGAATCGTGCGGAGATTAGAGTCGTACGGTCTTTGTACGATTCATACGGAGTCCTGCTCCTGGTACGAATCGTACTTCATCGTATGTACGGGGAGGTTGCAGGGTACAATTTGTATGGGAAAAACACTCCGTACGGCTATTCAGAGTGGTTTTTCCCGAATCGGAATCGGCCCCATATTGTTTGTTAATAAAGAATTTTTAAATAAAATTATTTATTTCTGTGAAACATATTTTTGTATTTTAATTATAATATTGTTTCCACTTATTTATGATACATATTTAATGTTGTAATATGTATTTATTTTATTAAATTTTTTGTATAAAATATATTTGTATTTCTTTTTTTACATATTTATATATTGCAATTTGTTTACTATGTTATTGAAATAATTGTATTGTGTTGAAGAGAATTTGTTTGTTTCTAATGTTGCACTGACTGTAGTGGGAATTGTAAATATTAACCCTCCGCATTCCAACTGTATCCTTACTGTTGCACTGACTGGAGTGGGAATAGTACACTGTACCCCTCTGCAATCCAACACTTTCCATACTGGTGCACTGACTGGAGAGGGAATAGTACATTTTACCCCTCCGCAGTCCAACACTTTTCTTACTATTGTACTGACTGGAGTTGGAATAGTACATTTTACCCCTCCGCAATCCGACACTTTCCCTATTGTTGCGTTTCCTGAAGTTGGAGTAGTAAATATTATACATCCTTAGTACAACACTTTGTCTACTAATGTGTAAAATATTGTGGTTGGTAATAGTATATATGTATTAAATGTAAACAATTTCATATTTTATTTTAGATTGCCACATAGAGCAAAGAGCAGAAAAATGCCCTTTGTCTGAAAGTGGCATTTCTGCACTAGAAGTGTTAAATCCAACCTTACCAGCAAAGGGCATCTATCACTGCTATTCCACCAATACCAAACATGATAAAGCTACTTCCCTGGGACCAAGAATTTCCACTTTGAAGCACATAAGGGAATTCCTAATGCTAGTCCATGAGGGGACTCGGCCCCACCACAGTGAAAAACGAAAGAAGCTGTTTTTCACTACCAGGACTTGTAAAGCATACAAGCACATGTCCTGCCCTTTGCTTACATAGCACCCTGTCCTCTGGCTTGCCAAGGGCCGTCCTTAGTGTGACGTTTATGTAATGAAAGGGGAGTTGAAGGCTTGGCACGTAGTTTTAAATGTGAAGTCGAAGTGCCAGTAAACTGCACACACAGGCCATGCAATGGCATCCTGAACCATGGTTAGAGGGCTACTTATGTTGGTGGCACAAGCAGTGCTGCAGGCCCACTAGTAGCATTTAATTAACCGGCCGGGGGCACATGTAGTGCTCTTTACTTGGGACTTATAATTAAATTCAATATGTCAATTGGGTATGAGCCAATGTTCTCATGTTTTAGAGAGAGAGCACATGCACTTTAGAACTGGTTAGGAGTGGTAACATGTGCAGGGTCCTAAAGCCAGCAAAAAGGAGGTCCAAAAGAGAGGAGGAAGGTAAAATGTTTGGGGTGACCCTTTAGAGAGGGCTATTTTACAACAGTGATGGAATGTGAATTTTTTGCAACTGCTTTACGGTTGATAACTGGTTACCGAATCGCTATTTGAGTTTGGTACATGTCAAACTGCCTTTTTGTATTTGCAAATGGAACAAATCTGAGACTTCTTACGTTTGGCTCATGTTCTCTTCCACCAGGATGCAAATGACGCTTATCCAAATGAACAGACTGGATGGGAAGAACACGCTTCTCATATGCAATAGGCCCTGGTTGGTTTAGTATAGCTGCCTGTGGGGGAGGAAAGAAAAAAGGGGTTATAATAGGGGTGTATACAGGGCAGACAATATCTGACCAGTTAGAGCCAAAGAAGAAAGAGTATCATTTACCCTGACTTGGGAACCACAGAGCGCATTATAAAGTGTGCACTATCATCATTACACGTGCTACTATTACCTTGAGAATTAGCTAAAACTGGGGGTGGAACAGGAGCTACAATGACATTGGTTCTAATGCCATTAAATAACCAATTTGGCCAGACTTGCCACTATACTGTCAAGATGATCATTCAAAGGTTTAAGGTAAATTTTTAATATAGTTTCAAATCTGATGCATATTTCATCAGAATTGTTCAGAATAGGTTCAACAGACCATGCGTTATGTAGGGTGTTTGTTGTCTTTGGGCCAGTTAATACCGTCTTTCACACTGTCCCACCTTTTTGCTTTTTAACACAGGGTTCATTAAATGAAGAAGCATCAGCATGATTTGTAAAAACATTATCCCCACTCTCTAAATATGCAAACGAATGAGCAGAATCATACATATCAGGACAATGGACCTCTAGTGCTTCAACCGGTTGAGCACACACAGGTAAATCCCCACTCCCTTTTCCAAAAAGAGCTTCCTTTCAGTCAGCTCTATTTCCTTGAAAGCACCCCAGCTGCATTTACCAGAAAGGTGTCAATGGTAGGACTCGTATTTTCCGCAGCAGAACTACTCATGATCTTTCTCTTGCCCCTGATAAAGGCAGCCGACAATCCAAATTATGTCAATTAAAGTGGGCAAGAGAGGTGGCCCGGTCTCTTTTGGCTGCTGATGGGCCTGCCCTAGGCCTGTTCCTCATCCGAGCACACATCCTGGCGTGTCCTGAGCAACTGGCTTTCAAGCGTGCTTTGAAGCGCTGTCGTGACGTGGCATTCGGGGGCTAAATAGGAATGCAGAAAACTGTGGGATGAAGTCTCACCCCAGCACTTGCCCAACAAACATAAGTGCATCCTGCGCCGCAGGCTTTCACGCATGCTTTATAGTGCTATTGTGACGTGGTGTGTCTTGGCTAAAGAGGAATACAGAATGCTGGAGGATGTAGTGCCACCCTAGCACTATCGAAAAAAATTTATTGCATCCCGTGCCAGGGGATTTCAAGCATGCTTTATAGCACTGTCATGAGGTGGCATGCCTGAGCTAAACAGGAATGCAGAATGCTGGGGGACGAAGTCCCACCCAAGCACTAGTCCAATAAAGATAATTGCATCCTGCTGGCTTTCAAGCGCACTTCATGGCATTATTGTAAGGTAGTAAGGTAAGGTAAATAGGAAGTCAGACTGTTACTAGACAAAGTCCCACCCCAGAACTAGCTCAACAAAGATAATTGTGTGGAGGTGGAGTTTGTAAGATGCTGAAAGGCCAGCAATGCTGCATCTGTATACCTGATAAGAGCGAGGAGATTAGAGGGTTTGTGAAAAACATCAAATATTTGAAGCAGGGTTTGAAAGACTTAGAGGCTACAAGTGAATGGGAAGTGATTGGTAAAGGATTTGCTGCTGTAGGTAACTGGTTCAGCAAAATAGGTAGTGGACTTCAAGGCGCTATATTAAGGCCTGTTATGATCATTGTTAATTTTCATTAATTTATTTGTTTTCTATGTACAAAGGGTTCAGGTCCATGAGTTAAAAGAAATCTGTTTTGGAGGGAAAGGGAATTGATAGAAAGAGTAGTGCTATAGAACTGGAGGAGAGTCAGTGTAAGTTTTAGGATGAAATGAAATATTTGAGAGTTCTAGGCACACGATGTTGAAGACAAGAGGGTTTTGAGATGGTCTCAAGATTAATTTGATTTGTGATGGCTATGATAGCCATCACAGAAGGGGATTGGAGCACTGTCATTTTAGGATCCCCCTTCTATAGATCATTTATATGCATTTACTCGTGGGTCTTATGTTCAATGTGTAAAAACAACAGTTGATGGACAGAATGCAGAACAATGTCATACATTCACTCCAGTACAGAGATCTGGGCCTAAATCCATCGTTTTTTTGCTCACCTTGCCATTCCAGTTTGAACCCAGCCATATCCAAATCAGTCTTGACCCTGTGCCCCATAGGAACAGTCCAGCCGGAACTGCCAAGCCAGGTCCTCCCTGGACTGGAAACAAGCATCCTAGGACCGGGGGGACTGGGGGCGAATGTTATGATTTGTTCTGCATTCCGTTCATCAATTGTGTGTCTTTTGCTTTCTCACCCTAAGTGCGCCAGGTATGCCCAAACGTAGGTCCTGGGCTCACTGTGCCACTGGAATCAAGCTACCCTGGCTGAAGAGGGGTGAAATCCCGAAACCGGTCCTGGGATGCTTGTTTCTGGTCCAGGGAGGAGCTGGCTTGGTAGTTCGGTCTGGACTGTTCCCATTCTGTTTATATTTAACAAATACCAGGCCACTTTTGTGACTATGGAGTTGAATTGAGTCCAGATGAACAAACTCTGAGCTCACTTTGCTGAAGGATTCAACATCTAGTATAAAACAAAAATGTCAGAGGCAACCAGAGGCATTTTAAACTACGTTTTTTCTTGGTCTCAATAGCGTGATTCTTTACTATATCAAAGTGCTCCACTCAAAAGTAGGGTTGAGCCCACCTAGAATGTTTTTCAGCATTCAGGGAGCAGACTCAGTGATAAAGCATGCCACATAGAAATATGTGGATTAGAATCCACTAAAAACAGGAGTGTTCCCACTACTAGTGAGAAAAATGATAACCTAGGAGGCCACCTCTCCTTTTGTTATGAGGGGTGAAGTTAAGCAATTTTTACCGGTGGTCAGCAATGCCACTAATTTCAGCTCACCAGAATTGTTCTCCAGCAGGTGCCAGTCCCTGGTTCTGGATGCCTATCCCATCATGTCACACCAAAGTTCAGACATTGTTGTTACCTCAATGTGACTGTGGCTAGTGGGTGACATAGTTAACAGGATCCATCATACATATCACATGACAGATCAAGTTACACAACAAATGTTGTTGCTGATTTCAAGCTCCTGCCATCTCATGACTGTGACTCACTCAAGTGTCTCAAGATCATCATCTGCCATCATTGGTTTACTATACCAGCTGGAGTGGAGAGAGCTGTGGGACATGCACATTTTGCAAGGCAGGGCTGGGCACTGACACTTCTGCCCCAGTACCCAGTCTAGTTTGGTCCACTTCTTGCCAGTAATCTGCTGTTGCTGTGTTTTTACTTTTGCTCTGTTCTGACCTTGCTTGCCTGCATATAACCTAGTACTGATGCAGTAGGTGTATCCCCAGAACTCGTTGCCCCACTGCTTTTTTGCAGTGAAGCAAAAGGAAAGTAAAATGATAACAGCTTTGCGTGAGGGGGCGGGCCAGGGGAGGAGTGGTAGCACCCTCCTAAGTGTGCAGTGACTGCTTGGCTAGTCCTCTTGGGCCCCACTTTGCGTGTTCTCTAAGCAGGCTGCATTACAGCCTACATGGAGAACGAATGGCTGACAAAATATCGAAAGGCAGAATATCGAGGTACAAATATATCGGAGCAAAAATATCGATGTCAACAATATCGACATCCTATCTACAACAAGGTAAGTACAAAAATATCGGAAAAAAAATATCGATGTCAAAAATATTGTTTTAAAAAATATATAGTTTAAAAAAAATATGTAAAATAAATTACATAATTCTTAAAAATATAATAAACATAGTGAAAAATATGTTATAATATTTAAGATTAACAAGTAATATACATAATGTAATAAAAAAATGAATTAAACATATACATCTAATATATAATATATAATATATATACTTACTTAATAATCAGTTTTAATAATGATTTTATTTGGTTATAAATCATTAAACATTTTATAAATTACAAATTCATCTATACACATAAAATGTTAACATAAATAAAAAGTAAATAATTATGCAAAACAAATTAAAAAAATTAAATTTACTTTTAATATTTTTAAAATCAATTATATACTACATTAGCTAAAACAATACAAAATATATTAAATAACAGAGGGAATACAATACTATTATAACTCCAAAAAAAACAACAGTAAGAAAAATGTTGGATAGCGTAGGGGTAAAAATGACTATTCCTACTCCAAAGAGTGCAACAGTAGGGAAAGTGTTGCATAGCGTAAGGGTAAAAATTACCATTCCAACTCCAGAGGGTGCAACAGTAGGGAAATGTGTTGGATAGCGTAGGGGTAAAAATTACTATTCCCACTCCAAAGAGTGCAACAGTAGGGACAGTGTTGGATAGCGTAGGGATAAAAATTACTATTCCCACTCTAGACAGTGCAACAGTAGGGAAAGTGTTGGATAGCGTGGGGGTAAAAATTACTATTCGCACTCCAAAGAGTGCAACAGTAGGGAAAGTGTTGGATAGCGTAGGGGTAAAAATTACTATTCCAACTCCAGAGAAAGCAACAGAAGGGAAAGTGTTGGATAGCGTAGGGGTAAAAGTTACTATTCCCACGCCAAAGAGTGCAACAGAAGGGAAAGTGTTGGATAGCGTAGGGGTAAAAATTACTATTCCCACTCCAGAGAGTGCAACAGTAGGGAAAGTATTGGATAGCATAGGGGTAAAAATTATTATTCCTACTCCAAAGAGTGCAACAGTAGGGAAAGTGGTGGATAGTGTAAGGGTAAAAGTTACTATTCCAACTCCAGAGAGTGCAACAGTAGGGAAAGTGTTGGATAGGGTAGGGGTAAAAATTATTATTCCCACTCCAGCGAGTGCAACAGTAGGGAAAGTGTTAGATAGCGTAGGGGTAAAAATTACTATTCCCACTCCAGAGAGTACAACAGTAGGGAAAAAGTTAGATAGCATAGGGGTAAAAATTACTATTCCCACTCCAAAGAGTGCAATAGTAGGTAAAGTGTTGGATAGCGTAGAAGGTAAAAATAGCATACTTTTTTTTAATGAATTATTAAATACATCTAAACTATTTACAAATACCAATAAATAATTATTAAAAACATAACTACCAATGAATAATTAGGTAACAATAAATTAATAACTAATACCATTTAATAATAATTAATAAATATTAATTTCAATTAATAAACAGTGAACAAAAATTTTTTTCTTATCACTAAAGCATTCTTATTATTAAAAAGTAAGTACCAATTAACTAATACTAAACAATTGAATCATTTGTTAAACCAAAAATTGTAATTGCCAATTAATAACTACTTATTAATATATAAATTAAAAATATCAATACATATTATTTAGTATTATTTAATTACCAATTAATAATTAAACAACAATAAATCAATGTCATAACCAAACAAGTATACGTTTAAATAATTACCAATTAATAATTAAAATACAATAAATTATTTATCAATACCAACTATAAATGTAATAACTACTTAATTACATATCAATTACTTTACACACTATTCCCCTATAACCCACCACAAACTCCAATAATAAAATAACAAACGTAACATAATTATCAATTAATCAATTAAATAAAATTAATTACTAACTAATAAAAATGAAATACCAATTAATAATTAATTAACAATAATATAATTAGCAAAAACAATGAATGAAAGTAAATTATTACTTAATTACATTCAAATTACTTCCCACCCTATTCCCCTATAAACCCATAACCTGCTACAGAACATAATTATCAATTAATCAATTAATGAAAATAAATTACCAATGAATACAAATTAATTACCAATTATTTAAAATTAATTTATAATTCCGAAAAATTAATAATTAATTTAGTATAATTAAATTACTTCCAATCCTATTCCCCTATAAACCCACAACCCGCTACGGTACTAAAATACAAAATTTACTTAAATTACATAAAAAATAAAATAAAATACATATTAAATACATAATAATATACATAAAAATCATATAAAAATCGAAATTAGTAACATCGATATTACTAACATCGATATTACTTACATCGATATTTAGCAAAATCGATGTTACGTAGCTTCGATATACTGTCCCTTCGATATTAAAATATTTATATTTTTGTAGTTCGATATTAAAATATCGATATTTTGTCTGCCTACCATGGAGAACATGCCTGGCCCCCAATCAGTGTCTGAATGCCAAAACATGGCGCTCAGACCAATCACAACGCTGCTAATCAGCATTGTGTTTGGCTGACTGGGAGCATGGGTGTGCTTCCTGTTGGGGCAGAGCGAGGGAGGATTACAGAGGCAAGAAAGTGGCGAAAAGGTACGATTTTTTTTCCCCTGCTTGCCCTGCGTCCTCCCCCCGCCTTCTCACCCAACCTCCCACACCCCCCCCCCGTCCCGCCTCCCTACCTCTGATCCGTGCTGGCCACCGATGAGAACTTGGTGCTGCATTCTGCAGAAAGCTGCCTGCAGCAATGCATGCCCTGCTGCAAGAGCCCAGAGTTGGTGAGCTTCCCCTGAAGTGAATTATGGCAACAAGGGCTAGAGGAGACCTACTGTGACCACTAGTGCTTGTTAGAACCAATGTCCAGCTGCCTGCAACACGAGCAATGCACTACCACATGCATGCTGACATCAACGGGTTAGGGCTGATGATGCTGCGCTCCACACTACACTGACACAACAGTGTTTCCAGGTGACAGGGTAGTGGTGGGCACTATTTGTGTCGGCTCTATGCCGCAAACACTCACAGAGTGCACTGTGAAACTCCACACCATGATGTCGCCTGAACGGCCGAGCAGTGACCAAACCTGTAATGGACCAATTGGACTCCGACATCCCAGCAGTGCCATTTGGCCTGAACCCCAAACCTCAAGTCCTTTACAATTTGCCTCTTTTACAAGAACAGACAACTGCGAAGAGATAAGTGAGGATTTACAATTCAAATTGTGTTTAAAATTAGGTGGAGAAATGTTACATAATGGGTTGGCTATCTCCTACCGCAATCCATGGCTCCTAACACCAAGTGATGCAAACGTGGAGGATTGAAATGCGTGGGAACGGACAGGTGGGGAATCTAATACGTTTTTACTTGTGTTTGTCTACAATGCTTGCTACTGTACATTTTGAAATGATTTAGAATGTAAATAGCACCTCTTACCAAACTCAATGATCCGTGAAGGTCCAGTGTGTGTTTCAGCAAGCGGTCGTTGGTAGTGTGGGCTTCACAGTATTAAGTCCTCATTCTCCCCCCCTCCCCCGCCCCCCCTCATATATGTTGGGGAGTGACCAGGGCAGGATCTGTGGGGTGGATAGGGCAAGAGTGGGTGCCCTATTTTAACCCTTGAATGGAATCACGTATGAGACTGTTTAAAGAAACACAACAAGATAGGTTAGGCAACTGTTGCCAACAGGAAAGTGGGGGAAATTAATACAGTATGGAATGCATTAATGAAGAAAGGCACACTGACACATACGCAGCGTCATGAGAGCATTTTAAAGCCATTGGCACTTTACCTCATGTGGGAATTCCTATTCATCATACGTCGCTTTCATCACTCTCGAGCATAAGTGAGACGTTTAAATAGATGTGAGCGCCCTTACAGTTTTCCCGTTTAGCCAAAAAGAAATACCATAACTCGCCAAACTGTCAGACACACTGATATAAAAATGCGGAGTAAGAAACGCAATGCAAAAAAATACATTTAGATGAACTCAAAAAATTACAGTAGCCAGTGAAGGAAAGAAAGGTCCTGTGCAGGCCGAATGCCACCCCTCCATGACAGGTAGAATCACAAAGCCCAGCTCTACCTCCTCAGGTGGTATTACATAAACCCTGAGTTTAACCTCATTCTGTCTTTCGGCTACAGGCTCAGCTCATTATCCATTTAGGTCAGGCGAAGGGTTGCAGCGCCGCAATGCATTTGTTTTGCTCTGCTCATTCGCACTTAAGAGGTATTTTTGCTACTTACACAACAGAAATCAGGGGGCGTTCCTGCTCTCATCCCAAACTGATGTGCACGCAATGAATGCTTAAGGACAGGCAGAAATATGAACGCCCTAGTAGTTCTGAAAAAGATCCAATGCAGGCCTTGTTTATTGCACCCCTGCCAGGGCAGTCCATCACAAGCGAACTGCAGAACCTGCATCTCAGATCCCCATGTACGGCCCCCAAGAGAGAGGACATTTCTTCTCCCAGGACTCTACACAGAGAGAGCAAACCGGAAGAAGTTTAATAGGTACCATTTCGGCTGCTTGTTGGCTGACTGATCTCCAAGTCGCAGCTTCAGGTACATGATGAGTAATCAAACATCAGTCATTAGAAATATGCTTAATTTATGCCGACCAATTTGCACTACCTGGAAGTGGCAGGGAAGTGAATGAGTACAAAAGGCTTGATGCTTATACATTGTTTTGCTCACATAAGTAAACATTAAGGTTCGGATTCTGAGTTTGTCAGAATACAGGGGCTTTTTATTGCACCAGAAAAGAATACCATGTGGTACCTTTATTTATTTGAAGTGATAAATAAAGCCTATTGCGAGTTTCTGAGAAATAACATGATGAGTTTCGGGGCTTAGTGCAACAAAATCCACATGAAACGGTAAGTACCGAACACTTTTCCCCAGGTAATTTCCAGCAGGTTTGACCTGCCGAAATTGAACATAGTGTGAGATATTTAACACATATGGTAATTACCAGATGCGGTAAATACTACACATTTCATAATTCGTACCCCTGAACAAATAGGGGTTTAAGCAGGGGCCAAAAAACACTGACCCACTTGTAATCAGGGCCAATCAGGTGAACTGACTGAAAAATCTAATGGTTCACGCTGGGAGTGTTTTCCATCGTATTTATGTTAAGCAAATACCAAGCCTCTGCTGTAAATATGGAGTTGTGTCAAATCAGCTGGAGAACACTCTGTACTCACATCGCTAAAGGATGCAGCAGCTAGGGATACAAATAAATAGGTTTTTATTAAGAGGGTCACAGAAAGTAAAACAATTAACGTCACCTTTTGCCTTCTGAAAGAGCTATTGCGCCATTAAGTCAGTTGTGTTTTATAAAGCAAGGCAGGCAGTGCAACCCATGAGACCTGCACATGTCAGCTTTTAGCTAATTTCTTTATAGGCCGTTGTCTGCATCCTCATAAAAATACTATCGCTTTGTCGTCCGCCAAAAGCTGAGGCCGTCAGAACTCCTGCTTGGCTACTCCCTTCTTGTATAGTTATCTAGCGTACAGCACTAGGGGTTATGGAAATTAGCCACTGACATTTCTGCCTCTATTTATAGTGACATGGGAATGCAAACTGAAAACCTGTAGGCGCCTGCAAACTACTTCTATGCAAATAAGGAGATATTTGTACGACCATTTCATTTAGCGCCTCGCAATTTGCGACAAATTGCGAGTTGCAAATTGTGAGGCGCTAAATAAAATGTACAACAGTGTGGTTAATGAGCCTCTCGCAAATTGCGAGCCCATTGGGAAAGCCAGCAGCACTCCCAGGGATGGTGGACTGCTGGGCTCAGCAGACCACCATGTTTAGGGCTGCTTTTAAATAAAGCAATTTTTTGAAATGCAAAAAAAAGAAAAATTAAACGTTTTTGTTTCTTTTTTTAAGGGCAGGCAGTGGTCCCTGGGACCAGAAGCCTACATGACTTGGATCACATCAGCTGTGTTGACCAGACCACAGACTGTACATTAGTCACAGAAAGAAAAGGACACAATTGATTTAGGAGGACCACAGAAAAGTAGTGAGAGGTTTAGGCCAGACTCTGAGAAGACACATGCAATGGCATCCATCAGCCCTGCTGTAGAAGGATAGGATGAGACAAATGAAGTGTAACAAGTAATAGAGGTTTGGCAGGGGCGGCCTTAGGCATGTGCAAGCTGTGCACCTGCACAGGGCCACCAAACCCCAGGGGCCACCACGCCAATATATATCCTTAATATAATAATCCTCTGAGGATGGATATATATTTGCGTGGCGACCCCTGGCAGGGATTTGGCGACCTACGGCTCTGTTCCACTTCCCAACACCCTGACTCCCCCCCCCCCCCTCTTCACTGGCCTCCGCGCTCCGCCCGGCCCGGACCCCCTCTTCCGGGGCCCGCTACTTACGCTCCCTGCCCAGGGCCACCATGAGCCTAGATCCGCCCCTGGGTTTGGTCACTGACAGAGCAGCAATCTTTGAGCATCTGCTGGAGGACCTACCATCGAAAATCCTACCAGGCACAAGTTGAGTGCCCTACTACACTTGTGGCACTCCAGAAGGAAGCCCAGAATAGGTAAGCAAGGGAGTGGTTGGAATGTACTATGCCAGACGGGAGGATAGACTGCTTTACAGTAGCCTGTGAATCCTGAGCCTGAAGCTAACAAAAGGTTCATAGTTCCCACATTTACACAGAAATTCCTGTTGTAACTGAGAACAATGTTGCTGTTAAAAAAGATCGGTGAAATTCACTCAAAAAGCACAGTTAAAAGTTAGCGTACTTGTCCCTGCAAAATAACTGTTAATATGGAACATGGAATGCAGAACCTGAAACATCTATCTATCTATTTTTGTATGTATCTATGTATGTATGTATCAATCTATGTATGTATGTATCTATCTATGTATCTATCTATCTATCTATCTATCTATCTATCTATGTATCTATCTATCTATCTATCTATCTATCTATGTATCTATCTATCTATCTATCTATCTATCTATCTATCTATCTATCTATCTATCTATCTATCTATCTATCTATCTATCTATCTATCTATCTATCTATCTATCTATCTATGTATCTATCTATCTATCTATCTATCTATCTATCTATCTATCTATCTATCTATCTATCTATCTATCTATGTATCTATCTATCTATATACCTGTCCGTCTATCTATCTATCTATCTATCTATCTATCTATCTATCTATCTATCTATCTATCTATCTATCTATCTATCTATCTATCTATCTATCTATCTATCTATCTATCTATCTATCATGTCATCAGTGATGTCACTGACCATGTCATGAGTAATGTAATATGTGAGGTCATAAGCAGTGCATTGTGGGGGCACAAGTTATAGGCAACTCAAGTAACCATAACTGCTGAATTTCGCTGCTTTTGTACAAGAGAAATCTGAGCCTAACTATAAGGTCCCTTTTTTTTCAGAAAACCTCTAAGGTTTTCCAAAATCTATTTCCTAACTATAATGTCCCTGTAACCTTTGTTTTTTAAGTGCATTTACATGGCTTTTTAACTGGTAGTGATGTTTGTGGAGTGGTGGAGAAAGGGGTGGGGCCTCGGGCCAGCTCTCGAATCTTGCTGTGTAGGACTTAGTGGAGGTAACAGGAGGGCTTCTGGGCCCCTTAGAACCCTCAGGATCCAGGAGAACATCATCCCCCAACAAGTAGTGCACCAGGAGGAGCATTTGAAGAGTGGTTGAGAAATGGGGCATGGCGTTTGAAGACCTCTCAGCAATTCCTCTGTGTGGGACATGCTGCAGGTAACAGAAGGGCATGATGGCCCTCGAGGACACTCTAGAGCCAAGGGGACTTCATCTCCAAACCAGCAGTGCACCAGGAGGCGTGTTTGTAGAGTGGTGGAGAAAGGGGGCGATGGCTTAGATAACCCCTCAGCAATTCCGCTGTGTGGTACTTACTGGATGGAACAGCAAGAGTAGTTGGCCCCTAAGGAACATCTGGAGGAAAGGAAACTTCATACCCCAAGCAGCAGTGCATCAAGAGGAGCATTTGTAGAGTGGTAGATAAAGGGGTCTCCGAAAACCTCTTAGCAACCCTGCTGTGTGGTACTTACTGGAGGTAACAGGAGGGGTTCTTAGTCCACAGCGACCCTCAGCATCCATGGGAACCTAATCCTCCAACCAGTAGTGTACCAGGAGGTGCATTTCAGAGTGGTTGAGAAAGGGAATGGAGCCTCTGATGAGGACTGAACAAGCCTGTTGTGGGGGACTCACTTGTGGTAACAATGGGGGTTCTTGGCCCCCAATGACCTTCAGCACCCAAGGGGACTTCATCCCCTAACCAGTAGTCGCACGAGGAGGTGGACTTGCAGAGTGGGTGAGAAAGGGGCGGGCCCCGATGAGGTCTGAGCAATCCCGCTGTGGGGGACTTACTGGAGGTAACAGGAAGGGTTCCTGGCCCCCCAGTGACCCTCAACAGCCAAGGGGACTTCATCCCCAACCACTAGAACACCAGGAAGCACATTTGCAGAGTGGTTGAGAAAGGGGGCTTGGCCTCCAATGAGGCCTGAGCAATCCCACTGTGGGGGATTACCTGTGACAATAAAAGGGGCTCTTTGGCCACCAACGATACTCCTCAGCCAAGGGGACTTCTTCTCTCAACCAGTAGTGCACCAGGAGGTACATTTGCAGAGTGGATGCGAAAGAGGTGGGGCCTGCCAATGAGGACTTAGCGAATCCACTGTGGGGAACTTAATTTTGGAAAAAATAGGGGTTCTTCTACCCCGATGATTCTCATCAGCCAGGGGGTCTTCCTCCTCCTAAGAGCAGTGCACCAAAAGTTGTGTTTGCAGAGTGCTAGACAAACGGGGCAGGGCCTCTGATGACTTCTCAGCACTCTCACTATGTGGGACTGACTGGTGGTAAATGGAACGGTTCTTGGCCCCCAAGTACCAACATCATCCAAGGAGACTTCTTTCCCCAACCAGTAGTGAACCAGGAGGCATGGTTGTAGAGTGGTGGAGAAAGTGGGCGGTGGCTCAGACAAGCTCTCAGCAATCCCACTGTGTGGATCTTAATGGTGGTAACCAGAGAGGTTCTTGGCCCCCAACTATCCTCATCATCCAAGGTGACTTCATACAGTGCTAGACAAAGAGACCAGGGCTTTTGAGTATCTCTCAACAATTCCACTGTGTGTGACTTACTGATGGTAACAGGAGGGGTTCTTGGCCCCCAATGACCCTCAGCATCCAAGGTGGCTTCTCCCCAACCACTAGTGCTCCAAGAGGCATGTTTGCAGAGTGCTGGACAAAGAGGATGGGGCCTGCAATGAAATCTCAGCAATCCCGCAATGTGGGAAATACTGATGGTAACAGGGGGAGTTCTTGGCACCCAAGGACCCTCAGGATGGAATCTGAAGAGCTTTCAGCAAACTTGCTGTGTGGTATGTACTAGAGGCTAGAAGAAGGATTGTTGGCCCTCAAGGGCCCCCAGGATTCAAGGGGACTGCATCTCTCAACGAGTAGTGTGCCAGGAGGCCTATTTGAAGAGTGATGGAGAAAGGGGGCGGGGCCTCCGAAGATCTCTCAGCAGTCCTGCTGTGTGGGACGTAGGGGAGGGAGCAGGAGGGGTTCTTTGTCCACAAGGTCCCTCAGCATCCAATGGGACTTCATCGCCTAATGAGTAGTGCACCAGGATGCACAATTGCAGAGTGGTGGAAAAAGGCTGCAGAGCCTCCGACAAGCTCTGAGTGGGTCCTAATGGTGGTAACAGGAGAGCTTCTTGGCCCCCAATGACCCTCAACAGCCAAGGGGACTTCTTCCCCCAACCAGTAGTGTAACAGGAGGTGTGTTTGCAGAGTAGTGGAGAAAGAGGACGGGTCCTCTGACAAGCTCTCATCAATCCTGCTGTGTGGACTTACTGGAGGTAACAAGAGGGGTTATTGGCCCCCAACAACCCTCAGAATCCAAGGAAACTTCAATCCCCAGCCAGTAGTTGACACGGAGTTGCATTTGCAGAGTGGTTCAGAAAGGGGGTGGGTCCTCCCATGAGGTCTGAGTATTCTTGTTGTGAGGGACTTACTTGTGGCAACAATTGGGGCTCTGGTCCTCAACGACACTCAGCAGCCAAGAGGACTTCACCCATCAATCAGTAGTGCACCAGGAGGCACATATGCAGAGTGGTTGAGAAAGAGGTGGGGCTTCTGAAGAGGTCTAAGCAATTCCACTGTGGGGGACTTACATTTTGCAAAAATAGGGGTTCTTGGTGCCCAACAACCCTCAGCAGCCAAGGGGACTTCATACTCCAACCAGTAGTGGACCAGGAGGCATATTTGCAGAGTCATTAAGAAAGGGGGCAGGGCATCTGATGAGGTCTGAGCAATCCTCTGTTGGTGACTTACTTGTGGCAACAATAGGGGTTCTTGGAACGCAACGACTCACAGCAGCCAAGCGGACTGCATCCCCCAACCAGTAGTGCACCAGGAGATGCATTTGTAGAGTAGTTGATATAGATGGCGGTGCCTCTGCCTAAGTCTTGCTCTGGCGATTGGAGCCATGGAGTCACCACAGGGTGGAACCGTGGAAGGTCCGCGCCCCTAAATATACAAATTTGATTTTCTTTTAACATTTCAAAAACTATGGAATGGAGTTACACCAAACTACTCAAAGGCATTACTCTGGACCAAGATCTACCTTCCTGTCAAATTAGGTGTATTTCTGTTCAGTGGTTCGGGATGTTGAGCTCTTCAAAAACCCTATAGTAATTTACATGGGGGAAACCACATTTCGGAACCCCCCCTTTTCTCAACCCCCACTTCACGGATCACCCTGAAAAATCTCCGGCAGCATCGGAAGTGAGCGTCGCATCTATTTTCCAAATTCCGCGAGCATTCATCAAATGGCACCAAAGCTTTAGGGAACTGAAAACGGCTTTTAACAGATATTAGATTAAAACTATAACTACCTTTAGTCGCCAGTGGGTAGATATAGTTAGGATACAGTTTCCTTAGAAAGAGTGTTTTTTCATTTGCCAGTAACTTTGGTGTCATTTGGTGAATACTCAAAAAACTTTCAAAACCAGTTTGCAACTCACTTCAAAACATGTTTTCTCCTTGTTAATTTCCATAGGAACTTTAGACACGGCTAGAAACTGAACTGCTAAACAGAATTACAACAAATTTGGCAGAAAAGAAGCTGTTGGTCCAGAAAGCTCCCTTTTTGAGATTTGGTGTAAATTCATTCAGTAGTTGTGGAGAAATGTAAAGAAACCCCCAGATGTATATAGAGGGGTGCGGAGGATCTGCGAACCCTCCCGATCTCATGCTTATATATGAATTTCTGCCAACACTCCATACCAGGAAGTGTAAACGAAGTGACTTTGCTTGGTCCGAATCCTAATTTTTTTTTACAAAAAATGTTTTAAAAAAATAGAGGCAGGGTAGAAACACCCCAACCCCCTAGGCCTCTTCTGCGGATCCTGCTGAAATCTTTTAAAAAATTAAGTGCTGTCTCCCGTGCTTGGTTAATTGTCAGCCTCCAGGTGGGCCAGGTCATGGGGCCAATTACTTAATAATTGACGGGGGTGCACAGGGCCTCCCTCTGAGGATGAATATTGCCCCAGGGACCACCACCTTCCAGGGCTTATTTAATTATAATTGGATGGGGCCTCATTAACGCCAGTCCTGGGGACCACCACCTCCCAGTGGCTCTCTCTTTAAACAAAGCGGGGAGTCTGCACACCCCACTGCAGCCCCAGCGAGCACCCCTGCCTGGGGCTTTAATTTTAATTGATGCTGGGGGCACGTGGAACCCCTGCCACCCCGGGGACTACCACTTTCCCGGGACTTTTGTTAATTTCAATGGGGGGGGGCCACCTGGCCCCCACTGGCCCGGGGCCTACCCCTTCCCCAGGATTTAATTGATGCTGGGGGCCGCATGCCCCCGCAGCTCAGGGGACTACCACCACCCTGGGCCAAAATTGAAGACGGGCCCTTCGTGGAGCCAATAATGGCCCTGGGGACAGCCACCCCCCAGGGGCAGCTACTTTCTAAGTCCCAGGGTGCCCATTCCCAGGACATAACTGTTTGCTATGGCTTGGCAGGAGCTTTACCGCTCCCACCAAGCCATAGCAAACTGTGCTCTGCTTTCAGCAAGCGAGAGCATTAAGAATGCTCTTGCTTGCTGGAAGCAGAGCACAATTGCTGTTACAGAGAGGGAGCTGCATGTTAGCAGCTCCCTCTCTGTAAATGCCATCTCCCGCAGTAGGCAGGGAGCCGGTAGGAATCGGGTGGTCTTAAGATTCCTCCAGCAGTCTCCTAAGTGGGTGCCCTAGGTGAAACCAGGCCACCCACAACAGAGGCCGCACACCGGGGATGGGTTCCCCGTGGCCACATTAGGCACTGGATGGGGTTCACACTGCCCCCCCTTTCACTGTAATTTAAAAAAGGCCTGGCCCGGCGGTTGGGGTCCTAGGGCCAAAAATGGCCCAAGGAAGAGGGGCCACGCTGCCCCCCTCCCTGGATAAAAATGTTTTAAAAACGGCAAGTCGTTCTGCCCTCCTGGAGCACTACTAGTTGGGGGATGTAGTTACCTTTCCTCCCAAGGGACCTTGGGGGCCAACGAACCCTCCTGTTACGTCTGGATTCTTGTTTCCAGTCCAGGGAGGACTTGGCTTGGCAGTTTGGTCCGGACTGTTCCCATGAGGCACGGGGTCAAGACTGATTTGCATATGGCTGGGTCCAAGCTGGGGTGGCATGGTGATCAAAAGAAAGATGGATTTAACCCAGATCTCTTGGCTGGGGGTGAATGTATGATTCATTCAGCATTCCGTCCATCATTTGTTTTCGTAGCACAAGATCCAACCAGTCAGCTAGTGGTTGTACACTGGGCCCTAGACACGATTTGAGGCCAGCTGCGATGGAGCACAGGTTGGATACAAAAAGCGGGTTGGACATGCTTAGGGATTTTACCATGAGACTTAGGGGCCGATTACGATGTCAGTGGGACCAACACTGATGGCACGTTGGTGTTGGTCCCATTGACATCTTTAACTGTGTTCAGACTGCCACGTTACGATGCTGCCGATCTGACTGCATTGCCCCAGGGAACGACCGACAGCTTCTGACGGGCTCAAGGAGTGCAGGGATGTTTGTAAACATGCCTCTTTGCATTGAGCCTTGTGCTGTGGTCCTTTATCGGGCTGCAGCAAATGTCTCAATGCAAAGAGGCATGTTTCTGACTGCCTCCACGGGGGTCGGATCCTAATTTGGTGGGCAGGACCACCGACTTCCCATCGGTCGGTACCGTTCCCACAACAATGTGCCATCAAAATCAGCCCCCTAGTCTCTAAAATGGAAGTCCACAATTTTCAGCCGGGCAAGGCAGAAGGTCATGGCTGAGGAGGAATTCATGCGATCAGAGTGCTATTGGACACAGTCCCACCGAAGCCATTGGCTTTTGGTGGGAAATTTCATCTGCCAGCCTCTTTTGCCACTTTCACCCAGTCAAGACTTCTGCGTTTACACTTAGTAACTTCTTTGTAGCACAACATTCTTCAGCTGGGTAAGCAGCAGGCTGTAGCCAAAGAGTACTCCATGAGGTGGATACCTTTGCCGCAAGGTCCGACGAAATAGGATATGCTGTTGTGGAGTAAGTCCAAGTGGATGTAAGCTGAATCATCAGCCCAGTGAGTTGGCAATATTTCCTTGGTTCTCCGGAGGCCTTGATGTTGAATAAGTATCAAAGTCCAGAATGTCAGGAGAGGTAGAAGAAGTCCAGTGAGATACAGCCAAGGGTTCCAGGACCTCAGGAATAGCACTTGGGGGCCTGGGCTTTCTCCAGAAAGGTTTTGTTGAAACTGGTCAGCTGGGCAGTTGCAGGCAAAGGCCTCTCATAGCTTGTTGTTTCCCTGTAAATTGAACAAGAGGTCACCCGTATGACCCTTGGAGTCAACTTCTTTGTCTGGTGAATAGGAGAGAGACAGTTCAGCCCTACAATGCTCAACTCAGGTCACAGACAACAGGTTTTGGTCTCTTCTAACCTTCTCTAGAGTCACTAATGTTCTGAAGAAGCTACCAGGGATGCCACATTTATGCCTACACTAGCTTGTGGCCCTCCCTAACCAATGTGGCAAATGTTCCTAGGGGTAACCCTACCCACCTTTTCAGCAGTTTCTGTCTTCACTACTGCAAACACTTTCACAGTGCCTCTCATTCCTAAAAAAAGGGTGCAACCCCTCTCCCTTTGTACAGAACCTTGGTGCCCAACCAGAGATGTAATCAGGGCAATGAGCAGCCCCTCCTCTGTGATCAGTCCAAACAGTTCTCAGTGAAATTCCCCACTTACAGAGATTGGGGCCTACCTGACCTGACAGAAGAAACAAAAGAAGGGGCATGGCAGTCCCTTTGAAGTAAATTACATTTCTTGCTACAGCCCAATTGGTGATTCTTACAGAGGAGTAAAAACATAAAATTAGTATGTCCTACATTTATATCATGTGCCTTGCCTTGTGGGCTAGAAGGCCTACGTAGGGGTGACTTATTCATATTTAAATAAAATGTTTTGAACTGTCAAAAGGTTTTTTCTTTGAGAGATCGAATTGCAGTTTTTTACTCTACTCCAGTCAGACTACAATGATAGGCTTGAAACAATGCCTGCACTGCCATTGTAGATGATGGCACAATAGGTGCTGCAGTCTACTAGTGGCATTTAACTTCCAGTCCCTGGGTACACTTTGTACCATATACTAGAGACGTATAGGCAAGTAAAATAAACCAACTAGGAGTATGCCAACAGAACCAAGTTAAAAGGAGGTGCCCTTGCACGTTACCACTGGTTAACAAGGGTAAAGTACACAGAGTTCTGGAACAATAAAAACAGATCGGAATACATTCCAAGGGTACATCATACAAATGATGGTCATTCCATACAAAACAGAACAGAAAGGACCATGAAGCCACAGAACTAGGATCAGAGGGAAAAATGTAGCCAAATAAGGTAGGGGAAGTTAATTTGCTGAATCTGGGGCTGCAAAGAATGCAGCAGGAGTTTGACCATAAAAAGGAAGGAGAGATGAGCACATAGGTAAGCAGCATGCAGGTAAACCAAGAGGGGCTGGAAGGTAGAGAAGAGAGTGGTGGAAGTAGGGCTAGAGTAGTCAGAAGGAAATAGGAAGTACAAGATGATATATCAAGTGAGGATGGTGAGGATATGCTGAATGCAGTTCAGGAAAGATTAAAAACGTAGTTTACAGCTTATTGTGGATTTAATATTGGGTCTCCGAGGTTTCTGATAATTACAACTGATTCCATCTTCTAAGATTAAAAACTTGGGATTCTTGTTAGATCACATGCTATCTATGAAGCGTCAGGTGACCAAAGGGATTGCCACTTGCCTTGCTGTGCTTAAGTGGCTAAGAAAGATTATTTGGATGATCCGCATTTCAGTCCATCAGACTGTGATCCTGGCCCTAATCTTATCCAGATTAGATTATGGCAATATGTTATACCTGGGCACTGACAAGGCAACAGTTCTTTGGCTGAAGGTAGTACAGAACGCAGCCTTTCTAAAATTTACCTCGGTCTCTCATCTCCCGCATGAGCTGCACTGCCTCACCCTATCTAAACACGTCAAATTCAAAGCCTTATGCTACTTGTTCAACGCTAAAACCGGATGGTGGTTTCCTATCAGCCCACTCGAGATCTGAGATCTCTGAATCTGGCCTTGTTTAATGTGTACAGATTTCACTTGGCCTGCAGGGGTGTTCCCTTTCTTACTTAGGCCCAAAATTATAGAATTCTCTTTCCGAACATTTGAGAACCTGTACATCAATACATACTTTCTGCAAGGGTTTGAAGACCTGGCTCTTTTAGGCTGATGTACCCAAAATTCCCAATCTTATCACCTCTGCGCTGGTAAACCCCTGGGGGTAGCTGTGCACATTATACATTTTTTAAATAATATTTACTGGTCTACAGAAAGGAAGTTACAAATGGAATGTGCTTCTCTGGAGTAAGACTGTAATGTAGCGTTACGGATTTTGAACCTTTCTATTTCCACTTTTACGTTATATTTAGAGTTTGGTGGACAGATTACTCCAGCACAAATGTGACGGATATCCCGTCCACCTTATGATAAGTGCATTACATCATATGGCACTTGTAATAAGGCAGGATATCCCTCAGGTTTGAGATGGAAAAGCCCATCCACCAAACACTAAATAAGGGTCATAGGGGCATATTATCAAGGGGGTTTATCTCCGCTTTTTTGGCTTTAAAAGCCAAGAAAGCGGAGATAAAATGATCTCCCTATTACCTAGCTGTCGCTAACACCAGTTAGCGACAGCTAGTAGGAGATAACGACCATCTTGGGCCCCACTTTGCATGTCAGTGATATTTATCACTAATGACATGCAAAGTGGGCGTGCCAAGATGTTAGCGACTGGAAACAGTCGCTAACATCGCTATCTCCTATTACCAACTTTTGGAGATATTTGCGCTAAGCGCGAATATCTCCAAAAACTAACACCTGCCCTGAGCAGTTCTTAGCCATGTTATCCAATGGGAGGTGGATAACATGGCTAAGAGCATTAGCTCGGTAATGCATGAATATCGCTGACTTTTCAGCGATATTCATGCATTGCGGCCGTTGTTTATCGCATTTGCGATAAACCTTGATAATAGCAAGGTTTATCTGCGATAATTTCTGACGATGCTTAGCGTTAAAAAATTCGTTGCTAAGCATCGTTAGCGATAAATATCGCTTAACGTTGGTAATATGCCCCATAGTCTCCTCAGATACTTTATTGGCACTGAAATCTTAGAAAATGAGGTGAGGTGTTCTAGTTGCTGATTTTAACACTAACTTAAAAGTGGATCACACAAAATTATTGCACATACGTTTCTGGTAGGCAATATTGCTTGATAGCAAGCTAAATTATTGAATAGCCAAAACAGGGATTTAGCTCTTGCTGAAAAACATTTTTATTTAGGTTGCATAATGGCATTCAATCTATTAAAATGCATGCGTCAATGATTTATGTTGGGGTGAGTCATAAATCAGTGTAGTAATGCAATAATAGACGAAGTGTATCTGAGGGACTTTGTATTTAGTTCTTAAAGCCAACGAGTACTTTGTGTCTAAAGTTTAAGGCTCAGCGGAGAAGGAAATGTGAAAGAAAAATTCAAGTGGTCTTTTTGAGATAAGCAAGAACATAATGAAGTGTTTCAGCTTTTTGTTTTCAGCAAAGCAGAGACAGTACAAGCCAAGGTCACTCTGGAGTTTTATACTAAGAAATTTTAAGCAACATTTAATTCCTTAGAGGAATCAAGGATAAGGATGTGAAGATCATTTGCAATGTGTGTTTCTATTTAGTAACATCAAACCTCATAATTAACAAAATGTTGGCAACTAAATGATTTCTGGTTTCGATGTAGGTTACTAATCTTTGCCATGGCATCGAGAGCAAAAAAGCACAGAAAAAAAGCCTCAGCCTCAGTCGCGTCCGGCATGAATCGCGGGTGGGGGGTCATGCGGGGAGGGTGTGGGGGGTTAATTTAATAAAATAAAAAAATGTACCTCAGCCGCCGGTCCTGGACTCCCGTTTTGTGCCTCCTGCTCTCTCTGCTAACAAGAAGCAGAAGCAGGCAGCCTCCCTCTCTTCCCCCAAAGCCAATCACAATGCTGAAAGGGCAGCGTTGTGATTGGCTAGGACGCCGTCCTTACAGGCGTCTAAGTTAAGGCTGTTTTCTTCATAAAGGCTATGCAGCAGCCTACATGAAGAAAATGGAGAGTGCTATGACTGGTTTGATCGGCCCTGGGGCCGACCAAACAGCCAGCTCCCATAACATTGGGCAAGTCACTCGTCCCCAACCCGCCCACCGGCCCGCCCCCAACCAGGCATACCCTTCTTCTGCTTTCTCGCAGTGCAAGAAGCAGAAACGTAAAATGGTATTTGTACCATTTTACATTTCTGCTTCTCGCACTGCGAGAAAGCAGTGGGGCGACGCTTCAACGCCCACTTGGAGGAGCCGCCCCTGCTCAGCCTATATGGCAGTCCAGGGGATTGTATGGGTGTGCAGTCTAAATATCGAGTTTTTATTTTCGACTGGACATAATATCGACTCCAGAATATCGAGGTGGCATTAATGTCGAGGTAAGTAATATCGATGTATTTTTTATCGATTTTCATGTATGTTAAAAAATATCGATTGAAAAAATATCGAGTAAGTAATATCGATAGTAAAAAATATCGTTATTTCTAGTAGTTTAAAAATATCGAAAGTCAAAATATCGGTTTTAAGAATATCGAAAGTTGTGTTATCGACAGTCATGATTGAATATGTTATTATTTTATTTATTTATATTGAAAATAAATTTATAAAAAATTAATAAATATAAAAATTAATTCAAATAGTATAATAATTTCTAGGAGCGGGTAGTGGGTTTTTAGGGGAATAGGGTGGGAAGCAATTTAATTATAATTAATTAAATATGTAAATTTATTAATTGGTAGTAATATTTAATTAATTGTTAATTAAATAATATTTTTTATTTATATAAAATGTAATTGCTAAGTAATTTAATTTAATTGATTAATTGCTAATTATGCTAATTTAAATAATTTATGTCATGTAGCGGGTTGTGGGTTTTTAGGGGAATAGGGTGGGAAGTAATTTAATTATAATTAATTAAATATGTAAATTTATTAATTGGTAGTAATATTTAAATAATTGTTAATTAAATAATAGTTTTCAAATATATAAAATTTAATTGGTAATTAATTTAATTTAATTGATTAATTGCTAACTATGCTAATTTAAATCATTTATGGCATGTAGCGGGTTGTGGGTTTATAGGGGAATAGGGTGGGAAGTAATTTAATTATAATTAATAAAATATGTAAATTTATGATTTGGTAGTAAGATTTAATTAATTGTTAATTAATTTTTTTTTTTAATTATATAAAATTTATTTTGTAAATAATTAAATTAAATTGATTAATTGGTAATTATGTTAATTTAAATAATTTATGTCATGTAGCGGGTTGTGGGTTTATAGGGGAATAGGGTGGGAAGTAATTTAATTATAATTCATTAAATATGTAAATTTATTAATTGTTAGTAATATTTAATTAATTGTTAATTAAAAATTATTTGTTGATTATTTAAAATTTCATTGGTAATTAATTCAATTTAATTGATTACTTGCTAATTATGTTAAACTAAATTTTTTATTTCCTGTAGTGGGTTGTGGGTTTATAGGGGAATAGAGTGGGAAGTAATTTAATAATAAAGAAGGAAATAATAATATTTATTAAAGGTATACAACGTTTACCACGCAACTTTTAAAACGCACTACCATTACAACGAAACTTTTACAACGCAAATACCATTATAACGCATGTATTTACAACGAATGTTTTTACTACGCAGGTACTTTTACAACGCATACCATTACAACATAAGTATTTGTAAGTATATAATTATATTTAAAATGTTATAGGTTTGGGTTTTTGGGTAAAGGGGTATTTTTAGGGTTGAGGGTCAGTTTTGGGTTTTTGGGTAAAGGGGTATTTTTAGGGTTCAGGGTCAGTTTGGGGTTTTTGAGTAAAGGGGTATTTTTAGGGTTCAGGGTCAGTTTTCAGTTTTTGGGTAAAGGGGTATTTTTAGGGTTCAGGGTCAGTTTTCAGTTTTTGGGTAAAGGGGTATTTTTAGGGTTCAGGGCCAGTTTTCAGTTTTTGGGTAAAGGGGTATTTTTAGGGTTCAGGGTCAGTTTTCAGTTTTTGGGTAAAGGGGTATTTTTAGAGTTCTGGGTCAGTTTTCAGTTTTTGGGTAATGGGGTATTTTTAGGGTTCAGGGTCAGTTTTCAGTTTTTGGATAAAGGGGTATTTTTAGGGTTCAGGGTCAGTTTTCAGTTTTTGGGTAAAGGGGTATTTTTAGGGTTCAGGTTCAGTTTTCAGTTTTTGGGTAAAGAGGTATTTTTAGGGTTCAGGGTAAGTTTTCAGTTTTTGGGTAAAGGGGTATTTTTAGGGTTCAGGGTCAGTTTGGGGTTTTTGGGTACAGGGGTACAGGGTAAAAATTATGTTTATACTTGGTGGAGTTGGAATAGTAATTTGTATGGGTTCAGTGTCCAGCACCTTCCCTGATGTTATACTTGGTGGAGTGGGAATAGTAATTAGTATGGGTTCAGTGTCCAGCACCTTCCATGAGTTTACAATTGGTGAAGTGGGAATTGTAATTTGTATGGTTTTAATGTGTAGTATGGTTTTGTGAGTTTATAATTGGTGCAGTGGAAATAAGAAAACATTTTTAATACAAATAATTATTATTGGTAGGATACTATAATAAAGTTTTAAAATTACATAGAAAATTTTTATATTAATTATAATTATTGTTATTGTAGTAGTTAAAAGATAAATACATTTTTAAATGTATTAACATTTAAAATGCATTTTTAAATAGAATATTTCATATGTAATTAATATTCATATAGAATATTAAAGAAGGAAACATACACAGGGTTAAATGGAATAAATGAAAAACAGTTTATTAACATATAAAAAATAAATTGTAAGTAGAGATGTATTTTTTATTTCTATTGAAAATTGTAAGTAAACAGTTTTTATTATCCAACAAAATATATGAAGTGCATATATATGTTTTTAACAAATAAATTATATTTAAATAATTATATGTTTATTCACATATATTGTAATTTAATTAGTTAAAGAAACAAATTGGTAATATGTACTTTTCATTTAATAACAATTATTTTATTCACATAGACATTGAATATATTGTCATAGATAAATATGTATATTTGTTTTATAACAGTAACATTTTTGTTTTTTACAAAGTAATCATATTTTTTTTACAAATTAATATTATGAATATTTAACATATTTATAATAATAATTTTTACATAGATAAACACACAAATACATTTTTATATACATACATAATGTTTAAACTAATATGAGCTATTTTTATAAACAAATTATTTGTAACAAGGTTATATATTTACATTTGTTTAACATATAGATTATTTTCAAAATGTATATATAAATAATAAAATATTATTTAAAGTAACAGATAACAGTTGAATAATTATTTGAAAGTAATGAATATTTAAGAAATAATTATCTACAATTTAAATAATTATTTACACTTAATATAATACTCAGTGTATTTTTTTAAAGTGTTGGAATATAGAAATTAAAGAGGTTTTTGCTGTATACAGGGACTACTTTTTAACCACGTAATGTTATTTAGGCTTATTTGGTGCTTCAACAGATCGCGGTTGGATGCTGCTTCGCGTTAGAGAGGGTAAGTTTGATTTTATTGTATTTTAGAAGTTAATGAAGTTAGTGTTAGTGTATGTGTGGTGTGTTTAAGTTTATGTACATAGGGTTATTAAGAGAAGATTGTGTTTTCGGTGTTAGGTAGAGTGTACGATATTTCATTTTTACCGCGTTTTAGTTGTAGGTGTGTGACGTGAGCTAATATGTTTAAATGTTACAAAGATAATATGTTTGGTGTATAAATATGTTTTTTTATATATGTATGGGTGTTTTTGTGTGGGTGGGTATGTATTTTATTTTTTCCAGGTTATCGTCGCGTTTTACTGTTTTTGAGGAGGTCCTTCTTTTTCGATCAGAGTTGTGTGACGAGTATTATATACTCTTATTTTTGCACACAAATATTTTGGTTTTCACGTTTTCCAGGAGCGTTTTTTTTAAAAATTACTATTTTCGGGTTTTCAATGGTATATCGTGTGTATTACTTTGGAGAGGAGTCGCTATGGATTTGCTTGTATTTTTGCATTTTTTTTGGGCTTCCATGGATTGTATGGGTTTTTGCTATGGTGTCGTATGGATTGCTTGGAATTGGATTACGTTTGAAGGTGCAACAGAAAGGTCAGTATTTACAAAACTTTTTATGGGTGGGGAAACTGTTTTAATTTTTGCTTTAGTTACGTTGTATGTAACATTTTGTAAATACATTATCTAAATACATTTTATATATGTTAATATTATGTATTTGATAATTTAATTGCAAATTGTTACATGTAAAAATTAAGGAATTTAAAAAAAAATGCTTAATGTAACGTGTATAGTGATGTTATGTTTTAAAGAATAGTTTTTGCAATTATTGATAGATAGTCTAGTCCTTTGCTAGTTGGATAAAGGGTAACTTGACTTTGGAGTGTGTTATACATTTTTTTCCTTTCTTTGGTGAGTTTAGGTTCGATCAAAGTTACTGATTGCTCCATTCGGAGCTCCTGGTAACTCTGTTCTTTTTGTAAGGATTGTATTAATTTGTGAAGGGTAGGTGTTCCTCGGCCTGTAGTTGCTTGGAAGGCATTGTACCATCCTTCAACTGCATTGTTTGTTTTTGCTTCCTTATTTAGTGTGCTAAGGTAGACATTCCACCAAGATATTTGGTATTTGGGTTGTCTTCTATGGCCTTATCTGTGTAGCCTTCCTACCCATGTGTCTTCGAAGTAGTCAAGCATAGGGCTTAGTCTTTCTTTGTTTCTTTTATAGTAGGGGCTGTCTATTAACAAGTTATAGTGCTCAGTTACATCTGTCAGTGGAACATAGGCTAGGGCGATGAGTTTTTTTATTTGATAAGCAAAAGTGCTATCAGTGGCGTATTGGATACTCAAGGTAGATTGTTTTAGATGTCGCCAGATACATTGGTTAAAATGGTAATAGCAACCTTGTATTGGTGTGTGTGGGTATGTTTTAAGGATGCTGTTTATCATTGCTTTTTCAAAGTCAATGATAATTTTTTGTGGAAAATAGTTGTTAGTATGTTGCTTGACTTCAGTTAGTATTTCTTGATAGGTAGCTTGCTGTTTGTTTGGTAGAAGGGCATAAAGGAATGGAATATTAGCATTTTGGAAATGACCATGGATAGTGTATAATTGATAAAAAGGTTTGGGGCATACAGAAAAAGTACCGTCCATCATCCAAGTTTGGCATTGGGTAAGTTTAGTCATGTTGTTTGCTGTGGCAAACAGTATAATTCTTTTATCTTTACATTTGTTGTCATAGAGTATAAAATCATCTTTATTGTGAGTTACAGAGAGTTCAGGGGGAATTTGCACTTCTTCAAAAGTTTTTGGTGTGGGAGGAGTAGTGCATGTTGCTCTTTTTTGTCTAGCTATAGTTTTTTTAGGGATTCGATAGATGGTAATTGGCTAGAAGCATGTTGGGGAAGTACACTTAAATGGTGTTTCAGAATAGCAGTTGTTGGTTGATCAGTACTAGTACTAGCTTCTTTAAGGGAATCTAGCATTTGTCTAATCTCTATTTCTGTTACATTGGGTGGGTGATTATGTTCCTTAGTATAAGTAACAGTAGTTTCCTGAGTTATAGCTCTACCATAACATTTGTTGGCATAATATTTCGTACACTTCCAAAAAACTTTCAAATCTTTTTGTTTCTCTTGAGTGTAGACATATCCCATGTAACAAAGAAGCATTTTCCCTTTTTGTGAATAAATGAATTTAGCTCCTTCAGTCATGCTTGTATTGTAGTGCTAGGAGGTAATTAAAAGAGAATGTCATTACATTTTTTGATAAAATAATGTTGTATTCTAATAATACAGTTTAACACATTTCTGATTTACCTGTAAATCTTTTTATGATTTCAAGTAGTTCTTTTCAGGTGTTGATGTTCTTCAAACTGTTATTTTCTGTGTATATATTTTTGTACCTGTGGAAGTTGAGAAAATGTGTACAAATATTTTATAACTATTTATGATATTTTGGTAGAGGTTTTTAGCTAGTTTCTATTTAGTTACCTATCTATTAAATGTCGAAGTTACATTTAAAGTATATACTTACTTATTTATATTTAACTTTTGATGTCCAGGTGTTGTCTAGGTCTTCTGTATTTTCTTTTTGTCTGTAGGATAAATAGTAAAAAAAAAACATATATTTTAGGTATTTGGCTTTTAAACATAGGTGTGAGGTTTGAGAGTTACATTTTCGATGGAAAATAATGTAGTAGTACTTACTTTATATAGGTGTAGCTGTCTTTATGTTGAAGTCAATACGTTTTCTTTCAGAAATCCTGCAGAGTTTCGTCTTCTTTTAGTTAGGAGATTTAGGCTGCATTTTTAGTTTGCTGTAATCTTGTTTATATAGTATTAGTCTAATAGTTTCTGAAGTAGGATTGGTTGTTTAAATTGATAGTCTGTTTTAATTCGTGGATTTGAATTTTTTAACCTGTTATGCTAATTGCTTTCCTTATATGGGTGACGCCAATTAACGTTTATTTAATGTGTAAGGCCTTATTTTGTATAGGTAATGTTATCTTTATATTTTTAAAGTGGAGGAATATATATAATTTGCAGTAAGAAATGTTTAGTTGTTCGAAACATTGTTTATGTATTATAAAATGTATGTTTGTATTTATTTTGTGTTATAAATGTTAGGAAAATATATAGTATGTTTTATAGC
Source organism: Lissotriton helveticus (assembly GCF_964261635.1). NCBI lineage: Eukaryota > Metazoa > Chordata > Amphibia > Caudata > Salamandridae > Lissotriton > Lissotriton helveticus. The sequence continues at coordinate 1,272,599,070 of NC_136059.1, read as the reverse complement.
TTTTTAGAAACAATTAGTGAATAAATATGAATAGTATGACTAAATTTTAAGATAATACAGTGATTTATTCAAGGATGTAGTCATTTCGATATTTAAAAAAAACGATAAATTTGCTATCTATATTTTTGTGTTCGATATTTTGTCAGTTTTTTATTTAAAGATGTGATAATCGATGTTTTAGAAATCGATAATGTTGTTAGTCGATATTGTTGTAGTCGTTGTTTTTTTTAGTCGATAATGTGGTTTCGATATTTTTGTGTTTTGTTGTTTAAGTATAGGCAATCGATAATTTTGTAGTCGATAATTTTTCATCGATATTTTGTACAGTCGATATTCGGTCTGTCGAGGTTATGTCAGTGATCCATTGTATGAGATAGTATTGATTACAAAACTATCGTAATGCAAACATTTTGTTACCAAAATATTGACTTACATAAAGCCCACCGAAAAATACAAAAATATTGACAACTTAACTTGCCAATAAAAATATACTGAGAACAGCATTGATTGCAAAAATATCGAAAACAAGTAGTAAAACAGAACCTAAATATCAATATCAAAATTATCGACCAATAAAGTATTCCAAACTGAATCAACATAAAAATATATGTGTAATAAACTAGAATAACCCAAACAAAATCATGTAAAAATAAACATATAATTAAACACAGATAAAATAGTGTGTTCCACTTAAGGCTAAAGCCAAAAAACCTATCCCTCTACAAAACATTTAACCAATCAAATTTTAAATAAATAAAGTTAACAAATGGAAACAAAGACCTAAATAAGAGAGTATACACCGAATTCAAGAAGATCAACAAACTTACTGCCCTTCAAGGCATCATGTTAGCCAACTGGTACTCTACCCGAATAATAGGTCAAAAAGATCGACTTTAACTCAGAAAAACAGAAAAACATTTTAAACTCAACAAATGTAAGTACATTAAGAAATATTTAGGAAAATATAAACTTAAAACAACATGAAAAGCTATTTTATAAATAGCTAACCACCTAAACTCTTAAAACTCCTGAGGCTTGAGCCGGGAGGAATTTTAAAACCTTTGTTCTATTGAATTTTATTACTTCCCTGTGTGTCCTTTCCCACCCCCCTGCACTGAGCTTAATAGTGCAACTAGACACCTTAGCACCGTTCTAGGCAAAATAATAATATTTGCTGGCGACAATTACCGGGAGACTGCACACTTGCCTGCCCTGGGGGTGCGGTCGACCTTATGACCGTCATTACTCGGGACTAGGCAGAACGAGAGTCAGGCAGCGGCCATCTTACTGAGGGCTCGCGCTGCACGTCGCGCTACCGAGCGCATAAAATCAGGGAAGGCTCGTGAGTACCTGAGACTGCTCACTCTTAAAACTCCTGAGGCTTGAGCCGGGAGGAATTTTAAAACCTTTGTTCTATTGAATTTTATTACTTCCCTGTGTGTCCTTTCCCACCCCCCTGCACTGAGCTTAATAGTGCAACTAGACACCTTAGCACCGTTCTAGGCAAAATAATAATATTTGCTGGCGACAATTACCGGGAGACTGTACACTTGCCTGCCCTGGGGGTGCGGTCGATCTTATGACCGTCATTACTCGGGATTAGGCAGAACGAGAGTCAGGCAGCGGCCATCTTACTGAGGGCTCGCGCTGCACGTCGCGCTACCGAGCGCATAAAATCATACGTAGATGGCTCCGCGCAGCGGACGCGCATTGCGGGCACGCAGGTCGCGCGCCGGAGTCAAGCCAGAGTCCTGCCCGTCTGCGCCCGTCCGCGATCGACCGGGGCGCGGGGCAGGATTTCCTGGCTCAGCTGATTTTGATCAGGCTACTGACAAGATGGCGGACCAGCTGAGAATCCACTATACTAGCGCGACTTTACTTGAACTGGGTAAGATCGCTAACAAACCCTGTTTACATACAATTGACCCTAATAGAATCCCGACACATTGTAATATTTGTAACTACTCATTTAGCACGGCTTTGAGCTGTAATGTTCCCATGCCCAAATTAAAAATGCTGTTGCTAAATTGTAGATCTATGGTAAAACATAAAACGGAAATACGAGATATACTACAGAAACGAGATTATGATGTACTGTTTCTCACAGAAACATGGTTAGAGGAATCCTCCTCCCCTGATATCTTAGAGACAATACCTTTGAGTTACAGCCTACTAAGAATCGACAGACCCAAACAACGCGGTGGTGGAATTGCACTGATTTGCAAAAAGGAATTAGAATGCACTCTTACTAACACAGTCATCGTTAATAGTGAATGCGGAATTTTTTCTATAAAAATAACTCCGCTGATGACCGTTATAGGTCTCCTTATATATCGCCCCCCTGGAAATGCAACACCTTTTTGCAATCAGCTTATAGAATCAGCTACTCAACTAGCCATAAAACAACAAAACTTTATGATTTTAGGTGATTTGAATCTTCACTTTGAAGACTAAATGCTAAAGAAGCTCATATACTTAAGACTGCATTACACGCGATGGGAATAACATTGCTATCAACCTCCCCCACACATCAACAAGGTCATCTTCTCGACCCGGTTTTTGCCACCTGGGAAGGCATTGAAATATCCTCCACGGTCCCAATAATATGGTCTGATCACCATGTAATTACTTTCAATATTCCTATTAACAAGATTAAGACGACTCCTAACAAACCATTGTATACAAAACGTCGAAATTGGAAAAACTACACCCCTGAACGCTTTACCATCGAATTACAGAAACACCCCCCGCCCATAGGACAATCCTTACAAGATACTTGGAATAATTATGAATTGTGGCTGAGTAAGGCACTAGACATAATCGCCCCGTAGACTTCCAAGCCCCCAGTCAGGAGAACCAAATCTGAACCCTGGTACTCGGATAAATTAAAAATTGCGAAAACACACTGTAAAGCAACAGAACGCAAGTGGAGAAAAAACTACTGTCCTGAACTTAAGGAAATTTATAAACTGGAACTAAAATCTTACCAGAAAATGATAAGAGATGAAAAAAGTACCTTCTATCAGTCAAGAATTGAAGAGGCAACCAACCCCATGAAAGAAATATTTAGCATCTACAAGGAACTAACAGATACTACCAGTTTAGATATGCAGGACACTTACTCAAATGACATATGCGAACAAATAGCTGATTTCTTTGTCGAAAAAGTTGAGAAAATACACGCTACTTTTCCTAAACCCTTTATATCAGGAAAGGAATCACCCCTCATACAAACGACCACCCTCACCTGTTTTATCACTCCCGACAAAGAAAATCTGATCAGCAATATTAATAGTATCCATTCAGGATCCCCTAATGATGTGTGTCCTCTAGCAAAATGTAAAGACATCATGAACAATGTTCTTATCGATCAAATTAGACACATGATCACCTTGTCCTTCCAAGAGTGCTACGTTCCAGAGGCTTGGAAGACAGCACAAGTTATTCCACTAAAAAAAAACCCTAATATTCCGGTTACCCAATTCCAAAATCTCAGGCCTATCTCCCTCTTGCCACAATGTGCCAAAATTATAGAAAAAATAGTCAACAAACAACTTATGGCTTTCTTAGAAGAAGTAAATGCACTTCATCCCACACAATCAGGTTTCAGACCTGGCTATTCCACGGAATCAGCTGTTCTATATTCCACGGAATGTATTCGTAAGATGGTGGATGAGGGTGAGACAGCAGCGTTGGTCATGTTAGACTTAAGCGCAGCTTTTGATACTGTGCTACATGACACGCTGCTGTCCCGACTTTCGGACATTGGAGTGAAGGATCATGCACTGGCTTGGTTCAAATCTTTCCTCACCAAAAGATCATTCCAGATACACTGCCCACCCTTTATGTCATCCTCTCGCAACGTCAGCTACGGGGTTCCACAGGGCTCTAGTTTGAGCCCTACTTTGTTCAACATCTATATGGAACCCCTGGCTCGAGTCGTAGAAAATTTTGGGGTGGGCATTGTCAGCTACGCTGACGACACTCAGCTCATGTTTAAGCTCACTCCTGATAGCGAGCAATATGCCACCAATTTCTCTAGCTGCATGGCTGCTGTCGCCACCTGGATGGATAACAACTGCCTCCGTTTAAATAGTGATAAAACGGAGGTGCTAGTGGTGGGGAACAAAATTTCAATATGGTCCCAGGCTTGGTGGCCTACTACTCTGGGCGACTGCCCCCACCCAGTCGAAAAAGTTAAAAATCTAGGGATCATGATTGACTCGGATCTTTCGGGGAAATCCCAAGTCAATAAAATAATAGGTAAATGCATGGGCACGCTAAAAATCCTGCGAAAGGTCATCGATCTTATCCCCACTGAAGCAAGAAAAACTATTGTGCATGCACTTATAACACCCCACTTGGACTACGGAAACGTTCTCCTATTAGGCCTGAATCAAAAGCAATTGCATCAGCTTCAATGCATTCAAAATGCTGCCGCCCGCATGGTACTGGGTCTACCAAGAAGAACATCTTCCAAAGCGGCCTTGTCCAAATTGCACTGGCTCCCAGTTAGGGAAAGAATTAGATTCAAGAGTCTTTGCTATGCCCATAAAATTGCTCACAACAAAGGACCTACCTATCTAACAAATCTTCTCACCATCCATCGCCCAACAAGAAACCTTAGATCCTCGGGCATGTCACAATTCAATCTTCCCCGTATCCATAAAGCGAAAATGGGTGGCCGCTCCTTTCGTTTCCTTGGAGTAAAACACTGGAATGCCCTCCCTGTTTATCTGAGAATGGAACCTTCAGAAACTCTTTTTAGAGCAAAACTAAAAACTCACCTTTTTCCCCAATAATACTTTCCTGCACTCCTTTTCTTCGTTGGTCCGTTAGGAGTTTTTTTTTGTCGGCAGTTAGCGCGGGGATACACAGTTGTGCAGCCATGCGCTTTATAAATGCCTTATTATTTATTATTATTATTAAACTAATTTTCTTTAAAACTATATATAGTATATCTCAATCATGGATGCTATTGTACCCCAAATATTGGGGAACATTTTGGAATCTGAATGGGTCAAGTGTTCTATTGCAGCTGTAACCATAACAACATGCTACGAAAATGAAAAATATATAAATGTATAGATATTTATTACAAATATAAATACAACAATATTAGATATTACACTTTGATATCAAGCTATAGAAGCAGAAAAATGCAAATATTTTAAGTTATTATTGAATACTAATTTGAAATATTATTATTAAATAAACAAAACACATTATTAGCATAAGTACTTAATTTGTAACATAGAACAATTTACACACAATTAAAAAACTTTATGAAATTACAAAACCTATATATTTAAAACCGCTTCTCATTGTAATCACATATAAAATCAATAACCCATCCAGACCAATTACAAAATATACGCATAAATTAATACAATTATTATAAAAAATAACTCAAAATAATTTCAACAAAAAATGCTACTTAAAAATAAACTTAAATATAAACAAATTATACATGAAGATTGACATATATAAATAATTTACTAATTAGTAATATTTATAAATTAACTAATAAACAATTATAAATCGATAACAATAGAAATAAAATATATATTACAAAACACTACCAATTCCGCAAAAAAATCCTACAACCTACCAAGAAATAATTTACAAAATTGTATGTGAATTATTTAACACAATTACATACTTAACAAACTAATTTCATAACAAATAAAGAAAAAAACATAAACATATATTAAAACCACAGTCTGTGCTGTATACCACTACAAACTCAACAAACAACCAAAAATAAAAATAATAATACTAAAATATCCTGCAATTAAATACATAAAAATAATGTTCAATTTAAAAGAATCTCACAAACATTGGTAAACACAAACGAAACAAGCAAAAATAATATAAAAATAAAGGAACTCTAGCAAAATAAAAAAGATATTCTGTTCATAAAGAAATCAATATTAATTACATTTCTATGTTAAAAAATATTTACCTTTCAAAATTAAGTCCAATGATATTCTTGACATCACTATATTTCTCCTGCGATAATATTGACCAATGACATTGTTCGATAGATACTAAGGTACAGCACTGCCCAGGGCATTGCCACTCTTACAATTGAGGTCTCACTTGAGCGGTAAGAAGTTGTGGTACTAGAATATGTGCACCATGATATTTTTTCGAAATATCTTTTATTAAAAAATGGCCTCATTTGAATTGATAATAGAAATGTACACCCAATAGTTTTGTAAGTGATATTTAGGTCCCGATAATTATGTCAGACTAAATTGTTGTGCTTCATATTGCTGACGTGCACCCAGTAATAAGGATTAGGTTTTTTTAGGTTCTCAAAAGCTTTGTAGAACACTCAAAAGAAATAAACACAATATTCTGTGAATAAACACTCACTCCACTAAAAAAGTATAGTATTCAACAATGCTGAGAATTCTTCTTTCAAACAGTTGTGTGCTGAAGCAGAGTGTTGTGTGAATCTATGAATTTCACTGATTTGCTTCCACTAGCAACAGGCGGAAAAAAGGTGGGAGCAGAGAACTAACTGAACACAAACTGTGAACTTAGCATATTTCATGGACAGTCTGGATGTTTTATCAGTACACCTGGTTCATGTAGTTCATCTTGCCTCATATTGTCCTAGCCAGTAAGAAATGCGCAGACTTAACAAAGGTCACCAAATCCACATGCTTGTTCCCATCCTGATTGGATTTCCATGGGTTTGTTACCCAATTTCACTCTGCAAGAATGCGTCATCACCTCCACAGTTCTCCATTATTCCAAGAAAATTGACCAATCAGCATCAGACCATGCACCCTTTCTTTGTTCTTCTGATCATTCTATTGACATTTGAAATACCTCTGTGCTATGAGGATAGCTCACTGCTTCCTCAAACAGTGCCGGATCTATGGTTGCCATTTTTTGCCTTTTCATCCACATGTGTATCAGAATTCCATTGAGTTAGGTCACCAACTGTAATATTTAATTAAACCTATGTGAATAGTAATATACCCCTCCGGTTTTCCATTCTTGTTTCGACTCCAGTGGAGCCCCTTCAAGGTTGCCAACAATGGGAACATAGTTCAAAGCACCAAGAAACCCCATCACCTCCAGGCAGACCAGCAAGCTTAACCCCTCCTCCATCCATTTTAGTATATTTCTGTTGCACGACCTCACAGATATATTAATGCAGCTGCTTGCTTGTCATATGGCCACATGCATATTTGAAATGGAAGATTTGCTTCAAGAGTGCCTTTGAACCGACCCTAGAAGAGAAAGAGAAAGTGAAACAGAAATGTCAAAAAGAGAATAGAGAGAGGGTAAGAGTTTGAGTATAGCCTAAAATAGGATATAGCGCTTTAAATGTTATCAACTCCATTAGTTTGCTTAGAACTATACCATTAATAGAGAGACACATAACATTTTATCGTCGATGTTTCATACAGACATGTATGAGTATGTGAAGTAGTATTACAGGAGTATTATTTCACCTAATATATGCCTTTGTGTAGTAACCCTTAAATGCCCAACTCCAAATTAGTATAAGTGCAAAGAGGGCACAGTGTTACTTGTACTAATTGTATATGAAAAATCCCTGATTATTCTCATTTCTGTTTCCATTTTAGATAGTTGAGGGGAAATTCACAAAGGCATTTAGAAGTACGTGAAGGCGTACACAGGAGTACTTGTCCACATACTTACGCAATGGCTTATTTGAAAACGGTCCATTACATCTACTTTTAAACCGACCGCGTTTTTACCTTTTGAATAGTCAGACAGAAGAAGCCTGACAGCAAAACTCTATGATTAAAACTGTGGCACGTGTCCCTCTGGGACACAAGAAGCGGAGCACTTGACCTTAAAATTAATTTAAATCTGAGCACTATTAGATTGTTAGCCAGATCTGAAAAGATACCACAGGGAATTCGGACTATTTTAGTCAGATTGTTAATTTCCACCCTCGAAAACCCCAGAAATTAATTTCCATGAACAACTCTTCAGGTTTTGACATTTAAACCGTCACAAACATACTTTGGAAAAACAGCTTCTCTTCAAATGGTTTGTAGATATACACTCTGCAGCTGAACAAGGCCCTCAAACGCTCTCTAAAAATATCTCTGCTCTGACCTCCATACACCATTTACTCTTGGACCGAACACTCAAAGGAACATGAATGTATCTTTTCGGAAAATATGAGATTCACTGCTGTCTCTAAAGCACTTTCAATTGCAAGCCAGGTTTTTAGATACACCTTTCCTGGAGACTAATACTTTTTTCTAATAGGGAATCCCGTGGATAAAGTGACAAAGGGTCATTGACATGGTGACTGAGAAAACCAAAAAAACAGTGGTTACATTATTAGCGACATGCGCCCTTTTGGAGATGCAGCTGGAGGGAATATAAAATAATTCAGGAAACCTGGGTCTGAAAAATGAGACCCAGTAAAGGCAGCAAATGTATAGGTGACTTGAGGGATCTGTAGCTGAGCAGCAAAAAATATATGTCCTCATTTCCAAAGACCAAGGGGGTCAATATGATAATGAGCAGATCCCCATCCGTATTGCGGTGGCGATCTGCCCCCCAAAATCCACCGCCCGCATGACGTCCCCCCCCCGCCACATTAGGATGAGGGGGTCCCCATCGGACGGGAAGACCGTCTGCCGGTTTCCCGCTGGTAGACAATCCGCCCTATTGCCTATCAGGCAGAAAAGTCCAGGAATATGGTGGAGGTGCTTTGCAGGCACCGCCATCCATATTATCATCATGGCGGTGGAATGCCTTTCCATTACGGAGACTCCGCCATGGAAAGGCATGCGGTTTTGTCTCGGGGTCCCGTTGTGGGCCCCCAGGGTGTTCGTGTGGGTGCGGGGGACACATGGGGGTACCTGCAATTTCATGCACAACATGGCAGCACCGCATGGTGCCTGCCACGTTGTGCATGAAAATGCTAACATGCCTTTTTGGCATTGCGGTGGGCAGTGTTGAAAGCACCACCCTCCACAATGTCAAGAATGCAGAATGCGCCCGCCAGTGTGGCGGACGCATCCTAATGACCCCCACGGGACCGCCGCACTAATGGCGGATGGTCTCTGTCTACGTCAGTATGGCAGGCGGACAAAGTCCACCCGCCATCCTAATGATGCCTTTTGTGTCGGGTGTGCGTCATTTTTAAAATGCAGACCCAACACAAAATCCATATTGTCTGAACAAACCAACACAAATTGCGATTTGTCCTGATTTCTTACCAAAAGTAACACCGCACATTGCAATGCCCTGGCTTACATTACTTTGAATCAAGGGGACATTACATGGGTGGTGCATTGGCATTCCAATGTTTCCACCCATATATTTTAACGTAAATCCATATCTACAAAGAATTGTAGACATGGATTTAGGCTAAAATCCTGTGCCTCTTGAGGGTAGTGTAACAGAGAACTATTCTTATTTCTCCTCGTTTGTCTTCTGTGCTGGATTCTGTGTTTAAGGAGGAAATCTTCTTAGAGCATAGTCATGGTGCAAGAAGGGACTCAATCCTGCACCGAAACTATGCTGACCACAACACGGATACTCTTGCCTTACAAGGGTACCTACATTGATGCATGGCTGCTGACAGTGTGCCAATGCAGGGAGAGAGCAAAATGCACCACTTCTTTGTGGATATGGCAACGTTCTGCTCACTCCAGTTCATTCAATGCGTCTCACCAGGAACTTTGCTTGCTGCCTTGCATGGCGTTAACTCTTTTTTATTCTGGGCCTTAAACTGTTTCAGATATCAGCATTATGGGCAACCAGAGCACACTAGAGATGGTTGTGAACACACGTATGGCTGTTATGGGGAAGCGGTGATGCATGGCAAAACCCATAATTGGGAAGGAGACCATTGTCAAATGCTTAGAACAAAGGTGCAGGTTGTAGAGAAATGTGCATATATATCAAGTTCATCTTAATAATAATAATAATAATAGATTATATTTTACCCAGTACTCTTTTACAGAAGCCATAAGGTAGAGAGGTCATCACTTACAGTTGCTTAGTTTATCAACATTAAAAAGAGTTAAAGTCTAGGAAGGCCATGCAGTGTATTAAACATCTGGTGTTTAGATTTTAGATTAGTGAGCTATACAAATCGACATAAAATAACATAACATAACATTACATGAAGCATGGAAATGACTTAATAGATTACCCTACAAAAATCGTATCAAGAGTTTGAGGTGCTGACTCTACACCCGGCCGCCAGTATTTCCAGTGGGAACTCCAAGTCCCAAGATACCCAGCTCCCAGGAGGGAGGAGCCTGCTGTTGCCATCGTGCTCAAAAGCGCTTACATCCAGGGCAGCGCGCGACGCGCTGACTCTACATCCGGCCGCCAGCATTTCCAGTGGGGACTCCAAGTCCCAAGATACCTAGCTCCGAGGAGGAAGGAGCCTGCTGCTGCAGTCGGGCTCAAAAGCGCTTGCATCCAACACACCACAGAGTTTGACGTGCTGACTCTACAACCAACCGCCAGCATTTCCAGTGGGGACTCCAAGTCCCAAGATACCCATTTCCCAGGAGGGAGGAGCCTGCTGCTGCCGTCACGCTCCAAAGCGCGCAGCGCGGGACGCGCTGACTCTACACCCGGCCACCAGCATTTCCAGTGGGGACTCCAAGTCCCAAGATACCCAGCTCCCAGGAGGGAGGAACCTGCTGCTGCCATCACGCTCAAAAGCGCGTGCATCCACCACAGCGTGGGACGCGCTGACTCTACAACCGGCTGTCAGCATTTCCAGTGGGGACTCCAAATCCCAAGATACCCAGCTCCCAGGAGGGAGGAGCCTGCTGCTGCCGTCAGGCTCAAAAGCGCTTGCATCCACCGCAGCGCGGGACAAGCATGGGCCAAGGGTGGGCCCGTCCTTGCCCTTCATTGCCAGGAAGAGGCAGGGCAGGGCCACTCCCCTTTCATCTAACTGTTGGTTTGAGTGTCTGCTGTGACGGTCATACTCCATCCAGACAAGGTACTGTGCTAAATATTCCCTTGCCCGTGGTGACTCTTAACCCACTGTGAGCCACTTTTTAGATTCTATCATGCTGGAAATTTAGTCCTTGGATCTATTTTTTATCAGCCGTTGTTGATTTTTATTACTGGTGTCATTTTTAATCTTCTTGAGTTAGGACCGTTGTCTGGGACTTACCTAAACTATTTTATCTCTGTTGAACTATGGGCAAACGAAAAACCAAGGAGGGCACAGAGGCGGGACGTAACATTAATAGTGGAGTAGGCAAGGGAAAAAAGGCTAGGAAAAATCAGAGGCATGTAGCTGGTAATTGTGTCATTGATAGAATTGATACTCTCATCAGTGAGTGCGAGTATATCCTAGCCTCAGAACCCTCATTACCATGTACTTATGGCCATTCCTCTCCCATTCACACTAGCCCGATACACCCAACAACTATCCCCATAATGTTTCAGAAACACTCCAGAAAGGAAATTCCGACAATAGCATTATCACACCAGTTGTTCAAGCAAAAGGTCAGGTAAATGGACAGGTAGAGGCTACTAAAACTCCAGATTATTCCACCAGTACTGACGACCGAGTACCCCATCCTACAGGGTAATGAGACTAAGGGGCCCATTATGATGTCGGGCAGATTGCCCCCGCCAGGCTGGCGGTAGCCAGCGCTAGCCTGGTGGGGGCAATCCACCCGACATCCGCATTTGTTTTCCCCCACCATATTAGTATGGCAGGGGGGACCTCGGCGGACGGCAAGCCCGTCCGCCGCTTTCCGCACCGGTCGCCTTGCGACAGGGGTGGAAAAGGAATATTATGGTGGCGGTGTCTATCAGACACCGCCAGCCATATTATGAAGGTCAATTGTGGATGCCTTTCCGTGGCAAGGCATGCGGAGAATCCCTGCGGGGGCCCGTTGCGGGCCCCCAGGCACTCCGGGGGGGTGGGGGTGCACATGGGGGGTACCTATGGTACCCCCCAGCAGTTCCATGCACAGCATGGCAGGCACCGCGCGGTGTCTGCCATGCTGTGCATGGAAGTGCACAGCATGCATTCCTGCCATTCTGGCGGGCGGTGCTGATTGCACCGCCTGCCACAATGGTAGGAATGCGGGATGCACCCGCCTCTGTGGTGGGAGCATCCTAATGCTGCCAACGGGACCCCGCCCTTATTGCGTTCAGTCCCTACTACCACAAGGATGGCGGGCGGGCAAAGTCCGCCCGCCATCCTAATGAGGCCCTAAATATCGAGTTTTTTATATCGTAAGGACACAATATCGACTCCAAAACATCGAGAGGACAGAATATAAAATAGACATAATATAGTTGAAAATAATATCGACATATAGGTCAGTGATATCGCATGTCATTATATTGAATTTCATTATATCGAATTTTTTTAATTGTATTATATGTTAGTATATGTGTTAAAAGTATATCATATCTTTTTTATGTATGTTACAATTTTTTAAAGATAAATAAATGTATGTAAATTCATTTTCACGTATATTAGTTCTGTAGCGGGTTGTGGGTTTATAGGGGAATAGGTTGGGAAGTAATTTAATTTAAATTATCAAAATTAATAATGTATTAATTAATAATGTATTGTTTAATAATTAATATTGTTAATTAATTTTTGAGTATGTTAGTTCTGTAGCGGGTTATGGGTCTATAGGGGAATAGGGTGGGAAGTAATTTAATTTGAATTAAGAAAATATATAATTTAATAATTAATAATTTATTTTTAATAACTAATATTGTTAATTAAGTTAATTAATTTATTAATACACATTTAAAACGTTATTAATAAAAGTGTGTAATTAATTGCTGATTATGTAAATTGTGTAATTTTTATTAATTAGTAATTATTACATATTCATTATTAATAATTAATGTATTCATATGTTAATAATGTAAAAAAAGTTAGGAGTGTGTATAGGGAAGAACGGTGTGTATTGAATTAATTTATAATATTTTTTTAATAAATAAATAATATTTATACACACCACAAGCCCAACCGTATGCACAAGATAGCGAAGACCCACAATCTCTTGCAACGCAGGACATCTCCCTGACCATTAACTCACTCAAGTGTGACATAATAACTATGAGGCACATGATTGAAGATCTCACAGTACCGGTTAAATCTTTACTAACATTGGTTCCACCCCGCCAACAGCACAAAAACCATCCGCTTCATTACAATAAATAAAAGGAATCGTCAAATAAGATGCCTCCAAATGAAAGGGCTAAACTAAGTGAGGCCGCTATTCCTCGTGCTTCATCCCCCACAAATTCTGTCTCCCAAACTCTGAAAGCAAATTACCATAACAATGTAAATGCTACTACATCTAAATGCTCTAATATCTTCAAGGCTTATACATCTAGAGAACGCCCTAATCAAGCTATCCCCAGAACGCGGTTAGAACAAGTAAGTTGCAGTAGCACATTCTGGGGAAGGAACACTCTGGCTAACGCACACCAGCAGACTTACTACCCACTTGCTGCTACCAAGTCACATGGTCAAACCATCACTATGACCAACGTTCCCAAGCTTAACCCAAATGCTGCTTGTGAAAGTCTTGACTCCTTAACAAATAAAGTGAGTGATACATTGGATTCGCCATACTAGGGGCTGCCATTCGGTGATACGTGAGGATATCATTTGCACTTGCAGAGGCTCAACCCCCAGCGCAAACACACAACTACATTGAACTTACCCTCTGTACCACGATCTCTCAGAGAATCTTCTCACCTTAGAATACAGAATTTGCTCTCCGCCCACTTCATCCATACAATTTAAGAGCACACGATCTCATATTGGGGGTGGGATAACTGAAATTTCAGAGAAAGGGACATCCTTAGAAGCGGTCACTGACTAGAGACAGCCCACTGCTTTAACATGGACCTGGTCTGAGCACAAATTTTTGAGGGATTTGGTGACGCTTCCCCGTAACACCCCACTAACACCTTTAATGCACGACATGGGTAGGCAGCCAGTTAGAGCCATTGCTGCCTCCGCCCACTGCTTTTTTGGGCTCTCCTAAGGCGTACTGTAGAGCTTACAAACTACGCCACAACTCTAACGGAGGTAATGAATTTGGATGTGGTCAAGTGGATTGCATAAGTGACGAAAACTATGATGCTACTTGACCTTAAAGAATCATGGGATACAAAAATTCCCCCAAGCAAGGCGGAACGTAGCCGTCATTACTGGGATTGGATCGGGAGCCAGGAGCTTACCTAGAGGTGATTCAGGTCCCACGAGATAGGACTCTGTACACGCAGTTTAGGTTTGGCACGCTCCCTGTTAATAACCTAACTTCAAACTGGCCCATAGCTGAGAACACAACTGAGAGTTACCCCTGCTGTGGAGCCCCAGTGGAGTGGGTTGCTCATGTCATGTTTGCTTGCCCAGCTTACAACAAAGCAAGGATCAATTGGTTGAAACCAATTTGCAGAGACATGGGCACCTGCGACCACCGGTCTGGTCTACATATTGTAAAATCTGATCCCAGTGTCCTACTCTCATGTGGAGTGGCCAAGTCTTTAGGCCAAGCTTGATTAGTCAGGATCAAAGCCCTATGAAGGGTGACCCCAAATATAGGCCTCAGTGACTCTAGATGCAGCTAAAAAAGTTGTATTACATAGCATTTAGTAAAATCATAGAATACATCAGGCTGTTAGTACACATTTAGAATACTTCTTAAGATGGATATTGCACTAGCACTTTATATAAATATTACTGCGATGGATTGTGCCCTTTTGATCTTTTTTCTTTTTTTGTACTCCTATTTTAACTATCGAGTACCTATTGGTGGAAGGGATTAGTAGAAATTAGTATGCACACTTTTTTAGACAAATGGTTTTAGTGATACTCGTTTTATGTTTTGTGTAATACGATGCTAAAAAGGCCAAGCCCAGATATTTTAATGACAATTTTGCATTCAAAGAGTTTTTACTATTGAACCCATATTGTTTTATTGTATGAATGTCAACTAATGCTTTTATGATACATGCTGTCGAATAAAGCTATTTAAACTGAACTGGAACTGTATTAAGAGTTTGATTTAACAATTGTGTTTTTTTTGTTAATGGACAAAACCTTTTGTGTGATGCTATTGGACACATGCGCAGACCTCTATGGGTCCCATTACAAGTAGGCAAGTAACAATAGTGCATTATTAGTGCATGAAGGATTACCTTTAGCAGATATTATTACTGTAACATTAACAGACTATTACGAATTTTGGACTCACAAAGAGGAATAATGTGCATGTTAAGCTCCATATTTTCCTGGCCAAGCATATTTTCAACCTACCTATTGGAGGTGAAGAGATGCGCACATATACCAAGAATCTTGCTATCCCATTCTTGCCAAACACAGGAGTTTTCGGCCAAAATGGGCATACCAGCCCACTTGTAATGAGGGCCTGTTTATTCCAATAAACTGGAGTCTACTGACTGAGATTGAGAAAATGCCCCCAAATTTAAATTAGTATCTAAGGTCAGTCTTTCACACTGAAATCTTAGAAAGTATAGAGCTCGTGTCTATGTGTTTTTGGAAAGACTTAACAATTGCTCCCATGTAAGACATTGTAGTCCACAGTTGAAGTTTAGAATGACAATATACACTACATGCATAGTACAGCCAACTGTATGTATGTACCACCAAATTTGCAGTTTAAGAAAGAGATTATCATAATGATTTTTTAATGGACGACAAGAAGCGGATGCCATGAGCAACTGGAAAGTATTTTCTGTATGTAAATGTGATTCTCTTGAAAAAGTTCTAACTTCCGTACACACTTCAAAGGCCACCGAGCAACACAAAAGGAAAACAAGGCCATAAAAGTATTTTAAAATTATATTACAACAAAGATAAAAAGCAATGTCAACTGATACAAAAAAGCAAAACCCTAACAATAATTAATTAGAGCCCATTTTATAAATAGTCAATAAAATCTTAGATGAAATAAAAAAATTAACAACAAAAAAATCATTGTCTATTCAACTAATAATGATTTGCTAATCCAAACACAATGTAATGCATGGATGATGGACTGGACATTTAAAATATGACCACCATATTTTATATTAATACACACCATACTTGGAGTATATGATAATGTAAATGCCAATGTAATATATGCTGCATTGCTGCCAAACAAGAAAAATGCAACCTATAACGACTCTTATATCAACAACAAAAACAGATCATTACAATCAACAAAAGTCAACATTGATATTGAATAAGCTATGGTTTCTACAGTTAGGGGCCTATTAGGATGGCGTGCGGTCTTTTGTCCGCCCGCCAACCTAGCGGTGCTGGGACCGGCCACCAGTGGTGCGGCGGTCCCGCACTGGCAATTAGGATGCCAACTCCACCATGGTGGTGGAATCCTCTATTCCTAGCATTGTGGCGGTCGATGCTCACAGCACCGCCCGCCACAATGCTGGGAATGCACTGTGTGCATTGTCATGCGCAATGTGACAGGCACCACGCGATGCATGCCATCTCGTCCATGACAATGTAGGGGGGCACCCCATGTGCACCCCCCACTACCCTAAGGGCCCACAACGGGCCCCCGAAAGAAGACTCCACATGGATTTCCATGACGGGATCCCCGCCATGGAACGCCATGCACCGCTGCCCATGCTAATATCGATGGCGGTGTCTAGCAGACACCGCCACCATATCTATTACCTTTTCCGCCCGGCAACCATCGTAAAACCAGCGGACGGTCTTTCTGTCAGTCGGGGTCCCCCCGCCATACTAATATGGCGGGGGAAATGGCTGGCGGGCGGGGTATAATGGTGGGCGGATCGCCACCGCCATGTGGGCGATCACTAGATATATAGTTGCGCCCATGAAAGTGAAGGATGCAAAGTGCATCCTTCACTTTCACGAGCGCAATCCCTGTGCAGTTCCTGTGACCAGGAGCTTCTTTCTCCTCATCTGCTGCTCTGATCGGTCTCTGACCTTTTATACACACAAGAGGCATGTGAACTCGCATAGAAGCCCGCCCGTTTGGCCCCGCCCCACACACTAGCAATGTGCACCGTCTTCCTGCCATTTACCCACTATGATGGACAGCTCACTGAAGGGACCCCTGCACCCTTCGGCGCGATGGCATATAATAGTAACACACACATGGTCACTGGAGACAACTCTTCTGGCACTTTACGCAGCTGTGGTGTAGGAAAAGCACTATACATTTTAAAATCTGCGAGTTTGCAGATTTTTCCGCGAACTCGTGGATTTTTGGGCCGATTTTGGGGGAATTTGAGGATCACAGACCCGCAAAATTCGCCCATACTTATTGACAGATAGTAGTAGCATTAGTAACAATTAACATGATTGAATTGTTTGTATTGTTAACCATTCGATATTGCTTATAACAATGATTTGTTTCATTTGTGAAATAATTGCAGTTCACATTTCATTTACAAGTATTAGACCTTGTCAATAAACATTTGAAAATGTATTATTGTCTCCTCTCTGTAAATCTTTGGGCACAAAGCGGTGACCAACAATAGGGTTAGATCTGTTTCTTCTACGAATTCCTTGGGAATGACAATTGTCATGTTCGAGATTACTGAAAACATCCACAACTATGGAGGATTAGGAGTTTAGATGTGCTACTGTGAGCCAGACGAACCAATATTTACTATTGATATGAGTAGACTTAGGGCCTGATTATGATCTTAGTGGACAGGTTTACTCCATTACAAATGTGACGGAGTGTTCCATCCATCAAAATTGTAATCAGGCCGTTTGTCTCTATATTGTGAAGTTTGTTGACCTAATACACACTAATGTGTTTTGCATCAATTAATAACACTCTGACTACAATTCAAACAGCTGTTCTAAAGCAATGTTCATTGACTCACGGGAAATGCATAATAGTGGTTTTTCCTATTCCAGCCATAGAGACTCTGTCACAAACATGACGGATATCCCATCCACCACATTACTATCCCATATACATGGAGATCGTAATATGGCGTACGGGATATCTGTCACATTGTGATGGAGTATTCCATCCGCTGAGATCTAAATAACCCTACACTAAAAACATAGGAATTTTTCCAGTATGAACAAGAATTCCCCATTGTCAAAAAACGTTTGCCTCTAGATCAGTAGGATTTCATAATAGATACTGATGGTTCAGCTCAGCCCATATTTGGTACTGAGCATTAATACTTGGCAGCATGTGCGGCAGTGAAGGGTGTCATGAAAAATGGATATTATCAGTGCATAGGCAGTAGCAGCATTCCATTCCCACCAGGCACTGGCCTTTGGGCCTTATTATGACTTTGGCAGTCTCGGAGCGGGGCCACCATGCCATTAAGACCGTCCATCAGAGTGCGATTTTTTTCTGGCAGGGGGACCTTTGGCGGTCCCACTGCAGTGCCTTTGAAAAAGGCGCTGCAATGGGAGCATCAAAGGCCATGTCCTACAGGAGCTATGGGTGCATCCACAGAAGAAAGAACAATTTGTGCCCATCTGCATGCACCCCATGGTGCAGAGGCAACAGGGGGCCATGTAGGGCCCCCTTTGTTTCCTCACCACCATACTTTTCATGGTGGTTGCACCACCATGAAAACTGTGGTGGTGAAGAAACTCCTATTATCCACAGTGGCACCACCAGCATATTAGAGGCCTCAGACCGCTGAGCCACTGTCACGAATCATGGATCCCTGGTGGCAGCAGCGGGCCAATGGCAGTCCAACTGTTACAGTCCTAATGCGCCGGGCAGACCGCCAGTTTGGTGGTCTGCAGACTGCCACCAAGTGTTCAGCGGTCTATTGGACCACCAAAATCATAGTAAGGACCTTTTCCTCTAAGGCTTACTGAGATACCATGGGCACCCTGGGTGTTCCTGTGTATTATTCCTCTCCCTATCACCATGAGGGAATTTGATAGTGGAGAAGACAAACAGTGACTTAAAGCAGTCCTTAATAGCTAGAGTATTAGGCTCAGGTCTAAGTTGGATCCATCACCCATATGGAGCCAAGAGAGCTTTAAATAATCACCTAGAAGATCTGTGTGTGGTCGGGCGGCCAATTAAGATCAATTTTGCAATTGAATTGGACTTTGCAAGTTTTAAAATCAAACAGAGTACATGGAACTATCTGAATGCAACAGAATTGTTTTTGCCTCATAACTTGTCACATATTCAACAGGACTTGGAGAAGAAAGATGCAACGTACACTATGCCTATTATAGAATGTTTAGAGGAACTGCCCTTTACTGTAGCTGACACACTTTCATATATATGGTTAATCCATGTCTTCATTTCTTTAAAGATCTCTATGCTTCATTTCTCGTCCTATCTGAAACACTTTGAAGTAGGCAGATATGAGCGGATGGGTGGAAATGTTCTGCATGATACCTGGTTTGTTCCTTTTGATTACAAATGTGTGGTTGGTAATCAAGACTTTTTCTGAGTGGGAACGAATGTGGAGTGTCCTTTAGCCATTAATTACTTTGTAAAAAGATAACACTGCATGAAACATGCAATGTGTCCATGTCCAATTTGGTGTGTTATTTGAAGGGAGTTCCTCTTCCCATTGATCAAGCTAGGTTTTTTGTTACTTTCTAATGGAAGTCACTTGATTCTGGGTGACCAAGGTTACTGTACAATGAAGCTGGGTGTCCCTTATATTGTAACAATTTCCAAGGACTTGACTTGCTCTCTGAATGTAATGTATCCACCTACATAAGTGGCTGGGAAAATTATCTTGCGACCAACAGTGCCTATTTCTATTATTAACTTTCATAGGTTAAGCTGGCTGAAAGCCTTATTGTTTCAAAAGGGCATGACACTAACATCTGCCCAAGAAACATTTGATCTCCAAAATACCAGGTCTTCCTCAGAAGTACAATCATTGTTGCACACTAATTTGCTGCTGCATTTTGGTGAACTTGTGAATTGCATCCTTAATACTTCAAATACCTCTGGTGTTGTACACTTTAAAAAAAAAGATTTGGCCCTGGATTTGTTTCAGCATTTCAGACTGTACTTGAAGTGATTCTTTCTTTGATACTCTCTATTTTCAAGCAATTTTGCTGGCCTACTGTTGATGGCATTGCCAAATTTCCATCTGTGCCATGAATGTATGGTGTAATACTTTGGATTCTCTTTGTTACTGGAATTAAACGACAACTGGCCTTTGTGGTTTCAGATTTTACAGTCTATGTTTAGCTGACTCTGGTGCTTTTCGGTTGTGCACTATACATATGTATTGCTACGCAGTTGGAGCAGACTATGTGCATGGACTTGCTCATGTATCCATTGATTGTGCACCTCCAGTATTGTCCTATTTTTGCTACCATTGCTACGGGATGCAAATGATGAGGTGCCCATGCCAGGTTGGACATATGCTTCCACTCAGTGATCTATAGCATATGGCTCCTTGTTTGATACTACACTTATGGTACCCCTGACCCCGGCATTTTGCTGACAGGTCTGGTACTGACCGAAGATGTTTCTTTAAAACTTGCTCTTTATTTTTTATAACCTTTATTTTTCAAGTTTATAGAACAACAGACAGCAGTACAGGTAATATTATATGCATTACAAGACATGTTTTGATCGGAAGCACAATCAGACAAGTAACAAACTCTCAGGTGACCCATCTCCAACCCTCCATGTTGCCTTGTTACACAACAAAATTGCAGCTTAAAGACACTAAAATTTTTATGGCTGAACCTCCCCCTATCTGGATTCAGGTTCTCATCCGCACTTGCACCCATGTCATTGCTATCAGCACAGGTCTAAAAATGAGTCACACACATACCTCAATACCTGGAGGTCATTCTCTAGTTTTTCATCATGCCGATTCAGCTTCCTGTGCACCTGCTCTGCCTGTGTTCCCTCCTGGACAACACTGTACTATTGTTTGACTGTGGGGGCATGATGACCTATCCAAGTGATAGCTACTCCGTGACTGGTCATCTTACGACCCTTCGTCTGACTAGCATGGCCCAAAATAAAGTGTAGTGGTATACAGTCAATCAGCCAGTATGTGGCCCACTGGACGTTCGTCACCACTTGTAGCCAGAAGTCTTGCCCCAATGGCACCTCCATGCTAGGTGCATGAAGTCCGCCCCGCTAACATTGCAGTGGAGGCAACTATATACCCGGGTGTTAGAAGTGTGGTGGAGACTCCTAGGAGTCATGCAGATCCTATGGAGAAAGTTTTAAAGCACCAGCTTAAAGCAGGCATTGTAAGACACGGTGGGCCATATTTACAAGCACCTAGTGACACCACAATGTCACTTTTCTGGTCGTTTTAGTGGCGATAGGGGCTTTGCCTTATTTACAAGTAACCCCGGGCAGAGCTGGCGTAGGGCCACTACGAGGAGTTCCACAGATCTGGGAAAAAACTCAGTTGAACTCCGCCCTGCTCCGCTCCTCGCCCTCAACCCCAATAAAAAATATTAAAACACAAATTAAAAAAGAAAAAAAGGCACTTACCTGTACTGTGGCGTCTCTGGGCTGCCCTCCTCCTCCTTGCCGTGGTCTCTCTCCCGCAAACCCCTCTGTCTGGCGTATGTCTTTCGAGAACTGCTCATGCGCACACGTGCACAGTTCTCGCAAGACGTACGTCGGATGCCACAGTACAGGTAAGTGCCTGTTTTCTTTTTAAATCTGTGTTTTCATATTTCTTATTGGGGGGCTGGAGGTGGGGAGCCTTTTTTGTTGGGGGAGGGGCTGGCTAACTCCGCTCTACTGCAGAGTCAGTATTTTGCCTAAACGCTGCATACTCAGCAGAGCACGGAGTAGGCAAAACTCTGCACATTCCTCTGGCGGAGCGGAGTTCTCTGCCTACCCTTATTTACAAGGTGGTGTTAAGCCACTTAATGTGATTTAACGCTGCCTTGTAAATAAGGCACCCTTTCGCACTAAACTAAGTGTGTTCCACCTCAACACCTATTGATTTTGATGCTGCCCCCTATTTACAAGGGAGGAATAACTAGGAGGCAGCGCCAAAATTAAGGCCAGGGAAAACCTGGTCTTAACCTGGCGAAATAAGGAGAAATGCTTTATTTCTTCTAATTTTTGTTGTTTCTGTGTGTGCTGCTTTGTCCAGCACACATAGAAACAGCAAAGCACCATTGATTGTTTATGTGCAGTAATGGGATATATGACGGTACAACGCGTACCGTCAC
This sequence comes from Lissotriton helveticus, assembly GCF_964261635.1. NCBI lineage: Eukaryota > Metazoa > Chordata > Amphibia > Caudata > Salamandridae > Lissotriton > Lissotriton helveticus. The sequence goes on along the minus strand of NC_136059.1, from coordinate 1,272,576,914 downwards.
AACGCATACCTTTACAACGCGGCCGTGACAACGCAAGTCGTTACCACGACTTGCGTTGGGGGGGCGCGGATTTCGAATAGTTTAATTTACTATTCTAACACCAGTCCCCGTGGACCCTAGGGAAGGTGTTAGGATAGTAAATTAACTATTTTTAGACCTTGAGCGCCCTCCAGCGCAAGTCGTGGTAACGACTTGCGTTGTCACAGCCGCGGTGTAAAGGTACCGCGTTGTGAAAACATCGTTGTAAACGATGTTTACCGCAGTAATGTGTCCATTTCTGCACATAAACAATCCCCCCAAAAATGCCATTTTGTAACTTATATGTGTGCTGCATTAAGTAGCCCACATAAAAGTTGCAAAACAACATTTAAAGATGAATTATGTGCAGGAATGAAAGATTGTTTATTGGCAGGAAGGGAGACTTCCAGCACATAAACAATCTTCTGATCATCACAGACACCCTTACACTATGGTGCAAGGGTGCCTGCGTTGGTGCTAGACTGCTAAATTTAGCGCCAGTGCATGGGTAAACACAGGTCTGCCCCATTTTGTTGTAAATATGGTGCAGCCCTGCATTTCTGAAGTGACCGAGCATGGCGTTAAGCCAAGGAGGCTAATGCCATGCTCGCCCACTTTGTTGTAAATATGCCCCAGTGTGTGTGTGAATTTATAGATACCAGTCCATACTCTGTCATCTAACGGGGTTTCCAGGTCCACATCCTACGCTCCCAGTGTGGCAAACCTGCTGTGTCAACTCTCATTGCCCTATATAGGAGTGTGATTAAAAGTTGACCTGCATCGCAGGACAGTAAAACATCCAACGTAGGCTGGGCTTGGTGGGTGAATGTTGGCCAGGTCAATTTAGCCACCTCCGTCAGTCCAGCATGGTGTAGGGCAGCAGCATCACCCCACTGAGAATGAAAAATAAAATGTTTTTATGTTTATTTATAAAGTTTTATATCGCTTGAACTTGATCCCGGAGGATATCAGAGCGCTTTACAATTTGAGGCAAAGGTAACAAATCAGAACATTAGTCTAACATTGGGAATCTAATGGGCATTGAAACAACTAGAACAAACATATTAGCTCAATATAACCTGAGTACAACAAAGTACCAAACACAGGTAGAAGGATAATACTGCAATAAATGGCAGAACACACTGGAGAAGGCACTTCCAAGGTCATGGAGAAAAGGATTCACTATAATGGAAGGTCTTCCTTCAGATAATAGAGAGGGTGTGAATTAAATTTGGAAGTATCTTTGAAGGAGGATAACTTTGAGGTCAGGATAAGAAAACAATTTCATTACCATTTTTCCCTTCACTGGCAGCTGATGCGGCATAGTCTAGGGTGGGCCTGGCAAGCCTCTGGACACTGGCCAGGGACTGGGAGGAGGATTGGAGGGGACTTGTAAGTGTGCATTTCAGCTTGGCTGGCCATCTTAGGCAGGCCAAAAAGAAATGTGCACTTAGAATGTCTCTGCCTAGCTGTATCGCACAGCTGAGTAGAGAAATGGCACAGGCTCTCAGTCCCTTCATGAGCGCCTAACCAGGCCGCTCAGACCAATCCTGGTGCTGATCCCACAGCATGAGAGCAGTGTTTGGATTGGGTGGGGAGTCTGGCAATCTGTGGTGGCCCAAGAACTTCTAGAAGAAAGGAGCACTAAGGTGTCTGGCAGACAGAGCAGCAGCGAGAGAAGCAGGTAAGCCCCTATGCTGCCCCAACCATTTTATTTTGCCAGCAGCCACTGCTAGTGTAGGAAATGGTACCCCAACAATGCAAAACCACTGTTTCTCCATGCCTGAAATGACATGTTGTCCTTCATTTACCAAAAATGTGTCAGTTTCCAAATAGGGAGTTCTCTTTGAAAGGAGCCACGCCCCAGAACCACTTTTATGTAGTGTTGCCATAAGTGTGTAATCTGGCGAACAACGTAGGGAAGGTCAGGAGCAACTCCCACATGCTGAGGCACTCTGGGCCTGTTTAGATAAGTTGCACCTGGTTGCCACCTGATTGGAATAGGTGGTATTTAGCCCATGCAAAATTGCAATTTCTAGTCCATTCGCAAATTGTGAATGGTTCCTACATTACAGTTATGATTACCTAATTGTGATTTACATTTTGAGAATTGCATTTGGGAGTTGCAAATTTGGGAATTGCAATTTTTGCAATTACCTAATTGTGGGCTACGATTGCATTTCATGCATTCAGCAAAGCAATTTTGCATTTGCATACAGGCAAAATCACTGATTCGCACCATTTGCAAATGCAAAATTGTTTGATACACGTGGCCCATATTCTTTTGACGTATTGGGTATTAAACAAGAAACTGTAAACATGCTTCTGTAATAAGGAATTTTTATGGTGAAGAATATGCACTGGCATGCTCTAGTTCACACCTTCCCTATTCTTGAACATCATAAACTCTCATGCACTTGTTTCTGTTTCTGACAACGTTAATAAAGGACATTCCTTTTTTGAGTTTGAAAGTGAAATATAATAGATAAGTGATGCATTAATAACAAAGAAGGCTTAGAATAAAACATTGTTCTATGAAATATCAAAATATAGGAATAAAATTGAACAAGAATCAAATATTTTATGTAAAGGTATGCCAGTGATTTCACTACAACAGTAAGAACTTACCATGTGTAGTTCAAGAAAAGAAAAAGACACAATACAAGGAGTGGGCAATGAGTAAGAAGATAAAGAAAACACAGAATAATGAACATTATGTAGTCCCAAGTGTCAGCTGAAATGCTTTTGAAATTGCTGAACATTTCTTTTCTGCATTTTCGTAGAGATACATTGTATAGTAGAGTTTCTGTGTAGGAAAGGGCCCAAATCTGATTACAATCTTTTCCCAATAAAAAAAAAAGCCTAATGTTTTTTGGCAGTACCATTCCGAAAAGAAGTGTTTAAATTCATGGAACCATACACTTATATTGTAATAGGAATTTTGTTAACTTGTATTTCTGCAACAATCAATCTTACATCAACATCCTTACAATGAGTTTTAGCGCTAACACCAAGGTTCTAGCTATATAGGATAACAGCACCATTATAAGGGCTCACGAAGCGAAGAGAGCCCTTTTGAGGGGGGTTTGAAAAACGGACCTGGAAATTCCACTCAGCTCGTGCGTGTTATTTCCAAGGTCCATTTTGATTGGGCTTTGCGTGCGTGCTGTTTTTTTAACAGAACGCGCAATAGGCCATAGGCGGTAGCGTAGCTCCGCCCATGGCCTATTGGTGTCTGTTACGCGCACCAAAGCCCATATGTCTTCAATTATCGCGGCCGTCACGGTGTGATAATTGAAGACATATGCTCGCAGTGGAGCGCGCGCGTACCACTCTCGAGCTTCTTTTTTTGGATCCATTTCTCGGCAATACTCGCCCTCTCAGTGCCTCTTCTCCATGTCTCCGCTTTCTCTGCCCGTCTTGTTTTATTTGTAAGAAGCTGGCTGTTCACGTTGGTCTTTGATTTGTGTGAGTTATACTTTTGGCAGACTTGCACTATTTTCATTGTTGCTTTGTTGAAAGAGGTTTATTTTGCAAACCTTGATGCTTGGATCTGTGTTATCAGCAGACTTTACATGTATTCATTGTTCATGGGCGTTGTATGTTTTGTGGCATACTTTGTTCACAGGATCCAATTAAAAGAGCTAACGTTTTTGAGGTGAAGCACACGCAGGGAATGGACAAAAGAAAATGCTCTGGTGCTACTGCGCCCTACTGTACTTTTGTTAGCCACGCCCCAGGCTCTGGTCCGTGGCCTGCCCTCTTTTCATCTTTGCTGTGTTTTCCATCGCCCCATTAGGCTCTCCATCAGCTCCTATTATTCAGAGCAGTAAGGAGGCATATAGCGGCGGGGATTGAAAATAGCTCCGAGGGGTAATTAATAGCACCCGGCGCACTCTGGCCGCTGGTGCCGCTGAACCAAGCCCGGGCATCAGGGTAATAAAACCTAAGAGGACCGGTCACGAGGCGTTGATGCACGCGTTTGTTCAAATACCTGGGAAACCTCCTCTCGCCCTCCCGCTCCGCCCCTCCCCCTCTTTACTGGACTTGCGGTAATAATTACTCATCTTTACACTGGTGCGTGCACCAGAATCAGGATCACAAGTGGTGGGCAACAGAACACAGAAACAGTTATTCAGGTAAAATTCAGAGGGATTTGCACAGGGAAAAACTGCCTACAACTTCGCCCTCCAACTCCACCCTCCAACACCACCCTCCAACTACAACTCCACCCTCCAACTCCAACTCCACCCTCCATCTCCACCCTCCAACTCCACCTTCCAACTCCACCCTCCAACTCCAACTCCACCCTCCAACTCCAACTCCACCCTCCAACTCCACCCTCCACCTCCACCCTCCAACTCCACCCTCCACCTCCACCCTCCAACTTAAACTCCACCCTCCACCTCCACCCTCCAACTCCACCCTCCAACTCCACCCTCCAACTCCACCTCCACCCTCCACTTCCACCCTCCACCTCCAACTCCACCCTCCTACTCCACCCTCCAACTCCACCCTCCAACTCCACCCTCCACCTCCACCCTCCACCTCCACCCTCCAACTCCACCTCCACCCTCCAACTCCACCCTCCAACTCTAACTCCACCCTTCAACTCCACCCTCCAACTCCAAATCCACCCTCCAACTCCTACTCCACCCTCCAACTCCAACTCCACCCTCCAACTCCACCCTCCAACTCCACACTCCAACTCCACCCTCCAACTCCACACTCCAACGCCACCCTCCAACTCCAACTCCACACTCCAACTCTACCCTCCAACTCCAACTCCACCCTCCAACTCCAACTCCACCCTCAGACTCCAACTCCACCCTCCAACTCCAGCCTCCAACTCCACCCTCCACCCTCCAACTCCACCCTCCAACTCCAACTCCAACTCCAACTCCACCCTCCAACTCCACCCTCCAACTCCACCCTCCAACTCCACCCTCCAACTCCACACTCCAACGCCACCCTCCAACTCCAACTCCACCCTCCAACTCCACCCTCCAACTCCACCCTCCAACTCCAACTCCACCCTCCAACTCCAACTCCACCCTCCAACTCCAACTCCACCCTCCACCCTCCAACTCGACCCACCTTACTCCACCCTCCACCCTCCAACTCCACCCTCCAACTCCACCCTCCAACTCAACCCTCCACCTCCACCCTCCACCTCCACCCTCCACCTCCACCCTCCAACTCCACCCTCCAACTCCACCCTCCAACTCCACCCTCCAACTCCACCTTCCAACTCCTCCCTCCACCCTCCAACTCAAATTTCAGACTCCACCTCCACCCTCCACCTCCACCCTCTAACTTCACCCTCCACCTCCACCCTCCAACTCCACCCTCCAACTCCTCCCTCCACCCTCCAACTCAAACGTCACCCTCCACCTCCACCCTCCACCTCCACCCTCCAACTTCACCCTTCACCTCCACCCTCCACCTCCACCCTCCAACGACACCCTCCAACTCCACCCTTCGCCTCCACCCTCCACCTCCACCCTCCACCTCCACCCTCCAACTCTACCCTCCAACTCTACCCTCGACTCCACCTTCCAACTCCACCCTCCAACTCAAACTTCACCCTCCACCTCCACCCTTCACCTCCACCCTCCACCTCCACCCTCCAACTCCACCCCCAACTCCATCCTCCAGCTCCACCCTCCAACTCCATCCTACAACTCAAACTCCACCCTCCAACTCAAACTCCACCCTCCAACTCAAACTCCACCCTCCAACTCAAACTCTACCCTCCATCCACGCTCAAACTCCTCCCTCCATCCAACCTCCAACTCAAACTCCAACCTCCAACTCAAACTCCAACCTCCAACTCCACCCTCCAACTCCATCCTCCAACTCCAACTCCAACCTCCAACTCCACCCTCCACCCTCCAACTCCACCCTCCAACTCCACCCTCCAACTCCAACTCCACCCTCCAACTCCACCCTCCAACTCCACCCTCCACCTCCACCCTCCACCCTCCAACTCCACCCTCCAAATCCACCCTCCAACTCCACCTTCCAACTCCACCCTCCAACTCAAACTTCACACTCCACCTCCACCCTCCACCCTCACATGTTACGTCTGGTTTTTGCATGCATACTTGTTCAGTTTGATTTTGGGGTGCTGAGAAAGGGAAAGAAGCCTTTTGCTTTCTTCCACCAAACTGTTAATGCAAGGTGCAACAGAGCAGTTAATTTCTCTGTTGCTGTGTGGCCTACGAGTTTGCATGTTGTAAATAGCTATGGTTAGAGTGGTTTGGCAGTGGGGGGTGCTGGACTGCTTTATGGTCTTCCTTGGAACCATAGTTTGCTGTGTGTCTGTCTTTGGGTGTAATTGTACAAAGCTACACCTTTACCTCCACTGCTATGACTAAAGAGTCTGTGTCTTGCTTCCCAGTAAAGATACTCTATAGTTTAGTTTGCTTTACTCTGGAGACTTTCCATCCAGTCCGAATGTCTGAACTGGTGTTTTGTAGGTGTGTGTCTCTGATTACAATTTAACATCTGGACGTGTGCCTGTTGTTGGTGAGTTTGGTGGTGCTTGGGCACTCGGAGAGCCACAGTCTTGTAGGCTGCCACTGAATCCATTTCAAAGTTCCTTGCATGTCTGTGGTTTGGTCTTGGCGAGGATGTTTTTCTAATGTATCTAATCTGTACTAATATAGTTAACATTTCTTACCAGTATAGTTCATCTTTTGTTTTTGGTTATCTGTGGAGTAGTTGCTGGCTGCCATGCTTTCCATATGCCAGGTTATTGATGGAAGAATTTCTAGTTTTTTTTTTATTTTGAAAGTTAATGGACTTATTTGTCTACTTTGCGTAAGGTGTGCCGCTGGGAATTATAGTGGAATGAGATGTGACTATAATGATAGAATGAGTATGAAGCAACAGGTGAGTGGTTCATTCAAGTCCATGAACACAAAAATTGCCTTGCAGTAATGTACACTGTGAGTCAAATATATTGTGGGTTGTTATAACTTATTGGTATAAAATTCTCTACTATTAGATATGCTTTAGAGTGTTGTGAAGTACTTCTCTTCAAGACTTCGACAAATTCATGATAAAATAATGAACATCCACAATGAGAGATTAAACACCATGGTGCTAGCTGGACTTACAGCTATTGGGCTGAATATCAGTTGTACCAGCGCATATCTTTACCCAGCATGCCTTTACCCCATAGTTGTTACAATGTGTCAGCCTTTACAACCCCTTGTTATACCATGCTGGGCTTTAAAATCCATGCCATAACCCCCTTTATTTGGTCCCATTTTTATCTTATTTTTTGCATGCAAGGGAGTTAAAACCACCATTAAAACAAAAAAACTCTTGCTTTATCTATACCTGCCGTGGAGATCTTACCAACCCTTTCCCCATTATTTCTACTCACCCGATAACCCTGAAATCACACCCACCCCATTACCTCTACCCACCTGTAAACCTAAAATTACCTTTCCTCCCTTTACCTGCACGTTTTCTCAGTAAAAAAACATTAAGATAATTATTTTAAAAAAAATCTATCCATCCATGGGGGAGTACAGTACTCTTGTGTTAAAGGATGCTGGGTAATGGTAAAAACCTATTCACATCACTTGTCATGCTAGTAAAACACTATGATCCAGAAAATCCTAGTCAACCAGTGCATTGTGTAGTGCATCAGGTGGTTGGATACCATGTTCTACGGAGGTTGTGGTGCACCAAAACTTTGTATACCCCACAGGGTTTTACACAGTCATAGATCCTAATACTGTAGTATAGCAATGGTTTCTGCACCAGATCATAGGTTGGCCAATGAGTTTCAGTTGGTCATAGTACAGCTGTGGTCCTGCACCTCGGCATTCTGTCAGATCTTATAATCCAAGAGGTCAGGTGCATTATTATTAAGGGTCCGGGTTTTATGTTTTTTTTTGTTTTTTTTCTACAGTTTTGTCTGTATTTAAACATATTTATTTTTTGCTAAATTTTTTCTGTATCCATTTTTAAGTCTCGCCGATTCTATCCCGTTAGGTATTGAATAGGCGAGATTGTAGTAAGCTTCTCAAAATGTCTACCGAGCTGCGGATCGTGTACAGTTCATGTGAGGCAGGCGTGTGAGGCAGGCGCGTACACATCATCGGCAGCCACATCCCACACCATGCCTCGGCATCAGACTTCAAAGGAAGCCGCTCGCACACCACCATTTGTCTGAGCCTCGGCATCAGACTTCAAAGGAATCCGCTCCCAAGCCGCTCCCCCGCCCCCAACCCCCACCCCATCAGACTTCAAAGGAATGTGCTCCCGCTCCCCTGCCACAGCAATGCCGAGAGCTTGTTTTTTTTTGCATCCATTTCGCAGGGAAGCCGTGTTTTGTTTGGCGTTCTCTGCACCGTTCTTGTTTTTTTTCTGGACGAAAGTGAAAGCCTACTGTGCTTGTTTACAGTAGCCTTGTTCTATATATATATATATACCACGGGCCGCCACACACGTACTTTTTATGTAGACGGGCGCCGTGTTTTATTTCACTATGTTGAGTTGTGTATGCTTATTTTGTTATGTGTGGCTCAATGACATGTAGCATTTTGGCAGCCGCACTTTTTACTTATAGTGCGGCTTGCCAAACCATTTCTTTATTGAAAATCTAATTTTCAAAAGCAGCAGCATGCCAGCTTGTTTCCTTTTGCCACGGCTAGTTTTCTTCGCTTCCTGCTGCTTGTGTTCGGAGCTCTGCTCCAAACGCTACCCGTTGGTTAATGTTGCCTTTGCTCCTGCCCCCACCATGGTCTGAAAGAGCTGTGGCAATAAACAGAGGATGGGCTTCTTTCTTTGTGTCAGGGAAACACGCATAGCAACCAGAGCGAAAGTGCCGGACTTGAGCCCCATCCCTTCTTACCTTTCATTGCTCAAACCAAGAAGGGGTGCAATGGTAGTCTTCAACATCAGAATCAATAGTAATCCTGTTCCTAGCCCACCCCTTTATTTTCTGTGTGAATTTTGATCTCAGACCACTTGCTTTATGTCACGATCAATAGCGCACTAACGAGATCGACTCTCTTTAACAGGGTGGAACTAAATTAAGTTGGATGGGTAAACAAACTTATTTGTTTCTGAAGTGTGCGTCGTATGTATTTATTTTACAAGGAGTCTTTCCACATTTCCATGTCACGTCGAAATAGTACTTTTTACTGTTTTTTTAACTGTTTATTTTATGATATTTTTGGCATATTTTCTAAGCGCTTGTAGCTGTAGCTGCGGCACTGTAGGGGCTCTATGCGGAGGAGCTCGGCTTTAAAGGCCAGCGCTTCTGTAACTACCATATTTGCTCTTTAACCCAGGCTTCCAGGCGCAGAAGAATTTTTTAGAACAGTCTGGCTCACAGTTGGTTCCCTTTCCTTCAGCTTTTGAAACTCTGTGAGAAGAGATTATTTTACCTTTCCATACACTAGGAAGTTTCAGTTGATAAGCTTCTCTGGCCAACCAACCAGATGACCAAGATGCTGTTTTGTACCATATTAGCAGCCCGGGAAGAGCCTCTGAAGACTAGACCGCAATTACTGCTGACTTAAGCTTGCTTGTATCAATAAGGAAGCATATATTGTCATCCCCACATCCTGACTTTTCCTGAGAGAAGCAAGTGAAGGCTTACATGTCTGAAAGTGCACTTCTCTCTCCTTCACACACACATACAACCCCACACACATACAACCCCACACACATACACCCCCACACCCACAACCCCATACACAAACACCACAAGCACACACACAATCACATACAATCACACAACTACACACATAACCCCACACACACACCCAAACACCCCAAACATACACCCACACACACACACACACACAGACCACCACACACAACCCACCACACACAACCCACCACACAAAACCCCACACACACTGCCCCCACACACACTGCCCCCTCACACACTGCCCCCTCACACACTTCCCCCTCAGACACTGCCCCCTCACACACTGTCCCCTCACACAACACCATAAACACAAAACCTCACACACACACACACACAACCCCCCAACACACACAACCTCACACACACACACACAACCCCACACACACACACAACCAAACACACACACAACCCCACACACAACCCCACACACGCACTTCCCACTCACACACTGCCCACTCACACACTGCCCCCTCAGACCCCCCAACACACACAACCCCCCACACACAAACACACAACCCCACACACACAACCCCGCACACACAACCGCACACACACACAACCCCCCACACACACAACCACACAACCACACACACAACCACACACATCCACACACACACCAGGATAGCAAAACATAGCAGAGCAAAACAAAACATAGCATAGCATAACAAAGCATTGCATAGCATAACAAAACACAGCATAGCATAGCAAAACATAGCATAGCAAAACAAAACATAGCATAGCAAAACACAACAAAATATAGCATAGCATAACAAAACATATGCTATGCTTTGTTTTGCTAACAAAACAAAGCATAGCATAACATAACAAAGCATAGCAAAACAAAACAGCATAGTATAACAAAACATAGGATAGCATAACAAAACACAACAAAACATAGCAGAACAAAACATAGCATAACATAACAAAACATCGCATAACAAAACACAACAAAACATAGCATAGCATTACCAAACATATCATAGCATAGCAAAACATAGCATAGCATAACAAAACACAACAAAACATAGCATAGCATAACAAAACACAACAAAACATAGCATAGCATAACAAAACAAAGCTTAGCATAGCATAGCATAACAAAACATAGCATAACAAAGCATAGCATAACAAAGCATAGCATAGCATAATAAAACATAGCATAGCATAACAAAACACAACAAAACATAGCATAGCATCACAAAACATAGCATAGCATCACAAAACAAAGCAAAGCATAATAAAACATAGCATAGCATAACAAAACATAGCATAGCATAACAAAACACAGCATAGCATAGCATAACAAATCAAAGCATAGGATAGCAAAAAATAGCATTGCATAACAAACCAAAACATAGGATAGCAAAACAAAACATAGCATAGCATACAGCGTCACTCAGCACCACCACAGCATCACTCAGGGGCACCACAACATCACTATGTGCTACCACAGCATCACTGAACGCCTCAGCATCACTCGTTCGCCACCACAACATCACTCAGCGCACCCAAAGCATCAATCTGTGCAACCATTCAACAACAACTGGTTCAAATATGTTCTCTCAATGTTTCAAGCTTTATTACAAATGTCACAAAAAGATGTTAATATTTCACTTCTGTTCTTGGATTTTGTCACAATAAAATACACTAACCATAATCTTCACAAAAGTTATTTACAAAAGTTTAAGCTATTGCCATTATAAATTACAATAACTTTTATTTAAGTATTAATTAATTAAAAGAATTAAAAGCCATTGTTATTTGTAATATCAATACATCTAAGTCATGTAAATACAACATATATTGCATTACAAATGCTATAGGTGTCACATTTGCAAAAGTTATAACTATTGGCATTGTAAATGACAAAGCTATTAATTTCGCTATTTTCAAAACCAACACATACATACAAAATTTGTCATTTACAATACCAATAGCTCAAACTTTCCTAATGCGAGACCTATTGCATTGCAAATGCTTGTTTTTCTTTATTGCAGGGGAGACAACAGCATACCCACTTGTCCCCTTTTACAATTGAATTGTTTTGTCCTTCATTTGAAAGATGTGTCTCCTTTAGCACTGAAATGTCAGCCTTAAGGCTGTGCAGACTGGAAAGAACACTGGGGCATATTATCAAGACAGGCGCTAAAATTATCGCCGTTTTAGCGGCAGAAAACTAGTGGGCTTGATAATATGCTCTATGGAATTCCAATTGAAGCCCATGTTAAATGTGAAGGACATCTAACATGGGCTTCAATTGGAATTCCATAGACCATATTGTCAAGCCCATTATCGCCATTTTAGCTGCAGTTTTCTGCCGCTAAAACAGCGATAATTTTATCGCCTGTATTGATAATATGCCCCTCTCTTTCTCTATACTGGGTTTACTTACTTACTTACTTATGCCTACTACCCCTTCCTGCACATTAACATAAACAATAGCCCCCACAGCGCAAGGGTGCCTGTGCTGATGCTAGGCAGTTTTTTAAGTGCCAGTGCTAGGGGTAGCGCAGAGGTGCACCGTATTCTTGTAAATGCAGCGCATCTCTGTATTTAAAAAATGTCAGAGCACGCGTTACCAATTTTGGAGTAACATCATGCTCCGACACTTTATTGTAAATATCCCCCACAGCCTCTTTCACTTCCTGAGAACTATTCAACACTTTTGATGAATCCCTAGATTCTTTAGTACTATTAGTGATTTCTAAGGCCTCCACCAATGTAGTCAACGACATCTCTTGGATCCCTTAGTAAAAACACCTGGTAGCAAATTTGTCCCTAATAAGTTGTTCCGTAAAACTCGAAAATTCGCACTTGACAGCTAACACTCAATGAGGCCACATTCATATTAATGGATACTTTATGTTGGTGTTTGAGTAAAAAAGTGTATGTCTTCTAACCAGCAAGTTCAGCAGTTTGCAAAAATGTTTTTCTAATCTTTTATCCTAATCATCGAGTTCATCTTCATCATCATCACGAGTAAAGACCTGTAAGTGTTCAAATATCTCTTGCCCTTCTAATTCAAGAGAATGTTCTGAAAGCCAACATTTAATGTCTGCTTAGAGTTTAAAGACATCAATGGCTCCAAGGTAGACATTGAAAGTCCTAAACCATTCCTTCCACCTAATGAGAGGTTCACCTGGAGATTGCAAGAATGGAGGCGGAGGACTTATGTAATGCATGTGGTCAATAAAAAGGAATTGTAGAAACAAATAGAATAATCTAGAAAAAAATCGAAATCACCGCTAGCACTTTAAAAATTACACTTGCCGTACATTTACTCTTAAATTATGACCATCAAAATAGGATCCATGTAAATTGTGTCATATTATATTGAAAAATATTTGAACTATGTATGTATGTATGTATGTATGTATATATTATTTGTAAAGCTCAGCAATCACTCCATGGGAATATCATAGCACTATGCAGCATCATATATGTTGCTCAGACGGAGACTACGGCCTAGTGAGGAATGATCAGATAAGTGAGAGGCACAGGGAGTCTGAGGCTCCAAAGTTCCAGGTTATCAGGGATTCCCTGAAGCAAAGTTCTGAATGCATGAGACGGAGATGGCAAGGGAGGGTATTCCATGCTCTTGCCCCGAGAGCAGCTACAAGATCCCCCCCTTTGTATTACATCTAAACGGAGGAGATTTTAACAGATTTGCGGAGGAGGAACTAAGTAGGTGTGTAGTAACATAAGGCGTAAACCTAGCCATTCGAAATTTAGGTCCTGAGGCTCTAAAAGCTCTGAAATTGATTACAAGTTTGTATCTTGACTAGCACACTTTTGTGGATGGGTAACCACAGCAGTGACTTTAGGGCTGCTGAGGCTGAAGGCTTTAGTGCAGTAGTTTAGGCACTAGGTGGGCTGCCGCATGTTGTACAGTCTGAAGCTTTTTAAGGATTGACTTGTTTGCGCATGCATAAAAGCTGTTACAGTAATCCAGTCTATAGGTAATTAGGGTTATCATCACTGTTTTTCTTGCCGTACACGGGAGCAAGTCCAAAACCTTTTTTAGAGATTTTATCAGCTGGAAACACTTCCCAGCCACCGCTAGTGCTTGTGGTTTTAAGGATAGAGTAGTATCAAATTTCACCTCTGGATTGTTGACTACATCTGCCATGTTAGGTCTGGGGGAGTAAATTTCTGCCATTAGCAACTAGGAGTCAAAATCTTGTACTTATCTAGTAGCATGATCTCAGTTATTTTGTATTGCAATTCAAGTGGTTACATTTCATCCAGTGAATGACCTCTGTGAGACATAGTTAGAAATTCTCTTCCGCATTGGCAGAATGTTTGTCTAACACTATGATTAACTTTGTGTCATCAGCATAAGGGCTGGTTTCAATATTAAATGGTGACATCAATTCTATAAGGGGGGCCATATATACACGAAACAGCACTGGGCTTAGTATGATACCCTGCGGGACACATGTGAACAAGGGTTTCTCAGCTGACTGGTAGTGTCCAAGAGTGACTACTTGTCTACGGTTTGTCAAGAATGACTTCAGCCAGGCCAGGGCCAGATGGGAGATGCCACAAGCCATTAGGCTGTGCAGCAGGAAATCATGGGAGATGGTATCAAAAGCAGCTGATAGATCTAAAAGAATCAGCACTGCATTTTTCCCTTCATCCAGGGCAGATTTGAGGGTCTCAGTGATATGTAAAAATGAAGATTCTGTAGAATGTTGAGGCCTGAAGCCTGATTGGTTAGGATGCAGAATATTAGCCTCTTCTAAAAAAGTTGTCAGTTGACTATTGACTAATTTCTTAATGATTATACTGAGATAGGGTAATAGGAAAATGGACCGGAGGTTAGAAAGAGTGGTGAGATCAGGTAATTGCTTTTTATGGAGGAGCTTGTCTGCCGTGATTTTCTAGTCCAAGAGTACCTTAGCCAATAAGAGTGAATAATTAATTATGCTGTTAATGAACGGTTTGTGGTGTCAATAATAGCCTGTAGTAACTCCAGAGGGCAAGGATCAAAAGGGGATCCTGGCTTGCAGGAGAGAATGGCTTGACTGGATTGTTCCATACTAATGGTGTGAAAAGATTGGAGGGTTGGTCCTTCGTTTTGAAATTCTGATGGATGGAGGAGATGTCGCCTTGAAGTCAGTTTGTAGATTTAGTATTTTCTGTTACAACACATTAGCTATTTGATTGCAGATAGTCAGTGATGAGGGATATCATGTTCCAGTATTTTAAGTTGCGTACAAGAGTTCACAATTTTGAAGATAGTTTTTTGGTCTGAGTCAGCTATCGTAAGTAGTCTAGTATAATATACTTTCTTTTCCACTTTGATTTGTTGATGATAGGCTTTAAGAGCCAGTTGGAATTGGTTAGGTTCTTCTGATTTATAGTCTCTTCTCCAGCTATGCTCTAACTGTCTACACTATAGATGTAGTTCTGTCATCTTTTGTGTATACCGGGGGCTGAGACTTTGGTACTGTGTATCTATTTTAGTGCGTCTGGAGGGGCAAGGAATTGCTGAGCATAGACATCCAGGAGTTAAGTGCTGGGTGTCTATATTAGGATCTCCTGATAGGCTGGGTCTGAACTGAGGTCTGGATTAAGTAGCAATTTGTTCCACTTCCGCACCATTTTGGGAGTATCCCGGATGGGACCCAAAAGGGCGTTAGTGCACTTGCGTTTCATCTCAAAGAAAATATACCTGTGATACGACCATAACATGGAGACTGGAGCATTAACCTTCAGGGTACTATGGTTTGAACAGACACCGTCCAGGGTATGTCCAGCAGTATGTGTGGCAGAACATACCAACTGCTCCAGTCTCAAGGTTTCTAGAGTATCTAAAAAGTTTCTAACTCCAGGTTCATTCTTACATTCTAAATGCAGGGCAGGTTAAAATCCCCTAATAGGGTGAAGTTGGAGTATCTGAGAATTAGAGGGCTTAGAGAGTCTCCCAAAGTTTCTAAAAAGTGACAGTTTGGACCCGGCGAGCGACATATCATAGCTCCAGAAACAGAGACCGAGCCATGAACTAGAAAGCAGTAGCCAAGACTTTCTGCACCTTTCAGGTCTGCGAGTCCAAATATAGAACATTGAAGTGCATTACGATATAATATTCCAAGTCCTCCTCCCTGTGATTCCAGTCTGTCTTGTCTATGTATAGTATATCCCGGGAGGAGGGCTTGGACAATATATGGACTACACCACTTCTTAAGCCATGTTTCTGTGACAAAAAGGAAGTCTAGACTGAGGTCTAAGCTCATGACATAGATATTTTGAGCATGCTGACATAAAGACCGTGCATTGATTAACCCACCTATAAATGAGTTAGAAGGGCAGTCTAACTCTTTAGTATGTTCGGGATGGGGACTAAGTTCCAGTTTGCATTTCATACACGTTATTGGACCTTTCCAATTGTCAAAATTCAAGCAAGTATCACAAATCTGTTAGGTTTTATTGAAGGCAAGCAAGATATCTATTGTTAACATCGTACCTGAAAAGAATTAGGCAGCATCACTGGCGCTGATCCCGTTCTGGAAACAGACGCTTCTGCAGTGGCGGGCACAGTAAAAAGTGTGTGCACAAGCAACAACTAGACCGCTGCGAAAGAAAATGCCCACTCTTCCGGAGCTTCCAGAACACCACATCAGGCAATAAACACAGCACCACTACTTTTCATTATAGCAGAAAAGGCCACTTTATTAAGACCGTTGAAAATTTCCCAATCGCATAACTATATACAGTATGACATCATGAAATAACTTGCATTGTTCTTACACAAAACCCCCCAAACTTTATTCCAACACATCCAATGTCATTGTAAACCCCAACTTTTCTCTTCCCCACCCCTGTGATTAGACATTACCCCCAGCCCCCTAGGTGTGGGTAAGGCCGCTCGAGACTTACCCCCCCCCCCAAAAAAACAGCATCCAGGAAAACCCCTAAAGTTTTCCTGGCCCCACCCAAAATCTGCCGAAAAAGGAGAACATCAAAAACTGTGAGTACACCATAGATTCTCATTCCATAAATGTACAAGTAAATTCCTAATTTCTAGCAAATTATTGGCTTGACCCAGTTTTGATAAATGAACACCATTGTTCCTGAACAAGTGGCCTTCGTACTTTGTAATGTTATCGTTAGGCAGTACTTTAATCCCCATTGCTTGACAAAAAACTTTCATGGCACGGTTGAGTTTGCGCTTGGCCTCTTCACCTGCCGCAAGACTCCTGGCCCCCCTCCAATGTTGCCTGTAAATGTATTCAGTCCAAACGAGACAAGTGCCCGCCAATTGTTTTTTATAACAGTGAGATCCAGCTTCATTTTTTTTATTAGGGACAAACCGGACAATGACACCAAATCATTTTCCCCCAGATGTATGATTAACATATCCGGAGGACCCCCCTGGAAGAAAACAAGTCAGTCAAAGTAAGAAACAAACCCTCCCACCGCATGCCACTTTTACCCTTCCATACAACTTCGTGCCCTCCACTGGAAAGTCTGAGTGATCTGCCATAGATCTGTTGCTCTGCGAAAAGCGCTGCCCACTTTATGAACGAATGGCCCACTATCCAAGTGTTCATTTTCGCTGACAATGGGCCTTGTATTCAACCTAGATGAAAAACACAAAATTAGCAAAGAAAGAAAACAAAATCCAATCACTTCCTAACATAACGAGCACAACAAGATGATTTCCACCTCCCAATGCGCCGACTATCATCCCATGCCCAACCCAACCTTGCCTGCTTCAATACAAAAGGAATGGGTCTCAAACAAAGCCGGATTTTAACTTATCCTAAGGAGAGCCTTCCGTAAAACTGCCAGCATGTGAGCACTAGAGAACACGGAGCCATCCTTAAGACAAAATATGGCACCCAAAACAATACCTACTGTGCTGCTAAAATGTTCTCACTCCACCACAGGGCAACATCTCACTACACCACTCCTGTTCAGATATACCCAAGTACCCCTACCCAACTGGTCTGTTTTAGATGCCCTCAGCCAAATCCTAAGTTTGGACTTCTGCAAAAACACCTTGTTAGTGCAAATGCCAAGTAGACCACGCAAACCCTGAATGCTAAAAAAAATAGCCAATTCATACACAAACAAAAACAAAAAACTTCCCAATCATCATAGCAACAAACAGGCAACTGAAGCAAAAGTTGTTGTAAGAGATCAAAAGTCACTGGCTGACGTAAATCTGCTGTAGGTTTCTGCTCCCTGCTAAGGCCTGTTAACAACTTCTTTACCAAACAACCTACGACTGGATCCTGCCCCCACCACAGCTGACCATAAAATAAAATTCCTGCCAACTTCCCTGCGATGGTGGAGTGAGATAGATTCTTGTTAATTAAATGCAAAACGAAACCTAGGATAAACTGTTCAGAAATAACCACCCACCAGGACTGAAAATCAAAATTGCCCTAACGTATGAACTCCATCCAAGCCTGATGATGGCTTCTCCTAGTAGAGAGGGGCCATAGATTTCTCTACTAACTCTGCGATCTTCAATCCCCCAGCTCTCAAACCTTCTGTGGGATCGAAGTCGGTGAGGGCAGCCCTTGGCGCCAAACTGTGGAACTTCTGCAGATGAAAGCGTGACAAAGCATCTCCTATTGAGTTATTGGTAACAGGTATATGGCGAGCTTTGAAAACAATGTTTAACTGTAAGCTCTGTAAGAACTCTCATATCTTTAGCCCTTTGTTGATGAGCTCAACCACTGCCATGTTATCAACGTGAAAAAGGATCGACCTGTCTCTGAACTCTTCCCCCCGAACACACAGGGCCACAATCAGAGGAAAAAGTTCTAGAAAGGCAATGCTGCATCCTTGCTGCAACCAATGGGAAGGCTAGCATTCTGCACACCAGTGCCCCTCCCAAAACAGGCCAAAACCATGAGCCCCCGACGCATCTGAATAGAATTGAACCTGCCACAACATGTTGTCTTTGACAAAATAAAGGGAGACTCTGTTGAAATCTTCCAGAATTTGCAACCAGATACGGAGATTGTCCTTGACAGCTTTGGAAATCCTGACCTTATGATGCGGGAGGAAAGCCCCAGACATGGACATCTCCAACCGTCAGCAAAAAGTCCTGCCAGCCCTGACGACTCTGCATGCTAAGTTTAAATAACCTAACAGGCGCTGAACCTGCTGAAGTTCCAGTTTCGGCTGATCAACGACCGATATCAAGAAGGACTTCATTTCTTGCAACTTTCCTGTGGGCAACATGGCCTGCATGTCCAACGTGTCAATTTCGGATGTATGACGTTACAACGCATACTTTTACCACGCATACTGTTGGACCCGGCCTCGTGGCGCGGTCCGCTGCTGTCTCTCCACAACCTGCGAGCGCAGGCCTGCACCCTGAGTCCCCTGCGCAGCCTCCCCGTTAGCGTAACCTGCACCCCGAGCCTGGTCGTCTTACTCCTGATGAAAGATATAATACCCACTACTCCTCAAATTACTTTCCGTAAAGGGAGAACATTGAGGAATAGACTCAGCCCTACAGTCCCACGCATTGACATGACCCCGAACTGGTTAACACAACGCAGTAACGGGTTTTTTAAATGTGGCTTTTGCACAATGTGCAAATGGGCGAAACATAAAACCAAGCACTTTAAGGGACCAAACGAAGACATATATGACATTAGAGTAAACATCAACTGCACCACGAAATATGTGGTATACATAATAGAATGCCGATGTGGCAAGAAATACGTCGGAAGCACAATAAGGACATTGAAAGAAAGAATATCAGAACACATGAGGGCCATCCAAAAACAAGATCCTAAATATCCAGTTGCTCTACATATAGCTAAATGTCAAGCCAACAGAGAAGATTTCTCAGTATCTTTTTTTGGAATCGAAACGGTGCCTGTACATGTGAGAGGTGGCAATCAAGAGTTGGCACTAAGACGCAAAGAAGCTACTTGGATTATGCGTCTTCAAAGTATCGAACACGGATTAAATTATTACCCAGAACTGCAATTTTTTCTAGGAAATTAGACCAC
The DNA here is from genome assembly GCF_964261635.1 of Lissotriton helveticus. Classification (NCBI taxonomy): domain Eukaryota; kingdom Metazoa; phylum Chordata; class Amphibia; order Caudata; family Salamandridae; genus Lissotriton; species Lissotriton helveticus. The sequence continues at coordinate 1,272,557,228 of NC_136059.1, read as the reverse complement.
AATAACATTTGGTTAATTGTCCGTTTTCTTTTATGTTTGGCCCTTTTACTTAAAATGCTACATCGAATCCCTAACATCAATCTAGCAACAAATTTGAGTGTATTGATACAGACAGAGAAAATGTAATAATTGTTTCTCACAAAATATGTCTTAATATCTCATTTTATCAATAGTTTTTTCATTTGTGTTCATAACGAGTTAATAGAATCACAGACCAAGGTCACTCAGTCTATAAATACACAGTACAGGATTATAATGAGTTAATAACACTAAGAGGAGGAATTATATAATTCCATTACAGCTCTTATAACCCTTTTTAAATATAAATGTGCTATCTTTTTATATATAATACATCTTTGCACACGCTCGGTCATACATATGAATCTCACGTATCAAACTACCTTTAAATACCCTTCGAATATTTCTGCCAAACCGGTTACGTGTTTGTAAGTGATTTCCCCGCTATAGATACATAAAAACGGGTATCAACATAGGAACGGAGAACTTATACGTAAGTTCTCTGTTTACTCGATACTCCTAGTTTTGAGTATTTCTTCTTTTTACTGCCAAATAATATCAATAGTAGAAACTAACCGACGTTCTAGCCTTTTTTATTTCGGAAGCGGATCACCGGTACTTATTCCGGCCTGACTTCCGGTCACGTGTCCGTCTCTGAAAAACGGCGCCGGGAACCACAAGAGGGAGAACGATACCAACAAGGTAAGCGAGCTCCCCATTGCTGGTTAGAGGTATATACCAGACGCTATTCGTCTTGGCTTAAGTGAATACCTCCTACCTACCTTTTCCGTTTCTTCTTACCGATCCAGGTGTACCCGCCTTTTCTTCGGTATCAACATTATCGCCCAATTTTGGAACAATTCCTGTTTGTTTTCTCCTCCCGGTTAATACTTGACTAATTAATAATCGAGGTAGGTCAACTCTCGTTTACCGCTTCCCCTATCTGAATGTATATTTTTTTTAAAAATTAACCAAATAATATTATTTCTATACTATTACCCATAATATAGACTCATCAAGTCTCGCAGAGTTTGAAGTACTTATGATTTGGAACTCCGGATACAGGATTCCATGTCACACCCCAACCTGGTGCTCTCACCTATGTCTTTTCGCCTATCACCTGTGAGGGTGAGTGTGTCTTATCTTCACGAAATTTTGTTTTAAACTACACCTGTTTGTATTATACTGGCAGACGATTCCTTTCCAGTCATAAACTTTCCCGAGCATGTGTGGCATATACCAGGCATCCCCTTATTATAAACCCCCCCCCCTTGTTTCATGTTTCATTTTTCATATTTCATTTTTTCTCACCTTGTCCTTTCTTTTTTTATAATTATATTTTTTTCATTACCCACTCTATGTATACAAACAACAGAGCCTACTCACTGACCGGCACCCTTTTCTCTCTACTTATCCGGCACAATATGAACGGAATTCTTAGACATCCGAAAAAATTAAATTCGTATTTTTTACCTCATTCCACTAGAATTATCCGTTCATAATACGAACTGGACTAAGATCTTATAAAAAGGAGTTTACTTACCTTTTAACCATACCCCCCAGAATAATCAAAAGAAACATTTCTAAATATGTGCGCAGCATTAGACGCCTAGAGAATTGAAATCTTAATTACCATGTTTCTTCAGAGTTTCTTTAATACACTGCATTAGTCAATTGGGATTCCGTCTTCTTTTTTAAACACACAACACTTTCTTCACTGTGTCACCCCCTGTTTTCTCCTCCGGCCAGTGTCCTTCTTGCAGTAGGTTTTATCGAATCGAATGAAACTTTTAAGCTCACTAATGTCACCGAATTAGTGATCTCGAGCCACATTGACACAAAGTCACTTAATGGCATGCTGTATTCCACCCTGGGTTACACGACGAAGTCACCATCATAATATGTTCAAGAATAGAACATGTTTGTAAATGTACTTTCTATGTTTCTATTCAGCCCTGAAGATTCGCAGTCTGTTCCCTGCGATGAAACACGTGTTGGCCCATGTAAAGGAACAATAAACAGAAATACTGCACCAAGAACAGAACGTTTTCTATACTGATATATGTCTACCTTGTTCGTATTTTCTTGATGTGTAACCTGAAATTTGGATGTGCTTAAATACTTCCACCATTTCAACTGATACCATTACTGCTGAAAACTAATCGATTTTGTATAGTGCAGGGGCTTTGTTGTTTCTTTTTTGAGTGGATCAAGTCTGGTCCATCCCTGAGCGGTTGTGAGGGATTACCGTTCGCCTCATTGCCTATACTGACTACTTAATTGTTACCATTACCTTGCGGCCACCCTGGTTGTGCGCCTAGTAATTCTGGAATAGCTAAAAAACCTCTCAGCTGTGTATTATACTTATTGATTTCCAGAGAGGGCTGCCCCCCGCCAAGACTCCTGACTCCTATTTGCATTTTATCCTTGAGCACACCATTCTATATATCTCTACTTCAACATGAACAGAGACAAAATAGCTGCGGACCTCTTCGAGAATCTAGCCAAAGGCATGCCTACGCATACTGCCACGGCCATTTCTGGCCCCCCTCGTACTGAGGGCTTAAAAGACAAATTTAAAAAACTTGAAAGACTAAAGAAACAAGAGAACTCACGATGGTGGGATGCCACCACGCTAAAACAATACATGCGCTTAAAACAAATACCCAGAGGTTTACGCTCTCAAATCTTTCCAACCTACGACAATCTTGATATAGATTTTTTTTAAAAATGGGAGGATTCTGTAACCAACAATTCTTTTGTTCTTATGGACATCTTAATAGAAAGCGCAGATCGCAAATCCATCAAATTACTGGGGGAAATTGCGATCCTAGAAAAAGAAATAAAAGACCTTACCCTACCAGAACCAACGGTGAAAAACTATACCATATTAGATGAGGTCTTATTTAAACATCAGGAAGAAATCAAAGATAGGAAAGCCAGACAAATAAAGAGAGATGATGGAGACTACCGCAATGGTAGAATCTTCACTTATGACCGTAAATACGATGCAATGATCCGACCAATTGACCCCAAGAAATCCGGAGGCAACACATCTGCCCCTAGCTCCGTTTCATCCATTAATACATCCCTTAACACTGCGGGCACAAGCGAACCAGAACTAGAAATGGGGGACATCCAAGATGCCAATAGTACTCCTTTTTTAGTGGAAATGGAGCGCATTCGCAAAGGGAACAGGGTTCAACCCCAAAGAGGAGTACAAAATCAAAGACCCACAGAGGGAGCAGGGGTGGCCAACGAAGACTATCGCAAAAAATTAAGATCAGGAACAACAAAGAAATAGCAGACGAGAACAAAGAGGTTCAAGTTATAAACCTTTCCTCTTTCCCACTAACTCCCGATATGACCAATCTCCTTTCTAAAGGCCTTAACTTTAATCCATACTCTACAGGGGACATCTGTCAGACGAAAATAGATCACTTTAAATTTGTCCGCAGTTTGAAACTAAAAAAATACTTTGCAGGAAAAACACCTAGCAATAAAAATGTGAAAAATATTCCTGATGTTTTGGTTGATGATGTACATACAATAAAAGACATACAAGCAATTCATTTACTGTTGTCCATTACTGAACGGGAAGATAGCCCTATGGAAATGGGGCAACTTCTGGAAGAACTCAATATAGATACAGATCTTGGTGTTGTAAGTGGTCTCAAGGGCAAATCTACATGGACTCCAACATTACCAGGTGGTAATAGTATTGACAATTTTCACAGACGGGTTCTCGAAGACCTCAACAAAATTAACATCAAAAAATTAAATGAAACTTTCACTTTTAAAGACAATCTAACTAAAGGAGAGCGTTATGCCCTTACCACACTTACCCAGATTCCCACCATTATTATACGTGAGGCAGACAAGGGAGGTAATATTGTGGTTATGAACACAGATGATTACAACAACGAAATACTTAATCAATTAGCAGACCAATCTTGCTATAAACCAATTGCAAACAACCCTATGGGTCCATTGTCAATTACCATCAATGACCATCTACGCAAATGGAAAGAAGATGGTCTCCTGAACGATGACGAGTACTTGTATCTTAAAGTACTCAAACCAACATACCCATGGCTTTACACCCTTCCAAAAATCCATAAAGATCTCCCTTTTCCACCAGGCAGGCCCATTGTCTCTGGAATTGGAGGACCAACTGAAAGACTGGCAGAATATGTGGATGTGTTCCTGAACCCTTTGGTCAAAAATCTGCCTTCACATATACAAGATTCCAAACATATACTCAGTTTGTTGGGCGACTTAGAATGGCAACCGAACACTACCTTAGTTACTATGGATGTTGTCGCACTTTATACCAGCATCAATCCGATATTAGGTATAAAAGCAATAACCCGTGTTCTGTCTAATCGACCAGCATCTCTCTGGGCACACACTCAAATGTTAATTTCTATGATGAACTTAATCTTGTCCAACAACTTTTTCATCTTTCACAAACAGTGGTATCAACAAAAACGAGGAGTAGCCATGGGCTCTTAATTTTCCCCATCTTTCGCCAACCTTTTTATGGGCGCTTTCGAAGCTGACCACATTTGGGGTACCCAAGGTAGTACATATACTGACTCCATTCTCTTCTGGGGTCGGTATATAGATGACTGCATTTTACTTTGGACTGGCACAGATGAATTATTACAAAGTTTCTTTGACCATCTTAATCACAATAACTGGGAACTAAGCTTCACCATGAAATCGAGCAAATCGCACATAGAATTTCTGGACCTTGAATTCCATGTCAAGAATAACAAGTTACTAAGCAAACTGTACAGAAAACCTACTTCCTGTAATGCCATTCTACGAGCAGATAGCTTTCATCCTTTCCACCAGATCACATCAATACCTTTTGGAGAATTCCTCCGTGCCAGACGAAACTGTAGTGATGAAAAAGATCTTAACACTACAATACAAGATATGGAAATGAGATTCGAAAAACGTGGCTACCCGAAAACCATCCTATCTGAAGCAAAAAAGAAACTCAACAAGATCAAAAGAATAGACACGTTGAAACCCAAGGATCTCAATAAGGCGAAAGACTCCACAGTGAGAATGATCACTGAATACAACGCACTACATCAATCAATCAGGAACAGCATGACCAAACACTGTGGTCTGCTAAGAGATGACTCAATACTGAAAGATATAATACCCACTACTCCTCAAATTACTTTCCGTAAAGGGAGAACATTGAGGAATAGACTCAGCCCTACAGTCCCACGCATTGACATGACCTCGAACTGGTTAACACAACGCAGTAACGGGTTTTTTAAATGTGGCTTTTGCACAATGTGCAAATGGGCGAAACATAAAACCAAGCACTTTAAGGGACCAAACGAAGACATATATGACATTAGAGTAAACATCAACTGCACCACGAAATATGTGGTATACATAATAGAATGCCGATGTGGCAAGAAATACGTCGGAAGCACAATAAGGACATTGAAAGAAAGAATATCAGAACACATGAGGGCCATCCAAAAACAAGATCCTAAATATCCAGTTGCTCTACATATAGCTAAATGTCAAGCCAACACAGAAGATTTCTCAGTATCTTTTTTTGGAATCGAAACGGTGCCTGTACATGTGAGAGGTGGCAATCGAGAGTTGGCACTAAGACGCAAAGAAGCTACTTGGATTATGCGTCTTCAAAGTATCGAACACGGATTAAATTATGACCCAGAACTGCAATTTTTTCTAGGAAATTAGACCACAATAACATTTGGTTAATTGTTCGTTTTCTTTTATGTTTGGCCCTTTTACTTAAAATGCTACATCGAACCCCTAACATCAATCTAGCAACAAATTTGAGTGTATTGATACAGACAGAGAAAATGTAATAATTGTTTCTCACAAAATATGTCTTAATATCTCATTTTATCAATTGTTTTTTAATTTGTGTTCATAACGAGTTAATAGAATCACAGACCAAGGTCACTCAGTCTATAAATACACGGTACAGGATTATAATGAGTTAATAACACTAAGAGGAGGAATTATATAATTCCATTACAGCTCTTATAACCCTTTTTAAATATAAATGTGCTATCTTTTTATATATAATACATCTTTGCACACGCTCGGTCATACATATGAATCTCACGTATCAAACTACCTTTAAATACCCTTCGAATATTTCTGCCAAACCGGTTACGTGTTTGTAAGTGATTTCCCCGCTATAGATACATAAAAACGGGTATCAACATAGGAACAGAGAACTTATACGTAAGTTCTCTGTTTACTCGATACTCCTAGTGCTGAGTATTTCTTCTTTTTACTGCCAAATAATATCAATAGTAGAAACTAACCGACGTTCTAGCCTTTTTTATTTCGGCAGCGGATCACCGGTACTTATTCCGGCCTGACTTCCGGTCACGTGTCCGTCTCTGAAAAACGGCGCCGGGACCACAAGAGGGAGAACGATACCAACAAGGTAAGCGAGCTCCCCATTGCCGGTTAGAGGTATATACCAGACGCTATTCGTCTTGGCTTAAGTGAATACCTCCTACCTACCTTTTTCGTTTCTTCTTACCGATCCAGGTGTACCCGCCTTTTCTTCGGTATCAACATTATCGCCCAATTTTGGAACAATTCCTGTTTGTTTTCTCCTCCCGGTTAATACTTGACTAATTAATAATCGAGGTAGGTCAACTTTCGTTTACCGCTTCCCCTATCTGAATGTATATTTTTTCAAAAAATTAACCAACTAATATTATTTCTATACTATTACCCATAATATAGACTCATCAAGTCTCGCAGAGTTTGAAGTACTTATGATTTGGAACTCCGGATACAGGATTCCATGTCACACCCCAACCTGGTGCTCTCACCTATGTCTTTTCGCCTATCACCTGTGAGGGTGAGTGTGTCTTATCTTCACGAAATTTTGTTTTAAACGACACCTGTTTGTATTATACTGGCAGACGATTCCTTTCCAGTCATAAACTTTCCCGAGCATGTGTGGCATATACCAGGCATCCCCTTATTATAAACCCCCCCCCCTTGTTTCATGTTTCATTTTTCATATTTCATTTTTTCTCACCTTGTCTTTTCTTTTTTTATAATTATATTTTTTTCATTACCCACTCTATGTATACAAACAACAGAGCCTACTCACTGACCGGCACCCTTTTCTCTCTACTTATCCGGCACAATATGAACGGAATTCTTAGACACCTGAAAAAATTAAATTCGTATTTTTTACCTCATTCCACTAGAATTATCCGTTCATAATACGAACTGGACTAAGATCTTATAAAAAGGAGTTTACTTACCTTTTAACTGGACTAAGATCTTATAAAAAGGAGTTTACTTACCTTTTAACCCTACCCCCAGAATAATCAAAAGAAACATTTCTAAATATGTGCGCAGCATCAGACGCCTAGAGAATTGAAATCTTAATTACCATGTTTCTTCAGAGTTTCTTTAATACACTGCATTAGTCACTTGGGATTCCGTCTTCTTTTTTAAACACACAACACTTTCTTCACTGTGTCACCCCCTGTTTTCTCCTCCGGCCAGTGTTCTTCTTGCAGTAGGTTTTATCGAATCGAATGAAACTTTTAAGCTCACTAATGTCACCGAATTAGTGATCTCGAGCCACATTGACACAAAGTCACTTAATGGCATGCTGTATTCCACCCTGGGTTACACGACGAAGTCACCATCATAATATGTTCAAGAATAGAACATGTTTGTAAATGTACTTTCTATGTTTCTATTCAGCCCTGAAGATTCGCAGTCTGTTCCCTGCGATGAAACACGTGTTGGCCCATGTAAAGGAACAATAAACAGAAATACTGCACCAAGAACAGAACGTTTTCTATACTGATATATGTCTACCTTGTTCGTATTTTCTTGATGTGTAACCTGAAATTTGGATGTGCTTAAATACTTCCACCATTTCAACTGATACCATTACTGCTGAAAAGTAATCGATTTTGAATAGTGCAGGGGCTTTGTTGTTTCTTTTTTGAGTGGATCAAGTCTGGTCCATCCCTGAGCGGTTGTGAGGGATTACCGTTCGCCTCATTGCCTATACTGACTACTTAATTGTTACCATTACCTTGCGGCCACCCTGGTTGTGCGCCTAGTAATTCTGGAATAGCTAAAAAACCTCTCAGCTGTGTATTATTTCGGCTGATCAACGACCGATATCAAGAAGGACTTCATTTCTTGCAACTTTCCTGTGGGCAACATGGCCTGCATGTCCAACGTGTCAATTTCGGATGTATGACGTTACAACGCATACTTTTACCACGCATACTGTTGGACCCGGCCTCGTGGCGCGGTCCGCTGCTGTCTCTCCACAACCTGCGAGCGCAGGCCTGCACCCTGAGTCCCCTGCGCAGCCTCCCCGTTAGCGTAACCTGCACCCGAGCCTGGTCGTCTTACTCCCGATAAGTCCGACCCTCGTAACAAACGACCAGGCCTGACTATCCCGTCCCACTCCCGGCTCCGAGCGCCTAACCTTGCAGGCCCCACAAGGCCCGGCAGCCATTTTCCCTTCCCGAGATCCCTGTCTCCCTGGGCCTAGCGTGAGCCTGGCCCCAGCAAAACCCAGACTCCCAAGGCGCGCCAGTCCCAGCTGGGGGGTAAAGAGCTCCCAGAGTGAGATAAGCCAGGGAGTTTCGATGGCACCTCCGGCCCCCCTGAGAGACCGATTTCTGTCACACCTCTGGCCTTCCCTTGTGGGCCAGTTTCGTTCACACCTTTGGCCTCCCCCAGTGCTGGCTCCAGACCCGCTGGCGTCTGGGACCCATCGTCAGAGGATCAAAGAGCCAACCGCCGGACCTAGCCAACGACCAGCCCCCAGGGCATGAGACCTCCGCCTGCGAGGGTCCGGACATCAAAGGGCCAATGGACTATATCTGGGCCCGCTCGACAACTAGCGGGCAGTTGTATCTTGGACCTGAAGCCCTGCTGATCTTATCGCGGCTGACCCTGAGACGAACTCAACCTCGCATCCCTGAGCCCTGCTGACGCTGTTGCGGCTCCCTCTTCGCAACCAGGAACTGAACCACCTGAGCCCTGCTGACGCTGTCGCGGCTCGAGCTGAACTTGCAACCATTGAAGCCCTGCTGACGCTGTCGCGGCTCGTCCTCTCTAAGATCTCGGAGCCCTGCTGACGCTGTCGCGGCTCGAGCTGAACTCGTACCATCGGAGCCCTGCTGACGCTGTCGCGGCTCGACCTTGCAAAGACCTCGGAGCCCTGCTGACGCTGCCGCGGCTTGAGCCTGAACTAGTGACCACCTGAGCCCTGCTGACGCTGTCGCGGCTCCTCAAGACTTTCTCCGGATCGAGCCCTGCTGACCTCGTCGCGGCTTGAGGAGTACTCTGGTCTGGCTGGACCATCGAGACCACCATCACGACCCGAGCCGACTCGACGTGAGTAAAGCAGCCAGTACAACCGTCATCCCGTATCCCCCGGCTTGAGGATTGAGAGCTGTGCGTAGGGTACGCATCGTACTGGCCCAAAGGCTAAAAGACTGTCCCGCTTCCCTCTTCCCGAATCCTCAGAGACTCTGTGATCCCTCGATCATTCTGTACAAAAGAGTGCTTCCTTCTTTTTACTGCATATAAAGAACTTGTCATTGAAATTCAATGTTGTGGTGTCTGTTCGTAAGTGTGGTGTGAGCTCAGTGTGTACGATCCTAGACTCGACGTCCTCCCCGGTGAGGACCTCACGATAAGACTCGGCAAGATCTGTGGGAGAGGTGGGTCTTGGGGTGGTTGGGTGAGCACAACCTGGCCCTCTGAGATCGCCCCTTCTAACATTGGTGGCAGCGTCGCGATAAGAACCTACGTCTAGGGATCGTACAGTACTGACACACTACCTGAACGAAGAACAACCATGAGCCTCACGAACGACAAAACCACCTTCCAGATGGAGCTTCTGGGAGACTATTCGCACCGAGAGCTCAAACAATTCTGCAAAGATCTCCACATCTCAACAACGGGATTGAACACGAAAGAAGACCTTCAACAAGCCCTAACAGCCTGGGTGGAGAGCGGAGCAACACCTCCAGCGCCGTCAGAAGTCGATGGAGAGGGAGCACCCCTGACCGAAACCCACGCCCGAGAGCTTGAGAGGGCTGAATCCCCGACACGGAATTCCGGCACGGAGAGAGGTCTGTCGCAAGAAGAGATGACCGACCGAGAACGCAACCGAAACCACGAGCTCGAACTAGCCCGTCTGAAAATAGAGGGAGAGCTCAAGCTGGCAGAGAAGAAGCTAGCCATCGAGCAGCTGCGGCTGCAAGGAGAACTGGAGGAGAAGAAACTCCAGAGAGAGCATGAAGGGAAAAGACTCCAGCTGGAGCACGAGCGTGGCCTGAAGGAGATCGAACTAAAGGCCCGGAACGAAGACAACAGAACATCGGGGACCCGAGAGGCCGTTCCCCCAGTGGAACCCAAAGTCCACATCCCCAAGGATGTGGTCAAGGAGTATCACAAGAACGATGACATCCAGCAATGGTTCAAGGCCCACGAGGTCGCCATGACCTCCCACCGAGTTCCGCAGAAGGATTGGGGGGCCGGGCTGTGGGGGCGATTCCTGAGTGAGGGGAGGGACTCCCTGCTCGATCTACCCTCCGCCGAACAGACCTCCTACAGCCACATGAAGGAGGCCCTCCTCACAAGGTACGGACTCACCCCTGAAATGTACCGCCAACGCTTTAGAGAATGCAAGAAAATCCCCGGCACCACCTGGGTGGAATATGTAAACTTCTACAGCAGGGCCCTGGAAGGGTGGATCAAGGGCAGCAAAGTATCCACCTTCGAGGGGCTCATCGACCTCATTGCCTATGAACACTTGTCCCTGAACTGCTTTGTGGAACTCCGACAGCACCTTCTGGACAGCAAGTTGGCTGACCCCCGGAAGCTGGCCGTCGAGGCCGATCGATGGGTGAGCACCAGAGTCCCCCGGGGGCCCGGAGGAGACTCTGGCCAAAATGAACAGGGATCTTCCCGCCAGAGGGGAGGGGGGAGTCAGAATAGACAGAGAGGATCCCAGGTAGGGTCCCCGCGCAGTCCCCCCAGGAACCAGCGCGCGCAGGGTTTCCTCCAGCCAAGCCAGGGCCCCGAGTCAGCCAAGCCTGCTACCATTGCCAGCAACCAGGGCACTATGCCAATGACCCCCGATGCCCTTTGTTCAAGAAGCCCGCCGCTGCGGGGCCCCCAGCGCGCCACATCACCTCAGTAGCCCTAGAAGAGGAAGGGGAAGAGGAGTTCGAGGGGGCTGACCCAGCCGCCATGATGTTAGTCTCCCTGGGGGATAGGGAAATGGTCCCAGGGGCCCCCCTGCCCAACAACACAGAGAAGTACCGACAGCAGGTGACTGTCAATGGCCACCACATAGGGGCGCTCCGAGACACCGGGGCCAGTATCACCGCAGTCAAACGTCACCTAGTCACCGAAGCCCAAATTGTTCCCCACATCTCCTGCAGGGTGATCGCAGCTGACAACTCCGTCCGCACCTGCCGAATTGCTCAAGTCCCCTTCGAATGGGGGGGCGTCTCAGGAGAGTTACGAGTGGCGGTCCGTTCAGACATGCCCGTGGACTGCCTGCTCGGCAACGATCTAGAGAGCTCCCCATGGAAGCGGGTTGAGAAACTGACCCACCTGGAGATGGTAGGCCTGCCTGAATGGGCCTGTGTGAGCACCCGGTCGATGACCGCCCGGGCGGCTCACCCCGAGGGGGTGAACCTTGAGACCACACCGCCAACCCCTGAGGACCCCGAGGTCCCCGAGTCCTTTGAAACCACCGAGCTGTCCCCCGGAGAGAGCTCCCCCCCTGACGCAGGCCCCCTCGGCCCTGACGTCGAACAGACCCCGAGCCTGGACGACCTTCCTGAGCTGGCCCAGTGGCGCCAGGAAGGAGGACCGCCCGAGAAGAATTCTGCCTAGAACAGACCTCCTGTCTGTCCTTGGTTGGGCCGCGGCAGCAGGCCGATGCCCAGGCCGCCGGTGACCAGTCCGGCTCCCACTTTATCTATTGGGAAAACGGCCTCTTATATAGCGAACAAAAATCTGCCGAGCTAGGGTCAGCCCGAGTGCTGGTGGTACCCCTACGCTTCCGCGGCTACCTCCTCAACCTGGCCCATGATGTGCCCCTGGCGGGACACCTGGGACAGGACAAGACGTATCATCGCCTGGTCACCCACTTCTACTGGCCGGGCATGCGCTCCGATGTAGAGGCCCACTGTAAGTCCTGCCCCACGTGTCAGTCCAGCGGGAAGAGCGGAGGGAAGCGCAAGGCCCCCCTCCAACCCTTCCCCGTGGTCAGTACCCCCTTTGAAAGGGTGGGAATCGACATCGTGGGCCCTCTTGACCCCAGGACCTCCTTAGGTCACCGCTTTATCCTTGTCTTGGTGGACAATGCCACCCGCTACCCCGAAGCCATTCCCCTCCGAACGGTGACGGCCCCGTAGTGGGGCGGGCCCTCATGGGGATCTTCTCTCGGGTGGGATTCCCCCGAGAAGTCGTAAGCGACCGAGGGACCAACTTCATCTCAAAATATATGAAGTCCCTCTGGCAACAATGTGGGGTGACCTACAAGTTCACCACCCCTTATCACCCCCAGGGTAACGGTCTGGTGGAGCGATTCAACCGGACCCTCAAGGGAATGATCATGGGTCTCGAAGAGCCCCTGAGGCGTAAGTGGGATGTCCTCCTCCCCTGTCTCCTCTTCGCGTACCGCGAAGTCCCCCAGAAGTCCCTGGGGTTCAGCCCCTTCGAGCTCCTCTATGGACACCTCAGCCTGGTCAAGGAAGGTTGGGAGACGGCGGCCCCAGAGCCCCCTCCGGATGTGTTTCGCTACATCCTGGCTCTCCGTAACCAGACCAGAAAGTTCTGAGAACTGGCCGAGGCCAACCTCGAGGCCAGTCAAGAAGAAATGAAACGGTGGTATGACCAGAATGCCACTCTGGTCGAGTTTCAACCTGGACAGCAGGTCTGGGTGATGGCCCCCGTAGAGCCCTGTGACCTGCAAGACCAGTGGACAGCAGCCTTCAAGGTGGTGGAGCGCAAGAGTCAGGTGACTTATCTCATCGATGTACAGTCCCCCAGGAACCCCTTGAGGGTCCTCCACGTGAACCGCCTCAAGCCCCACTTCGCCCGGTCCGAGTTGAGTTTGCTCCTCTCCACGGACGACGGAGAAGAAGAGGAAATGGAGCCTCTCCCCGATCTCCTGTGCGCCAAGGAAAAAGATGGCTCCGTAGAGGGAGTGAGGCTCTCCTCTTCCCTCTCCCCCGAGCAGCGCGAGGACTGTCGCCAGTTACTAGGACAGTTCTCGGACCTCTTCTCCCTAACCCCCGGCGTCACCAGCTGGTGCGTCCACGACGTGGACACCGGAGATAGCCCACCGGTACGGCACAGAGCCTACCGCGTCCCTGACAGAGTCCGGGCCTGCATCAAGGCCGAAGTCTCGAAGATGCTAGCCCTAGGAGTAGTCGAAGCCTCCGACAGCCCATGGGCTAGTCCTGTGGTTCTGATTCCGAAGGCAGCCGCTCCCGGCGCTATTCCCGAGCTGAGGTTCTGCGTTGACTACCGCGGGCTCAACGCAGTCACCAGGACCGATGCTCATCCCATCCCCCGAGCAGACGAGCTGATTGATCGCCTAGGGGCTGCTCGCTTCCTTAGCACGTTCGACCTGACCAGCGGATACTGGCAAATCGCCCTCACAGAGGGGGCCAGAGAGCGATCCGCTTTTTCCACCCCGGTTGGTCACTACCACTTCCGGGTGATGCCCTTCGGGATGAAAAACGCCCCGCCACCTTCCAGAGGCTGGTGAACCAGGTACTGGCGGGGTTGGAAGAGTTCAGCGCGGCATATCTGGACGATATCGCAGTTTACAGTTCCCGCTGGGCCGAGCACCTCCAGCACCTCTGGGCGGTGCTGAAAGCCCTGAGGAGGGCTGGCCTCACCATTAAGGCAAGCAAGTGGCAGATCGGACAAGGGTCTGTGGTCTACCTCGGGCACCAGGTCGGAAGCGGCCTCGTAGCTCCCCTCCAGCCCAAGATCGATGCAATCGTAGCCTGGGAAGCCCCCACGACCCAGACGGAAGTGCGGGCGTTCCTAGGGCTCACGGGGTACTATCGAAGATTTATCAAAGGGTACAGCAGCATCGTAGCCCCTCTCACGGAGTTAACCTCCAAAAACCAGCTGAAGAAAGTCAGCTGGACCCCCGCCTGCCAAGGGGCGTTCGAAACCCTGAAAAACGCCATGTGTACTGCTCCAGTCCTACAGGCCCCCGACTACTCCCGAGAGTTTGTAGTCCAGACAGACGCGTCCGAGCATGGCATCGGAGCAGTCCTGTCCCAGATGAACGAGGACGGCCTGGACCAGCCAGTGGCATTCATTAGCCGGAGGCTACTCCCTCGAGAACAAAGGTGGAGCACCATCGAGCGGGAGGCCTTCACGGTGGTTTGGGCCCTGAAGAAGCTGAGGCCCTACCTGTTCGGTACTCACTTCCGGGTCCAAACCGACCACCGACCCCTCCGGTGGCTAATGCAGATGAGAGGGGAGAATCCCAAATTGCTGCGCTGGTCCATCTCCCTCCAGGGGATGGACTTCACTGTTGAGCACCGGCCTGGTGCTGACCACGCCAACGCAGACGGCCTGTCCCGATTCTTCCGCCTCAGCGAAGAGAACCCCCAAGAGGATGGGTAGTTCTCCCCGCCTTCAGCTGGGGGGGACGCGTGTTGGACCCGGCCTCGTGGCGCGGTCCGCTGCTGTCTCTCCGCAACCTGCGAGCGCAGGCCTGCACCCTGAGTCGCCTGCGCAGCCTCCCCGTTAGCGTAACCTGCACCCCGAGCCTGGTCGTCTTACTCCCGATAAGTCCGACCCTCGTAACAAACGACCAGGCCTGACTATCCCGTCCCACTCCCGGCTCCGAGCGCCTAACCTTGCAGGCCCCACAAGGCCCGGCAGCCATTTTCCCTTCCCGAGATCCCTGTCTCCCTGGGCCTAGCGTGACCCCGGCCCCAGCGAAACCCAGACTCCCAAGGCGCGCCAGTCCCAGCTGGGGGGTAAAGAGCTCCCCGAGTGAGATAAGCCAGGGAGTTTCGATGGCACCTCCAGCCCCCCCTGAGAGACCGGTTTCTGTCACACCTCTGGCCTTCCCTTGTGGGCCAGTTTCGTTCACACCTTTGGCCTCCCCCAGTGCTGGTTCTAGACCCGCTGGCATCTGGGACCCATCGTCAGAGGATCAAAGAGCCAACCGCTGGACCTAGCCAACGACCAGCCCCCAGGGCATGAGACCTCCGCCTGCGAGGGTCCGGACATCAAAGGGCCAATGGACTATATCTGGGCCCGCTCGACAACTAGCGGGCAGTTGTATCTTGGACCTGAAGCCCTGCTGATGTGATCGCGGCCTGAACCTGAGACGAACTGAACCTCGCATCCCTGAGCCCTGCTGACGCTGTCGCGGCTCCCTCTTCGCAACCAGGAACTGAACCACCTGAGCCCTGCTGACGCTGTCGCGGCTCGACCTGAACTTGCAAGCATCGGAGCCCTGCTGACGCTGTCGCGGCACGTCCTCTCTAAGATCTCGGAGCCCTGCTGACGCTGTAGCGGCTCGAGCTGAACTCGTACCATCGGAGCCCTGCTGACGCTGTCGCGGCTCTACCTTGCAAAGACCTCGGAGCCCTGCTGACGCTGTCGCGGCTTGAGCCTGAACTAGTGACCACCTGAGCCCTGCTGACGCTGTTGCGGCTCCTCAAGACTTTCTCCGGATCGAGCCCTGCTGACCTCGTCGCGGCTCGAGGAGTACTCTGGTCCGGCTGGACCATGGAGACAACCATCACGACCCGAGCCGACTCGACGTGAGTAAAGCAGCCAGTACAACCGTCATCCCGTATCCCCTGGCTCGAGGATTGAGAGCTGTGCGTAGGGTACGCATCGTACTGGCCCAAAGGCTAAAAGACTGTCCCGCTTCCCTCTTCCCGAATCCTCAGAGACTCTGTGATCCCTCGATCATTCTGTACATAAGAGTGCTTCCTTCTTTTTACTGCATATAAAGAACTTGTCATTGAAATTCAACGTTGTGGTGTCTGTTCGTAAGTGTGGTGTGAGCTCAGTGTGTACGATCCTAGACTCGACGTCCTCCCCGGTGAGGACCTCACGATAAGACTCGGCAAGATCTGTGGGAGAGGTGGGTCTTGGGGTGGTTGGGTGAGCACAACCTGGCCCTCTGAGATCGCCCCTTCTACAACGCATAGCGCTTAGAGGTGCTGGATAGTGGTAAGTATAATTTTCTATTCCAACTCCAGTCCCCGTGGACACTAGGGAAGGTGTTGGATAGAAAATTAAACGTATTCCCTATCCTAGAGCGCCCCCCAGCGCAATGCATTGTAATGGTTTGCGTTGTAATGCCTGCGTTGTAATGGTAGTGCGTGGTAAAAGTTTCGTTGTAAACGTTGTTTACCGTCAATTTCAATCCCCAGAAATGTTAGTCTGGTGCTGGGATCCTCTGTTTTCTTGGGAGCTAAAGGGACACCCAATTCTTGAGCCATATCCTGAAAACCTTTCAACACCAAGCTACACTGATTAGACTGCCTGGCACCAATGAACATGAAGTCATCCAAATAGTGGCATACAAGGGTGTGTCCACTGCATTGTGTAAAGCACCACCGTAAAAAAGTGCTAAACCATTCAAAAAGGGCACAAGAAACCGAACAGCCCATGGGAAGGACTTTGTCAAAGTAAAAGCTCCATCAAAAACAATGCCCAGTAGTTCAAAATCTGAAGGGTGTATCAGCAGTAGGCGAATTGTCGATTTAATATCGCTCTGGGACAACTCCGCCCACGCCCCCACTGACCTCACAAATTTCAGTGCGTCATCCACAGAAGCGTAAGACACACTGGTTTCTGCTGGGAAAATGAAATCATTAATAGATTGACCCTCTGGCCAGGATACATGATGTATGAAACGATAATCCCCTTCAGGTTTTTTTAGGGACCACTCCCAGAGGCGAGACAATCAGATTCGCAAAAGGACTCTGCAGGAAGGGGCCTGCTATTCTACCTGCCTGTAATTCAGCCTGAAGTTTTTGTTGCACCACCTGGGGAAGTTCTTCAGCAGATTTAAGATTTTCAGCCCATATCTGCTGACGTGGCCCTTGGTATCCAATTTTAAACCCTTCCTTGAAACCCTAGTACACACTAGATGCCACTTCTACATCAGGATAGCAGCCCAACCAGTGTTCTAGAACTTCCAGTCTAATTGGGGTAGGAGCCCTTTGATGGATACTGCAAAGTCGTCCCTCTGGAACCTGGCTTGATCTCCAACTTTAGGACCTGGGAAGCATTGAGTGACTTGGTGCTTTCCCCCACATTGTGAGCATGCATGCTTGTAGCGACAAAATTGTCTGCTACAGAATCCTCTATTAAAAATCCAGCAGACCCCTGGGACCAGTGGTTATCCCCTACAGTGCCAACCCACTCCATCCTGGGCGGTACGGGGTTGAAAGGGCCGGTAGGTGATTGGTAAACCGCTGGCAGTGTGAGTCGTTGCCGGCGGGTGAGTAGATGGCATCCATTGGAACTACAGCTCGAAATCCACCACCCCCCATGGCTTGTTGTTAAAAATACTGAGCCGGGCCCTGAACTCTTCATCGTAGCTGAGCCACGCATAGCCACCAAAGTGCATTTGGGCCTTGCGAATTATATCAATATATTTGAACAAAGCCATTGCCCTGTTCTGATGACACTCGCAATATACACTCGCATATATGAGGAAAGCGGATGTCCAGTTGTCAATATTTTTAAGAACCCTAGGCCGTCTGGCAAGCTCCCACTCTTCTTCTTTGGATCCCTCCTTAGCCTGAACGTCCCTATGTAACAACTTAAAAACGTCCACAAAGTCATGCCTCCAAATCCAAGCCTTAGTTTTTTTTGGAAAGGTGGGACCCCAAAGGCATGGAAATACCCAAATAAGGCAGCTTTTTATGAATATTCCGATCTTCCTCCTGTACATCTTTCCCATAAAGAAGTAACCCAGCCTTTTGTTTGGGTTGACTAGTGAGAGCTACATCTAATGGGACACTACCCATAACCTTGGATAGCACAACAGAATTCTGTACTCCCACTTCAGTTTGAGGTGTCAAATCAGCAACCAACAATCCATCCCCAACACCAATCAAATGCTTACTGGGCTCACTAAGATCAGAATGAGTCCACGTGTCCCACCATTGTGACTTACCTGATGGTAATTGATCGGAGCGTTTCTGGAATTCCTTAGGGTCATCCCGCTGACGAGGGCTGCGTAGCCGATCGTGATGTGTTGGCCGTCCGCTCCAGATTTCTGAAACATACTAAGCACAGTTGTTGCCCCCAATGAACCCCTTTTTACCCCACGCTTTAAGTGTGGAACCATCAATGATTCAACACCACCCACTTCTCGCAGCTCCCCTCTTCCAAATCACTGTCATCCCCATAAATAAAAATATCATCATCTGGATTGAAACCAGTAGTACTCATCGCCGGCTTTTTCCCATCTCCCACACCCCCATCATACGACCTCCAATGCTGCGCCACCATCCACTTCTGATGTACAGCATGTGAAGGAAACTCTGCATGTGAACTTCCTTGTGCAGCAGACCAATCCAGCAAAGCCGCATCTTGCTCCACCTCCTGATCTGCGGAGCCACCGCATTCCGTCTCTGAGTATGGAACAGCCTGTGTCTTCAAACAGCTTGTGTTTGAAGAAGGCGTAGCACTTTGTGTCCCCCCAAACACTGAAAAGATGCTCTACCAGACCCTGCTACAGAGGCCCCTTCCAAATGTTCCACCCAAACCCACTGATCAGACTGTGAACCCATCACGGAGTCAAAAGAATGAGGAGGCTTTGAAGGAACAGTATAACTTGAGGGTACATCAAAAATATCCCCATGAGACACCCCCTACCTGAGTGATCTGTGTGAAGCCCAGACGGCTCTGGCAATGTGAAAACACAACCTGCTCACTGTCTGCGCTAACCTCGTGGTCAACCTGCATAAATATATCAGTATCCACCACTGTGTGCGAGCCCTCAAAGACTGAATCAGAAGGAGCCCCCACCCTGTCAGACGCCTGACATGCAAAACCACCAACCAGGGGAGTAGCATTATCTCCCGAGCTGGAAAGCAAAACTGTGCCAGCAGACTCATAAACACCCTCCTCACCGCACTGTGACTAGAGTAAACAACCAGGGAAGAGGAGCCGCGAGAAATACATTCAACATGCCCCAACTTCTTATGAATGCAAAAATCCAGCAGCCCCAGCATTTGTAATAGCAGTAGCCTGTAAAGAGGCAGCCCCAAGACAACTACGGAAGGAGGAGACTGCAGCCCCAAACCCCACCCCCTCTGAGTTGTCCCACCTGGAAGAGAGCTAGCAAACTGAGCCCTAGAAGCCCCTCCACCCCGTGACCTAGAACGCCTCATTTTACGTCCTGCATTGGACCCGGGAAGCTGTTCCGCTATGTAATGCCCAGAGTGAGAGGGAAAGGAAACAGCCACCCTAAAGAAACATTCCTGGCCCAGCTGCAAACCTCACCCACTCCCGTGACAGATGGAAGCGGTCCCAAAAAGGTATTTGGCTGTGCCGGCAAGCACGCAGACACCGCCTTCTCCACCCCTTTCGCCGCTTCCCTCTTAGGGCGTGCACAACCCACCCACACTTCGCCAGGAACCCCAGGCCACAGTAAGTCCTCCCGCCCCACATCACACAGCACGCAAATGGCAGCGCGCGCCTCCTCAATCCCGGCCATATTTACTGGACTAAGGCACAATATCACAATGAGCAAACAAAATACCTGAAATGGGAAAAAACACAGCAACTGGAAAAACAGCGACCACAACAGGAAAAGCAGTGACGAAAACACACCAGGGCACTGCCGATGCAAGTGCCTTCCCGCTAAACTGCTTCTAATTATCACCTCCTGAATCCCTCCCTCCTCCCTAACTATCTCCACCTGACCCCTTGTGCGGCCGTTCTCTTGCGCGAAATAGCCCAGGTGGAGCGGTGGAGACCAGCTTGTGCCCTGCTCCACCTGGGTTATCACCTCCCAGAAGAATGGGGGGGGGGAGGAGTGTGTCTGCAATGTAGGTAAGGGGCGGATGAAGGAGACCTTTAGCGGAGCAGGGTGCAAAGGAAGGAAACCAACGTGAGTAGATTTCAAATTCAAACACAGATTCAATACACAGATTCAAGGCACATGTAATAAAATGTATATTCTGTGGGAATATTAAAGTCTTATATTCATTCCCCTAGCCTAAACAATGAAAAATGTGTTCCCCCCAGGTTAAAAAGAGAAAAGTAAAAAGTATAAAACTGCAGTGTTGAGCTTGTCTGATTCCACCATGTAAATGCCAATGTAAGATGGCTCCACAATGTGATGACTTTAAGAAATTCGGTAGACAAATACTTGTACAATTAAAGATAGCAGCTGCGCTTACTGCACAAAGTGATGTCTGTGAGAATAGGCTGGAGTGCCATTAGCTGCAATCGACAGTAGAACTTAAAACCCTATACATGGGTATGGGGTGCCATCTGCTGCAATTGAGGCACAGATCATAAGTAGTCCGCCGCATTGGTAACCCAATCATACATGTAATGCACTATGCGTGCCATGCTCACCACTTGCTTCCCACCCCAAGCATGCTCCATCTTAAGACACTGCTCTGGCAGAACAGGGATATTAAGATTGGGGTAGAGGAAATTGATTGGTCACAGTGGAGATCTGGGGGGATATGCTACGTGAATTACATGGTCTGGGTTGATGAACTGGTCCCCTTTGCTGCGCTTGTGTGTGTATCGATTGCTTCAGCCACAACACTGGCAGTATCAGCAGCTCACACATAGCTTGCGCCACATACTGGGGGTCCCACCTTACGACATGGTGCCTGATCAATGTTGCAATACATCCTGATATGAACTGGTTACAAGGGCACAATGGCGGGAATGTACAATATGTTACACTTAATGATGTCCTCTTCTCACGCCCCACTACCCATAATTTGTGCACTTGGTAGGAACAGAGTCTCAGCCTCTCCATTCCTGAGGAGAATTGTCATGACCTTTTGGAAAAACATGAAAGCCTTCTTCGGAATGCCTTGTTAAAATTGTGCTATTTTAAGGTCTTGCACCTCTAGCACTGGATGGCTGAATGCTTGTGTTGGGCACGAATGGCAGGGGACTCCAAGTGCTGGTGATGCAATGCATCAGGCTGTGTGTGATATTGTTCATGTTCTGTCGGACTGTACGATGCTTTCACACTATTGGACCTCTTTTTGAGATACCTTGATGATGGACCTGGAGGTGGACCCACACCTGACGGCCCACCTAGTCCTACTTCATGATACGTCCATTGCTCTCATGCTGCTAACCGGCATGAGAGAAGTTCTTGAATTGGATGGGTCATGCTGGCTGGATGCTTCTTCAGGCCTTGTAGACCTGTGCTTGTTCTCCACCCAGCTGTCCAAAACAGCTGGGTGGAGAGCATCAAAGTGTGCATGTCACTTTGGCCAGCGCAAGGCAGCCGGCCAAAGTGACATGCAAACTTTGTAGGGCCCAGTCAAGCCACTGCTCCAGTCCTCTGCTATCAAATGGCATCAGAGGACACACCCCCATTTCTCCTGGCTTGGGTGCAGGCTGCAGCACTCCATAGTGAAAAATTAAATGTCAAATAAATCATTCCATTGAAATTTTATTTCCCACGTTTAGAGACATTACCCCGCCCTAATGAAGAAACCACTGCTGATAGGCTCTGTGTATCCACCACAATCCGTGAAGCGTTAGAGGACCTTTTTGTCAAGGCATACAAACTTAGGGGCATATTAGCAAGAACGTCGTTAAAATTATCGCCGTTTTAACGGCAGGAAACTGCCACTAAAACTGTGATATTGGGCTTGCTAATATGCGTTATAGAATTCCAATAGAAGCCCAGGTTACATGTGCAGGACATCTCACATGGGCTTCTATTGGAATTCTATAACGCATATTAGTAAGCCCATTATCGCCATTTTAGCTGCAGTTTCCTGCCGCTAAAACGGCGATAATTTTAACGAGGTTCTTGCTAATATGCCCCTATGTCTGCATGCTCACACTCTCAGAAACTCTTCTGCCCAAAATCTTACAAATGGATTGCCCTCTAAGGCCCTCTTTCTAAACGGGTAACTGGAAGTGCCGGATGATCATGAAGTACATACTCAATTCTCTCGTATAACACCCTGAGGTAACCTCCTTTGCCCCGCAACCCCCCCCCCCCACCCCAACACCACCATCCAGACATCTCACCTGCAAAGAACTACCGAAATGTACAGGCTTGGAAGAGGCTGAAACAATGACATTGGAATCACATGTGTAAACATCAACTCCTGACTTATACCATGGTGTTAACGCTGCAGTGGCAGCAAATAACATCCAAATTAGTCTATTTGTTTACAAGAACTCAACCAGGTGTGAAGCTTCATAGAATTGAGCCAGATACAGATAAATATCTTTCTTGCAGAAAATTATGAGGACAGGTTTCATGCAGCGGAAGGACACAGATCTCCTTGGCTGCTTTTATCTCTTAACACTGTACGTGATTAGTGGTCTTTGGCGCAGCAGGGTTTGATGAGATTGCTTCTCTCCCGTTTCATCATATAGAGCAGTTTTTTGTAATGGTTATAAACAGGCATCACACCAAGTGATGGAAAGCAACGGAGACAAAAAACATACCTCTATTGTGGCTATGAATTCCCACTTGTACAACCATGGCAACTGCTTCTTCCTCATATTCTTCGACAAAGCAGACGTACTCTATTCACTGAAGTCAACAGATTTCATGTTGTGCTTGGAATCTTTTCAAATTATGGGAAATGGAAGCAAGCTTTTATAGCTTTCTATTTTTGCTCCCACATGTAGTGTAATATAGCGGAAGGAGGGGTACATAAAAAAAATCATGAATAGGCTGCTTTAAAATTGAGTATACTGGAAATAAGAAGTAAAATTAAATTTGTTGTGTCTTGCTAGTTAAAGTGACTCCCTCTGAAGCAATTATATATTCAGGTCTTGAAGATTTTGCATTTTGTATAGTTTTTTTGTTAGCAGCACGACAGTGCACTCTGTGCAGACGTTATATTGAAAGTGGCATTCAAGAGATTTTAATGTTTGCAGGAAATAGTGTATGCAAAATGCTAATGTCAGTAAAACATTTTTCACAAGATGAAAATATATTTGTCTACATTTCGTACACACTCTGTGCTAGCACAGTCAATGCTATTGTTGCTTCTAAAGGTAACTTAAATAAATAAACAAGTGATAGGTAGTATGCTTGAATTAATCTCAGCCACTGGTAATTTCTCAGGCCACATCCCAGTTCATTGCTTGTTTGCTCACCATGCTACCTCAGAAACAGTCCGGCACGCACTGGCAAGGTAGGTCCTCCCTGGACTGGAACACAAGCAGCCATAAACCGGTTTCACCCTAGTTGGTGCACCAGTCGCAGCACTTTTACCGTTTTTATAAAATTCAATGTTGTCATTATTCTTCGGGACCCTATGTAATCCCCATTTTCCTATAACCTTACTGGAAAATATTTGCCAATATTATGATTTTGTAACATCAGTACCTTCTCATCATTTTGTTCTTTCTTTCTAAAGTTTCTCTGTGCTTTTTTTCTTTTAGTCAAGCTTTAAAGAACAGAACAAAAAGTGATGCATGGAATGCGTGGATTAATCTCAGCCACTGGTAATTACTCTAGGCCACAATCCAAATCATCATTTTATGCTCACATCAGACGGAGATAAACTGTTGTAACATACTGTATGCGAGTTATCGGATGAGCCACAGATCTTTGGGCCTGTCTTTCTAAGGGCCTGATTCAGATTTTGATGGAACTACTGATGTGCCGCCGCTGTGGTGGTCCAAGTACTCCGTCACGCTGGTGGCGGTCCACATGCCGTATTTAGATGTTGCGACAATAGACAGGAGACCGTCGCAGCAGGGGTCTTCTCTACTGGCTAACAGTACTCCATCGCGGTCATGCAGGCGGGTATTTGCCGAACAGATTTAGATGTTCCTGTTGTGCTGGCAGTGTCTTGGCTGCAGTGTCCTGACATAGTGGGGCCATGGTGGTATAAAGACATGTAAGCACTACTCATCTTTATTTTACTGCACCTATATGTTGTGCATGTATCATAATGTATATGTATGTAATGAATTATGCCCCTTTTCTGTACATATTGCATGCCACAAAACAACACACACACACTATTGAATGCACACCCACAGGCACGACAAGCACAACACCCACAAGCGCCACAACAACAATATTTTTTGTTAAATGTCAATACAGATGTGTTCCTTTTACCTTGATGAATAAGAAAATGAACACTACTGCAGTGCAGCTAAGCAAAATGCTGCCTGTAATAGCAATGCAAAAGTACACAAGGCTACAACAATTGTCAGTACACAATACATTTGTCCAAGTAGCTTACGTAGATCACGGAGACATCGGAGTCGTTCGGCATTGTGGTGGAGTCAGTGCATGAAATGAGGGACCTGGTTGATGCGGTACAATATTGAAATTGGAGCCGGTATAAGGGAAAAATATACATTTTTACCTCATTTCCTTTGATTCCACTAACTCAGAGTAGGAGGGATTCCTGCTACAGTTACCATGGCGGAAAGGCACATCGTAATTGGAATGATGGTTAGAAAGTTGGCATTGTCTTGTTTCAACCGTTTGGTGTCTGAGGACTGTTTCCTGGGTCACATGACTAAGTGTAGTTGGCAGTTGGCCTTTGTGTAATCCTCCAACACAACCACATAATAAAGAGATTGGGTGTTGTCAGGTTGAGCCATCCAAGACAGGATGGTGGGGGGAGGCAGAGCTATGCACCACCCTATTTGCATTTCAAAGACACTGCCTTAGCTCACACACAAATAACTACATATAAGCCTATTGTGCCTCCAGACAGACTGGGACCAGGGCAGGGAGACCCACAAATCTAGACACTTTTGTGGGGATAAAAGTCCAGAAATTTCTTCCACTTCAAAGTGGGTACAATGTATAAAAAATAAAGCTCTCAGACCCACTCTTCAGCTCACTTCTGGACCTGCAAAAGGACTCTCAGTGGACTGCCCTGCTGCCTGTGGTCTGCTGTGTACTTCAGAGGGTTGACCTGCTGAACCAAGAGTACTACCCTGCTTCCTGAATCCTGCCCTGTGCCCACAGAGGATTGCTCTGCTACATGAAACCTGATGTCCTGCTTGAATCCAAGACTTCCAGAGTGACTCCAAGGGTTAGATGTCAGGCCTCTGGATCAGAGCCTCGGGTACAGAAAAGACTCCTATCATTGTGAACCCACACAAGACCAACGTCAGTGAGTTCTGACCCTGCAAGCCGTACCCCATCAGCCCTGGACCCTTGGAAGTGATGTTGAAGGTGACCAGATAGCCCAAGAAATCAAAGAAAAGACAGAAAAAAGAGATTGAAATTGGAGTAAAGAGCATTAGCATGTGCAGCTTAAGTGTAATGCCACAACTCCTTTCTCAGAAGCCCTGAGAACAAAAGGCATTTTTCAGAGAGCATTCACAATCTACGTTCCTGATTATAACTCATCCTTTAAGGGGACAAAACCACCTGGATCATGACCACCTCCCCACTAGAGGCATTTCCAACCCATTCTTCCTGCCATCCACTGGATTACATCTACAATTGCCAGTCAGACTTATACTTAGTAAAGTTGTGAGTGACAGGACTGGCATGGAAAACCTTTTCCACACTCTAGGGCTCACTGAACGTGGAGAAGCCCCCTTACTAGAATAGATAACTTGATTTTGGTGACAGTGGGGTATTCTCTTCCTGTGTCCCAGCCCCGTGCAGGGGAGCAGTTGCAGTACCAACAGTTCTAAAAAGCAGAGGTCACATAGAGAATTCTCTCCCCGTCCGAACGCAACATGCTTAAATCTGATACAGTAATATTCCCAGATGTGAAAGCTGATGGTAGGTTGGCATAGTAGAGTTAGCTGATACTGGTAGTAGGCACACTGACTGCTTGTTGTGAAATATGGTAATGGGAAATAGCTTGGTCTTGCCCTATCATACTATTCATTCTTAATTAATTTACTTTCAAGAAATTGAATTATATTACCAATACGTTAGACACTAAAAAACACCAACTTCTCCTTCAGCTTCAAATCGCTATCCATATCATTTTCATTGAAGCTCCCAGTATCCAGTTTTAACTGATTTGTACACAAAAACACAGATGTGTTAGCCTGTCTGTATGTATTAAAAAACAGAAACTAACACAAAAAAAGTCATAGGTCTTCTTTTGAGTGAACATTTTTTTTCTTCGGAAAACCTAGTAAATATGGATACATAGCCATAATAGGAAAAAGAAAATACAGATATTTACAGAGAAAATTGCTTATAAAATAATTTACCAGTAGTGGCTAGTGGAAGGGAGTGTTGTGGGTCAGGGTGGGGGAGGGGCAGGATGGGGGTTAGTAAACTCTGGAATGCCGCCGAACGGAGTTGAGTAAAGAAATAAATAAATAAAACAAATTATATCGGCAATGCAGTGCGCATTGTAATTTGTTTTATTTATGGATTTCTTTACTCAACTCCGTTCGGCGGACGGCATTCCGGAGTTTACTACTCCACACCCTGCCCCTCCCCTGCTCCACTGCCCGCAGCACTCCCTCAAGGAGCCGCTAATGTAATTACCAGAAGCCAAAATTATAATCAGGTTGTACTCTATCCCCTTCATGTCTTCTCTGCTTTATATTTACCCTTCTACTTTCATCTTTCCTCCTCGTATGTGCTCCTTTTTAACTCTGACAAACACTAAGCTCTTTCAGTGTTCACGCTTACCATCTTAACATTTCCATTCCTCCATATTTTTCTATGTTTAGGTATTCACCTATTTGTTCTTATTGCTGCTTGTGATCTTGTGTCTCCTTCTGCAACAACATCATCTTTCCTGAATATCCTTTACTCTTCTTATCTTTTATTTGTATAGCTTCTCAAATCTCCAAGGTCCTTTATTGTTATTTATAATTATAATTGTATTTATATAGTGTTTACTACCCCTGACAAGGCATAGAAGCGCTTTTCAGCGAGCAGCACACTACTCAGGAACCCAAGGGTTAGAGGTGAATTAGTATAGGGAAATATATGAAAATAATTTGAGCGGTGCACATGTGAGTCTGTTAATTGGAGTGAAAAGGATAGTGGAGGGATAGAAGAAGGAAGGGCCCAAAAAGTGAATTCCCATAGAAGCCCATGTTCTGGTGTGAACATGGGCTTCTATGGGAATTCTCTACAGCATATTATCAAGACGATTATCGGTGCTTTAGCGGCAGTTTTATGCCGCTAAAGCGGCGATAATTATAAAGCCATGCTTGATAATATGCTCCATAATTTTTATCCACATTTATAAAAAGGAATACACATTTTCTAGATACATACATATAAACCAATACAATACTTATGTACACAGGGATATGCTGTACATTCATGTTTGAGTATGGTGGTCATGTGGGGAAGAGCCAACTCTTGAGTAGTCTTCTGAAGATAAGATAGTTATCCGTTGATCTTACATTTGACAGTAAGGAGTTCCGTAGTTTGGCTTCTTGAACGGAGAAGGTTGTGCCACCTATGTTTCTTTCTTGTGGGATTTTGAGGCGAGGTGCCAATCTAGAGCGGAGGTTCCTTTGTTGAATGCATGTTCTTGTTAGTTTTTTAAATATTTTGAACAGAGGAATCAGACTTGAATTCCCCTTATGTTTCTCTCATTCTTACTCCCAAATCAATATAGAATATATGCCTCACCATCCTCCCAATTCTCTTTGCCCTTCTTTCTAGACAAAAATGTATTTCTTATTTAAAAGTACGGTGTATGTTTAGTTGGTTTATTTTCCTCCTTTGCGGCTGTTCTTTCTCCCCAATTCTTTCTTCTGAACTTCTCTTCCATCAAAACGAATAGAAAACAAATTTTGATAGCTGCCATTAAATGTTCCTAATACTGCTATTTTTTTTTTGAGTCAGCTTATAAACATAAGCCATGCAAATAGTGAAATTCACATTCTAATACATTAATACGATGCAAATGAATAAAAACAATACGTTGACACCATTCACAAGTAAATGCTCGAAAGGCAAAAAAACAACTTGGGCAAATTGCAAACCCATCCTAGAAGACTGGAATAAACATCCAATAAAACTGAGAAAGTGCTCAGTGCAACTGGTAAATGAAATCAAGATGCTTTTGAGTATCAGGGCTACCACAATGGGGCAGATATTCAAATACAATAATCACTGCTCTTGTCCCAAACACTACCCAAGAGCCCTTATTTAAGTACTATGGACGTTAATTTGTTATATGTAGCAAGTTACAAGTGAAACACATTTGCGGCTTTTAGGCATCCCTGATGGAGGAAGGATGGTCTGTGAGCCCTTGCTCCTCTTAGATGAGCAAAAGAAACTCACAAAGGCAGTGTACACAGCCTTGATACCATCGAAGGGTGATAGCTATGTGATATTAAATACAGAACATTCTCATATGAGCCAAGCGCATAAACAAAGTACATAAGACATTCTATGATTGAGGAAATACAGAGCCATGATGCAAATGAGCCCAAGTCAAGTATGTTATGTGGGAGATGTAGGTTAATTAAGCCGCATTTTCAACTTTAAAAAATAGCACAGTTACAACTAATGTGTCAACAGTGAGCTATCATAGCCTGGAGCCCAATGTAGTGGGCTCTACCAGCCATTAAAGGCCCGGTCCAGCGTTAACTTCGGCTCGGGCCTTTAATAAGGGAGACGGCATGTGGTAATTCACCTAAATGACACATTTTGCAACTGAGACTATCATACAGTATTCCGCTTGCCCATTGTTTGCATATGGATTAACTTGGTGTAAGGATTTCATGCAAAGCAAAAGAACTAGTTGATCTAAATCTTAATGCCTGATGCACTGGTCTCTCTTCCTTATACCCTTCTTCAACCTGTTAAGTGCGCCCGTCGGCCAACGGCCGTCACGAGCACTACCTTGGGAGTGCTGCGCATGTCCGTTGGCCGACGTGGCCCCGCCCACTCAATGGAACGCCCTGCACCACTGCAGAATCGCAGTAGCGGTAAACGGGTTAATAAACTATCAGTGGTGTTGATACTATGCAACCTAAGGCATTTTTTGCACTGTGGTCACCTCAACTGTTAAAGTGTGGTAGTTTTTATATGAGAAAGTTCATTGCAGCAGCCATTTGCACTGCCTTTTAAATAGCAAATTCAGCGAATTACATTTAAGAAGATCTTTGGGGTATATTTATGATTATATCATGCAGCGCAGCATGTCACCTTGTTACACTGCATGATAGGGAAAGGGGAGGAATGTACGGCACTCCTGCTTTTTTCCAGGGCTGGTGCACAATGTACTGCTATCGCCAACACGGGCACTCTTGCACCATAGTGCAAGGGTGCCTGCATTGTAAGCAGATTGTTTTTGTGCAGGAAGGGGCACATTGCTGCACACAAACAGTCCCCTGAGGCATTTTCCTCTATTAGAAAGAGGAAAAAACGAGGAAAAATAAACATATTTCTTCTTGTTAACCTCACTTGGGGAGGCATAGAAGTGTTGGCACATTCCCAGGTCTACCATTTATGGTAAATTCATGGAATGCATCAGAATCCATGGGTTATTGGGGAAACACCCACACACTACCTATAGAACGCGCCCTGGGAAAGAATAACGCAACACAGAGATATGTGCTGCGCTGCGGTACTCTGGATTTATCAAGCCACTCAGGGCCATGCGAGTCTTGAAAAATCACATCTCAAAGGATGTGTTGCTTTTGAAACCCAATGTGTGGTGCAAAAGCTACTTGACTCTTGATAAATATATTTTTTAAATATGTTACTGATGAAAATAGTATTCTGCTTTACTTTAAAGCTAATAATTTCCATTCCTTTGAGTATCATAGTCATAATGTACACTGACTTTCCATCTGCCATTTATTTGAAAATATGAACCTTCATGAAGTATAAAATGTTTGAACTTTCATGCGTTACACGAGATTCGCAGGTTTATCTTATTTTATTATGAAAAAATTAATTTAACGAAGTGATAATTGGTTTCCATGATAAAAGTTTTGTAATGTAAACGACAACAGCATCTCTGGGTTTGACTTGGAAGTATGCTCACCTAAATGCGTGGTTTTGTCCTTTTCAGTACTTCATGTTGTACAGTTGTATCTATGATCTGTGCAATTAAATTGCAATAGCAAATTCAACGGATTCAACCCATTGCACCTGTCCCCTTCAATGAAAGTAGTTCAATGGATTTCATGATGGGTGGATGAGAATGGAATTCATTATTTCTGAGGCCGAAGAAATTTTATACGGTAAAAGTTTCATATATGATTATGCTATTTGACTTTCTTCCAATATAATTGTTTCAGATTGTCGAGAGAGTTTCAAAGTCTTACGCATGTGTTATAATGTCTTCCTTAAAACTAATATCAGTAAACTCGCAGTAATGAGGAGCTGCTATTTATTTACACCGTAATGTTTTATATCAATTGTATAGAGTTTCGATTGAAAGAATTTGTGAAGTTATGCACTGAGCAATTATCCTTCACACGCAATCTTTCATTCTCTTTGTTCCGTGTTTAATTTCCATGCAAGAAATATTCTTAATTGTAGGATACGGACTTCACTCTCTTTCTCATTTTTCATATTTATTTGAATTCAAATTAGTATACTGTTACAAATTAAAGCCACCACAGTTTAGACTGAGGGGCTTTGATTTATGCCCTTAATAATTGAAATAAATATTTATTTGGATATTCCAAATTGAAATGAAAAATGCATCATTTATGAAAATAGTTCTTTTAAGACAACGATGATTTATTTACAGATAATGTGTAGCTGATATTCAGATATTGAGAGTTATGCACTGAACAATTCCCTGCAATGGCATTATAGGTGTTTAAGTCACACTGAGCATTAGCAACTCTTCCATACACACTGTCACCCAGCTAGAACACTCCCAGCTAAACTGCAGTGATAATCAAGCCATTAATATCATGATAGGGTTGTATGTCAATACAACGTGGGCTTTTACCCCGCATGCCATTACAACGCGGGGATTACAACCAAAGTCGTTACAATGACTTTCGCTGGAGGGCGCTGGATAGTGGAATAGTTCAATTTTCTATTTCAACTCCAGCCCACGTTGACAGTAGGGAAGGTGTTGGATAGAAAATTAAACTATTTCCTATCCAACAGCGCCCTCCAGCGAAAGTCGTTGTAACGACTTTCATTGTAATCCCCGCGTTGTAATGGCAGTGCGGGGTAATCCCCGCGTTGTTATGGCTGTTCTCCCATGATACACCAGAATCCGTATGCAAAGGCCCACCAAAGCCAACCCGCATCACCTCAAAGTCCTACACTAATTCAGCCATTGAGGGAGTGCAGTGGTTATAGTTCACACTCCCGCATAGTGCAGAAGATGACGCCAACGGCCTGATTGTCACTCTCTGCAGTACAATATGATTCACTGAATATGTGGGTGCTTTAACAACAAAAGCAGTAGGCACACATCAGCAGGTCCATTGTGTATGCAAGCACCAAATGCCAGTAAGAGATTGGTCTGCAGGCTGAAAGAACTTTGCTAAAAATCATAATGTTTTGACGATTGTACACAAAACAGTACAAACATTACACAAATGCCACATCATCATCAGAACCAATCAAACCTTTACCTTAAGACAATACCTTACACCAAAGCAATTGAGAGTGCAAAAATCATATTACTTTTCTCTTATCCTTCCTGACCCCACTCATGCAGGAATACATTGTCTTTAAACGCTACTTACTAAATAAAATAAAAAGACAACAACTTAGAATCACTAATGCTCCTTTGTAAATCTATTCTTACCCTTCTGACATCCCTAACTGGAAATCATTCAAGCCCAGCTCTAGAAAGCCTGGATAACTCAATTGCTCGTAGTCTCTAGGCCATCATCAACCATCATTGCAACTTTATTCGATCCTTATTAGGTAAGATCATAAAAGTACATATCACAACAGTACATTTAAAATAAGTAATTCTCAGAGGTGGAATACGACACTCATTTCATTTCGGTTCTTATAAAAATAGTATGAAAAAGGGTACAAAATACATGCAAAGTTTCAGTATATGGATCTTAAAAGCTGCGAGATCAAATATGAATTAAAATACAATATATAATTAAATACATTTCCAATAAAAGTTATAGTCTCAAGGACTTTCTTTTTTTTATGTAAGCCCAAAGGAATGAAACTAGCGAGAAACACACTAAGTGGTCGGGTAATGATTTTGAGAAAAATAGTGCGCCCATACATTGAACAAAGTGATGGCTCTTTAAAATTGGTACAATATACTGTTTCCTTTCCTTAAATTAATAACCACAGAAAAACAGTATGTGAACGTCTGGGCAGAAGACTTGTCACAGGGGCAATTAATCAGGTCTGAGTGGTTAAATATTTTCGATGGAAACCCTAACAATAATGGGATCAAATTTAAACGAAACTGCAATAATATGAATTTATGGTGCAGTGTTGTGACCTCCTCAAAATAAGGGTATCTGCCTTCCCAAACAGAAAAAAGTGATTGGTAGGCCAGGGTAGACTGCTTCCTGTGGTTGTTCTCACTGCAAGTGTACTGGGCCTTCAGCATAAAAGTGTCCACCAATCTTTGCTTGGACATCCGCCTGCAAGCCATTGGGTCCGTGAACAGAACTTTCAACCCCAGCTCAGTCAGTTCGTGATCAACGTACTTTATCCATCTAATTCTCTTGTAGTTGTCTAGTCTAAGGCAATCTTTTATTGTAGTCTGAGGTAAGGAATGAGTGTTCCTTCACCATATGGAGAACCACAGGAGCTGAGGAGCCAGTCCGTGATATAGGGTAGACTCAACTCCAAGTGCAGTACATAGTTAGATATTGACTGCGTGAGAGAAACCAAGGATTTCAAAACTTTTCCTTAATGATTTGGAGTGTTTCAGGATGTCCCCAAACATCCGCTCAATATGTGGCCGCGGATTTCATTTTTGCATGATAGATGTGCTTGACAGCAGCCAGAGGTTTCATGCCCATTCTGGACATGGGGAGAGGATGTGGTCTGATGGCTAGATTGCTGACTTTGGAGCTGGGAAACCAAGGTTTGAGCATCGGGGTCACGTCCAAAGCCTGTGATTTTGGGCAAATCACTTAATCTCCCTGTGGCTACCAAAAAAAAAATGTAATGTGTCCTTGTGTAACGTAACCGGTGCTCATGTAAAGCGCTGCAATACCTTCGGATCAATTTTGTGCTATATAAATCTGGAAAACATAAAATAAAAAAATAAATGCCTTAAGCACTCCCAAGCTCCTCTCCATGCCCATGGCCCTTCGTTCAATTAATCGTGACCATGTTTGGTTCTTATCAAAAAGAACCCCAAGATAGGGAAAGGAATCCACCACCTCTATTTTCCCTGTTTCTGTATGGAGGTGGGATATTTTACCTCAAACACCACCCCCGGCAATAATTGCAAATGATTTTGACTGATTAACCCTCATGTCAAGAGAGTTCATGAAGGCGTCATAGGTGGTAATTAGATGACGCAGCCCATTCCTGTTCTGGCAATAAGGACTGCGACGTCTGCAAATGCCAAAATTTGGAGCTGGGTGGAGTCAGACACACGGAGATCGGAAGTTAAACTTAGTAGGGTCTTCCTCACGCCATCTTATAGATTAAAAATAGGAACGGCGCGAGAGACAGCCCCTTCTTAATCCCCTGAGGATCTTAAAAGGGCGGGTATATTCCCTGTTTTTTCCATATCTGACCGATGCTGAAGCCTTTATGTATAGCTGCCGGATAAAATCAATTATTGGAAGGTCGATCCCCATCTCTTCCACAATATGCCAAAGCTTTGGGTGTGAAACGCAGTCAAACGCTGCTGAAAGATCCATAAAGGCAAGGTAGATTTTCCCACCCTTAGCCTTTGTATATTTGTCAATAATCAGTGAAAGGTTAAGGCACTGATCTACAGTCCCACTGCCCTGTTGAAACCCATACTGGGACTGCATTAATATATCATTGTCAACTACCCAAGCCTATAGTCTAGCAAAAAGCAGGCGGGCCATGAGTTTCACAGTAGTATCTAAAAGGGAGATTGGCCTGTAAGTTTTTGGGCTACTCTTGTCTCCCTTTTTGTGGATAGGAACTAGTATACTTGTTTTCCATGAAGGGGGTGGCTACTATTGCTATGTTATTAAAAACATTGGTCAATAAAGGAGCCCAAAGGTCGTAATTGTCCTGGAAGAAGTCTATGGGCCCCCTTCCGGGACAGGGGCTCTTCCTGTGGGATGATAGGGCCATCTTAACCTCAGTAAGTGAAAATGACAGAAATGCCCTCCTTCTATTCGAAAGAACGGGTGGGGAAACAGTAGGAGACTCAGCGGGTGAGAAAATATTAACAAAGTGCTCCACCGACTTCTCCTCACCAATGATGGTATCCAGCTAGGGGTCCCTTTGGGTCTTAAAATAAGGTGAATTGATTATGCCCCAAAACTCTCTGCTGTTGTGTGATGTAGTTGCTTGGGTAAGCCTTTCCCAGATCTCCTCCCTGAATGTCCTCTCCCTTTTTCTTCTAGCCAATTTAAACTGAGTACCACCCATTCTGTTTACGGCTCTATCCATTACTTTTACAGGTAAGGACCACCTTTATATCCTCCAGAAGGTCCGTAAAGAATCGGACCAGGGTTGGCAGTGCTATGCCTAGGTCCAGACACCTTCCAATACTAGTTTGGCTGGATTTTATGATATATATATAAAAAATGTAATGTTGGCTTCTTATATAGCGCACTAATCACCCCAAAGGGTCTCAAGGGGCTTGCTTTGGGAACCGTCCTGGGTTTTCCCTGTGAGATAGCCCCTACTGGGCACCCCCAAGGTGAAAGCCAGGCATCCCGCTGCGGGGGGCCGTAGTGGAGATTGAGCAAGCTATTGCCCAGAGTTGCAGAGTGTGAGCCCCTGATTTGAGTAGGCACCGAAGCGAGAATTATCGAGTCCGTGGACATTTTGAGCTCAGGACCCTGCTGCGTCGGGAATTGAACCCTGGTCCCCGCCTGACCTCTGCTTCAGGGTCTGCCTCCTCTAACCAGTGAGCCACACAATGAATTTAAACTTATCAATTTGAGCCCAATTTAATTGATAGCTGTTTTTTCTGGCCAATATGGGGCGATCGATTATCATGGGTGTAGCCTTCTCACTAGAATTCAAAGTTATTACACCAGTTAAAATTGCATGATCGCTAAAACTATTAAAATTAATTATGGGCGGAAAATTCGTTCCGCTTGCGGAATTTGCAGAGTTTCGACAATTTCGCAATCCGCGAATCTCGCGAAATTGCCGAAAAATCCGCAAATCCGTTCGCGGGCGGATTTCAGTTAAGGCAGGTGCTCGAGTTGAAGAAAGCTAACTTTGTAACCATTTTAGAATGGCGCTGGCAAGCTGCCAGAGGTGCAACTTGCAAGTAAGCAACTCTGGCAGCTTGCCGGCACCATTCTAAAATGGTTACAAAGTTAGCTTTAACTCGGGCACCTGCCCTAACTCTGTAAGTGCTTCCTGTGGGCCAAAAATTAAACCTCAACAGGAAGCACTTACAGATATAAATAAAGCAGGTGCCCGAGTTGAAGCTCAAATTCAGTAAAGTTTTTTTTACGAATTCGCGGACCACAGATCCGCAAAATTCGCCCATACTTAAAATGAGTGTCTGTATTACTGAAACTAGCCTCGACTGTGGAGGAAACTAATATAAAATCGATCATTGCCTGCTGGTCCTCTCGGGAAAAAGTTTTCATAGGAGAATCCTCTGAGTTATCCCTAATGTTCAAGATGGCCAGGTTTCTAGTAGACAAGGTCCTATTAAGGCAGTTACCATAAATACTATAGGAGAAATGGGAGACAGGATTACCCATCAAATCAACCAAACCGCATGGTTTGTCTTGGTTATGATTACATGGGTGTATATTACTCTGAAGTAATGGGTGTATATTACTCATTGCTCTGAAGAAACTCACTACAGAAGAGCGATACTAGACGCAATCATTGCGGACAATCACACAATCACCATCGACTACATCATTCCAGTAGACTGGTCAGACCACCACTTAATTCTTTTCCGCATCGACCAACCAACGCCATCTCGACTCATAAAACAAGCTCCCCCCAAATGGACAAGGAATATTGCCCAAGTCCCGCAGACCATCCTAGAAGAGGAACTAAGCACTCTCCTCCCGAACCCAACGGAGCAACTCTCAACCACTGACCTCACCTCTCTCTACCACTCCAACATGTCGACCACCCTCGACCGCCTGGCGCCCCTGAAACAAAAAAAAAAACAACAGAAACATTCCATCAAGATCATGGTTCACCACGGACATCAATGACGAAAGAAGACTTCTCAGATCTCTTGAAAGAATCTGGAGGTCCAACCCATCCTCTCTTCACCGCGAACAACTCAAGTCGGCATGCAGAAACTACAACAATCTCATCAAGGACAAAAAATCTTCCTTCTTCTGCTCCGCTCTAGAAAATGCAAAGTACCGCCCCAAAGAGCTCTTCAACATCATCAGAAGTCAAACATCCAAACCCATCAAATCCGTTTCAGTGTCCTCTAAAAACCAATGCGACAACTTCGCCAACCTTTTTAACGAAAAAATCATCAAGATTGACCTCTCTTTCAGCACAAACCCTTCTTTTCCAAGTGAGACCAATACCCCAGTACTGTCTGACAGCACCTTACTGATCCCACCCACCCAATGGTCCGTCTTCACGCCGATTCAGGAAACAGAGATCGTTACCCTGATCTCCAACGCCAAACCGTCATTCCACTCCCTGGATCAGCTTCCTATAAACCTGACCAAAGATCTGAAACACACCCTAGCCCCAATTTGGTGCAAAATCATCAACAGCTCGCTGAGCACGAGAATTATCCCAGACTGCCTCAAGGTCGGCCAAGTCACGCCGCTACTAAAAAAAACAGGGTTGGACACAGAAGACATGAACAACTTCAGACCCGTGTCAAACCTCCCTCTGTTATCCAAAACACTAGAAAAATGTGTTACACAGCTAACCCAACACTTAGAGAACATCAAGCTCCTTGACACTCACCAATCGGGTTTCAGAAAAGGATGCAGCACTGAAACTGCCATCCTTAATGTCATAGACGATTTACACAAATCACTTGACTCCGACCAATGCTGCCTTCTCATTCTTCTTGACCTTTCGGCCACATTTGATACTGTCGATCACTCGCTGCTCTTAAAAGTCCTTAAAGAAAGAGCAGGCCTGGAATCGACAGTTCTGAACTGGTTCTCCTCCTTTCTACACAATCGCTCCCAAAGAGTAAAAATCTTCTCATTCCGTTGAAACCGCGGAAACGCAAAACTTCAAGTAAATGCTTTGCAGGCAATGCACCTAGGATATGGAACGCCATCCCTCCTCACATCAGAATGACCACCCACTTCCCAAAATTCAAGACTCTACTCAAAGCCCTCTTCCTGGAAGACACCTGAACTGTAAGGGATACTCACATTACCACCTACCCGTGTAACCACTACGATCTGTATGTACTTTGTTATTTGAAATCCCTTTGAGTTGTTCAGATATCAGACTTCCATCGCCGTTAAGGCACTCTCTTGTACATGGTTGTGAAGTGCTCTGATACCTTCGGGTCCAGCCAGCGCTATACAAAACTTTTAATAAATAAATAAATAAATATGAAAATTTTCCATGCAGATTATAGTAGATTCCTTGTCTCCATTATTGCATTTTAAAATCTCCTCAATTCAAGTGTTAACCTCACCTACAACCATGTGCATTTTTGGGCCGAAGTTATTATTATAAAAATGTATCAAAATTCAAATGCCCATTTTCGGAAACTCAAAAACAAGGAGGTGTAAAAAAGGGCTCCTGTCAAAAAACTTCCTTATTTTTAGTGGCAATGTGTTTGGCATTAAAGTTAGGAGGCCCCCCTTTGGCCTCACGGCAGCTGATGGCAAGGCCATATTTTGAAAGGAACGGTAGCCATTGATGAAAACATGTTCCATGGCCATGTTTCCTGAAAGCAGATAATATCACTTGCCTGCCAAAGATTTTGCCAATGTACGTTATCCAACTTCTTCCTAATTCTTGCCACATTTCAGGTATTTTCCCTGAAACTCGTTCTGTTTGAGGGGAATGGGAGGGGTAAAGGGTAAGAAGTGCTCAGGGACAGGCTCCTTACATATTGAAGGGGATAGTCAGTCACAATAATCTAAATCTGAGAGTTGGGCATACCTATTTGCAGTACAGACTTCTGTCTCTGCTGCAACCTTGTTCCTCTCGGTTATGGGCCTGGCTAGACCGCCCAGTAAATTCACTCTGGAATCTTGAAGGCGGGGTAGGAGAAGGTTGTAAAAATATGCCAAAGAGAGACCCTTAATCTGTGTGTCCCTCAGGATATGTCTGGGTAATTGGTCTAAAATATGTCTCAGTGCATGATGGTTATTGAAATTAATCACCACACAGTCACCCTCCAACATTTTCCTAGATGGACCCACCATACCTACCCTCTGCACCATGATCATTTGGTTGTTCAATGGTGGATCCCCGCTGACCTTGATATGTCGGGACAGCCAGTGTAATGATGTATCCATTAGTTGACTTGTAGACTCGTGATGGCCCTTCCTTAGAGTCGGAAAATTCCCCTAAACTAATACGAGGGGGTAGGATGCAGGAGGCAGGTGGAGCTTCTGATGTCTGGATAACTCAATTGCTCATAGTCTCTAAGCACAATGATGCCTTCATCCACCCCTGTGTTCACATTTCTATTCCTTGAAGCAATCTCTCGCATCTTCAACAATACCAACTCTTCTCTCTTGTTAGCCACCTTTCACTTCACAATAAACTTTAGAGAAAGAATCCTTTTCCTATCCAAATTTCGCTCAGCACAGTGTGAGATATCCAATTAATACCAGATAAGAGTCCTGCCCTTCTAGGAAAGATGCCTAACAAACTATAGTACGGTCATCCTGGCCAGAATTTGTGCAAGTGGTTGTCCCTTGAACTCCTTCTTCCCTCTAGAGGTCCTGAGCATGACACAGAGCTACTCTGTTTCTGTAGTGATTGTCCATTGCATAATGGATCACATGGACATTCCAAATGCCAAATAAGAGACCTTCAAATACAGATACATAGATGACACCCATCTCTGCCTGAAAGTGTGGTTAGCAAACAACACTCAGCCTGGCTCACAAGGAAAAAGGTGTGAATTTCTGCCATATACCTGAAGTTAAACTCTACCAAAACTGACTTTACCTTCCTTATCATGGCCTATCCCAGTTCTGGACAGGTTTAGGACTTGCTTCCCTAGAACCCCTATCTGACTGACTATGCCAAGCTACTCATCTTGGAAATAGTCTTCAACTGTCCATTGACAGACAATGTGAGCAAAAAGACTTTGTTTGAGATATTTGTCACTGAACAGATTCAGCTTTCTAACCTAAGCCCTCTTACCTTGGCATAAATCAATCAGTCAATCAATTAGCATTTTTAGAGCACAGCATTGTCAGCCCGGGGGTATCTGGGCGCTCAGGGTGCTGTGTCTCTATCAAAATTCTAGGTCTGGATTTTCTTTCTGAAGTCTGCCAAGAAGGGTGCTGTTTGGAGGGGCGGGCCATTCCCGGTCTTGGCACCAATGTAGGAGGAGGAGCAGCCCCTGCTGCAACTGTGATGAATGCCGGGGATGTGTGCTAGAGCGAGAGAGGCAGAGTGTAGGTGTCTTGCGGGCAGGTGGAAGTTCAGTTGATGGTTGATGACGGATGGTCCTAGATTGTGTAGAGATTTGTATGCTTGCATGAGCATCTTGAACTGGCATCTGTTCTGGGTCGGGAGCCAGTGGAGGTTTCTGAGGTGAGGGGTGATGTGGGTCCATTTGGGGAGATCCACAATGAGTCTGGCTGCGGTGTTCTGTATGGTCTGGAGTCTTTTGTGGAGCTGGGTGGAACTTCTGACACAGAGAGCATTGCCATAGATGAGGCGGCTGGTGATGAGGGCCTGCGTGATGGCCTCTCTGGTGTTGATTGGGATCCATCTGAATATTGTGCAGAGTAGGTGAAGGGTGTGGAGTTTGCTTGGTTTTCCATGGTCAGTTGACTTTGAGGGTGATGCTGAAGTTGCGTGCATGGTCTATCAGTGTGGGTGGTGCTCTGAGTTCCCACTGGCCTCCTGCTGCAGGAGGTGATCTTCCCAAAGATCAGTACTTCTGCTTTGTTGAAGTTGCCATTTGCCTCTTGGGTTGGCAGTCCTCTGGGGGGGGGGGTTGTAGCGCCAGACCTGGCCACAATCCAGGGCATGCAGCCAACCTTGATGCACACAACTGAAGGCTGAGCACAAAAGGGGCGGGTTGCTCCTTGGGTTTGGAAGCACTGCCTGGCCACAGGCCAGGCTGGGTACAAACCACCATTGTTCACATAAAAGGCCATGGGAAGCAGTTGCTGGCTGTCTGCAGGGGGTTGAGCAGAGGAGCTGGCTGAAGACAAGGCCTTGAGGCTGACCTAGAAACCACAGCTGGTCATCATCTGAGTGAAGACAGAAAACTGGAGTAGGTTGCAATTTATGACCTATCTCATGAATATTCAGTACATTAGTATGAAGGTCAGTTCTCTCAATATCGGTGGATATTGGCAAAAAGTTGCTGCAAAGATTGTAACCCCTTTTTGGAAATCTAAAATGACTACCTCTGGAAACTCGAAACAGGTCAACAGTAAAATATTTTAACAATTAGGGACAGACATGACAAGCAACGTACATTTTTTTAACCAGTAGAGTTGGTTATAACAAGAACATGTTTTAATATTTTACATTTTTCTGGAAGATACTTTTTTGGGTGATTAAATAAAAATTAACACCAAAACAGGGCATCGAAATTTGGATACAAAAAAGTATTGTTTGTAGGTGTCTTGATGGGCATCCACCTGGTTGTCCTGAGCTGTGGCACTCTGCCTGCCCACAGTTAATGTTTTGGAACACAGAATACATTACAAACCTTTGGTTGCATATGAAGTGTTGAAGTCACATTTTTTTGCAACAAGGACGTGAACTGGACGGCCAGGATGCAGATTCTACAGTACATCAGAAAAAATAGATACCTCTTTATCATCTTTTCTTCATGTGTGCAAAGTGGGATGGGCAGACAAGCAGGGTTAGGCAAATGACCTGGCTCATGGTTAAAAATGAAGAACATTACAAAAAAGCAGCGAAAGAGTGCTTTTTGTTCCACTAATAACTTTGGCAACATTTGACTAATCTTAACCAAACTTTTCCCCCAAAATTTTATTTGTCAAGCTGGGGCCAAGAAAAAAGGTAGTAGAAAGGTAGATCTGTACTGAAAATATGCTTTTAGTGATTTGGTGTACACCCGTTTAGCCATTTTGGAGGGATCACTGATATTATATCAATGCATACAATATCAAAACACAAAAATATTGGAAAATAAATATTGTTTACAAAAATATAACCTTCCTATACTTCCTTTATTTAACTAATAAAATCATAAATATAAAGAATACAACAATTGTTGTTCAGAATATTGATATTTTCTTATATCAAAATTACAGATATCAGAAACAAAAATATTGTCACCTTTGAATATACATATTAGACGTCAAAAATATCAAACATAATAAATGATACCTAAATTAGCTTTTACATAGACAAACATACCTAATACAAAAAATCCAACTAAAACTAGACTAACCAGTAAAATCAAACTATAAGCAGACTTATCCAATAAATTCAGACAAACAATTAGATCAACAATATTAAAGGCACAATAAATTTTATCAACTAAATACTGACAAATACTGCAAGATGAGGAATCTTTGCTGGATTCTCTGACTATACCCTTAAAAAAGAAATATGAAAATGTCAACAACTACCTAACCAAGTAGGTAATAGTTATATTTAAACTAAAACTTACTTGTAAATAAAATTTAAATAAAATGAAGAAAGTAAAATAGGAAATAATTAACATCGCACTCTCCAACTTCTATATCTTTACATGTACTTCATAAAACAAAAAAACTAAAACTTTAAAAAGTGCTATTCTGTCAGAAAAAACATCTATCACAAACCAGCAAAATAAGTATACATAAATTATTAAAATATATCAACTCACACTAAAAGTGAGTAAAAATAAAACTATCAACCTCAACCTCTACAAATTGTTTTGCTTCCTCCAACAGAAAAGAAAGCACCTGCTCCACATTACAATACCCCCAACGAAAAAGCTATAAAACCATGTGAAACATCTTAAAAGAACATACATGTAAGCATAAGAAATTGAAGTTGTCCTATAAATTTATATTTAAATAAAAAATGTATAACCTTTAAAAAAATATATCTATTCATACTATTGCACTACTTTCATATACTATGACAGACAGAGCTAAATATATAGCATTCCAGAAAAGAAAAAAGTTAGTAAGTCAAATGGGCGACACCTACAACCAAGAAAGTGCATCGACAGAAAATGTGAGTTGGAAATGTGCCAAATATTATTCCAATGAATGCAATCAAGGACAACTACAAAAAATGATGCAGTAACTAATGTATGAGAACACAACCACCCCACCATTGTGACACATATAGAAGTAAGGACAGTATTGCAGGATCTAAGAGAGGCAGGAAACCACAACCAAATCCCAAAGTCCCCAAACATATCAGAGGCCAACTGCCACATATTCCCACTTTAAAATGTTTATTTGCATGAACTAAGAAAGCCACCAGCGATATTCCTCTTGCCCCTAGAAAATGCTAAGAAATAACTGATCATTTAAAAATCCACAAGTCGAGGAAAGTAGTCAGCAATTTTGTAATAAGTTAACAGATGCTTTTCAACTCAAAGTCAAACAGGCCTTCGAAGTTTTTCTGACCCAACCCAATCTAGCTGCACCCGCTGGAAAGAAGTTGAGCGCCAGCCCAAACTGTCACGCTAAAACAGAGATCTGTTCAACCACCACACTCCCTATATTCCCACCTATCACACTTGACTGAACTACCCAACTAATCTCTGTAATCAGGTCTGGATCCCCCTTTGACCAATGCCCACCTAAGATTTTGCACATGGTCCCTGCAACAATTGCATCTGCCCTATGGTCCATCTTTAACCACATAATTACCACCGGGTACTTTCCTACTGTTTGGAAAAAAGCCTCCATCCTGCCACTCCTGAAGAAACCTAACTTGGACCCGGAGGACACTTCCAATTACAGACCCATTTCTAGACTACCATTCCCAGCTAAGGTCATTGAAAGATTTTTGAATGAGGAACTGTCCTCTCTCCTCGTGGAAGGTGACATTCTGGACCACTTGCAATATGGCTTCCGGGCCCATCACAGCACCGAGCTGGCTCTCATCACAGCCACAGATGAACTTAGGCAAACCCTTGACAAAGGGGGCAGTGTTGCTCTTATTCTTTTAGTTCCCTTGGCAGCATTCGACACGGTCAACCACAAAGTGCTGATTGAGAATCTGGCTTCAGTAGGAATCAGGGATAAAGCGCTCCTCTTCAGATCCTTTCTGTCCAGTAGTACACAATCAGTGGCACATGATGTATTTGTCTCCCCAGACTTTTCACTTCACTGTGGAGTCCCACAGGGCTCATCATTGAGCCCCACTCTTTTGAACTTAAACGTCAACCCTCTGGCCAAGCGTATAAGAAGCTTCGGCTTCATGCTGGTGTCATACGCTGACGACACAGTATCCGTGGATGGACTATTGTTTCCATCAACAGTCCATCCACGGATACTGAATCTCGTTTTCAAGATTGCAAGAGCCATATAGGGAAGTAGATGCAGGTTAATTGTCTGAACCTTAACACATCTAAAACTGAATTTATGCTATTTGGCATTACGCCAATCATCTTGTCAGATATCTAGTGGCCAACTGACATGGGCCCTCCCCCAATACCAGCCAGTAAGGTAAAAAAACCTTGGAGTCCTCTTTGAATCCAGACTTTCCTTTGAACCACAGATAAACAGCACTACATCAGCCTGTTTCTTCATCCTCAAAATTCTAAAAAAAAAGTACTTCCTTTCATTCCTTTTGAGCTAAGGAAAACAGTGGTTACAGCTTTAATTGAGTCTAGGCTGGACTACTGCAACGCTCTTCTCACCAGCGCTAGCAAGCGTAATATAGACAAACTCCAGATGACACAGAATGCCGCCACTA
Source organism: Lissotriton helveticus (assembly GCF_964261635.1). Classification (NCBI taxonomy): domain Eukaryota; kingdom Metazoa; phylum Chordata; class Amphibia; order Caudata; family Salamandridae; genus Lissotriton; species Lissotriton helveticus. The sequence goes on along the minus strand of NC_136059.1, from coordinate 1,272,512,905 downwards.
GAGTCCTGCTTGGGCTCACTAGTTTTGACTCTGCTTCCAAGGTCCTCGCTGAGCTCCACTGTCTGCCTATCAGAAAATGCATCCAGTTCAAAGGTCTTTGCATTGCATTGAAGGCTACACACGTCAAAAGTCCTTGGCAACTGTTGCAACTCTTTAAGCCTTACATTCCGACCAGATCACTAAGATCATCAGACAGTGGCAGCCTGTCCATTCCCTCGGTACATAACGTAAAATGGTGAGGTAAACGTTTTGCCCACTCCACCGCCAAACTTTGGAACTCCTTGCCTACTCCTCTGAAATATGAAACCCAATGTGTTGCACTTCAGGAAGCGCTTGAAAACCAGGCTCTATCAACATACCAGGTATTTTCGAACCCTCTGCCGTCCTGTCCGCCTGCCTAACTAGCTCCTAGATACCCTTGGGTCAGTGTTGCGCGTTATAAATTCCTCATTTAATTTAATTTCATTTTAAAAATGACACATAATGAGGAACCTTTCCTGTTAGATGATAAAATAATCCTAATATTCTCTACAGTTGATAACTTACTAAAACTAAGCTGAAAGGATGGGACCTTCAAAATGTGTCCCAAAACATTCACTCAGATAACCACTGTACATGGTGAATGTCAAAATGCAAATATCTCTTTTCTATATACCCTTCTACCAAATAAACAAAGCAAAACTTACTACAAATTCTTAAATCACATTAAACATAAAACACATAAATACTACCCACAAAACATAGTTATAGACTTTGAACAAGCCATGATTCAAACCATTTGAAAGATTTACCCCCCACAGCCATGAAAGGCTAATGGTATGGGGTGAATGTCTGAAAAGTTTCAGCGCTCCGTCCATCATCTCCTTCTATTTGCTTTGTTTTTTGCTATGATTCAATCAAAGCATATGGAGATAGCTCCAACAATATGCACTAAGGCCCCAATTATGAATTTTCATCGAAGCAGTGGTGTGGCAGTTCAAACCGCCCCACCACCGCTCTGATGAAACTTACATCCCCCATCCACAATATTACAACTACACAGTAGTCATCAAGGCAGGTGGCGTGGCTGTCCCATGGTGATGCCTCTGTTAAAGGTGGCACCACAATGGGACTGCACCAAGAGGTTCCTGCATGGCATGGACTCATAAGTCTATGCAATGCAGGAACTATGTGCACACACACAGGGGAACACATGTTGTGCCCCCCGTGAGCATCCACATATGTGTTGATGCTCACATGGGGGCCCATTTTGTTTCCTCTCCGCCAGGCTTTTCATGGCGGTGGAATAATATACAACTAGGATACACCGTCCTTGGAAAACGGCGCCGGGAAACACAAGAGGGAGAACAACAAAGATGAGGTGCACCCGCCTCTTCTCGTAACAAACAGCGTTGCCATTTCGAAGTAACCTGTTTATTCTCTCCTCCCGGTTCACACATCATTGTAAAACTATTGAGACTCATCAGGTCTCATGGAGTTTTTTACTCACGTATACCTTGGAAACTCCGGATACAGGATTCCCAATTACGCACTAAACCGAAGTGGTTACGCCCTTCACCCATGAGGCCCTGAAGATTCGCAGCCTGTTCCCTGCGATGAAATACGTGTTGGCCCATGTATAGGAACAACAAACAGAAATACCACACCAACAACGGAACTTTTCGATACCTCTATTTTGTCAAGCCTGTTCGCCAACTGTTTAATGTCAAACTGAATTGGTGGTGCTCTAATGTTCTTCTACCGATAATACTGATACTCCTAAACACTATAGAATTACATATCTATATTGTATAGCGCAGGGGCATTGTTGTTTTTTTTTCATGGCGGTGGAACCGCCATGAAAAGCCTGGTGGAGAGGAAACTCGTAGTATGCTGGGTGTGACTGTGGCAGTCCCGCCAAGCATATTGCAGCCTCTTACCTCCGCTCCTATGTAAGGGAATGGCGGTTCCTTGGCGGAGCAGGCAGTCCCCTGGCTGTCCGACTGCCCTAGTCATAATCAGGTGGTCAGACCACCAGTGTGGCTGGATACCCCTCCACCGCACCATCACGAGTCTGACTCGTAATAGGCCCCTAAGTGTAGAATATGCTACAAATAGCCAATTTGCCTTTGAAATTAAAAAATTGAAAACACTAACCTATGCCCCTGTCACAGAGGTAGCTAACCACTCTATTGTACTAATAGGAAGCCCTTTCAACCAGCAAAATGAAGACAAACTATGTCCCCTATTGAACTATTTTAAAGACACTGGGGTTAGTGGACTGGATTGCTTTGGACACAGACGCCAACCCGAATTCCAAATACCATGTTGGTATGTCTATGACAGCACCATGGCACAGGATGCCAAAACTAACAATCCAATAGAAGGATGGCACAATGCCTTCCAATCCACACTAGGCAGAACCCAACCTACACTCTAGAAATCTAAAGAAGAATTACAAAAAGAGCAAAGCTACCAACAACTAAGAATGGAGCAATCTATTACCCTAGATGCACCTACATTTATCAAACAAACCAAAAGAATGTATGACTAGCTACAATGCAAAGTGAAAATCTCCATAAACAACAAAGGAATAGATTACTTGGAATTAATAGGCAGAAGCATATTATAACACAAAACTAGCATACACATGTCCCTAAAAAACTGACAGAAAATTCAAACCAGTATTACAAATAATTTTTGTATAATAATGAACATATCGTTTTTTTATAAGCAGTCTAAACATTAAATGAAACTCCAATGTTAAATAAGACTGATATTAAAATAATATATACATCACTTACATGAAAAATGAAAACCTCACCAACCAAGAGGCTGAAATAACTAACTCAATCTATCACGTAAACTAAATATAAAAACATAAACCACACATTTACAAATAACAGACATAATATTTAACCTTACAATAAAATATATTAGAACAATAGAATTCTGAGTGATCCATTGAAGAAAATGGAGTAGCTCCTGGCTTCAAATGTCTGGTACAAGCCTGAACCTCCAAAATTCCAATGTTTATCTTCATGTTTCTACTGTTTTAATTTAGCGCATTCTATCCTCGGTTGGTGGAATGATATAAAACCCTTCTGTTTCGGGCTATACGAGTTGTTAAATACCCTCTCCCTCAATACAGGTCCTCGCCTATACCTCGGGCCTATAACTCGGGTTTAGGGCCGTTAACAATTGGTATAGCCCTCAGCGGCAGACTATAACATTTCCCTCCCAAAATAAATATGACTTACTCTACTGTAGCTGCAGCTCTTCCTCTGTATCCACATAGTCATAAATAATAAACCATCAATGATGGGAAAAGATTTTCCAAAAAGCCTAAAAATAATTGCAAAGATAAAACGAATCCAATAGAGATCTCAAAGCAATCCAAAGTACCTAAGAACCATAAAAAAGCTGAAAAAGTATTTTTTTTAAAAAAGCTCCGGGAAAACCCCAAAAAAAGGAAATACAATTAAAAAATATTAGAAATATTATTATAAACCAAATGTAATTTCCTTAACAAAGAAAGGTAACTCCCAATGTGCATAGGACATGTTCGTAGAAAAAAACCTGTAAAGTAAACTAGAAACCCGACTTAGGTCCCTATTAGGATGGCGGGCGGATCGCCCCCGCCAGGCCGGCGGTGGAGGCGCTCCACCCGCCATCCGTGCCGGAATGACCCCTGCCATATTATCATGGCTGGGGGGTCTGCGGCAGACGGAAAGACCGTCCACCGCTTTTCCGCCTTGGTCGCCTTGCTACCGGGCGAAAATGGGTTCTATATGGTGGCGGTGTCTATCAGACACCGCCAGTCATAATAGTATGGGCATTTTCCAGTGCTGCCACGGAAAGGCATGCAGAATCTGCTTTGGGGGCCCGGTGCAGGCCCCCAGGGATGCTGGGGTGGTGGGGGGTGCACATGGGGGGGCAGTTCCATGCACAACATGGCAGGCACCGCGCGGTGCCTGCCATGTTGTGCATGGAAGTGCTGAAGGACTGGACTTTTAAGTACCAGCGGTGCCAGGGGACAACACCTGAAACCTTCGTAGGATACCTGTTCGGCGCACAAGTGACAGAGACACGGGACACTTCCTTCGGCGTCAAAGATCAGCGTTTATTACTGCAGGGATGCAAAAGTCATGGGAAGTACAACAGAGTGTAGGTTCCAAGAGCCTGCTTCAAATTGCAAATGTGCGTCGCTCCTTTTATACACATTTTCAGCATTCAATAACGTAACGAACAAAAGGTTACAACTCAGTTCCCACAATAAACTTAAAAGGCTTCATTCATGGTGTCGGAAACCCGGAACATAATCACAGTAACATTTGTCGGTTCCCAACTGTAAAAGCACATTATCCTGCTGCTATGCACATTCCACTCTAGTTGTAAAAGGACGAGAGTAAGAGACAGGAACAGGTGCAAGGAAGTCAGACAACAGAAGGAGAAGGAGTGTGGAGGTTGTATCGGAAGCGTAATCCCAGGATCAAAGGATTCGAGCCGAGCGCATGCAAGGCTGAAACAATAGGCCAACGTGGGAAGATTACCCAGCTGCGGAGACATCTGTCTCTGCCGTGTCATCCCCCAGTCTCGGGAATCACAGGGTCATGAGGCGGACATTTGTCTGTTCGCTGACTACGTGAGGGCAAGAGACAAAATGGATGCCGTATCTAAAATGGAACCCGAGGGTAAAAATGAAGAAACCTGTAAATAAGACGAACCCTTCTAAGTAGCGTAGCGAAAATGCGTACACCTATTAATCACGTTATTTACGGTTCATAGATACCACCCTCGCTAGCATCGTAACGGTTCTCATTGCTCCTCAGATGCTCCTTTTGCCCTCATGTAGGCAAGCACTAGTCGGAATCATAATCAATTTCGATATTCATCAGATCATTCAAGTGTTGCTGGAACATCATCTTATTCATCAATGTCTCGCCGGTAACAGATGGCCTTCTTATACACGTTGTAGCACAAAGGCCACATAAGGCAGGACCACACTGCACACAAAGACAACACGTGAACAGAAACGTCACAACAACCCCTATAATCATCAGAATTTTCCAACCCCAAGTTGACATCAGACCCCAAAACCATCCTAGAAGCGTCCAATCTCCCTCGTCCACGTGTATGGGCTCTGAGATTTTATGCAACTTCGAGATGGCTTGGTAAACCGTTGGAGCGTTATCAGGTATGAAAATGCAGCAGCTCGAATGGATGACCTTGCACACACCACCTCTGTCTGCTAGTACTATGTCTAGAACCATACGGTTCTGCAGCGTCATAAGCCTATCCGCTTGAAGCTCTGCTGTCAGATTGCCAAGGGCGCTTGCAGTTATGTTAGCAGTTGCTTCCACTACACGAGTTAACTGTCTCAGATTCCTGCTATTGACCATAGGGCCCCAAAACGGTAGGAAACCCTTAAAGAAATCTCCTGCTTCTTGACCGGCAGTATCTTCTTTACGAATGACACCTCTCACAACTCTAGTTTTGTGATAATCTGAGGCAACAGTGAAAGTCGGAGGCAAAAGATTCGCGATATAGCAGGTACCCGAGAAGTCATGAGGTAACCACGTATATGCGCGATCATAACATACAAAATAGGTACCCTTGGCAGTCAGAAAGACTGGGGAAGAGAGCATTGGTAAAACGTAAGTATCAACACAAGCACTCTTCCCAAGCTGAGCTCTCGGATTGCGACCAAGACCTTGCAGACAGAAATGACCGAGATGAGGTACGATCCAGATTGGAGATGAGCTTTTAAACTGCCTATCATTCACTGATGTACTATACTCGACCTCACTCAGATCCTTATAAGCTCGCACCTCTTCCTCTGGGATAAGTGTTGCGTCAAAAATATCTCTATTTAAATCTGCAATGGCTATCGCCAAAGACTTGTGGTACGGGCCAGGACCAAGGTCTGCAGAGCGAGGCTCTCGATGGGGGTAGGAATCTAGTGCACTAAGGAACATGGTCTGGAATGCTCGAGCTGACCCCTGGGGGCTATAAGGAAGAACAAAATACGGAATACCCTTATCCATGGTATGTGGCATTAACCCACATACCCAACAATTGGTAGTGTCCATCACTAACTGATGCTGATGTAGAAGTTGAACAAAAGAATTGTTCATAAATTCCGCACGTCTGACCTGTTCATGTTGGGGCAGAAGATGGAAGGAATGTGGGGACATAGTGGAAACAGAAGTTAAATCAAGAGAAGGAGGCGTAGGTAAAGTAGAAGGCAGCAATGATTGAAAACCAAAATATACTCCACCCACCAGCAGCATAGAAACAGTTAGGAACAACATAAAAACCTGTAACAAAAAACATTTTTTTCGAAATGTCTTGTGCAGTTTGGATCTTTGCGCCACCATTTTCTCAATTTCCAACAGCTTAGAAGGCTCCATCTTCTAAAAACCGTCCGTGACGTTCTTGACGCACTTCGTTCTGAGTAGCGATTATCAATCCCCAGGAGTTCCCAGAAATTGACAAAAGTAATCGACCTAGTGTCAGATATCTGCTAAACAGGAGGAAGTACCCGCACGGCCTTACGGTTAACCCAGATGAAAAGGTTTTTAATCAAGAGTCCGTTGAATTCAATATACGCCTCCTAGCTGTAAGGAAAAAGGTACACAATATATATATATATATATGTAATGTCCACAATTTTATGGCAACAATAGAGGTGATGTAGATTAAAAAAAATAAAAAAACAGAATTTATTAGTCTGTTAGCGCGGTCGAAGAAAGTATCGACTTCTTCCGGGGCGAGTCTGCTCTTCAAACAGTGGATCAGACGGCAAAGGAGTGTTCGATTGTTCACGCAATTGTTCAGAACTTGAATTTTCCAATGTTGCTGAAAAAAGGTTAACTCCGGATGGTTCAGCAGGGGTGTCGGGTCTTACTGTGTTATCTCCTACGAGCTGCGCGTCACTAAACGGCACGTAATTTAGAGGGACGTAAGTTTCAGACGAGCCGAATCCTTCTCTGATCCAACTATCTGCTGGCAATGGGAGCGGAATTTTCTTGGTGTGGGTGGCATGCACCCAATGCTTTCTCCCTTCCAGCCGAACCGCAGTCCTCGTTGCCAGCAACACCTGGTAAGGTCCCACGAACCTTGGCTCAAGATTTCGTTTTCGTCCAAAGTTGCGGGTAAGAACCCAATCACCTGGTTGGAGCCGATGACCAGGACCCTCTGTTTGTGTCGGTAGAGCCTCAAAGACCTGTTGATGAATCAAACTCAATTTAGCAGTCAGATCATAGAGATAGTCAATTAACATTGGATATTCAAGTCTGTCAAATTCTTTAGGCCTCGGGACTCCCCAAATGTTCGCAGGACGGCCGAACACAATCTCATATGGGCTGAGCCCTACTCGAGAGTGCACAGTTGCTCTGGTCGATAAGAGAGCTAAAGGCAAAGCGTCGGGCCATGATAGACCAGTCGTTGCCTGGATTTTGGCAAGTTTCAGTTTCAGAGTGCCATTATACCTTTCCACTAAACCCGCAGACTGAGGATGATTAGCACTATGAAACTTCTGATTTATGCCAAGACCACGACATACACTCTTCATTACACTTCCCACAAACTCACTTCCGTTATCTGACCATACAATCCGCGGCATTCCATACCTGGGGAAATATTCTTTGAGTAGAACCTTTGCTGTGGACAGGGCAGTATTATCCTTTAGGGGGTAAGCCTCAATCCATCTGGAGAACGCACAAACTACAACCAAGACGAACTTTAAATTATTGCATCTCTCCATGTGGATAAAGTCTAACTGAATAATTTCAAAGGGACATGTGGGAGGAGCAAAATGACCACGTGGAGTGGGGGTGCCCTTGCCGGGATTATACATCAAACATACAATGCAATTTTTAACCACTCTCTCCGCACATTTAGTAATTCCATCATTCTTCCATACGGGCGACAGCAACTTACATATGCCTTTCGTATTAATGTGTGATGTACCATGAGCCATAGTAACAACAGCAAGCACGTATGCATCTGGTAACATCCATCTCTGCTTTTCCGACAAATCAACCCAACATCCATTCTCGTCTAACTTTCCCGTACTTTCTTTCCACTGAGTCTTTTCCATCTCAGTAGCTTCATCCTGTATCTTCTTCACACTCTCAACTGTGTCCTCACACATACTAGTCTCCGCTGGCCATCTTACTGAATTCGCAACGTACATTCGATTTGTCAGATCTCTAGCCATCTCCTTCGCAATCTCATCCGCAAACGCATTACCGCGGCCAACATCATCCGTCACCTTCCGATGCGCACTACATTTGATTATTGCCACCTCTTTAGGCAATGTAAGTGCGTCCAAAAGGTCATTCACAAGCTGTCCGTGTTGAATCTTCGTACCATGCGACGTCAAAAATCCTCTTTCTCTCCACAATCAACCAAAACTATGCGCCACACCAAAAGCATACTGGCTGTCTGTAAACACATTCACCCGCTTCCCTCTGGATAACACACACGCTCTCGTCAAGGCGATCAACTCAGCCGCTTGGGCCGAATTCTGACTCAATCTCGCAGATTCCACAACCGTACTCAATGTTACTACAGCATACGCAGTCGTCACATCACCATTTGGTAACTTAAAACATGAACCATCCACATACAAGGTACCATCGGGATCTACCAATGGAGTGTTTTTCAGGTCAATACGACCCTTCGTCTCTTCTTCAGTTCTCAAATAGCAATCATGTGGTGTTACATCACTTAATTCCATGTCGATCGGCAACAACGTTGCTGGATTCAACACATTACACCGTTTTATCCGTATGTGACTTGCCAATAACGTCAACTCATATCCAGACAACCTTGCGCTCGTCAAATGTTGTGTTTTCGTTCGGTTCAAGAGAGTGTCGACTGCATGCGGGACCATCACCGTGAGCATATTATCCATGACCAGACCTGCGGACTGTCGAATGGACGCCGCAGCTGCCGCTGTTGCTCTCAAACAACTCAGCAAGGCTCTAGCTACGGGGTCTAAGGTCGAAGAAAAATATGCGCATGGACGCTGTTTGTCGCCAAATTGTTGTGTCAGAACACTCAACGCACAACCGTCCCTCTCGTGCAGGAGGTTTTGTTGGATCGTGCGTTTCAAAATCGGTAACACAGGACTATTACACATATTGCCTCGAGTTTCTTCAATGACATCTTTTTCGATCAGGTCATAAATGATCGCTAATAGTGCTCGCTCACCATCAAAAGAGATATGATACTTTGGTATACGTGGGAAACGCACGTTCGATTTCAACTGAACCACATAAGGTGGGATGTTCAATAAGCCTACATCATTGGGACCCGTAGCCCATAACGACGCAGGAAGGGAACTCAATTCCGGTGGGAACTTATCAATTGATAAGTACATAGGAGAGATCGTTCTCTGACCTAATGTAAGCTCCACTCCCGCAGGAGAGCAGTACAAAGTCGCATATAACCGTTTTAACAAATCCAAGCCCAAAAGATTCTCACCACAACCAGTAGATAAAATCAATGGGGCCTCTAGCTCATGAGGACCAATCGTAAGGGACAAAGGGCTAGAGACAGGATTGCTAACAGGGGCGCCAGAGAATCCAATGGAAACATTTGTTAAGCCGGACAAAGGTGCGCCAGGGAGTTTCGAATGCATGATGGAACTTTTCGTTGCACCAGTGTCTAACATAAAAGGCTCAACTACGCCAGATGTAGCAACTGCGACGTAAGGCCCACTCTGATCAACCGGAACTGATACTACTCCCTCTCTCTGTCGGTGGCTGTCCTAGTAGTGGTTACCTGCATCAATCTCATGTTCGACGTAATAATCGTCCACATGATACTGTGCTGATTTATCGGACCTCGCATTTCGTTGGTCAAAATAATTATTCGCGTCTGATGGGGTATGAGGGCGCTCATGATTTTGATTTTGAGGGGCACTTCGGCCTCTACCTCGGGGTGCTTGTTGAGGACCACCACGACCCCCTCGTGCCGACACACCGTTAAGCCGGTCACGCAAAGATGGGCAATCATATTTTATATGGCCCTCTCTTCTACAATATGCACACTGATTATACCCAAGCGTAGATCTAAAGTCGGAGAAGTCAGATCGTGACTGCATCCTGGAAGATTGTAATTGTGGTCGATATTGCTGTTGAGAATCATTTTGATTTGAACGTGGAGGATACGCTTGCTGTAACAGAACCTTCGTTTTAAGCTCCTTCGTTTTCTTGTCTGAACGATCACTTTCTTCCTTTTCCCTATTCTCATAGTATTGAGCTGTCGCTAATATTTGAGCAGTAGTTGAAACCGCCCAAGCACTTTCTGAATTTTTCAATTTGTTGCATAGCTCAGGCAACAAATTCAATACAAATTTATCAACAAATAACCGTTGGCCTCCCTTGGTGCCCATATCCTGATCACTATGATCGACAAATGCCTCTTCGAATCTGGTAAAGAAATCGGAGACACTCTCGTCCTTCTTTTGCTTACAAGCTGCTAATTTATCCCAATTTACCTTCATCGCTGGCATGAGCGTTTTCATAAGTGTAATGATTTATTGAGGCAGCTCCGTAATTAACTGCTCAGGCTTAGCCCCACCAACTTGTCGTCCATCTGCCGCTACTAGTGTAGGCCAGTCACCACCTAACTCAACTAAATGATTCTCTTGGCGAATTTTCGCCCAAATCGGTTGTGGTACGACATTGCCAAACAGCATGTCGATGTCCGCAAGATTCATAACAGTAGCGTCTACCAGTTGAGACAACTCCTTATAATAACCTGCCGGATTCTTGCGTGGATCAGGTAAAGATTGTTTCACCTGCAAAACTTCTGATCGCTTCCATGGGAGGTGTATCCAAACTCTCTGAAAGTATGGCGGAATCACAGGATTAGCTTGCGGGTCACCTGGCATGTACACTGGCGGAACCTCTCTCATAGGATACTGACCAGAGTTCGTTTTCTGAGTATCGGAATCGTCATCAAACGACACTCGAGAAAACACTGTGCGCCGTAAGGCTAATAATCGCTCTAATGCACGTCGTACATCTCCACCTACAATCATGCCGTTCGAAAATTGACTCTGAAGTTCAGTCATATCGGGCGGTACATTATCTAAATCATCATTATACCATTCTTCTCTCAAAAAGTTACACATTTCTTCAAACACAAATCTCTGAGTGGGCTCATTAAACTGAGAAAACGTATCAAAGACCACGCGCGGCGGGTAGTTAGCAGGGTGTCTTATCCATCTACGCGCCATAGTTACCAACGTGGCACTCTCCCTTCCACCAGGGATTTGACTGCGCCTCTGAGGAGTTTCAGAGACATCGGGTCGAAATAACGATCCATAAAGTGGGGAGTAAAGAGTAGCGACAGTATTAGGGATACGATTACGAACAGAAGGAGAAAAAAGAACAGGAGCAACAACATTAGAAGTGAACGTAGGGGCAGCAGAGGTAGCCGGGACGGCTGAGGTAACAGGAACAATTGACTGAGGGGGTACAGGCAAAGGAGCAGTAGGAATAGGACCAGGTGGTAGGACAAACGCAGGACCAACAACAGGCTGACCAGCAGCCGCTGGAACTAGAGGAGGAACTACAGGAGGAGCTACAGGAGGAACTACAGGGGGAACTACAGGGGCTGTAGCACCCTGTGCATAAGGAGGTGGCGATTTCATCAAATACGCTAACAGAGGATCCTCCTTCGAGTCCTCTTCTGTCTTATCAAGACTAGTTGATAATACCGGATAACATTTGTCTATTCTCATGTGATGTAGTCTAGTAGAAACTTCTATTTCTTTTTCTTCTTTATCTCGCTGACATTGTTGTACAACTTGCATTATCGGGACGATACCTTCTTTACGATTCTTTTTAAGCTGTTTGATTTCCTTCTGTTTGGCCTCTTTACGCCACAAACGAAGGGAATCAAACATAGCTGGCCTAGCTTTCTTCTTAAATAATTTAGTTTCTAGATTATCTAAAATCTCCATTTCAAAACTTCCGTGTGGTGGCCAACTAAGGACACCATCCTTTCTCGTATAACGGACCCAACAGTCACTATATATAATAGGGCCCACACCATGTCGACTATAGAGCTCATATATCGGAGTTCCAGCTGGAGGTATCGGACACGAGTCCTCCAACCGGGAATCCTTGTTGCAACATTTGAAGAAACCAATGAAACCACTACGGCTAGGCATCATGCACACTAACCAAGTATCAAACCAAGGGTTACCAAAGTACTAAATCTTCGTGAAAGACAAAACCCTCGGTTTTTGGCAATTGCAACTGTCAAATAACAACTAAGGACCAACAACTAAGCACCACAAATGCAATGGAACCATGCAAACAACTAAGCACCAACAACTAAGGACTGGGAGCAACCCACAAATACTTAACTGAGAGCTCGATGGCGTCACCAGGAAGGCCCGTCTATCGTCTCGCCATACAAAGGACTACGCCAGGCACCAAAACAGGTCGACAGTCAGAGCATCGATCCGTTGCAGCCGTCAGGAGGCGGGAATCTTCGCGGGAAAAATCTTTGGACCACTTATTTCGACAACAGGATCGATGAAGCGGGGTGCACCTTTTCCTCGGAGATTTCACACGAAGTTCCTCGCAATCGTCAGGATTTGGACCGGTACCGCTGATGTCGCCCCACGTTGGGCGCCAACTGAAGGACTGGACTTTTAAGTACCAGCGGTGCCAGGGGACAACACCTGAAACCTTCGTAGGATACCTGTTCGGCGCACAAGTGACAGAGACACGGGACACTTCCTTCGGCGTCAAAGATCAGCGTTTATTACTGCAGGGATGCAAAAGTCATGGGAAGTACAACAGAGTGTATGTTCCAAGAGCCTGCTTCAAATTGCAAATGTGCGTCGCTCCTTTTATACACATTTTCAGCATTCAATAACGTAACAAACAAAAGGTTACAACTCAGTTCCCACAATAAACTTAAAAGGCTTCATTCATGGTGTCGGAAACCCGGAACATAATCACAGTAACATTTGTCGGTTCCCAACTGTAAAAGCACATTATCCTGCTGCTATGCACATTCCACTCTAGTTGTAAAAGGACGAGAGTAAGAGACAGGAACAGGTGCAAGGAAGTCAGACAACAGAAGGAGAAGGAGTGTGGAGGTTGTATCGGAAGCGTAATCCCAGGATCAAAGGATTCGAGCCGAGCGTATGCAAGGCTGAAACAATAGGCCAACGTGGGAAGATTACCCAGCTGCGGAGACATCTGTCTCTGCCGTGTCATCCCCCAGTCTCGGGAATCACAGGGTCATGAGGCGGACATTTGTCTGTTCGCTGACTACGTGAGGGCAAGAGACAAAATGGATGCCGTATCTAAAATGGAACCTGAGGGTAAAAATGAAGAAACCTGTAAATAAGACGAACCCTTCTAAGTAGCGTAGCGAAAATGCGTACACCTATTAATCACGTTATTTACGGTTCATAGATACCACCCTCGCTAGCATCGTAACGGTTCTCATTGCTCCTCAGTGCACAGCATGCCTTCCTGGCATTGTGGCGGGTGGTGCTGAGTGCAAGGCCTGCCACAATGTCAGGAATACTGGATGTGCCCGCCACTGTGGTGGGCACATCCTAATTGCAGGCACGGGACCCCCGCCCTTATGGCGGGCGGTCCCTTGTACCGTGAGGATGGCGGGCGGGCAAAGTCTGCCCGTCATCCTAATGGGGGCCCTAATCTTCATAAAATAAGTAGCGTAGCACAATTTAACATAATAAAGCATTACTAAAACAGTGTACAAAAACACCAAACTATTCACTAATGAAATTCACTACTAGTAATACAAATAAATGACCTCCCCTTACATTCATGCTACCCTCAAAACCCTTAAAAAAAAATACCAATTTCGATGAACAGCAGCAGCTTACTGAGATTTGGATCCTGGAAAATAAATTAAAAATGACACAAATAGACAACAAAATAGAAGTATCAATAAAAAAAGAAAAATTGCCACTAAATGAACCTAAATAAAATGCTATCTTCCCATAGAAATGAATGGGAAATAATTCCGAAATGATGAATACATATATTAAAAAATGAAAAATATAATTGAATTTGTATAACATGTCTAAACATGTTGTATCATTATTTAAAAAACTGTTAGCTAGAAATTAAATATTATAAATATATATAAGTATTTAATATATACAGATATAATGTTATGTTAAAATGATGTTGAAAATGTGTACATAATACAATTTGAGAAATGTTAAAACAGTTAAACAATGGAAAAAAATGGAAAATGTACAAAATATGTATTATTTGATTATGATTTAAATATTTTATGTAATAATAAAAATGTGTTACACATGCATTATTTATCTATATGTAAAAGTTTATTTTTAAGTTGGAATATATATGTTTAAAAATGTAAAAATATACATTAATTAAACTTTGGAAACATATGTAAAAAGTGTTACATGTCTATGTAATTATTAATATTAGTCATTATAAACATAGAGCTAGTTTTTTATACTATTTCTAAACAACAACAATACTAATTAAATAGCATAAACTATATCTACTACATACAAATACGGTTGAAACAAAGATTTCACACTAATATTAAATAATCACACTCCAACATAAACCATTTTTAAGAAAGAGTTGGACAATAAAGGGGTGACATTTACTATTCCGACTACCATCTAAAGCAATTTGGAGAAGGTGTTGGACACCAAAGGGGTGACACTTACTATTCAGACTCCCATTGATATAAATTTGGAGAAGGTGTTGGACTCTAACGGGGTGAAATTTACTATTATTACTCCAATCATTTAATGAAGCTTGTATGGTTTTGTGGTAGCATGGAGGTGAAGCTTGTGTAGCAGTACTGCAGGAGCATTGTGGTACCTCTCCTGAGGGCTCCCTGGGTCCCACAAGAGCACCATATTTGTTTTTTGAACCCGTTTGGCCCCTGGGAGGGGGGCTATCTGGTTCAACAAGAAAGTGCTAGGTGGTCACAGGTTTTCTACCCTGCCACCTTATATGTTCATTTTAACAAATTCACGACCCAAGAATGGAGTCACCATGTTCTCCAAATTGTGCTCAGCCAATCAGATTGCTCTGTATCAAAAGCCTGATGGGAAAACAATCTCTGTCAGCCATTCAGATAGCCCTATTTTTTTTTAAATGATATTAATGCAGAATTCCTACGGGCCTTCCGCAGGCTTCCAGTGGGGCCAACCATCCACTCATCACTACATCTTTAACTCCTTCATGACTACACTGAGCATCTACTTAAACAATCATTTCTTGAAAACAGCTCAACAGATTTGCATCAAATAACATAAATCAGGCTTAATGTTCTAACTTTTACCAAACCTGGTGGAATTCCATTCAGCTGTTTTCTCCAAATCAATTCCCAAAATTTTCCAAGGGAATTTACATGGAAACATTTTGTTTTGGACCTTCCCTCTGGGCAACCTGCTGTGGGCAGCCAACCCATCACATTAATGGCACTTGGCTGTTAACAGGGGGTGTTGTGTGCAGGGTGTCAACACCTACCATGCAAGGCCATCGACTATGTGCAGCAGGAGTTGGTCACATGTTTTGGCCTTCTGCCTGCTGCTGCACCTCGCTCACTTCTGGTGTTAACCCCAGCAGAGCACTTTTTTTGCCTATGGCCACCTTTTGGCTCATGGCCTATGTCTTATGGCATTTGGCCTATGACGAGGCCCTGTGGGCAGCCAACCCACGGTTTGCCTGCCCAACAGCAATACCCTTCCAGCAGCCTACTGAGATCAGCAACTTGAATGTGAATAGCATTTAGCCATGCAAAGCGGGTGTTGGAAAAAAGCCAGGTCTGTACGCAATCCAATGTGGAGAGCAAACTCCACTGTCCAAAGTCCTCAGCCATGTGCAGTACGTATATCCGCATCAGGGAAGCAATTGCTGTGCCTATTCTTTGGACATGCACAGCAGATATGGTAACAGTGTTGGGCCTTCAGCAAGGCTCTGCACCCAACCTGACATTAGCAGCCAACTCCCAATGCACATGGCCTGGTGGCAAACATCCACTTATAATGTTTACATGTTTAAAATATGTTCGATATTAATGAAAGTGTTGGTAATTTTCTGCCAACAATGTATTCCTAATTCCGAGAGTCTTATATGCACACCATATGTTGTAATTGCACTCCATGCAATAGTGTACAAAAAATGAAAATGGTGAAAAAATTCTAAACATGAAAAATAATATATTGTTTCCCGCCAGGCCATGGGTCCCCAAAAGGAGTGAAGGAGAGGTTGTCAAAATTGCTAAGTCAAATGAAATTATTAACCATGGCCCAGAGTGGCCTAGCATGGCTGCCAGACATTAATGAAGCTTCTTCTTCGCCCACACACCTCCACCGACAAACACATGCAGCATTGGAGGAAAAGGATTGCACCAATATACACTCCATATGTTCCTGGAGCCAACTACATGTCTGCACACCACCTGCAAAGCAGTTACAAAGAGTGTAAACATCAATTAAGATGGGAAATCATAATAGTGCAGCAACATGGAAACTGAAAAAATTTACTATTAACCTTTAAAAAATCCCCAAACATGAACAGCTGTAAACAGCACTTACCCCAGGCAAACAATTTTCAAAGTTGCTTACTCTCACGCCCATGGTGGGGTAGTAAACTACGGAATACGGCCAAATACAGATAAGTAAACATAAAAATACATAAATTGAATTTTGCTGCGCCAACTGGATTGAATTTGGCAATGGACCTCTGTGACAGGGACATAGGGCAATACTAAATTTGTTTTATTTAAAAGGCAATTTGGCTGTTTTAAGCATATGTTTGTAGCATACACTGAGGCCCCAATTACGAGTTTTGGCAGAGCAGTGGAGAGGGGGTGCAAACTGCTGCGCCACCGCTCTACCGAAGATCGCCGCCGCCCGCCCACTAGATTACAACTTTTAAGTAGTCTGTCAGGCAGGCGGCAAGGCAGTCGCCGTGTGGTGCGTCTTTTAAAGGCTGCGGTGCCTTTGAAAAGGGCACTGCAATGGGAACGCCTCACAAGGTTCCTGCATGGCAGGGACTCAAATGTCCATGCGGTGCAGGAATGTTTGTGCATGCACACAGGATGGCCCATGATATGCCCCCTGTGTGCATGCACAAGGGGAGGAGGCACAGGGGGCCAAGTAGGGCACACTTTGTTTTCTCTCCTCCAGGGTTTAAATTTAGGAGGAACCACCATGTAAACCCTGGATGAGACTCGCAATCGGGCCCTAAGTGCAGATTATTGGAGGTTTCGCCTTCTACTCTGAATGACATGATAGTAACAGCCTTGTGTGGCTGTGTGGGGTAACTTTTTAGAATGGTTTGAATCATGGCTTTCTTGCAGTCTATGATTATTTTTTGGGTGGTAGTAATCATTTGTTTTATGTTTTATATGGTTTAAGAGGCCATAGTAATGCTCCTTTGTTTACTTGGCAAAAGGGCATATATAAACAGGATATTTGTGTTTTGATATTCACCATGTATGATGTGTATCTGAATGAATAGTTTGGGACACAGTATGACGGTTCCATTCATCATCCAGGTTTGACAGGATTTGTTTTTCATTATTTAGGTTGCCATGTACTTTGAAAGGTTCCTTGTTATGTGTTCCCACTAATATTTTGGGTATATGTATTTCATGGTACTTTCCAGGGGCAGGAGTGTTAACACTGGTGGTTTTATTTATTTTGTGCAATTAAACGTTTTAAAGTTGCTATTGGTGCTAGTTGCCCTGTTAAATGTTCAGTGACTTTAGGTAGTATACCTTTATGATTTTGCTAGTGGGTTCCTGGGAGCTAGCGTTTGCCTTTCTTATATGCCCCAAAATTTCTCTTACTTCTACTTCTGCTACATTTGGGTGGTGGTTGTGCTCTCTTACGTGAATTCGAACATTATCTTTTGTAGTTGTCCTCTTACAGCATGCATTAGACTAATATGTAGTAATTTTTCAGCTTATATTTTCTGATGATGCATTTTCTTGGCTGTAGGTGAAGCCCACGTGATTTAGTAACTGTGGGGTATATTATCAAGGGGTTTTATCTCCGCTTTTTTGGCTTTAAAAGCCAAGAAAGCGGAGATAAAATTATCTCCCTATTACCAAGCTGTCGCTAACACCAGTTAGCGACAGCTAATAGGAGATAGCGACCATCATGGGCCCCACTTTGCATGTCAGTGATATTTATCACTAATGATATGCAAAGTGGGCGTGCCAAGATGTTAGCGACTGGAAACAGTCGCTAACATCGCTATCTCCTATTACCAACTTTTGGAGATATTTGCGCTAAGCGCGAATATCTCCAAAAGCTAACACCTGCCCTGAGCAGTTCTTAGCCATGTTATCCAATGGGAGGTGGATAACATGGCTAAGAGCATTTGCTCGATAATGCATGAATATCGCTGACTTTTCAGCGATATTCATGCATTGCGGGCGTTTTTTATCGCATTTGCGATAAACCTTGCTAATAGCAAGGTTTATCTGCGATAAAAATCGCCGATGTGCGGCGATAATTTTTGTCTCTAAACAAGTTAGAGACAAAAATTATCGCTAGTTGTTGATAATATACCCCTGTGTTCCTTTCTGTGAAGTGACACATTTGAGAGCCTCAGTCACTGTATCTGAAAGTAGTGTAATAGTATAGATATATATTTTATTTTAACTTCTGCATGTTTGTTATTATCATATGAAAAAATGCAACTACTTCTATTTAGTATACTTACCTGTATGTCTGTTCAGATGATTCACACGGTTTTTTAGCTTTTCTGTTGGGGTATTATAATGTTTGGCTCAAGTTGTCTTTTATGTTGGAATTTAAAAACCCTAAGTTTCATTGTATATGTTGATTTGTTGATTGTTTGTAGAGGTAGAAGACACTTGGTTTATTTTTGCCTATCATTTGGGTACGTGTATACTATTTTATTACTTTATGTATACTTTTATTTTTTTGCTGGTTTGTTATAGTTGGTATTTTCTGGCAGTTTATTGTTTTTCAAGTTTTAGATTTTTTATTTTTTGAAGACTATGTAAAGAGATAGAAGTTGGAGAGTGTGTTAATATTTTTCCTATTTTACATGTTTAAGTTTTACAACAAGTACCTTTTAGTTGAAATGTAATTTTTACTTGCTTGGTTAGGTAGTTGTTGAGATGTGTATATCTTTTATTTCATGGTCTGGTTAGAAAGTCCAGCAGTTTCCTCATTGTACAGTGTTTGTCATTTTGGAAGCATTTAGTTGTTTAAATTAGTGTGTCTTTTATATTGTTGATTTAATTGCATGTTTGATTGTATTGGTTAAAGTTGTTTATAGCTTTACTTTATTTGTTAGCTTAGTTTAATTAGACATTTTTTTTATCAGTTGAGTCATTCTAAGGTAAATGCTAATTTAGTTTTTGTATTTGATGTATGATATACAGTTTGATATTTCGGGATTTAAATATATTTATATATATTTATTAATATTTAGGTTGGTGTTTAAATGTTTGTAGTTAGTGCTATTTTTGGGGGGTTTGTATTGTTAATATTTTAAATATATAATTGTTTGGAGTGAATGGTAAATATTTTGTTAATGTAATATATTTGTATTTAATTTAAATATGTGTATAACAAGTGTTGTGTTTATTTAATGTAATTGTTTATGTAAAAAGTAATGTTTTAATCTTTTTATTAATGATCATTTTAATATTTTGGTGATACTTTTGTTGTCAATATTTTTGAATCAATATTTGTGATGGGTTATATGTTTATTTAAAGGTAGCGATGTTCTTTTTCTGATATTTTTGTTGTCGATAAATGTACAAATTGATATTTTTGACAACGAAATTTGTATTCTGCAAATTTTTGCTTTTTAAAGTTAAATATAGGTAGTCGATATTTTTGTAATTGATATTTAATTTCTGATATTTTTGTGTTTCGATGTTCTATGCATCGTTATTATGACAGTGATCACTATTGAGATTTGGGAGTTGGATAGCATTCAAACTCTTAGTGGCCTCTTCACCAATGGAACACTAATGTCCTTTCAAGACCTTCAGGACATGTATGGGCACCATTGTGGGGCCTTTCTGACATACGAAGCACTTAAGGTGACCCTACAAGGACACTGGGAGATCAAGGGACCAGAACCAGCCCAAGACCCATTGTTACACACCTTACAATCAGTGGGACATGGCAGGTGCCTAATAAAAAATGGCTATACCAGGACTTTACAAGAAACATGCTGAAACAAGTTGGGATCCTTCTGGGAGGACTCACTGGGACAAGCACTCCATGATTCAGAATGGCAGAAAACCCTAGGACACTCCTGGAAAAAACCCTGAAACTCCAATTTTAAATATATGCAATTTTGTATCCTACTCAGAGCCTACCTGAACCCCGGGCACTTGCACCGGATCTACACCCTAGTCTTGGATGAATACCCCCACTGCAAAACAGGCTCAGAATGTCTTGGACATGCAGAGCACTGGGAAAATACTGGGACATTGTATTTTCTGAGATATCCCAGGCTACACAAGGAGATTGACTCCCCACATTACAACACTGCCTCCTCGGTCTGTTTCCAAGCCCCAAACCAAAAAAGCAACAACATGCTTTATTGACCTCATCTTCCCCTAGCTAATCAGACTGTGGCAATGAAGTGGAAATTGCCACTATCCCCATCCTTACCAAATGGCATGTGGAGGTAACTAGATGGGCGTAAGTGGAGAGTGCTACCATCCCAGAGATGATACCAGACCAACCTAGACGTTCACCACCAGAACCCATTCTTTTCCACAATGGTCTAGATCATGGTCCCCCAAAGTCGGTCCTGGAGGACTGAATCAATGCCAGATTTTTTGTATATCTCCATTTAGGTAAATGTAGTTATCTCAAAAATCTGGCATGGAATCGACCCTCCAGGACACACTTTGGAGATCCCTGGTCTAGAAGGCAACACAAAACCACAGACTCCCATCCCCTGCCGTTCCCATATTTTGCTGAGCCATATAAAGACAGTCTACAAGTATGACCCTCGCACCACAGATCGTATGAACTCCCCTTTTCTTTCTGCCGAGTTTCTGGGAAAGGGCTTATTTTAGTTTAGGTACAGGTTCTCTTTTTTTTACTTTCTCATGATACACATATACAAAATAGGCAACCTCTGAGAGCATCTGGAATTCTGAGCCCTGAAAAATGTCAGAAGAACGTCCTTGTTACTTCCCCAAATACTGTATTGTCGAATAGATGTACGCTTGATGTACAAAACTAGTCTTCTATAAATCTGTAATGTTGCCTTGAGTCAATGGCAATAGAATATAATAAAAAAAATAAAAATGCAGTGAACGATTTTCCTGTTAGTGGCCTTTTATAATACTTGTGTCAGGCAGGTGCGATGGGCCTTTAGTTTCTAATATCTCTCCAATGACTTTAGCTAGAACTCATGTGAGAAGTGCGTGTGACTCCTATGTTTCAGCTAAATCATTCTTCAGGCCGTACATTAAATGACATCTATTTTAATTTTTTTATAAAGTAGTGCAGTTTATATTTTCAATTCACTGAATTACCTCTGCTTTCTGTGTGCTGTTTTAAAACGTGCTCTGTCTTACAATACGTGTTTGATACTATAAATACTTTTTTTAGGTAATAATAAAACAAATTGATCAAGAACAGACTTCTATCGTCATACATTTTCGGAAGGTGTGTTGCATTTATATATTGACAATATATTGTGCTTTTGATAAGTTCCCTAACTATTTGTTCCAGGAGAAGTGATTTTAGGTCTAGCATTAGCCAAGATGATTTCATTTTACTAAAATTATATGTATATTATACTTACTTCGAGGGAATTTCAGCCACCTATCTTCATCCATTGTTCTATTGTTGTATCATTTACATTTTGCTTCCACCTACTACAGCAGATAGCATGGGGCAATTGGTCTTCCGACTTCAGCCACTGTTTAACCTCCCTTTGAGTGACTGTGTTTTGCGAGTGTTTTGATTTTACATGATAATTACTAATGTTGCCTTTGAGTTTAGAGCTTGAGGTGAAAGCAGAACAATTTTAACAGATGTGTGCAGGGGACACATTCCACGCTTTTTTTGGTCCTTTCTTCAACCAATGCCATTGAAGATTTCTTTTGAAGTGTCCTTTGTTTTCTGACTGCTTGCATTTCACAGAAGAACAGATTGCATCCATTTGAAACTGTTCTGTATTAGGTTATTTGGTTGTTACTACGCATTCAGTACAAAAACCCAAAGCTTCAATACTATACATTTGGATACATAAGCTGACAATTGTTCAGATCACATTTATTTTGGACTCAATTTCACCTGTGGTTCTTTAATAAACTTTTCCTAGGAAGCAATCCATCCCTTATTCTGTTTCATTTATAGCAATTGTACCACATTTTTTAAATGTAGCTCCTTATTTCCTTCCTTCTTTCTTTCTTTCCGTCTTTTTTTCCCTTCTATTGATCTTTCTTTCTTTCTTTCTTTCTTTCTTTCTTTCTTTCTTTCTTTCTTTCTTTCTTTCTTTCTTTCTTTCTTTCTTTCCTACAATCTTGAGCCAAGAGGATAACTGCCAATGGCAACACAATTGGCTTTTTTTAGGACTGTGTTAGTCAAGACCTTGTTATTTTAATAAAATTATATGTATTTACTTCCCAGTACAAAAGAGCAGTGGGAAACAGCTTTGGTGGCCCCCAGCAGGGCCCCATGGATGTGAGGCCACCAGATGATGGCCTAGGAGGCACCTACGGCGCCCCCCTGTTGATCTCTGCACTAGGTGGCAGCACCTTGAGGTGCCTGCCACGGGGTGCAGGGATGAACTGCACCCCTGCTCTTTCAATGAGAGCATGTATTCCATTCAGAATGCATGCTCCCATTGAAAGGTACAGGCATGCGACCGAACAGCGTTCTGTTGCATCCTACTTGCAGATCTGTAATCGACGACAGGAGGTCATTTGGTTACAGTTCCTGACTGATGTCAGACGGACTCCGGTCCGTTCGACATTGGAATCTGCCCCATAGTAGTTCCCTTCAGTGCCAAGGAGTACTATGGTAATGTATACTTTTTTGAGACCACAAAACGTTTTTGTCTTTACCCAATGCTTTTTTTTTATTGACGAACATCCGTCAGCTTCCCAAATAAGTTTTGCAAAACCAATGACAAAACATAACAAGAATTGCTAAAAGGCTGGGCGACAATAACAGAGCTATATGCTTTGCAATTGCTTGTTTTCATTGTTTTTTATCATGTACAGTCTTTTTGTGTCCTGACAATATCGCCTTTTAGATATGTGTTTTGTATTGTCTCTATATACCCATTTTTTAGAATGCTCCGTCTAGTCCTGAAACACATTTTGTATTCCCCATAGACGATTTTATCCAGAACTGTGAAGTTGTTGGGACGCTTAGTGGCATCAAAGGTGAGACTGAATGTGTAAACTATAGACAATGATGCAGTGTACATAGCATGAGAGACACTCCTAATCTGCATGAGTGTAGACTAGGAAAAAATTGTGTCAGTCTGGCCAATACCATCAACACTGAACATCCATTCTACTCGCTAACATCACTGTTCTTGATTGCTACCTGACCGACGAGAACATTATCTTCATAATCAAATTACCACAAACTATAAGGATTGTGATCCTCTCAGAGAAAACAATGACACATTATATTTTTTGGGATAAGATCTGACTACCTATGCTGCTGCCACATGCAGTAACTCCCATTGCACCGTTTTCAAAGTCTAAAATGGCTGTGCACTGCAGTTCTAAATTAGTGTTCGCCTATGGAATTGGAGCTGAATAATGAGCTGCCCACCAATAAATGATGACATTACCAGGACAGTTCAGTAACAGTAACTGTTTTCAATGACCACTTATAATATAACAAGGCAGTTGAAGTAATCTGATGAAAGCATTGATGAAACCTTAAACCATTATTCTGTCTTTAGTTCTCACTGTTCGTGTTAGAGGTCTTACCAACACAATGGTGATCAGTGAAATATGCATTTCTCCCAGTTTGTAGCTTGGGTTGCCCTGTGAATAAAAATTCAAATATCCCAAGATTGATATGAGTCAGTAACCTCAAGTCAGTTGTTCTGTTTCTGAGACGGACAGAGCTTGCCAACTAATGGGGCAGGCTTGGTCCTGACACGCACGCCAAAGGGGTTAATGGTAACATTTACACATGGCTGCACAAAGAACTCAAAAGAGCTTTCTCTGGGCTGTGGATTCAGCTATCAAGCAAGGTTGGTGTTGAAGTTGTGCAAGTCCAGGAAGGTCAGGGAACTTCTAAGTGACCCTCATGATGCTCTCTACAACCCCAGGTCCGAAGGCTGAATGTTGGTCTACACTCATCCTGCACTGGATAGATAGCAATAGACACACAGATGATGGATGGAATGCAGAACAAATCAAACATTCACCTCCAGTCAGGAGATCTGGGTTAAATCCATTGTTCTTTGGTCACCATGCAACCCCAGTTTAGACCCAGCCATGTGCAAATCAGTCTTGACCCAGTTCCTCATGGGAACAGTCCAGGCGGAACTGCCAAGCCAGCTCCTCCCTGGACCAGAAACAAGCACCCTGGGACTGGTTTCGGGGCATCACCCCCTCATCAGCCAGGCTAGCTTGAATCCAGTGGTACAGTGAGCCTGGGACCCACGTCTGGGCATACCCGGCAAACTTAGGGCGAGAATGCAAACGACACAAATAGTTTTAGGCTAAGAGCTCTGTACTGGGGTGAATGTATGACATTGTTCTACATTCTGTCCATCAATTGTTCTTTTTCTATTTGTCACCCCGAGTGGGATGAGTCTCATGCTCTCCATGCCACTGGAGTCAAGCTATCCTGGCTGATGAGGGCTGAAACCCAGAAACCGGTCCTAGGATGTTTGTTTCCAGTCCAGAGAGGACATGGCCTAGCAGTTCGGGCTGGACTGTTCCCATTGGGTGCAGGTTCAAGACTGATTTGCATTTGGCTGGGTTCAAACTGGGAAGGCATGGGGAGCAAAAATATGATGGATTTAGGCCCAGATCTTTGTACTGGGGTGAATGTATGACATTGTTCTGCATTCTGTCCCTCAATTGTCCTTGTTGCACTGGATAGATACTCATGTGTAATAAGCATGGCACACTTAGGGCATCCGATATAGATTAACAAAGGATAAGAGGTACAGAGAAGCATACCACCAGAAGAGTTAGTGCTCTAAGAAGCTCACCTGCACCTGAGGAATATTGTTTCTTCATCATTAATCAACTTGTGTCTGGTAGGGTAAGAGAGGACTTTGTGCTGCTCCTATTAGCTTTCTCTGGACTTCTTAGTAGGTTGTAGTTTCCACACAGGCAAAACAGAAGCTGCGGCGGCCAGCACTATATCAAGAGGCTCTTGAGGGATCAGTAAAACCCAGTTGAATTGGACACAAGAGGTGTTACAGAGGTGATCATAAGCACTTTTGCACATGCATGTCTTATAGCGTTTAAGATCAGTATTTCCACCACAATGAGCGTAATTATCACACACGTTATCATTATTATCGTTCAATCATAAAATCATAGGCCCCATTTGCTGGAAGTTACTGAACGTAAATTGCATGGGCCAAGCCACATGCAGGGTTCTAGGGTACAGATTTATGGGGCAACTTAAGGGGAAACAAGATCTGGCCCAGTCATCAACAACAGTGTCCCTTTGTTGCATTAAAATTTGCATTAAAGATCCTCCATATACACTCAAAAATTGGTAACATTTGGAGATAAAATTGACAAATGGTGGGATGGTACAGCTGGTCCAAACACCTTTAGACGATCTTCGTCATATATGAAGTTGACTTTTTTTGTTTTGTCTTACATTTAGGTCGTTTCCATTTTTTTTCACTTTAAATAGCAAACGTCTTGACTCTTTAACAGATTTTTTCCTTAAGAATTCTACTTTATCCTATAATATTAAGACACAGGAGATTTACTAAGAATTTGCGCCATGTTTGCGTCACTCGGCGCAAAATATTTTTTTCTTAATTTACCTTCCAGCGCTTAACTTGCTTAGCGCTGGAAAGAACGGGAAAGTAATGCATTACTTTGCACCATGGGGGCGTACCAAGGGTGGAGCATGGGCGTTCCCATGCAACCACCTAAGGTTTCTCACGCAAAACCCAATTTACTAAATAAAGTAGATTTGATTTAGCGTGAGAAAACTGTGCCCTTTTCAAGTAGGTGCAAGGAAGGAGAAATGCTTTCATTTCTCCTTCCTTTTATGACTTTGCATGCGTTATGCATTATGCAGCATGCATACAAAGCGGGAAAAGCTTTGCATTGTGTCTCGGCATTGTATTTTGTACAGGAAGCAGGGCCGGACTGGGAACCAAAACCGGCCCTGGCAAAGTGCTCGGCCGGCCCCCCGGGGGAGGTTGGGGGTGCGACCGAGCTCTTTGCCGGGCCGGTTTTCGGACGATTTTGTTACAGGGCTGATTTTGCAGCTATGCTGCAAAAACGGCCCTGTAACAAAAACGGCTCCCAGGGGCCCAAAACCGGCCCCCACACTTGCAGGGCACCGGGGGATTGCCCGGTGCCCGCAACAGCCAGTCCGGCCCTACAGGAAGGGCACCTTTCCTGTACAAAACCTATGCTGGACTAATGCACACACCCAGGCGCTATGGCGCTAAGGCGTGTGGATGGTGCAGGCCCGAGGAGAGAGCCATATCTCTGAAGATATGGTGCTCTTATGCTCCCTCCCTATCGCGCAGCGCAGCACAGCCTTGGTAAATCTTCCCCTCAGCTTCTTCATGATAAGCGCTAGCGTTAATAGAAAAACGTGTCTAATGCATTTTTATTTCAATTGACCTTCTCTGCTAAAAGTGTTCCACTTTTCCTAAAATAAAAAGGTTCAATATAGAGGCTTTACAGATGGTTGCATGTATGAACTAACGAATCCATCCACTTATCTATGTGATGCCCTGTACATAATTGCCTTGTCAAATTATCTATTTGGGTTATCCCAAATTGAAGGTGATCACCGCATTGATTCTATCCACTGAGTGAGCACACAGTGGATTGCATTTTCTAAAGCAATAGAGAATGGCCATGAGAGAGCAATGAAGAAAAAGCGCATGCATCTTGTTTAATTTTTGAAAGTGCCTAGTTCAGAGTAAATTCTCTTAATCTGTGACCCTCTTAATTGTGAAAATGTTGACAAATATACATATAGGTGGTAATGCGTATAACTTGAGTACTTGCGTCACAGCTAATATTGTAAGAAATGTCTCCAAACAAAGAGAGTTCCATTCCTTTCAAAGATTTATGAATTTATTTAATTATGTATTTCATTCAGTAATTCATTAATCCATTCATTCGTGCGTTGATTGTTAGTTATTTAGTAGTTATATAATTCTCTGGGCGTGTGCTTTCTTTAACAGTGGTATGGAAAGACAGCGGCGAGGCATGAAGTTAAAGTCTAGGGGGCTTATTTAAAATCCCCTTGCGCCACCGGTAAGTTACTTTTAATATGGGAAAAAGTGAGGGCAGGGGCTTGTAATTAAGATGTGTTTGACCGTGTCTGAACTTTTCAATCGCGAGCCATCTGCCGAGTTCAGTTTAGTTATGTATCCTATGACTACTAACTTTATTGTAAGCGAGTGTGCCATAGAACATAGCGTCTTGGCACAGCGTGTGATACCAAATATGCACTTCAGCAGGATGAGGATGAATGTTAATTGACGGTGGCACAGCCAGTGTCATGGGCCCAGTGCAAGGAAGGGGCATATTATCAAGAACAGCGTTAAAAATCATCGCCGGTTTAGCAGAAGAAAACTGCAGCTAAAGCGGCGATAATGGGCTTGCTAATATGCCCTGGGGAATTCCAATAGACGTCCATGTTCTGGTGTAATCATGGGCTTCTATTGGAATTCTCCAGGGCATATTATCAAGCCCATTACCGTTGCTTTAGCTGCAGTTTTCTGCCGCTAAACAGGCGATAATTTTAATGCCGTTCTTGATAATATGCCCCTAAATGTGTGGCATGGCTGTGGTGTGAATCATCAAATACAGCAATAAAGAATTAAAGTTCAAGCCTCTTCGCCCTGTGCCACTGCACCAATGGAAGCTACGCCCCTGGTGAATGCTTTTATGAGTGGTCTTGCTGGTGCGTTCTCTGAGCATTTGCCTCATTTGCGATGTGTTGGGTCCAATGCTAATGGGGGAATCTGTGCTTCTTGTAGCACGTCTGCCCGAAGAACAGAAACCACAATCAGCAATGGTGATTGTATGGCAACCAGCAGGTGGATATTTTTGTGATCTCACCTCACTAGTGTAATGCGGGCTTCAGATGGGGGGAGGTAATTCCTACTGACACAAGAGCTTCACTCTTCAGAAAAGTGTAGCCACAAAATCCACTCCATAGCTGGCACTTTGATCCTCGAATGCAGGCTGGCTCTATATAGCCTAGTACATATCAAGGAAATGCAGGTTCACTGCCTTCATATTGCACAAGTATGAGCCAGACTGAGCTTTTGCCAAGCTGTAATGCAGACCATGGGAGTCTCGCCATTCTTGACTGAAACTCCCCGAAGAGAGATCCCAGGCTCACAGCCATTGCCAGGGCCCCTCAGAGATTTATAGTGGTAGGATTCAGGAGATTGCCAAATAAGAGTCTGTATCAGTAAATGTGAAGGACAAGTGTACTGAGCCTCTTATCTATTGACTATTGAAGGTCGATAAATAGGAAAAGTCTGGGGAGGCATTGCTATGGCCTTTCAAGCCACAATCAAAGACTCTATTATAGGCACCATCAGTGCGAACTGGGTAGCACTTTGTATTTTTACATTGGAATTCAATTCTAAAGACTGTTGGAAGGGTGATCTACTCTATCGGCCCCCTGGCCCAAACAAATATTTTAGTCATCGCCATTCGGAATATTTACCAACGTAAGTGTTGTCGTCACAACAATATCTCCTGCTTGGTGACTTTAATTATCATAGTCAACATCTTTTAGACATGAAAGTAGTACACCTTTTATGAGATCTAAAGACATTAGGACTGCATCAAAAGATTGAAGGCCCTACTCACTTGGCGAATCACAGTAGGGACTTAATCTTCACCCCTTCTAATGATTTGCCCTGTGGGTCCCCCTTCCCCTTGACATGGACTGACCATTCACTAATCTGCTTTCAGATACCTAAAGCAGAGAGGTCTAAGAAACCAAGACCTGATCAAAAGAGAGTCTCATGTCAGTGACAGTGTATTCCTCCTGATATTTTTGCTTAAAAATCAGATTTTTCTGCAACCACAAAATACCCAGATATAAACCACACCTAAGCTGACTATCATAAGGCTCTAAACTCTGACTTGATGGGATTTCTCGTTTCAAAACGCATTCTAAGAATAAACATAGGACTCATGCACTTTGATACATTCCAGAGCTTAGACAGGAAGAGTCATTATGTAAAAAAAAAGGAGAGACGTTTGTGTTTGACTAAGAATCCCTGTGATAGAAAGGCGTATAAAAAAGAACTTACTAGATACGATTGGAACTTAAAAACTGCTCACAAAATTAATCACTAATCAAATTAGCCACACAGGAAATTCTTCCAAAGTTTTTTTTAAAGTCCTTAATGATTTTATCAATCCCCAGGCTTGCTCTCAGTCGAATCAACCTTGTCAGCAACTATGTAACTCTTTGGCTGATTGCTTCAAGGCTAAAACCATGACAATTTATCTAAACTTTGCCCCGCCTTCTAATCAACCTATGAATAAGCTGAATTTTCATTCTCCTCCTGGGAAGGATGGATGCAATTTTGGAATGTTTAATTCTCTCGTTCTTGAACAAATACAATGTGCCAGAAACAAAGCTAAATCTGGTCCTCCTTCTGATCTTTATCCGGCTATGATCTCTGTGCATCTTGGCATGCAGATCTCGCCGGCTATTAGAGCTTTGTTTAATGCGTCGATAGAGACATTACCTGTGGCCTGGAAATCTGCACAGATCATGCATATTCAAAAAAGAACAATTTAGATCCCTCCATCCTCTTCAATTCTTGCCCAATTTCTTTACTTCCATTACTTGGTAAGAGTTTTGAAGGTTTCATCAACAAACAGCTGACAGGCTATTTGGAGGAAAAGAATATCTTGTACCCTTCTCAAACTGAGTTCAGGTTCTGAGCAAAGCATGGGGGTGGCTTTGGTTGCCATGACAGATTCCATAGGGTGTTCTTTGGGTGCTAACATTTCCTCTATGCTTGTGCTCTTAGACCTGTCTGCAGCCTTCGACACTTTGTCACATGATAAGCTGTTGCTTAGACTAAATGAGATAGGGATCTATAGGACGCTGGGATCGCATTACAAAGGCAGCAAGGCCTTTGAAGCTTGTCTCCCGAACACTGTGCCATCCTGGTCGAGGAGGTGTGACACCTCTGCCCAGGATGGGCTTTGTTTCTGGCCTCAGAAAGCAAGGGTGCTTGACCAAGGGGTCTAGAAACATGTCTGGTGGTGGCAGACTGCCTAATGCCAGTCAGGGACCATACCAGGGTTGGTAGGTTTTCAAGGGGCTCCTCTGACGGACCCTCTGAGTACAAATTTTAATAAATCAAACACTGGCATAATTGTGGATTTATTAAGAGGAGTTGTTTTGTACCAAACACTCTTGGGTTCAGTGAAGCCTTCATGATGCTGGGGAACTCCAATTGTCGAGTTTTTAGCTCACGTACTCTCTGTGGCTTCCCTGGCACTTCCCATATTAAGAATAGACTTAAATATTGTAGGAGCATATCTACTCAAACAGATATACCTACACCTGAGATATAATGCACTTTGCCTTAGGGCTTGCAAATCCTGCTAGTGAGGTGACCTTAGGAAGTGCTGCTTGGCATGGCACACTTTGTCATTTTGATTTGCACCCAGACATTTGGGCTGCAGTGGCAATTTGCATGGACTTAGTGAGGGGTCTCAGGCAGACCATCTCCAGTCCCAGTGCCCTAGGTGTCAGGATACCATTTACTAGGGACTTACAGGGGTACCCGAAGTTATGCCAAACATGGTACAGTTTTAGGGAAAGAACACTAGTACGGGAAACCTGGACAGCAGGGACCCAGTACTCTACAGTCAGAGTTGCATCAAAAGTTAGACAAAAAGGGGAGAACAGCAACAGAAACTCACTTTTCCATGCCCCTTGTGGTGGGTTAGGGTCTAGCGTCAGTAGAAGGGTATTTCTTTCACCTATGGGGAGAGGACTGTGGCTTGAGCCCCCCTCACTGAGAACAATTTCACCCATAGGAGCCCCCGCCACCAGAGGGCCAGTGAGATATTTACTAGGGCGGGCCTCCATTCCCAGGACCACGATACAAGGAGGGCAGGCACGAGTCCCAGATGTCCATGGGAACCCCATTCCTGAAGGCACACAGAAGAAGAGAGATGCTGAGGACAGCACTACTACCTTCACTGGGCAGGTGCGAATCACAGTGGGTCTGCTTCACACAAGGCGGGAGCACAGAGGAGGATGTGCCAGCTCTATGCAGCACATCAACTGTACTGCAGCAGGAGTTAGCCATGCCACATGGGAGTGAGCTCCCCACGCAGCTCCTCCACAGATGCATGCCAGGTGCCCCATCAAGGGATAAGTGATCCCAGCTCTATAAAGAAAACAAAATGAAAACCATGCAGCGCAAGATATTAAGAGTCACTCATTTGTATTCAATGCTCCTGGGGAGGAACTCTCCATAATGCCTCAAGAAAGGGCTATATGACTGCCTCAAGGAGTGGCAGGGGCACCACCAACATTCATTCAATGCATTGCAGGGGTTTACAGGACATGCAGGAGCCCCCCACAGACCATCTAAATAAAGTTAGTCCTATGTCTCTCAGAGAAATGAAGCCCTGAACTGAGCAACAGCTGTTATTTG
This sequence comes from Lissotriton helveticus, assembly GCF_964261635.1. Lineage (NCBI taxonomy): Eukaryota > Metazoa > Chordata > Amphibia > Caudata > Salamandridae > Lissotriton > Lissotriton helveticus. The sequence goes on along the minus strand of NC_136059.1, from coordinate 1,272,481,031 downwards.
TTTTAAAAACTCTTTGGAGCTGGAGCTTTGCTCTCGGGCTCTGGAGTGCTAGAATTTCTAGTGGCTGGTCCTATTACTGCATTAGGTGGCCTGATGAGTATAAGGAAATATTCAAATACACACGTTCGTGATTATTTTAAATTGCAATGCTTTTTGATCATTTTAATGAACACAATACCTAGAATCTTCATGAGTCTTAAATGGTGGAATAATGGTACATTCCAACAGATGGTAATGGGATACCCTGACAAAGGCAGTGGCTTTGATGTATGTTTAATGACAGCCTGAAAAAGCTAATAGGCCTGCCTTATATAGAATGATGTGGTGATGCCTTGACAAAGCAAATAGGTCTGCATTATAAGTAATGATAACTCATTATGTGGTGATATTGTCTGTGATGTAGGTGGGAGCATTGTGATCATGGGGTTCAGCACCCACTAGGGGTAAAATATGATATAAGTGTGTCACAAAAGTTATCAATAGCACTGACTGGACAATCGTTTATTGAGTGTTGCTGTTGAATGCCATCAAATTGAGATTACTAGCCCTCACCACCTCCCTGAGAAGGCATTGGCCTGCTTAGTTTTGCTACCCTGAGAGAGCCAAGTGCTAGAAAGGGGCAGTTGGTTCACAGTAAGGAGACAATTGTGGACCTGTTACTTGTAGAGGGTGTGCATCCTATCCTTCCCAATTGATAACCAAGTTAATTACAGTGCATTTTAATTAAAGCTTAAAATATGAAAACTAGGATAGGCTGTGAAAGTTGAAGTAGGTGTGCTTATTAACTAAACCCATAAGTTTGAAACAGTTGTTTGTGACACTCAAAAGTTGTGCCTGTTGCAAATTGAAGTTTAGTAGCTGTTACTGAAGAGCAAGCATAGGTGTTACTTAGGAGAGTCGTAACCTGTGCATACTTTAGCGAATCAGACCTACAATATTTTCAGTCAAGGTATGATGGTGGACCACTTTTACCATTCTTGAAGAGACTGATTCTGGACCTCTCAGACTTTCATTTTATCACAAGATTTCCTTTTCAAGAGAAATGCCTTGCGGCTGCATTGAGCACTGACTCAAGTATTACCTTTTGTTCAAATACTTATTTTGATCCTGTGAAGCAAATGTCCAGATCAGAAATGACATAGAGACTAGCACTGTTCTAATAGTGGGTAGAAATCTGCTGTGCTCAATGTTGATCATGTCTCTTTGCTCATGCATCCGGCTTTTTGGTGTTACTCAAGTTGTAAGATCATGGGTCATGCCTCTACAATTTTACCTTGTTCATGGGAGTTGGTGCATATCTCAGAATGGCTTAGTTCTATCCTATCTGATATTTTCATTTGAAGTACCGTTCTCCAAGTAAGGCTCCATTTTCTCTGCATTCAAATTGCCTTGGAGGTCAGTAAGGTTGCCCGTACTTTTAATTTTCTGCATGGTACTGCTGTGAGGTTTGATACATCACATGACCTTTTTCATTCCTCATTATTCTAGTACATTCAATTTGAATGTGTCACCACTTCCCAATGTCTCCAGTTGATGTACTGCTGCTGTATCATAAAACATTTAATGCCCTGTCATTCTATAGCTCCTAACTCACAAATATGTACTTCCTTCTGATCAGCCTTCCACTAACAATACAGCTTTTATAGTAATGGCTGAACAGTCTTTCTCTGGGTTCAACTTTATTTAGTGTACCAGGGTTTCAACTTTTAGGTTTAATTATTGAATCCGTTCTCAGTTTTAACTCCCAAATTTCTAAACTATCATTCTGCATATATCCTCATATCAAAATGCTTTCGGATTTTTCTAATATTAGGTCAGCTATCCAAATGTAGGCTGTCTATAGGTGGATGATTGGAAATGGCCTGCAATCATTCATACGATTTCTTTCTAATGGGGTGACCCAGTAAACCTCAGGATCTGGGAAACAGCATAAACAACAACAATCATATTGGTAATCAATTACATACAAGACCAAAATGAATTAATGGTCAAATGAAGAACTGATCCACAACAACACAAGAAAACAGAAAACACAAACAGGGAAGATTAATTACTTGAAAAAATGCATGTATTTTTATAGCACAGGTACATGAAGATATCTATGTACAATAGATATAAGGTTGCTCCAAAAGTGGGAGCAATGTGACACAAATGCTCATGCAGAGTGAATATGTGAAGAATGAAGTAGCTGTACATGTAAAATTCTATACAACATAAGAAACAGTGCTACAGTAACCTGCAAGCTGCCAGGCCAAAGCAAAATGAACAAATACTCATCCAGAGGGGCTTCTAGAAGTTTCTTAAAAGTCCAAGGCGGTTTTTTGCTTTGGTGCAGAAAATGAATATCATCGATGTTTTGACCCAGATAATAGTGGCAGTTCGAACCCATCTCAAAGGGACTTCATCAGGACGTGGGAGAGGGGCAACCTGTGTTGTAATGACCGGGTGGGATTACAGAAACTATGGCTGGTGCAGCTGCGGCCGGTAGTGGGAGTACCGGCCAGGCAGTGATGTGGGGAGGGGGAGGGGCAGGGTGGGGGGGTAGTAATGTATGGATTACGGACTTTAAAAGGTAAGTAAACATATAAATAAATAAAATGAATTTCGTTGCACACACTGCATAGCATTTGGTGATGCAGTGTGTGCAACGAAATTCATTTTATTTTAAAAGTCCGTAATCCATACATTACTGACCCCCACCCTGCCCCTTCCCCTCCCCACATCACCGCCTGGCCGGTACTCCCACTACCGGCCGCAGCTGGGCTGGTGTGTTTCTCTGAACAGTATGGGTTTCATGCAAAAGCTCACCTTGAGTTGCATGAAAGGGTCCTTTCATGGAAATCCTATGGATGGTGGAAAGACGGCAAGCATGCTCATCTTTTCTGGATTCAAAACAAAATTAAATGAACCAATCAATAAAGATCCCTCAAAGGTGACCTACTGGTAAAGTCAATAAATAAATAGACACTCATCCAAACTAATAAATCGATATTTTGAACTTGATATATGCCCTTCAAAACAATGAATGTAAACAAATGAGCTGTAAAGACAATAATTATTTAAAAGGGCAATAATGGGTGTTCAATTAGGCTTTCAAAAGGAGAGCTCAAACATAACATAATGTAATATTCCAAAGGTAACTTACCCAATGGAAGCTATGTGAGGCCTTCAAAATGGTTAGGAGGAATGAGCTGTGAATAATACATAATGTCAGATATAAGCCTGTATTCAGTTGCAAGCATTATGAACTTTAAAAGAAAGGACTGTGGGCATGGAAATCCCTACAGATGCTTACCGCTAGTCAATCCAGTCTGGCTCTTCAATTGTGAGTGACTAGACTCCAGCCGGCAGCTGATAGATATGCGGATTCACCCACGCTACATGAACATGCACATTCATGTGTTTCACACGCTGGCCTACTCCCAAGATGGCCATTTCATTCTTACATTGTCTATGCTTGGCAGGCATACGATCCACAATTGTATTTTAGAGCATATTGGTGCTGCTTGTATCAATGCTACTATGTTATGGTATGTATTTCAGTTTATTCAGCCCCATGGCTAGAATGACAAAGGTCTTAATAGATACAGCTGTGGCCCAATCAAGTGTTCAGTAAAAACAGAGTTTCAATGTCAAAAAAGTTTTTGTTTTTATAAAAAACATTAAAACATAGCAGCGTCTCATCCATGGGATTGATTACTCTTTAGGATGCCATTACACAGATAACAGAAACATGGCCATACATTACATTTGTCAGAGAGCATGAAAACAGGGACTAAATTGTGTCATTACTCAATTCATGCAACAAGAAATGTAAGTCCCTGTGCCATAGGGCAAGAGGAAGAAATGGATTTACAGACATATTTGTTCACTTACTTCATTATTAAAAGCGAAGGGAGACAGTTTTGTTTTTTTCAGAGAACAAAGAAAAGTTTTTGGGTGACCAAAAAAAATATGTTCTTTATTTCCCGGGACAATGTACTGCCCGTACAATCTATTTATGGGTGCAAACCTAGAACTCCTATGGACACCATAGCACGCAACAGAGTAAATGTTTCGGATACACACACAGAATAGGATAGAGACCGTGTTTATTCAATGGGTTATATTAGCCAAGAAACTTCAGCCATTGCTTAATGTGGGTACCTGTCTTGCAATTTTCTCAAACTCATTCAGCCCGTTTGTCACAGTGTCTAGTAAATGGATCCATATACATTTGTGACTATTAATGGTGTTAGAAATGTCTCGACCCATCAAGTTGGGCATGATAATTTCAATCACGACCCATCTGAGGCTTTACACATGGTGGTTGAACGCCGTGCAGTACTCGACTAGGGAGCCCCCTGAACATTACACCGAATACTGCTGCAATGTTGAAGGATTTCATTACAAGACAACAGAGGCTATCATTCTGCATAAACCTTTATTGCTGCCCTAACGTGCAGCCCTTTAAAGAACAAACATACATCAAAAAGTAAATTAATTCCATTCTGGAATAATGGCACAGCATATGTGACCATGGCAATAACCATCTTCCTCTTTTATTAGCTGCTCCATCATACAAATAATTACTAGTTTTTCTATCTTCAAAGATATTTGCTTCGTCTGTTTACACTATGTATATATATGGCTTTGTGAAGTTGCACTGGTACAGATATATTTGGCTAATAGATTGAGTATATATTAATAGTGTATGTTGATTAGGTATACAGTTTTTCTAGAAGAGCAATTCCAATTTATGGAGTAAGCACTTAGATTCACCTCAGAAATATCTCTCTTTACTGTAATATGTGTTTGGTTTTGGTATGTTTGCACTCTTAACAGGCTGTCAGTGGTAGCAATGGTCCGCAACCTGTTTAGAGTATGTCATTGCTAGATTTTTACAGTTCATTGAACAAATGCACAGCTGTGCGCCTTCAGCACACAGCGACAGCAGTGGATTACAGCAACTTCTCGGACTATCCTTTCCACCCGTGCAGCCTCCTACTTCCACCCGGCCTCTCGTCAGTTGGCACGAGGTCTCAGCCGGGGAAGGGGGTGATATTGCAGTCACCATTTTGGGGCACATTACGACCCGCTTGCCACTTGGGGGCACGTCACAACCTGCTTGGAGGTGCAGTTTAGACATAAGCACTCGCCTTAGCCCTCCGCGCTGGTGAATGCCTTTCCGCACAGGCACTACTTGCACCCAGGGTGATAACGGGCATCAGGGAAGTGTGATGCGTGTAGAGTGAAATCAGACTTTTTCTAGCCACCATTCTTTTCTTTGGCTTACCTCCCTGCTTTTGTTGCCATAGCTACTGCATTTGTGTTTGGAAACAAACGCCGGTTGTGCCAATCGCTTTGCTCTTATGTTGCACGATAATCAGCAGATTTTTCCCTGCGCTCCCAATCTCTATGGCCTGAATGCCCATGATATTTTTTAATTTGGCCTTTTGGAACTGCTTGAAAGTCCATAATAATCTAGTAGTTTTAAGTTCATTGAATTTAAGAACACGATTTTCAATAATTTAGTGACAGTTTACTATTATCACTCGCTATCATGGCTGAAGATAAAGGCTTGCCTCAGCTAGAGATAGGTGAGGATTTGTCTAAAAAATATTTTGAGAAGAGTTTGAAGACCTCTTGTAAGGAGGCAGCCAAGGTCGCTATATCCAAGAGGAAGAAGAGTGCCCCTTCAGAGGAGGAGTACTTCTCTATCTCAGATGAGGATTGACCCTTACACCCCAAAAAGGGTGGAAGGGCCCTGTGCATAACTAGACATCTGGACAGACTCAAGAACACTGGGTCAAGTACAAAAAGGTAAGACACCTTGTCCTTGTTCCGGGGTAGACAGAGGTCTACAAGAGACCAAGGTAGCCACTGCGCTATAAAAGGCATTGGTGTCTGCTGCCGCACAAGAGAAAGGGGTGTGCTTCAAGGCGCAATAGGCAGCCAGGACTGCCTTAGCGTGGATATTTTCTAAGTCAATGATAACGAGAAGGGGTTGGACTAATTTATTTTTATCTTGATGAGGCCCCAGCTAGATGATGATTTGCAGGGAACTTCCACTTCGAGGCCAGTCAAGGATCCTTTGGGTAAGGACATGTTTAGCCCAGACACTATTAAACACTCATGGAGCTCCGACTGGTGGGCACTTACATGGCGAAGTTTATTATGCAGTTGGTTAGAAGACCTCTTGAGAGGTAACAGTGTAACTTGATGTGATCTAAATGCCCCAGACAGCTTTTAGACAATAAGACAGGCCAGCCACCTAACTTGTACACAGAACTCATCACTTTTTTATTCAAGTCTGGCAAGAACTCAAGAACGGGTCTGAAACGATGCCTGAAGCAATGCCAGGAACGTCTAGTGGATGTCCTAGACCCTTTGGCTCAGGTACTGGATATGGCAGAAATGGCACATATCAATGAATCTGATATAGACCTTAACTTCCTTAGAGGTTGGAGCCAGGTTTCGGTCTGCATGCTTGGTAATGCCAACACAGGGCTCATAACGGAGAGAAAAAATGCAATCCTTATGAGGATGAGCTCGAAACTTGCGGCACTGACAAGTAGAGAGGTAGAAGGTCACCTGGGAGCCCTTCTAAGTGGGCAGGATTTCATTAAGTTATTGGGCAAGCATGTGTCCACCTTTCCACCCTAAGTAAATCCTAGTACAATTTACGGTGCATGTTTGGGTCACATGTTTTTCGAAGGACTGATAAGAGGGGACTAGCTGCAGGCCAAGAAGCAAAAAGGTCCCAATTCTACTCCTAAAATCAGGATGGTTAAGGCTCCAGAGGCTACGGCCAAGGCTTCCAAACCTCGCCAGGTTTCAACCCACAGAAAGGAAGCTATGGAGAAGGAAGAGCATGATTTGCGCATCCCAAACGTAGGTGGAGTGATTTGTGCTGGTTCTTCACAGTAAAGTTTGCCGGAAGGCTGAAATGTTTTATTCAGAGGTGGGAAGAGATTACAAATGACCCATTCAAGCTTCTCAACTCTGAGAGATTATCTTCGACAAAGAGAAATTGGATTTGATGGATGTGAAAGTTTCCCAGATGTTGCAAAAGGGTGCAATTGTAAGAGTGGTATTTGCAAGCAATGGGTTTGTGAGCACGATTTTCCTAGTAAGAAAAAAAGACAAGGGGTGGCGGCAAGTTATAAGCTTAAGGGACCTCAACAAATATTTGGTCTATCACCACTTCAAGATGGAGGGAATCCATCTTTTTCAGGATACGTTGCAGAAAAATAATTGGCTAGTAAAGCTGGGCTTACAGAATGCATATTTCATGATCCCTATGGCAGAGAGTTCACAGAAATACCTCGGATTCAGGTGGAAGGGAGTGGTTTTCCAGTTTTGTTGTCTTCCTTTTGGGCTTTCCTCTGCTCTGTGGTGTTTTACTAAGGTTCTAAGACTCATGGTGGCATTCTTGAGGGAGAGATGAATTTGGCTTATAATATATTTGGATGACATCCTATTGATGGGTCAAGTAAAGACAGAGCTACTGGTTCAGTTATACGTAACGAAGGAACTCTGGGAGAGCCTGGGTTTCATTATCAATGTGGAGAAATCATTACTGATACCCAGTCAGTCTTTGGAGTTTCTGGGTTTTCAGGTGGATACTCTACAATCCTGTCTTCTTTTCCCCAGAAGACGATAAAGAAAAGAAGGAAGGAAGTGAGATATATTTTGGGGAAAGAGGTGTGACTCTCAAAGAGTTAGCAAGGACAATTGTTTGCTCCCCTCTATGATCTAGGCCATTTCTCCAGGTCTCCTACATTACAGGGCCCTCTAGGAATTAAAGACAGTTGGTTTATGCAGGGGCCTTTGGTATGTGGACTCGATAAGTTCTCTAGAGGCTTATTCGTACCTCGAGTGGTGGCTGAACAGCCTAGAGTGTTGGAACTGCAAAGCAATTTTTGGGAATGTGCCAGAGTTTATCTTAGAAACAGATTCTAGCTCTCTGGACTGGGGAGTTTGCCTGGACATTCTAGAGACTGGGGGACAATGATCAGGTCTAGAGAGTTCATTGCACATAAATTGCTTGGTGCTGATGGCCGGATACAATGGTGTAAAGAGTTTCAGACTGTTGTTGGCTTGATTCCAATGGGCAATGTCCCAGCAGTTTCTCATATCAATCGCTTGAGAGGGTCGAAGTCACAGACGGTAAAAGAATTGGCAAGGGACATAAGGTATGTCGGATGGGAACACAGGATTATTCTGACAGTGGGTCACATTCCAAGCAAGCAGAATCTGAGGGTAGATTGGAAATCTCGCCATCTCAAGGATTTCAGCAATTGCCAGTTAAATCTGGGGATGTTGAAGAGAAGGCAGGAAATGTGGGGCGCAATAGATTTACATATTTTTGTCAGCAGACTCACATGTCAGGTGCCAAGAGTTTTCGGTTGTAGACTGGACCGAGAAACTCTAGAAGTATATACCTTCTTTCGGGATTGGGTTTCAGGAGTAAGTTATGCCTTCCATCCACTTGCTATGATTCAGAGGGTACTCTGGAAGGTTTGGAAACAGAGGTGCACACCATTGCTGGTCACCCCTTTTTGAACTTCTGCAAGTTTAGTCCCAGGGGTGATAGATCTTGCAATGCTGGAACCTTTTCTTATACCAGTTCATTAGGGTTTGCTGATAGGCCCAAATGGGGAAGAACATCCTCTGGTGATAGAAGGAAAGCTGGACCTTCTAATTGGAGAATATCCGGGGTGCTGCAAGATTCTCAGGTCTTTCAGAAAAAAATAAGATTTTATTGGACAAGTTGTGGGCTCCAGGGACTAGGAAGAGACATAAGGGGTTTGGTGTAGATGGAGTTGTTGGTGCGTGGAAAGGGGCCTAGATCCCATAAAGACTCCTGTGACCAACTTAACCAATAATCAAGCTGGATTGTTTCAGTCAGGTTTATCTTAGAGGACTATTAATTGCCATAGATCAGGGGTTTCAGCTGGCCACATCCTCATAGGTGACATGACAGTTGGGAATGATCCACGAATATTTAGAATGATGAAGGGAATAAGAATTAAGAGACCCCGGAGGCTTCACTATCCTTCTCTTTGGCATGTTAATTTGATATTTGATATTTGATATTTATTGTCATTTGTAGAGCGCTAACTTTCGCTCCGGAGGGAGCATCTTGGCGCTGAGCACACAGAAGGGCGTCTAGGGGTGCATGGATCAAATAGCTGCGAGGACTGAGGAGTCAGACTGAGAATAAATCCAGGTTTTCAGAAATTTCCTGAAGAGGCTTTCTGAGGGTGCGTGCCTAAGGTTGGGGGGGAGACGGTTCCATGCCCTGGCCGCCAGAAGGGAGAAGGTCTTTCCTCCCTTGGATTTAAGTTTTATGCGGGGTTCCGAAATAAAGTTGGAGCCAGATGACCTCAAGCAGCGGATAGGAATATAGTGCTGAAAGCGCTTGGTCAGGTAAGATGGACCCAAGCCCCTGTTTGCTTTAAATACAGTGACAAGGAGCTTGAATAAAATTCTCTTATGGAGGGGCAGCCAATGAAGGGTGTTGAGGGCTGCAGAGGCTGAGGACCTACGGGGGAGTTTCAAAACAAGCCTGGCTGCTGCATGTTGGACACTCTGCAGCTTTTTCAAAGAGGACTTCTTGATGCCGGCTAGGAGGCCGTTACAATAATCCAGCCGGGAGAGGATAAGCGCCACCGCGACTGATTTCCTGGCTGTGATAGGCAGAAAATTGAAAAATTTCTTTAATTGCCTGATCAGGCTGAAACAGCGACCAGCGGTAATGCGCACATGTTCATCGAAGCTGAGGGCAGCGTCAAATTGAACACCCAAGTTGCGGGCTGAAGCAACCGCGCTAGGCGGTGCTTCGGAGTTATGAGGCCACCAATCTTTGGGGGAAAAGAATGTGCCTTTACCTAGGGGAATTATTTCTGTTTTGGCGCTGTTACATTTTAAATGATGCAAATTTAGCCAAGAAAAGACTTCTGACAGACAGTTTTGGAATCTGATAGCGGCATCCGGAAGTTTTTTATCGATAGTGACGACAAGCTGAGTGTCATCAGCGTAGGATGTCACGAGAATCCCATGTGACTCGATCAACGTGAGGAGGGGGGCCATATATACATTGAAAAAGAGGGGGCTCAGGATGGAACCCTGGGGGACCCCCGAGATGATGGATCGTTCATCGGAAAGAAAGGTGCCCAAGGAGACCGTTTGAGAGCGATTGGACAGGAATGAGGTTATCCAGGCAAGTGCGGAGCCCGTGACACCAATCTCACGCATCCTTTTAATTAGAACGCCATGTGAGATGGTGTCGAAGGCCGCGGTTAGGTCGAGCAGGATGAGAACGGCCTGCCTGCCCTCATCCTGCAGGAACTTGATGGTGTCTGACAACTCAATCAAAGCGGTCTCTGTGGAATGGCCGGAGCGAAAGCCGGATTGCTGTGGGTGCAAAATACGATGATTTTCCACAAAATTCTTTAGTTCGTCATGAACTAGTTGCTCAGTGATTTTGCCTAGCGCAGGGAGGAGCGAGATTGGGCGCATATTAGACAGGTCAGTGGGGGATTTATTTTGCTTTTTCATGAGGGGCTTGACTGTGGCCTTCTTCCACTCAGAAGGAACAATACCAGAGTCAAGGGATTCGTTCACAATTGCATTAATTAGAGGGTTGACAGCCTCAACAAGGTGGTGCAAGATGACTGGGGGGCAGGAATCCGTGGGTGCACCTGATTTACAGGCTAGTATGGCTTTATGCGTTTGCATTAGGGAAACTGCTTTAAATTTGTTTAATGCAGGAATAGTTGTGTCAGGCTCTTGGGTAGGAATAGGTATCGGGGGGAAGTCCTTGTGGATATTATTAATTTTCTCCTCAAAGAAATCAGCAATTTGATCACAGAGGGCTTGCGAGGGGGGGATTTCAAGTGCCAGTGCTTTGGGGTGGGTAAAAGATTTCACGATGTTGAAGATTGTTTGTTGTTTCTGTTTAGCAGAGTCTATTGCTTGAGTGAAGAATGCCTTTTTTGCTTTTTTTATAAATGAGAGATATTGCTTTCTCTGGAGAGTGTAAATGGATCTAGACATTGGATCGTAGGTTTTTCTCCATTCTCTCTCCAAAAGCCTACACTTAAGGTGGCATTCAGCGAGGGCCGGAGTATACCAGGGGGCATTAGGTTTCTTTTTTCCACGAACGGGTTTTTGGTTAACGGGTTTTGCATTGGCAGAGATTACTCTCTCAATCCACTGGTGGAAATTTGTGGAGTCTAGAGACACGTCACCCGTGATGAACGGGGGCGGTACCCCTGGTTGAGGGTTGAGTTTGATGTACTCAGCTACCTTTTTCCAATTAATAGGAAAGGGAGTGTGAGGGAGTTTGATGGGAAGGGGGGGCAAAGTTTTGTTATTGATGGAGAAGGGAATGAGACAGTGGTCTGTCCAAATTTGTGGCACGGGGGTGGAAGCAACTAGGGAGGTCAAGTTGGTGCAAATGCCGTCCAGGGTGTGTCCGGCACAATGGGTAGGGAGGGAAACTAATTGGGAGAGACCAAAAATCTCAAGAGAGTGGCGGAAATTAAGAGCGTGGGGATCAGTATCGGATTCCAAATGAAGATTAAAGTCTCCAAAAAGAGTGAAGGTAGGGTAATGGGTAAGGAAGGCTGCCAGAGTTTCATCAAGGGAATCCAGGAAAGTGGTGGCATTTCTGGGGGGGCGGTAGACGAGAGCTCCAGAAAAGGCGGAGGAGGGACTAGTTTGGATGACAAATCCCAGGGATTCACAGTCCTTGAGGGAAGCCAGATCAAATGTGTGGCACTTGAGTGCATTTTTTACAATGATGGCCAATCCGCCTCCCCGACCGACGGGTCTGTCTCGCCTGAAGATGGTATAATCAGGGGGGAGAGCGGTGGCAAGGTCGGGATTTGAGGCCTCGTGCAGCCAAGATTCAGTAATGAACAAGGCATCAAGATTGGCTGTTATAATAAGATCATGGATGTCTTGTCCATGTCGAGCTAAAGATCTGGCATTGATAAGACCGCCATTAAAGGAGGTTGTCTTATGCCGAGGAAGAGGGGGAAGGGGGGTAATAGGGCTGGCGAGACTGGAAGATGACCAACCACACGATCGACAGATGTAAGGGCCACACAGGTGGTCAGAAAAGGAATGCACACAGCAAGAGGGACTGGGTAAGGAAGGGTGCATAGACAGCAGCTCAATAGAGTCGTACCTGAGTACAGGGTAAGTGGGAGCCGCATGTCCTGCGCCAGGCGCGGTCTTGGCGCGGACGGGCGCAGACGGGCTTGGCTTAGGCGCGGCTTCGGCGCGTATCCGGCGCGCCCGCTGCGCCAGCCCGCTGCGCCGTCTGGATGCTATGCACATTATATAGGAAGGTAGGAGGGCGGGAGTAGGGCGCGACTAGAGCGCTCTCCCCGACTGCCTCACTCAAGATGGCGCCCACCGCCGCCGAGGATCGGCTAAGGAGCGGTAGGGCTGAATTAAAAGAAGAACAAAGGTGTTTAGGGTGTCAGAGTGCCTAGATAACGATTCCCCATTAATTTGAAGCCCCCAGGAAAGATTTTCAAACAGTTAAAAAAAACGAGTGAGAAGCACTGACAAAGTGGATTTAAAATGCTGTTTAAAAGTATAAAATCAGAGTGCACGTTTTTAACACACAACAGTCGCTCGCAGCCCCAGTTCCCTCGCTAGGGAGAGCTTCTGAGCTTTTGAGCATTCAAACTTTTTGATCCATGGCCAGGTTATTCTCATCTTTCCTTAATGCAGATTTCTCAGAAATTGGCTACTTTTCTGTGTTTGGTATCATTCAGAAGGGTTTCGGATGTTAAAGTTTTGGAAATTTGCAACATGGTTTATTCATCACATGGTGTTCACTTTGATATCTGGCAAAGGACAAAGAATATATCTGGTCATGTTTTCTACCCCTCATACCAGAATTGTCCCAAACTTGTGTGATAAGTTGCTTGAATGTATATGAGCATAGAATGCTTGAATTTTGACATGATCGTGAGAATCAACTTTTAATATCTTATGTTAGGCCACACAAAGCAGTGTCTACCGCCACTATAGTCAGGTGGGTTTTAACAGTAATGAGTGAGGCAGGTATTGACTTGTTAATTTTTGGTGCTCATTCAGCAAAAGGTGCAATGGCAGTAAGGTATTCTGGGCTGGTGATACACTTTCTCAGATCCTTAAGGTGGCAGATTCGTCGAATGCCAGCACCTTTGCAAATTTTTATTTGAGACCAGTAAAGCATGTAAGCAATTTAGCTGTAGGTAGCTTTAAACATGCATGTTGGTAGCCTCCGGTCTTGTAATGAAATGACGATTCTCTAATTAACATGCAAAGAGAATCTTGATTTTATTGAAGGCAACACTGGCTATCATTATCCCACCCACCTCTCCCATTATTCCATTATGGATAAGGTGAAGAGATGTAATGATATCATGAAATTGGTTAAAAAAAAAGATGAATAAGAAATATGGATTTTGTGCCATGTGCATAGGAATAAATGTTAAGTGTTGTGCATATTGTATTCTTAGAATAGTTTGTTAATCTATCCGTTTTTCATAGGAAATAATTATTGGTATGCAAGTGGTATTCATTAGCCATATTGAGATCTTGGAGTGAATTTCTGGTTCGTGCGAGTGCGGGTGTGGAGAGCGGTGCTTTGGAGCTCAGAGCTTTGGAGAGCGGAACAGGAGCGAGAGTGGGATGGATTACACCTGAACTGGTCCCTGCCACGGTTTCCACAGTTTGCAGCCATGGCCCCAGCTACGGAGTATAGGATTCCACTAACTGCCATGAACTGACCGTGAACCCGCCGTGAAACCTCTCCCCACAAAAGCTGACTCCCCACCCCTCCTGCAGAAGCGGCCTGAGGATTTTTGGACGGCGGCTTGCGGGTAATGCTTGTGGTGGGAGGTATGAGGTGAGCGACACGTGGTACGCAGGCAGTACGGCATTGGAGCAGCCCCAGAGTGGGGCACGGCAAGGCTGAGAGTTTAGGCACAGGAGTGCCATATTTTCTTTCATTTTTGCTCTCCCGGCAAACAGAAGGACAAAAAAGGCAAGCAGAAGTGGCCGGAGGCCCAGAGGTCTTAAGATTGGGGAAACATAGTAGTATATGAGCATACTAGTGCATGATAGTAGTGTTGTATTGTCCTGTAACCCCATAGACTTGCTGCCACCTAGTTGACAATACACCCCATGCACTATTGGCACAGGATTTACATGGAGTGGAGTGAAGAGTGTTAAGTATGAACGCAGCAGAGGGTATAGCTGTGGCCAGGCCTGTTGGTGGAAAATATTTGGGACAGTACAGACCCATTGAAGGGAGTGGCAGAAGTCTCTATAAGAATTTGTTGACAAAGAGAACTTTTAAGTGATATTTCATATCTTGTGTTACCCCTGTGGTTTTTTTTAAGTTTTGAGTTTGTAGGCCTATGCTAAGAGATCAGGTCATGTAAGGGGTCAAGCTCAACTTTCATTTAAAGAACAGCTACAAAAAAGGTGCAGAGTTGCTAGGAAAATGCTAATCCGCTCGCAAAAGAATACCCCGCAGGCAAATGAGACAGCCCTTAAGAATGTATCGGGTAAAACTGGATCAATGTCTTGCCCGGGGGTCACTTTGAAGGTTGTGGGGCAGACTAGAAACTCATTCTCTGTTAAAGGAGGTGGCCCACTCTTTCCAGCCAAGTATTATGGACTAATTTATACAGAAAGGTATCGACCAAAGTGAAGGCAACGGTGATGTCAACATGCCCCCAGCATCGGAAATTTGGAATAAAATCTAGCAGTTTTTGAGGACCCTATTTTTCCAAGGGAGGAGTGGAGAGAGAGTGGAAAACGAGCATTTGGCCCCACGCAATCAAATTTAAATGCACCTGCTGTGGAAAAATCCCTGTGTAAAATGGTAGTCTATGCTCACGTCCATACTGTTCCAACTACCGAGCATATAAATGTGGAGACTACCCAAAAAAAGACGCTGTCTGGAACCAAAGGTGTACACCAGTCAGAGGACACTTCTTGGGACACATCTAGCTGTAATATGCTCTCAAATGATAGTGATGACTCTGTTATATGTATGGGGGATGTGCAGGTGAACAAAGTGTCTCAAGGTCTTTTGATACCCGGGATGCCCGCCTATTTTTGAGATAACAAATGACAAGAACATTTTAAGTCTATTTGGTCCAAAGTTGTGTAGTAACGATCAGGTATTGGATGAGCATTCAATTTTAATTCCTGTAAAAAATGAAATCACAAATAGCCAACAGGGTGTACAGATTTTAGGTCAAGTTGATACATCACTGAACCTTGCTGATCCTATCATAGGTAATCCTGACAACTCACTGAACCCTGCTGATCTTTCATCCCTGGACAAATATAATGTTTTAACTATTGTTGATGCGTGGACTACAATAAATAAAAGTGCGGATGAAATTGGTGTATGGAAAAGTTTGCTAAATACAATGATCATTATAACAAGCGCACTTGACTTCCATTCAAATAAACTTGAAATTCAGGTGGATCTGTTAAAAACTTTAACAGTCTATGTGGCCGGTATTGACACAAAATGACAAAACCTGACAGGATTGGTGGTTAAGGCCCAGACTGAGGTTAATGCCAAATGATAAGATGCACATGGTCTCACATTTTGGATAAAATGTCTGATCCTCCAAAAATAGTAGGTTCACTTGTGGACGAAGTTAAAAAAACAGCAAAGAATCCTGTCATGGACAGAAATTTGGTTTGTAATAAGAAAGTGGGAGATAGTGTATATAGTGTAAAAAAGAAGCAGCAATAAGTCCAGGCAATGGTGGGTTGTGATAACTCTAGATCTCTAGAGGAGGTTGATGGGGAGAATAAGGTCAGTCTGAGTTCAAACGTACATATAGATGATGGTCATGTTTCCACGGAACCAAGAAAGGCAAGTCATTATTTATTGCTAAATCCCCATTTCCAAGCTCCGCGGATAGTCTTAGTTATTGCCCCCACTATCCAAACAGTCAAGGAAAAGGTTGCGGAAAGCTCGGAATAAAGCCAGGAGGTCAGTTTTGTGGCTACAGCAGATAAACTTAAGGATTATTATCTAATATTTAAACCGACTATTAAGAACTGTTTACCTCAGGATGGTATTGTAGCTGGTGGGGAATTTTCTATAGTTTTGCCATCACCATTGAGGTGTAATTATCAGGGATCCGCATATGGTAGTAAAAATGACGTTCCCAAGCCCAATGGCATAATAAAACGGAATGTGGTAGGTACCAATAAGGAAGGGGAGATGAGGTTAGGACAACAAACCCCAGGGGATAAGATTCTTTCCCAAACAACAAGTTGTCAATACCTTGATTCGGTCAAGTACTGTAGAAATGTTAGAGCCTACTACTACCCAGAGCTTATCACCACTAAAAATATCTTCTAATTTCACTTTATCAAAAGATGGAAACTCTGGCACATTAAGCTCCCTATGTTGCAAACAGGATTACAGTTCTAGAAATCCGACTCATCCTGGACATCCCCCGACGCAGCCACATCTCCAGCCACCTGAGGGACATGCACTGGCTCCCCGTCAACAAGAGGATCACGTTCAGGCTCCTCACCCACGCACACAAGTCTCTCCACGACCTGGGCCCCAAGTACCTCAACGACCGCCTGTCCTTCTACACGCCCACCCGCCAGCTACAGTCGACTAGCCTCACCCTCGCCGCCGTACCACGCATCCGAAGAGCCACCGCCGGAGGCAGATCCTTCTCCTACCTGGCGGCCAAGACATGGAACTCCCTGCCCATCCACCTTCGGCTGACCCAGGACAACCTCGCCTTCAGGAGACAACTCAAGACCTGGTTGTTCGAGCAGTAGCGGACCCCTTCCCCCAATCGCCTTGAGACCCTTCCGGGTGAGTAGTGCGCTATACAAGTGGTTGATTGATTGATTGATTGATTGAAATGGGGATACTAAACTAGTAATGCATCCCCTGTATGAATCCCAAAGGTCCCATAATATTCTCAATCGGAATTTAATCCTGAAAATAATTTCAACTATTCCTGACTTACCATTCATCAAATCTACTGATTTGGTGTCAGTACAGTTTAAACAGGAACAGCCCAATACTCTTCGAGAGTCTACCATTACAACTTGGTCTTCAAATGATATTGTTTCTAAGATCTTAGGATCCAGTTTGTATTAATGGAATGTGGCATTAAGGTTGAGATTTGGACTATTGTATAATATCCCCCGATTCTGAAGGTATTGGCCCTTAAGGCGGATAAAGGTACCAAAATAGTTGAAAGTAAGAAGGTAACTCCAGTACTTAGAGGAGCAGCAGGCTTATCGACTAATCAATCTTGTAGTTCTGATCTGTTGATTACCAATTCCCAAACAGGGGGTCGGCTCTGTGAGTGGCTACATAAAAATAATGTGCGAATGGAGGACTGGTCTTGGCTTCCGGCAACTTTAGCAAAGGTGACCCGAGGAGATAGTAATTGAATGCCCATAGTTACGGATGCTCCAGGAATGATAATGGACTGATCCATTTACTGTCTGATCTGATACGATATTATTCTTAAATTAATTTAAAAAAAATGTATTTCAAGAAATATGGTGCGAACAAATGTCTCCTTTGCTTGGATTTAATTAATATAGTATCTGAGCAGTGAAAATTAATAAATCAGGCCGTGCAAAATGTGGACTGATGTGCTACATTGTGGCTGACTTACACCTAGTAGTGTATGTGGAGGACTTTAATCTGGGCTGGCTACAATGTCTTGTGGTAAACACCACTGATTTAACTCTAATGATTCTCAACGTGTTTCTGAGTGCCTGTAAAAACAAGTCTACACAGTTCTATATCCTGTGAGATGTTTTTAGCACATTAATAATCCAGCTCCCAGATGCTGGCTTAATAGTCTCATGTGACTTTAATTTGCAACTAATTTGGTTCTCCGGTGTAAACTGCAAGACTGATGGATTTGCAGAAAAATGTTGCGACATTATGTCTGATGCTGGGGTCAGCCTTTTAAAAGAAAAATCAAGATTCACTCCCACGTTTAAAAATTCTAAACAAGGTTCAATTATTGATTATAAATTTATATCAGACAACTTAATATGTATGATTATAAGGTAATCTGCCGTCCAGAAAGTGATCATAACCCCCAGTTTGTAAAATGTAACTTTTTCATGAAGTGTCATTCTAAACCTAATGAGCTTCCCAATATGGCACACGCTGCATATAGACAATAAAGGGGGGGGCGATGTGTGAGTGATGCGGGAGGTCACACACTCACTACAAGGAAAACAAAGCGAGAGGAGAGGAAGAGGAAAGGGTACTAGGTCTCAGACTCAGTGAAAGGAGGGGGGTGGAGAAAAGACAAATCTAGCCTCTTGTTGCCCTCACACACCCCAAAGGATGTCATGCTTCATCATTGGGCAGTTACTCCTAGTCGGGCCGGCAGTGCAATGGCCTATGGGTCCCCCGAAGGGTCTCTTTAGTGGATATATTTTAGAGAACTGCCGTTGGGTGCATATGGGTGTGTGAATAGAGTCCTAGGTGAAGAGTGGTATTGTGTGTGCAGTGTGTTTTAAAACTGCCTAAGGGTTACCAACGGGAATTTTAAAGGAAAGGTACCCTTGGTAGAGTAAAAAACCCATAGGTTAAGAGTTACCAACAAAAGCGTAATGTGCCTAGGTAACTTATAAGGTCGACATGTTTCACGCCTCTTTGGTCCAAAGGATCCCTGGCGTTTCATCAGGACCAGAAATAAAGGTGGAAGTGATGTTCCAAATATGGCACACTGCATATAACCTGAACATGTTGGTATGGCTTTTAGCTAATGAGGAGGAAATTACACAAAGAGGTAAGGCACTAATTAAGTAATGTAACAGGGGGTACAGGATGATATGAATATGATTAGTAAATGGAAGTTTATTACAATGTCCCTCGTGGGGAAATTTGTAGCCCCAAGGCTAGAAAAATGAATAACCATTTAAACCCCATGAAAATAAATATGATTCCACCTAAGCTATCAAAGTTAAAGAAATCACTTAACAGAGCTGTTCGGGTGGCATATGCTCATAGATTTTATCAGACCTATTCCCTGTATAAAGAAAACTTGAAGGAACTCAAAAAGACTTATAAACAAGAGGTCTGCAAAGCTAAACATAAATATCGAACTGGGCTTTGGAATAGTTTATTATCCGCCTCAAAGCAAGAAGAATCTGGGCCATTATTAACAAGCTGGAAAGGGGAGGCTGTAGGGCTTTTTCTGTAAATATATCAGAAGCCAATTGGGTAACTTTTGTAGCTAATCTGTTCAGCTCATCGGTCCAGAAGGTAAATCAACCAGATGTCAGGATTTGACTACCACAGTCCAACTCAATGATTCTAGTCTTGATCCAAACCCTGATTTAGAAGTCTTGAGTTGTAATCAAGTATTGAACCTGTTAAGTGGGCTTCGTGGAAATGGTGCCCCTGGACCTAATGGGCTACCAAATGCCCTGTTCCGTGCCAATGTTGACATGTGGGTTGGTATTCTGTATAATTTATTCTGGAAGTGTTGACACTGGAGATTGTACCAGAATCATGGCAAGGTAGCATACTGCAGCCATTTATAAAAGTGGCCCGGTGGCAAATCCCGCCAATTATCAGTTAATTTTGTTGACTGATGTTGATGCAAAGGTGTTTGCTGCTACTCTGTTGATTGAATTGGAAAATTGGGCAACGCAGGAATGCATTATTCCATTTAGTCAGACTGGTTTTCGGAAAGGTCAATCCACCATTACTATCCGGTTGGTGTTACCTTACTTGCGGAGCGGGCTGTCTTAAACAAACAAAATGTATATATTGCTTTTAATAATCTAACGGCAGCCTTCGACTCTGTACCACAAAAATTGTTATGGAAAAAATTGTTCGATCTGGGTATTTTAAGGAAATTGTTGAAGGCTATTATTCTTTTGTTTACTGATACTTGGGTTCAAGTCAAGTTGGGTGATGGCAACTCCTTATCAAGGAAGATTAGAACATATAATGGCCTAAAGCAAAGTTATGTTCTTGCTGACTGTCTTTTTAATTTATTTTTATCAGGTCTTTCTCAGAATTTGGATGCTATTAATGGGCATGTTCATAGGATGGGGTGGGGGGGTACCAATCAGCTACCTCCAATATACTGATGATATTATCCTCTTGAGTCGTACTCCTATTGGCCTACAAAGATTTATTACCGCCTTTAATGACTATACACAACAGAATGGCCTTGAACTGAATGTAAAAAAAAACAAAGTGATGAAAATTGGTGCAGTTAAACAGAAATTTAATACATGGAAGGCCAGAGCAGGTATAATTGAAGTTGTCAAAATGTATAGATACTTAGGGGTGGTGTTCGACAATCAAGTATCTTTTAAATTTCATTTTAAGGACCTAAGGGCCAAGCCCGGGACCTCGATGCATGCTTTTAAATGTTAAAAAAAAATCACTGAACTGTCAATCATATGATTTTATTCTTAAAGTCATTGAAGCTAAATTACAACCAACCCTTATATATGGCTCTCCCATTACTAGAGGGAAAGATGCGAATATCCTTGATCTACTGGTAGTCAAGGTCTCCATTGCAACTTTTGGGATTGCCAATTCAGTGTGTCAAGCAGGAATACACTAAAGTTTGGTCTCCAGAGACAGTGCCTGGTATCAAAGGAAGCTTTTCTAAAATGTATGGTTGCTTTGTCCACATCAGCCCCTGTATCCTTAGGGAACATTTGCTGGCAAGAAAGTCTGCCTATGCTGCTAAATGAAGATCTTATATTTTAACCTCTCTAAGAGATATTGGTCTGCAAATTGAACTGCAAAATCTGCAAAATGCCCAATTTTCAGTTAATCCTAAAAATAATATCAAGGCTGAATCGCTCAAACTGGATAAAAATGCATTAGTAGAGAAAAACTATGCATGGTATGTGATTAATTCTTACCAATCCCTGTGTATTCAGCCGTATCTGACTGCTTTGTTTCAGCAAAGTTTAAGCATATTAAGGTTACTTATGGGAATAAATCCAACAAAGGAGGACACGCAACCTTGGATCAAGCAGTGGCCAGACTCTAATTGTAGACTATGTGGATGGCCACAACAGGAAACACTAGTACATATAGTGTGTGTGTGCCCCAAGCTGATTAACCTTTGACAAACAGTTCTGACACCACATTTTTTGATGAGCGGGGTTAGATCAGCTTATCAGGCTTTAAATATGTCACTATCTGGTGAATCGATTCCGTTATTATGTCAATTGGTTAAATTTTTTATGGCAGTTGAAAAATGTCTAAAATAATGAGGTTGAGCTCCACTATTTGAATGGCTTTGGTACCTAATAGTTCAATTTGTTTTATATTCTGAATATTCAAATAATTATGTTGCCAGGGGGATAACTAGAAATTTTATAATAGAAGTGTTACCGTTACAGTAACTCTTGAAGCACTTTATTATTGTTTTAATATGATGGTCGTTGCAATTACTGCACGGTAGCACTTTGAAATGTAACATGTGTAATATTCTACTGTAGAAATGTACGAAATCTTGTTTTCGAGTATTTTATATTTGTCATTATATAAAGGGAAATGGTATGTTGTGCACGCTGTCACTTTAAAATGTACAATGTGCAATATTACGTTGTTGTAATTATTGATGTTCAGTGGTTTGGTTTGATTATATTGGCACATTTTTAAATAGTATATATTGTACAGTTTTTATATTGTGTGATGGGAAGATGCTTTGATTGCAATGATTTTTTTAATCAATTAATACAGTTTTTTAATATTTTGAGATGTGAAGATGCTGTAATTGCAATGATTTTTATTAATCAAGCAATAAAGATTATATATAACATTATTGGATCGGACAACTGGGGTATGTTGGATCCCTTCCTAGGGTGACTCGTTTTAAAATGTTTCATGTTGCTGCATGTTCTTTCTTCTCATCACAGCCTAAAGGAGGAACATGGTTGTTGCTATGATCATATATGATGTGCCATTATTTCAGTATGGAGTATTTTACAATATGATGTACGTTTTTTTTTGAAGGGCTGCATGTTGGGGCAGCTATAAAGGTTTATGAATAATGATATCCTCTGTTAACTTTAATGAAATCAAGATTCTCATTGCATGTTAATTGGAGAATCGTCATTCTGACCTTAACTTTCTGACGTGTTTGACCTACATAACACTGATCGAAGGGACATTGGATGGCAGAGATCATGCCCATGCTATGCAATGTCCACAGTTAAAATGGCCCAGAACTGGTTCAGGTTCCAGTGAGAAATTAAATCAATCTTGGTGGGTGATCACTACATGCTCTCCTACAGTTTTGCCCTTTTTGAAAGCGTACATGGACCAGCTTGGCTAGCGGTAAGCATCTTTGTGGGTTTACCTGCCCAAATTCCTTCCTTTCAAAGTTCGTTATGATTGCAACTGAATACAGTCTTATATCTGGTATTATGTATTTTTCACAACTCTTTCTCCTAACCTTTTGAAGGACTGACATACCCTCCATTAGGTAAGTCACCTTTGGAATATAAAATTATATTATGTTTAAAGTTAAGTGCTTCTTTTGAATACCTAATTTGACACTCATTATTGCCCTTTTAATTATTGCCTCTGCAGCCCATTTGTTTACATTCATTGTTTTGAAGAGTATATATCAATTTTAAAATATTGATGTATTGATTCTGGTGAGTGACTGTTTATTTACTCACTTTACCAGTGGGTCACCTTTGAGGGACCTTTATTGTTTGGTTCATTCAATTTTGTTTAGTACCCATTAAAGACAAGCAGGCTTGCCATCTTTCCACTAACCCTGGGTGTTGTACTATGCTCCCTTCGCGGAGTCTGCGAAGTAGCGGCAACTTCGCGCTTCGCGGTGAGTGCGAAGTTGTTGGCTACTTCGTAATCTACAGCATAGCGTAGTAGTTTTTCTTCCTCGTGCGCTCAATAGCGGTCTCGCGTGCGCGGTAATGACTTATCGTGGTTCTGCGTTCGCCTTCTCTCCCGGTCGCGTGAGCCACGATGTTTGAAAATCTGGCCGCACAATCCCGCTCGACTGTGCAAACGCGATCACGTCATTCGGACGCGCGATCACGTCATTAGGACGCACGATTTTCTTTGAGGGGCCATGTTGGTATGTTCGCTTTTCCGAACACGCAGAAACTGCAATATGGCACAGAATATCTCTCGAGCATGATAAAACCTTATCAAAAATGATAATTTTGCTCAGGACAACCCCTCAGATTGTCAGACTGTATTTTTTTGTGCAAGGAGTCTTCTTTTGTTTCTACTCTTTTTTTCAAGAGTAAGGAGGAAGTGCCCCTGAGTCTCCAACTTCCTGTTCCTGTCCACCAGCCTCCTCCCAGTGCTTTGTCCATGTGCTGCTCACTTTCATTTGGATTTGGAGCTGGAAGGATCACTTTTGTGTATGTCTGCTGCATCATAGCATTTTATTGGATTTATTGAGGACTTTTGGAATTGAAATTCTCTTTTTCAAGTAAGTTGGAGTAATGATGTACACTTGTTTGTTTGATTTGGGCTTTTTTTTCCACTACAGTTTTCTGGGCTTTTCAATCTTTGTTAAAAATTATTATTGAGGGGGGCCTGTCCTTTCATGAGGGGCCAACTTGTATTTCTTTGAAATTTCATCCAGTATAGAGGTACTCATGCGTCCAACCATTTTTCTGGGGTGTCTGTTAAATTTCAAGTTTTTAAACATCATGGATGGCATTGGATTCAATTGCAAACTCTGTTGTAGTGGAATTTCAGTTATTGTGTGTAATTACATTTTGTCTTTTCTTTGCGGCCAATAGGTAACCCTAGTAGTTCATGTAGTTAGTGTAGGCCTGCTTGAGTTCATTGTATTTACTTTCTGTGGGTAGCCTGGCCATGTGGTGGCAGCCATTTTGTGTTTCCAGCCACTGTGCTTTTGCCATAGGCCTCCGAGCTTGTGGCCAACTCTGCCAGTAGCCCAGAGGTACTCCTGGATTCATCATAGGTGTATGAAAAGTTAATCAACTGTTTTTGTGGTGTCTCTTTAATTTGTACATCATGTATGGCATGGATGGCTTTGGATTGATTTTAAAAATTTGATTTTTGGTGTGGAATTTCAGGTTTTGGGCGTGTGTTAAATAATATGGCACTCTCTGCCAGTAGGTAACCCTAGGAATTCAGCTCGCGTAGTTTTGGTAACTTTTCACAGTGCGACTACGCAACCTTACAGTTTTTGTCTTCTTCGCGCGCTCAATTTGCGTGCTCGGGCACACGATAACGACGTTTTGTTCAATTCACGCTGCCGAAAACGCCGAATTTGCAATCTCGCGAGCAATATGTCTTGAGTTGCATAAAACGTTCGAGAAAATGCTGATTCTGTTCATTTTGCTAAAAAAACTCCTCATGTTGCCATTTGGTTGTAGTTTTTGGAGCATGGACCACTTCCTGTTTCTGTCCTCTATGTAATTTGTTGTTTGTGGGTGGGCTGAACATGTGGGTGGCGGTGCGGCCATTTTGTGAAGCCAAGCATTGTCCTTTTGCCATAGGCATGTATTGTCTGTCTTTTCTTTCTTTTCATGTTGTTGTGTGTGGCCAGGCCATGTGGTGGCGGCCATTTTGTGTGACCATCCTTCGTGCTTTCGACATAGGCCTCCAAACTTGTGGTCTATTCTGCCAGTAGGCCTAGAGTCCCACAGGTAGTCAGCGGGGGTGCTTGATGTAGCTGTTTCCATTTTGTCTGTTCAATTTAACATCATTTAGGGCATGGATAGCATTGGATTGAATTTCCAAATGTGGTGTTGTTTGGGGTGTAGGTAACTTTTTGGGTATGTGTTAATAAATGCCTTTGTATGTGTTGTTGTGTAACTTTCAACCTTTTACCCATGGGGATTTTATTTTTTGCATTAACCTGTGATGTGTAACAGGCATCCTCCTTTTTCTGGCCATATAGGGATATATAGGCCTGCTTGAGTTTATTGTTTTCTGGGCTTGCCACATATGCCTGTGATGAGTGCCCATGTGGCTGGGAGCTGTGGTTGTGGTAGTAGTAGTATTCTGTTTTGTTTTTTACACATAGGCCTGTGTGTCTTTCCATTGTTCCTGTTGGCTTACTGTTGGTTACATCCCCATTGCATTTGCTATCTGCTGCAGGTCACTGATGCTGCATCCATCTGACATGATGCACAAATTAAGGATAAACAAGTTCCACTTCCACGACATTTGTATTTTAGTTCTATGCTATTCTTCTTACTCTTACTGAGTGTACTAATACTAGTAATTAAAATTAAAGCGAAAAAAATTCCACATTTGACTGATGTTCTTCTGCCTTGTTTGCTTGTAGGTGCACAAAAGACTGAGGACGGACGTCCTTCTGTTCTAAGCCACGTGTGGTGTGACTCACCTTACCAGACATCTCTGCAACTTGTGCAACTGAGTGCTGCTGCTGACATCTGAAGAAGATGGGCCCAAAGAAAGCAGGTACCAGGCCCTCCAAGACCAAGAAAGTTGCTGAGAAGAAGGAAGAATAGAAGAAGGAAGTGACCCTTAAGTCTGGTGTTGACCCCAAAACCTGTTTTGGGAAAAAAAACTACGCCTGCAGCAGCGTTGTCCGGGGTGCAAGCTGGGGCCAGCATCTCCGCATCAGTGGGGCCAAGCCACCAAGCCAGGCCCAAGCAGATGAGTGTGGAACAGGTAGCCAGCCTAATGGTGGAAAGCAGTGATACTGAGCCTGACCTAAACTTATCGCTATCTCAAAGTAGTACACAATCAATGCAAGAGGGAACACAGCAGAAAAGTGGTGAACATTGACAACATCCACCACCCACTATAGTAGATGTTCAAAAACCACAAACACCGCCCACAATAGTAGATGTTTAACAACCACAACCACAACCTCCGCCCTTAATAGTAGATGTTCAACAACAACAACCACAACCACCGCCCGCAATAGTAGTTGTTCAACAACAACAACAACAACCACAACCACCGCCCGCAATAGTAGTTGTTCAAGAATAACAACCACAACCTCCGCCCGCAATAGTAGTAGTTGTTCCTCCCGAAGTTGGGGCAGTTCAGGAAATTGAGCCTCATGCTGAGCAAGAAGAAAAGGAAGCCACTCCTGCAGGAGATCTATTGTCTTCCAAATCCCCACCAAGGAAAAGGAGGGTTAGTCCATTGAGTTCTTCGCCAAGCATCCCTTCTGATGATCTAGATCGCAATTGGGAGCCACAACAATCTGAGCATGAGAGGGAGAAACGTCCCAAGACCAGGCTAGGGAAAAGGAAGGTTCCAGCAAGCCTTACACTTATGGAGGTCGATGTAGATCAGCAGGATGATGATGATGATGAGTCAGACCCAGTCATCACAAACATTACTCCTGGTCCAGAGGACATGGAGACCAACATTTTCACCCTATCCCGAATGGCTGTGACTAGGGATGTAGCACGCATACCTCCAACACAGACAATACCAAAACTACCTCCAGCTTCCATATTTACATTAGCAAAGGGCCGGCAGCGTCCTACTACATCCAGCACAAGCTCCACCTCAGCAGAAGTAGGTAGTGGTACTACTACTGCGCAGCCACATAGTGAAATTCAACACACACCCTCCAGTTCATCCGGCATTGGAAGTGGCACCTCTAGCAGGAGACAAAAGTTAAGCTCCTCAGTGTGGGACTTCTTTACGGTTAGTGCAAATGAGGACAACATTGCTATACGCTCCATTTGTCATGTCTCTGTTAGTCGTGGTAAGCTTGGTACAAACTATGGTACTGGAGGCCAAATGACGCATTTGAAAAAACACTACTTAATCAGGTGAGAGGACCACCTTCGTAGCATAAAAACTGGAACCATTGATGTTGGTGGGGATAAACTAGTACAAGGTCCACTCATGGTCGAACAGGAAGAAGAAGAGCGAGACATTCTATCTGGTAGTGGTACACAAAGTACCCCTGTCACCAGCACTGCAGTGGTACAGCCCACATCCTCCGTATCAGCAACATCTCGGTGGCACCAGAGTAAGAGTCAGCCGGAGACACCAAGGAGTACTGCTGCGAAGTCTGCGATGCAAAGTGCTTCGTTGAGCATAACCGAAAGAAATACGAAGCAGCGTACCATTCTTAACATGTTTAGGCAGGAGGGAAAGTACGAGCGCAACCACCCAATAGCACGTTTGTACAATGCTAAGCTTGCTAAAATGTTAGCAATGGACCTTCTCCCTTTTTCTTTTGTTGAAGGGGTGGGTTTTCTGGAATTTGTGACAACCATCTGCCCAAAATGGAACGTTCCCAGCCGCTACTATTTTGCCAGAGTTGCTGTTCAGGCACTACACCACGACGTGCTGGAATTGATTGGAAAAGCCTTACATCAGAGTGCTGTTCAGAAGTGTGGCTCAGGGGTTAGAGGCAGCAGACCCGGAAGCTGAGATCGGTCCTGGACCAGGGTTCAATTCCCCGCCTCGGCGGGTCTTGGGCTAAAAATTCCACGGACTCGATAATTCTCGCTCCGGTGCCTCCTCGACTCACGGGTTCACACTCTGCGACTCTGGGCAATAGCTTGCTTAATCTCCACAACGGCCCCTCACGGCGGGATGCCTGACTTTCACCTTGTGGATACCCTGCTATCTCACAGGGGAATACCAGGAAGGGTTCCCTAAGCAAGCGCCGGGACAACCACTGCGGGTAGCTGTGCGCTATATAAGCTCAACTACATTTACATTTACATTTACATAGTATCCACCTGACAACAGACATGTGGAGCAGTTGCCAAGCAACTGATTACATGTGCATCACTGCACACTGGATCTCTTTTTCAGGTGTTACACAGGTGAGACAAGCTAACTGCAGGTGTTGACGTTGTTGAGGTTTTTAATGAGACTCGCAGACATGCAACTAGAGCCATGTTTGCTATAGAGAAATCTCATACTGCTGAAAACATTTTGGCTGAGTTTAACAGCAAGGTTTTGAATGACTGCGACCAAGAGGCCTTAAGATTGGTTTTGTTGCCACCGACAATGGCAGTAATGTAGTGAAGGCCATGAAAGATGGTGGCTATTTCAGGGTTCCGTGTTTGGCACACTGCATTAACATTGTTGTGCAAGACTTTCTGAAAAATTAAAGCAAAATCAGCAACTTACTGACATCCTGCAGAACAATATGCATGCATTTCAACCATTCTTTTAAAGCCCGGAAGCAGCTACGGGTCATTCAACGTGAGCATAAAATGCCAGTCAAAGCACACATCCAGGAGGTCCCAACATGTTGGAACTCAACTTATTACATGCTTGATAGTCTGTTTGAGCAGTACATACCACTTAATGCTTATGTCATGACAAGAAGATTAGGGGATCCTACTGTTAAAGCCATGACCATTGAGATTTGGTAATGGGACCTCATTAAATGCCTTACAGAGATGCTACTTCCTTTTGAGGTCTTCACACGTGCAGTCAGCAGGGAGGACTGTACTATGGGCCAAGCTATCCCATTGTTGTACATGCTAGGAGCAAGAGCTGAAGGAGGTGTCTGAAACATACGAAGGTGTGGAAGAAAAACTTGATGCATGTTATTTGGCGGACGCCTTAGCCACCCGCTTATCTGACAATACAAGGATTCAAAATACGATTTTGTCACATCAATATTACATTACTGCCACAATTTTGGATCCACGCTACAAATTATTTCTGAACAGTAACGCAGTAATTCCTTTTTCAGAAGGGGATGTTGCCAAGTACAAAACTTTAATAGCTGAGGAAGCCACTGATTTAGAGGACTGCCAGTGCCAGCCCAGGACAGTGCAAGTACTACAGGGCATCATCCAGAGTCAAGTTCTTCTTCAGAGCATGAGAGCAGTATGTTTGCTTCCCAGCAATCAACAACACTTCCAATAACAACAGCACCAACAGGATCTGATTCATCAGACACAACCAAAAAAATAACTGCTTGATTTCCACAGAAAGGGATGGGTAAGTCCATTACTGTCGCAAAGCCAAAAGAGGCCAAGCAAATCGGAGCACCACTGAACATTGAGCGGATGGTCCAGGCCTATCTGGATGACACAACAGAGGTGTTCATGGAGCTAAGCCCATTGGTGTATTGGTATGGGAAAAGAAGCCAATGGCTAGTGCTCAGCAGGCTGGCTATAAAGTATCTGGCTTGCCCTGTCACAAGTGTCTCTTCTGAGCGTGTTTTCAGTGCTGCTGATGATATTGTAACTGTGAAAAGGACCAGCCTCTCGCCCAAAAGCGTGGAGAGGTTAATGAAGAACAAAATGAATCAACACTTCATACCACCAGACTACAAAATACGTGAATCACAGCAGGAAGAGGAGAGCGAGTGCGAAGACATAGCTCGTGGGTTACATGACCTACTTCTGTCCGAACGACCAGGGTTTGAAGATGAGCTCCTCTTCCCTGACAACTGGGCTTTCAAATTGTTACTTTCTCCCTTCCTTTATTTGTGTGTATATCTGACTTTCTGGTTCAAATCAAACCACAACAATCCATCACCACTGTCTCTTTTTATTTACCTATTGGAGTTGCAAGTCTGTGCATTTAACTGTCCACTCCACTCCTCAGAGTCCTGCTCCATCTTCCTGACTAGCCCTAAATACATTTCCATCCATCTGTCTGCAGGCATACACAACTCTTCACTGTCAGAACTTGAGCAGGCATCCAAAACGAAAGTAAACTCGTGACTCGTCTTCACTTTCAGAAGGCTCGGCTGTGATCTGACAGCCAATGAGAAGAGCAAGACAGGTATATGAAATGAATGATGCCATGCATTGCATTGGATGCTTGATGAGTCTGAGCAAATGTGCATGAAGTAGAACTATACTGGTTGTTTATTAATTAATGACCTAGTACTTGTGTTGTTACTCAAGTGATAGTCAATTTTTCCATGTTGTTTATTAATATATATTAACCAATTGTACTCCTAGTACTCCTAGTACTGCAGGTGCAGTCTGGACTTACTTAATCGTAGTCACTCACTACAGACTGAGTTGCTGTTGGTCTGTTGGACAACACGTACACGTGCCACACCTGATGATGATGACCACCTTACTATCTTTGCACGCTGTCAGGCAGTTGGATCAGAGATGATTGATGAAAGATGTTTCAGGAAGTGGATTACAAGGTAAACACAACCAATTAACAAGAATCACAACAGACCTAGGCTACATGTGTGTGCACTGTGCAGTGGTGGAGTAGAATAGTGGTATGATTGATGACTGACAATGGCACATTGATTTAGTCACTTGATTTGGAAAATGCTAGGTTGCTGTATATGCCTTTTGTCTGGCTCCGCAAAAAATTACGGTAAATGCAGTTTGGGTCACGGACTCACGGGCTGTTCCGTGTCGTGGCCCTGTTCTTGTTGTCTTTCTAGATTAATGCTGTACAACTAGTAGAGTTAGACACAATATATCCAAGCCACCTCAGTCTGGAAGTCTTCTCGCTCACGAGTCTTGTCTTTTTTTGCACTTCACTGTATTTGATTTTTTTTTCATTCAGTTATTTTGTAATACCCCTTTTCTTTTTCCATCAACACTTACAGGCTGGCCTTTTACCCAGTGCTAATATACTTGGAGAACAACTCACCCTTACCTTACCAATCCTCATCATCCAGCCAGTGGAACCCAAGAATGATATTCAGAGTGTCCATGGAAGGGAGGACCAAGATGAATGACGAGATACACATTTTGGACCTGGATAATACAAATGTAAATGTAAATTGATACTTGTATAGCGCACTACTCACCCGCAAGGGTCTCAAGGCGCTTGTACGAATACCGCTGTGGAACCCATCCTGGCTTTCCCTGTGAGGTGTCCACTCCTGGGCACCCCCAAGGTAGAGGCCAGGCATCCTTAGCGTTGTGGGGGCCGTTGTGGAGATGAAGCAAGCTATTGCCCAGAGTTGCAGAGTGGGACTCCATGATTGGAATAGGCACCGAGGCTAGAATTATCAGGTCCGTGGAATTTATAGCCCAAGACCCGCCGAGGTGGGGAATTGAACCCTGGTTCCGAGCTAGACCTCTGCATCAGGGTCTGCCGCTCTAACCATTGAGCCACACTTCTCCGCAGTAACTTTAGTATCATTTTCATATGTTTTTTAATTCTTTTTCCTTTTCATTTATTTAACGCTTGTGTGACTTTGTTTGGTAATTGCTACCTAAAACTATTTCTTAATTTTCTTTGCTAGCTTTCTGCCCGCTACAGCAGGTATTAGAGTTTCTCTGAGGGCATACAGCCTAGGCAAATGTCATATATAAGAAACACTTCCTTGTACTGTAGAATTGTGTAGTAGTAGTTTGAGTAACACTCATATTAACCATCAAGTTATAAAATGTATCTACATCATGCATGCATTTCCTTTTCCTACCTTTACTTTAGATTTATTGGGTAGTGGATCATCATCAATCATCGTCTTCATTGTTTCGCTTTTGTTGTCTCCATGCGTACTGTTTTTCTTTGTCAAACCTTTCCCCAAACCCTCGTTCCCATCCATTCATCAAACCCTAACCCTCTTCCCGCGGGCTGTGTGGTTTTATATTGAGGTGTGATGTTACATTAAATCTACACCAACAATTTGATCACACGCTTGCTTGGGCAGATGTGGTGAAAGCAACACTGATTAAATGTCAACGAGGAAGGGCCAAGATCTTCTTCTGCTTGCCCACCCATGCTCTGTGTATGTACAAGCCAATTAATTTTCCAAAGGGACCCACCGAATACATCTAATTAATTGCCGGCATTGATTGGATTTAATTTTACAGCATTAAAGTTTACGAATTAGGATTGTGTTTAAGTGACTCCTTCAACACAACCACAGTTGAACTTCTTATCTTCTTGTACTTGGCAGTCCCCAACACCATTGTTTTCTTTTAGTTTATCAGTTGCAATATTGTTTTTTGTCAGTCTTGTTATGTACTGTACTTTTCTACTACTCCCACATTGTCTCTGAGGCAAATGACTGCCTCTTTGTTTTTGTTTGCAAATGCTAGGGCCAGTGTATACTACTACCATCATACAACCACAGAATCTTCTCCTTTGTCTTGGGAAACAATGCAGCCCTTGCGGTGCCGAACTTAATCATCATCAATCACAGGTAAGATAAGTTTGCTGGGAGGTATAATGGAGGAGAGACTGGTAGTTCTAATAGGACAAATATAACTCAGTGAGAGGTAACGCATCTATCAGTTTGCATGTTACAAATATGGACAATTAATAAATATTTAAATCAAAAACACTGGCCGCTGCCCTTATGACGTACATTAATTCATGAAACAGTAACCCCACCACAAAACATTAACATCATATGTGTACGTTTAAAATAAATCAAATGTATTCATGATGACATAAAAAAAATCCTATCCCACACCTCACCCACTCCTCTCCCTAACCCCAACCAATGTCCAAGTCCAAAGAATGTCCCACAAAAACCCCAACACCCTATTCCCACCCAACAAAAGTATTAAAAAAGGGGCAAATGAACAGGGTCCATTACATTTGGCGGGCTTTCAGGTATTTGTCCACCAATATCTTCACCCGCTCCTCTAATTGATCCTCCAGCTTTGCCACCCGGAGGAGAATTTGTTGCCAAAATGCACGGCACCTACATTTGCATCCATGATGTGAGGGGGCGGCAGATGTTGAGAAATGCCGCCGGTGGGCGGCTGCCTGACCACGACGCCGTACTCCTGCAGGCGGGGCCTGGCCGGGACCCGGGGCATTGGAAGACACAGCAGCTGCTGCCGCCGCCTCCTCCTCCTCCTCGGCCTGAGCCACCAGCTGGCGGTATTCGTCCACGTTGGCCTGCAGTTTCCTTTGCCAGGCCCTGGCTGCGAAGTCCTTCCGGGATGGTTTTTGGGAAGGAGTAGCTATAAAGAAAGGAACAGAATTGTAACCGAAACTCTTAGCAAATCAGTAACACAAAATTAATTCAACACATAGTGGCACAGTAGCACTAGCAAGCACAGTACATAAAATTGGTGGTAAGTACCTATCCTCCTGATTCTCCAGCCTGTAACATTTGTTGGACTTTTTGTCCAGCATTATACTTGCCCTAATACTATGGGTGGACTTCAGTAGACAGAAGAACACCAGTCTTTTTCGTATCTCCTTTTATATTATTTTCAAAGTAAGACTCTGTTTCCAGTGACAGTCTCCACCGAAGATGAATACAATACCACCAGGGGGCATCCATGCATTAAAAGTAAATGTCTATCATCTATCATTCTTTATTATTGCTCTACAAACCTTAGCTGGTTTCACTTTCACCAACAACCACCCATGCATCGACTCCTTCCTTGCCTTGGCTTTGGGTTTGACACAAACACCGCTGATGATTCTTGCTATCCACTATATCTATCCACCCATATTGTGTCGCACACCCAGGAAGGCATCTTCTTTCACCTTCCACCCATCCTTCAACAACCCATGCATCGGATTCCTATCAGCCACCTGCATGCTGCTTCCAAAGTATCTTTCTATGGTAATCGTATTACATCTCTTTCGTACTTCCTCCTTCCATCCTACTTCACTTCTTTCACATTTTGTTCAACACATCCATCAAGGTCATCTGATTTGACTTTTAGTCTTCTCCATACCTTTCACAGCTGAGTTGGAGTCTGATAGAAGAGGCCTTGTTTACTCAAGTCACGCTGGTAAGCTATTGCTAATGCATTGGCAATGCCAAGTAACGGTGGTCTCATTCAACCGTTGTATATTGTCCAGTACAACTTCAAGTTCATACTTACTTAATAAGTCTCTGAGTACAGTGAGGGAAATGTCCCCTTCCACCTATTAATGCGAATAAGTAATGAATATAACTTACCACCGCCCACCGCTGATGTTTCCTCCCCCACTGGTGCTCCTGTAGGTGCCGCAGCTCCTGTTCCCTCCGGGATGGCAAGATTTACATCTTTGCTGGCCCCGTTGGCACTGGTGGGTTGTAGTGGTTGTGCACCTATAAAAACAAGTACACCTTTTTAGATGCCTGCACACCTCCCCCTATTTTACTAGTTTTTTCACCAGGAAGGAAGATTGAAAAAACATTTAAGTACAACATAAATCATCAATAGTCCAAATTGTGTACTACAGCAGAGTCACTAGACAGACATTAGTATTATTTTATTATGTTATATGGTCTCAAAGCTCATCTCATCTCTACTCCTACTCTAGTCTTTGGAAAGTTAGCCTGAGCCATGTAACCATTTAAGATCCATGTCTATTGTTTTGCGCATGTTACCTCGCAGCTTGTTGCGCAGTAAGATGCCTTTGAGTCCACATGAGTGTTGCATACAACTGAAGAGGTTGAAAAACAAGGAACGTTTTTGTATGTACTATGGAGTTTGGTTAGTCCCTATTGCTTATCCATAATGTTACCCCTTTTGGCATGACTGCAAAAAGCTTGCGTAATTGTATTTCATACTGTCTAACGTGCACCATTTTTCTCATTATTTGCATAATTGTATTTCATACTGTCTAACGTGCACCATTTTTCTCATTATTTATAAGCAGATGAGAAGATTTCCTTCTATGAACCAGTGATTTGCAGAGCTTACGAAAGATGCATGTGTAACCAGTATACCTTCAATGGTGAGGGGTCTCCCACAATTCCCACAGTTCCCTATCATGCACTAGTAGTTGTAAAAATGTATAGTTTTAATCTTCTTTATTTTGCATGGTGGATCTGGATGTATTTCATTGAACAACTTACAAAGCTTGTTATTATTTTACAAAAATAAAGCTTTTGAACTACCACATACTATATTTTGAGTGTCTGTGGTGTTGTAGACTTACACAAGTGAGTGAGCGAAAAGGTGTTACTTATGTTCTGGGTTGTGTAATAAAATCATTGGGTATCTTTGTGTGGGGGTTCGGGAGTGGGACAAATGATGACTAATGACTGAGACACTATAGGTAGTCGGTCAGTGAATTATGGGTTCTTCTGAGTTCTGTGACTGAGGTGTAAGTAAGGTCCAACCTCCCTATCACCAACATCCTATTTTCTTGTGCATAGTTCTGTATGTGGCTGTGCAGAGAATACCCACAAGAGTAGTAGTAGTATACTAACCTAACAAAATACTAGACAAACTACAGGTTGCGCATTTTGTTGGTGGCAATTGACAAAGCCTAGAGATTACAGAGGAGAACGCAAAAGACAGGAGTGGACCCAGTGGCTACAGCTATTCTATCACAGCTTTATTCAAAAGAATACCTTAACTAAAGAGTGGCCAATAGGGCAAGCTTAGCTACAGACAGTCTAATAGTAGTAGCACAGAGAGTCATAGCAGAGGCAGTTTGAAGGAACTGAAAGGCAGGGACGGATACCCAAAATTTTGAAAACATAATGAAGATCAAAGCTTTTGTTAAAATTGAATTAGGAAGGAAGCTTAATTAATCGGTTGGAAAAAATGAGGTGCGTTAAAAAGTTAGGGAAATATAA
Source organism: Lissotriton helveticus (assembly GCF_964261635.1). Lineage (NCBI taxonomy): Eukaryota > Metazoa > Chordata > Amphibia > Caudata > Salamandridae > Lissotriton > Lissotriton helveticus. Next base: position 1,272,445,605 of record NC_136059.1, on the reverse strand, counting down.
TTGTTAATAATAAAAGCACTGTAGGACTTACTGGGGCTAGCAGCAGGATCCTCGGTAGAGGAACGCTCTGGTGGTTGTCCAGCCAACTCAGACCCCATCTTCTTGCCCCTGGGTTCTGCTGATCATGTAAGAAATAATAAAGAATGAGAAAAACATTGAGTGCTGTGAAACAAATACATCATTTAAAAAAACGCTCAAACATTTTAGGAAACAACAATTGCAATAAAATTGACCTATCTAAATGACTACTGGCTTGCAGGATTCACAGACCATCTACTTATAGAACACTAATCAAATGTTCCATAATCATTCTGATTGCAGAATACTAACTTACGAAGCCAGTACCACCTGACCTACACCACCTATTCCAGATGGGCCAATTGTTCATTTTGCCAGCAAAAATGCACAGATGAGATGGAGGACACATGCATAAATTTGTGCATACACGAAATTGTTGGTTGGTTGCGTCATATGTTGTTCTGCTACTGACTGACAATGCTATTGCTGCTAAGCCTGCCACTCACTAAACAAACTACAAAAAGGTTCTATGGAGGGCTGGGGTAAGAAGTAACTAAGCATTCATTGACAGAGGAGGCTTCATGCAGACCATAAAAAAATATGAACTAATACTAAGTATACTTATATCCATCCACCACTATTTCACTGAAGGCCAATGGAAGGACTATACTCTAGAAATAGTATTAACTAATGTGAGAAGTTGGCCTGATGTGCAGTGTTCACTATTCTAGTGATCACTATATATCAGTCCAAACAACCCTTATTGATGATTGGTTGTAAGTCAACCTTATAGACCAGCTATCCTAGTAGCATGGATACGAGCAGTCTAAGGCTAAGACTCTAGAGGGCGTGTTAAGCCAGCTGTTTTACCATCACATTACCCCTTGAACACCCAGTGAAAGGACACCACACAAGTGTTATGAAAATAAACAATGTATTTATTAGGATCACAACAACCCTGTACTCTTTATGAGGACAGGGTGCTAAGCACACAACAAAACTCTTATGAAAATACTTAAGTTAGCACGTTATACACAAATGCCCGAGGGGCACGAAAAACCATATACTCTCAAAGTGGAATGCGAAATTACTAGCAGGTAAGTACAGTACTAATAGGCTTTGGAATCGCTAGGACTTGACTAGGGAATCGTTAGATTACTTCTAGGAGACCTAGGGGACTCGGGTGCAGAGTGTGCACTCTCACGCGGGATGCGGGACAAAGTCTATGGAAGCTAGTAAAGGCAAAGTTAGAGTTCACGGGCGAACCCGACCTGGTAGGGAGAAAACGACAGTGGATCCTGACCCTAGGATAGTGAGGCTATGCTGGGACACCGAAGTGCCGAAGTTACCTAGCCCAGGGGCTGCAGCTGCATAGGTCTGAAAAGACGTCGGGAATCTCGTTGCCGGACCAGGATCCTGGAAGAAGGAAGTTGCTGGCAGGCGACCAGTGAAGGAAAGTTCGATGGATCCAAGCCTGGATCAAGGAAGAAGAAAACCTGAAAGCAGAGGGGACCAAGTTCTTGAATCACTAGCCAGTGATTAAGTGGGCACCAGGATGGCACCGGGCGAAGTCACCGCAGTCAGGTGAGTGGGCGCTGCTGGGCTCTGCAGTCTCTCGGACCAGGAGGCGTTGTCGGCGACCAGGATGGAGGTGCGAGCTGTCCCACGAAGGTTCTTGCTGTCGACGTCGCTGGACCCAGGATTGGGCAACAAGTCTTGGCAAATGCAAGGCCCACGCGGTAGACCTAAAATGGCGTCTTAGCCGGACCAGGAGGGTCCAGGGTACTTCTCCGATGGAGGGAAGCAAGGGCCAGTCTGGAGCAACCAGACTAGCAGCAGTGTTGTCGTCGGGCGTCGTTCGGAAGGCCACAAGCCAGCGGGCTAGTAGCCAAACAACGCGGTGAGCAGCAAAAAGCAGAAGGGCCCCACGCCGATCGTGGAGATGCTGGGGGGCTGCTCTTCGGTGCTGGAGCTGCTCAGGGTGGGGGCTTCTCGGACCCCAAAGCACTCACCAGGAAATTACTCGGTGGGCTTGCTGTGCAGAAGTCGTGCAGTCTTGGCGATGGCCGGTCCCTCGAGGTCTCGTCGCACCCACGGTTCTCAGCTGTGCTGTAGAGGTGGGTAGAGGTCAGAGGTGCCAGGGAAGCCGGGTCTCGTCGAGCTGGGCAGTCGGATTCCGGAGGAAGGACGTGCAGCAGACCGCAGTGTTCTTGGATGGTGCCTGCGGATGCAGGGTGACTACTCCTTAGCCACAAGGGAGAATCTTGAGGAAGAAATCGTGAAGTCCTTTCGTGGAAAGTGGTATCTTGATTCCAAAGATGATCTGATTTGGAAGGGGGCCAGTCTCTACCTTTATCTTGGAAAAGGGGGCTGGCACGCGACTAAGTCCTGCCCTAGGGGTGGGACCAGGAGGGGGGTGGTTACACCCACTTCCTTGGCGGGCTTTTCCCCAGCACAGGGTCTGGAGTGTCCCTGGAACTGGTTTAAGCCAGCCTATGCACAGTGAGCACCGGGGTGCCACGTGCAGTCACCTTCCTCTGAAGCCCTGCCTACCTACAATACACAAAACCCTGTCTGGGACGGTGCTGGCACCGCCCCTGGCAGGAAACCCTTTGTCCTTATCTCCTGCTCTGGGAGGACTCCCAGCAGCAGGAGGGCAGACTTGTGTCTCGGTGGCAGCATCCATTTTGTGGATGCTAAGGCTCTGTCTGACTTTTAACCGGGTTATAGGTTACATGCATGTCGTGTCCCTCTAGAAGGGTGGAATGCTAACCCCGTCGCCAGAATTGGCGAGGGGTTAGTATTCCAATTCGTATGACACCTTACTCGACATGTTTTGATAAAGCGATACCAGAGTTGGCATTTAACCGCGAGGATTATAATGCACTTAAGAGTATATGGTATGCGATATCATGGAAACGGCTAAGGGATAGATCCCGAAAGCCGCAGACAGGCTCAGCTCATGCCAGAGCACTATCTCACACGATTCCAAGCACCCTGCCTTCAGGATTGTTAAGGCCTGCCATAGGAGTGACTGATAGGAGATCTGTGTGTCCATTTTAGGGTTAGATATAGGTATACTATATCTAAAGCAAAGGGTGAGTACACCACCTTGCCCCAGCTGTCGTGCAGCCAGTTGTGCCCGTTTAGTTAGTCAGCCCAGAGGTGGCATAATACATGCTTCAGCCCCTGGGAGACTTCTGGGTACACCTCAGCCCTGGGTACAGGGACTTGGAGAGGGCCCAGTGCCAATTCAGTACCTGAGTACAATTTGGATAGAGAGAACAGCTAGGCTGTGGGTCTGATTAGCAGGCCCACAGCCAGGGAAAGTCGTAAACCAGTGCAGCAAAAAGCAAAAATCTGGGTGATCATAGGATTGCAGACCCTACTCTCCTACATGACCCCCCCCAAACTTTGGGACAATAAACTAACCTTGACCAGGTGAGTCTTCTTGCTCTAAGTGGAAATACCTGGAGAGCCCATCAGCATTGCTGTGATCAGTACCAGGTCTATGCTCCACTGTAAAATCCATCCCCTGTAGGGAAATGGACCACCTAAGCAGTTTGGGGTTTTCACCCTTCATCTGATTTAGCCACAAGAGGGGCTTATGGTCTGTCTGAATGGTGAAGTGAGTGCCAAACAAGTAGGCCCTCAGCTTCTTCAGGGCCCAGACCACAGCAAAGGCCTCCCTCTCAATAGCTGACCAATTTTTCTCTCTGGGTGTCAACCTTCTACTAATGAAAGCAATAGGCTGATCATTACCATCAAAATTCAGTTGAGACAGAACAGCCCCCACACCCAACTCAGAAGCATCTGTTTGGACAATGAATGGCTTGGAGTAATCTGGACTCTTTAGGATAGGTGCTGTGCACATGGCCTGCTTTAGGTCATTGAATGCTTCTGACAGCTTGCTGTCCACTGAACTTTCTTTGGCATCTTCTTGCTTGTCAGGTCATTAAGAGGGGTAACTATGGACCCATAATTTCTGACAAACTTCCTATAGTACCCAGTCAGGCCCAAGAAAGCTCGAACTTGAGTCTGGGTGATTGGAGGAGTCCAGTCCTTGATGGCCTGTATCTTACTCTCCAGTGGCTGAACCTGGCCTCCACCTACAAGGTGGCCCAGGTATACAACCTGTGTCTGCCCTATCTGGCACTTTGTGGCCTTGATAGTGAGGCCTGCCTTTTGCAGAGCCTCTAACACTTTCCTCAGGTGGACCAGGTGATCCTCCCAGGTGGAGCTAAAGACAGCAATATCATCAAGATAAGCTGCACAGAAGTCATCCAGCCCAGTGAGGACTTGATTCACCAACCTTTGGAAGGTGGCAGGTGCATTTTTCAAACCAAAGGGCATTACCACAAACTGATAATGCCCACCAGGGGTAGAAAATGCTGTCTTGGGTTTGGCCTCCTCAGCTAACCTGATTTGCCAATACCCAGCTGTCAAATCAAATGTACTTAAGAATTTGGCAGAAGCCAATTTATCTATAAGTTCATCTGCTCTTGGAATTGGGTGGGCATCAGTCTTAGTGACTGCATTGAGGCCTCTGTAGTCTACGCAAAACCTCATCTCTCTCTTACCACCCTGGGTGTGAGGCTTTGGCACTAGAACTACTGGGCTAGCCCAAGGGCTATCTGAGGGCTCAATGACTCCCAGCTCCAACATTTTCTGCACTTCAGTTTTGATGCAGTCTCTAACATGATCAGGCTGTCTGTAGATTTTACTCTTGACAGGCAGACTGTCTCCAGTGTCAACATCATGGGTACACCAATCAGTTTGGCTGGGTGTCAGAGAGAACATATGTCTGTAGGATTGCAGAACTTGCCTGCAATCCTGTTGCTGATGTTCAGTGAGGCTGCCACAAAAGACAACACCATCAACTGATCCATCATCAGGATTCTGAGTGAGCAGGTCTGGGAGAGGGTCACTCTCTTCCTCCTGTCCCTCATCTGTGGCCATGAGCAAGCTCATGTCCTTCCTGTCAACATATGCCTTGAGCCTGTTAACATGGAGCACTCTGAGAGGGCTCCTGGGAGTTCCAAGGTCCACCAAGTAGGTAACCTCTCCCTTTTGCTCAATGATGGTGTGGGGCCCAGACCATTTGTCTTTCAGAGCCGCTGGGGCCACTGGCTCCAGCACCCACACCTTCTGTCCTGGCTGGTACACAGTCAGAACAGCCTTTTGGTCATGCCAAGCTTTTTGAAGTTCTTGGCTGGCCTCAAGGTTTTTGGATGCCTTTTCCATATACTCAGCCATCCTGGAGCGGAGACCAAGTACATAGTCCACTATGTTGGTTGCAGGCTTTTTGAGAGGTCTCTCCCATCCTTCCTTCACCAAACACAGGGGTCCTCTTACAGGATGTCCATACAGAAGCTCAAAAGGGCTGTAGCCAACCCCCTTCTGTGGGACCTCTCTGTAAGCAAACAAGAGGCAGGGGATCAGGACATCCCATCTTCTCCTAAGAGTTTCAGGTAGCCCATGAATCATCCCTTTGAGGGTCCTGTTGAATCTCTCAACAAGCCCATTGCATTGTGGGTGGTAGGGTGTGGTGAACTTGTAGTTCACACCACACTCCTTCCACATTGCAGTCAGATATCCTGACATGAAGTTTGTACCTCTGTCAGAAACAACCTCCTTAGGGAAGCCCACTCTGGAGAACACTCCAACTAGGGCCCTTGCCACTACAGGTGCTGTAGTGGTCCTAAGTGGAATAGCTTCAGGATACCTGGTGGCATGATCCACCACCACCAGTATAAACTTGTGCCCTGATGCTGTCTGGGGTTCCATTGGACCAACAATGTCAATCCCCACTCTTTCAAAGGGAACCCCCACCACAGGTAGTGGTATGAGGGGGGCCTTTGTTGTGCCACCTGACTTACCACTGGCATGGCAAGTGACACAGGAGCGACAAAACTCCTTGGTATTCTCATTCATATGGGGCCAGTGAAAGTGTGAGACAAGCCTGTCCCAAGTCTTTGTCTGACCTAAGTGACCTGCAAGGGGAATCTCATGGGCCAAGGTGAGAAGGAAACCTCTCAGAGACAAGGGGATGACCAGCCTCCTGGTTGCACCAGGCTTGGGGTCTCTTGACTCAGAGTACAGGAGTCCATCTTCCCAGTATACCCTGTGGGCACCTGTGGCATTCCCTGCAGCCTCAGCAGCAGCCTGCTGTCTGAGGGGTTCAAGGGAAGGGCAGCTCAACTGTTTCTTCCCCTGGTCTGCTCTGGAGGGTCCCCCTGAGCCCAGAAATTCAACTTGATCAAGTTCAAGCTCTTTAGGCTCAGTTTCCCTCAGCTCTTCCAGATCAGCCTCCTCAGAGACTTGATCCTCAACCTGGGGCAAGGGGGAAGGCAAAGCCTTACCCTTACTGCTCTTCTTCTTGGAAGGTGTCTGGTCCATCATTTCAGGATCCAGCACCTGTTCAGTGGGGCATTTTCTGGCCTGTGACCTAGTCACAGCAAGCACATGTGCTGGCAAGCCTAACATTTCCATGTGAGTCCTCTGCTCCACTTCTGACCATTGTGATGACTCCAAATCATTGCCCAACAAACAATCAACTGGGAGGTCTGAACTGACTACAACTTTCTTTTGTCCCTTCACTCCACCCCAGGAGAAAGCCACAATTGCCACACTATGACTAGTAGTGACATTGCTGGCATTGGTCACCAGGAAATCAGTACCTGGCATGATCTGTCCAGGGTCCACAAAGTTAGGTGTCACCATGGTGACACTGGCACAAGTGTCCCTATAGGCCTGAGCCATTTTGCCATTAATCAAAGGTGTCTGCCTGTATTTGCCCAAAGTATTGGGACTTATCTCAGGGGTTATATCCATATCCCCTGTACAGACAAGGACAGCCTGAGTGAGTGTGCCAACTAAGTTGTCAGACCCCTCAGTTCCCAAGGTTAACCCAACTAATGCCTTGGGAGGTACACTACCACTACTGACTGTACTAGGGGGTGCAGTTGCCTTAGGGGCTGTAGTGGCAGGAGTTTGTCCTCCTCTTTTGGTGCACTCACTAAACCAGTGAGATTTACTTTTGCAGTACTGGCACCACCTTTTTGACTGGCCTTCTTGAGTCTTCTTCTTCTGGGAAGCCTGACCCCCACCCTCTTTGGTTTGTTGGGGACCTGGTGAAGACTTCTGGCCATTTTGTTCACTCTTTGCATTACCCTTCTGGTCTGCTTTCTTCTGACCACCCTGGTTCTGGTTCTGGTTCTGCTTGATCCTTGTCCTGACCCATTTGTCTGCCTTCTTTCCCAATTCTTGGGGAGAGGTCAGATCTGAATCAACAAGGTGCTGGTGCAACAACTGGTTCTGACAATTGTTTAAAATTTGTTCTCTCATCATAAGATTATACAATCCTGTGTAATCTGTAACCTTGCTACCCAGCAACCAGCCCTCCAAAGCCTTAGTGGCACTATCCACAAAGTCAGACCAGTCCTGAGACTGAGTTTTCTGGGTGTCTCTGAACAGCAACCTGTACTGCTCAGTGGTTAAACCAAACCCATCAATCAGTGCATTTTTCAGGACCTGGTAATCATTAGCATCCTCCACTCTTGTAGTGAGGAGCTTATCTCTACCTTTGCCATCAAAGGAGAGCCACAGTATAGCTGCCCACTGACTTCGGGGAATGCACTGCACAGTGCAGGCCCTCTCCAAAGCAGCCATCCATTTCTGGATATCATCCCCTTGCTTAAAGGGGGGCACTATTTTAGTCAGGTGTTTAGTATCTAAACCCTTCTCTCTATCTCTTGGGAGATTGCTGCCACCAGTGGGAGCTAACCCACTCATCTGCTGCTCTCTTGCCAGGGCAAGCTTCTCTTTGGCCAGGGCAATTTCTTCCCTTTCAATCCTCAGAGTAGCCTGTCTCATCCTAGCTTCATGCTCCATCCTCTGAGGGGAAGTCAATCTCCTCTGGGGAGAGTTCCTTCTCCTCTGAGAAGAGGCATTAGAGTGCAGAGATCTATTGGAGTCCCTAGAAAGAGATCTATTTCTCCTAACTCCAAGGTTAGGCCTACTTAGGGTCAGTACTGGGGGTCCCCCAGATCCTAGCCCAAGCAAGTCTAAGTTGGCCCTAGTTAGCCTTCTGACTACCTCAAGACCTTTGTCTACCTCGTCTCCAGAGAGTTCCTCCTGATCCTCCTCCTCAACTGCATTGGCAATGTTGGGGAGGTCTGGATCCCCAGAGGTACCCTCTAAGGCTGGCATATTTCCATCTAGCTGAGAAAGCTTTCTCGCATCATAAGTCTCTAAGAGACCTATTAAAAAGGGAATGGTGGGGTTAGACCCCTGCTTCAGTTTTCTGGAGACACAGATTTGTCTCATCTCCTGGAAACTGAGAGCTGCATATCTTGAAGTGACCTGTGGAGGGTCAACACTGACCAGGGGAGTCTCAGTAGATTCTCCCTGGGTAGACATGCTTTTCTAGTGAGGTGTAAGTGGTGCACTTACCTACACTATGTGTTTGCCTACTGATCCCTTGCTAGAGTTGTAGTTTAGGGTGTGCTAGGCCCTAGGAGCTACAACAGCTGGTTCAGTAGAACTCAGAGTATTCTAAGCTAAGTTATATGTACCTTTAGTACTTATGTGATCTTTCACAAGATATTCTTAGGGCATGTGTGGTAAAACAACAGCAAGCTCAAATCCCAACCGCTGCTCACCAATGTGAGAAGTTGGCCTGATGTGCAGTGTTCACTATTCTAGTGATCACTATATATCAGTCCAAACAACCCTTATTGATGATTGGTTGTAAGTCAACCTTATAGACCAGCTATCCTAGTAGCATGGATACGAGCAGTCTAAGGCTAAGACTCTAGAGGGCGTGTTAAGCCAGCTGTTTTACCATCACATTACCCCTTGAACACCCAGTGAAAGGACACCACACAAGTGTTATGAAAATAAACAATGTATTTATTAGGATCACAACAACCCTGTACTCTTTATGAGGACAGGGTGCTAAGCACACAACAAAACTCTTATGAAAATACTTAAGTTAGCACGTTATACACAAATGCCCGAGGGGCACGAAAAACCATATACTCTCAAAGTGGAATGCGAAATTACTAGCAGGTAAGTACAGTACTAATAGGCTTTGGAATCGCTAGGACTTGACTAGGGAATCGTTAGATTACTTCTAGGAGACCTAGGGGACTCGGGTGCAGAGTGTGCACTCTCACGCGGGATGCGGGACAAAGTCTATGGAAGCTAGTAAAGGCAAAGTTAGTGTTCACGGGCGAACCCGACCTGGTAGGGAGAAAACGACAGTGGATCCTGACCCTAGGATAGTGAGGCTATGCTGGGACACCGAAGTGCCGAAGTTACCTAGCCCAGGGGCTGCAGCTGCATAGGTCTGAAAAGACGTCGGGAATCTCGTTGCCGGACCAGGAGCCTGGAAGAAGGAAGTTGCTGGCAGGCGACCAGTGAAGGAAAGTTCGATGGATCCAAGCCTGGATCAAGGAAGAAGAAAACCTGAAAGCAGAGGGGACCAAGTTCTTGAATCACTAGCCAGTGATTAAGTGGGCACCAGGATGGCACCGGGCGAAGTCACCGCAGTCAGGTGAGTGGGCGCTGCTGGGCTCTGCAGTCTCTCGGACCAGGAGGCGTTGTCGGCGACCAGGATGGAGGTGCGAGCTGTCCCACGAAGGTTCTTGCTGTCGACGTTGCTGGACCCAGGATTGGGCAACAAGTCTTGGCAAATGCAAGGCCCACGCGGTAGACCTAAAATGGCGTCTTAGCCGGACCAGGAGGGTCCAGGGTACTTCTCCGATGGAGGGAAGCAAGGGCCAGTCTGGAGCAACCAGACTAGCAGCAGTGTTGTCGTCGGGCGTCGTTCGGAAGGCCACAAGCCAGCGGGCTAGTAGCCAAACAACGCGGTGAGCAGCAAAAAGCAGAAGGGCCCCACGCCGATCGTGGAGATGCTGGGGGGCTGCTCTTCAGTGCTGGAGCTGCTCAGGGTGGGGGCTTCTCGGACCCCAAAGCACTCACCAGGAAATTACTCGGTGGGCTTGCTGTGCAGAAGTCGTGCAGTCTTGGCGATGGCCGGTCCCTCGAGGTCTCGTCGCACCCACGGTTCTCAGCTGTGCTGTAGAGGTGGGTAGAGGTCAGAGGTGCCAGGGAAGCCGGGTCTCGTCGAGCTGGGCAGTCGGATTCCGGAGGAAGGACGTGCAGCAGACCGCAGTGTTCTTGGATGGTGCCTGCGGATGCAGGGTGACTACTCCTTAGCCACAAGGGAGAATCTTGAGGAAGAAATCGTGAAGTCCTTTCGTGGACAGTGGTATCTTGATTCCAAAGATGATCTGATTTGGAAGGGGGCCAGTCTCTACCTTTATCTTGGAAAAGGGGGCTGGCACGCGACTAAGTCCTGCCCTAGGGGTGGGACCAGGAGGGGGGTGGTTACACCCACTTCCTTGGCGGGCTTTTCCCCAGCACAGGGTCTGGAGTGTCCCTGGAACTGGTTTAAGCCAGCCTATGCACAGTGAGCACCGGGGTGCCACGTGCAGTCACCTTCCTCTGAAGCCCTGCCTACCTACAATACACAAAACCCTGTCTGGGACGGTGCTGGCACCGCCCCTGGCAGGAAACCCTTTGTCCTTATCTCCTGCTCTGGGAGGACTCCCAGCAGCAGGAGGGCAGACTTGTGACTCGGTGGCAGCATCCATTTTGTGGATGCTAAGGCTCTGTCTGACTTTTAACCGGGTTATAGGTTACATGCATGTCGTGTCCCTCTAGAAGGGTGGAATGCTAACCCCGTCGCCAGAATTGGCGAGGGGTTAGTATTCCAATTCGTATGACACCTTACTCGACATGTTTTGATAAAGCGATACCAGAGTTGGCATTTAACCGCGAGGATTATAATGCACTTAAGAGTATATGGTATGCGATATCATGGAAACGGCTAAGGGATAGATCCCGAAAGCCGCAGACAGGCTCAGCTCATGCCAGAGCACTATCTCACACGATTCCAAGCACCCTGCCTTCAGGATTGTTAAGGCCTGCCATAGGAGTGACTGATAGGAGATCTGTGTGTCCATTTTAGGGTTAGATATAGGTATACTATATCTAAAGCAAAGGGTGAGTACACCACCTTGCCCCAGCTGTCGTGCAGCCAGTTGCTGCTTGTACCATAGATGATTTTGGCAGTGAGAACAAGCTTTTTAGAGTATTTCCGTCTTCTTTATCCCAACAGATTTTGCCACTTAAGTAAAGTACTTCTACCCCATACAGGAATTGTGGAGGGATCATTGCTAGATAGGCCTTTATAACCGGCCTGTCCGATATTTCTCCATAAATACTATTACATCTTTTTAGTCCCTTCACAGAAGTCGCTGCCCTCATTTTTAAGGCTTCCAGATGGGTGTACCATTTTAAATTACTCATGAACCACATTCCTAGATATCTGTATTCTATTACCCTCTCAAGAAGATCTGTGCCAAGATACCAAAGAAACTTAGTTTTACTCCTCCCGAAACATAGAATTTTGTCTTTTCCATGTTTACTACTAATTTTTTATTTAGACAATATTCTTTGAGCATGTTTAATTTTCTCTGGAGAACTATCTCCGTCTGGTCCATAATCAACATAATCACCTGGATAGCATTCAGCAGAGCAGTTTAACCGACAGCAATGCTCTGGATGAGGCCAATTGCCTCCTCATTCAGGACAGCCGGGGAGATAGAAGCAGGGGGGTAGGTGCCTGCAGCAAAGGAAATCCCAGGCCTTTTAGCAACCCTGGGTAGGCCAACTGGGGGGGTAGCAAGAGGAAGTGTGGAGAAGGTACTCTGAGTGACGGACAAGGGTGCAGGTGTATTTGGAGCAGTAGGGTCTGCCACTACTAGGTAGTGCTCACTGGGGAAAAAAGTGGGGGGAAAAAACTTAAACTAACTGGCTTTGGCCTCCTTCGGGCTAAAAGCATGTGTAAAAGACCAGTCAGAGCATCTAATATCTGTTAATTTAATAATCTTATTGCATTTTGACGGATTTTTTAAATTGAGCTGTGTTTTATCTACAATGCACAGTAAAAGATTGCTTACTTACTTATACTGGAGGAAGCCACCGAAGAAGATGTAAATGTATACTTGTAAAGCGCACTGTTACTCCATCTCGGAGTGTCCTGGCAATGTATACCGCTGGGGAACCCGTCCTGGCTTTCCCTGTGAGATGGTCCCTCCTGAGCACCCCAAGGTGAAGCCAGGCATCCCCGGTGTTGATAGGGCCATTGTGGAGATTAAGCAAGCTATTGCCCAGAGTTGCATAGTGGGACCCATGATTAGCTTAGGCACCTCGGCGAGAATTATCAAGTCCGCGGACATTGACCCAAGACCCTGCTGCGATGGGAATTGAACCCTGGTCCCGGGCCGACCTCTGCTTCAGGGTCTGCCGCCTCTAACCAGTGAGCCACACTTATCCACAAGCCGCTGGTGGCATCTGCTGCACTCCCCTCACCCTCCTGGCCACTGACTCTCTCTGTGTCAGTAGTGTCAGCACCAGAAAGACAATGGCCAGCTGCTTCCCTGCCTGCAGTGTGGCAACTTCTCCTTCAGCTGGCCCGGATATGCTAAAATTAGATACACAATCGTGTTGTTGTATCTGTGCAAACAGAACAGATCATTAACTATGACCACAAATCAGTTACTAAGTTTTCCGATTTCACCTGCTTCAAGCCTTTCAAACATTGGCTCTATATTAGCATAAGCACATGCATATAGGCAACATTTCCAGAAAACACTTGGTTACAGTTATTTCATTCCCCACAAGACCTCCTATATCATGTATGATGTTGTCTCTTACCCATTATTATGTCTCTCAACGAACTGTTATACCCCTCAGAAATGTTGGCTTTTGTTCATCAAAATGGTGAACTGATGACACCAAAAAGTATATACACTAACAATGCCTGTGTGCTATGTGTTCAGTATTCCCTCAAATCTGCATAATTATCATTATCAATAAGTAGAATATGAATCAATGTCTCTCAACATATACCACAATGTTGTACCAATATTAGCAATAACTGAAAACAGGTTACCTTTGTTTGGACACCTCACAATGGTAACACTCACTTCTAGTCACTAAAGTATATGTCAAGTATCTCAATTATACATGAATTTTGCATTAAAGTAGCTTAGCAATGTAACACATACTATCGACATACCTAAGCTGTTGAAGACAGTCTGAAACTAATATTTTTGGGGTTTGAGAAATGACTTCTACAACATAAGTAAATACACAGGATTGCAAAAGCATTTTTACATTTGACTCCTAAATATCTCTACTTATTTGAACTTTGATGTATCTTTGTAAATGGTTTCACTAAATATGCTGGCTTTCAATGTACTCAAAATGAAGTAGAACATCACACTAAATATTACAGACAATAATTCATATATGATATCGGTATTTTGGGGTAAGGTGAACACAGGGCGTAACACAGGGCCCTTAACCCCCCCCGCGGTACGGGGGGCCTCTAGCTCAAAGGGGCCCCGTCTGCACTGCACTCTGGCCGGAGAGCTCCTGATTGAGCCCGGAGGGGGTCCTTCTAAGTACCATGCAGAGAGGCCCCCTCACTTTTTGTAACGCCAGTGGGTGAACATTGTAGCAATCCAGCGTATGGGGGATGCTTTTTGTAAAATACTTTTATCTACCGAATTGGGCTTACCGTTTATTAGTGATGCAATTAAGTTGGTCCTCTTATTGTTGTGGCATTCAATATGGAAAAGGGATAGTATCATACTCAACCAATCAGTGCTAGAGGACACTCTAAAAATGGATTATGCTCCCAGGGTCTGCCGCCTCTAACCAGTGAGCTGAGGTACGTAGAGTCCACTCTGTCATCGCTGGGGCTGCACAATTTGTATGATACGCCATCGCTCTGTGCTAGTTTTCTGAAATTTAAGCTAAAAGAAGTTTTTCTTGCCAATGCACGAAATCACAGAGTAGGTGAGAATAAAGACAAAAGCACAGTAATTTTATACAAGATGCTACCTCCTGTGAATTTGGGTGCAATTTCTACTCTGTCCTTCATTCAAAACTCACAGCATTGATTTGTTTTTACAGGCTTTTATCTAAATTGTATCCAAATTTAACCTAATTTTTTTCCCACTTATGATTGGTTTCCCTGAAAATACTTACGCGCGGAATCAGTTGTCTCCTGCCCTCCTGATGGAAAATCTATCCAGTCTAGTGTGCACTTTTTATTCTTTTGCACTTTATATAGCCTAGAGAGAAAGAGATATATCATTCCCCTTTTACTTAAACATGTTTTCAGCCAGTGTTTACCAGCTTTATATTTCATTCAGCAATTGACAGAACCTTATTTATTCAATATTATTGCCTCCTTTCTCTGGGCAATTTTAAAACGTTGTCAAGTTTTATAGTCCCTGTGACTCTGATTAAGGTAGTTTTTTCTTTTTAACCTTTTTTATTATACCAACATTTTAAAAAGGTTGACTTATAATTGACAATTGTTAGGGGAGATATGGGGAGGGTATAAATGTAGGTCGTTCTGGTGCTCATAAATTATTATTATTTGCTGTGATGGATTTTACTGGTATTCTAATAATTATAGTTGTATAATTATATCCAGGTTTTAGACAAGCTTTCGAGCATCAAATAGTTACGTTTATTTATTGTACTCTTATGCATTTTAATTGATGTGAAATAAAGTTTTGTGAGTGACTGACTGATATTTACTTCAAAGATTGAAATCTGAATCACAATATGCACCGTATTACACTTTATGCTTTTCAACATTTATCTAATGAGTCATGGGATTGGCCTGAATCTGAGATTTGTTGAAAGGGTACTCATACATATATGTGATGGAACATTCCATTTTCCAAAATACCTTCAAGTTTCCCATTTTACTCCTTCATTGATAGTTCATCTGGAAATGACAATGGATACTGAGGGTTGGTTTGGGGTGTTTGTTACTTGTTCACTATTGTGTACACATTCCTCTTTGTGTTTCATTAAAAATTGTATGCCTGATGATCCTGTCAAACGATCTGTACTGTATATGATGATACGTATGATGATGAACCTGAGTGAGGTAACTGTACCATATATGTTTAAGAAACAGATTTTTTTTTAAAGAAATTGTATGCCTATATCAATTATTTGCCCAAAAGCAGACTGTCTTACAGACACATTTGTGAAGCAGTAAGACATCATGCAAATCTGTCACTGTTTAACATGTATGAAACACAATTTGTAAACGTATTGATACCAATATGTAGTGTTCAATTCTGCAGTCAGGAGTCATGTTGGATCACATGCTGACTCTGGTTTGTGTATAATTCCAACTTACCAATGTAATGGTTGGTACATGCAATGCATCATAACTGCCTAGTATGCTATGACACCAGTAATAGGGCTAACATGACATCCTCCACACTAGTGAAGGAGCATCACACCTGACACAATAAAGACCAGTTGCCTGTTTGTTACTACTGTCCCTCAATACATCAAACAACATGAAGTATATGTGGATTTTAGGCAGACAAGTGTCTGCTCAGAAGAGTCCATTGGTTGTGGACACAAATCAGGTGGGATCATTATCCAAAAGCAATAGATAAAACACCTCATCATACACTTTTGTACAAAACTTATACTTTCAAGAACTGTACTTTAGCGTTTGACATTGGTCACCCTGAATATTGATGGCACAAATCGTGCTTGTACACAAAAATGTGCCATGTAACATGTGTAACTCTGAACTTACCTTCTTGTTGCTGCTAGTGGGCCCTCAATTGTCAATCAAGCTCCAGATAGGCCATCGCATGAATGCGGGCCATTAGGGGGGTCTGGGTACGGCGCACGCCGCTGACATATTGGAAGGAATTCCTGAGCTGGATTTCAGTAATCTTATGGGTCTAGCATCTTCGGTCCTCCCACCTCTTGCAGCAATGGATGCTGCGCTGCTTGTAAACCCCCAGGGCTCACACCTTCCTTGTGATGACCTTACATTTGTCAGGCTTCTGCTGGGTGTTGACCTGTTTGGTTGCATGAAAGAAGGAACAAACAACAGTATTGAGACATTTTGTATATCTGTATTGCTGTCACAAAAATTGTCTACCGCTGTCAGTAGCATAACTCATAAGTTAGCATACAACAGGTGTATTGTCACAAACTAATCTAAACCAATAACCTCATACGCACTTTAATAGTGACCTTTTGCCCATCCCCAGCTCATCTCATGGTCTAAACACACAAATCCAGGCTTGTGACATCATCTAGCCCGGGGGACCCTACATAATCTATGATGTGGCCCACTTCTGATCAGTCGAACAGATTGTGAACTACTGAAGGTTAAACATTAAAAATTCGGGCACAAGAATAGTGGCACTGTGAGTAAGAGGCCTGAAGTTTGGACACAACATTCTTTGAAATGTGAATCAATGGAAAAGAAGTGCTAGCTCAAGAAGTCAGGGAATTCTCCCTTTCAACTGGTGTCAATTTGAAAGCATTCAGGGACATATTTTAGGCATACCTCAAAGTTTGATCTGCAAAGGATATATGTTCTTGACAGCTGAAACTCAGTGCTTCAGTCGTATGACCCTGTGACTCAAGCCCAGCCTGGCCCATGATTTTGAATGAGCACTGCTCAATGACAGAACGTGCTATCTGAAGCCTGATGATCATGATGTCACATAGACACTGCCTTTCCTCACCTTTTACATTACAAGGGTCACCTTGTTTCCATCCATTAAGTTACCTTAAGGCTGTGTGCTTCTCTGAAGGGGTCTGGGAGCTTCTGGTAGCTCCCAAACTACATTTTGGAGAGCCCTGATCTAGGCTGAGTGATTTATGGTACTATACACTTAGCCTCCATCATTTCTAATAGTTATTTACACAGTGCATACACATCCCCATGTGTAAAGAGTATATGATGTGTTTACCATTTCCATGATGGTATTTGGCAACTTATCACATGTACATCAAACATATACATGCAGATATCTCTATATACACACCAATTTGAATCTAGGCCTTTAAACAAACAACACTTCTTGATGTTGTTGTTTATTTGACATTGGAGACGGCTTACAGATCCCTAACATAATTTTCCTATGTAAGGCCCACATTATGTGACATATAACATCAATCACTGTGCTTTTCTTTGGAACTCAAAGGGACATTGTGGCTTGTGTAAAGGGAAAGGGGACAGTTAGACATAGTCACATATGTATTCCAAAAAATGTACCTGTTCCTATGCTGAGATATAAAGCCGGCCATACAGGGAAAGGACCTCATTTGCCAGCAACTTCAGCTTCTCTAGCATGAAGTCAGGGGCCCCTCACCTGTTGGACCTGGCATGGGTGATCCCAGAGGTGACAAACAGCAGCAAACGTGGAGCAGGTGTTGATAGCAGCAGTGTTAGGAGGCAAGTGAGCCTTTTTTCCAACCACTCAGTACATGTACTTGATGTACACAGTCTTCAGTGGAGATAGACACAGCCATTGGCCTCCTACCTTTACGTTCACCAACATTAACCTATGGCTTTATCTGTCATGGAGTTTACCGCCCACTGCGCGATCCGCTTCAACCACTGCTGTCTGATTCCAAATGTCCTTTCAGTGAGGTCAGGCACCTCCCATTTTAGGAGTTCAAACTAGTGTGTTAGTGACTGTTAAGTACATCACCACCACTCCAATTGGGGCTAGTTTGTTCAAAAAATCACACATCAATGGACACATTTTTTTAAAAGTAGTGCGCTACTGTGCTGAAACACAATATTGTTGAAGAAAAATATATTTTTATAAAATTACAATCTGTAAATAATACATTTGAAATGGATAACTTAGACAAATATTTTTAAAATTCATATCAAGTCCATAAATGCCATTATGATGGATAAAGGACAAGAAGCAAACGTTGGTTCATATGTATTAAACCACATACATTTTGTCATAATACATGACTTTTGTGTTACTCATCAAATATATTGCTGTGGATGATGTATAAAATAATAACATGTTTTTCCAATGCAGACAAATGAACTCTGGGAGAGTGAGGAGATGACGGCCTCCAGTGTACTGCCCATTTCCAGACCTTGCTACCATGGAAGAAAGGGATATAATCAATAAGCTCAGGTTCAACAGGGAAACTATACTGGATTGTTGTCATCATCTGGAGCAAGATCTTCAGCCTCTTAAAAGAAATCACACATCTATTACACCATTGTAAAACTCATGGTAGTACTTCATTTTGATGCCAAAGGGTCCTTCCATGACCCTGTGGCAGTATCTGGTGGTATTTCACAGCCAACTTTCAGTGGTGTGCTACAAGAAGTTCTATTTTCAATTATGAGACACATCAACAGCTTCATCCAGTTTCCACATCAGCAGGATTTAGCCAATGTGATGGGTGAACTCTATGGTTTGGGTCATCTACCACATGTGGTTGGTGCAATTAATGGCACATATATTGCCTCAGAGACACCACACATCAGATAACAGGGATACCTGAATCGAAAGAACTTCCATTTAATCAACGTGCAAGTTGTATGTTTACTGGATTTGTACATCACAAGCTTCTGTGCCCATTTTCCAAGCTCTGCCTATGATTCATTTGTGCTACGGAACAGCCCCATACCCCTGCAAATGTCTTGACTTGAACCTGACAGGGCCTGGCTTGTTGATCAGTATAATCATTCATTATATTGTTTGTGGGTATTTCAAGTTGCATAAAGTGTATTGTATTATAATATTTATGCCCTTTTTGTCTTCCATCTAGTAGACGCAGCTTATCCCAACCTAACATGGTTGTTTGCACCGCTGAGGAATTCAATAAGGCCAGGGTAAGTACGCTTCAATGAGGCCCTCGGAAGAACACCACAGCCAGTGGAGCGGCTTTCAGGCTCCTAATGGCCTTGTTTCGTTGTCTGGACAAAGCTACTGGAGCCCTCCTTTACTCACCCACTAAGGTGTACCAAATCACCGAGGCCTGCTGCATGCTACTTAACATCGCACTGCAACAGATCATCCCTTACAGCACAGAGGATGGAGACCATGAAGAGGCTCTGGTTGAGGATCCTGATCTGCCAAAGGAAGAGGATAGTGGTGAAGAGGAAGGAGTTCACTTATGTCTAGATGCCATTGACAACTTCTTCTCAATGAGTGCAAGTATATCTATTGATGTGGTGATGAGAAAATTATTTGGTGGTAGTTTGTTGGGAAGGGCAAGTTGAGGTAAAATCAGGTCAAAGGTGTTTGTTGATCAAAGTGTGGGCACATTGACTACTGTGTTCAGTTACATTGTTTATTCCTGATTGTTTTGTGAAACGTTGTCCTCCAAAAGTTGACTTTGTAATGTGGCCAACATGTTCTGTGTGCTTGGTAATGTTTTAAAAAAAATCTCTTTTAGGTTCCTTCGCCATGTCATCTTCATTTGGACATTTCAGAGGTGTGACATTTGCATATATATGGTGCTGTTTCCAAGTACAAAAGTCGAATGTCCAAAAATACTACTGGCATCGGAAAGGCAAATGTGTCCAGAAATAGTCCACTGAGTGAATGGTAGACACACACTGTAGGAATTTAGCGTTGAGGTTTCTTGCTGGCCATGGCAGAGGTGTTGTCATCCTCACCTCCTGGTGGCCTATGTGGACATCCTCTGCAGTGGGGGGCAGGGTTCAATAGTTACAGGGGCAGGGGGTGCAGGTGGTTCTTCCAGTAGCAGGGTCTCCCTTACCATGGCTGTGGCAGATGTAGATGGCTCAGATGTTATAGGACCACAAGAAGGGGCAGATTGTGGTAGAAAAGCCATGCATATGTGGGTGTAAATGTCCTGCAGCACCCTAATCAGGGAGCCCATACTTGACTTATGGGCCTCTGTCTGCTGGCTGTGCTCCTTCTGCAGCTGCTTGATCCCATGTAGCTCGATGAGTAACTGGCTCATCATGTCTTGGGACTAATGATAGGCTCCCAAGACTTGTGTGATGGTGGTTTGGATGTCAGTGACCCCGATGGACTCAATATGCTGGCCCCAAAACACTATCCCCCAACTCTTAAACTAACCACCTTTTGGCCTTGTCTCAGTATGCCCCATTGCACTGGTTCCTGGTTGAGCTGAAGCTGATGGTGGTTTGGTCTCAACATCACCCAGGATGGGGAGCATACGATCAGTGTCACAGAGGGAAGAAAACAGAAAGTGGAGTCTTGGGATACTGAGGTGTCACATCTGGGGTGGGAGGTGTCTGTGTGGGTGCAGGGAGTGTCACGCAAACAATCTGCCCAGACTGACCACATGTACCAGGCTCCTCAAGCACCTCTGTATCACCAGGAGGGCTCTACTTACTGAAGGTTTGATCCTGGGTTTAAATAAAGGTTCTTCACTGGCTGGTACCTGCCCGTGTGCTCGGCCAAATTCGACCTATTGAGAAATGGAGAACATTCAAATCTTTAGAGACAAACAATGTAGATATCTAGAAGACAAATAGGTCGAGATTATTGTAATGATAGCTTCCAGTGGTATTGTACATATTACCCTAACTTTTATCAATTTCAAACAGTATAACTTCAAATTAGCAGGTAATAGGAAGTCCTGTAATGTTCATGAAATGATTTGGGAGTATACCTAACATCACTCAACCATTCAGCCCAGCACAGTGGAGAGGTGAAATGTGTGATTGACAATTCCTGGGCCTGGCTGACTGTAAAACAGACATTTCCACTATTTGGATGGATGTTTTTCATCACTCATCATGTGAACAGCGCAGGGTACATTTCTAAAAGTACCACTTATATTTCGTATAGTAATTTGCATACTTTACAATTTTTGTGTCGACAAAGTTTGATTAGTGACACTCATGACATCAATACAATTTGTTAAGAAGACCAGGAAAACATTCAGGAAACAACACAAACCATTTTCAGAAGAGAGATTGAATAGGGAGTGATCACTACATAACACTTAACCATGTGTTGGAATCTGTGAGGAAAGAAAGAATAAGCAACATGACATAGAAATATTCTTTTGCGATACAGAAACAGGGCATCATGGTAGTTGCAGTCATTTCTAAGACAACTTCCCAACATTTTCAAAATGGTTACTGGAACATACCTGTGCACTAAAAATGGGCCATACACTTACTTTTTGACAAACATATGGGTAATGGGTTATTTGGTGTTCTAACACTTAGAGGTACCATTCCATTGCGTGACATGTAATGGAGATTTCCACCTGTAATATTAGATGCAACACAATACGTTCACACAAGCAATCTAATGTATCTGATACTGATACTTTGAGGTTTGTATGGTAGGAAAATATGTGCAGGACACATTGGCTACAGCTGAGTTGAGAACAAACAGGACATTGAGGTTTATGGAGACTTTGCAAAGTGCAAGTTACCAGACACTACACAAGGTATTCCTGTCAAGCTTTCAGTATGTATGATCTACAAGACCTTCTCCAGTCCTGTTGGCATCTATGTGACCCTTGGAGGCCAGAGAATGCACCCTCCCCCGCAGATTGTTCCACCTATTCTCTTGTGTGCACAGATTGTTTGCTACTGCATTCACTCTGTTGACTATTCTGGACCTCATTTGCCTTTTCTGGGATATGGGTGCATTTTGGAATTGGGCTCCAAACAATCTTGGCTCTACTCTTAGGATTTCATCTCCCATGACAGACAATTCTCCCCCAGTAAAACGTGGATTTTTGGGGCCTGGTACTGCGCAAAAAATAATAATAAATTGAATAATTGACCACAAGGTACTAAATAAAAGGGGATAAAGAGACAGGGAAAATGAATAAAAACCCTCACTTGACTTAAAAAGCCTCTGGTAGCAACAGTTGTGGTGGAGCTGGAATGGCAAAAAATCATGGTCTGAAAAGGGGTGTGTTTTGTAGTGTGGTATGCAGGTGTTTACATTTGGCCAGTGGACATCATGTCTGTTCTACTAGCATCAATCCAATGACCACAGTCAGGGTGTATTGTTGGGTACAATGCTCTGTCTGGGAACTCCTGCTAGAAGACCACCAGCACAACTGTGAAATCTAAATAGGCTTGGCGGGAACCCGCTGCACTGACGGCAATGGAGTCGTTTTTCCAGCATCGGAGTCCACCGCATCGGCTGTGGTGTGCAGTGACTGCGACAGGAAACACTCTGTTGTTGTGGACGGTGAGGCAGGCTGCATGCATCTAAATTCAGTAGACAAAAGACTATCAACTCGGTGCAGTACTAGGGACTGCCGCCGTGGTGTGACGGCAGTAGGACCGCCAAGATCTAAATGGGGCCCTAAGTAGTGTAAGAAACAATGGTTTCCTTGGGGTCATTCATAAAATTTCTAAATGGAGCGAGGCTTTGATAGATGATCTTTAAAATGAATAATTCTAAGCTCTAATTATTTATTAACACTAGTACCCGACCCATGTTTCCTCAAAACAATTTCAACAACCAAATCCGTTGATGATATGTGTAATTTCAAAAAGTGCATTGAAACGTCTGATTACACTTTTGCCGCTCAGCCTTTCTCCCGGGACCAGGGGGCCAGGACTCAATGCCCGAGGCTGCACTGTGCCCGTCGCACACACAGAGCGTCATCCTAACGCCAGGAGGTGCGAGTTAAAAACAGACGTGGGCTCCCACAGCACGGGATGCCCAGTTGCACTTTTGCCGCTCAGCCTTTCTCCCAGGACCAGGGGGCCAGGACTCAACGCCCCAGGCTGCACCGCGCCCACGGTGCACACACAGCATCATCCCAGTGCCAGAAGGCACGAGTTAAAAACAGATGCAGGCTCCCGCAGCGTGCGACGCGCGCAGGTAGCGGCCCGGCGTGCCCGGGCCAAGGGCGGCCCGTCCTTGTCGGTCATTGACAGGAAGATGCAGGGCAGGGCCACCCCCCGCGAGCATTAATGTTTCCGCGGATCTTTTCTGGTAAGACATTTTCGAACTCTTAAACCAACATTCAATTCCCTGCATTTTCCCACCACTTTGCATAGTTGTCAACATTTTCCCTTTATCTACCATTGGGAGCTAATGGTGGTGTCAAGAAACACCAACCCAGTGATGCGCAAGTACATTTTGTGAAAATCATCCAAGCTTTGCATTATCAGGGGCAGCAGTCCAGACATCTCCATTGTGTCCATTGACTCATTCATTTCCTCTTCTTAACTATTTTCCTGTGTCCTTTACAACCGGCCCATTTGATCGTATAGTCTTGTACTCTAGCCTACCCTATCCCTATTTTGCATACATTGGAGGCAAGGTAGAATTGATTTGAACATGGGAAAGCGTGCTTGTGCATTTAAAAAATATCCTCTTGTCCCCATTCCCGCTCTTCTGCCCCAAACCGCAATTGATAGGATGGTAAACAACCTTTACAACAAAACTTTTACAACGACCTACCATTACAACGCAACTTTTACAACGCAAACTATTACAACGCATTGCTCTGGGGGGCGCTCTAGGATAGGGAATAGGTTAATTTACTATCCAATAACCTTCCCTACTATCCACGGGGACTGGAGTTGGAATAGTAAATTAAACTATTCACTATCCAGCGCCTAAAAGCATTATGCGTTGTAATGGTATGCGTTGTAAAAACCGCGTTGTAAAGGTAGGTGTTGTAAAAGTATGCGTTGTAACGTCATACATCCGATAGGATGCTCCAGAGGGCTATAGGGGTGGTAATGACCAAAATAGAGCTGATGGAGAGGCCCCTGTCCATAATCCTGGATATTTTCTGTCAGGTGCCCAAGCCATCTACCCCCAAGCTATAACCCCTGGGTCTGCATCTAGGGTAGAAGAACTTACATCAGGGCCAATAGAGTCTCCTCCACCTTCACCTCAAGAATTGCCAGCGAAGATAGTGACCCATAAAGGCAGTAACACCGTTAGCTTATCTAAGAATGGGAGACGTAAAACTGTAACTGGGGCAAGTGCTAAGAGAAAGAATAATACTGAGTCAATTCCCAGAGAAAGTGAATCAGCTAGCACCGGGAGAGTGTCTGAAATCCTATTAACCCTCAAATCGCTCCTGATTGTCCTTCCTGGGTGAGGAATTTGATTGCGGATCTAGTGATCCAGCTGAGAGCTATTGTAAAGGAGGAGCTTGCTCACTTTTTTAACCATATAGGTACAGGGCATATAATGGGTAATTGCAGCTATGTGAATTCTTATGATAGCACTACCCAAGTTTTAGGAAAGAGGCAAGAATGTAGCTCCCAAACAGATAGAGCAGGACAATCCTCACCAGGTAAGTGCGGTCCCTTGATGGCTGCACTTCCCAGTATGCTAATATGCACCAGTAGGGCTTAGAATTACAACACTGAGCTAGCTGAAACTACTCTGTCTCACTCAGAAAGGCCGGGGATCCAGCCGGCCCAAGAAAGGAGGATAGCACGTGGCCAAAGGAGCCTAACCAATGCGAAAGTGACCCACAACCCTGTTTCCAACAAGGAGGATTTATTTAGAGGAAGGACCACCAGTACAGAGCACAGGGTAGGCCAGGAATGGGCGGTCCCAGTAGAGCTGGAAGAGAGAGGACTAGGAGTGTTGACCCCCCGACTATAAACTTAACCCCAGCTTCACTTCCCTATGTTATTATTTTGACAGGAGTTCCCGAGATTAAAAATGGCCAGAAGAAAACTCAGCTGGACCTCAGGAATAAGTGTCTCTTTTGGCTGGCTAGGCATAAGCTGTTCTCCTACAATAGGGTAGAGAACATTTTCATGGTTCGTAGAGTCGGCTGGATGGGCAAGAAACTAAAACTAACGCAAGGGGACTGTATAGTTATCAATTTTGGTAACCCCCTGACCATTCACATCCTATCACAACAGATCTCTTGTCCCTATGGACCACCTACAGGGGTCAGAGCTTATACTCTGGACTATTTTTATTCCCATATCTACAACCAACCTAGGACCCCAAACCCCAGGGCCCCAGCTAATTGGTTTCAAGAACAACCAACTGTAGACCTACACCCCCAGACCTCTTCTATTTAACATTACAGTAGCAAACAGATTTGGGGCCCTTGAGGAGGTGGACTGACTCGTGCAGTTTTGGGTTTAGAGGGTCTGCCAAGGAACTGGAGGAAAGTAACTGTGGACAGCCGAATTTGAATACACTCTGTGGCAATGGGGATGATTTGGGGGGTCAACAACTTGAACGCCCCCGGGAAACCTCAGATTCAGCTCTCACTTCTTCACACTGCTTAATCGCTAGTCCAAATAGGAGTGGTCCTCCGTTGGAAGACGCAGAAGTAACCCCCATGGCCCAGCTGGAGATTTCCCAAAATCCTTACCCTACCAGCCGTAATGCTGTAAACAAGTCTAACTCTGGCCATATGCAGAGGGTTTTATCCTGGAACATTGCAGGTATAAAAAGTAAACTGCATTGCCCATATTGAGGTCAATTCATAGGCAAATATGATGTATGTATGTTTCAGGAAACTTGGGCAAGGGAAGACATTGTGAGGGCGAGTTATGCAACCTTTAATGTGTTGGCTGTGACGGGAAGAAGTAGACCGTCGGGGGGGTTATGCACTTGGGTTGAATCCCACGTGGCCTGCACTGTAGAGCAGTTAATTACTATGTCTAATGATATCCAGTGTACTGTACTCACCTTTTCTGTTAGCTTTAAAATCGCCTTTCGCAATATCTAGTCCCGCCCTGTAAGCATTAGGCAGGAATTCCAGCCCATAGAGCTTCTGAACACCTTTATTAATTCAGCCCGCCTGAATGCAAGATTGGTGGTAGGGGGAGATTTTAATTGCCAATTGGAGCCCCTTGCTACCCACACTGATGATCCTTCTAGCGGCAAGGATGGTCTCTGGCTAATCCCTGACCCCCAAATTCCACCGATAAAAGCCTGGACACCGTTGGCACTCCAGATTAATGCAGTAACACTAACCAAGTCCATGAGAGCATGCAACGATCGCACCAAGTCAGATCAGCCAGGGAAGTTAATGTTTAACAGAGAAGGACAATCCTCCCTGCTGGACTACATCCTAGTGGAAACCAGATTATGGCAGTGAGTTGTTGACTTTGCGGTCCTGCCGAGACATGATAGTGACCATAATGCCCTGATTCTCGAGCTGGAGGTTCTAGGCCTTCATAATACCACGGTCAGTGACACCCCTGTAGCTAGCAACCTAACACCTGCTAATAATAGAAGGAGAAATAGATAGGGGACACTCAAGCAGTCACCAGACAGGGTAGCCACACTATATTCTCTAACTACTTTACCTCTTATGGAATTGGAGGAGGTCGTTACGTAACTGACTCTCCCCAAAATATCAGAAGAATAGAGGCATTCCACGTAGAATTGACATCTAGCCTGACTTATGTTTTTAATCCCTTGAAACACTCAAGGGAGAATATGGGTGTTAAACATACGCAGTTTAATGATATTTGAAGCAAGGCAAAGAGAGCCCTCATGGAAGCTTTTAAAAGCAAGGATAGACCCCAAATAAAACATATGAGGGCCCTTTATCGAGACAGTACCAGGTTAGCAAAGAAGAACTGGGAGCTAGATAGATGTCATGCAATTGGAACAGCATTATCTAAAAGGGATATGAAGGCGTTCTGGCAACTACTGAGTACAGACAGCAGAGAAGAGGAGCCAGCCCTAGGGCCGAATATTGCTTCAGCTGCATGGAAGTCTCACATCCAAGCACTATATTCCACTGAGGAAGCTAGAGATCTAAAAGACTAAACATCTCTAGCAACTCCAGGGATTGTTCTTGAACAGGCCCAAGGGTTCACTCTAATAGAGGTTTTAAATGCAATTAGGAAGCTTCCCTCTGGTAAAGCCCCCGGATTAGACAAGATTCCAGGAGATCTATTTCGGGATGGACCAAAGATTTGGGGTCCCTACCTGTGTGTAACATTTAATGCTATCCTGAGTGGTATGAAGGTCCTGGACACCTGGTTAGCGGCTGAAATTTTCCCAGTTTTTAAGAAGGGTTCACCTCTCCTGCAGACTAATTCCAAGCCGATCAGTTTGATCAATATCACCTAGAAACAGTTTGCACGGATCATCCTCGATCGCCTCCATTCATGGTTGGAAGAGTGTGAAATTCTGAGTGCGTATCAAGTTGGTTTTAGAAAAAACATCTGCATTATCTACCACATTTTTAGGCTCCAATTTTTATATTGGAATATGGTGTCAATAGAGGGAGGCAGCCTCTATTTGATATTCGTCAATCTGAAATTGACCTTTGATTTGGTCCCTCAAGACAAATTGTGAGAGGTTCTCAAGCAACTGGAAGTACCCCCTACCTTCTGTCATTGATCATTAGACTGCATGCTGGTAATTTTGCCCAAGTAAGGCATGGGAAACAAGGGGAATTGACACCTCGCTTTCTAGTCAACAGAGGAGTTAGGCAGGGATGTGTGCTTGCTCCTACCATGTTTTGCTTGTTTATCAACGCCCTGGTAGCTCAATTAAATGAGGTGGAGGACAATGACACCCCAAAGTTGGTGCATTGTAAGGTGCCAGCAATGATATTTGCAGATGACACCTTGTTGTTATCTAAGTCGCCTATGGACATCCAGAGGACTCTTGACAGTTTTTCAGCATTTTGCAATAACTGGGGGCTGGAGATTAATACGTAAAAGACCAAATTTATGGTCTTTAACCCAGCCAAAACTTCTCGACCAAATCCCTCTTTAAATGGCACCTTGCTAGACAGGGTGACTGTCCTTGAGTATCTTGGAGTCACGTGGTCCGAAACATTTGAATGGGGCACACCTAGCCTAAGCTAGCTTGAAGCTAGCTCAGACGGTAGGGGGAATCACAAAAACCCTTAGGAAGTCCACCTTCATATCACCTCGCCCGGTGACTGAGATATATAAAGTACTTGTCAGGAGCGCAGTAATGTATGGGGCCGAACTCTGGGGACATCGTCCCATTGGTGGACTGTCCATAATAGAGAACAATTTATGAGACAGCTGTTGGGCCTACCGCCAAGTACCCCCCTAATTCCCCTACGCCTGGCTCTAGGTGTTAGACCTATTGCAGAAGAGACTGGACTCAGACCGTTAACATTTTGGCATAGACTGTGGGCGACCCCGGAATTAGCAGTCTACCAGTCTGAACTAAAGGGGATTTTAGGACTTTCGGGGGTGGGCAAACTCCCATGGTTCAGCCATATAAGAGATGTCTGCCTTAGGATTAGCATTCCAAACTTTTGGAGCAACCCAAGGAGATGTACCCGACAATCTCACGTCAAGAACTAGTGAGAGCCCATAGATCGCTCAAACTAGCTGACATTCAGGGGAACACTAAACTTGGACACCTAACCACTGACTTCCTTAACATTAAAGCTGAGTACCGGTTTGAGCCCTTCTTGGATTCTATACAACCCATCAGTGCAAGGAAGCTTTACATTCAGTTTAGAATAGGGACCTTGCTTCTTCATGTATTCACAAACAAATGGCTAAAAGCCCCCTACCTTGGGTGCCCTGCTTGCAATTGCACAGATGAGTCTGACATTCATGTACTCTTTTTTTGCCCTCGCTATAAATTAGCCAGACAGCGTTGGCTTGTACCACTCTGCAGAAACTTGGGGTGTAGGCAGTGCTTAGGGCCATATAGAATATTGAGAACCGATCTCCACCCACCCATAGTTTTCGCCATGTCCCGATTCTTGGACTCCATGTGGCATACTCGTAGGGTCCTGATAAACACACAACTGCAAGTATAAACATCTCTCCTTGTACATACTGTCACATTTTAATCATTTTTAACTTTTTAACTTATTTATAACTTGTCTTTTATTATTTTCTCAATTTCCAAAAACGTAAAAAATTTACAAAGTAATATTTGAATAATTTAAAATGTGGCCACCTTTCTCTTTTTGATCATTGTGTTCCTAATTAGGATAACTGCTATGGTAATTGATTGAGGTCTTGAAGAAACTATTTTAGAGCAAACTTGTTTGTGACGAAAATTGTATCTTAGTTAAAATGTAAGTATTGCTTGTATTTGTATTATCTGCTTTTTATGGTCTATTCTGATCCAAATAAAGTTTGTTGGAATGGAATGGTATTGAAAACACAATTGATATTACAGAATACACCAGGTGCTCCATGTGACATTCAGTGCAGTACAGGTGAGGTCAAATTAAGTTAAAGGTGCACTAAATAAAGTGACTCTCAGAAAGTTGGCTGTTTTTGCTGAAGACAATATTCATGTGAATGTGGTGCTTGAGCCCTTAAGATTTATTCCAATAATTTCAAAACAGTTCAATATTGTTGGTCTTTCGATCCCTGAAATAAATAATTTGTGCTGAGGTCTTTCTTAGGACATAAATAGGTAACACCCTTAAAAAATTAAAATAAAAAAGGCCCAGGCTGTATTACAATATTTAAGCATGGACCTGAGGAAAAATTGTCTTAAAAGAGGAATAAAACATTTTTTTTTGTAACTGAAAAATAATATCTTTGAATAAAAACATGTTGCCTTAATCAGGCTGGACGTGCTGGGCTAAAATGAACCTGCTCTTTCTGAAAAAGCAAGTGGACTGTGAGAGATTGAAAAGTAAAACAAATCTTATAAATGTGCCTGTAAAATGGAGCTTTAAACATACTTAGGACAGTGAAGAGCCTACTTTTAAATTAAGCGTTTTGTTAAAAAAAAGAGGGAAACTATGAAAGGAGAAGTGAAAGGTGTGCTTTCCACAATGAAGAGATATTACCATATGATCTAATTTATAGAGAAAGAAATGGGGCTTGTGTCTAAAAGAACAATGTATGAAATGGCAGATGAAATCAACAATAATTCTAAAGGCTAATAACACAGGACACGTGTGTAAAAAAACAAGGTTTGCACACTTGCCACATCGTGAGAAAAATGATAAAAAGATATATAGCATTTCAGCAAGTGGATCAATGTAGGACTTATATGTATATCACAATATTTTGAGTGAATATGACACGAGTAAAGACAAGGCGTGATTAGACAACATTACATGAATTGCGAATAGACATCACTTATCAAATACACACAGAAGTCACAAGAAGCAATCCATAATATCTAAAGTTCGTCTGCATTCAGTTCAAATTCCACAGATTTCAGTTTATCAATCCATTTTGATTCACATAATGTCACAGTAGAAGAGTTGTCACCTCCTAGCGGACTGAATGAAATCTGCTCAATCACTTTCCAGTGCATTCATCATGAATATGTCTACTACAGGTACTTCTTCTGTGCTGCATTTAATCCTGCACTGATGCTGGACTGTCCTTGTTTTTACCTGCTGAGTCGTTTGTCCAAAGTAGATAAGATCACATGGACACTAAATTGCATATCTGATGATATAGGAATTACAATTTGTAAATTTGGTGGGACAGCACTAAGCTTGACCATGTTCAAATGGTTTGGTTTCTTTGCAGCATTTGCAAGCTGTACATTGTGTTCATGTAAAATGACCAACAATAGGGGTAGGCTCAACTGATAAAACAAAGAAGGGATGGATATTTGCTGGTGGTAGACTTGCTTGCATCATATCATGTATATTCTGACCCCAATTAAATTCAAATAAAGATCTACCATGTTGTTGCTGAAAATATTCAAAGTACTCACATAGACCTTTCTGTTATATCGCTTTGATGAACTTTTAAGGATAAATATATGAAATGTTCTCTTAGGCAATACCATGATCTCTTTCTGGATTGTTAAAGTAATATTGCTGGGTACCATTTCTCCAAAAGTCATTTGAATAAAAAGATGTCAAGTAAATTGTCCTTGACATTTCTGAGTTGTTAACTACTGTAAGCTCAATAAGACATTATGTTCTGTATTATAACCTTATAGCCCACCGTAGTGGGATATAACAGCCATTAAAGAGAGCAGGACTTTAATGCCGGTATAGCCCAGCCATGGAGGGCTATAAGGCTATTAGAACATCCCACCACTAGAGGGCAGAATGTTCCAACAAAAAAAACAAAGGCCTCACGGAGCCCGAGGGGATTTCAACAGCTGTGAACAACAACATTGGAATGTTGGAGCTCCGGGCATCTACTGGCCATTAGAAACCCAGAGCACTCCATTGCTGGAGCTCCCAACACTCCAATGTTCTAATATAATGTATAATTTATTATTACATATCTCGATTGATAAATCTAGGAATGTCATCTCATAAGCATCACAATGATTTGAACACCAGTGGTACAAAAGTTCAGCCATTCATGAAAGGAATGTAGTTCTTGTCTGACTTCAGGCCAAAGCCAAATTAAAAAAAGACATTGTCTATGTACCTCTTCCAAAACAATATTTCCACAAATGGATTGGTGTCAATATATACTTAGTTGTTCTCAATTTGATCCATATAGAGATTTGCTATGATTGCCGTGAAACCAGCACCCATCGACACCCCTTTCATCAGGAAGAAGAACTCATTTTGGAACATATATATATATATATTTTTTATGAGAGCTATTCAAGCTAAGGCGACATTGAATTTAGTAGGTCCAAAACTGCCTTGTCCCGAATGTCTAAAGTAACACAAAGAACTTTGAGTACTGCTTGTTGAGGGATATTCGGGTACAAAGATATGCATATCTACAGTGACAAGAAGTTGAGAAGAAGAATCAATTAATAATTCTTCGATGTTGTTATTCGAAAAATAGGCAAGAGGTGTGGCTCCGTGGCCAGGGTGACTGACCCTGGACGCTGGGGATCACGGTTCGATCCCCGGCTCCAGAGGCAGGAGTCTGCCCAGCACCATGTGACTGTGGGCAATAGCTTGCTTAATCTGCCCAACGGCCCCCAGCGCCAAGATACCCACACAAGGGTGATTCGTGAGCTATACAAGCACTGGATTTAAATTTTTTATTTTTTATTAATATCCATACTGTTCCTAATGTAGGCTTTTGTAATAAGGAAAAATGGTTTAATAAAGCCATCAACCTACTGACCAACTGGTTCAAGGACTAAACCACAGGCCAAAACAATTGGTCGTTCCATAAATGGCCTATCTAAGGATTTTTAAGTGGATACATAAAACCTGGAAGACACTGCTAATGACTATCTTAAAAACACAATCCCTCAGGAAGCATGAAAAGTGGCATCGCGCTTAACAAACATGCATTCTTCTATAAATGCAATAAATTTATTTTCAGGGACATTACTGAATCCTTGACTGGAAATGAGTTTCCCAGGTTACTGATTTTTTTAAACCCACATGCACCACTTACCGCCCTCTTTATTTTCAGTTATCACATCTTTTATTTTTCTTTATGATTTACATTATAATTTCCCTCTGCTTTTAGTGTTTTGAAAGCATCAATCAAGTCTGTTTAGAATACATGTCAATGGCCTATTGCATTTGAAAAATACTTTGGTATGATTAAGATTATACAATACGTACAGCATTCATACGAAGCATTAAAGCTGTGTTCTCTGTGGTGAAAATTATGTTTACCATAGTATTAACTAATTTAAATATTTGATTATGCTTATGTTTATATGGTAGTTATGGGAACTTGCACAGAGAAAAAACATGGAATGTTTTCTTACTGGAACCTTCAACTGACTATCCCACATGGGAGGAGGATGGGATGTTGGCAAAATGTTAATCTCCGCTTCAAGACCAATCTAATAACTTCCAATGAACATAATAGCAAGAACTATGGGCCTCATTTACAAGGCAATTGTGGCGGCGGTGCATCTCTTATTTTGAAGGACCAGCGGTGCAGTTTGCCTATCCACATATACACAAGGCCCTGCGTGACTTTTCCTGGCCTTGTAAATATGGTCCCCTTTTACACATAGTTCTGCATGAAAGGGGATATCCATTGTTTTTGCTGTGGGTGTTCCCAAGCAAAATCAATGGAACCAGACACATTTCCTGATTTACAAACTTTTTTAAAGCTGGGAATGCGTCAGAATCATAGGCGGGATGCAATGAGGAGAAATACTGTTATTTGTCCTAGTTTTTTCTGCTTTCTATGTGTGCTTCATTCTGCACAGATAGAAAATGGAAAATGCCATTGATTATTTTGTTTTTGTGCAGGAAGGGGTCCTCTCGCGTTTTTCTTTTTTTATCTATTAAACAAGAGATAAATGATCTAGCCAGGTATCTGGTTTACCAGTATAACCGGTTCCTCTGAAATATACAGAACCTCTTTGTCAGATGAATTACAGCGTTGGTTTTAATGAATTACCATGGGATTCAATCTCCAACTCTACCTCCACCAAACCTCCATGTGAATTAGGCCTTTTGCTGGGTTTGAGAACTGATATTTTGTCAGTAGATTCTTGTTCATTTCCTCGAGCCCTTTTTTATTCACAGAAGAAGTGGCATTCCTTTTCTTCATCTGGATCCTTCTACATGCCTTGGATTATGGAAATGAGGAAAGATCAAGGGAAATTCTTCCACTTCCCTGTCCATTCTGACATCATATTTTTCACGTTTTGACAGCACCTCAATGCAGGCCACGGAAGGCTGGAGTATTATCAGTATCCATGTTTTGAAACCTACACCATGCAAAACCACATTATTTTGATCATATGTGTTGAATTTATTTTCTGTATGAATTATAGTGTATTCATCTGTCTGTAGTGATTAGTTTCATTAATGTTTTAGGAATGGAGAGCAAACGTCTTTTGCCATGCTCACTCTTCTATTTCCTGAAGGATTTCTCTGCCCCTTCCAAAGGACTTCTTAGTCCAAAAACTGGATTCTTCACCAGCTGCAGAGCCCAGGGTGTGTATGTATTCTCCTTTACACTGCAGAATCATTACAGAGGTATAGCAACACACCTGAAATCCATAACTGGAAAGAAGAACTTCAAAAGTGCTGTATCCAAGAAAAAGAATCAAAGCAGTCATTGGGGAGGGGGGTTTCATCTTATATAGATGATCTTAAGTGGAGGAGGAAAGGACAGGTAAAAGTAAGCAACAACATGGAAAAAGGCAAGTGCTCCACACAGCAGGGAGTGGACTCCCCATTATTAATGGTTCTGACAATGATAACTTGCTTTGGGAGTAAAGGAAATTATTGGTATATAATTGAAACCTTACATATCTAGGGGTCTGGTTCAGTGAGGACCTTCGATTTACTGATCATGTACAGAAAATGTCGGGAGTCTGTTTTGGTACCCTCAAAACACTCAGTAAAATGTTCCCTTTTCTCCCGCGAGTAGCCAAAGAGACGATTACCCGTGCCCTGATCTTGTCCAGGCTGGACTACGCCAACGCTCTGTATACTGGCTTGCCTGGCTATCTGTTGCAGAGGCTCCAGATTATTCAGAACGAGGCAGCCAAGCTCCTCTTTAATGCCTCTAGGAGATCTAGTTCGCGCCAATACCTACGGGAATTGCACTGGCTGCCGGTGGCTCAGCGGGTACAATTCAAAGCTATCACTCTGGCTCACGGGTCCCTTCATGGGCAGGGTCCCACCTATCTGAGGAAACGTTTCTCTTTTTATGTGCCTAATCGCCTTTTGCGTTCGGCTTCTCAGCGCCGGATGATTATTCCTCGCTTTCGCAGAGTGCGTTTGGGGGGCTAGTCGCTGGTTGTCAAAGCTGCAGAAGCTTGGAATGCGCTCCCTTCTGCCCTTCAACTGATTCAGGAGTTCCAACCCTTTAAAAAGCTCTTAAAAACACACCTGTTCGGCAAGTCAAACTAATATGACTCTCGCCCTACCCCAGCTCTCTATCGTGCCAGGACACTCTAGAGTAACAGTGCGCGCTACAAATTCAGTATAACATAACATAACATATGAACTGCACATTCTCATATGCTCTAATAACTCTCTGTGATGGGGTTTATAAAAAACATCTCTAGAGCAATGATGGGTTTAGGAACAATTGCAAACCCTCCTCGTATTGCCCAGCACTCTGCTTTTCAAGAAGCTTAGAGTGGGTCTATTAAAACTAAATTAACAGGAGTAAACACATCCAAGTCATTTATATGTATTAGGTATGTAACCAATTTACACATCTATGGGAGTCATACAGAGAAATGCACAAAAAGTGGAGATACATTTCTATCCTTCTTTTGTCCTGTCAGTAGACAATGGGCCTGATTACCACAATACCGCTGCAGCGACGGTCCCAAGAAGACCGTTATGGAGGCGGTCTCCCGCCTGCCGTATTACTATGTCACCTCTGGCCCACTGGCAGTGTTTCTGATGGCGGGGAATATTTTTTCATTTGTGTCGATGCTGGTGTGTATATTTGGACTGCACAAGTGTTGAATGAACACACATGCATGACACCTGAAAAAATACCTACTAGCAGTACTTTCCCATTGCTGGAGTCCGGAACATTTGCGCACAATACATTCACTGGGTAAATAGTACCAAATAGACTTACCTGAATTTCGGTGCCAACAGTGTCATTTTCTTCACGGTCAAGATGTTGCTGTTGAAGGGGGGGAACTGGAAAGCGGAATTCACTTGGATGACTGAAGGGAAGAAAAGGAAATGGGTGAATATGGACCCCAAATCCTTTGTTTCCGCTTCCTTGAAGCAGGTGGTGTTTCCACCACGGTCTACTCGTATGAAAGCCAACTCGTAATTTGGACGGTGATGAAATCTGCCAGCTCCATTCCCTTGACCAACATTGAGGGGGTCAGCGCATGGCTAGCAGCAGTGCTCCGGCGGTCATTTGTCCAGCAAACAGCCAATACCATAATACGGCGGAAGGGCGGACCGCCTGGTCAGCAGGTGGTAAATCTGACGCAGACATGACAGTGGTCCATAGACTGCCAAAGTCATAATCAGGGCCTAACTTTCGAGGTATTTCAGGAATCTATGAGTAAAATACCACTAGTCCTCGCCCACTTCTTGGTTCATGCTAACCAAATGGGCTGTCATATAACAGGGATCAGTTTTTCAAAAGTGTGGATAAGGATAGATGTACTCACTGAAAAGTTGTTCTAAAGATCTGGGGTTGAAGTAGTTTCCTTAGTTTGAAATATTTTTCTTAATTTTTCATTGTGGCAGGAATAGCATTCCATAGCTGTACTGTCAGCTACCAAAGACTGAACTCCCGATTTACTCTTCTTAAGTGTGGATCCTAATTGTGGGACACAGTGTCATTCTGCGGCAGGGGATTAGCTAGTAATTTCAAAGGGTCATTCATAAGTATGATGAATCTTTCTTGTTGATCGTATTCTGAACAATTACAAGACCATTAAATAAATCTGATTTCCCACATGACGACAGTACAGATGGACTACTGTGCCGTTTGATTTTGTATTCTCTGAGACTAGTGATCAACTAAATTAGCAGGTGATAAGCAAAGTAAGGACTTGTAAGAAACCAGGATATGAAAGTGTTGAGGACAACCTCAGGTGATTTATTCCCAATTTGATTGTCTCAGAGAGTATCTGTGCATTGAGAGTTGTGGGTTAAGCTCCTCATTGCAAATCCAAGTTTTTAACTCATGGTGAGATTAATGGAGCTTGACCAAGTACTTCTGCCTATTCAAATAGTGGTGGCAACATACTGTAAACAGTGTGTATTTCTCCTTTGGGGTTTTGAAAGAACATTTTGCACATCTGCTAGAACACAAATGATTGGACATAGTCCAATTTGGAGCCTGGTTCTGTGATGATGACATCACCTGGACCCTGTGATTCTACTTCAAGCACTTTGAAGCCAAAATTGTTAGAAATAAATCTCCAATGAATGACAGCTTGAGTTTAATGTGGAACACTACAGTTTTGTGTAAGTTTACTTTTTTTCTATTTACAGACTACAAGTTAATAGTAAGTTTACAACTGCGGACACTCTCCAGTTTGGGTGGAGAAGTCCTCACTAGGGGCCAGATGTAGGTAGCCAAATACCGGTCGGTAACGGCCGATTTCGGCCGTTATCGACCAGTATTTGGCTTTTTACATGTAGGTCGGTCGGAATTTACAGAATCGGTATATTTACCGATTCGGTAAATTTACCACTTCGGTATTTTTCCGAATCGGTAAATATACCGATTCTGTAAATCCATACGTAGGTGGCACAGTTTGCAGTGCCACAGGCCCTTAGGAATTCTTATTTTACCACCCAATCCTATTGGGTGGTAAAATACCGAATTCCAG
This sequence comes from Lissotriton helveticus, assembly GCF_964261635.1. Lineage (NCBI taxonomy): Eukaryota > Metazoa > Chordata > Amphibia > Caudata > Salamandridae > Lissotriton > Lissotriton helveticus. The sequence continues at coordinate 1,272,408,589 of NC_136059.1, read as the reverse complement.
TGTACATGCACATCTGCGCATGTACACCTATGCCATGTGACACCAGACATGCCCTTAGGGCATGTATGTGTGCCACATGGCACACACGCCTGCAATTGGGGTGCTACAGGGTGTCAAAGTGACACCCCGTTCCCCCTGCCAGGATTCGGTATTTACCGATTCTGTAAATACCGAATCGGTATTTCTCATTGATTCCTATGGGCTTCAAGGCCCATAGGAATCAATGTGAAATACCGATTCGGTATTTACAGAATCGGTAAATACCGAATCTTACCGAATCGGTAATTGAAAAATCAGAATTACCTACATATGCCTCCTTCCTATTTACCTACTCTTAAATACCGAATCGGTATGATTCGGTATTTAAGAGTCAGTAAATAGGAATTACCTACATCTGGCCCTAGATAAGCTAGGTCTATCCTATCTTTTAATGTGTGGAGTTCTCTGTTCTGAACGTGGAGACTCCCCAGTCATTTAACTTGTTGTAGTTTGTAAACAGGAAACAAATAGCGAATGTATACACAAGTGTAAGTTTACATTTGTGAATCAGGTCTGTTGTATTTACTTCTACTTTTACACACGAGATTCCAAGTATGTACAATGCAAATCATGACCAAAAACAGCACTGTGTCATTTTCCCTATACATTGTGGGAAACATTTTAGAAATGCAATATCGATTACGTTCAATCCTCTTAAGGGGGGAATATGATCAATGATATCTAATATTTTTGTAAGATTTAATTAGGAATAATCAGAGGAAAATAGATAATTCAACACAAGTTAGAGAGGTTAATTTTGCCTTTTACTTTGGACTCTCTGTGTGCACAGGCCATATACCCTAAATTTCGCTCGATAAGGATGAACTGTGCTCTCTAGATTAGAGCGTGTTAAAGCTATGCATGTAAATTGATCATCAAGTGAATTTACCAAGCAATTATGTGGGAAGGGTATGCCCAGACGTGGGTCCCGTGCTCACTAGGCCACTGGAGTCAAGCTATCCTGGCTGAAGATGGCTGATAGCCAGAAACCGGTCCTAGGATGCTTGATTCTGGTCCAGGAAAGACATGCCTTGGCAGTTCGGGCTGGACTGTTCCCAAGAAGCACAGGGTCAAGACTGATTTGCATATGGCCATGTCCGAACTGGGGTGGCTTGGTGAGCATAATAACGATGGATTAAACCCAGATCTGTGACTGGGGGTGAATGTTTTGCCATTATTCAACATTCTGTCCATCATCTTGTGTGTTTTGCATATCATATTCACAACCATACGTCAGTGAAACTTAGCTCTATCTCTTGGTGTTGTCTTGTGTGGATGGCCACCTCATAAAATGACATTAAGGATTTCTCACTTTCTAAAGAAGCTCAACCCCTACAGTACTAACTTCATTCTTTTGTATCTTCTTCTGCAGCCCTCTTGGCCTCCTCCTGTCAGTCCACTCTGGCTACTTTGGGCATCATTCATTCACCATCAGTAAATTCTCTCTAGCTTCCCTCCTGTCCTGACTTTCAAAGCACATATTAATAAATGTGCCTCGACCTACTGTTTGTAATAATTTTTATTAGCAAGAAACGCAACTCTTTATAGGAAAATGCTATACTTCTCTTCTCTTTCCCCTTATAAAGGCTGTCATTTCCTGTGCTGGAATATTTGAAAACATTCAACTTGCTCATTTCTCATTTTACCATCATTATTTCATTTCAGGACCACTTTTAACCATGCATGACATAAAAGCCACTCCCTTCCTTTTTAACAGGTAACTTCAACTCACTGGTGTTTCCAAAGTTACCTGAAGTAAGGGAATTAACTTTATGTGGATATCCCTAAATTTCGATGAGTAACTATTTCAATACATTTTTGTGGGGCCTCTGCCTAGATGTGGACCTCACAACTGCCCCTTAGACTTATCCTGCACTTTTACAATATGTTTAAATCTCGGAATCATTCCTATTTATAACAAGCATTGGCAAAGCTAATAGGTAGCGCCCGTGGGCGACCTACTGGGTTTGTCAATTAGGTTGGGGTGGCTAATGGGTAGCCTCACCTAGTACTGTCAAACAACAATTGGGAGGGGCCTAATAGCCAAAAATACAATGAATAGAGATGCAGAGTTGAAGAACCTATCCAATCACACCAGTGCCTGTTTTTGGTTTATCGTGTACAGCCATCAGACACCTGGATGACTGGTGCCGAAGTTTAAGATCCTTGAGTCTTATTCCCTGGAAGCATACTTGGGGAGCATGAACAAAGCACACCACACTATTGAACTTGGGTGAAGCATTAGAGAACACGATATCCACCGCTGATTTGGAATGCATGATAATTGTGTGTTCCAAAGGAGTGCCAACCATCTTATATGCTGATCAAGAGGGAAAGGATGTGACATAAGGGCTAGAGCAATTCGAGTACCAATGGGAGACTCAATATCCTCTGTTTCTGGATGAATTACAGTCAATTCACACTGCTTGTGTGTGTGCTGTATGTAATACAACTGGTGCTCATGTTCAATGCTCCAATACCTTGGGGTGGAGTTTGCGCAATGTAAAAAATAATTTTTTTAAAAGCACATAAATTACAAATATGTGATCACCGGAAAGCCTTGCTGGAGGGCTGAGGGGCCAAGGTAATGTGAAAAAATTAGCACATTATTTACAAACACTGAGGGGCATATTAGCAAGAACCTCGTTAACATTATCGCAGTTTTAGCGACAGGAAACTGCCACTAAAATGGCGATAATGGGCTTGCTAATATGTGTTATAGAATTCCAATAGAAGCCCAGGTTAGATGTCCTGCACATATAACCTGGGCTTCTATTGGAATTCTATAACGCATATTAGCTAGCCTATTATCGCCTTTTTAGAGGCAGTTTCCTGCCTCTAAAACTGCGATAATTTTAATGAGGTTCTTGCTAATATGCCGTGAGTGCAGAGCGCATGAATAACTGGGGTATTTAAACTACAGTGAGATCTCCTTTGTATTTATTTTGAGATCTTATACCTTATAAATTTTAGGACATAGAAACTCAAGAGAACCTCTTGTGTTTGTTGGTTCTTGCTAATATGCCCCTGACTTTTAGCAAAAAGGCAATATAATAAGAAATAGAAACATGCAGGTGCACAATAAATCTCAAATAATGGAGGCTTTGTTTCGAAAGGGTTGGTAAATCCACGCAAACTTGAGCAATACAGTGAAAAGTTCACAATAATTGCTTTTATGTCCGAAAGTAATTTGGGTTGCTGTTTAGGATCAAAGTGCGCACACTGTCACAGTTAAAATTTAACAAAAGCTAACATTCCCAAAACACAGGCTGGGCTGAAAACAATGCAAACAGGCATAAGCCTTGTTAACCCAAAACCGTGAGCATGGAAAATAAAAAAGAACAATGGGTAACATTCCAAAGACACAGGCTGGTGGGAAAGAAACTACAAAAAAATGCACGCACACAAATTGAAATGGCCTCAAGTGCAAGGAGACAGGTAATAGGCCAGTGCTCCATAGGCATGACCAAAACACCACAAGGAGGGCAAAAATAGTCAGATTAGCCAGAGACACGCAAGTTTTATTAATCGACATGCAAGCAGATGAATCAACAATCATGTTTATTTATTTATTTATTTTAAGGTTTTATAGAGCGCGAACATGACCCGTGAGGGTATCAGAGCGCTTAACAGATACAGTAGAGTAATACAGGGTCAAATCACACGATAAACGATAAAAACTAGGTACAACGGAGGGCTTACGGAGAGTCAAGGGATAAAGGTGGGACAGGGTAGCAGAGGGTACTGTACCTGGGGGATGTGAGAAGCTATACAACAAGGATAAGTAGAGTACAATGAATATTATACAAATAATACAAAAAGTCAAATACAGTGATGTACAATGGCGCAGGATAGGGCAACATTCTCTCAGGTGGCTGACGGAATGAGTTTAGCCAAGGAATTTACCCATGATAAAGGACTTGGCCTCTTTTTTGAAGCGGGCAAAGGAAGGGATTTTTCTAATGTCAGGAGGGAGGGAGTTCCATATTCTTGGTGCAGCTCCAGTGAAAGCCCGATTGTAGGTTGTTATTTTCCTAAAGCGTGCAGGCCGGAGTAGGAGGGCCTTGGTCGATCTTGAGTGTCTGTTTCCACCAGATAACACAAGCTTCTGAGCAAGATACGCAGGGGATTTAGAGTGAAGGGCCTTGTGCGTGATGCATGCCAGCTTGAAGTGGATCCTCGCGTCGAAGGGGAGCCAGTTTAACGCTTTCAAGTGAGGAGTGATGTGAACGAATTCTTTTGAGCCTGTAAGTAGTCTGGCGGCTGCGTTGAGGCAGGCTTTTAAGGGAGACAGCGAGATCTTAGGTAAGCCAGAGAGGGTGGAGCAACCGTAGTCCAGTCGAGAGATGACTAATGATTGAACAGCAAGTTTGAGGTCCGGAGCGTCTAGAAAGGGTTTCAATTTCCATAGGTAGCTCAGGTGGAATCTGGCCGATTTCGCCATTGTGTTGATGTGGTCTCGCATGTTTAGGTTATAATCCAAGGTGATTCCCAGAGATTTGGCAGATTTCACAATGGTCGGGGAACAGTTTAAGGCTGTGATGGCTATAATCCATGTCTGGATGTCAGGGTTGTTCTTGGGTGGGGAGATTAGAAGGAACTCAGTTTTCTTGGCATTAAGTTTTAGTTGATTGGAGGAGAGCCATCTGACAGTCAGCTTCAGGGTTTCATTCAGGGTGAGGATCTCTGCCAGAGATGAGATTTTTATATAGATCTGAGTGTCATCAGCGTACATATGAAAGGAGATATTTGCATTGCGCAGGACTTCGGCCAGGGGTTCCAGATAGAGATTGAAGAGGGTAGGGGACAATGTTGATCCCTGAGGGACTCCCACCGAGACATCGGAAGGAGCGGACAGTTCGCCATTGACTAAAAAACTCTGAGATCGGTTTTGGAGGTAGGATTTGAACCAGTCGAGGACTATGCCATCTAGTCCCATCCTGAGTTTGAGGCGTTCGAGTAGCATCGCATGGTTGACCGTGTCGAAGGCCGATGAAAGACCAAGGAGGATCAGGAGACAGGTTTTGTCTTGGTCAAGGGCTTGAAGAGTGTCATCAACGATGTGGAGCATGGTGGTTTCGGTGCTGTGACTGGGTCGGAAACCTGATTGACAGTCGTCCAGTAGATGGTATTTGTTGATGTGGTGACTAAGCTGTAGTTGAACACACTTTTCCAGCACTTTCGCCAGGAGCGGAATGTTTGAAATTGGTCTGAAGTTGTCTGGGGAGGCTGGGTCCAGCGACGTTTTTTTCAGAATGGGTATGACTTGGCCTGTTTTCAGCGAGGTCGGTATTGAGCCCTGTCGTAGGGAGGCATTAATGATTGCAGTCCAGCTAGGGATGATGGATTTGGTAACGGTCGCGAGACAGTTTGAAGGGAGCGGGTCATTGAAGTGGTTGTTAGGGTTCAGGGAGGCCAGGATTTTCGCGACAGAGATTTCGTCATAGGATGCAAACTCAGACCAGTGAGCTAAATTCTTTGGTAAGAATCGTGGTGGCAAGGAAGGAGGAGGCAAAGGGTCAAATTTCAGGGGGGGGGAGGAGGCAGCCTTAAGTTCAGTATCTAAGGTTTTGATTTTGTTTGTGAAAAAAGAGGAGAAAGCCTCAGAGGAGATGAGAGACTTGGGGTTTTCTTTCACTGTTTTGGATAGTTTGTTCGATTGAAGTTTAACCATCTCAAAGAGTTTGCGCGGTCTATTCTGGGCGTTTCCTAGTTCCGCTCTGAAGAATTCTTTTTTTGAGTTGGCGATGTTCTTGTTGTAGATATTTCTGGCCTGGCGAAGGAGTTTTAGGTGGTCTGTTGAGGGGTGCTGTCTCCAGGTTCTTTCATGCTGTCGGAGGGATCTTCTCTCGTTGTTGAGGGAACCAGTGAACCATGGTTTTTTTTCTTTGACTTGAGTTCTTTTTAGTTTAAGAGGGGCTAGGTCATCCAGGATGCTTGACATAGTAGTCGAGTAGTGATCATTAAGGTCACTGACCGAGGTGATGTGGGAGGGGGGTGGTGGGTCTGTTTTGCAGCGGATCTCAAGCATGTTGATGTCTAGGTTTTTGGTGTCTCTGACCCAGCGCTTTGGGAGTACCTGTTGTGGTGTCTTTGTCTTGCATGTGCTGGGTAACAGAAAGGTGATGGTATGGTGGTCAGACCAGTCGCAGGGCTCTATCGAGGTGAGCTTGACGGTGGTATCCTTGGAGATGATCCAGTCAAGAGTGGCTCCTTTCGAGTGGGTTGGGAGAGGGCAAGCTTGGGTCAAGGCTAGATCGGCCAGGAGGTCTTTAATGGTGTTGACATGGGGATCCTTAAGATCATTCCAGTGCAAGTTGAAGTCGCCGAGGAAGATGTCCTTGGAGTTAGGGGAGTTCTTAGCCGTAATAACTTCCATGAGGTAGTCGGTGAAAAGTTCGTTTGTGCCTGGGGGGTGATAAAAGATGTGTAGGTTACATGTGTGGATGGTGCTACTGAAGACTGCGAAGGCTAGATATTCGCAGGAGTCAGTAGTATTCGTTGGAAGCTCAGTGTGTGATGGGTGTGATGCAAGCCCACAGAGCAGATACAGCATGGCTCGAAGAGACAGTGCATGCGTTGCCTAGGCGAGACATAAAAGCATATCATCACAATTGCCTATTCTAGCCATTGAAATATGCAGGGATGTATATAACTGTATAGTTCTTCCGTTCTAAATGCCTGTGATCCACAGAAAAACTACAGAACCGCCAGAAAGTACACATAGTTCACACACATGGACTTTCATGGATTTTCACAAGCATTTTGTATGACTGCTCAATTTTTTGTTAAGCCGCTCATGATGTAAAAGCTAAGAAAAGTACACAATTCAGTGTTTAATTTGTAAAAATAGAAGTGCCAGGGTCCTATTCACAAGGCCGCTTCCACTGCACCGTCCATTGCTGCTGTCAGCGTTGCCAATAACAGGTCCAAAACAACTGCTAACCCTCACACACTTACAAGTGTGACAATTCTGACTGTGCCAGACCCCCAAAGCTATCAGAATGGCTTTGGCGGCAGGCATTCTTTTTTAAAGTGCATTGAAATAATAAATAACTGTTATTATGCTGATTTAAAAAATGAGACAAAGAACATCACTATGCAGCAGACTATCATAAAGGCTGGTGTGACAATTAAGTTCTGGTGCCAAGCACCGGAAAACACTGGCTCAAATTAAGCACTGACTCAATTACATATACAATGCTCACTAGTTACATGTGTTATATAGTTGGGGAGTAAAGGTTGAGCAAGGTATGCAAAATGCTAGTCATTTTTTAGCTGGACCCTCTTGTCTAAAAACCACGCAAGGCTTGAAGTCTAGAAAAAATGTGAAACTATGTGAACAGGTATGCTAATAACCAGAACTATGCAAAACTATGCTTGTGTAATTATGACTTTGTACCCCATTTATCCCCTGTACTGTATTTTCTGCATGGTTTTCCTGTAACTGCTAATGTATTTGTTTCTTTTAGACTTTATGTTTTCCTGTCTGTGACTTATTTGTCATTAGTCTTTATTTTTGTTATTTTTATTATATTGATCCAATGCATTGTTTTACAGTGCTCTGTAGCCACTGTATTAGGAGTTGAACTTTATACATTTTTGCATAAACCAATTGAATGACTAAAGACCTCTGCAGGGAGCTGGAATATAATAACGGCAAGGGAGTACGCTTGTTTGAGATTAGGATATGTTTTTTAAAACTGAGATTGATCTGTGAATTGAAAATCTAAGATTATTCAAGACACCTTCTTGGTAGGTATGATTTCTAAAATAGTCATGCCTTGATTAAATCATTGTGCCTTTATCTGATTTATCCCTAAACGTTTATTTTGTAAAATGTTCATATTTGCCATGTTAGGTTTCAAAGATTTGTATGTTCCACTCACTGTCAGTCTTGTAACTGTTGACTAACAAGTGCTCTAACGACAACACTTAGTAGTCGTTGTTGGAGAGCAGCATAGGGTGACAAACTGAGTAAATGTGGTTTGTCTATTGAATTGAAATTTTCATAGATTAGATTCCTTAAGAAAGAAGGTCCAACGTTGCGAGTTGAAGAGTACTAGAATGAACAATTCTGGCTGGTATCTGCACCAAAGCTACAGGCATTTCAGATGTTAGTCCTCATAATGGGAATAAATATCATAAAAAGTGTTTTGGTTTGATATTCCCAGGTCATCTGTAGGTTACCCCCTGATTTACAGATTTTCCACCCAGACTCAAAACCTGCTTTGAACAGTTGGTAAATTAGAGAAGGAGGGCTATGGTGGGTCACGGGTTGGGAAATGGAATTGTTTGGGCAACCAGGGCATATGTTGCTGTGGGTAGAGGAGCATATGGATTCTCCTCTTTACTGTGAGAGGGGAACGAATGGAGGCCAGGAGTAGCCTCTCTTGACTCTGCCTCAGTTGGAGCCCCATTTTTGTTACTGGAGGCATGTCTGTACTGGATAAAACTTGACCAGACAGTCCTGCAACAGGTATTCCTGTATGCAGTATCCCTAGACAACTCAGAATCAGTAGTGTTGGTATCCCATTGGAGTACAGATGCGACCCACTTATAATAAGGGCCAGAGTGAGCTCATAACTCACTAGATGTCCACACAGTTTTAAATTCTGAGTGTGTGTCTAGGGTTCAATTTTCACATCAGTTGTTGCATCTTTCTAAACATTCTTTTATCTCTCTGAACATTTCTTATGCAAATACTGATTGATATCACCAACGCCGCAATCGTGTCTGATGTCGCTGAAGATGATTTGTTTGAAGGCATCAGCAACAGTATACAAATTGTGTTATAGTAGTGTGAAACCCACATTGTGGCATCCTTAACTTTGGAGGTTTTACTGAAAACATTTGTGCTATAATTTTCTAAATAACTACAATTGATACAGAAATGGAAGTTGTGAGAGAAAATAAGATGGACATTCTCTGTCCTGGAAAACACAATAAACCAAACTTTCAACATTGCTTTAGATTGTATTTTGATTTATGTGACATTACTTACATTGAATAGAATGTCCAGGCAGTTCTGCCCAATAAGCACGCCCAAGCACAAAGAGAACAATTAAGAGGTATTGAAACCTTGCTCTCTTCGATTCAGAATCATGTGATGCAGCAAAGCTTTAATGGCAAATCAGACAGTAATCTTCATAGCTGTTTCTACAGTGGTTTACCACATATCAGCATGCTTATTCTGATGTAATACCTCACTATCTGTTGTCACATTACATTCCTTAGAGACCTATTAGATAACAATATACAGATTTGTTTAACCAAAGCTTCAAAAATATTTTGTGCTGATTGTTCTCCAGCCTTGTTTGGGCACTTGCTTTTGACTACAGTAGCAAATCCCGGGGTGGGGACAATTATCTCATGATAGTGTCCTCAAGAACTTTCATTAGCAATGCATTAGCATAACCATCAATCTGTCTTACTGAATTCGTACACGGTTCTGTATCATTTCCGGAGTCAGCAGTAGTTGCTGAGCAACATGACGCAAAATCAACATTTTGTTTCTCATTAGGAATATAATAATAGGTGAGGACACCGTGATCTGTCCAAATGTGCTCTGTATCTTCTTAAGAGGTCTATGATTAGCTGGCCTTCTTCATGGATTCCTCCAGGAAGCATTTCCCTGAGGCTTAAGGCTAATGGCAACATTTGTTGACATCTTCAATTGTTTGATATGTATACTGTGATAAGATATCACTCTACAGATGAGGCATATTGGACAGGATTGAAAGCAGATATTAAGAGTCATTTCACTTCTTTTTGTATAAAGATCTTCACAACACATGGCATCACATCACAATGGACACTAATTAGTGAGCTTTGTGGTTCCTTCCAGTCAGCATTCTCTGGATGAACCTTTTTTTCAAACAAAATGACAACACATTTGCGCTTACATACCTTATAATGCTTGTACATGTTGGAGGGCCAGTTCCACCAGGGCCTTCCCCTGGCAGAACAATGGAGAGGTGTGGTGCAGTGGCCATGGCAGTTGACTTCGGAGCACAGGGTTCACAGTTCGATCCCTTGCTCTGGCGGCAGCTCAGCACCATGTGACTCTGGGCAATAGCTCACTTAATTTCCATGACGGCCCCCAGCGCCTTGAGACCCATAAGGGTGAGTAGTTTGCGCTTTACAAATACGGATTTATTTATTTAACAATGGGTGTTGGTTAACTGCTCTAGTTTGCCCCTTATTATTATTATTATTTTTGATTTATCAAGCGCAAACAAATCATCCCCAAGGGGATCTCTCAGCGCCACAATAAACAGGCAACAGAGATGGAAGGAGATACTTAATGATTGAACAGCCAGGTCTTGAGGAGTTTTCTGAACTGCGTGTGGTTGGTGCAGGAACGAATATGGGACAGCAGTTTGTTCCAGTGAAAGGGAGCCAAGTAAGAGAACGAGTGGCCGCCCACTCTGGTTTTATTTATCCTCATGGGGTAAAGTAACCGCTGGTCACTAAATCAAATTTGACAGGAAGGAATATAACGTTTTAGCTTCTTTTTTAAGTAACCTGGATCCTTCCCTTGTAGTAATTTAATGACCAGGCACAGAAGCTTAAACATTTCCCGTTTCCATATGGACAGCCAGTGAAGCAGCCACAAAAGGGGTTCAGATGGTGTCTGGGGGGGGCGATTTAGGGCTAGGCGAGCTGTAGTGTTCTGCACTACCTCCAGCCTTGAGAGCAGATTTTCTCTTATCCCTCCCAGTAGGAAATTGCCATAGTCCAATCTACTCACTAGTAGTGCCTGAATTCGAGATTTTCTTGCTGAGAGAGGAATCCACCGGAATACCGTTCTGAGCATTCACATCAGACCAAAACATATGCCTGAGAGGCTTTTCACAAGTTCATCCATGGAGAGCTTGTCATCCATAATGACTCTGAGACTTTTCACCCTTTTTGTTGTTGTAGGAGGTTGTACCCGTGCCCCTCTTATCCAGGGAAAAACTGCACAGGAGTCTTATGCTTGGAGGGATGAGAAGTAGTTTGTTATAATAAACAAATATTGGGGAGGGGGGTTTTAATTCTCAGGCGCGAATATAACAAATATTGTAATCTTCTCCTTTAAAGTCTCTGCTTTTGACCTCCTGATCCTTCCTGGTACTTCGGGCTGTGTCAGCTACAGATGAAGGGGGGTTCCTACAGGTCTTCTCTGCCTCTGGGGAGAGCAGGTGTCCATCTCCACAGGTAGGGAACCGGTAGGAAAATAAGAATAACAGAAGTGTCAGTTCTCCCTCCCGATATGAGGATAAATAATAGGGATGTGTGCTACCGTCACGGGGTCCTGAACTTGGGGTGTCTAAGTGAGGGAAGGTTTTGGTGTTTCTAACGTGCCATGCCCCTTATTCCCTCCCACAAACCCTGAAATAAAAAGGAGCCCGACACTTGCCTGAACCCACGGCCCTCCTGGGCCGTGGGGAGGAGAGTCACAGCCTCCGCTTCCCCTGTTGGTGTACCGGACTCGAGTGCGCTGCTCCTAGAGCTGTTATCCTCCTCCTCCTCCAGTTGGGACAGGTTCCGCCTTCCTGGTGCCTTCTCCTCTCCTGTGGTCTTCAATCCCGGACTTCTCCCTTAGTCTTCTTTTCCCGTGCTGTTCTCCTCTTCTGTGCTCTTTACCGGTCTCTCCTCCTCTGACGCGTTGAATACCCACCCTTCATTTTTATTTCCTCCCTCAGGACACCCATTTACCGGCTTGTGAGTCTCTGAGTGAGAAACTAGACTGCACAGTTCACTTCCAGTTTGGATCCCGCCGGCCGCCATGCTGGAGGGATCTGCATCTCCCGCTATGCTGGAGGGGTCCGCTTCATCTGGTGCAGATGGGGAACCTCAACAGAGGTTCACCCAGCTCAGCAGACCACATTTTGTTTGCCTTCTTGTTGTAAACCAACTCCTTGCATTTAGGGATCATAACGTTAGGGGGACTGAGGAGGTGGTTGGATACCCAATGAGTGGACCTCAGCATTTCCCATTTAAAGGAGGTGCCTTTTTAAGGCAGGCACCAGTATGCCTTCCTCTTTTGACTTCCTCATGACTACTCTAAGTACGGAGGCAAGCCTCCTGATTGGTATTTCTCATTCTTTTGTCCCTCTTGGCACTTCTGCTAATGTACAGTTGTGGCTGACCAAGTAATGTCTATTTCTACCACAATATGAAAGGAGTTCACAACCTGTAACCACATTTGGCACATTTCCCCGAAAGTGTGCTGTGACCGTGCATCATACACACCAAATTAGATAGCGATAACTTAAGATGGGCATTTGTTACTACCTTTTTACTGTCTTGTAACCCACAAGATAATATATCAATGCTGTGCAAATAATCAGCAAATACAGAGAAGCAGGTCTAGTATTCCATTCATGTCGCCAACTCTGCCTTTGCAGGGATGGTCAAGGATCCACTGAGCAAATCCCAGCTTATTCATATTATTGACACATTATTCATGTGATAAGTTGCAAGCAGCTCTTTTGTACAATACTGGCCTTATAAATCTAGTCTGCTCAAATACCTGACCAGACACTAAACACAACGTCTTGTGACATGGCTTGATGGTGCATCTGTCACAAAAAACTGTTCTCAACAACTGATTGCAAAACAATCATACCAGTACATTTTTAAAGTTCTCTATTTGTAAAAAAAAGTTTTGTTGAACACGTTGAGGTCACTGAGCGGTTGCTGATTCTTGTCTGTGTGTTTTAAGTATTATGCAACAATGCCAGCTATATTGAGCTTCATTTGTTGTTCGACTATACAGAAATAAAAAGAAGATACAAATAGTAAATATCTAACAGCAATCATAACATACATGCATGCCCTTTATCCAGAGGCCACACTCAAATGCCACAAAGGTTTGAGTCAATTAAAATTACTTAGGATGCTAAATGGTAGATCTCAATAATGTATTACATAAGAATAAAATATAAAATGCAAGAGTGGAAAAAATTTATATTTACAGAAGATACCATTGACAATATTCCTAGCCATCTATTATGTTAAGTAGAAAGCAAAAGGCTTTGGAAACTCTGTTGGACCTGGCCCTTTTTGCAGGATTTCCCCTAGATTTTTGCCTTATGTTATTGAACCTGTTTTTGTTGGCTTTTGGACTCTACACACTTTAGCACTGCTAACCAGTGCTAAGGGGATTGTGCTCTCTCCCTAAAACATTGTAAAATTGTCTTTCACCTAATTGCCATATTTCATTTACTTGTAAGTCTCTAGTAAACAGACCTACATGAACTCAAATCCTGTAAATGAAATGCTACTAGTGGGCCTGCAGCACTCATTCTGTCAACCACTAAAGTAGCCTTTTAGAACATGCCTCTGGTCTGCCACTACAGCCTGTTGTGCAGTTTTAAAATGTCATTTTGACCTGGCAAAATAAACCTTTTGCCAGGCCTCAAACCTCCTTTTTAAAACATATAAGTCACCACTAAGGTTGGCCCTAAAGGTTCATAGGGCAGGCTGCCTTGTATTTAAAAAGTAGGACATGTGGGTTTAGGTTTTACATTTCTTGGTAGTGAAAAACTCCTAAAATCGTTTTTCACTACTGTAAGCTCTATCGCTCCAATTGGCAATCATGGAGCTACCTTATTACATTTCATAAGTAATAACTTTTGATTGGGAGCAGATACAGAAATGCAGCTCAGACTCAAATGAATTGTAATTGTAATTCCTTTGTAATGGTTAAGTCAGATTTTATGTCACAACTATGAAAATGCCTCATTTGTAAGGTTGAAAAACAAAATGACAGCTGAGTTGCACTCTGGTAAACAAAAATGTAATACAGTGTAAACAGGAGAAATACATTAGATTTCTAAGGTTTGCACCCTCTGGGGAGACTCCCCCCAGCCACCCAATTCAAAGAGTAAGAGAAAACTCTGAACCATTTACATTCAAGTAATAAACAAGCTTAAATACTGTAAATTCAGAATTTAAACCAAGATCAACATTGCAATGTACAACAGTCTGTCATTGAATCATCACTGAAATGCTGAATGTAGCCCATTCATATTTTATTGTGCAAATGCAGGCACGTCATGGGGAAAGATTGTTCAACATGAGTTAGATGGTGATTGAGAAATTCCCACGTTGAGTAATCAATTCTCAATGCATTTCGGGTAGGAACTATTGCCCTTCGTCAGGGGAATCTAAACAAATAATTATTACAATGTGAATGCATTGTTCTGAACTTTACATAACAAAATGTTCAAGAAACGGGCAGTAAATTCCATGAGACGAACATCAAAGGATTAGATCAAAAGAAGTAACTCTTGCTGGAGATCATGAAAAATTACCAGATTGTCAACCCTACATGAGAAATCACGAAAGAAAGGTAGAAAACATAGGTCAGAGGCTGAGCCTTAATCAAACGCAAACCTTAGGTTGTGCAAAAATAGACCACTGGAAGCCTCGGGTTAAAAGAAAAGTGCACCCCCGGGAAGTGTTGGTGACTAAACTGATGTGCGTTTACAACATGCTCTGTCATAACATTAAAAACAAGGTACACCTCCGGGCAGTGTCAGTCCATAAATTGACATGCGTCTAAAACATGCTGTGCCATAACAAAGACAAAAAAAATGTAACATGACAGATACCTCCAAACGGCGCGGTCTGGGGACGAGCAGATGGCTGAAAATTGCCATAATCATAATGTACGTGCTTCCTATATTAAACAAAAGTAATGCAACCCCGTTAAAAAATAAATTAAGAAGTTGAAAAAGTGAAACACAAAGCGTGTGCTCAGGTTTACCGAAAATCTATGTGTAAGAGACTAGGTCACCCAATCTGGCACGTTCTCGAAAAGCAGGTGCTCATGTTTGTATGCAACCTGATACTAAAGTAAGGAGAGTAGGGAAGCCTCTCTGTGCTAAAACTGATGTGAGAACATAGTCAGCAATCAGTTGTGTTGTAAAAACAGGTGCTCATGGTTTCATGCAGCCCAAGACTAAAGTACGGAGAGAGAGGAAGCCTTCTCATGGTTTGAAAAAAATAGAAGAAAGACTATGGAAAGCTGCTGGGCATATTCAATAAAGTTGAAAGCAACAGGAAGTGTGTAAAAATATACAAGTCGAACAGTAAGTGACATGTTGATGACGTGACAGAGAACAATTACAAGACATGTAAAGCTCTGATGAACACCCCATGTTATAATCTTTGTAAACAAAACGATTGGAAACTGGACACAAAAATACAATGAAACATGGTACTCATGAAATGTAAATGCAGTGATTTGTAACATGATTGAACTCAGCAAGTTCCAAGAACAGTAAACAAAGAACAGTAAACAAAGTAAGGATCCCTGGGTGCAAAGTGAGCCTGATAAGTGTAGGACACAAGTAAACCCCTGTATACATTGGAGCAATGTACAGGACACAGAAACTCTGCTGGGGAAAAAATCTAAAAAGGTGAACAGTGGTTATTCTAACCAAAAGACATGGCATTGTGCATGTGAAAAACATACATTTGCAACTAGAAGAGAATAATACAAAATGTGAAATGCTGAAAATTAACCGATGATACAAAACAACAAAATCCTGCAGGGTGGGGAACAGTCCAAAATGAGAAGCAAATGTGTGTGCGGTCAAGATGGGCCTAAGTGCAAAAAAAAGTGGTAGAGAAGATTCGGGCTGAGAATCCGAAAGATGAATGGAAAAATGCCTATATGTTACAGAAAACAGGAAATTTTGAGCTTATCATTAAGGCCTCTAGGCATGAGAGTATCCAAGAAGTTTATCCATTAGGTTTCTAGTTGTGTCAAAAGCATAGACATGTCCCTGTCATCTTGAGTCTTCACCACTTCTAGAATAGTCCCTTAATTGAGCAATGGTGTGATGGTTTTCATTCCAATGTACTGCAAGCGAGGAGCTAGTGATTTTGTTTCTAATCTGTCTTTGGTGCTCAGCTGTGCATGTATATAGTATCCTCTCCGTTTACCCACATAGTATAGACCACATGGGCATCTAATCGCATAAATGTCATTTTGTCCAAAACCGTCTGCCGTGAAATTTACATAGATTTTTTTACCAGACCACAGATGAGATATGTTTTGACCAATTAACATGTTATTGCAGTGAGAGCAATTGAAACATTTAAGCATTCCTTTATGTTCCACTTCCGTGTCTGCGTTAGGCCTCAAGAGGATTTCTCTTAGATTATGCGATCACTTGTAAACAAAAATAGGAGGATCCGAAAAAATGCTTCAAAAATCAGGTTCGGATAGCAATAATTCCCATCGTTTCAAGATCAGATTTGAGGGAAGGTGATTGAGTGGAATAAGTGGACACAAAAACTTCTCTCTTGGCTGCCTCCTTGAACTGTCTCTTCAACAAATCTCCTATTTGCAAAGCTTGAACACGCTTTTCCACACCATCCACCACCTCAACAAGATAACATTGATCTAGAAATTTTTGTCTGGATTCACTCAGTGTAGTTTTGTATTGTGCCATATCTGAAGGGATCCGCTGGACTCTGAGAAATTGAGAGTAAGGAAGATGCTGCTTGAGGAACGGGGGATGGAAGCTGCTATACAGCAGGGAGTTATTGCGGTCAGTCGGTTTCTTGAACACAGAGGTCTTGATGTTGGTGCCTACAATATCAATGTTGTCCTCAAGATAAGAAATGCGTTGTTGATCAATACTGAATGTAAACTAGATCCTCTGGTTCCTGCTATTCAATTGCTGTATGAGTCTGCATGAGGGGCACATTTGGTGTCCCTGTGCATAGTCCAGTTCAAACCAGTCCTGGGAGCTGTTGGCTTCCGCTCTGGCCCAGAACTGGACAAAGGACATGGGAATAACCTCATGACTGTCCAGAGCCTCCCTGGGAGGGTCCCCTGAATCTTTCCAACCCTCTCCCGTGGGTACTTAAGGGCTTAACTGGCTTTAGGACCTCAGATTGGACGTAGACAAGATTCTGAATAAGAAACCACTTCACTTTGACCGTCTGGACACTCTAGACATCGCTGGACTTTGTTTGGGCCCAACTTCATCTCCCTCTCAGTCTGCTACGTCATCTGTACCATACAGGATCCATGTAGGACCTGTGGAACATCAAGGATAACCAAAGATATTCTCCCTTGGAGTGAAGAAGTCATTCCCCTGCATTCGTTAACACCTCAACACTGCTGACTGGTCTGCTGATCCCAAGCTCCTATGGACTCCGAAGGGTTCAGCAACACAGTAGGTGGGTTTCTATGTCCTTTGAAGCCCGAGCTGCTCTCTGACTGAGTTTGAGGCCAGTGTCCCTCGTGGGGGCTGCAATACCCGAACCACTGTGCACAAGGTGTATTTGCAAGTGCATGTGCTCATTGGAAATTCCTGAACAAGTGCATTGGGTTCTGAGTAGCCCCAACCTCTGGCACCATTTCTTGCCAAGACATTTTGAGTGCTCCGTGGGCTGTTGTTTGGTGAAATCGTTCAAGGTCCTCTTGTGACTCGTGATGGTTGTTTCCTGAGGTCCCAGCAATTCTACATCCTCTTGACCCTGTCTTGACTCGAGTCGTGGCTCTTATACCACTTATTTAGTGTATGGTTTGGTCCCCCCTTGGGGCCCACTGTGTATTAGTGTTATTTACTGTAATTACTTTGCTTAAGTATTGTGTGCTTTTTGATTATCTCCATGTATGAGATACTGTGTCATACTCGATAGTACTAATGAATACATATTTTTATAAGTACTGTGTGGTTCTCCTTTCATTTTGTCAATACTATAAGGTTGCATTCTGGTAAAACAACCTGCTTTACATTCCTTCAAGACTAAGCCTGAAGGCAGCTCTTCACAGCTACCACTTGAAAAGCTTTCTAAGGTTATCTTTGACCTCTTAAAACACCATAAGGGTTGTTTGAACTGGTGCAAAGTGCCCACTTTAATTAGTGGACAGCATATAACAGGCCAACTTCTGACACAAAGTACCAGCAACAACCATCTCTGATGCCTGACCAGGTCTTTACACTACAGTGGCAATGATCTTCAACTCTCTCCCTGCTCTTCACGGCTTCCTCCACCATGAACAGAACTCTTCACGCTGGACTTTCTTCCAGAAGGTAACTTTTTTCAATGGGACTAACCTGATCACTTTATCTGGCCAGTGCTCCATTTCTATTTCTATTTAGGGGGTTTTGTAGAGCGCTTGGTGACGCACAGCGGCGTGTCCCCGCGCTAATGAGCTAATGTCTACCAGACTGATAAATGCAGAAAATTACTGTGAAAATAGACCAGTCTTCAGCTTGGCTCTGAAGAGTGTTTCTGAGGGTTCTAGTCGCAGTGCCATTGGTAGCTTGTTCCATCTGGATGCTGCAAGGAGCCTAAAAGATCTTCCACCCATCCGGGCTCTGGACACCTTGGGAATTGACAGGAGTCCTGAACCGGAAGATCTCAGAGAGCGAGATGGCTCATAGGGTGTCAGCAATCCTTTCAAAGGGAGCGGAGCTCTCCCGTTGATGATCCGGTGGCACGTGCACAGGGCTTTGAATTCCACCCTGCTGCGAATCGGGAGCCAGTGCAGAGACCGGAGGGCTGCTGCGGAGCCCGCTCTTCTAGGTAGTCTAAGCACTAGCATTGTGGTTGGCCTAAACTTGTAACATTCCCCTAGTCTAGCACGACCAGATGAGTGTGAGCGGTGCTTTGTGCTTTTAGGTGCTATATCTACCTAAATATTTGAAACTGAATCTTTGACATTATGGGTGGTGGAAAAGACGACCATCAGATGGCAGCTGATGAGGGGCGCAGACTTGTCCAACAGGCAGAAGGAGAATTGTTAGAAGAAACTAGAAGTGGTTATAGCCCACTTCACATGTGCTTACAATGCCCACCCTTCCACTATCACCAAGCGCAGCCTTGAGAAGTTGCGCATAGACCTCAATACACTCATTACCTCCAAAGCCGAGTATGTGCTACAGAGTATAAAATACCGGCACTATGACCAGGGAGGAAAAGCCCGACGACTACTAGTGGCGCAGCTTAGGCAGAGTGAGGCAGGAATGGCTGGTGACCAGTCCACAGGAAATCACAGATACATTTGCATCTGCATCCTACTACAGGGTACTATACTACCTGTAAACTGTCCAGAGACCAAAATAGATATGCACCTTCCTGGATGGTATTTGCTTACCATGTCTCTCAGAGAATGGTAAATGCAAAAAGAACAATTGATGGACAGAATGCAGAACAATGTCATACATTTACCCCAGTACAGAGATCTGGGCCTAAATCCATCGTTTTTTTGCTCACTGTGCTGTTCCAGTTTGGATCCAGCCATATGCAAATCAGGCTTGACTCTGCGCCCAATGGGGACAGTCCAGCCCGAACTGCCAGGCCTGGTCTTCCCTGGACTGGAAACAAGCACCTTAGGATCTGTTTCAGGCTTTCAGCCCTCATCAGCCAGAATAGCTTGACTCTAGTGTCATAGGGAGCACAGGACCCACGTCTGGGCATACCCGTCCCACTCAAATGCAAAAAGAACAATTGATGGGCAGAATGCAGAACAATGTCATACATTCACCTCAGTACAGACATCTGGGCCTAAACCCATTGTTTTTCAGTTCGGGCTGGACTGTTCCCATGAGGCACAGGGTCAAGACTGATTTGCATATAGCTGGGTCTGAACTGAGGTGGCGAGGTGAGCTAAAGAATGATGATGGATTCAACCCAGATCTGTTACTGGGGGTGAGTCTGAAAAGTTTTGGCGCTCCGTCCATCATCTCCTTGTGTTTGCTTTGTTCGCCCTAAGTTGGCAGGGTATGCCCAGACGTGGGTCCCTTGCTCACTTTGCAACTGGATTCAAGCTAGCCTGGCTGATGAAGGGTGTTACCCAGAATCCGGTTTCAGGATGCTTGTTTTCAGTTCAGGGAAGACGTAGCATGGCAGTTCGGGCTGGACTGTTCCCATGAGGCACAGGGTCAAGACTGGTTTGCATATAGCTGGGTCTGAACCGAGGTGGCGTAGTGAGCTAAAGAATGATGGATTCAACCCAGATCTGTGACTGGAAGTGAGTGTCTGAAAAGTTTAAACGCTCCGTCCATCATCTCCTTGTGTTTGCTTTGTTCACCCGAAGTTGGCAGGGTATGCCCAGACGTGGGTCCCTTGCTCACTTTGCCACTCGATTCAAGCTAGCCTGGCTGATGAAGGGTGTTACCCAGAAATTGGTCCCAGGATGCTTGTTTCCGGTTCAGGAAAGACCTAACTTGGCAGTTTGGGCTGGACTGTTCCAATGAGGCAGAGGGTCAAGACTGATTTGCATATAGCTGGGTCCGAACTGAGGTGGCAAAGTGAGCAAAGGATTATGATGGATTCAACCCAGATCTGTGACTGGGGGTGAGTGTCTGAAAAGTTTCAGTGCTCCATCCATCATCTCCTTGTGTTTTATTTTTTCAGAGAATGGTAGACAGCTTCTTCAGGGTAAATCACCAAGGAGGAGATTGAGCAGGCCATCGCGGATCTACCCTATCACAAAGTCCTGGGTGAGGACAGCGTCCCAGCACAGATCTACAAATGGACAAACCGAGGTGGTGCATCTTCTCCATGAGGCCTTCACTGAGGCTGATCGCTTGGGCTTCTTGGGATTACTGTCCAACAGGGCACTGATTTCAATCCTCCCCAAATCAGGAAAGGGATCTCTCCACTGCAGTTATTGGCCGATATCCCTTCTCAATGGGAAGTTAAGATACTGGCACCTCATCCCCTCTCTAATTCACCATTTGCAAGTGGAATTTGTACCATCTTCACACATTAGCCCATGAGGTCTGGCTAGCAGCGGACCCTCCGGATAAGACCTTTACACTGTCATTGGATGCTGAGAAGGCATTTGACAAGACAGAAAGGGGACTGACTGCCTGTTTACAGTGCTATGGGAATTTGGCCTTGGTGAAGAGTTATTCTCCAGAGTTAGATGGCTCTATGGCTCCCCCTCAGTGCAGGTTAATTGTAGAGGCTTCTCTTCTGACCACTTCCCAGTCCACAGCAGTACCCGTTAGGGCTATCCACTCTCTCCCCTGCTATTTATCCTTGCAATGGAGCCTGTGGTGGTGTTCCTGCTTCAATCGGATTGGTTCATTGGTATTCCAATGCCCGGAGGTCCCTTGACAATGTATCTATAAGCAGACACCATCTTACTCACTCTATCAGCCTTACCCTCCTCCATCCCAGCGGTGTTGGAGACCAGTGATGGTTTTGCAGCAATATCTGGCTACAAGGTGAACTGGGGAAAGTGCGAGACTTTGCTGCTGTCGTGTATCACTACATGCACCGTCATCGCAAGTTACCCATTTCAGTGGAAGAATTTCCACCTCAGATATATGGGAATCTTCGTTAACCAAGTCCTCAAGCACATAGTGACGGATAACCTGGACCCACTTATAAAGCAAATGTAATTGGACTTGACAAAATGGTCCTACCTGAATTTTTCTCTCTGGGGTGGAGCCAAGCTTGTGAAAATGGTTACCCTCCCCTGATTCACATTCATGTTGGGCATGCTTCCCCAATTTAATACTCCTCTCAACCCTCCATCAGAAAGACCAGACCATTAAGGCCTTCATCTAGGATTCGCCTGGTAATTCAAAAAGCTTAATGCCCCTAGGTCAGAAGGGGACTGGGCCTTCATTCGTTGGAGCACTACTCTCTAGCACTACTTCTGGCTCAAATGGCATACATGCACTCCTGGGTCCAAGACTCCCCGTTATGGGTCGCAATCAAACACAGAGTCCAGGAGGTCTTGCTGGGTTTACAGGCCTTCTATCTTCCTGGCCTCACCACCTCTGGGTCCACCAAATGCATGCTGAAAGGCATGTATGCCACCTGGAATCGGGCTCATAAGCTCCCTTCAGTGGACGCGCATCTCCGTGAAAAAGTTCCCTTTTGGAACAATACTGGTATCTGCATGGAGGCCATGCTTGACTGGAGCCTCTGGTGCAGAGCTGGGATTCTGACTCTTACACACTCAATCTCTGCTGGTGAACTCAAGTCTTTGTGATGCTATGGGATGATTTTCACCTATTGCCTTCTCAACAATGACGCTACACACAACATTGCATGCTGAGCAAACTGGGTCTTCAACCTTGGACCATTGCCAGTTCAATGGTGCTCTCTTACCTTAACACTCGGGCTCAGTTTAAAAGCAGTATGTCCAGATTCTACAATCTCTTGATACACCAACTCTCCTCCCGGTCACAATTGGCTAGACTCATGACGACCTGGAAGGCTCGCCTGCAGGTGTAAAATTAAAAAAAGAATTGGGCAGAACACTTGGCGGCCCTGGAACTGGGAGTCCGGGAGGCACGGATGAAGCTGTCTTTTTAGGATCATTCAGGCTCGCACTGGCTTCAGGTTGCAGGGTTGCTCCCTCAGTCTGTCTGCTGGCAATGCGATCACGCGCCCTGTGATATTGTTCAGACCTTACTAGATTGTCCCGCCATTCGCCCCTTCTGGACAGTGATGAGGTGTACGCTTCGAAGTCTATGGATTTGTCTTCATCACTTCTGGACCCGCTAATTCTCCTCCATGACTTGTCAGACCTTTCAGAGCTTACCCGCCATGCCAGCCACCTGCTCATCACAGCCCTTACGGTGGCCAAGAGCTGTATTGTACAACACTGGTTTTCTCCCCAACTGCGACACATGAGAAATGGCTTGCAGAGATGTACAAGATCACATCCTATGAAAAGGTAATTTACAATTTAATGGACAAAGCAGATATTTTCATTCTCACATGGTCCCCCTTCTGCAGGATGTCCCCCTAATTCACCTTGATCGTACCTCATCCCCATCATTGTACCCCCTGCTCTTCCCCTGCATTACTATACTTGGACTTTGCCTGACCAGTCCTCCTCCCTGCCCTCTCTTCGCTGCTTTGTAGTTCATTCATCTCTCCCTTCATTTCATTCTGCTCTTCTTACCTTCCTTTCTCTTTTCTTTCCTCTTCCTATAGCTTATCCTCTCACCCCTCTCCCTTTCTTATATATTAGCATTGCTTGGTATTGGCGCATGTATCACAATCAACATTTGTATTTCAATATGAGTCCATGCTAGACTTGCATGTCACTGTATTTGCTGTTATTTTCCAGTACCTTATATATGCTGATAAAAATAAATGTTACAAAAAAAAGTAACTCCAGTTCTACTGATTGCATCTCGTCATTCTGGTCTAATTTTATTCATTAAAATTGACTCAATTATTCTGTTGTTTTGTGATTTTTCTTGTGTTGTGTTTTCATTTGATTGCTGATTGTGTGCTGCATGAATACTTTACACTTTGCCTCTCAATTAAGGCAGGCTGCTTTGTACCAAGCTACCAGAAGGTTAAGCACAGGTTTATTTAGTGACTTCGGTGGTTCACCCTGACAAGGATTGTGGTTGTTGCCTGAGTGGGGCTTCTATTCCCCCTCAACCAATAATTCATAGATCTTACAGACTTACAAATCAATCCAATCTCTGTCCTCCATCCCTCCTTCCCTTCATTTGTTTGTTTGCTCTTTGGTCTCTTTTTTATTTATTTCAGTTCCTCCTTCCTTCCTCCCTTAAAGCGTCTACAGATCCTTCTGCCCAATATTTTGCCTATGTGGTTCTGTTTCCTCTCTTACTTATTTTTCTACACAATCCGTTACTTTCTTCCAGTTTTCATTCCTTTCTTTCATCCTGCAATCCTTCCTTCCTTCCTCAATCCCTTTCTAACGTTCTCCCCTCCTCTGCCCCATTCCTTCGCACACTTCCTTACTTCCTTCCTTCTTTCCATTCCATCTTTCTCCCCTACTCCCTCTCGTTCCTGTTAATTTTACTTTCCTGTCACTTTTACTTGCTCTTTTTCGTTTCATAATTTGCCTACACTGTGTTTTTTCACTCTTCTTTACATAATTTATGCCTTCTCTTCCCTAAACTTTAACGTTATTGTTCCATTTAATTTCAGTTTCATCGCTCATTCTGCTCTGTCTTTTTTCCACTCTCCATCAGACTCTCAGGCTTCTTTTGCAGTCTTGTTGTTATAAATGTAATCTGTTGTTCAATCATCAGTCTCCCTCTCTCTTTCCCTAGTAATCCTTTAGCATCCTTTCCACACTCTCATGTTTCCACTTTTAAATGTTTTCATACATGCCAACATTTTAGGAGAGGGAGAGGGAGATGGGAGATTTAAAATACAAAATCGGGAGAGTGAAAATTCCCCATTGACTTCAATTGTAAAAAATGCAATTTCAGGCACGGAGACAGCTAAAATAATGCCATTTTTGGCTTGAAAAATCGGTAGTCTCCCGCCTGAATCAGGTCTATTGGCATTTATGTGTTTTGTTGACTCCCTCTTTCATTGTCTTTCTCTTTCTTCAATGTCTATCATCTAGGGCCGGTCTGGGAACAGCAACCAGCCCTGGCACATTGCCGCTCCACCGGCCCTGGGAGCTGAGGGGGGGGGGTTACTCTCAAGAAGCACCGCTTACACTTTTGTTACAGGGGGTCGATATTGCAGCGCTGCAAAACCGCACCCTGTGACAAAATAGCCCCCCACCCCTCCGGACCACCGAAGAAATGCCGATGCACCACTATGGCCAGTCCAGCAGGGCTATCATCCTCCCTTTCCATATATTGTCCTACTCCTCCTTCACTCTTAATAATCCTTGTATCACCCTCCACTCTTTTTTTTGTTGGGCATATTTCTATAACACAAACCGAACCAGCAACCAGCTCTGTACGGTAAGACAGTGGCGTAGCAAGGGTGCTATGGTCCTCAATATAAGTAAGGAATGTAGCCCTCTAGCGTTCTCTTGGGTGATAAAAGTGACACAAATAGACCCTCACCCTCAGAGGTCGCTCTGCTGCTGCACTAACAATGGATACACCCCTGCTGGCAGCACAAGGTACTGCATCAGGGTTCATATACATTCGAACCGACAGCAAACGGGCAGAACGGGCACACTCCTGTGTTTGTTTTGAAGGCCAAGGCCTTAACACGTGGACCGCGGCGCGAATTTCGCCACGGTGCTGGCATTCTAATCAGTGTGCGGGGTTTGGACTGCCCCCAGCTGTCCTGAGCACACGCTCACCGTCAAGTGGGACGGGGGATGGGGGACCTCCGCAGCACCGAAGGGGTTAAAGGCTGGGCAGGGCCACACGCATTAATGAGCTGTGTTTCTGCCCTTCAGGATATGAGTGTCTCTGCAGGGCCCCGAATTACTGTGACGTTGTCTATACTCACTCAATCACTCTCGTGGCACCGCGGTCACTTAGTGATAAGATGCCCATGCTGCAGCATTCAGAGAAACAGCCCTCTCCAAACAGAGCCTGTAAGTCCCGTTTCACTCACAGATAATATCGACTGTAACCATTTGCAATGGAATAGGTCTTACATTTACACGAGTTTAAGTAACTTAAACTCGCGAAAATGCGAGACCTATTGCATTGCAAATGCTTGTTTTTGTAGGCACTGGTGATTTGCCCAGAATCAAAGGATGTGGAGTAGACATCAAGGCTCGAACCTTGGTTTCCTAGCTCCAAAGTCGGCAGTCTAGCCGTGAGACCACATCCTCTTCACTCTTTCCATCAGTCTCACTCTCTCTCTTCCTGTTACTCTCTCTTTATCTCTGTTTCTCTCTAAGGGGCAGATGTATCATCATCCAGTTTGCGAATCTCAAATAGCGTTTTTTTAGAAATCGCCATTTGAGATTTGCAAATTGGTATGTATCTAGAAAATCGCCTTTTTTTTGCGATTTCTTAAAATTTCTTAATTGCGATTAGCAAATTGTGAATCGTAATTAAGGAATAATTTCCCATTCATTTCTATGGGCCAGGAGGCCCATAGCAGTAAATGTGAAGTTATTCTCAATTTGCGATTCGCAATTTGAGAATCGCAAATTGAGAATAATTTCAAGGGGGCAAGGGTGTCATAAGGACACCCTGATGCACCCCTGTAATTCACATTTGTGCGCATATGGCACACATACATGCCCGCGCCACATGACACCTTCACAAATGCAGAAAAGTGCTTTTGTGAAAGAAATCGCATATCTATTTTGGCGTTTGCAAACCCATTTGAGCTTCATACATCTGCCCCTAAGTTCGCTCACGATCTTTTGTTTCTCTGTCTACCTCTCCCTTGCCCTCTCTCTCGTAACTCATGTTACTTTCCCTTCTCTCCTCCTTTTTTACCTATATTTAATGCTGTCACTCTGTTCGTGTGTTTCTCCTTTTTCATTATTTCTCTTTCTTCTATTGTTCCACATTGTCTATTAGGCAGTGTTTTGTTGTGACCATCCCTTCCAATTACCCTTTATTTTACTTCTCATCGTTATGCCACTGTCTCTCTTGCTGCTCCTTTCCTTGCACGCAACTGGTATTTTTCTCTCACTTTCCCAGGCCTTTTTGTTGGCAAGATTTGCCTTCAAGCATACATAAATACGCCCTGACTGTCAATCAATGATCCAGAAACGTGAATAGTGAAATCAGTAGACTTACCGAGTTATCTGCATGGCAGACATGTCAGAATAGTGTTTGCAAACCTGACTTGTACATGCGAGGAGTATCCGAGCATGTCCGAGCCGGTTTCGTCTGCCTCAGGAGAGCAGTCAAGTGGCATAATCAATTCTTCCAGACTCCTATCTTTCAGCTGACGCCACGTCGTTCGTAGGCTACACACTCGCTGCTTTTTGAAGAATAACACACAGATATATTTTGGTGGTGCTACCCGATACCGAACAAAGATGGCAGCAGGCCGGTCTCGTTAGGAAGAGCCATTAGTTACTGAGTATCAGACGAATGCAAAACAATCACCGGCGACAAGTCCAACAACAAACAAGATTTACTATGGCTGTATCATTATATAAATAACAGTATGTTAAAGTCCACATTAGCCTGGTTGCAGCAGTGAAATACCGAAGTCACAATGTGTTTGTGCGGAAAAAAAATCACAGCGTGTCTGTGCAAAACTATTCTAATATTTAATGTATACATTTATGTATGAATAATATTTGCAGATCGTTTCAGGCATTTTTTTCGCTGCTCAGCAATTGGCAATGGTTGGAAGTTGTTGTAGATTACTTAAGCATAGATATGCTTTTCTGGCAACCATGACCATCAACCATTAGCGGATTGTTAACACATTAGGAAATCATTACATTTAATAAAAGAGCATTAAAAAAAAATCCATGCTGGTTGATGCAGAAAATGTTCTGCCTAGGCTGGGTTTCTTATGTGATTCAATGCCCATGCTCCACGTGCCGTAAGGTGTGTATCACGCCTTACATACTGTACCTCGCGTCCCCATCATGTTCAGTACACCCCTTAGGCAATACCATTAGTTCTGGATTTAGCATAAAGGTGTATGGTAATGTAAATCATTACAAGTTGATAGCGTAGGAATGGATATATATTTGTGTGGAAGAAAAGAACTGTAGAATAATATTGGTATAGGTTAAAAGGTCAGGTGACAATTGCACTTTCAAGACAGACCTAAAAATCCATGTTGGTTAATGACTTTTCCCATCTGTGCTGCTGCCAGAGAAAAACACTGTAAATGATCTAGTTATCTAAGACACTTTAATAGTATCACTATGTAATGTATGTGCCCCTCAAAAGTTTAATCTCAGGCAGCTACATAAATAAGCAAAATTATGACAGCTGCAAGGAGGGCAAGCACTTTTTTTTGTGGAAGCACATACATTCTGCCCAATCACAACATGTACTCAGGGTTCCTAACATGTGGGCGGAGCCAAAGCCTCTCTCTGGCTATTCTCACATAATTGTCTGGCGACTGCTGCGCTGCAAAGCCAGACCATAATAAAGGCTATCTACAAAGAGCACGTGAGTGATGGTGAGCTTTATATGCTGTACACCTTAACTGGTGAGTTGCAGGTTTTTTCTCATTCACCATGTCATAACAAACATTTAACTTTACTTTTTCTTAGTATTTCCGGTGATTTTCATGGGATTTTTATGACTGCATTCATCAGCTATGTGCCCATTCTGTGCTTTGCACAGTATTCAAACAGCCAATGTACCAAACAGCATACAGCCATTCACAACAGTTTTTGGTTGCAGTGCTTGCCCAATCTTCACTGTACTTAAGGGCATATTAACTAATATTTCACGTGCTGCAGTGAGGAAGGGAAGTTGCTGTGCAGCGTTTCATGAAAGGATATGGCACATTTGCGCTCTCTCCTAGTGCTGGTTTACTTGTGCCTACCTAGTACCAACGCAGGCATGCTTGCACCATGGGACAAGGGTGCCTGTGTTATAGGTAGGATTTTTTTTGCAGGAATGCATACCTTCCTGCACCAAACTAATCATTAGATGCATATTCGTCTTTCCTCTAAAAAATGTATGGAAAGAGAAACTTGAAAGGAGAAATGAAGAGATTTTTCCTTGTTATGCATCTCTTTGGTAATTGTGCCATTTGGCACAAACCCACATTTACTAACGTTAGTAAATCTGGGTTTGCTTCAAAATCCATGGATGGATGAACAGGAACACCCATGGTTTACCCAAGGAATGCCTCTGTGATGCAAGGTAATGCAAGGAGGCAGTGTTACATTGTGTTACTTTTTTGACTAAGCCACGCAAAGTTATACAAATCAAGCTTTTCATAGTTTACTTAATCCGGGAAGGCATTTTGCGGTGGAGCTGTGTAATGCAGACCTGATGCAAAATGTTAGTAAATCTAGGCCTTCATGTGTTGTCTGCCAAATTTCTTCAAACAATGCTAAAGTTATTCATGAATGAAAGTTAATCATGAATGAAAGCCTCTCATTTATCTTTGCTCTAACCATTCATAGATTTGCTCACACCTGATTATAACAGGAAGCTATGTCTGCTAATCATCTGCAAAAGTTTTTGTGAATTTATCAAATGGGAGCACATTTATTAACAAACAACACTTGTTTTATCCTCCCCCTAGAACTGACCATCTCAGCTTCAGAGTAATCTAAAAGTAGGCTAAGCATTCAAGGTCTCTGTCAAATTGTGGTCAGATCTAGCAAAGAGACACAACGTTATTAGTAAATCAAAAACGATTTTTTGACCTCCCCTTCAACATTGCTTTGCAGTTTTATCTACACAGAAACTGAACTGTGTGCATTGGATGTAACGGCTAAGAGCCAGCCACATTTGATATATACATATATCAAACTCTTCCGACCCAAAAATCCCAAAGAAAGGAACGGCACTCCTTGGAGCTTGGATATACATCTGAGGCTTATTCCAACATAGTTCAAAAAATCGATAGAAGAGCGTCTACGCATTTCAGCGTGGATCCTTTTTCACAACGCTGTTACAGAGTTAGTAAAGTAAATTTTATCATGGTAGTTAACAATAGACATAGAAAAGGGGGGCAAACAATGCATCAACTTGTCTTCCGATTGTAGCGGCCATCCTGTAATATGTTAATTCCACCAACATAAGTGTGTAAAATAATCATCACCTACTTCGGTACTGCAATATTAAATAAACAGCATTGCAATACATGGTCTTGAAACCAGAGCATTAATTACTCTTTAAGAAATATATTTACATCAAAAACAAATTAAATTGATTATTTCAAATGAAAACAATTACGACAGAGATCCCTCCATGTCACACTCTCCACCCTTACTACTTAATTGGTGACCATGTCAGCGTTTCACGAATTACTATATAATTATTTCATTATAATTATTTCCATATTGCCCCATTGGAATTTAACATATTTATGTATCACAATGAACTCATGTGTTCATTTTTCCTACATCATAATTTAGCACACCAAAAGTTTCAATATTGTATGAACATATCCAAACATTTGTGAAACACAGAAAACAGTTTGTTCCAAATATTCAAACTTAAAAAAAATAAGGATTACGCTATCTCACCTCTTTTGCATCACTCTCATTGAACGGGTGGTCCACACTCCAATCAGTCGGTTACATCTAGATCAGCTCTGAAAAATAAAATAAAAAAATATGTATAAGAAAATACAAAAATTACACCCATCCTCTACAAAACAACATCATCATTGTGTTATAACTGTGAAGTTTAAAAACAATTAAAAACATGTAGAAACAGGCTGATCTCTTAAATGTTCCTATAGGTAAGTGTTCATCTCCTCATCAACATTAAGGCCCATGGGTTCTCTTGTGCTCAGCCATAGAATGAAGTGGCATGCCTTCTATATGCAGACGACCTTGTGATACTTGATCAAACGGAGCTCGGGCTACAAAGGAAATTAAATGTTTTTAGAGAATATTGCGTGGCGAAGTTTTCAGTTGTAAACATGGATAAAACGTAGATTTTATGCTTTGGGAAAAGAGATAAAAATTTTAGTTGGTTTTTAGGACAAATGCAACTGGAGATTGTAAAAGAACATAAATATTTGGGTCTCTGGTTTTATAGTGCCCTAAAATGGTGTACCCACCTAGAAGCCCAAAAAGCAAAAGCCTTATCTTCACTTTGCGAGCTGAAAAAATGTAATAAGTAATACCAAGACATGTCCCACAGACCAATGCTAAAAGCATATGAAGCAATGATCCCCGCGTAGATATTGTATGGGGCAGAAGTCCTGTACCTTAGTGGTAATATCCTAAAAACCTTATTGTCTCTACCAAGCTCTGCAATGATCCAGGATGTAAGAATGGAGACAGGAACAACAGCATGGAACATTCAGATCCAAATGTCACTGTTAAGAATTTGGAAACGCCATGACTAAGGGGAAATGAAAAAGGTCTCACAATGGTGCAGGGAGGAGATTCAAAGTAGCAGCCTAAAGTGGGCTAGGGAAGCAAGAAAGAAACTCCTGACTATAGCGGAGAGATTAAAGTTGACACTGACCCAGCATTCACTGGAGATAGAATTTACTAAGTGTTCACTCAGACTCCAAGGTCAGGAACAGTCAAGGAAGAATGACTTGGAATATCTGAGTACGAAAAAATCAGTGCAAGGTATAAGAAACTCATGGGTAAAGGAATCATGGTACCCGTATTTGGACACCTTGCGGCACTATGGGCTTAGGTGCGAAATACTAAGAGTACAAATTGGTATTAACCCGTGGCTGATGGAGGGAAAAACAAAGACTGAAATGATACATGCTGATGGAATTTGTAAATGTGGGCTTGGAACTAAAAGTGATATTCTGCACATATTGGGTTTTGGCTTTGAGGAAATTGTTTTTACGCCCATTTTTTAAAATATGGAATTAGGTCCGGGCTCAAGCTATAGTTATGCTTATAGAAATGTCAAATCTTGACATTGCCATTGCATTGGTCAATTACATGAAACGCATAAAAAAGGTTTGTAGTGATAAACTGTAGGGGGGTTAGTAATTCTATTCCTCTTTCTAAGATTCCCTCACCAAGTTTACTCAAAATACCTTAGTCTAATGTACACACTATTGAACTGAGTCAAAATGTTGCTGCTACTGTGGAAAAAAATTGGTTATAGTACTTTTAATATGTATATAATTGATAATGTATTTTTAATGAATTTTACTGTAATCTATTTATCAAGATTAATATATATAATTGAATTTCTTTGGGTTAAAAGGTTGTTGTCATTGGGGAAAGGATGCGGATGCCGTACTTTTTATCATGAATATTACTGTAAGGAAGTTTTAATGAATTGAATTGCAATTAATTTTTTCTGATTTCCTGTTGTGTTTAAAGACTATGGTCTAAATAAACAAAGAGTTTCAGATTCATATAGTAACTACATTATTGCCCAATTGGACCGAGTAATAGCCAGTGCATTATCAGTTAATCCTGTGTTTATTTTTCCTATATCATAATTTAGTACATCAAAAGTTTCAATATTGTATGAACATATCCAAACATTAGCGAAACACAGAAAAAAGAAAATAGGGATTAAGCTATCTCAGCTCTTTTGCGTCACTGTCATTGAACTGGTAGTCCACACTCCAATGAGTCGGTTACATCAAGATCGGCCCTGAAAAATAAATTAAAAATATATATATAAGAAAATACAAAAATTGCACCCATCCTCTCCAAAACAACATCACCATTGTGTTATAACTGTGAAGTTTAAAAACAATTAAAAATGTAGAAACAGGCTGATTTCCTAAATGTTACTATAGGTAAGTGTGCATCTCCTCATCAATATTCACGCCCATGGGTTCTCTTGTGCTCAGCCATAGAATGTACCTACACTCTAACTGCCTGAGTGCCCTCTCTATATCACCATCTATAGGTGATTTCTCTATTTGATCAATCACTGTGTATATCAGGGATTTCAAATTGCAATCATGATGTTGCTTTAAGTGACGTGCCACAGGATAAGATTCATCTATGTTCTTAATTGCCCATATGTGTTGCAGAATTCTCTTGTGTACTTGTAGTATAGTGCTACCCACATACTTTTTTGTCAAAAGGACAGGCATAAACCACAAATTTAGACTTGCAATTAAGAGATTTGTTTATTATTATTCTCTCCCCTACATCTGTGTGAAAAGTCATAGTGTTCACCCCATGCATGCAGGCTTTGCACTTACAACAATTTCTGAATCCATTTGCTGTCTTTAACCACGTTCCATGATCAGTTATGTGATTATCGACTATAATATCTTTTATAGACCTGGATCTCCTGTAGGTGATGGCAGGTCTCTCTCCCACATCTCAACATATTGCTGGATCCTGTTTAACTAGATGCCAGTATTTGTGCATAATTTTCCTTACTTGATTATGTGCCATGCTGTGCATAGTTATAAACCTACATTCCTCCTTCCCTTGTTTAGTACTACTTTCCGTTGTGACTATCTTTCCTTCGTTTCTGCTTAGATTCTCAATTTCATTGGGTTGTTGATTGAACAACAGATCATTTATTGTTTGAGTATTTTTTCATGGTATCCCCTCACAGTTAACCTCTTAGTCACTTCTCTTTCTGTTTGGAGAAAATAATTTTGGGTACTGCATATCCTTTTTGCTCTTAACAATTCTCCATGAGGTATACTCCTTTTAAAGGCACCTGGATTTGAGCTGGTAGCATGTAGTGTTGAAATACCTGATGTTTCTTTCCTGTAGACCCTTCATGTTATTTTGTCCCCAATGACTTCTAACCTAATCTCCTGAAGGTCAAAGCACTTGTCACTCAAACGGCTGGTGAAAGAAAATTTCAAATTACTTTTATTGATCTGTGTAACAAATTCAGTAACTGATCGTTGGTCACCCTTCCACAGTATAAACAGATTGTCTATATATCTGAGCCAAATGATAATATTTGGTGGCCAGTCATGTGGCCCTGAAATGTGAAGCACCAGCTCCTCCCACCAGCCCATATGTAGGTTTGCATAGCTGGGGGCGAAGCAGGTGCCCATTGTAGTCCCTTATAGCTGTTGAAACAGTTAGTTCTTGAAGAGGAACACATTACTTTTCAGACACCACTCAATCATGCTTAACAGCATCTCATTATGTTTCAGGTACTGGATTGGTCGTGTTTTTAGAAAATATCATACCGCATTCATCCCATCTATCTGTCGTATACCAGTGTAGAGCGAGTTCACATCTAAACAACCCATCAAGAAGTCAGGTTCCCAGTGTATGTCAAAGATGTGTCTCAAGAAGTCTGTACTTTCTCTAATGTGTGAAGGTAAATCACGTACATAAGGTTGCAAGAAATAGTCCTCATACTTTGATACATTTTCCCAAAAGCTACAATTAGCTGAAATAATCTGTCTCCCTGGGGGGCATTCCATGTTTTTGTGTACCATAGGTAAAAGATACAAAATTGGCAATCTAGGATGTTTGATATGTAGGAAATTAAACTCATCAACACTTATAATGTTTAACTCCCTCCATCCTCTCAAATCTTTGTGGACCCTTTGTTTCAAATCATCGTACTCTCTTCTAGCGATTTTACAATAGCACTGTTTGTCACTTAGTTGGTTTTATGCTTCAGACAAATACATCTCTTTTGACCAAATCACTATATTACCACCCTTATCTGAGGCATCTATGACATATTAATCACTGTTAGACCATTTAGCCAATACATGTTTGAATTTTAAATTCCATATTGAATTAAACTTGATCCTTGGATTTCTCTGATTCCTTAATTTTTTAAGGTGTTGAGTTACACTCTCACAAAAGACATCTAATTTGTCATGTGGCATAGAGGGGTTGAAACATGACTTAGATTTGAATGGGGTGGCAGTTATTTTGCTACAGTATAAATCCAATGGAAGCGTATCTCCTATGGATATCGTCTGCTATTCTCTGCTTTCTTGTTCTAAATCAGTCAAATCCCTCAAGAGGTCTGCATTGGCTACTGTTAGGGTGCTGTGGGTAGGTGTCATTGTAGGGTTGTTGCTTGATTTTTGCCTCACTTTAAAGCATTTTTTTAACTTTAGTTTTCTTGTGAATGGATACATATCAATACGACTTTGTTCATAGTTAAAGGAGGCATCAGGACAATAAGACAAGCCTAATCCAAGTACTGCTCTATCAGTTAGACTCTCATTTGAAACATGAATTGCCATGTTAGAGTCCGCTACTTCTTGCTGTGACTCTTTGTTAGTACTCCGGTTCTACTTCCATTTTCTTTTCTCTTGCCCCCGCACCTCTGCCTCCTCTTCCTCTTTTTCTTCGGTTTTGTGGTCTGTGGTTTTTTAGTCTGCCCAGAAGTAAAAAACAAAATTCATCATAAACTGAAGCTGTAGGGCAACTTTTATCTGACATGGAGTCACGATCCGATTCACATCCAGTATTTCATGCCTGATATTATGACATTTCCTCAAGAAGTTGTAAATTCTACCTTGTTCATAATCTTTGCGATCTCTTAGGAAATTGTGTGCCTTCCTTGTATAATGATTACCTCATATTTCTTCATTCTTGGCTTCATTTCTTTTTCAAATTTTTTCACAAGTTTCTTATAATTTAATCTATGTAGTTGTTCTGTCAGTTCCTTGATGGCTTTCATGATATTTTCCCTATTGATGGCAGCGTATTTCACAAGCAAGGTAATCATGCTCCGTGAACTCTCCGCATTAAGTTCTGCCCATTCTTTTATAAGGTCCGGATGTGGGTTTTTGTAAGTGGGGGTGATCATGATGCGTATGCCCCTTGGCACTCTTCCCAATTCTAAGTATCTTTTTAGTGACTGACCCTCCCACCATTTGGAGATTTCCGTTTTTGTTAGTCTTTCAAGTTTTGTGGTGATAGATTGAAAAGAAATGTGATCTGTACTATTTTATTAAATAGACGTGGATGCTTCTCCCCTATTTGTATTGGAGTCACTGAATACACCTTCATATATATGAAATATGGAAAAATTATGAGCAAATGAAAATTGTATTGCCATCCTCCACTACCTTTGACCTTACTTAATGGACTGGCACATAAATTGATAATAGAAAACAAATATTTCCTAGATTCTGTAAACATTTGATCCAGTTCATCATACAGTTGCAATGTTATTAGCATAATAACACTTTTTTGTCCCCCTATAATTCAAGCCCCCCCCATTGATGGATCTGCATGAATTTGAAATAGCAAGAACAATTGTAACATAATCATGGTTAGATTTACATGTCACACAAAGCAACAGAGCAACTAGAGTTGATGGGCCGTGCTGTGTGAGAGAGTAGGACAGCACAACATCTACTATGTTGCTGCCGTCTTCTCGACTACCGGGGCACAATTTGGCTGCCTATGTCACTCATTCACCTTTGCAGCATAGTACCAAGACATGTGCATGATGTCTAGCATAGGCATTGGCCTTGGAGGGTGTCCCTTGAGTGCAAAATACTATGATGATCCATTCTTTAAAGCTTTACTACTTTTTATGCGTGACATACAATGCGGAACAAATACATCGTTTGAAAACGTTGGAGAAAAAAAAAACCCAAGTAAATGTCTGTGTTAAGGAGGCAATATTTTTTGGTGTTAATCCTTCTCTACAAATGTTAGTAAATAGGAGTTCCCATCTGAAACCATTGGTGGTACTGTGGGAATTCCCATGTACCACCAAAGAGGTGTAGCATTAGCACAATGTAGTGCAAAGTTGTGCTTTGTGCTGCCTTTCTTAATGCTTAAGTAAAGTTTTGCTCTAAAAAGCAAATAACTAATCAATGCTTCACACCAGTTTGTGTTTCTTTTGGTGAATTTGCATTGGTGAAAAGTGTTGATAAAATCTATTCCTTTGTGTCTTGAAAATGTTACACAAATTCATCAAACATTGCAAAAGCTATAAACAAATCACCAAATGATTCTCAACTAACAAGATATATTAAAATGTTAACAAAGTGGTAATGAATAAGTGTTAATCCTTTCAGTGGTTTTGTCTGTAGTTGTGAGCAGAATTGCCCATGGGATATACAATGAAAAAGCACATCTTTTCCAATCCTTCAAACTTACATGTGCACAAAAATTAGTAATTGGTATCTCAGATGTGTAAGCTAAGCGAACTCCAAATTTAGTGCATGCCCCTCCATTGGGACAAAAGTTATAAGAAAATCTAAAATGCCTTTACAGTGGAAAGTGTGGCTAAACCATGACCACTCAGTGGTATTTGAATGCCTTTATTTTACGGAATACTGTGTTACAAAAACTCATATTACCCACGGAATCCTACATTTGAAAAATATTTTCATAGTCCCCTGTAAAATATGTAATTGCTCATCTTAATGCCAGCCACCCAACCGGTGTATTAAGTTTTACCACTGGCAGGGTTACTAGGATTATGTTGCGTGGAGAACCAAATTACCCTGCAATGATATCAAAATTACATGGCAAACAATGTAAATTATGTAGCACATTCTCTAACAGTAGTATATTCATCCACTTGAGCGAGAAAATAATTTTTGATGAAATCTGCAAACTATGCTATTTACGTGTCAAGTGTGATAAACCTATGAAATATGCAGTACACACTGCAGCCACAGAATAGCATAATTTCACTGGCCCTCACAATTTCGCATAGTTATATTAACAAGTTAATCCTGAATGGTAAACAAAACCTTCACAGTCTAATTCCAGTTAATGCTTGTTCTTAGTTTCACTTTGAAGAAAACATCTTGTTCAAGCTAACTACCTCCAAATGAATATGTAATATAAATAATATACATAATGAGTAATGTGGTTCTTTGTTCCCATTCAAATCTACTATGCACTGCTAACCTTTCATATTACATCACTTATACCATCTGAAATTGTAGCATTTATAACACAACTTATGACGTCTCAAATCCCATCATTGTTGAGAACACACCTCATGGTATATTGGTGAGTTATAGTTATTGTTGTGTGAGCTGAAAACAGTGTTATGGGGGAGCGCTACTTATAATAATGTGAAGGTGTTGCATAGATGATAAATTTATGATATAACTCTAACTTTAAATTTTTATGTTTTGTGATTGGTGTGTATAGAGAGATGAAATAAAGATATAGTAAGTTAAATGTGGTGCATACATTAGAAATTTAAGATAAAACTATAACTTTCAAATTTTTTATGTTTGTGTCATTTAAGTTTGGTTGGTATAGAAATAATCAATAAAGGTTTGCAAACTAGAGTGTAATCTAGAGTTGTGTCAAGTCAACCAAAGAAAACCCTTCTTTCTCCTAATGGAGAGTGGAGAGAT
This sequence comes from Lissotriton helveticus, assembly GCF_964261635.1. Taxonomy (NCBI): domain Eukaryota; kingdom Metazoa; phylum Chordata; class Amphibia; order Caudata; family Salamandridae; genus Lissotriton; species Lissotriton helveticus. The sequence goes on along the minus strand of NC_136059.1, from coordinate 1,272,371,017 downwards.
AAGGCTATGAAAAGTTGAGAGTGAAACACAATGAAGAGGTGAAAGAGAATGATCGATGATGAAAATATGATATTGGTTGGTCATGGGAACTCATTCCTTTTCTTCCATGCTGCACTGTCATGGAAACTGTTAGCATACTATATGAGTAGACAACAATGGGGGTCAATGACCATAGCTACTCTATCTCACAGTTGTGGTACTTTTTGACTATTTGAACATTTAAGTCTTCTCAACCAACATGTTTGGTGAATAATTTATTTTGGCCTGCGACCCTCTTCACGGTCACATTCCAAAAAATCTGTTCTCCTAACAGTACTACACAAGACATATAAGAGACAGTGATTGAAAGCTACTTAAAAAGAGGACAGAAGAAATCTACAAACAGGATAAAGCTAGCTGCGGAAACAGGAAATATAGAAAACACCAGGTAATTCAGGGTTAACAAAATTAGGTAAGGGATTTAAAAAAGTAGATAGTGTAAAATACACACTGCCATAATTTCACAAGTGGGAAGAGGTAAAAGTAAGAGATAATAACAAAAAGGACTTGTGCCAGCAGAACCATCTGTCTTGGTGCTGTTGGAGAAGGTGGTGGTGGTGGTAGTCCGATCAACAGTGGCACTCATGGTGGCAGCCATTTGTCCCTCAGCTGACTGCTTGCCCTTAGGTGCTTATGAAAGGAATAAAAAAGGTAAACAAATTATTACTGGTACACACTTTATTTTGACAGGCATGGCATTGTACTTTTATAAATCAGATAGCCTAATCTTAGTTTCCTAACCTTGATATACATTTTGAACTCATTCATTGCAGCAAATGCTCTTTCCTTCTCCACACCCTATAATGGGTCAAGTCAGTCTCCCATTGAAGACTGCGCATGAGGGAGATTGGGACTGTATGAACTACTTAAAGGCACACTGAAAAACCTCAAACCCCCTGATATACTACTATCCTAATAGTGACAGGAGTCGGCACCCCTTCTTTAATCTAAACAAATGAACATCTGGCTAGCTCACCCTTTAAATATATCCAGGCAGTTTCATTCACTGACACAGGCTGACACAATTCACCACTACACCCAGGGCCCAGATGTTTCAATGGTTTATGTTGTGCTTGCCTCTAAGGATTGTGTTTGTGGAGGGAGGTGTCCCCTTCTGCAAAAAAAATCCAGGGTTCTGTACAATGTGACACCCTTGCTCCATGACACAATGATGACTACGATGTTGACAGTAGGCAGCACTTGGTGCACCAGTGTAGGGAGAGAGCAGGAATGCAACACTTTGTAATAAGCAACTTGCTTTTCTGCCCTCTTTCTTTGACACAAGTCGGCAAGTTGTCTTGCTACCCTGCACAGTGTGAAATTTTGATAACTCTGAGCCTCGATCCATTCAGCAAAGCGCATAGGTAAACCCCAGCATATTACATCACTTGGCCACTTCCTTTAGAAAAAAACTGCAAGCAACTCCATACTATCACTATAAAACACTTGCCTGAGCATGGTATCTCGCTCAAAAATAAAATGTCCTTCTTGCAACAGAGGACAAATTTGCCCTTCTCTAGCTATCTATTATATATTTATATAATTGTACACATATTTATGAATATATATATTTATTTACATATTTACAGGTTATGGCGACATAATAGTTAGGAAATAGAATTAAAAAAGCAATTCACTAAAAAACAAAGGTTACAGGAACATTATAGTTAGGTTCAGATTTTCCTCACATATAACTATAGAAATTTAGCAGTTATAGTTATTGTTATCCCAAAAAATGATAGCTTGTGCCCTAAGTTAACTAGAGCACCCCCCGGTCATGTAGGAAGGTATAGTAAGGACCTAGTTTCCATACGAAGATTTTTTTTTTTGTTTGCTAATATTCGCCGAATCTTCATGACATTTTCAGAACTAGTTTGCCACTCACTTCAGCAGCTGTCTGGAAAGTTTCAGGGTGATTCGTCAAGCAGGTGTAGAGAAAAAAGGGGTGCCTAAACCCATCTTTCCCCATCCAATTTCCCATATGGAATTTAGGCATGACTGTAACCCAATCCACTGAATGCAATTACACCAAATTTGGCAGAAATGTAGATATTGGTCCACAAAGAATTTTGTGTAAATTTGGTGTAAATCTATTCAGAAGGTTTGGAGTCATTAAAGAAAAAAAAGTATATATGTATAGGGATGTGGATGCTCTGCGGATGGAACAGATGTCATGATGAAATCTGATTGGCTGCCACCACTTCATACAGAAAGTGGTGACAGCCATCTTTGGTCTTTGGTCTCGAGAATACCCGTACCCCTAAGGCCTGGTGTTGGGGTCCCACAGAGACCCCATCTGTGGCCAAAAATGTTTTTTTTTAATTTTACCGCAAATTGACAGAAGATCCATTAATCCGCAGTAAAATTCTAAAAAACAAGTATGGGATCCCGGGCCCCTCTCTTGGGCAAATTACTACCCAGGGACTCCATCCCCATGGTCCAGCCTTACAGAATAACTGGGAGGTGGGCACACAGCCCTCCTCCCGGGCCGATTGCAGCCCCACGGACCCCATCCCCAAGCTGATATTGATAAAGGGAGGTGTCACAGACCATGCCATGAGTGATGCACTATGTGAGGTCATAAGCAGTGCATTCAGGGGGCATAAGTTATAGTTAACTAAGGTAACTATAACCAATGAATTTCTATGGTTTTGTAAGTATCTGAGACTAACTATAACATGACTGTAACCTTTGGGTTTTTTCAGTACATTTCTATGTTTTTTTCAGAAAATCTATTTCCTAACCATAATGTCCCTGTAACCTTTCTTTTTTATAGTGAAATTCAGAGTTTAAAAAAAATTCTATTTCCTAACTATAACGTCCCCGTACTTTGTCTTTTTTTAGTGAAGTTCAAAGGTTTTTTTCAAATTCTATTTCAATAGTATTATGCTCCTGTAATGTTCAATTATCTGAGTTCATTTCTAAGGTTTATTTTCAATGCTAAGAATATTACAATTTATTTGCATTTTTAATTTAGTTTTTTTGTTAACCGCAGACATTTGTTCTTATAAATATACATTGTATATATTTTAAAAGGTACAAATTACATAATACTTAATGTACTATATATAATGTTTCCGTAAAATGTAATTAAACAATCTTTATTTTTTTTAATGAATTTTTGGTTCTGCAGTTCCTCTGCAGGTCTAAAAACATAGATGGCACCTGAAGTACTCTATGGGGTTTAATTCCAATCATGTGGTTGGAATGAATATGCGAAGTAGGATTAATGGATTCACAGAAAATTGTAAAGATTATTTCACATATGCACCTCTGTCTATTTTCATTGATGACATCAGTGTGAACATATTTTCAAGTACATATATAGGGCCCCCTATATCTGTTTTTCAAGAAAGATTTTTATTTTCAGAGTTTTATGATTCCCTGAATCTACAGACCATATTTGTGAATTCACTCGATGACATACCCAAACCTTGTCTTGATTGGGTACGGGAAACAACGTTTACAACGCAACTTTTACAACGCACTACCATTACAACGAAACTTTTAAAACGCAAAAACTATTACAACGCATACTTTTACAACGCATGTTTTTACAACGCAGATACTTTTACAACGCATACCATTACAACGTAAGTATTGGTAAGTATAAGGGGTATTTTTAGGGTTCAGGGTCAGTTTTTGGTTTTTGGGTAAAGGGGTATTTTTAGGGTTCAGGGTCAGTTTTTAGTTTTTGGGTAAAGGGTTTTTTTTAGGGTTCAGGGTCAGTTTTGGGTTTTTGGGGTACAGGGGTATTTTTAGGGTTCAGGGTCAGTTTTTAGTTTTTGGGTAAAGGGTTTTTTTTAGGGTTCAGGGTCAGTTTTGGGTTTTTGCGGTACAGGGGTATTTTTAGGGTTCAGGGTCAGTTTTTAGTTTTTAGGTAAAGGGTTTTTTTAGGGTTCAGGGTCAGTTTTGAGTTTTTGGGATAAAATTAAATTATATTATATTATTTTTAATTAATTTACATAAAAAAAATTATTATATACTTACCAATACTTACGTTGTAATGGTATGCGTTGTAAAAGTATCTGCGTTGTAAAAACATGCGTTGTAAATGTATGCGTTGTAAAAGTTTTAGCGTTGTAAAAATTTCGTTGTAATGGTAGTGCGTTGTAAAAGTTGCGTTGTAACGTCATACATCCTTGGGTACATTAGTACCACACCCATGTACACGTAAAACCACAACCAAAAACTGTAATTTCTCCTAGTGAACACTGTAGAAAGGGGATTGGGAACCAAGAGTACTCTACTTTCATACAATAGCTGAATCTTCATCTTCTGTTGTTCTGATTAACAACCAGAACCTATAGAGGGTGAGGTGGAAGATACACCACCTCCAAGAAAGCAAAGTAATGTCAGAAAGCATTTTTCAATTCCTTCAGGGAAAGAAGGTTATGCCTAGATATGTGCAGTGTAGTTTTTGAGTCAAGCCGTTATCCAGGTTCACTGCAAAGAGTTATTCACATAGAACAAGTTCCATGTGGAAGCACTAAAACAATTCCTGAAGGCGTCTACAACCGGATGAAGCAGGAGAAAGCAGGTGCAACAACGCAGTCCACCTCTACAGCACCCTTGGGAGAACCATCATCAGCTGTAGTCATTACAATACCGGCTGCCTGCGAAAAATTTAGTGAGATGGTTGCTCACTGTGCAAAATGTCACATGCTTGACACTGTAAAAATGTCTTCTGTGTGTGCATTCATGGATACAGTGAAGAAGCATCGCTGTTAGGTTTAGTTTCTTTGCTTCCAGTTACCAAATAATGGGGCCTATTACGATTGCGGGTTTCCCGCATCCTCCGGGCCGGCGGAAGCCACCGTCGGCCTGGAGGAAGCGGGAAAACCACCGTGGAGCCTAGAAAGACCCACTGCCAAATTAGGATGGCTGGTGGGTCTTGCAATCAGTCCGCAGCTTTTCCGCCGCGGTCGCCTTCCGACCGCGGCGGAAAAGCTTTAACATGGCTGGCAGTATCTATCAGACACCGCCAGCCATATTAGGATGGTGTAGAATGTATGCTCTTCCACGGCGGCTTTTCTGCCGTGGAAAAGCATAAGGACCTTCATTTTGGGGGCCCGTTGAGGGCCCCCTGGGTGAAGGGGGTGGGGGGTGCACATGGGGGGTACCTATGGTACCCCCCTGCATTTGCGTGAACAAAGCAGCAGGAACCGCGCGGTGCCTGCCACTTTGTGCACGTAAATGCCGTGCATGCATTTTTAACATTGCGGCGGGTGCAGCTTGAAGCTGCACCCGCCGCAATGTTAAAGATAGAGGATGTGACCGCCACCCTGGCGGTCACATCCTAATCTGCATGGAGGGAACGCCGCAGCCCATGCGGACATTCCCTCCTACTCTGGGGTCGCGGACGGACTCAAGTCCGTCCGCGATCGTAATCGACCACAATGTTTTTTGAAGTCTGAAGCAAGTTACTTCTTTGCATTTTCCTATACTTACCCTTTTACTACCCTGTCCACTTTTTGTTAAAAAAAAGCAAGAAAAACCCCCCTGAAAAAAACCTTCTACAACAAACAGTTCTTTTTTAGAACCACTAACTGGTATAATAAAGAACTAACATTGTTTTGTAATGTGTCAGTGACTGTATCCGTGTGAGACTGGGTGTATCAATGGTTGTATCGGTATGTGCCTGGGTGTGTCAGTAGCTGTGTCAGTGTGTTCATAAATGTATTAGTCTATGTATGGGAGTGTGACTGGGTGGGTCAGTGCCTGTATCAGTGTTTGCCTGAGTATCTAAGTGGCTCTATTGATGTGTGAGTGGGTGTGTTATTGGGTGTATGAGTGTTTGAATGTGTGTGTCAGTGGCTGTATCAGTGTGTGTCTCTGTGTGTCTATCATAAAAAGTATACCTCACCTGTGTGATGGGATATAAATTCGATAAACACATATTATTGGCCTAGTATATACAATATAGCCGTATAACCGTATGTTAGCATTACATCATTTCGTTGTATTGTTGTAGTAAGAAATTATTCCCTTTTATTTCACCTAAACCTATTGATATGACCGGAGCCATTTTGTTTCGTTTCTCTATGTGCAAGTACTGTTTCCCTGAAATCACGTGATTAAGCTTTCTGTATGAAACCACGATGGTTGATTTGGCTGTCGCTGCCTCTTGCTAGTTTGTAGCTCAGGGAAATCCAAGGTCACACCTGCCCTTCTTGTAGGATGCGCACATTCTAGCAGATCCCGTTCCTGTACTCCCCGAGCTACAGATAGAAAAGGAGGCACCTTACTGACCTGCCCCCGGAATAGCTTGGGCCTAGCTACTAGCAATCAATTGTGCCTAATATGGGTTTTCCAGCTGGCTCCCTGACAACTTCTATTTCTCCAAGTAAGGTGCCATCTTGGGGTGTGCGAAACGTATATATGCTTTGTATCATTTGTATGTAGTCAGTCTCCTCTGCGCACCTCTGAGGGTCGTGTAGACTGAGGCTCCCCTGTCAAGGCTTGTATTTGCTGAATAAATGATTGAACCTACTCCATTGCCGACTGAATTCTTATTTATGATTATGGTATATGGGCTATTGGTGAGTATGGTCCATTAGTATAATATTTGATTCCTTCAGTTGATGACTCCGCCAGGACTCCGCGATAGGGTCGTCCCCTCCTGTAAGCAGGAATGAAGGGACAAGGAGGAGATCTGGCCGAGTGGGTGGACCGAAAGAGGATCCTGATTTGAAACACCCGTTTGTGGTACGAAAACAAGCAACTCCACTCTCGAGCCCAGTATCCCTCCCAGCTGTTGAAGACCCTACGCCGGAGTCCTACGGGCTTAACCCGAGAGAAGAACAGACTGTGTCGGTCTGTTTAGGTGTCCGCAGTGGAGAATTCACAATCGACCTGAGTGCACCAGGTGAGTGACCTCTTGATTGGATTGGATGAGGAACACTTGGAAGAAGTGTTTCCCTTGGTAACAGTTAACTGTTTTTGCTGGTGGCCGGGGAAGCCGGATCACAAGGGAATTTGGGTTTCTGACATTGCAGCGGAGTGGCTGGACCAGTAGATACCTCACGGACTTGTTTGGTGAAAACTTGAGACCATACCTGGTGCCTTAGCGGAGTACGAAGTTACTCGCTCGGCCGAATCCTCTTCGGGAAAGCCCTGGGAGCAACTGGGTAAGCTAGGGTTCTGGAGCTACGTGCCCAGATGCCCGACCCAACCAGAACAGGACCATGGGATGGCCTGTAAGAGGGTTCGCGGTTTGGCTGCCAGGTGATCTCAGAACAGTCTAGTGACTGTTTCTTTCTGTTGTTGAATTTTGTTGGTCCGGAATTCTTTTGAATCGATTCGCCGAACAAGAGTCAACGGGCTCTGTTCATTTTTTGAAGACGTCATTTGCATAGAATAAGCACTGAGGAGTTATTGCCTTGCACTGTTTTACAGCACTTTATTGTAACGATTGGAAAAAAATGAGAGAGTGAGTGATGAGAAGGACGCGTCCGAATGTGAATGGGTTTCTGAAGTCTGTGAATAGAATCATGTGAATATTATAATGCCTTGTTTTAGCAAAATATGTTTTGGGTGCTGCTGTCGGCAAAGTACACAGCTCGAAGAAAGACAGCCTGCCCCTCCCGAGGGCAGTCCCAGTTTCGATATGTACGTCAAACATGGTCTGCAGCCAATTTTATTTAATACGCTTTGGCACAAGTATACGAAGGATAATTCTGATTTACAATGGCCTCTAAAGGGGTCATTTGATGAGAAAAAGATTAATTACATACAAAATAAACTGTTTATGAAGAAAAGCCGTCAGTCGATGTTTGATTCCTTGAAACTATGGTTAAAGGAGGCAAAACGACGACGGATTAGAGAAGAGAAGTTGGGAAAGCTCAAATCAGGACAGACGGTCACCCAGAAGGCCGTAGCTTACGATAAAGGGAACGTGGAAGAGAACATTGTACGTATGAATAAACAGTTCCGTTTAGAAACTGACAAAAGTTATGTGGCTCGACCAGATACTGGAGACGAGTTAGAAGACTTATTGGAAGCCCGACCACCTCCCCCTTATGCTCCGCAGGGCTTATACCCAGCTGTGCCTTTGGTACGAGCCGACCAACTGGGAGCAGCATCGGTAGTTGGAGCACCGGTGGGAACGGTCGCCACGGCCCCTGCTGATGGATCAGTACGGAGTACCTTACTTCCCCCTCCCACTCTTCGACAGACTACCTCACTCTTGATATCCTTACAGCCGACGCGGCTGTTCCCTCCCCTTCGCACCCTGTATTTCTCTCCCCTCTGGTTCAGACCGCCATAGATCCCCGTTATACGGCTTGCCTAGATACCACGCCCAAGCGACCTAGATCTGACTTGAGTGATCAGCGAGTCTATACTCGGTCGTTGTTGTGTACGACAGAAAGGAGGGCCATAATAGTTCAGGCATCCCAGTGGATGCGGAACGCTATCTACACTTTGGAAGACATTTGGAGCTCTATGAAAGATTTTGAACCAGTTTCACAACAGCTGGCTCTAGAAAGCATGGCATCCGACTAATTTCACTATGGGAACAGTGTTTTGAGGAGGGACTCCCTCCTCAGATACTGCGTGATATAAGGGATCGAGCTCATAAATTCCAATTACAGGCTGATGAGGTATATCACAATGTAACAACTCTTTTGCATTATCGGGAGCGAATGCACCGAAAGTGTGCTGATTGGGGAGCACAGCACCCCATGAGAGAGGTGCACCCCCTCTTTTATCCCGAACTACCGGAATTAAGAGATGCCAATAATGCAATAACTAGGGCTCGTGTGGATGCTAGGCTTCAGGAACAATGGGTTTATACCCCTTGGAAACGAAGCGAGGTCCTCACACTAAAAGCTCAGCTCCCCGACCCCCGTAAAAATCCTACTGCCTACTATAAGGAATTAGCTGAGGCTGCCAATTCTGCTATCATGATGATACCTGACATAGAGTTATTTTTTGGTCTCTTGATCCCGGTAGACATTTGGAGACAAATACATGACACGGACCATGTTTCCGAATTAGGTGGGACGTGGGACCAACTGAAAAATTGGGACAAAGAGCGAAAGCCTGGAGAGAAACCTAGAGACGAAGTATTAACAGTACCAGATAAAATTATTGAATATATGAAGACTCTCCTCCCTCCTAGAAAAGTTGATTGGGACAAATTAACAGCCTGTAAACAGAAGAAAGATGAAAGTGTGTCAGATTTCTTTACTAGATTTGAAAAGGTTTTCATAGATTTTAGTGGACAGGACGTATCTACGGAAGGGGGGATACGGTTGTTTGTGAACAGGTTTGTTACAAATTTGCTCCCAGAAGTTATGTCTCGTCTCCAAGCGGCTGAGAGCACGTGGACTAAGGCCGCTTCGTCTGTAATTCTTAGCATGGCCCAATATTATGAAAGCAAAGAAAAGTCAGAGAAGACTAAGGACTTAAAGACTAGAGTACTGTTGCAGCAAGTCAGTAGAGGACTAACTGCAGGACGGGGAGTGCGTGGCTCGTTTCAGAGGGGTGCAGTAGCAGGACGAGGTAGAGGAGGCCCTCTGAACATTGGTATAAATCAATGTTCCTATTGTAAGCAGGAAGGACACGGGAGGGCGGATTGCCCTCTGTTGCTGGTGAGGAATGGTCCTAATAGAGGATGGGGAAAGGGTCGAGGAAATATCGACCAAAATAGTCTGCGAAGAGAGGAAATGCAACATGAAGGTTCTCGAAAAAATTATTTTGACGATCCCCAGAATAGACAGTATTACAACGAGGCTTACAGAGATGATGGGTATGATGGACAGGATTATGCATGAGACAGCCATGGACAGAGCGGGGGCCATATTACAGTACCAGTTGACCAGGAGGGACCTTATGTACAAGGGGAACTGTTGGGAACATCGGGAAAATTTCTAGTGGATACTGGGGCAATGAATAGTTCAGTTGCCCATACACTGGTCCCAGGGGCTGCTCTATCTGGCCAAAATAATGTATCAGTAGGATTCTCTGGAATACTGGTGGTAAGCCCCGTTTCGAGATCCCTGCCTTTTACAATAGGCCCCATTTCCATGCATACGCCTTTTCTTTTAACTTCTAATTGTGGCGAAAACCTTTCGGGTTTGGACATTTTGAAAAAGTTAAATGCACGGTTTTATTGTTCTCCTGGTGGTGTTTATTTGACAATGCAGAAGCCACCTTTAAAAGCAGCTCAATATTTTGCTAAGAATGAGAACCTTCCCCCTGAGTTCTCTACAATCCCCTGGACACTGTGGGCTGCAGGGGACACTGATGTCGGTCTGTTAAGAATAGCCCACGTGTCAATAACCTTGAAGCCTAATGCCTAGCTGCCCCGCATTCCTCAGTATAAAATTTCACCAGAAGGTGAACAGGCCTTGTTGCACATTATTCGAGACCTCATTCAAAGGGATGTAGTAGAAGAGACAGCTGCTAACGTTTGTAACAGTCCGATTTTACTGATTTTGAAAAAGATACTGATTGATGGTGCCCCGGATTACAAGAATACATATCGTTTTGTAATTGACCTCCGGGAGGTCAACAAAATAGTGGTCCCACAATACCCAGTAGTACCAGATATTACTGCAATTTTAACAATGATTCCCCCTACGGCTAAATATTTTTAAGTAATTGATCTAAAAAACGTTTTCTTTAGCATCCCAATTCACCCTGATAGTAGACATATCTTCTGATTCTCATTAGCTGGCCGAAGCTTTAGATTTACACGCACACCTCAAGGCTATACAGAGAGTCCTAGCATATATAGCCAGGCGTAAAGCAGTTCTTGATGAATTAATCTTGCCAGCAGGGAATACGATCATCCAGTATGTGGATGACATTTTGGTGGCCTCTGGTACGGAGGAAGGCTGTAAAGAAGCAACGTTTAATTGTTGAAACATTTGGCTGACAAAGGAAATAAAGTGTCCCTTTCCAAATTCCAATATTGTCGACAGGAAGTGACCTATCTTGGCCACTTACTGTCGTAAGCGGGGAGACGATTGACTCCAGAACGAATATCTGTGATAACTAACATGTCTGTACCTCGTACTCAACGTGATGTTCGTGCTTTTCTTGGCATAACCTCTTACTGTCGCCAGTGGATCCCTAACTATTCACTCCTCTCTAAACCCTTGTTGTATTTGACAACCAAAGATGTGCATGAACCCCCACCCTGGACGGATGAATGTCAAGACCCCTTTGATTCTTTAAAATCTGCTCTTTGTTCTGCACCTGTCTTGGGTACTCCGGATTACCGGAAGCCTTTTTCACTTTATGTGCACGAGGTGGACGGTTGTTCGCTTTCAGGGTTAACGCAGGGTTTATGCAGAAAGCAAAGACTCTGCGCATTCTTTTCATCAGTCTTGGATATTGTTGCACGAGCTCTCCCGAGTTGTCTGAGGGCCACTGCTGCAGTAGCGGTGGCCATCCGACAATCGGAAGGAAAATTCCTGAACACGGACCTCACACTCATGGTACCGCATGCTGTGGATATTCTTTTGAATAGAACTAAGACCCAGCACCTTACGAGTGCTCGATTCACGGGATATGAGTTAAACTTGTTTGCACCCCATATCACGATTAAAAGATGTGCTACTTTGAACCCAGCCACATATTGCCTCTCCCTTCAAATGATGGAAAGGACGACGTCCATGATTGTATATTTAGAACTGAGGAAGAAACAAAAGGGCGTGTAGATCTCACTGACACCCCTTTACCAGAACCCCAAGGAGAGCTGTATGTAGATGGTTCTTGTTTTAAGCTACCAGATGGTACTGCGACAGCTGCATATGCTGTTATGACATTAAAGACGGTAGTGGAAACTGCAAGGATTTCCCATCACTCTGCTCAAGCAGCTGAACAAATAGCCCTGATAAGAGCATGCGAGTTGAGTGAAGGGCTGAGGGTGAATATTTTTACAGACAGCCAGTACGCCTTTGGCGTGGCCCATAGCTTTGGGAGGCTGTGGAGGGAGAGGGGTTTCTTTACCACATAGGGCCAGAAAATTCAACATGGTCCTTTAATTGATCGATTGTTATTTGCTTTGACACTACCAGAGAAAGTGGCCATCATTAAATGCAGCGCCCATAAGAAAGTCATTGGTTCTACTGGAAAGGGAAATGCTTTTGCTGATTCGGTAGCTAAAGAAACAACTCAAACTAGAATGACTCCCATGTTTCCTAGCACTTCGGCTCGGTGGGTGGTGGAAACATCCTTGTTTGATAATACTATCGAAAGCGTGAGAGAATTACAGAAGGAAGCCTCTATAGATGAATTACAGAGATGGGAACAGGAAGTAGGAAAATTAGATAAAAACGAATGTTGGATAGGTCTATCTGAGAAGCAGCGATGGTTACTTCCTAATGCATTGGTATATGCTGTAGTGACTATGGCCCATGGCCCAGCCCATATAGGTGCAAAAGGTATTTGTGCAGTGTTGGACGCAGTCTGTAATAACCCAAACATTCCCAAGACTGCAGCACACATAGTTAAATATTGCCCTGTGTGTTTACATTATAATCCCGGGGGTTGAGAATCTGTCTTGAGTGGAAACTTTGCACCACCATCTCTGCCTTTCGAGGTAATACAAATTGATTACATTCAAATGGAAAGAGTGAATAATTTGAAGTATGTATTGGTGGTGGTTTGCGCTTTTAGTAAATGGGTTGAAGCCTACCCCACCAAAGAAGCCACTGCCAAAGCCCTGATTAAAGAATATTTCCCCCGATACTGTTTACCCCGGATTATCAGGTCCGACAATGGGCCACATTTTAATGATTTGTTAGTTCAAAGTGTCTGTGATGGCTTGCAGATAAAACAAAAGTTTCATGCCGCCAGACATCCCCAGTCGGCTGGTCTGGTCGAAAAGTATAATGGCATTTTGAAATTGAAAATGGCCAAGATCTGTGCAAGTACTGGATTAAAGTGGCCCAATGCACTCCCAGTAGCATTGCTGTCCCTAAGAACAACTCCTCACACTAGAACTGGTTTGGCACCTTATGAAGTGATCTTTGGCCGCCCTGCCAATGTGTGGGGAGTTCCCAGACCCCGATCCTTTAGGGATATTGATTACCCTTTGATGATAGACTACTTGTATGCTTTAACTAAAGATCTGCGTTCTATTCATCAACAGGTATCGGACACATTGCAGCCACTACCGGAGGGTCCTGGACATCGTCTGGAGCCAGGCCAGTGGGTCTTGGTGAAGAACTATCAACGGAAATCGAGTTTGGAACCAAGGTGGTCCGACCCCTACCAAATTATCTTGGCAACGAGGTCGGCGGTGAAAGTGCATGGGAGAAAGCACTGGATACACATCAGCCATCTGAAACGCCTGCCGCTGCCTTTGCCCTTTGATTTACGAAACCGCAAAGGAATTCCGAGCCAGGAAGGAGGGCTGATTCAAAGCTTTGTGCCCTTTTCAGACGCCCAGGAAAGGGGGCAGCCAAGTGAAGTGTTGCCCACAGTTGAAAGGGCGGCAGCTCAACCCGCGGAGGCTGTTGTTTCCAGTACATCACAGGTTTCGAATGCATCAGATGCCCTTGCAGCAGAATTGTTTTCTGACCAGGAGCAACCTGGTCGTTGCAAATACGACCTGCAGCCCCGAAAACAGCGCGGTACCCCAGCTTCCAATGGTAGGAGCTAGACAAAGACTTGATTTGAGGAACATCGGATAGGATTACTGGGGTACTGAGCGAGACACTGGACTGAACCCGTTGAGAGCTTGGAACACTGTGCTAAATAGCTCTGTTCAGAAAGAAAGACTGAGTTAAGGGCCACGGCCGTTCTACTGGAATATAAAAGTTGTTTCTTTTTGATGAATTATAGGAGTCTACCTGTGAGGCTCTAAACGGACACAGGGAGAAGATCCCTTAGTGGGAAGAAGAACCCTCTGGTGGTGTGCGTGCTTTGTGGATACAAAGATTAGTTTTGGACTTTTAGAGAGAGACCGAGTTAGATTTTGGACTTTTAGAGAGCATGTTTCCTTTTGCCCGATTTGCAATGGAGGATGAACGACCACTTGCCCCTCGGCGGTATATTGATAATATGCAATTATTTTCCGGATGGCCCACCAGAGTGCAGGTGGCATTCGTTGCTTTTGTTGTCGTAATCACAGTAATTTTGATGTGTGTTTTTGTGTATTTAGAATTCCAGCACCCTGTACAAAAACTGCTAGGAACTACCCCTGCTCCAGAGGAACACCTCTTTTATTTCTTACCTCCACATAAGGCTAGGCATCGAGAGACATATGCAAAAAATGTTTTTATTGAAATGTTGCATCAGACCCATAGTACGACTAATAGAACAAATTGTTGGGTTTGTGGGTTACTCCCGTCAGTAATGCATCAGCATGAATTGTTTATTTCCTTACCCTCGTCCCACTTAGCTAGCTGTAAAGCCTGGTTCCAGTTATTGTCACTGATGTATTCTTATTATGTAGCTAATCCTAAGATATATACTGAAAAAGATTATGAGGCTATTCTGAAGTACATAGAGCAGCATCAGCGATTTGATGCCGAAGGAAATGGAGGAGAGGGGTCCTTGGATCCAGATGCTTGCATGAATGTATACACCGAATATCAAAATGCTACGTGGTTACAAGAAGAAATGCAGGATTTTGAGCTTTTCAACTCTACCATGTATTTTCAACATTTTAAAGAACGGAATGTCACAAATGACAAAGCCTTGCCAATTCCCATTATAAACACCACTTCTCCCATTTGCATCCAGGGACGAGGTCATGTTAAAGTCGGGAGCAGTAAGTTTAATTATACCTACACCTTTCAGACGTATAGCACTCCCCCCGTGATCACTCCTCCTAATGTGTATTTTGTATGTGGGGAGAACGCATATACTTGGCTTCCCCGGGGAAGGGCAGGATGGTGTTACCTCTCATTGCTGTACCCCCCAGTTTATATTGCCCTATCTGATTATCATAAGACACATCGACTAGTTAAAAGAGAGATAGAATCCAACCGAAGTATTAGAAGCTTTGATACTGATAGCACTGATCAAACTGACACCTCCTTACAACAGTTTGAGGATTTTGCCAAAGGTCTTACTCCATTTTTGGGACCAATTTTTAATAGTCGTAGTATAAGACGCCTGTTAAGGATAGTGGAAAATGTGGTGCAGACCACAACTGGGATTCTGACTAATCTTACTGTTGAGCTTCAGGCGACGAAGCTTGTTTCGCTTCAGAACCGAATGGTTCTTGACGTCATCCTCGCAGATAGGGGAGGAGCCTGCCGCGTGATCGGCAGCTCTTGTTGTGTTTTCATTCCTGATTCGGGCCCGACCATAAATCCAGCCATTCAGAAATTACATCGGTTAGCTAGTGAAGCCCATGTCGACAATGGTACCTGGTCCCTTAGTGGATGGTTCTGGGGTCTTTTAGCTACCTGGGGTTGGAAAATATTTATGGTGCTTGCTGGAGTCTTTGGAGTCATATTTACTTGTTGCCTGTGTCTCCATTGTGGCCCGGCTTGCTGTTTCTTCTGTGCAGTCAGAATAACGTCTGCCTTAAACTTTTCTCGTCAGGCCAAAGTCGAAAAGCAGATGATTCAGAAGGAGGTTTCAGATCTTATGCAGAACGATGAGGGAGTATTTGTAGAATGAATCTATTTATATTGGCTATAGTAGGCCAAAAGGGCCGTCTGATGGGATATAAAGTCGATAAACACATATTATTGGCCTAGTATATACAATATAACCGTATAACCGTATGTTAGCATTGCATCATTTCGTTGTATTGTTGTAGTAAGAAATGATTCACTTTTATTTCACCTGAACCTATTGATATGACCGGAGCCATTTTGTTTTGTTTCTCTATGTGCAAGTACTGTTTCCCTGAAATCACGTGATTAAGCTTTCTGTATGAAACCACGATGGTTGATTTGGCTGTCACTGCCTCTTGCTAGTTTGTAGGTCAGGGAAATCCAAGGTCACACCTGCCCTTCTTGTAGGATCCGCACATTCTAGCAGATCCCGTTCCTGTACTCCCCGAGCTACAGATAGAAAGGGAGGCACCTTACTGACCTGCCCCCGGAATAGCTTGGGCCTAGCTACTAGCAATCAATTGTGCCTTATATGGGTTTTCCTGCTGGCTCACTGACAACTTGTATTTCTCCAAGTAAGGTGCCATTGTGGGGTGTGAGAAAACGTATATATGCTTTGTATCATTTGTATGTAGTCAGTCTCCTCTGTGCACCTCTGACGGTTGTGTAGACTGAGGCTCCCCTGTCAGGGCTTGTATTTGCTGAATAAACGATTGAACCTTCTCCATTGCCGACTGAATTCTTATTTATGACTATGGTATATGGGCTATTGGTGAGTATGGTCCATTAGTATAATATTTGATTCCTTCATGTGTGGGTGTCCAATATTGAGTAAGCCTAAAAATGTATGTAAAATAAAATATAGTGCTTAGAGCTTGCTTTCCTATGCCCTCAATCTCCACGTTTTGGCCTTTCTCAGTCGGAGGCCCCCTGGATCACCCACACAAGTGAGGTATCCTTTTACCCGTGAGACTTAGGGGAACATTGGGTGGTAAAAAATATGTTCCGGCACTGTGATACCAGCCAGAAATGTGAGGAGAATTTGATTTTTTAATCGAAATTTGAGGTTTACAGGGTATTCTGGATAAGAAAACAGGGGCTCCACGCAAGCCACACCTCCCTGGACTCCCATGGGAGTCAAGTTTCTAGAAATATCTGGGTTTAGTAGATTTCCCGATATGACCACAGAGCCCGGGACCAAAAACGCAGGTGAAACCTCTTGAAAAAACAGATCATTTTTTATACCTCTACAATATGTTTTGGGCCATTCCCTGTCGCAGGCACTTGGCCCACTCACACAAGTGAGGTAACATTTTTATTGGGAGACCTGGAGGAACACTGGGTGGTAGAAAATGTGTGTCAGGCTGATTATTCCACCACTTTACCACACAGAAAGGTGAGAAAAACATGACAATTGAGGTTTGCAGGGGTTTCTGGGTGAGAAAACATTGGGACATCCATGCAAGCCACATGTCCCTGGACTCCCCCTGATGTCTAGTTTTCAGAAATGTCTAGGTTTTGTAGGTTACCCTACTTGGCCGACGAGCCCTGTACTAAAAACGCAGTTGACCTTTTTGCAAAACCAGGTCATTTTTGTGATCGATAACTTTTGGTGCCTCCACAATACGTTTAGGGCCCTTACTTGTCACTGGCACTTGGCCCACCCACACAAGTGTGGTAGTATTTTTATTGCGAGACTTAGGGGAAAGCTGGGTGGTGGGAAATTTGTGCGGGTCTGGTGATTCCACAAGTTTCTCACACAGAAATGTGAGGAAAATTTGATTTTCTTTTAGCTAAAATTGAGGTTTGCAGGGGACTCTGGATAAAAAACTTTGGGGGACCCACGCAAGCCACACCTCCCTTGACTACCCCAGATGCCGAGTTCAAGACCAAAAACACAGGAGCACCCTTGCAAAAACATGTTTTTTTGTGATAGATAGGGGGCACCTGAGTTTTTGGCCCCAGGCTTGGTGGGCATCTTGGGAAACCTATCAATACCAGACATTTCTGAAAATTAGACACCCGGTGGAGTCCAGGGATGTGTGGCTTGTGGGGATTCCCCAAAGTTTTTTTTACCCAGAATCGCCTGCAAACCTCGAATTTAGCTAAAAAGTCACATTTTCTTCATGTTTGTGTGTAGCAAGGTTGTAAGATCACTGAGCTGGCAAACATTTCCCATCACCCAGTGTTCTCCTTGGTCTCCGGATAAAAAAAGACATCTCACTTGTGTGTGTGCTGCCCTTGGTGGCAGATGAGCCTCACAATATTGCTTATCTGCCCTAAAGGGGGGCAAAAGCAGCAAAAATGTGTGCACAAACAAAATGGGAGCGACCCTTGCCTAAGGGACCACACCCTGACATGCCACAAACATATCTCTGGTGCCTATTAGGCCTTCTGCCTTCCCGGGGGCACATCGGGGGCCATTGCCCCCATCTGCCCCCCAGGGGGGAGAAAAACTGTGGCTATTTTTGAAGGGTTAGGGACATTGACATCCCCATTCCATTCTGGGCAGCCCCCACCCCAGAACTATTAAAAAATATAGTACCTGACTTCCTAGTGGGCTTTCTAACCTCTGGGCAGATTGGTGCTATTGCCCCCATATGCTACAGGGACATAAATATTGTCCATTTGTTTTTGCATGGGGTGGGGAGGGTGCATTTACATGCCCATTCTGGGCAGCGCCCGCCACTACTCTAGCTAAAATACATACTCACTGGTGCTTAGTGGGCTTTCTTCCCCCTGGGGGACTGAAAATGGCCATATAATATTATGGGAACAAAGGAGCCCCTCTCTGGTGTCTAGTGGTGGATTCCTGCTTTGGGATCACCTTCCTGCAGCAATCCCAAAGGGGGTCAGAAGCAGCCAAAATGTGCGCACAAAAAAAGTGAAGCAACCTTTGTCTAGGCGGCAGCTCCCTAACATACCCATAAACCTACCTCTGGTGCCTAGTGGGCTTTCGGCCCACCCAGGGGGCACATCGGGGAATGAAGACTATGGCTCTTTTTTGGGGGGTAATGGCATTGGCATCCTCTTTCTCGGTAGCTCCCAACCCTGAACTACTAAATAAATAGTCCCTTGCTTCCTAGTGGACTTTCTCCCCCTGGGGGGCAAATTGGGGGACATAGCCCCATATGCCCCAGGGGGAAGAAAGTCTGTCCATTTGCTTTAGAGTGGGGTGGGGGTATTGACATGCCCATTCTGGGCATCCCCCACACTGGTGCTTAGTGGGCTTTTCCCCCGGGACTGAATATTGCCATATAATAATGGGGGGAGCAAAGGCCCTTCACCAAGGGGCTGCTATCCCCTCCCTGGTGTCTGTTGGTGGATACCTGGTTCAGAGCCACCCTCCTGCAGCAATCGCCGAGCAGGGATCTACTAGGGAATGGTACCATTGGAAAAGGGAGATTCTCCTCTTTCCAATTGTACCTCTCCCGTCTTCCTATGTGCTCAGGGGCTGAGCTAGCCCCACAAACCCATAGGTAGTGAAAGTGAAATGAGTCGATTGGCTCATTTCTCTTACACTTTAAGTGTAGTGACGCATGCGTGACGATCATCATTACACAAAAAAGAAAATACCTTGGGCAGCCTCCCCAGCTTCCAGGCCTGAAAAAGTAAAAAGGAAATCCCTCTGCTCTCCAAAACATAAGGATTTCTGAATGCTGTGCCTTCGACCTAATGGTTACGTCCTCGGCACTGGACCGCCACAGCCGAGAATGTGACTGTTACATCCAAGGGACCGAAGGGGTTAAGTGAGTGTATGCATCGATGTGTCAGTACCTGTGTGAATGACTCTCTAGATGTGTGAGTTCATGTATGAGTACCTGTATGGGTTAGTTTGTGATCCATAAGTTACATTAGTAATACAAATGTTTATAACTTTATAAATATGTATGATTAACACATTAAAATACAATTTAAACCAAACAATAAACAAACAAATGTACCGTAACAAAATTAACTATTTCCACATACACTTTTGTGCACAAGTTCACATAGATGCAGATATGTGTTTAGACCAGCAAGGACAAAACATAGTGATGACTGGATGCATTTTACAATACCTACAGGGAAAAAGAAAGTTACAGCTAAGTATGTGCAGTGTAATATTTGCAGCAAGCAGTTATCCAGAGTAACTGCCAACAATTATTCACATGGGAAAGTTCAATGTGAATGCACTTAAAAACAATTCATGAAAGGGTTTGCAACCCAATGATGTGGGTGAAAGCAGGTGCATCTGGACAGTCCAGCTCTACAGCACCATTGGGAGAGAGAACCATCATCAGCTGCAGCCACAAAACCAGTTGCCTGCAAAGATTTGAGTGAGATGGTTACTCACTGTGCGAAATACCACATTCTGGTCACCGTAAAAATTACTTCTGTGGGTGTATTTTCCCTATTTACTGTTCACAGCTTCTATACTCATACACAATAAATGATGTTCTGTTGAAAGAATCATCATTCAATAGAAGGGAGAAAATAATCATAAAGATTGTGGATAAAAACTCAAAACTACACACTATTTGTAGGTATGTAGGTGTTTGCGTGAGTAAATGAGTGTGTGACTGGCTGTATGGGATTTTGAGTGGGTGTGTGAGTGCATGTGTGAGTATATCAGTACATATATGAATGATTCTATAAGTGTGTAAGTTCATGTATGAGCATGTTTGTGACCCATACATGAAATTAGTTATATACCTTTTTATAACTGTACAATACATTTTAATAACACATTACAATACAATTCAAATCAAACAATTTATTAATAAACATATATCTTATTTAACTATTACAAATATGGGAACACACCCAAATCTTAACTTCTGATTAGCTACACTTGGACTCCCCACCCCCATGTAATTGCAGTGCTGCTTTCTGTTTACTTTACATCTCCAAATTTGATAAATATGATGGTATACCAAATTGGCACGAATGAGTACTCGTTTCATCGACATGGAGCTCAAGTGTAGGTGACAAAATATAGGAAAACCATCTTGGGTTCTAACACTCAGTCCTGCAGAATATCCATGAGTTGACTTACATGACTTTATGAGATAAGCACACTGTAACATTAAAATTATCAAATTCAAGACACCAGGAGAACTTAAATCTAGAGTTGTGTATTTGCTAAGTTAGTGCAGTGTAACATCTGGGGCAAGCAATTATCAAGAGAGACTAGTATAAAGTATTCTTATGGGGCATGTTCCATGTGAAAGCAAGTTAAAACCATCCACGAAAAGGCCATACAATTGCTTGATGCGGGAGAAGGCAAGTGGAGGAAAAGCACATCTTTAGTAGTCTTGGGGAATCTTTAAATGATCAACAAATAACAATGCTAGCTAACTGCAATAAGTCATCTGAGATGGTATTATACAATTTAAAAAACAATAAACAAATATCCATAACATAACATAACTATTTACTATTACGCTTTTGTGCACAAGTACTTCAGATAGATACCAACATGTATTTAAACCTGCAAGGACAACCTGATACTGTACTGGATGTAGAGTAAGAGATGCCACCTGCAAAAAAGGAGTAAAGTTTGGAAACAATTTAGTACTCCTTAATGTGAGAAAAGGTTAGTGCCAAGTTTATCCAGTGTAATGTCTGCAGCAAGCAATTATCAAGACACACTGTGCAGAAATATTCCATGGAGACAAATTCCATGTGAAAGCAGATCAAAACTATCCATAAATGTAGGTACCATCACATGATTCCGGAGAAGGAAGATGCAGCAGGACAACAAACATTATTTGTAGTAGTCTTAGGAGAATGATTGTAACTGGCTTTTATAACTGTTCCAGCTATCTGCGACAATTTATCTGAGATGGTTACTCACTGTAGAAAATGCCAAATGCCCATGGCTATAAAGATGATGGAGCCGATTCACAGAACTAACCTGAGTCAAAATCCTAAACGTACTACGTTTGGTATTCACAGAAGGCATTTAGTAGTAGTAAAGTTAGGATGTCGTCTTAAGTTAGGATTTTGTCTTTGAAAGAAATAACTTGGGCAGCAATGTGTATCGGAACCTTAGTTTAATTAAATACAGAGTCTCGCCCCAGTGGGAGTGTCAGGCTTGGCCTTCTGATAATTGCAGTCCATATGTCTGCGACGACTCAAGTTCCATAAAACCCCCAGTGGGTATTGCTGCCTCAGTTCAGTTGAAGTTTCCCCCAGTGGGATTGTAGCAAAAGAATTATTCACCCCCAGTGGGTAGAAGTGCAAATAAAATCACTGCCTGCACACCAATAGAATCCGCAGGTGAGGCCCCCTCCACTTCAGAAAGTGCATGCAGTTGCGAGCACACAGATCCGCTGTCTCGAGCGGCGGGACATCTTCGGGGCCACATAAGCCACATAAACACAAAAACCAAGGTTGCCCCTAAAAGATGTCACACCTGGGGGGATTACCTCACAAACACCTATGGCAGTGGCAGCCAAGCGTGACCTCTCACCTCCTTCAATCATACTGCCATATACGTTTGGAGCCGTAGCTCTTGATCACTGGCTTGAAAGAAATAACTGAGGCAGCAATGTGTATCGGAACCTTAATTTAATTGAATACAGAGCCCCGTCCTAGTGGGATGGTCAGGCTTGGCATTCTGGTAATTGCAGTCCATATGCCTGCGACAACTCAAGTTCCATAAAACCCCCAGTGGGTATTGCTGCCTCAGTTCAGTTGAAGTTTCCTCCAGTGGGATTGTAGCAAAAAAATTAATCACCCCCAGTGGGTGGAAGTGCAAATGAAATCACTGCCTGCACACCAATAGAATCCGCCGGTGAGGCCCCCTCCACTCCGGAAAGTGCATGCAGTTGCGAGCACACAGATCCGCTGTCTCGAGCGGCGGGACATCTTCGGGCCACATAAGCCGCATAGCAACAAAAAAACAAGGGTGTCCCTAAAAGATGTCACACCTGGGGGGCTTACTGCACAAACCGCTCTGGCAGTGGCAGCCACAGCGTGACCTCTCTCCTCCTTCAATCATACTGCCATACACGTTTCAAGCCGTAGAAATAACTGAGGTAGCAATGTGTATCGGAACCTTAATTTAATTGAATACAGAGCCCCGCCCTAGTGGGCTTGTCAGGCTTGGCATTCTTGTAATTGCAGTCCGTATGCCTGTACAACTCAAGTTCCATAAAACCCCCAGTGTGTATTGCTTCCTCAGTTCAGTTGAAGTTTCCCCCAGTGGGAATGTAGCTAAAACATTAATCACCCCCAGTGGGTGGAAGTGCACAGGAAATCGCTGCCTGCACACCAATAGAATCCACAGGTGAGGCCCCCTTTACTCCAGAAAGTGCATGCGGTAGCGAGCACATGGATCCGCTGTCTCGAGCAGCGGGACATCTTCACGGCCACACCAGCCTCTTAACAACCAACAACCAAGGGTGTCCCTAGAAGATGTCACTCCTGGCGGCGGTTACCGCACATACACCTCCGGCAGTGGCAGCCACAGCGTGACCTCTCTCCTCCTTCAATCATACAGCCATACAGGTTTTGAGCCATAGCTCTTGATCACTGTCTTGAAAGAAATAACTGAGGAAGCAATGTGTAACGGAACCTTAATTTAATTGAATACAGAGTCCCGCCCCAGTGGGCATGTCAGGCTTGGCATTCTGGTAATTGCAGTCCGTATGCCTGCGATGACTCATGTTCCATAAAACCCCCAGTGGGTATTGCTGCCTCACTTCAGTTGAAGTTTCCCCCAGTGGGATTGTAGCAAACAAATGATATATATGTGTAACGTGTATTTGTACAGCACATTTTCACCCAAGGGTATCTTGGTGCTGAATAACAGTTGTTTATTTTTACCCAGCTCAACTCATACACCATCTCACTCACCCATACAGCAACTCACACACCCACTTATACACCAATATAGCCACACACACCAAGACACACCAGGATACATACAGTCCCAGTCCCAATCACATAATATATATTAGAAGCAGTGTCACTCAGTAGAAGTGCACCTACTACACTATTTTAAATGTTGTGGTAGGTTAGTATATTTTTAACACCCATCCACTCTTTAAAATTCTCACACTCACTTGATGATGTCATCAGTGATGTCATTTGAGATGTCATAAGTGATGTAATCATTGATGTCATTTGAGATATCATGAGTGATGTCATGAGTGATGTTACTGACCATGTCATGAGTGATGTATTATGTGAGGTCATAAGCAGTGCATTGAGGGGTGTAAGTTATAGTTAGCTGATGTAACTATAACTGCTGAATTTCTATGGTCTTGTGCGAGTGAAATGTGAGCCTAACTAAAACATCCCTGTAACCTTTGTTTTTTTCAGTGATTTTGTAAGTTGTTTTTATTTAATTTCCTAACTATAACGTCCCAGTAATCTTTGGTTTCTTCTGTGAATTTTTAAAGTTTAAAAAAAAAAATCTTAAGTATTACATTCCTGTAACCTTTCGTGTTTTGTTCAGTAAATTTCTAAGGATTTTTATATTTTATTTCTTAACTATAATGTCCTTGTACCCTTTCATTTTTGTCATTGAATTTCTAAGGTTTTTACATTTTATTTCCTAACTATACCGTACCTGTAACCTTTCTAAGATGTAAGAGGTAAGTATGCTCCTTATGGTGTCTAATGCTAAAGTAGTTGTACAGATAAGTAAATGATAATTTTCTTTTTTTAATGTTTTTTTAGATCCGCAGAGCCTCCACAGTACCACAAATATAAATGGGCAAAACTTTATGGATTTTGTTCTGATCACAGAATCAGAATAAATCCGCCGTGCCGATTTGCAGCTTTATCGAATTTCTAAAACTATTTTAACTATGTAGGAATTACTCATTGTAAAGTTATGGTAAGGCTAGACATATTATGAGGTTGGGAATTCATGCTGAATATTTATATTTTAACAAATAACTTAGTTTTACAATTTGTACAAACCTACAAATCTGCAGGTCCAGATCCACAGTGCTGCATGACATGAAAGAAAGAATCTGTAATTTGATTGGTTAATATTGGACCACACCTATTTTTTGGTAGTGTCACTCCCTAAATCAGTTATTATTGCTGTTACACTTGTGGGAGAAATGTATGTGTTCACAATGGTTGAAGTCAGTACTACAACACTATCTGAAGAACCTGCTGTTATTGAACATGAAGATGTGGTAGTGCCTTCATCTTCAAGAAAGGAAAGTGAGGTATGTTTTTTATGCATACACAGTGGAGAAAAAAGTCTATGGAAGGTTTGTTTAAATGCAACCTGTGTGGAGAACAGCTGTCTTGTGGAACTTCTAAACTATGTAGACACTGGACATCTAGCATGTGGAAGCACATCCGGACCATCCACGAGCTTACATATCTCTGCATGACTTTTGAGAGGGAAGTTTGGAATTCTAGATGCTGCAGCTGAGACCTCAATATCTGCCCATGCTACTCCTCTAGAGATCAAAATGCCAGCCAGGTACAGTGAATTGGGCACTATGGTTACTCACTGTGTCAACTGCCACAAGTTTGTGGCTGCACAAGTGAATGAGCAGGTTAAGAAGCAGCATTTCTAGTTTTTTTATACTTTATATTTTAAATAACTTTGTGCAGCACTGTTGTGCTTTGATAATGCAAATTTGGTGCATTTCATATTTTAAGAATATTCATTAGATGCTTTTTGAAGCAAGGTAAAAAAACAACAACATAATACCCATTTACAAAAGTATACCAAAGAAAATGTTCTTGTTAGGAGGGGGGGATGGCCATCGTTCAATGGAATAAGTGGCTTTCTCTAGCCTACGGCGAGCCGATCCCCATCAAGTGCCATCCTGCAGATTTGAGCCCACTTTGGGGGCCCTGACTACCCCCTCCGGACCTCTTCTGTATGGGGGAACTGGCTGGTGCCCCCTTGTCTCTAACTTGGGCCGATAAACAACACTTTGATTTGGCATCAGCGGAAGCAGTGATGCCGCACCTCATGATGGCAGTGGTCCCAGACTGCGAAGCCTCGGAGGAGCGATAAGCCTGCTGCTGGTCTTGGGTTATGGCTGAGCCATGGTGGGTGCCCAGAGGAGGTGGGCCTACTTCCTGGGACCCCTGACTCTGGGGGCCCCCGATACCCCGATGGACGAAGGGTGGACTGGACCAGTGAGGCCGAGAGACGACTCAGAGGGGTGGCCCCCCTGATGTTCTGGGGCATAAATAATAAGATTCAGTCTGGAGGGGGAGAGCCGGCCCGCTGCATGGCCCTACATCAACCCTACCTGCAACGGAGAAGTGGAGGCTGAGACAAGGTGCAGACTGGGATCCCCCAAGTGACTCTTCCATGAAGCCTGATCACTGCCGAAAAAGAGATGAGTTGGGGAGTGAGGGAGTCAGCTGGGGCACAATCTGCCTGCATATCAACAGGCACCTGAGAGACCTCCAATGACTCAGGCTGGGCATAGCCCATGCAGGGGTTGCTGTCGGCACTGGGCCCCCCTTGTGATATCTGTCCTCAACTCCTTGCCTAGGTGTGGCAGCCCAGCAGAGGCTGGTGGTGCCACCAGGCGACCCAGAAATAGTACACAGTGGGCTGACCTTATTGGGAAGGAGACAATTGGTGGAGAGGCTAGCATCCATGAGGGGCCCCAGGTGGAGCTGAGGCCTATACATTACATTTGCCCATGGCCCGGCGGTGACTCTGGGTCTCTCATGTAGGCTGCATCATCATGCCTAACCTACACTGGTGTGGCAGAGATACTTGAAATAGCGCTGTTGAGGGCAACTACTGGGATTGGGGAGCAGGGCACTGAAGGGATTGGCCCCACAGGGAGGAGATATGGAGTTGCAGTGGTGGCCAACCACCCCTGAGATGCGTCCACTAGTGAAAGTGCACTTGCTGCGGGATCAGCAAGACCTGCTTGCTAACAGTGCCTTTTGTTAGGTAGCTCAGCGAGCTCATCAATATTACCGCACTACTATGAGAACCGAAGAAGACTCGCCCCCTCTGATGCTTTGCTCCTGCCACTGGGGGTTTGGGCCCGGCTGCGGGGGACACAGACAGATCCCCCAGAGGATCAGAATTTGACCCTAAACAATCTGGGGCCTCTGCCTTGGACAACAAGAGGCTTATTCGCTATCAGGGACAGATAGGCATCCCACACTACATGTTCTTCCTCCCGATCATGCAGAACCCTAGCTGATAATGGAACCCACAACTTGCATCCTGGATCCTGATCTTTAGCGCCCATGTTGAGTTTCACATTCCTTATGCGTTGAGAAGTGTTCTGACTCTTGTCGACAGGCCCATGCTGCTGGGGCTGGGAGCCCCCAGCTACTGTTGGTGCAAAGGTAGGACTACCTGTAAATGAGAACCTGAACCCACAGCCCCGACTTAAGAGGACATGGAGGAGTCTAAACCAACGGAGCTCATAAGCCTATCCCAGCGGAACCCTGATGCTGGGCCAACAATACAGGACATTCTTCAGGCAATAGCCGCCTCCAGGATGGCCATAGAAATCAAGATAGACACCCTTAGGGAAGATATGGAGCTCAAGAGGGCATACCATGACCAACTAGAGGTACAGGTCACCACAACCACAACTGAGGCAGCAGAGATGCAGGCAGCTCTAACATCTGCAGTGGACAGGCAGACAGCGTTGGAGGCACAAGTCGGCATACTCAAACTAAGGGCAGAAGATTTGGAAAATAGGGCCTGCTGCAACAACATGCATATAATTGGTCTCCTGGAGAAAGTGGAAGGCAGCAGTATTGTGGAATACTTGGAGAAATGGATTCAGGAGGAGCTAGCAGAAGAAGGCCTGTCTCTGTACTACGCTCTTGAGCGAGTCCACAAAGTGCCTGAGAGTCACCCCCTTCGACGGTCTTGATAGAAAGGTCAGCTGGTGGCCAACAACAGCACCGTCAGGATATTTTCAGACTTCTCAAGGGAAGTCCAACAACAACACTCGTCCTAATTGGCAGCGAAGAAAAGTTAAACGAAATGGAGATGCAATATGCGATCCTGTTTCCCGCAAGGCTCAGGGTGGTGACTTCAACTGGTGCTCGATTCTCACCACAGGAAGTGTGGGACTGCATTAATCAACAGGATCCCCAGTATCCTGATCAGATTGCAAGGGAGCAACATACGAAGAGGAGCAATTGACAATGGGGAGGGAGGGAAAGGCTCCTGGTGGCCCACTGCCATGCTGAAATGCAACCGGTATGAGATAAAGAGGTAGCAGCAGTCACTTTACTGAGCGCCTAAGGAACAGCCAAAACATCACTGGAGACAATGCTAAAGACTCAGACTCTGACCTCAACTCCAGTGCGATGGAGGGAGCTAGCTAAGAATTGCAGATAGTAGCACCCAGAACTGGAGAAGAGATCATCTGATCCCTGTCCTCCATCGCAAGTATTATGGAGAGACTATGGGGGGATGGATCCACGTGGGTAGTACACCCTGAGGTGCAATCGAATGGCTGAGTGGGGCCCTCAGGACCAGCACTCTTAGCAATTATACAATTCACTGGGTGGGTGAGAGACACAAGAAGATGAGGGGATTGACTAACCCTTTGCATAAGAATCTTGCAAGAACCATACAGGGTTTCTACTGTTGCAGTGTTTGCATAACTTTGGACGAGGGAGTTTGCTCACTTGTCCTGGGGTGGAGACATTGGGGTGTTATAGGGTTATTGGTTAAGAGATCTGCAGATGAAATATGCTGGGGACATACTGGAGCTCAATGGAGGGCTCACACCTCTCTGAGTGGAGGGCACACGTCTGGAGGATAGACTCCGGGCCTTTTCCGAAACACATCAATGGCTGACCTCACAACATACAAGGAAGTTACATGGAATATTAGAGGTATGCACACCATGTCCAAGCACTACAAAATATTCTTCTATTTGAATAGGTGTAGAGTGCACATTGCTCTATTGCAAGAGACACACTTGCTGGCTAAGGAGGGGGCTAATCAGGCCTAGAGAGGCTCCCCAATAGTCAAAGTTGAGGACCAAAATGGAGACTGGCTATATGGGCAAGATGAAATCAACAGAAGGTTCCTGGGGTTCTTTGCTACCCTGTACAAGAGTGTGACCAGACAGGGGGTGGAGATGCTACAGCACTTCCTTGTGCCACTCCCGCTCCCTGCCCTAGTTGCGGATGGTGTGGAGGCCCTGGGGGGCTCCTATTGATGTGCAAGAAGTTAGAGCAGCTATTAGGGGGCTGGCAAGAGGCAAAACAACAGGGACAGATGAAATACCTGTAGAGTTTTACGCCGCTTATATAGAGGAGCTAGCCCCTAGGTTGGTGGACATGTTTGAGGCAACAGTAGCAGATCCCTCCTTTCCCCCACCACACGGGACACACTGGCCATTCCTCTCCTCAAACCAGGCAAATCCCCTTTTAACTGTAAGGAATATAGACCCTTGTTCATGCTTAACCTGGATTTTAAGATACTTAGTAAGATATTAGCAAAAAGGTTCTTGCCATTTATGACATTGCCTCCTGTCAATAATGGAGGCACAGGACCATATGAGAGGGGTGGGGACAGTCTTCGCAATCAATATAGAAAAGGCCTTCAATAGCCTTGAGTGGGAGTCTCTAAATGTGATCTTGGAATTCATGCAGCTGGGACAGGGCTTCTTGAGTTGGGTCCAGTTGCTATATATCATGGGTACTCACAAACTTTCACCTCTCTCTCTCTCTCTCTCTCTCTGTCTCCCTCCCTCTATCTTTCTCTCTCTGCCTCCCTCCCTCCATCCCTCTATCTCCCTCTCTCCCTCCCCGGTCTCCCTCTGTCTCACTCCCTCTCTTTCCCTATCTCTCCCTCATTCTGACTGTCTCACTCCCTCTCCACTTCCCTCTCCCTCCCTCTCCTTCCCTCTCCTTCCTTCTCTCTCCCTATTCCTCCCTCTCCATTCCCTCTCCTTTCCTCTCCTCTCCTTACCTCCCTCACCCTCACTCCCCTTCCCTTTCCCTCACTCCCCTTCCCCCTATTCCCACTCTCCATCCCTCCCTCACTCCCCTCCCCCTCACTCCCTCCCCCTCCCTCTCTCCCTACCACACTCCCCTTCCCTCTCTCCCTCCCTCACCTTCCCTCCCTCCCTCACTCCACTTCCCACACCCCCCTTCCCTCCCTTCCTCACTCCCCTTCCCTCACTCCCCTTCCCCTTCCCTCACTCCCTCACTCCCTTCACTCACTCCCCTCTCTCCCTCCCTTTCCGTCTCTCCCCTTCCCTCACTCCCTCACTCCCCTTCCCTCACTCCCCTTCCCTCACTCCCCTCTCCTCACTCTCCTTCTCCCTATTCCCCCTCTCCCTCCCTCACTCCCCTTCCCTCACTCCCTCACTCCCTTCCCTCACACCCTCCCCTCTCTCCCTCCCTCCCCTTCCCTCTCTCCCTCACTCACCTTCCCTCCCTCCATCCCCTTCCCTCCCTCCCCTTCCCTCACTCACTCCCCTTCCCTCACTCCCTCCTGTCCCTTCCCTCACTCTCTCACTCCCCTTCCCTCATTCCCTTCCCTCATTCCCTCACTCCCCTTCCCTTACTCCTTCACTCCCCTTCCCACTCTCCCTCCCTCATTCCCCTTCCCTCCCTTCCTCACTCCCCTTCCCTCACTCCCTCCCTCACTCCCCTTCCCTCACTCACCTTCCCTCACTCCCTTCCCTCACTCCCTCCCCTCACTCCCTCCCTCACTCCCCTCTCTCCCTCCCTCCCTTCCCTCTCTCCCCTTCCCTCACTCCCTTCCCTCACTCCCTCCCTCACTCCCCTCTCTCCCTCTCTCCCCTTCCCTCCCCTTCCCTCACTCTCCTTCCCTCACTCCCTCCCCTCTCTCCCTCCCTCCCCTCTCTCCCTCCCTCCCCTTCCCTCTCTCCCTCACTCCCTTTCCCTCCCACACTCCTCTTCCCTCTCTCCCTCCCTCACTCCCCTTCCCTCTCTCCCTCCCTCACTCTCCTTCCCTCCCTTCCTCACTCCCCTTCCCTCACTCCCCTTCCCTCACTCCCTCCCTCACTTCCCTTCCCTCACTCCCCTTCCCTCACTCCCTTCCTTTACTCCCTCCTTCACTCCCCTCTCTCCCTCCCTCCCCTTCCGTCTCTCCCCTTCCCTCCCTCCCCTTCCCTCACTCCCCTACCCTCACTCCCTCTCTCCCCTCCGCTCACTCTCCTTCCCCCTATTCCCCCTCTCCCTCCTTCACTCCCCTTCCCTCACTCCCTTCCCTCACTCCCTCCCTCCCTCTCTCCCCCTCCCCTTCTCTCTCTCCCTCCCTCCCCTTCCCTCTCTCCCTCACTCCCCTTCCCTCCCTCCCTCCCGCCCCTTACCTCACTCCCCTTCCCTCACTCGCTCCCCTTCCCTCACTCTCTCCCATCCCTTCCCTCACTCCCCTTCCCTCACTCCCTTCCCTCACTCCCTCCCCTCCCTCCCCTTCCTCACTCCCTCACTCCCCTTCCCACACTCCCTCCCTCCCCTTCCCACACTCCCCTTCCCTCACTCCCCTTCCCTCCCTCCCTCACTCCCCTTCCCACACTCCCCTTCCCTCTCTCCCTCCCTCACTCCCCTTCCCTCCCTTCCTCACTCCCCTTCCCTCACTCCCTCCCCTTCCCTCACCCCTTCCTTCACTCCCCTTCCCTCACTCCCCTTCCCTCACTCCCCTTCCCTCACTCCCCTTCCCTCACTCCCTCCCTCACCCCCTCCCTCACTCCATCTCCCTCACTGCGCCTCCCTCACTCCGTCTCCAGGAGCGGCCTTAAGCATGTGCAAGCTGTGCACCTGCACAGGGCCACCAAACCCCAGGGGCCACCATGCCAATATATATCCTTAATATAATAATCCTCTGAGGATGGATACATATTTGCGTGGCGGCCCCTGGCAGGGATTTGGCGGCCTCCGGCTCTGTTCTACTTCCAAACCCCCTGACCCCCCCTCTTCACTGGTCTCCGTGCTCCACCCCGCCAGGACCCCCTCTTCCGGGGCCCCCTACATACGCTCCCTGCCCAGGGCCGCCATGAGCCTAGAGTCGCCCCTGTCGTCGCCCTCCTCCCTCTGTCTGTCTCCCTTCTCTGGTTCTATTTCTCGGTCTCCCTTTCCCTTTCCCTTTCCCTCCCTCCCTCTGTCTCTGTTCCTCTACCTCCCTCTGCCTGTGTGTCACCAGGCTGAGACAGCTTCCCCAGCGCGCACAGACACACAGCCCCACCCAAGCACTTCACAGGTCTTTAAAAAGACCATTTGCATGTGAATGGGGCTTTGCTGTATTTCATCTCCTCTTAGCGCCCCTGCAGCTCCACTCTGGTCTCGCTGGAATGAATCGCACGGCCCCAACGGAGCAGCAGAATGTTTGCAGACACTCTTTGAAAACACGGGTACGATGTCTCATGGTCTGTAGACTGCCATGGAAGGCTTGCCGGGCCGCTGCCGGCCCGTGGGCCGTACTATGAGTACCCGTGCTATATATGGATCCCTTGGCAGAAGTCTGGACAGGTCACATAATTTCCGAGCAGTATGGGGTGGAGTGGGGTACAAAACAGGGGTGCCCCCTCTCCCCACTACTGTTCACCCTGGCTATGGAGCCGCTAGCCAGTCTCGCACAGACAGGCAATAGATATTGCGGCATGCATATAGGGGGGCATACTCACCATAAAGCATTATCCCCCAGATGCATCAAGCATCCATTTTGCGAATCCTTATTAGCGAAAAATAAGGAATCACAAAATGGTATGCAAGAAGAAATCACTTTAAAAATTCCTTAATTGCGATTCATAAATTGCGAGTCGCAATTAAGGAATACCTCCCCATGAATGGGAAGAATTTTCAATTTGCGAATCGCAATTAGCGAATCGCAAAATGAGAATGCGATTTCAAGGGTGCAGGGGTGTCCAAAGGACACCCTGTTGCACCCCTGAAATTGATCTGTGCACATATGTTGCGCACACACATGCCCTTCGGGCATGTGTGTGCGCAACATGAATCTTTGAAAAATCTTTGAAAAATGCACTTTAGTGCATTTTTCAATGTTTTTGCAAATTACTATGAAGTTGTACTTCATGGTAATTTGCGAGCCCTATTAGTGAAATCGCTATTTTTTAAACTTTAATGCATTGCAGTTAAGGACTCTCAATTTGAGATTCCTTAAATGCAAGTAATCGCAATTTAGCAAATTCTCAATTTGCGATTTTTGCATTTGAATGATGCATCCCAAATGCAAAAATACTGGTCGCTAAGGGGCAGATTCTGAGAATCTGCCCCTTTGCGAGCGGTTTTTAGCTTCATGCATCTGGGCACAAATGCTGATGACTTACTGTTGTTCTCGGAGATGCAGAAGGAGCACTAGAGGGAGCCATGGAGCCGATGAACAAATTTTGGGGGATGTTGGTACTGAAGATCAAATGGCAGAAGTCTAGGCTTTTCCCGCTGACAGGGGGTAGAGACCAACCAGCTGGGCAGCTTCCAGTGGGAACCTTGCTGTCTGGAGTATCTTGAAGTGAAAATATACTATTCTCAGACTAACTTATTATAAAGGAATATGGGGACAGCTATATGATCCTTGAAGACCAGCATGGGCTTTTGGAAAGGCTTACCGCTGTCATTGGCTGGAAGGAAGGAGTTTTTAAAAATGGTGGAACCCTCATGCCTGTTGTACTTTTTCATGGCACTGCCAATATGGATGCACCAAAATGGTATACTGAGATGAACTCCCTTATGACAGCCTTTCTTTTGGAGAACAGCCACAAATGAGTGGCCCTGAAGATGATGGAGCACCCAACAGGGGATGGGGGGCTTGCGATCCCTGACTTCGAAACGTATTACTTCACAGGACAACTGCATTGGTCCACCCGGTGGGTGGCAGGTCAACAGGCCCAGGCATGTGAGATTAGACCATTTACACCTGACCTCGATGTGCTTTTACAAATTCTACTGAAAGTGGGTGGGATTTCACCTGACTTCGCCGGTGAGGTACTGGTGTTGAGATGCTGCTGGAGGAGATGCCTCTAAAAACACTAAGTCAAATACCATATTCACAATATCTCCCTATGACAGTGCTACATGTACTACCACATGGAGGACAATGGGAGGGCATCAGATACTGGACACAGGCGAGGGCAACCCAACTAGGGGGCCTTTACAGGGCTGGGGAACTCCTCCAGTTTGAGGACTGTAGAGAGGGGCTGGACCTTCCCCATGGCAATCTCTTATTAAATAGGTGGTGACAGCAGCTGTCCAAAGGCACTGGAGGGCTGGAACCTCAGAAACCGATCATTACAACACTTGCAGATATATTGGCACTGCAGGAGACTGACGTAAAGTGCTCACATGCCTCTATAATGTGATGGGTGAAGATGCTCTGCAACCACTGACTGTGCTGAGCGACCGCAAGATAGCAGACTTGGGCACCCCTATTAATAAAAAGGTCTTGGAAAATGTTTTGGCTAGGAACCCCAAGGTATCAAGGAATGCCCGATTTAGACTATTTAATTTATTTATTCTACATAGACGTACCTCACCCCGGGACACATTGACAAATATTTCGACAGGGAGGACCCAGGATGCCCATGGTGTGGGAAACTCAGAGTGGAGTTGTTCCACATGCTCTGGACATGCCTGACATTACATGATTATGTTATGTTAATTATAGCTTATATAGTGCATAATCACCTACAGGTCTCTTAGCGCTTGTAGAGAATGCTCAGGTAGCTACTATCATCACAGAAGAGCACCAAACAAATGTATTAGACTATAGCCAGGGCTTCTCTAAACAGATAAGTCTTAAGACACTTCTTGAAAGGGTGGAGGGCGGTTTCCTTACGGAGGTTCTCCGGTAGTTCATTCCAGAGTTGGGGAATTAAGACAGAGAAAGCTCTGCCACCTTTCGATGCCATTTTGGCTCGTAAGGGGGCCAAGAAACCCGCCATGGATGATTGCAGTGTGCGTCCCTGTGCATATTTCATCAGGTGCTCCTTGATATAACCCAGAGCCTGGCCAAAGATGGCTTAGTGGGCAATGCAAAGGCCCTTGAACTTGGCTCTCTGTTTGACGGGAGTCAATGCAACTTAAGCAGCAGAGGGTTGGTATGGGCCCTTCTAGGGAGCCCAAAAATCCGCCTAGCTGCATCGTTCATGAGCACCTGCAGCTTGCTGATTCGTTTTTCAGGAAGGCCAATATAAAGCGCATTGCCATAGTCCAACCTGGACACGATCGTGGCCAACACAATCATTTGAAGAGTAGTAGGGAAGACCAGGGGGGGGCAAGTTTCCGCAGCTGTCGCATTATGCTCAGGCAAGAGCCAACCACTGAGGACACTTGATTGGTCAGGGAAAGGTTGGCGTTGATCTTAATGCCCGGGCTTTTAACCAGAGACACTGGCATAGGGGCAGTGCCGAGCTCTTGTGGCCAAACAAGGTCAATCCAGGGGTTACCTTTAGAAGAGATTACAAGGACCTCTGTTTTATCCGGATTGACTTTTAATGAATTGGCTGTTTATCCAATTCACAGTGTATCTAAGGATGTTCTGCGCGCAAAACTGCGCTTGCTGAGAATTATTAATCTGCAGAATAA
Organism: Lissotriton helveticus; assembly: GCF_964261635.1. Lineage (NCBI taxonomy): Eukaryota > Metazoa > Chordata > Amphibia > Caudata > Salamandridae > Lissotriton > Lissotriton helveticus. Next base: position 1,272,335,951 of record NC_136059.1, on the reverse strand, counting down.
GTTGGGTGTCATCTGCATAATTAAATACTCAAGGGTCCATAGCAGCTAGGGCTGCCACTAATGGCTGGAGATTCAAGTTGAAAAGGAGAGGAGATAGAGCTGAGCCCTGGGGGACCCTACAGGTGAGATCACCACTGTTTGACATTTGATCGCCCAGTTGGATCCTTTGGGACCCTTGCAAAAATGACTCAATCCACTGATGGGCCAACTCACAAATGCCCAGATTGGCAATCCGAAACAGGAGTTGTGCATGGTTGACCGTATCGAACGCCGCTGACAGACCTAACAAAATCAGGGTGCTCGCATCTTTGTTTTCAGCTCCGACTCTGAGCTCGTTCAGCACACCTAGCATCACTAGTTCAGTACTGAATGAGCCCTGAAGCCGGCCTGCCTCCCTTGCAGTAGTTCGTGTTCCTCTATGAAAGATGAAAGTATTGTGAGGACATGTTGCTCCATAACCTTTTCTAAAAAAGGAAGCTGGGAGATAGGTCTATAGTTTTTAAGATTGGCTGCATCTTCCAGAAATTAAAATGTGTCCTACTTTGATGGTTTTGATTTCAGTTTCTATTTTGATCCATCAGCTCTGCATTGTTATAGCATCAACATAGTGTATTTTCCAACTCTGTATCTGCAAGGTAGACATACAATCTGATCTACACTTTGAGCAGGTCACATTTGGTAAGCATTTTTCAATACCCTGGCAATAAACACATATTTACAATCTGGTAATGTTAAGTAGATAAATCTTTCCAGATTGATTTGAGTAGTAGTTCAAATGATCAATCTTCAGAATCATGCTTCTATGTGTAACTCAGTAAAAATAATTCATCAGTATTAACTTTTTCTTCTTCCAAACATTCAAGCATCACCATAATAAATTCCTTAGCCTCTTGTTGAAAGAAAATAGGGCAGATCCACTATGCATGTCTACCACATCTTGAATGCCTGAAGCAGAATGTACTTCAGTCATATCACTACATTAACATTCCAGAAAAGTACATAGATGAGAGCAGATTCTGTTGTCCCCTTTATGTTGAATTACATTTACAAAATGTGGTAAATCGATGAGTACATTGTGAACCACATTTGCATAGCAGTTAAAATCCATTACTATTTTCCAGCTGAAAATCTACAATATCACCCTCTATTTTCAATGTTTTCATCTTAACACCTTCTCCCTTATCTTGTTTTAGCTTCTTTTGAGGAACATCCATTGATTGCTGTCAAAGCTCCCCTTAGGACAGATTGTTTGTTTCTCATAAATAGGATACTGTCCTGAGTGAGAAGCATATACACTTCTTAATCAATTGTATTCTTTAACTCAACTAGTATCAGCACTAACTTTTTTTTCATCAAAATCAATCAAAAACAAACTGGACAATGTTCTAACTCACAACAATGTGACAGATTACACACCTTCTTTAAATACAGTACTTCCAACATTAATAAAAGCTGCATCTACACTTAAACATTGTGATTTATTGATAGTTACAGCACTCACTAGAGGGAGTGAGAACTGCTGGCACCTCACATATAAGCCTTTCAGTAGCAAAAACCTTACAACGCATAAACCAATCTGTTTGATTGTATCAATCTGATCAAAAATGTTGGCCAAGTATTCAAACTCATTCCTATTTTGAAAATTACTGAAATCAATAACTTTACCCATCTAACCATTTACTAATCCTTCCTCAACATATAAATACAGATTGTTCTAATGAATCCAGTTTCACACTTAGCACTATTGTTACTGCCTGTTGTTCTATTTTGTGAATAGCTGTAACTTTCAAACTGTCTTTCATCTCCAGCATCAGAAATTCTTCATTAACAGTGGTGCACTTTTGAAGTGTTGCTAATAAACAAACTATTGATTTTCCTACTTCAATCAAATTGAACATTAGCTGTGCTGCTGTTTTCTTAGATGTAAATAGTTTTTTAATAAGTTGAAATTCTAAGATACTCTTACCTTACTTTGTCAGAAATCCAACTCTAAAATCTTACCATGTTTTTCATCAAATGTTTGACACATATACTTCAGTAGTTTTTTGTATTGGAAATTTTATGGCACGACACGGAGGCCAATATTATGCAAATCTCCTTTATTGCGTAGCTCACAGCAGCAACAATGAGAGATCTAGAACTTGAATGAACATTCCAATAGAGAGGATATAGTCCATGCACACACAGTAGACTTCCTTCTTTGTTGCTGCTGCTCACAAGATAAGTACCTTATATTTGCTCTCCGCACTTTACCTGTCTGTGCTCTCTATTTGTATTAGATTGGGTCGAGGGAAACTGTACTGAGTGTGTTTCTTCTCACCCTACTCCCCTCCTCCCTTTAATCGGCAGCATACTTTACACATTTTATATATTTTATATATTTTGTATATCTTAAATGTCTTCTTATACCTTGCTTGTTGGCTACCCTGTTCCCTAACCTGGCAACCTTGTGCCTCCCTGCGTGTGTCTTCTCTCTATCCCTTTCCTGTTTCCTGCTCTCAAGAGCGGCGCACAGTGCTTCTCCCCACCCGCCCGCTCCCTCTCTTTCTCTGACCCTCCCCGGCTCCTTAAGGCCGGGCGGTTCCTCTCCCCCTTGCGGACCCGAATCCACGATTCTTTTAGACTTAGGCCGCTTAGCCGCTTAGCCTCCCACGCGGGACCGGCGTCTTTTGAAACGCCGGCCCGCGCCCTTCACTTGCACGCGCTGGGACCTCGCACCGGGGCCGGCGTATTCTGAACGCCGCCCCCGGCCTCACACGCGTCTCCATGGCAATAACACGGCGCCCTCGCTCCGACGCGAGGCCGCGCCGTGTTACCATGGAAACCGGCAAATGACGAAGTCAAGCAAATGAGCCTCGCTATATACGCGAGGCACTTACGAGGCTCTGCCCGACTTACTGGCTTTAGCAGTCTTGCCCGCCTTCGTTTTTTCGCGGATCCTCGGCGCTCTCGAGCTGACATCTTCCACCAACCTGCACATATAATTAAAAAAAAAAAAAAAAAAAAAAGGGGGTTACTAACACAGAAGAAGGACTAAAGGGCATAATTCACACGAAACTAACAAAGGACTAACAACCATTTACTGGGACTGTTAGAGGAAAGACCCTTTCCACTACCCCTGTTGCCATAACTACACTACATCCATTTTGTTTCCAACATTCTTTCTTTTTCAGTTGTTTTTCACTGCTTACTACCTGTCTGATCTCAGCTTATCAACATGTCCTCTGACCCTTCCTCATCCTCTATGGAGGACAAATTGGAAACCCTTATCAACAAAACGCTTGACAAGGTAATGGGATCCCTTGAGGACACCATTAACAAAAAATTGGAAACCCTGGCCAAATCGGCTTGGCCACCTATGAGGACCCAAGGGGATCCTACCGAGGCCTCAACAAGCCAAAGAAAAAGGCAGTCCACTTCTAATCCACCCCAAATGGCTAAAAAACCCAGAAGCGCAAAGCCTTTGCTCTCTGATTCACGCTCTGGCGGTGACTATGCTGGTGCCTCGGGCACGCTGGATGGGCAACTCTCAGGCCCTAGCCTTCCTATCCCCATTGATAGCGACGATGGAGGTGAAGACGAAATCGACCTGTCTTGCTCTTCAGAGTTTGACTCCGACCAGGAGGAAGGCGAAATCAGAAACTTATCTGGTGAGGCATCAGGGGCCTCGGGCTCAAAAATGGGGATACTTGACCCCTTTGGGGAACATATGTTTGACCCGCTCCTCATCAAGCATCCACTCTCCCCAGAGTGGACACCATCCCAACATATTGCCGAATACCTGTCCTTTTGGCTCCGCAAAGAGATACCAAAGGAGGTCAGGGCTCGCCTCAGGTCCGAATGTCCTCGCCCCTCCCTCCCCGACAAAATAGCCATGACCCCCGAACTAGACAGCAAAGTGGTGGCATTCATTGCCAAAACGGGGAAAGACCCCAGGAGGGGACTTGACAGAGGACTCAAATCCTGCCAGGACAGATTACTGGATATTACAGGCCCCCTGACCAAAATGTTTGAGATGGCTGAAGGAGCTTATGTCTCTGATTCCCCCATTGACCCAAAAGAACTGCGACAGTGGGCGCAAAGGGCTATATGCCTCCTGGGCAATGCAAACACTGCCCTCTCTAATGAAAGACGAAAGAGCGTGCTTCTCAAAATTGACCCTAAACTAGCTGAGCTATCCAACAAAGGCCTTCTCTTTGGAGAAGAATTCATTAGGGATATGGCCAAATATGTGGGAGTTTTTAACTCCATCCAAAAATCCCAGAAAGATATTAAAAGGGTTTTCAATACCAGAGGAGTTTTTTCCCGGGCCGGGAGGATGCGGGGTCGATTCCCCGGCCGTGGAAATGGCTCGACAAGACCCTTTGGAGGACGAGGAGGAAGGTCCTTTCAGTCCGGTTATGGCTTCCAGTCATCATCCTTCTTTCCCCAAAGACAACGATCCAGAGGAAGAGGATTCAGAGGCGAAAGGAGGACAAGACCCTTCTCTACCGGTAAGATCTCCCAAAGACCCTTCAGATACCCCTATAAAGGTGGGCGGGAGACTAGCCCTCTTCTCTGGGAATTGGACCGTAGTAAGTCAGGATCCCTGGGTGTTAGACACCGTCAGAGGATACAAAATAGAATTTGTCGGCTTCCCTGTCCAGAAGAGACTTCCCCAAGAAATACGCTTCTCTCAAAAAGATTCTGCTTTAGTTTCCCAGGAAGTAAAGGACCTCTTTTCAAAAGGTGCAATCCGGCAGGGAAAAGAAATAGGCTATATCAGCAACGTCTTTCTGGTAGAGAAGAAGGACAAGAAAATGAGACCTGTCATAAATCTCAAAGATCTGAACCAGTGGGTGGTCTTCCGACATTTCAAAATGGAGGGAATCCACCTTCTCAGAGATGTTCTGAGGAAGGGCGACTGGCTCACTCGCCTAGACCTCAAGGACGCATATCTGACTATCCCAATCTGGCCCCCTCACCAAAAATTTCTTCAATTTTTCTGGGAGGGCAAACTTTGGCAATTTTGCAGCCTTCCCTTCGGCCTCTCCTCAGCCCCTTGGTGCTTCACCAAGGTTCTTCGTCCCATAGCTGCTTGGCTAAGGAACCAAGGGGTCAGACTGATCCTTTACCTCGATGACATCCTCATAATGGCCGAATCCAAAGAGGTCGCTTCTCGACACACTACCCTTGCCATAAATCTTCTGGAACATTTAGGGTTCGTGATAAACACGAAAAAATCCTCCACTTCTCCAACCCAAGTCACTCAGTTTTTGGGTTTTTCAGTAGATACTCTCCATGCCGAACTGAAGCTTCCTGGCGACAAACTCAGGAAACTGAGGAAAGAGCTGAGGAAAGTGCTAAAGATTCGCTCCTTTCCCCTAAGGACCCTAGCGAGGATATTGGGTCTACTCTCCTCAACTATCCAAGCAATCTACCCAGGTCCCCTTCACTATCGAGCGCTTCAGAGGCTCAAAGCCAAAGCCCTCAGATTCAACACGTCCTACTCTCAAATAGTCTCCCTGGACACCGACTCCAAGAAAGAGATCATATGGTGGTTAAAAAATGCAGAAGCCTGGAATGGCAGAGCAATCTTCGGAGAAGAACCAGACCTAGTCATTCACTCGGATGCGAGCCTGGAGGGTTGAGGCGCGACCTGCGGCGACTCCTCGACCGGGGGACTTTGGACCCAACAGGAAAAGGATCTTCATATCAACTGCATGGAACTCCTGGCGGGATCCTTTGCCATCCAGAGCTTTACCAAAGATCAGATGAAATGCTCGGTCATGCTTCGCATGGACAACGTGTCCGCTGTGAGATACGTGAACAAAATGGGCGGCCCTCATTCCAAGGGCCTCTCGGACCTAGCCAAGAACTTTTGGGCCTACTGCCTCAACAAGGGCATTTCGGTCATTGCCGAACATATTCCGGGGTTGAACAATGGGGTAGCAGACTGGTTCTCCAGGAACTATGTGGATTCAAGCAACTGGAGACTAGACAGGAACACCTTCCTTGCGATCCAATCTCGGTGGGGCCCCTTCGGGATAGACCTCTTTGCGGACCGTCTCAATACTCAGTTGCCAAAATTCTTCAGCTGGAGACCGGACCCTCTGGCCTTGGGAATAGACGCGTTTTTTCAGAACTGGCTTGGTCTGAGACCTTATGCATTCCCACCTTTTGCCATGCTTCCTCGCCTCCTTGTTCAAGTCCGGAGGAACAAAGAGTCCATAGTAGTAATAACTCCCCTTTGGAGCTCCCAAGCGTGGTTCCCCATCCTATTGGAAATGAGCGTGGATGTCCCAATCCTCATTCCTGTCTTCAAAGACCTACTGGTAGGACCTCACGGAGAATACCATCCACTCCTTCTTCAGGGCACCCTGTGTCTGATGGCCTGGAAGATTTCAGGAGACAGTGGCAGATCCCTGGACTTTCGGAAGGCGCTTTCAGGCTCATGTCAGAATCATGGGCCCCCGGTACCAGGAAAGCATATAGATTGGCCTGGCGCAAATGGGTTTGCTGGTGCCTTCGACGGGGTTATGATCCAGTTTCAGCTGATATAGTTCAAGTTCTTAACTTCTTAACTGAAATCTTCGCTTCGGGTCTGGCCTATCGGACCGTTAACGTTTATAGATCAGCTATTGCTGCAGGTCATTGCTTGCTAGATGGTTCTTCGGTAGGCCAAAATCTTCTGACCAAAAAACTTATGAGGAGTATGCGGGTTTTGAATCCTCCTCTACCAAAATATTCCGCTCTCTGGGACGTGAGAGACGTCCTCAGACTACTCTCCTCTTGGGGCGAGAACTCTTCTCTCTCTTTGAAGAAATTGTCTTTTAAATTAACTGTTCTTCTCTGCCTCGTCTCCTTCAGACGTACCTCGGACGTTAAGGCCTTAGATGTCTCTAATAGGGCTTTTCAACCTGAAGGTGTTTGCTTTTTCATTAAAAGACGGACTAAAACTTTGTCAACCTCTGTTTTCTATCCCTTTTTCCCTCAAAATGAGATCTTGTGTGTGGTACGTTGTCTCTTGGAATATGAGAAAAGGACCTTAGGTCTAAGGGGTTCTGTAGATCAATTAATCATTTCCCACAGGTTCCCTCATAAAGCTGTTTCCTCTCCCACCTTGGCTAGATGGGTTAAGGATGTCATGAAAGAAGCTGGTATTGATACTTCAATTTTCGGAGCTCACTCCCTCAGAGGTGCTTCAGCTTCAAAAGCTTTTATCTTGGGTGGCGGCCTCCAGGATATCCTTAGGGCTGCAGACTGGTCAAACGAATGTATCTTTAAGAGATGTTATTTTAAACCTGTTTCAAATGTGATTGATAGTGTTTTGAACACACTTTGAACTTGCATAATATTGGCCTCCGTGTCGTGCCATAAAATTTAGATTTTTCACAGCCTGCTGGGCAGAAAATCTGGATTTTATTAAGGACACGGAGGCTAAGATTATCCCACCTCTTTTATTCCCACCCTGGGAATGTTTATTACCTTCTTACTCTTCTTTTTCAGATTAATTTCTTCAAAAGAAGACTCGGATGAATTCTCTATGGTTCTACGTTGGATCCAGAGTCTTCTAAGTTATTCCTGATTATCTTGTTCGCTTACAAAGAAGGAAGTCTACTGTGTGTGCATGGACTATATCCTCTCTATTGGAATGTTCATTCAAGTTCTAGATCTCTCATTGTTGCTGCTGTGAGCTACGCAATAAAGGAGATTTGCATAATCTTAGCCTCCGTGTCCTTAATAAAATCCAGATTTTCTGCCCAGCAGGCTGTGAAAAATCTAAATTCTGCCAAATGTTTACATTTCAAATAATCCCTAATCAATTACAAGTTTGTTCCTGCAGAAGTGTTGAAAACAAGCTCTCCTTTCACAGGGGTTAGCTGCAGTAAATCACCAAACACAATTAAGTGTTTACCTCTGAACATAACATTGTACTCTTTTATTAAAGTCTGATTGCATTCTTAAGTGAGCAAAGGAAATAATTACTTTTGAAAGCATGCTTCCCCCTTCGATGATTAAAAGCTTAATTTTCTTCAAAGCTCCTGCTACCTCATGACATGTTTCACCAGATAACTTCTGGTATTCCAGTTTATTATCATGCTTCAGAGGTAGCAATAATAGTCAATGTAGAGTCATTCCCTTAATATTGTGTGCAGCTAATCCAGTTGGTGCTGTCACTATCAGGGCCATACTGGGAACCGAAACCAGCTCTGGCAGAGCTGAGCTGAGCTCGTCATGACCACGCCCACAGATTGAAGTTTGTAAGTATAGAACCTATCACACCAACAAAAATGATTAAGCATAAATTGTAATGCAATATTCACAAATCCAACAAATAATACATATGTATTATTTGTTGGATTTGTGAATATTGCATTACAATTTATGCTTAATCATTTTTGTTGGTGTGATAGGTTCTATACTTACAAACTTCAATCTGTGGAATATCGGTGGGTTAGGATGACAACCCATACCTAAGCACCCAACGACATAAGAAACTATCAGTGTAGATATTAGCCTGTATATAGTGAAGCGCCAACACCACCAAGACTAGTCATCCTTCTATTCTCCATGACCACGCCCATTCCAATGGAACGCTCAGCACAGCAGGGGAATCAGCCCAGCGTGCAAGCGTTCCATCTAACGGGCGCGGTCATGAAGAGCTCAGCTCGTCATGAGCACCGGAGCGCCGTGGCTCATGACGAGCTGAGCTCGTCATGAGCACTTAAGGGGTTAACACTCTATTTTGCATGCTTGCTAGACCTAGACTTACCCAAACACTTCCCCTAGACTTCGAGAATAAACTGGCCAAGCTCAACCTGTCACAATATTCATAAAAAACCATCTCCCTATGACAAAACATTTTTAAACTAAAGCTGTACAACCTTTTTGTTAAACACTTTTCTGCAGAAATCTCTTGCCATATGTCTTTCTTTTTAGTCTTCTCTGATTTTGCAATGTACAAAGTCACATAAAGAACAACAGCAACGTAGTTCTCTGCAACAAATCAAATGTCAATATTTGCCTTACACATTTTGGGAATTGCAGTGCTATAATCATTAATGAACTTGGAATCCTCTGTTCTTCTTAGGTTGTACGTATCTTTCAATGGTTTCCAGGTTACTGTATGTCTCACGGCAGACAAAATGCTGTTGACTCTTCTTTGTGAAATAACGGGTCGTGGAAAGCCAAAATGACAGCTTATGTAAAATCTTCTTTTGCTTCTGTATTTCAAACTACTGGACTTTCCATATTTATGTGTTTGGAAATGCTTAACATGTTCTCTGAAGCCCTCGTCAGTAGTATTTTTGGGATGGCGCATGTCATAACTGTTCTATGAAAGACACCACACAGCCATTTATGTCTCTTTCAAATTTTTGAGCATTTTGATCCAAAACAGAACGTGAAAATGAGGAGCACCTCTCTTGGTAGTTTTTACACCAAACAAAACCAGTTACTTCATCAACAGGAGAATTAGTTTTGTTGCAGATAAAAAATAGCAATGCTAGGAACCTGTGGTTAAAATATCTGTAACAATTACCAGGATCTAAAGTGCTAAGTTCTCAGGCTGTCTTTGTGTCCTCGATTTTTGAGTTTGCCTCTATTAAAAATGTTATCAGGTCATCCCATGTGTATTCAGAACAACTAAGTGCAATAAACCAAGTTGGCGCACCAAGGTTTCTCAGCATGCATTTGAGTTCTCCATAACAATGATACAATACTCAGTAGCCGGCCATGAAAATATTTAAGTTGAATTCTATGTTTTCTTCTTTTTCTTGAACTTTTTCAACAAATTCCCTTCCAAAGAGATTTCGAAGATTAACATTTGTCTTCAGTATAGGATTCACAGCATATGAATGTCCAGACAAGCTGCTCTCAAACCGAAGATGGAATATGTATGGAATGCACTTACAAAATTTTAGATCCTCTGGTTATAGTGGTGTTGAGTGGTATTCGGCTGCTGGTATCAGTACAAGATGGTCATCTTAGCATCCTCCTGCTCCAGTGGGAAACAGTTGGGGAAAACAGCAAGCCTCTAAACATTTTTCATATAAACTCAAGGGATCTCCTTTTGCAAGTTTTATTTGAAACAGCTCTCTAGCATCATCAAAGATGTCTTAATGCAGGGGATCGATGCTGCGCTGTTCATAAATTCGTTCTGATATGCATCTACATTTTCAATCTGATCGCTTGATGCTAATGTCTCATCTTTTATACCAGCTACATTTTCAGCAACATCAACATTTGTATAGTAAAAAAAATGTTTTGCTACACATCTACTAATGCTTTGCAATATTTTTCTACTCTTACACCATTCACTAATATAATAGGAAGTTCTGTAATGTCTTTATCTATCCCTAAAATTACAATATTCTGTTTAAAATCTAAAGATAAATACACAACTCTTCCTTTTAGTCCTTTCTGGAGCTCAGTTGGAGGTAATTGTCTTTAGCTCCATACAAAGTATGGCTTGGAATGGATGTAAACACTGGCTCAGAATTGATTCATAAACATTTAATACATTTAATACTTCTGGAACAGACACATTTCAAACTTATTATATATGGCTCGAGGTCGCATTTTATTATTCTCTATCTTATCAAAGCAGCACTTATACTTAATCTGCTGTGTAGGCAAATCAAATCTTTCCTCAACAAATAAATATGCACCAAATTCTTGTCACTAATTGTTCTCTTTTACACCTTTTAGAGTACACAACTACATTGTGAGTTTGCATTTTGGAGTGAGCACGTTGACTACAAATACAAACACAGTTAGGTTTCTCAGAGCAAACTGTGTTACCTTTGCAATCTGTTGTGCAAAGTTTTCAGTACTAATTTCTGTATCCTGTTCTTCTACGCCTCCAGTAACCAATTCTGCATTTTCCCTACACTTCTTTTCTGGACCAAGCAACCAAAAATGATTATCTTCCCAAATCTTTTCTACTTCTCCTAGTGTGCTATACAATAAAACTCTATTAAGTTCTCCTTAACATAAGGCAGGAGTTTTTTCATAGTAAAGTCTTCTAACCAAAGTTCGTATTTTGGAGTGGTAAACAACTAACACCCTGAAATGATGAAAGGTTTTTCTGCAAACTTTCCTTGAAAGACATGCCAAAGAATGTCCCTGCAAATTACTATATTTTTCTCACTTTGCATGAATCTTTCCTTTGCAAAATTGCATTTTTCTGTTTGACACTTCTGGGTGTAAAATCACTTATAAACTGATTTAGTAAATCAATTGACTCCTAACAAATTCTGCAAATAGTACTACAGTTTCATTAGTATACTGAGGCCTGTGTATGTACCCCTTCAGCTACCACTTCCTCTATATTCTAAGGAAACATATCCTCTTTTGCAACTGGAGTACCATCTTTTACTTCATAACAATGACCAGTTAAATCAACTGCATGCACTAGTGTGTTCTCTTGCAAATAGCTTTCTTCATTAAAATAAAGTTCTGCACTAGAGGTATGCTTCCACTTACCTTTAAAACATCTGCAAAAATTACTTCTATTACTAAGCCTTTTCTAACAGTTCTTCTCAACAAACACAACACTGTTTTCTCTAGTGTCCTCTTTCTATTCAATAATAATATAAATACATTCCTCTTCAGAGCAAATGCTTTCTCAAGAACTCTCTCAATATATTCATTTTGCTTGAATGCAGCACTTCTTGTACTTCTTCTTAAATTTTTTCTGCAAATTTTGTATTACTGTAGTCTGAAACATTTTAGCTCTTAACTCCTTAAATTGTTTCTGTCTCCATGACAAACAACAAATTTGAGAAACTTCTTAGTACTCTTACCAACTTCTCTTTTTTCCTCTGCATATTCACTCCTTATTTTGTTTGTCTCTCTGAGTTTGCAGTTCGTTATTCTGTTTCTGTGTTTCTTTTGTATTTTTTTCTTGTCAGGCATTATAAATCTTCTTTCTCAAATAAAAAGAGATATCTATTAAAAAATAAATAATAAACTAACTTCCACAACAAATATAACTCTCATTTCAATCTTTATTTCGATCAATTAAGATCATAAAAGAAATACAAACAATTTTCAATCACAATGCAAATGGAATACCATAGACATCAGTAAATGCATTACTATAAGCAAATTTTAAAATAAATTGCTGTATGTTACAATTAAAAATCATCATTGCAATTCATTTATCCCGCATCTACCTCATCTTTAGAAGGTGGGAACGGGTGTGCCACATCGCAGTTAAATATGTTGCTACGGCAAAGACAGTCGGGGGTGCAAGATCCGTCTTTACAATTCTGTATGCAGGGAGATGTCTGGTGAAGTCTACATTTTTAAGAAGGGGGAGGAGCCAATATTTCCTGGATCTTTGATAGGCCTCACAAAAGAATATAATATGCTATTCATCTTCCATATCATGTGAACATGACAGGCACTGTTCACCAAAAGGAGACTGGGCCCAGTGATTTGTGAATGCCCTGATAGGAAGTGTGCCATAACGCCATTGCATAAATAATTTTCTAGTGAGGACGGGAGCAATACTATCTAACACACATTCAAGTTGGTACACTATAACTCTATTACTAATTTACTGACTAACTGGCTATGGTTTAGTCTAAGGTTTACAATCAGTTATACAAGACATATTTTCCTTTTATTTTTTGTTCTGCTTTCCACAGTATACAGATATAACTCTCTAACCATCTACCTCTCATGGATATATTTATTATAGATAGGCTAAGTAAAACTCAGTATTGCAGTGAGTCAGTGATTGTTTTAATGTGTCCTTCGATGTGTCGCTGTATGTATTAGTCTGTCCCAGAAAGTCCCACTGTATTTATCAGAGCGCATGTGGCTAAGACAATGACTGCATCAGTGTATCCACTGATGTCTCAGTGTACGTATCAGGGTGTCACAGAATATCTCACTGTTTGTATAAGTGAGTGGGTCAGTGTGTCACTGTATCTATCACTCTCTCATGGTATCTGAGCGTGTGTATAAGTGAGTGTGTCATGAGATAACTCAATGCATCACTGTGTTTAAGAGAGTATCAGAATATGTATTAGTGTTTAGAAGAGTGGCTTAGTGTATGTATCACTCAGTACATCAGGGTATGCATGGGTGTCGTAGTGTATATAGCAAAGTATCCCACAGTATCTAACTGTGTGTATAAGTGACTGTGTGAGTGTATCAATGAATGCATCGCTGTGTGCATGGCTGTGTCAGTGCATGTATCATTATAATCCAAAGTGTGTAATTGTATGTATAAGTCAGTGTGTAAACAAGTCAGTGACTGCATTACTGTGTACATGTGGGCCTCAGTGTGTTTATTCATGTTTACCAAAGTGTTTGCATGTGTATATACCTAAGGGGCATATTCAAAATAAAGTGACGTAGTGCTGTGTTAGTTTTGTGGGCTTAAGGCCACCCTAAGCCACGTCAGAAATGCAGGGCTGAGCCAAAGTTACAAGAATATACAAGAATATGGTGCATCCCTGCATTTCCCCCTGTGCTAGCACTAATTGCTCCTGCCTAGTGCCAAGGTCGGTACTCTTGCACCATTGTGAAACGGTGCCTGCGTTGCAGGGAAAGATTGTTTATGTGCAGGAAGGTGTCCCTTCCTACACAAAAACAATCACCAATGGCATGTTGTAACTTCTATGTGTGCTGCAAAATGCAGCAGACATAGAAGTTGCAACGCATACTTTTTTTTAAAGATTGTTTATCGGCAGGAAGGAACACCATCCTACACATAAACAATCAATGGCGTTTTGCTGTTTCTAATTGCGCTGCACAATGCAGCACACATAGAACCAGCAAAAAGAAACAAGAAATAAAGCATTTCTCCCCCTTTCGTCAGGGTAAGACCAGGTGTTTTTTTGGTCTTATTTTTGGAGCTGCCCCATATTTATGCCACCCTGATAAATATGAGGCAGCATCAAAATCAGTAGGTGTTGTGGTGGAACACCCATCGCAACACCCATTGCCCTCCCCTTTCACGCTAATTATAGTGTTAAAGGGTGCCCTATTTACAATTAAATCAATGGGGTATCACCCACAGAATCAAAGGACCTGGGTATAGGTAATATAGAAAACAAGGTGGTCCTTGATATTGGTTCAAATAAAAGTATATAAGTATAAATTATAACTTATTTGTGCGATTAAATCCAAACACATTGATTCAAGCAAAAGAGAGGGAGATATATTGGCATTGATATTATTTATAAACACATTAAATGCAATGGAAAACAGTACCCAAACATAGCAATTTAAGCTAACCAGAAAAGATAAATTTTAGCCACACTCAGTATACTTGTTATACCAAGATTTGTATATTTATTTACATCGTCATAAAACACATATATTTATATACGGCGTACAGGACTGTCAGAGTACAGTCGGAGAAGAAAGGAAAGGGGGTGCTCTCGTGATTTTGAGAAGAAAGGAAAGAAGAAATAATTGTTATAATGTACAATAATATTATTTACAATAAAAGCGGTAGCTAGCCACTATGATATGTGCCTGTCCACATCAATTAAAAGGGGGGTAAAATTGGGGTGGGGGAGGTACAGGCCAGATAAGGTAAACCGTCGACGTTTCGACCCTATTGCTCCAGGGGTATTTGAGACCTCGGCTGCGGGTCTTCCTCAGGACAAAAACAGTGGTGTTGGGGGAGGAAGGGGGTTCACCTTATCTGGCCTGTACCTCCCCACCCCAATTCTACCCCCCTTTTAATTAATGTGGACAGGCACATATCATAGCGGCTAGCTACCGCTTTTTTTGTAAATAATAATATTGTACATTATAACAATTATTTATTCTTTCCTTTCTTCTCAAAATCACGAGAGCACCCCCTTTCCTTTTTTCTCCGACTGTACTCTGACAGTCCTGTACGCCGTATATAAATATATGTGTTTTATGACGATGTTAATATATATACAAATCTTGGTATAACAAGTATACTGAGTGTGGCTAAAATGTATCTTTTCTGGTTAGCTTAAATTGCTATGTTTGGGTACTGTTTTCCATTGCATTTAATGTGTTTATAAATAATATCAATGCCAATATATCTCTCTCTCTTTTGCTTGAATCAATGTGTTTGGATTTAATCGCACAAATAAGTTATAATTTATACTTAAATCACAAGAGCACCTCCTTTCCTTTCTTCTCCGACTGTACTCTGACAGTCCTGTACGCCGTATATAAATATATGTGTTTTATGACGATGTAAATAAATATACAAATCTTGGTATAACAAGTATACTGAGTGTGGCTAAAATTTATCTTTTCTGGTTAGCTTAAATTGCTATGTTTGGGTACTGTTTTCCATTGCATTTAATGTGTTTATAAATAATATCAATGCCAATATATCTCTCTCTCTTTTTCTTGAATCAATGTGTTTGGCTTTAATCGCACAAATAAGTTATAATTTATACTTATATACTTTTATTTGAACCAATATCGAGGACCACCTTGTTTTCTATATTACCTATACCCAGGTCCTTTGATTCTGTGGGTGATACCCCATTGATTTAATGGTCTCTTGTGCAGGGATTCCTGCGAGGGTTGTAAGTGTTTTATGTTAATTGTTGTATGTTTGAATGTGTAGTATATGTCACATATTTCAACAGTGGATAACCCCGTATCAGACACATAGACATGGTTGATAATGAAATCCTAACATATAGCGAAGACTATATTAAGAGTCTGATTGGCGAACAGGGAGGTGGCAGCTTCCTGGGAAGAACTGTTAGTACGGTAGACCCAACACTAAGTGACAAAATCAATAAGTTGGAAAGACTTGAAAAAAAGCTCATAAGAACAAGACTCCACGGACACGCATTGGCTCAATATTTACATGCCAACGTGATCCCAGTGGGTCTTCAGGTTCGTAACGAACCGGCCATATTTGTAGAGAACCCTGTATTCAAAGGCAAATTCAGCTTCATATCCAATAACTGCTCCAGGCACTGGATGGTGCTTGGGGTTGAAACAGCTTTGGAGGAAGTTGCACGCCTAACTAAGGAAATAGCGGACTTAAGAAGGGAGATCGTGGATGACGCGGCGTTAAAGAACGCAAAAGAAGCCCTAGAAAGACTTGAGAAAACCCTAAAAGAATTTGACGTATTCACACAAGCCACAAAGCTGGACAAGCTTTCAAAGGATATTAAATTCTTTGACAAAAAGATAGTATATCCATACCTAGCTGAAGGATACTATAATCAGGAATCAAGAGGGACTTACACAACTAGAGGGAGGGGAGGTTACCATAGATACAATACTTTCTCCAACTCCTCAGTCAGTAGTGGCTCTGAATCAGACCAACCATCCACAAGTACCACGGTACAAGACGGGGACCAGGGTTTTTTAGAACAGGACCCATGGGTGGGCCAACGTGGACGGGGTCGCCCCTGGGGACGTCCCAGGGGTCGGGCCAAGCGTCATGGAAACAGAACAGGGGACAACAAACTTGGAACCAAGGGAGAGACAACCCAGGGAAACAAGTACACTTCAGGCAGGAATCACATGGCGACATACGGACACGATCACAGCATTACAGGTGGTAGATACAGCCATTTTACCCAATCAAAGTAGCCCTTTGATCAATCTATCTAACTATAACTTGACATGTGAAGAACAACGAGTCTTTGAAAAGGGGTTGTCCTTTGTCCCAACCAGCCTACCCAACAGTTTCAATTTGAAACTAGAGTCTCATCAATTTTTTCGCAAGGTTCGTTTAAAATACTACTTCAATAATATACCTTACAACAACATAAACAGTAATACTGGCCTAAGACCCCCCTCCACTTTCACCCCTCCTACACACATGAAGCCACCTAGGATTTTAGCCTATGAACAAATGGTAATGGGAGACATTACCAAATTACTAACGGACAGAAAATATGTTAAATATAACATAACTAACCAAGAACGACAGGCATTGTATAACCTAAATACGAACCAGGATATAGTGATAAAGCCCGCCAATAAGGGCGGGGCGATAGTTATCCAGGATAGAGAGGCATATAAGGCAGAGATTCTTTTGCAGTTGGCTAAAGAGGGCAACTATAGGAAACTACCCAAAGACCCGACCAATGACATATCAACCAAAATTAGACAAATAACGGACATAGCACATCAGGAAGGCATAATCACTAAATTGGAGTGCGAATATCTGAATAATGCCTACCCACGAGTCTCAACGATATATACTGTACCTAAGATACATAAGGGACTAGCAAAACCTCCGGGCAGGCCTATCATTTCCGGATGTGGTTCGATTTTGGAACCGTTATGTAAGTTTATTGACCTCTTTATTAAGCCCATTGCAGAGACCACTACCTGCTACTTACGAGATACTATGCAGGTAATCCAACTAATAGATGGGAGCAGATTTGATCCCACACAGGAACTGATGGTGACCATGGACATCACGTCCGTATACACCAACATCCCCCAACAAGCAGCAATGGATGTGATTGAAACTGCACTCGATGGTAGAGCACGCCCACATCGGGTCCCAACTGACTTTATCTTGTCACTCTTGGAAATAGCAATGAAAAGAAATTATTTCATCTTTGAGGGGGCCTTTTATGAACAAACGAGTGGTGTGGCTATGGGGGCAAGTTTTGCTCCGAACCTTGCCATTATTTACATGAACGATTTTGAGCATAAGTGGATTCTGCATAACAGCAATCCCCACAGGACAAAAATCCTCGAATGGCGTCGATATATCGACGATGTGCTCCTCATTTGGAGGGGCACACAGGAGGAGTTGATGGTTTTCCATTCGTGGTTAAATGAGAGAAATAACAACATCCAATTCTCAATTGAGAGTAGCAACAATTCAATAAACTTTCTAGATCTGACCATAAAAGAAGAAAGTGGTGGCTTATATACAACACTTTTTAGAAAACCCACCGAAAAAAACACACTTCTCAGATATTCTAGCCATCACCCTCGCAACCTCAGGGATAACCTACCCTTTGGTCAGTTCCTGAGGTTGCGACGTAACTGTACCAAGAAAATTGACTACTTCAGGGAATCGGATGTTTTAGTCAATAGACTCATGGATCGAGGATATCCCAGAAGTTTGGTTAGGAAGGCACGCAAAAGGGCATGGTTCAGCCATAGAGAGTCCCTATTAGAACCCAGACAAAAAGCGGATTCCACAGAAAGCAAACTCATATGTGTCACTACGTTTAACACCCATAGCACAGAGATCAAGCAAACCATCAATACACATTGGCACTTAGTAGCAGAAGAGATAGGTATAACGGATCCCCCGATGCACGCCTTCCGTAAAGGTAGGAGTGTGAAAGACTTTGTAGTACATTCAATGTTAAATCAACAGAAGACTGAGAGTCAAACAGCGCTATGGAACATTCCTCCCTTGCTGGGTCATTTCAAGTGTGGTACTTGTAAGGCTTGTGCAATGGCATCTGAAGTGAAAGTATGTACCTATAATAACTACACCCATACGATGCAACAACACACCAACTGCAATACGATGGGCGCAATCTATGCCATAATGTGCCCGTGTGGCTTCATGTACATTGGCCAAACCACCCAAAAGACCAAGACCCGTATTCTACAGCACTGCAGCAAAATATGCTGCAAGACACAAGGGGCACCTTTAGTTGACCATTTCTTGAAATTTAACCATCAACCAGATAGCTTTACATGGTGGATCTTGGAGAAGGTTACAAAAAACCCCCGGGGAGGTAACTATGCCAAACTTCTGAGCACCCGCGAATGTCGCTGGATGCATCTGTTTGATACTGTCAATCGCGGTTTGAACAATCGTGAAGAGGTCCTGAGACAAATGGTGGCAATTCGCAATGGTTGACAACACCTCTTCGGAATTTTTCAATTTTTCATTCAATCATGGAATACCATGCTGATAGTCATCGATTGTTTTGCCACATGTAGGACCTTCCAGTCCACATATAATGTATTCAGTTTTTCTGGTAACTACTGTGACATGGGAAATGGGATGTATACATTGTGATTTGCACCCTATACAACAGTTTTGTTTTATGTATTAATGTTGTATGTAACCAGTGTTAACATTTTTGGTTTGTAATAATTGTATAGTTGTTTGTAATGTTGCCAATGCTCATCCAATGCTTTTAGAATCATGTTCCACATTTTACTCATCACTGGAAGTCGATTGCGATATAATAGGACAGTGTGCAGTTTATTATGATTCATTAACCCAATACGCACCTCTGAATGTCTAAATCAGCATGCAGATACTAATTTTCGATAACTATGGTTGCCGTGTTTATTATTCATTTTTTCTATTGTGTATTAAGTATGGAACGTAAATCACGACCTGCGGATCGTGAACCACAAAATCTAACAAATAGAGTCCTTTTGTTGATTTGGCTAGCACAGGGTCCCGTGATGTTACTTTACACCACGGAAGTGAGTGCTCAGCTCGTGTGTGGTTGCGAACGGACCACAAGCTGCATGAAATCACCCGTGAGCTTTAGTCCTCCACAGACAAGCTTTAGAGGTAAGAACTCGTCCAAGCCCAATCCCACAATGTAAGCGGAAATGTAATCACTCTAAAACCGAACCGGCGAAGGGTCTCCTAATACAGCCCTTCTCTTGTTTTTCAGACCAGGTAACCCCGGTACCGCGCATTTCCTTTACTTACCGTAAATCGGAAGTAAGTGCTCAGCCTGTGTACGGTTGTGAGTCTACGACCAGCTGCCCGAGACTTAAGAGGTAAGCACATGTCCTAGCTCAACCCTAATTTTGAAGCAGACATGTAAAGGAACTGGTGCAGTGATAGATAATACTGCCCCTCTTTTGTCTTCCCATATCAGGTAATCCCGGTACCTCATATTACCTCAACCCACATGAAATCAAACTAGACTGTTTCAAGGCAATTTCAAGGGCCACCACCACCGGTCTGCCCGTGGGGGCCCCGGTAGGATTTCCATCTGACCCCATCCTTGGTAAGTCCCTCTATGCACGCAAGCAGTAGGTGTATTAAGCAAAACTATATAGACCGGTGACTTGACTAGTTCCTTTCGTCACCTTACAGGCCTGATCCAGTCGAATAGGCCGTGACCACCCTGCGCCCACAACCTTTTAGTGATATCCCAGCCCACCACGAATCTAAGAGGTGAGTTGAGAATCACTAATGTCAGTAGATTGATTATCTGGAGTTGGTTGCCCCTGGGAGATGGGCTCTGACCCAGTGTCTTTCTTTACTATCAGAAAGGTGACCTGCCTCTAAGACGCTCAGACGGAGGTCCCCCTTACATCATCACTGGTAATGTACCCAACATCTTGCAAAGAATCACACCTCGTAATTGAATATACCCCATATAGCACCTAATATTAGCCTCATCCTTATACTTCAGGTGTCCGATCCAGACAACCTGCTGGACCACGGCCTAGATCATCTTGGAAGCCATACCAAGTCCATCAAGATACCCCCCCTTCCTCCCCCAACACCACTGTTTTTGTCCTGAAGAAGACCCGCAGCCGAGGTGTCAAATACCCCTGGAGCAATAGGGTCGAAACGTCAATGGTTTACCTTATCTGGCCTGTACCTCCCCCACCCCAATTTTACCCCCCTTTTAATTGATGTGGACAGGCACATATCATAGCGGCTAGCTACCGCTTTTTTTGTAAATAATATTATTGTACATTATAAGAATTATTTCTTCTTTCCTTTCTTCTCAAAATCACGAGAGCACCCCCTTTTCTTTCTTCTCCGACTGTACTCTGACAGTCCTGTACGCCGTATATAAATATATGTGTTTTATGACGATGTAAATAAATATACAAATCTTGGTATAACAAGTATACTAAGTGTGGCTAAAATTTATCTTTTCTGGTTAGCTTAAATTGCTATGTTTGGGTACTGTTTTCCATTGCATTTAATGTGTTTATAAATAATATCAATGCCAATATATCTCCCTCTCTTTTGCCCTATTTACAAGGCAGACTTAAGCCACGTTAAGTGGCTTAACTCTGTCTTGTAAATACGACAAAGGCCGTATCAACACAAGAACATCACTAAAAGTGGCATTCTGGTGGCAATAGGAGCTTGCAAATATGCCCTTTAGTGTCTAAATCAGTCATTGAGTATATATATCAATGTGTCCATTAGTGTGTAACTGTATGCATCAATTTCACTCAGGGTCTCTGCGTCTATGTATAAGTGAGTGTATTAGTGAATGCACCACTGTGTCCATAGCTTCTCTGTAGTTGCACTTTACAGTTTCTAAATAGTTATGCAAAGAAATACTATCCTTTTATTCTTTCCTCTCCCTTGCTCAGTACACACATATAATGGTCTATCCACCTACCTCTCTTTTACATAGGTATTACAGATACACTGAATGTATTGTTCCAGTCCTTCATGTGTGCATGTGTATAAATATATACATTACTGTTTCACGTAGTCTATTATTGTCTGTCTCACTGT
Source organism: Lissotriton helveticus (assembly GCF_964261635.1). Classification (NCBI taxonomy): domain Eukaryota; kingdom Metazoa; phylum Chordata; class Amphibia; order Caudata; family Salamandridae; genus Lissotriton; species Lissotriton helveticus. The sequence goes on along the minus strand of NC_136059.1, from coordinate 1,272,314,539 downwards.
ATATCTGGTCCTGTAAATACCACTATTATTCTTTTGCTGGCTATCTTTCTAGAAGTGTTAGTATCTACTTTATAGTGCTTATCCCTGCATTACAGTGTCCGCTTAGGTACTCTCACTACTCTTCTGTAAATAAGTAAGTAAAAAAAAATATTGTTTTTGATTAATTAAAACCATTACAAAAATACATTCAAGTAAAATGTTTTGATAAAGTGACTTTTCAATCAATGCTCTGTTAAAAGTTTTTTTAAGTATTGATGCACACGTGCGTAAGTTAAAAGTACAGAGTGTTCAGAATCTTTTTGATGGGAGCCTGTGAAAAATTATACGCTATTTGTAGTAACAAACATCTTTTGCTTGGATGATACTTAAAAATAAGAACTTGACAAGCTTCCCATTTAGTTGTGGATCCAGTGGTTTGAAGCCTGCGAGTACTACTTGTCTCTGTGTGCGTATGCCTCGTTCGTTAAAATGAGGTTTTTAGCAGGCCAACCCTTTCCTTATTAAGCTTTAAGCAGAAGCATATTATGAGTTCAATGTCCTCCTTTCCAACTCCACATACCTGGCATGAGTTCCCGTACTTCTTTCTCAGCAATGGTGGAATGTGAGGTGTGACTGGCAGGATTCCTAGCCTGTGCTTTAAAAAGGCTTCTTTAGACTTTCTTGAGTACCCTAGTTCAAAGTATGCCTGTGATCTGAATGATTTGTAATTGGATAGAGTCATCCATGTGTGGCTCCTGTGTGCAAATGCAGCTTTGTCTTCGATAAAAGAGAGTTTCTTGACAACCTTATTAGTGATGCGTTTAAAGTGCAAATGCATTGTTGGGATTTCCCAAAGGTCGGCTAATCCAGCGAGGTAGGTATGCTGCATAGTTCCTGCCAGAGCTGGTGATTCAGTACTCATCTGTATGTCATAGCTGTATTGCTACCTCATTACTTTGTGCCTCTGTGTACTGCATATATAATTGTGTACTTCAATGTCTCACTATATCTTGCAGTATCTGTGCATGTCCTGCTATATGCTTCAGTTTCTCTCAGGGTACCTCAGCTTACATATTACTAGTCAGATAGTTATCTAACTGCATACATCAATGCCTGAGTGATTTAGTGCACACACCAGCTTCCTTTCGACTGTGTGAATGTAGGCATCACTGCATCCTTTGCTCTGTTACTGTGCGCATAGATATATCATTATGCGTAAAAAGTAAATATATTAAACTATACCTTGCTGTCTTTGTCAAACCATCAGTGTGAACCAGATCATCTTAATCTAAAGGTCTGTGTATATGTAACTGCATAACTGTATGTATTATAAAATGCCTCAATATCTCACAGCATACATTAGTATATCACTCCTTGTGTTACTGCCTACATTGGTGTGTACCTGTGTTTTGTTTTTCTTCACAACTTTTTACTCATACTTCCTGATCAGTGGAGTTTCACTTTGTTTTTATCTCTACTCTCTTTTATTTCCTTTAAGTTTTCCCAAACATACTGCTCACTTTTATCCACCTTACTCAACTCACACTCACTCCTCTTTGAACTGTTTTTGTATGCTGGCAGCTTAATTAACATACCTGTTAAATATGATTATTAGTGTGTATTCTTTCTTTCTCAGGTTGTCAAACTTCTCTCAGGAAAGCACACAAAAATAGAGCACAACAATAGTAGACCACTCTCATACAAGGCAACCGTTAATGGCACCCTTTTCAACTTAGCTTTCAAGGGTACAAAGTCTGCAAACAAATAGCAGTACTGCTTTTATTTTCCTATAATCATACAGCTCTTCTGAATGGTCACATATCTTAACCCTTTATTTGACTCCTCTAAAGAAAGCCCAGTCCAGTAGGGGGTTTTAGGCAGGTCCATGGATCTACCGCCCGCACTCAGCGCAGCATCCAGTTTGACATTGCCGTTGATCCACGAATCTACATGGCAATCTGAAATCTTTTCTAAAACTATTCCTAAACACTACCACTTACACAACACTTCCTAATCCCTAAATTAATACCTAAACAATCTTTATTCATTATTTCTTTCATAACAATCTCTCCTCACATTGACGTTCTAGGCTTTTTTTTGTTCCCTTCCCCCCATACTCCTGTATTTCTGTTTCTATGGTGACCAAAATTGTAACATTCTCTACTGCCAGTGGGTCATCAGTTCACAATGGTCTCTACAGCAGCATGCTAGGTCCTAACCGCAAGAAAGCAGGTGTGGCTGACTGTATGCAATTAGAAACATATTCCACATCGCCAACCACACATGTACTTACTTTAAATTCATACCACAACCTAGTATTATACAGTGCCATCATTACAGCATCCAATCAAATGTGATATTTAACATTCTACTTGCTAAGGTCGCTCTCAACTGACTTCATTTTGAAAACTGTGTCATTTAGCTACAGCCTTCTCCTGTGTGCTCCTGCTCCATCCTTCAAAATGGTTCGAGTGTCGATTCTAGGCCATAGCTTTGTGTTCTGGGCTAGAGAGCATGCTAGAAAATGTGGAATTGACAGGGACCTGGGTTTCCCTAATGTGGATATTAACTGCTTTGGCCAGAGAGTATTAAAGTGGCAGTAATTGATTCAATTGGTTTAAATCATTATGGATTCTCAACATCCAGACCTCATAATTGTACACTGTGGTGGCAATCACCTGTGAACACTGACTGGGGTAGAACTGGAAATCCTACTGAACAATACCTTTGAACAATCAATGCAACATTCCCTCACACTGCCATAGGGTTCTCTAACATATGCCAGAGGCAGAAATGGAAGTGGTCTTCTGAATTTTGTCCACAGATAGACAAAGCCATGAAACGTGTTAAGAAAAGTGTTTCAGCATACCATAACACGGGCTCTATCTACAATAATAACCTGTGCTTCAACATGCATGGAATATACAGGAGAGATTGTGTTCACTTCTCAGACAAAGGCTACAGAGTATTTCTGAACAACTTGAAACTGTATCCGCTGTTTTAACTGTACAATCCTTTTATTTTAAAATCATAGAATCCACAGATCCATCGCTGATCTACCATCCAAAAGCACACATTCAACGCAAAAGAACACATTTATTATTTCTAGTACAGGGTTCTTTATGAGTCTCACAGTGTATATAAAAGACTCTAAATGGGAACCATTTTAGGTGGATAAGTGTCATGAAAGAGTTGAGCAAATGTGGTATGTTGGCTCTAAGGTGTGATTAATAAGATTAAGTGTTCTGCAACAAGTGAAATAAATGTAATTTGGGGTGGGTGAGAGAGATGTGCGCCTGTGAGTAAGAGAAAGCTATGGAGGGTAGAGTCTGAGAGGAAATAAAGGGGAATGGAGTTGAGAACCTGCTATGTGTGCTGGAAATACAAGAAAGCTCAGATAACATGAAAGAATTGTGTGAGACATTCCTCACAGAACGTATAGGAACAGTGGAGTGAAACAGGTTTTGAAGAAGCATGTGGGGGAGAGGAAGAATGATAACAATGGTAAAGAAGTGAGCTCCAGTAGTATAGGTATGTTTCTTTCTTATGGGAATTTTTAAAATATTTTTGTAGGCTAGACCCTGGATGGCTATAAGGAGGGAGGCCACAGGCTTGATGTGTCCTATGGGGGATCTTCCACAGAGCACGGAGTTTGAAATGCAAGATGCTCCTCAGAGAAAATGTGTGAGTTGTTTGTAAATCACTAATGACAGAACATTACAGTTAAAGAAATAAACAACTTAAATATCAAAAAAGTATAACAAATAAAAGTAAAATGACAATAATTAAACAAAGATTGGTCAAAAGGAAACTGCTCATTTAAAACAAATATAAAATAGTGCCAAGTTTAAACAAAAAAAAATGTAATGACACTTCAAAAATTTAACTTTTTGGTACAAGGACACAGTCATCTCAATCAAATGAATGTGGTTGGATTCTCCATCAATTGTAGTGGTTGGAATAAAGATGATGGATAGGCCCCTTACAAACGTCTAGCTTCACAATATTTTTTCAGAATGAAAAAGTCAAGAGGGGTACACCGAGAGGGTGTATACAAGCAGGACACAAGGGTTGTCTGATAAGGTAAGTGGGAGCCATCAGGGAATGATTGTCATTTAAAGGAAAAACTCAGAGCAGGACAAGAGGACCAACTGAGGCTAGCACCACTCCTATTTCTATGGGGACTCTGCAATTATGTATTAATAGTCAACTTTGTAATCACTTTCAACATTTCCCATCCTGCCCTGTTATCCACCTAAACGTAAAAGGACAAATTCTAATGTATTTGATTGCTAATGAGCTCTGAACCAGAATGCATTCATGTGGGAATCAATATTTGTTAACATTCATAATCACTCATAAAAATCCATGATTTCGACTGATTCTTTACTTTCTCAATGATTGCCATTGTAGTTTCATTTTAACAAATATTTCCTGGAATTCTTATGGAATGACCTAAGGACGAAATAATTAAAAATGAAATAATAATGACAATCATTGAAAAATTCAAGATTGTGCAAACAGAAGGTTGCGGAAGGGTCCTTGACATTTACAAAGTTACTAAAACTGTTTGGATTTTTAAATAGATGCAATAATGGCAAAGCAACCAAATAAGTTAAAATATTCCATCTTGGTCATGGCTTGCCAATTCTCTCTAGAATTGACAAGACTGTCAAAGCAGTCCACAAGACAACTTTTAATGAGGATATTCTGTCTCTGCATGAAGAAAACCCTGAAAAACACACCCAAACTACACTTTTAACCAACTTTACAGAATTTCCCACGGATGCTTCTATAGTTCACAAATTTTGAATCTCTAAATCTACTGGTTGACATGGTGGAACATGATTTATCACTAAGCCAGACATTCCTACAAATCCAGGACCAAGAAGTAATGGATGATCATAGAGACCTGGGGCCATATGTATCAACACCCTCATTTGCGATTCTCAAATAGCGATTTTTTAGAAATCACTATTTGAGAATTGCAAAAAGGGATGTTGTAAAAAATCGCAATTTTTTAGCGATTTATTAATATTCTTTAATTGCGATTAGCAAATTGCAAAATCGCAATTAAGGGATACTTTCCCATTCATTTCTATGGGCCAGGAGGCCCATATGAATGAATGGGAAGTTATTTTCAATTTGCGATTCGCAATTTGAGAATCGCAAATTGAGAATAATTTCAAGGGTGCAAGGGTGTCATAAGGACACCCTGATGCAGCCCTGAAATTTACATGTGTGCGCATATGGCGCACATACATGCCCTTAGGGCATGTATGTGCGCCACATGGCACCTTCACAAATGGCAAAAAAGTGCATTTGTGAAAGAAATCGTAAAAAAACACCAACTTGAAGTTGGTGGTAATTTGCGATTTCTTAAGGAGAAATCGCAAAACTTCAGTGGTTGCTGCATAGCATTTAAGGAATCGCAATTTGCGATTCCTTAAATGCTTACTCAAAGTTAAGGAATCGGAAATGTTGCTATTCCTTAAATTTGCATTGCGATTATCCTCATACATACCGTTTTTCGAATTTTGAGTCGCAGCATTTGCAAATCAAAATTCGGTTGATACATATGCCCCTTAGTCACATTCCACATTGGCACCAAAAACAAGGTCTAATTTCTACCTAAATCTTTCAGCTTGGTAAAAAAATGATAAATATGGGAACAATGATCACATGATCACGATCATTCTGGTTATGGAAAGCTAAACTATTGTTCTGATTTGCTTGGCATATATCTAAATGTAATGATTGATTGATTGATTGACTAACATCTACTTTTTCACTTTTAAAACATCAGTGGTCAAACTGGTGAAACTTTAAAACATTAGTTGTTCGATGGCTAAATTACTGAGGTTGCTTAATAGTGGTCAGAAGCTGGAAGCAGCATGTGTGTAAGCTTCTGCCCTTTAATTGATGCAAAACCTCCCCAAAAGGCTCTTCTCAATGATATAACGGAGGAATAATTTGATTTAAGGGTATTAAGCTAATGTGTTGAGAATTCTGTGTGACAAATATTTTATTGGAATATTACTGAAATATGCCCTGTGCTCTGTTAATCTAATTGTTTGATACATTATTTGACACTTCATTTTTAAGTGTAATCAGTAAGAATATTTGCAGATTCCAATCCATGTTCACAAGATGTTATTACGACATTATTTCAAAAGCATTCTTCAGCAATTTCAATAAACTTGTGACTAATTTGGTAAGAAAAGACTGTTGGTTAGTGTGCACATCAAATTCATATGGTGAATCGCCAGGCCTTGGTTAGGGATGTTCGAAATGTGCATAATTTGGTTTTGTGTTGTAATGTGAAATTTGGGAAAAATTACACACAATTACGTGTAATTATGTGAAATCCAAACAAGGCATGTTTTAGCACAGAATGCATCCTTGAGTCCATTTTGGAAACTGCCATTACATTGTACAGGAAATTTCACCTGGATCTAGCCTTTATATTTTTTTAAAACCTCAATTGGTTCTCTATGACTAAGGGCCTGATTTAGATCTTGGCGGATGGGTTACTCTGTCACAATGGTGACCGATATCCCATCCGCTGAAATATAAATCTCATAGGATATAATGGCTTTTATATTTTGGCAGACAGGATATCCGGTCAGCTCTGTGATGGATTAACCCATCCCCCAAGATCTAAAGCAGACAAAAAGGATCAAGGTTGGTGAAACATGAACTCATCTTTGGAGTTTCAAAAGACAACTTGTTGCCAGTTTCCAGGTATGGATTTTAAAAGCTGTAAAAGAGATACTTTGCTAACAATATACATAGGGTGTACTTTAGTTCTGCATCTTTCAACCAATAGATTTATTTGACTGGTCTCTTTCAGCCATAGTTTGAAGCATTGCTAGTCATGTCTTGGTGTCACCCAATGGAGTATTCAATGCTGTTGGTTGTTTAAGTGACTCCTTCTATACTACCTCAAAATGAATCATCGAACTGCATGAGGAATACTTCATAAACGTAGCCCCCACTGCCTGCTACAAGTGGCTCACAAATTTGTGTACCAATATGATGTACTAACGCCAAATGTATTAGCACATTAAACCAAACCTTAGTGGCTTTAAAAGTGCTTTTTGCCGAAAGGCCAAAAACCTCAACACTTGTTAAAAATGAATTTTTGGGAAATATGTCTAAGTTAGGGGTTTGAGTGCATCAAATGTTTTTCTCAGTGATGCCTACATTTCAGTACATTGGCCAGAAAACATAAACAGATTTTGTAATTTGTCCATGATGAATGCAAACAGCAGTATTTGAATCTTTTGTAAAAAAAAATATTTCTTGGAATTACCACCAACAACAATAAAAATATATGGTGTTATTTGGTTCCTAGATCAAATAATATGAAAAGTAACATCAATAAATGTAGATATACCACTGTAAGTGCTCACTGCTGCCATATTCAGAAGTTGTTGACACAAACGCATTTACTGATCTGGCTAATACCACACAAAAGTTCAAATATCACCAGAAAAAAAAGTTTATCTGAGTTTGGTGTCATGCACCTGCTTTCTTGCCTTACTTTAGATACTAGCAAACATCCCGCATATGTCTCACTGATAATCCTCAGGATGTAGTGACGTCTCAGGGAAGGTTGCATGATGGGTTCTCTGTCCTTTTATACTCCAGGGGCCGTATTATACAAGTGCCCCAGGGGCGCAACAGGCATTTAAACCCGCTTTGCGTACCCTGGGACCGTTTTGTACTGCAGAAGAGACTGCAGGCGCTTGTGTGTCCTGTTCTGTAATACCGACAGTGGTGGCGAACATAAAACGCCAGAGCTATCTTCACATGGAGGACCCCCCAGACATCCACTTGCAAGGGGATCTCCATTACTCTTTCAAAGTGTAGGTGGATTGTCGCTGCACCATGAAAACATGGAGCAGCTCAAAGCAGCCACTCCATTTTTCACAGGAATGCGCTGCCACCAGGGCAGCTTAAGTTGCGTCTGCCATTTTCATTGTTTGTGCTGGGCGCACCTTTAAAAAGGTGCACCCAGGTGCAAACAATGAAAATGCGCCATTTGCATAATATGGGCAGGTGTGTATTGGATTGTTTTACATTGACACCAACAAAGTAGTTCAGAATTGATTAACACATTTCTGGCACTAGATTATACATTATGTGCAATTATCAGCACATTACATGTTTTGGATTTCTAACTACTTTTGCTCCACCAGCAGATTTGGATATCAAACCCTCTTTGAAGCTGCTATTTTTTAGCTGAAAAGCATGAACCTCATGGACATCATGTAGTGGTCGCCAGGGGTCACAGCTGCGACCCCTGCTATCCTTTGGGACCCCTGGCACTGCATTTGCGACCCCTAGCCTCAGAGATAGCACAAACAGTGCTAGAAACACAGGGACAGCTCGTCCTTATGGACATTGATTGGCTGTCTAATTTCCTTGTCCTTGCTTTTTGTTAATTTGTTGTATTACTAATAGTAAATAATAATCTATTATTCACTGTTAGTGCATTACAAAATGGAATACAATAAGCTATAATATGACCCTCCCTGGCAGCAGAGGTAAGTAAAAAATGCTTTTAAATGTATGTTGTGTGCATTTGTGCAGTTGAGAGTGTGCTTTTGTGAGTGACAGTGTATGTGTATGCGTGTGAGCCTTAAGGTCAAATGGTGCATGATGTCACTTCCACTACCCATAGTCTTCTGGTGAATTGAAGTTCATGCTGAAGAGAGACTCTTTTAACGTGTAATTTTTTTAAAGTACACATTTCTCCAATCGAAAAGCCATTTTCATATTGAAGAGCAATTCTTTTTACAATGTTACCACCTTAAAACGTGACGTTTTTCATTTGTAGAATGGTAAAAACAGCTGCACTTTGTATCGGAACTCAGAACACTCCTGCTTGCTAAGATAACAACCTTCGCATTTAATTTTTGCCAGTTTTCGTATTCAGATATCACCAATTGGCGATAAAGCAGATATCAAGCCTTCATACAGAATAATCAAGATCATCTTCCAAACTTAGAGATATAGTGTCCTACATATATCAGGAGAAAATAAATTACTGGACGATGGCGAAGAAACATACCAATAAAAGCAACGGCTATATCAATATTAAAGGATCGAATTGTGACAAATATTAACTGGGATAAGGAAGGGATATATCACATTAAAACTAGGCCAGGGTGGAATATCATTTATGCCGTCGTAATCTTGCATAATTTCGTCATTTCACGTTACAAATGTTACACGAAACGGCCGAGAATATGCTATTATGCCACCTTACGTAAATGAGAGTTTGTTCAGGTGAAAAATAAATGCAGGAACACGGGAAGAACGCGAACAAACCAGATTTGAGCAAATATTGTTCATGTCATATGTAATTTTGAGCTATATGTATTTTTTTTAGCATTCTACAAATCATGCATATACCACCAAAGTATGCATATATCATGAAACTGCTGGCTACGATGCATTTCATAGCCAATGGCAGACAGCAGATCTTAGTTACACACCTGTAGGTCATGTTGTGGATAAATATAGTGGAAGATGTTGAGCCGGATGGGTGCATCACCCACAGTGCGTGTGGGGTGGATCTTCATATTGACACATTTTTCCACTATTCCAGCCATGGACATTGAAATATCAACTTTACATTACGTTTATCAGTGGTTTGAGAAATCTAACAAGCTGAATGTGGCCTTACAAATGTGCCACTGAAGTAAAGATTGGTACATCACCAATTGCATATAACTACTCCATACAACTATATCATTTCATTAACATGCCCATCTGCAAGGTGTCTCTGGGGACATGCAACGACTTTGCCGTGTGTTTGGACTACTGAAGTGTTGTGACTCACTATTTGTGACTTGGCACATTCATCAGAAAAGATGGCTACTATTCCACTCCTCTGGTGCCTGCTGCATTGTGCTTAAAGACATAAGTCAACGTCAGCAGTGGCGCATGAAGGAGGGTGCGGTGGGTACAGGCCTTCCCGGATGTCATCACTGAGGGGAGGGGGGGTGACAAAATGGCAAATATATGTGTTTTAAACACATAGGTTTGCCATTTTGTCAAGCCGGGGGTGACAAGAAATTTTCCGCACCGGGTACCACCTGACCTTGCTACGCCACTGAACGTCAGATGAGGTCAATGAAGACCCAAGTGAAGAGACGAAGAGGCACAAATATGCCGATTCTAACAGCATGAAGATGCAAAGCTGCTGCCACCAGGGACTATCCTGTCAACAATGACTTGTGATGGATGTATATTTCTACATTACTCAATAAATTCCGCTTGAAAGAAAGGAAATGTAATATATTAACAAACCCCATTCGCTAACATGACTCTTCCTCTGATATATCTTGCCTTTTCTTTGCTATTTATTTCTCTATTCTAAGTCCAAAACATACCCTAACTGACCTGGATCTGTGGCAGCTCCATCTGACCCCATTCACTCCCCAACTAACCCTTCTCCTACATAAATTCATTCTCACAGCTGCCCCCACAGACCGCACTAACCACTTCTACCTCAAGTCTGCAGATAACAATAATGCACAATTATTCTCCTCACTGTGCACTCTACTTTGTATGCATCTGGCCTGCCAATGCCAGCAGGGCAGCACAGGCGGGCCAACTGTGAGGCCTGAAATGGGAGCTGCTGAGATAGATGGGAGAGTAAGGTGAATGGCAAGGTGAGGGATTGGTAGTACTGTCAATAAGTAATGGGAAATTGTCTGGTGTCCAGCCATTCTAGGACATGAAGGACCACAGGGTCGTATCAGCAAGGTTATTGCCGTTTTCCATGGAAAACCAGCAATGTTCCATTGAAAACACCGCTATCGCGTGGAAATTATCGCCATTGCGCTATGCGTTGTTAATACAGCGCTAGCATGGAGACAACCTTCTGCGTTAGCCGGCGATAACTATTTTCTCGCTAAGCGCAGCCAGCAATAATTATCGCTGCCGCATGTTAATATGCCCCATAGTTTCTTAAATATGCATCAAATTATATGCCTTCTTTATGATGTTAGCTCATATCGCTTGTTTACCGTTTTATCGCCTGCGAGAACACAACATACATTGAAAAATGTGTAGTAAAAATAAAAAATGATGAAAGGACTAAAAGATATTGGCTCCCTGTCTTTTGTGTACATATCTGCAAAATTAGGACCACAGTGCTCTGCTGCTGTAGTACACGGTAGTGAATGATCCAAGAACACAGCACACTTTCACAGTTTCAGCGTTCTCCCTGACCACATTGTTCCAGCAATGTGGGTTGCATGGACGCCATCAAAAGTATTAACCAGACCCATTTATGCTCACTCAACCCTCACACCTCCTCAAAGGAGTTAAGAATGGAGGCTAAAAAAGTCCTCAGGTTCGGAGACAATAATTTATCCTGGTGGACTCGTAGGCAACTTTGCACACAACCTACGACTGGTGCAATTAAATGAGTTTTAAGCAATAGTTTGATGTTGCTAAATGTGATTATTAAATTGCTAACGGCGCTGAAAGCTTAACATATGACTTCTGTAGATAAATAAACAAAATAAAGCAATGACTGAGCTGAGTCACAGAGAGCAGGGTTGTGTTCGAATATAATTTGTCACATCTTGCAGTGTCTGCGGAGACAGCTCTCATATTTAAGAGGAACAAAAAAACGTAGCTAACAGCTAAGTAATAATGATAATGTGATTGTGCCCAATTCTGTCAAGGTAAAATGCAACATATTAGAAATAAAGCGTAGCCTTGAACCATTTAATGCTCAAAATAGCTGTCTTTGTGCTCTAAGCGGCACGCTGATATATGTTCTTCAGTTTTGCCTAAAACAACTATCGTTATCAGTATGTCAGTTATGTGTCACATTGTGTTGGTAACTTTGCTGATGCTGTTGGCCTCTAGATAGAATGTCATGGAAATGGACGCTGGCCGTTCTCCCACATTTTATTACAAGCTAGATTGAACTTATTCCTACCAAGCAAGGAACACCTTTTGTACAAAAAGGGAAAACAGTTTGCAGAAAGAAATTCACACACACACACACACACCCATATACATGCACACATATTTATATGCATGTACATATGCATTTTTACAGTTACACACATATTTCCATGCACACGCATGCATTTTCACCCAGGCAAACATTCCATTGGACACCAAACACACACAAAGGGGCCAATAACGATCTCGTCCGGAAAGCATACCGACCAAATCAGTTCCAGAATATTATCTGGACGACTCGGATCGGGGGAGTCAAACCGGAACGACAACACAGGCTCCTATTGAAGAAAGAGGTGGCTGGGGAAAATCATGCACCCTGTTGCAGACACTTCATGGTGCCTAAAACACTGTGCACGGTTGGAAAGGGGGATCCATGGGTACTCCACGGGCCCCATTCGGAAGGCCCGGGTGAAGGGGGGCCTCCTACGGGGCGACAAAAACAGATTCTGATAGCCGTTGCGTTATGTGAAAACCGAATCAGAACACCTGTCCGAATCTGTCATCCTAATCGCTTGCAAGGAAACCATGTCCATAGAGCTGCACGAATCTGCTCCAAAACGCTCGACCTGTACGAATGCCTTTCAGAACCGATTCGGTCAGCCCTAACGGTTTGCGGGCATCGTAATCAGTTTTTCCGACCTGGGTACGATTCGGTCAGAAACAAGGGCTCCTTGTCATATTCGGCAAACCCCAATTCGATTCGGACCCCTTCCAAAAAAGATCGAAATCGACCCCAAAGTATTTAAGAAGACAACGGTTTGGAACACTGAAAAATCTGAGCTATAAATTCAAAGTACATTTGCTGGTTCAGTCAGGCCCTTTTTTAACATGCCTATAATCATGCTTATGCACTGATGATTTGTCTTACTGTATGAATTTGTCACCTACTGCATACATTTTACAACTTAATGACCGTTGAGCAGCTCTGTATGTAACAACAATTTGTTGAGTGAGTTTGCTGGGTCCACTCAGACCACCAGAACAAGTATCTGAAAGCCTTCATTTTTTACATGTTACATTTCTAATAAATCACAGAGAAGGCTCCATAGAGCACTGAGCAGAGAGAAAAAGAAGAAATTTATGCACAGAGTTGCAATAATTCAGTCATCAGGAGACAGAGTTTAGGCTGTGGTATAAATTCACCAAAAGTCATTCCCAAACATCCAATTGTAAGAGAGGTACAGAACTGACATTTTATGAAGCATATCGAATCAAGGATAGACCATGTGTGTAAATGTAAGTAGGGAAGCATTTCCTAGGGAGTTCACTAGACGGAACAGGTAATGATGAGGATGAAGCAGACAGAAGGAAAGTTAAAAATAAATATGCCAATCTCAACATGTAAAGCAGGGAAAATCAGCAGAACATTGAGTAAGCAGTGTAAAAGGAGGGGAGTATACTGGTGAAACTTGGAACACGCATTAGCCAGTACAAACACTAATGATTAGTTAGTAAGTAATCCAGAGTTGTAAGATGAGGATAGTTGGCTTGAGAGAGAAAAAAGAAAGAAGGTGTGAAAGGAAAACCAGTTACCTAGCAAAGGGGGTGGCTATGGGTGCAAAGGTGTTCAAGGTTTGGAGAAAGAGGTAGAAGACAGATGTAGGTCTATGCAAAAAGGAGTGAATAGTGGGCATAAGAAAAGTGCTTAATTTGCAAAAACAAAATGAGTGCCAGGGCCCTCTTCAGGAGGCTATTGCAGACTGCACCACTTATTTCCCTAGTTCGTTCTGCCAATGACAGCATCAACACAACTACTAACTATCGCAATCACAGAATTGTGACAATTCAGGCTATTACAGGCCACCCAAAGCTATAAGAATGGTGTGAGGGGCAGCTACTGTTCCTTTTTAATGTATATACACTTATTAAACACTGTTCTTTTGCTCATTTCAAAATTAGAAAGACAGCACCACCATGTGGTTGGTTGTCACTAGACCGGTGTTGACAATTAAGTGCTGGTGCCGAGCATCAGAAACTACAGGCTCAAATTAAGCACTGCATAAGAGGCAAGACCTTATTGTTTCATGCTTGGTGGTACAGCAACTCTTGTTGGGCTGTATGTGTGATTTGTGGCATGAAGAACCATGTATTGATCTCATCCCTGAATTGATCAGATGAAACACAGTTAAGAGGACAGACAGATCCTTGGGGGTCATATGGAAAAGATTGAGTGAATGGTTCCTGATTTTGTTGCTTAGTGATGTGCAGGTACAATATATGTGGGCAGTTAAGAACCCATATGCCTCTTGATTTTGTACTGTTGCTAGCTCTGTATTCGAAATAGTTTTATTGAGGGCTCTAGAGATCAGATTTGACACCTTTATCTGTATCTTTCTGGAACTAATAGCCCATGACAAGAAATGATGACTAGAGTGATGTGGTCAAATCCACTTTTACCCAGTACCCCACACACTGCTGCATGCTCTACTGCCCGTAGCAGAAACCTACAATTTTAAGAAATGGGCTAGTTCAGTCCTGAAATGATCATGGTCTGAACTACTATGTACAAGGGTTTAATGAAAATGATTCCAAATTAATGAGATATGGGTTTTGGTGTCCATTACCACATTATTGAGGAGGTGAATTGACCGAATTGTCAATAGCTATGCAGAAGAAAACTCAAGAATTACACAGTAGTTACAATTATTTTAGATGTTCCAAGGTTTGCAAGAGCCAAATTCGAGTTATGAAAGGGGATGGGGAAACGGAGGTTCATTGTCAAATAAAGATGAGGCATCCATTTTTGGAGCTTACTAAGGCATTCCACAAGGTGATATCAAAAAATCAGAGTTCCTTCTCCTGGGTTCACTATCAATCGGATCACTAATTGGTCATAGGGTCTTACCTAGAAGTGCAAGGAGGTTGTAGTGTTACATTAGTTACCAAATTTACACTTGAATGCAAATGGTGCCCACAGGTATCAACAAAGACATGAAACAGTAGTATTTTGTATAAAAATATTGATCAATCATTTATTAAAAAGGCAAAGTAAAAACAAATTAGAATAAGTAACAACATATACAGGATTTCAAATGTTATCATAGGATTTTACAAACACAATAAACATCCATCATATTTAAAAGATTGCTATTAAAACATTATACTGTCATTTATACAATGATTTTGGTTAAAAATAAATTGGACATGGGAACGAAAAAGTGTCGACGCAGCGTTTCGGTGCCTCTTTATTTTGCACCTTCTTCAAGGATTTGTTCACGATTCAGTTATTCTACTCTGAAAACATACAGTGATACATAACGTTAGGCCCATATTTTCGTACATTTGCACATAGATATTGATAACATTTCTAGATTTATACTGATATTTGGTAACTATGAACATCTGTACAAGCACCCTACAGTTCCTTAGCATTCTTTTTGTTAACAGAATGCCAGGGATGGAATACATCCCTAATGCTATGGGGGGTCTAATTACTGTTATCTAGACACCTCGTGTTCTACTCCCTGCGGGTTCTCACTCTAAGAGTAGAAATGTCGGCTGGCTGGGTTCTTTGGTTATTTTTAGTTTAAACTAAACGGTTTGACCTACCCAGGTACAATTATCCTGGTGATATTTCTTGTAATTCAAATTGAACACGTTTCTTCGTGTGCTCACTGTATTTCCTTGTCTCTTTTCTCTAAAAGGAATTGTATCATATGTCATGTTCGAGAACTATGCTTGGGTTC
The DNA here is from genome assembly GCF_964261635.1 of Lissotriton helveticus. NCBI lineage: Eukaryota > Metazoa > Chordata > Amphibia > Caudata > Salamandridae > Lissotriton > Lissotriton helveticus. The sequence continues at coordinate 1,272,298,874 of NC_136059.1, read as the reverse complement.
CCTGCGACTGAACTTTGCTTAGCACTTAAATGATCTTATTCCAATTATTACCTTGTGCAAGTGCCTTTGGTTGAGCGTCACTTGTTTTTAGAAGAGATTGGGGACACGCTTCAGTCCTGTTGGAAGGATGTGTTCTAGTTACAACACTGGTTATCTAGTGTATTTACTCCAACATTTAGCAATTTCACAACTAAAACAGCATGTTACTGGCTGTCTAGAGGCTCTGTCAGTCTAAATTTAACGTGACATTTCTTACCGGTCCGCTTTACTCTTGGTCTTTTGAGAGTAATGGAGGACGCCTCTGGGATCTACCTTCTGGTAATTTCATCAACCATTTACTCTGTGAAGTACATTGTTATATTTGTTACTCTAATACCGTTTCATATGTCACTCAATTATACTTCATAGGGATAATTTATTACCTGTATGGTTAAAATGAAAATAGCTTAAGTTTATTTCTTTCTCCTTATAGCTTCATCTTTGTGGGGCTTTTTTAGCACATTAGCGGTCCACTCTATGAGGGAAAATCAGAAAATGATAGCATTTAGTCAAGTATTGACTCTCTATACTTTGTTTTCAATTTTACTTTATTTCTTAAAGATTGTCTTTACTTAGTTCAACTCTTAGGAAATGCCTAAGCCTAGCAACGGTATTGGGAGTCAAAAGGGGACTTTCTCACTTGCTCACCTTTAAAGGATAGCTGAACTGCACGGCGTCCTCCACCTTCCTGGGCTTGTTTGGAATGAATGGTTACTGCTCTTGACCCCCATTCTTATACTACGTCTTATTGGGCGATTGCTTACACCTGTGGTTCATCATTCCACCAGTTGTGTTAGGTGGATGTTTTTAGTTAAACACACCGGTCGCCATCTTGTAGTGTACCTCTTCTAGTCACTGTACTGATTATTGTTCCTCGTGATTTAAGCTCTCTGTGTGTTGAATGTTCTTAACTGGGTTTTTTTCTGTCATATCTGCATCCCGTTTATTTTCAGGGTTAAGCGTTAAAAACGGAACTTATTAAAAGTCTTTTTAGAATTATCTATGTTTGGTAACCAATTTGATGCCCTTCGCATATTCTTACTATTTGTAGTGCGAGCGGCCTCTTCTTTACTTGGGGAACCATTAATTTACCCTCGTTTCTCGAAAATACCACGATGTTCACCCGAGCTCGGTCTCTTTGTTGGATGGTTTCGGCCAGATATGTTGGCCGCCATCTTGTAGTGTACCTCCTATTGGCTGTTTCCTATCTCTTATTTTCTGTGATTCGAAATAAAAGTGTTCTGGATGTTTTTAATTAGGTATTTAAGTTGTCATCTTTATGTCCCATTTTCTCACTGTTTTAACGTTGCACGGCCCAACATCCGGAACATGTTTTTAAAGCTATTTCCGTTTATAAGATAATTCGATATCCTTCACCCCATTTTGTTCTTTATCATGGTGGCGGCCCCCGCTTTTCTTGGAGTCCGTTTATTAGCGCGTGTGTCTAAAGAGTTTTCCACGATGTTATTAGGAGTTGGGTCTCTTTTTGCCCGCCATTTTGGATTGGTAGCCAGCGCTACCCTTACACGATTCAGTGTAAAAGGCAACTCCTCCCTGATCCAAAATGGCCCCCACATTAACAATAGCTCACTAACCACATCTCAAAGCATCCAACAGGGAAAAGTGTAACATAGCGGCAAAGCGCTCCCAATCCAAAATGGCGGGCAAAAAGAGACCCAACTCCTAATAACATCGTGGAAAACTCTTTAGACACACGCGCTAATAAACGGACTCCAAGAAAAGCGGGGGCCGCCACCATGATAAAGAACAAAATGGGGTGAAGGATATCGAATTATCTTATAAACGGAAATAGCTTTAAAAACATGTTCCGGATGTTGGGCCGTGCAACGTTAAAACAGTGAGAAAATGGGACATAAAGATGACAACTTAAATACCTAATTAAAAACATCCAGAACACTTTTATTTCGAATCACAGAAAATAAGAGATAGGAAACAGCCAATAGGAGGTACACTACAAGATGGCGGCCAACATATCTGGCCGAAACCATCCAACAAAGAGACAGAGCTCGGGTGAACATCGTGGTATTTTCGAGAAACGAGGGTAAATTAATGGTTCCCCAAGTAAAGAAGAGGCCGCTCGCACTACAAATAGTAAGAATATGCGAAGGGCATCAAATTGGTTACCAAACATAGATAATCCTAAAAAGACTTTTAATAAGTTCCGTTTTTAACGCTTAACCCTGAAAATAAACGGGATGCAGATATGACAGAAAAAAACCCAGTTAAGAACATTCAACACACAGAGAGCTTAAATCACGAGGAACAACAATCAGTACAGTGACTAGAAGAGGTACACTACAAGATGGCGACCGGTGTGTTTTGTGGTAAATAAATAAATAATACCCTATTTTTGACTAAGCATATAGCATAACAGATAGCTCAATAAATAAGAGTCAAGATTCGAGGTAGTAGGAGTTTCTGCAGGTTTATTACAGCATAAGGACAGGATCAGGACAACCTGCATAGGAACAGAGTGACAGGGCCCGGCAGGACAACTGGGGCCCAGCAGCTGCCGGGGCTTGATCTGGGATGAGCGCGCTAACTTTTAATAACAATACATGGACTTATATACATAGCGCGAACACATAGCATTACATTGCAGTAGGCGTAGCAGTGGGTGGAGCAGAAGGCGTGACGCGTAGCAGTCGCGAGAGATAACAGTAAAAAGAGGTGTAACTGGGCGTATACATAGACATGTGGTGCAAACGTAACAGAATATGTCATGAATGGGGCGGAAACATTGGAGGGGGCTACCTAAGGAGCCGGGACCTCTAATCTGGTGGTGCGCGAAAACTGGCAATGACGTATTACTAGGAGAAGCTGGGGGCTACGAACTCTGTGCTAGGAGCAGAGACTAGAGTCTGGAGGGTCGGAGCGACATGTACCTAAACCCTATCTGGTATCTGATGTTTAGAGAACATGTTGATATAAACTAGAAGTCACGAGGGGAAAAGCTAACTTGATTCTAAGACTGGACCATACATTATTCTACATGAAATGCGTGATGAGGAATATTAAATGACCAGTAAATACAGTATTTCTCTAACATGGAGCCGAGAAGGCTAGACAATGACGGAAACTATTGATGCAGTTCAGTAGCTTAGGAATGTAGAGAAGGAGGACTGAACTGATAACTGGAACTATAACATACTTTTGGCAGACTCAGAGGCAGAGCCAAGCTGCACCGGGCACTGCGAGGCAGGAAGTAAGTGAAGGGTCGAGGATACAGGTGGGGGCTGTATCGCTCCTTAGCGAGGCTTTTCAGGAGACAGGAGCTGAATCTGATGTCCGGGCCCTTTTGAGGCCTAGAAACGGGGACTTTATAATGGAATAACGTGCACACTGAGAAACGTGGCAACATAACTTTACATAGGCCTGATATTCGTAGTATTCACGAGGACTGGAAACTGGCATACTAGAGGTGGACACAACTGTAATTGCGTCATTAATCAGACATGGGGAATAACATATGCATATTGGTCATGCACACATAACATATGATGGATGAGGCGTAGGGACACAGAACATGGCAAAATTTACTTTTCCACATTCCCTCCTTGTCACTACGTTTCCATCAGGAAACATCAATATTCATGATACCATCTATCATTTCATACAGTATCATTTGCTCGTCTCGAATTATCCTAGAACGGGACTTAGAACGGGGCTTGGGACTAGGGATACAAGAGGTAGCACAAATGCCGCAAATCGCAGGGCCACATTGTATACAGAGGCAGCAGCTAAATATGATCGCTACTGCAATACCTAAAAAGGACAGGACTTTCCATCCCCAGGCGGAAATTATATTCCAGAACCAACCGGACCATGTCCAGGTGCCTGGATCTTGGTGTAATAGATGGGCAATTTTATGGAGTCTGGTTATAGCTGAATAAACAGACGGCGCGTTATTTGGAATGAAAATGCAGCAACTAGATCCGATGACTCTACAGGCCCCGCCCCTATCGGCCAGTATGACGTCAAGGACAAGACGATTTTGCAAAACGACAAATCTCATAGCAGATTGTTCTTCGGTTAAGTTACCTAGAGCAGAGGCAGTCTCATTTACTACAGCTTCAAGGGTTCTTGTTAACCTACGGATCAGTTTACTATTCTGGACAGGTCCTACGAAGAAGAAGAAACCTTTATTGAAATCTGTATACTGTTCTAGAGTAGTTTCAGTATAATCGACAATTGGGGACTCCCTTCTATGTCTAATGTGTACTAGATGTGTGTTTCTGTGATAATCAGATGGGGCTAGAAAAACAGGTGGCAGTAGGAAGGCAACGTAACAGGTTCCCTCCCAATCGAGGGGCAGACGAACATATGCGGTTTGACCACAAATAAAATAAGAATGACGTGAAGCTTTGAAAACAGATTTCCCACTCAATCAATCAATCAATCAATCAGGTCATTTGTAGAGCGCACTACTCACCCGTAGGGTCTCAAGGCGCTGGGAGGGGGGGGGGTGCCGCTACTGCTCGAACAGCCAGGTCTTGAGCTTCTTCCTGAAGGAGAGGTGGTCTTGGGTCAGGCGCAGATTGGTCGGAAGTGAGTTCCAGGTCTTGGCGGCCAGGTAGGAGAAGGATCTTCCTCCTGTTGTCGCTCTTCGGATTCGGGGGACGGCGGCGAGGGCGTGGTTGGTTGATCTGAGGAGGCGCTTGGGAGTGTAGAAGTTGATCCGGTTGTTGAGGTAGCTCGGGCCTTGGTCGTGTAGGGCTTTGTGCGCGTGGGTGAGGAGCCGGAAGGTGATTCTCTTGTTGACCGGGAGCCAGTGCAGATCTCTCAGGTGTCCGGAGATGTGGCTGCGTCGGGGGACGTCGAGGATGAGTCTCGCCGAGGCGTTCTGGATCCGCTGGAGTCTCTTCTGGAGTTTGGCAGTGGTTCCGGCGTAGAGGGCGTTGCCGTAGTCCAGTCGGCTGGTGACGAGGGCTTGGGTGACCGTCTTCCTCGTCTCGGTGGGGATCCACCGGAAGATCTTACGTAGCATGCGCAGGATGTTGAAGCATGACGAGGAGACGGCGTTGACTTGTCTGGTCATGGAGAGGGAGGAGTCCAGGATGAAGCCCAGGTTGCGTGCGTGGTCCGTCGGTTTGGGTGCGGTGCCCAGGGCGGGGGGCCACCAGGAGTCGTCCCAGGCGGAGGGCGTGGAGCCCAGGATGAGGACCTCCGTCTTGTCTGAGTTCAGTTTCAGGCGGCTGGTCGTCATCCATTCGGCTACGTCTCTCATCCCTTCGTGCAGGTTGGCTCTGGCGGTGGCGGGGTCGTTGGTCAGGGAGAGGATCAGCTGGGTGTCGTCGGCGTAGGAGATGATGTTCAGGTTGTGTTGGCGTGCGATGGCCGCGAGGGGGCTCATGTAGACGTTGAAGAGGGTTGGGCTCAGCGAGGATCCTTGGGGTACGCCGCAGATGACTTTGGTGGCCTCTGACTTGTACGGTGGTAGGCGGACTCTTTGTGTTCTTCCGTCGAGGAAGGAGGTGATCCATTCCAGTGCCTTCTCCTGGATTCCGATGTTGCTGAGGCGCTGTACTAGGGTGCGGTGGCAGACAGTGTCGAAAGCCGCGGAGAGGTCCAGGAGGATGAGGGCCGCTGTTTCTCCGTTGTCCATCAGAGTTCGAAGGTCGTCGGTGGCGGCGATGAGGGCGGTCTCGGTGCTGTGGTTCGCTCGGAAGCCGGACTGTGAGGGGTCGAGGGATCCATTCGTCTCGAGGAAGGCGGCCAGCTGTTTGTTGACGGTCTTCTCGATGACTTTGGCCGGGAACGGGAGGAGCGAGATGGGACGGTAGTTCTTGAGGTCGGTGGGGTCTGCTGTGGGCTTCTTGAGGAGAGCGCTGAGTTCGGCGTGCTTCCAGCTCTCAGGGAAGGTGGCGGAGTCGAAGGAGGTGTTGATGATGTCCCGCAGGTGGGGTGCGAGGACAGCGTCGGCCTTGTTGAAGACGTGGTGAGGGCAGGGGTCAGTCGGAGATCCGGAGTGGATGGAGTTCATGGTGCGGATGGTGTCTTCGGTGCTGATCGGGGTCCAGGTGCGGAGGGTGGTGGGTGGTGGCGTCGTTGCGGTTGTGGCTTGCGTTGGTTGGTTGTTGAAGCTGTTGTGTATGTCCGTGATCTTGTTGTGGAAGTAGGACGCGAGGGAGTTGCAGAGGTCTTGCGACGGTGTGATGTCGTTGTTTCCGGCGTTGGGGTTGGAGAGCTCTTTCACGATGTTGAAGAGTTCCTTGCAGTTGTGTGCGTTGTTGTCCAGCCGGTCCTTGTATGCATTTTTCTTGGTGGCGCGGATCAGTTGGTGGTGTTTCCGGGTGGCGAGCTTGAGGGTGGTCATGTTGTCCGTCGTTGGTTCCCTTCTCCAGGCTTTCTCGAGGGCTCGACAGTTCTTCTTGGAGCACTTGAGTTCGTCGGTGAACCATGGTGTTTTTCTGCTGCAGGATCTGCTGGGCGGGGTCCTTAGGGGGGCGAGTTCGTCCGCGCAGTTGCTGATCCACTTCGTGAGGTTGTCGGCGGCCTGGCTGGGGTTCGCTGAGTTGGCGGGAGGGTGCTGGCTCAGGGAGGCGGTGAGCTGGTCGGCTGTGATCTTGTTCCAGCTTCTTCGAGCAACCTGTTGCTGGAGGTGGTGGATCGTCGTTCTTCTGAAGGTGAAGTGGACGCAGCTGTGGTCCGTCCAGTGGAGTCCTGTTGCGTGGCTGAAGGTGACGTCTGTCACTATACTGGATAACAGCAGTACATTCACTATGACCTACATGTATGGAACCATAACTACGGACACATAATTCGCCTTTGACAGGTAGAACTGAAATAGCAGGTAAGTCTGGAGTAGTATCAGACTGAACATTCAGGACCATGAAATTCGACGAATAATTACCTAAATTATATACTTCATTTTCTAGATCTAAACCTGTTCTGTGGGGGAGACCTTTCTTGTCTGGAAAACATGTACTGTTAAGAAAAGACATATCTGTTGAGGATGACGTTAACGTGGACCATGCTCCACACGAACCATTATGTGAGAATGGATAAGGAAAGAGTGGCAGAACTCCCTTCGGTGTCTGGAAAGGGGGGAGTCGACCACACACCCAACAATTAGTGGCATTGCTGGTCTGGTGTGAGTAATGTAACATACGGATAAATGTGTTGTTGCGCATAGCGAGGCGGTAAGAATATTCGTGAGGAGGCAGATCACTAAACGTGTGCTCTACTGTAGCATTAGCAGACTTATTTACATGAGGAACTGGAAAATACAGATAGAACGCATAGCTGGTGCAGGAAATCAAAATGCTGATGAATAATACGAAACTCAGAAAAACGATACATCTGATTGAACTTTGACTGACTCTCTCACTATGGGGGTCTATTTTATACATGTCAGAAACAATCTAACCGTTTCACCTAGGGGAGGACTTATACAATCAAACTGACTGACTTATTTTACTAGACCTGAGCTTTAACTTATACTCCTGTTGCGGAGTTTTCTCTAACAAGGGAGGGGTTGTAATAATGTCTTTTGCGGGACAGTCCTTTAAAACAATGTTTTGGCAGTCTTTAGAATCTTGGGAATCCTTGGAAATGTTTTTAGAAACGGGTTTCAATCCATTAAAAAGTTTTACATGAGAAAGGTGTAGCCATCCTTTCCGGCCTTCCAACTTCACGGCTGTACGGGTGGTGAGGAGGACCTGACGTGGCTCCTTCCAACGTGGTTCCAGCGGACTTGATCTGTCAAAATTTCTGATCATCACCAAGGAGCCTGGAACGATCTTGTGCGGTGCCACCTCGGTATTGTCTGGAAAGGCGGCAGCAACCTGTGAACGACATGAGTTGAGGGCAGACATCAAGGAAGCTAGGTAATCTGTCAGCATATTACATGAAACATCGGTAATACTTCGGGGTCTAGGAGTACCCCACATGTTAGGGGGGCGGCCGAATACGACCTCATACGAGGACAGACCTGATCTGGAATGTGCGACCATGCGCATATAAAACAAAGCGACTGGCAGAGCTATTAGCCAGTCCACACCTTTGTCTTTACAAACTTTTGCGATACGGATTTTCAGAGTCTGATTATGTCTCTCGACCAGACCGGCTGCTTCAGGATGGCGTACACAATGAAACTTCCATTGGTACCCTAACAACAGGGAAACGTGCTTCATGAGTTCAGATGAGAATGGCTGACCGTTATCAGAATATACGACTCTAGGGAGTCCATATCTAGGGAAAAATTCACGAACCAACTGCTTGGCAGTGGTCGCGGCTGTGTAATCTGGAACTGGATATGCTTCTGTCCACCTGGACAAAGCGCATACAACTACAAGGACATACTTGAAACCTCGACATCGCTCCATCTGAATATAATCCATCTGGAGGACCTCAAAAGGGTGGTCAGGAGGCTGGAAACCACCTTGTTCCACCGGGACACTTTTACCTGGATTAAACTGACAACATATCATACAGGTACGGACTTTCTGCTTGGCTGCAGCTCGTAAATGCTTGTTGAACCAAATATTCTGGATACTGTCTAACATAGCTTTTTCTCCTAAATGTGCTGGACTATGTGCGGTATTGATAATGACTTGAACCATAGAGTCGGGGAGAAACCATGTGGCTCTACCCTTCGTTAACCATCCTTGATCTGTCTGGACCCCTCCTTGTTCAGACCATTTCTTGATTTCATCGGGAGTAGCATGTAACTGGATATCTATGACATCTTGTGTAGGGTCCTTAACTGTCATGCATGTAGTCGGATCTGGAGTATGTGTCATGTTAACTGGAACGTCTGGAGTCTGTGCTGTAAGCTTGGCTGTGCGATCTGCTAGATCATTACCTTGGGAAATAATGTCAGTAACTTTCGTATGTGCTTTGCACTTCATGATAGCAATAGATGTCGGTAAATGTATGGCATCTAACAGGGCTTGAATAAGGAGACCATGCTGAATCTTGGTTCCATGAGAAGTCATAAAACCTCTCTCCTGCCAGAGCACTCCGAAGTCGTGTACAACTCCGAATGCGTAACGTGAATCTGTGTAAACATTAACTTTCAGGTTCTTGGCGTGTATACAGGCTTGTGTCAGAGCAACTAGCTCTGCTGCTTGAGCGGACAGGGTATCAATACGGTGTGTTTCAATAACTTCAGTGTCAGTAGTCACTGCATACGCGGCGACTAGTTCTCCTGTACTAGTTCTCATACATGAACCATCCACATAAAGTGTCAGGTCAGGATCTGGTAACGGAATGTCTGTCAGGTCTTGTCTTGGCTTTGTCGTAATGTTAACTACTTCCACACAGTCATGTGGGTCAGGATTCGAATTAACTGATGGTAACAGTGTAGCAGGATTTAAAACGTTGCAGCGTCTGATTTCTATGTGTGGCTGGAACAGTGTCAATTCATAACCTGTTAAACGTGCAATTGTCAAATGCTGAGTTTGTGTTCGGTTTAAAAGAACTTCTACTGAATGTGGGACTTGTACTGTCAGGGAATGTCCTAAAACTATGGAATCACTTTGTCTGATAGCTAGTGCTGTGGCTGCAACTGACTTGAGGCACGCAGGCAATGCCTGGGCGACTGGATCTAGTGTGCTAGAAAAATAAGCACAGGGCTTGTATTGTCCTGCTTGATCTTGTGTGAGGACAGATAATGCTGTACCTTCACGTTCAGTAACAAAAAGTGTAAAAGGCTTACTGTAGTTCGGTGTAGCTAGAACTGGAGCTTGGCATAGGGCTTTCTTTAATTCATTGAAACTAAGTGTATGTTCAGATGTCCAAGGGAGGACAGTCGATACGGCTGCCTCCTGTGTCGTTAACTGTATCAGTGGCTTGGCTAGAAATGCATACTGGGGAATCCATTGTCTACAATAAGAAGTAAGGCCGATAAAGGCACGTACCTCCTTCTGGGTTCTGGACTGGGGAAGACTCGCTATTAACTGGATACGGTCGGGTGTCAACTGCCTACCCCTCTTGGACAGCAAGTGTCCTAAGTAAACCACTTGCTGAACACAGAATTGAAGCTTCGAAGGTGACACCTTGTGCCCCATCTCGGCTAGAAAATACAGGACTGTAAGGGATGCTCGCTCGCAGGCATGTTCAGAACGGGCTGTGATCAGTAGATCATCGACATACTGGAGCAGGGCAGTGTCAGTTGGCATGTGAATGTTGTCTAATTGTCTCTTAAGTGCTTGACTGTAAATACTAGGACTTTCTGTGAAACCTTGAGGAGCGCGTGTAAACATATAGCTCCTTCCATTTAAACAAAATCCGAAAAGAAACTGGCTGTCTGGATGAATTGGAACACTGAAAAATGCATTCTTGAGGTCAATGACAGTGAAGAACATGGCTTCGGAATCAATGGCTGTCAATAGGGAAGAGATGTCTGGGACAACTGGGTACTGCGGAATAATACATTTATTAAGCTCTCGTAAATCAATCACTAATCGATATACTGGGGGTGCATTTGGATCAGTACGTTTCATGACTGGAATGATCGGAGAATTACATACATTGGAGTCAGTTTCTACAACTACTCCTTGAGCCATGAGCTCGTCAATAATTTTGGATAAGGCTGCTACAGCCTCAGGTGGCAATCTGTACTGTCTGATTCGTGGTAGCACTACACCTGGCTTGAGAGTCACACGATGGGGTGTGATTTGCATATAACCTACATCAGTTGGACCTTGCGCCCATAAGTGCTGTGGAACATTAGACAATCTTGAATCAAAATCTCGTAATACATAGTGACCCTTAAAGTCACGTAGGAACAATCGTATTCCCTCTGGGGAACAGCAAATAACTGCACCTAATTCTTTCAGTGTCTTAATGCCTAATAGGTTTTCTGGACATGACTTAGTAAGTAACAGATCAGTAGTACGGGACAATGGACCTACTTCTAGAGTGACTGGCTTTGATATCTCATTAACTATTGGTTTTCCTGAAAATCCAAGGGAAACATTTCTTGAGCCTGAGAGCGGAGCCCCTGGAACTTCGGCATGACTAATTGTGGTCCTACTTGCCCCTGTATCGATCAAAAACTTTCTGTCTTTCCCTAATACTTGACTGTGAACATAGGGACCTTCTTGATCTACAGGTATCTCGATGAGAGGCAAGCCTACCTCCCTCTCTAGGCTGTTTCATGAATATGGCTGGTACTCTGGATACTCTGTCTGTGCATACTGGTACATCTGCGATGTAACGTGCTGTGTTGCAGCAATAGGCTGCGGAGCTGTAACTGTCTGTGGTGCATTCTGTGGCTGAGGAATCTGTGAAACTTGTTCTTGTCTAGGCGGACGTGGTCTTTCTTTAGTCTTACCAGTAGCTATGTTGTGTTTCAGAACTGCACACTCATTTATAAAATGACCTGGCTGTTTACAATAATTGCAATTCCCTTTAACGGGAGCTGCAGGATGACTGACTTGATTGGCTTGATTTGGACCCCTCTTCTGACTGTCTTGAGGAACAGATTGTGCAACTAGCACTTTCATTTTCGTGTCTTTCATACGTTTTCTCTCGTGTTCTTGCTCTTCCCTGATTCTATTCTGGTGATACTGGAGCATCTGGAGCATCTGGGACGGAGTATTTGCTTGCCAGGTGCTTTCGACTTTCAAAACTCGATTTTTAATTTGTGGGCTTGAATTCTCGACTAATTTAGTAACAAAAAGGTGAGGATATGACTCACTACTTGTCTTGAGACCACTGTTGATACTGAAACATTTTTCAAATCTAGAATAAAAATCACTAATATCTTCATCTTGTTTCTGTTTACAGGCTGAGATTGCATCCCAGTCTTCTTTTCTCGTTGTCAATAATCTGGGTAAAACTTGAATCAATAATTCTGGTAAATCTTTACATTTATCTCCAAGACCGGTACCTGGTACTCGTGCCTTGTCTTCAGCTTCTAGAACTGCCCAATCGATCTTTTTCTCTCCCACCTCCCATTCCTTTTCCTTTAACTTTTCATACACCCCTGCGGGTAACAGAACCTTTAACATTTTAATGATATCTGGGTAAGTGTATTCTCCCATACGGAGCATGTCTTTTAATTCTCTATGGAACCCCGCTGGATCTTTGTCATGACAGGGAATTAATTTCTTCATTTCAAGAAGTTCCATCTTTGAAATCGGAGTGTATACAAACACTCGTTGCATATCGCCACCCGCCCCTTGGACTGGGTGGACCTCTCGTAACGGATTCTGTCTGTCTATGTAGAATGATTTACTTTCTGGGGGTGAGACATGAACAAAATGCGGGTTCAGGAACGTTCTATATTTGTGGCGCTGTTCTAAAATGACACTAATTAAATCGGTACCTAGACCTCTCCATCTATACTGGAGTAACTCGTTCAGGACATCGTGTAACGGGCCTGGATCAGAATGTTGACCCTCATACAGAGTAATGAGGTGCTGGATCATATACATACCCACCAGTCGCTGCTCGGCTGGGGGCAATTTCAGAAACATTTGGGCCACTATTTCGTCTGGAAAAGTGGTAGAATCAGTAATCCATCGGACTGCTGATCGGACTAGTTCTTGTTCATGCATAGTACTTAATTCGCTATAACCGATTCGTGATTTCAGAATGTGATCGGTAGCTTGAAATACTTGTTCTAGGGAGCCTTGTTCTGGTGCTTGATGATGGAAAATAGACTTGGGTTCTAGACGTAAATGGCGATCTGGAAATCTAGATTTGCCTACATACGCTATTCTGGCGGGATTCTCGTCGTCTTCCTCTTCAGGTTCAGAGGTACTTTCTTTCTCGCTTACTTGTGCTGCTTTACGCTGTTCGTGTATCTTTATTATCTCCTTACGGATTTTCTTGTACATACTCTCCATAGCACCGACGGTCTTGTGCTTACCCTCGGCTATATTATCACTCCACCTTGTCAGGATTCTCATTTCGGCGGAATCTTTAGACGGGTAATCTTGTTCTCTTATTAGGCAATTGATCAGGAACTTTAATATCATGAGCTGGATCTCGGCTTTCCTTTGAGACATGGCATCACTAATACTTTCTGGATCATCCCCTGTACGGATGAAACGATATATTCTGTCTAGATATTCTTTCATATTCGGCAAGGTGACTAGATACTCGGTCACTCTCCTTACACGTAAGGAATATAAAACCATATTATATTCGCCTGGAACTGGATCATAGACACATTCGGTAAGGGTTTGCCTGATTTCTGTAACAGACTGATGTTTAGGCGTACGCTGTAATGCTTGAGCATGTAATTCGAGTAATGTCAAACGCTTGTGTGGCGGCGGGGTTTGAGGAAGACCTCCTCCCGCGGCCCCTACACTGGAATCATCAACTGATGCTTTCCGACCTGGCAGGGTCGGTAATTGTAACGTGGGCTGGACTTGTATGGCGGGCTGACCCGGGGGAGCTGTTAAGGGCACCCCGGTGTCTGGAGGCGCAGGAACTACCTGATTTACAGGGACGGGCGGAGCGCGAACAGGATTTGCATATTCAGGGACTGTGTCGTCCAAATAGGACGAAATAAAAATATCAGCTGCGGTCGGTTTGTGACGTAGCTTGGTCGGAACTAATGGTGGCGGGAAATTACTGGATGCCTCTGGGGTCGCTTTTGGCAAGCCCTCGGCAAGAAGAGGATACATACCCTTAATAAGGGCATGCCTCTGTCTGTCTGACTGTTCGGCTTTGACTTGTTCACCTATCTCGATTAATTCTCTTTCTTGGGCTCGTTCTTGGGATTCTCTACTTAACTCTGACTTTCTGACTTCCTTTTCGGTTCTTTTATGAGCTTCTTTACGCCATAACTCGATGGCATCTTTCTGTGACTGTCTGGCTTTCTTTTTCCATAATGCTTCTTCTACTCGCATGATACATTCGGCATCCCATGTACCCGATACGGGCCATCTATACTTTTCTTCTAACTGTTTGGTATACTCTACCCATAAATCTAGATACAATATGGCGCTTATGCCATGTTTCTGATACATAAAGTGACCTGGACTGTCCCTAGGCGGGACAGGAACTGCTTCTTCTAATAAACCCTTTCTAGTTTTTAGCTGACGTAATCTTGAAAAGAGCGGCATTGTAAACTTGAATCGGAACACAATACAATACACGAAGAACAATAACAATTGGGAAAACAATTCAGGCATACCACGACATTGGAAATACATTAAACAATATCATAACATAACAGTTCGAACAGAATATTACCTGAAAATACTGAGAAGCAGAAACAGAACAGATTTTCTCGAGAACGGAACAGACTAGAGTTACTGGATGCACTGCTGTAACAGTACGGAACATACCGGTCCCATAAAGGAACGCATCAAGACCCGTATCCACCTAGGTGAACACTTCGTTTGTGAGTCTGGGTACCACCAACCCACGGACCAGGAGTCAATTTAGATTGGTCCTGTCTAGATACTACCCCAGCAATGGTACTCACCGGGCAGCAAGAACGGAAGGCCTCGGACTGGACTGGACTGACGACGACGGACTTCGGACTTCAGTTACGGGTGGGCCTCCGGATACCTCGGACCTTGGACTCTTGGCTTGGGCTCTGGTCGGGACTCGCCGCGTTCCTCCACCGTCTCGTTCGGATGCTGGACCGCCTCCTCCGTCTCCTCCGTGGGCCTGAGGGATACTTGAGCAGAAATATCTGCCACTGCGCAGAAGAGTTCCGTCACGACTGCAGAGGGTCAGGGGGTCGGCGTGGCTTCACCGACGCGTGGGGAAAGGGCAAGTCCCTATTCGGGCGCCATTATGTGGTAAATAAATAAATAATACCCTATTTTTGACTAAGCATATAGCATAACAGATAGCTCAATAAATAAGAGTCAAGATTCGAGGTAGTAGGAGTTTCTGCAGGTTTATTACAGCATAAGGACAGGATCAGGACAACCTGCATAGGAACAGAGTGACAGGGCCCGGCAGGACAACTGGGGCCCAGCAGCTGCCGGGGCTTGATCTGGGATGAGCGCGCTAACTTTTAATAACAATACATGGACTTATATACATAGCGCGAACACATAGCATTACATTGCAGTAGGCGTAGCAGTGGGTGGAGCAGAAGGCGTGACGCGTAGCAGTCGCGAGAGATAACAGTAAAAAGAGGTGTAACTGGGCGTATACATAGACATGTGGTGCAAACGTAACAGAATATGTCATGAATGGGGCGGAAACATTGGAGGGGGCTACCTAAGGAGCCGGGACCTCTAATCTGGTGGTGCGCGAGAAACTGGCAATGACGTATTACTAGGAGAAGCTGGGGGCTACGAACTCTGTGCTAGGAGCAGAGACTAGAGTCTGGAGGGTCGGAGCGACATGTACCTAAACCCTATCTGGTATCTGATGTTTAGAGAACATGTTGATATAAACTAGAAGTCACGAGGGGAAAAGCTAACTTGATTCTAAGACTGGACCATACATTATTCTACATGAAATGCGTGATGAGGAATATTAAATGACCAGTAAATACAGTATTTCTCTAACATGGAGCCGAGAAGGCTAGACAATGACGGAAACTATTGATGCAGTTCAGTAGCTTAGGAATGTAGAGAAGGAGGACTGAACTGATAACTGGAACTATAACATACATTAGGAGTTGGGTCTCGTTTTGCCCGCCATTTTGGATTGGTAGCCAGCGCTACCCTTACACGATTCAGTGTAAAAGGCAACTCCTCCCTGATCCAAAATGGCCCCCACATTAACAATAGCTCACTAACCACATCTCAAAGCATCCAACAGGGAAAAGTGTAACATAGCGGCAAAGCGCTCCCAATCCAAAATGGCGGGCAAAAAGAGACCCAACTCCTAATAACATCGTGGAAAACTCTTTAGACACACGCGCTAATAAACGGACTCCAAGAAAAGCGGGGGCCGCCACCATGATAAAGAACAAAATGGGGTGAAGGATATCGAATTATCTTATAAACGGAAATAGCTTTAAAAACATGTTCCGGATGTTGGGCCGTGCAACGTTAAAACAGTGAGAAAATGGGACATAAAGATGACAACTTAAATACCTAATTAAAAACATCCAGAACACTTTTATTTCGAATCACAGAAAATAAGAGATAGGAAACAGCCAATAGGAGGTACACTACAAGATGGCGGCCAACATATCTGGCCGAAACCATCCAACAAAGAGACAGAGCTCGGGTGAACATCGTGGTATTTTCGAGAAACGAGGGTAAATTAATGGTTCCCCAAGTAAAGAAGAGGCCGCTCGCACTACAAATAGTAAGAATATGCGAAGGGCATCAAATTGGTTACCAAACATAGATAATCCTAAAAAGACTTTTAATAAGTTCCGTTTTTAACGCTTAACCCTGAAAATAAACGGGATGCAGATATGACAGAAAAAAACCCAGTTAAGAACATTCAACACACAGAGAGCTTAAATCACGAGGAACAACAATCAGTACAGTGACTAGAAGAGGTACACTACAAGATGGCGACCGGTGTGTTTAACTAAAAACATCCACCTAACACAACTGGTGGAATGATGAACCACAGGTGTAAGCAATCGCCCAATAAGACGTAGTATAAGAATGGGGGTCAAGAGCAGTAACCATTCATTCCAAACAAGCCCAGGAAGGTGGAGGACGCCGTGCAGTTCAGCTATCCTTTAAAGGTGAGCAAGTGAGAAAGTCCCCTTTTGACTCCCAATACCGTTGCTAGGCTTAGGCATTTCCTAAGAGTTGAACTAAGTAAAGACAATCTTTAAGAAATAAAGTAAAATTGAAAACAAAGTATAGAGAGTCAATACTTGACTAAATGCTATCATTTTCTGATTTTCCCTCATAGAGTGGACCGCTAATGTGCTAAAAAAGCCCCACAAAGATGAAGCTATAAGGAGAAAGAAATAAACTTAAGCTATTTTCATTTTAACCATACAGGTAATAAATTATCCCTATGAAGTATAATTGAGTGACATATGAAACGGTATTAGAGTAACAAATATAACAATGTACTTCACAGAGTAAATGGTTGATGAAATTACCAGAAGGTAGCTCCCAGAGGCGTCCTCCATTACTCTCAAAAGACCAAGAGTAAAGCGGACCGGTAAGAAATGTCACGTTAAATTTAGACTGACAGAGCCTCTAGACAGCCAGTAACATGCTGTTTTAGTTGTGAAATTGCTAAATGTTGGAGTAAATACACTAGATAACCAGTGTTGTAACTAGAACACATCCTTCCAACAGGACTGAAGCGTGTCCCCAATCTCTTCTAAAAACAAGTGACGCTCAACCAAAGGCACTTGCACAAGGTAATAATTGGAATAAGATCATTTAAGTGCTAAGCAAAGTTCAGTCGCAGGGAACCCAAGCATAGTTCTCGAACATGACATATGATACAATTCCTTTTAGAGAAAAGAGACAAGGAAATACAGTGAGCACACGAAGAAACGTGTTCAATTTGAATTACAAGAAATATCACCAGGATAATTGTACCTGGGTAAGTCAAACCGTTTAGTTTAAACTAAAAATAACCAAAGAACCCAGCCAGCCGACATTTCTACTCTTAGAGTGAGAACCCGCAGGGAGTAGAACACGAGGTGTCTAGATAACAGTAATTAGACCCCCCATAGCATTAGGGATGTATTCCATCCCTGGCATTCTGTTAACAAAAAGAATGCTAAGGAACTGTAGGGTGCTTGTACAGATGTTCATAGTTACCAAATATCAGTATAAATCTAGAAATGTTATCAATATCTATGTGCAAATGTACGAAAATATGGGCCTAACGTTATGTATCACTGTATGTTTTCAGAGTAGAATAACTGAATCGTGAACAAATCCTTGAAGAAGGTGCAAAATAAAGAGGCACCGAAACGCTGCGTCGACACTTTTTCGTTCCCATGTCCAATTTATTTTTAACCAAAATCATTGTATAAATGACAGTATAATGTTTTAATAGCAATCTTTTAAATATGATGGATGTTTATTGTGTTTGTAAAATCCTATGATAAAATTTGAAATCCTGTATATGTTGTTACTTATTCTAATTTGTTTTTACTTTGCCTTTTTAATAAATGATTGATCAATATTTTTATACAAAATACTACTGTTTCATGTCTTTGTTGATACCTGTGGGCACCATTTGCATTCAAGTGTAAATTTGGTAACTAATGTAACACTACAACCTCCTTGCACTTCTAGGTAAGACCATATGACCAATTAGTGATCCGATTGATAGTGAACCCAGGAGAAGGAACTCTGATTTGTTGATATTGTTGACCCAATCCTTTTCCTGATAGAAAGGGTAGTCCCAGATAACCTTTTTATGTAAATTCCACAAGGTGATACTGTCAATTGTGACCTTTTAATGCTAAGTATTATCATCCTATCATGTACATGATCCACCATCTTAACTAATTGTGGATAAATACCCTCATTTCTTCCCTAAACTTTCTCCCTGTTATTGTTAGTTTTTGATCTCTTCCTTGCATGAACTATCTTATTTACTTATGTTGTACTTTCACTTGTTGTTTCTAAAGTACTCAGACACCTTTTGAGGTCTAGAAGAGCTATGCAGAACCAAAACAAATAACTAAAATATACCCTTTCAGCTCCTTCATCGCTCTATGTGCATGTCAAAGAGCAGTGGTGAGAGTAGAGGTGTAAGGGATTCATAAAGTGATTGGACGGTAGGGGATGTTGACCCTTTTCCCCCATCATTTGTGCAAAATAGTAGTATTGCTGGAGCAATAACCAAGATGCTTTTGGTAGTGTGTGTGAAGTAAGTGAAGTAAAGCATTAGTCAATATAAATGATATGACAATATTTGTGTTATTGCAAAATCTAGTCTTAACATTGTGTATCAGAAGCAGATGGTTCATGCCTCAAAGCTCGAAGAGCGTTTAAAGATGTACAGACATGTATCTCCTCTGCAGTGCTACCTTGCATTGACTTTACAAAAAACGGTGCCTTGATCAGAAGTTTAAGAAATCCATATGTGTCCTTGCACTGCCAAGACTGTCCTCATTGTAGTGCATGTATGCCATAGTGCGTGTTGGTGTGAGCAGACTGTAGTGATCTCACTTTTTACCATCCTATGCACTGCCAGTTTTAGATCAGGAAGAAGTCATTCCTTATAACGGGAGGAAATACATGATAAAGCAATTCTCCCCTTTATTCCTTCATTTACATGAGGACTGATATGTCACAGCATCCATCCTAATCTGGGGGCTGTGGCTCCTGAGTCCATGACATTGTGGGACCCTAATATCATGCAAAAAATATCAGGGGCCAAAATATCGAACAGTAAGCATGTATAGATTTTATATATATAACTCCATATCAATGTAACTTTATATATATATATATATATATATATATATATATATATATATATATATATATATTCGATCACCTCCTGGAAATTCACATGGAAAGAAACCAGAGTCGAAGCCCCAATATTATGCAGAAGGGTTTATTAGGCACAAGGAAATAATCCAACGCGTTTCGAAGTCTGGCGACTTCTTGTTCACGGGTCCAGGTCTGTTACAGAGCCATTCCATTTAAAGTGATACAAACATTTTTTACGTGCATGTGACCAAACAACATAAACAAAGTACTCACAGTGACACAATGTTGCTAATATGTACCTGGTGGTAGTTACATTCTTGCAATTTATATAGTAAATGACACAGTATTTCCACATGTTGGATCCACATGTTGATGCATCATTTCTAAATTAATGAGTTCATTTAAATGAATAACATGTACTGTTATATGTTCCCATATAAAAATTATATACGGAGAATTATAGTCAGAAAGAAAAATAATGCCCAAGTGGGCATGATGCAGTAAATAGGAGCGATAGATCCTAGCTTGTGTTGCCCCAGTGGGCATAAATCTTCATGTTTTTCCCAATTGTTGTCATCACCCTGCAAGAGAAAGAAAACAACATTGCTGATCTTACTTGTGTTCATCTAAGTTTTATACGATCACACTAATTAAAACCATATTAAAATCCATAGGAATGGAGAAAATTTCTGAAGCGGCTGTCTTAGTTCAAAAAATCTAAAGGCTATTTATTTTATTTTATTTTAACTGTATAGGTGAATTGACAACTCACCCTCCACATTATGCCCCTTAGGCTGTAAAGTATCATATTGGATAATGTATTTTGACTGCAATTTGCGGAGCTCCAGCCATCTGTTTCCTCCCCTTTCTCTTTTCTCAATGCAGTCAATTACTGTGAATTCCAACAGGTCAGGGTTTTGTTTATGTTCTGAAAAGAAGTGTCTTGCTATTGGGTACTGTTGATTAAGGTTCTTTATTGCCCGAAGGTGTTCCAGTATTCTCATTTTTACTGGTTTAGTCGTGCACCCTATATAAAATTTATCACATGGGCAACGAAGCGCATAAATCGCAAAATCAGTGTTGCAGTGGAGATGTTTATTAATTTTATGCGGTTCTTGATCTGGTGACAGTTTAAGTGTTTTACACTTGTTGCTATGCCTGCAAGCCTTACACTTCAAACATGGAAAGAACCCTTCGATCTTGTTCGTTTTTGTAGGTTCCTTGATTAAAGTGGAGGTTAGACAGTCTTTTAAAGATCTTGCCTTTTTGTAGGTTATGGCAGGTTTCTCATTGAGAACTTCCTTGATATCGCTATCTAATCTCAAGACATTCCAATATTTATTGAGACTGCGACGGACCTGCCATGACTGGTTATCATATGTAGTAATGAATCTTATTTGTTTCTCCTCTTTGTCTCGAGTTTTAGGGACAAGTAGATCATTTCTATTGAGCAAGTCAACACGATCCTCTGCCTGTTTTATTACGGATTGGCTGTATCCCCTTTCCAAAAATCTTTTAATCATACAGTCTTTTTCACGCATGTATCCCTCCAAGGTGCTGCAATTGCGTTTAGCTCTTATTAGTTCTCCTACCGGAATACTTCTAATCAAGTTAGGAGGATGACAACTGTGCACGTGTAACAGACTGTTGCCTGCTGTTGATTTGCGAAACAGAGTACTACACAAAAGGTCATTCTTGACTTCTAATCTTACATCAAGGAACTCAAGTTCTTGTTGACTCATTGTGCTGGTGAAAGTCAGGTTCAGAGAGTTATCATTCAGTATCATGACAAAATCTTTTGCCTCGTCCAATGTGCCATCCCAGACACAGAAAATGTCATCTATGTAGCGAGACCAGAGGACGACGTGGGTACTATAGTGGGAGATGTTTTTCACCACTAGCTCCTCCCACCAGCCCAGGTACAATCCCGCTAGGCTGGGGGCAAAGCAAGTACCCATCGCCGTCCCCCTGATCTGTTTGTACAATTGCTTATTAAAGATAAAGTAATTGTTTTGGAGACAGATTTGCATCATCTCCAACAGCATATCTGTGTGCATGAAATGTGAAAGTGACCTGCCCCTTAAAAAGTGTTTGCTAGCATCTATCCCCAAGTCTTGTGGGATGCTTGTGTATAAACTGGACACATCGAGACCAATTAGCCAATATCCCTGCTTCCATTTCAAATTGTCAATGATGCGTAGGAAGTCAGAGGTGTCTCTAACATAAGAGGGCAGTGAGTGCACAAATGGTTGCAAAAAGTAGTCGATATAAATTGAAGTGTTTTCTAGCAGGCTCCCTATTGATGAAACAATAGGTCTGCCAGGGGGCACATTCACATCCTTATGTAATTTGGGTAACAAGTATAGAGCGGGAATTTTGGGATTTTTACAGAGAAGATATTGATACTCCTCATTTTCTAGGATACCTCTTGTCTTCCACTCCTGCAGCCTGTTAAAGTACTCTTGTTTGGAGTTATTGTATTCTAGCAGAGTAGCTTTGACATAGTTGTCCTCATCGCCTAGTTGTTTCATCCCTTCCTGTAAATACATCTCTAATGGCCAAACCACAATGTTTCCCCCTTTGTCGCTATTTTTTATGGTTACATCTGACCACCCTTCCATCTCCTTTACAGCCAAAAATTGCTTTTTTGTTAGGTTCAGGTTCTGTTTAGGGTTTTGCCTCTCTATTCTCCTGAGTTTCTGTACCATGCCTGCTTCAAAGCTGTCAATGAAATTGTTCACAATTTGTGGCACAAAGATTGATTTTGGCTTGAAACCACTGGAGCTACACATTTCAATGTTAATATCAGAATCAATTACATTTAAAAAAGGGTTTTCATTGATGTCCTCACATTCTGCCAGTTCATGGACCGCTTGTAACAGTTCAGCATCATTTGCTGATAATGCACTTGGTTTGTCCTTAGTTATGTCTTTTTTAAGTTTAGGTTTGGTGGCATGCCACTTCCTTAATTTTAATTTACGGGTAAATTTAAACAGGTCTATGAGTGCATTTACAAAGTTAAATTTTGCAGTTGGACAGAAGGATAATCCCCGTGTGAGGACTTCAAATTGATCATTTGAAATAGTATGTTTAGACAAATTTACCACTGTCATGCTGGTGTTCACTTCCGCGCCGTTTTTCCTCTTGTTCGGAATCCCACCGGGCTTGCGGATTTGTTTGATGCACTTTTTTCTCGCATTCTTGATACGCCTTTGCCTCCTCTTCCACGATTTCTTCGTGGGGTGTTCATTTGGCGACCCCTTGCAATCATGGCATAGTCGTTTCAAATTTGGTCGTTTCCCGAGGGTTGTTCAATTGTGTCTGAAGTATCACTTTCAACTGAGCCACTTGTATTGCGCTCCCTTGGGGGTGTATTTTCAGCCCCATTTTCCTGTTGTTGGGCGGGTTTCTGAGCACCAGTTTGTGTCTTTTTCTTTTCAGCGCGCAATGCATCAAAACGTTTTGCAAAAGTTAAAATTTGGCCTTTCTTGTAGTCCACCTCGTCCCGGTGGAACTTGCTTTGTTTTTTGGCTTTTATCTCATCTTCAACCTTGCTCAAACGTTTGTCCAGTTTTGCCATTTCAGTGGTAAATTCGCTCTCCGTGTATTTCTCCTTTAGCTTTAAAATTAAAGCCTCACTTTCGATATTGAGTTTTGCACTTTCTTTTTCGGCATCTTTAATAAGCATTCTTAACATGTTGCACGAACATGAATGATTGTTCTCCATCCATTGTTTGACCAGTTCAGGGTCGGGTTTCTGAAACGTTGGGGTTATGAAAATTCTCAGTCCGCGTGGTATACGATTGCATTCTAAGTACTTGGTGAGCGCAGCCGCCTCCCACCACTTAGATTGCTCGCGTTTTAGCGTTTTCCATAATTTATCCCAAAGTTGTTTCACTTCGTCACCTTTACTCCTTTGGTCACCTTGTGGGGCCGTTGTTTCTTCACCCCCCAGGTTAGCTTCAGTAAACAGTTTGGCAGCCGCCTCTTTTCTCCGACTGTTCCTTGTTTCCGCCATTCGACCTCTGAGCAACGGGCCAGCCGGCACCTGGTTGCTGCTTTCTGCACGTTTTCCGGACAACCGGGGAAAACTATTTTCGGAATAGGTAGACGATCACACTTGGACAGCAGAGGCTTTTAGTGACTCACACGAGCCTGTTCCCTGCTGACAATCGGTGTTTTTTCGCCGTGCTGCATCCGCATCACTCCTTCTTCCTCGGCGCTTCCCGGCGGGCAGGAACTTTGAATTAAAGGTACAAACACAAGAAGCGGCGTGTTCCTGCCGCTTGCTGTCGGCGGGCTTTCGACTGGGTCGCCGACCCAAAAGTATTCGATCTATATATATGCTGGTGGCGATTTTCGAATTTAAATAAATATTTATTCACCTCAGCCTGGGTCAACTTTCATTTTCTGGACCGGTGGTACCTTGTGGCACTGGGGTACGCTGATCCGTGTGGGACGGGTGCGAGTTATATTACCTACTGGCGGTCGCCAGTAGGTATATATAGTTAGGATTTTTTCTCTATGGGTTTTTTGAAAATTCTATGTCTAATAACTTTGGCGTTTGTGGACGGAATTGGCTGAAATTTTCAGGAAAATGGCACATTTTGTTTCTGAGCAGCCCTTGAAAATTTGGGGGGGGTTCGTCAAGGGGGGGCCGAGAAAAAAGGGGGGTCCCAAAACGTGTTTTTAACATTGAGTTTTCCATAGGGCGGTTGGCCTCACTTTTAGCCCGAACGGCTGAATGGATTTGCACGAAACTTGGCAAAATTGTAGGGACTGGTAGCCCGATGTGCCTTTTGTAGGTCTCAATATATGTGCTCCAGTGGATTTTGAGAAATTAACGTTTAAAAAAAGATATATATCTGTAACAGCGGACCGGGCAGCGTCCTAGGACGCGTACTTTTCGCGCAACGGAGCTTTGTGAAGCGAAGCTGATTGGTTCTCCGGCGTCTGTCAACATTCCAAACAGTCCGTAGCGGCCGCCATCTTGTCTCTCGGTAGGATCGAGAGACAAGAGGAGGCCAAAGCGAAGGGGCAAATGACCATAAGGGGGAATAGTAGATCCTCGCTGACCCCCTAGGTTTGATGTGGAGGTTTTAAAAGGGCCCCGCGGGGCAAAAAAAAATAATAATAATAATAATCGAACACCTGAATGGATTTGCACGAAACTTGGCAAAATATTAGGGACTGGTAGCCCGATGTGCCTTTGCTAGGTCTCAATATATGTGCTCCAGTGGATTTTGAGAAATTAACGTTCAAAAAAAGATATATATCTGTAACAGCGCTCCGCTTCGCGTACTTTTCGCGTTACGGAGCTTTGCGAAGCTGATTGGTTCTCCGGCGTCTGTCAACATTCCAAACAGTCCGTAGCGGCCGCCATCTTGTCTCTCGGTAGGATTGAGAGACAAGAGGAGGCCAAAGCGAAGGGGGAAATGACCATAAGGGGGCATAGTAGATCCTTCCTGACCTCTTAGGTTTGATGTACCATTTTGCCAAGTTTGGTGTAATTCCGTTCAGCCATTCAGGCTGTAGACGTATGTAAATGTCCTATGGAAAATTGCATGGGGAAAACACATTTGAAAGTGTTGAAATTTAGAACCAATTAAAATGTTACTTTGGTTTTGTATTTGTGTGTGATGAAAGTTAATTGGTTATGTATATATGTCAAATGAGAGGAAACCACAGCCATTTTGTGATACTACTGTCTGAGGTACATTTGTGAGGAATTTTTGGTGGTGAATTTCTGGTGTTTGATTTACACAGTACTAACACTTCTGCTACTTTTAAAAAGGTGAGTTGTTAATTTGTAAGGGGAACTATGTTGTACACTTGAAGATAATTTGAAAAATGTTTTCTGTTATTTATTTGCAGTCCTTCTGTTATACTAAATACTTGATGAAGTTAGTTTTATATTATGTATTACTAAAAACGATAAATGAAAGTGATTATTTTTTTCTGCAATTTACAGCAAGCAATTTCAAAATAAAATGGCTCACAATGAAGAGACCGTGGCAATTTCTTTTGAATTGTCCACTACATTGATTGAAATTGAGAGCACCAATAATGAAATATTGTCACAAGGAGGACATGACTTGTATGATTCCATTAGATTGATTGAAATGGACAGCACCAAGAATGAAATATTGTCACAAGGAGATGACTTGAATGATTCCACTACATTGATTGAAATTGAGAGCACCAATAATGAAATATTGTCACAAGGAGGAGATGGCTTGTATGATTCCATTAGATTGATTGAAATGGACAGGACCAATAATGAAATATTGTCACAAGGAGGAGATGACTTGAATGATTCCACTACATTGATTGAAATTGAGAGCACCAATAATGAAATATTGTCACGAGGAGATGACTTGAATGATTCCACTACATTGATTGAAATGGACAGCACCAATAATGAAATATTGTCAGAAGGAGGAGATGACTTGAATGATTTTTTTGATCAATCTCTTGATGGCGAATTTATCGAGTGTTTGGAGACCATAGAGTTACAAGAATCATCATTGCAGACTTTTAATGAGGAGATTCCAGATGAGATGATTGAAGAGGAAATTACTGATGAGGACATGTTACTAGTTGTTTCAAATTTAGAAAATTTTGAAGAATAAATTTATATTTAGAAATCAAAAATTGTTTGAGACATTATTTATTTTTATTTTTAATTTATGAGGTTGTAGCGAAGTGATTGTAGTATAAAATGAGACTTATAGTATAGAGTGCAACATTTTTATGTTACATGGTAAGTTTACTCATATTTACTTCCCTTCTGCCACTATATTATCTCCAATGTGTATTTGACATGTCTTCTTCATCTCCGGCCTCCTTTCTCTCACTGTGTGTCTCCGATGCATCTTATCGCTGGTATTTTGTGTAATTACAGAAGAGAGTAAAATAAAATAGTTCGGAACGTGAAAAGGGGGCAAAGTAGAGTACTCCTCACCCCCTAGGCCTTTTTAGGCGGTCCCAAAAGGATCAGTTTCTGCTTTCCTGAGAGATTATGGTATGAGTTCCATATACCACAATAACTTGCATTACAACATGCAAGATATCTATCTCCTATTACCAACTTTTGGAGATATTCGCGCTAAGCGCGAATATCTCCAAAAAGTAACACCTGCCCTGAGCAGTTCTTAGCCATGTTATCCAATGGGAGGTGGATAACATGGCTAAGAGTATTAGCTCGGTAATGCATGAATATCGCTGAGTTTTTAGCGATATTCATGCATTGCGGCCGTTTATTATCGCATTTGCGATAAACCTTGATAATAGTAAGGTTTATCTTCGATAATTTCTGACGATGCTTAGTGGTAAAAAATTGGTTGGTAAGCATCGTTAGCGATAAATATCGCTTAACTTTGGTAATATGCCCCAACGTCTGTTAACGTTCGATTCGAAGGAAATGAGGAAGTGTTGAAAAACATTGTCTGCGCCATCTTGCCTTTTTTGAAATGCCACACTTTTGTCGTGCACGGCAGCCATTTTAGATGTCTTGACCAGACCCACTCTCTGCACGCTGTCGATTCGTAGCATGGCTCCTCACCCTCGCAAGCATCTTCCCCAGGCACTGGTCACCCCCGCTCTCTGTCTTATGCATGGGCAATAAACCTCCCCCCATCTGCGCTGCTCTTCCCTGAGAATCACACTGTGCCCGCCCGACACCTCCCTTTCGCCCTATTCACTACCGCACCCTGTGACACTCCTCTTCCTCTGTGTCCGATTGTCCAGGCTATCAGCTAGCCCTGCAGATGTAGTTTATGGCCCCAGCTGTAAAGAATCACCCCTCTTCAAAGGAGTTATAGTAGATCAAGGCCCACACCCGATGAGATCCGTCACACCACACGTGTTCCTACTATCTGAAAACTATCCTGTATTGTGATTGGGGAGGGGACCGAGCCTGAAGCGGAAGATTCCAGGAATGACTCTTTGTACATCAAAGTTTTTACAATTATGTGTCACATAAAAAATATATAGCACTCCAACAAAGTAGTAGGAATATAAAACTTTAATAACATATAAATATATACAACAAAACAAAAACAGTAAAAACATTTAAACAACGAAGAGACCGTGGCAATTTATTTTGAATTATCCAATAGATTTATTGAAATTGACAGCACCAATAATGAAATATTCTTGTCAGTAGCGGTCTGTTGTGCGAATAGTTCCAAGGCAGCAGAACGCGCTGAAATCTGGATGTCACGAAGGTGATGTCTAGCAAGTTGCCGCCCAGCAAATAACGGCGTGGGGCGCCGCGGGGGTGAGTGAGTCCAGTAGGCACCACAGCTATTCTTACCGGCATTGCAGAATTACTGCTGGGGACAATGCCTGTGCTGGAGCAGGGTCACAGCAGAAACAAAAAGGATTCTGTTGAAGATGTTGTTGGTTTTCAATTTGAAAACAGTTCTGGTGTCAACTGCTATGCTAATGTAGTGGTTAATGTTTTGTTTTCTCTAGAAAATGTAAAAGAGGGGGAGGCAGTCCAAAGTTCCGTTAAAAGGGCAAAGGAAAGGATCGGTGGTTTGAACTATCAGTCAAAAAGGGGAGGGGGTGCAACAATTTTTCCTACCGGGTCACACTGTGCTTTCACCGGAAGTGAGGTCTGCAGGATTCTAGTAATTCAAAGTGAGGCTGGCGCCGACGTCCCGCGGATACAGTTTCGTCACTCCACGGGTGATCATGGCAGTCATTCCCCATCGGGGGTGGGAGACTCCCGCGGCTCCTCTAGAATCTTCAAGGTCGTGGAGGACTACGGTGGTGGAGTCAACCAGTGACCGGGCCATTTCTTTATGCTGGGCCCGCTCTTGCCAGGTCGACCGCCATTTTGAGAGTTCGGTAGCTACTGGCGATCGCGGGGTCAAATGAACGGACGGGCTCCACCCTGCCGGGCGAGACGTTGCAGCATGGCCACAGTGGAAGAACTCTTTTCCGGGCGCCTGGACCGCTGAGGGTGCAGCTGGGAAGCCTACACTGGGGAGGCGGGAGAGGCCTGTTCGCACCGTCTCTCCCTCCCAGTGCACCCCACGGCGTCTCGCTTGAGATTTGTTATGGCCGGACCAGGCGATGAGGACGAGGGGGGGGTCGGAGGCATGTGCAAGACATCCCCCCCCAGTGTTGTCGCAGCCATTATAAAAGAAAGAAGTGTCCCGTCCGTCTTCGGGCCGGGCTTCCGGTGGATGTCGGCCGGACGCCCCTGGCTCTGGCCCCATGAACGGGTTTCTTGGTTTATCGGCTGCAGCCGGATTCCGTCGGCCTCGGCCCCCCGACCGTTGGTGGCCGGACCGGAAGAGCATGTGGCGGGACTACCTGCAACTCTCAAGGGCCACCGCGGCCGGACTGGGAGAGAGAGGGGAGGGTCGAGGAGACATTCCCCCCCCCCTGCAACTGTTCAGCGTTGTAAAGGCAATCCCCTGGCCGGGTCCCGTTGGTCTCGGCCTCTCCTCCGGCTACACCCTACGTTAGGATCTCCTGGCCGAGGCGTGGCAGCAGGACCTGCCTTATATGGGCTGCTCCCGGCTGGGCGTAGCCGGAACCCTGCCCCACCTTGGAAGTTTCCAGAGTGGGGGCGGATGTTCTACTGACTTGCATTTTCCCTAGTCTATCGATTTTTTTGGCGTGGCAGGCGGTGGGACAGCGAGGGGTGATTTGGTTTCTCTTACTGTTTTTCTGGTCTCTCACCACTGGCATATTTTAACGTTTTCTTGTTTCTAGGACATTAATAGGTTTTATCATTACGTTATGTTATCGTTTCTTTGTTCGTTGTTTAATAAAAGTTCATGTTCATCAGTGGCCTACTGATTTTTGTTTTCCTATTCTTTTCTTTCCAGGTTGTTTCATGCTAAAGTTTCTGTTAACAGGATACAGTGATCACTTCGTTATTATTGCATATGTCCTTTTCACTAGGGGTGCTCTCTGGTCGGGCCAGATGACGTATGTCTAGTAAATGGTCCGGGTGAAACAGGTGCATCAATCAGTGGGGATAGGCATGATAGATTACAACGGGGGAGAAAGGTCCGCATTACGTACCCTTTCACTACTTGCAAAGATTTTCCTACGTTTATTTGCAAACAGGGAATACCTCCAAAAAGAACTAATTCCCAAACAGTCAATGTTCGGACAATCAATCAATCAATGAGGAATGAAATAGGTACGACGTGTTAAAGGCTTGCGTTACCTACCCTTCACTATCTGCAAAGGGAGAGAGAATATTCCTATTCTTCCTCGTTTGCAGGTAGAGAAGATCCTTAAGAGAATTAACATCGAACAATTCAATGCTCGATTGAAACAATCAACAAGGGGTACTGTGAACACAAATGAACGCCGCTTATGTACATACGCATTGCTATTTTCAACAGGTTGTTCCTAATGTTTCTATTTTAGCGAGGTCAAAAAGAGATCCCATTAGTGGCCTACTGATTTTGCTCGATTCCTTTTGTTTTTTTACACGATTTTTCGCTATCTGCAAAGACTAAACAGAGTATTGCGACTCTGTGCTTGTTTGTAAATAGAGAATGAACCAAAGAGAACAATCAATCAAATGGAGAGAGAAGCAGGCACGACGGATTACAAAGGGGGAAAGGGCTGCGTTAACTACCCTTCACTATCTGCAAAGAGAGAGTACTCCTAATAGAAATGAGGGGTGGGGGGCAGCAATCAAAGCAGATCAGTGTGCATAAACACGAAAAAAAAAATTCTTACCACGTACTTGACATTCGACAGCTTATGATATTTGCTATTAAAAAACCATTGAAATTCACTGAAAAAACCATAGGTTATAGACCATATATAGTTAGGAATTAGCATTTACAAAACCTTGAAAATTCACTGAAAAAACCATAGGTTATAGACCATATATAGTTAGGAATTAGCATTTAAAAAACCTTATTTTACTCACACAAAACCATTGAAATTCCATATATAGTTAGTTGCACTAACTATATATTGCGCACCCGCAATCCACTGCTGATGATGTCACATATTACATCATTCATGACATGGTCAGTGACATCACTGATGACATCACTGATGACATCTCAAATGACATCACTGATGACATCTCATTTGACATCAATGACCACATCACTGATGATATCATTCATGTGACAATACAATGCATCTCCTCACATTTTAATATAACCTCTGTTTCACCCAGTGTTAAAAACAGAGTATAATTTTTGAAACCATTGACACACCAATACTAGTTACTACATACGTACTCACTGATTCCTACGTCTACACACACATTCACTCATTCACCCATACAATCATTCATACATACAATCACTCATGTTTACAACACAATCATATGCACTCATACACCTATACAGACACTCACACTCTGCCACTCATCCATGGAGTTACTCACACACCTAGTCAGTCCTGTAAAGAATCAATCACACTTCCATTTTCTACTCTATACAGTTAAACATAGAGCACCTTACGTTTTCAACCATATACTAACACATACTTACTCTCTTATACAATCATTGATACAAGTACACATTGATCTGTACAGAGTCACACACCTCCCATCCAGCCACACACACACTCAGTCTCCCATGCAAATACTTGGGCAATCAATCAATAACCCATATAGTTACTCATATAGCTACTGATCAACACATGCAGCAGTTTACAGAACAACAGACATAATGATGCACAAATTAAGACAGTTTAGTCACTAACCCATGCACTCAGTGAGACACATTTAATCACTCACTCATACATTCAGTCATGCACCTACTAAATCCTTCGTCCAGACACTTATACATCCACTCATTCTTCAATATGTAAGACATATTTTAACTTTACAGAAACATAGTCACTGGATGTTGTCATCAGTGATGTCACTGACCATGTCATGAATGATGTAATATGTGACATCATCAGCAGTGGATTGCGGGTGCGCAATATATAGTTAGTGCAACTAACTATATATGGAATTTCAATGGTTTTGTGTGAGTAAAATAAGGTTTTTTA
The DNA here is from genome assembly GCF_964261635.1 of Lissotriton helveticus. Taxonomy (NCBI): domain Eukaryota; kingdom Metazoa; phylum Chordata; class Amphibia; order Caudata; family Salamandridae; genus Lissotriton; species Lissotriton helveticus. Next base: position 1,272,267,555 of record NC_136059.1, on the reverse strand, counting down.
AATGCTAATTCCTAACTATATATGGTCTATAACCTATGGTTTTTTCAGTGAATTTTCAAGGTTTTGTAAATGCTAATTCCTAACTATATATGGTCTATAACCTATGGTTTTTTCAGTGAATATATATATATATTCACTGAAAAAACCATAGGTTTTACACCAGTTATAGTTAGCTGGAAATTTTACTCGCATAAAACCAATGAAATTCCCACGTTATAGTTAGTTGGACTCACTATAACTTGCGCGTGCAATGCACTGCTGATGATGTCACATATTACATCACTCATGACATGGTCAGTGACATCACTCATGACATCACTGATGACACCATCCAGTGAATGTCTGTGTTTCTGAAAAATAAATATGTGTTATATATGTATATGTAAAAGTTGATGGAAGAATACATGTTTAAATAAGTGTTTACATGGATGTTTTAAAAAAAAAAATTGATTGGTTAACTGGTTTATTAAGTGTATCTTAGTGAATACATATATTAGTGAGTAATGTTTAAATATTTAAATATATGTATTAGTGTTTCACTTTGTGTATAAGTGGCTGCATGGCTTGGTAAGTAGCTGCATGTGTATGTATATGGGTTATTAGATTTTTTTTTAGTTTCAGTATGAGTGTCTGTATGGTTTGGTGGGGGTATTACTTAGCACATACATGCATGAATGACTGACTCTCTGTTTGTATGTGTTTTGAAGACAGCATATGTGCAGGACTGTATGGGTGGATGAGTGTGTGTATATGTGTGTGTTAGTGAGTGAATTACTGTCTCACTAGTGTCTTTATCAGTAACTACATATGTTTTAATGTAGTATATGTGAATATTGATGTATATAAGTGAGTATATGTGAGAGTAAGAGATTGTAAGAGTTCCTGTTTAAATAAGTATGTGTTTCTCTAATTTATTGTTTAAGAGAGTAAGTATGTGTAAGTTTCCTTAGAAGTAAGGTGGTAGTGTGTGTATAGCTGTATATGCAAATAAATGGATGTTCAATAGTTTATTTGCATGTGTGAGCATGTGTGAGAGTATCTTTTGGATGACTGTCGGTGTGTAACAGAATGTATAGGTGTATCACTACATATGATGAGTAAGTATATGAATGAGTCACTATATATATCTGTTGGTGAATGAGTGGATGTGTACATAGATGGTGGAATTATTGAATTTGTTCTTGTAACTGGTATGGGTATCTCCATTTTTTGAAAATTTTAGTTTCTATTATTGAATATGTGTTTCAAGGGTTACATTACAGTGAAAGGAGGTCCGTCAGTCTGTCACAAGGATGGTGTCATCAGTGATGTCATGAGTGATGTCACTGACCATGTCATGAGTGATGTAATATGTGACATCATCAGCAGTGCATTGCACGCGCAAGTTATAGTGAGTCCAACTAACTATAACGTGGGAATTTCATTGGTTTTATGCGAGTAAAATTTCCAGCTAACTATAACTGGTGTAAAACCTATGGTTTTTTCAGTGAATTTAATAGGTTTTTTAAATGCTAATTCCTAACTATAACTGGTGTGAAACCTATGGTTTTTTCAGTGAATTCCAATGGTTTTTTAATAGCAAATCTTAATAGGTAAAGAAAGTGAAACATTTTAAAACAAATTTTATATTGTATAATTTTTTTTTTTATTTGTAACGCGGGGGCGCTCCCGGGGCGCGTACCAGTGAACGCACGGGTAAGCGCAATGTTACGGCGCGCCCCGGGGCACGTACCAGGGAGCGTCCCGTTAGCGCTATTCTCCAGAACGAAAACAACATCGTGACGTTTCGCGTAACCGTGTGATGCGTCATATGATGCACAGCGTAATCGCAACCGAAAGCACGCGATCGCATACGATCGCAAAACGTCCTGACGTGCTTACGCTATGCACCCGTGGGCGCGCCCCGGAGCGCGACTACGGGCGCGCCCCGGTGCGCGTAGCGTAAGCACGTCGGGTCATGTGACCTGAAAATAACACTTTCTATTGGTGCAGAACAGTTTTGGTTTCCAAATGAGTATAGCCTGGGTCTTGTGACCAGCCTGGGTCTTGTGACCTGAAAATAACACTTTCTATTGGTGCAGGACAGTTTTGGTTTCCAAATGAGTAAAGCCTAGGTCTTGTGACCTGAAAATAACACTTCTGATTGGTTCAGCACAGTTTTTTTTCCAAATGATAAAAAACCCCACCTTTCTTCCTCACTCTGACTTTGTCTTTTGACTGAGGAAGACCTGTTTCATCTACAGAGACAATTCTTTTGTACTTTGAAATGGCTACTGTAGCAGCAGCTGGAGCATCTGCACCACCACCACCACCACCAAAACCACCAAGAGGACCACCACAACAATACATTGCTGGTGGAGAAGAGGAGGAGGAGGAAGAGGAAGAGGAGGAGGGGAGCAGATGGCTGCCGGAAGAAATTACCCCATACAAGCCAAAAGAACACATTGTATGGGAGTTTTTTTCTCTTCCAGAGGGCAAAAAAAAAGTTGATGCGGCCAAGGTAACGTGTCGAATCTGTGGTGCAGAACTCTCAAGGGGCAATCCAGATAAAAAATATTCATTTGGGAATCATACCATGATTCGGCATATGACCCGGAAGCATCCTGCTAACTATTCTCGTGCAGAGATCAGGGAACTGGCCAGTCACCTCCCCCAGTGTTCAAGGACCAGCTCAAAAAGAAAGCAACCCAGTCAATCGGACCCAGAAACAATGGAGACGATGCCTTGCATTCAGCAACAATTTGGTACTTTTAGAATCACTTGTACTGAATGTGGCAAGCTCATCGCCTATGGTGAAAAGAGCGTAAAGCTGATCGTCCTTGCTGGTCAGAATCACATTTGCCCCAAACAAAAGAAGTAATTTTTTTCGTTTTTTGTTTTTTGCTCCAGTTGAGCCATTTTCAATTCCCTTTCTCTTTGTTTCTTCCCATAAAAAATACAAAAAAAATATAAAACAGTTTGGAAAAGCCAAAAAAAGTACAAAATGTTCAAAAAACATTAAAAAAATATAAAACAACAAAAAGAATTAAAAAAACAGTTCTTTTTTGAACTACCTTTCATTTATAAAATTAAACCTATATTTTTAAAGGATCTCTGTCAATTTTTTTGTCCTTAGGGTACGCGTACCGGGGCGCGCCCCGCAAAAAAATAGAATTTTTTTTTTTTATGAAGCAGTTAGCATGAGGAAAGAACACAAAGCGAGTTATGTTAAGAGAAAAAGAGCTACAAGATGACCACAGAGGGATTGTTTATTACATAGTAAAAAGTAGAGAAGGTGTAATTGGATGAAAGTGAGAAAAGTAAAATGACTAAAGGAGCGAAAGAAAGGAAGAGAGAGGAAGAACACTAAAGTAGAGATAGTGTGAGACTGTGATTGGCTGTTAAAAGAAAAAGAAAGGACAGTAAAAAATGGAGAATGAAGGGTAGTGGCGGAACCACGATAAATGAAGAAGGATGAGGGAAAGTGAGAAAAGACCAGGTAGTATAAGTAAAGAGGGGTGAAAGAGGGACAAAAATTGAATTAGGATAACACATGGGGAGTGACAAAGAGAGAGGACAAAGAGAGTAAAGGAAACAGTACCTGAATGGGTTTGAGTAAAACAGCAAAAAAAGATAAGTAATGCAGTGTGTGTGACTTATAGGGAGTCAGTGGGTGTAGGTCGGAGTGTGGGTGTTTAAGGTGTGTCTGTGGGTGTGGTTGTGTGGAGTGTTTCGGTGTGGGTGGAGGTGAGGGTGAGGGTGTGTGAAATATGTGTGAGAAGTGTATGAGTGTGGGGTGTATATGTGTTCGATGTATGTGTGTGTATGGAATGTGTGTGTGTATGTGAAAAATGTGTGTGTGGGAGGTTTTTTGTGTGTATGAGGTGTATGAGGGGGATGAGGTGTATGTGTAGGAGTAAGGTAAATAATTAAGAAAAAGAGAATGAGTGAAGAAGCAAAGGAAGGGAACAGAGGGTAAGTGAAGTAAAGAATAGGGATCGAAAGAAGTTATGTTATGTTATGTTATGTTATTGGTTCATTTTTATAGCGCACGGCTACTCAAAAAGAGTGTCCCGGCGCTTTTATTGGAGAAGGCGAAGAAGCTACAACATAATAACATAACACCAAAAGAAAGACTAAAAGAACAGTAAGCCAAAAATTCAAGAGAGAACGGCTACTGAGTAAAAAGCCACGTTTTAAGGCCTTTCCTAAAAACCAGCAAGCTAGTGGCTCCCCGCAGGGCCAGCGGCAAAGAGTTCCATAGCCGAGATGCCAGCAATCCAAAAGAACGCCCCCCAAGGCGCGCTTTCTTTACCCGAGGGACAACAGCAAGGTGCAGGGATTCCGACCTCAGAGATCTGGTCGGATGATAAAAGACCAGTCTCTTTTGAAGGTACTTAGCTCCCCCCTTGTGGAGAGCTTTATAGACCAAGGTCAGAGCCTTAAAGGCGATCCTCTTGCGGATGGGCAACCAATGTAAAGTTACCAGCAGGCCTGAGGCACTAGCGCGCCTACTAAGGCCGAAAATTGCCCTAGCCGCGGCGTTCTGCACCACCTGAAGGCGCTGCAGCAAGTACTCTGGAAGGCCCAGGTAGAGAACGTTGGAATAATCCAACCTGGACCCAATCAGAGCCTGAACTGTCAGCGTCCTATGTTCCACGGACAACAGGGGAAGAAACCTCCGCAGCATCCTAAGGATGCCAAAGCACATGCCCGACACCCCCAGGACCTGGGATTTCAAAGTTAACCTGTTATCCAGCTTCACCCCTAGATTCTTTGCAACCTGAGAGGAACAGGATGGAGGGAACATATCCCGAGGCCACCAAGTCTGCCAAACGGGTTCGGTGTCACACCCGAAGAACAGTACTTCGGACTTATCGGAATTGCACTTGAGGCTGTTTAGATGGAACCAATGGAAAACAGCCCCAAGGCAATCCCGAATACTCTCCCCATCAAAGTCACCTCCTCTCGTACACGAGAAGAGGAGCTGGGTGTCATCCGCATAGGATACGATCTGGGCACCATGCGACTCCACCAGTGCCGCCAACGGGGTCATAATGATGTTAAAGAGGGTCGGGCTCAGAACCGAGCCCTGAGGGACCCCGACTCCCAGAGGCGGCATCACGGCGGAATCAGGCGGGGCCCAGATCGTCTGCCGGCGGCCGGCAAGAAAGGAAGAAAACCAGTCGAACACCGTCCCCTGTATGCCTATCTCGCGAAGTCTTGCGAGAAGACCATCATGGGGAACGGTGTCGAAAGCCGCCGACAGGTCTAACATCACCAGCATGACTTTGCCCCCGGAGTCCAGAACCCCTTTAATGGTTTCCGAGACCTCCAGGAGCGCAGTCTCCGTGCTAAGATGGGGACGAAATCCCGATTGGGTGGCGTGCAAGATCTCATTAGATTCCAGAAAATTGGAAAGCACGCCTTGAACGTGCTTTTCCAGAATCTTGGTGAGGGCCGGCAGCAGGGAGATGGGCCTATAATTAACTGGGGCCTTCGGGTCTAGGCCAGATTTTTTAAGCAAGGGTATCACCATCGCCTGTTTCCAGGTTTGCGGGACCACCCCTAGCCTCAGTGAAAGATTCAGAAGCGGATTAGCCAACGGGTTGATCACCTCCGCGACTTTCGCTAAAAATTTAGCCGGGCATGGGTCCAGGGGAGAACCCGATTTTAATTTGCCCATTAAAGCCAGGGAGTCCGAAGCAGAGATTGGAGGGAACACACTCAACGTCACCCTAGGCCCAGCCTGTGGCAATATGTTGATGTCACGTTCAATTTGGCCCACAGACATTGGTACCAGGAATGACTCCTGGATGCGTTGGATCTTGCTCGTGAAAAAATCAGCAAGATCCGCAGCCCAGGTACCAGATGGTTTTTGGTCCGAGGTGTTCGACCAAGGTGAGGTAAATTCTCTCACGATGGAGAATATCTCCTTGCAAGAATTGGAAGCAGCATCAATTCTCCTGGCTAAATACGCTTTTTTTTCCAGGCGAATGTCCCGGTGATAAGCCTTGACCACCGTTTTATAGGTCAGCTTGGCAACAGTGTCATATTGTGCCCGCCAGGCTCTTTCGGCTACCTTGCACTGCTGCCGCGTAGCCGACAGTGCAGCGGTAAACCAAGGCGCGGAGACCCGTTTCGGTGTCGGGCGAGATGTTACTTCCGGGGCAAGATCGTTTAACCTATCCAGAAACCAGTCCTGCATGGTCTGCAAATCCCTGTCTAAATCGCCTGAAAAGAGGCAAGGATGGGCCACAACTGCTTGCGCCAGCATCTCTGGGGTTACTCGATGGAATGCCCTGTGGACACGACCCTGTTGATGTGCCGGGGTAGGCACTGACTTACCTATGCCCTTGATCACAAATTTGGCAAGGAAGTGGTCGGACCAAAGGACCGGAGTAACCTCTATACCCTCAAGAGGGACAGACGAGAAAACTTGGTCAAGGGTGTGCCCCTTCTCATGCGTAGACTCCCGAAGGTGAGGGATAAGTCCCAAAGGGGTTAGCGCCTCAGAAAGTTTGGTGGCAGCCGGATCGGATGGATCATCCAACCGAAAATTAAAATCGCCAGCCACGATAAGATGTTCAGCTTTCAGGGCCAGCTCAATCAGCACCAAGTCCAGATCTTCAAAGAAGGTGCCGGGTGCACCAGGTGGCCTGTATATAAGCAGTCCCTTAAAGGATTGATGGGGGGATAGAGTGATAGAGAAGGCTAGGGTCTCAGAGCCTCGGATGTCGATAGCTGGCAGGATCGCACATGGCGTTCCTTTCCGGACCACTAACGCCACTCCACCTCCCCTTCCCTTGGCTCTATCCCTTCTGAAGATGTTATAATCAGAAGGGATTGCCATAGCGACATCAGGATTAGAAGAGTCGGTCCACCATGTCTCAGTAAGCATGAGGCATAGTGGCTTCTCTGTGTCGAGAAGCTCATAAATATCCTGCGCATGTTTGCATGCTGACCTGGTGTTTAATAGCATGCACCCGAAGCCCCTCCTAAAAGTGTCATTGCTCGGCCGTAAGGTGAGCGAGCGGGTCGGGTACCAGCCGCAACCCGGGCAACGGGATTTCCCATGATTAGAAGTTGAATATAAGAGGGTAAATAGGGAAATTGGACTAAACATGGAGAATAAGAATAAGTGAGGGAAGCAGAATAAAGACACAGGAGTGAGGTTGGTTGAGAAAATATTAGTAAGCTTAAAGCAAAGGGTGATGAAAAACTACATTTTTTAGTCATACTTACCATATAATAAATGTAACTTTAATTATTTTTTTTACTACAGTTTGTATCTGTGAAAGAGAGAAGAAAAAATAAGTTATAATTAGTAAAATATGTATTTTAAATTAAAAGATACAAATGAAGAGGTTAAAAATCATAACGCTCTATTTAGAAATAAAGTTAGAGTGAAGGACACAGAAAGGGAAATAAACTAAGGTAGAAGGACAAAAAGAGAGAAAAAGAAATAGAAGGAGAGCAAATTACAAAGAGTAAGGCATATAGATTCACTGACAAAAAGAGAGAGAAGAACAGAGAAATGAACTGAAGGTAAGAAAGATACTAAAACAATGTGAGTTAGCAAAACTAAATCAGGAAACAGAAGTAAGTAAAAAGATAATGACTGAGACAGAAAACAGTCTAATTAAGGATGCATTTAGGAGAATGAGGAATAGAAGATAACTGATAGAAAGTGAAGAACAGTCATAGAGTGAAAGGATGAAGGGAGACAGGATAATATACAATGATTGAGGGAAATGGACTGAGGAAGTTATAAGGTAGACACACTAAGAGAAAAACTGAGTGAGGTGGAGTACAATGAGTGAGAAAAGGAAATGAGTACGTGAGCAAAAAGAAGGAAAGAGAGGAGAAGACGACTAAAACAGTGGTACTGAGAGAAAATAATTTGGTGATGAAAGTAAAGAGAAGGACATTGAAAGAAAGGAAATGAGGGATAGTAATGGAACCAGAGTAAAAGAAATGGGATGAAGAACGATGAGAGAGGAGCAGTGAAGTTGTTGTAAAAGAAGTGTTGGAAGGTAGATAAACACAAGTGAAAATAACACAAGTAGAGTGAGGCTCTGAGCACATAGAAGTAGTGAATGAAAAATAGAGAGAAGAGGTCAAAAGTAAGGAGCAAACAAAGATAAGATAGGGAAAGTGGGTGATTTATAGTGATAGAGTGCAATAATACTGCTGAGTGAGTAAACAGGAATTACTAAAAGAGCAAAGGAGGAAAATACGGAAAAAAGAAGTAAAGCAGAGAGACTGAAAGCTGAAAAGTTATGCAAGGGAGAGACGGGATACACACAGTTGAAATGAGAATGAGGGGTTGTCAAAGAAGTGGAGTAAGGGAACGGGGGTTACAGAGAGTGAGAGAAAGACATTATAAATGAGTAAAAAGAGCTGAAAGAGGATGGAAAAAGGAAAGTAAGTGTCACAGAATGGGAATACAATTTAATTTACACAATCCAAAGTATAAAATAACTTGTACAACATGTTACATAGTTTATTTTTGCTGTTCTCAGAATATATTGAATTTCACTTAAAACAGTGAGTTCAAATTACTCATCATATGACAGCGGGAAAAAAAACACAATCTAAAAGATTGTGTTGTAAAAAAAACTTAAATACTGACAAATGACAAATGTACGCTAAAGTTAGATTGACTTACTTTTCCTTGAGGCCAAATACTGTATCATGGAGGTCCTTTTCTCGTTGGAAAGTACTTTGCTGTTCACTTATAAATCAATTTCATCGACTTTCTATAAGAAAAGCTCCAAGAACATCTGAAATATTTTCAATATTTTCATATACTGCTTTTTTCCAGTCATGACTCTTTACTCATTCCTGCACCTTTCCATTTGGCCAAATAGTGTCAGATGTATGAGTATATGTTCAAATTAATCCTAAGGCACTCTGAAATGACCTTTTTCCCGACGTTCTCAAAGAAAGGCTCTACAACATTTTCACAATATTCAAGTATTTGTAAAACCATCTCTGACTCACTCATGTTCATCATTTTTTATAATACTAATATCACTAACTATGAGATCCACTTACAGTACCTATATGACAAGTCATTTTTTTATATTGCCTGGATCACTTTTACTCAGAATATATTTTTAAACAGCAAAATAACCTTTAGTAACTGCTCCCGTCTTCATTGGCCAATTACTTTTACCTAAATTTTGGCTGTAAAAACACTAGGTATGAATTTATAAAGCCAAAAGGCAAACGTTGTTTGAAAGTCAAATGAGTGTCGTTACATTAGGTCCAACCTTTAGAAGTTTTTAAATAGCATGTGTAATGCCCTGATGTTGTAGAAGGACCATCATGAAAAATAAAAGCTGCAGTTGCAAAGGTTCTTCCTGATATCGATAACTGAGAAGCCCCGAAATTTTTAATAGAAGTTGTCAATTTAGTTCCATCAGGTCTACATCATTGGAACATTAAAATGACATAGTGACCATAATTTTGTAGAAATAATGTGGACAGCATTGTAGACTTACATTGGGTACACACCATATTGTGATCCGCTGCTTTAACTAGATTATTAAAAGGCACTGATTTGCAGTCTGGTAAAGTCAAATATATAAATCTTTCAGAGTCTATTCTAGTAGTACTTGATGAAGCACAGTTATCACAGTCATGTTGCCATTGATAAGAAAGGTTAAAAAGATTTTTTATATCTACTCCTTCATCTTCCAATACATCAAACATATACATTAAAAATTCCTGACAATCCTGCTGAATTATCTGTGAAAATTGATTTTGACCTGAACATATGTCTACAAGATTTCTAATTTCTGTAACACTTTCTATTTTTCCTCTATCACTACTACATTTCTCTAACACAGAATTCAATAAACAGCACAATGTTTGTTCCCGATTTTCGACAATCTGTTTTTGTAAATTTTGAAGAAAAAAAACAACATTAACTACTACATTAGCATAGCAGTTGACACCAGAACTGTTTTCAAACTGAAATCCAACAACATCCTCAACAGAATCCTTTTTCCTTCTCCTTACAATTACAATTTCAGCTACTTTTTGTCTTTTTGCCACTACCTCACTGCAATTACTCTCATTTCTTCTTTTTCGGCCTACCACAAGTTTTTCAATCAGAGGATAGTGAGGCAAATGTGGAGCATACTCTCTTCTTAACCTATTGTATTCTTTAACACAATCTAGATCAGCACAAATCTTTGTTTCATCACACTCAATCAAGTACAATCCTGATAAAGGCATCAAATATATGGCAGATTTCCTCTCGTTAATTTTCTTAAAAATATTCTCTGGAAGAATGTTTTCATTTGGGTACAAATTGGAAATTAACCGTCCATGTAATGCTTCTTTCCCTTGCTCACTTATTTTTCCTACTCTTACGTCTTCTAAAATATTTTTATAATCTTCATCCTTTGCCTGCCGCATATTTTGAAGCAGTTCTGCATATTTGAAGTTTAACGTTTCCAATGCTTCCTAGGCACTTCCTGGTATCTTCATGCATGAGCATTTTGAACACAGGTTGTCCTTTCACTGGAGTCAACTGCAGAAGATCTCCAAAAACAATAATATGTTTTCCTCCAAATAAAACATCATAGTCTGTTCTAAGAATTTCTTGCATTCTCAAATGCACAAAAGCAAGCATTATATTTGACACCATGCTTACTTCATCAATGATAAGAAGTTTCATTTTCTTCAGGACTCTCGAAACTTCGGAACATGCATCTCCAGATAGCTTGTGATATTGAAATTTGTTATCATGCTCCACTGGCAGCATCAGTAAACGATGTAAAGTAATCCCTTTAATATTATGTGCTGCCAGCCCAGTTGGAGCGGTAACAACACAAGACAGGGGCGATTCAGTCCTTTTCTGCAGATAAGATGCAATTGCTTTAATCAGAAAACTTTTTCCAGTTCCCGCTTCTCCACTCACATACAGTCGGACAGGCTTAAATGATGTACATGAGCACTCTTTCTTCTCATGACTCAATCCATGTTCAAGCTGTTCTGTGACTTTGTCATATATCAGTTTCTGCTCAACGTTTAATTGTTTCACCAAATCTTCTAAATTAATTACATCCTCTTGAGCTTGCTCCATAGCTCTTTCCACCTCATCCATGGCAGTGGCAGCTTCATTTTGGATAATTGGTCCTCCTAGTGGATCCTGACTCAATGAAGCAGAACTCTGACTGCCTTGAGAACTGTCTCTCGCAATCTCTGCAGCAATTTTTGCTTCTTGCTCTATTTCTTCATTCAACATTTGCAGATAATTTGGAAAAACAGGACATTCTATGGTATCCTTCGTAGCATTAAAAGAGTCTTCATAACAGAGAAAATCTCCAAGTAGTTCCTCTTCTTCTCGCCATGGTTTAAAGAGTTGCAAAAGAGCCAAATAGTAAAATTCTCTTTTGTCTGGATTTTCACAACTCAATTTTCGACGATTAATCAAATGACCTTTTCTCTGTTTCACTAGACATCCTTCACATCCAATGACAGCAAATTCCATTATTGATATCTTCTCTGATGTTCCTCTTATAAATATAGCTTTGAAGAACTTCGTAGAGACAAACGTTCTCAAGATGAGGACTTCTATTTGGATAGTATGTATCCAACATGTTTGTCTTCAAAATATCTGTACTTTCTGGTTCTTTCTCCGCCAAATACTCTATCTCTTGTACAGATTTCAAAACTCGATTTTGTGTTGCAGCAAGACCTAGACTCACCCAAATGATGGTTCTAGATTTGGCATAGAGACTTGCTGACGACAATCGATCAGAACATTCATATGCTCCAATTTCTCGATGCGACAACATCTTCAGACTGTAACTGTATCATATCTTGCTTAGGCTCTTTTCATGTGAAATGTCCTCCCACATTTCCTTCAGTTCTGTCTTTTCTTTTTTTGTGATGTAAGACGTCACATATCGAGACACAGCAATAGAGTTGTCAGCAACGAACTGAATATCCATGTTAGCATTCCACATGGACAAAATCACTGGGTTGTAGTCGTTGATGTACTTGGACTCTTCGTTTCTTTTTAAATTGTATGTATTTTTTGGTGATTTCCTCGTCACAGTATGTCGCAGAGAAGACATCAAATTATTTACTCTTCCTTTAGAAATCACTTGTCGTGGAAAACCGAAACGACATTTTGGTGTAGAACTTGTCCTTGTTTCTGAATTTTCGACGACAGTACTTTCCACAACGATGGGATTGAAAGCGTAAAACTTGTTGCCTTAAACAGTTTTCTTCGGTAGTTTTCGGAACAGCACATGTTGAATACTCTTCAATGAAGCTCATCACTGTCTCATTCGAATCTTTTCCAAATTTGGATGCATCTTTAATCCATTACAACATATGTATGTGAGGAGCACCTCTCGCTTGGTACTCCTTTCTCCAAAAGAAATCCAAAACCTCTCCAAGGGGAGGATTTTTTTTGTTGGTAATGAAAGACATCATAGCTTCAAATCTATGATTGAAATATCTGCATACATTCACTGGATCCAAAAAACACAGTTCTCCAGGTGTTTTGAATTCTATATTTTGTATATTTGCATTTGCCTCTCGTAGAAATTGAAGTAAGTCCTCCCATGCATACTCGGCACAGCTAAGAGTGAGGAACCATGTAGGAGTTCCTAAGTTTCTTAGCATACATTTCAATTCCCCATGGCGACGGTACCAATACTCATTTGTACCATGCTGACATGCCATGAGATGATTAGATGAGATTCTAAAATATTATCTTGCAGATTCACTTTCTCCATAACGTCCCTCGGCGAAACATTTTGCAGATGTGCTCCACTTTTCAGTATATGGTTTACTGCATAAGAAAGCCCAGACAAGTCACTTTCATACAGTAGATGAAACAAATAGGGAATGCATTGATGAAACCTTGGATTTTCAGCATATAATCTTACAGTTCGATATTCAGATGCAGGAATTTGAAGTGGTCGATCGTCATATCGTCCACCTCGACCTGTTGGAAATAGCTGTGGAAAACAACGAGCTTCCAAACTTTGTTCCCATACACTAATGGGACTTCCTTTTGCTGCTTTCATTTGAAACAATTCAATTGCATTCCCCATTACTTCTTTGGAATGCAAAGGATGAACAGTATAATGTTCATATATTTCTTCACTTCTAGACACATCAACTTTTTCAATTTGGCCGCCTGAACAATCACTGTCTTCATCTGCAGCTGTTTCCTCTGCTGCAACACATACATCTTTGTAATACTCATTGTTTTTGACTAAATACAACGTTGCCTTTTTGTCTTTCCTAACATCCACTAAATCTTGCCAGATTGTTTTACTCTTTGTCGGAACCCCATTAACTAGAATAACTAAAGGTTCCTCTTCTACTTTTTCTATACCAATTGTATCAATATTTTTTTTTTAAATCTAGAGGCAAATAAACAACTCTTCCCTTTAATCCTCTCTGCAAATCTGTAGGAGGCAATTTCCCTATCTTAGGCTCCATGCGAACAATTGCCTGAAAAGGATGGAGACATTGAATCAAAATAGACTCATATGTATTTAAATCCATAAATTCACGGGGAATGTCTACCAACTCCAGATTATTATGAACAGCTCTAGCAGGCATTCTGTTTTGATTTAATTTATCATAACAATATTTACAAATACGCTGATCAGAACTCAAATCAAAACAATTCTCCACCCACAAATAAGTTGCAAAATCTTTCCACTCATAATTATTCATCTTTTCACTTTTTACATATAAATCAACTAATCTAGTTTGATGCTTATAATGACTTCGTCGACAACACACACAAGAAAAATTAGGCCTTTCACTTGATTTCATCTTAAACCTGGTAATTTCCTGCTCAAACTTTTCTGTATTTGAAATCTGTACATTGTCTTCCACATTACCCTGAATTGCTGTGTCAATTTCTACACTGTCCTCTTTTTCACGAAAATAACAAATCTCAATTTCTTCACAAATCTTCTTCACATCTAATTCAGTTCCATGCAAAAGAGCACTGTTTAATTGTTTAAGCTTAAGTGCTGGACTTTTTGCATAATACAACATTCTCACTAATTTCCTCATTTTGGTATGATGCACTGCTAACATCCTAAAATGATGAAAAACAGTCTGACAGACTTTTCTAGAAAGACAAGCCAGTGAATGCCCTTGCAAACCTGTGTTTTCTCTCACTCTGCAAGGATCTAAGTCTTGCAACAACTTCACTTTCTGCTTTAGACTTTTCTTACTATATGTACGTAAGAAATTACAAAACAAATCAATTGATTCCTGTCGCACACTACAAATACTACTACACTTCCAAGTGTACACTGGACCCTTAGTATGTCTCCCTAAAACTTCATCAGTTAACACCTCTTCTGGTTCTCTAGGCACAAGTTTCTCTTTTTCAATCGGACAACCGTCTTTTACTTCATACGCTCGACCACAGGTGTCAACTGCATGCACTAAATCATTATCCTGGAAGTAACTCTCCTCATTAAAAAATGGCTCACAACTTGAACTGTGCATCCATTCTCCCGAAAAAACTTTACAAAAATTAGTCCGATTAATTACTCTTTTCCATCTACTGTTTGATTTGAAAACAACAATTGTCTTGTTAAGTGTCCTAATTCTATTGATTATTAAAATAAATAATTTTTTCTTAACTTCAAAAGCCTGATCAACAATCTTCTCTACACTTTTCTTTTTCTTATACAAAGCAGCTCTCTGTTTACCTTTCCTAATGTTTTTTAACAAATTTAAAACCACCCTATTGCGAAACATTCGTTTACGAATGTCTCTAAACTGATTCTGCCTTCTATTCCTATACATATTATTCTCTCCTGCTCCAGTTGTAGAATTCTTTGAGGGTCTCTCCTTTCTTTTCAAATTTACTCTCTCATTCTCTTTTTCTACATGCTGTCCATCATTTTTTTTTAAAGTACATATGTTTCGTATAAAAGACTTAGTTGTCTTACCAGGAGCTTGGTTCCTGTTTTTTGAAGTATTTGTTGTGGAAGAGTGCTGTAATTTCATTGCTGTTTTTGATTTTTGGCGGTTACATTATTTTCTTTTCCTTTCCCTTGTGGGCATGTTTGCTTACTCTTCAAATCTTGATTTCAATCTGTGTTAAAAAAAGAAATAGCACATTATAGACCACTATTACCAAACAACAAAGCAATGACAAAAAGCAAACGATCTATTCAGGGTTACAGATCAGGTGAGGATTCTCCAGGGGTGCACAAAAGGTGAGGCCTGTATTGAAGAGTATAGTGGAACACAGCTCTGTCCACAAGTACAAAGAAGATGAGACCTGTGTATAAGTCCACTGCACTCTTATACACAGGCTTCACCACCTATGCTTCCCGAGAAAGGCCTCTCTCCCACTACAGTCTTGATCATAAACCTCACCTCCTCTGTCCCTCTGGACATGTCTCACCTCATCTGCACAATCTACTTCCTAATCTCAGGTAACACAGATGACATAATTGATCCTCATTTATAAAGCCATGCGTCAGTTTTGCGCTACTGAAGCGTCACTTTTTGTGACGCATTGGCGTCATAAAACATGTGCCTTGTTGCACCATATTTAAAAAGTGACGCATGTAGGTAGATGCGTCATTTTTAAAACATTTTGCACCACATTATACCTCTGTCAAGTGTAATGTACAGAGAGGGGTCATTTCTCTGCAAAAAGCCTCGTAATAATGACACAGTGAAATCTATAAAATTTCACTGCGTCACTTTTAGGAAACTGTTATGTCAAAATCTTGCACCTGCCTCACAGTAGGGATAAGACTGAAGCAAACGCTTTCACATGGGGCTTTCCCCATGTGATACGATTCTTACACCTAAGCAGGAGTGCAGATGAGATGAAGACTCTCCAGGGGAACACAAAACGTGAGGCTTGTGTCCAAGAGTGCAGTGGACAGGACTAAACTGGAGTAGTGTGCAAGAAAAAGATGAGCCTCATTTATAAAGCCATGCGTCAGTTTTGCGCTACTGATGCGTCACTTTTTGTGACGCATTGGCAGCATAAAACATGTGCCTTGTTGCACCATATTTAAAAAGTGACGCATGTAGTTAGATGCGTCATTTTTTAAACCCCTGCACCGCTTTATACCTCTGTCAAGTGTAATGTACACAGAGGGGTCATTTCTCCCCAAAAAGCCTCGTAATAATGACGCAATAAAATCTATGAGATTTCACTGCATCACTTTTAGGACACTGTTACATCAAAATCTTGCACCTGCCTCACAGCAGGGATAAGACTGAGGCAAACGCTTTCACATGGAGCTTCACAATTTTACAAAATACAATTCCTCTATGCAAACACACTCAATATGCTTCCTACACTGAGTTAACACAGGTAACATCATTGTAAAGAGTCAAACTGACACCAGTGTCTAAGAGTGCAGTCGGGGATAGGCTTCATGAAGCCTAATCCACTGCACTCTTAGACACAAGCCTCACCACCTACACCAAATACGCCATATTTAAAAAGTGACGCATGTAGGTAGATAAATCACTTTTTAAACCTCTGCGCTACATTATACTCAAAAATGTAAATGCCATTAATTTTGCCCCAAATCGTTTTTGACATCACATTAAGGAAATACAGCACATTTCCTATGTACAAGCATTCCATGTCATTATTGAAACCTCACAATTTTACAAAATACAATTCCTCTATGCAAACTGTGTCTAAAAATGCAGAGGTAGATAGGCTTCATGAAGTTTAGTCCAGTGCACTCTTAGATACAAGCCTCACCACCTACGCTCCCCAGGAAAGCCCAAACATGTACCTTTTTGCACCATATTTAAAAAGTGACGCATGTAGTTAGATGCGTCACTTTTTAAACCTCTGCGCCACATTATACTCAAAAATGTAAAAACCATTCATTTTCCCCAAAATAGCACAGATCCTATGTACAAGCATCTGCCTCACAACAGGGATAATTCTGAGGCAAACGCTTTCACATGGAGCTTCACAATTTTACAAAATACAATTCCTCTATGCAAACAAACTCAATATGCTTCCTACACTGAGTTAACACAGGTAACATCATTGTAAAGAGTCAAATTGACACCTGTGTCTAAGAATGCAGACGGGGATAGGCTTCATGAAGCCTAGTCCACTGCACTCTTAGATACAAGCCTCACCACCTACGCTCCCCAGGAAAGCCCAAACATGTACCTTTTTGCACCATATTTAAAAAGTGACGCATGTAGTTAGATGCGTCACTTTTTAAACCTCTGCGCCACATTATAATCAAAAATATAAAAACCATTCATTTTCCCCAAAATAGCACAGATCCGATGTACAAACATCTGCCTCACAGCAGGGATAAGACTGAGGCAAAAGCTTTCACATGGAGCTTCACAATTTTACAAAATACAATTCATCTATGCAAACAAACTCAATATGCTTCCTACACTGAGTTAACACAGGTAACATCATTGTAAAGAGTCAAATTGACACCTGTGTCTAAGAATGCAGACGGGGATAGGCTTCATGAAGCCTAGTCCACTGCACTCTTAGATACAAGCCTCACCACCTACGCTCCCCAGGAAAGCCCAAACATGTACCTTTTTGCACCATATTTAAAAAGTGATGCATGTAGTTAGATGCGTCACTTTTTAAACCTCTGCGCCACATTATACTCAAAAATGTAAAAACCATTCATTTTCCCCAAAATAGCACAGATCCTATGTACAAACATCTGCCTCACAGCAGGGATAAGACTGAGGCAAAAGCTTTCACATGGAGCTTCACAATTTTACAAAATACAATTCCTCTATGCAAACAAACTCAATATGCTTCTTACACTGAGTTAACACAGGTAACATCATTGTAAAGAGTCAAATTGACACCTGTGTCTAAGAATGCAGACGGGGATAGGCTTCATGAAGCCTAGTCCACTGCACTCTTAGATACAAGCCTCACCACCTACGCTCCCCAGGAAAGCCCAAACATGTACCTTTTTGCACCATATTTAAAAAGTGACGCATGTAGTTAGATGCGTCACTTTTTAAACCTCTGCGCCACATTATACTCAAAAATGTAAAAACCATTAATTTTCCCCAAAATAGCACAGATCCTATGTACAAACATCTGCCTCACAGCAGGGATAAGACTGAGGCAAAAGCTTTCACATGGAGTTTTACAATTTTGCAAAATACAATTCCTCTATGGAAACAAACTCAATATGCTTCCTACACTGAGTTAACACAGGTAACATCATTGTAAAGAGTCAAATTGACACCTGTGTCTAAGAATGCAGACAGAGATAGGCTTCATGAAGCCTAGTCCACTGCACTCTTAGATACAAGCCTCACCACCTACGCTCCCCAGGAAAGCCCAAACATGTACCTTTTTGCACCATATTTAAAAAGTGACGCTTGTAGTTAGATGTGTCACTTTTTAAACCTCTGCGCCACATTATACTCAAAAATGTAAAAACCATTCATTTTCCCCAAAATAGCACAGATCCTATGTACAAACATCTGCCTCACAGCAGGGATAAGACTGAGGCAAAAGCTTTCACATGGAGCTTCACAATTTTACAAAATACAATTCCTCTATGCAAACAAACTCAATATGCTTCCTACACTGAGCTAACACAGGTAACATCATTGTAAAGAGTCAAATTGACACCTGTGTCTAAGAATGCAGACGGGGATAGGCTTCATGAAGCCTAGTCCACTGCACTCTTAGATACAAGCCTCACCACCTACGCTCCCCAGGAAAGCCCAAACATGTACCTTTTTGCACCATATTTAAAAAGTGACGCATGTAGTTAGATGCGTCACTTTTTAAACCTCTGCGCCACATTATACTCAAAAATGTAAAAACCATTAATTTTCCCCAAAATAGCACAGATCCTATGTACAAACATCTGCCTCACAGCAGGGATAAGACTGAGGCAAAAGCTTTCACATGGAGCTTCACAATTTTACAAAATACAATTCCTCTATGCAAACAAACTCAATATGCTTCTTACACTGAGTTAACACAGGTAACATCATTGTAAAGAGTCAAATTGACACCTGTGTCTAAGAATGCAGACGGGGATAGGCTTCATGAAGCCTAGTCCACTGCACTCTTAGATACAAGCCTCACCACCTACGCTCCCCAGGAAAGCCCAAACATGTACCTTTTTGCACCATATTTAAAAAGTGACGCATGTAGTTAGATGCGTCACTTTTTAAACCTCTGCGCCACATTATACTCAAAAATGTAAAAACCATTAATTTTCCCCAAAATAGCACAGATCCTATGTACAAACATCTGCCTCACAGCAGGGATAAGACTGAGGCAAAAGCTTTCACATGGAGTTTTACAATTTTGCAAAATACAATTCCTCTATGGAAACAAACTCAATATGCTTCCTACACTGAGTTAACACAGGTAACATCATTGTAAAGAGTCAAATTGACACCTGTGTCTAAGAATGCAGACAGAGATAGGCTTCATGAAGCCTAGTCCACTGCACTCTTAGATACAAGCCTCACCACCTACGCTCCCCAGGAAAGCCCAAACATGTACCTTTTTGCACCATATTTAAAAAGTGACGCTTGTAGTTAGATGTGTCACTTTTTAAACCTCTGCGCCACATTATACTCAAAAATGTAAAAACCATTCATTTTCCCCAAAATAGCACAGATCCTATGTACAAACATCTGCCTCACAGCAGGGATAAGACTGAGGCAAAAGCTTTCACATGGAGCTTCACAATTTTACAAAATACAATTCCTCTATGCAAACAAACTCAATATGCTTCCTACACTGAGCTAACACAGGTAACATCATTGTAAAGAGTCAAATTGACACCTGTGTCTAAGAATGCAGACGGGGATAGGCTTCATGAAGCCTAGTCCACTGCACTCTTAGATACAAGCCTCACCACCTACGCTCCCCAGGAAAGCCCAAACATGTACCTTTTTGCACCATATTTAAAAAGTGACGCATGTAGTTAGATGCGTCACTTTTTAAACCTCTGCGCCACATTATACTCAAAAATGTAAAAACCATTCATTTTCCCCAAAATAGCACAGATCCTATGTACAAACATCTGCCTCACAGCAGGGATAAGACTGAGGCAAAAGCTTTCACATGGAGCTTCACAATTTTACAAAATACAATTCCTCTATGCAAACAAACTCAATATGCTTCCTACACTGAGTTAACACAGGTAACATCATTGTAAAGAGTCAAATTGACACCTCAGTCTAAAAATGCAGACGTGGATAGGCTTCATGAAGTCTAGTCCACTGCACTCTTAGATACAAGCCTCACCACCTACGCTCCCCAGGAAAGCCCAAACATGTACCTTTTTGCACCATATTTAAAAAGTGACGCATGTAGTTAGATGCGTCACTTTTTAAACCTCTGCGCCACATTATAATCAAAAATATAAAAACCATTCATTTTCCCCAAAATAGCACAGATCCTATGTACAAACATCTGCCTCACAGCAGGGATAAGACTGAGGCAAAAGCTTTCACATGGAGCTTCACAATTTTACAAAATACAATTCATCTATGCAAACAAACTCAATATGCTTCCTACACTGAGTTAACACAGGTAACATCATTGTAAAGAGTCAAATTGACACCTGTGTCTAAGAATGCAGACGGGGATAGGCTTCATGAAGCCTAGTCCACTGCACTCTTAGATACAAGCCTCACCACCTACGCTCCCCAGGAAAGCCCAAACATGTACCTTTTTGCACCATATTTAAAAAGTGATGCATGTAGTTAGATGCGTCACTTTTTAAACCTCTGCGCCACATTATACTAAAAAATGTAAAAACCATTCATTTTCCCCAAAATAGCACAGATCCTATGTACAAACATCTGCCTCACAGCAGGGATAAGACTGAGGCAAAAGCTTTCACATGGAGCTTCACAATTTTACAAAATACAATTCCTCTATGCAAACAAACTCAATATGCTTCCTACACTGAGTTAACACAGGTAACATCATTGTAAAGAGTCAAATTGACACCTGTGTCTAAGAATGCAGACGGGGATAGGCTTCATGAAGCCTAGTCCACTGCACTCTTAGATACAAGCCTCACCACCTACGCTCCCCAGGAAAGCCCAAACATGTACCTTTTTGCACCATATTTAAAAAGTGACGCATGTAGTTAGATGCGTCACTTTTTAAACCTCTGCGCCACATTATACTCAAAAATGTAAAAACCATTAATTTTCCCCAAAATAGCACAGATCCTATGTACAAACATCTGCCTCACAGCAGGGATAAGACTGAGGCAAAAGCTTTCACATGGAGTTTTACAATTTTGCAAAATACAATTCCTCTATGGAAACAAACTCAATATGCTTCCTACACTGAGTTAACACAGGTAACATCATTGTAAAGAGTCAAATTGACACCTGTGTCTAAGAATGCAGACAGAGATAGGCTTCATGAAGCCTAGTCCACTGCACTCTTAGATACAAGCCTCACCACCTACGCTCCCCAGGAAAGCCCAAACATGTACCTTTTTGCACCATATTTAAAAAGTGACGCTTGTAGTTAGATGTGTCACTTTTTAAACCTCTGCGCCACATTATACTCAAAAATGTAAAAACCATTCATTTTCCCCAAAATAGCACAGATCCTATGTACAAACATCTGCCTCACAGCAGGGATAAGACTGAGGCAAAAGCTTTCACATGGAGCTTCACAATTTTACAAAATACAATTCCTCTATGCAAACAAACTCAATATGCTTCCTACACTGAGCTAACACAGGTAACATCATTGTAAAGAGTCAAATTGACACCTGTGTCTAAGAATGCAGACGGGGATAGGCTTCATGAAGCCTAGTCCACTGCACTCTTAGATACAAGCCTCACCACCTACGCTCCCCAGGAAAGCCCAAACATGTACCTTTTTGCACCATATTTAAAAAGTGACGCATGTAGTTAGATGCGTCACTTTTTAAACCTCTGCGCCACATTATACTCAAAAATGTAAAAACCATTCATTTTCCCCAAAATAGCACAGATCCTATGTACAAACATCTGCCTCACAGCAGGGATAAGACTGAGGCAAAAGCTTTCACATGGAGCTTCACAATTTTACAAAATACAATTCCTCTATGCAAACAAACTCAATATGCTTCCTACACTGAGTTAACACAGGTAACATCATTGTAAAGAGTCAAATTGACACCTGTGTCTAAAAATGCAGACGTGGATAGGCTTCATGAAGTCTAGTCCACTGCACTCTTAGATACAAGCCTCACCACCTACGCTCCCCAGGAAAGCCCAAACATGTACCTTTTTGCACCATATTTAAAAAGTGACGCATGTAGTTAGATGCGTCACTTTTTAAACCTCTGCGCCACATTATACTCAAAAATGTAAAAACCATTCATTTTCCCCAAAATAGCACAGATCCTATGTACAAGCATCTGCCTTACAACAGGGATAATTCTGAGGCAAACGCTTTCACATGGACCTTCACAATTTTACAAAATACAATTCCTCTATGCAAACAAACTCAATATGCTTCCTACACTGAGTTAACACAGGTAACATCATTGTAAAGAGTCAAATTGTTACCTGTGTCTAAGAATGCAGACGGGGATAGGCTTCATGAAGTCTAGTCCACTGCACTCTTAGATACAAGCCTCACCACCTACGCTCCCCAGGAAAGCCCAAACATGTACCTTTTTACACCATATTTAAAAAGTGACGCATGTAGTTAGTTGCATCACTTTTTAAACCTCTGCACCACATTATACTCAAAAACGTGAAAACCATTCATATTATATCATATCACAGCAGGGATAAGACTGAGGCAAAAGCTTTCACATGGAGCTTCACAATTTTACAAAATACAATTCCTCTATGCAAACAAACTCAATATGCTTCCTACACTGAGTTAACACAGGTAACATCATTTTAAGAGTCAAATTGACACCTGTGTCTAAGAATGCAGACGGGGATAGGCTTCATGAAGCCTAGTCCACTGCACTCTTAGATACAAGCCTCACCACCTACGCTCCCCAGGAAAGCCCAAACATGTACCTTTTTGCACCATATTTAAAAAGTGACGCATTTAGTAAGATGCGTCACTTTTTAAACCTCTGCGCCACATTATATTATATATATAAATATATATATATAAAAAGATAAAACACATTTAGGAAACACAGCACAGATGCTATGTACAAGCATCTGCCTCACAGCAGGGATAAGACTGAGGCAAACGCTTTCACATGGAGCTTCACAATTTTACAAAATACAATTCCTCTATGCAAACAAACTCAATATGCTTCCTACACTGAGTTAACACAGGTAACATCATTGTAAAGAGTCAAATTTATTTCTTTAAACATGCACACATTCTTTATTCCTTTTAAAAAATGTAAAAGCCATTCATTTTTCCCAAAATCGTTTTTGACATCACATTTAAAAAACACAGCACAGGTCCTATGTAGAAGCATTCCATGTCACTACTAAAACTTCACAATTTTACAAAATACAATTCCTCTATGCAGTAAAAACTTTTTACCAAGCATTATCAAAAAGCATGACACAAAGCAACATTAAAAAACCACAATTTGCTTCGAAATCTTCTCCATAGAGTATTCAAGTCTCTATGTATATTAAATGAATCATAACTCATCTTAACAAATATTTTAGGAGATTCAGAACAGTGTCAGATACACACACCAATATTTCTTTAGCAGAGCAAAAGGTATGTTCTCCAGGCACTGCAAACCATAAAGGCACAGAAAACCTCTAATTCTACACACATATTGCTCATGGTAACCAATCAAAACTCTTCCCTCTGTATTTTCAAACCAACACCCTTCCCCACCTCAGCCCTTTCTACCTGTTACCATAGCAACTCCCTCCTCACTGAGCTCCCAGGGTTAACAGTTTATTCTACAATGTTGCAAATCACCTCAGCAAGGATGTTTGACCTGCGAATACACCAGCTTTTCTGGTGCAAGGTTTCTTTAAATGACTTTTTTTTAGCCATTCAAATTACTTCTTACACAGAACACAACCATGCACCCTAACTTTCAGTTTTCAACTATCTCATTCTACCAATCATTGCTTCTGATTCAAGAGCACTGAAAGTCTACATTTTTTTTTTTTGCAAACTCCTATTGTTCCAACTGCCATTTCTTTCCCACACTTCATCTGACTGCACCAGAATCTCCTCTCACCATGTATTCTGTTTGGATTATTGGACATAGCTATATCCACTGGGCTCAAAGGTATGCAGCTAACAGAAATTTTCACAACCTTGATTTACCAAATGTGAAGATTAAATAGATTGGCCAGAGACGATTAAAATGTCACCAATTGATTCCATTGGTGAAAACCTTTTTGCATTTGCCACACCCTGACCTCTTAATTGTGCACTGTGGAGAAAATGACTTGGGCACTTTGACTGGGGTAGGTCTGGAAATGCTTTTAAAGGACACCTTTGAACAATTGATGTCATTTTTTCCTCAAACTGCCTTGGTATATTCCAATATATGCCAAAGACAAATGGAAGTGGTCCAACCAATTTTGTCCACAATTTGAGAAAGCACGGAAACATGTGAATAAATCTGTTTCTGCTTACATGAGAGACTATGGAATGGGTTCAATATACAACAACAACTTGCGTTACAACATGCAAGATATTTACAGAGAAGATGGTGTGCACTTCTCAGATGAAGGGAATAGAATATTCCTCCTGAATTTAAGACTGTGCATTGGTACCTACTTGTAGGTACCTAAATCTGCCACAGAACCCAAAAGCTCTTGCCAGGGCTACCCTACCTCTGATCACTCCAAATGATTATCTTTTTCTAACTTTTTTCACTATTTTTCACCAAAGTACGCTCCCCGGTGCGCGTACCGGGCGCTCGCCCCGCAATTTTTTTTTTCCCCGCCTATATGGTCCTCCTAAGCCCCACTCAGAAAACCTAAGGGGTCAGGGAGTGCCTACCATGCCCCCTTATACCCATTCCCAACGTTGTTTGTCCGCCATTTTCTGACTCAAATCTACCGAAACACAAAATGGAGGACTCCCGTAGCGCTGCCGGTTCGGGTACCGGGGCGCGCACCGGGAAGCGCTCCACAAAAAATAATAAAAGTTAATTTACATAAAAACCACTGGAGACACTTTCACCAAATATAGAATAGGCCATACTACATACCAGTCCCTACCATTTTCCCAAATTTGTGGAATTCCATTGAGCCATTTGAGCTGTAGCACTGTCTAAATATCCTGAGGTAAATTACATGTCAAAAACACATCTAAAGTGTTAGGATTTACAACCAATTAAAATGTTACTTTCATTTTTCCTGTCATTTGATTGGTTATGTACATGAATTTAAATGAAAAATTAGAGGGAAACACGGCCATTTTGACTACAACTACCTGAGGTACATCTTGAAAGGATTTTCGCATTTTTTCTTCTCCACCTCTCTCTAAAGTAAGTTGATAATTTGTATGGGGCACTTTAAGTTAATTTCTAAAAACGTTTTCTCATAATTATTTACTGTCCCTCTGCTATAGTTATACATAGAGATAGGCTCCTCTGTTATATTTATTGATTGACTTTGGCTTCTCTGCTATAATTATGAATTTACTTACGCTTCTTCAGAGGCACTTTTTTATATTTCTACTTCCTGCCTGTTACCATACACTACCCAAAGTTATCTTAATTGTTAAAAAAACAGAACTATCTGTCTGAACTTAAACACAACACTGCCTTAAATCTACTGATATAGTTATTTTTTATGCAATTTACAGCAAAAAAATGGAAGGGAAGCAAGAAAATATCAATATTTCCTTCGAGATTACATCTGAGGAGTTTCTAAATGAAGATTTTTTGGATGAAGATTTTATGGATCAGTCTTTGGATGAACAATTTATTGAATGTTTACAAGACATAGAAACATGCATGTTTGAGGAGATTTCAGATGATGTAATGCTGGAAGTTTTATTGAACTATGAAAATTCTGACCAATAAATTTTTATTTAATAATTAAAAATTGTTTGAGACATTATTCATTTTTATATCTAATTCATGAAGTACTATCAAAATAATTATGTTCATATTACAGTATAAAGTGAAACTTACAATATACTGTGCAATTTTAAAACATCATAAGGGAGCAGGGTAGACTACCCATGATCCCGTTGGTCTTCTCAGGGAGTACTTAAAGGATCTGTTTCTGTTTTCCTGACAGACTATGGTATGGATTCCATATACCACAATAACTTCTGTAACAACATACAAATTATCTACAGAGGAGACGGTGTACATTGAATTTAAAACTCTACATTGGTACCTACATGTTGGTACTTAAATCACCCACACAACACAACAACTCTATTCAGAGCTACCCTACCTCTAAGCACTTTAAATGATCATTTTACTGTTTCACTGAGTTTTCCCCATGTGTGGGAGGGGAGGTGTGTGTGGGGGATGGTTGGGTGTGTCTGTGAGGTGTGTGTGTGTATGTGTCTGTGGGGGGGTGAGGTGTATAGGTGTGTGTAGGTGTGTGGGGTATGTGGGTGTGGGTGGGGATGTGGGTGTGTAAGGTGTGTGTGTGTGTGTGTGGTGATCAACACCCGCTCCGTCCACACTGATCAACACCCGCTCCGTCCACAGACACGCCGTGGAACTCTGGAACCTCCTCGACGCTACATCACCGGACGTCGCCTTCCTCACGGAAACCTGGATGAGCGCCTCCTCTGCATCCGACATCGCCATCGCCATCCCGGACGGGTACAAGATCATCAGGAGGGACCGCATCAACCAGACCGGAGGTGGCATCGCCATCGTCCACAGGAACACCATCCGCATCACGACCGACGCCAACGACTCCTTCGCCGCAGCCAAACATCTCCACTTCCAGATTCACACCGACCCTAAGACGACCCTCAGAGGCACCCTCGTCTACAGACCCCCGGGACCACGCACACAATTCAGCGAAGACATCACAGACTTCATCAGCCCGCACGCCCTCCCTTCCACTGACTACATCCTCCTCGGGGACCTCAACTTCCACCTGGAGAACAACAAGGACCGCAACACCACCGCCCTGCTGGAAAACCTCGCCAACCTCGGACTCAAGCAACTGGTCAACACCCCCACCCACTACGCCGGCCACACGCTTGATCCTGTCTTCTCTTCCAGCAAGTACATCACCTTCAGCCACGCCACCGGACTCCACTGGACCGACCACAGCTGCGTCCACTTCAGCTTCAAAAGATCCACGACCCACCACCACCCGCAACAGGTACCTCACAGGAATTGGAGCAAGATCACCGCAGACCAGCTCACCACCTCCCTCAGCCAGAGCCCACCCGCCAACACAACGGACCCCAACGAAGCAGCCCGCAACTTCACACAGTGGCTGACCGCCTCCGCTGACGACCTCGTGCCACTAAAGAACCCACCCAGCAGACCCAGAAGCAAGAAGGCATCCTGGTTCACCGACGACCTCAAGGACTCCAAGAAGGCCTGTCGCACCCTCGAGAAAGTCTGGCTCCTCGACCGGACCACCGACAACATGACCGCCCTCAAACACGCTACCCGCAAGCACCACCAGCTCATCCACACCACCAAGAAGAAATCCCTGAAGGAACGACTGGACAACAACGCCCACGACAGCAAAGAGCTCTTCACTATCGTCAAGGAGTTCTCCAACCCCAGCACCGGCACCAACGACATCACTCCGTCACAAGACCTCTGCGACTCCCTCGCCTCGTTCTTCCACCGCAAGATCGCTGACATCCACAACAGCTTCGGCGCCCCACCCACGCACCCAACCGTCGAACCAACGCCCCCCACCGCCACCCTTCGCACCTGGACCACGGTGACCACCGAAGACACAGCCCACACGATGAACACCATCCACTCCGGATCACCGACCGACCCCTGCCCACACCACGTCTTCAACAAGGGCGACTCCACCATCGCACCCCAACTCCGGAACATCATCAACGCCTCCTTCAACACCGCCACCTTCCCGGAGAGCTGGAAGCACACCGAGATCAGCGCCCTCCTGAAGAAACCTACAGCGGACCCCACCGATCTCAAAAACTTCCGCCCCATCTCGCTCCTCCCTTTTCCTGCTAAAGTCATCGAGAAGATCGTCAACAGACAGCTGACCGCCTTCCTCGAGACGAACGGATCCCTCGACCCCTCGCAGTCCGGCTTCAGAGCCAACCACAGCACCGAGACCGCCCTCTTCGCAGCCACCGACGACATCCGGACCCTGCTCGACAACGGGGAAACAGTGGCCCTCATCCTCCTGGACCTCTCCGCTGCGTTCGACACGGTCTGCCACCACACCCTAGTCCAGCGCCTCAGCAACATCGGTATCCAAGAGAAGGCACTGGAGTGGATCATCTCGTTCCTCGCCGGAAGAACACAACGAGTCCGCCTCCCCCCGTTTCGCTCCGAGGCCACCGAAGTCATCTGCGGCGTCCCTCAAGGATCTTCACTCAGCCCCACCCTCTTCAACATCTACATGAAACCTCTCGCAGACATCGCACGCCAGCACAACCTCAACATCATCTCTTACGCCGACGACACCCAGCTGATCCTCTCCCTCACCAGAGACCCCAACACCGCCAGAACCTGCCTACACGATGGGATGAAAGACGTCGCCGAGTGGATGAAGGACAGCCGCCTGAAACTGAACTCGGACAAGACGGAAGTCCTCATCCTGGGATCTTCGCCCTCCGCCTGGGACGACTCCTGGTGGCCCCCAGCCCTGGGCACCGCACCCAAGCCAACCGACCACGCACGCAACCTGGGCTTCATCCTGGACCCCTCCCTCTCGATGACCAGACAAGTCAACGCCGTCTCCTCATCGTGCTTCAACACCCTGCATATGCTTCGCAAGATCTTCCGCTGGATCCCGACCGAGACCAGGAAGACTGTCACCCAGGCACTTGTCACCAGCCGACTGGACTACGGAAACGCCCTCTACGCCGGAACCACAGCCAAGCTACAAAAAATACTCCAGCGCATCCAGAACGCCTCCGCCCGACTCATCCTGGATGTCCCCCGACGCAGCCACATCTCCAGCCACCTGAGGAACCTGCACTGGCTCCCCGTCGACAAGAGGATCACGTTCCGGCTCCTCACCCACGCACACAAGTCTCTCCACGACCTGGGCCCCAAGTACCTCAACAACCGCCTGACCTTCTACACGCCCACCCACCAGCTACGGTCCACCAGCCTCGCCCTCGCAGCCGTACCACGCATCCGAAGAGCCACCGCCGGAGGTAGATCCTTCTCTTACCTGGCTGCCAAGACTTGGAACTCCCTCCCCATCCACTTTCGGCTGACCCAGGACCATCTCGCCTTCAGGAAACAACTCAAGACCTGGCTGTTCGAGCAGTAGCATACCCCTCCCCCTAAGCGCCTTGAGACCCTCCCGGGTGAGTAGTGCGCTATACAAATGTCATGATTGATTGATTGTGGGGGGGGGTGTCTGTGGGATGTGTGGGGTGTGTCTGTGAGGTATCTGTGTGTGCGTGTGTGTGTGTGTGTGTGTTGGGGGGGTGAGGTGTGTGTGTGGGTGTGTGGGGTGTGTGGGTGTGGGTGTGGATGTGTAAGGTGTCGGTGTGGGGGTGTGGGGTGTTTCGGTGTGGGTGGAGGTGTGCGTGTGTGAGGTGTGTGTGGGTTTTGGGGGTGTGGGGTTGTGTGCATGTGGGTGTGTGTGGGACGTACTTGTAGGTACCTAAAACAGCCACAGAACCCAAAAGCTCTTTTCAGAGCTACCCTACCTGTAATCACTCAAAATGATTATTTTACACTATTATTTTCACTATTTTTCCCCATGGTACGCTCCCTGGTACGCTTCCCGGTGCGCGTACCGGGCGCTCCCCCCGCAAAAATCGAAATTTTTTTTTTTTTTTTTTTTACCCGAGGGACCCTTTTATGGCCCTAGGGGGGGTGTACCCTGCCCCCTTTTGGTAATTTCCCCCTTTGTTTTTTGCCACCTCTTGTGTCTCGATCCTACCGAGACACAAGACGGCGGCCGCTGCGGACTGTTTCGAATGTTTACAGACACCCGAGAGCCAATCAGCTTTCTGTGCGCAAGTTTGCGCGGCGCGCCCGGAGCGCTCCCCGGTGCGCGTACCGGGGCGCGCTTACAGATATATACATTTTTTTGAACCGAAATTACTCAAAATCCTCTGGAACACATATCTTCAGACATAGCAAAGGTACTGTCTGAACTGGGGTGGCAGAGTGGGCTAAAGAACGGTGATGGATTAAACCCAGATCTTTTGACTGGGTGTGAGTGTTTGATTGGTTCAGATGCTCCGTCCATCACCACCCCCTTTTGTACCACATCGGGCTACCAGTCCCTACAATTTTGCCAAGTTTGGTGAAAATCCATTCAGCCGTTCGAGCTAAAAGTGCGACAGACCGCCCTATGGAAATTAACATGGGGAAAACACGTTTTGGGACCCCCCTTTTATCTCGGCCCCCGCTTGACGAATTCCCCCCCAAACTTTCAGAGAAGGAGCGGAGCGCCGCGAGGCAAAGTTGCTGAAAAATTCAGGCCGATTCCTCAACCGGCGCCAATGTTATTCCCAATAGAATGTTGTGATTTCCCTATGGAAATCAATCCTAACTATAACTACCTACTGGCGACCGCCAGTAGGTAATATATATATATATATATATATATATATACATATATGATCAAGGCCTCTAGGGGCTGAAGCGTGTCATGGCGGAATGCACCGTAAGTACACTATTTACACACGCCTGATAACATCAACCAGGGCTGCAGCTGGGCCTCAGGCGGGGGAACACGCGCCTGCTAACATCAAACAGGGCTGCATCTGGGCCTCAAGCGAGGGAACAAGCAACTGAGCGTGTCTGCAGGGACAAATACTGCAGCCTCTCCTACTCGCTGTCACTGAACTCTTTCATTAAACGGATTTACCTGCGGCTGATAACTCTCTCATTCAATGACATTACACGCGCCTGCTAACATCAACCAGGGCTGTAGCCGCGCTCAGGCGGCGGATAACTACACCAATTACACGCGCCTGCTAACATCAACCAGGGCTGCAGCTGGCCCTTCTCCGTCCCTATTCTAATGAAACCAAAAATGTTGTCTATCGCGAGATTTTAAAATAAATTGCCCTTGCCAAATACACACATTACACACATTCTATTTCATACCCGGACAACGTCGGGACGGGCTGCAAGTATATATATATCCTTCTGACTACACCGTGGTCAGAAGGATCACATACTTTGCATGCAGTGGCAGTGCATGCAGGGACCTGTGGTTTACCACTTAAACTAAAGGTTTGTATGTGATTTCGGATGACCAATCAGGATGGCCATTGAAGGCGGAGCGAAAGAGGGTACTTCTGTGGACTGCTGCTAGTGCTGGGGTGAGAGCTGGCATTTGATAAAGGCAGTATGTCGAAACGCGTCATGACCTTGCTCAAGAAATAAAGCTCCCTCTTAAAGTACCCCATGGTGTCTCTCCGTTCTTTTCGAATCAAAAGGACCTTCTTCTGCATTATTTGTGTGCAAGTCCTGGCGCGCTTTGGAGAGACCTGTCTCAGCGGAAGGAAAAGAGCCAACCGGACAGCTTCGGCAACTCTTCTTTCTTCACGGTAGTGAATTGCTCTTTCCCACCACACCCGCCCTCGTACCTGGCCGACTGCGGATAGTGGACTGTGACTACACGGAGGATTCCCACTCACTGCATTGAATGAATGAATGAAAAAGCTTTATTCGATTTTAAAATACATAAAATCATAAAAGCAAAAGATTCAATTTGATACATACACTTGTTCATATAATACATTAAATAGAATTAAAAAAACAATTAAATGTAAAGAATATTTAAGCTTTTCCGTTTTTTTAAAACACTTTTTAAAAAACCTGTCATTACAGCCACAGTGTATACATCATTGAGTGATAACAGAAACAATAGGGCAGGCCTGCATTGTCTCCATGTTCCATACTTTTTTAAAAGTGGTTTGATCCACCTCAACCTTTCTTGAACATAAAATTTACAAAAAAAGGTAGCATGCAAAGTTGATTGAACTGACTTATTGTCACACGGATAGCTGCATAGCTTCCTATCCCAGTTATTCGTATTTGGGAAAGTTATTAGACGAAAAAAGATATTGAACCTAAACCTTGTCAATAAATATAAATCAAAACCATTTAAACACCAATTTAAATAGGGTTGAATAGAGTATGACACTAACATGAGTTGATGTTGAGACACGGATTTCTTAACCAGTTCTACGCCTGCCCTTAAAGATTCCAAGTGGTTCCAGCAGAGCAGCTTCAACTCTTTCCTAGTAATGTTACACTGTGAGTCAAGTGCATGATAAAACTCAGGTCTCCCCAAATCATTTACAAACTTACAAATATAAGTCAACCAGGGGATTCTAGTTGCCCAGTCTAGGCTCATACAATCAATAATAATATCCCTATTCAGGCCAAGATCGGGTGAGGTCCATACGCGGTGCCACAGCAATAGCGGTTGCATGCTGATAAGGTCACTAATGTACCGAATGCCCAGCTCTGCGTGACAGTTAAAATTAGGTATGCTTTGGGGAACAGCCAGAATAAATTTTAAAAATGCATTTTCTATCTTCTGCATCTGTGTTGAATCGGCAATGCCCCAAACTCCAGCACCATAAATTGCTGTGCTGATACACTTTGCTTGATAGATTTTCAGTAACATGTCTGCGGGTCTTTTCCCCATTTTTTTGTAGAATATCATCAGGGCTGATGTTGCTCGTTTAAACGTCAAGGCCCTAGATCTGATTGCAGGGACCCAGCTACCTGTATCATCTAATACAATGCCCAGGTAGAAAAAAGTTTTGGTGGGGGCGATCTTCTCTTTCCCTGCAAACAGACGACACTCTCCATTCTTGCGTCTGCCACAGGTCATTACAAATGTCTTTTTTACATTAAGTTTCAACCCCCTCAAATCCATGAAGTTCATATATGTGTTTAGGGCCGTTTGTAGCCCTCTTTGAGTTCTAGCCATGACCACAGCATCATCGGCATACTGGAGAGAAACAATTTGATTATGTTTGACCTGGGGGGAATCACGCACCTTTACCTTCAGCTCTTTCTCTAAATCATTTGTGTATAAATTAAAAAGAAAAGGGGCGAGAACACATCCTTGCCTGACGCCCCACCGGACATAAAACGGCTTGGTGCATTCGCCGTTAGTGCCAAATCTGACTTTTGCCCGGGCACCCACATAGAGCTGTCTAAGAAAAGAAATTAGGACCTCGTCCACCTGCATCTCCTCCAGGATCTTCCATAGATGACTGTGATTCACACAGTCAAAAGCTGCACTTAGATCTGCAAATACAGCATACATTTTACCCTCCCTTGCCTGGGTATATTTTCCTTGAAGTAATGAAAAATTGAGGACTTGTTCAACTGTGCCCCGGCCTTCCCTAAAACCGTATTGAACAGGTGACAGGATTTCTGCTTCTTCAGCCCATTGCTGCAGTCTATTCAGAATTACTCTTCCAGTTATTTTCATAAAAGAGTCCAGGAGCGATATAGGGCGATAACAGTAAGGATTATTTCGGTGACCCTTTTTGAAGATCGGGATAATTATTGAATCTGACCATGTGTCAATAAAATCCAAGTTGCAACTGGCCTCGAGGACACGTACAAGGAGCGGGGACCATAGCTCGTTCTTAAACTTAAACAGATCGATGGGAATGCCATCTGCTCCTGGCGCTTTGCCTCCCTTGCTTTGATTTATAGCCTCTGTAATTTCTTTGACAGAAATAAATAGGGATAAAGGGGCAAAGCTGTCCTGAGACCCCCCTGTTAATACTCTGGTGTCCACAATGTTGTTTATCACCCCCGGGTTGTAGACTTCTGAGAAAAAGGTAATCCAGGACTTTTCAGGTATAGCTACTTCAATTTTTGCCAGGTCTCCTGGATTAAAAAATGGTGCTTGAACTGTAGCCCAAAACGAAGAGCTATCCCTTTTTTTTGAGGCTTCGTGTAGATTCTGCCATGCATCATCTTTAATTGTTTGTTTACGTGCCTTCCTTGCTAGAATATACTCCTTCCTGCACCTTATTATATCTTCCTTGTTTCTTGGAGTTTTATGCAGTGCTTTTAACAATTGAGAATTAGTCTTTGTGCAGGACACGTCAAACCACCTAATATCACCAAGGTTCTTTTTACTTGTTGGTCGCTGGAGGTTTGCTTGTATTATCCTGGTTATCTCGGCAAAGGAGTCTAATATATCCAGATCAGAAATCTCATCATGCAAGCATTTAGTAATAGGTACTATAGCTTGCTCTATGATTTTTGAGTTAATTACCTCAGGAATGCACTGTGTCCATCTCAAGGTGTAACCATTTTGACTAGCCAATGTGCAACGCGAAGTCCAGGCCAGCCTTTCCAGCAGTGAACGATCTTTTTCCTTAGGGAGTGAAATTCTAAGACTAAGCGGAAGATGGTCACTAATTCCTATGATGTTGGTTGCAAAATCTGCAAACCAAGTTACATAGGAATTAGAGATTGTTATAAAGTCGATCAAAGTGCTGTGACCTCTTCCCACAAAAGTTGGGCTAAAGTCCACTGGGGGCAGACAAAGCAAGTTTGCAAAACCCAAGTTATGGGAGGCCATCATCTCATCGAGCGCATCGCCTCCATTGTGATGGGCAAAATGTGGTTGGAACTCAGTTTCATCTTCAACGTAATCACCACATCCGCTCTGGAAGTGTTGGCACAGATTATGGTTAAAATCGCCTCCCCAGATAAGGATTGAATCCATCCCTGGTTTTACCACCATACTCCGAATTGCCACGTCAATGGATTGTACCATTTCATTTACTTTACCCTTTTCTGAGCTATTATACATATTAACAATTGTTAACTGCACCTTGAAGGAGACTTGTATAACCACAATTTGATATTGGCTGCACGCTCTCAATGTGCCAATTGATACCACCTCAAGGAGATTGGACACGTATACACAGAGCCCCCCCTTACAACTCCCGTGGCTAGAGGGAACTGCAGGCACGTGGTAGGTTATAAAACCTAAGTGAATTTCCTCGAAGGACCTAGTCTCTTGGAGATACAAAATGTCTATATCTTTAATGAAATTTTCCCAGACACAGTTATTGATCTTTCCACGAAGGCCCGCTTTGTTCCAGAAGGAAACCCTTAAACCTCTCCCTATCTGTTTGCCTTTTGTAATCCGCGGAACCAGTGACTTGTCCTGCGGTCCTTTACTCTCTACCGGATCGTAACCAGTGTGGTATTCCTCGCTATTTCGCCCCTCGTTCCCAGTAAGCTTTGTAAAAATCTTCACACAAGATGGATTCTGTGCAGAAGTAGGTGCAGCAGCAGAAGATGACCGTGTATCCCCGGGGCAGTTCTCCCACTGGTCAGTAGCTATAACTTCTGACAGGGGGTTATTAGGAAAAGGCTCCAAACTAATATGAATAGGATTCTTACCAGGATTAGAATCGGGTGAGTCGATCACACTCTCACCACTAGCCAAATCAGTGCGCTTACGGTACAGTCAGTCTACGCCTTCCAGGCCTGAAAGGGCCTCATAGCGGTTTCTAAGAGCAACGGGACGATAGTCCCAGTTACCCATTAGAGGTCTTAAATTGACTATGGGAAGCATGGAGGGTCTTGGATAAAAGTAGGTCAGCTCGCAGGTTTTTATAGTGCAGGTACCATATTCAGGGGGCCAGTCTAGGATATGCGTGACTGTTCTGTGGTCGGTAAAATTAATTATAATAATATCCCCCTTGGTGTCTTTTTTACGAGTGCCCATCCAGGGGGCTCTTCGCACATGGAGGATTGTACCGTCAATGTTAGGTGGTAAGGGCCGATTGTGGTTAAGCCAATATGTGACTTTATTTTTTAGTTGGAAGTATCCTTCTTTCTTACCCTCATCTAAAGTGGTGACTCCCCTTAGGACCACCACCAACGGGACAGCTTCTGGAGGTAGATCTGGACGCCTCGTAGGTTTTGCTACCCTGTCTGGACTGTTGCTCCCTAAGTTAGATGGACCCTTTGCTGAAAGTGGTTGTTTCACCCCCGACTGCGTCTTACTGGCCTTGCTTTTGATAAGATGCTGTGGGTTATTGGGAGGTGGCTGCTTCTGGGGTTCGGCTATAGTTAAATTATTGCCTTTTATGACTTTTTGGGCTGTACCCTTAGATAATGGTGCTGCAGCAGGTAAAACCATTGGGGGTGCTTGGGCGGACTTAGCCATATTTTCAATTAGCCCTGCATTGAGTTTTCCAGGCCACAGGCAAGAGCGGACAATTGTTGCTTTGAGGCGTTTTGGGGACTTGAGAGGGAATCTTTGTTCCAATTACCCTGCCTGCTGCAGCCCCGATCAGCGCTCCTGAAAAAACCTGATTATAACGGACTACACCGTGGTCAGAAGGATCACATACTTTGCATGCAGTGGCAGTGCATGCTGGGACCTGTGGTTTACCACTTAAACTACAGGTTTGTGTGTGATTTCGGATGACCAATCAGGATGACCATTGAAGGCGGAGCGAAAGAGGGTACTTCTGTGGACTGCTGCTAGTGCTGGGGTGAGAGCTGGCATTTGGTAAAGGCAGTATGCCGAAACGCGTCATGCCCTTGCTCAAGAAATAAAGCTCCCTCTTAAAGTACCCCATGGTGCCTCCCCGTTCTTTACGAATCAAAAGGACCTTCTTCTGCATTATTTGCGTGCAAGTCCTGGCGCGCTTTGGAGAGACCCGTCTCAGTGGAAGGGAAAGAGCCAACCGGACAGCTTCGGCAACTCTTCTTTCTTCACGGTAGAGAATTGCTCTTTCCCACCACACCCGCCCAAGTACCTGGCCGACTGTGGATAGCGGACTGTGACTACACGGAGGATTCTCACTCACTGCATTGAGTTTTCCAGGCCACAGGCAGGAGCGGACAAGTGTTGGTTTGAGGCGTTTTGGGGACTTGAGAGGGAATCTTTGTTCCAATTACCCTGCCTGCTGCAGCCCCGATCAGCGCTCCTGAAAAAACCTGATTATAACGGACTACCCCGTGGTCAGAAGGATCACATACTTTGCATGCAGTGGCAGTGCATGCTGGGACCTGTGGTTTACCACTTAAACTACAGGTTTGTGTGTGATTTCGGATGACCAATCAGGATGACCATTGAAGGCGGAGCGAAAGATGGTACTTCTGTGGACTGCTGCTAGTGCTGGGGTGAGAGCTGGCATTTGATAAAGGCAGTATGCCAAAACGCGTCATGCCCTTGCTCAAGAAATGAAGCTCCTCTTAAAGTACCCCATGGTGTCTCTCCGTTCTTTTCGAATCAAAAGGACCTTCTTGTGCATTATTTGCGTGCAAGTCCTGGCGCGCTTTGGAGAGACCCATCTCAGCGGAAGGGAAAGAGCCAACCGGACAGCTTTGGCAACTCTTCTTTCTTCACGGTAGTGAATTGCTCTTTCCCACCTCACCCGCCCTCGTACCTGGCCGACTGCGGATAGCAGACTGTGACTACACGGAGGATTCTCACTCACTGCATTGAGTTTTCCAGGCCACAGGCAGGAGCGGACAAGTGTTGGTTTGAGGCGTTTTGGGTACTTGAGAGGGAATCTTTGTTCCAATTACCCTGCCTGCTGCAGCCCCGATCAGCGCTTCTGAAAAAACCTGATTATAACGGACTACACCGTGGTCAGAAGGATCACATACTTTGCATGCAGTGGCAGTGCATGCTGGGACCTGTGGTTTACCACTTAAACTACAGGTTTGTGTGTGATTTCAGATGACCAATCAGGATGACCATTGAAGGCAGAGCGAACGAGGGTACGTCTGTGGACTGCTGCTAGTGCTGGGGTGAGAGCTGGCATTTGATAAAGGCAGTATGCCGAAACGCGTCATGCCCTTGCTCAAGAAATAAAGCTCCCTCTTAAAGTACCCCATGGTGTCTCTCCGTTCTTTTTGAATCAAAAGGACCTTCTTGTGCATATATATATATATATATGTATATATATATATATATATATATATATATATATATATATATATATATATCCAGCTCAAGTTCCTGCAGGTAACATTGACAAAGGCGGAGCGCCGAAACGCGTCTGTTGCGAAATTAAATATCTTAAGAGCTACCCCGGAGTGCGTGGTTTCTTTGGTTGAAGCTGTGTTTGAAACCGTGAGCTGGAATATATATATATATATATATATATATATATATATATATATATATATATATATATATATATATATATATTCACTGAAAAAACCATAGGTTAGAGACCATATATAGTTAGGAATTAGCATTTAAAAAACCTTGAAAATTCACTGAAAAAACCATAGGTTATAGACCATATATAGTTAAGGCTTAGCATTTAAAAAACCTTATTTTACTCACACAAAACCATTGAAATTCCATATAAAGTTAGTTGCACTAACTATATATCGCGCACCCGCAATCCACTGCTGATGATGTCACATATTACATCATTCATGACATGGTCAGTGACATCACTGATGACATCACTGATGACATCTCAAATGACATCACTGATGACATCACTGATGACATCTCATTTGACATCAATGACCACATCACTGATGATATCATTCATGTGACAATACAATGCATCTCCTCACATTTTAATATAACCTCTGTTACACCCAGTGTTAAATACAGAGTATAATTTTTGAAACCATTGACACACCAATACTAGTTACTACATACGCACTCACTGATTCCTACGTCTACACACACATTCACTCATTCACCCATGCAATCATTCATACATACAATCACTCATCTTTACACTATCATATGCACTCATACACCTATACAGACACTCACACTCTGCCACTCATCCATGGAGTTACTCACACACCTAGTCAGTCCTGTAAAGAATCAATCACACTTCCATTTTCTAATCTATACAGTTAAACATAGAGCACCTTACATTTTCAAACATATACTAACACATACTTACTCTCTTATACAATCATTGATACAAGTACACATTGATCTGCACAGAGTCACACACCTCCCAGCCAGCCACACACACACTCAGTCTCCCATACAAATACTTGGACAATCAATCAGTAACCCATATAGTTAATCATATAGCTACTGATCAACACATGCAGCAGTTTACAGAACAACAGACATAATGATGCACAAATTAAGACAGTTTAGTCACTAACCCATGCACTCAGTGAGACACATTTAATCACTCACTCATATATTCAGTCATGCACCTACTAAATCCTTTGTCCAGACACTTATACTTCCACTCATTTGAGATGTTATCAGTGATGTCATCAGTGATGTCACTGACCATGTCATGAATGATGTAATATGTGACATCATCAGCAGTGGATTGCGGGTGCGCGATATATAGTTAGTGCAACTAACTATATATGGAATTTCAATGGTTTTGTGTGAGTAAAATAAGGTTTTTTAAATGCTAAGCCCTAACTATATATGGTCTATAACCTATGGTTTTTTCAGTGAATTTTCAAGGTTTTTTAAATGCTAATTCCTAACTATATATGGTCTCTAACCTATGTTTTTTTCAGTGAATTTCAATGGTTTTTTAATAGCAAATATCATAAGCTGTCGAATGTCAAGTACGTGGTAAGTAAAAACATTTTCGTGTTTATGCACACTGATCTGCTTTGAATGCTGCCCCCCCCCCTCCCCCTCATTTCTATTAGGAGTACTCTCTCTTTGCAGATAGTGAAGGGTAGTTAACGCAGGCCTTTGCCCCCGTTGTAATCCGTCGTGCCTGCTTCTCACTCCATTTGATTGATTGTTATCCAAGCATTTACTGTTTTAGAATTGGTTCTCTTTGGTTAATTCTCTATTTACAAACAAGCACAGAGTCGCAATACTCTGTTTAGTCTTTGCAGATAGCGAAAAATCGTGTAAAAAAACAAAAGGAATCGAGCAAAATCAGTAGGCCACTAATGGGATCTCTTTTTGACCTCGCTAAAATAGAAACATTAGGAACAACCCCTCATGACAAACACGAAACTATTGAGATGAACTGAACTCCACACCATGATGGCTGCAATACAGCTCGGCTCCGCCACCCACCCCGCCCAAAATAACGATAAACTCTATGCAAATATTACAAATATATACAACACACCAGCAAAGTAACAGGGTAAAACATTTTATTAAACAACTAAGCATGGGCGGATTTTGCGGATCCACGATTCACGAATTTGCGAATTCACGGATCGTGGATCCGCAAAATCCGCGGATTTTGCGGATCGGCGGATTTGGGGGCGGGGCTTCCTCGAGTGTGTGGGCGGGGACAAACGGACGGGGCTTCCATGCGAGCGCACATGCCTCTTGTGTGTATAAAAGGTCAGAGACCGATCAGAGCGGCAGATTAAGAGACAGAAGCTCCTGGTCACAGGAACAGCACGGGGATTGCGCTCGTGAAAGTCAAAGATGCAAATGCCTCTGGCCTGCATCACAGCGGATTTTCGATGGTATATTTGGGAAGAAGGCACACCTGCCCAGCCTCCACAACGCTCACGATTGATTTTGGGCTAATGAATGAGCCACTGAATTTAAGCTTCAACTAGGGCACATGCTTTATTGATATCTGCAAGTGTTTCCTGTTGAGGTTTATTTTTTGTGCCAGGACCGTCGTGCCAGAATGAACCCTGCCCTTCATATTTATTCAAGAAGACACCACCGTTTTTCCCCATCGTAAATAATTTACGATGGCGCCGGCAAGCTGCCAGCGCCATCCTGAAAAAGTTACTTAATTAGCTTCAACAGGAAGCTCCAACTGATAAAATAAAGCAGGCGCTCAAGCCCCTGCTGTATCTTATCTATTAGAGCTTCCTGTTGAAGCTAATTAAGTAACTATTTGAGGATGGCGCTGGCAGCTTGCCGGCGCCATCGTAAATTAGGCTTTGAACTTTTGACCGCGGAATCCGCCGCTCGCGGATTGCGGATTTTCGGTAAATTCGCGAAAGTTCGCGGACCGCGAATTTACCGAAAATCCGCAAAATCCGCGATCGGAGCGGATTTTGCGCTCATGCTTATAAACAACTATTTACATAACTATTTTATACTTTTTGTTGCCCGATCCGGCTAGCTCAATCGATCAAGCATGAAATTCATGCACTCTGATGGTTCAAAGTTTTGAGGAGTGCTTGTAACACTGTCTGAAGCCTATTTGCACTTGCTTCAGCTTCACTATTGTCAAAGTAAAGTGGGGACTGTTTGAAGACGTGACTGCATTTGTGAACAATGTAATGCGGTGCCACCCTGAACCGCTTGACGGAGGCCCCCGAGGGACGGTGTGATGGCGCGGACTCGGAGGGGGCGCTTGGTTCCGGCTCCCTCCCCAAGTCGTGTTCTCCTGGTGTAGCCTGAGATCGCCCCCGACATAGGTGGCCGGCTCCCGGGATCAAGCGGAACTTTTTGCCTTTTGGTAACTCTTCCATTCTTGACCTTGTCCCACAATCCGTTTCACCTAAAGACACGCTGTAGTGGGGCGCCCCTTTACCATTTCAGTTGCCATTCCGCCCGCTTTTGCTACACTGTGCCTCTTCCGCTATTCAGCTGTTTACCGCCCGCTCTTTTGACTACAGCGTCTCGCTCACCATGTAGTTGAGTTGCTCCCGCTCTTGCGGTGCAGCGATAGCCGGCTGCCACAGTACTCTCAAAATGGCGGCCGGCTCTTCAGATTTGGGCGTGGTCCACTAAAATTGCCCTGCGACACCTTGGAACTCGGACGCTTGTCTGCTAGAGATTGGGCTCCATTCTCGAAAGCGTCCCCTCAGCCTTGAAGATTCTACAAAAGTCTTGGGGGCCCCCGACTCCCGCAGGCTTCTGGTGGAGAGCGGCTAGCATTATTGCTCGTCGAATGGCCACGACGGAGCTACGAAATGGTGGTGCTCTCATGCTAACGCCAGCTTCAGTCTGAAACATCCAGAAACACTGTAGACTACCAATTCGATCAGTTCCGGTAGCGCCCCAACGTGACCCGGTAAAGAAGAACTAGCCCTCCCCTCTTTGACTGATGGTTCTTGTTGCCTGTCCCTTCTGTTGTCATTTAACATAACTATTTAGCCTGCTGAAAGGGGTTGTGTTCCGACCGCTGGTTGGTGGAGACATTTTGACTATATTCTAGACCTGCGTTGTCGCGTAATGCGTCATATGACGCGCCGCGTTAGCGCATCCGGAAGTGATCCGGGGCGCGACGCGCAGCGCGTAACGTAAGCATAACAGGTCATATGACTTGTTAATAAAACTTTTCATTGGTTCATTTTACTTTTCTTATTCTAATGATGCTTTCGAACATTATTTTTTCTTAAATATATGTTATAATGTTCCAGGCTAATGTACTTTCCCGGAAAATTTACAACTGTCCTGCAAGTAAAATATATTCCTTTTTCGAGAAAAAGGGCGTTTCTTCGTCCCATGACGGAGCCGTTGAGCAAAAGAGGGTCGGCCTGCTGTCTTAGTCGCCGATACGCCTGAATATCAGATTCTTATCGATCACTTTATGTTGCAGGAGTAGAAAACACAACAGCCCTTGACCATTTATCTTTACTGCGTTCCTGCGTATTATACCTTTTACCCTTCATGTAATTGGACTGCTTTATTTCACTTGCCTTTTACTGATTCGAAAACAGTGACTATTATTAAAAACTTTACCAATGTATATACTACTACCATGTTTTCTTTTAAAAACCTTTATTGTGAAAATGTCATTATACAAATACGGGCCTATAACCACGTGGGCCGGCCACGGAGCAAACTGTAATCGTATATGATGAGTAGACATTTACACTGTAGAGGAACGTAACGAGCGGGCCATTAGGTTGCAAGAACTAAAGTGTCTAACAGTTGCGGAATCGGTGGACGTACATTTTATAATTAAAATACGACAGGGCCACTTACAATAAAATTATCTAGATATACATTTGCGGGCAAGTACCATGGGTGACGTTAATTCGAACTTTCAATAGTACAGTAATCAATAACACATCAGAACTTAATATCAATAGGGATATCGAAATATTCAATCTATTCTCGTCCCCGCCCGCCATGTGCTTCAAAACTGCATACGTATCTCGTGATATCAAGGTTGTGCAACCAGTACACAACAAGGAGTTACGAGTCCCATTTATTCCGGCGCCATTTTGGGCGAGGACGGGCAGGTCCAGGATATAGTCAAAATGTCTCTACCAACCATCGACTATGATGATGTTCATATGCTGTATTTATTAGAGTAACACTCATCTGTCCACATGAAATTAATTTGCCACAATCTAAACATGTCATTTTAATCTTTCCAAAGTTCTTCTAAATATTTGGGACCGTTTCCCTTGCCTCTGATGCTGTCAGTGCCACTTCTTTGATGAATGTACTGGCAGGTCGGGGGTTCTCCTCCAAATCTCTCTTTTATGCAGCACTATAATTAATCGATGCCACCTCTCCATATGACGATGCATGTTATAGTTACCATAACTATATTTTTTTTCGGTTCCTCTGGAGAGTACATCGTGGCAGATGAAGCGTGTAACGTACCGGGCATTTACCTTTTTTTGCATGTAGAGGAAAGGAAAAAAAATTCGAGCGTCCGAGTTCTAAGGTGTCCCAGGGCCATTTTAGTGGACCAGGCCCAAATCCAAAGAACAGGCCGCCATTTTGAGAGTCCTCTTGCAGCCGCCTGTCGCTGTAGCATCAAGAGCGGCCGAAACTCAGCTGAATGGCAACTGAAACGGTAAAGGGGCGCCCCACTACAGCAGACGAGCCTCCACCTAGGAAGGCCCGTTCACGCCGCCTCCCCCCCCCCCTTCGGGCACCCCACGCCGTTATTCGGAGCAGGATTGTAGGATGGCCACACCAGTACGGCAACTTGCTAGACACCACCTCGGTGCCTACCGAATCTCAGCGCCTTGTGGTGTCTTCTATTCAGAAAACATTGTTGTGCTGCCTTCGACCTATTCGCCGCAAGTGCGCACGCAACTCAGCTGCATAGCTTGCTAGACACCACCTCGGTGCTAACCGAATCTCAGCGCCTTGTGGTGTCTTCTATTCCAAAAATATTGTTGCGCTGCCTTTGGCCCCATTCGCACATCGGTCCGCTACTGACGCCATCTCACAGGCCAACG
The DNA here is from genome assembly GCF_964261635.1 of Lissotriton helveticus. Lineage (NCBI taxonomy): Eukaryota > Metazoa > Chordata > Amphibia > Caudata > Salamandridae > Lissotriton > Lissotriton helveticus. The sequence goes on along the minus strand of NC_136059.1, from coordinate 1,272,223,441 downwards.
GGGCGCCCCACGCCGACTTTCAGCATTGTAGGATGGCCACACCAGTGCGACAACTTACTAGACACCACCTCGGTGCCATCCGGATCTTGGCATCTCAGCGCCTTGTGGTGTCTTCTATTCAGAAAATATTGTTGCGCTGCCTTTGGCCCCATTCGCACATCGGTCCGCTACTGACGCCATCTCACAGGCCAACGGGGCGCCCCACGCCGACTTTCAGCATTGTAGGATGGCCACACCAGTGCAACTTACTAGACACCACCTCGGTGCCATCCGGATCTTGGCATCTCAGCGCCTTGTGGTGTCTTCTATTCAGAAAATATTGTTGCGCTGCCTTTGGCCCCATTCGCACATCGGTCCGCTACTGACGCCATCTCACAGGCCAACGGGGCGCCCCACGCCGACTTTCAGCATTGTAGGATGGCCACACCAGTGCACCTTACTAGACACCACCTCGGTGCCATCCGGATCTTGGCATCTCAGGGCCTTGTGGTGTCTTCTATTCAGAAAATATTGTTGCGCTGCCTTTGGCCCCATTCGCACATCGGTCCGCTACTGCCGCCATCTCACAGGCCAACGGGGCGCCCCACGCCGACTTTCAGCATTGTAGGATGGCCACACCAGTGCGACAACTTGCTGGACACCACCTCGGTGCCATCCGGATCTTGGCATCTCAGCACCTTGTGGTGTCTTCTATTCAGAAAATATTGTTGCGCTGCCTTTGGCCCCATTCGCACATCGGTCCGCTACTGCCGCCATCTCACAGGCCAACGGGGCGCCCCACGCCGACTTTCAGCATTGTAGGATGGCCACACCAGTGCGACAACTTACTGGACACCACCTCGGTGCCATCCGGATCTTGGCGCGTTGTGCTGCCTTCGGCCTATTCGCACATCGGTCCGCTACTGACGCGAACTCACAGGCCAACGGGGCGCCCCACGCCGACTTTCAGCATTGTAGGATGGCCACACCAGTGCGACAACTTGCTGGACACCACCTCGGTGCCATCCGGATCTTGGTGCGTTGTGCTGCCTTCGGCCTATTCGCACATCGGTCCGCTACTGACGCCGCCTCACGTGCCAACGGATTTTCTACGCTTTTTATACCCTATGTCGCATAACAGGTCATGTGACTTGTTTATAAAACTTTTCATTGGTTCATTTTACTTTTGGTTTCCTAATGATGGAAGGCTTGATCATATGACCTAAAAATAACACTTTTCATTGGATGAAAACTATTTTTTTTTTCCAAACGATGAAAGCCCCACCTTGTTTCTGGATGTTTCAGACTGAAGCTGGCATCAGCATGAAAGCACCACCATCTCGTGGCTCCGTCGTGGTCATTCCGCGAGCAATCATGGCAGCCGCTCCCCACCGGAAGCCTACAGGAGTCGGGGGCCCCCAAGACTTTTGTAGAATCCTCAAGGCGGAGGGGACGCTTTCGAGAATGGGGTCCAAAAAGGAAAGAGCCTGCCGCCATTTTGAGAGTCCTGTGACAGCCGCCTATCGCTGCACCGCAAGAGTGGGCGCAACTCAGCTGAATTGCGGATTTTGACACAGTGGACCAAAAGCGGACGGAATGGCAACTGAAACGGTAAAGGGGCGCCCCACTACAGCAGACGAGGCTCCACCTGGGGAGGCCCGTTCACGCCGCCTCCCCCCCCCCCGGGGCGCCCCACGCCGTTATTCGGAGGGCGGCAACTCAGCTGAATTGCGGATTTTGACACAGTGGACCAAAAGCGGACGGAATGGCAACTGAAACGGTAAAGGGGCGCCCCACTACAGCAGACGAGGCTCCACCTGGGGAGGCCCGTTCACGCCGCCTCCCCCCCCCCGGGGTGCCCCACGCCATTATTCGGAGGGCGGCAACTTACTGGACATCACCTTGGTGCCATCGTTCTGCTGCCTTGGAACTATTCGCACAACAGACCGCTACTGATGACCCACCCCCCGCGACGCCCCACGCCGGATACTGAAATCAGTGCGGCACCCAGGCAACATCACCTGGGTGCCGTCCAGCAATCTGGACGTTATGCTGCCTTGGGACTATTCGCACAACCGACCGCTACTTCCTTCTTTTCCCTAAAAATGTTTAAATGTTTTTACTGTTTTTGTTTTGTTGTATATATTTAAAAGTTATTAAAGTTTTATAATCCTACTACTTTGTTGGAGTGCTATATATTTTTAATGTGACACATAATTGTAAAAATTTTGATGTACAAAGAGTCATCCCTGGAATCTTCCGCTTCAGGCTCGGTCCCCTCCCCAATCACAATACAGGATGGTTTTCAGATAGTAGGAACGCGTGTGGTGTGACGGATCTCATCGGGTGTGGGCCTTGATCTACTATAACTCCTTTGAAGAGGGGTAATACTTTACAGCTGGGGCCATAAACTACATCTGCAGGGCTAGCTGATAGCCTGGGACCGGCCTGGACAATCGGACACAGAGGAAGAGGAGTGTCAGAGGGTGCGGTAGTGAATAGGGCGAAAGGGAGGTGTCGGGCGGGCACAGGGTGTGATTCTCAGGGAAGAGCAGCGCAGATGGGGGGAGGTTTATTGCCCATGCATAAGACAGAGAGCGGGGGTGACCAGTGCCTGGGGGAGATGCTTGCGAGGGTGGGGAGCCATGCTAAGGATCGACAGCGTGCAGAGAGTGGGTCTGGTCAAGTCATCTAAAATGGCTGCCGTGCAAGACAAAAGTGTGGCATTTGAAAAAAGGCAAGATGGCGCAGACAATGTTTTTCAACACTTCCTGATTTCCTTCGAATCGAACGTTAACAGACGTTGGAGCATATTACCAAAGTTAAGCGATATTTACCCTAACGATGCTTAGCAACGAATTTTTTACCGCTAAGCATCGTCAGAAATTATCGCAGATAAACCTTGCTATTATCAAGGTTTATCGCAAATGCGATAAAAAACGGCCGCAATGCATTAATATCGCTGAAAAGTCAGCGATATTCATGCATTAACGAGCTAATGCTCTTAGCCATGTTATCCACCTCCCATTGGATAACATGGCTAAGAACTGCTCAGGGCAGGTGTTACTTTTTGGAGATATTCGCGCTTAGCGCGAATATCTCCAAAAGTTGGTAATAGGAGATAGCGATGTTAGCAACTGTTTCCAGTCGCTAACATCTTGGCATGCCCACTTTGCATGTCATTAGTGATAAATATCACTGACATGCAAAGTGGGGCCCAAGATAGTCGCTATCTCCTACTAGCGGTCGCTAACTGGTGTTAGCGACAGCTAGGTAATACAGAGATAATTTTATCTCCGCTTTCTTGGCTTTTAAAGCCAAAAAAGCGGAGATAAACCCCCTTGATAATATGCCCCGTTATCTCTCCCACACTACCGGTCCCCCTGGGCTTAAACGCCGAGATGGTAGGGACTGCATCCCGTGAAGATAGGCCGAGACGTCACTCAGCAGAAAAAAAAGTTAAAAAAAAGTCTATAAACATACAATAAGTTAAAAGTCAATCATTCTTCATTCCTTGTAGTACGCTCCCCAGTCCGCTTCCCGTTACGCTAACCGGGCGCACCCCACCAAAAAAAGATTTTTTTTTGCCCCGCGGAGCCCTTTTAAAGCCTCCACATCAAACCTATGGGGTCAGGGAGGATCTACTATGCACCCTTATGGTCATTTGCCCCTTCGCTTTGGCCTCCTCTTGTCTCTCGATCCTACCGAGAGACAAGATGGCGGCCACTACGGACTGTTTGGAATGTTTACAGACGCCGGAGAACCAATCAGCTTCGCTTCACAAAGCTCCGTAACGCGAAAAGTACGCGAACTGGAGCGCTGCCCGTTCCGCTGTTACAGATATATATCTTTTTTTGAACGTTAATTTCTCAAAATCCACTGGAGCACATATATTGAGACCTAGCAAAGGCACATCGGGCTACCAGTCCCTACAATTTTGCCAAGTTTCGTGCAAATCCATTCAGCCGTTCGATTATTATTATTTATTTTTTTTTTTGCCCCGCGGGGCCCTTTTAAAACCTCCACATCAAACCTAGGGGGTCAGGGAGGATCTACTATGCCCCCTTATGGTCATTTGCCCCTTCGCTTTGGCCTCCTCTTGTCTCTCGATCCTACCGAGAGACAAGATGGCGGCCGCTACGGACTGTTTGGAATGTTTACAGACGCCGGAGAACCAATCAGCTTCGCTTCACAAAGCTCCATAACGCGAAAAGTACGCGAACTGGAGCGCTGCCCGGTCCGCTGTTACAGATATATATCTTTTTTTGAACGTTAATTTCTCAAAATCCACTGGAGCACATATATTGAGACCTAGCAAAGGCACATCGGGCTACCAGTCCCTACAATTTTGCCAAGTTTCGTGCAAATCCATTCAGCCGTTCGGGCTAAAAGTGAGGCCAACCGCCCTATGGAAAACTCAATGTTAAAAACACATTTTGGGACCCCCCTTTTTTCTCGGCCCCCCCTTGACGAAACCCCCCCAAATTTTCAGGGGCTACTTAGAAACAAAATGTTCCATTTTCCTGAAAATTTCAGCCAATTCCGTCCACAAACGCCAAAGTTATTAGACATAGAATTTTCAAAAATCCCATAGAGAAAAAATCCTAACTATATATACCTACTGGCGACCGCCAGTAGGTAATATATATATATATATATATTACCTACTGGCGGTCGCCAGTAGGTATATATAGTTAGGATTGTTTTTCATAGGGAAATCGCAACATTCTATTGGGAATAACTTTGGCGCCGGTAGAGGGATCTGCCTGTAATTTTCCTTAACTTTGCCTCGCTGCGCTCGGCTCCTTCCCTGAAAGTTTCGGGGGGATTCGTCAAGCGGGGGCCGAGATAAAAGGGGGGTCCCAAAACGTGTTTTCCCCATGTTAATTTCCATAGGGCGGTTGGACTCACTTTTAGCCCGAACGGCTGAATGGATTTCCACCAAACTTGGCAAAATTGTAGGGACTGGTACCCCGATGTGCCTTTGCTATGTCTCAAGATATATGCTCCAGTGGTTTTTACGAAAATTAACTTTGAAAAAATATATATTGGGCTACATTGGGCTATATATATGTTAGAGCCCAAATGTAGCCCAATGTAGCCCAATGTAGCCCAAAGATGGCCACCAGAGACAAAAAAAACAAATGTAGCCCAAATATCAGCCAGATGTAGCCCAACCATAGCCCAATGACAGAATGTCCCAGAGTGTTCTAAAGAACAACTAGAGCGCTAACAGTCTTACTTATGACAAAAGTATGGCACACCTGAAGTCATCTTGATTGGAATAAAGTGTTAACACTTAAAACATTTAATTTGCAAAGGAAGAAAATGAGGGGGTTCATTTTGCCATAGAAATTATGATTAGTGCTGAAGAAAGAAAAATTAGGGCACATTTTTAGTGACTTCTCAAATCCTCTTATATTTCATTAAAAAAATTCTGATATGCAGTCTCCCAAGATGGCCACCAGAGACAAAAGAGCCCAAATGTAGCCCAAATATCAGCCAGATGTAGCCCAACTATAGCCCAATGACAGAATGTCCCAGAGTGTTCTAAAGAACAACTAGAACGCTAACAGTCTTACTTATGACAAAAGTATGGCACACCTGAAGTCATCTTGATTGGAATAAAGTGGTAACACTTAATACATTTAATTTGAAAAGGAACAAAATGAGGGGTTTCATTTTGCCATAGAAATTTTATATATATATATATTCACTGAAAAAACCATAGGTTACACACCAGTTATAGTTAGGAATTAGCATTTAAAAAACATTTGAAATTCACTGAAAAAACCATAGGTTTCACACCAGTTATAGTTAGGAATTAGCATTTAAAAAACCTATGAAATTCACTGCAAAAACCATAGGTTTCACACCAGTTATAGTTAGGAATTAGCATTTAAAAAACCTATTAAATTCACTGAAAAAAACATAGGTTTGACACCAGTTATAGTTAGCTGAACATTTTACTCATACACACACACACCCCACACACATACCCCCCCACACACACACACACCCCACACCCACACCCCCCACACACACCCCCCACACATACCTCACACACCCACACTTCCACCCACACCCAAACACACCACACACCCACACCCACACACACACCTTACACACCCACACCCTCACCTACACCCACACACCCCACACACACCTCACTCCCCCCACACACACACACCTCACAGACACACCCCACACATCCCCCACACACACCTAACCCCCCCACACACACACACCTCTGACACCCCCCCCACACACACACACACACACCACACACACACCTCTCACACACACACACACACCCACCCACACACTCCTCACACACACACCCCCACACACACCCCCACACACACACACACCCACACACACACCCCACACACACACCCACATATCCTACACACACACACCCCACATACATACCCCCCAACACACACACCCCACACCCACCCCCCCACACACACACCACACACACTCACACTCATGTTTTTCTTTTTTTGAGGGGGTGCGTGCCCTGGTACACGTATCGGTACACGTACCGGTACGCGTACCCTGGAGAAAAAAAGAAAGACAGAGTTTTTTTAAAATGTAGCATTTTTATATAAATTGGAGGTACCCCGCGACTTTAAAAAAATATATATATTATTTTTTTTGCCTTGGGGGTCCTTGTGGGACCTATTCAACAACAACAAGTATATCTAAAGTCTGAAAAATGTGTAAGTAAGCATCATCGGTATGTCTCTCAAAGTGAACCACTAGTGAATCATCAATACTTGTTAAATAAGAGGAGGGGGAAACATCCCTTAAGGATAAGAACCCTCACTCACCCGAAGGTGACATGCTTCATCATTTGGGTCCTCCTTACCAAATGTTGAAAGCCTAGTCAACATTGGGAGCTACTACTTCAGGAGAAATTTAAGGAAGGAGCTCAGAGATGTTTTAAATGGTAAGAAGTAGGATGGTAAGCCCAAAAGTGAGCTGGGGTATAGTGAGGTGTGCAGCGCTGTGTGAAGTGCGAGTGGTGACGTTAAAACTATCTAGGTAAAATCACAAAAACATGCTTTAATGGTGTGTTCTACCTGACAGGGTTAAAAAGAGAACAGCACAGTGGTATGGATTTAGAACCACTGTCACTAAGTGGTCGACATGTTTCAGCCTCAAGATCACTACCCGTGTATCAACGGCTTTCTTCAGGACCAGATTAACTCTGTGATAATGCTGCTGCACTATTGAGTGAAAATTATATAGAAGTGAAAATAAAGATAGTTTATACAAAACCGGTATTCCTGCTTGTCTTTGTCAGTCAGGTCATACCCAGGTATCTATAAATGAAGAAACACATGTGGTAGAACAGGAGAGAGACACACAAAACATGTATACTATGCTTAGATCACATTTACTACACTTGCAAACACAAGTGTCAAGCCATTTATGACTAGTATCACAGACTTACCCTCACATGTAGGATAGTCCTGCCTCACCTCTACCTGGCAGACTGCTCTGGAAGGAGGCCCCGCTCTGCGGGAAAAATTATGTGTATAAGTATCTACAAAAGTACACTAAACAAAATGCACCCACCTTTAGGTGTTCAAAATATATAATATTGCTAAGTACACCTATACCAGTACATACATCACTAAAAGTAAAGGTCTGGGATAGCCAGCCCCCAAATTGACAAAGTGTTGGACCATTGATTGCTCGATGTAAACATGTATGCAGCATAACCATAAGTTTAACAACACCAGACTTATTGGTTAGTGGGGTAAACTAGGTAAGAACGAAATATCAAGAGAGTAAAACGTTTAGATAACACCACAAATATCGAAAAAGAATGTTTCCTGCATTCTTACCTCTCCGTCGGTACCTCGACACCCAAGAGAGCTAGTCCCAGGAGGTACCGACTGGTAGGCAAGCTGGTGTTTAAATACTGTGAGGTTAATTGGTTGCAGCCGAGAACGTGGGGTCCTTGCGGATAACAGTGGACTATTATCCGCCTGCCCCCTCGTTGCGCATGTGTCTGAAAAGAGACTAGTCGTACGCGCATGCGCGGACAGACTGCCTGCGTCAATGGCACTAGTTGCCTTGCGCATGCGCACGGGCTCATCCTTTTCGTGCCATCGCGCATGCGTTGAAGATCAGCGTACGGTCCCTCGAAGTCCCGCATGTTTAACTAAGGCTTTGCCAGCGGAATAAACAGGAACGTCCGGGATTTAATTCCTGGTTTGCCCGTTCTATGAACAATAAATTTCTTTCTTGTGGAAAATAATGGGACAAACTCAACCATGAGCTAGAATGATGTGTGCTACTTAACATGCGTTATTAAAACTCACGTGGAGAGGGGAAAGTTGCAGAATGTTAAACTAGGTTAGACCCTATCAGGGTCACACAAGCAACTGAGGTACCTAGAGGCTATCCATAATGTTGTAATCAGGAAACAGGTCTGCTGTTACCTAAAAGTCGCTCATTTGTTCTACTCTTTAGGCGACACAAAAGCAGGGGTTTATGCCTGAATAAGTTGCAGAATGTTAAACTAGGTTAGACCCTATCAGGGTCACACAAGCAACTGAGGTACCAAGAGGCTATCCATAATGTTGTAATTAGGAAACAGGTCTGCTGTTACCTAAAAGTCGCTCATTTGTTCTACTCTTTAGGCGACACAAAAGCAGGGGTTTATGCCTGAATACATTTACTGTGCACCATAAAGGTAACTGTTCCAATTGAGTATGGCAACATTTACAGAGATGCCCAAGGAATTTCATCATTGAGTCCTAGGCTATCTGTGCCAAGCTTATAAATCCATTGTTGCTCTTTGCGGAACAGGAATTTAGTGGGGTCTGTTAGTTGTGGTGGAATCCATGGTTTGTCTAAAACGACCCATCGTAGGTCTGTGTCAGTGTGTCCTTTATCTAAAAAGTGGTTGGTGAGTTTTGTAGAGCGTTTGCCACATCTTATAGTACTTTTATGTTCCTGTATGCGAGTCTTAATTTTTCTAGTGGTCATTCCTACATACCGAAGTGGGCAGGGGCACCATATCAGATATATAAGTCGCTCACTGTTGCAATTGGTATGTTTGTTAACTTTCCAAGGGTAAGGGGTGCCTATGTCAATTTCCAGAGTTTTCTCTGTTTGTGAACAGACGGTGCAGGTGCCGCAAGGAAAATGTCCTATCACTTGCGGCATATTCCACAGTGTGGTTTGTAGCCCAGAGTTCTTCTGCCCATATGGGCGAGTATGGACTAGTTTATCCCGCAAGTTTGCGCTCCTTTTGTATGCAAACAGGGGGCGTTCTAAGACGTTGTTGGCCAAATTAAGAACTCCCCAATGTTTATTTATGCTATTTTTAACAGAATTAGAGAAGCTGGAAAAGGTATTGACAAACGTCTGCTTTCTAGTAGAGCTTCTCTGTTGTTATTTGCGGCTCTCTTCTTGGAGTTGTGGATCAGCACAGCGGGATAGTTTTTCTCCTTAAGATCTCGTGTCAGGTTTTTGGCATGTTCATCATATTTATCTAGTTCAGTGCAGTTCCTTCTAATACGTAAAAATTGTCCGAACGGTAAATTTTCACAAAGGGCTCGTGGATGGTAGCTGTTGAATGGTAGTAGGGAATTGCAAGAGGTGGGCTTTTTGTACAGTTCTGTTACTAGCATGCCATTTTTTGGTTTGATTAATAGGTCCAGGAATGGGAGACTCTCTCTTGAATATTCCAAGGTGAACCGTAGGAAATCGTCCTGCTGATTAAGCCAATTGTGAAACGTTTTCAGAGTGTCCTCGTTACCTCTCCAGATCACAAAGATGTCATCTATGTATCTTTTCCAGATACATAGGTGATTGAAAAATGGGTTGCCCTGTATGAGTATAGTCTCTTGTTCCACTTTGTGAACGTACAGGTTAGCCAAACTGGGGGCACAAACGCTCCCCATACATGTACCAGAAATCTGAAGGTACAGCTGGTCCTCGAACTTGAAAAAGTTCTCTTTGAGGACTTTTCTTGCACAAAACATCATGAAGTCAATAGGTGTTATACTATCCCAGGTCTGTGTTTCGAGCATGGATTTAATAGTGGCCAGAGTTTCTTCCTGAGGAATACAAGTATATAATGACTCTACGTCAAATGATACTAGCCACTCTTTTTCGTTGTCAAATGGTACATCTTGGATTTCAGAAAGTAGATGTTTGGTATCTTGAATGAAAGTAGGCATCTGTGATACCAGTGGCCGAAGAAAGGAGTCCACAAATGTCTATAGGGGTTCCAACAAGGAACCTAGCCCAGAAACAATGGGTCTTCCTGGTGGAGGTCTGGCAGCCTTATGTATTTTGGGCAATACATAAAAGTAATGTGTTATGGGCGAGTTCAACACTAAGTAGGACGCCTCATGGTCGTTTATCCACTTCTTCTCTTTGGCTTCATCTATTTTGTCGATGATCTCGTTTGTGAAGCGTTTAGTGGGGTCAGTTTGTATCTTCCGATAAGAGTTTGTGTCACCCAGTTGTCGTAAGCACTAATCTCTGTAGGTATCTTTATCAAGCAGTACCACTGCTCCCCCTTTATCAGCGGGTTTTATGACTAATTCAGGATTATTGGACAAATTTAGAAGCAAGGCTTTCTCAACTCTGGTAAGATTTTGGAACTGTTTGGGGTTGCTGTTCGTGATTGCTTTAAAATCATACAGCACTGCTTCCTCAAAAGTAATAATGCGTGCGGGAATCAGATGTGTAGGAGGATTAAACGTAGATTTGGGACGTAATCCTGTATTGACAACGCTAGGTTGTCCTACATCTTTGTCCTTGAAAAAAGCCTTTCAGCGAATTTTTCTGAAGAAGGCTGCTAGTTCTTGTCAGGTTTGGAAAGCGTCTCCTCTGTTGCTAGGCACAAACCCCCGTCCTTTCTTCAGTACTTGAGTCTCTTGTTCCGTGGGTACATAAGAGCTCAAATTCACTATCATCTGTTGGTGCCGCTCGTTGTCCCTGTTCCTGATGTTGATGCCGCCGAGGTCGTAATCAATGGGGAGTTCCAATTCACCCTGGTTTTCGATCCTCTTCTTCTGCCTCTTTGGTTGTTGTGACCAAACCCTAAAAAAGGCTGGGGTGGCAACATTTGGTTGTAGGGAGGGTAAGGAAAAAAAGGTACTTGCTGTTGAGGTCCTGGTGGGCCAAAGGGCATCGGTGACCACCATGGGTTATATCCTTGTCCATACTGGTTACCCTTTCTGGGACCTCTTCCCCTACCTCGTCGGTTAGGTGGTCTATTAGTCTGTCCCCCATAGTTGGTGTTGTCATCAGAGTAAGTGTCCTCCTCACTAGATGTTGAGTAATTAGATCCGTATCTGCCACCTCGTTGGTTAAATTGTGGTTGGACATAGTCTTCACTTGTGTATGGGTAGACTTTATCCATAGCAAACTTATCTAGATCTTTTTTGAACTTCGGTATTTTGGTGTTTAGAATTGCATCTTTGAAGTCTGTATTATTTTTATTGGTATCTTCCACTTGTTTTTTAAAAGCTTCTTCAGCTTGTTTCTTATCTGATTGTTTTTTGTACACAAGATTTACAATAGTTGCCCTAATGCTAGCCTCCAAGGTTTGTATCTCGACCAATATAAGGTCCGCTGCCTTCTTGGCCGTGGTGATGATCAGTATTAACCAGTCTCTGGTACACTTCCATGCGATAAGTGACCAGTCACGGAGAAAGGTTTTATCATTAAGAAAGAGGCGTGGGGCATTTGTTACAATTAGTCCTGTTGGTGCACAGTTGGCTCTAAAGTATTCAGTCATAATTAACCCGTGTACTTCCGTTCTAGCATGCGCTTTTTTTAGTGTAGTTAATTTAACCCAGTCATCATTAGGTTTGGATACGATATTAGATGGTCCATCTAAGATGCTAGGAGTGCTTAAGATTTCGCGTGTCATGTCTTCATCAAACGTTAACCCCAATCTGTCTGCCATCTTTCAACCAAAGGTCACAGCACCTACGTCACCCGGAAGGGTATGGAATCACCTGATCTAAACCAAGTGGATATGTCTGTATGAATGTATGCTCAGAAAATTTATTATAACTCAGCACACTGAAAGACCCACAGCCCTCAGCCGTACTAAATACTATCACACTACCGTAGATTGGGGGTCGATAGGGAAAGTTTATAGACCCCTAGATATACATTCCCTAGTACATATTCAACAACAACAAGTATATCTAAAGTCTGAAAAATGTGTAAGTAAGCATCATTGGTATGTCTCTCAAAGTGAACCACTAGTGAATCATCAATACTTGTTAAATAAGATGAGGGGGAAACATCCCTTAAGGATAAGAACCCTCACTCACCCGAAGGTGACATGCTTCATCATTTGGGTCCTCCTTACCAAATGTTGAAAGTCTAGTCAACATTGGGAGCTACTACTTCAGGAGAAATTTAAGGAAGGAGCTCAGAGATGTTTTAAATGGTAAGAAGTAGGATGGTAAGCCCATAAGTGAGCTGGGGTATAGTGAGGTGTGCAGCGCTGTGTGAAGTGCGAGTGGTGACGTTAAAACTATCTAGGTAAAATCACAAAAACATGCTTTAATGGTGTGTTCTACCTGACAGGGTTAAAAAGAGAACAGCACAGTGGTATAGATTTAGAACCACTGTCACTAAGTGGTCGACATGTTTCAGCCTCAAGATCACTACCCGTGTATCAACGGCTTTCTTCAGGACCAGATTAACTCTGTGATAATGCTGCTGCACTATTAAGTGAAAATTATATAGAAGGACCCCCTGAGCAGGCCTAGGGGGTCAGGGTGCTTCTACTCTGGCCCCTTTGCGAGTTTCACACCTTCTTTTCACTGCTTTCTTGTGCCTTGGTTCTAACAAGGCACAAGATGGCTGCCAACACTTCTTGGTTTTGAGTGTTGACAGACAGTGGCAGCCAATTAGCATGCCTTCCCGAGAAAGCTGCGTGGTCATTGGCTGTCAACACACTTCTAACCAGGAGGTGTTGGCATCCATCTTGTGCTAGTGTTGACAGACAGTGACAGCCAATCAGCATGCCTTCCTGAGAAAGCTGCATGCTCATTGGTTGTCAACACTTCTAACCAGAAAGTGTTGGCATCCATCTTGGGTCTTAGTAGACTGAGGCACAAGAAAGCAGAAAAACAAACGTGTAGAATACAAAAAGGGGGCAAGGTAGAAACACCCTGACCCCTTAGGGCTGCTCAGGTGGTCCCACTAGGATATTAATATATTTAAACGTTATCCGCTAATAGAATTAGCATTAAAAAAAACATTTGAAATTCACTGAAAAAACCATAGGTTTCAGGCCTTATATAGTTAGGAATTAGCATTTGAAAAACCTTTGAAATTCACTGAAAAAAACCATAGGTTTCAGGCCTTATATAGTTAGGAATTAGCATTTAAAAAACCTTGCGAATTCACTGAAAAAACCATAGGTTTCAGGCCTTATATAGTTAGGAATTAGCATTTAAAAAACCTTTGAAATTCACTGCAAAAACCATAGGTTTCAGGCCTTATATAGTTAGGAATTAGCATTTAAAAAAACCTTGCAAATTCACTGAAAAAACCATAGGTTTCAGGCCTTATATAGTTAGGAATTAGCATTTAAAAAACCTTTGAAATTCACTGAAAAAACCATAGGTTTCAGGAGTTATATAGTTAGGAATTAGCTTTTACAAAACCTTTGAAATTCACTCCAAAAACTATAAGTTTTAGTGGTGTTATAGTTAGCTGGACATTTTACTCATACAAAACCATTGAAATTGCTCCTATATAGTTAGTTGTACTAACTATATTTCGAGCACCCGCAATCCACTGCTGATGATGTCACATATTAGATCATTCATGACATGGTCAGTGACATCACTGATGACATCTCAAATGACATCACTGATGACATCACTGATGACATCATCCACGTGACAATCACATACACCTTTTCATACACTATTACAATTTGTCATCACTCTTTGTAAAATACAGAGTATCATATTTAAATCCATTGTCACAGCAATACAATTATCTAAAAACCCACTCAGTGATTCATAGATGTATACACACATCTAATCACTTACCTATGGATTCACTCATACATGCTGTCAATGAACAATAGAACACTATCAAAAATACTTATACATCTATATCGACATTAAACAACAGCACGCATCCTATTCACATATGAAGTCATCCTACTCACTTATGCAAACAATGGATCATACTTACATATTTACTTAGCAAAACACTTATACAAACACCACTTCTTCTATTCATTTAGATAGTAAGTCATACTTAGTGAATTATAACATCATTATTACAAGTATACAGTTATCCATACAGTCACTCACACAATCATTGTGTCTTATGTATACTTATTTATATACAACAACTGACACATACACTGCCTTTTATTTTTGTAGTTTGTTGGACCTGTACCGTTAAAAAATATATTTGCTCATCACCACACCCATAAACAGACTCCCTCACCCAAACTGTTAGAACATTTAGTTTTAACTTCATATATCTACTGAATCAACTATTCACACATCTTTGGACAGTCACACACCCCCCACCGAACCACACACACTTTCACACTCCCATACAAATACTCAGTTAACTAATCAATAACTAATATAGACTTTCACATAGCTAGTAACCAACTGTAGAATCAGTTTACACAACAACTGACAAAGTGATACAGATATTCACACAGTTTAGTCACTATCCACTATATTTAGTGAGACATTATAAATTGGTCAAGTAAACAGTCAATTACACTGCTACTAAATCCTCCATCCAAATATTTATTTATATATATCCACTCATTCTTCAATGCAAATTGCTATATATATAATGCATATTTAAATAACGAAGCAAACCACATTCACTGGATGATGTCATCAGTGATGTCATCAGTGATGTAATTTGAGATGTCATCAGTGATGTCACTGACCATGTCATGAATGATCTAATATGTGACATCATCAGCAGTGGATTGCGGGTGCGCGAAACATAGTTAGTACAACTAACTGTGTAGGAGCAATTTCAATGGTTTTGTATGAGTAAAATGTCCAGCTAACTATAACACCACTAAAACTTATAGTTTTTTGAGTAAATTTGAAAGGTTTTGTAAAAGCTAATTCCTAACTATATAACTCCTGAAACCTATGGTTTTTTCAGTGAAAATATATATATATCAAGATCAATATCATTCACTGTAATTAAGTGATTCAGGAATCAGTATAAACCTAGAGTCAATGCACATTGTAGAAATAGGATTGTGTGTATTATTAGACTCACTTAGAAATGGCCGCTCCATTTACTCAGTATGTAATGGTGTCTGTTTTCCCTTCACATGTGACAGGAAGTGAAGTGTGTACATAGGGTGCTGGGTAACACTCCACGCATTGACACTGACGAAGGACTTGTAGTCCGAAACGCGTCTGTTTGTTTAGTTGGAGAAGCCGAATAATAAAATTTGAGCATTATACCCCCGTGAGTGCGTGATCGTTTTCCTGGAGTGAGGGACGGTTGGAGCTGGAATATTGACGCGCTGGTACCGACGCGCAAAAAACGGCACCCGCCCGTGAGTGCCTCTGGATTTTTTTGGTACACCCCGGAGCTGTCAGTAAACGTGTACCGGGGCACCGCGATAACACAGCAGAAGGAGAGACGTGCTACACGTGTCGCAAGGAAGAGCGACGGACAAAAACGTGAGTCCCTTCATTGTATATACGTAAAGACTGTGAGCTGAGCAGGGCGAGGGGGGAAAGCTCATTTGAATGCGGTGAACTGTTCCGCATCGGCAAAAGAAGTTATCTCCAACTAATGTGTGACAAAACGGATCGCCGCGCAGCGGCGTTAGACATCTTTAAGAGAAAAGTACCTACTGCACAGGCAATGCCGGCGAGAGGAGGCGCAGGGGCAAAGTCTCAGGACGCCCTTATTATACTACTTAATAGGTTAGAACGAAGCTGTGAGAAGGAGATCAGAAAATGGTGGGAGGCTACCTCCCTCCAAAATTATATGGATGTGGATCGAGTTCCGAGGGGGCTTCGAATATATACCGTTCCGGCATATGAAAACCCAGACCCCATGCTATTGGAACAATGGGCTGAGTTGATGGCTGCATCCTGCAAAGCGATGTTAGCTCTATTAGTTAAGTTTGCATGGAGCGACCGAGTGAAAGCTCTGGAAGAAATTGCATCCTTGGAGAGAGACCTCTCAAAAGAGGAGGATCAAGCTAAGATCCAGCAATTGAGAGATGAAATGAAGAAGAGACTAATGAAATATGAACTCAAAATAAGATCAAGAAAACAGGAGAAGTTTGAAAGGGACGAACGCGATTACAGCCAAGGGAGAGTATTAACATTCTCTAAGAAATATGATGGTGTCAGAGCAGCTATGAAGGACAAAAGCAGGAAACAAACTGCCGAACCAACAGTGGGAGCAGCAACTTCAGAGTCTAGTGTCACTGATGAGGAACCCTCTGGAGATGAAAATCAAGGAACAACTAGCCAAGTGCGAAAGAACCCTTTTCACTTGGAGTTCAACTTAATCCAGAAGACGTGGCTGAGAGGGGGAAAGAGCAAACCCCCAGAGGACGACGACAAACAAGGAGGGGCGGATGGCAGAGGAAGAGGAAGAGGCAAAACTGCAAGTTACAATACCTGCAAGAAGGGCAACAGGTGGTAGATTGTGATGACAATCTAACAATAATAAATCTCACCGATCATGACCTATCGAATGTTGAGAAAGACACTTTGCAATTGGGCCTCACCTTTTGCCCCAGTGACAGACTTGAATTAACGCAAACAAGAATCGACTTGTTCAAACTAATAAGAAAAATGAAGTTACATAAGTTCCACAAGATGAAACCCAGTGCTGTGGAGTTACAACATAAATCTAAGAAGAAAAAGAAAATTGCTGCACAACCTACTGACACCTTAACTTGGAGAGATCTACGCTCCGTCCAAGTACTAGAAGACCTAAGAGAGGAACAAACACAAACAGTGGGAAAAGAAACCGGAATCGAGCAAGAATCACCTCAAACTAATTTCCGAGCTGTTTCACAGTTTAACCCACAAATGCCCTTTGATGTGATAGACACTTTCTCAGAGGCAGTCATACAGGATCTAGTACATTATAGAATGGATAACAACAAAAATTGGAGTGTGAAAAAGAAACATAACCTGACTACGGAACAGCAATCCGCCTTGGAGAACATCCAGAAGAATGAGAGAATGATATTGAAGCCATCCGACAAAGGAGGAAATATCGTTATGTTACCGAGAGAACAGTACTGCAAGGAATCCCTCCGCCAATTGCATAATCAGGAAAATTATATCGTCACTGATGAGAGGGAGTATGAGCGCAGTAAAAAGGCATACCATGATCTTCTGACTAAATGGCGGAATAAGTCCATGTTGGACATGGATGAGTTTCTGTTCCTGCGGAATCCTGAACCCATTACTCCCACGTTCTATCAGCTCCCAAAAGTACACAAAGACATAATCAACTCTCCGGGACGACCGATCATATCATCTAAAGGTGGATTGACGGAGAACTTATCAATATACATCGACCACTTTCTAATAGAATTTGTGGGAAATTTAAATTCGTATGTGAGAGATACGAAGCATTTCATAGAACAGATTGAACTCATCACTTGGGACAAATCTTTTCTGCTCATTACCCTAGACATCACGAGCCTATACACCTGCATAAGGCATGATTTGGGGGTGAAGGCCGTCAAATATTTCCTCGATATGAGACCTGGGAAATATAGGGAGCATGGTGTCATGTTAACAGAGATGCTGGAATTCTGTTTGCAAAATAATATTTTTTTATTTCAGGATACCCTGTTTAAACAAATCTCGGGGACGGCTATGGGAACCTGCTTCGCCCCCAGCTATGCGAATTTATTCGTGGGCTGGTGGGAGGAGCAGGTGGCCCTTGCCGGTGAAAACAGCAAATGGGCAGATAACATTGTGATGTGGTGTCGTTACATTGACGACCTGTTTGTGGTGTGGAGGGGCTCCTCCACAGAAGCAAACAATTTTATCAGGGATCTGAATAACAATGATCTGCATTTGATATTCACTGCCGATGTTAGTAGTGAGGAAGTCCACTACCTAGATCTTAAAGTATTTGTAGAGGAAGAAAAGTTGCAAACTGCCCTCTACAGAAAAACCACGGCAGGGAACAGTATCCTGCACGCTAAGAGTAGTCACCCACCTAGCCTAGTGAAAAGTATCCCTTATGGTGAACTGCTAAGGCTGAGACGTAATTGTTCCTGTGAAGAGGATTTTACAATAGCAGCAAATGAGTGCATGCGGAGGTTTCGCATAAGGGGGTATGATCCAGAATTATTAGATTTAACTTTAAGTAAAGTATCTAGGATCCCCAGGCGACAGCTTCTAACATGCAACCCAAAGAGAAGGGAAGACAGTGAAAAGACCAACAAATTTAGAATGATTACCACATTCTCAGAGGGAGCGAATGCCCTTAGAGGCATGCTAACCAAAAGTTGGCACATACTGCGCACCGATCCAGTGATTGGGTGTGATGTGCCGGAGAGACCACTCATCACTTTTCGGAAATCACGTTCCATCAAGGACATGGTGGTACAGAGCCATCTAACACCCATGAAAACCACCGGACAAGGCACATTGAGAGATATGGCTGGATTTTTTCCGTGCGGGAAATGCCGCGCATGTGAAAACAGCCGGAGGATACTATCTTATTCTGTCCCAGGCCTGAGACAACCAAAGAAGATTAAGCATTTTATCACCTGCACAACACCATATGCGGTGTACTGCCTTTTGTGTCCATGTGGGTACAAATATATAGGGAGTACTATTAACGGGGTAAAAATGCGTATCTTAGAACATCAACGGGCCATTATGAACAAGGACATAACGTACCCTGTGGCAAGGCATTTCGCCCAATCACACCAGAGCAACCGTGACCTTCTCCAATATTTTGGGATAGACCATGTCCCTCTTGACCCTAGAGGAGGGGATAGACTTACACGTCTACGCCGACTAGAATCACGTTATATAATTGACATGCAGACGAAACAACCTGGGCATTTGAATATTGGAGAGGAACTGGGTGTCCATTTGGGGAAATAATTATAGATCTGAAAGTAGTTTCCCCTCTGAACAGAGCTTGTTTATGCAATTATGCAGGAGTCCCTGAATGAACTGTGAACTTTGGAACCTGCAGTTATCATTGCATGTGCATACTTGCTCTATGTTGTTCTTTTGATACATGTGTGTATATGTATTTATATATTTTTCCACCTGGCACAAGTATCTTTTCAGTCATAGTTAGATTATATCTACCTGCTGTGTAATTTCTTCATTGCTCTCTTTGTGTTTACTTTACATAGAGATTTTTCTTCGTTGCTCTCCTTCTTTCTTTTCTATTCTCATTCGTCTTATTTCCCCCCCCCCCCACCCCACCATTGACTTACCTTCTTCCCTTTTACATTTCCTTTCTGTTCCTCCTCCAACTTTACAGTAGAATGTTGGCCACTTGCAGAGGCTTATGCATTACAGTTGCATTTAGCTAAATGATGTAGCATAATGTAAATAGATGATCCAGGTCGATTATCTTAGCCTATCCAATATCGAATATAATTCAATATGAATGATATGGAATGACATGCAGTGGTGATTTTGAGGAATGAACATGTATATATTGTATATAATGGATTTTGTTTTGATTATGACCTTGCTGGTTTGCCATAGTCGGTGACATGCCGATACACGGCGAGATTTTGTTGCTTTTTAACCGACTTGGGTTCGCATTGAATGAAATGCAAATAATGATGACTTACATTCAACCCCTGGTGCAATGGGATTATGACCATCAATTTGACATGGCATTGTGAAATTGTTGTAAATACTTTGTAAATGGGACAGTCAAGATTCCGTAATTTGCCGATCCACGGCAAGATCAATATCATTCACTGTAATTAAGTGATTCAGGAATCAGTATAAACCTAGAGTCAATGCACATTGTAGAAATAGGATTGTGTGTATTATTAGACTCACTTAGAAATGGCCGCTCCATTTACTCAGTATGTAATGGTGTCTGTTTTCCCTTCACATGTGACAGGAAGTGAAGTGTGTACATAGGGTGCTGGGTAACACTCCACGCATTGACACTGACGAAGGACTTGTAGTCCGAAACGCGTCTGTTTGTTTAGTTGGAGAAGCCGAATAATAAAATTTGAGCATTATACCCCCGTGAGTGCGTGATCGTTTTCCTGGAGTGAGGGACGGTTGGAGCTGGAATATATATATATATATATATTTTTATTTTTTTATTTTTTTTTAAGGGTGAGAGGGTTGCAATAAACATCTTGAAATCGGAGACCTGTGTGCTAGCTTGTTTTCAGCCCTACTGGAGTGAAAAGGTGTTCGAATATATATATATATATATATTACCTACTGGCGGTCGCCAGTAGGTATATATAGTTAAGATTTTTTCTCTATGGGATTTTTGAAAATTCTATGTCTAATAACTTTGGCGTTTGTGGACGGAATTGGCTGAAATTTTCAGGAAAATTGAACATTTTGTTTCTGAGCAGCCACTGAAAATTTGGGGGGGTTTGTCAAGGGGGGGCTGAGAAAAAAGGGGGGTCCCAAAACGTGTTTTTCCCATGTTAATTTCCATAGGGCGGTTGGCCTCACTTTTAGCCCGAACGGCTGAATGGATTTCCACGAAACTTGGCAAAATTGTAGATATTGTTTGCCCGATGTGCCTTTGCTAGGTCTCAAGATATATGCTCCTGTGAATTTTGAGTAAATTAGGTTAAAAAAGATATATATCTAGAGCCGCGCCCCGGTGCGCGTACCGGGGAGCGCTCCGGGCGCGCCACGCGACTTGCGCACGGCAAGCTGATTGGTTCTCGGGTGTCTGTAAACATTCGAAACAGTCCGCAGCGGCCGCCATCTTGTGTCTCGGTAGGATTGAGACACAAGAGGTGGCAAAAATCAAAGGGGGAAATGAGCAAAAGGGGGCAGGGTACACCCCCCTGACCCCCTAGTTTTGATGTGGGGGCCATAAAAGGGTCCCGCGGGTAAAAAACAAAATTTCAAAAAAATTCGATTTTCGCGGGGGGAGCGCCAGGTACGCGCACCGGGGAGCGTACGGGGGAGCGTACCATGGAGATAAAAAATGACACTTTTAAAAAAAAAAAAATTGCATTTTTTTATAAATTGGAGGTAGTTCTGAAAATAACTTTTTTTTGTTTTTGTTGTTTTATATTTTTTTAGACTTTTTAAAACGATTTTATATTTTTTTGGGATTTTTGTCAGGGGAAAAACAAAAACAGGGATTCCAAAACTGCTCAACAGGAGCAAAACAATTTGAAAATTTAGGGACTGGCAGGGCAGCGGTGTTGCTGTTTCTTTATGGCAATGAGTTCAACACTCTGCTCCCCATAGCAGAGCAGTTCGTCACACTCCGTGCACAGAAATTTGATGCCTGCAAACACCGGCTGAATGTTAGGGACCATTCTTCCACGGGGTGGTCCCGAAGGTGTTGCTCCACCAGTGGAGGTGCTGCCGCCATCTGTGGGTAAATTCCGTGCCAGCTCTCTGACACTCTCCCTGGCAAAGTTGTTAGGGTGTATTCTTTTCACATGCCTGATTAAATTAGCATTTCCAAAACTATATTTTTTCAGAGGATTGCCTCTGGATAAACTACTACCACAAATTTTGCAGGTTACTTTTGGAGCGTTGACTTTTTTTTGTCCTTCAGGGATGTCATAACATTTCCAGATGAAATGGGTTTTTTTCTTCTGCTGAGGAGGGTCCTCATCTAAAAATCCGTCTGACTCACTGCTGGATGACTCTCTTGCAGCCATTGCTGTAGATCAGAAAAGTAGGAGATGAACAAAGTACACAGAACAGCTCTTGCTCTCTCCAAGTACAAAGCAATAGTGAGAGAAATGGGTGGGTTTCACACAATTTGGAAAAAAAAAAGCTCTGAACCAATGAAAAGTGTTATTTTAAAGTCACATGGTTTTACGCGCTTACGCTACGCGCCCCGGGGCGCGTCCCGGGGCGTGTTTCGTAAGCGCATCAGGGCGTTTACGTTGCGCGATCGTATGCGCTTCCGGGTGCGCTTACGCGGTGCGTCGTAAGACGCATCTCGCGGCTACGCGATACGTGTCTTATGACGCAAGGCGTGGCGGCTACGCAATACGTCACGATGTTGTTTTCGTTCGCGGCAATAGCGCTATCGGGACGCTCATCAGTACGCGCCCCGGGGCACGCCGCAAGATTGCGCTTAACCGTGCGTTCACCGGTCCGCGCCCCGGGAGCGCACCAAAAAGAATAAAAAAAAAAAAAGACGTAATTATACAATATAAAATTCGATTTAAAATGTATTATTTTTTAAAACTATAAAGATTTGCTATTAAAAAACCTATGAAATTCACTGAAAAAACCATAGGTTATAGACCATATATAGTTAGGAATTAGCATTTACAAAACCTTGAAAATTCACTGAAAAAACCATAGGTTATAGACCATATATAGTTAGGAATTAGCATTTACAAAACCTTATTTTACTCACACAAAACCATTGAAATTCCATATATAGTTAGTTGCACTAACTATATATCGCGCACCCGCAATCCACTGCTGATGATGTCACATATTACATCATTCATGACATGGTCAGTGACATCACTGATGACATCACTGATGACATCTCAAATGACATCACTGATGACATCACTGATGACATCTCATTTGACCTTACTGATCACATCACTGATGACATCATTCATGTGATGATACGATGAACCTCTTCAGACTCTAATATAACCTTAGATACACTCAGTGTAAACAGACACTCACAGACTGTCACTCATCCATGTAGTTACTCACACACCTAGTCAGTCTTGCAAAGAATCAATCACACCTCCATTTCCTCAACTATATAGTTATACACACCTTACTTATTGGAACATATAATAACACATATTTACTCTGTTATACAATCCCTGATACAAGTTCACAATAATCCATACAGCCACTCACACATTCACTGGCTCTTATGCACAGTTATTTATATATGTCAACTATCACATGTACTGTGTTTTACATATGTACTTACTTTGACATGTAGCACTGAGATATCCATTCACTCACCAATACACTCATGCACACAGTCAACCGCCCATACAGCTGTTTCCACATGCACTTTTGAACCCATACATCTAGTGAATCAACTGCTCACACATCTATGCACAGAGTCATACACCTCCCAGACACCCACACACACACTCAGTCTCCCATACAAATACTTGGGCAACTAATCAATAACCCATATAGTTAGTCATATAGCTAATGATCAACACATGCATCAGATTACAAAACAACAGACACAATGATGCGCAATTTAAAACAGTTTAGTCACTAACCCATGCACTCAGTGAGACACATTTAATCACTCACTTATACAGTCAGTCATGCACCTACTAAATCCTTCATCCAGACACTTATACATCCACTCATTCTTCAATATGTAAGACATATTTTAACTTTACAGAAACATACAGTCACTGGATGTTGTCATCAGTGATGTCAGGATGTTGTCATCAGTGATGTCATCAGTGATGTCATTTGAGATGTCATCAGTGATGTCATCAGTGATGTCACTGACCATGTCATGAATGATGTAATATGTGACATCATCAGCAGTGGATTGCGGGTGCGCGATATATAGTTAGTGCAACTAACTATATATGGAATTTCAATGGTTTTGTGTGAGTAAAATAAGGTTTTGTAAATGCTAATTCCTAACTATATATGGTCTATAACCTATGGTTTTTTCAGTGAATATATATATATATATATATATACATATTTATATATATCCTCAAGTTACATAGATGTGGAGTTGAGAAGTTAAGAATAGTAATTCTATGCCTCCCTCTGGGAATTTATCTTTCAATATTTTTCCCTCAATCTTTTGTCTACCAAATTAGTCTGTCACAATATTCTTGTTCTCGATATTCTAGAGTGCAATCTTCGGGACATAGTTGTGTATGCTTTGCTATTCAGAATTAGGTGGAGTAAGATTCTGGGCACAGCTAGGCTTTCCACAATATGGAACGTGGGGAACTAGGGAAGGGTCGTGTTGTTGGCATAAGTAATCTCACAAAAACAAGAGGCCCGTTCTTAGCTCGTAGCTCCTCTGTGCAGAAGATAAGAGCTTCTGGCCTTTTTGGCTAATTTACGGAGGAGCAGATCAGCAAGCAATTTATTATCAGTTTTAGTTCTTAACTGCCATGCCCTGGCGTTTGAGATGATTCTTCAAAGTATGCACCTTCTTTACTTTCTGAAGGATCTTGCACCGTTAAGGCAGTTTAATTTTCAACACCTTCAGGAAAGAGGCCAGAAATAGGAAGATTTCAGTTAGTTTGAAGCGAGTGATTAACTTGAAGAATTTTCAGTTTTACACTTACATCCATTTTTAAATACAGCAGACTTCAAAACAGCTAAGTTAATTCTAAAATCGTGACTTTTGGTTGGTTTCCTAAGACTGATTTCAATATTACAATAGAGAAAGCTGATTTCAGAGGTAGTTTAACACTTTAAATTATGGAATGCGTACAGTGGATGAGTCCAAGGCTTGTCAAAGGCAAGCCGATCTACACCCGTCCGCGCCTGGATGACGCCATGGGCGAGAACCCATGTCTTTTTAACCCAGAATCTATACGTTGTACTGGGCAAGAGGATCACTCATGTAGCCCAATTCCTTCAGCACGAAGTGCTCAGTCCAAGGATCCTGCTATAAATGAGGTACATTGGGCTGACACTGACCTGGGAGGTCTTCGTTTGGGCTCTCCGTCTACCACAGCCCCACCACAGCCCCAGCGCTGCATTGCTGCAACACCCAACACCCACCAGGCTCTCCACTTCTCTGCTGCCTGCGAGGCGGCAGACCGGGGACTACATCCCCCAGCACCGCTTGCCCCTAGGAAGGTGTGCATCCTGTCCCGCCCCCAGAGGTGCGCTTAAGGTCAGCACGAGCCCCGGGGTAGCGGGGGACTTGGGCTGACACTGACCTGGGAGGTCTTCGTTTGGGCTCTCCGTCTACCACAGCCCCACCACAGCCCCAGCGCTGCATTGCTGCAACACCCAACACCCACCAGGCTCTCCACTTCTCTGCTGCCTGCGAGGTGGCAGACCAGGGACTACATCCCCCAGCACCGCTTGCGCCTAGGAAGGCGTGCATCCTGTCCCGCCCCCGGAGGTGCGCTTAAGGTCAGCGCGAGCCCCGGGGGAGCGGGGGACTTGGGCTGACACTGACCTGGGAGGTCTTCGTTTGGGCTCTCCGTCTACCACAGCCCCACCACAGCCCCAGCGCTGCATTGCTGCAACACCCAACACCCACCAGGCTCTCCACTTCTCTGCTGCCTGCGAGGCGGCAGACCGGGGACTACATCCCCCAGCACCGCTTGCGCCTAGGAAGGCGTGCATCCTGTCCCGCCCCCGGAGGTGCGCTTAAGGTCAGCGCGAGCCCCGGGGGAGCGGGGGACTTGGGCTGACACTGACCTGGGAGGTCTTTGTTTGGGCTCTCCGTCTACCACAGCCCCACCACAGCCCCAGCGCTGCATTGCTGCAACACCCAACACCCACCAGGCTCTCCACTTCTCTGCTGCCTGCGAGGCGGCAGACCGGGGACTACATCCCCCAGCACCGCTTGCGCCTAGGAAGGCGTGCATCCTGTCCCGCCCCCGGAGGTGCGCTTAAGGTCAGCGCGAGCCCCGGGGGAGCGGGAGACTTGGGCTGACACTGACCTGGGAGGTCTTCGTTTGGGCTCTCCGTCTACCGCAGCCCCACCACAGCCCCAGCGCTGCATTGCTGCAACACCCAACACCCACCAGGCTCTCCACTTCTCTGCTGCCTGCGGGGCGGCAGACCGGGGACTACATCCCCCAGCACCGCTTGCGCCTAGGAAGGCGTGCATCCTGTCCCGCCCCCGGAGGTGCACTTAAGGTCAGCGCGAGCACCGGGGGAGCGGGGGACTTGGGCTGACACTGACCTGGGAGGTCTTCGTTTGGGCTCTCCGTCTACCACAGCCCCACCACAGCCCCAGCGCTGCATTGCTGCAACACCCAACACCCACCAGGCTCTCCACTTCTCTGCTGCCTGCGAGGCGGCAGACCGGGGACTACATCCCCCAGCACCGCTTGCGCCTAGGATGGCGTGCATCCTGTCCCGCCCCCGGAGGTGCGCTTAAGGTCAGCGCGAGCCCCCGCGTCGTGGTATCGCATGCGGGTCGGCGCCCGGGGCTAAGCCCGGGCAAAGGGCGGGCCCTCTGTGGCCCTCAGAGGCCAGAGGAGGACGGGACGGGCCACCCCACTTGATCTCATCACAGAAGGAGGTATTGTGCTGCAATTTATATTGACCTTTTTGGCGCATTTACTATCATAAACACCATGTCCATTTGGGAAGAGCTCAACGCCCTGTGTGGCACAAAGTACGTTCCTGATGCCACTACCTCCCCTACTGTGGGCATGTTTTGTGATAAGTCTAATGGCTCCCCACGGGTCCTTGCTCCTTCCGTAAATAAAGACTACAACCAAGTAAATGCTGCGCCCCTGGGTTCCAACATTAGAGGGAAGCACGACAGCGAAATTGACAATGGGAACAATGCAAGTACACAAAATCTGTGCACCAGCCCAATATTATCTCCCGCTAACCCAACAGCATTAATGGAGGTCCCGGCCGCGGACAAATTAGAGGACCCTCTTTTGTCTCCCAAATTGACTTTATTGGCTCAAATTGAGCAACTGCTGTTAGCTGTCATCTCTCCCTTGGTCACAAAAATCAACGATTTAGGGGAAAGGCTGATTAACATTGAGACAGTAATCAGAAAGTATCCTCTTTCATCTAATAAAATGGTCACATCAGTCTGCCCCAACCCTACCATCGCCCCTGAAAAGTATAAGTCTGGTAACGGTGTCACTCAAATACAGCCTCCCTGTACACCTACTCCAACAGGCCCCAAAGCAATCTTAAAACCTGCATCAAAAACTCATACAGTGGCCAGATCCACTTTGGTAAGAATGCCACGTATCAACCTGCCCCCTGAGGCCGCCCCGTATGTGTCTGTCCTTTCTGGGGTCCCTGCTCTCACTCAGGGAACACGCGAATCTCAGCAGGACCTGCTAAATAAGGCCATTTTCTGGCTACAAAACAATAGACCTTTGCCACCTGAGTTAGATGGTGGTATCTTGAGTGTCAGGAGGGTGGGATGGTTAGGCACGTTGCCCAAAGACATCGCTGGGGACCTGGTACTAATCAAATTCAAAAACAGGAATGTTGTCCCCTTTTTACGATTTTGCCCCCCCAAAGAAAGACATGGCACCATTCGTATTTGGGATCTGTACGATTTCTACCCGAGCTCCCCACATATTACATAGAACCAACTTTTTAGCCTTTAATGGTTATTGAACTTTTGACCAAAAATTTTATTTTTTTAAGACTTCACTATTAAGTGGCCACCCATAAGCTTGAGTTAAACTGATAGGGTAGGCTGTAACTGATAAGTATATTATGTTATCGTTGTTTTATTGATAACGAAACCCCTACATATTGATTAGCTGATTCGTTACATTTATTTAATCTTGTTTTAATAATCCGGTAATGATCTTTTATTGTGCCTATGAAATGAAATGTTTACAGTTTTTATTTATGTATTGTTGATGCTTTTATGATTTTTAAACTAAAATCGAATAAAGCTTATCTGATCTGATCCGAGGTACATTGTAATTATTTAAATTTTTGATAAATAATCTGCCTTTAAATCTAGGTGAGGTAAGCCAGTCACAATTGCCACATACAGTCGTTAAACTTTTTTTATCAATTGCAGGTCCTCGGTAAAACACAACTTGATATTTTTAGGTCGAGCCTATGGAGGCAGCGCGCATGCGCTTCACGAGGCATGCAGTATTCACTCTGGAGTGGAATCTCTGTGGTAAGCTCCACCCTCTCTCTGCCCATCTTTTTCATTGGCTTAGTTCATAAATGCTGCCTTCCGATTGGTTCTAGGCTTGTTAGTCCCTCCTTATTACAGGCATGTCATCATTTGTATCCTTCCATGGCTACTGGTCCCTTTACTTCGAGTGTTGCACAGTATATTTTTTATACTGTGAACACTATTTTCTTCCCGTGCATCCACCTCCCGTAGTCCATGCCTTCTCAACCCCCTGCCCCTGAGCACCCTCCTGCACTCCCACTTGCAATGCAATAGGTATTGCGTAAATGCGAGTCCTATTGCATTGCAAATGCCTGTTTTTAAAGTAGTTTGTGCTTGTTTTTTTACATCGTCCAGCAGCACTGAGGAGGAGTAGAGAGCTGGCACAGGATGGTAGAGTGTTTGTACAGAAGCATGCGCAGTCAGACGTCGGCTCACGGGTTTGCAATTGCTTGTTTTTAAAGTAGTGGGTGCTTGTTTTTTTACAACGTCCGGCAGCACTGAGGAGGAATAGAGAGATGGCACAGGATAGTAGAGTGTCTTTGCAGAAGCATGCGCAGTCAAATGTCGGCTCAAGGGTTGAGACTGGCATTGCATTAATCATTGGCAAAGCCCGCAGCACCCCCTAGGTTTAGGCCTGCCATCCCTAGAGCTCTGTGGCCGGGGTCTTGGCTGGTTAAGAAGGAGATACCCTCAACACTGGGAGAATATGAGCAGGACCTCACCGGGTCAGGATAGCTGCAGCGCACTGAAGTGTCTGGGCTTCAGGTGAACAGCGGATGGGGCCCAGTCGTCGCTCCCGGCGATGGAAGCAATGGAGAGGAGGGGTCCGTGAGCTGTCACTATAAGAGGTTGACTAAG
The DNA here is from genome assembly GCF_964261635.1 of Lissotriton helveticus. Taxonomy (NCBI): domain Eukaryota; kingdom Metazoa; phylum Chordata; class Amphibia; order Caudata; family Salamandridae; genus Lissotriton; species Lissotriton helveticus. The sequence continues at coordinate 1,272,194,596 of NC_136059.1, read as the reverse complement.
CAAAGGCAGTAGTTTTCACAGGCAGGCTGCTCTTTATTTACCTTGTCTGCAACAGATTCTCTCAGCAGTTGTAGCACAGGGTCACTTGAAAAGAATAACTGAATACAGCGGTTTTTGCATTAGCTTTTTATATGATAGAAGGCCAGGTCTCTCACTTTTTCCAGTTTTTCTTATATATTAAGAAACAAACAATATCTTATGAGGTACATTGTCAGGCGCTTTGTCACAAATCAATCACATACTTGCAATATGTAGATCAGAGTACGAGACATTACAGCTGGAGGTGTGTACAAAATAACAAAAACAGTGTCATCAAAACTCTTGAACTGGTCAATCAAAATCTCCACATTTTACTTGTTATTAATTCTGGCCTTTTTCCTACAACTTGTCTATTTTATCAAATGAAACAATAATACACAATCAAGATAATCTAAGGAGGCTTTAGATAATATAAATCACATGCCTAATAATATACCCCATCATCCTATCCCCTCTGGTATTATGCCATTTTCAACCTGTGAAGTGGACTCATGACATCTCCCCTCAATATATGCCCTATATGGGCCCCATATATCTTTAGGGCGTGAGAAACTTGGCACTAGGGAAGCGTATATTTCGCAGTTTATATTACAATATGCCAGGCTATGCAGGCAAGCCTGTAAAGTAGGAGCATTTCGCTTACCCCATGGCAGCGCTATTTCCTGCTTAGCTAACAATAGCCCAAGTGCAGCAAATCTCCTGATCTTTTTGGGAAAGTTGACCATGTATCCCATGAGAGTGATTTCTGGCCTGGGAAGAAGTGTCAGTTGTAAAGTTGGTGTGGACAATGATGTGCACAACGCTGGTTTAGGGTATGTTTAGTATTTATTCATTAATTGCATATATGACTGAGGAGCGCCGGCCGGCGCTTCCGATCGCTACTTCGTCTCCGCGCGCACTGGGGATGCGCGTGCAGCTTTCCAACATGGCCGACGCACGTCACGTCTACGTGACGTGCATAAACTAGAATGCGCCCGCTACATATCTCCCCCTTTTTATCAACTTTAATAAGTCACTTACAGTTCATCATCCAATTCAAAATCTCGATATCTGGAAGGTCTTACCACCTGCCTTCCACTCCTTGTGACCCTGACTGGGTTCTCCATTGTCTCTTGACTCTGCAACTCATGGCTTGCTGTTCCTTCATTCAGAGTTCCTTCTTCATGCGTGCTTCTCTCCAACCTGTCCCATTCCATTCCTTGACTTCCGTTTTCTCCTTCCTCTTCACTTTCCGTTCCAGCTCTCACTCCTCCTTGCTGCTCAGCGGCCTCTTGGCTCCTCTCCACCTCTGAACCTTCTTTGTCTTCCCAATCGGTGCCCTGTTGCTCCCAGCCCAAAACCTTATTGCACCTGGCCATGCGGTCTTGGGACCACACGTTCCCATCACTTAATAGGGCTGCCCGATCATACACTTCTACAACTTGCAACGGCTTGCTGTACTTGCTGTCTCCCTTCTTCTGTAGGGTGGCCAATCTTACTCTTACCCACTCTCCTTGCTCCAGGCCTGTACCTTTGACATTCCTTCGTTTGTTGTAGTGGTTGCTGTAAATTGTCTGTGCTTTTTCCAGGTTGGCCCGCACCACTGCAGGGGACCATTCACTGGTGATGAGCTTTTCCTTCAAAATTCTGTTGTCGTGGGTAAAAGGTTCACGTCCTCTCAATATTTGGAATGGACTATACCCCGTGCCAGTGGGGGTTATCCTGTAGGCCCATACCATGTTCTCTAGCGCCTTCTCCCAGTTCTGTTCACTTGATATGGCTGCTTGTATGGCTCCCATCACTACCCTGTTAAATCTCTCCACTAAACCGTTACCGGCCGGATGGTAGATTGCAGTGTGTTTGACAGTAACGCCATTTCTTTGCATGAACTTGATCCACTTTTCTGACGTGAACTGGGGTCCATTGTCACTCAAGATCGATTTCGGTATTCCTTCCCTCGTGAAAGTCTCTGACAGAAACTTAAGGATGTTCTCCGTGTCCATGGACTCATCTACTCTCAACTCTGGCCACTTTGAATATCGATCCATGAGCACACACACGTATTTCTGTGTGCCTTGGTCATCTAGGACCGGTCCCAAAATGTCTATGGATAGTTCTTCCCACGGATTTGAAGGGGGATCAAACTTTCCTATCGCTGGTCTCAACGGTTTTAATGTCTTGTCCGCCCGTTGACATTGTGGACACTCCCTGACATGCCTTTCAGCCCTTATGTCCATGCCTGGCCACCAGTAATTTTGTTTTGCACGTACCTTGAGTTTCCCTATGCCCAGGTGTCCCTCATGTAGCAAGTCCATAAGTTTCGAGGTGAGGTTCCTTGGGGGAATCACCTTATCTCCCCTGTATAGGAAGATCCCTTTGTCTCCTATCGACAGTTCTTCCCGCACTTCGAAGTACGGCTTGAGGCTTGCCCTCACGTTTCTTTTGTCCGGCCATCCATGTACGATGTGCCCCTTCACTTCCTTTATGTCGGTGTCCTCTTCATATGACTCTGTCCATTCTTGTAGACTGATTATTTTCTCTTGGTCCTCTATTAGAGCTACCAAATCCCCACTGCCGACAGGGTCTTCCTCTCCTGGCTCCATGGCAGCTGCCCTGCTCAGATAATCCGCTACTCGGTTCCGGCTCCCGGGAATGTACTCAACGTCGTACCTGAACTCGAGCAACTTTAGAGACATCTTGGATATCCGGGGAGTGGCACTGGCATGTCCACTTGACGTTAGCACCTTCACCAACGGTTTGTGGTCTGTTCTGAGTAGGAAGCGTGTTCCCCACAGAAATTGCCGGAATCTCGCCATGGCCCATACGACCGCCAGCATTTCTTTCTCAATCACGCTGTATTTGCTCTCCGTATCTGTCAATGCTCTGGATGCAAAACTGATGGTCTCCATTTCCCCTCTTCCTCTGTCTTGCATGAGTACAGCGCCCAGGCCCTTGTCGCTGGCATCTGTCGTCAGTACGGTGGTGCCTTGTGGGTCGTAACCTTTGAGGGGAACCGCTCCTGTAACATCCTTTTTGATAGATTCGAACTCTGCTTGGGCTTCTGGTGTCCACTGGAACACTGTGCTGTCCCTGGTCAACAGCCTCAAGTTGTGGGTCTTGGAAGCGAAGTGTACCACAAACTTGCTGTAGTACTCCGCCATCCCCAGGAACGACCTGACCTCTTCCTTGTTCCTGGGCGGCGGTGCTTCAGCGATGGCTTTGACGTTATCCGATTTGGGGGTAACACCCTGTCGTCCGATCTCGTGACCTAGGTACGTTACCGACTGCAGTCCCAACCGACACTTCGACCACTCCGCCGTAAGGCCTTTGTTCTCTAGTGTTTTCAACACTTTTCCCAGTTTCTGATCGTGATCCTGCTGGTCTCGCCCCATGACCAAAATGTCATCCTGGAAATACTGGACGTCCTTACAGTCTCTGAAAAGTTGGTACATCATTTTCTGGAAGACAGCGGCTGCTGATGCCAGCCCAAAAGGCATCCGACAAAATTGGTAACATCCAAACGGGGTGATGAAGGATGTGAGCCGTTTGCTGTCCGGGTGAAGTGCAATTTGGTGATAGGCCGAGGTCAAGTCGATAGTGGAGTACCACTGCACCCCCCTGGTCTTGGTCAACATTTCCTCGATTCTAGGGAGGGGAAATTTCTCCACAACAATATTCTTATTCAGTTCTCTCAGATCCACGCAGAGCCGGACCTTCCCATTTGGCTTCATTACGACCACCAAAGGCGCCAACCATTCTGCACAGGTTATCGGCTCTATTATTCCCTTCTTTTCCAGCTCCTGGAGTTCATTTTGGACTGCTTCTCTCACAGCAATCGGCACATTCCTCACTTTGTGGGCTACCGGAATGGCCCCTTCCTTGAGTACAATCCTGTGTTGGAAGTTTTCCATCCGTCCCACCGTGCCTCCAAACACTTTTGGGTAGTTCTCCTTCCACTTGTTCAGGTCCGGCCATTCCTCTTGCTCGGTGAGTAATATTTGCTCCTTTCCTCCTGGATCCAGTTTTATTCCTAGGTCGCCCTGGTCTAGCCATCCCAGGACCGAGGGTCCCTTTTCTGCAATGTACAGCTTGCACCATGCTGACCGGCCCCTGAATTCGAACAGTAGGCGGCGGAACCCCACCATGGGAATGCGGTCGCCATTGTAAGTGACCGGCCGGATGTCTAGCTTTTCCAACTCCGGTCCCAACTTGGGTCTGAACATTTCTTCCCACACTGCCTGTTGGATGATGGTAAAGGGGGATCCTGTGTCCGCCACCACAGTGATGGTGATGCCTCCCATAGCCATGTCCAGGATGGGTTTTGTGGATTTCCTCCCTTCTATGCTCATTACCTGGTCGTATATGCACAGGACGGTGACCACCTCTTCCTCTGCTACCTCCTCCAGATCTTCTTCACCTTGATCGACACATTTCACTGTTTCCTTGGGATGTTTCCTCCTACACACCTTCTCATAGTGGCCCAAGATACCGCAGTGTAGGCACTTGGCTCGGAATGCGGGACATCTTCTGTCACGTGCGTCGTGGGACCAGCTGCCACATCTGTAGCACGATTTCTTGCCGTCATTCCCTGTTTGCTTCCCTTGCCATCTGCTGGTTCCTTTGGCTGCTGGGTCCTTGCCTCTTTGGTCCTTACGGTGGTCTCCCTCTTGTATCCTGTTCACCATTGTTGGGGTGGCCACATCTTTCTTGGTCGCTGCAGCACACCTCCTAGCGAGCTCCGCCCTTTTTACGATGACCATTACTTCTTTGAGCGTGGTGTCGCCGCTCGCCCACAACTTGTCTTGGACGTTTGTGCTCGTCGTGTGCATCACAATGTGGTCCTTTATGAATTCATCCTCCCACAGTGCATATTTACACGGGGCCGCCAGTCTCCTCAAGGCCCCTACATATTCCTCTATGGTTTCTCCAGCCCGTTGTTTCCTTTGCTGGAAGTTGAACCTATCCACTGACACACAGATGGTGGGACGGTACCGTTCATCCAGATCTTCCACTGCATGGGCATAGACATCCTTATCCGTGTCCTCTCTCTTCTTGGGCACCAGACTCTTGTAAACCCTGAGACCCTCCGGTCCCAGGTTCAGCAAAAGGATCCGTTTCTTTCTTTGGGGGGTGAATGTTTCCTCATTTTCGTCCTCCAGGACCCCAATGAAATTATCGATATATTCCTTCCAATCCTCCCACTTCATCAGGGGGTCACCAGGTTTCGGTAGGAATTGCACTGGTGCAATTGCATAGCCTGCCGGTGTGCTCATCCTCACCTCCCTGATCTCTGTCACTTTGACGTCCTTGCTGGTGGGGCTCCCTGGGGCGCTGTCCTTCGCTTCTGTATTGGCGTCCTCTTGGGGACTCCTAGTGCTGGTCCCCACTTCCTCCCCTTTGGTAGCCAGCGCTGTTCCTACCTTCCGCGGTGTCGTGGGAAGGTCTGCACGGTGGTTTATCTACTGCGGGGTGCGGTGTTGCCTCTCCGGCCACTACGCCGCCCCTCCGGTGGTTGTGGCACTGCCACGCTCCTCAATCTGTCGTTCCTTGGTGGGCTCAGCCGTGCCCCCTATGCCCTCCGCAATCTGGCCTTGTGGGGCTGCTCTGCGCTGTGTCCAGGTGATCAGGGAGTTGCCTGCCCTGCTGCTGCCCACGTGGTGGAGGGTTCGATTTATTTCCTGCTGAATTGGCCAGCTGGATCCTCCCGACCTCGTCGCCACTGTAAAGTTGGTGTGGACAATGATGTGCACAACGCTGGTTTAGGGTATGTTTAGTATTTATTCATTAATTGCATATATGACTGAGGAGCGCCGGCCGGCGCTTCCGATCGCTACTTCGTCTCCGCGCGCACTGGGGATGCGCGCGCAGCTTTCCAACATGGCCGACGCACGTCACGTCTACGTGACGTGCATAAACTAGAATGCGCCCGCTACATCAGTGAAGTCAGGTCTCTCACTTACTTGACAAAGTTCTATTGTCTCCAGAGCATTGCAAGGATCGTATTACTACCCTCTTCCGCCCCACGACCCGTAGGGTTTCCCAAAGCCCCACTTTTAGTGGGCATGAGTCCCATAGCGCCCTGTACCCTAATTCACTAGACACCAGGGTTCATGATCAGAGCATCTGGAACTTTGTAGTCACCCGGTGGGGGCGCGATGCCTCACACCTCCCCAATGAAACCTTTCATCTTCTCTGTTCTGATTAGTGAATACCCACTCGCTTACAGTGAGTCCCTTACCTACACACAGCAGAGCGAGTAGAACCACATAGTATCTCTTACACCCCTATGAAAGTCCTCCAATTGCTGCCAGTTCCATTAGTGCAGCCTTTTACCCTTCATAATCCCAGTGTACCTTGTTTTTCTACTTTGCGACCCTTGTTCTCACCAAAGCACTCACAATCTCTCCTAATTTCTACTCCATTCAGAGTCCAATACAATCTGACCCTACAGTATCAACTGGACATACAAATAACCTCTTCAAATCGTCCATGCCCCTGTAATCAGCAGTGGAATTCACTGTCACATTGACCACATTGCAGGCTCCGTTCAATCTTATATTTTTTTCTCCCCCCACAGCAGAATTGCACGTCAAACCCTGTTTCTTGCACCTAATAGTGTACCCTGAACCAGTGTCACCATAAACTAATGCTCCCTCTTTTAGACAACTAATGCCTCCTGCACCACACTCTCGCTTAGTGTGACCCCTGCCACTGTTGGCCACAATACAAGAACATACGCGACCACAGTATGCACCTACACTGGTTAGACCGAATTAAAATGCAAAGTACATGTGCATAGATTCTCTAGTGATCATTTAGTATCAAAAGGGCAATAAAATGGTTACATGGCATGCTGTTGTCAGTACCTGTATAATCTCAATTATTTCAGTGGACGAATAAATAACCTAAACATTAATTATCAATTATCTCGAGGAGCTGTGTTTAATTATTAGTAGGCAGTGCAGCAGTAAAGCTTCCATAAATATAAAAAAATACTTTGAAAGCTACTGTACATTGTTTCATATCTGTACGTTGGGTATTTTGGTCTCAGTTTCCTGCTTGTGCTTTTATGTTACAAAGCTTCTCCTTATTTCATGTATATGTATGCAATATCTGAACCAAAAAGTATGTGAAACAAAAGTATTCAAGAGTATTCAACCACTCTAATGTAATTGGCTGGTGCACGAGAACACCATTCGTCAAGAAGCATTCAGGCCCTCATCAGGAGTGGCTCTGTAATTTGTGTGATATTTATTGTGCTTTATAAGATCCGACTCCGCTGAGCAACAAATATCACCCAATTGCTAGTTTTTGGGTACTTAAAACAGCTGCCCCCTCCACTGCCTTGCCGCCACAAACGCAGTCCCATGCTACAGTGCACTGCTCTGCCTGTAATTGACCTGCCACAGCACCGTCTGCCCGGTCAGCCCGATCTGTGAGTGCCTGTCTCGGTACATCCATGGCAGGCCTCCTGTGAGTGACTTAATATCTATTCAGTACAGTAATCTGTTCTCCCACATAATTTGAAGACATTGGCAAAACCAATAGCTCTGGCTAAGCACTTAGGAGGTCACAAAGGCAAGACCTAATGGCTATTCCAATACTTGTTAACTTTATTAGCGATAATGTACGGGATGCTTTGTTGTTAGCAGAAACTTAGTTGAGGGATGATTCAGCTCCTGATATTTTACAAGCTATTCCACAGGATTTTGCAATTGTAATGCAGGACAGGGGCGCTCAAAGAGGGGGCGGGATAGTGATTATTTTTAAACAGGGGTTTCAGTGTTCCTTTTCCAAGTTAGAGATTGAGGGATGTGAAGTGTCTTCTTTCTCTCTAGAACTTATCAAAAATTTCAACCTGTCAGGGGCTTTTGATCTATCGTCCTCTGAGTGCACCGTCTAATTTCGCTAATACCCTAGGTGACACTATTACTCCTGTACTACTACAAAATTTCTATTTTATATAATTAGACAATCTCAATTTGCACTTTGAAAATATTAGCTGTCCGGTGATTAAAACTTTGAAGGGGGATTTGGTAGGTCTACAACTCATCCAACAATTGCGATGCCCTATACACATATCCTTGACCCGGTCTTCTCTAATCTAGAAATTTTGGAGGTGAAAGATTCTATTCCTCTGATTTGATTGGATCATTCCACCCTCCCTATTTTGATAAGATTCAGAAGGATTCCAGCTGGGTTTGTACCTCCTCCTGCATGGTCGTGTCAGCGGACTAAGCTTTTACCCAAGCACTTTCTTCAAGTGCTAGACAACAGGAAACCTATCTTAGATTCGAATTTGGACAATGCCAACATAGCAATTGACAGCTGGGTTACCTTGGCCTTAGTTTAAACAGTCTCTCTCACTAAGCGGGAATCTCTCAGACAGAGGCCTGCTGTTTTAATAAGGAGTGATCCACATGAGGAAAAGTGCAAACACCAGGAAAAATTATGGTGAAAATCCTATAAGCTGAAATGCAAACAACATTATCTAGCAACCTCAAAAACTTACCATCATTAAATTAGGCAAATTCAAAGATTCTTTTTTTTTTTGCAGTGAAAATCTAGAAGGAAACCAACACCTTGAGAGAGAATTTATCAAAAGTTAAGCCATTAACCATACTATCACCTTCTTCACCTTCTGATGAGAGATGCATAGATTTGGCTTATTTCTTTTCCCAAAAAGTAAAAATATCCACACCTCATTTCCGGCAGAAGCTAAAAACTCCTCTCCATATCAGAGTTCTTGGTTTATCATATCTGATGAACCCTCTAGGCTTCTGGAGTTTGGTGCTATCCAATTGGGCAATATGGCCTCTCTCTGCTCTTCTATTAAATCTAGTCCCCCTCTGGATCCTGCGTCCCCGCATAATTTAGAGCAGAGTTCAGCTGTGATCTATCCAGTTATGTGTGCCTTTTTGATTCGTTCTCTAGCCATAGGCTTTGTACGTCTGAGCTGGAAACATGCAATGGTAGTTCCAATGTTAAAGAAACCATCGACCCTCTTAAGCCTGAGTACTACCTTCCAATTTCCCTGCTGCCTCTTATTTCTAAGATTGCTGAGAAGCATGCCCAAAAGCAACTTTCAAACCTTTTGGAAAGTAATAATTCTCTTCTTTAGACCCAATTGGTCTTTCGCCCATCTTACAATACAGAATCCGCCTTGGTACTGGCCACTAAGTCGGTGTGTCGCTTCTTGGATTCAGGCGGCTCCGCAGCAGTCATCATGTTGGACCTCAGTGCTGCCTTTGATAAGGTGTACCATAATATTTTGTTAAAAAGAGTGAGGAAAAAAAGAATTGGCAATGAGGCTCTGCTTTTGTTCACCTGTTAACTGCAAGACAGGCTATTTCAGGTCTCTCTAAACTCATTTAATTTGAACGTTTTTGTATTGCAACAAGAGTTCCGAAGGGGTCTTTCCTGAGTCCAACTCTTTTTAATGTTTATGTCCAGCTCTTGTCTAACCTTATTGAAATATTTGTATTCACTATTATTTCTTACGTGGGCAATAGGCAGTTGATCATCACTTTCTCCTAAAACATCAGCAATACTGCTTCTCAGTTGAGTCTGTGTCTCCTGGAAGTAGCAAAGTCTTTCGATATTACCTGCTTCCAGTTAAGCGGCCATAAGTGCTTGGTACTGATTCTGGACAGTCAGCCCAATATCTGGTCTCCCAGGCTGGGCCAGCTTCCCTCCCCAAAACAAAATGTAAAAAATCATGCTATGTTAGCTCCACCCGCCCATGTACACTCCATAATAGATTCGGAGGGGGCTGAGAAAATAGGCCACGGGGAGATACTACAAGCATTCACTGACTACTACTCAAATCTATACACTTCTACACAGACAGCATCGAAGGACGACCTGATGGCGTTCTTGGAGTCCATAGCAATAGTCTGGTTCAATAATGCCCATAGGAAGTATATGGAACTGCCAGTTACAGTGCAAGACATCGCCAAAACGATTAAAGCCCTGCCTTTAAACAAGGCTACAGGTCCTGATGGACTCACGGCAGCCTTTTATAAAGCTTATGCGGATGAGCTAGCCCCCAGGATGCACGCGGTCTTTGCAGAGGCCCTTGAGATAGGTGTACTACCTGAGTCGATGAGGGAAGCCCTTATCATAACCTTGCTGAAGCCGGATAAAGACAGCTGCCATCTAGATTCATATAGACCCTTATCGCTCATAAACGTGGACGTAAAAATATATGCGAAAATAATAGCAGACCGTCTCCAGCCTCTACTTCCCATGGTTGCTCTCCCGGACCAGTCGGGGTTCATACCGGGCCGCGCAACCTCGCATAACTTGAGAACTGTCTTCTCAGTGCTACATTATCTGCATCCTAATGTCCAAGCTGCGGTGGTGTTTTTGGACGCCACAAAGGCGTTTGACTCGCTTGAGTGGCCCTATCTCTTCGCTATACTGGAGCGCATGGGATTCAGCCCATTGTTTATAAATCAAATCAAGTTGCTTTACACAGCCCCTAGAGCAAGAGTGCGAGTTAATGGCATGGTATCCGACCCGTTTAAGATCTCGAGGGGCACAAGACAGGGTTGCCCACTGTCTCCACTATTGTTCGCGATAGCAATGGAACCACTAGCGGACAGAATTAGACAGCACCATACCGCCAGGGGTATTGGATTTAGCTCCCGCAGCCTGCTAATTTCCCTCTATGCAGACGACGTCACTCTGTACGTGGGCAATCCGACTGAGAACCTTAACCCACTCCTGCGAGAATTTGTTAGATTCGGGGGCCTCTCAGGCGTCTCTATAAACTGGTCAAAATCGGTCATCTTCCCGCTGACTGATAACACCTTAGAGGTGCACTCGGACTACCCCCTGCGCTGGGAGGCGGATGAGGTGAAATACCTGGGGGTCTGGATCAGCCGCAAACTCCAGGACATCTGGACCCTGAACTTTGGCAGAGCAATATCCTGGCTTGAAAGTAAAGTGGCCATATGGTCCCAGCTCCCGCTCTCGTTGGCAGGCAGGATTGCACTCACCAAAATGATTGTACTCCCCAAATTTCTATATTTATTTGCAAACATACCCGTCCCGCTGACCCAGCACTTCTTCACCTGCCTACGCTCACACCTGCTGGCGCTGGTGTGGGCGGGGAGTCAAGCTAGAGTCTCGTGGGCATTGCTAATGCTACAGTTGCGACAGGGAGGCATGGGCGCACCCAATATGCGATTATATGCACTCTGCGCGCAAGCCCAATACCTCATTTCTGGGCCTACCCTACACCCTACCAGCCGCACGTGGCCGTAGAACTGGACATGGTGGCGCCATTTCCCCTAAGTGTGGCGTTGTACTGTAAAACCCCCAGGCCCACACGGGACGTTGACTCGGCCAACATGCTCCGATGGTCGTGGAGAGAGTTGCAGAAGAGAGCGGGTCTGCCCCTGCTGTATGCGCCTACCATCCCCATCAGACAGAATCCCATGATCCCGTGCCTGGCAGAGGGAGGGGGGGACATCACAGTGGCGGGATCCCCTTTACGTACTTTTGCAGACCTCTACCCAGATGGGACATTTCTAACCCTACAGGCTCAGGAGGGTGACCAGCCATTGTCATTTAAAGACAGATTCGCCCACCACAAACTGAAAGCCGCATGCAGGGCACTCAGTGACAATTTCCCTGGTGAGCCCCCACACCTCAACGCATTACAAAACATTTTAGGCAGGGCGTCCCGGAAGAAACTTATAACGCGCTTATACAATTCCATGAAGGAGCAGTCCCCTATAATGGTGCCCAAGTCGCTACAGTGGTGGAATGACGACCTAGAGACCCCCCTGACTGAGGAACAGTGGACGTTCTGCTGTGGGCAGCTGACGGAACTTTCCCCAAACTACAAGCTGCACCTCATACACTTTAAGTACCTCCATAGATTTTATCGTACCCCGGTGGCGCTTCACAGAATGGGTATTAAGGAGGATGACAAATGCTGGAAATGCGGGGAGGAGGGCGCTTCATTTCTGCATATAGCTTGGCACTGCCCGGCGCTATTTGACTACTGGTCTACAATTTTTGTGGCCATAAATCAGATACTACACAGAGCTGACTCTCCTTCCCCGCTGCTGGGACTCCTGGGGTGGGTGGCTGAAACCGTGCCGACGTACAGGAAACTGCATGCCCTACTGTTACTATATGCCAAGCGCCAGGTGGCCATGAAGTGGGTTCGTAACACCCGTCCTAAGTTTGAGGACTGGATCACTGATGTAACTTATGGTCACACTCAATTAACTAACTATTGGGAGCTGATGCCTTCCACCTCCCGGCCGAGAGACATTTGGGAACCGTTTCTGCAGTGGTCTCGGAGCAGAGTGGAGTCCCCCCATGCTGTGCCTGATGCCCTGGCTGATTAACCCCACCATGTTGTACCGCAGCATTCGACCTACTGTGCTGGGGCACCTATGTTACTTCTGCTTAAGTTGAGAGGTGGGATGCCGTAGGCTTGGTCTGGACGTCTCTCATTGTCCGCTGGAGCCGCGCGCTGATGCTAGTGGTGTTGGGCGCACTCCTACATCTGTGCTCTGACATATATTGTATATTGTCTGTATGTACCTTGACCCTGTACACTCTTTATCTTTTTTTTTTTTCCTCTTTGCTAGGTGAATGATATGCTATTACACCTGTACTTTTTCACACGGCCGATAGCCTAAGTTATTAACTGTTGAAACGAAAATTAACAAAACTCTTATTTTTATCTACTGTATAGCACTACTGATGCCACGGATTGACTATCTTGTTTGTATCCATGCAATTGTAATGTGATTGTGCTATATTCTACTGAGCAAGCTTTAATAAAACCTTTTTTTTTTTTAAATCATGCTATGTGGCTAGATTACAAACTGTTGTTTGACAGTCAAGTAAATCTTCTAGCTGGCAAATGCTTTAGGATCTCAATAATCTTTAAGATCTTGGGATTCCTTACTTTGTCAGCTCAGAACACTGTCATCCAGGCCTTGGTCATCTCCAGACTTGACTATTGCAACGCTCTGTATCTGTGGCTCTCACAAACAAGACTTTAGAAATTGCAGTTTATTCAAAGTTCTATTGTTTATTTGTTGTTGAAGCTTTACAGACTTTCTTCTATAGAGGCAAAATTGAGAGATCTGCATTGGCTTCTGATCAAGAAACTGATCTTTTTCAAAGCCCTTCGCTACTTTTACAAAGCTTTGTCAAATTTCAGTTCATGATATCTCAAATCTTTGATCAAACCATGGGCTCTGGGGAGAAATTTAATATAATCTGAAGTTAGGTTAGCTCAGATACCAAAATGTCCCAAAGCCAGAGTAGGAGGCAATTCTTTAATATATTTGGCCCCCAAGATTTGGAATACTCTGCCTTTAAAAATGTGGCAGGCATCATCAGAAGCATCCTTTCCAAAACAGATAAAAGCCTGGCTTTTTAGCCTACTTTGCTTCCATCTGAGCAGCCTTTCCCTTTTTGGCAGAATCCTAGAACTGGAATACTTCAACGAAGTAGCCATGCGCTATACACATCTCCTGAATATTATTATATTTATAATAATCATTATTATTTGTATTAATATTATCATTATTAAGGCCTCCCTTATAAAGCGCTGACATCGTTGATAGCTTATATAAAGTGCTACTTGCTGCTACAGTTTTACAGACTTGTAGCTCAGAGAACAACATGTAACACATCCAACTGTAAATGATGTTTGACTGGTTGCAAAATTGAATCTGCCGTGATTGGATTTTAACTTTTGACCTGACAGCTGCACACAACTCCTGCAGCATATGCATTGACCCATAATATGGTTTTACTAGGCCCTCCAACAGTACTTTTCATCAATCTTAAAATCTATCCCATTAGCATATGCAGATCATTCATTGTGTGTGTGAGAGGGTTAAGGTATGTTATATGTAAGCATAGAGTCTTGGCACTTGTTATGAAGAAATAACACTAAAACTCGCACCCTGCTTTGCACTGAGTTGTTATTAATGATGTAATTTCAGATGTTACAGTTTTGTTATAGAACATGTCCTGAATGGTGTAATATGGGAGGTAATTAGCAGTGCATTGCAAGGGTGTGAACTATAGTTACTTTAGGACATAAGTTATAGTTACGAGAGATAACTACAACTGATAAACTTCAGTGGGTTTGATAGTTTAAAAAGGTATGTTTTAAATGACATTTTCACCTTACTATAAAATCTTTTTAACCTTTTTTATTCAGTGAATTCTAAGTTTTTTAATGTTATTATATCATCACAATTCCTGACAATAAAATCACTCTAACCTTTGGATTCTTCAGTTCCCTGCACCCAACCCCGCGAAAGCCAAAGAGGTGACCAGCTTGCTGCTGGCCATTAATTTGGCATGGGTGCCCTGAAGCCCAGCCAGGCCACCCACATCTTTCCTGTACAGTTGGGGTCCACAGGGAGAGTCCCAAGGCTCGTACAGCCTTTATCAGCTCACCAGCCAGTACCCATCTTGGTTACGGGAGGAGTTGGCCCAGTTACTTTGTCCTGCCTGGAACCATTTGATGAATCTTAATCATTTTAAAAAACAACGTTCATCCACCACAGCTCTTTCCTGGAAAGTTTCTGGGTGATCCGTCTAGTGGGATGAGAACAAGGGAGGGGTCCTGAAATGCTTTTTCACCAAGCAAATTGAACAGCAATATATTGCTGAGCGGAATTACAAAAAATTTGGCAAAAAGTTAGGGGAATATATATCAAAAAGTTGCATCACCCAAGCGCCATGCAATGGGATGCAAGAGTGATGCAACTACTAAGTTAGATTTATCAAGCCATGCAAGGCCACCTTGCATGGCCTTGAGTTGCCTGATAAATCTGGAATGATGTAACACAGCACAAAATTCTGCGTTGAGTTACTTTGCCCTAGGGAGGTTTTCCTTGGGTGGAGCATGGGTGTTACCACTCATCCACCCATGGATTATGGTGCATTCCTAGATTTGCAAATACTGGTAGAAGTGGGAATGCGCCAAAATGCTATGCCTTCCCTGGTGAAGCATAGCGAGGAGAAATATTTGTATTCTCCTTGTTTTATCATCTTTCTATGTGGGCTGCATATTGCAGCACCTATAGAAAGAGGAGAATGCCTCAGGGGATTGTTTTCATGCAGGAAGGTGTCCCTTCCTGCACAAAAAAACAATCCTTCTTATAATGTATGTATATATATAGAGAGAGAGAGATGCTGTGGTTCCACAGCTCAGTTAGATCAAAAGATGAGATCTGATTGGCTGCCAAACATCAACAAAGATGTTTAGCAACCATTTTAGGTCTCAGGGACTCAGTTTCAATGACCTCAAAAAAGAATAAAGAAACATGTTTAGGGCAGGGTATTGATACCCTGACCCCCCCAGGCTTGGTGGTCCTGGTCCCAGACGCAGTGCCACCCTTTTGAATTAAATGTCACTCGGGATGGGCTAGGCCCAGAGGGCAGGAGCTTCTTTTTTTATATATATTGTGAAGGGTCACACAATTGGGGCCCCCTTTTACAATCTGCTAAAGACATTGGGAATCCCATCCTTAGGGCCAAATACATTGTATTTATTGGGGAAGGGGGGGGCAGTGGGTGCACCCCCTCCCTGGGGCATTTTTTGGCCCTACAGACCCCATCCCCAGGGGCCCACAGTAAGTAGAGCTCCTGTCTTGGGTGTCCATGGGCAAAAATAAGGTTGCCGTCCGCCAGCACACACGATGGGTGCTGGCTTGGCAGCTGACAGGGGCTGCGGCGACCTTGAGCAACCCCCGCAGCCACCAACAATACATAGAGTATGGATGCCCCCATAATTAAAATATAATGAATAGATGAACAGAAGGTAGTGCTAATTTATTATTCACTACTTTCAGCCAGGACTGCCCTATAATGCACTTCAAGGGGTCATTTACATAGTTGTCTCAGTTTTGTGGTGTCCCAATCTAGCCAGGGGCTCCACCAACTTGTTACATAAGTGTTCTGGGGTGCTACAGGAAGGAAAGCAGCACTGCAGGATTTTTATTTTAAACTGTAAGTCTTCTGGGTCATTAAATGGATGACATCAGGAGAACTTAATATCATTTTTTTTAGCTCTTCAAGCTGGAGCTATGTGCTCTTTTGCTGGCTTGTAGGCAGCTTTTTGGTTGGTTGTAAGGTTTTATTGTGTGGCATGAAGAGTGTGAAAGAAAGACTCAAGCACATATTTAGAGTTATTATGGAATACAAATGCTTAATTTTTATTATTTTTTGAAAGAATAATTATTATGCATTGCATGTGTTTATTTATGAAGATTTCTTTGGAGTATGGCTATTGATAAATTATTGTGGTGACTTTTTGAAAGTCATAATACCATGGTTGGGAATGGGTCTAAGGGGAAACTTAATCTTTACAGACCAGAGAGACAGGACACACCCCCATTCAATATATAGAAGAAACACAAGACCTGTCACTGGTCTAACCTATAATAGGGACAAAACCGAAAAGCTATGTATCTACCTGCGATGTGCGTGTTACAGAAAGGAAATGAATCCCATCAGCCCACCCAATTGGCAGAGCATCATCATGTGGGATTACTATAGACAATGGTCCGGATCGGGAAACACACTTGTGGATATTGTGTGTTGTTCACCAATCCATCAGAACCACCAGTGATGGAACGTGCCAACTAAGCCAATCGTGGTTGTAGTGTTGTGGGATGTTGGTTGCAGTGAAAAAATGTGAAAATGAGGATCAAAAGTGCAAGTTATAATTGTCTACCATGATAAAAGGGAGAAATTGTATTAGGAAAACTATCATGGTGTCAAGGTTAAAAAAGAGTGTATGACAGTTTGAAATTATAACTGTCAGTCAATCGATGGAATATGGTCAACATGTTTCTGCCATTGTAGGTCAATCTTACCTACCGGGCTTTCATCAGGACCTTATATACACTACTGCAACAAAAATGTGAAACAAAATAATACATTTATTTACACATACTATATGATACGTGGAGATGCTCCTACGTGGGATGTCTGGTTCACAGATAGTTAGGATTCTTTCCTAAAAAGTGAAATACACAAACATATGTACATATAACCAACAGGTAAGGCATAGACATATTCATACCATACGTCACATGTTACACACTGCTAAACAGTCAACCTTTAAAGAGATAGTCATATCATTATTTTTGAAAGATTTTTGCTCTACTCACCCAATCAATCTTGGGAGTAAACCTCACCTCTCCCGTCCACTGCTCAGGAAAATGGAGGCCCGCTCTATATTAGTGGAGAAATGAACAGTACATGTATTGGGGTTCCTAATTAGGTTCCATCAGGACTTTCTTTCCACTAAATATTCATTTTTAATTGAAAACCTTGGTATTTATTTCTAAAATTCACAGAGAGGCAGCACTTGCTTGGGCTGCCAGGAAAAAAACGACAATGTTTGTTG
Organism: Lissotriton helveticus; assembly: GCF_964261635.1. Classification (NCBI taxonomy): domain Eukaryota; kingdom Metazoa; phylum Chordata; class Amphibia; order Caudata; family Salamandridae; genus Lissotriton; species Lissotriton helveticus. The sequence goes on along the minus strand of NC_136059.1, from coordinate 1,272,177,165 downwards.
GTGCACAGGGTCTTTGCGCAAGCCTAGTACAGTGTTACCCTCAGAAAGCGGCAAAAACTAGATAAGGGAAACTGCCTTTGCCAAGTCCTACCCAGGAATATTTGGTGCAATGTTAAATATAGGCAGCCTAAAAATTTCCTGTGGTCAAGGCATAAAATGGCATAGATTACAGTGGCAAATGCTCAAGACAAACACTAATCTTTGTAAAAAATCTTTATAACGAATAACAGAGAGACGGGACGGAATCTCAGCCGCGTCTTTCCTTACCTATCCGTCGGTACCTCTGGCCTAGTCCTAAGCCAAGGGGGGAGGTACCGACGTAACGTGATGACAGGCTTTTAAGCTGCAGCGTAACCAATCAGGCAGCCGCAAATTATCAAACTAAGAAGCGGACCACAGAGGGCCCAGTGTTCAATGAGTTTCAAGCCTCTCCATAGAGCTCGAGCCAATGTGGCGGACCAGAATGGAGCCCCCAAGCTGACAGATACAAGGAACGGTAACCGGCATCTCCTCTCAGTGCGCATGCGCAGAGGGCGGACCGCCCATCCATACTAAGCTCAAACCAATGTGGCAGACCAGAGTGGGGCCCACAAACTGACAAACCAAAGAACGGTAACCGGCATCTCATCTCTGTGCACATGCGCAGAGGCCGGAAAGCCCGTCCATACAAGTATAGAGAAAAGCCAAAAAACGGATTTGATGCAACCGAATGTCTCTTGACAAAAAATTGTTTAAGCCTACTTAGCCATAGTGATCTTATTTCATGTGGAAGGGACCCCTCCTATCTCTAGATGTAACATCACATCGCTCTCAAACTGCCAGCCTATCAGCAATTCGTCCATCTGGACCAATCAGAAGGTACAACCTACGTACAACGCTGAATGGAGTATCAGAGTCAATAATAAAAGATTACTCCATGTCATGTGACTAATTCTTTAGTTCAATCGATACTAGGATACAATTGTGAAAAGAGAGATTACTCGGACACAATTAATTTGTAAATTGTTCATCTTAAAATCGTAAAGTTGTGCGTGTCATGAATGTAAATCTCCACTTTACGAATTCCGAATCGGTGAGCTGCTGGATTTTAAGCATACCTCCTAACGACGCCAGTGATAACTGACCCGCAAAGCCAAGAGACCTCTTGAACCAATGGAGTTTGGACATGTCAAAAACCCCATAGCATTAGTGTTGTTAATAGGACTCATGACTATACTAATAAGAGCTATAGATAGGATATCTATCCTACTATAGTCCGACTCAGAATGATATTCAAATGGAGCACTAGAAACTGGTGGTGGTTATGGCATGGCTGCCTGCAGTAAACAAAGGCAAATAGATGTCAGAATTTAACAACGACTGCTTGGTAAAATGCCGCTAAATAGCGGAATCCAACACTATAACAATGCCAGAAAAAGGACAGGGATACCACCTATAGCCCATTTATTGTAGGGGGTTCACTTGTCCATATGAAACTGGCCCATATTTAGTCAACCTATAAGGAACACAAATGAGGTCCATTATAAAAATGTGTATAGTACATATGAGTTTGATGTAAAGTACAGGCTAGATTGATACCCACGGGATATCATCATTGAGTCCCTCTGTATCACTCCTCAGTTTGTATATCCACTTCTGTTCTCTTTGGAAGAGGTACCGTGAGATGTCTTGCACGTGGGGGGGGCACAAACTTCTGTTCCAAAATAGTCCAACTCATTTCCTCCGCTTTATGTTTCATTTGCAGGAAATGATTGGTCAGTCTGGTAGCCTGTTTGTTACACCGAATGGTGCTTTTGTGCTCGTTTATTCGTACTTTAATTTTTCTGGTGGTCATCCCTACGTACGCAGAGAACAGGGGCAGGTGATCAAGTATATGACTCTCTCACTGTTGCAATTTGTGTGATTTTTCAGGACCCAAGGTCTTGGGGTCCCTATATCGATAGTCAACTTCTTCTTTGTTTGTGGACAAGCAGTGCATAGGTCACATGGATAATTGCCTTGTACCGGTGGCAAGTTCCACAGGGTGTTAACAGGTGAACTTTCTTGTCTCCCTTGTCTTGCTCGAGTATTTTTCTGTACCCTGTTAGACAAAGTGCTAAATGTGGTCACGAATGTCAATCTGTCCCATGGTGGTTTCTCAACACGAGGGCACCGTAAGGCCTCTCAATTGTTGTTAAAGGCTCGCTTGTGTGCTCGCTTGATCATGCGTCGCGGATAATCACGCTCCTGCAACTTCTGTGCCAAGTCTCTTGCATAAGCATTAAAATCTGCGTTATCAGAGCAGTTTCTGCGAACCCTCAAAAATTGTCCCACGGGCAATTTTTCACGCAGGGCTTTAGGGTGGTGACTAGTGAAGGTCAACAGAGAGTTGCGTGCCATGGGTTTCCGGTATAATCTGCTTCCTAGTTTACCATCAACCGGAAAAATAGTAATGTCCAGGAAGGGGAGTTCCTTCTTATTGTATTCGACAGTGAACTTAAGATAAGGGTTTTGGTCATTTAGCCAAATCTGGAACTCTACGATGGTTTCTTGTTCACCCCGCCAGACCACAATAACGTCATCAATATAACGTTTCCACACCATAACCCGATGGAAATAGGGGTTGGTGTGGTTGAGGACACATTCTTCTTTGAAGAGATGGACGTAAAGCTGAAGACGGCTGTAATGCAAGAAACCGGTCCTCGGAAGCTTGTTTCCGGTCCAGGGAAGGCATGGCTTGGCAGTTCGGGCTGGACTGTTCCCATGAGGCACAGGGTCAGACTGATTTGCATATGGCCATGTCTGAACTGGGGTGGCGGAGTGAGCTAAAGAATCGTGATGATTAAACCCAAATCACTTGACTGGGGGTGAGTGTTTGATTGGTTCAGATGCTCCGTCCATCACCCCCCCCTTTTGTACCACTTTGTTCGCCATAAGTTGGCAGGGTATGCTCAGACGTGAGTCCCTTGCTCACTTTGCCACTGGATTCAAGCAAGCCGGGCTGAAGACGGCTGTAATGCCAGAAACCGGTCCTCGGAAGCTTGTTTACGGTCCAGGGAAGACATGGCTTGGCAGTTCGGGCTGGACTGTTCCCATGAGGCACAGGGTCAGACTGATTTGCAAATAGAGATTTCTAAACTGGGGTGGCAGAGTGGGCTAAAGAATCGTGATGGATTAAACCCAAATCACTTGACTGGGGGTGAGTGTTTGATTTGCTCAAATGCTCCGTCCATCATCCCCTTTTGTATCGCTTTGTTCGCCCTAAGTTGGCAGGGTGTGCTCAGACGTGAGTCCCTTGCTCACTTTGCCACTGGATTCAAGATAGCCTGGCTGTTGAGGATTATGAATCCGAAACCGGTCCCAGGATGCTTGTTTCCAGTCCAGGGAAGACATGGCTTGGCAGTTCGGGCTGGACTGTTCCCATGAGGCACAGGGTCAGACTGATTTGCATTTGGCGGTGTCTGAACTGGGGTGGCGGAGTGAGCTAAAGAATGGTGATGTATTAAACCCAGATCAGTTGACTGGGGGTGAGTGTTTGATTTGCTCAAATGCTCCGTCCATCATCCCCTTTTGCATCGCTTTGTTCGCCCTAAGTTGGCAGGGTATGCCCAGACGTGAGTCCCTTGCTCACTTTGCCACTGGATTCAAGATACCCTGGCTGATGAGTATAATGAATCCAAAACGGTCCCAGGATGCTTGTTTCCGGTCCAGGGAAGACATGGCTTGGCAGTTCGGTCTGGACTGTTCCCATGAGGCACAGGGTCAGACTGATTTGCATATGGCCATGTCTGAACTGGGGTGGCGGAGTGAGCTAAAGAATGGTGATGGATTAAACCCAGATCAGTTGACTGGGGGTGAGTGTTTGATTTGCTCAAATGCTCCGTCCATCATCCCCTTTTGTATCGCTTTGTTCGCCCTAAGTTGGCAGGGTATGCTCAGACGTGAGTCCCTTGCTCACTTTGCCACTGGATTCAAGATAGCCTGGCTGATGAGGATTATGAATCCGAAACCGATCCCAGGATGCTTGTTTCATTTCCAGGGAAGACATGGCTTGGCAGTTTGGGCTGGACTGTTCCCATGAGGCACAGGGTCAGACTGATTTGCATATGGCCATGTCGGAACTGGGGTGGCGGAGTGAGCTAAAGAATGGCGATGGATTAAACCCAGATCAGTTGACTGGGGGTGAGTGTTTGATTTGCTCAAATGCTCCGTCCATCATCCCCTTCTGTATCGCATAACTTTTTCATCTGTAATGACATCATTAATGACTACAGTGTGCACAGTGAGAATTTAGGTTGAAGGGATGGGTACAGGTAAAGGGTGGTAAGGGGTTTGTAGGGTTCAGGTATGGACAGGTGTAAAGGGAGCAAGGGTTCAGGGATGGCTAGTTGTAAATAGTACTATGTTTTTTTCAGCATTCTGAATTCAAAAAATGGTGGTTATTGGAAGGTGATGATGTCTGGAGATGCTTTACACAAGGCCACTGCTTGGAAAGAGGGAAACATAATTTAAAGAAAGGACAAAGTAAAGTATGTGAATCAAGAGCCCACATTTTGTAGTCAACTTACAGAAACAAGAAGTGCACGATCGGAGTTTGAAACTAAATGCATAAGTGGGAACTATTAAAAACTCTGTGGAACGAGAGGAATTATTCAGTCAATACTTTGCTCAGTACCTATCACAGTATTTGATACTGAATAGCCAGATAATGAGCTGCTACTGAAGAGCAAGTGTTTGGGAGTTGGACCCTTACCTATTTGTAGTACTGCAACAATTTGACAATCTTACAGGAAGTAAGGCAACAGAGACCATGCTCATAGCCTACAACCTGATCAATCATTTGCCAGAGAAAAGGAGAGTTCTTGAGAACTGTAACTAAGCATAAAGAGATTGGCTCCTCAAATGTTGAACCAGGTAGAAGGTTGGACACTGAAGTTCATCAATCTGACCTCAATGGTTGGCAAATACGGTTAAAGAAAAACATTAAACTATCTCGAAACTAGTGGGTTACAGGATTGTACCAGAGGAAGCCTTGGTAGACAATAGTATGTGTGTTTTAATGACATGGCTAAGGGTAGAGGTTTTTGGTACAGATTAAATTAGGTTCAGAATTGAGCAAGAGGCACATGAATGAACTACAGTCCACAGAAAAGAAGAGGACAAAAGGGGTGACAGTGACAAGGATCAGTTTTCTAGTTGGAGGACTTGAATGAAATAAGCGATAAAGTAGTAGTTCTGAAAGGCTGAAAATCCCATGTGGTTGGTACATGAGAGGCAGTAATAAATCAGAGGGCATTGACAAAAAGATGGAAAAGTGAAGCAGCATGTGAAATGCCCACTAAGGGGCAGATTTGCCACTTTTTCATGCAGCGCAGTGCAGCAGCTGCAAATGATGCGCTGTGTGAAAAGGAGAGAGGAGGAGAGCATCAAATTTACTGAAATATGGCACTCTCCTCCACTTTCCCTAGTGACAGCACTGAAATCAGCTGCCGTGCACCAGGGAGACACCTTTGCACCATGGAGCAAGTGTATCTCCATGAGTCTAGCATAGATTTTGTACTCGAAGGGTACCCTTCCAGTACAAAATACTATGCATAGACTGACTTAAACCAGTTTCCCTCTTTGTATGTGTGCTGTATAATGCAGCACACGCCCAAAGTCGGAAAAGGAAGGAGAAATTAAAGCCTTTCTCCTTCATGGTGCCTACTTCAAAAGGGCACAGTTTTCTGACACTAAACTCTGTCTACTTTATTTGGTAAATAGGGTTTAGCATCAGAAACCTTGGGTGGTTCACGGGAATGCCCCATGCTCCTCCCATTGTACACCCCCTTGGCATTAAGCAATGCAAACAGCGCTATGCGCTGCTTTTGCTTTACTTTCACCCTATTTCCAGCACTAAACAAGTTTAGCGCTCGAAAGTAAATTGGAAACAAATATTTTGCGTGAGTTTGTGTCACTTCTGTGATGCAAACACGGTGTAAAATCTTAGTAAATCTCCCCCACAGTTTCAACGCATAAAAGTGCAAGGGTATCTTTATAATAAGGACGGTGACTTTGCGATGGTGCCTCAGTAAGATAATGAGGAAGATGGCTGCTTATGTCATATCTTATATCCCAGTATGAGCACTTTGGGGCATATTACCAAGCTATAGCGATAATTATCGCTAAGCTTGGTTAGCGGCCAAAATAATATCGCCGAGCTTCGCCTATTTTTATTGCTTAGGAGCCTTGATATTATCAAGGTTTATCTCCTAAGCGATAAAAATCGGCCGAAATGCATGAATATCGCTGAAAAGTCCGCGATATTCATGCATTACCGAGCAAATGCTCTTAGCCATGTTATCCACCTACCATTGGATAACATGGCTAAGAACTGCTCTGGGCAGGCGTTAGCTTTTGGAGATAATCGCTCTTAGCGCGATTATTTCCAAAAGTTGGTAATAGGGGATAGCGATGTTAGCGACTGTTTCCAGTCACTAACATCTCGGCACGCCCACTTTGCATGTCATTAGCGATAATTATCGCTGATATGCAAAGTGGGCCCCTAAATGCCCGTTATCGCCTATTAGCTGTCGCTAACTTGTGTTAGCGACAGCTAGGTAATAGGGCGATAAAATATGCCCCTTTGTGCTGGAGCTGTCATCTCGTTCCTCTGCTTCCTTTCTGTGATGAAAGAAGCTGCACCAGGAGCACACACTTAACACCTTCTCCTCTGAGCCAATCTTCACACATATGATGAGTGCCACTCAGTTCAGAGGTTATGCATTGTGGTGTGTACTATAAAGTTCGACAACAACACCAAGTAGAGGAAAACTAGTAAGTGGGAACGAAATCTTACTTTACATTTTTCCAAGTCAATTTCTTTAGGTGTTGCAAGTGACACTGACGGACAAGAAGACAATGACAAAAGGTGGTAGGAGTTTATCATAAGTCAAGCAGTCTTTCCAGTTAGCCAGCCTCCCCACCTCCCCCCGAAGCAGCAATCAGTGTTAAGAAAGAGCAGGGTAGGCTCAAGAATATCCCTCCTTTCTTACATCTTCGATGTGAGAGGTACCTATGCCATGGAATACATTTTGAATGATCTACTGTAATCTGAATGGAGAACTTGGACTGCAATGACACTTGCTCAAATCAACCTTGCCCCAGTGCAATTGTGTCGCCAATCTAAAGCAGTTGGAAAGAGATTGAAATATGCTCATTGACCAAGTTACAAGTCATGGGAATGATAAATTGCTGGTAATTGAGCTGAGAAAGTGAACGAACAAAGAAAGACATTTCTCTCAGGAACTGGACTGATAGTTCTGGAAGAATTGCCGTATTGAAGGCAGGTTGATTGCACTGAAGGTAAGGGCTGCATGCTCAGCGGAAATTGACTTTTGTTCTGTGTACATGATCTGCTAGGCTGTATTATTGTGCTGTTCTTTTTAATGCTTCCATTTATTACTGACATTGTTCACACAAATGAAACATTTACATGCAGCAGACAAACTGAGCTTCATAAAAATACATATATCAACAGCAAGGAACAAAGAAAAGTATGCATAGAAACGGTAATGTTTCCTTCCGAATGCCCATGAATACAAAAAAAGTAGAACAGCTGAAATACTGTAGAGGTATGTAATGTAGATAAGATGTATGATGCATTTATTCCTTGTTTGATATGGACTTAATGTAAAGTATTTGAAAAAGAATTATATGCAGAGTGTACTTGTAATTCATTTTTTATAAATTCTTTTTTCAGAATTGAAAAACGGGAATGCGGTAATAGATACACTGCATGGAGGGATCAAGGTGGTTAGATGGTTCCCATGGGTCCTATTCACAAACTTTTTTTTGCTAACTTGTGCAAATACAAATATTCAAGCTGCCTTTGCGAATTGAAGACCCTGATTTGCAGAATAAAGACCTGCAGACGTGTTTCTGTGTAAGCATGTAAGCACTCGCGAAAGAAGAAAGATGTTAAAATGGGTCTATTTAGAAGTGGAAAATAGGTATTCCCAGGAGAGGGGTGGGAGCCGCCATTGGGAAGGGAGAAGACATCCACAAATTCATTACTTTGTAGATAATTGCTTTCCTTTCAGGGCCCTGATTATAAGTTGCTCAGTACTGGTGAAACAGTAAAATTGCATGTGATTGTGTAGTTACTGTGCAGTAATTTGGCACCAGTATTATGCAGACAAATTTCTAGATTTACAAGAAATCATGAATCTGGAAATGCATCTAAATGCTATGCCTCCCCAGCGTAGGGAGACAATACGAGGAGAAATGTGTTCATTTCTCCTCGTTTCTCCACGTTTTTTTCCTCCTTCTATGCGTGCTGCATATTGCAGCACACATAGAACGAGGAAATGACCTCTAATGATTGTTTATGTACAGGAAGGTATGCCTTCCTGTACATAAACAATCCTTTATATCAATCACTTTTTGCAAGTTCTATGTGCGCTAATGCAGCACACATAGAAGTTGTAAAACACCATTTCTGTTTGTTTATGTGCAGGAAGGGAACCCTTCATGCATATAAACAATCATGCCCGTGACGCAGGCATCCTTGCAAAATGGTGCAAGGGTGCCTGCGTCGGTGCATGGTAGCAGTTGCGTGCCAGTGTAGGGAGAGTTGAAATATTGTTGTCAATGTTTCACATCCCTGTGCTTCAAAACTAACGCAGCGCGTCACAGCACAATGACTTGCTGCTCTGCACTGTGTTCCTTTATTGTAAATCTGCCCCCCGGTGTGAAAAACGTATCTACCAGGACAATTGTGTGAGGTAAGTGCACTCGCCTGACACATAATCAGGCCCCAAGTGTTTTCTCACCCTTTTGAAAACATGTATTTAAACTCAAGAACTGTCGGAATAAGTATGTAAATGGAGTATTGTTCAAAATGTTCCTCAAACAATCCAAAACAACCACATAATTCATACAGGTGCAGGGTTAAGAATTTGTCTACAAGGACAAGTATTTTCCTGACTGAACCAATTTTTATTTCACCTTTACTCCGGGAAGGTCTCTGCCCTGAAAATATTCCAAGAAAGTACGTTGGAGGAGTAGAAGAAGTATACAGGGTAAGCTGTGATTTTCTTGCACCATCCTTGGCATTTTTATAGATGATAGGAGGAAAACTACAATGCATAGATTCATTTAAAATGTACATGTGCCCCCCTGAGACAGCAGTAATGTGCTGTAAGCTGTGTGTAATAGGGACTGTGCACTTCGGGGTTTGGCCAGGAGAGAGAGTAAAGGTTTATACAAATAGTGTTGTTAGAGGACAAGTTTGCTGGGGCCTTACCAAAGTCTGAATTGAGCCTTTCGGTCTCCTAGGAGATCTGTGAATAGAGCAGCTCCCCAGTCCCAGCCCCACCCCCAGGCCAGCAGACCTAGGACTGCTATTGGTTTTCCACAGCTCCATGAAAATCTGAGCCCTCCTCTCACACCTGCCCGGGCCCCTTAAGGCTTTGCTGGGTGCACCCCAAATCATTCTCCTCCATCTTGTGAGCTGCAGCCTACCTGTGCCCCAAATTGCAGTGAACAGAGTCCAGGAAGTGGTAAGGAGGCAGACTAGTGCTGTCTCATTCCTAAAAAAAGTATAAAAATCGATTTTCCCTACCTGTGATAGCATCATCTTATTTTTTTCTTTTTCAATTTCTTACTGTCTTTGCCTGTGGTTGTTACAGTTTAAAACTGTAGTTTTAACCTGCCAGTGATTACATAATTTATTCCATGTTTTTGTGTTTAAACGTGTGTTTTTCCGGCCTGTGACTGCTTCCATTTAACCTGTTGAATTGTGGAATTTGCAGTCAAAACTCTGTAGTTTTACACACTCATTCCAGTGACTCTCAGTCTTTCCCTCCAAATGTCTCTTTTGCTCTGTGCTAAGACCTGTATGTTAAGCAGTGCACCCCCAGTGACCATTTTGTGTTAACAAGTCAGTGAAACCAGCCCTCCCTTCCCCCCGAAACAGTAGTAATCTGCTGTAAGCTGTTTAAACTGTGCTGAATAGGGACTGTGCACTTTGTTCTTTGGCCAGGAGATGGAGTAAAGTTTTATACAAAAGTGTTGTTAGGGGACAAGTTTGTTGGGGCCTTACCTGCAGAAGTCCAAAGTGTGGATTGGGTCGGTCTGTCTCCTAGGAGATTTTTGAATAGAAGAGCAGCTTCCAACTCCCTGCCAGCAAACCTTGTCTGAGGTAGCTGGGACCTTATATAGTCTGATATTGTTTGGTATATGTGTACACTGATTGGTGGTTGTATCTGATGTTTCTATTGGATTAGGGTTAGTGTCCTCATTGGTTGGGCATTTGAGGGTTCGGATTGGTTTCTGGGTCTGTGATTCAATCAATGTAGGGTTGGGACTAGGGCTAGGGTTAGGATTTCTATTGGAAGTAGGGACAAATGGGGGACTGATGTTGCAGTGCACAAAAACGTGTGAAGAAAATAAGATAAAGTGCACAGAAATCTGTTAGCCCAACTCTAGTATTCTCACACGACTTAGAAGAGTGAAAGAAATGATGTGAACACCTAGTGATTTCAGGTAATCTCTGTATCTGTTTTGAATTTGAGCACATTTTTTGGTTTCATTTATCACCATTTTTGCAGTAGCCATTAGTAGATACGGTCCTGAAGAAAGCAATGACAATTGTGTCAACAATTGCTGAAACATGTCGACCCTATAAAACACCTGGACAGTCCATACTATAGTGACTGTCACTGACTACTTTTTAATATTGGAAGAGTGGGTAACACCCGAATAAAATTGTTAGTACCCCCCATCCAATTTTAATAACACCTTTCTTATCTTATTTTCTTCACACTTTTTTGTGCACTTCAACATCAGTCCCCCATTTGTCAAGTGTTCCAAGATCCTCTCAATTGAGTAGCAAGACCACAGTAAGACCTATCTGACCAGCGGAGGGTTCCTTTCCAAACATCTGGACCCTCCTAGCGTGAAAGTCAAGTGGCACTCCTGGTGGTGGTCTTGATGGAATCCCAAATGATGAAGGGCGGTTCCGTGTGGTGACTGATGGGCATCCTTGTTTGACCACTATGGGGATGACCCTAGATAGATACACACATGCTTAAGGACATCTAGGTCTCCATGTTATGCGACATTTTGCGCACTTTTTAGTTCTTCTATTAGACCCTCTGATATATCTGTTGTTAAATGCTTGTAGGGAACCTATCGGAGCTTGGTCTTATAAATTCCCTTTGGTCCTAATTAACTGTTTTTGCTCACCTCTTTTACTATACCAATCCCCCAAAACAAACCTTACTAAACTCTTCCCTCTGACTCTTCCCCTCCAAAAACCCTTTTTACTCATCCAAAAGCCTCCTCCTACTGCTATGACCTACAAAAAGAAATCCTCACTCTTCTATCCTCCACTATCCTTTTCAATCAAAATAACAGACTCGCATGTTCACTTTTTTAATTCCATATTCCACTATACTAATTCAGCACTAATCCTTCATGGGTTCCAGAGTAGCGTGCTACTCGTCAACAAAGCATTTCAACACCTCATCAGGGTTACAAGCGCTATACAAATGCAAACCTTTTTTTCTTTTTTAAACCTCCCCAACCATTCTCAATCCAAATAACTGACCAACATATCCACTGCTCAAATTACTTCATATTTCACTATGCTAATTTTCAACATCCTTCAAATAATCCTTTATGGGTTCCTGAGTAGCTTGCTACTCGCCAGAAAAGCGCTTCAACACCCCACCAGGGGTAACAGGCGCTATATGAATGCAAACCTTCCTTTCCCTTCTATCCCTCCGCTATCCTTCTCACTCCAAATAATTGACTAATATCCACCACTCAAATTACCTCCATATTTCACCATACCAATTCACCACTAATCCTTTATGGGTTTCCGGAGTAGCGTGCTACTCGCAAAAAAAAAGCGCTTCAACACCCCATCAGGGCTTAGAAGCACTATATAAATACAAACCTTCTTTCCTCTTCTATCTTTCTGCTATCCTTCCGAATCCAAATAACTGACTAACATAGCCACCACCTAAAAAATGTACTTGCATGTTTCACTATACTAATTCAACACTAATCCTCTATGGGTCCCGGACTAGTGTGCTACTTGCCGAAAAAGCACTTCAAAGCCTCATCAGGGGTAGTAAGCACTATACAAATGCAATTATAATAGAATACAACACAACACATTGTGAACATTCACCCTGACTTAATATACTAAACTGGGATACTGAGAAACACATACAAAATACATTTGAAATTTGGAAGGTTTATCGTTGGTATATAAAAATAGGTTAGAAAGAAGACGAGTCCCAGCACACACATGAATGCATGTGGGTTCACACACACAAAAACACACAGATAATTGAATTTGTATTATCAGTTCCAGTATTTCCGGTCTGGTGCTTGCCAACACCTTTTAATTTTATATACATATAATGCACTGCTTATGACCTCACATATTACATCACTCATGACATGGTCAGTGCTGTCACTGATGATATCTCAAATGACATCACTGATGACATCATCCACAGAATCACTAATGCACCCAATCACGCCTCCATAGAACCTTTCCTACACCTTTCATGACTCCCGCCCAAACTTTCATAAAAAGTGCTTTTTCTGGCCTGCAGGGCCCCAGGTGGAACCCAGGAGCAGGTCTTTGGGGTCAGGGGATTCCCACACTGACCTTTTTGTTTTTAATTAATGTTTTTTCTGGCACTTGACTTCAAGTCGAGTGCTAAAATGGCTGCCAACAGTTTCTGGTTAAAATGTTGGCAGCCAATCACAATTCACCACTGAACTGTTGGATTATTTGAGAATCTGTGTCCCTATATATCTATTTTTGGAGTTTTATAATATTTCAAAAATTACTGAACGGATTTACACCAAATCACAAAAAGGCACTTCCATGCACCAACATCTACCTTCTCTCATGATTCCCGTCTCTACATCCATGCGCAGGGCGCATGACTAATTAGTAAACATTCCCCGATTAAAACCCATCCCTGTCCCTTGTTACCAGCACTCCAAGGTTGTGTGAGTGAGAATATCTCTAATGGCAAAGAAACCGATATTTACATCAAGGGAAACTCTAGTCTGATGATTACAATGTTGTGCATAGTGAATGTACTTTTAGGTATTGTTTACTGTATTGTCACAGACCAATGCTTGTTTATTATTTTCAGTAGCTTTCGATTTCAGGCTGATGCGTTTTTTGCCAAGGAACTTTGTTTTGGCAATCAAGTGGGAAGGGCATTGCTTTGTAGGAGACATGCAAGCAGAGAAAAGACTTCGCGCTGAACTATTAAAAGAGAAAACCCGTTTCCAAGGAAAGGAACGGGAGAACGCCGCACGTCGCGTCACGCATGACACAGCATCCATCTTGGGTGTGGCATGTCTATAAAATGCCACACCCGGGTTCTGAAAGGCGCTTAGCCTGCCATCAGCTGTCACGGAGACAACCTCCATCAGCTGTCATGGAGACAACTGTCAACTTACCTGTTTTCCGGCAGCGATTCCAGACGAAGCCTTCTAGGATCCTAAAAGCTCTGGACAGCAGCACAGCTTCTCCAAGGACTCCTGTGGAAGGAAAAGAATATTAAAGCTCAGTGAATATTTCTTTATGTTGGCGCCCATCGCAAGAAAGCAAAAAAACTAAAGAAAATGTGTTGGTGATTTAAAAGGAACATTTTTTGGAATGTTTTTTCCACAAAGTCAAGGAAGGACATTGGAAGAAACAAATGAAACTCCCCAAGACATTTATAGTTAATGCTGTAATTTAATTCATTCAGATTTTAATACTTGCGTGCACAGTTGTTTGTATGTCTTTTTAGTTTAAGCATAATTGTGATGGAATTAAGGTTTAGAGAAGCAGAAAAAAATAAGTGAAATAATTGTATAAAAAAAATAGAATTTATTTTCTTGATAAATAAATCTAGGGCAAAAGGAATACAGTACCTTATTAGATTTCTTTCATATCATAGAGAAGCAAGGACACTTTATCAGCTTAAAACTTCCCGACGACAGTCCTGACTTCACCATGAGAGAAATCCTTCCCTAGACCACACCACAACTCCATCACAAGACTACTGGGCACTACTCACTGCTTCCAAGATGGTAGGTAGGAAGGTTTCCATGAATTTACTTAAGGGTAAGAGGCTTCTGCGCTAAAGCTAGTAACAAAAGTTCATAGGCTCATATTCTAAAAACACCTCTTGTTGCCTCTCAGGTCGACAACGGAAATCGCCAGCGTTTAGTACCAGGCCCTCCTAACTTAGGTCTATCAGGTAGCCATTAGTGTAATTTAAAATCACAGGTTATCTGATAGGGTTCTGGGAAGTTGGCACACAGGAGCTTGCGGAACCCACCAAGCACCTTACAGGTAAGAGTGTTTGGAAACCTGACACCTTCCTGCTAAATTTTGTGTAATTCCATTCAGCAGTTCGGGCAGCAGCCGTGTCTAAAGGTCCTATCAGAATTAACATGGGGATACATGCTTTTAAGCCCCCCCTTGTTCTCTGCCCCTGCTTTATGGATCACCCCAAAACTTTGAAGACAACAGTTGAAATTCGTGCCAAATTAGTATTGAAAATCTTGTATAGATCCATCAAATGGCACCAAAGTTATTGGCAAAACAAAAAATGCTTTTCCTATGGAAACTAGATTCTAACTATAACTACCTACTGGCAAGAGCCAGTAGGTAATTTGTATTTAAATATAATATAGTTAACTTAAGGGCACTTTCAGAGAACCCTCTTCATCTATAGAGCTATGTGTTCTTCCAGCCTCTACTGGAAAATGCATGGGACAGCCGCGAAGCTCATTTCAGCCATTGGCTAAATTCCCAGTGAGTGACAGTTTTTTGCTCTTCAGTAGGGACCACCCACACAAAATAGTTCCTTTCAGTGTCATTCATGCAGGACCATTCAGAGTTACAATTACAAGGTTGCATGACTTGAAATTCAGCACCGAGCACAACTGGTTTATGGGCCTACTTGAACTTCAGCATCGAGTCCTCTTGGTTTATTGACCTCTGAGGCTAACACCTTCCTCTCCATCCAGGAAATGTGAGCTTCCTGGTCAGTGGCAGCTGATAGTATGGCTATGAGGGGCGGAGTTCAACCATTCATTGGATGAGAAAGAGAGCCAAGGTATGAAAATGCAAGCTATTCAGCATCAGTAGGTCTGCCTGCTGTAGTTTAAATTAGTCTCAAGATTGTTTTTTTGTGGGAATGTAACTCTGTATGTGCCAGGTCATGGTCTCTGTCACCCTTAAGGCAACAACCAAGGTTGCTACATGTTGTGTGGGGCGTGGCCTTGTTATAGCCATTTGTTATTGTTTGCCTTGGAACGCTCACTGCTGAGTCCCATGTTAGGGTCAGAAGAGCTCAATCTACTATTGAAAGCTAGGGGCATGGTAGGCTGCCTAAGTCAAGGTGAGAGAAATTTGCCCTTACAGGTTGGTCATGGGCAGTGAGCCCCCCTCATCTTCATTATTTTCTTACTGTTTTAGTTTGTGTGGGGCTAGCGATACTGCCTGTGAAAGAGCTCATATAATTTGTAAGGGTGCATTATACTCATGGACTAACTGCACTCACATATATTTTGTTGTTTTGCTGTAATTTGTGTTATTAAAATGACGTTTATATCACCATATTAAGACAGTAGAATGACATTTGTAATGTTATATACAGGACTGATTAGGATTTCGCACGTCTTTAGAGAAATCATGTAATCATGCATGTGCATTATGAATATCATGCAATATAAATGTATCCACTTCCTATAAATGATTCATATAGAGATTTGCGTAACGGGTGTGCATTAAAGAACATTCTTAGGTTAGCCAATCTTGTAGCCCTAACTTTTGTTTTTCTTAAGTTTTGTTTCTTTTTGTTTGCTCTCAAGTCGTAAGTTAATTTGAATTTTTGTGTGTGTAGAAAGTTTCCTTTCGCCACTACTGCAGTTGCAGGAATCTGTCCTCATTATTTTCGAATTAAGAAGATACATGGGGAGGAGAGGAATGTCTTTGAAGAGCCTGATAAGAGAGAAGGGAGGACTCCTTTCGTGCCTGGTGAAACCTGGGAACCAAGGTTGTCGGAGAGAGACAAATTAATTGGAGTTTGTGGAAAGGTACTCAAAGGAGGTGCTCACGGAATAACTTACCATGTGACCTGTTTGGGGTGTAACTTTGTTTTTTTGTATTTGGCACAGGGACAGTTTTGAAAGACTTCTTCTTTGGACTGAGGAAAGGGAGCATCTTAGAACAAGCTCGGTAGCTTAGCGCTACTTGACCCATTTAATGTGAGTGTAAATCTTAGGAAGTCAACACCTGCTGACACCGAGGGGAATTCGACTGGGAGGCTAGGTAGGGATGTCACTCTAGAAGGAGAGTAGGGACAGACTACTCTTTTAATTCATGAAATACAAATGAAAAGGGATTTGGACACAGTGTCTATACTCAGTTGTGTTCCGATATTGGAATTCATTGTTCTGTGCCTATTGTGCTGAATTAGCTATATTTGCAGACTTGGCTCTGTATTAGTATTCATGTATATGTATACTCTTATATTGAGGTGTGTCTATGTTCTGTTATTTTTGGCCTTGTAATAAATGACCAAAAAATGAATTTAGAATCTTTAGTCCTTTAGTCGCATGGTAAAGGGAAATGTATTATTATTCGTAAATTGTCTTTTCTCCCCTTCACAGGGGAGAAAGACCATTGGCCAGGGGTTCCTAGAACGTAGAATCTGGCCTCATCACCTGTGTCGACTTTTTGGTGAGATATTGTTCACACGAATAGCAGTGTAGCTGTATCCATGTCTGATGGAGTCACTCATGCCACGGTTGTGAGTCTTCATTCTAGCCCTCATGTCTGTGGCAATGCTGTTTACCCGTGGCATTTATGTGCTCCAGTCAGCCAGCTATTGATCTGCTGCTTACAGGTTCTCTACTCCCAAATGTCTGCAGTATGGAGTGCGACGCCAGGGTGACACTGCTCTGAGCTGCCGTACTCACAGAGCAATGTCACTCCTAGTGTTGCAGCTCCTGCCCCAGTCATTTGGGAGGAAGGAGCCTGACTGCAACCGAGTAACTGAGGACTGATTGTCTATGATTTGTGTGCATGCCTGAATACATATTGCCTATTGTGTGTATAAAGCTCTGTGGATCAGTCTCTGTGTGTGGCAACCAGGAGTGAAAGTATTTTCAGGAGCGGGTTTGTGTCTGTTAGAGGTGGGCGAACCAACGAATTGCAAGGGAGAGACAAGCCAATGGCCTGGCATGGCTTTATGAACCTCTGCACGTTTGAGCTACCAAAATATTTGGCATTTAAATTGTGCAGCAAACTATATATACAAATATGTTATAGTATCTTCAAAGTTCAAAAGTGTTCCTTTAACATGTAGAAGCATTTCACCTTAGAACATCAGATTTCTGAATCTTCGTCTAGATTGTCCAAAGATAAGTCATTGCTTCCAAGTAGCACTGGTGCCACCCTGTGAAGAATAGGATACTTGAAAAGCTTCAAGTCTCTCCCTAAGAGGGTCCCAAATTGGATGGAAAACAGAAAAGAAGAAAAAAAAGCTCTTGGCATTCTTGCAATGTTGAGTCTTGATTGATCATGCAGAAAGAAATAAGAATGGCAAGCCACAAGCTCCTCCTGAAGGCCTAGGAAAGAGAAACGCTAGCAACCAACATCCAGATAAATCTCCAATAGAAGTTTATTTTGCAGGAAGCAGAAATAAGGGCAAAAATAGAAACAATGGGCAGACAAGAGAATGTTACATGGGAGGAAATGTATTAGGATATATCCTTCATTCGCTATAATTTTCTTACATATGGTCTATCAAGAGCTGACATCCCTAAAAGAACCACACTCCAGCTTGGATTGGGATTCCAAGGCCACAACCTATGGGCTGTCCACCATCTTAGAAAGGGCTTTTAAAACCATGCTTTAATTCTGGAATCAAGGCTGTCATGTGGTAAAAGAAGAAGAAGCCCAGGTTTGACAACTGCCTTGCAGTATGGCATTGTTCAACCCAGTACGCCAACCACACAACAGCTCACAGGACACCACTGCTCGCAGCCACAATTATTAAGTCTCCAGGATGGTTAAAGCCACGCGGGTCCTAGGCTACACGCTGAGCGCAGCATTTAAAACTGTGCGGGTTGCCAACACAGTCAATGGTTCTTCCTCTTCAGTCCATGCAGGGCTTCTTCTAAATCTTTATGTCTCAGCATGTAACACATACTTTCAAATAGGCTCCATGTTCCTTAGAGTGTAATTTGCTTTAACTTCTGTGAGGTACAGCTGCTTCACAAGCATATAACCTGTGTCACGTATAATGGTTGCCACGAGAATGGCACCCAAAGTATGACAAGAATAACCACCATTAGATCATGGGTGCAAGCTGTATTGCTTAGGATGCCCACATTGTGTCAGGTATGAACATAATCTTAGGTGTTGCATTAATTATGCAGGAGTACCAAGATTTGGTGTGAGAGGCCAGAGCATTCCAAAAATGACCAGTTATATTGCAGGGCTTTAATTATGGAGTGATTGGCAACATTATGTCTGGCGCGGGTTCTATCAGTTCAGACATGGCCCCATCATAACCATGGCATGGAAAGGGGGGAACATACTATTGTTAGTCCCAGATGCTCGAGGTTGCATCAGGAAGGGACGCTGTTTTCCAGTGATTGACACTCCATCAAGAACACTCAGCTTCTCTACATTTCGCTCTCTCGCTCTCTATCTATCTCTTAGACACACACACACACACAGGCACAACCACACTCACACACATGCGCGCGCACACACACACACACACACACACTGTTAGAAATGGGTTTTCTGGCTGGCTAGGGTATGCACTTAAGTCAGGCAGAATTCAGCACTCAAGTCAGGATAAGGGGATTACATGTCTAAAATAACCCTTGGTAGCTTGGCATCAGCAGTCAGTCTCATCTCAGAAGCAATATGGAAATAATTTGCACTTTACAGACAGTAATACAGTGAAAACACTACAAAAGGACACCACATCAGTTTTAGAAAAATATACAATATTTATATGTTTGAAACAATATCAAACCGATAAAAAATAGACATAGACCTTATATACAGTTCCTTGAAGTTGATGGCCCCATCTGGAGCTATCACGGTGTTGTGAACAATATTTCAAACAGTTCTGGCTGACTGCGGAGTCACGGGCCAGCTACAGTGTTGGGGAGACCCATAAAACAGTACCTTCGGACCTTGCAGTGAGCTCTGGAGTAGTGCTGTCAGCAGGTGTCGGTTCTGGGAGTCGGTGCAGGAGTCGTTGGGCCCATGAAGTCACATGCGTTGCAGGTCAACTCTGTGAGCTTGAAGTCAAGAGCACCAACATCGGCAGGCATCGGGGCTGCAGTGTGAAGTGGAGCAGTGTGACGTGCGGTGCCCTCAGGTCACAGTGCAGGCAGCGTTGGCCAATTAGAACCCTATAATGGGGTATATAGGAACCCCAGTTTTTAGTGACACAGCTCTCCCTAACATAGCGGCAATATCTGGAACAAATCTGGTAAGATAGGAGCCCGAATCCCGACCTGATGATTGCCGCGGACTCACTTGAGCCAGCGGCAGAAATATGTTTACGGTGGTGGGCTAATGGGGTAATAGAGTGGTGATGGGGTAATAGTTCCACTAATCCCCACATACTAGTTTTGAACACCAAGTAATACCCTATGACTAAATGTAATTTGGGGTAATACATTGGTTTTTAAATCACTATTGCACGGGCCCCCACTTCTATAATTAGAAGTGCCTCCCTGTGTCCAGGTGTAGGCCGCTCTCTATGAAACCATGGGGCATATTACCAAGTAAGGGCGTTACATTATCGCCGCTTTTATCTGCAGGAAACTGCCGATAAAGCGGCGATAATGGGCTTGATAATATGCTCTATGAATTCCTATCGAAGCCCATGTTAGATGTGAAGACATCTAAAATGGGCTTCGATTGGAATTCATAGAGCATATTATTAAGCCCATTATCACCGCTTTATCGGCAGTTTCCTGCCGATAAAAGCGGCTATAATGTAACGCCGTTACTTGATAATATGCCCCCGGGTTTTTAGAGATGGAGGACTGCCTATGATGAAGCATGACACTTGGTGTTGTGTGAGGACAGACCTTAACATTTTTTTAGATGCCCAGCACTCAACCCATTTAGTGCTTTGTAGGGATATGGTTACATTATGTAAGTGACCATTTATTTCAGGGTAGCTTCTGTTGTGTGTGCATTAGACAAGGAAATACCCATCTTCTAAAAGTTGTATTTCCAAATACATAATATAAGAATCATCTTTACTACTTATACCTATCACGCCTTGGGGTCTTAGAGGCCGCCTGTCAGGGCTAAAGCTTGACTACACAGCTTCGACAATGGGTGCCTGGCGACACCAACAAGCTGACCGTACTATCTACCTTCCAATTGCTGACACGCTTGAGACACGGTACAACAACATCTCTCCTTCATGCAATCTCGTGCCCTTCTAGGGAGCTAGATATCTTACTACCCCTTATGTGCCTCACAACTATTTAGGCAAGCCATGGCTAATGTACGGTCACTGATGTGTATCCCCAATCCACTGAGTTCTTCTTCAAGTTCGATTATAAGCATAAAAAAAGAAAATGAAGACTTGCAGACTCACAGTCGTTATCTTTCGCACTGTATCCTCTTCTTGCTGAATGCGCGCAGGATTACGAATTACAGACTCACACATTTCAACGCCGCCGGACCTCTGGGTTGTCGGCCATATGGCTGTGTTATTTTTTCTCTTTCCATGCAAGTGCTGCTACTTTGCAGATGTGCGGCTGGCCCGGATGGGTTGTCAGCAGAACGCTGTGTACTGTGTATTTTCGACAATAAAGGTCTTTTTCAACAAAAAAAAAAAAAAAAAAATAAGAATCATCTTTACTACAAGATGTATTTTTAAATTCTGAGTTTAGGCATACTAAGAAGCTCCCATGTTAACCTATGGGAGAGATAGCCTTTTAAAAGTGAAAACGAAATTGGAGTTATTTGACTATCAGGACATGTCACACACCAGTACATGCCCTACCTTTCACATACACTGCAGCCTGCCCTTGGGGGTACCTTCGGCCTACTTTATAGGTGCCATACATGTAGGGAAAGGGAAGGTTTGGGCCCGGCAAGTTAGTGCACTTGCCAGTCGACATGGCAGTAAAAACTGCACACAGACAAGGCAGTGGCATGTCTGAGACACCTTTGAAAGCCTGTGTGGGTGGCACAATCAGGGCTGCAAGCCCACTAGAAGCATTTGATTTACAGGCAATGGGCACACTCAGAGCATTGTACTAGGGACTTAGTAGTAAATCAAATACGCCAAATCATGAAAACACCAATCTATAACACACTTTACATGGAGAACCTATGCACTTTAGGACTAAATAGCAGTGGTAAAGTGCCCAGAGTCCTACAACTGACTATAACAAGGTTAAAAACAGGAGGCTAAAAAGCAAAAAGTCTGGGGGTGAACCCACTGAAAAATCCAAGTCTAACACCCACAACGTAAATGACATCATATGACTTGCAGTATGACCTATGACCAATGACCATACCATAACACCACATTCTCATCAATAATGAGGAAGAAGTGTCTCGCCAATGGCCGATATTACCTTGCACCCAGAGTTTCTAATGCCTTGAGAAACTCAGGGGTGGGGTAAGTCTAGCCCATTATTCGTTTAACCTCAAGAGTCCACTAAGAAAGTAGGACTTACCGTAGTGTACAGGAAGGGCATGCCCCATTTCCCCCGGTAAGTCTTCAGTTTGCCTAGTTTTTCTACCTGAAATTATATCTGCTTGGAGCAGGTTTCGTCTCAGATAGAAAAACACAGAGAACACAAATCTTGTAATTCTAATGGGACCCAGGACAGTGGCAATTAACACGACTGGATTTAAGAATTTGCTCACAATGCTAAGCTCCAGATCTGTTCAGTTTTAGGCTTACCTGCTGAATGGATGTTAATGACCTACCAGTACCTTCCAACCAACAGTGTGAAAAAATAGCATAACATAACAACGCAGAGCTCAACATAAGAAAACAGTGTTACATAATATTACAACATAAACAAAAACACAATAGCACACCAGCATAAAAACTAAGGGGCATATTATCAAGAACAGTCGATAAAATTATTGCCGCTTTATCAGCAGGAAACTGCCACTAAAGCGGCGATAATGGGCTTGATATTATGTCCTTGTGAATTCCCATAGAAGCCCAGGTTAACACCAGAACCTGGGCTGCTATGGGAATTCACAAGAGCCTATTATCAAGCCCATTATCGCCGTTTCCTGCCGATAAACCGGCGATAATTTTATCGCCTGTTCTTGATAATATGCCCCCTAGTCTCACAGCATAACTCGTCGTAGCATAACATATCAGTGTCGTTGTCTGCAAACTCCCACTCTTCGGACCCATTCTTTTCTTAGACGATTTGCAGGACCATGCCCATGAAAGTTGTCAAAATGTTAATATGGCAAATGCACTCACACATGGCAACTCAAACGCACACTCTCATTCACAGTGTGCTATACAGAACTGTGGATAAGATCGCCGTTCTGGGCTTATTCAGACTTGGACAGGCGATGCAGGCCTCAAACTTTGCAGAAAGCGGCATTTACAACACCTTTGATACCATTGATTCCAGTCCCTCGCCTAGCACAATGGAAGCGAAACTATTCACTCTACAGCAGACGTGAACAACTGCACTTTACAATGGATAACATCTGACGCAACTCATTCGCTTCAAGCTGCTCTGAAAGCCCGGCTCTCCTACCAGGGGCACAGACTATGTTATCTGTGATTCCTTTGCATGCATCTTTTATAAACTGCACCTGAATTTCTACTCGCACATTTATTTGTCCGTGAAATACTCTAAAATACAGAAGGTGATACAGTTTATCCTGATGCTTATCCTATAATTTGGAGAAGACATCCACTCCCATTTGTAATTGTATATGCAGCCCAAATAATGCTTCTTGAGGAATTGTTAAATTTTCATCCAAACATTTTTACATTTCACCATGACCAGTGCATTACAATCTTGAGATCTCATCCTGACAAATACCTTCATTGGTTGTTATATTACAGATGACAAAAGTAGTCCTTCATTTAAAACACTTTTCTTGACTGAAGACCACACTGGGCACAGCATAGGAAGGCATCTCCATTTCTTCACCACAAGGCATCATGGGCCATATATACCAAGGGGTTGTTTCACTTTTGCACCATGCAATGTGGTGCAAAAGCGACGGAACACTTAAGATGCAAATTATCAAGCCACGCAAGGACCCCTTGTGTGGCCCTGAGCAGCTTGAAAAATCCAGAGTAATGCAGAACAGCGCAAATTGCTGCGTTGCGTTACTCTGTCCCAGGGAGACATTCCATGAGTGGTGCTTGGGTGCTCCCATGCAAATCCATGGGATTTTGATGCATTCCCAGATTTACTATTACTGGTAGGTGAAGGCGCCAAAATGCTACACCTTCCAGGGGAGGTGTAACCAGCAGAAATATTTATTTCTCCTATTTTTTCCTCTTCCTTTGTGTGCTGTATTCTGCAGCGCACATAGAAAGAGGAAATTATCTAAGGGGATTGTTTTTGTGCAGGAAGGTGCCCCTTCCTGCACAAAAATCAATCCTGATAACAACACACAAGGTGACCAGCAGTTAACTATTCAACCAAATGCCACTAGAAAGTTAGTGAGAGAATTCACTCCACAACAGACAAGAGGCAATACCTAGCACATGATGAACTCACTCATGCAAAGCTTCTCTCTTGATGGAAAAAAACAGACAGCAATTCAGCATGTTTAATTATTTATTTATTCTGATGCAAAATGAGCATGGACATGGAGTAACAAAATAAAGGTTCAAAGCAGTGAGATGTAACTTTTATGGTTGGACCGAGACACCGAAACACCTAGTTGGTAAATACCTCATACTGATGAGTACACCCAATGAACCCTTAATCTCAAGCCATCCCTAGATCAGAACAAAGATGTGTTAAAGTAGGTTGAATCACTTGTCCTTTCATTCTCTAAACACTCTTTATAGAGTTATATTATTTAACATTACCAAGGAGCAGAACAGTGTTGTAAATATGGAGGTTTTATATAGATGATTTAAGATTATATGAGTGAAGGGAGCAGGAGATCAGACTTTGGAATTTCTTTTGTTTTAGGTGCAGTGGGCGTTTAAAGCTGAGAAGCCCTGTATCAATAAACCACAGATGTTCCCATAAGAGGTGTGTCATCAACTGGTATGTGAACTACAACAGCATTGGTTCATTCACTGACTTGTGGACAGATATTTGTCTAGATTCCAGACACATAGTTAGGGAAGGCTTTTACCCTGATATTTTATTTGTTTCCATTTCTTAACTTCAAGTCTTATGGTGTGTAGACTCCTTTTTTGTTTGTGCTTGGCATACAGAGATGTACAACTTTGTGCCAGGTAAGATGGGGCATTATTGCTTTTTGTGTCATGCAGAAGGTCCTGAAAATGGTGTTGGCTTGAAGAACAGCAAATGTGAATCTTGCAGTGTCAGAGTTATTTAACAATGTGTTTTCAGTTAATAGAGACATGTGGTAAATCAGAGGCTGTGCTTCCTGTGTATTTTGGACTATTCCCATTGTAGCAGCGTCAAGACTGATTTGCATATGACTGGGGCCAAAATGAGGTGGCATGGGGTGCAAAATAGCAATGGGTTGGGATGCTGAGTAGTTACCAAGGGCTGAGATTAATTCAAGCTTTCCATCCATCACTGTTTTGTATACCATGCTACAATTATGAGGCAGAAGGCCAGAACTTAACCCTTGGCAGTAAACTACAAGGCTATTTATTGCCTTATAACTGATTTGACTAATGTTAAATAGATTTTCAATTGATGCATTTATGTGATGTCCCTGTTAGTACCCTCTCCAAAAAGTACAGCTTTTAGACCCAAGAATATGCACTCCTGGAAATGATCACATGGTCTAAGTCAAAGACCTAAGAAAGCATTTGAAAGTGTATTAAATATTATGATGATGAATAATTAGGAGTCATATAGTGCATGCTTACATTACATTGTTTTTGTTAAATTGAATGTGAAGGCATCAGATTTTTTTGCATTTGATCAGTCTAAAGTTCTTGCATTAACTCGGAGCAAAACCTCAACCTCAAAAAATTGTCTCCTGGCTCTGCACTGAGCCTGCACAGCTCTTCATGCTACAGGCCCAGAAATCGGATCCCAGCCTCAGATCACAAACCTTGGACTTTACTGAGTATTATATTGTGCTTCAATTCACTTTGAATTCGGGTAGACATAAATACAAGCCACAGGGACATTTGAAAGTGGTGATCTTCATTGGTGCATTGTTCATTATAAATGTGCGACACTCCTTCCAGGAATAGGTACACCTATTGGGCAACATACTGAAAGCTCCAGCCAGGCCGGAGTCAAATTCCTGGATCTGGCTCAGCTTTAGGTCAAAACGAGCCAAGCTTTCATGGTACCAACATGGGAAACTTGGTTTGAATCCCTGTGCTGAAAAACAAACATGTAAAGAAAGAGTCTGTCTGCTCTTTTGTTCCTGTGCAAGGTTAATGCTATGTAAAACTGACAAAAATAAAATGTGGATTCTCTCTGTCACCCATATTCTAATCTTACCCTCCAAGAATTATGGAGAATGCATTAACATTTGATGTCATAACGAAATGCCAATCTTTTGGATGAACTGCACAGTTTGAAAGTAGAAAACCAGGGCTCAATCCCAGCTTCCCTGCTTGACCAAATTGTGTGAACCTTGGCAAACACTTTATTTCAATGAGCCTCCTTTTCTTTCTTTATCACATAAGAGTCACTTCAAATACATTAGATCTGGGTAAGCACTGTTAAAAAAAAAACAATTTTGTTTGATTAAATAAATATAATTTTGGCTCCATGTACAGTCAGATTTTAGCCCACGTATAGGGTACACATGGCCACTGAATTGCCTCCAAGTTCACGAATAGCATTCTATTCAGATCCGGGCCGGCTTTAGTGCTGGTAGAACCCAGTCCAACAGTCTTTTTTGCCATCCCCTCCCCCCCCCCCCAGTATGACCTCCGCCTCGGATTTCCTCAGTACCACCAAACAAAAGTGCCTCATATCATGCCATAGCCCTTCTCTCAAATACATCTTATTTGTTTTAAAGCACTGGTAAAGTCTGCTTTTACTAATACACTCACCTACCCACATACAATACAGGAGTGTTTTTTGCAGCAGGCATATTAACCTTCTGCACTACTTTATGGAGAGCCAAAACTGCCGCTAGACAAAACTCAGACCTCTCCCTCCAGCAGGAACATTAATCATAAGAGTTATCTTGACAATTGTGTTGCTGCCTGAAAGCTGCTTGCACAAGGAACTCTGCAGCAGGTGCTTTTAAATCGTAGGTTATTGCTAAACACAACATCCCCTCTTACGTCAGTGCTCCCCTCCAGCTCAGCGCCCAATGCGGCTGAAATGGTTGCCCACACCCCCCCCTTCATCCCCCTTCCCCGCCCCCACCCCCATAAGCCGGCCCTGAATCGGTTCGAGAGCAGGAATCGTTCTCAGTTCACGTGTAAAAACTCACACACTTAATTAATACTTCACAATACAGTGATATAACTTGTACTAATATGAAACACTTCCACGTATCTTTAATCTCAAATGTTTTTATTGAAATATTTCAAGGATACAAGACAAAAGGATGCAATGTGGGTACAATCAGTGGACAGGTGTACGTACATCTGGACAAGTCTAGATCCAAAATGTTGATAACATGGCAAAACAATCGATAAGTAACTTGGCAGTCAGATTAGGTATTAGCACGTTCAGATGTATCCGAGTATTATACAAGCACCCTAATTATTAACAGAAGGCTATGAGAAGGGGAAGGTCAAGAAGAGGGAGAAGTAGCAGATACGGAGAAGAAGATAAAGATAAGAGGAAGAAGAGGAGTAAGAGGAAGAGTAGTGAGAAGAAGCAGATAGTGCACCACGTCCTAGTGACTAGAAAACATATTATCTCCACCCGTCCTAAAAAAAAAACATTTTAAAAAAAGTACGAATTTTGAAGACACTTTGTCGTAGAAGACACCTTGTCGTATTTTAACATGATATTTGCTACATGTCTTGCAACATTTGCTGTAGAATTTTTGCATGGTCGAATGTGAAGTTATTACCCATTTTAAAACTACTACGTTTTGGGAAGAAAATATTTTTGTCAACTGAAAGCTAATGCCCAAATTATTATTAACATAATTTAACACTTGGTTTAGAGCAGGGCACAAGTCCTAAAAAAAGAAGTGGGGGGATGCTGTCACCGGAAGTGACGTCACAACAGGAAGTGACGGACATGGACAGATTTAAAAGGAGAACATACTCATGAAGCTGTCTAGCTTTGGGATTATCCACGGAGGTAGGGCCTCGGGTTTTCATCCAGATGTTTGTCCCACAGCCATAATTCTAGACTGTATGAAACTCCTGGCTCAGACCCTAGCTATGCTGGTTAGCGTGTCCCTGGAGGAAGTGGGCTTGTTCCAATAAACGTGCACGGCCACTTGGTCAACCTGTATCTATTTTCTTAAAGCTCCTCGTCCCAGAGCGGCCAAAGAGTGAAGTCCTGCTGTTTGGGGGGGGGAATGGCGTCCACCTGGTAAAATAAGTGGGGGGACACCGTACACCCGTGTGGTACCCCGACTCGAGCCCTGGTTTAGAGAAACATGATTCGTTGAGTTGATGGAAAAAATGGAATACCATGGACTGGTGCGAGTCAATTCGTTATCATGAGCTGATTAAATACAATTATTAAGTCATTTTGTTGAATGATTGTGACTAATTGTTCACCACAGCACTGCACTCAGAAAAGACAATAATGAGTTAGAGATTTGTAATAACAAAGATTGTGCATGCATGGATACTGTAGATGGTAATTTATATTTTGGTGTAAGGTTAGTTTTAGCATAGTTTGATGTGTGCCTGGTGCAAATAACAATGGTGGGTGGGTGTGTGGTACAGGTAGAAGCAGAGTAGGACAATCAGCCGAGCCTGGCAATATAAAAAGATTGGGGGCACAATGCGCCCAACTCACCTCAATGATGCTCCGGCCCGGTGCAGCACTCTTGGCATTGGTCTTCTGATGTGACATCCACGAGCAGAAAAGGGAAAGTCTTCCCTTCCTTCCCAGTTGAACACGACTCCTGACCAATCCTGGAGCTGCTCTCAGCATGAGGACTTCATGAGAGCCGCTCCAGGAGTGGTGGGAGTGGTGGGAGCAGGTTAACCCAGTGCTAATTTTAAGACTGGGGGCCTTTGACAGCAATCCTCTGCCAGGTGTGCAGTGTGCAGGCCAGGCTGGCTGTAGGTAGCCAGCCAGCCGGCCAACCCGACATACGCACTGAAAGGGACAGCAGTAATTCTCAGCAGTAATCCTGCAAATAGCAAGATTCATTCCGGCCCACAGCCTCATGCTCACACTGTACACAGCAACAGCAAGGTCAAAATAAAATGTAATTATTATGCCATTTCTTTATTAGCGTTTGCATGATGCACTCGTCGCAGGCGGGTGACGCTCCTCCACCATTTAGGAGGAGGCCTGAGGACAATATGTGTAGTGAGGTCATTTCTTGCATGGTCTGAAGTTATGTGGCTGACTATTGCACTGATATGTTCACAGAGAGTCAGTTGACACTCACACCTGCTCGATTGGTGGATGTACTATCATCTATCTTTCACCTGTGAGAGGAAACAGTATTGACACTTTGTGTAGCATCCATAAGCCTCCTTGTTTGACAAGGCTGCACTGTGAACTCTCCTAGTACAAGGTGATTACGGTAGCAGAAGTGGCACTTATCTTTGACACTTGTTTGTCTCATGTGTGGTACATCTTAGTGGAAACTGAGGTTGCAGTAGCAGCACCCATGTTTGACTCCTGTAAGTCTCTTGTGGGAGGCATCATGTAGTAGTTGAGGTAGCAATACACGCTTCTGCCTGAGGCAGTAGTGATGACATCAATATCAATCAGTGTTTTGTCGAGTGCACTATTCACCCATTAGGGTCTCAAGATGCTGGACCCTGTGGACCCTGTGGACCCTGTATGTTTTAGTTGGTCATGATTGCATCTTTGTGCCACAAATGCATGTCTCCTGTGTCATGTTTGCATTTGTGGGCATGTGTACATTGAAGGCTATGTTTCCCAGTAGGTGGATTAGAAAGTTGGTCCAGTGTGTGTATTTGCTGTGGGCAATCCTCAAAGCCCATGTCTGGCAGTAGTTAGGTGCGTGATCTGGTCCCCTGTATGTATATGTGATGGCGGGTTCTCTCTTAGATGACTATGTCTTCTGGCATCCTGGCATCAAATTGTGCGGTTGAACATTTTGACTGATGCACTCTCCAGCATACCCCATATAAGGTGCAAATGCCTCTCTCCAGAGCTAGTAGAGGTGCAAGCAGGGGGACTCTGGCAGTACAGCATCAACACATTGTCTGAATGAGCTGATCAACAGTGCCTGCATCATGTCCTTGTCCTGCTCAACTGCTGGATCAAAATTCTGAATTTCGGAGTGTGGATCATCTATGTTCAGGATGATTGAGGAGGACTTTGTAATGTAGGACATCTACTTCCAACCCAAAGAAGTAGTAGCAGCTGCACACATGATAGACACATCAACAATATGCAAAATCAACTTGCATGGCTGTCTGGTCTTGCGCAAAGCATGGTGGTCTTCGCGTTGATTTTTAGCGCTGCTCGCACTACTGGTGTTAAATTGTAGCTCGAGCTGCATATTTTCCACCCTTTGGTGGAATTCTGTGGAGTTTTTCTGTAACTCCACAGAATTACGGGGAGTGAAACTCTGTGAGTTCTGCCCACCCCTAGTAATAAGGGTCCTATTATGCAATGTTTTTTAGAAATCTCGCCGTCTGCCGCTAAACCAATTTATTTGCAATGATTCCAAACACATTACTTCTTGTTTGTGAGGCAGTCGATGATGCAGAAATTAGTTGTAATGTTTGCAGCTGCGGGTTCTTCATTTGGGCTGTTGAGCATCGTGCTAAACGTGAAAAATAAAATGGCAATAAAAATATTTCATTGCTATTCTATTTTTCACTTTGGAGAGTTGTAGTCACCAGCCTGCCCCGAGCCAGGAGAAATAGGGGCGTGTCGGCAGCAGAGGACTGGAGCAGTGGCTTGACAGGATGCTCCAAAGTATGCATTTGACTTTAGCTGGCTGTATTGCACTGGCCAAAGTGACATGCACCCTTTGAAGGTCTTCACCCGGCTGTCTTAGACAGCCAGGTAGAGAACAAGCACAGGTCTACTGGGCCTGGAGGACTGTCCAGCATGTCTGCTCCATCCAATCCAGGCAGTTCTCTCATGCTGGTGAGCAGTTGAGAGCTACGTCTGGATTAATTAGGGGATCATCCTTTGTGCATCAGATTGCAAGAGAAACACAGAGGAGGCCGTGGAGCCAGGGGTAAGTACAATTGTATTTAATTTTATTTATTAGAAATGTGTAATGCATGTAAGTGAAGTGATTAAGTTAGTGGGTATGTTTTCTTTGGCATGTTAAGTGGAGGGGTTGTTTTTATTTGGGCTTTTGGAGGGAGAGTTTGGTTGGTTTAGACTTTTGGAGGGAGGGGTTGTTTAAGTTCAGTTTTTGAGAAGCGGTGCAGCACTTCGTTCCCCCACCACATTCTAAGACTACCAGTTACCCCTGAACGTTTGTCCATCTTGGTGATTAGAATAACTTGTTCTTAAATATTGTTTATATTGTTTTAATATTAATTAATACTGCCGTTTGCGCCATGTCTCAGTGCTGGAAATGACAAATGGTATTATTATCCAATTAAGGAGCACATTATTTATTAAACTTGGAAGAGTGGAAGGCCGAGTTGGACTTCCCAAGATTCAAGATTTAATCAATTAAAAAAATTCAGTAATACATCTGACAAGTATATGAAATACGTACACCCTGGGTGCTTATGTTTATTTTGGTCTGCAAAGGTTCATACCAGTTATTCGCTAGGATTGTGCTATTTTGCTACATTTCGTTTTATGATGACTATTGCTGTCTCAGGCCAGAAAATCTTAATGTTTGTTTTGAGCATCATAGACAAAATACAAACATTGACAAATGTAATTTGATGCTAAGAATTACATTGGTGTAAATAATTGCACAGACTAGTGGCCTGATTACGAGTTGGGTTGTCCGACCACCGGGACGCTAGAGCCACGGTCCAAAGAAGGCCACTGCGATGGCTGTCTCCCACCTGCCGTATTACTAGCTTTCCAATGGGCTGGCGGCCGTTTTACTGGTGGCGGTCAACACGTGTCCATATTAATCGATGCATGTGTGTATCTTTCGACTGTATGTGTTGAATAAACACATTTGCATGTGTTAAAATACCACCTGCCCATTGCTGACATCTCACCCATATGTGGAATGTATGACGTTACAACGCATGCTTTTACCACGCATGCTGTTACAACGCGGTTTTTACAACGCATACCATTACAACGCATAGCGCTTTGGGGTGCTGGATAGTGAATAGTTTAATTTACTATTTCAACTACAGTCCCCGTGGACACTAGGGAAGGTGTTGGATAGTAAATTAAATGTATTCCCTATCCTAGAGCGCCCCCCAGCGCAATGCGTTGTATTGGTTTTCGTTGTAAAACCTGCGTTGTAAAGGCACTGCGTGGTAAAAGTTGCATTGTAAAGGATGTTTCCCCATATGTGGCCACTCCAGTCAATGGGTAAATGGTACAAAAGCAGACTTAACTGGATTCCAGCACCAACAGGGTTATTTTCTTCTAGATAAAAAAGCTGCTATGAAGTCTGACAGGAAGAACAGGAAATGGTAATTATGCACCCCAAATCCTTCGATTCTGCTACCTCGAAGAAGATTTCCCTCCGCCGTGGTCGGCTTTTCGGAAAGCCGACTTGTAATTCAAATTCCGGTGAAGTTCTCTGTATCTCCCTATGACCACTGCTTTCCTCTGACCGCCGCTGCAGCAGTTTCCAACTGGCGGGTGGTAGCAGCGGTTCGTCAGTGGTTTTTGCAACAGCAATCCAACAATTTTGTAATACAACGGTTGGACCACCAAGATCACAGCAGTTGGACCGCCACGTTGGGAACGGCGGTCTAGGGACCGCCAAACTCGTAATCAGGCCCTAAATGAAGAGACATTAGAAAAGTCGGCAGGTTGTAGGTCAAGAGTGACTAAAAATAAGAGGGGCGTTGGCTAAGATCATTGACTTTAAAAGGTCAAAGAAAAACACTGATTTTCTTGCACAGCCAACAGAGTAACTGAAATTCTATGTTAGACCAGTCCTCTGAAAATATATGGGAGGAAAGGGCTATTTCATGTAGCAGGCTTGGCTTTATCATTTGGCAAGGACATACATATCATTCTGCAGGAGAAGCAATTTTGTTTTATCTATGATGAAAAGGAAATTATGCTACACATTTTGGGGCATTTTTAATGATCTGTTTTCACATATTAACATACTGATTCATATACAATATATATAATGTTTAATTTTGGTTGTTTTTCAAAAGAGAACTGTGAACATTAAGCAGTTCGATTTAAAAATACTCTTCATCAATTACTTATAATTGAGTTTTGCATAGGAATGCAGGAATTGCAGTTTTATTAACACTGTATAGTCTTCCTTCAGTTTAAAATAGACAGCAGACAACAAGACTGCTTAACACACTTTCTGTGATAAAAAGTGTGCCTTCTTCGTTCGGATACAAATAATTATATGCTAAAGCGTGGTAGTTCAAACTGAAGAATCTATGGAAATACCATGTTGCACTAAGAAACAGCCCCGAAAACAGTACATATCTATTATGCTCAACAATTCAAACGTTGAACTTTAAAAAAATAAATGCCGCACTTTAAAAGCCTGAGTGCTATCTTGAAATAATTTCCACTTTGAAAACAATGCCTCTGCTGTAAGCATATCATTTTGTGAATAATGAAACAACATTTTCAAGACAAAGAGCGAATTATTCTTTTACCTTTATTTCAATTACATTGAATTTGTAGGGTTTTTGTTTCCTTCCTGCAGATAAAACCTCTTCCCGAGATCACCAACTGAGCATGTTTACTCTTTGTTCATTTTGTCTTCTGTGTAAAAAACTTATTACAGTAATCAAGAGGTGAAAATTGACTAGCTAACTTTCCCAACGTGACTATCACAGTGTCTGGATACACAGAATTTCGTGATGATCCATCCATTTGAGCTAGAAACGTTTTTTGTTAAAATGTACACATTATGCAGTAGATCATGTATTATGTGGTAAGTGTGGCATATGATGTTTACTTGGATATAGAAGTTCCATCACCAACATATTTCAAGTGGCCCTTGAGAAGGTCCATCTCCTCTAGATGTTTACATGTTTGCTAGTAACAGTTGCCAAACAAACCTTTGAAAAATGTGGAGCGTTGCTAACCTGTGAGTCCAATTTGTCCCTAATTTCCATATATACCATTCTAGTGAAAGTTAGGTTGTGAACGAATGCCCCAGTTACTTACCAGTAATCTTCATTACTCTGAGTCCTGGTCTTCCCTAACAAAGTTCTTACACGAGAGATGCTATCGCCAAACTGTAGAACATATTCCCATGTCAACAAAAATAATTATCCTAAGATGGCTCCCATTTACCCAGCCATAAAGGGGAAACCGTAACATCACTTCATGTAGAAGAAACAAGCATAGTTAAGACAAAAAAGAAAGTAAAATATAATCAATCCCACCTCCAGGAGGGAGGACAGGAAGCAGGACTGTGTGAGGGAAGACCAGATCACAGAGTAATGAAGATTACCACCGGGGCATTACCTCCTCATCAGACTTTCCTGACCTCCTCATCAGACTTTCCTGACCCAGTCCTTATACATGAGATCATGCTCAAGCATCACGATTGATGATATAGACCAACAATAGAAGGAGCACACTGCACCGATGCAAGCAAATAAACATTTATGTTGGACTTGGCCCTTTTGGCAGGTTCATCCTGAAACTTTTTGCTTTTGCCTAGCCTGTTTCTGTAACCTAGTGTTAGTGGTTTTAGGCTTCTGCACACTTTTTTCCTGTGGTACAGTGTAAAGTGCGTGAGCTCTCTGTATATGTGTTGTGTGTTGCCTGCCCTCCCATAGGAATGCATGGGGAATATCTGACCCAGTCAGATCCGGTCGCTCCACCCGCTCCTGGCCGTCCTCGCATCTCATCCCCACTCTGTGCCCTGCCAGCCTGTGCCCGACCTCGCTTTGCTTGGTATCGTATTTACTGCCTAATTAAGCATCTGTGACAGCCTGAGCCCCGATCTCGCCTTGCATTGCTTTCTGCTGCTGATATCGTATTTTCTGACTTAGTTAAGTTGCTGCATTAATTTCTGCTGCTGATATCGTATTTGCTGCCTTAATTAAGTTGCTGCCTTAATTTCTGTTGCTGATATCGTGTTTACTGCCTTAATTGAGTTGCTGCCTTGGTTTCTGTTGCAGATATCGTATTTGCTGCACTAATTAAGCATTTGTGCCAGCCTGTGCCCCGATCTCGCCCTGCATTGCCTTTTGTTGTTGTTTGGTGCCATTTTGTGTCCCAGCCCATCTCTCCTCCCCGCTCCCTGGCGCTGATCCCCCGTGGCTCCACCCCCGCTCCCTACAGCATCCTCAAGCAATCCCTTCCCCACGCGCCACCCCGCTCCCGCCTCCCGGCTGCTCCTCCCTCGCTCCGCCCCTTCCACTCGCCACTTATGGCAGTACGGCATACGCGCAGTGTTCACGCGCAGCGGGCGCGCCAAAGGTAAGCCCGTCCGCGCCTGGACCGTGCCCAGCGCCAGACCCCCTGGACCCCGCAATCACCACTCCACCCGCCTTACATACGACGCCGCAACCCTCACTGCACTCAACAACGGCCGACTCCCCGACTGCCACCAAGCCACCCCAGGACGCGCCCATGGACCCTTCACCTGCCAATCCTGCAAGTTCTAGACCTATTGATTATACAGATTGAGTCAAATCAGTACTATCCATAGTTCTTTGAGTAGAGCAACCACAATCCGTCTGCTCTATTGTACTTTTTTGTACCACAAAATATAAACCTAAACCACCAAAAAGAGATTACTTTTGATTTATTAGTTTATTCATCATCTTTCCTGTTTTTTTGTTTTAACAATTCATTTTATATAACAAACATATCATTTCCAAATTGATAAAAACAGAGGTTGCCCAAGAGAAAAAGTGTGCAAAAAAAGGGGGGTGATCAAAAGGAGTGAGACCAAGTGAACGGAAAAGAAAACAAATTAGTGGATAGAAAAATTATTATTCACATGATTTTCAGAACAATACCAAGCTCTATGCTAAGCTGTATTGGGACCCTGGCCAACGTATTTTAAATTATTAATCAGAGCACTTTTTTTATATAGACATGTATCTGAAGGATGATCTGCACTTGATAAAGTTCTTTAGTTGGTCCAAGGGTAATTGGGAAATACTGTCGACGTTTCGACTCGTCTTATGCCCAGCAGGTAATTTAAGCCTTGGGATTGCGAGTCTTCATCAGGACTGGAGAACAAAAACGTAGGCAACCAAGGGATAATATTAACCCTAAGAGAGATAAAATTGGCGGTTATTAACTAAGGTGGATAGGTTATTCATTCTTTTTCAAGGCATTTGCCCATGAGAGGTATTATATTCTTACCCTTCGCTAGAACAAGAGCGAGAGGAAGTGGTCCTGAATTCCACCTTTCCTTATAATATTCTGTAAGACAAATAGTGAAGCCCAGAGTTAGTCTAGGTCTACACTCTACTCTGTCCACATGCATATGTTAGAGTAGAAAAGATTATTTATTTATTTACCCTTGTTTTTTAGATTCCATCCTCACCACATCTTGGTAGGGGAACAATCCTTCATACAGGCACCATGGTAAGTATTTACCTGCAATTAATTATGCCAATGTCAATGTATAATTACCAACATTTTTAACCAATAAATATTAAGTGACAATTGAACAATGGAGTTTATGATTTACCTTAGAGATTTTCTTCTAGGTTCTGGGTAGCTCCAGTTGATCAATCCGGTAGCTACAAACGGAGACACAGTGTAGTCTCACTTAGCTTGTATTATTTATAACAACAAGAGAGCAGAGTCACATATTAACCTTAAAAATGATATAGGCATTTACCTTATATGCGCGTATTCCAGTGCATATATTATGGGTGCCTGTTTCACGAATCAGATTTCTGTGGGGAGGAGAGAGAGAGACACAGAAAGCATGCATTCCGTAAAGGGATGAATATCCGCGATCACTTAGTACAATCTATGTTGCCTAACAAACAGCCCTTGAACCAATCTACACTATGGAGTGGACAAATAGTTATTGGCCACAGGAAGTGTGGCTCGTGTAAAGCGTGTCCGCTCACAATAGAGGGTAAGAGTTTCACCTACAATGAGCGTACATACAGATTGTCACAACACACCAACTGTAACACCTCATGGCTCATCTATGCAATCATGTGCCCATGTGGGTTTCTTTACGTTGGTCAGACAACACAAAAAATAAAATGCCGGATCTTGCAACACATGAGCCGGATACGATGTAGAACTCAAGGTGCCCCTCTGGTAGACCACTTTAGCAAGTTTGAACATTCAGAAAACA
This sequence comes from Lissotriton helveticus, assembly GCF_964261635.1. NCBI lineage: Eukaryota > Metazoa > Chordata > Amphibia > Caudata > Salamandridae > Lissotriton > Lissotriton helveticus. Next base: position 1,272,140,468 of record NC_136059.1, on the reverse strand, counting down.
GCTTGAGGTGGTGGGTCATAGAGCTACCGGATTGATCAACTGGAGCTACCCAGAACCTAGAAGAAAATCTCTAAGGTAAATCATAAACTCCATTGTTCAATTGTCACTTAATATTTATTGGTTAAAAATGTTGGTAATTATACATTGACATTGGCATAATTAATTGCAGGTAAATACTTACCATGGTGCCTGTATGAAGGATTGTTCCCCTACCAAGATGTGGTGAGGATGGAATCTAAAAAACAAGGGTAAATAAATAAATAATCTTTTCTACTCTAACATATGCATGTGGACAGAGTAGAGTGTAGACCTAGACTAACTCTGGGCTTCACTATTTGTCTTACAGAATATTATAAGGAAAGGTGGAATTCAGGACCACTTCCTCTCGCTCTTGTTCTAGCGAAGGGTAAGAATATAATACCTCTCATGGGCAAATGCCTTGAAAAAGAATGAATAACCTATCCACCTTAGTTAATAACCGCCAATTTTATCTCTCTTAGGGTTAATATTATCCCTTGGTTGCCTACGTTTTTGTTCTCCAGTCCTGATGAAGACTCGCAATCCCAAGGCTTAAATTACCTGCTGGGCATAAGACGAGTCGAAACGTCGACAGTATTTCCCAATTACCCTTGGACCAACTAAAGAACTTTATCAAGTGCAGATCATCCTTCAGATACATGTCTATATAAAAAAAGTGCTCTGATTAATAATTTAAAATACGTTGGCCAGGGTCCCAATACAGCTTAGCATAGAGCTTGGTATTGTTCTGAAAATCATGTGAATAATAATTTTTCTATCCACTAATTTGTTTTCTTTTCCGTTCACTTGGTCTCACTCCTTTTGATCACCCCCCTTTTTTTGCACACTTTTTCTCTTGGGCAACCTCTGTTTTTATCAATTTGGAAATGATATGTTTGTTATATAAAATGAATTGTTAAAACAAAAAAACAGGAAAGATGATGAATAAACTAATAAATCAAAAGTAATCTCTTTTTGGTGGTTTAGGTTTATATTTTGTGGTACAAAAAAGTACAATAGAGCAGACGGATTGTGGTTGCTCTACTCAAAGAACTATGGATAGTACTGATTTGACTCAATCTGTATAATCAATAGGTCTAGGACCATTGTTGTTTTGATACTATTGAACGCCCAGGTCCATACCTTATGGGTTACCCCATTTTCTTAATGGTTAATCCTGCAAGTTCTGCTGCATCAGAACCCACACGGCAACCACAAACACCAAACAGAGCCCAAACAACAACCACCTGAAGTGCATCCTGCTCAACACCCGCTCGGTCCACAGACACGCCATTGAACTATGGAACCTACTCGACACCACAACTCCGGACGTCGCCTTTCTCACGGAAACCTGGATGAACGCCTCATCAGCGCCCGACATAGCCATAGCCATCCCGGAAGGATACAAGATCATCCAAAGGGACCGCATCAACCAAACAGTAGACGGCATCGCCATCGTCCACAAGAACTCCATCCGCATCACGACCAGCTCCGACGACACCCTCACAGCCGCCGAACATCTTCACTTCCAGATTCACACCGACCCCAAGACAACACTTAGAGGCACCCTCGTCTACAGACCCACAGGATCCCGCACACAATTCTGCAAAGACATCACTGACTTTATCAGCCCACACGCCCTCCCCTCCGAGGACTACATTCTCCTTGGGGACCTCAACTTCCACCTGGAAAAGAACAACAATAGCAATACCACCACCCTTCTGGACAACCTCGCCAATCTCGGACTCAAACAACTGGTAAACACCTCCACCCACTACGCCGGACACATGCTCAACGCAATCTTCTCCTCCAGCAAACACATCTCCTTCAACCATGCCACAGGACTCCACTGGACAGACCACAGCTGCGTCCACTTCAACTTCAGAAAAACCACGACACACCACCACCCACAACAAGTTCCCCGCAGAAACTGGAACAAAATTACCACCGACCAGCTCACCACATCGCCAAACCAAAACCCCCCCGCCAGAGTATCGGACCCAAACCATGCAGCCATCAATCTCGCACAATGGATCACCCGCTGCGCCGACGAATTAGCACCCTTGAAAAACCACCGCAAAAAGCCAGGAAGCAAAAGAGCCACCTGGTCCAATGACGACCTCAAAAACTCAAAAAAAATAATGGCGCACCTTCGAGAAAGCCTGGCAAAAAAACCCAACCACAGACAACATGACTGCCCTCAAGGACGCCACCCGCAAACACCACCAGCTGATCCGATCCACCAAGAAATCAGCATTCAAGGATCGACTCGACAACAACGCCCACAACTGCAAGGAACTTTTCAGCATTGTCAAAGAGCTTACCAACCCCAGCGCCGGCACCAATGACATCACTCCCTCTCAAGACCTTTGCGACTCTCTAGCCTCGTTCTTCCACAGCAAGATCGCCGACATACATAACAGCTTCGGCGAACAACTCACTCCCCTCACCACCGAACTGAAGCCCCCCACCACCACCCTTTGCGCCTGGACCCCGATCAGCACCGAAGACACCATCCGCTTGATGAACTCCATGCACTCCGGATCACCAACCGACCCTTGCCCCCACCACATCTTCAACAAGGCCGACTCCATCATCGCACCCCAACTCCGGGATATCATCAACTGCTCCCTCTACAACGCTACCTTCCCAGAAAGCTTGAAACATGCCGAACTCAGTGCCCTCCTGAAGAAACCTACAGCAGACCCCACCGAACTTAAGAACTACTGCCCCATCTCGCTCCTCCCATTCCCTGCCAAAGTCATAGAGAAGACTGTCAACAACCAGCTCGCTGCCTTCCTCGAGTCTAATGGCTCCCTCGACCCCTCACAATCCGGCTTCCGAGCCAAACACAGCACCGAGACCGCCCTCATCGCAGCCACAGACGACCTCCGAACACTACTAGACAACGGGGAAACAGCAGCCCTCATCCTCCTGGACCTCTCCGCAGCATTTGACACGGTCTTCCATAGCACCCTTGTACAACGCCTCAGCAACGTCGGGATACAAGAAAAAGCATTGGACTGGATTATCTCGTTCCTCGCGGGAAGAACCCAGAGAGTCCGCCTCCCCCCCTTCAGATCAGAGGCCACCGAAGTCATCGGTGGAGTACCACAAGGATCATCCCTGGGCCCCACCCTCTTCAACGTCTACATGAGCCCCCTCGCTTCCATCGCACGCCAGCACAACCTTAACATCATCTCCTACGTGGACGACACACAGCTGATCCTCTCCCTCACAAAAGACCCAAACACCGCCAAAACCAACCTACAAGAAGGGATGAAAGACGTAGCCGAGTGGATGAAGAACAGCCGCCTAAAACTGAATTCAGACAAGACGGAAGTCCTCATCCTAGGATCATCCCCCTCTGCATGGGATGACTCATGGTGGCCACCAGCCCTTGGCAGCGTGCCCAAACCAACGGACCACGCTCACAACCTGGGATTCACTCTAGACTCCTCCCTCTCAATGACCAGACAAGTCAACGCCGTCTCGTCATCATGCTTCAACATCTTACGCATGCTCCGAAAGATCTTCCGATGGATCCCTACCGAAACAAGAAAGACGGTCACCCAAGCACTTGTCACAAGCCGACTGGACTACGGAAACACCCTATACGCCGGAACCACAGCCAAACTGCAGAATAAACTCCAACGCATTCAGAACGCCTCTGCCCGACTCATCCTAGACATACCCCGCCACAATCACATCTCCGGTCACCTGAGAGACCTTCACTGGCTCCCCGTCAACAAGAGAATCAAGTTCTGTCTCCTCACCCACGCACACAAGGCCCTCTACGACCTAGGACCCAGTTACTTCAACACGCGCCTGACCTTTTACACCCCCACCCGTCAACTACGATCGTCCGACCAAGCCCTCGCCACGATCCCACGAATCGGAAGAGCCACCATGGGAGGAAGCTCATTCTCCTACTTAGCGGCCAAAACCTGGAATTCTCTCCCCACCCACCTCCGCCTTACACAGAACCACCTCTCCTTCAGAAAACAACTCAAAACCTGGCTGTTTGATAAATAGCGAAACCCCCTCCCCCAAGCGCCTTGAGACCCTCTGGGTGAGTAGTGCGCTATACCAATTTTGACTTGACATGACTTGACTTGACTTGACTTGTCCCTGGTAGTCCATGATGTGTGGGGAGTGCAGGGTCGAGTTTGGTATGTGCGAACTCGTGAGATTAAATGTTGCGCCATGATGTGTGTGGATTTAATTTGTCTGGTGTGGAAGTGCCACTTCTAGAAGTCGGCATGTCTGTGTAATAAATGTGAATTGGCTGTCTGGCTTGTGATTGGCTGGAGCTGGCTGGTGTGCCTGGCTCCAGGAGACAGAATGGGTCAGCCTCGGTGGTGAATGGGGAGATCTGCATGTTGATGGCAGGGAGGGGCTGCACCTGGGACCTGAATAGGGCTGGGCTTTCCCTCCACAATGCTGGCTCCGCCCTCTATGGTGTGTCTGATGTCCCTGACCCACCCTGTGAATAGAGAGAGGGGCTGAGCAAAACAAAGTGCTCAGGAACTGGTCCGCCCCTTGCTGCACCTTTGGAAACATAGGAAGTGTGTGTGTATAAAAAGAGGCTGTGACCTCCTGTAAAATGTTCTTGTTTCCTGACTTGAATCCACCAGGGGCATGCTGCTGCTGGGGCCCAGGGGAAGGCTTGCCTCCCTGGGCCCTGCCCAGCCCCTGGATGCTGGAGGAACTGCCTTGCTGGGAGCTGCTGTGCTCCATCTCTTATGCCCAGGACCTCTGGGACCTATTTCCTCCTTTGTGGATTGTACCAAGGCTTGTTACAGCCTTCCAGCGCCTGAGGAGCGCTCTATGCTGCTTTTTGGAACTTGCCCAGCTGAGGGAGAGCGTGGGCTTTGCAGCGCTGCCCCTTGACCTGAGGGAATCCCCGGCATAGGGATTCCCCCAAAATGGCTCCCCTGCGTGTGCCCACCCACTTATTTTTATTATTTTTGGAGCGGGTGCCCACCCCGCTATTTATGCGCCTTAACCCACCCCGTTTCTACTTTTATTTTGTGTTTCGAGGGTGCCCACCCCTCATTTGGTGGAAAGAATCACCGCCGTGGGCCTCGCGCTGCAAACAGGAAGTCAGGCACCGTAGTGCCAGACGAGGGGCGGGACATCCGGTTTTAGAAGGAAGTCCCGCCCGCCGCCGCGCTGTGATTGGCCGGCGCCCGGCCGGAAGAGGGGACTGCTGCCCCGGAGGCACGAAGGCTCCACATCAAGTCCCGTTCCCGAGATGGGGGACCGGGTGAAGAGCGGGCAAAGCGGGCGCATGGTGAAGGCGGGGCTCCCATGAGGAGAGAGAGCCCCACCGAGCGCTACCACCGCCCAAGGAAGAGGAGTCCTGCCGAGCCGGTAAGTGGGGGCCCCGGTGCTCATTTGGGAAGGGGGGCATCGGGGTACATTGCCGGTACCCGCCCACCCCCAGTGGTGCTAGCTTTGTTTTAGAGCCTGAGAGGCTCCTGGGGGCATTGGTGCATTTTGAGCCCGAGAGGCCCCAACAGCGGGGGCATTGGTTTAGTGCCCACAAGGGGCCACATTTCATTTTGAGCACGAGAACCTACATCCACGGGGGCATTTCGCAGGTAGAGCGGCCCCGGCTGGCAGCGGGCCGCTCCCCCAGTTGGTAGCACTTTTCGATAGAGCCCACGAGGCTCCAGGGCACACAGTACTTTCGAGCCCCCGAGGCTCCAACGTTGAAGGGGGCATTTGCTAATCTAGAGCCCCAGAGGAGATCCAGGAGGAACGTTGGTGCCAAGCTCAGTTTCCCCAGCTGCCCAGCACTTAGTGGGCAGCTGCATCGTTTAGGCCTTGCGCAATTTTCTTTTGCTGCCTGCGCAGGCTGCCCTGACTTTGCTGGACACAGGGTGTTTCAGCCCCTGAGAGGCCAGGTTGGCCTGGGGTCAGTTCTCTGTACTTTTTGGCCAAATGTGATTACCTGCCTAATGTGATTAATGCAATGCTTTGGCCTATACCTCTAAATGTATTTTTATGCTTAGGAGGTTGTGTTTCCTAGTATAAGTATGCTAGTGAGTTCATGGTTCCCTGCGTGATATATGCCTAAGGTGTTTAGGATTGCGTAGGATGTACTTACTTTCTACCAGTGGTTACTGGTTGTGTTCTACAATTGTTATTTGGTGCTACAATTGTTCTATGTTCTAAGTGCTAGTTCTACCAAGTGCTTATTCCTGACAGTGGTCCATGTGTTCCTGTCCTATGTACATAATCCCTTGTGAATATTGCCCGTGCCAGTTGGCACAATGTATATGGTGTGATTACTATGTGTTTTGAGAATACATAAGTTATTTTTATATAACCTTGTGTGGAGTTCCTTTTGTAGTGTGCCTAGGATGTTGTTGCTGTGTGCGTGCGCAAATGCTTTACACATTGCCTCCGGGATAAGCCTGACTGCTCGTGCCAAGCTACCAAGGGGGTGAGCAGGGGTTATCTTGGCGTGTGACTCCCTTGCCCTGACTAGAGTGGTGGTTTCTGCCTGGCTTTGGCGCAAGCCTTAGCCAACCAGAAATCCCATGTCTAACAATTTACATTTAATACATGCCTGACAAATGGGAACATACAGAAATTAAGTCTGCAAAACAGATGACAAAACATGTTCACCAAACGTAGAAGAAAAACATCCCCCAATTGGAGCTGGTAATGATCAAGGAAAGTATGCAAAGGACTGCTGGAACACACACATCCCTCAAAGAAGCCTCCTGAAAAGAGGCCCACGAAGCAGACACACCATGAGTAGACCGAACCTGAAGCTGAGCAATCTCAAAAGCTTTCACAATCACTGACTTAATCCATCTAGAAATAGATGAGGGGGAAGTCTGGGAACCCTCACTGGGTAATCCAAAAGTAACAACAAAGCATTTGCCTTCTTAAGGTAAGAGGTTCGGTCAAGGTAAATTGACAAAGCTCTATGCAAACCGAAAGTGTGCAAGTCCACTTCCTCAGCCAAGGCAGGTAAAGGAAAAAGCACAGGAAAGACCATATCCAAATAAGTATGAAAACTAGACATAACCTTACTTAAAAAAGCAGAACTAGGCCAGAGAATCACTTTATCCTCCAAAAATCTAAAAAAAGGGAGCAACAGACAACAATGCACCAATCTCAGAAACACTTCTGCCTGAGCTAAACAACATCGGAATAACCACCTTTTCAGTGAGAAACTTCAAGTCCACTGGCTTCAAAGGTTCAAAAGGCAGAGATGTGACAGCCTTATGGATCAATGGTAAATCTCAAGGAGGGATAGGTGACCTAAAAGGAGGGCGCTGCAGAAAGAAACTATGCAGCAGCTTAGAAGTAAAAGGAACCAGCTTAGCCACCCCTGACCCCCTAACTGCCCGGATATCAGCCCACTGGGCTAGGATGGTGGACATCGCAATGCCCAACACAAAACCTTCACGCAAAAATCAAGAATCTTCATGGGATCATCACAAATAGGATCCAAATCATGTGCTACACACCACTTCTCGAAAGTGCCTCAATGCTGGGCATAAAATGTCTGTAGCAGGACGACCAGCCAACTAAATTGCATCTGCCACCTCCCAAGAACAACCCTGCTGAAGCAGAGCTAACCTTTCAGCAAACATGCTGCTAGGTTTAGACACCTATGCGCAGCTGGCAATAGCAAGGGAAGGGACAATGGAGAGGGCGGAAGGTGAAAAACATAGGCAGGAGTGACCACCAGAAGCAAGATCTGAGAGAACCAAGGCCTCCTCACCCATCTTGGAGCAAATAGAATGACTGATGACTGGTCAATCCTGATTTTCTTCAAGACTGCTAGAAGGAGAGAAATTGATAGAAAACAATAGAGGAGACTGGCCAGCCACTTGAACAACAGAGCATCCTTCCAACGCCAATGTTCAGGGCACCAGGGAACCCAGCTCGATTAGCCATCGTCTTTCTATCTAAAGTTGGTGACAGGAAGCATGGGGAACATCGATCTCACAGGCATACCTGCAAGAGAGTTTTTTGTGGCCCATGTCAGAAATTGCATATAGGACCCAACAGAAGGCTTTTAAGTATAAGTAAATACCCTAGGGGAAAGAAGAAAACTTAGCAGCTTCAGCATCTGACTGGACCGCTGATGGGCTAAGCATTCAGGGGTTCAACTCTTTTGCGGAATGGTTGTTATGGCTGGGCACAGTTGCCACACATGGGTGCGTGCCTGGATGGAGCACTGCGAGAGATTTTTCCCCGTGTTCAAATCACGCCCATTGAAGAGTTGCAGAATACGAGAAAGAGGTGTTTGTTGACCTGTCCGGTGGGGCGCCCTTTGATTCAGATTTATTTTCTGTTTTTATGATACCTGCTTGTGAATTCCCCGGGTGCAATTGTATGCACCGTGATCAGTGGGATAGTAGACGTTCATTCACCCTTGTCCTGAGGAGGCCAAGATTCCTGGAGGCCGAAACGCGTCTGCATTGACATGCTATAATTGACAAGAGGAGTCTGATGATATTTGTTGTATTATATTTATTTTTGGTTTAAAACAATCTTAGACTTAAGGTTCAGGACCTACAAGAACCGATTGTGTGTCTACAGGACTACCTCTTAGTGTACTCCCTGAATAAATAGGGGGACTCTTGATTGACTTAGTGTGACCTTCTGGGTGAAAAAGGTTGATTTTGTATAGGGATATTGTGTGTCCTTATATGTCATTTGTATATAATTGTTGTAGATATATGTGTATATATATATATATATATATATATTCCACAAAACACAAGGTTGCCCTTTTGAGGATGTCGCACACATCAGGGTTACAGCACTCGGCGCCGCAGGCAGCAATATGGACAGCAGGCTGCCTCCCCCCTCTTGCAGCCAAACGCGTTTCGGGCTCCCATGAGCCCTTGATCACTGGCATTAAAGGGATTCAGGAAGCGGAAAGATGGAACATCCTTTATTTGCAATTAGAGTCCCGCCCTTGTGGGCCAGGGGCATGCTGGAAGTAGTAGTTCAAAAATGCTACCCTTTGACTCGCAGTTCCTTTTACCAAGTGGAATCCGCTCCTGTTCCTCTGTTAATAATAATTATTCCTTGTCAGGAGAGAAGTTGCAGCAGCGCCGCTCCCAAATGCCAATATGTTCCTTGCGGCTCAGGCCCCCGATGTCCTAATGGCACCTGCTGTGACAAGTACCAGGGTCCGCTAATCAGCGTCGGGACATCCCCGCGACCGGACACGGCCGCATTATATTCCACAAAACACAAGGTTGCCCTTTTGAGGATGTCGCACACATCAGGGTTACAGCACTCGGCGCCGCAGGCAGCAATATGGACAGCAGGCTGCCTCCCCCCTCTTGCAGCCAAACGCGTTTCGGGCTCCCATGAGCCCTTGATCACTGGCATTAAAGGGATTCAGGAAGCGGAAAGATGGAACATCCTTTATTTGCAATTAGAGTCCCGCCCTTGTGGGCCAGGGGCATGCTGGAAGTAGTAGTTCAAAAATGCTACCCTTTGACTCACAGTTCCTTTTACCAAGTGGAATCCGCTCCTGTTCCTCTGTTAATAATAATTATTCCTTGTCAGGAGAGAAGTTGCAGCAGCGCCGCTCCCAAATGCCAATATGTTCCTTGCGGCTCAGGCCCCCGATGTCCTAATGGCACCTGCTGTGACAAGTACCAGGGTCCGCTAATCAGCGTCGGGACATCCCCGCGACCGGACACGGCCGCATTATATTCCACAAAACACAAGGTTGCCCTTTTAAAATACTGGCAGAGGAAAGTGAAGCCGTGTGTGCATTTCACCTTACCGGGAACTTTATTTAATGGTGCAAGAGCGGAGTCCACTTGGATAAAGAACTGTGAGTCTTCTGGAAACTACCATAACCAGCATGCCTTAACTGTGACGCCCACATGGGCGGGGCTCTAATTACAATTAAAAATAGATGTTCTAACAAACCCGCGTCTTGCCTCATTGCCGCCAGTGATCAAGAGCTGTGGGAAGCTCGAAACGCGTATGGCATATGAAATACCTGCGGCCCGCCGACCAAACTGCTACCTGCTGTGATTTGCGCAGTAACCCTGAAGTGTGTGGCATTTCCAAAGAGGGCAACCTTGTTGTGTTTAATGAAGAGCGGCCGGTCCGGTCGCGGAAATGCCCCGACGCTTGAAATGCGGACCTGGAGTGCTTGCAAATTCAAGAGCCTCACAGACTGAGGGGGCCTCAGCAGCCGGTAAATACTGGCAGAGGAAAGTGAAGCCGTGTGTGCATTTCACCTTACCGGGAACTTTATTTAATGGTGCAAGAGCGGAGTCCACTTGGATAAAGAACTGTGAGTCTTCTGGAAACTACCATAACCAGCATGCCTTAACTGTGACGCCCACATGGGCGGGGCTCTAATTACAATTAAAAATAGATGTTCTAACAAACCCGCGTCTTGCCTCATTGCCGCCAGTGATCAAGAGCTGTGGGAAGCTCGAAACGCGTATGGCATATGAAATACCTGCGGCCCGCCGACCAAACTGCTACCTGCTGTGATTTGCGCAGTAACCCTGAAGTGTGTGGCATTTCCAAAGAGGGCAACCTTGTTGTGTTTAATGAAGAGCGGCCGGTCCGGTCGCGGAAATGCCCCGACGCTTGAAATGCGGACCTGGAGTGCTTGCAAATTCAAGAGCCTCACAGACTGAGGGGGCCTCAGCAGCCGGTAAATACTGGCAGAGGAAAGTGAAGCCGTGTGTGCATTTCACCTTACCGGGAACTTTATTTAATGGTGCAAGAGCGGAGTCCACTTGGATAAAGAACTGTGAGTCTTCTGGAAACTACCATAACCAGCATGCCTTAACTGTGACGCCCACATGGGCGGGGCTCTAATTACAATTAAAAATAGATGTTCTAACAAACCCGCGTCTTGCCTCATTGCCGCCAGTGATCAAGAGCTGTGGGAAGCTCGAAACGCGTATGGCATATGAAATACCTGCGGCCCGCCGACCAAACTGCTACCTGCTGTGATTTGCGCAGTAACCCTGAAGTGTGTGGCATTTCCAAAGAGGGCAACCTTGTTGTGTTTAATGAAGAGCGGCCGGTCCGGTCGCGGAAATGCCCCGACGCTTGAAATGCGGACCTGGAGTGCTTGCAAATTCAAGAGCCTCACAGACTGAGGGGGCCTCAGCAGCCGGTAAATACTGGCAGAGGAAAGTGAAGCCGTGTGTGCATTTCACCTTACCGGAAACTTTATTTAATGGTGCAAGAGCGGAGTCCACTTGGATAAAGAACTGTGAGTCTTCTGGAAACTACCATAACCAGCATGCCTTAACTGTGACGCCCACATGGGCGGGGCTCTAATTACAATTAAAAATAGATGTTCTAACAAACCCGCGTCTTGCCTCATTGCCGCCAGTGATCAAGAGCTGTGGGAAGCTCGAAACGCGTATGGCATATGAAATACCTGCGGCCCGCCGACCAAACTGCTACCTGCTGTGATTTGCGCAGTAACCCTGAAGTGTGTGGCATTTCCAAAGAGGGCAACCTTGTTGTGTTTAATGAAGAGCGGCCGGTCCGGTCGCGGAAATGCCCCGACGCTTGAAATGCGGACCTGGAGTGCTTGCAAATTCAAGAGCCTCACAGACTGAGGGGGCCTCAGCAGCCGGTAAATACTGGCAGAGGAAAGTGAAGCCGTGTGTGCATTTCACCTTACCGGGAACTTTATTTAATGGTGCAAGAGCGGAGTCCACTTGGATAAAGAACTGTGAGTCTTCTGGAAACTACCATAACCAGCATGCCTTAACTGTGACGCCCACATGGGCGGGGCTCTAATTACAATTAAAAATAGATGTTCTAACAAACCCGCGTCTTGCCTCATTGCCGCCAGTGATCAAGAGCTGTGGGAAGCTCGAAACGCGTATGGCATATGAAATACCTGCGGCCCGCCGACCAAACTGCTACCTGCTGTGATTTGCGCAGTAACCCTGAAGTGTGTGGCATTTCCAAAGAGGGCAACCTTGTTGTGTTTAATGAAGAGCGGCCGGTCCGGTCGCGGAAATGCCCCGACGCTTGAAATGCGGACCTGGAGTGCTTGCAAATTCAAGAGCCTCACAGACTGAGGGGGCCTCAGCAGCCGGTAAATACTGGCAGAGGAAAGTGAAGCCGTGTGTGCATTTCACCTTACCGGGAACTTTATTTAATGGTGCAAGAGCGGAGTCCACTTGGATAAAGAACTGTGAGTCTTCTGGAAACTACCATAACCAGCATGCCTTAACTGTGACGCCCACATGGGCGGGGCTCTAATTACAATTAAAAATAGATGTTCTAACAAACCCGCGTCTTGCCTCATTGCCGCCAGTGATCAAGAGCTGTGGGAAGCTCGAAACGCGTATGGCATATGAAATACCTGCGGCCCGCCGACCAAACTGCTACCTGCTGTGATTTGCGCAGTAACCCTGAAGTGTGTGGCATTACCAAAGAGGGCAACCTTGTTGTGTTTAATGAAGAGCGGCCGGTCCGGTCGCGGAAATGCCCCGACGCTTGAAATGCGGACCTGGAGTGCTTGCAAATTCAAGAGCCTCACAGACTGAGGGGGCCTCAGCAGCCGGTAAATACTGGCAGAGGAAAGTGAAGCCGTGTGTGCATTTCACCTTACCGGGAACTTTATTTAATGGTGCAAGAGCGGAGTCCACTTGGATAAAGAACTGTGAGTCTTCTGGAAACTACCATAACCAGCATGCCTTAACTGTGACGCCCACATGGGCGGGGCTCTAATTACAATTAAAAATAGATGTTCTAACAAACCCGCGTCTTGCCTCATTGCCGCCAGTGATCAAGAGCTGTGGGAAGCTCGAAACGCGTATGGCATATGAAATACCTGCGGCCCGCCGACCAAACTGCTACCTGCTGTGATTTGCGCAGTAACCCTGAAGTGTGTGGCATTTCCAAAGAGGGCAACCTTGTTGTGTTTAATGAAGAGCGGCCGGTCCGGTCGCGGAAATGCCCCGACGCTTGAAATGCGGACCTGGAGTGCTTGCAAATTCAAGAGCCTCACAGACTGAGGGGGCCTCAGCAGCCGGTAAATACTGGCAGAGGAAAGTGAAGCCGTGTGTGCATTTCACCTTACCGGGAACTTTATTTAATGGTGCAAGAGCGGAGTCCACTTGGATAAAGAACTGTGAGTCTTCTGGAAACTACCATAACCAGCATGCCTTAACTGTGACGCCCACATGGGCGGGGCTCTAATTACAATTAAAAATAGATGTTCTAACAAACCCGCGTCTTGCCTCATTGCCGCCAGTGATCAAGAGCTGTGGGAAGCTCGAAACGCGTATGGCATATGAAATACCTGCGGCCCGCCGACCAAACTGCTACCTGCTGTGATTTGCGCAGTAACCCTGAAGTGTGTGGCATTTCCAAAGAGGGCAACCTTGTTGTGTTTAATATATATATATATATATGTGTACATTGTATGTTTATTAATAGCATTATATAAAAGTATTACTTAGCATGAAGTATTACTATAAATAAAATTGGTAATCGTGGTTATGATTAGGTATGTGATCATTGTGAAGGTATAAAAAAACTAATGCTGAGAATTCTGGGGCATATTAGCCAGAACCTCATTAAAATTATCGTTGTTTTAGCGGCAGGAAACTGCCGCTAAAACGGCGATAATGGGCTTGCTAATATGCGTTATAGAATTCCAATAGAAGCCCAGGTTAGATGTCCTGCACATCTAACCTGGGCTTCTATTGAAATTCTATAACCTATATATATATATTAGCAAGCCCATTATCAATTAGCAAGCCCATTATCCCCGATTAAGCGGCAGTTTCCTGCCGCTAAAACAGCAATAATTTTACGGAGGTTTTTGCTAATATGCCCCTCTGTTCCTAGTATAATGGAATTTATAGTTCCTTATTCCCTAAGGATTGTGAGATTGATCCCTCCCGACCACTTTTGTTTTTTGTAACACATGGTCGCTCTAGCTGGAGATAGGTGGGGAAGGAATACGACAACACCCATTTCAGGCTCCAGGTTCTATGGGTGTGCATGTGTCATGTGGGTGCGAATGCTGCCACACTCTAAAGACTCAACAGCAGTGGGTGGTGGGAAAGAGCAGAGCACTAGTATTATATGTGCAGCTGTACCGGGCAGGTATATGTTAATGTGTCTTTTGTGCTCTCTGCCTGATGTAAAAACAACAACACCAATGAAGATTTCCAGTAAGTATTTTGGACATGAAGTGCCAGGAGACTGCCAAGCACAATGTTTAAACTTGGCTTGATGAAAGTTATTGGCAAGCTACAATATGAAGTAATGCATGCCACTGTATTTTTATTGCTGTGAGCCTTCACCTATTGCATTAACCCCCTTTCCCCTGATAGCACACTTAACATCAGTCTTAAGCCATGAGTCTGGTAATAAGTGCTAAGAATTATGCTAACATTCCACCAAGATGTGTTTAAAAAATAAAGGACCAGTTGCTCAATATATGTGCTGTAGACCACAAAATGACAGTTCCGGTCATGATTTTTGCTCAAATAGAGGTTGTGTAATTGACATTGCACACTTTGGTATAGGAGCGATCTATACACAATATTGGCAATTTCTTTGGTTGATTTGTGCCATTGTTTGCCTGGGTTCAGCACCAGCACTTATTTCTCAACACTGGCACATTTTTATATTCCACCACATTGAGATGTATGGCAATTTTTAAACAGAGCCTATCACTAAAGTGTTAAAAGCTCAATATTAATTAAACAAATAATACCAGTTTGTCCAGGTCATTCTTACAGATTTGAGTGACTTGATTCGGCCCAAATTGTCACATTTGTATGAGTGATATTTAACACGTAACCTTTGTAATGAAATTTGGCAGCACCAACACGGACGGTGGAAGGTGCAAGCTGCACCAGACAAACATCTTAGGCCCCGGCACTTATTTTCTTACAAAATACGGACTGGTGGAGCTGGTGCTTTTACCATGCTAAAGGTACAGGTTAGTATTTCTATAGTGTGTACAGATCTCCAGTGGCACACAGCCGCGGGAAGGAGCAAGGCACGTGTTTGGAACAAAAACTGTTGACCATCTGAACATTCAGTAACTCTCTAATTGTAAGTATTGGTGCATGAGAGTGAGATAGCACACCTAGGAAAAACGAAGTTGTGGTTGATGCTCTGTGATTACAGGCTGTAGAATCTGCAGCTCATGCACTAGCTTTGAGAGTTTCAAAGCGCTTCTGAGTTAAGGCATGCTCTGTAGACAGCACAACTAAGTTCAGACACAGATTAACAGCTATATGCCTCACCTGCACACAAGTTATTGTTGCGGAAATGGGGGAGCATATTGCAGAAACTTTCCAATGGATAACACCCCTGGGAAAATCCTTTAACCCTTTTTTTCCTGTATGTGTAATGTGGAATGGAGCAAAACATATTTGCAGCAGGGCATCCACAACACAAACTGATTTCACTTTATTTTTCTTGATTTTACATCATGAGAAGAGGATAAAATGAATCTCTTCTTTTCAAATGCAAATTAAGGATTTATGTTTGAGGCATATTTTAGGGCATAAATATCAACAACAATATTCATCTCGCTGTTTCTTTTGTTTTTAGAAAGTGTTGTTCATGGAATATGGTTTGTTTGTTGAAGATCAGTACAAAGTAATTACATTCATCTATAAGAAAACGTAATTGTTTTCACCAAGTTTGGGCAATGGTTGCACACTCTAGCATTCCATGTTTGTCCTGGTACGCAACTCTTTCTGAAGTACAGACTGGGGCAGTGTTTGTTTGCTCAACTCAGTGTTACAGAACAAGCAAAGTGGTGCAAAATGGTTTTGCCCTTGTATTTGCACCAGTGCTAGGCAACTGAGTTTGTGCTATAGTAGCTTGCTTGTTTGGCTATATATAATCTAATAAATGCAGTATAATTTCGGTTCCATCTGTAATGATAGCACATTTAAACATCATGAATATAGATTACAAGAAACATTAGCATTTCTTAATAGTTTCATTGTACAAGAATGTTAACTCTTTGCCTGATGCAAAAATCCTGGGTTTCAAAACAGCTCCTGTGTTATTGGTTTGCAACCTTGGGCCTATATATCATTGAGCTGAGGTACTGATTCAACACAATGCAAAGTCATCTTTTGATAGAATTTGGATTATACTGCTCAATTAATATTAATGATTAAATATTCTGTTTTCGACTCCTCCAGAATGAGTTGTGATTGAAGGAGGTCCGTGAGTGACAGCAGACCTCTGTCCCTGTATTGAAAATCTCAAAAATGCCTATTTTTACATCTGGTGTTAGGCAAGACCTCTTAATTTTACTAAAATTAGATGTATAATATGCTTACAAATAGGCCATTCCAGCCACCTCTCTTCATCCATTGGTCTGTTGTGTCATTTACATTGTACCTCCAACCACTACAGCATGTAGCATGGGGAAGTCGGTCAGCCTACTTAAGACGCTGGTTAACTGCATTTTGAGTGACTGCATTTTGTTCTCTCAGAAAGAGCACATTGGCATACAAGCTAGTTTCCTTCAGTGCCAGTGTTTTTGTTTTTACTTAATAATTACTTTAGTGTTGCCTTTGTTTTTAGAGCCTGATGTGATAGCAGGAAGCTTCTGATGCACATTCCATCTTCATTAGATCATATCTGCCGCTGTTGTCATTGCCTTTTGGAGTGTTTTCCTTTTCTGACTGCTGCTAATTCACAGCATACCAGATTGTGTCCATTTAAAACTGTTCTATATTACGATATCATATTTTTACTAATTTTCTTTTTCCACTTTTTCCTTTTCTTCTTTTTTCCTAATGTGTTTCTCCCTTCTTCTTTCTTTCATACCTTCTTTCTTTCTCTCTTTCCTTTGTTCCTTCTTTCCTTTTCTTTCTCTCTTTTATTCCTTCTTTTCTTCTTTCTTTTTTCTTCTTTCTTTCTTTCTTTCGTTCTTGCTTTCTTTCTTTCTTTCTTTCTTTCTTTTTTTTCCTTCTTTCTTTCTTTCTTTCTTTCTTTCTTTCTTTCTTTCTTTCTTGGGGCTTGCAACCAATGCCAGACTTATTTACCTTTTAAGTAGTTTCATTCAGTGCCAGTGAGTACTATAGTAACATGTGTTATTTTATTCCAAAAACACTTTTTTGCCTTTAGCAAATTATTTTTGGGGAATTGTTGAGTAATCCGTATATTCCCAATTAATAATGTTTTGCAAACACCATGACAAAAAAGGATTACCAGAAGAGTGGCGACCAATGCCAGACCTACTGGTTTTGCCAAAGCTTGTTTGATGATTGCAGTCATTATAACTTCAAGGGCTATATTCCACCTAAATCGTCAAGAAATTGTTTTGTATCTTTAGTCAATGTTTAGCAGTAGATCAAAAGAAAGATGGAATTGCTGGACAGCAGGGCTACTTTTCCGATACTGAAATACACCAACATATGGCAGTGTAAGTATTGTAGTTATCATTGTGTAAATTACATGGACCCCTGTAGATTAAAGGTATGTATAACTTTATTCTGTGACTTCACAGCACAGTCTCCCAAAACAAGGTAGACTGCCAACTGACTCCCACTGTCAAATCCTAAAGAATTACAAGGATTGTATATTCCATGTTCCAACAAGGCAACACTGGCAGAACATACCATTTCTCCCCTGTTAGAATTGGGGGTCTCCAGTTGGCAGAGGCCAAGGCTTCTGACCAAATAGGGACCCTCTCCTCCAGTCAGGGCAAGGTGGATACAGGTTAGTAGATAATCCCTGCTCACCCCCTTGGTAGCTTGGCAGAGCAGACAGGCTTATCTCCAGGGCAATGTGTAAAGTATTTGCACCAACACCTTCAGTAATTCTAATGAACACCACAAACGGACACCACACAGGTATAATATAAAAATAATATTTTTATATATTTTTAGGCAGACTTAAAACGGACATAAACCAACATGAAATATGCTTCTTGAAACAAAAGTAGTCTTCTTATGGAAAGTGTTTTTAAAACGTAAAAAGAGTCTGTTGCAAAAGATTGGGCAATTCAAAATGCACCCCGAGCAGTCTTTGGTTGAAAAGGACTGCCCCTCTCTTCATGGGGACCCTGGGCGCGGGTGCGCGTAAGAATGGAATGCCCCCATGCACTGTACCTCTTGTGGGTGCCTCGGATGATGGATCTCAACCAGATCTTCCTTTTAGCCCGGTACCACACTTCACTCGGGTGCCGGTACGGGCTTCCAGGGAGGGTCTCGGCGATGGATCCCTTCAGTGCCGGCTGACGCCGGTGATCCACACACTCAGCGCCTCCCTCTCCCCCAGGTGGACACGCGCTCGTCTGAGGCACACACTCGAGCGTTACCTGGGGGGGAAGCAGCAGGCAGTACGGCTCCCGGATTCCTGATGACGTGAAGCCCTTAGCAGACGCGCTGGGCCAATCCCAGCACTGCTTCTGGGCTTTCCTCCTAATTACTCGGCGAGTCGCGAGCCACTCACAGCGCGGCCTCTGGAGACTCCGGCGATGACGTCAGGGCCCAGGTGCCAATCGCAGTGCGGCGGGGACGACGAGCCCCTCTTCCTTCGCGGCGATCTTCTCCGTGCAATTCCTCGGCGAGGGGGGGCACCTCTGGACCTCGCGGCTCCAGCGGTGGAGGTCAGGGGCCCTCGGCGCTTGGGGGAAGGCACGGCCAGGTAGGCCCCGTGGCCGCAGCGCTGATCTTGGGTCAAACAGGCGCCAGGGGGAGAGCGGGCCAGCCAGGCACACGCCACTCTGGTTCTCCTCCGGAGCAGCTGCCCGAAAGGGTGATCTTCCCGCTCTGAAGACAGCAGAGCGATACAGGTCAAAGCGGCAGGAATTTGATGGCCCTGATTCCTGGGATCAGGAGGCTAGCTCGACTTCTAGCCCTTGGAGAGTTCTTCTTGGCAGGAGGGGGACCAAGCACACAGTCCAGTCCCAACGGTCCCTCTTAGGCAGGACAAGACAAGACAGCAGGTCAGCTTCCAGACACACAGCAATGGCAGCACTGTTCCTGGGGTCTTCTTACGGTGTCCTCTTCAGCAGGGATTCTCCTCTTCAGTCAGAAGTAGTCTGATTCTAGTGTACACAGATTTTTCCTTTATACAGAAAATTGTCTTTGATGCCTTTGAGGTTTTGTGATTTAAGCACGGGTCGCCGTTGTCCATACCCTGGCGGCGGGAGTCTCTCGGTCCTGGGGAATCTTTCTCTCTGAAGCAGGGAGGCAGGAACATCCGTCATCCAGCAGGCAGGGGAGCCGGTATCGTAAAAGGCAGGGCACAGCCCAGCACCACTCCTCCCCCTAACCTTCAGGGGCAGCCAGCTATCATCCCACTGCTGGAGCTTTCCCAGACCCTGTCACACTCCCTCTGACTCGCACACCCAGGCAGGCCCACAGACAGACTGGACAAGAAATTAGCCACTTTCTAAAAGTGCTATTTTCAGACACAACACTTAAAAAACACCTAGGCTAAAAGATATATCATGGATTTCTGAATCCTGAGAGACCAGGTTTGGATTTTCTATCTTGTTCCTGGGGGAAGATAGGCAGGTACCCATGGGCCCCCACCCCCCCTCATTCTGTCCTATGGGCAAGGTAGGCTGGCTACAGTGAAAAACGAATTTGGCAGTAATCCACTGCTGCAGCATGTCCCTTACATCCGTACAGGCCCTACTAGGAGCACTTGCACTTTGGCACTGATCAGCAGTGGCAAAGTGCCCAAAGCATATAAACCAGCAAAACGTAATTCAGCATAGAGTAAAAAAAAACATAGGAGGCAGAGACCAAAAAGTCAGGGGAAACCACGCCAAGGATGCCGGGTCTAACATCCCCCTTTACTAAAACAAACAACCACAAAGAAACAACATGTACCAGAAATCAAAATTGACAAATGGAAGCCTTGGTATCCAAAATCCCCACAAAATCATAGGAATATACACTTATGTACAGTAATGCATAGGAACATTAGAAAGCACACAAATATGCAAACCCAATGAGAGCAATAGCACAATACACAGC
Source organism: Lissotriton helveticus (assembly GCF_964261635.1). Lineage (NCBI taxonomy): Eukaryota > Metazoa > Chordata > Amphibia > Caudata > Salamandridae > Lissotriton > Lissotriton helveticus. The sequence continues at coordinate 1,272,120,468 of NC_136059.1, read as the reverse complement.
AAAGGTACTATACAGCATCTGTCACTCACACATGAAATCCTTCTATTTTGTAGGAAATATTATTTCTCTTTTTTGCTCCACACTTTACCAGCACACCCATTCCCCAATTCTCCCATCACGATCCTCACTCCTACTTTCATCAAACACTTTACTAACCTACTCTTACTCCATCTGGACCCATCATTAAACTCAACACGATCCCTCCCTAGCTTCTTAACAACTTTGGGCTCAGAAAATACTGGCCTACCCTTCTGTACACTGGATACCTAAAAATCCCAATTCTAATTTTCTTCATCAAAATATCTTTTCTAGAACTGCTGCTTTCCACATACTCTCTTCTGCAACTCACAGGATAAGTGAGAAGTTGAAGGAGTTGAGTACTTGTTTTAAGAATATTGTCGCTGTTACCCCACAATGAACACTCCCGCACAACTTCTTCAATGTCTCTGTCCATGCCTGGCCAGCAAAACAATCCTATAAGTCTACTTTTGGTCTTCTTATTTCTTTCTAAATTACCTTAGTAACCATAATCCACAATTTATTTCCTCAACACCACTGGAGGAGTCGCTTTCCACTTCTTCTTACACGCCACTTGTCTTCCTTTAATTCATTTCTGACTTGTACATAACAATCCATGCCAACCTTGTCGCTAGGCCATCCCTCCCTAATCCATTTACACAAGATAGTCAATTCTTCATCATTTTTCACACCATCCACCCACTCTTTAGTCATGATAGAATCCATATCAAAACGTTCTACGGCTGGAACCCAACCAAATTCCTGCAAATCATCAACAGAATATCTGCTCTCTTCCTGAGAAATTATGATTTTAGCTAAGGCATCCACCAAGCCATTCTTGTAACCAGGTACATATTGCATTACAAAATTGTACTCTTCCGAATTTACCAATCATCTAGCACCTCTTGGGGACAATAAATTAGATCCTTTCATAGAAAATGCATTAATCAAAACTTTATGATAAATTATGACGACAAAATGTATGCCCCATACATATGTTCTAAAATACCTAGCAGTATGAAAAAATGCTAGAGTTTCTCTTTCAATTATGGAATACTGTTGTTCTACAGTCAATAATGCACATGACTCATATGGATGAGGCATATGCAATTGTAATCTCCTCTGTATTTTCTACTTGTCTCAGATCTACTCCCAAATCATAGGAACTCGCATCAGTAGAAATTCGAGTTTTGCAAGCCAATCATAAAATAGTGCATAAGCAGTTTTCTGTTTGATGACTATAAATTCCAACTGACACATGTCACACCATTCAAATTTCTTGGCTTTCTTCAGTAAACTCCTCATTGTTTTAGTTTTGTCCACAACATTTTTTTACAACTTTAGCATAAAATTTAATTACCCCCCAAAATGCTTTTCAATCATTATTTTCACATAGCATCACAGTGTTGGTGATCCTGCTCACCAATTTCTTGTGAGGCCTGACTACATTGACATCAATAGTGTGAACTAAATAAGTAATATTATTGATATATAGCCTTGCACTTCTCTGCTTTCACTGTTAGACCTTTACAACGTAACATTTTCAATACTTTCTTCAACTTAATGGCATGATAATTGTCATCATTACTACATACCAAAGTCATCTTGAAAATAACATACACCACTCATACCCTCAAACAGCTTTGGCATTACCCTCTGGAACACAGAGGATGTGGAAGTTAACCCAAAAAACAACTGTTTAAACAGATATAAATCTAAAGGCAAAATGACTGATGATACATTTTGGGAATTGGGTTGTAATGCAATCTGACGATAAGCGGAAGACAAATCAATCATAGAAAACCATCTATTTTTGCCAATCATATCAACTATTTAATTAATATTGGGCAGCGGATGTCTGTCGATTCATATGAGATTGTTCAAATTATGCTTATCAACACACATTCTGTTAAACCAGTCTGGTTTGCGCAAAACAACAACAAATGCTACAACTCAATTTCTTCAATTATGTCATGATCCAATAATTTTATTATTTCAGTTCTAACATCAAGTCTCATGGCAAATGCCAGACTCTACACCTTGTGAACCCCAGGTTGACAGCCTTAACATAAAACAATCTTGTGTGCAAACCCTTTCATTTTCCCAATTTGTCAGAAAAAACCTCTAGAAAAACTTGCACAACTTTTTCATCTTCTGTTGTGGAATTCATTAAACAACCTGCTCCTGATGTGTAAGTCCCAAAAGGTGTGACCCCTTTATAGCAACATAAACTCTATCACTAATTTTCTGGTTCCTACAGGCAATCTCAGCAAGCAAAATCCCAAAAATCCACACACTCCCCACTGCATGATCTTAATCGAACATCAGGTTTTCACAGACAATTACCCCTAAATGCATTACAACTTTCAAAATCCTCCCATGAAATAATGGTATATCCCCTAACATTTGAACTTGAGATCTTGTATACTCAATCGTCTCTCCTAATCTAAATCAATGACACATAACCAGTATTGTTCATTAAACTCCTGATCACCATCATCTTTGGCCAAACAAAAAATGTATCATCAGATACCATCTCATCATTTCTTACATCACTCACAGCCTCAACACAGTTAGATAACGTGCTTCTACATACAGGTGCGTAGTAACATAATACATGTACAACATATATAATATACATGTATAACTTTATGTTTTCCTTTACCTTTGTCCATATCCTTAAGAGAATGTTTCTCAGCTATGAATTTCCCTTGGACAACATTGACCTGGTGCCTCTCTCTTATTGATTCTCCACACCTCTCACTAATTAATTTATCTTCATTCATTACTTTGACACATTTCAACTTTAACTCTTCACCTCTAGCAATATCCATAGCTTCTAGTAATGTGTACTACGAGCACTCCACAATTTGTTTTCAATTGTGGAAAAGTTGTATGCATAAAAAGAACAAATAAAATGTACATATTTAAGTCGACGAGATGGCTCCTGTCTTGATACTTTTCGTTTATTAGTCAGATGTATTCCTAGTATGCACAGGATCGAAAACAGCCAACACATTTCGCCCAGAGATAGGGCTTCTTCAGGGCAGAAAATGTAGATTAGTAGGTCTTTGTATGGGAAAATATCAAGCTGGCGCATCAAAAATAAAGTCTGGTCTAGAATAGAGATTGCACCGTGTACGGGAAAAACTCATTGAAGAAAGCACAAGGACCTGCAAAATTCTCGGTCCAAGTCGATGCGTGGGAGCCATGTCCAGTGTACGTCTAGCTGCCAGAATTCCTGGTGTGATGTACATCCGGACACGGCTCCCACGCGCCGACTTGGACCTAGAATTTTACAGGTCCTTGTGCTTTCTTAAATTAGTATTTCCCGTACAAGGGACAATCTCTATTTTGGACCAGACTTTATTTTCGACGCGCCATCTTGATATTTTCCCATACAAAGACCTACTAATCTACATTTTCTGCCCTGAAGAAGCCCTATCTCTGGGTGAAACGTGTTGGCTGTTTTTGATCCTGTGCATACTATGAATACATCTGACTAATAAAAGAAAAGTATCAACACAGGAGCCATCTCGTCGACTTAAATATGTACATTTGATTTGTTCTTTTTATGTTGCCTCTCATCCACAAATTGTTATATTTACTTTATGATCTACTAGCAGCAGAACATTTGAAGTGGGCAATATAGGCTAATAAGATTGTGACACAATCTGGCAGTGCAGTCCTCTAGAACCCAGCTGCTTGCGCTATACAAATAAAGTTGCATACATAATTAAATGATCACGAATATACTCATCTTGATTACCCATGAATGAACAGTTTTTCAATCGCATTCTCTACGATGTTATAAACTAATGAATATATTTTCACCACTTGTTGGGAAAAACCTTGTACCATCATCACAAGGCTGCACAACGTAGGCATCCAGGACGCCGCTCTAAAATAGATAGATCACCTCTTTCCTCACTCGGAAAACTGAAAATGTCTGCCTTACCCCCTTCACCTCTGAACTCAAGGAAATCAACAGAGTACCCCAAGGATCCTTGCTCAGCCCACTCTCTTCAACACTTAAGAGACACCTCTGGCCAGCATCACCAAAACCCACAGACTCAACATTTTATCTCTCTCTCCGAAGACCCTACCAAGACCAACTTCCACAACTCATGATAGACGTCACAAACTGGATGACTGCCTAAATATCAACCTGGACAGGTCAGAAGTACTGGTTTTCGGAAACAAAAGAAACCCAATGGACATATCCTGGTGGCCCTCAGAACTCGATCCTACTACTTCTCCACACTGACCACGCTAGGAACGTAGGCATCATTCTGGACAACACTCTAATCATAATGACACAGGTCAACTCCGACTACTCCTCCTGCTACTTCTTCCTCCACATGCTTCATAAGATATTCAAATGGCTATCCCACAGCTAAAGATGCACTATCATCCAGGCCTTCATCTCCATGTGACTTGACTATGGCAACGCTCTCTACACAGGGATCACAGCTCATCTCCACGGATGAGAACTGATCATACAGAACGCCACAGCCAGACTCGTCCTGGGTCTCCCTAGATAAACTCACATCACCTCCTATATCAGGTAACTCCACTGGCTCCCTGTAAAGAAAAGATGCCAATTCAAACCCCTGACAACTGTGGACCGGCCTCCTTGATCCACCGCCTGAACATCCATCAGCCCATCAGATGCCTCTGCTCCATATTTCGGATCAGCCTCCTTGATCCACCACCTGAACTTCCATCAGCCCATCAGATGCCTCTGCTCCATATTCCATTACCCTCATCCCCCACACCTGACACAGCAGATGCAGAGGTCACTCCATCTCCTACCTAGCAGTAAAGACATGGAGCAAGCTACCCTTTCATTTATGGACCTCCCCATCTCTTTCAGTATTCCGAAAGTCCCTGAAGACCTGACTTTTCGGCTAATCAACTGGACCCTGCCAGCACCTGGATACCTTCACAGGTGACAAGAAGCACTCTACAAATCTACTGATTGATCGATTACCAGTTATCTACATAGGTAAAATAAGTTGTCACAAATTGCTGAGCAAATTTTATCAATGCAGGTTTCTCCACATCCAGGATTGGTATAGTTCCTACTGATATGGGCACATAAACAAAAACTAAATATATGACAGGATGGTGTCGCTATAAATACTAGTCAGATCCACAAAGAGGAATCCAATATGGAGTGAAAGTAGGACTATACCAAAACGCCACCTGGATCCAAATAGAGTCACTTTATATTCTTCAGATTTCATGGACAAGCCTTTAACAATAATAAAATGGCACGCCATTGGTAAACTCCACCTCAATTCAAAATGGCATTTTGATATTACACTTTACATAAGTCACTCAAAAATAGTGTTTCCATCATGGGCTGCAGGACACGGATAATTAGGAAAGCCTTCAATCCAAGATGGCATCATAAAGCTCAGAAGCACGTACCACCATAAACTAAAAACCTAGATTTGTTGTTACCAGTGGTAACCTGAGAAAATGTCGCTACCAGGTGCGCATTTAATATCAGAGACAGCGCCAATTAATCTTCCTTGCAAAGCCTATCTTTCTGGAAGGAGAGTTTCTCAGGAAGTTAATTTTCTCTAGTCTGCACCTGATTACAAACCACCAACGTGTGAAGCCATTTACAAAAGAAGGCGCTCAACTAAAACTTCATATGGAGTCAAAGAATCATGCTTATAAAAAACTCGATGTAGGTTCAGGCCTGGGGAGTCACTTGCTAGTCGCCAAAATACTGAAGTTACCGTAGTGTAAATTACAAGGACACCCTCAGATTAAAGGTTTGTTTGGTTGTATTCTTTGACTCCCCAGAGCAGCTTCCCAAACTAAGGACAGCTCGCAACTGACTCACATAGTCAGATCCCAACAATTACAAGGGTTCTATATTGTTGTTCGAACAATGCAACACTGGAAGAACATGGCACTAGGGTTGTTTTCACACTTGCTTGGGATGCTCAATGACTGAGACGGTAGTAATTCTGCCTAACATTTGAGAGTGCTTGTTGGACCAGCACCTAGCCAGCTGGCTGCCAGAAGACAAAATACCTCCCACATCTACCAGTGGAAGCCCATTCAAGCAGAAAGTGCCTTCCCATTAAACAGTGGTTTGACAGGTGCCTGTATTGGGACCATAAATGGACACAGGAAACTTTGTGCAAGCCAGTGGTGTGCTTAGGTGAAGAGTTATCCAGGACATTGGGACTGCATTGTTTAAATAAAAGGTTTGGATCCTAACAGTAGCTGTACAGAACTGAGGCTTGGAGTGAAGTAGAGCAGGGAGGTGTGAGTGCTCCCAGGCAAAGCACAAGCAGGAACAATTTGCCCAATGTGATCCAATTTGAGAAAGTGTATCGCTTGGTGGCGAGAGAGTTGGAGGTATCTCAAGCCCTGCTCACTAAAAGTGGAATTTGTTTAGGTCCGATTGAGCCAAGAATTGGGAGCATGGTGTTAGAATAGAAAAATATGCTTTTGCATTGTTTATGTAAAGTTAGCATTCGCAGCACCATTTTATATATGGCCGCCATTTTAAATCGTAATCAAAACTAATCCTTTAAGGTTTCCGTGAAACAACCTTCTCTAGGTTATGTTTCTTCGGAGCTGAGTTTTGCTGCACTAATGAATACACTGTTCTGATTAGCACATACCTTTCTGTTAGATATAGGCCTTCTCCCACATGTCTAGCGGTGGGCACAGGCAGAATGACCTTGAAAAGCAGATAATGTGTGCCCGGCCTTAGTATCGAAATCTACTTCTTTGTAATTTACTGTCCAGCTGCATCTACATGGAAAATTCCATGGTGGGCGTGCTTTCATTGATTTTGAATTGTACATAATGTATCATTATGCTTGCTGTTGTCAGTCCCCCTGCAGCACCCCTAAGCGACTGGGCAGACTGGGCTCCAATCCAAGTGTATTTGAATAAACAAGTATTGGTTTGTTGATTTGTATTCTCTACTCTCTGACTTACTCTTCATTTAGTATGGAAGGTTGAGAGGTGGTAGTGAGTGACCCAGGTGACCTTATTTGAGCCATTTCCTTTAGCGGTAACGTACTGAGCTAAAGCATCTTGCTAACAAAGGTGTGGTGTTCCAGGAAGCAACAAACATCCTACAGGGACTTATCAGTATAAAGTGATCACTCCGGTATCAGGACCAAACCATTTTATGTTATGGAGAATCTGGTAATTAATAGCAAGGTATATCAGGTGGATGTGTGCCAACCCGATTGTGCTAATGTTATTAAGTCATATGTTCATTGAGGTGCACCAGAAACGGTTCCTCAAGTCTGAGAATTTTAAGCACACCAACCTTTCATTATTCATTTTCAGATGTGCTCCTTTGCTGTATTTGCGCCTTTGTATTTTTGCTGATGCTTTTCCCTCTTTCTTATTTTCTGGAGGCAGTCAGTTTGTTAAGAATGCATTATTCTTGAATATTGTTGATCATTTTTAATGTTGACTTACTGGTTAGCATTGAACATAGTTTTTAGAAACAGAAGTTATGGTATAGTATTCAGATATGAAAGGACACTGTACTGTTGTGTGGTGTTTTAAGCTCCAAGTGAATTTTCTAGATTCATGCCCTTACATAGGTACAATTCACATTGCCCTTATATAGGCATAGAAATCAAGCCCTTATTTAGGCATAGCCCATGCGACCCAAATACAGGCATGGCTACTTCCACCCGTACCAAACGTCACAACGATTTCTTGGAAAACCAGCTTAAGCCTCTTAGGGAACTTCCCCTTGCTTGAAAATTGATTTGTCCAAGAACTCAGGGGTATATTATCAAGGGGTTTTATCTCCGCTTTTTTGGCTTTAAAAGCCAAGAAAGCGGAGATAAACTTATCTCCCTATTACCAAGCTGTCGCTAACACCAGTTAGCGACAGCTAATAGGAGATAGCGACCATCATGGGCCCCACTTTGCATGTCAGTGATATTTATCACTAATGATATGCAAAGTGGGCGTGCCAAGATGTTAGCGACTGGAAACAGTCGCTAACATCGCTATCTCCTATTACCAACTTTTGGAGATATTTGCGCTAAGGGCGAATATCTCCAAAAGCTAACACCTGCCCTGAGCAGTTCTTAGCCATGTTATCCAATGGGAGGTGGATAACATGGCTAAGAGCATTTGCTCGATAATGCATGAATATCGCTGACTTTTCAGCGATATTCATGCATTGCGGGCGTTTTTGATCGCATTTGCGATAAACCTTGCTAATAGCAAGGTTTATCTGCAATAAAAATCGCCGATGTGCGGCGATAATTTTTGTCTCTAAACAAGTTAGAGACAAAAATTATCGCTAGTTGTTGATAATATACCCCTCAGTTACTTTACAAAGAACAACTATTCCCTATGGGTTCTTTCCTGACGTTCATATGTCCGACTTTACGTCAAACGTTGGCATTCATGAACACCTTCAAGGTATAAATATACCTACACTTGCTCTAGCAAGATACGGTGGTTCGGAGCAGTTCGAAGACCTACTTGCCCGACGCAGCTTGCTACATCAAGTGCAGAAGGAAGCCGACTCTCCAGCTGACGCACTGATCAGGAAGCTGCCTTTCTCCTGCCGAGAATCCAACTCCAGTGTTTCCGGCTCCCCTTGCAGGGTGTTGGGAAATCAAGTCCAGAGACAGAGATACAAGACCTCCTTCATTCTAAACAAGGTATGGAGCTGATTAGAACCTAGAGAAACCTTTGGTAGATTCTTGGCAAAAACTAAACCTATGATACACAATACTTACTTCTTCCCTCGTGCTAGACTTAGGTTAGATACATTGGGGTAGGCGTATTTTAGAAGCACCAGTTGAGTATTTTAGTCAATGTTATTTATGTATGTATTTTTATATGGCTTAGAAACCATACAATGCTCTTAAAGTATTATTTCATATTACTGTTTGGGCTGTACGCATTATACTTTGCAGTTTGCATAACGATTGTAGTAATTCACCTCTCTTGCATGAGAAAGAAGTCTGTTCAATAAACCCTTTGTATTGAAAACACCTGTCTCACTATTTCTCTGCAACTCTGTAGAAACGAAGCATGCACGATTGACTAAGTGAAATACTTATCTATTGTTTCTGCGACTCTGAGAGATATATTCTTATCCTTGGGAAACAAAGTTGTCATGTTTAAGCAGTTGTCAGAAACAAATCCCTCTTGTGTATTCGAGAAAGTTTCTAGTGACCTCTGAGTTAGCTGGCACACACACAATTAAGTTTAGTATATTCGATAAAGACCTAGTTGACCTCAGTCCTACGTCAAATCTATAGGATACATTATTCCAATGCGCAGAGCCTATTGGGAATATACGGCCTGATTCATCAACGGGCCGTTTTGCGAGCCCCTAATAGCGATTCATAGCGAATCGCTATTGAGGACTCGCAAAACGGTATTCATGTAGGAATTGCTAAATAAATAGCGATTCCTACACATTCCTTATTTGCGAGTAACAATTTGCTACTCGCAAATAAGGAATAACTCCCCATTCATTCCTATGGGCCAAAAGGCCCATAGGAATGAATGGGGAGTATCCCTTATTTGCGAGTAGCAATTTGCTACTCGCAAATAAGATAGCGATTTTAAGGGTGCCAGGGGTGTCCAAAGGACACCCTGTACCACCCCTTAAATGCACATTTGAACAGGTGTTGCGCACACACATGTCCAAAGGACATGTGTGTGTGTAACATGCAAAAGAAAAAAATGCACTAAAGTGCTTTTTACACTATTTTCGCAATTTACCACCAAGTCAGACTTGGTGGTAAATTGAGACCAAATATTGCGATTTCGCTATTTCTAATTGGTTGATGAATTGCATTTAAGGAATCTCTATAAGAGATTCCTTAAATCCAATTCCTCGCAAATATGCGATTTCGGTAATAGTGATTTTTGCATTTGGGATGATGAATCCCAAATGCAAAAATCGCACTCGCAAAGGGCCAGATTCTCAGAATCTGGCCCTTTGCGAGCGCAAATCAGCTTGATGAATCAGGCTGTAAGGAACTACACTACAGTGCTAAGAAGTAAAAGAGAGAAAAACAGTTTTTGTGCTTTATTTTAAACCCTTCCAGTGTATGAAAATTATAATTTGATGGTTGTCTTCCACTGTTGGTCATGTGTATGATTCTTGAAATGCAGCATAATTGTGCGACGTGGTGTAATCGTGCAATTTCAGAAATTTTGTGTAAAAAGTGTGTTGTAAATAGAGGTCCACGAGCCAGGTATATTTTAGGTTACTTTATTCAGGTTGGGTTCCAGGTGAAGTAATTAAGATGATAATATAAAAGACCCATCAGGAGTGACCTCCTTGTCACCCAGCCTGCCTGGTGCCAACTGCCAGTTGAGGCCAGGCAAAGCCCCCCAACACTCCATGATGTCACCAAACATTCTAGTGGTGACATCATGTGAGTCACAGTGAAATCCCATGGGCAGAAAAGAGACAGGCTAAATATAACACATCTCCTTTCTTTAGGGAAATCAAAAAGATGAAATTAGAATAAGTAACATTAGCTTCAGTGTACACATCCATATAAAAGTATACAGTACATTCTCAAAATAGACCATTGAAAATAACGTATACATGGATATAAAAGTACAAAACACATTCTAAAGATAGAGCATTAAGATAACATCCGCACTACCTTACATCTTCAGGTAATCAGTAACAAGTCCCAAAGGTAATAACTAACAAATCCCAAACAACTAGTCCAAAGTCCCATCCCCTTTCCTTGGGAAACACAAACACAAATTGGTTTTGTGACAAAATGGAGTCCACTTTGCTCCGTAACGGGGTACATCTCTCCCCGTGAACCACACCTTGGAATACATATTGCTCCGCCCCCAAATAAGTCAGGGTACTCACCACCCCTAAAACTAAATTTGGAGTACACTTTACTCTACAACAGAGTACATCTCACCCCGTGAACCACACCTTGGAGTACATATTGCTCCGCCACCAAATAAGTCAGGGTACTAACCACCCCTAAAACTAAATTTGGAGTACACTTAACACATATAGCCCCATAACCGAGGATACAACAAAGTGCACCTCACCCTGTAAACTTAAAACAAAAGTAGCATATAGCTTCCATCTCCAAAATAAACATGTAACAGGGTATAACTGTATAAATTCAAACCGGAATATTACCAGCCATAACGAACTGGACGGGGCACTCATCACCCTTTAAACACACCATCGCACAAATAGACATTAGTACGGCACTCACCATTCAGTTGCCGCTGACCAGACTTAAAATAAACTGTACCAGGCAGTCACCACTCACTTTCCACTCACCAATCCAAAGATAAACTGCATGGGGGACTCACTCCCACTAAAACTCACCACCATCTGCGTCAAAACACACCACCATCCCCAGTAAAACACACCACCATCAGCGCTCGAAACCCTAAAATAAATTTCACAAGGCACACACCACCCCAAAGTAAACTGCAACAATAACTACAGATCCACCATTGACCCCTCACTGAATCTATACGGAACAATGAAACAAACACTACAATGACCAGCAAAATAGTGCAAGAGAAAAGTCTCATGCTCCGGTGAGCGGCCTCTCACCCGAGGTTGCCAAAGAAATAGTAATCGCCATCCTCCAAAAAACAGCATCATTCCAGGGAACTGTAAAGTTGAAGGTATGTTTTGTCCACAAGCCAGACGAAAACGAACAAATCCCAAAGTTCGCGACGTCTCCCAAAAACAGCTTTCATGTAATAAGGTAGAATAATTATTGTCAGACAGTTCTTCCCTCACCAACCTTAAAATCATGTGGCAAAAGTCTTGTATTCCCCCGAAGGATCGTTTCCATGGTGACGATCCAAACGAAGACTCCGTGCATTAATCCTAAGCAATGCAATGTCTGCGCTAAAATGGTGGCACGCATACTACGTCGCACGCATACTACATCGCACCGGGCGGCTCTCAGAGCGCTTGTGCTTTAAGGCGTGAGGATGCAGCACTTCCCACGACGTCACAAAGAGCTCCACACAGGTAGGATTCAAGCGTTGTTCTCGCATTCCTTTTGAAAATAAATAACTGTTAAGTATTGCGCAGTCAAAGTATTCAAAACTAAACATTACCCATAACTTGCTCACCGCATGTCCACGATGTATGGCCCATAGCTGCTCACCGCATGTCTTTGTGCTCAGTCTGGATTCACGTAGTGGCCATGCGCCACTCCGCCTTTTCCTATTTAAATTATCCACCAACGCTGGATTTTCCTTGTGATTGCATTCACAAACACCAGCACTATTGCAATCACGAACGCCAGCAATATTTACCTCCAACCTGCCGAATTGAAGTGACATCTGTTTTCCACTTACTTGCGACACATAACGTTCGCCCGCAGATATTCAATTCAGCTTGCAGAGTAATCTTTTTCCTTGCCCAAGTCTATTAAACAGGTTGTGACACAACCCTTTCCCAACTCTTTCACATCACCAGACGTGTCTTCTTGGTCTCTAGTGCACACACACCAACACCCTGGGATTGCAGGCCGTCCGGATTTTATGGACACTGGTGGGACTTACCAGGGTGCTTCTTTTCTCTTTTTTTCCTTAGTTTCAGTTGATAAAATAATATTTCTCAAGTTCTTTAAATACACAGATTCTTCCTTTATGTTTCCTGCATGCTGTAGGCTCTTTATCGTTACTTCTTTCCTTCACACGCTGTAAGTTCTTTCTTGATTGTCCAAACGTCGCCAAAAATGTTGTAAATAGAGGTCCACGAGCCAGGTATATTTTAGGTTACTTTATTCAGGTTGGGTGCAGGTGAAGTAAATAAGATGATAATATAAAAGACCCACCAGGAGTGACCTCCTTGTCACTCAGCCTGCCTGGTGCCAACTGCCAGTTGAGGCCAGGCAAAGTCCCCCAACACTCCATGATGTCACCAAACATTCTAGTGGTGACATCATGTGAGTCACAGTGAAATCCCATTGGCAGAAAAGAGACAGGCTCAATATAACAAAGTGTAACATAACAGTTCCCAAATTAAGCAAATGAGCAGTCATAATTTAAATTCTACTCTTGCTTAGTTGTGATGCAGCGAGGGTGCTGGTGTCTTTGCATTCCCCTAAAGTTAGAACCATTTCCCAAGATGCCTGTTGTTCTTAACTTTATACTTTGTTGGTCAGATTTACAAGCCTCTTGTGCCGCCATTGCATCACTTTTTCTGATGTAATGGTGGCACAAATAATGCTGCAAATTTACAACGTGACGCATCTAGGGAGATGCGTAACGTTGTAAAGCCCTGCATCACAAATGTAAAAATGTAAAGCATTGTTTGTTGAGTGCGAGTCTGTGGGTGAGTACAGGCGAATGTAACATTCAGTAGGGAAATAAATACTTGTGCTCACATTGGTTCCAATCCGGTCTCCAGAAGAAGATCGCTAATAAGAAATTAACCACTACAAAAGTTTTTTTGTTTTGCATATTTTAAGGTGCATCCCAGGTGTGCATAACATAAAATGAACATAATTTGGAAGGCATATAGGGCTTAGCGAAATTTATTTCTGAGTTCACGAATGAGGAACATGATTCTTATCTGCCTTTTTCACATGATCTGCATCGGTCTATCACATTCCAAAAAGAGGCAAACTTCATGCATTAATTTCACAGCAGTCAATAGAGTGATGCACAATGATCTTCCTACATCATTTGTGTGCAGTCCCTGCAAGGCTTACTTTGACTGGCTGCCAGCAACAAATAAGGATCCCCTTTTAATATTGGCAGATTGTTTGTATTTCAAGACCATTCTGATAGGCTACTGGAAGCCAATAAAAAATCCCGGAGGGTCACAACTCTCTGGACTATAGGTTTTGTTCAAAGTGGCGTTGGCTGCCCAAGCACATGCATGTTTCTGTATTTGAGCAAGCAAGCCACTCTTTACTCTGGTTCAGTCACTAATGGACTAGGGAGGAATTTCCCCACAGTTTTGCTACGCGGTTAAATTTAAAAAGATAGAGTTCATCATGTTCATGTTTATACATTTTTTTTTACACCCAGTCCAAATTTCAGGTCTAAGTATATATGGAAGAACAGTTGTATATGTATCTGCATATCTGCTTGGGGGCTCAAACCGTCTGATTAGATATATGTATAGATAGAAAAATGTCTGTGTGACAGGCGACAATGTGCCTCATTGAAGGACCAAATATTTAGACAAAGGTTCTCGCCCATGTTTACAGTATGTAGGGCAGTGGCGGCTCCTCCGCAATGGGGGAGGAGTGTCCCCCCAGCGGCTCAGCAACAACAGTTGAAAAATAAAATGAAATTGTACTATCGTTTTTATTTTTCAGCAGCCGGCTGAGCCTAGTGTGTGCAGGGAGGGGCAAGACCGGTCCTTGGGAGGGAGGAGGAGTGGAGTGGAGTGCTCTTATAAATGTGCATGTCAGTTTGGCTGGCCGCCTTAGACTGGCCAAACAGTAAACCGGCCAAACAGACATGCACAGTTAGGTTTATCCAACCCAGCTGTATTCCACAGACAAGTGGAGAAACGGCAAAGAGTCCCTGTGCCTGAGCGAGCATTAAACCAGCCCGATCAGGCCAATCCCATCGCTGCTCTCATGCAGCATGAGTGCTGTGCGGGTACTGGATGGGGAGTCACTGATGGTGTCCCAGGGACTGCTGGGATCAGGAATCAGAGGGGAACTGACGCTGCGAGGTGGCCAGCAGCATGAGGTAAGTTTTTTTATTATTAATTCCCCCCTGCTGCCACACCACTTTTTATTGCCAGCAGCCATGACTGATGTCGGGATCCCTTACCTATGAGTATGTGGAAAAATGGAGTCAGGAGATATGATCTCATTAGATTTCAGAGGTAGTGGGAATGCTAGTACCCTTTATGGCAGACAAGAAATCTTTCAATCAATTTCTATGACTTGAGTCTTGTGAGTGACAGTGTATGCAGACAGTGACATCTACTTGACTGAGTATCTTCTCGAGAGTGTCTGTGCTTTTCTGTACAGTGAGCAGTCAAGTGAATCTGTGCACTGAGATTACAGGAAGTGCTTTGGGGAAAGCACAGAGGACTGACTGATAAAGCACAGCAAGCCACTTCACTGTGGCTCAGTAACTCTATTCAGGGGTATGGTGAGATGTATAACCATTGTTTCAGAAGGTCCCAAAACAGGATGAATAGAACAATTTCCACTGGATCCTAAGGGTTGACAGAAGAAGGATTTCCTTAGCCAGTGAGCGGATATTTCATTAGGCCTTAGTATACCCGTCCTGTCCCTGCAGCCACAGCTTGCTCTATATAGTGCTGATTGGAACCCAGATCCACTGAGTAGTATGTAGGCAAAGCAGGCCATGTTACCAGTAGGCTCACCTGTCTGGGCGGGAGAGGCCATTAAATGTGTCGCTGAAACCAAAACTAAGAAACCAGCCACATATATCATTCAGTTAGAAGCCTGTTTTCCCAGTCAGGGTGTTGAAGCTTGCTAGTCAAAATCAGTGTGCCCACTAGAGACAACCCTGTGTGAGTTCTTCTCATCGTCTAAAAATCACAAATGTGCCTAATCTGCCACTTTTGTGGACCAAATAGTAAGTTAAGTGACGCCGTAGTGAGCTCCATTTGGAATGACGCAAATAACTCCTTCCAGGTGGGTGATTATTTCATGCTGACATAGTGCCTTACACAGTGTATGCATAAAGGCTAATAGAACCAGAAGAAAAACTACAGGTAAAAAAGAGATTTCCGATTGAACATGCATATCTCTTGCTTAGTGCTTGCCTCTTGGTTTCTTCATATCCATCAATTTCTATTTCTTCCAGCAGCAGGGCGATTCTGCATTAAGGAGGTAGTTGTTTATTGAAATACAAAAGTACTGCACACAGTCACTGTTTGTGCATGTGATTATTTTTGTGTGACCGGTTTATTCAGGTGAAAACATTTTGTTATTGTTCATGGTTTAGCACCTATTGAGGTGTTTTGCTTTCCAAGTAGCACTGTTAGATCCATTTCTATATCTGAAGTTAGGCATCTGGCGCCCTCTCTCTTATACAGAGAGCCTAATGCCAATCCTAGACACTGGACGTCACCCCGGGCAATGGAGTAAAAAGAAAATGGACAACAACGATTGTGATTGTGTAGTAAGGAAGTCAACGCAGGAAGGTGGTAATTAAAGATTTTTTTTATCACTGTAGCTAGCAGGCCAATTTCTCCAGTTTTCTTATGTACGGTTATCTTCTTAACCTCCCGTTTATTAACTATGCTGGTAGACCACTGCAAGTAATTTTTTATCTTTGGGTAGTTGCAGCATCAGAGACTTTAGTGAAGAACTACAACGAAACCTACATTCTCTATTGAGGGGTTTGAGTCACCCTTTCATCTAGCTCCTCAAGGTCACAACTTAGTAGGGATATAGTTCTGTGTGAGGATGACTGAAGGACTCGACCATGATTTGGGAAAAATGAATGCTTAAATTAATGTGTCTGGTCAGGGAAGTAGTAAGAGATTGGGTTACTGGTTTACTGGGGTTACCCCTTGTCATACTGAAACCACAAACCTTATCAGGGTAAAGACACAAGCAAACCTCAAATTAACTTGTGCTCAACGCCCTGGTAGTTCGGGACAGAGCAGTCAGGCTTAACTTAGAGGCAATGTGTAAAGTATTTGTTCAACACTTCAAACAGAGAAAATCCCACAAAAAAGACCCCACACCAGGTTAGAACAAAAGTGCACAATTTAATAAATCAAACAAGACCAAAACAACAAACATACAATATTTAGAACCAGAGTTATGACTTTTTAAAGAATGAAGCGAACACTTGCGCCTAAAAGCACAAAGCGCCAACTACAGCAATTTGGTTGTGCTGAACCAAGTCAAAGTCAAAAGTTCAGGCGAACCTAGATGGAGCACAGGTCAGATACAGTCCCAGATTAGTCCCATTAATGGCTTACCATCTCAAGTTTTGTGCCATCAGTCCTGTTCACATTGGAGAGGGCTGTGAGGAGCAAAGAGTGTTGCAGGAGGGTGTCGGCATGGCACAAAGAGCAAGCTGGGCATCGCAGATGGGCGGGCTCGAGCTGTGACCTGCTGATGCTGCAGTGCCAAGAGACAGCCTAGCCGCCTCTAACACTGGTTTCCGTTGCGAGCGGCATTGTCTCAGTGTGAATGGGCCCATTCGCGGTCACAAAGAGCCCAAAAGCTTGATCTAAACTCGCTGAGCCACACCATAGGTCCAGGACCTGAGAGACACCACTAGGGGATCAGGAACTTGCTGCAGCTCGTACCAGAAGCTGGTTGGGAAGCCTTTTATGTCCTTGAGGCTCAGATCAAGAGGCAATAACAAAATAATGGGGTAACCCAAACAGCCAAAGAACCCAGGTACAATGTGATACAGACAAGAAAATGGTCCAAACAGAAAGGTTAAAGAATATAAAAAGTATACAAATTAAATTAACATTTTCTTGATCCTACATAGTAATCAGTTCCTCCAATCATGGGGAAAGGGGGTTCATTTGGGGAGAGGAAAGAATACGAGAAAATACAACACAAAAGAAGGACACAATTGAATGCACAAGCAATTCAAATTGTATTAGACAACAGTAATATACATATACATTATTCATATACAGTGTGCAACAAGGAGTGCTCAGAAAAGTGCTTGTGTAAATATGGTGGAAGAAAAATAGTGAATCAAAAATGAAACAATCAGAATGAAATCAGCAGCGCTTTCAGACCACTGCAGCACGCCTGTCTGATGACATTTCAAATAGCTGACTTTCCAGCCATAGAATAGAGTTGACTGCCTGTCAGAATAGAGTCTATCACCAGATAATAGATTCAGTCCAGGCTGAAAATGGAGATTGACGTGGTTTTGACCCGAAGATGAGGGGAGGCCAGTTTGAACCTTAATTGCGTGTCTTCAGCAGGACAGAATAAAAGAAACATGGGGCAACCTGGAGTTGTGCACTGTCTGGTGAAAATCAGACTGGTAATTTGTGGGATCACTGAAGGCCAAGTGAGGGCAGATGGGCTTAGAGCTAGAGTGGCAAATAAAAAAGTGCAGGGCTGAATTTGGAAGATAAATAAGCAATGTGGAGACATCACAGAAAGATTGACATCGGTTGAGACACAGACAGAGACTCTCGAGTTGGAAATCGAATCATTGAAGGAGCATAATACTGGCCAGGGGGTGCCTTGTCAGATGTCATATTGCTTGAAGAGCAGGAAAATAGGCAGCGTAGAAACACCTTGCCCTTATTGGGGGTTCCAGAGAGGGTGGAAGGCAGCAATCCTAGACTATATATTGTCAACTTGCTGAAGAATACCTTCCCTGAACAAGTGAAGCTGGACTGGGACAGCGAGATCCAATGTACCCACCGGGTACCCCTAATGATGAAAAAACAAACCCAATAACAACCAAGGGCTTTTTTGGTATTTTTTTAAAATGTCCTTCTGCAACAACTTGTGTATGACCAAGTCCGACCTAACTCTCCAAAATCACTTGATGGGGTCTCCTTTTTTGTCAAGCCAGACTTTGCCCAAGCAACCGTCGAGCGGCGGTGGCAGCTAAGACAGTTAATAACACAATTTCAAAAAGCAGGGGCAGAGATCTTCTTACAAAACCCGGCCAGACTGAAAGTTAAATTTAAAGGAACCTCTTCTATGTTTTTTCTGAGATTTTAGCGCAGGGCTTTTTGGGCGAAATAATAAGGAAGGAACGAGGAGTGGAAACCTCGTAGATTTGAGGCTAGTTTGGAGAGCAATGCTGAATAGTTGCTAATGATATGGCTTTGTGATTTCACAGGAGGGATGGTCAGGCAGTTTAGTAGACGTACATCACTCAGGCTATGCCTGATTGCCTAGGTATTTGGGAGGGTGGGGAGTGGCGGTGAGGATGAGAGAGGTGGGGCACTGCTGCGGGAGGAGGGGGAGGTAGACAGGGGTGGCTCGGAGTAGGTTTTGTATATGGGAAGCTACATAGGGATGGTATGGTGAATAATGGTGAAGCAAATAAATTCGTCAATGTAGGGTAAAGTTGAAAAATACAAAGATGAGTAAGTTAAGGATCGCAACAATTAATATATGTGGTCTGAATGATCTAATTTAAAGACAAATAGTATCCCAAGGGCTAAGATTGCTACAAGCCGATATAGTGGGCCTTTAAGAAACTCACGTAGAAGGGAGCCAAAAAGATCTTTTAAAATATTTGGGATATAGTATAATAGGAGCAATAACCCAAGGCACACATATGTGGGGGTAGCAATTTTGGCCCGCAATAAAGCTAATAATTTCTCCTCAGTTAAGGCCCCAGAATTTCCTAATTTTATGTAATGTTACCTCTATGGCAGCAGCATTGATGATCCCGCCCTAATGGGATGGTTGTCGAATGAGTTATCACACTGGCAATTACCTATAGTGATATGCGAGGATTTTAATATTAATCTTGTCAGCGGCTGGGACCAGGGGGAATCATATATAGGCAAGAAACCTAAAGTTTACCAAGCTTTATGCAATAGGTGTGAAGAGCATGGTTTGTGTGACGTCTGGGCGAATTTAAGGCCAAAGGAACAAGGTTTTACGTACTACTCTGCGCCTCATCAGAAGCATGCAAGGCGATTTAATTAAGGCCATACAACAGAAGGAAAGTATAGAGGACGCTTGCTTAGGGGTCGCAATAAATAAAGCTGCAATAGGGGAGAAACTATTGAAAAAAGCTATTGACAAAGCAACTGTGCATCATGAGGAGATGTATGAGTGCAGTGAAAGGGTTGGTCATCTTCTTGAGTTATGACAAGGCAAGAAGTTACTCGGAATGAAATCAAGGTAATAAGAGATCCTATAGTAGGCTTGAGGTCAGATGTAAGTGAAATCCGAGCTGCCTTCTGCAATTTCTATCGGACTCTATATACAGAGGACCAGGGGGGTGAAATGCAGATGGAAAAAAGGATAGGGAAATATCTGAAGCATCTGGCTGAGGTGCTCTTGTAAGAAAAGAGAGGGACCACCTAGACCAACCACTAACATGGATTGAGGTTGCAGCTGCCCTTGCTAGCTTACTGAGAGGGAAAGCGACTGGACCTGATTTGATCCCTACTGAATTTTATATAAAGTATTTCAACAACAATTGAAAGAATTCATGAAGACCTTGTTTTTACAAATCACAGAGGGGAAGAATCCACCGGCATCATGGGCTATGGCAAAGATTATCATCTTTCCCCAAAAAAATAAACCTAGTGATGAGCTAGGTTCTTATTGACCAATGACCCTTATCAAAGGGGATGTGAAAATGTACTCCAAATCTCTAGCCTCCCGCTTGTCACTAGGGATACACAAAATTGTATCCCAGAGTCAGCATGGTTTTATCCGGGGGAGAGGTACCATAGAGAACATCAGGAAGATCATCACACAGATTGATGGGAGGCAAGTGGCAAGAGACCCTATGGCTGAATTTTTTTTAGACACTGAAAGGCTTTTGATAGGGTCTCCTTGCAGTTTCAATGGGCCACTATGCAATGGAAGGGGATAGGGGAACAGTTTATTGGCGCAGTGAAAGCCTTGTATAAAGATCCTGAGGCTAGAGTTTGGGTCAATGGGGGACTGACCCAAGTATTTAAAATAACGAGAGGCACCCATCAAGGGTGCCCTTGCTCTCCGTAACTGTTTTCCATCTATATAGACCCTTTTCTGAAATACTTAGAGTGCTCAGCAGATATTTCCCCACTATTTGAAAACGGAACATGCAGAGAAGGTGTTGGCTTATGCTGACAACGTCGCATTAGTCACATCACAATCTGAGACGGCAATGAGAGCAATTGAAGAGGAGGCCCAGAGATTCAGCTTAGTGTCTGGCTATGCTCTAAATAGGGACAAAACACAAATAGTAGTTAATGAATTTGCACCAAGTATGGATAAAAGAATTGTCAAAAAGATCACATAATTTGAGGTGGTGATAAGTGCTGTAATCAATGAGATAGTTAAAAAGAATCTTGAGCCATGTGCCGGTGAAATGAAAAAGGCACTTAAACGAGTGGATAATTTGCACCTCACATTGATTGGCAGAGTAAATAGGGAAACATCCTTTACGACGCAACTTTTACCACGCAGTGCCTTTACAACGCAGGTTTTCAACGCAAGTCATTACAACGAATTGCGCTGGGGGGCGCTCTAGGATAGGTAATAGTTTAATTTACTATGCACCACCTTCCCTACTATCCACAGGGACTGGAGTTGGAATAGTGAATTAAACTATTCACTATCCAGCACCCCCAATGCAAGTTGTTGTAACGACTTGCGTTGAAAAACTTGCGTTGTAAAGGCATGCGTCGTAAAAGCATGCGTTGTAACAACTTACATCCGAGTAAATATAGTTAAGATGGTTTGTTTTCCCAAAGTTTTATATGTTTTAATGGCAATTCCCTTGATTTTTATGAATTCCTGGTTTAAAAAATATGAAAGCATCTTTGCACAGTTCATATGGGCATACTCCAGACCTACAAGAGCGATTAAATATTTATTTTTGCCCAAAAAGCTTGGTGGCCTGGCCTTAACTAATCTTAAATTATACTGGTGGGCTGCCCCTATTAAACATTATACAGCTTTTTTTGAATGTGAGCCCCGGGATGGAGGTTTCTAACGACATCTACCCTTATGTACAAGTGAATGGCCATGATGTGAGAGGGTGTTTATGGTGTCAGCTCAATTTCGGATCTAAGAAACAGGTACACTTTAGGACACTACACACAGCTTTTAGGGTATGGTCTTCTGTACAACGCCTAATAGGTCTGGGGAAATTATATTTTAATACCCCCTTTGTACAGAATAAAGACCTTTCTGGTATTTTTAATGATCACTACTTTGAGAAGTGGATAAAGGCCGGTATAAACCAGGTCAGTTGTCTTTTTTCTTCGAGTGGCTTAATGTCATTGGAGGAGGTAAGAGGGAAATTTGATCTAACCAATAGAGAATTATTTAAATACTTACAAGTTAGGGACTTTTTTCTTAAGAAGGGAGGAGGTAAAGAGAGATTTGAGAGTTGTGAGTTAGTGGATAGATTTAGACAACCTGAGGCACCAAGGATTGGACTGTTATATGCATTATTGAATGACTATATGAAAGATGATTTAGTAAAATGTTCATTAAAGTGGCAAGGGATGTTGGGAATTTCAGATGTAAATTTTCAATAGGCTTATTTTAACATCTTGGGGATCTTAATGCCTACAAATCTTCAAGCACAGTTCTATAAAACTTGTTTTGAATTATATTATACCCCATATCGGATTGCCAAATGGGGGAGGGGAAAGGAGTATTTTGTCCTCGGTGCGCGTTATACAAGGCAGACTTCATGCATATGTTTGCCACCTGCAGTGAGCTTGTCCCGCTTACAAGAGAAATAGAGGTGTTCCTACAAAAGAACCTGCTGTTACAGGTGAAAGTCCCCCCTCCCCCCAGGCAACTATGCTTGGTATAAATAACCTGGGAAAGAAGAAGGTAGGACTTTTATCTGTATTGCGATGGCAGTATATAGAATATGCAGAGCTTCAGCATGGTTGGACACTAATCCACAAGTATTTCATCAATGGCTAACTCGCTTATTGAGAACATATAGTCTTGAAAAAGCTATTTATATGCGAAGGGGTCATAAAGCCAAAAAGAAAGGAGTAGAAATATGGCAACATTTCGCTATTTGGAGGGATCAAATGGATGGGTGAGCCATATATACTATACAAGTCAGGGGGCGAAGATTTTTTTAATATTCGACTGCACTCGGATAGGTGAAAGTGCCCGTGCTAGAATGCATACTAAGCTAGGTATAACGGTTAAAGAGATGGATGTTAAAATTGGCCTAGGATACGGGAAGGGTATGCTATTCTATACTCCAGAATACTGTGCGAACCTGAATTCAGAAATATTCTCAAGACAATCAAATGCTTTTAGAGACTTTGGGCCCCATTACGGTCCGCCCGCCACCGTAATGGAAAATGGGACCGACCGCAAGAGGTGCAGCAGTCCCACGAGGCCAATTAGGATGCGCCCACCACTCTGCAGGCGCATTCTGGTCTTTAACATTTCATACGATGCTGCTGGATGCAGCTCCGTCCACAATGTTAAAAGTGCATGGTTTGCATTGCCATGCACAACGTGACAGGCACTGCCCGGTGCCTGCCACCTTGTGTATGGCAATGTGGGGGTACCATAGGTACCCCCAAGTGCAGCACTCCACCCCCACCTCCCGGGATCTCGTAACGGGACCCTAAAGCAATTTAAGCCGGCCGCTGCCATGGAAAGGCCTTTAAATGTGCACACTTGACAGAAACAATGGTTCCCGTGCAATAGTACAAAAATCTATAGTGATAAAGATATGCACAAATGCAATGAAAAAGGGTTATGATGATGCCAAAGGAAGAAGAGATCATGTACACTTCGGTTTCTATTTCCAGTATATGTTTTATATGGTTCAACAAATTATTCATCTATATACAAAAAACAGAATAGTTGTGCGTAATGTCCCCAGTGTGAATGGAACCTTAAAGCAAGAGGGCCATATTTGTGACATATGTAAAAAGGTTTACGCAATTTTTAAAGTCGACCATCCTTAAATCCACAATAGGAGCAGCCTCTGTATATAATAATCAGAGCTAGTGAAACTGGTTTGCTTTAGCTGTTGACGACGTTTTGACCCTTTGTGCAGTGTAGGGTCTCTTCAGGACCTAAGGATGTAGGGGCATCTAAGAAGGGGGTAGCGCAACCGCGTGAGGGAAGTGAAGCACCCATCCAGTGAGAAAGAAATTAGGAAAATATACTCACACGGGACCCAGCTGGGTACCCGATGTGAGAATAGGGGTTGGAAGGCTGGCAACCGTGACTGTGCACAGCGCAGTCACTGCCAATGTGTGGAGGAAGGGATAGCTTGAAGACTCAGCCTGATAGCGGTATGAGTGAATCTCAAAAACAGGAGGTGCAGTCACTCCAGTCTGTTATTTTCAAAATTAAACCGAGGACTCAATCAATCCAGTCAGGCCTCGGGAGACGGACAAAAGCAGTTCTACCTCCCCACGTAGCTGAGGCACGCGCTAAAGATCTCTATCTTTCAGTCATTCGAAGACTTCTACGTCAGCTCCGATGGATTGAGTGCATGTTTTAATTATCCTCTCCTTATCCACCAGCGAAACTAGGGTTGCCTCTGTCTGCTCTCCAAAGCTAACTGTGACTACCTCCTCCCTGAGTGCTAACACTCACCAACACAGATGTCTGCCCACCGGTGAGGTCTGTGATCTCTCTGGACATTTGGAGTTGCCCTTGGAGTGCCCTTACTTGTATGACTCTGTGCAATGGGGGACAGACCTCTCTATCTGCTTATCAAATAACCCCTTCTTTTTTGGTTCAGACTTGGCTGGTGACTGTTGTTCCCTTAGGAATTATTTTGGGCTGCTTGTGAGAACTCCTTATTATTAAGTTTTTCTCCCTCTTTTTCTTCTGGTGGGACCCCTGACCACCTTTGTGGGAGTCACTGCAGATACCTTTTTGGGCACTGTGGTGCTGGGCCTGAGGTCCGACTCCTCAGAAAGTTTCCTGAGGTCAGTTAGCTTAGAGCCTACTAGGTGCTGGAGTTTCTCTGGAAAAGAAACACTGAGTATGTGCTCTCTCAAAATTAGATTGTACACCAACTGTAGTCTTCAACTTTGCTGCCCCACACCCAACCACTCAATTACTTTCGGGGCCGAATAGGATGGCAGGAGGACCACCACCGCCGGCCCGGCGGTGGCGGTCCGACCGCCATCACAAAGTGATATTCCCACCACCGAATTAGGATGGCGGTGGGAATCCCAATCTGTCCGCCCACCAGCAGTCCGCCAGAAGCAATCTGTCTTATTGGTTGGCAGACCGACAAGGGGGCATACAATGGCGGCAGTGCTTAACAGATACCGCCCGCCAGATTACAATGCTGGCATCAGCCAGCATTTCAAAGGTGGTGGAACCACCATGGAAATGCTGGTGGAGGCTGGATTTGGGGGTCTGTTGCGGGCCCCCTCTCAGTTGGGGGTGCAGTGGGGGGTACCCATGGTACCCCCTGCATTTCGATGCACTAAGTGGCAGGCACCCCGTGGTGCCTGCCACGTAGAGCAAGGAAATGCAGTGCATGCCATTTTAACATTGTATATGGTGCTACAGCCAGCAGCACCATCCGCAATGTTAAATGCCCTGGATGGCGGGCGCATCCTAATTGCAGTGGTGGGAATGCCGCATGGGTCCGGCCGCCATCGTAATGAGCCCCTTAGTATTCAAGATGGCTTTCATCGGGGAGTACCTAGTTCGGTCCCCAACATCTAAAGTAAGAAGTGTGTACTGCCCAAAGTAGGCATGTGTTTCTACAAACCACCTCTCCAGTATTCTTTTGGCATCTTGTGAACACTCAGGGCTTCCTCATAGGCAGAAAATGTTGTCAGTGTCATCTCCCACCACATAACTGGGCACCAGATCATTGGGGATGTGGACCATTTTGTCTCCATTAGACACTGCAGATATGCTGCCACCATCCCTGCTGGACTATGCCTGTCTGAACTTGATGTCCAGCTCCTCTTAGGACAGGCTGTGGGAAGAGACACTGTTCCCTGCCCTATAGGGGGCTCTGCTGCAGGGCCCCGTCCACTGCAGATGGCTCCATAGCAAGGTCCTTTCCAAGACCCTCCATTCCATTATCCTCTCCTGTGGATTTAACCAGTGATTGATGGGCATCTGTCCAGATCCTCAGCACCTTTTGCAGGTCTTACCTCCTCTTGATGCTCTAGGCAGGAAGCTCCCTCTCCTTGCAGAAATCCTTGAGCTGGGCCAAATTGTAAGCCTTCATGTTGGCCAGCTCAAACTCGATTTTTACAGGTGGTCTCAAGCACAACAGTCCGAGAAAGAATTTAGAAAAAACAAAAAGGCCAATCGGGGAGAATTTAAACTATTTCAGGAAAATAGCAAAAGGCCCACCATGCCATTCTCCTACACATCTCCAAATAAAAACAGTACCCCAAATGTGGGAGTTGACCTTTTCCGCAGCACCGGTAAAAATTATAACCATGTGAAAACTACATTGACATTATATTTTCACACAGTCGCAAATTACTTGTGTTCCTTTTGCTTGTGATAGGCCCACTAACACATGTGATATCATGTTTCGATTGGTAGAAGAGTTGAAATATTAAGTGCTGGGGTTTTGCTGGTTCCCACAAATTCTGATTGCAGAGAGGGTAGGTCACCAGTAAGTGAGCACATGTGATGCCAAACTACACAATGCATGGCATTCTCTGCAATACATAAAGGGCATGCATACTATCCCAACTGGGTTGGACTCTCCTTCATCTATGTACTATTTATATAAGTTATTGGTTTAGCGACACTTTACAGGTGGCTTGAATTGGGCACTTAACCTATTTGGACACCTGCCCCAAATCCACGTAGATAAGGACAGATGAATTAAAGAATATCATCTAGATGGTCTATAGCTGCACCACCTAAAGTAAACACCAATTGTTAAGCCAAGTTACCCGCCCCAAAAGACCAGCTAGTAGTTGGCTATACATTAGATACTTAAAACATAGATTGAGAGGCAACATAAGCCAAAGTGTAGCAGACAACAATTTAGAGACAGGACTATAGTAAACAGGCTGAGTCAGTCACTGCTTGTAGTTTTCTCTTCCTTTAATTCCATTTCTTTCAGTTTTACAAGTGCAGCCAATGTGTTTCACTTAAACATAGGCTTCCACAGGGCACAATCATGCGAGCAGGTGGTCTATTCCGTGACTGAGCTTCATCATCACACTCTGTCTCAGCATCCTCCTCAGCGTTTCGCTGTTTACTGTCCCAAGCGTTAACCTTAATCTGACGTCAGTCCTGATACCAGGTAAGTATGATTGCAAAAAATCAGAGTAAGCCGGTCCTGGCGAATTGCAATAAATCATTTGTGATTCCCCAATGTTGGCAAGAAACATGTTGACCTTTACTTAAGTTCAACCCTTCAGCTAGGAAGGAACATTATTTCCTTTATAATTTCACATTGTTTTATACATGACATGATCTACCATCATAAAATGTAGCCATTAGGTGGCCCTTGGTAACTTTTAACACCTCACTCTTTTTCTCAAATCTACACATTCAGCACCCTCCCTTCAGACTCATTAAGGCAAATCACTTAAAAGGTCTCCAGCAAAAAGCACCTTCGAGGGACCAATTGGGCATTGCAGTGCCAGAAGAGCACACACTATACCTCCAAGAAACTAAATATATTGCCCAATCCTTTTGCAATTGATGACTAGAGGCAAAGGATGTAAAGACAGCCCTTAAAGTTCAAGTTCACAGAACCCATAGATCACACAATCCAACTATGTAAAGCAAATTTTCAGAAGGGTGTACAAATGGACAGCTTCTGAGGCGCTACCAATGGCCTTCACCCAAATACAGATGTCCTACTTTTGTTTCATTTATCCCTAAAATAAACAGTCTTGCGTGTTCTGTCTCTTTGCAAAGTGGGGACTGGGAACAGGGTGTGACATCCCAAATCGTGTCATTGTTGATGTCTTAATGGATCTTCTCAGTGAATTCTGCAGCGAGAATAAATTAGATGTATTTAGTAATATTATCAATGCACCAATTTGACAGGTCATCTGTGACGAACACACAAAGGGAAAGGGTGGAATGCTTTCAAATGTCTGGTCACTGACGAATGCTCGGACTGTATTCCACTCCTTTGTTTTTTGTTCCATATGCCACTTCAGAAAGAGAACACTTTATGCATGTCTTGCTTCATGCTGCTCTAGTCCAGCCTCATTAGAACTTGCTCGAAGGAGCCATGAGATTGCTAATTAAATCATGTGGTTTTAACCATATTCTGATATTATAAATCAATGCTAAAATATCTATTTGAACCACGATGCTTCGCATTCTAATTTGTAACTCTGTATTTTAGCACTGGATATGTCTGGTACTCTTAAACAGTGTGTTCTTTGTTCTTGTGATGGCCACTTTCCACTTTAAAAGAACGCCTGTCTCCACATCATGATCGTCTTGTGTTTTTTGGCACAGTGCAGAGCCCAGTGCCTACTTTATGTGCCCTGGCTGCCACTGGTGTAACACGCCCCCCCTCGTAGCTCGTGGTGGTGGGGGCAAGCTCCAGGGGCCTCCTCAGCACAGTATTCTGACCTGAGAGTTCCTGATTAATTCCTGAGGGAAGCCTCCCATGTACCTTGCAGGGGGCCCCCTCAAGCTTCCTTACGCCACTGTAATTTTCAGAGAGTGGGACAAGGAAAAATAAAAATGTACTCATTGCTCACTGTTTCCGAGCTGTACTATCTGCAAATAAAGCACTAGCCGCGGCCTGTGCAGGTAAGAGCGGTGGGCAGTGGGACTGGGTGGGGTTGGGGAGAATTCCGAGACAGGACCATGAGGTAAAATGAATTATTTATTTAATGTTCCCTCAGCGTCATCTCTCGAAATCCCCCTCCACCCGGCCCTAACGCTCTTACCTGTACGGGCCGCGGCTGTAAAGCACTAATTTAGAGAGATAGCTGGTTATGTGTATTCGCACTACACCCTGCAGGTGTAAAACACAGGCGCTCGGGTCTTCACTGTGCCAGAAAAGCCTATCATGATGCAGGCCCTTATCCATGTCTTGTACATTATTGCCGTAGCACCACACACTAGCCTTTACTCTGTGGGAACGTCATACGGTGGAGATAGATTAGAGGCAAATTCATAAACAAACTGCATGTTTGCTCATTTATGAATCCATTATTAGTGGATGTCTTGGCCCCAAGACCACTGCTTCAAATTTTGAAGAGTTTGTTGCATTTTGACTCATGAAGAGATTGTTAATGCTTCATTAGCTTCCTACAATTTTCTGTCCGCGCAGCGAGAACCCATCATTGGCAAATCAGAAGACGCACATCAGACTCCATCCGCACTTGGCTCATCTGCTGCTGCTACACTGCACACCAGACTCATAACGTCAATGAAACACAGATTAAACAGAAGTATGCAAGTACAGAGCTGGATCACGGACCAATTTCAGTCGGGAAAATACATAAATCTGTCAGCTGTGCTAAATCATAATTTAATATGTAATATCAATATGGGTAGATGCATTAATAATTAATAGCAATTGCTTAACCACAAACACGTTTTCCGAATCTTTCAAAAATAATTGGAAAGTAGGCAAGTTCCTAATTCTTCAAAACAACTGGAACACCCTTTACTTACAGTATCCAAGCAAAGGATTTTATGCAACCATTCTTTTTATTGGTACAGAGTTGTGGTAAAAGAACACAGCTTCCTGCCTACATCCACAGGCCAGCAGAGCGTATATCCAGGCCCGAACTGGCCGTTGCGGGCACCGGGTAATCCCCCGGTGTGCCGCAAGGGTGGGGCCGGTTTTGGGACAAGGGGGCCGTTTTTGTTGGATGTATGTCGTTACCACGCATACTTTTACAACGCATGCTTTTACCACGCAACTTTTACAACGCAAGTCGTTACAACGACTTGTGTTGGGGGGCGCTGGATAGTGAATAGTTTAATTTACTATTCCAACTCCAGTCCCCGTGGATAGTAGGGAAGGTTTTGGATAGTAAATTAAACTATTACCTATCCTAGAGCGCCCCAGCGCAAGTCGTTGTAACGATTTGCGTTGTAAAAGTTGCGTGGTAAAGGTAGTGCGTGGTAAAAGTTGCGTTGTAAACGCTGTTTACCGCTTTTGTTACAGGGCCGTTTTTGCAGCATAGCTGCAAAAGCAGCCCTGTAACAAAATTGGCCGAAAAACCAGCCCACGAGCTCGGTCGCACCCCCAGGGGGCCGGCCGAGCACTTTGCCAGGGCCGGTTTTGGTTCTCAGTCCGGCCCTGCGTATATCTGGTCCTTTCACACAACTGTATGCCTACAAACCTGAGGCTCGTAAAATAAGAAGGGGGTCGTGTCCTATTAAGCCCTGGGTAGGACACAATACTATTAGAAGAAATAATTAGGAACCCAGTCGCTTTTTGATTCTGCCACTTATTTTATTTTGAGCAGATTTTTTGCACCCTACCGTGTTTAATCAGTGGGTGTTGTAATTATTTTTTTAAATATACAAGTTACATCACTTGTGTGGATTATTATAGTAGTCTGGGGACTTGCCTTGTCATACACAAGCGGGTATTTGCTATGTACAAAATTTACATTAAACACCAAAAACAAACAATTATGTTACAAATATACAAAAACATTTATACTATACAATTTTCACAATATACATTTACATGGAGGGAATTATAAACTGTACCCTACTAACTAGTTTCAGCACCAGACCTTCATCATGTGACCTTTGTATGTTTGAGGTCTGGTAACGCAAGGACAAAATTTACAAAAGTAATTTTTTGACCATAACATGCAGCGTAGTGTTCAAAGCCCTTTGCGCAATTAAAGTTCATTTATTTAAGTGAACCAAAGAAAGCCGACGATTTTCCAAGCCTGTGTGTATAATCGTCAGGCTCTTCTTCAGAGCGTTGGTTAGTTGGGTACCTATGTAAAGACAACATGGAACACGTTTGAGAATGGGACCTCTCTCTAATACTGAGTCAGTGCTTTTTAGTTAGTTAAGTTTGGTATTACCTTTCCACGAAAGGGAGTTTGGGTCTGTCTGTCTTTAATGGAGCTTCTGGCTGGCAGGTCGTTCTGCAGAGGTAAAGAGCACATCATGGGGTCGATTCCGATCCGGTAAAATGCGCTCCGAATCGTCGTACGGAGCGTTTTTTCCCCGTACGAATCGTACCCGTAAACGTCCCGTACGTACGACGAAGTAC
The DNA here is from genome assembly GCF_964261635.1 of Lissotriton helveticus. Classification (NCBI taxonomy): domain Eukaryota; kingdom Metazoa; phylum Chordata; class Amphibia; order Caudata; family Salamandridae; genus Lissotriton; species Lissotriton helveticus. The sequence continues at coordinate 1,272,089,658 of NC_136059.1, read as the reverse complement.
GATCCGTACCAGGAGCCGAACTCCGTACGAGTCGTACAGGACTCCGTACGACTCAAATCTCCGTACGAGTCTCACTCGGAACCCGCTGTACACGACATCACTACTGTTCGCGGCTGGTTTTTACGACCCAGCAAGTACGATTCGTGTCGGGTACGCACCGTACGACCCTTTTCCTACGGGAGCCGAAAACAGTCGTAAACGCAGAGTTCGCGCCGAAACAGGTACGGAACGCCCCCCCCGGGTACGGCACGTACCCCGCATGATCGCAGGGGTAAGCGCCGTACCCCTGTGATCATGCGGGGTACGTGCCGTACACCCAGCGTACATGGGGTACGCACCGTACCCCATGTACGGTGGGTGTACGGCACGTACCCCATGTACGCTGGGTGTACGGCACGTACCCCGCATGATCACAGGGGTACGGCGCGTACCCCTGCGATCATGCGGGGTACGTGCCGTACGGTGTGTAGGTGATCGTGCGCTTTTCCGTACGAATCGACGTGTACCGTGCGAATCGCGACCGGGTCGGACGATCGGGATCGGAATCGTCCGGTCGTACGGCGTCCGTACGAGTCGTACGGAAACGGCTACGGATACGAATCGTACGGACGGGGATTTTACCGGATCGGAATCGACCCCCATGTGTCTATTTTCTCTATGTATACAACATGCCTCTTGGCGTTTTTAATCTGATTGAATGTAACAGGGTCAGGACTTGCATTTACCTATTTTCTCTGTCAGTGCAAGCCGTGATTGGAATTCTGGTTTTCTTTATTCTTTAATCACACTTTGTTTGGTCGGTAGCGGCAGGGTCTGTATTAACGACAAAGTGTTGCAAGATATGTGATTTTAAGCATTTAAATCTTACCGGGAGTTGTTTACTCCGTTTCCCCATTTCTGACCATTACTTACTTGGGGTTTCAGCCCGCAGGCTGGCCGCTGCTCGTGCAATGTTCGCGGCGTCTTTATTTTGCTCAACTAGGGTTTTGTTGCATAAGCTGAAAAGACGAAAGGGATTCGTTTTAGTTTTAAGTTCTACTGCGTGGCTCGTGTATTCCCCTCGTTTGTTGTCTTACCTGAGGGTTTGTTCATGATTTCCAGAGTCTTCCTGCCTGCTTCTGTGTTGAAAGGTTTGTTACACGGTGAAAGTCACATGACTATTTAAGTTTTACTCGTGTCATGTGATTCAGTGGTTGTGGGATATGTAGTCCTGACATTTTTAAGTGGAGTATTCTTATACAGAGGACGCAGTCATATATTCAAGTTTCAAATTGTTCATTGAGTCCTGTAGTCACGCAGTTAAACTTCATGATTAGATACGCTTCTCTCCCGAGTAAAAGGGTTTCCACATTTCCTCCTCTTAATGGAGCTTTTATTCCAGAGAGAACCGACCATCTTAGATCTTTCTCTGTATGGTTTTGATCAATGAAGTGTTGCACCATGGGTGCAGTTGATACTTTTTGTTTGATCCTGGAGCGGTGTTGTGCCAGTCTTTGTGTTATTTGCTGATTTGTTTTTCCAATGTAAATTTTATTACATGGACAAATTATTACATAGACTATATTTTTGCTTTTACAGTTGGTGAATTCTTTGTGGCTCCGTTTTATGTTGTTATGCTCAAACATAGTGCCTTTAATGGTACTTGCACATGAAACGCAAGTGCCACATTTGTGGTGTCCTTGCACCGAACTTAGGTTCCATATAGTCCGAAGGTCACTTTTTGCTTTTGATATGCCTAGGTCTGCTCTTATTAATTGTTGACCGAGATTTTTGTTCTTTTTGAGTGGAAACATTGGTCTTGCGAATGGAGCTTCAAGATTTGACAACAAGTGCCAGTTCTTTAAAATTATCGATTTGTATCAATTTGTGAGTGGACCATACGTTGTGACACAAACCAGCTGTTCCAGTGGTTTTTTCGCTTTTTTGGTTAACAACTCTTCTCTCGGTGTAAACCATGCACGTTTAGTTGCGTGCTTCAACATTTTCTTAGGATAGCCTCTTGCTTTTAATTGTTCACAAAAGATTTCTGCATGTGTTAGATAATCTTCTTTTCTGGAACAATTTCTTCGGATTCTTAACAGTTGGCTATATGGTAGGTTCTCTTTTAAGCTTTGTGGGTGGAAGCTCCGGTAATGGAGAATGGTATTTTTGTCTGTCTGTTTTCGATGTAATGTAGTGACCAGTTCTTTATTTTGATGGAAGACATCAACATACAGAAATGTTAAGCGTGAATTACTATGTGTCATGCTGAATTTGATATCTGGATGCCTACTGTTGAGCCATTCATGGAATTGGGCTAGTTGTTCTTGAGTCCCATTCCAATGGCACCAGATATCATCTATATAGCGATACCATTTTAAAATGTGTTCGCTATACGGATTGTTTTGGTAGACAAACCTTTCTTCGTACAAGGCCATGAAAAGCACTGCATAAGGACACCCCATGGCAGTGCCCTTCACTTGCACGTAGAAGGTGTCCATAAATCGAAAAAAAAATCGTTTTAGTGCTACGCTAGCCAATTCAATTATAAATTTTGTGGGGACTCTTTGTGGTTTTGGCCTGGTCTCTAGGAAGAACTCAATAGCTTCTAATCCCTCCTCTTGAGGGATCTGAGTATACAATGAATTGACGTCAAATGCCACCAACAGTTCATTATTTTCATCAAATGGAAGTTTTCCCACTTTGTTGATGAAATCGGCTGTGTCTTTGATGTAGGATTTTACATCACTCAAAAAAGGTTTTAAAAAAACATCTACGTATTTAGCTATTGGTTCTAGAATGGAATCACACCCGGAGACTATCGGTCTTTCGTGTGGATCTTGCAGGTTGGCAGCATTAGAGTAGGCATGTCAATGCGTAGTAGACAGTGACTCCGTAATTTTATGATTAACAGTACAAATAAAAGAAAAATGCACCCAACCCAAAACCACCCTGAAGCAAAGGATTTTAAACTGTACCGAGACGTCCAGCCTCAACCTGTTCCAATGGTATGCAGTTGAGAGATGCTAGGAGGTATTTGCTCAAATTCTTTCATCTGAAAAGCTGATATGAAGCAACCACGTTAATTCTTTAGACTGAATCTAGGATTAACGGTTTGCTGTTAAATGCTTTACAGCATTTGGAGCCACTGGTTATTTCCAATAAAGAACCTATTTTGTATTTTCGTTATTGGTGCTCTTTTTCATTTATCCCTGTTCAACGTCTCCTGGTCAAGAATGAATACAGCTTCAAAGTGGACCTGAAAGCCACACAGACATCATGGGGTCGATTACGATTCTGGAGAAAAAACGTCGTACGATTCGTATTCGTAGCCGTCTCCGTACGAATGAAAAAAGACCGTCCAAACTGCGTAGTACAATTCGTATCCCTAAAATACATCTGAAAATCAGCGAACCGTACGAACCATAATCGAAGACCCTTACGAAATGGCGTCGGAACTCAAACCGTTCGATTTGTAAACATGCCGTACGACCAAACAAGTACGATCCAGACCGAGGATCGAGTACGCGATTTGTACGGGCAAACGTAGTCGCGCATGAAGCATGATTCGTACGGAAAACATCACGTATGAGCGAGCCGCACAAACAAATACGAACCGCACACCACTCAATAAAGCGTACGCGAACCCCCACCCCGAAAACGGCCCGTATCAGCCAGCCGCACCACCAAAAACGACCCGCACACCCCTCAATAAAGCGTACGCGAACCCCAATCCCGAAAACGGCCCGTAGCAGCCAGCTGCACCACCAAATACGACCCGCACACCCCTCAATAAAGCGTACGCGAACACCCCAAAAACGTCCCGTATGAGCCTGCCGCACCAACAAATACGAACCACACACCACTCAATAAAGCGTACGCGAACACCCCAAAAACGTCCCATATGAGTCAGCAGCACCAACAAATACTAACCGCACCCCCCTAATAAAGCGCACACGAACCCCGAAACCAGCACAAGGAGGGTGCAAATGAGTCGCACAACCCCACTAAACATGTCTCCTGTGTTCACACCATTGGAAAACAATGTCCTGGCCACATCCAAACAGGCAAACAGAGGGCCCAAGTCCCACCCACCCCTTATAACACACCCACCAAAAATTCAAAATAAGCCACACCTCAAATGGACCAATAAAAGGGCCCACACATACAACCCATCATCCTTTGCAAAATACCTATTTGCGCAAAGACACTGACAGCACGCCAACATCTGCACCCATACACCTTCAAACATACACCCTATCTCATTCACACCCACACCACCCACTTCACAATCAGACCCACACACCCTCATCCATACACACCATCATCCCCCCATTCACATACACCCCACACCATGACCACACCAAAGAATCCAAAGTTCACTAACCCGGAGATGGAGATCCTTACAGATGAAGTCATTAGAGTTGAGCCACAGCTGTTTGGTGCATTGGTCAGACAGACCAGCATAGCTAAAAAAACACGCCTGTGGGAGAGGATCGTCGATAAGGTAAATACTGTTGCACCCATCAGGCACACCAAGAGGGATTGCCAGGTAAGGTGGTACGATCTGCGGAGGATGGTAAAGAGGAAGATGGACGAAGATTACGCCAATGCACACCACACTGGACGTGGTGGTCCACGCAGACCTGCACAATACCATACCTGGGAGGAGAAAGTCATGGCCCTGCTACCACCGGTGGGAGTACATGGAATCGAAGGAGCCGTGGAGCCTGGTGAGTATACAAACAACTCATGTAACATGGGGGGACTCCCAGCAGTGCCTAACAGTATGTGGGTGGGTGTCTATGACTCCCAGCACTGCCTAACAGTATGGGGGTGGTATGTGGGTGGGTAGCCATGACTCCCAGCAGTGCCTAACAGTATGTGGGTGGGTGTCTATGACTCCCAACAGTGCCTAACAGTATGTGGGTGGGTGGCTATGACTCCCAACAGTGCCTAACAGTATGTGGGTGGGTGTCTATGACTCCCAAAAGTGCCTAACAGTAGGTGGGTGGGTGGCTATGACTCCCAACAGTGCCTTACAGTATGTGAGTGGATGTCTATGACTCCCAGCAGTGCCTAACAGTATGTGGGTGGGTGGCTATGACTCCCAACAGTGCCTAACAGTATGTGGGTGGGTGGCTATGACTCCCAACAGTGCCTAACAGTATGTGGGTGGGTGGCTATGACTCCCAGCAGTGCCTAACAGTATGTGGGTGGGTGGCTATGACTCCCAGCAGTGCCTAACAGTATGTGGGTGGCTATGACTCCCAGCAGTGCCTAACAGTATGGGAGTGGTATGTGGGTGGATGGCCATGAATCCCAGCAGTGCCTAACAGTATGTGGGTGGGTGTCTTGACTCCCAACAGTGCCTAACAGTTTGTGGGTGGGTGGCTATGACTCCCAACAGTGCCTTACAGTATGTGGGTGGTTGGCTATGACTCCCAGCAGTGGCTAACAGTATGGGGGTGTGTGCAAGGGGAGTGCCAGAAGGCTGCAAGGGGGAGGGTGAGAGAGTACAAGGTGTAGGGTAGGAGGCTGCACTCATCCCATATGTCTCAGGTACACACCCATGCACCATGCTCAATGCACAGGGAGTGTGAAAGTACTGACAAGATAGCTGACACTGGGCCCCGGTGTAGGCAGCACAAGGCCCTCCTGTGACCAGTGCAAACACTAACACCAGGACAAGGTCAGATATCCTCCACAGGAACTCACAACCACTATCATGGCAGCATGCTTCATGGGGGGACAGACACACCACGAGGGATGCCCATTTGCAAATCACACTCAAACTACTAGCATGGGCTGTCACACACACCCCTTACAGAAACAGAGCCTCTGGGGACAGGCAATTGAGTGCACCACTGTCACAATTGTCATGTAACACATCCAAAAAAATACTGATCTGATGATGCATCCAAGCAAAAAATGCACAGTGCTGAATCACAAGTACATTGAGCCTCTCACACAATGCTGTTGCCACAGCTTTTGGACGCTGTGGATGCACTTATGTAGCACCATGGACCTGGGTATTGACAAGGTGATGCATCTTGGAGAAGTGCCACGTTCTAAAGCCCTGTGCCAGAAGTAGGTGTACTGGTCCAGGGGGGTTGGCAGTGGGTGGCCGTCACGGCACAGCAACACCTCTCAAAAGTTGCTGACTGAAATCCGAAAAATTCCACTCAGTCTCTATCATAAACATGCTGCATTTAAACCCTGTGCATGCTTGAACCAGGCATAAGGATTGACGCTGCATTGTGCAGATTGGGCCACACAGAGCCCAGCTGGATCTGTGTCGTGCTGGCGACACAAGCCACAGCAATGTCTGTGCCAGTCATCGTAAACAGTACTGAACATGTCAATGACCACTGAGCACATGTCAATCTGATCCCACAACATACCCATACACAAGTGAAAAATGACAACAATCCAAAGCAGCTGGAACAGTGCTAACAACAGTGTATATCAGAATTGGATGTTGCATGATAGTGCATTAACAGTGTCTGTCTCTCACACCCACAGGGCAACGTGTTGAAACTACCCCCAACCAGGGGGGAGATGGATCCCAGTCCCAGGCTCAGCAGGAACCTGACCCCACCGACAGCGACCCATCTCAACACACCGCGGATGACCCCAACCATCCTGGCCGCTCTGGATCCCAAACCCGTGTAGCAGCTGGATCAGATACATCTGTGCCAACCACCACACCCATTCCCGCCACTTCCCAGCAGACAGCTCAGAGCCCTGCCCATAATCCACAACAGAGCCAGTCTAACAATGAGGGACAAGGTTCGCCGGGCATCCAGGAGGTGGCAGATGACACCACCACTGCCATCACTCATGGGTCCCGTTGATCCGATGTGCCCACAAGCGCAGGCCAGGCTCATGTGGGCAGGGGTGGTGGGAGTGGTACAAGGCGGAGGCGAGAACCTGACCGGCAAGCTGCAGGGCCAGGTATGTCTGAACTCAGGAACATCATGGAGGCATACCAGCGGGACACCAGGGAGTTCAGCCAGGTAGTGGAGGCCCTCAACAAAATTAAAAATCATCAGGCCGAGCAACATGCCAGTCAACGACGACACCAGAGACGGATGGAGGCAAGACTGGATGAGCTCTTGACGGTGCATAGGAAAATAAGCCAATCACTCCGTCAGATTGCTGTCAACATGCAGCACCCTCCCTGTGTCACCAGGCCAAAAACATCAAGGCAAAGACCAACAGCCACAGGGAGGGAGGAGGAGGAGGAATTGTCTGACGGAGCATCCCAGGCATCGTCAAGGCCTGCACATGAGGGTCCCACAAGGAAGGTGGGTCATCCACGCAAAAGACAGTGAGAGGCAGTGGGCCATGCACAACTCCCAGGTCACCTGGTCTGCCATCTAGCCTTTGTATGCAACAGCATCACCTTATTGACTGTCTGACTCTCCCACATGGACTTGCTGGTTGCAGTGTGCCCAGTGATGCCAAGCACTGTGGGCTGGACTCTGTTGACTCAAACTGTAAGGCATCACATCTCCAGCTGTGAATTTTGGATTCCCCCCCTTTTTAAATTCACCTACTCACGTTTCCCACACAAGATCAGAAAATAAATCAAAATAACACATTGCTGTAGATGTTTTGTACCCAGAGTCAAAAAAATATGTGTGGGGATAAGTATAAAATGCCAGAGTGTTGAACAAACTGCAGCCATGCACACACTGGGATTTGAGTCCGGTTAAGGACATACATAGGTCACAATATTCCAACAACTACATACATGGATGTCAATACACACCTGTGATGGTTACAAAATGCTGAAGGGGGTTGGCTTGCAATACTGTAACTACAGACAGGTACAGAAGAGTCCCTTGGAGGTGTACAGATCATGGGTAATATGTAGGTGTCCAAGGAGGGAGTAACAGGATCTGTTTTCTGAGGTATGAGAACTATCACCTTCATGCAGTTGTACTGTGGATGTGATGAATGGTGCCCAGGCCAAGGGTGGCAGGACGGACTGTGGGCAACGGGGTGTTGGATGGTAGACGTACATATTAGTTTATTGGCCTGGGCCTGTGGAGTGCCTACTGAGTGTGGCTGACGAGTATGAAGGTGAACCTGCAGTTGACTGTGGGACAATTGTAGGTATCTCAGGTGGACGGTCATGTGGCAGTAGCAGGGGATGTTGAGGATGAGTTGTGTGCATGCACCCAGGATTTGCAAAAGTACTCCTGGAGTCTGGTTCTTGTACCTGTGTAGAGGTTGTTGCAGTAGTTGGGCTGGCTAGTGTTGTTGACGGCAACCAGGCTGAACACTACCTCATCAACAGACATCGCGATAGCCATCCCAGAAGGCTAAAATATCTCCGGCAGACACCGCACCAACAGAGTGGGAGGAGAAATCGCCATCATCCACATGAACACTCCCAGAGTCACTACCAACACCAACGACACCCTCCCCACCGCCTAGCACATGCACTTACAGACCCACACTGACGCCAACAACACCCTCAGAGGAACACTCATCGACAGACCACCTGGACCCCGACCACAATTCATCAACTCCATCACTGACCTCATCAGCACGCACGCCCTCAGCTACATGGATTACATCCTCCTTGGGGACATGAAATTCCATTTTGAGAACAACAATGACGCAAACTCCACTGCCCTGATTGTCAACCTCGGATTTAAACTACTTGTGACGACATACACCCACACCGCTGGACACACACAGGACCCCATCTTCTCCCCAACTCCACACATCTCCTTCAACCACACCACCGAACACCACTGGACAGACCACAGATGCCTCCACTTCATCTTCAGTAAACCCAGCACACCACCCCGCACACAGCACATGCCACGCCGCTGCCATTGCAAGGCCACCGTGGACTAACTGACCGCCACCCTCGCCCTGGGACCACCCGCCAACCACAACTACCCTGACACCGCTGCCATCAACAGCAAACAGTGGATCAACGACTGTGCCGACACCGTCGCCACACTCAAGAACTCCGCCGCCTATCACAACAACAAGATAGCCGCATGGTTCACCGAAGAGCTCAGGACCTCCAAGTGCACCTGTCAGAAGCTGTAGAGGAGCTGACTCCGCAACCAAACACCAGACACCTACACCAAACACAAGAGCACCACCCGCAGACACCACCAACTCATCAGGACCGCCAACAGGACAGCCTAGACAGCAACGCACACAACAGCAAACAGCACATCAACATTGTGATTGAACTCTCAGCTCCCACCTACAACACCAAGGACTCCATCCACTCCTCATCCCCATCTGACACATGGCTTCTCCACATTTTCTACAAATCCAGCTAAGCCAGCGCACCCCTTCTCCAAAAAACAATCAACATCTCTTTCGAGACAGCTACCTTCCCTGGGAGCTGGGAGAATGCTGAGATCAACGCCTTAGTGATTAAACAAAAGGCGGACCCCAAATACCTTAAGAACTTCAGGGTCATCTCCCTGCTCCCCTTCCCAGAAAAAGTCACGTAGAAGATCGTCAACAGACTGCTGACCCGCTACCTCGAATACAACAACATCATGGGACCATCCCAGTCTGGATTCCGCAGCAACCACAGCACGGAGACCGCCCTAATCACCGCCAATAACGACATCAGCATCCTCATGGACAAAGGAGAAACAGCCGCTCTCATCCTTCTGGACCTATCACCAGCCTTCCACACGATCTGCCAATACACCCTAACAACACGCATCCAGATTGCCCTGGCCTGGGCCATATCCTCCCTCTCCGGCATAGCCCAGAGCGTCTGCCTTCCACACTTCCGTTCCAAGACCACTGAGACCATCCGCAGCGTCCCACAGGGATCATTCCTCAGCCCGACGTTGATCAATATCCACATGGCACCACTCACCCATGTTGCAAAACACCATAGCCTCAACATCATCTCCTACGCCAATTACACCCAGCTGATCATATCCCTCACCGAAGAACCACACACTGCCAAAGGGAACCTCCACAGAGGAATGAAGGCCGTAGCCAAATGGATGAAGGACAGCAGGCTGAAGCACAAATCTGACTAAACGGAGGTCCTCATCCCCGGCCCCACCACCTCAGCCTGTGACGACTCCTGGTGGCCAACATCGCTAGGAACAGCCCCAGAACCCACCAACCACACACGCAACCTGGGGGTCATCCTCAAATCCTCCCTCTCCATGACCAAGCAGGAGAAGGCCATCACAGCTTCCTGCTTTAACACCCTCTGAATGCCCCGCAGGATTTTCAAATGGATCACCTCCAACACGTGAAAAACAGTCATCTGTGCCCTCTCCACGAGCTCACTGGATTACCGGAACTCCCCCTATGCAGCTACAACAACCAAAATCCTGAGACGGCTGCAACGCATCCAGAACGCCTCGCCATGACTGATCGTCAATGTCCCCAACACGGCCACATCACACCACACCTAAGAGGCCTGCACTGGCTCCCTGTCAACAACAGGATCACCTTCAAACTCCTCACCCACGCACACAAAGCTCCTAACCATGCTGGACCAGCATACCACAATGACCGACTCAGCTTCTACACACCCACCCGCAGACTCCGCTCTACAAACCTTGCACTTGCCACAGTCCCTCACATCTGGAAAACCACCGGCAGTGACAGATCCTTCTCCTACCTCGCCTCAAAGACCTGGAATACCCTCCGTACAAGGCTACGACAGACCCAGAACCTGTTAGCCTTCAGAAGACTTCTCAAGACCTGGATTTTCAGTCTGTAGCAGCCCCCCCCAGCGCATTGAGACCCTCACGGGTAGGTAGGGCGCTCAACAAATGAATTGATTGATTGATTGATTGATAGATGGTTTAGTCAAATTGTGTGTGTAGGATTGGAGAGCTGTAGATTATATTTACAATGAGGGTGGTCAGGCTGTTGGTGTGATACCGGATGTGCAGATGTTTGACAATGAGGAGTGTGTCCTTGGTGTTGTATGTGACTCTTGTGAGGGTGTACCTTGTTAAGTTAGACCAATCATAATCCTGGTTTTGGTATGTGGTCCCTGTGGGTTTTGAACTATCCGTCTGTGATGGCTATGTAGAAGTGGTGTGCTGAGGTAGCATACTACCACGTTACAGTAATGAAGGCGATGTGTGGTGCTGTTGTGTTGACGAGGTAACACAGTACAATGTGGTGCTGCTGGAAGTTGTGTGTGTGCTGTATGAGGCACATGACCTGGTTGTACGTAGACGCACTGTTATGTGGGGCTGCATCGTGTTGGCAGTATGAGTTGCACACACATGCTGAGAAGCTGTCATGGGTGTGTTTGTGGTAGAGTGATACCAGGTGGATGATTGTCTGGTGTTCACTGTGTGGAGGGTGGCTGGGGCATGAGTCTGTTGTGTCCCATGAGTCATGGAATGAGCTGAGTGTCTTCCAGTGTGCATGTTGCAGGTGCTGATGGACCTGCCTTTGTCATGGAGGTTGTGCAACACTGGCACAGACAAGCTGCAGCATGTTTCAAGAATGGATGGATGGGGAAGTATCTTGTAGGCATGTGTGGTGCAGGATCTGGCCACTCGGTGCTGCGTTGTGGCTGGGGCTGCAGCAGCAGGAATCAGTGAACACATGACGGCAGAAGGGGCGAGACAACATGCTAAACAAGCATACAAGTCCAAGGATTCTTGCAAGGCACAAAGTGACATGTGTATGTGAAGGCAGGAGTGTCTGGTTACCCATGGGTCACTGCGAGCAAAATGGGTGAACAATCACCAAAGATCATGGGCACAGGATTATGCACCCTAAGGCCAAGCGGGGCACAGGACACACAGCGTTAGCAGGTGTAGCCTGCACGGTAAGGGTAGCAAGCTAAACAACACATACACAACCATGTATGTCACGCATAATATGGTACATTTGCCATTACCAACAGCATGCATGTTGTCACTGTACTCTTAACCACATATGAACAATCATCGTAAACAATGCCATATTGAACGCATGCAGACTGGCAAGAGAGATGCGGTGACAGCAATGAGGCACAATGTATTGTGTGAAACACACTTCCTACACAATAGGATAAAGTTATTTGGGAGGCCATGCTGCATTAGCCAATGTACATGCCCAGTGGCATTGCTCTGAAGACAATAACAGTCATGCAATGAAGTTACCTGTAATGCTGGTGAAAGAATGTCCACACGACTGCCAGGGACTGTCCGTACCTTTGATCATCAGAGTGGTGTGATGCTGAAAGGGTTCCATCTCCAAATGTCCCCATGGTCTGAGTAGAAATGAAAGACACAAAAGGGAGATCAGGCGAGGGAAGGAGAGGATGGGAACTGCAGGGAGGGAGATCTGAAACAAAGTAAAACAAGCATAAGGATTCCATACTTTTGTCACAGATGCACAGAATAGCTCCCGACCTACACTGTGCCAGTCACACCTGTGAAGTGTAACCACTGCCACTGTACCCTATGTGTGATCACAGATTTTGCAATGAGACAAGATAAGATGCTTGAACACGGACACATAAAAGGTAGCACAGTTTGTCACCTAAATGAAGCATGTGTAAAGCTCACAAGTCTGCTACTATGCAATTAGATCTGTGTGACCATCAACTAACTCACAGTGTCTGATTGAGGGTCCTAATCTTAGAAAATATAATGTATAGCAGTGCTACTGACACAAAGCCAACAATCCGTAGTTAGTCCTGTGAATCCGTAAGGGCCATGAAGGGAAAGTAGACATCACCCGCAAGAGCCGTAAGCAGCTCCTCCAATGAGGAAGGGAATGACCTAAACACAAGGAAGCCCCGCAGGAGCCAGTCATTGGCTCTTGCAACTGTGCATCACTATGCTAAACATGACAAGCAGGTGGAACCAAACTCAACAGCGAGTAATGAGGAACAAAGCCACACAAAAAAACCCTACCGTGACCATGAGATGCTGCACGGCACAAGATAATCCTGTGAATAACCTCACTCGACTGTGGCCACGGAGATTTAACATTTGCTACAGCCCAACGTTGTGATGTCATCAGCGCAACATACCTGGCATCATGGGAATGAAAAGTTAACATCAATTCACAGAGAAGGCTAGCAAAGCAGTGTTCTCCACCGGCACTGAGGTAACGACATGACAGTGACATGACATACTGGCACAAGGGCCAATGCATCCATGCAAACAGACTCACAGGACAGATGACTGAACATGTGGGACATACACTGGCCCACAGCTACACAACATGGTTTTTGGTAAATCAAACTGTACTGGCCAACAAGGTTGAGGGGATGATCCAGACACATCCTGCTGCACACAGTGAGGCTGCAATTCCCCACAGAGGCCGTGGTTGTGATGTCCCACACAATGTCAAACCGTGGTATCTGCAATGTGTCAGGGTCAAGGTTTACACACATTGATGCATTCACCTGAGTCAAAACTCAACTACAGAGGACTGTCAAGAAGGGTGACTGTCCTGTCATGGGAGTGGGGCAACATGAAATTTGATATGTGGTAATGTGACATGTATGTATGGTCCTACAACATGCGCATGAACATTTACCACACAAGTGAAACCATACCAGCACAAAACAGCCTGTTTGGAATCCTTACCCAAACTGACATTTCAACATGTCCGTGCATGTACTGCTGATTCGGCTGATGTTGCTGTCATCATGAGGAATAGCAGGAGGACTAAGATGACACAAACGGACAACAGGCAGGGCGACCTGGGAATGACAGGCACACAAGGCGTCACGTTCAGTATAATTTCATTCAGACATGGTCATGTATAATACACTAAGAATGTAGTACACTTGTACATTCCAAGTTCACACATTGCACGTATGTTTGTGGCATTACATCAGCACTTGTGTGACACTGCACAACAAACATCAAAGTGACATAGCATACAGTCAGCTGGACAACCAGTATGCTACACATGCTACTCTATGGTACAAGCTTGCACAATATTTTCCTTGGATTCACCATTATGAGAAGAAGTTGTGTATGAGCTGACTCCGGATATCATCCTCCTCCTCATCATCACCTGCATCCTGGCCAAGGCCTTCATCCTCAACGGGTGGATGTTCCAGCTCATCAGGATCCAGGATGAGTGGGACTGCCTCCTCAACTGCCATGTTGTGCAGCATGCAGCACACGGTGAAGATGTCACACACCTTGAGCGGGGCGTATGCGAGGGATCCGCCAGTCTTGTCGAGGCACCTGAACCGGCTCTTCAGGAGTCCAAAAGTTCACTCGATCACTCCCCTGGTCTGCCCGTGTGCATTATTGTACCGCTGGTCTGCAGCTGTTCTGGGGTTGCGGAGCAGAGTCATGAGCCACGGCATGTTGGGATGTCCTGCGTCTCCTACAAATTGACATCATGGCAATGAGTGTGTAATGTGATGCCGTCAGAGAAATAAATGAAATTGAGACATACATGAGAAACAGAGTTTACCCACCAACAAGACATGCCCGATGGTTGCGCAGCTGCAGCATAATCTGTGGTACCCAGCTACGCCTCATGATGAATGCATCGTGGCACGATCCTGGAAAATGTGCACAAACGTGAGAAATCAGCATGTTAGCAAGACACACCACCAGGGCATTTATAGAGTGGTAATGTTTCCTGTTGCGGTAGGCCTGCTCCTGAGCTTGTGGTGGCACCAAAGAAACATGTGTTCCAACAATGGACCCAATTACATGTGGCATGTGTCCCAGGGCAGAGAAATCACCTTTGACATCTGTCAACTCGGCTGGAGTAGGGAATTTGATGAATTCATCAATGTGCCTCAACATAGCAGCTAAGACATCACGTAGTACACGGCTGAACATGGTCTGTGACATCCCCCCCCACATCAGCTATGGTAAATTGGAACGTACCTGTGGCAAAGAAATGTAGGGCTGCCATTACCTTTACCTTGGGTGTCAGCGCAGTTGGATACCTATGTCGTGGTTGGAGATGTGGTTCCAGCCTGTCCGTTAAGTCCTGAATCAACTGTTGAGTGAATGGGTAACGGCGGATGCAATCCCGTTCCCTCATGGCATCCAAGTCTGGCAATGGCCTTGGCAGAGGGGGTGCCCTGCACAACATATTTGGGCAAAAAGGTGTACAACTGTCAGCCAATGACAATTACAATGTACATAGCGCAAACAACACTGCTTCAACACATCAAATCACTATTGAGTCTGGCGAGGGCTATACGTCAAGGACCCATATGCCAGCTAGCTGGCACTCCTCCATAAGAACTGATACACATGTTGTCTGTGAAATGGACATGACATGCACACAAATGATCTTCTGGGCTGGTCTGAGTGAGCAGAACAATGTATCACGTCAGTGACACACGTCACGTGACCTGCATGAGAAGGTTGTCAACACATCCAGACAGCTGACTGCAAGGCACACACCCACGTCACATGTGCTATCTACTGCACATATCTGTAATATTGTGAATGAGGTGTGCATTTGGCAAAACTACACCACAGCCATTCTCAGAATACAGACCTGTATGTTTGGGGACAAATGATCTATGATGCCATCACACACATGAGTAGTTGAAATGCCCCTGTGGCATGGTGTGCGCACATGTGAAGCCCTTGCAATGATGGCACAGACCCATCATAGATGCACCTACAGCAGATTAAGTTAATGGGATAAAAACAGCATGCTTAATCTTTCACATGGCACACACATGACATTGTCACACAGGGTCATGCTGGGCGTCAATTTGACAAGTGAGACAGTGCTCCTGTCCCTGGCATCATGTGACAGATGCCCGTACTGAATCGTGTGCCATCCCAGTGTTGATGTGCCTCACAACATGTTTATGATGTTACTTATGTGACAAGTGTATATGTGAACCACATAGTGCCCCATCACAAATGACATGTCTCAACAGCTCATCACACATTAACTGTGACACATGATCACATGCCCTGTGCTATATCACTGTCTGCCACACCTAGGGCCTGCTGATGTAAGGATGCCATTCCAATATATACATCGACATCCTCGTTATGACCTTACACCTGTATCCATGCCATGTGTTTTCCTGGTATCACTATTGTAATGGGCATCGCGATAGCCATCCCAGAAGGCTATAAGATCTCCCGCAGACACCGCACCAACAGAGTGGGAGGAGGAATCGCCATCATCCACATGAACACTCCCAGATTCACTACCAACACCAACGACACCCTCCCCACCGCCTAGCACATGCACTTACAGATCCACACTGACGCCAACAACACCCTCAGAGGAACACTCATCGACAGACCACCTGGATCCCGACCACAATTCATCAACTCCATCGCTGACCTCATCAGCATGCACGCCCTCGGCTACACGGATTACATCCTCCTTGGGGACATGAAATACAATTTTGAGAACAACAATGACGCAAACTCCACTGCCCTGATCGTCAACCTCGGATTTAAACTACTTGTGACGACACCCACCCACACCGCTGGACACACACAGGACCCCATCTTCTCCGCAACTCCACACATCTCCTTCAACCACAACACCGAACACCACTGGACAGACAACAGATGCCTCCACTTCATCTTCTGTAAACCCAGCACACACCCCCGCACACAGCACATGCCACGCCACTGCCATTGCAAGGCCACCGTGGACTAACTGACCACCACCCTCGCCCTGGGACCACCCGCCAACCACACCTACCCTGAGACCGCTGCCATCAACCACAAACAGTTTATCAACGACTGTGCCGACACCCTCGCCCCACTCAAGACCTCCACCACCTATCACAACAACAAGATAGCCGCATGGTTCACCGAAGAGCTCAGGACCTCCAAGTGCACCTGTCGGAAGCTGTAGAGGAGCTGGCTCCGCAACCAAACACCAGACACCTACACCACACACAAGAGCACCACCTGCAGACACCACCAACTCATCAGGACAGCCACCAGGACAGCCTAGACAGCAACGCACACAACAGCAAACAGCACATCAACATCGTGATTGAACTCTCAGCTCCCAACTACAACACCAAGGACATACCACCATCACAGGACCTGTGTGACTCACTGGCCACCTCTTACACCGTAAGATCATCGTCATCCGCAACAGCTTCCACTCCCCTACCCCTACACCCACAAACGAGTCCACCCCCCTTAGACCAACACCTACACAAATAACCTGACCACCTGGTACAACGTCAGCGGCGAAGACACCATCAGGACCATGGACTCCATCCACTCCGGATCCCCATCTGACACATGACTTCTCCACATTTTCTACAAATCCAGCTAAGCCAGCGCACCCCTTCTCCAAAAAACAATCAACATCTCTTTCGAGACAGATACCTTCCCTGGGAGCTGGGAGAATGCTGAGATCAACGCCTCAGTGATTAAACAAAAGGCGGACCCCAAATACCTCAAGAACTTCAGGGTCATCTCCCTGCTCCCCTTCCCAGAAAAAGTCACGTAGAAGATCGTCAACAGACTGCTGACCCGCTACCTCGAACACAACAACATCATGGGACCATCCCAGTCTGGATTCCGCAGCAACCACAGCACCGAGACCGCCCTCATCACCGCCAACGATGACATCAGCATCCTCATGGACAAAGGAGAAACAGCCGCCCTCATCCTTCTGGACCTATCACCAGCCTTCCACACGATCTGCCAAGACACCGTAACAGCACGCATCCATTACGCCGGAATCCAAGAGATTGCCCTGGCCTGGGCCACATCCTCCCTCTCCGGCATAGCCCAGAGCGTCTGCCTTCCACACTTCCGTTCCAAGACCACTGAGACCATCCGCAGCGTCCCACAGGGATCATTCCTCAGCCCGACGTTGATCAATATCCACATGGCACCACTCACCCATGTTGCACAACAACATAGCCTCAACATCATCTCCTACGCCAATTACACCCAGCTGATCATATCCCTCACCGAAGAACCACACACTGCCAAAGGGAACCTCCACAGAGGAATGAAGGCCGTAGCCAAATGGATGAAGAACAGCAGGCTGAAGCATAATTCTGACTAAACGGAGGTCCTCATCCCCGGCCCCACCACCTCAGCCTGTGACGATTCCTGGTGGCCAACATTGCTAGGAACAGCCCCAGAACCCACCAACCATGCACGCAACCTGGGGGTCATTCTCAAATCCTCCCTCTCCATGACCAAGCAGGACAACGCCATCGCAGCTTCCTGCTTCAACACCCTCTGAATGCCCCGCAGGATTTTCAAATGGATCACCTCCAACACGTGAAAAACAGTCATCTGTGCCCTCTCCACGAGCTCACTGGATTCCGGGAACGCCCGCTATGCAGCTACAACAACCAAAATCCTGAGACGGCTGCAATGCATCCAGAATGCCTCGCCACGACTGATCGTCAATGTCCCCAACACGGCCACATCACACCACACCTGAGAGGCCTGCACTGGCTCAGTGTCAACAACAGGATCACCTTCAAACTCCTCATCCACGCACACAAAGCTCCTAACCTCGCCGGACCAGCATACCACAACGACCGACTCAGCTTCTACACACCCACCCGCAGACTCCGCTCTACAAACCTTGCACTTGCCACAGTCCCTCACATCTGGAAAACCACCGGCAGTGACAGATCCTTCTCCTACCTCGCCTCAAAGACCTGGAATACCCTCCCTACAAGTCTACGACGGTGAACAACCTTTACAACGCAACTTTTACCACGCAGTGCCTTTACGACGCAACTTTTACAACGCAATCCATTACAACGCATTGCGCTGGGGGGCGCTCTAGGATAGGGAATAGATTTAATTTACTATCCAACACCGTTGTTATGTCATACATCCGCTCTCCAATCCTACACACACAATTTGGCTAAGCCATCTATCAATAAATCAATCAATCAATTCATTTGTTGAGCACCCTACCTACCCGTGAGGGTCTCAATGCGCTGGGGGGGGGGGGTGCTACAGACTGAAAATCCAGGTCTTGAGAAGTCTTCTGAAGGATAGCAGGTCCTGAGTCTGTCGTAGCCAGATGTATGACATTTTGGATTTTCAGTCTGTAGCATCCCCCCCCCAGCGCATTGAGACCCTCACTGGTAGGTAGGGCGCTCAACAAATGAATTGATTGATTGATTGATTGATAGATGGCTTAGCCAAATTGTGTGTGTAGGATTGGAGAGCTGCAGATTATATTTACAAAGAGGGCGGTCAGGCTGTTGGTGTGATACCGTATGTGCAGATGTTTGACAATGCGGAGTGTGTCCTTAGTGTTGTATGTGACTCGTGTGAGGGTGTACCTCGTTAAGTTAGACCAATCATAATCCTGGTTTTGGTATGTGGTCCCTGTGGGTTTTGGACTATCCGTCTGTGATGGCTATGTAGAAGTGGTGTGCTGAGGTAGCATACTACCACGTTACAGTAATGAAGGCGATGTGTGGTGCTGTTGTGTTGACGAGGTAACACAGTACAATGTGGTGCTGCTGGTAGTTGTGTATGTTCTGTACGAGGCACATGACCTGGTTGTACGTAGACGCACTGTTATGTGGGGCTGCATCGTGTTGGCAGTATGAGTTGCACACACATGCTGAGAAGCTGTCATGGGTGTGTTTGTGGTGGCGTGATACCAGGTGGATGATTGTCTGGTGTTCACTGTGTGGAGGGTGGCTGGGGCATGAGTCTGTTGTGTCCCATGGGTCATGAAATGATCTGAGTGTCTTACAGTGTGCATGTTGCAGGTGCTGACGCACCTGCCTTTGTCATGGAGGTTGTGCAACAGTGGCACAGACAAGCTGCGGCATGTTTCAAGAATGGATGGATGGAGGAGTATCTTGTAGGCATGTGTGGTGCAGGATCTGGCCACTCGGTGCTGCGTTGTGGCTGGGGCTGCAGCAGCAGGAATGAGTGAACACATGATGGCAGAAGGGGTGAGACAACATGCTAAACAGGCACACAAATCCAAGGATTCTTGCAAGGCACAAAGTGACATGTGTATGTGAAGGCAGGATTGTCTGGTTCCCATGGGTCACTGCGAGCAAAATGGGTGAACAATCATGAAAGATCATGGGCACAGGATTATGCACCCTAAGGCCAAGAGGGGCACAGGACACACAGCGTTAGCCGGTGTAGCCTGCACGGTGTGGGTAGCAAGCTAAACAACACATACACAACCATGTATGTCACGCATAATATGGTACATTTGCCATTACCAACAGCATGCATGTTGTCACTGTACTCTTAACCACATATGAACAATCATCGTAAACAATGCCATATTGAACGCATGCAGACTGGCAAGAGATCTGCGGTGACAGCCATGAGGCACAATGTTTTGTGTGATAAACACTTCCTACACAATAGGATAAAGTTATTTGTGAGGCCATGCTGCATTAGGCAATGCACATGCCCAGTGGCATTGCTCTGAAGACAATAACAGTCATGCAATGAGGTTACCTGCAATGCTGGTGAAAGAATGTCCACACAACTGCCAGGGACTGTCCGTACCTTTGATCATCAGAGTGGTGTGATGCTGAAAGGGTTCCATCTCCAAATGGCCCCATGGTCTGAGTACAAATGACAGACACAAAAGGGAGATCAGGCGAGGGAAGGAGAGGATGGGAACTGCAGGGAGGGAGATCTGAAACAAAGGAAAACAAGCATAAGGATTCCATACTTTTGTCACAGATGCACAGAATAGCTCCGGAGCTACACTGTACTAGTCACACCTATGAAGTGTAACCACTGCCACTGTACCCTATGTGTGATCACAGATTTTGCAATGAGACAAGATCAGATGCTTGAACACGGACACATAAAAGGTAGCACAGTTTGTCACCTAAATGAAGCATGTGTAACGCTCACAAGGCTGCTACTATGCAATTAGATCCATGCGGCCATCAACTAAGTCACAGTGTATGATTGAGGGTCCTAATCTCAGAAAATGTAATGTATAGTAGTGCTACTGACGCAAAGCCAACAATCTGTAGTTAGTACTGTGAATCCGTAAGGGCCATGAAGGGAAAGTAGACATCACCCGCAAGAGCCGTAAGCAGCTCCTCCAATGAGGAAGGGAATGACCTAAACACAAGGAAGCCCCGCAGGAGCCAGTCATTGGCTCTTGCAACTGTGCATCACTATGCTAAACATGACAAGCAGGTGGAACCAAACTCAACAGCGAGTAATGAGGAAAAAAGTCACAAAAAAAAAACTCTACCGTGACCATGAGATGCTGCATGGGACAAGATAATCCTGTGAATAACCTCACTCGACTGGTGCCACAGAGATTTAACATTTGCTACAGCCCAACATTGTGATGTCATCAGCGCAACATACCTGGCATCATAGGAATGAAAAGTTAACATCAACTCACAGAGAAGGCTAGTGAAGCAGTGTTCTCCACCGGCACTGAGGTAATGACATGACAGTGACATGACATACTGGCACAAGGGCCAATGCATCCATGCAAACAGACTCACAGGACAGATGACTGAACATGTGGGACATACACTGGCCCACAGCTACACAACTTGGTTTTTGGTAAATCAAACTGTACTGGCCAACAAGGTTGAGGGGATGATCCAGTCACATCCTGCTGCAAACAGTGAGGCTGCAATTCCCCACAGAGGCCTTGGTTGTGATCTCCCATACAATGAGACAATTGAGACCAGGGTTTTTAGGTGAGGGAAATACTGGGCGCACTGCTCACGGGGGTAACAAAAGTACAGATAGGTAAGGGTGCATACAGGTGAGGGGAAAAAAGGCCCTAAACCCCTCCAAAAATGTGTGCCGAGACACACATTAAGTACATGAAGAAAAACAAAAACCTGTTGCACACCAATGAAGAGAGTACAGAAAAGATGTCTCAGTGGACATTTAAAAGTTCAAGTATCCACATTTGAAGAAAGAGGACGACGGTGGGTAGTGCGACTCCTCTTTAATTGTTACGGATAGCCAGCCGACACGTGTTTCGTCGCCAAGCAATAACAATACTTTGGCGACTCCTCAGGGCTGTAGTCAATGAGTATTTAACCACAGGTCGCTGTGCCGGTGATAATTCCAACCCGGCCCCGCTCGTGACCAGGTAAAAAGGTTGTAATCGTCAATGCGAGTAGTCCAGTAAAAATCTTTCCTTAATGAGATTTGAGAACTTGAGAATACGATGTATGGTGGTATCAATCGACTTCTGTTGCGAATTAACTTGGGAAGGTAGGAGCATCCACTTTTGTAAATAAGTGCGATTAGTGAAGGCTCATCAATAGGGTTCCCGATTCACGGGGAAAAGGCAAACAGGACGAGTGCTCCTGCGGTGGTTCAGTGTGCGGACTACTCGCATTGACGATTACAACCTTTTTACCTGGTCAAATGTGGATACTTGAACTTTTAAATGTCCATTGAGACATCTTTTCTGTACTCTCTTCATTGGTGTGCAACAGGTTTTTGTTTTTCTTCCTGTCCCATACAATGTCAAACCGTGGTAACTGCAATGTGTCAGGGTCAAGGTTTACACATATTGATGCATTCACCTGAGTCAAAACTCAACTACAGAGGACTGTCAAGAAGGGTGACTGTCCTGTCATGGTAGTGGGGCAACATGAAATTTGATACATGGTAATGTGACATGTATGTATGGTCCTACAACATGCGCATGAACATTTACCACACAAGTGAAACCATACCAACACAAAACAGCCTGTTTGGAATCCTTACCCAAACTGACATTTCAACATGTCCGTGCATGTACCGCTGATTCGGCTGATGTTGCTGTTATCATGAGGAATAGCAGGAGGACTAAGATGACACAAACGGACAACAAGCAGGGCGACCTGGGAATGACAGGCACACAAGGGGTCACGTTCAGTATAATTTCATTCAGACATGGTCATGTATAATACACTAAGAATGTAGTGCACTTGTACATTCCAAGTTCACACATTGCACCTATGTGTGTGGCATTACATCAGCACTTGTGTGACACTGCACAACAAACATCAAAGTGATATTGCATACAGTCAGCTGGACACACAGTATGCTACACATGCCACTCTATGGTACACGCTTGCACAATATTTTCCTAGGACTCACCATTATGAAAAGAAGTTGTGTATGAGTTGACTTCGGATATCATCCTCATCCTCCTCATCGCTTGCATCCTGGCCAAGGCCTTCATCCTCAACGGGTGGATGTTCCAGCTCATCAGGATCCAGGATGAGTGGGGCTGCCTCCTCAACTGCCATGTTGTGCAGCATGCAGCACACGGTGAAGATGTCACACACCTTGAGCGGGGCGTATGGGAGGGATCCGCCAGTCTTGTCGAGGCACCTGAACCGGCTGCCCGTGTGCATTATTGTACCACTGGTCTGCAGCTGTTCTGGGTTTGCGGAGCAGAGTCATGAGCCACGGCATGTTGGGATATCCTGCGTCTCCTACAAATTGACATCATGGCAATGAGTTTGTAATGTGATGCCGTCAGAGAAATAAATGAAATTGAGACATACATGAGAAACAGAGTTTACCCACCAACAAGACATGCCCGATGGTTGCGCAGCTGCAGCATAATCTGTGGTACCCAGCTACGCCTCATGATGAATGCATCGTGGCACGATCCTGGAAAACGTGCTCAAACATGGGAAATCAGCATGTTAGCAAGACACACCACCAGGGCATTTATAGAGTGTTAATGTTTCCTGTTGCGGCAGGCCTGCTCCTGAGCTTGTGGTGGCACCAAAGAAACATGTGTTCCATCAATGGACCCAATTACATGTGGCATGTGTCACAGGGCATAGAAATCACCCTTGACATCTGTCAACTCGGCTGGAGTAGGGAATTTGATGAATTCATCAATGTGCCTCAACATAGCAGCTAAGACATCACGTAGTACATGGCTGAACATGGTCTGTGACATCCCCCCCACATCAGCTATGGTAAATTGGAACGTACCTGTGGCAAAGAAATGTAGGGCTGCCATTACCTTTACCTTGGGTGTCAGCACAGTTGGATACCTGTGTCGTGGTTGGAGATGTGGTTCCAGCCTGTCCGTCAAGTCCTGAATCAACTGTTGAGTGAATCGGTAACGGCGGATGCAATCCCGTTCCCTCATGGCATCCAAGTCTGGCAATGGCCTTGGCAGAGGTATTGCACAACATATTTGGGCAAAAAGGTGTACAACTGTCAGCCAACGACAATTACAATGTACATAGCGCAAACAACACTGCTTCAACACATCAAATCACTATTGAGTCTGGCGTGGGCTATACGTCCAGGATGTAACCCCAATGGCCAGATAAATCTGGACTGAGGGAACCAGAGGCACGGGGTACTGGTAGGAGGCAGCCTCCAACATGAACTGTGTACCACAATGAACCGCTACCAGTCTAAGTTATGTTAATGTAAGTGAAGTGTTATTTTGTGAGTGCAGGCATCTCACAAAAAGTGAAGGACTGGTCTCACACACCACCGGGTGTCATGCTTCATCATTGACCAGTCCTCGCCCTCTAAAAACTTGGTTTGATAGAGGGCGGGCATACACCTGACGACAGGGATGCACTTCTAAACCATCGGCTAGATTCATGAAAGCTAATTGTGCTCGCAAAGGGCCATATTCTCAGTATCTGGCCCTTTGCGAGCGCAATTTTTGCATTTGGGATTCATCATCCCAAATGCAAAAATCGATATTAGTGAAATCGCATATTTGCGAGGAATTGCATTTAAGGAATCTCTATTTGAGATTCCTTAATGCAATTCATTAACCAATTTTAAATTGCGAATTCGTAATTTCAGGCCGCTATTTACCACGAAGTCTGACTTCATGGTAAATAGCGAAAAAAGTAGAAAAAAACACCTTAAGGGCATTTTTCTCAGTTGCATGTTACACACACACATGCCCTTTGGACATGTGTGTGCGTAACACCTGTGTAAATTTGCATTTCAGGGGTGCTTGGCACCCTTGAAATCGCATCCTTATTTGCGATTAGCAAATTGCTAATCGCAAATAAGGAATAACTCCCCATTCATTCCTAATTATTTGCGATTAGCAAATTGCTAATCACAAATAAGGAATAACTCCCCATTCATTCCTATGGGCCTTTAGGCCCATTGGAATGAATGGGGAGTTATTCCTTATTTGCGATTAGCAATTTGCTAATTGCAAATAATTAGGAATGAATGGGGAGTTATTCCTTATTTGCGATTAGCAATTTGCTAATCGCAAATAAGGAAGATGTAGGAATCGCAATTTATTTTGCGATTCCTACATGAATCCCGTTTTGCAAGTCCTTAATAGCGATTCCTTATGAATCGCTATTAAAGACTCGCAAAACGGGTCTTTCATGAATATAGCAGCATGTGGGGGCCCAAAGAAAAATATATGGTGAGTTAAAAGGCCATTATGGGTGTCTGCTTAGTTTTAATAGTGCTGACATCCATATGGTAGTTAAAATAAGGTGATCGGTGTCATGGGGAAATT
This sequence comes from Lissotriton helveticus, assembly GCF_964261635.1. Taxonomy (NCBI): domain Eukaryota; kingdom Metazoa; phylum Chordata; class Amphibia; order Caudata; family Salamandridae; genus Lissotriton; species Lissotriton helveticus. The sequence goes on along the minus strand of NC_136059.1, from coordinate 1,272,064,284 downwards.
AGTGCCCCCCCACTGCTGCATGTGAGGTCAACATGTTTCTGCCTGTAGGCCCAGCTGGGTCCATGGCATTCATCAGGACCAAAGTGAAAGGGCTCTTCTCTTACCCAACTTTGGTGAGAGGGTTCCACTTGGTGGGGTGAGCTATATTCACACTCCACTGTTTTCAAAGAATAGGTCTTGGTAAATCCTATGATGAGGTAAATAACGCCCCATAGGAGGGAGGGCAGATGGACCCTTTAGGTCTTAGAATGTCAACTGAAGTGATCCCTACCTCTCAACCTAGACCTGCATCTCTCTGCTCCTCGTTGGAGCGGTGTGGTACTGAAAATTTTGGACCTGTGTCATAAACATCGTCGTATCATGACGATTTTGATATCAGCAGACCGAGAATGGCTAGTACACTATGCACAAGCATTTCCGTCATATTCAAATGACAGAATCACCCTGAAATCAGAGTTTTCGTCCTGAACCCTCGGGTTCCATTTTGTGAACGGCAGCCATTTTGTGAGTTGCCCTCACATAGGCAGATAACTAAAGCCAAGCGAGTCTTAAGGACACGTACTAGTTAGGAGGTCAGAGTTTACTGATAATTCCTTTTGTACAGTTTCTGCATCAACACCAGTTAGTAGTGAACATCACTAATTGTTGGGTGTGTGGCCTTATACCACATACTACAGATAGAGGCATTCCCTATTTGGTCCTGCCATATATGGCCTTTGTGCTACTGCGTGTGTAAGGAGACCTGTCCCGAGAGAGTCGCTAAGTAATAGGATTATGCTTCAGCAACATCTTGATGATTTGATAAATATAGACCTGGACTCAGACTAGCGTGAGTATAGGTTATTGTCTATGCAAGGGCAAAAGGAGCGTCTGTGGTACTGAAAATTTTGGACCTGTGTCATAAACATCGTCGTATCATGACGATTTTGATATCAGCGGACCGAGAATGGCTAGTACACTATGCACAAGCATTTTCGTCATATTCAAATGACAGAATCACCCTGAAATCAGAGTTTTCGTCCTGAACCCTCGGGTTCCATTTTGTGAACGGCAGCCATTTTGTGAGTTGCCCTCACATAGGCAGATAACTAAAGCCAAGCGAGTCTTAAGGACACGTACACCTTCTTTGACTTCTCTGTGACCTGGGCAAGCTGACTCCACTGCCTGAAGCCAAACCTGTTCGGCCAGTTCCTTTCCCAGTGGCCAAGCGAGATAGCATCAAGGCACAGCCTACCATAAACCTTTTTCATCGCACACACACCCTGCCTTATCTTACTCACACCTGTCTCTGCTCCTTTCTTTATGGCCTGTTTACGATGGGGATGTGCCGGGTTTTTATTATGGGTTTCTGCAGCTTGTGTAAGAAGGAATGTTGGGTTTTTGCATGTTTGCAAAAGCTAGAACTGCCCCTTTCTTTTGTACTGTCATGTAACGTTAAAAACATATAAAAGGCCTCTGTCCTCTGTGTTCCTCAGACTACCTCATCCACTTGCTACGGCTTCTGGGTGACGTGGCCTCACTATGTTAAGTTTAATAAAGATGTCTTTTCATATTTTCAGAGTCTGTTCCAAGTTCTTGTTATATTAGTAAGTATTATTTAAGAACAAAATTTTCCAGTTCTTCAGTTGGCGCCCTAACGCGGGGATCATCAGAGAAGTGACTTTCTGTGGGAGTGATCGTGCCAGGAGACTGAAATAAACTGAGGAGGACAGAACAGGATTCTACTAAGAAGGTACTCTGTGCACGGGGATTCTAGAGATTCTTTGATTCTGCGGCCCAGTATATTTCTGATCTTCCTGATTTTTGATCCTCCACATGATGTCACTCCTGACTGATAACCTTTTTGCGTGAGTATTCTTAAAAAGACCATTAGGTCATGTAGAACTTGACAGTTAGAATCTGGATAACATTTTGATTAGTAAAAGTAAGAGTTTAGTATAAGTGGGTCACTCCCAGTCCTTTGTTCTTTGGTTCTTTGATTTTGATTGGTTCTTAGTTTGTTTGGTCCTTAGTTTTATTTGAATATTGCAATTTTCAAAAACCGAGGGTCTTGTATATTTACGAGTGTATCGATAGAGATAGCCCCTTGAAGTTTGAAGCTAGATTAGTGAGCTATAAGATGCCTGATCTTAGCGAATTTGGAGATTTGTGTTTGCCAACTTGGTATACGTTTGGATTAGCCGGCTTCCCCTAAAGGGGATATCTAAATAGGTTTAGATTTAAAAAACATATTTCTTCCTTGGTGATTTTGTATCCCCAGGGAATTAAAATATGACATAATACAAAACAAGGATCCTTTGTTCTGCGCAGTTTTATGAATGGAGATATGCAGAACGATTTTTGGTGTTCTGCCCGCCAAAGCTAGTGAATTAAGTGTATTGTGGCTTCGTGCACATACAGTTGTCTGTTGGGCTGTGTTTTTTGCAGTCTTTTGGAACCCTATTGAGACGTGTTTCTTGTAAATATGACTTACAGCTAATATTTACAAATGGTTTGGTTTGAGTACAGCCTATGGGCTGTCCTTTGTTTTCGTCCTAAGTGTTGATTTGTGGGTTCAATGTGTGTTTCAATGTCTATGTGGTTTTTCTCATTAGTGTAACTTCAGTAATAGCTTACAGCACTGTATTGTGTGTCCTTTAGTGTTTGAATACTTTCTCTTTACGTCTGCAATGAGCTCTCAATATGTGTTTGTAGGTTTCTTGATGTTTTCAGTCTGTTAAGTAAAATGTCAGATTAATTAATATTAAGTAGAAATTAAATAACACTCCAGCAATTTACTATGTCACATGCTAAAATCGCTATGTGTTGCTATTTAATTTACAGACTAAGCAAAAACGCACATGTGCAAACTGTTAAATGCTTAAAATAGATAAGTTAAAATTCACATTCACTAGGAATACGAAGGGCCTCAAAAATAATTGTGTCTTTTGTAGCGAAACGAATTTGTAGCGTTTTTTTTTACTTACATGCATTGTAGTACATGTAAAAGACAAACACCTCAGCTAAAGTGAATTTTTTCTTGCTAGATTTAAATGCATCTTTTTGCACGTGCATTTTTAAAACTTGAAATGTCTGTTTTCAGTAAAACTGAAAGCGTGCTCAGGTTTCAGCACTCTTTCAGGTTTCAGCCTTTCCTGCCTTAAGGCAGCAGATGTTGTTTTTTCAAAGGCCATAAATAGCATTGGAATGTTTATTTAGCCCAGGACTTAGCTGTTAGTTAATCACAGTTGGCCTTTTTCATTTCAGAATAGTGTTTTTAGAGGGTTACAGAAATAAAGTTCATCACTTTGTATCACTGGAAGACATTCCAAATGCGGTTTTCCTCTCTTAAAGCATTCTTTTCAAAGTATATTTTTGGTTCTGTTGAAACTACTGATTGCCCTTTAAAAATGGCGCGAAAAATGTCATGTTTTCAGTTAGGCTTTTTGTGCGTAGGCGCATAAATGAATGCATCTAAAAATGATAGGCAAGGGATGCAGCTTACCTTTATATGTGGAGCTATCATAAAAACAGATAATTGGTTTCATTGAACGAAAAATTATTAATTATGGAAAAATTATTTGAGAAAAAAATAAGTGCTTTTTAAAATCTTTTTTTGATATTTATAAAGCTTAATACTCATACTATGACCTCCTAGTATTAAAATTTGTTTTAAGTTATGTGTTACGGTGTAATTAGGTAGTTTGCATGTTGGTTTTCACTTGGCGCAGGCGTAAAAAACTCATTTTTCCAAGGATTTACATGAGATATGACTAATGTCTAATATCTGTAATGTGTAAAGAACATCCTGAGGATGATTAATATGTAAAACAATTATAGGATATTTATTTTTAAGTGCCCCAAAGATAAAAGTCGAAATTGAGTTAAATGGTTTTTTAACACAGATTCTTGTCATTTACCATAGCTTGAAAGTGTCTCTGGCTTCGGTAAATGCATACATTTGTGCATAATACAAACTTGTGGGTTGTTATTGAGGTTGTTTTTCAAAGCTAAGTGAGCCAATGTGCCCGGTGCAGAGGTTTGTGTTTAATATCAGGGTTGAAGGTTCTAACTTTAGCGGGGCCCATTTAACGTTCATCAATGTTAGGTGGTTAAAATGAGTACCATTGTATAGGGTGGTAGCAAGCATTTGTTCTAAAAATTGGTATGTGTGAACCCTTCACAGTAAATGTAGTAGGCCTTCTGTCTCTGTCATGTTGTCATTGTGACCTTTTAAATTCGAGCCTTGTCTCTGTGAAATGCAGAATAACATTGCTAAACAGGCCTCTGAAAGGTGGAATTTCTGGTTCAAAGTTAAATACTTAATTCCAAAGGGAAATATAAATAAGGTTTCTTGAAAGGTTTCTCTAAACGTCCCAACATCATGACATTTGTATTTCGGCTCTAAAAAAAAAATGTCTGCTAGTACAGAAAACGATTTGTTGCATTACGTCTTAGACAAAAAAATAAGATGCAGCCTTTTACTAAAATTTTGAAGCCTACATGAATAAGTAAGAACGATTTGCCAATTAAGATTTTTTTTTATCATGGAGATTGTGGCACAAGGCTAATTTTAGGTGTCAGGGAAAGGATTTTACCTCTAAAAGTTAAAAAGGCTTCATGTTGCAAGGTGACTGACAAGATGGTAACAGTTAAGTAATGGAAATTTATTTTTGTGTTTGTTAATGTGTATCATGTTTTGTCTTCTGCTTAAAAGTTACAATTGATGTCTGTTTATTTTCAGAAGTGTCTCTCTTTTGTGTGCTGTGTATTTTTTTCCTTTTCGCTTCTGCTCACAGATCATTCATGGATTGCTCTGGGGGCTTTTAAGCCTAACAAGACACGTGAGTTTGCTTGGTTGAAATGAGATGGGTTTTTTTTGCGCAACTCCTTTGAAAAGAAATGTCCATGCGTTTTTCATGTTTGTGTATTTTGTTCTATCATGAATTGTTCTCGCTGGTTCTGTGTGTCCGAAAGTTGTATTTGACAGCAGATACCCACTATTGGTGATCTACTGTCAAACAGGAGGGTATCCTTACACCGTATTATGCGTCACCGCTCATTTATATATGCTATCGTTTTACAGCGAGTATATCTGATGGCTTGACGTCCGTTTTGTGCGTTTTTGCATGTTTTATGTTGTATGTTGCTGCTTAAGAAATTATTACAAATTCACCCGTGTCGTTGTGAGGGGACATGTATGACGATAGGTGTCGCTGTCAACAGGGGGGTAAAATTTTCGCTGATACTAAAATTCACAGATATGATTTTTTTTTCATATTGTGAACCAGACAGACAACACTTCACCAGTGTATGTCAAATTTGGCTATAAGTATTGAAGAAAAATAAACAGCAAATTGTGTCATTTGTAGTCACGATACTGCCCTTTCCTGTAAGGAACAGGCAGCCCTAAAATGATATATCCTGATTGGACGTAAGGATAAATTATAGATTTGTGACTCTTGTACATGGTGACCTAATTTCTATATCACATTAGTCAGTTTTATTCTGCTTCCTAAGTGGCCTTCCTATGGCTCTGGACCGTAAAAGAAACCAGGTTTCATTTTTTCCTGAAGAAGGAACTGGAACATTAGCTGAGATTACCGTATCTGGTGCAGAGGGCCAGCGGTAGAGTTAAAATTGTAAACTATTGTGATTTTGTTTTTGTGTATCACCCATACTCTTGGTATTGTGTCACATGCCTGACTATCACCCAAGCACATCAGGCCTAGTTATTGGGGATTTTAGCTGTGTCCTATTCTCTTTTCCGTATTCCTTTCACCAGTCAGCTTTTATTATTATTAGTGTATTGTTCAGGTTCGCACTTTCAGATTGCAGTAATGTACCATGGACCCCCATTTTATGTATAATTCCCTGTTGCATAACTAGACTGGTTTCTAAGGATTTTCTTAGGCCTATTTTCCAGTCTGACTGTTAGGACTGTTAGGACTGATTAACTGACTCAATACTATAGTAAGATAAGCTTTCCACCTCAATAGGAGACACCTTACGTTTATGTTTTTTTGATATGACAAATTCAATGCCTATTCTATAAATTAGAATTTGGTTTTTAGTTCCTTTTTACTGCTTTAATTTTTGATTGACCAGATGTATTTTAAATAATGGAAATACTCTCTAGTTCTTGTCTTTCGTTTCCACATCTTGATCATTAGCTTTTGCATTGCATAGTCCACCTGATGCACAATTACTAAATTACATGTCCCTGATAATATGTATGTGATCTCTCTTTTGAGATGTGCTAGATGAGGAATTTAGGAACATCTATATGAAATCATTGAGATAAAATGTGTTTACCCAATTAGACGATGCCACTACGTGTGAGGACATCCATTCAGATAGAATTCCCATGTCGCTATCTACCCTTAGATGGTGAAGGATATGCTCTCACACGGAAACCCAATTGAAGAGCCTAAAGACACTGTTTTGCCTATTGCCTTTGTTTTTGTATTGCCTTTGAGAATGACAGTGTATTTCAACACAGAATTGTCCCATGGCGTGTGGCCACTCCTTTGAAAATCGCATGCCACCTGTTTGCAGTCCCCTTGTTATACAATGAACTGTTTAAAGCATCGCACTTGCTTCATCAGAAGGCGTTCAACATCAGAAAAGAAGGAGGAGCTGGTTTTGCCACAATTTCAGTGCAAAAGAGCGCCTGTCATGTGCTGGTTAACCTCTGACAGTGTGCAGTCCCTTGAGCCCCTTGGCCTGAGTTTTGGCCATGCACCCCTTTTTCCCTTGCTTCAACAGAAGTGCAGTGCACCGGAGGATCCAAGAACAGCAAAAGGCACTCCATTCCGGTGCCCATGAAAGAGCGGCCTGAGCGTCCTCTGGCACTGAATGATGAGTGTTGGAGTCTGAGAATGGTCCCGGGTCTGCACGAGATGATCTGTGCCCATTGACCAATGAAGAGCACAATATCTGTAGTGTCTGCCACAGAGGAGAGATACGGTGCACTGCCTTGAGACATTGAGACTTTGTGAATGAGCTATGAGTGTTTGCCAGGAGGGCACTCCAACAGATACTGAGCATCAGAGCATGGGAGGCCTGAATCCAAAGGCCCATGCAACAACGGGAGCAGACTTGATTGGACAATAGAAGCCTGCCAGAGAGGCTTTTTGAACAGACTCTGGGCATAGTTGGTTTCACAAGAGGTTTCCGTGTGATTGTATAGACTAAGTGTTAGGAGAATGATTTTATTGTTCAATTGGCATTATTTTTAAGTAGTATTCTGTTTAGTAAAAGCAGAATACATTCAATTTCCTGTGGAAGAGTATCCCCTTTTCACCTCAGAGCATTAATGAGGGTCACCACTGTTTCACTTGAACATATAATAAATTACAGAAAATGCATAGGAAGACCTACAATGTTACTAGATAATTTTAGGATTTACCTTTTGCTTAGGGTTGTGAAAAATTATGATTTCATTTGTAATAGCGGTCACTACTTCGTCTATATTTTCTTAACAACGTGTTTTCAAGTGTTTTTAAACATGACATTGTCTTTTATGGGTGGGATTGTTTTTGCTGCCCAATTCACATCTGTACCCACCTCCCAACCTATGTCTCTTCCTACTTCTACTTCTTTGCATTCTTTCCAGATTTTACCTGAACATGGACTAGTTAGGAGGTCAGAGTTTACTGATAATTCCTTTTGTACAGTTTCTGCATCAACACCAGTTAGTAGTGAACATCACTAATTGTTGGGTGTGTGGCCTTATACCACATACTACAGATAGAGGCATTCCCTATTTGGTCCTGCCATATATGGCCTTTGTGCTACTGCTTGTGTAAGGAGACCTGTCCCGAGAGAGTCGCTAAGTAATAGGATTATGCTTCAGCAACATCTTGATGATTTGATAAATATAGACCTGGACTCAGACTAGCGTGAGTATAGGTTATTGCCTATGTAAGGGCAAAAGGAGCGTCTGTGGTACTGAAAATTTTGGACCTGTGTCATAAACATCGTCGTATCATGACGATTTTGATATCAGCGGACCGAGAATGGCTAGTACACTATGCACAAGCATTTTTGTCATATTCAAATGACAGAATCACCCTGAAATCAGAGTTTTCGTCCTGAACCCTCGGGTTCCATTTTGTGAACGGCAGCCATTTTGTGAGTTGCCCTCACATAGGCAGATAACTAACGCCAAGCGAGTCTTAAGGACACGTACACCTTCTTTGACTTCTCTGTGACCTGGGCAAGCTGACTCCACTGCCTGAAGCCAAACCTGTTCGCCCAGTTCCTTTCCCAGTGGCCGAGCGAGATAGCATCAAGGCACAGCCTACCATAAACCTTTTTCATCCCACACACACCCTGCCTTATCTTACTCACACCTGTCTCTGCTCCTTTCTTTATGGCCTGTTTACGATGGGGATGTGCCGGGTTTTTATTATGGGTTTCTGCAGCTTGTGTAAGAAGGAATGTTGGGTTTTTGCATGTTTGCAAAAGCTAGAACTGCCCCTTTCTTTTGCCCTGTCATGTAACGCTAAAAACATATAAAAGGCCTCTGTCCTCTGTGTTCCTCAGACTACCTCATCCACTTGCTACGGCTTCTGGGTGACGTGGCCTCACTATGTTAAGTTTAATAAAGATGTCTTTTCATATTTTCAGAGTCTGTGCCAAGTTCTTGTTATATTAGTAAGTATTATTTGTGTCAGACGAGGTCTTCCTCAGGATCTGTCGAGTTGATATAAGGGCCCACCTCTCGATACCTCCAATTCTGATTGTAGTAAATACACAGAATATTGAAGTGATCAAGCGGGGGGAAAAGGGTGTTGGGAAGGGAACAGCAGGGAGGGAGATCTGAAAAGGAAAAGTTAATGCTGCAAGTCTTTTCTATACTTTCGAAAACTCTGCAACAACTTTAATAACTAAAATTGCTTCTTAAAATTAAAAAGGCTTTTGACTTTAAATTAAGCCTAAACTCCAAAGTCATCAAATGTAACAATATCTTGAATTGTGCATTGAAAACACACTAGCATCTCAGGGTTACCAAAGACTTAATGACTCTTTCCTTGTAAATAACCTCTTTACAGTGATAGCCACTAATGTCTCTTTGTCTTGTAAATATCTGCTTTACTTTGATAATCTCAAATGTCTCTTTACCTTATAAACATTCACTTTACATCAATAATCTTCAAACCCAAATACTGCACATGAATTGTATTTCTTTAAGCAAAACAAATCCTTTTGCTGTACTCTGCAAAATGAATTGCGCCAGTTACAAACAGCGACCAAAAACCATTCAAAGAAGAATTCTAGAAGATTGAGTCAAAACTCTCAGTGAATTATATCAAAGGAAACAAAGAATGTTTTAATTTACCCAAAGAAACATTCAAAAAGCACATTTGCAATGACTGCGCCAAATTTTAGTCTTTCAAATAACCCAAATTGGTCCTACCTGTAGAGTACGACCTACTCTACACAAAAGAAGGGCGTGGCTGCAGGAGACCCAAACCTCGGAGAAGTATCTTACTGGCTCTAACAAGTACTCCTCTGCAAACTTGCTTCAGGATTCACCTTCTCCAATGGACCTTCTGCTGGATGCCACTCACTGACTGCAAAAAGATTCAAAAATGCTTCCCAAGCTCTGATTCCAACACAGAGCATCAGGAGGAAGCTGCCACACCTTCAAAGTCCGAGGAATAGTGAGCAAAGGGGTTTGGGCGTGGTCGCATACATGTACATGACTACGCCCGGTGTTTTAAGCGACCGCATGCCATTTCTCACGCATCTCGCGGACGTGTTAAAGCCGCTTGCCAAATCCCACGCATCTCGTGTGAGGCTACCAAACCTCACGCATCTCGCGGACGCGTTCAGGGTGCCAAATCTAACGCATTAGGCGGACAGGGGGGGATAAACTCAATATAATGTGCACAGTTCAATACAGAGAAAGTACATTTCACCACAGTACATCTTCTACATCATAGAGTTACACAATTGAACCACCAACACCCCCTAGAAGGAAAACAATGTACCTTTCCACACAGATGCTTATGACATGGTACATTACGCGGGGCGGGCCCTAGACCGCAGACCACCCTAGTCCTGACAGTACTCCCCCCTCCCGAGAGCGGTCTAGGGCCCGGCTTTGTAGGATGGAGGAGGTGGAAGCTGTGTAACAAACGAGGGGCATGTATGTTCTCAGCTGGTTCCCAAGAATCATTCTCAGATCCATAACCTTTCCAGGATACCAGATACCATAACTTTGTACCCCTGCGCTTAGAGTCTAGTATTTTTCGTACTTCATACTCCCAATTGCCATGAACTAAGATTGGTGCTGTTTTGGGTGTTATATTTTGTCTAGCTGGTTTCAGTAAAGATGTATGAAACACAGGATGAATTCGTAAGGTCTTGGGAAGTCGTAGTTTATATGTTACTGGATTGACCTGACGGATCACCGGATATGGACCAATGAACTTGGGGTGAAACATGTTTTTATGTTTGAAATGTAAGTTCTTTGTGGACAACCACACTTTGTCTCCTGATTTATATATATGTCCTGATCGATGATGTTTATCATATTGTCTCTTGTACTATTCTTTACTTTGCAATAATATTTTGTGAATTTTCTGGTGAACAGTCTGCATCAGTTGTACTGTGTCTTGTACTGCTGGTGCATTACTCTCTTCTTCAGGCAGCGTTAAAGGGATGGTCTTTGGTACATATCCATAAAGAGCTTCGAAAGGAGATGACCCAGTGGATGAGTGAGGTGATGAATTATAAGCTATTTCTGCTATCCACAACAATTCTAACCAAGATTGTTTGGAATCTGTTACATAGCATCTCAAATATTGTTTTAGTGATTGATTTAAACGCTCGGTTTGACCATCCGTTTGTGGATGATAACTGGTAGACATGTTTGAAGTGATCTGTAAACATTGACACCATTGCTTCCAAAATTTGGAGGAGAATTGAGAACCTCGATCTGATAACAACACTGACGGCAAACCATGTAATCATACTACATTCTCCAGAAAAATCTGCGCTAATTGTCCTGCTGTAGGCAACCGTTTACAAGCAATGAAATGTGCATACTTAGTCAAACTGTCTACAACAACCAAAATAACTGAATGCTGATTGACTTGTGGGAGATTTGTAATAAAGTCTAAAGAAATATGTTCCCACGGTTTGGTTGGTGTAGGTAAAACTTGCAATAGTCCTTTCGGTTTACTGTGATCTGTTTTAAACCTTGCACAAGTCTCACAATTCTGAGCCATTTGAGTTACATCCTTTTGAAGAGTTGGCCACCAGAATATTTTTTGTATCTTTTCTATAGTCTTTTTAGGACCAGGATGTCCTGCCATCGGATGAGAGTGTAACCAATTGAATACAGTTTTTTGTAGTTCTTTGGTAGGGAGATAAACTTGTTTTCCATGGAATGGTATTTCTTCTTTGATTGTTTGATTCTCCCCTTTCTTTTCCCATTTTTTCCATTGAGAAAGAGGAAAGTTTTCGTAGATATTTTCTAGGAATTGGTCAGCAGACAACAAACAAAGTACTTTATCTGGATCTATAATCGCCTGCGGAGCTCCTTCAAATCTTTGCAAAGAGGAGTCTTTTCTGGAAAGAGCATCTGCTTTCTTATTATCTTGTCCTGGACGATAAGTTACAATAAAATCATATTCTGCAAAAAACATCATCCATCTTAACTGCCTTGGTGTTAACATTCTGGCTGAACTCATAAATTGCAGATTTCTGTGATCGGTATATACTGTTACTGTTAATTTTGCTCCCATTATATAGTGTCTCCATTCTTTGAATGCTTCTAAAATAGCAAGCAATTCTTTTTCTGCGATAACATAGTTTTGCTCTGCTGAGTTCAATTTCCGGGACATGTATGCAACTGGGTGCATTTGACCAGTTTTGGGATGTCTTTGAGAAAGAATGGCTGCTATAGCTACATCTGAGGCATCGGCTTCAATAATGAAAGGTTCATTTACATCTGGATGCATCAGAATTGGAGCTGCTGTAAATGCCTTCTTTAACTTCTGGAATGCATCATTAGCTTCTGGAGTCCATTCAAATTTCACCTTTTTCTTAGTAATCGAGTGATAGGAGCTACCACTGCTGAAAAGTGATCAATAAAACGGCGATAGAAATTCGCAAATCCCAAAAAGCATTGTACATCTCGAACAGACTTTGGAATGGGCCATTCAGCTACTGCTTGAATCTTTCTATCAGTCATTTTCATGCCAGTTGGTGTGAGGAGCACTCCCAAGAACTCTACTTCAAATACATGAAAGTCACATTTAGTTAATTTACAATACAGGTTATGTGCTTGCAGGGTTTTCAAAACTTTTTTAACATGACCTTCATGTTTTTCCACTGAATCCGAATATATTAAAATATCGTCTATATAAACGATTACAAACAAGTCCAAAAATTCTCTTAGCACATCATTGAGGAAAAACTGAAAGGCCGCTGGAGCGTTGCAAAGGCCAAATGGCATTACCAGATATTCAAATAAGCCATAACGAGTTTTAAAGCGGTCTTCCACTCATCTCCTTGTCTTATTCGTACCAAATGATAGGCCCCTCTAAGATCAAGTTTTGTGTAAATCACTGCGGTCTTAACTTGATCTAAAAGGACCGGAATCAAGGGCAAGGGATATTTGTTCTTAATCGTTATCTTGTTCAACGCCCTATAGTCAATGCAAGTTCTTAATTCCCCATTGGCTTTTGGGATAAAAAACAAAGGGGAGGCGGCTGGAGATTTAGAGGGGCGGATAAAACCATTTTCCAAATATTGATCTAAATATTCTCTCAGATGCTGATTTTCCTTTTCCGATAAAGCATAAATTCTACAATTTGGTACACTAGACCCTGGTATGAGATCAATCTGGCAGTCATAACTACGATGTGGTGGGAGTTTTGCAGCCTTTTCTTCACTAAATACCTCTTGATATTCTTTGTAGACTTTGGGTAATATTGTCTCCTTTTCTTCCGCAGTTGCTATTTGACTCACAGTTGGTTCCAAAAATGTTAAACAAGATGACTGACAAAAATCAGAAAGAAATACAAGTTCTCTTTTTTGCCAATCGATCAACGGATTATGTAAACAAAGCCAGGGCATTCCTAAAATAAATCCATATTGGGGAGCTTGTATTACATCAAATTGTACTTCTTCTCTATGTCTTTGTTTCTTTGAATCTTCACAAACCATTATGACTCGGGAAGTTTGCATTGTGACTGGCCCTCCAGACAACATTTTCCCATCCACTGCTTGCACTATTTCTGGGGTGTCTTTTTTTTCACAGATGATACTTAGTCGTTGAGCAGTTTCCAGATCGACAAAATTTCCAGTGGCTCCAGAATCAATTAAAACTTCCATTTGCCAGATTTTTAAAGTTATTTGGATTTGAACTGCTAATCTAAAATGAGCTTTGTAATTCGTTACACAAGAGTTTATGGAAGGGTAAGCAAAGGTACCCAAGAGATCCCCTTCTAAACATCTTGGGCAAGTTAGTTTTCCGACGTTTGATCAGTTCTTTCAATGACTGCTGCTTTAGTGCTATTGGGAGATTTATTCTTGGGTTTCATCATGCAATCTTTCACAAAATGTCCTTTTCGACCACAATAAAGACACTGACCATTTTTTCGTCTGTTATCTTTTTCTTCCTTTGATAAGGGTTGCCGAAGGGTTCCAATTTCCATTGGTTGTGAACTTGATTGGGTATGGGCAAATGGGGTTCGAGATCTTGGTTCATTCTTCCAACTCGGTTTTTCACTTCTTTTTTTATCTGATCTTCTTTCAGAGAGTCGATGATCAAGACGTAGGGTTAGATTTATTAAATCTGAACAAACTGTTGGTTGTGGGTCAATTTGGGCCAGGACATCCTTTAACTCATCTTTCAGACCTTGGTAAAAGAGAGCAGCCCTTTTTTCTTCTGGCCAAGAGGTTTCGGCAACCAGTCTATTAAAATGAGACAAATATGTAATGAGGTCTCTGCTTCCTTGTCTTAACTGTAATCGTTCTCGATCAGCAGATAGAGTGACAGTCGCCTATCAAACACCTTTTCAAATTCCTCAACAAAGTGCCTCCAATTATATAATAAAGCACTATCTTGCCTAACTAATGGAACCGCCCAATTAGCAGCATCTCCAGATAGATAGGAAATTAGAAACGCAATCCTAGATTGAGGGGTAGGAAAGGCGGCTGGTCTACATGAATAATGTAACTCAATTTGTGTTAGAAATGTTTGCACCTTCGAAGGATCCCCCGAGAACCGTTCAAGAGAAGCTAAAGGAATTTGCGGTGGAACAGTGACTGAAATGTTAGTAGCAGCTCTTGAACCAGTCTCCTGAACCTCATCAGGAAGTGGAGTACTCTGAAGTTGTATATTTTCCACCTTTTCGGCCAATAACGTGGTTGCATTCATGGTTTCATTTAAATCAGCCTGCATCTTTATAATAACTGCCATCAAATCATCGATGGTGGCCATTATGGCAACTCCGACAGATCGGGAGGAAAAGAATTTGTGGGCTCACTATTCTGTCAGACGAGGTCTTCCTCAGGATCTGTCGAGTTGATATAAGGGCCCACCTCTCGATACCTCCAATTCTGATTGTAGTAAATACACAGAATATTGAAGTGATCAAGCGGGGGGAAAAGGGTGTTGGGAAGGGAACAGCAGGGAGGGAGATCTGAAAAGGAAAAGTTAATGCTGCAAGTCTTTTCTATACTTTCGAAAACTCTGCAACAACTTTAATAACTAAAATTGCTTCTTAAAATTAAAAAGGCTTTTGACTTTAAATTAAGCCTAAACTCCAAAGTCATCAAATGTAACAATATCTTGAATTGTGCATTGAAAACACACTAGCATCTCAGGGTTACCAAAGACTTAATGACTCTTTCCTTGTAAATAACCTCTTTACAGTGATAGCCACTAATGTCTCTTTGTCTTGTAAATATCTGCTTTACTTTGATAATCTCAAATGTCTCTTTACCTTATAAACATTCACTTTACATCAATAATCTTCAAACCCAAATACTGCACATGAATTGTATTTCTTTAAGCAAAATAAATCCTTTTGCTGTACTCTGCAAAATGAATTGCGCCAGTTACAAACAGCGACCAAAAACCATTCAAAGAAGAATTCTAGAAGATTGAGTCAAAACTCTCAGTGAATTATATCAAAGGAAACAAAGAATGTTTTAATTTACCCAAAGAAACATTCAAAAAGCACATTTGCAATGACTGCGCCAAATTTTAGTCTTTCAGATAACCCAAATTGGTCCTACCTGTAGAGTACGACCTACTCTACACAAAAGAAGGGCGTGGCTGCAGGAGACCCAAACCTCGGAGAAGTATCTTACTGGCTCTAACAAGTTCTCCTCTGCAAACTTGCTTCAGGATTCACCTTCTCCAATGGACCTTCTGCTGGATGCCACTCACTGACTGCAAAAAGAATCAAAAATGCTTCCCAAGCTCTGATTCCAACTCAGAGCATCAGGAGGAAGCTGCCACACCTTCAAAGTCCCAGGAATAGTGAGCAAAGGGGTTTGGGCGTGGTCGCGTACATGTACGTGACTACGCCCGGTGTTTTAAGCGACCGCATGCCATTTCTCACGCATCTCGCGGACGCGTTAAAGCCGCTTGCCAAATCCCACGCATCTCGCGTGAGGCTACTAAACCTCACGCATCTTGCGGATGCGTTCAGGGTGCCAAATCTAACGCATTAGGCGGACAGGGGGGATAAACTCAATATAATGTGCACAGTTCAATACAGAGAAAGTACATTTCACCACAGTACATCTTCCACATCATAGAGTTACACAATTGAACCACCAACGCCCCCTAGAAGGAAAACAATGTACCTTTCCACACAGATGCTTATGACATGGTACATTACGCGGGGCGGGTCCTAGACCGCAGACCACCCTAGTCCTGACAATTTGAGAACGAAATTTTCCAGTTCTTCAGTGGAGAGAAGCAGGTCTAGGTTGAAAGGCGGGGATCACATCATCCGTGGACCCAGCTGGGCCTACAGGCAGAAACATGTTGACCTCACATACGGCGGTGGGGGGACACTAATTTCCCCATGACACCGATCACCTTATTTTAACTACCATATGGATGTCAGCACTATTAAAACTAAGCAGACACCCATAATGGCCTTTTAACTCACCATATATTTTTCTTTGGGCCCCCACTTAGTTTAGAAAGCCTCCCTGTCATCAGGTGGATGCCCGCCCTCTATCAAACCAAGTTTTTAGAGGGCGAGGACTGGTCAATGATGAAGCATCACACCCGGTGGTGTGTGAGACCAGTCCTTCACTTTTTGTGAGATGCCTGCACTCCCAAAATAACACTATACGTCAAGGACACATATGCCAGCTAGCTGGCAATCCACCATAAGAACTGATACCCCTGTTGTCTGTGAAATGGACATGACTTGCACACAAATGATCTTCTGGGCTGGTCTGAGTGAGCAGAACAATGTATCACGTCAATGACACACGTCACGTGACCTGCATGAGAAGGTTGTCAACACATCCAGACAGCTGACTGCAAGGCTACACCCACCTCACATGTGCTATCTATTGCACATATCTTTAATATTGTGAATGAGGTGTGCATTTGGCAAAACTACACCACAGCCATTCTCAGAATGCAGACCTGTATGTTTGGGGACAAATGATCTATGATGCAATCACACACATGAGTAGTTGAAATGCCCCTGTGGCATGGTGTGCGTACATGTGACGCCCTTGCAATCATTGCACAGACCCATCATAGATGCACCTACAGCAGATTAAGTTAACGGGATAAAAACAGCATGCCTAATCTTTCACATGGCACACACATGACATTGTCACACAGGGTCATGCTGGGCGTCAATTTGACAAGTGAGACAGTGCTCCTGTCCCTGGCATCATGTGACAGATGCCCGTACTGAATCGTGTGCCATCCCAGTGTTGATGTGCCTCACAACATGTTTATGATGTTACTTATGTGACAAGTGTAAAGGTTATGTGAACCACATAGTGCCCCATCACAAATGACATGTCTCAACAGCTCATCACACATCAATTGTGACACATGATCACATGCCCTGTGCTATATCACTGTCTGCCACACCTAGGGCCTGCTGATGTAAGGATGCCATGCCAATATATACATCGACATCCTCGTTATGACCTTACACCTGCATCCATGCCATATGTTTTCCTGGTATCACTATTGTAATGGTGCCATGCGTGAACTTGTAAAGCGCACCGTACACATGCATTCACTAGAGCGTGTCAAATGCCCAGTTCCCCAATAGTACGTGTATGTGTACGGGTCGTTTCAACATTGCATTCGAGCCATACGCGATTGGACCGTACCCCTATAGTACGTGCCTGTGTACGGGTCGTTTCAACATTGCATTCGAGCTATATGCGATTGGACCGTACCCCTATAGTACGTGCCTGTGTACGGGTCATTTCAACATTGCATTCGAGCCATACGCGATTGGATCGTACCCCTATAGTACGTGCCTGTGTACGGGTCGTTTCAACATTGCATTCTAGCCATACGCGATTGGATCGTACCCCAATAGTACGTGCCTGTGTACGGGTCGTTTCAGCATTGCATTCGAGCCATACGCGTTTGGACTGTGCCCCTATAGTACGTGCCTGTGTACGGGTCGTTTCAACATTGCATTCGAGCCATACACGATTGGACCGTACCCCTATAGTACGTGCCTGTGTACGGGCTGTTTCAACATTGCATTCGAGCCATACGCGATTGGACCATACCCCAATAGTATGTGCCTGTGTACGGGTCATTTCAACATTGCATTCGAGCCATATGCGTTTGGACCGTACCCCAATAGTACGTGCCTGTGTACGGGTCGTTACAACATTGCATTCGAGCCATACATGATTGGATCGTATGCCCACTAATACTTGCCTGTGTACGGGTCGTTTCAACATTGCATTCAAGCCATACGCGATTGTACCGGACCCCAAGAGTACGTGCCTGTGTACGGGTCGTTTCAACATTGCATTCGAGCCATACGCGATTGGACCGTACCCCAATAGTACGTGCTTGTGTACGGGTCTTTCAACGTTGCATTCGAGCCATACGCGATTGGACCGTACCCCGCCATTGCTTGTGTGTGTGCGGGACGTTTCACTAATGAAAAAGTTGCATTCGCGACAAAAAACGCACCGTATTTGTGTGGGGATCCCAGAAAATACATAGGGAACATCTAGGGGAAGATTAGAATGCCCAGAATGCAGGCTAGTTGTCAAGGAAACAGAGATTTGAGTGTGTTCTACAGGTGTTCTGAAAAATTCAGTTGGCCAAAATTATACAATGTTGCAAAATTTGTTGTGGTGCTCAAGCTAAATTTTAAAACCATGCAAATGTGTGTCATGGCCTTATGTGTGATGGGATTGGATTAAACATAGGATGCAAAGTAATCTGGCCTATCACACTGTACTCCTGGGACTGACAGCCCCTCAGCAGCACTGATGATTTAAGGCTGCATGTGGCTGTGAGAGGGCACTTGCCTGCACAACATTGGAGTGGACAACACTGCTGCTATCTCTGCATTCCCTGGACCCTGATTTTGCTGAACGTGGAGAGGGCACCTGCATTCAGTGAGGAGGAGAACCAGGCCCTGCTGGATGCCCTCCTACCAAACTTCAGCAAGCTGTATGGGAAACCAGGGGATCAGGTGAGTGATGAATGTGTGAGTGTCACTACAGTCATTGTGTATTTATGGAACAGAGATGCAATGTTGTTTGGAGTGAGTGCCGGGTGTGTACATTGCATCTCCCATGCAGTGAATGATGTAGTTAAATAGTGTTTACTGCTTACCTGCATTGTCCTAACTATGACATTCAATGCAATGTGAATCACACTTTCTGCGGTGCCACACCTTGCATGTTTTTTAGCCATGATTTACTGAGGTGTAACAGTGTTCCCCCCAGAGTGACAGATGAATGTACTCACTGTTGTTATTTGTTTTTCGTGACCTGTGTTGGATGTTGGACAAATGCATGCTTTGAAGTCATGGACATTGAAGAGTGTGAATGTTCTTTGTCACCTGGCTTTTTGTGTATGTGATGTTTGGCAATACTGATGTATGGCGTTTGCCACAGCTGTACCCATCTGATGTGCCAAGTATGCAGTGCCGTGTGCATGACTTAGACAGTTAGCATGACGCCTGTGTCACATCTTTGTCAAGTGTGACATGTGCAAAGTGAGGTTGTATACACTGTTGACAATGAGAAGCAAATGATCTGTGCCAGGGTGTGCATGTGTGGTCTGCTGAGGGTTCTTAGGTGTAGTGTGATATGTGACAGCATGTCACATGCTGTCCACCACCCTGAAGTTGCATATCTTGTTCAGTGTGTGCCATGATCAGTGTGTGGTTTGCACCCCTTATGGCATCTGTTGCCTTTCTAAGGCATGTAGTGCATTGGTGTTTGCTTACAGGCCACATTCACATGGACAATGATGCAAGTCCTGTCAGCATCCTATGCCCTGTTGTCATCGTCAATGTGGTGCAAGTGTGTGTCTGTGGGACATGGAGCAGGTGTACTGATCTTGTTTCACTTTGTTTTCCTCACAGGTAACTGTCTATGAGAAGGGGGAGATCTGGCTGGACATAGCCAGGGCTGTCAGGTCTGTGGGGGGCCCTCGCCGAAGGATCCGGAACATCCGAAAGAGGTGGCAGGACATCCGGTGCTGGCCCCGCCATATCGCCTGGGTCCAGCTGAAGCTTGAAGCTCCACGCCCACACCCCCCACATGCTCCGGGTCCTGGAAGGAAGTGGTAGGTACATGTCTGTTTGTTGTCATGTGTGTCACATGCTACCTGCAGTGCTCAGAAGCCTGGTAACACTCCCTCAAATGGGGTGGTCTGGTCAGACAGGCAATTTATGCATTGTCATTTCAATGCCCCATATTCAGCTGATGCTCTTTTACATCCCTTCCCCTCCTCCGCATGTTACCGCTGCTTTGGGTATTTCATTTTTGCGCATGTACTCCTAGGGTGCAATGTATTAGTATGCATATTGCTTAGCACATCATCATGTTGGAGGGAGGTCTGTGACACGTGTTGGTACCTTACCTGCTCCACGAACTGTGCACTGTGTTTGCCCTTCATGATTTTTTGGCACTGATCATGAGTCTCAACATGGAGTTCAGCACGGGTCTGCCTCAGTGGCCTTTGACCCTGGTATACTTTGTATTCCTCATGTGTTAGCTACATGTGCACACTGCCCAAGTATACAATGTTTGGCTTGTGCATACTCACACTGGGCAGTGCGTGTGTGCATATTCACAAGAATATGTTGCTGGTTGTTTGTGACTAATATGGATGGGCAGCCACACGAGGTGACCTTGTGTTAATTTAATTCGCTGCACAGTTATTGATACCCTGAAACAGAGTTTTCACTACTTCAGCTGTATCACTCACATTGACGGAGTGATGGGGGTGTTGTGTAGGGGAGGTGTGATGGGTCTGCCTGTTTAGCCTTGTCAGTGGTGAGCTGTGTATGTAATTTCTGATGTGAACTCATCACTATGCACTTACCCTGTGATGCTGGACAATGCTGTCATTGTTGGATTTAGAGGCTAAGTTGTTGGCTCACAGAGATGATTGTTACACATAGATTTGTGCAACATGTATGTATTGGTGGTGCAACGCAGTTTTGTCTTGGTGTGCACACTACTGTATTCACATTTCCCATGTGGTTGAGGGTGTGTCAATAATGCAGCGATGTTTGTAATATTCACAATTGCAGGCACATTAGCTTAGGCATTTTCAGGATTTTGGATATGTGGGCCACTTCACTTGACAGCCAGTGTGTGTTATGTGCTAACAACTGTATGATCTGATGATAGATGCCCCTGTGAGGAGTGTCACAATAATGTGTGGTGATGGAGGGAGGCTCTGTACCAATCATAAACTCACACCCAGTCAACAGGTCAGGGTTTTATCCATCACATTTCTGTTGCACACTCTGCCCCCCAAGTTCAAACATGGTCATGTGCAAATCTGTCTGTCCATGTGCCTCATGGGAACAGACAGCCAAAGATGTCAAGCCATGCCTTCCCTGGACTGGAAACAAGGTTCCTGGGACCAATTTCTGGCATTACAGCCGTCTTCAGCCATGCTTGTTTGTATACATATCTGTGTTTCATGCAAGCCTGGCTGTAGACTGCTGTGATGCCAGTGAGAGGTGATAGAAAGCTTGTTTCAGGTCCAGGGATGGCATTACATGGCAGTTCGGGCAGGACTGTTCACATGTGGCACAGGGTCAGACAGATTTGAACATGACCATGTCTGGACTGGGGTGGCAGAGAGGGCAACAGAACGCTGATGGATCAACACCTGACCTGTTGACATACAGTGGATTATCATTGTGACTCTCATTCAAGTTGTGGCCTGGTCTGTTACTTGTATCTTTGTATACAAGGAGCATTATGTCTCTTACAATTGCGCAGTACTAGAGTTAAATATGTGCTGAGTTATGTGGCATGTGACTCATGATATATGCCATGATTAGAAATGTCCCCAAATGATTTGTTGCTCATATGTCTGATGTGTACAGGTGACTGATATATATTTTTACTTTCTCCTTTGCAACAGCATCATCACCCGAACGTGGAGGAGACACAAGCACGGACCAGGCAGAGGGACCCAGCCACAGTGGCACCAGCTTTGAGGTGTCGGAGGGAGGCAGTGGCAGAGAGGGTGAGGGGAGTCAGGTGGCCGGACCTCATGAGCAAGACACATCATATTATGCGGACGGCTCGGCTTCGGACTCCCAGGAGGAGGGGTAATACGCAGCAATGGCATCTGCACCCACTATGTCTGTCCCCTCCTCCTCCAGACCCATCATCACCCTCCCAGTTGCTAGGGTCCCTTCGGTCCGTGCTGCCCACCATGTCTCCTTCGTCCCCGGCACCGCAGACCCTGTCTCCCCTGCTGCCCTCAGTGCTGAGTCTGTGGACCTTCTCCGGCAGATTCTAGTTGGCCAGACGTCAATGCTGACTGTCCTCCATGGCCAAATACAAATTATGACACAGTTGTTGTCATTCATGGAGGGCATGTCAGCTGACATGTCTGATCAACGTCTGAGTTTGTCGTCCATGGACTCTACACTGACGGCAGCACTTGCCATCCTGCAGCATGCACCCGCCCACTCCTTTGGACTCATCCACATCTCCCTCTCCCATACCTGTCCACCATACACGCAGACGCACCAGATCACACACCCCAACAGAGACACCCAGCACACCCACACGTAAGTCTAAGCGCAGACCTCCATTCACCCAATCTTAGGGGGATGTATGCACACTCACAGGGACAGGGGACAGGCATTCCACATCCACCCACAGATACACTACACCTGACTCACAGCCCTCTACCTCCACTCCCATTGTGTCCCCGGGTTCAGGTGGTAGCCTGTCAGAACTGGTAGCAGTGTGCAGCGCTGAATATGTTTCAACCTTTTGCGCTGCACCTGCCTCTGTGGAGGAATCCTCCCCACCTGCACCCACTACAGCTACCCTTCCCTCTCCTGTCCCTGCGGTGCCGGACACTGAATCCGATGATGCCCCCCATGGGTCCACAGACCTCTAACTCCACCATGTGCAGGCAAATTACGGGGTGACAACCTGCACAAAGTCACCACTGTTATGGAGAGTATTTTTGGACTGGCCATTGGCCTTCTGTGAGCCTGGACTCATTTATTCATTCATTTACATTATGGCGCTGAATAAAGCATTTTATTTTTCATTCTGAACTATTGTATTTCATGGAATCGCTTTAGGTGCTGTATGCCTATGAGTTGGTGTAATGTTAATGTTTTGGTATGGTGAAAGATGTCTATTTTTCAGATGGGAATGAGGTGGACCATGGTATCTCTGTGCTATCCCAAATTTTGCAGCAATTTATCTAGATTGGTGTGTGTGCAGTTTGCATACAGACATTATCCGAAAGAGTGTCCCTTCCTCAGTAACACATGAGATCTTCACTACAGACAGTTGCACGATTGGTGTGGTGACTTTTGTATGGATTTCCCATAGATTTGTACATTGGGTTTGTAGTGTGTAGTAATGCCTTCAGGGAGTCCATCATAATTTTTCACACTATGCATGACAATGTTATCGGCCTTGACCTCATGATTCAGATTGTAAAATTTGACATTTGTGCACACAAAACACATTTGGGTGCTTTGTATCTAGGGGTTTTCAACCCTGTTCCTTCCATGAGGGAGTACACGTTTCACCACCTGGACATTCTCATCATGTTCAGGATGTACATGACACTTTATTAGTCCATTTGTGCTTCATTTGTTTGGTGGTCTGTCACATGACTACACACTATTGAGTCATGATGGAGGGGGGTGTGTGCCAGCAAACTACATGGGTGGATATGCTTGTGGGATCTGACAAAACATCACATGTGGTGTTTCACCCAGTGTGTAACAGAATACCATTCTCCATGGAGTAGGTCACTGCTGTGAGTGATGTGTTGATATGCAACTATCATGAGTGTAACAGGTTAGGGTTATACACATACAGGCATGTAGTTGTTGTATGATGTTGGAAATGCACACCCCTATGTCTGGGCACTGCTGGGAGTCCTGTGGACCCACCCCCTATACTGTTGGGCACTGCTGGGAGTCCCATGCACCCACCCCCAATACTGTTAGGCACTGCTGGGCACTGCTGGGAGTCCTGTGCCCCCACCCCTCCTATGTCTGGGCACTGCTGGGAGTCCTGTGCACCCACCCCCTATACTGTTGGCCACTGCTGGGCACTGCTGGGAGTCCTGTGCACCCACCCCCAATACTGTTAGGCACTGCTGGGCACTGCTGGGAGTCCTGTGCACCCACCCCTAATACTGTTAGGCACTACTGGGCACTGCTGGGAGTCCTCTGCACCCACCCCCTATACTGTTGGGCACTGCTGGGCACTGTTGGGAGTCCTCTGCACCCACCCCTCCTATTTCTGGGCACTGCTGGGAGTCCTGTGCACCCACCCCCAATACTGTTGGGCACTGCTGGGCACTGCTGGGAGTCCTGTGCACCCACCCCCTATACTGTTGGGCACTACTGGGCACTGCTGGGAGTCCTCAGCACCCACCCCTAATACTGTTAGGCACTGCTGGGAGTCTTTTCCACCCACCACTCAGATGTGACGCATCGTACACATACATTACAGACGTGTGTGCGGCACGTATCACTAATGTAATGGTGATATGCGATAGCGTGTGGCGCACAGTACCCAGACACTGTTCATCATTTCTGCAGTATGCAGTCAAGCAGAGACATGGCTGTTAATTTTCATTGATGTTGTTCTTGCTCTCTGTAAAAATCTTTCCAGTTTGGTCATAATAATGTAACATTTCCAAGGACCTTCCTTTAGCTCAATGGACCCTATTCATTCATAATAGTTTGGTGTTGTTAATGTAACTAAGTTGCCCTGCTATCTCTGGATACCATTTGCATAGTTCAAGCAGAATCAATATTCATATAGTGGGATGGTGCTTAGGAGATAAGTCATTAGGACATTTAATAAAACTGAGCTCTTACTTGCTGAGAACCCCTTAAGTTTTAATAAATTTGTGTGTGGAAATTGTGTATATAACCTCTTAATTTTTGGGGTGAGCCAGATTCTTTTCCAATACTAATAAGGATTCTGTTGGTTTCTCTATCAATTTGCTGCTCAATTTAGACTTAATATTTTTCTTTGATATGTGCATTATTTTCTAATTTCCTTTCCTAGAACCTTCATGGAATTAACTTTTAGTTTTGTCTTCATGATCTCTTTACTGTACCTTTTCAATTTTAGCATTTCATTTCTGATCTAGAACTCAAATATTGCTTGGGCCCTTCCCTAGTTGACTGTATTTGATATTGTTGTGAGACGCCTCATCTTGTGGACACATTGCCTCATGAAATTGAGGTTTAACACTCAATTTATCAACCCGTGGGCGAGTATTTGAGGTAATATTTTTGTGGTGCACAATTTAGAGGTTCACCGCATGAGGACACACTCACGTGAGGGTAAGTCAATTACTATCCCCAAAATAATTCCTGTTGAGCCCCATCAGTGACAAAAAGGCTTCAAGGTAATCCAGCTCAGAATTGGTGTACATCAAGCACCATATGTAGCAATCTATTGATACTACAACACAGGGCCTGATTCACGAAGGCAAACTTATACTTCTGTGCATATTTACTATTTTTTTGGGCATACGCAAATTATGAGTTTAATTTTACTAATAGTAATTCAATGACTGCAGAGACACCACACTCGTGGCAGAGACTTCTTACATAAAAAGACAAGACTGTTCTATCTTTTTATGTGTCGCAATCTCCGCCCTGATTGCAGAGTCTCCACAGTCGCATGCGTGCGCACACGTTGCGCGCACGTAAAGTCATGTGACATGAAAACAACACTTTTGATTGGTTTATAGTACTTTCTTTTCCAGAATCTTGAAAAACCCCACCCACTTCCCTCACTATCTCTTTTGGTTTCCTGAGAGAAGGATCTCTGCTTTGTTCCAGCTTTTTTCATGTCAAAATGGCAGAACAGCAGCCACAGGATTCTTCTGGGTTTGTGTGTGAGTAACTCTATAGATGAGTGTCCGTGTGTCATAAGATGTATAGGTGTATGAGTACATATGATGAGTGAGTATATGTATGAGTGCCCATATAGAACTGTTAGTGAATGTCTGGATGTGTATGTAGAATTTGGAATTACTGAATAGGTTGTTCTAACTGGAATTGGTATCTCCATTTTTTTTAAATTTTAGTTTCTATTTTTGAATGTATGTATCAAGGGTTATATTACGCTGAGAGGAGATCTGCCACTCTTTCACAAGGATGATGTCATCAGTGATGTCATCAGTGATGTCATTTGAGATGTCATCAGTGATGTCACTGATCATGTCATGAATGATGTAATATGTGACATCATCAGCAGTGGATTGCGGGCGCGCGAGTTATAGTGAGTACAACTAACTATAACGGGGGAATTTCAAAGGTTTTTTAAATGGTAATTCCTAACTATAACGTGGCTGAAACCTATGGTTTTTTCAGTGAATTTCAATGGTTTTGTAAATGATAATCTTTAAATGTATGAACTGTTATATTTTTTATACTGATTTACTACATTATTTTAAATTATTTATTTTTAGATATTTTATATTTTAAATTACATTACATATTTTTAATATAAATTGAAAAAAAATCTTTTTACACCTCTCTGCAACGTAGCCCCGGGGCGCGTTTGCAGAGGGGGAACTAATTCCCCTTGCATACTAGGGGTCCCTGGGGGCCAACTAGCCCACCTGGAACCTCCAGTATGCGCCAGGGGGCTGCATTGCAGAGAGGTGTAATGAGGCCACACCCTTTTTTACACCTCTCTGCAACGCAGTCCCCGGGCGCGTTTGCAGAGGGGGAACTAATTCCCCTTGCATACTGGGGGTCCCTGGGGGCCAACTAGCCCACCTGGAACCTCCAGTATGCGCCAAGGGGCTGCATTGCAGAGAGGTATAATGAGGCTATGCCCCTTTTTACACCTCTCTGCAACGCAGCCCCCTGGTGCGTTTGCAGAGGGAGAACTAATTCCCCTTGCATACTGGGGGTCCCTGGGGGCCAACTAGCCCACCAGGAGCCTCCAGTATGCCCCAGTTGGCTGCGTTGCTTTGCCCTGGGGAATGGCGGTCCCCGGGGCAGTGTGGGGGGTATTGGGGCCCCCCCACACTTCTTTGTCACTATGCCCCCGCGATTTGGACCCCCCCAGGGGGTAATTTGAAAAAAAACAGACCGGGTTTTTAAAAAACATTTTCTGGGCCTTGGGGGTCCTTGTGGGACCACCTGGGCAGGCCTAGGGGGTCAGGGTGTTTCTACCCTGCCCCCTTTTTGTGTTCTACACAATTGTTTTTCTGATTTCTTGTGCCTCGGTCTACCGAGCACAAGATGTCTCTTCTTCCAAAATTGAAAAGCCCAACGCGTTTCAAACAACCAGTGTTCTTGTTCACGGGCTGTGCACAAAGGAAGTAGCGGACAGTCTTTAAGAAACACCTGATGATTTCAAGACCCGCCCCAGTGGGCGTGTGCAGCTAGGCACTCTGGTACTTGCGGTTTCTTGACGTCTTCCACAGTGGGTGCCGCTACGTCCCTGATATTGATGCCAAGTATTACCCCAGTGGGTGAGTCAGTAGTTGCCAGCATGTCGGGCTGTATTAGTAAATTGTCTCTCAACGTGGCTCCCCGCTCCAATGCAGGTGGTACTACCACACGCTGGATCTGCATGCTATGCAGCGGGCGTCTTCGCGGCTGAGCAAGCCGCCAAATATATCCACACACAAGGTTGCCCCCAAATGAAGACGCCGCCACGGGGAGTTGAAAACACCTTTTAATTTGAGGACCTTACAGCGCAATCAAGTGGCAGTCTCTTCTTCCAAAATTGAAAAGCCCAACGCGTTTCAAACAACCAGTGTTCTTGTTCACGGGCTGTGCACAAAGGAAGTAGCGGACAGTCTTTAAGAAACACCTGATGATTTCAAGACCCGCCCCAGTGGGCGTGTGCAGCTAGGCACTCTGGCACTTGCGGTTTCTTGACGTCTTCCACAGTGGGTGCCGCTACGTCCCTGATATTGATGCCAAGTATTACCCCAGTGGGTGAGTCAGTAGTTGCCAGCATGTCGGGCTGTATTAGTAAATTGTCTCTCAACGTGGCTCCCCGCTCCAATGCAGGTGGTACTACCACACGCTGGATCTGCATGCTATGCAGCGGGCGTCTTCGCGGCTGAGCAAGCCGCCAAATATATCCACACACAAGGTTGCCCCCAAATGAAGACGCCGCCACGGGGAGTTGAAAACACCTTTTAATTTGAGGACCTTACAGCGCAATCAAGTGGCAGTCTCTTCTTCCAAAATTGAAAAGCCCAATGCGTTTCAAACAACCAGTGTTCTTGTTCACGGGCTGTGCACAAAGGAAGTAGCGGACAGTCTTTAAGAAACACCTGATGATTTCAAGACCCGCCCCAGTGGGCGTGTGCAGCTAGGCACTCTGGTACTTGCGGTTTCTTGACGTCTTCCACAGTGGGTGCCGCTACGTCCCTGATATTGATGCCAAGTATTACCCCAGTGGGTGAGTCAGTAGTTGCCAGCATGTCGGGCTGTATTAGTAAATTGTCTCTCAACGTGGCTCCCCGCTCCAATGCAGGTGGTACTACCACACGCTAGATCTGCATGCTATGCAGCGGGCGTCTTCGCGGCTGAGCAAGCCGCCAAATATATCCACACACAAGGTTGCCCCCAAATGAAGATGCCGCCACGGGGAATTGAAAACACCTTTGAATTTGAGGACCTTACAGCGCAATCAAGTGGCAGTCTCTTCTTCCAAAATTGAAAAGCCCAACGCGTTTCAAACAACCAGTGTTCTTGTTCACGGGCTGTGCACAAAGGAAGTAGCGGACAGTCTTTAAGAAACACCTGATGATTTCAAGACCCGCCCCAGTGGGCGTGTGCAGCTAGGCACTCTGGTACTTGCGGTTTCTTGACGTCTTCCACAGTGGGTGCCGCTACGTCCCTGATATTGATGCCAAGTATTACCCCAGTGGGTGAGTCAGTAGTTGCCAGCATGTCGGGCTGTATTAGTAAATTGTCTCTCAACGTGGCTCCCCGCTCCAATGCAGGTGGTACTACCACACGCTGGATCTGCATGCTATGCAGCGGGCGTCTTCGCGGCTGAGCAAGCCGCCAAATATATCCACACACAAGGTTGCCCCCAAATGAAGACGCCGCCACGGGGAGTAATACTTGGCATCAATATCAGGGACGTAGCGGCACCCACTGTGGAAGACGTCAAGAAACCGCAAGTACCAGAGTGCCTAGCTGCACACGCCCACTGGGGCGGGTCTTGAAATCATCAGGTGTTTCTTAAAGACTGTCCGCTACTTCCTTTGTGCACAGCCCGTGAACAAGAACACTGGTTGTTTGAAACGCGTTGGGCTTTTCAATTTTGGAAGAAGACACTGCCACTTGATTGCGCTGTAAGGTCCTCAAATTAAAAGGTGTTTTCAACTCCCCGTGGCGGCGTCTTCATTTGGGGGCAACCTGGTGTGTGGATATATATATATATATATATATTCAAAGGATAATCCGGCAACACAGCAGACTTCACTTGTCTTGAATACACGGACACGGACCAAAATTCAGTGCAAGGTGATTTATTCGAAGTTGGTGCTCCCAGCCATCATGACGCGTTTCGCGCTACACAGAGCGCTTGATCACATGACACAGATAAGATTATGGCATTGGTTTATATATCCTGATGACATTACGAAACTTGGCCTACAAAGTGCATAGACATACAATAAATCTTCATGTGCAAACTACAATACGGTATTTTTTTCTCTTTCAATTCATTGTGCTTTTGGCATGATTTATACAATGAGTAAAATTTCGGCCAATAAATAAATAAATTCCTGTACATCAGTGAAAAAATATATACATTGCCTAAATCTTGTGAAGGTGAGGAATAACATTAAACGTGAAATTAAAATTCATGAAGTCATTATTATCAACATAGATCCTGATGTTTGTATTGGGTAATTTATAACCAATAATAATTATAGCAGCATCGTATTTACATCCCTGGGTGTGTTTCTAGGTGGAACGGTATGGAGCCCAGTACATTTGTAATGTCCCCTGAATGTTAGAGTCCCCAAGGGGCGGAGATACAGTGCAAAGAAGGCAAGAACAACAGTCTCAGTTAGAGGCCACTAGGATGGGGGGTCAGGGTGATACCAGTAAGATACCTCAATCAAGTAATCAGGCCACTGTTCAATGTGCAAAACAACGCATGTCACTAAAATAGATTTCAGAGATTCATAAGTAGAGTTAAATCTCTATCTTATGGAGAAAATTAGTCTTATAAATCAGTGATGTTAACAAATGAAACCTTTATGCAAAATATTAACCAGGATATAAAATGCATAAGTGACCTTGATGATGGAAATACTCTAGAGCACCAAAAAACATCTTTCTTACATGAAAAATCGACCACGGAATTTGGAACAATAACTAAGCCATTAAGTCTGCCAATAGAGGTAAACGTGGAAATAAGGAAAAAGATCGCTCAAAATTTAGTATTGACAATAGACAACCAGAATGTATCGGATGACTCCGTCCTGGAAGTCCAATTAATAAAAAAAGAATCTGCTTTTTCCTTGTCGGAGATAGCCATACCTTTAGCAGATTTCGAAGCTACAAATTTTCAACCTATCGCCAACGATCAGAGCACCCAGGAGAAAGAAGCGTTGAAATTATTGCCTACTAACCCGGATACTAACCAGGTTATACAATCTGATAAAGCAAGTCTGGGCACAGAAATAATACAACCCACAGAAATCCAACTAAGACGGGACTCTGAAGCAGAACACTTAGTACAATCTGATGGCTATAACAAATCCAACCGAAAAAATTCCCCTTGTTCAAAACAAGAATCACGGGTGAATAAAAACACTAAAACCATAGAAAATCAGGATTTGGGCTCTATCTGGGATATCTTTTATCAAACATCATCACTTACCCTAGAAGCATTGGCACTTCAGTCAAATAAAATGGACATACAAATTGAAATCTTAGGAACAATGGCAAAAGCAGTCGCTGGTATAAATCTTAAACTAGCTGACCTTAATTGCCTGATAACTAGAGTTCAAGCAGATCCATCAACCTCTTACATAGAATGTGCTTGTGTTCCGATAATTAATAAACTAACATCAATACCGGAAATTATTAGTACCATACTGGAGGATGTTAAGTTAAGTCTCCATAGGGAGGAGAGTAGAAAATCAGCTGACAAAGAAGGTACTTGTCCCACAACGGAAAAGAAGCATACAAAATCGGATTCCCCTCCAGACTAACGTGACTCAGATATTAAAAACCGATCATCCGCTCCAACGTTACAAAATATTGGACAGGACGTCATTCCTGCCATAAAGGAGAAACCAATCAATCAAGTAGTGGAAAAGAAAAATGCGGAAAAGGATGAAATGGATGTAAAGGAAGAGGAGGACAAATCTGATCTTGTACCTATACCATTTACAATGACAAAAAGGCATAAGAAAAAACTACGCAAAGCACGTAATAAAGCAAGGGTGCAGGATCAAAAAAATCCAGAATTGTATGAGGAAATAAGTTACAATAGGATCAATAAGGGGAAGTTACCCTAAAAGAAGTAACTGGAGAGAAAATGGATAGAGGTAACAACACATCAATAAAACCCATTGAAACTCAAACTAAGGGGCCGATTAGGATGGCGGACGGACTTGCGTCCGTCCGCCACCCTTGAGGAGGAGGGAACGTCCGCAGGGGCTGCGGCGTTCCCTCCGTGCTGATTAGGATGTGACCACCAGGGTGGCGGTCACATCCTCTATATTTAACATTGCGGCGGGTGCAGCTTCAAGCTGCACCCGCCGCAATGTTAAAAAAGCATGTGTTACATTTACATGCACAAAGCGGCAGGCACCGCACGGTGCCTGCTGCTTTGTGCACGCAAATGCAGGGGGGTACCATAGGTACCCCCCATGTGCACCCCCCACCCCCCATTCACCCAGGGGGCCCGCAACGGGCCCCCAAAGTGAATGTCCGTATGCTTTTCCATGGCGGAAAAGCCGCCGTGGAAAAGCAGTTTTACACAACCATCATAATATGGCGGACGGTGTCTCATAGACACCGCCTGCCATGTTATAGCTTTTCCGCCGCGGTCGGAAGCCGACCGCAGCGGAAAAGCGGCGGACGGAATTCCAGACCCACCAGCCATCCTAATTTGGCGGTGGGTCTTTGGAGTCTCCGCCGCGGTTTTTCCGCATCCTCCGGGCCGGCGGACACTTCCGCCGGCCCGGAGGATGCGGAAAAACCGCCATCCTAATCGGCCCCTAAGTATTTTGATATCTTTGTACAACACAGGAATCCTACGAATGCAAAAAATAGCCAGAAAAAGAAGACTGCAAAAGATAAAGTAAAGGAAAGTGATATAGATAATAAAACACTTGATAAAGCGTCCGATGTCGGGAAAATTTTCCTATTAAGGGAGCCCATTGGTCACAAGTCTAGAACTGGCAGCATTGAAGACATCCCCAAGAAGGATAGCCTTAATGGAATACATTCAAAAAGAGACTATATAATTAGTTCTACAAAATCGGAAATAAATAAAGCTGAAGTAGAAAAAAGAATCCAGGCATACTGTATGCTGACAATGGGGAACAACAAATAACAAAACTAAATTGTAATGAGGAAATACACGTAAACCATCCACCATCCTGTGAACTAGGAAAATTAGCAGATGCAAAAGATGAAGAAGAGTGTTTAACTCAAACAAAAAACTGGAACAGATAGTAATAGTTAGAAGTGGCAACAATAAACGAATGATAAACATAGTTAATCAACTTCAAACTAATAGCAGCGAAATGGTCCAGGTAAATCAACGGACGGAACAACTAATCTTTAAACCTGTATATGAGTCTAGAGGACGTCAAGATATACTAAACAGAGGCAATCTTTTGTGCCTATTTAAATCGGTCCCATCTCTAGCAAATCTGACAACTAGTGCAATTGAATGTGTGGGCTTTTTACAAAACCCAGAAGGTTTACTGCCATTAACATTAATGGCAGTAACACCTCCTTCTGTAGCTGACCAAATCATGAAGGAAGAACATACTTTTCGTAGTTGGGGTATAGTGGTCAGTAAAGTTGCCCCTAAGGAATACCCTACACCATTTATTAAAGCAAAAAATAAGCCAATTTTTGAGGAAGAAAAAAAAGGGCTACAACCCTTTTCTGTACTAAAAAATCCAATACAAAAAATAGATCAAAGCCTTGCAAGTCCATTGGGCAACAAAAAGGGGGAGAAGGAAAACGGAATAAATGAGACATGGATTACGATGGCCTTACATGGAAATGACAATCAATGACAAGCAAATCAAAAAATAACAGTGAAAAACGTAAATGACGGTAGAGATACTGTAACAATTTGCTCTTGGAATATAAACGGGATAGGCAAAAAGCTGGAGCGTATATCCAAGGTACTAAAAAGTTATCAAATAATCCTATTACAAGAGACCTGGGCAATATCTCCGTTTGTTATTCATGGATATAAAGGATACTTTGAACCTGCAATTAAGCAAAGCAATTATGGTCGCCCATGCGGCGGCCTGGCACTATTCATTTCAATTGACTTAAATGCAGAACATATCCAATTGGTTACAAACAACTGCAATATCCAGACTGTACTGTTAAAATCCAAGATATATAACCAAGTCAAAATGTTAAAATTGGTCAATATATACATTCCGCCAACATATAACTCTAGGAAGACAATGTGTGATACTCTCTACAGTTACGTAGTAGAGCAAAGGATAGAGGACCCATTTATGGATTTTATTATTACAGGAGATTTCAATTTAAACTTGTTAATATCGTTCACAAGAGATGATGTGACACAGTCCCAAGATCACCAATGGCTAATTCCACCTCAAGTAACAGAGACCAAACCCAAACCGAGACAAAATTGATTAGGTTTAAATTTAGTGAAGGATATGGAAGCTTTCCGGACTACGGATACTCAATGGTAGATTTCCAATTGATTCTCTTCCAGCATGGTCTTGCTATACCCAAAATGTGAAATCTCGAATTGATTATACCTTGGCATCGTTGAATATCTTTAACAACTGTACTACATATTGTTTAAAGAGGGTCCCAGAGAGTGACCACAGTCAGAAAATAATAACCACATCATTTAAGAATATAAAACATCAATCCTATTTAACAACCCAAGGTCAAATTGATACCACCAACTTCCGGAAATTAAATTGGAAATCAAAGAATAAACGACTGACCAATGTCTCTGCACTAAAACTGGCTAGTGAATGTCTCCAAGAAATATCCGCTACATCAATAATTGACCAATGGGTTAGCTTTATATCCAACCTACCTAACCAGAATGCGATCCATAATAACCCTGGTAATCGATATGTAACACGGATACAAAAAAAGGAAACCCACATTAACCTTCCGTATGCAGTACAAAAAATGAAACGGACACGAAACAAACTGAGGAAAGACCTGACAAAACTCCCGAATAAAGAAGATACAAAAGCTGAACTAAAGGACTTGAACCAAAAATTAAGGAAATTAATCTGGAACGAAAAAACCGCAGCTAACAACGAGCGCTGGACCAGAATTTTTTATGCCAGTAATCAAGGAAACTCAAGGGAGTTTTGGAAGATGATAAATAACTTAACAAGACCTGACAAACCTATAGTTTCATCAGTACTGACTGAGACGGAATGGGTGAAATTTCTGGGGCACCACCTAAATTCGGAACCTACGGAAATTGGAACCGAAGACGATTATATATGGAAAGGTACTTTAAATCCTAAGCAAGATAATTATCTTGATATTACTAAAGAACAAGTTGCTAAGCAAATAAAAAAACAGAAAGATGGAGCACCGGGCCCAAATGGTATTCCCTTTGCCCCGTATAAGGAGGACCCAGACACATGGGCATAATATCTTTTTAGGGTTTTTAAAGAAGTAGTCCGGAAAGGAAGGATACCTGAAACCTGGAGATGGTCCCTAATATCCCCGATCTATAAAAAGGGAGATTGGGCATTGCCTGGAAACTACCGATTAATAACCCTACAGGATACCGATGCAAAACTTTTTGCAGGGATCTTGCTAACAAATCTATCAGACTGGGCAAAGGACAACTGCATTCTTCCACCTAATCAAACTGGCTTTATAAAAGGTCTAGGAACAGCTACTAACATCTTAGCTCTATCAGTCCTAATCGACAAGGCAATTACAAAAAGGCAACCTCTGTACCTATACTTTATCGATTTTAAATCAGCGTTTGATTGTGTGGACAGAGAAAGTTTGTGGCAAAAACTATGCCTACAAGGGATTCCTCCTTTTATACTTCACCTGATCTGTCTGCTACATACACATACTTGGGCTAGAGTACGTATCGGTAATGGTCAGTCACTAACTAGGGAAATACCTACGTTAGGAGGCCTGAAGCAAGGGTGCGTATTGGCTCCTCTATTATTTAACCTGTTTTTAGCCGATCTGACTGAGGCCTTGAATGACACAAATGCTCACTCGCCCAAGCTTGCCGATAAAACCATATCAAACCTACTTTATGCAGATGATGTCATTCTCTAAGTTACACAAAGGTGGGATTACAACGCTTAATAACTCGTACAATGGAATATGCCACAGAAAACAATATGGTAATAAATGAAACCAAATCTAAAGTTATGGTTATTACAAAAAACTCAAGACGGAAATATAAATCAAAATGGTTTCTGGGGAAGGAGAACTTGGAACAAGTTGAAACCTATAGATATTTGGGAGTCATATTTAACGACAACGGCAACTTTACCCACCAAAAACTTGATATCACTAGGAAAGCAAATGCCTTAATAGCTGCATTTGGGATCATCAAAAAAGTAAACGAGTAGCCTAACCTATCAACCTCTCCTTAAGGTGATATCGGCTAAATTATTACCATCTCTAACTTATGGCAGCGAGGCCCTAAATGGGAAAGATGCAATGATCATTAATAACGCTATTTCAAAAACATTTAAATCCCTTTTCCGTCTTCCAAAAAATGCTTCACAAGCCCAGATCAGGCTGGAATTCGGTCTGAATAACCAGCTGATCGCACGAAAGGGTAATGCTATTAAAGTATGGAATAGAGTAAAAAATGATAAGGAGAACTTAATTTCGCAGCTTTTATGGAAAGAAATTGAAGGTAACAATAAATCACCTGCCTGGAAATACTTGGACATGGCTCTGGAGGAATTTGAGGTTAGAGTAATTTGGACCTCTCCTATAACACAGGAATCGTTCAAAAAAGCTGTGAATAAAACAACTGATTACCTATCAATGATAAGTGACAAAGCAACCTTTGTCAAAAGGAAACATGCGTGGTCCATAATAAATGGCTATACGAAAAAGAGGCCACAACAATATTTGGACACGGCATGGTCATTGAAAAGCAAGCAGCTTTTCGTCAAAGCACGATTTGGAGTATGGCCGGATGAAGCCCACGCACCACCATGGAAAAAACTCGATATTAACAAACTGTGCAGGTTGTGTAAATCTGGTGGGGAAAATATAATACATTTCTTATGTCTCTGTCCAGAACTGAGAAATGAAAGACTATCAATACTAAAAAGGTTATTTAACGAGAGAGGGATAAGGACATGTAGACAAGCTTTTGATTCGATGCCTTTGCTCAGACGATCTATCCATTAACTCTGCCCTGACAAAATTTTTAACAATAGTATGGAAAAAATTGGAATAATATGCTATTTTGAAATTACAATGATTATTTATTTTCCCTAGTTCTGAACATATGAATTTGCTTTTTAAGTAGTTTTTAAAGAATGTCCACAATTTTAAGATTTACTGTTATTCAAAAATGTAATTTTAATGATTTACTATTATTTTAATGGAGCAATTGTCTTTTGTAAAGATTTTAATTAATCAATCAATAAACTTTACTTACTTTAAGTAATCAGGCCACTGTTCAATGTGCAAAACAACGCATGTCACTAAAATAGATTTCAGAGATTCATAAGTAGAGTTAAATCTCTATCTGTAACTTGCCAACCATCATCACCAGTAAATAGGTAAATAAATATACAAACATTCATTTAACAAATCAATTAATCATTACGCCAATAATTAAAACCTTAAAATGGTATATAAAGGCTAAAATTGATTTATGAGTTTAGTATATCAAAAAGCCATTACAATAAATATTGCTAAAAGATGGCAAGACGAGACAGAATAAGAAAACCAATGTGGAAAATGTAAGTCTAAAATCCATAAAACATGCTAATTCATATTGCACATAAAATAGATTATGTGTTAAAATGTCAGTGTATACCTCAAGTGGACGCATTACAAGCATGTATAGAGATCTTCTGTGATGTTGAGACCTGACTGGTACTTAGTGTTCAGCGCAATTATGTAGTGAGTTTCAAGGCGGCGTAGTTTGTCCTCTCTATTGCCGCCTCGTCTGCTCGCTGGTACGCAGTCTATTACATAGTACCTGAGTTTACTGCTCTTGGAGTCGTGCTTTGCTTTAAAATGTCTCGCGACAGGGTAGGTATTGTCCTGATTGCCGATAGCTCTTAAATGCTGGAGAATTCTCTTATGTACGGGATGTTTGGTACTCCCGACATAGAGCAGATCACATGGGCAAATCAGGACATATACGGCAAATTCCGTTTTGCATGATAACACCTTATCTATTTTGTGTTCCCTACTGTTGAATGGAGAGCGGTAGCATACCTTGCAATTAAAAAAGCCTGTGTGTGTTTGATACCAGGCCGTCGACTCCAATACCTCAGGGCTGGTTTCCACCAGCTCGTCCCTCATGGACTGCCCTCTGCTGTATGTGAAAGAAGGTCTTTTGGGAAGATCATTCCCTATCACTGGGTCACTGAGTACTAATGGCCAATTCTTACTGATGATGGATTGTATTTGCTTGTATTGTGCGCTGTACTGCACAATTATTCTGAATTCAGGTGGCCTAGTGACTACATCCTCCCCATCGAATTGCAACTTGGAGTCCCTTGACAGTAGTTCGGATCTGTCTTTTTGTTCAGTTTTTTGGATGGCTGCATCTATGATTTTGCTAGAATAGCCCCTTTGTAGGAATCTATTCTTGCTCTCCCTTTGGGCGTCTCTCAGGTCACTCTCCCTGCTGTGAATCCTTTTGAGCCTTAACATCTCCCCATATGGGATGCTATTCACTAGATGTTTAATATGTGAACTCAGACATGAGTCCCTTGCTCATTGCACCATCAGGATTCAAGCAAGCCGGGCCGAAGACGGCTGTAATGCCAGAAACCGGTCCCCGGAAGCTTGTTTCCTTCCCAGTGTAAGAATTGGCTTTTGTAGTTTGGTTTGCCCTGTTCCCATCATGCACTGGGACAGGAACAGACTAATTTGCATACAGCCAGGTTCTGAAACTGGGATGGTGCAGTGAGCTAAAAAACGGTGTTGGATCTAGCCCTGATCTCTTGACAGGGTGAGAGTATTCTGCTTAATTCAGAGACTCTGTCCCTCACCACCCCTTGTTGTAAATATTTTTGTCCACCCTAAGCGTGGAAGGGTATACTCAGACATGAGTCCCTTGCTCATTGCACCATCAGGATTCAAGCAAGCCGGGCCGAAGACGGCTGTAATGCCAGAAACCGGTCCCCGGAAGCTTGTTTCCTTCCCAGTGTAAGAATTGGCTTTTGTAGTTTGGTTTGCCCTGTTCCCATCATGCACTGGGACAGGAACAGACTAATTTGCATACAGCCAGGTTCTGAAACTGGGATGGTGCAGTGAGCTAAAAAACAGTGTTGGATCTAGCCCTGATCTCTTGACAGGGTGAGAGTATTCTGCTTAATTCAGAGACTCTGTCCCTCACCACCCCTTGTTGTAAATATTTTTGTCCACCCTAAGCGTGGAAGGGTATACTCAGACATGAGTCCCTTGCTCATTGCACCATCAGGATTCAAGCAAGCCGGGCCGAAGACGGCTGTAATGCCAGAAACCGGTCCCCGGAAGCTTGTTTCATTCCCAGTGTAAGAATTGGCTTTTGTAGTTTGGTTTGCCCTGTTCCCATCATGCACTGGGACAGGAACAGACTAATTTGCATACAGCCAGGTTCTGAAACTGGGATGGTGCAGTGAGCTAAAAAACGGTGTTGGATCTAGCCCTGATCTCTTGACAGGGTGAGAGTATTCTGCTTAATTCAGAGACTCTGTCCCTCACCACCCCTTGTTGTAAATATTTTTGTCCACCCTAAGCGTGGAAGGGTATACTCAGACATGAGTCCCTTGCTCATTGCACCATCAGGATTCAAGCAAGCCGGGCCGAAGACGGCTGTAATGCCAGAAACCGGTTCCCGGAAGCTTGTTTCCTTCCCAGTGTAAGAATTGGCTTTTGTAGTTTGGTTTGCCCTGTTCCCATCATGCACTGGGACAGGAACAGACTTATTTGCATACAGCCAGGTTCTGAAACTGGGATGGTGCAGTGAGGTAAAAAACGGTGTTGGATCTAGCCCTGATCTCTTGACAGGGTGAGAGTATTCTGCTTAATTCAGAGACTCTGTCCCTCACCACCCCTTCTTGTAAATAATATGTGAACTGGACAGGTAAC
The DNA here is from genome assembly GCF_964261635.1 of Lissotriton helveticus. Lineage (NCBI taxonomy): Eukaryota > Metazoa > Chordata > Amphibia > Caudata > Salamandridae > Lissotriton > Lissotriton helveticus. Next base: position 1,272,025,078 of record NC_136059.1, on the reverse strand, counting down.
CTCGCATTACATTCTGCTAACGCTGCTGTGCTTGCGTGTCTGTTTTTAAAACGTCCCGTTTTGTATTTGATTTATCATTTTATTTTATTCTCCCTGTTTTTAAGGTGTGTTTTCTCATGCCCACTCACCTGCACAGTAATTGGTGATTTCACCGCTGTTCGAGCGGGTCCGGTCCCGGGCGTCTGATTTCACGCTCGCCATATTGGGAGCGAAGGGGACATTGCTGGGCACCATTTCTGAGCGTTCTAGCGCTCCTGCAACCTGAGAGCCGCCTACTTAAGGCGTCGGTATTCGGGTGGTCAGCCTGGACAGGTAACCTCGCATTACATCCTGCTAGCGCTGCTGTGCTTGCGTGTCTGTTTTTAAAACGTCCCGTTTTGTATTTGATTCATCATTTTATTTTATTTTCCCTGTTTTTAAGGTGTGTTTTCTCATGCCCACTCACCTGCACAGTAATTGGTGATTTCTCCGCTGCTCGAGCGGGTCCGGTCCCGGGAGTCTGATTTCACGCTCGCCATATTGGGAGCGAAAGGGACATTGTTGGGCGCCATTTCTGAGCGTTCTAGCGCTCCTGCAACCTGAGATCTGCCTACTTAAGGCGTCGGTATTCGGGGGGTCAGCCTGGACAGGTAACCTCGCATTACATTCTGCTAGCGCTGCTGTGCTAGCGTGTCTGTTTTTAAAACGTCCCGTTTTGTATTTGATTTATCATTTTATTTTATTTTCCCTGTTTTTAAGGTGTGTTTTCTCATGCCCACTCACCTGCACAGTAATTGGTGATTTCACCGCTGCTCGAGCGGGTCCAGTCCCGGAGGTCTGATTTCACACTCTACATATTGGGAGCGAAGGGGACATTGCTGGGGGCCATTTCTGAGCGTTCTAGCGCTCCTGCAACCTGAGATCCGCCTACTTAAGGCGCACTACTCAGCGCGCAGCGGTGACGCGCAGCGGGTGCGCCTTCCCTGCGCCTGAGTCGTGCCAGAATCCTGCCCGTCTGCGCCCGTCCGAGCTAAGGCGGCGTTAGGCGTGGCGTTACTCTGTCTGTCCCTCCTGATAATGCTGCCGAGGTTTATTTACTCTTGGGCTGACTTGCTCGGCATTAGCTATCTTATCCCTCGCTGCCACCATGAGGCGGTTAGTCCCCTTTGTGGCCCGTATACCTGTGCCTGCTCGACACTGTCCCTAACTGCCCCTACCCCTATTCGTGCTCTTAGCGAGCTCCTTCCGGCCAAATGCCTCCATAGCAGACCTTTGGTCCCTCAAGGTATTACTGTTTGGAATCTGAATATTAGATCCCAACTGAAGCATCACGCAGAACTTCATGACCTTATTAGTGAGGAACTACCAGATGTATTTTTTATGACGGAAACATGGCTCCAAGAAGCTGATGCGGCTGCCATTAATCTTGCACTCCCCTCCGATTATTCCATCTTTACACATAATCGGTTATCTAGGGGTGGCGGCATTGCCGTAGTAGTAAATTCCTGCTATCCATGTGAATGGAGGGTAGTAGACCTAGCGGGGTGTGAAAGTGCTTTCTTTAAAATCTCTATTAGCCATCAGTTCACCCTGTCCGGTATCCTAATCTATCGACCTCCTGGCTGTGGCACTGCCTTTCGAAAGGCTCTCCCAGAATGTGTCAGCTCCCTGGCACTGGGCTGCGCTAACTTTTGCGTCCTTGGAGATCTTAATCTTCATTTTGATTGCGCCCATATGCCTAATATCAGCAGTACTCTGGCTGATTTGGAGGCCCTTCAGCTTAATCAACTGGTCACTTTCCCTACTCACCTGGGGGGCCACATTCTTGAACCTTTCTTTACTAATTTACCTGGGGCCAAGGTAACCAGGCCTAGTCCCGTAGCTTGGACTGACCATTCTTTGGTGAAAATTTTTCTTGTGCTTAAAGAGCATCCGTTCAAGCCCCAAGATAGAGTAGTGATGAAACGTCACTGGAAGAAACTCAAACTGGATGACTTTCATCACCTCTTGGAGGTCAAGCCATTAGGCTCTCACCTTAGTGTGGAAGCTGGGTATGACGCTTATTGTGATTGGGGCTCTCATGCTTTAGATGCTCTAATCCCCGCCGCCTGGACTAAATGCCGTTCCAGAGAACCCAGCCCATGGTACGACAGTTCCCTGGCTCTCTTAAAAAAAGCCTGCAAACAGGCAGAAAGGGAATGGCGGAAATCCTATGAGGCTGGGAATAAAACTGCCTATCTCTCAAAAATTAAATCATACCACAGAGCAGTATGTAGAGCTCGTGCGGCGTATAATGCCCAGGAATTCAGAAATAGCCCCAATCCTTCCAAGCTAATTTTCAAAGTCCTTAAGGACTTGATGGTTAAAAGAGTCATTGCAGCAGAAGTTTGTTCTGTGGATCACTGCGAAAATTTGGCTGCTTTTTTTAGGGAAAAGGTTCAAGCTATTTATCGTGCCTTTCCCACCATGAACCAGGGAGATGAGCATTTTAGTCCCACACCTACCATAGGTGAGGTTTTATCGTCTTTACCTAGTCTGTCGATGGAGGCATTTTATAAACTGTTTTCTAAAATTAAATCGGGCTCACCAGAGGACCCACTGAAGCCTGCCCAGTTTAGAGAATCTGCTGCTGTCTGTCTCCCTCCAATATGCCACCTCATTAATTTTTCTCTTACCGCGGGCATTGTCCCGATAAAGGAGAAACAGGCCGTTGTGACACCCATACTCAAAAAGGCCACCCTGGACCCCCTTAAACTAGAGAGCTATCGCCCTATCTCTCTCCTTCCTTGGGCCGCAAAAATTGCGGAAGCCCATGTGAATGACAAACATCTTGCGAGGGAATGTATTCTGGATCCTTCCCAGAATGGGTACCGTGTGGGCCACAGCACGGAAACTGCCCTGCTCTCTATGACGGAACATCTTCGTTCTGTGCTCGATTCCGGTCAGACTGCGGCACTGATATTTCTCGATCTAAGTGCCGCGTTTGGCACGGTTTCGCACAAAATTCTACTTCAACGTCTACGAGAGGCAGGGGTTGAGGGCACTGCTCTCGATTGGTTCCGCTCCTACCTATCTGATCGGACCTTTAAGGTTGCCACTCCACCGTTTGAGTCCAAATTCTATCCCCTGGATCTGGGTGTGCCCCAGGGTTCATCATTGAGCCCCACATTATTCAATCTTTATGTGAGGCCGCTGGCTGATGTCGTCAAGCATTGGGGCCTGACTATGGCCTCTTACGCTGATGACACGCAGCTGGCGGTCACCTTGAGTGGGGACTCCGACCGTGATGCCCCCAGATTTCGGGAAGGACTCTTGGCAGTTGCCAGCTGGATGAATACCAACTGTCTCCAGCTTAATGCCAAAAAAACAGAGGTCATGATAGTGGGTAGGCAAGCGGATCTTTGGGATGATAAGTGGTGGCCCCCTGAGCTGGGTGCAACTCCTACCCCTGTGACAGAGGTAAAGAACCTGGGGGTTTGGCTTGACCCTGCCCTCACCTTCTGTGGCCACACGAAAAAAGTAGCGGCCACCTGTTTCGGCATATTAGGAGGGCTGAGACGTATCCTTAGGTTCTTTGATGCCCCAACAAGGCAGCTGGTTATTCAAGCATCTATACTATCACGGCTTGATTATGCCAGCTCACTATTGCTGGGTGTCAACCAGGCCGAAATTGCGCGGATGCAACGTATCCAGAACGCTGCAGCCAGAGCCTTGGTGGGGCTACCAAGATTCTGCTCTGCTGAGAGTACCATTCGCTCTCTGCATTGGCTGCCGGTGGCACAAAGGATTCACTTTAAGACACTGTGCTTGTCGTTTAAGATCCTCAGGATGTCCTCCCCTCCGATTCTTGACAGCCTTTTGAAACCTTATGTTCCTTCGCGCCCTCTGAGATCCATGGGCCAGAATTTGGCTGTGGTTCCGCGATTTAGATTGTGTAGAGCAGGAGGACGTTCCTTCCGAGTCCTGGCTGCAAAGTTGTGGAATTCTTTACCGCCCTACATTCGCGAAATTGAGGAGCTGCTGAACTTCAGGAGAGCCATCAAGACGCATCTGTTCCCCCATTCCTCTTAGGATTCTGTTTTGTTTGCCTCTCCATTTTTCTTGTTGTGTTGTGTCTGGATTCCCTTCCAGAAGCGCCGGGACGCCCCTTTGCTGGGGCATCTGTGCGCTATAGAAGTGTTATTAACATAACATAACATAACATAACTTCTGGCATGCAGGGTAGAGTTTCCAGCATTGGGTTTACGTTGTAGTCTTGTCTCTAGTTTGCCTTGTTCTACAAAGACTTCTGTGTCTAAAAATGTAATAGATGTTTGACTTATGGTGGCAGTAAATTGGAGGTTCAAATTATTTCTATTGATGTCTGTTATAAATAATTCCGCTGATGTCACATCCCCCCTCCAAATAACAAACAGGTCATCAATAAAGCGTAACCAAGTTACCACCCTGTTTTGCATTGTCTCTGAGTGTTCCACCCTGAGGACCAGCTCCCCCCAATAGCCCATGTGCAAGCACGCGTAACTAGGGGAGAAGCTGGCCCCCATGGCAACACCCTGTAACTGCCTGTACATCATATTGTTGAAAACATTGCTGTTTAGACAAAACTTCACCATATCCACCAACATTTTGCTGTGCTCAGTCATGTTAGGTTGTGCTCTCTGCAGGTAGAAGTCCATGGCATTGAGGCCGTCTGAGTGTATAATACTTGTGTATAGTGAACACACGTCCAGTGCAATTAGTAAATAATCCTGCTTCCATGCAATGTTTTTAATTTTATTTAGAAAGTCACTGGTATCACTTATGTAAGACGGCAACCTCTTCACTTCCTCCTGCAGAAAAAAATCCACATATTGTGACATGTGTTCAAAGCAGCTGTTCCTGGCTGAAATGATTGGACGCCCTGGGGGGTTCAAAGGGTCCTTGTGCAGCTTGGGCAAAAAGTACATTGTAGGCACAATTGGATGGTCATTTTTCAGAAACTTGTGTTCAGATTTGGTAACCAGGCCCTTAGTTTTCCATTTGGACAATTTTTTGTAATAGTCCATGTACACTGCCTTTAGTTCTGCTCCTGTAAATCTGGTATAGCAGTTCCTGTCGTTAAGTTGCAAAAAGGCTTCTTTCAAATACATCTCTCTGTGCATCAGCACGATGTTTCCTCCTTTGTCAGAGGCACAAATTATTAAGTTGCGGTCCTTTTGCAGCTTAACCATTAGGGCTCTGTATTCTGCCATCTGTTTATCGTACTTGTGTTTGCCTCTATGAATTTTGATATTGAGATCCTTCAGCTGTTTAGTTGTTTGATCGTGGAAAAGATCTATAGAGTCTTTGAGCATGACTGGGTTGAAAGTTAACTTGGCTTTGAATTTAGTGGGAGGTTTTTTGAGTCCTTCCAGTTGAGCGGTAGGCCCCGAGGTTCCTGCTATGGATTGCGTTAGCACCAGACCACTTTCATTGGGCGATATTGATTGCCACATTTCCTCTAGCTCCTCCATTAGATCGGGAGTTGTTTGGGAACAAGCTGCATCTCCAATAGCAGTGTCGCTTGATGACATTGTTTGTTTGTCCTCATGTTTGTTTAAGACAAAGTATTTTTTCAATTTCAGTTTTCTTGTACTTTTAAAGACATCCAGTCTGGTGTTCACATAGTTAAAATCCCTCTTTGGGCAATACGATAGGCCCAGGCTCAATATTTCTTTCTCCCTTTGACTCAACTCGATATTAGCCAGGTTTACCACAGTCTTGTCTAAGTCAATGGGACTTATTTGTTCTTGCCCCATACTCCCCTCTTTTTGCGAGTTCCTCCTACGTTTGCTGGCCTTCCTCCGCTCTCTTCGCTTTCGGTTCTTTGAGCGGTGTAATTCTGTTGTTTTGTCCGAGGCCGTAGCGTTTGCCTTCTGTCCTCGCAAAAAATCTCAAGCTCTTCATCCAACGTGTTCTTTGGGCCTGCCGCTCTTGCGCACTCTGCCCTTTCTCTGTCACTGTCCGGGTCAGAGCTGTTTTCAGAGTTGGTTGAGACAATTTCCTCATTGGCCGGCCTGACTGTTGTTGGTTTTACTATGGGTTGTTTATTGGCTTGCCTGGATTTCCTTATTGCTTCATACTTTCTCGAGAAGGTAAATATTTGCCCCGTTTCAAAATCGGTTTTGTCACAGAAGAATTTGCATGTTTTTCTCTTTTTAATGACTTCCTCCTCTTTCTTTAACCTCGTGCACATTTCTTTCCTGAGTTTGGTGGCCTCCTCCTCCTCTTTTAATGAATCTATTTCCTCATTAATTCTATTAATTTCTTCCAGGAGTTCAGCTCTATCTGCTTCAGCATGTCTTACCAACATGTGCATAAGTCTTTTAGAAGACTCCAAGTTGCAGTCAGCCCATTCGCACAACAGTGTAGGTTTCGGCTTTTCATAGCTGGGTGCTAGGAGGATACGGAGTCCACGAGGGACCCTGTCCACATCTAGATACATTTTCAGAGGCCTAGCCTCCCACCATTTGCTCTGCTCAGCACGGCTCTTTTTCTCCAATAGTTTAAATTTATCTTTTAATGTGTTGTTTGATTCCATCGTTTTGCCGGTTGCACTAATCTCCTTAGCTGGTGCTGTTTTCTTTTCATCAAACATCAAGAGTGCAGTACTTTCCTGTACTGTGTCCGATTACATTTTTAAGGGAAACACCAACAATTTCTCAATTTCGGTAATTCAGTTAACTTCAGGATTGTGGGCGTAAAAGTTTTTTCCCTTTGCTTTGCTTGTTCCCTCGGTTAAACGCACACCTCTCACCCCTTATGCGACCTTTTGCTTACACACACGTACCTCAGGCAGTCTACAGGACCCGCTGTCTCCTCCGATACAGTCTTACCAGCATTACCAGCCCTCTGCTGGACCCTGCTCACAACAGAGGACACCATCAAAACCATGAAGTGCATCCACTCTGGAGCCTGACAGATCCTTACCCGTAACACATCTTCCATAGAGCTGCCACTTCCATCCCCCCAGCTTCGCCAAACCAGCAAGTGCTCCATCGAAACCAATACCTTCCCTGATAACTGGAAACACGCCAAGATCAACCCCCTGCTGAAGATGCCATCCTCATTCCCGACAGAGCTCAAGAACGTCAGACCAATCTCCATCCTCCCCTTCACATCCAAGGTCATTGAGAACACCATCAATGCCCAACTTTCAGAGTTCATCGAAGTGAACCACGCCCTGGATGCCTCCTAATCCGGATTCTGAAGCAACCACAGCATGGAGACTGCACTCCTCGCTGCTACTGATGACATGTGCTCCCTCCTTGACCGGGGCAAGACTGCAGCCCTAATCCTACTATACCTCTCGGCTGCCTTCGATACAATCTCCCACCCTAATCACAAACTCCACAACACTAGCTTCTGCGACAAGGCTCTGGACTGGATCAACTCCTTCATTACCGGCCGGACCCAGCGAGTCAGATTATCACTGTTCCTCTCAGAATCCATAGAGATCAGCTCTGGTGTGCCCCAGGTTTCTTCCTGGGCCCCAACCTTTTCAACATCTACATGGCCCCCCTTGCAGCCATCGTCACATGCCACAGACTCAACATTGTCTCCTACACCAATGACACTGAACCCAAAATTAACCCACAACAGCCAGAAACAACTTCCACAGTGGAGTGAAGGCCGTTGCTACCTGGATGAAAGACAGCTGCCTCAAGCTTAACTTGTGCAAGACCGAAGTACTCATCCTGGGACCCACCCCTTCAGCTTGGGACAACTCCTGGTGGCCAGCCACCCTGGGATCCCCCCCCACCCCGCGGACCACAAACGCAACCTCAGCATCATACTGGACTATTCGCTCACTATGAACTTCCAAATCAACGCAGTTTTCTCAGCCTGCTTTCACATGCTCTGCCTGCTTTGAAAGACATTCAGATGGATCACCACAGAATCCAGAATGACAGTCACACATGCACTCACCACCAGCAGACTTGACTACGGCAATGCACTCTTCACCGACATCCCCCCGAAACAGCTCAAGAAACTAAAGAACGTCCAAAACACTGCAGCCAGACTGGTCCTCAACATACCCCGCTGCAGCCACATCATGTAACACCTCTGACAACTCCACTGGCTCCCAGTGAACAAGAGAATCACTTTCAAGTGCCTCACTGATGCCTACAAAGCTCTACACAATGAAAAACTAACATACCTGAACCACATCCTCACATTCCACGTACCCACCATACAACTCCGATCCTCCCATCTAGCCCTTGCCTCTGTCTCCAGGATCCACAAGACCAGAACCAGAGAAAGTTAATTCTCCTACCTCGCCTCCAAGACCTGGAACACACTGCCCCTCCACCTCAGTTAATCCATGTTGCTGACCAAATTCAGGGAGGACCTCAAGACCTGGCTCTTCGAATGATCCTCCACTCAGTCAGACCAGACGCCCCTTTCCCCCCACACCTTGAGACCCTCAAGGGTGAATAGCAGCACTATACAAGACACTGATTGATTGATTGATTGATTGATTGATTGATTGATTGATTGATTGATTGAGGAGTGTCTTTGATATCTAGAAAGGTGCGTATGGTTCCCGTGAACTCAGATATGGTAGATTTGTATGTCAAGAGTTTGTGATCGAGGCACCAAGTGCGGTGTTGAGGTCTGAAGCCTGGCAAGTTAAGTGTGATGCAGACAAGGGAATGGTCTGAAAGGGCAGACACATGTATATCCACTGTTGTGGTGGCTGCAGAGAGGTGTCGGATGTAAGTAAGCAATCTATCCCGGCATATGTCTGATGGGCAACTGTGAATTAGGTATAATCCCTCACAGTTGGATGTAACGTGCACCATACGGCTGTGAGCCCATAGTCTGCTAGCCTTTGGTGGCTCGGCAATGTAAGAGCCCCCACCTCTTCTATCCTTTGGATTGACCTATCTAGATTGGCATCAAGTACCAGGTTACATTCACCCATGATAGGACATCAGCATCAGTGGTAGTTATCACTCATTGCACATCATCAAGGATGAAGGTCCATTGGTGTTCATTTGGGGCATATATGTTAGCTAGTGTAAGTCTTCATGTCAATGTGCCAGGAGAGGAGCCTACCAGGCATTTCAGCTTGTGTCTGAATATCTTTTGCCAGGAAGTGCATGGCCAATAATACCACTGCCCTCGCTCTCTTCCCCATGCAGGAAGAGAAAAACTGGCGACCAGACCACCAGGATCACAAGCACCTCCAATCTTCTTTAAGGAGATGTATAAGAATAAGATAGACAATGCACTTGGATTCCCTTAGCATAGATAGGAGTGCCAGGCAATTCACAGGTGCGGTAAGGCCCCTAACATTATAGCTCATTATTTTAACCATTCGCCAAGACGGTACGAGCATGTGGGGGGCAGATGCACATAGAGTATAGCAGCTGTGCCTTCGGTCGTTCAAATGTCATGTCGTAAGCATGTGCAGGCAAGTTTGGATTTGAGATGCTGGGCATGGACGGAGTGGGATAGAACAGAGAACAACAAACAACAGAACTGAAGAGTTCCCCTCCTGTGATCACAATAGCTGGTATAGATGGGTTCGATGTCATGGCTGACAGGAATGCTTGTGTGTCATTCGAGGTATGTGCAGAGCTCCACCGCTAAGAATGATATTAGCCTATCTGGAGGAGGCGGTTTCTGGGCTTATGCCTTAATGAAACAGAAAAGCATCCATGTCTGTGTGTAGCAGAGCAGGAGCTGTGGGGCTGAGGCATGAAAGGGATCCGTGATCCGTCTTTTAGTCTCTGTCTGGATATGACGTGATTTCCTGGTGCCGGAGTTGGCACAGGAGGGCTGCCCTCTCCTTGTGACTTTCCATTGCTGTAGGTTTGCTAAGCTGCTTCGTTTTTGGGCGAGTGGAGCACTGTGTGCCATATTGGGAGTGAGAGGGTCTGGTCAGTGTCAGCATCCTGTAGTTTGTCCATATCTAAGCGAGCGATGGCTGCCTACAGAGTGCACACACTCTGTCTCGGTTTTCCATACAAATGTAAGGCAACAGAGGTGCGCCCACCTGTATCAAATCCCTCCTGCTTCAAAGTCAAATGACATTTTGATCCCGAACAGCTGCCATTATAGCTTCTTTTTGCCTATAATAGTGGAGACAAGTCAGCATGTCTTGGGGCATGCCAGGAGACTTGGCAGGGGTGCCTGCTCTGAGGGTGCGGTACAATATGATGTCCTGTTCCATAAGATCCAGTGCCACATGGCGGAATAGCCAAATAACATAGTCCTCTAATTATCCCTAGTCTGCTTGGTGAGCGACCACTTTAATCCTAATAATGGAGTGCAGGGATCCATTTTCAAGGTTTTCAGCTGATAGCGCAGATCAGTGTTCCTGTCTGTAAGTTCTAGCAGCTCGAGGCTATGGGCATCAATATCCTCTTCAGCCTGTTTAAGAGTATTGACTCTCAGCCCCAGTTCGCCTATGTCTCTTTTAAGGTTCTTAGCATCCGTTACCATTTCCTGTTTATAGGCCTCAATGTCTTCCCTCAGTGTGCCACTGAGGGTCAACAAAAAGGGCCGGGTGACTGAGGATTCCTCATCCAGGATCAGAGGTGGTACCATCTGCGTAGGAGGGCTCTGGTGGGGAGGTGTTGCTGTGTTGATCTGACATTTTAGATGGGGGTTTAGTGAGCATGCCCTTACTGGTGTTATCCTTTTTGTTGCTGCAGTGAGCGGCCATATTTTCCCCAAGTAGCTGCAGGTGGTCGGTAGATATGAAACTGGAAGGGTGAGATCCCATGTCTGGCCCTGAATTCAGTAGTCTGGCTTATTCTGTGATGTGTGATATTTCCCTGCAGAGTCCATCAGCTCCAAAGTGGGGATAACGGCAGCAAATGATGGGGTAAGTACATTACCAGCAACTGGAAGACCCTAGCATGTGGTATGGCAGCAATCGCTAGAGTCTGACCAGCATGGCTTTCTACTATACGAACTCCACACACCAGTTTAGAGGCTGGCAGCTTGCTCCCATTCTGCGGGATGCCTCGCTAATAGGCAGTGACCCACAACCGCAACATGCAGGCAGGCCTCCAGGCGGTAACTCCCTTGAGGAGTTGTGGGCCAGTACAGATCCCTGTAGGGAGCTACCAGATTGGGGATATGGTCAGGCAAGTGTTTTAATTCAGCTCTCTCAAGTTTTCCCACTAACCACTCAAATACCCCAGACTGTGACCCAACAGTCACTCTGGAATTTTGAGGCATGGAATCCAGTCGCAGTGTTCCCCTCTTACCTCCTTGTGTTGGGTCTTATGGCCTGTCACAATCCTGCCATGCCCCAGCAGCACCAGTCAACAGTGGGGGCCAGCCAGGCACACGTTGACCCTAATGCAATCAAAGTCATAGCCTTAAGGCTCCCTGAGTGTTCATGCAAACGGGCATTGCCAGCGACAAGCGGCCCCAGGCTCTCCCATGCAGCGAGGTCACTCCTGCACTATGCCCCCGGCTTCCCAATTCAGGGCCCATAGTGGGCAGGTCGTTAGTTCCTACCTGCCGGCATGTCAATTAGCAGGGCAACCTGGCTCCAGCACTGGTTTATACTTCCGTTGGGTGGGAACGATCATCAAAGGATAATCTCAGCTTCTTGCAGCCATGGGCTCCAACCCGCGTAGAGCTCCACAATCTTAGAGTTGTACACTCCTGGCCCCCGGGCCGCCGCAGTCCGCTATCACCGGTGCTGTAGTACCTACAGGCCAATTTGCCAGTCGCCCATGTACTTGGTGCACTCCCGGACTGTGGAAAAGCAAGAAAGGTACCCGGGACACTGCACCTCCATCACTAATAGAGAAACGAGCAGCAGAGCGACATCTTGGACACCCCGACACCCCCCCCCACCACAGAACTTCTGTTTTTTTACAGTTCCAAATGAACACTATTTTATTTACTTCACTTTGTAATTACTTTTATTTTTACTATAAAAATATATTTGTTAAACAGTAAAACTGTACAAAAAAATGTAATTTACAAAAATAAATAAAAAATATGTGTGACATCTTTTTTCAATTTAACAAAAGTCTCATACACTAAAGGTGTGACATTTACAATGTACACTCCAATCTAAACCAACTTGGGGAAAGTGTTGAACACTAAACGGAGGATATTAACTATTCCTATTCCAGTTTAACCACTTCGACGCTAATGACAAAGCCAGCTCGTCATGGGCGTTACCTGCCCTGCGCTCATGACGAGCTGGCTTTGTCACAAACAAGCCATTTACTCCTTTCTCAGCGCACAGCAGGTAAACGCGGTAGCGCTGAAGCAGTTAAACCAAATTGAGAAAAGTGTTGGACACTGAAAGGGCGACATTTACTATGTACACTCAAATCTAAACCAACTTGGGGAAAGTGCACACACTAAAACAGTGACATTTACTGTTCCCACTTCAATGTAAACAAGTGGAGGAAAGGGTTGGCCACTAGAGCCGTAACATTTACAATTCCCACTCCTCTCTAAACCAACTAGGAGAAAGTGTTGGGCACCAAAAAAGTGACATTTAGTATTCCCACTCCAACCTAAATAAACTTGGGGAAATTGTTGGACACTAAAAGGTTTATATTTACTATTCCCACTCCAACCTACACCAACCTGAGGAAAGTGTTGAACACTAAATAAGTGACATTTACTATTCCCACTCCAATATAAACCAACTTGAGGAAGGTGTTGGACACTAAAGGGGTAATATTTACTAATCACACTTCTATCTATACTAATTTGAGAAAAGGAGCTGGATAGTGACAGCTTCAAATATTATAAATACAGTTCAAATTAAAACTTTTTAACCTAAAATATATTAAAATAAAAAAATAGAAAAGATTATACTGAACATTTCCAAAAATTATATATAAAAACACTAATTTATACTACTAACCTTTATATAAAAAAGTGTACTGAAAAATTAAATATTCATATTATAAATTTTAATAAAGTAATTTAATAATTTTATATATATTTCCTGTCATTCATACACTTTGAAAAAAAATTACAATGACAAAGATTTCAAATTGTCAATAAAACTTTTATTAAAAAAATCATATTTTTAAAATTTTAACATACATAAACATAATCTTTTTAAATTCTCAAAATATGTTTTATATGTTTTATTTATTTTACAAGCATTTCAATTTCATAAAAATAATGTAATATGTTTTACTTAAATAGCCAAATAAAACCAAATATAATACTTAATACAAATATTTAAATAAGATATATATATTTTCAAAAAATTAAAATCTAAAAAATTAAATGAAATCGATTAAAATACATCCTAGTTGATTTAAAATGATCCATTAAGATTATCATAATAAAATACATCACAAAACAGTTAATGTATATACCTTTCAAATAATGAATTTACAATTTTAAATTTAAATACATATTTTTTTTTAAAACTTCCCACTCTTATCCCTGAATAACCCAACATTGCCCTACTAAAAGAAGCAATAATTATTTTAAAACATAAACAGAATTTATAAACAAATTAAAAAATGCAATAATTTCAAAACCTTACCAAAAATATAAACACATTAGAAAAATTATGAACACATAGAATAAAAAAGTACAATACATTGCATATGATTTAACACTAAAAAAACAATGTACTATGCAAAGATATTTCCTACATCGATATTTTTAACAATATTAAAAACCTTAGAAACATTTTTTTTCCTTCGATATTCCTGTCCACAATGTATAAGTCCTGATATTCTTGACAATATTTCTGTACAGCGATATTTTTCATCCGATATTTGGTCCAAACAGCCGTTATTGTTTGGTGTGGTAGTAAGATCATACTTTTGTGTTAAAAGAACACTAGAAATTGACTGGAAAAACAAAGGTTAATGGGGCACAATAGCTCTGATAATATTATCTTACCTTGCAGGAAGATAGATCTGGTACTAATATCTTACTTTGTATGAAAAACCCTTAGAAATACAGTAGAAAACTCAAGGTTAAAGTGACATATAGTTAGGTGAAAATGTGCGCTATAAAATACCATTTTAAACTGCTTTCAATTTGCAAGGTTCTGTGAAGATATGTCAAATGGCGTTAAAGTAAACAGCAAACCAAAATAGCACTTTCTTATGGAAACCCGGTCCAAATTATAACTACACATTGGCAAACACCACTGTGATATATAGATTTGCTGAAAATTCAAAGATTAAATTGATGTTATAGTTAGATAGGCTTATATTATAAAAAAAAAGTATAAAACTGAGCCTTAGAAATGCACTAAAACCACAAGGTTAAAAGTAGTTTTATAGTTAGGTACTGAAATGGGATAAGTTAGTTCACTAAACTATAGCTAGCTGCAATGAGTTAGGCTACGCACCCAACACACTGGCCAACCCCCACAGTACAGGGTCTATGACCTTCACAATGGTAGTTGGCCAAGTTTTCTGATCTATGAATAGACCCTTCTCATGTATTTAATGTGTTTATTGTACTGCAGTATTAATACCAGTCCTGCTTTACCTTATTGCTGTCTATCTGGGTACCTTGGTACTGAGTGTTGGTACAATTGTTCTGGGTTGGCCACAGGGCACAGCCTCTAGGCAGGCCTTGCAATCAACTACACAGGGGTACACAACTGCGGGCCATGCAATGTTCGGTGGAGGTTGGTGCAGGAACTGTCCTCCTGTCAGGCTCTGTGGAAAGCTCTATCGCATCTAACCCACCCAGTGCACATGGCCCTTGGCCATCCATATCAGTGGATTTGTTGCAGAGCCTGACATCCGCAGGGGAGGTTGGCCACATGCCCTGCAACCAATCCTCCATGGACACCCAGTCCCCCACTACGAACAGCCTTTAGTCCTGCACATTGGTGGGTTAGCCGTGTGCCCATCCCACTGCATGGGACCAACTCTCCAATTAGCACAGCCCATTGTGTGCACAACGGCGGTAGGTTACAGTGTGTGCTCTATGACTAGACATTGTTTTTTTTGGGACAACAGTACTGCAGCACCAGAACTCGTAGTAGGGTACCACAGGGTATTCATCGCTGGGTACCGCAGTACCAAGCACTTCCACCCAAGTCCCTATGTCCTGAAATATATATTTTTTCATTTGACTAAAAAAGGGGCCCCTCTGGACATTCCAACATGGCCCTGGGGGTCAATGTGTGAATATGTGGCCTTAGATGTTTTTCAGGGCTCGTGGACTGAGTACCCATGTCCTGAATGGCATCCAAAACAAATTATCCATGTTGTGGCCAGAAAATCAGGATAATGTGTAAATATGTGGCCTTCGATGCTCTTTCAGGACTAGTGGACTGACTACCTATGTCCTGAATGGCTACCATAACAAATGATCGATGTTGTGGCCAGAAAATCAGCATCTACCCATCCATTTTGAATTGTACGGATTACTTTAATGTTTTCTAGATTTAACCCCATTATACCCAACAAGCACTATTTTAAATGCTAATTTCTCGATAATGGCTGAAGGTATTTACATCAAATAACAAAAATCATGCTTTCTGAATATATTTCTAACCTTTTGCTAACTCTGGTGTAATTCCATTCTGTATTGTTTCTGTATTGGAGAGCAAACTTTCCTATTTAAATTAATATGGGAAATTACACTTCGGAGCTCTCCTCTCCACCTCCCTCCAACACTTGACAGATCGATTCAAAACTTTCCATGAAGAGGCCGAAGTAGTTGAACTCTTTTTTAACATTTTGTGCAGATTCATCAAACAGCACCAAATGTATTAAGGAAACAAAACATGCCTTATCAATGGAAACTTCGACATAACTATAACTACACAGTATATAATCAATGCTAAATATTATTGCTGTTAATTTAATAATGCACTTACATTTAAAATAACCAAAATTACTGTTGCTACATTATTGAAAAAGTATTACATTTAATTAAAACCATAACCTATAAACAGGTGTGTTACGAATTAAAAACAATACAATGTTTATTGAGGAGAGGTCATTTTAATTTTCAAGTATAGTTCACAATAAGAATTAAAATGTAACATCTAATTTAATTTACACTTTAATACAAGTTAGTTGTATGGGGTAGTATATTGCAAATGTACCCTTTTGGTTGATAGGTTAGCATTATATTTTGTAAATGATTTTGCATTTTTATTTCGCAATAAATAATGCATTTAATTGTTTGTTAAATAATAAACTTTATTACATTTCACTATATTTTCCTGTAGGAATATACCTTCCTCAGTAGCAGAGATTGCCAAAAGCAGAAGAGAAGTTACTTGTAGTAACTTTACACTCAGACATGTATCATACGACACTACATATCCTCATTTGAGAGGCTGGAGATGCAAGCCTACACCTAGGTATATATCTCCACACACAAATGGTGAATAGCAAAACGGTGGAAAGTTACACTTTGATGTACGTGCATATCTACAAGTGAGTAAATCTATATATGCAAATTTACTTTTGTGAATCAAGCCCTTTGCATTTATCCAAAGACAACTATGATTTGTCAATGCACAGTTTTTTTAATGCTCCATGGCATCTGAAATTCAAAAAGCAAGATTGATTAAGTTGCATGCAGATGCTTCTACATAAGGCAAATTTAGGGTGCATAAACAGGAAACTTAACTACCACTAGCTTTCACCTGGCAAAAGGGACATATTAGAATTAGCCAAGAGAGGAGGAGAATTTGCTCAGTTTTCTTGATCTCAATATTTCAGCTTTAGCCACGATTATCTCATACTCAGCCCTTCATTGTAGGTCCTCAACTATGTGCAATACAATAAAGCCAGTGTTTGCATTTTAAAAAAAGTTGTAAAGTGCCATAAGATTTTTAGGAGTCTACCATCAGCACTACTATTTGCAAGGTTTGCCAGACACCAAGGTTGCCTAGTCTTCATTCCACCTATGCCTCTTTCTTTCATCACCTTACATTCCCTGCCTCTATATCTCACCCTTGGGATTTATTTCATCTTTGCTTTCTTCACTTGTCTCTGTATTCCTATGTTTTCTCATTCTCCTTTTTTTAATCGTGTTTCTACCTTTATCTCACTTGCTCTAATAGGAAAATAAGTCCTTGGTGCCACTTCCCACCCCTGAAACCATTGGTACAAGGTATATACAGCATAAAGCTCAGCATGAACTTCAAGAAATTACGAAGGTCTATGGCTGAATTGTTAGTGTGAGTTTATGCCGCTTCAACCCCTGCTCGAACTCCAGGGAACAATATTTGCTATAGCAAGGATGCACTATTGGTGTGCAGAGATGTCCCGGGGGATGATTGTCCGCGTACAACGATATTAGATGAGGAAGGTAATTATGGCTCCCACTGTCCATATTTTGCGTTCACTCTCCTACCTGCCGAGCCCCCTCCGTTAGATATTAGAGAAGCCACCTCTTTCTCCCTCCTGTATATCAACTGTCAATCCCTTCCCAAGCATGCTAGTGAAATTCACCTGTTATTGGAGGACAGATGCCCTGATGTTCTCTTCTTAACAGAGACCAGGAACTAACCCTGCCTCTGATGCAGACATGGTTTCGGCTCTACCACCGAACTATACCTTGATTAGGCAGGATGGGGAGATCAGACAGGGTGGTGGGATTGCCTTCATATTTAAAACTATCTATAATTGCAGATCGATCAAGGGCCCATTGGTGGATTGTGAGAGCCTGTCCTTCTCTATCAGTTTCCCTCCCACCTGTACCTTTTCTGGCATGCTTCTGTACTGCCCTCCTGGAGGACACACTAATTTCTGTAACGACCTTCTAGGTAGTGCGATAGATTTGGCCAGTCAAACTCCTAATTTTTCAATTCTTGGTGACTTCAACATTCATTTGGACGAATTAGACTCATCCCCTTCGGGAGATCTAGTAGCAGGCCTTGGAGCCTTTCACTTCAGACAACTTATAACTAGTTCGACCCACAAAGCTGGCCACTTACTGGATCCATTTTTTACCAACCTGGACAATGTTACCTTGAATAAAATTATCCCAGTTCCTTGGTAAGATCACTCCCTACTCGCCTTCACCTGGACTCCCGCGGCCCTGCCTCAATCCTTTACAAAAGCTAAAAAGCGGGGGCGTACCTGGTCAAAACTATCAGTGGAGGAATGGGTAATAAATCTTAATAACTCCACCCCGCCCCCTGTTCTAATCCTATTATGGCCAATGATGACTTCAATAGTTGGTTGGAATGCTCTTTAGATCTCACCCTGCCCAAAAAACATTTTGATCAGCGAACGGGGTCCAATAAGAAAGCCTGGTATACCCCTGAACTCAGAGCGCTCAAACAGACCTGTAAACAGAAATGGAGGAAGGACTTCTCTCAACCTAGCAAGGCGAGCTATAGAACGGCTCTGAGACTGTACAAGGACAATATAAAGGTGGCTCAATCCAGCTACTACCAGGGAACAATTTTGCAAGCGGCTAACTCGCCAAAGGAAATTTTTAAAATGTTTAAATCCCTCATTACTCCTCCTAGTCCCCTTCCTGACCCTTCAAGGCTCAAGAGCGTTGTGATGAGATCGCTAACTTTTTTAGAATCAAACATTTTATTAAGCAGAGCAAGCAAGAACTTACACAGCCCAGCTGCCTACATCTATGCGCCGGCAGGGCGAATGTCTATAAGGTCCATACACAGCGCCTGGGTCTACAACCCGGAGGTCGACCCCGCGTGAATATGACATCACTGCCACCCCACCGAATGCACTGCACCCGCAGTTTTAAGTTAGAGAGAAAGTCACAACGAACAGAGGAATATTAAAAAAAACCCTGTACTCACCCCAACCCACCGCCCTCCGCCACCCACTCAACCCCAAACCCCGCATCAGCATGATCTGGCTCCCTCTAAGCTCCAAGAGTCACACACTGCCTCAAGTGGAGGCCTTCCAGAGCTCAAGTGTGTGGCGTAGCTCCGACCGGGCATAGAGGGATAAGGCGTAGAATTTGTAGGTCCTTTGGACACGTTACCTCACGCAGGTCTTTAGACAAAAGCCGCAGGAACGGGGCCCACAGGCTAGCATATTCCGAGCCCTTCCCATCCATACCTAGGGAGAGAAGCTGCATGGCCAGGATGTGCCACAGACGTTGGAGCCAATCCCTGAAGTCCGGGATCACTGGGGAACCCCAATTCGCAAGAAGCACCTGCCGCGCTGCAAGTAAGGCTAACGCTATTTGCCTGCCTAGGAGCGAGCGCAAGGGGAAGAATTTAGGGTGGGGCAACCCTAATAAAGTGTGCTCAGGAAGTCGAGGCAAAGTGGTCAGAAACACAGCATCCACTTCGTCAAGGACAGACGCCCAATAACGTTCCAGTTTCGGACAGCGCCACAAAAGGTGCGTCAGGTTTCCGGACATCCCACAACCCCTCCAACAGAGTCCCGATTTAGCCATGTCCCATTGTTAGACCCGCGCCGGTGTATAATACCAATATGTCGCTGTTTTATATGCTGACTCGGTCCCTGCTGTGTTAGATGTCGTACAATGCGCACGGTAGAATACCTGCTCCCACTCTTTAGATGAAAGGGGGCGACCCAGTTCTAGTTCCCATCGCACTTGCGCCTTCATCCGCTGTTTCCGGGAGCAGCGTAATATCATTGCATATAGTTCCGATATAAGGCGCCGGTCATCTTTCTTGCCAATGAGCCAGAGTTCAAAAGTCGTGAGCGGACGTGACATAAGGGCTATGTTGGCCGGCTGGGTCACCCAATGTGCTACTTGCGCGTGATAAAAGGCATCCACTTCATCTAGGGGGTAGTAGTCAGACCTCAAAACAGGGAACGGGATAAGCCCCTCTAAGTCAAAGAGCATACCCGCTCTCTTACAACCCTTTTCGCGCCAACGATGGAAGACCGATGAAGCACGGCCCAGTGGAAAGTCAGGATTGTCCACTATGGGCGTCATCGGCGACGGGAAGGAAGTCCACCCCTTGCGGAGCGCTAGCTGATCCCACGCTCTCAGTGTTGGAGACGTAACCGGGGAGGAGTACAGGCCCCAAGACCGACATTTACGCGGCAACCAAAGCTCCCGCCAGATGTTATAGCATGCGACCGTTTGGTCCATGAAGAGCCAATGATTACTGGACATGGGCCTGTTCCACTCCACTATGTATCGGAGGCAGGCTGCCTGGAAGTACGTCAAGAGCTGAGGGAAACCTAGGCCCCCGACCGCTTTTGGGGAGATGGTCGCGGCGAACGAAGCTCGAGGGCGTTTACCGTTCCACAGGAATGTATTAAGCATTCCCTGTAGAGTCTTCAGCGTGCCAGGCGGCGGTGTTAGGGGCAACATCTGAAACAGGTAATGGATCCTAGGGAGGATGGTCATTTTAACGGCGGCCAGCCTGCCAAACCAAGCTAAGTTGAGGCGGGACCATTCTGAGAGGGATTTAGCTACCTGTTCCTTCATCGCCGAGTAATTCAGTGCCAGCGTTCTAGGCAGGGTTGGAGCCCAGCGAATACCAAGATACGTGATGTTGGAGTGCAACCATTGGAACTCAAAGTCCCCTCGAAGGTCCTCCATGTCCGTGGGCAAAACGGAAATGTTGAGGATTTGGGATTTTGAAAAGTTAACCTTAACCTGAGTGGAAAGCTCGCCGTTCTGCCGATAAATGGCGCAGGGAGGTGTGGGGATTCTGCAACGCTAAAATAACATCATCCGCTTACAAGCTTATTTTATGCTCATCTGCTCCGAAGCGGATACCTGAAATACTCATGTGCGATCTGATCCTCTGCGCAAAGGGCTCCATATAAAGTGCGAAGAGGAGGGGCGAGAGGGGGCAGCCCTGCCGCGTCCCTCGGGTGATGGGGAAGGGGGCAGACTTGCAGCCATTCACGCTGACCACCGCCGTAGGGGCAGCATAAAGGCACTGTACCCAGCACCGAAAGTTGTCACCCAACCCAAACGCCTTTAATACGGAAAAGAGGAAGCCCCAATCTACGCGGTCGAATGCTTTCTCCGCATCGATAGACAGTAGAAAAGCCTGCTTCCTAGAGCGATGTACCAGGTCGATAAGGTGGAGTAACAGCTTGGAATTATCTCCCCCCTGTCTGGTGGGTATAAAGCCCGCCTGGTCAGGATCAATCACGCCATCCATTAAGGGACTAAGCTGCGCCGCAAGAATCCCCGCAAACAGCTTCGCGTAGATGTTGAGGAGCAAAATCGGTCTATAGGAACCGCATTCGGTGGGGTCTTTCCCGGGTTTAAGAATGACCGTGATGGCTGCTTCCGACATGGAGGGGGTGACCGCTCCGGTGTCTAGAAAGGAATTAAAAAGCTGTGTTAAAAGTGGGGCCAGTTCCCTACAAAAGGTTTTATAAAAAAGGGCGGAAAACCCATCAGGCCCCGGCGACTTGGCTAACTTGAGTCTGGAGATGGCAGAAATCACTTCCTCCACACAAATTGCCGCCTTCAACGATTCCGCCGACTCAGGGCAGAGTGGGGTAATATTGGCCAACTCCAAGTACCTCGCTATAGCCTCAGGGGACGCACTCTCCCTTGCGTATAACAAACGGTAGAAGTGGCGGAATGCGCTGACTATGTCCGCATCGCTAGTATGGGGTGCCGCACGGTGGTCCTTAATTTCCATGACAGCATATGTCTGCGCTTGCGCTCGTAGTCTATGAGCCAACATCTTGCCCCCCTTGTTCCCGCTGAGGTAAAACTTTTGACGCATGCGGAGTAAGGCGTAAGCAGCTCTATCCAGATCTAGGTGTTTGAGCATGCGTCTCTTCGTTTCTAACTCACGCCAGACCCTATGCGCTCCCGTCCTTTTGTGCATCGCTTCTAGACCCCACGCTTCCCCCTCAAGTTCCTCTCGCTTTTCCTTGCGCAATTTGGAGTATGTGGCTGCCAGCGTGAGAAGGTCCCCCCCGGACCACTACCTTCAGGGCTTCCCAGACGGACACAAGCGCTGTGCCCTCAACCAGATTTTCAGCCAGGTAATGAGTGATGGTGTCCCTAATCTTCTCAACTACCGAAGCAGAATGTAATATAGAGTCCTGTAACCGCCAGCCAGCCGAGGGAGGCCGGGCCCCCGATAAGAAAGAAGTGCATGGTCTGAGAGAGAGCGTGGTGCAATGTCTATGGCAGAGAGGTGTGGCAACAGGGATGTCGTTATTGTGTTTTTATCTAGGAACCTAAATTGATATTTCTATTTTATGCCCTTGTTCGGTTATAATAAATAATATCCCTATAAAGGCATAAGAATCATATTCATATTTAGACGTAGCCCATGCAGTCACATTAAGCAAGTCTACTTCCCGGGACTCCTAGAAAGCACAACGAGTTCTCTAAACAAACTAAACCTCCAGCAACCTGGGAAATCCCCATTGCTTTTGTTTTGATTTCGTCCTAGAACTCCTGTGAAGCACTGTAAGAACGGCCAGTTCTTAGTGACATCTTTATTGACGTCTTATGTCCAACCTTACGTGAAACCCGGCACCTTTCAGGTATAAATATACCAACGTTGCCCTAAGCAAACACACGGTGGTGGTTTTGGAGCAGAGCAGCTATCTACTTGCCCGAGAGCCCAGCTGATGCGAGAGCCCATGGACGCTGCCCCTCCCTTTTGACGCACTGAGAGAGACGCTGTCTTTTCTCCTGCCGAGAAATTCAGCTCTGATGTTTCCAGATACCTTCCCGGGTTACTGGGATATCGAGTCCTGAGAGAGAGATACAAGACCTCCTGCTTTCTATTACCCAGGTACGGAGCTGACTAAACCCTTAAAGAGAATTCTTGAGTCAGATTCTTGGCAAAACCAACTTAACTTAAACTGCTACTTACTTACTCCTTCCCACGTATTAGGCTTAGGTCAGGTACACCGGGGTAGGCATATTTAGAAGCACTAGTTGAGTACGTTAGTCAATGTATATATGTATGTATATATTTTATCTATTTTAAAGTATCATATGGCTAAGAAACCATATCAATGCTTTTACAGTATTATTTTATAATCCTCCTTTTACTGTACGCACTTTACTTTACTGTGAGTATTGCAATTGTGGCAATTCATTATTCTTGCATGAGAAAGAAGACTGCTCAATAAATTACACCTTTTATTGAAAACGCCCGTCTCTCTTTTCTCTGCACTCTGGTGAAACTAAGTACGCACGATTGACTGAGTGAAATAGCTGTCTATTGTTTTCACACGACTCTAGAGATACACTCTTATTCTGAGGGAGCAAAAGTTGTCATGTTATATGGTTGTCAGAAGCTAATCCCTTCTTGTCTATCCAGGGAGGCTAAACTCCTCCTCGTTTATTCGAGAAAGTTTCTAGTGACCTCTGAGCTAGCTGGCAAACCTTAAGTCTAATATAGTCAGTAGAGACCTAGAAGACCTCAGTCCTACGTCTACACTGCTCAATCAATCAATCAATCAATCATAGACATTTATAGAGCGCTCTACTTACCCGGAGGGTCTCAAGGCGCTAGGGGGAGGGGGGTGCTGCTACTGCCCGAACAGCCAGGTCTTGAGCTTCTTCCTGAAGGCGAGGTGGTCTTGGGTCAGGCGCAGGTCGGTCGGTCGGGAGTTCCAGGTCTTGGCGGCCAGTTAGGAGAAGGACCTTCCTCCTGTTGTCGTTCTTCGGATGCGGGGGACGGCGGCGAGGGCGTGACTGGCTGATCGGAGGTGTCGTTTGGGATCGTAGAAGTTGATGCGGGTGTTGAGGTAGCTCGGGCCTTGATCGTGGAGGGCTTTGTGTGCGTGGGTGAGGAGACGGAAGGTGATTCTCTTGTTGACCGGGAGCCAGTGCAGGTCTCTTAGGTGTCCGGAGATGTGGCTGTGTCGTGGGACGTCGAGGATGAGTCTGGCTGAGGCGTTCTGGATCCGTTGGAGTCTCTTCTGGAGCTTGGCGGTGGTTCCGGCGTAGAGGGCGTTGCCGTAGTCCAGTCGGCTGGTGACGAGTGCCTGGGTGACAGTCTTCCTGGTCTCGGTGGGGATCCACCGGAAGATCTTCCGTAGCATGCGCAGGATGTTGAAGCACGACGAGGAGACGGCGTTGACTTGCCTGGTCATGGAGAGGGAGGAGTCCAGGATGAAGCCCAGGTTGCGTGCGTGGTCTGTCGGTTTGGGTGCGGTTCCCAGGGCGGGGGGCCACCAGGAGTCGTCCCAGGCGGAGGGCGAGGATCCCAGGATGAGGACTTCCGTCTTGTCCGAGTTCAGCTTCAGGCGGCTGGTCGACATCCACTCGGCTACCTCTTTCATTCCTTCGTGAAGGTTGGCTCTGGCGGCGGCGGGGTCGTTGGTCAGGGAGAGGATCAGCTGGGTGTCGTCGGCGTAGGAGATGATGTTCAGGTTGTGTTGGCGTGCGATGGCCGCGAGGGGGCTCATGTAGACGTTGAAGAGGGTTGGGCTCAGCGAGGATCCTTGGGGTACGCCGCAGATGACTTCGGTGGCCTTTGATTTGTGCGGTGGTAGGCGGACTCTCTGGGTCCTTCCGTCGAGGAAGGAGATGATCCATTCCAGTGCCTTCTCCTGGATTCCGACGTTGTAGAGGCGCTGCACTAGGGTGCGGTGGCAGACGGTGTCGAAGGCCGCGGAGAGGTCTAGGAGGATGAGGGCCGCTGTTTCT
The DNA here is from genome assembly GCF_964261635.1 of Lissotriton helveticus. Classification (NCBI taxonomy): domain Eukaryota; kingdom Metazoa; phylum Chordata; class Amphibia; order Caudata; family Salamandridae; genus Lissotriton; species Lissotriton helveticus. The sequence continues at coordinate 1,272,000,571 of NC_136059.1, read as the reverse complement.
CCGTTGTCCATCAGGGTTCGGATGTCATCGGTGGCAGCGATGAGGGCGGTCTTGGTGCTGTGATTGGCTCGGAAGCCAGACTGTGAGGGGTTGAGGGATCCGTTCGTCTCGAGGAATGCGGCCAGTTGCTTGTTGACGGTCTTCTCGATGACTTTGGCCGGAAACGGGAGCAGCGAGATGGGGCGGTAATTCTTGAGTTCGGTGGGGTCCGCTGTTGGTTTCTTGAGTAGAGCGCTGAGTTCGGCATGCTTCCAGCTCTCCGGGAAGGTGGCGGTGGTGAAGGAGGTGTTGATGATGTCCCGTAGGTGGGGTGCGATGACAGCGTCGGCTTTGTTGAAGACGTGGTGAGGGCAGGGGTCGGTCGGTGATCCGGAGTGGATGGAGTTCGTCATGCGGACGGTGTCTTCGGTGCTGATTGGGGTCCAGGCGCGGAGGGTGGTGGTGGGGGGCGTTGGTTCGGTCGTGTCGGACGTGGCGTTCGTCGGTTGGGTGTTGAAGCTGTTGTGTATGTCCGCGATCTTGTTGTGGAAGTAGGAGGCGAGGGAGTTGCAGAGTTCTTGCGATGGGGTGATGTCGTTGTTTCCGGCGTTGGGGTTGGAGAGCTCTTTCACGATGTTGAAGAGTTCCTTGCTGTTGTGTGCGTTGTTGTCCAGCCGGTCCTTGAATGCAGTTTTCTTGGTGGCGCGGATCAGTTGGTGGTGTTTTCGGGTGGCGAGCTTGAGGGCAGTCATGTTGTCCGGTGTTGGGTCTCTGCGCCAGGTTTTCTCGATAGCTCGGCAGTTCTTCTTGGAGCTCTTGAGTTCGTCGGTGAACCATGGGGCTTTCTTGCTGCCGGGTCTGCTGGGCGGGGTCCTCAGGGGGGCGAGTTCGTCCGCGCAGTTGCTGATCCACTCCGTGAGGTTGTCGGCGGCCTGGCTGGGGTTCGCTGAGCTGGCGGGAGGGTGCTGGCTCAGGGAAGCGGCGAGCTGGTCGGCTGTGATCTTGCTCCAGCTTCTGCGGGCAACCTGTTGCTGGTGGTGGTGGATCGTCGTTCTTCTGAAGGTGAAGTGGACGCAGCTGTGGTCCGTCCAGTGGAGTCCAGTGGCGTGGCTGAAGGTGATGTCTTTGCTGGATGAGAAGACGGCGTCGAGTGTGTGTCCGGCGAGGTGGGTGGGGGTGGTCACCAGCTGCTTGAGTCCGAGGTTGGCGAGGTTGTCGAGCAGGGTGGTGGTGTTGCGGTCGTTGTTGTTCTCCAGGTGGAAGTTGATGTCCCCCAGGAGGATGTAGTCGGCGGAGGGGAGGGCATGTGGGCTGACGAAGTCGGCGATGTCCTCGCTGAATCGTGTGTGTGGTCCCGGGGGTCGGTAGATCAGGGTGCCTCTGAGGGTGGTCTTCAGGTCGGTGTGGATCTGGAAGTGTTGGTGTTCGGCGGTGGTCAGGATGTCGTCTGTGCTGGTCGTGATGCGGATGGTGTCCCTGTGGATGATGGCGATGCCTCCTCCTGTCTGGTTGGCGGTGCGGTCCCTCCGGGTGATCTTGTAGCCCTCTGGGATGGCGATGGCGATGTCGGGCGCTGAAGAGGCGTTCATCCAAGTTTCCGTGAGGAAGGCGACGTCAGGAGCTGTGGTGTCGAGGAGGTTCCAGAGTTCGATGGCGTGTCTGTGGACGGAGCGGGTGTTGAGCAGGATGCACTTGAGGTGGTTGCTGCTGTTGGTCGGCTTGGCGGGTGCAGGTGCGAGGCAGGTGAACTTGCAGGACTGGCAGATGAAGGGTCCGTGGGTGCGTCTCGGGGTGGCTCGGTAGCATCCTGGGACTCGTCCGTCGTTGAGTGCGTTGAGGGTGGCGGCGTCGTACGTCCGACGGGTGGGCTGAGATCTGCGGGGGCCAGGGGTCCTGGCACTGGGCGCGGTCCAGGCGCGGACGGGCGCAGACGGGCTTACCTTTGGCGCACACTCGGCGCTCATTCGGTGCTCCCGCTGCGCGTGTCCGCTGCGCGGTCGCTGAGGGGGCGTCATAAGAAGGGAGCCGGGAGGGCAGGTCAGCAGGGAGGCGGGGAGCGCGTGGTCCTATCGGCAGGCGTGGGGGCGGGGTCGCGGCAAAACCGGCGCGAAAAACCAGGCGGCGGCCCTGCTGCGGCTGGGGCTCCGGACTGGATCGGCGTCAGCAGTCAGGCAGGTACGAGGCAGGCAGCAGGCGGGGAGCGAGGGGGCAACCAGGCCGAGGGCACAGTGGTCACTGCTGAATATATTATTCCAATGCGCAGAGCCTATTGAGAATATAGGAACTACACTACCTGGCACCCAACGTTTGGTAAGGCGATAAATCTAATGCAAGACGTTAGAGTAACTCAGTCGTGCTTTTTCACACAGACCCTTTTTCCCGTAAAAACTCAAATAGACGTCTGGAGGTGGTAAAAGGTTAAAAATCCGCCGGAACTTAGTAGGAAGAGATTCCTATGTATAGTTTTTGGTTTAGTCAACGTTGAAGGATACAGTGTTCCAAAATATTGTGCACCTAATCTTTGTTTCCTTGAAACTTGATCTGCAACAAAAACCTTTCTGTCAGTAAAATGGTGGAAAGTGAAGACGAAAGGGAGGCAGCTAGAATAGCAGCTCAATTCCTAGCGGATGACACAAGTCTCCAAGACAATGACCCGAATGCAATTATCATTCCGGTCAACATAAGAAAAACTATAACTCTTAAACTTATAGAAAATGGACTGACATCACGAGGTGGTACAGTCATAGTCGTGGTAGAGGCCCATGAATATCGGCAGACGGAGGTATTCTATTCATGGATAAACTTTCCAGCAGCAAACGCTGTAACACACGAATTCCACTATTACAAGATAGAGGAACCTCCGGAGGAATACACCCCTTTCGAGGAGGTGGAAATCCCATTAAATTACCAAGAGCACCTGCTCTGGTTTAAAGGCGCCCTAAAACATAATAATCACATCACCAGGCTCGGTCCACTAGGTAGACCAGGAGCAACGTGGCCGGTTCTAGCCAGCTACACACTGTTGAGAAGTCCTGTGAGTCACTTCTGACGTTTCCTCTTAAGCTGCAAACTCCCAACTCCCTCTAGGATCAATTAACACAATCAGGAATTTCAACACTGACTGAATCAACTTTTCCCTAAGGGAAAGGGGAAGTGGACAGAGAAACTAACAACATATAAAGAGATATTTGCTTTGGTTGTTGTTGCTTCTCTTGATAGTGTTCCAGGCTGTTGACTTTTCCTTGTAATGCACTTCTGATTTCATGCAGTTCTGTAGTTTAAGTTTTACAATAAATAACTCTTCTTAGACAACAACTCAAATCTCAGAAATTGTTTAAACACTTTTCTTACTGACCAAGGGTTCTTGTGGCCTTTGTTCACCCTCAATTAGTAACTGAATTGCTCAGCCTCTATCTCAAGACTCCTTTAAAAAATGAAACTTATGAATCAGAGTAAGCTTTCCCTTATTATGTGTTAGTTGTTAATTTGGTTAGTGAACTAAACTGATTTAATTCATGCAAGAGTCATACTTGGAGACTTCAGCAATTCCATTACTCAAAGGTAAATCTGCAGTAGGGTGATAGAAGAAGAATACAACAGCCTACACCTATACTGCAGTGAATCAAGTAAAAATAACCAGCAAGTTATTTATGACATTAAATCTTCTTTTCCTAAGTTTAAACAATCTCCTATTTACACATGAATTCAGACTCTTCTGGTTTAGCAACTGTTCCTTGCCAAGGCTTGTTTCTCAACTGAAGTCTTGTCCCTTCCTTAAAAGTACTTTATTGACTCCCAAAACACCTCTGCAGTTTAGTTCCACCAGAGTTATCTTTGAACTTGCCAAGGTTTGTTTTTTCCCTGTCTGTTTACCAAAACCTTTTCTAACCAAGAAACAGCGAAGATCTTTTAATTACATTTTAAGTCTTTTCAACGAAGCGCTAAGGCACTTCAGTTCTTTCCTGCAAGAAAAAGGCATTAAATCTTACTGTCCCTTCAAATTGATTCGAAGACTGGAGACTCGAACCAGCTGCTAGCGCGAAGGAAACTGACACTCGATATCCCGGCAGGGCTCATTGAGGAAAACGCGGAGTTTCGATTTCAGCGAAGTCCCGTCCTCAACCAACAGCTGACAGGAAGAAGGGCTCGACTAGGTTTGGGAAATATGGTCGGAATTTAGGAACTCAGGAGTGGATTCCGAGTGGGAAGTTTGATCGATTTATGATCCAGCAACAGATAAACAGTAGCGCTCGTCAGGAACACCAACATGAGACGAAGCGCCGACCGTTAGGAGAAATGTCTATTTATAGACTTACACTGTCACGAGAACAGCGCGAGCTCTCTAGCCAATTAGGTTTCAGACACGAGAGCCAGCGTGAGCCTCTCTCATTTAAGAGCGCACATTCTAACAGTTAAAACTCAAGGACTAAATACCCTGACTTGAATTCAACAAGCATAGGCTAATGCAATTTCCTAAACAGCTTTTAACAAGGACTAAAAATTAAAGTTACATACCAAAAACTTTGCCAGTGTTTTAAAATAATAAATAATTGAACTAATAATTTAAATTAAACATGAACTGAATGTAATTCACACAGAACTAAGTAAGACGACCAGTAGTACCCCTAACAGTTCCTCCCCCCAAAGGTCGTCTTACAGGTCGAGGTTTGTCAGGATGTAAAGCATGAAAAGACCTAACAAGTCTAGGGGCATGAACATTCTTTTCAGGTTCCCAAGATCGCTCAGAAGGATCATAACCCTTCCAGTCAACCAAATAAAACAAGGTACCCCGAATCCTTTTAGAATCTAAAATAGATGTAACCTCATATTCAACATGATCACCAATAACCACTGGCGGAGGAGGATTATCAGGTCGAGTAGAAGCTTCAAAAGGTTTCAAAAGGGAAACATGAAAAACAGGATGAATAGCATATTCTTCAGGCAAAACTAATTTTACAGACACAGGATTCAGAATTTTCTTAATTTGAAAAGGCCCAATATACCTAGGTTTCAACTTTCTAGGACCCTCTAACTGGATGTTTCTAGTAGATAACCAAACTAACTGACCTTCCTCATACAAAGGAGAAGGTTTACGATGAGAATCGGCAGTCCTTTTCATAGTCAACTTACTTTTAACCCATTGTTTTCCAGCCTTTTCCTGAATATCCATCAGATATGTCAACCTATCTGTAACTGCAGGCATGGACAGTTGTTCATCAGGTAAGAGTATAGGGATAGATCTTGGATGTTGACCAGTGAGAAAATAAAAAGGAGAACAACCCAAAGCCGAATGAGTGGTGTTATTATAAGAAAATTCCGCCCAAGGCAAAACTTCATCCCAAGGACTAGAAGAAGTTGTTAACAATCATCTTAAACCTTGTTCAACATGCTGATTAACTTTTTCAGTTTGTCCATCAGTCTGTGGATGAAAAGAAGAGGACAGAGCTAACTCAATTCCTAACTGTTTACTGAGTTGTGCCCAGAATTTTGAAATGAATTGAGGACCTCTATCTGAAATAATCTTTGAGGGAAGACCATGAAGTTTTACAATATTAGATAAAAACACAGTACTAAATTCTGCTGCAGATGGAATCTTATGTTAAGGAATAAAATGTCCCATTTTAGATAACAAATCCACCACTACAAGAACCGTAGTATAACCATTAGATTTAGGGAGATCAGTAATAAAATCTAGACTGATTGTGTGCCACGGTTGAGGAGGTATTGTCATCGGACGAAGTAAACCCATAGGAGCTACATGTAAGGCCTTTTGACGTGAGCAAACTGGACAAGCTTTCACAAATTGCTGAATTGCAGGAATCATTTTTTCCCACCAAAAATGACGCTGACATAAATCCAAGGTTTTTTTAATACCCGGATGTGCAGCAATTGCCAAATCATGATTCCATTGCATAACCATATCCTGTAAATCTTTTGTGGGAATAAACAATTTATTGTTGTGATAGAAAAAACCATCTCTAATAGAATTCCCCTTCTTTGATAACCATTCATGAAAATTAAAAGTTTTTAATTCTTTCTTAATAGAGTCTAAGAAACTTTCAGAATGGATCTCAGCAGCTATTTTTTCCAAGGGCAGAATACTTGGCGGTTCTTTATCAGAATTTAAATCTTTCTCACAAACTAATCGTGAAAGTGTGTCAGATAACAACTGCTTATTTCCAGGCCGATACATAATTAAGAAGTCAAATTCGCAAAAAAATTGTAGCCATCTCATCTGTCTAGGAGTAAAAGCCTTAACAGTGGAATAAAATTGTAAATTTTTATGGTTAGAATATACGGTGATAGTATGTTTAGCCCCCAAGAGATGATGTCTCCACTCCTGAAACACATCTTTAATGGCTAACAGTTCTCGTTCTGCAATCGTATAAATCTGCTCAGCTAAAAGTAACTTCCTAGAGAAGAATGCGATGGGATGTAAATTACCAGTATTTGAATCCTTTTGAAGCAACACACCACCAATGGCTGTCTGCGAAGGATCCGCTTCCAGAAAAAATGGCCTATCAGGATGAACCAAGATAGGAGCAGAGGTAAAAGCCCTTTTCAATAATGAAAAAGCTTGATCAGCTTCCTCAGTCCAAGAGAAAGCTTTCCCTTTTTTTAATAACTGGGTAATGGGAGTAACAATTTCCGAAAATTTAGAAATGAATCGCCTATAAAAATTAGCAAATCCAAGAATTCTCTGTGTGTCTTTAATTGAAACAGGAATTGGCCAGGTTAAAATTGCTTCAACTTTCTTAGGATCCATATGGATCCCCTCAGGTGACAAGCAATAGCCAAGAAATTCCACTTTGGAGGCATTAAAGACACATTTTTCCAATTTAGCATATAATGAATGATCCCTCAATCTCTGTAGTACTGACTGAACATGTTGCACATGCTCTTCCAAATTCTTAGAATAAATTAAGATGTCGTCAATATAAACGATGCAACAGACATCCAATAGATCGTGCAAGACCTCATTGATAAAATATTGAAAAGCCGCCGGAGCGTTGCAAAGACCAAACGGCATAACAGTATACTCAAAAAGACCGAATTTCGTACGAAAAGCGGTCTTCCACTCATCACCTTCTTTGACTCTAATCAAATGATATGCTCCTCTAAGATCCAGTTTGGTATAAATACTAGAGCCTTTAATTTGATTAAGAAGCACAGGAATCAAAGGTAACGGATACCTATTTTTAATGGTCGCTTTATTAACCGCTCTATAATCAATACAAGCCCTCAAATCCCCAGACTTCTTCGCAACGAAGAAAAGAGGAGACGAGACTGGAGAAGTAGAATGACGGATAAAACCTAATTCCAAAAGTTCATCCAGATACTTTCTTAAATAAACATTTTCAGGTTCAGTTAAGGCGTAAATTCTACTACAAGGTAGAATAGCACCAGGAACTAAGTCAATCCTGCAATCAAAAATTCTGTGCAGTGGTAATTTAGTTGCTTCAACAGGATCAAAAACCTTAGAAAAATTCCTATACTCAACTGGAAGCCTATTAATTTCAGGATTTAAAGTAGCACAAAAAGAGGCATCACCGGATCTCTGGTTTCTTGATAACAATGCAACTTACAAAAGGAAGACTCTAAGGTAACAGTTCTTTTAATCCAGTCAATTTTTGGATTATGTAATTCCAACCAAGGAATGCCCAAGATCACTCCAAAGGTTGGTGCATCAATAAGATCAAAGACCACCTTTTCAGTATGTCCATTATCTGCCACTAAAGTCACCATCAACAGCCCTCACAGACTCAGGTTCCTCCTTGGCAACAAATTTTAGATTCAATTTATGGGCAAACTCAATATGGAAAAAATTTCCTGTAGCCCCAGAGTCCAAAAGTACAGGAATACTATGTCTTTGAAGAGTAGTTAAAATAAAGACCATCCGAATAGTAAAATGTTTTGGAATATGTGTAGTTACATTGGTGACAGATTGGGAGATCTTAGAAGAAGATTTACTCGAGGAAATGATCTCGGCTTTCCTCGAGAATTCTAGTTTTCCGACGGATTTGTCGAAGGAGTTTCAATAGCTAGGACTTTCTTTTTTGCAGGTTTAACAGTACAATCCTTAGCAAAGTGCCCAGGCTTGCCACAGTACAAACACAAATTGCCCTTACGTCTCCGTTCTTTTTTCTTCAGGGGTTAAAGGACCTTTAAACCCACCCGACAAAACAGGTTCAACAAAAGTATTCTTAATTTCTGACTCTTTTTTCTCAACTCTAAATTGTGAACTTCTAAAATCACTCCTTGTTTTTTCATTTTTACGTTCACCTAACCTGTGATCAAGCTTAACCACTAGATCCTGAAATTCCTTAAAATCACCAGGCAAATTAACTATGTGTGCAAGGGAATCTTTCAAATCATCTTTAAGACCTCTATAAAACAAAGAAATTCTATTCTCCTCAGGCCAATGAGTTTTAGTCAAAAGTCTATTGAATGTAGTAATATAAGAAATGAGATCCTTGGTCCCTTGACGAAGACTCAATAACTCATTATCAGAAGACTGAATTAAGGTGTGCTTAGCAAATACATTGGACATGGCTACCTTAAAATCTTGCAAATTATGAAGTAAAGGGTCATTATTATCAACCAAAGGCATTGCCCAATTCGCAGCCACCCCACCAAGATATGAAATTATAAATGCTACCTTAGCAGTGTCTGAAGAAAAAATTTGAGGTTTACACATGAAATGTAATTGGCATTGAGTAATGAAAGTTGCAAATCTACTAGTATCTCCAGAAAATCTTTCTGGATTTGCCAAAGGGACAGGTGTAGGTGTAACAACAGTGACTTGGACTGGTTGACTATCTAACTGTTCTCCAGAGGAATGTGCCTGACGCACCTCAGTTCCAAATCTAGTTGGCGCTAAAACTGGCTTTCTCTCCTTAGAAGGATCCCTCCAAACAGAAAACCCCGCTCTAGTTTCATCTAACTCTTGACGAAGCGATTGATTCTCCAATCGTAAATTCTCCATTTCCACTGTCATCTTTTGCACTAACTGTGACAACTGTGAAACATCCATGAGGGTGAATTTACAGACTTAAGAGGAAACGATTTTAATAAGATCGGCTTCGTCTACTGTTGAGAAGTCCTGTGAGTCACTTCTGACGTTTCCTCTTAATCTGCAAACTTCCAACTCCCTCTAGGATCAATTAACACAATCAGGAATTTCAACACTGACTGAATCACCTTTTCCCTAAGGGAAAGGGGAAGTGGACAGAGAAACTAACAACATATAAAGAGATATTTGCTTCGGTTGTTGTTGCTTCTCTTGATAGTGTTCCAGGCCGTTGACTTTTCCTTGGAATGCGCTTCTGATTTCACGCAGTTCTGTAGTTTAAGTTTTACAATAAATAACTCTTCTTAGACAACAACTCAAATCTCAGAAATTGTTTAAACACTTACTGACCAAGGGTTCTTGTGGCCTTTATTCACACTCAATTAGTAACTGAATTGCTCAGCCTCTATCTCAAGACTCCTTTAAAAAAATGAAAGTTATGAATCAGAGTAAGCTTCCCTTTATTATGTGTTAGTTGTTAATTTGGTTAGTGAACTAAACTGATTTAATTCATGCAAGAGTCATACCTGGAGACTTCAGCAATTCCACTACTCAAAGGTAAATCTGCAGTAGGGTGATAGAAGAAGAATACAACAGCCTACACCTATACTGCAGTTAATCAAGTAAAAATAACCAGCAAGTTATTTATGACATTAAATCTTCTTTTCCTAAGTTTAAACAATCTCCTATTTACACATGAATTCAGACTCTTCTGGTTTAGCAACTGTTCCTTGCCTTGCCAAGGCTTGTTTCTCAACTGAAGTCTTGTCTCTTGCTTAAAAGTACTTTATTGACTCCAAAACACTTCTGCAGTTTAGTTCCACCAGAGTTATCTTTGAACTTGCCAAGGTTTGTTTTTTCCCTGTCTGTTTACCAAAACCTTTTATAACCAAGAAACAGCGAAGATATTTTAATTAAATTTTAAGTCTTTTCAACGAAGCGCTAAGGCACTTCAGTTCTTTCCTGCAAGAAAAAGGCATTAAATCTTACTGTCCCTTCAAATTGATTCGAAGACTGGAGACTCGAACCAGCTGCTAGTGCGAAGGAAACTGACACTCGATATCCCGGCAGGGCTCATTGAGGAAGACGCGGAGTTTCGATTTCAGCGAAGTCCCGTCCTCAACCAACAGCTGACAGGAAGAAGGGCTCGACTAGGATTGGGAAATATGGTCGGAATTTAGGAACTCAGGAGTGGATTCCGAGTGGGAAGTTTGATCGATTTACGATCCAGCAACAGATAAACAGTAGCGCTCGTCAGGAACACCAACATGAGACGAAGCGCCGACCGTTAGGAGAAATGTCTATTTATAGACTTACACTGTCACGAGAACAGCGCGAGCTCTCTAACCAATTAGGTTTCAGACACGAGAGCCAGCGCAAGCCTCTCTCATTTAAGAGCGCACATTCTAACAGTTAAAACTCAAGGACTAAATACCCTGACTTGAATTCAACAAGCATAGGCTAATGCAATTTCCTAAACTGCTTTTAACAAGGACTAAAAATTAAAGTTACATACCAAAAACTTTGCCAGTGTTTTAAAATAATAAATAATTGAACTAATAATTTAAATTAAACATGAACTGAATGTAATTCACACAGAACTAAGTAAGACGACCAGTAGCACCCCTAACACACACCACATCCGGACATAGAAATAATGTCAGACCGGGAACTATTAGCACAGCTAAAACAACTGATTAAAATACATAGACAATTAGTCCAATATGTAATGCGGACTTCAACAGTCCAATCAGCTATTAACATTCCACTGCTGACCCCTCATCAGGGGAACACGAACAAAATTACACCACAGAACATACAATCATGTCTGGGTAAAGTACCCGTAAAACGGGAACAATTTCCATTCTGGTTAGCACAAAAAATAATTCAAATAGAGGCAGTATTTCCGGATACTACCCCTACTGAGAAACACAGAATTCTGACTATCTGTCTTCCAATGGGGATCGCACCACATGTGGAGGACTGTGACACTTGGGGCACAGTCTTTGCTTCCATTTACACAAAAGCACATGGTGTTCCGTCCATGGCGGTAATACCATATGTACTAAGACAGATTCAAAATGAATATGGTCCAGAACCTGCTTTAACTCTGGGTATGAAATTACTGAAAGACTTCAAGCAGGTCTCGGCTATATTATTAGCCAACATAAAAGGAGAAGCAGCATCTGTGGCGATCCGCCAGAAATTAGAAGAAACAGATATGGCAGAACAACCATTTGAACTTGCCAGAATCATAGAAAAATCCTATGAAGAACTAGGAAGAGATAGTTTGGGTGGGAAACCAGTAAAACCCCAACTAACTGAAAATCCTGAAAAAATATTTATTAAAAATAATCTAAACACTCCAAAAAAGAGCTGGGATGGAAATAAACAATCCACTCCCAAAGAAAAAAGATTCCAGCGTAGAGGAAGGTCTCCTCGATGGAGAGAAAGATCTCCGACCAAGGACACAAGTCTCCCCAGAGGGAGCCCTCTGAGAAAAGATACAACCTTAGAAATAGGGATAATTTGAAGAAACCTGATAGATATCAAGATATTGATACACGTCCCTCTCGATCTTTTAAGACTTCCTCGCAGAAATCGGAAAGAAGAGGACGGTCAGAACACAGGGAAGAGCACGTCAAGTCCAAAGACAAGGAACCTGCTCATCAAAGTAAAAAATTACAATTTCCAAGAAAGAAGGTAGCCAGTATTAAAATAATTAAACATGCCGAGGATACTGAGGACACAAATGAAAAACGGAGAGTGGGCCCAGACAATGCTAGACAGCGCAGCATAAGTGACCATAGCTCGCAAGATCCTGATGGATCATCTGGAGGCAGTGGACATGAATGAATACATTCAGGTGGAAACTGCAGATACCAGAGTTAGCAAACCTCATAAAATATACAAAATAACATTATGTATAGAGGGAGATAAGACTAGGAAAGTAAGGGGTCTATTTTGGGATAACCTTTCCAAAGGCAATGACATCCTTTTAGCTGAAAAAGACTGGCCACCAGAGTTTGTCAGGATGTGCCCTCATGGCGAAGAAATGATTATGCCTGCCTTCTCAAATCATATTCCAATTCATAGAAAATATACATTTGCAAGAAAATGGGCAGTAGCCCAAGCTCCTGCATTATATAAAAATCATGTAGGATGGGATGAAGACTCTCCTCCTCACAAAATCCAGTTAAAATGTCAACCAACTGCACAAAGGCAGTACCCAGTTAAACAAGAAGCTAAAAAGCAAGTCAGGGAGATCTTAGATCAACTTGAATACCAAGGGGTGATTGAAACATGCACCTCACAAATGAACAATCCTTTGTTTCCTGTCTCCAAGCCAGACGATTCATATCGTCTAGTTTTGGACTACAGACACCTTAACTCTTGTTGCAAGACATTTGCAGTACAAAACTCACACAGTGCAGCACTAATGAATAACATCGTGCGCAAAAAATACAAAACAACATTAGACATCTCTAATGGATTCTTTTGTCAAAACATTGCACCTGAAAGCAGGTATTTGACCGCTTTCTCAATAATGGGGTTGCAGTAAAATTTCTGTCGACTCCCACAGGGATTCAAGAATAGCCCAGGATTATTCTCAGCAAGGGTAACAGAGTTACTACAAATATATGATGATGAAGCATTATCTTATGTCGATGACATCTATCTCACAGATGATGACTTGGATACTCACTTGAAAAGAGTGAACACCATAATACTTGGGTTCGCAGCAGAGGGTTACAAATTCAACTTTAAAAAGTCACGAATTGCCCATCTAACCGTCCTGTTTTTAGGATATGAATTATCAAGTGAAGGCAAAAGCCTAGCAGACAATTTCTTAGAGAAATGCGCTGTAATCCAAGCACCAAAAACGCTGAAGAATTTACAATCAATACTAGGGGGTATATTATCAAGGGGGTTTATCTCCGCTTTTTTGGCTTTAAAAGCCAAGAAAGCGGAGATAAAATTATCTCCCTATTACCAAGCTGTCGCTAACACCAGTTAGTGACAGCTAATAGGAGATAGCGACCATCTTGGGCCCCGCTTTGCATGTCAGTGATATTTATCACTAATGACATGCAAAGTGGGCGTGCCAAGATGTTAGCGACTGGAAACAGTCGCTAACATCGCTATCTCCTATTACCAACTTTTGGAGATATTCGCGCTAAGCGCGAATATCTCCAAAAGCTAACACCTGCCCTGAGCAGTTCTTCACCATGTTATCCAATGGGAGGTGGATAACATGGCTAAGAGCATTTGCTCGATAATGCATGAATATCGCTGACTTTTCAGCGATATTCATGCATTGCGGCCGTTTTTATCGCATTTGCGATAAACCTTGCTAATAGCAAGGTTCATCTGCGATAAAAATCGCCGATGTGCGGCGATAATTTTTGTCTCTAAACAAGTTAGAGACAAAAATTATCGCTAGTTGTTGGTAATATGCCCCTAGGTTTCCTGAATTTCGGAAGAACTTACATTCTAAATTATGTGGAGAGGGTTAAACCTCTCTATGAATTAATAAAACCTGATTTCAAACCAATCAATTGGACTCAAAAACACACAAAAATTTTGAGATCATTGCAAACAGACATGTTAGCTAAAACAAAATTGCTAACTCGCGAAAATACACGCAACCTTGTAATCCGAGTCATCCCAGGAAGATGCGGATTCACGTACCTGACCTCTAATGAGGGAGAAACGGTAGCAATAGCTTACAAATCACATTTGTACACACAAGCTGAAATGAAATTCAGTTCAACTGAAAAAATTCTAACTGCGGTTCAGACTGCTGTAGCAAAAGAAAGAGCCCTAGCACAAGGTAAACGAATAATAATCATTACACCAGTACCAGCCCTAGTAGCGGTAACAAAAGCAAGCATTTCAAATGCTAAAGCACTACATCCGAGATGTATCCAATGGGTTAATTCTCTTGCTGCAACAGACGTAGTATACGAATTTGATCCTAATTTAAAAACACAAGAATTTCTACAATATGAATATGAATGTCCTCTGCCAACCGAAATCCTGCCTCTAGAACACTACGGCTGTATAATATATACAGACGGATCAGCACAACCCGCAGTTGGGGGTAAACAAGCTTACAGTGCTGCGTGTGCGATTGTTAAAGGTCGTTGGCACGAAGGAAAATTTAGACCACCGGTCACTAAAACTCAATCTCTAGGAGATTGTACAGCTCAGCGAGCTGAACTACTAGCATTAAAGATGGCGCTCGATATTGCCGATCGCGAATTCCCCACACTAATAGTGTGCGATTCGCATTACTGCGTCAAATCTTACAATAATGACTTGCAGAACTGGATTCAAAACTATTACAAAGATGACACAGGTGCCACAATAAAGCATAAAATGCTTTGGGAGCAAGTAGTTCTTTTACAGAAAGAACTACAAAATACTCACGTGATACATACACTGAGTCATCAGCGTGATGGCGTTCACGTTGCAGGGAATTCATTGGCTGACACAGCCACAGCGGAAGCAACTAATCTGGCTTCCGTAGCCACAAAAAAGCGTTCAGAAAAATACATAGACGGGGAAACCATGCTGGCGGTAAAAACGTCTTCAAAAGGCGACTGTGCAGCACTACCCGTGAACTATCCACTCAATTATACATACATAATTGATGCAAACTCCGTTCCTTTTGCTCGAATCCCTGGAGTGGGGGATAGAGTAATTCCAAACACGAACAGGAGAGTCTTTTTAATAGCGGAAGCTCACATGGGATTGGGTCTAAGGCACCAGAAGATCAAGGAATCTCTGAAAGAATTACAATCAGAATACTGGTGGCCGGGAATGAGCCTGCAACAACACAAATTTGCAATAAACTGTCCAAACTGCAACAGAGATCGCAGTGGCGAACCGGCCGGAGTTTTGCCATGGCTCTTCGTTTAGATAACATAAGGCTATCTATACGAAATACCCAACAGAAAAAATGCGACCCAGTAATATTTAAGACTAGATCCACTTAAAATGTAGACACCAGCACTCGGCTGATGCCAGAACTGTTATAAAAGATTTGCGAGTCTATATCGGCACATACGCAATTGGCATGCTACATTCTGACCAGGGTCCTGCTTTTAGCCCTCAAGCTTATAAGGAGGCCATGACCAGCATGGGCATTGCATTGCGGTACTCTTGTCCCTTCCATCCTGAGGGAAATGGGATTGTGGAAAGAAAAAACCGGGACATAAAGCAATCTATAACGGCGAGGGTATTAGGTTCGGGTGATGGGTGGGTCCAACATTTAACAAGTGTCCAACGTAGTCTTAACAATCTGCCAAGAAATTCTCTAAAAGGTTTCAGTCCGTACGAAGTATTGTTCGGGAATAGAATGCATATTCAGTACTTAGATAGTCAGACTTCAGTTGTAGAAGAAAAATGCTTTGATATCAAAGATCGTTTGGATATTTTACAGGACTTAAATTAAACAAGAAAAGACCTGAGCAACGTAAAGTTAAAACAGCAGCCAACACCCACTGAAGAAAAACCACCTGTCCCAGCAAGGCCTGTCTGGATTCCAAAGATTGGGGATCTGGTCAGAGAGAAGATCGCGGTGAAGAAGGAATTTGGGCCTTCGTACAGAAAAGCCGTACCTGTCTTAGCTGTCAGCGGAACAAGATCAGCTGTACTACCGCCCCTTGCTGGTAAAAAGGAGAACCGAGTTGTATCCATCGACCTGGTAAAACCACAATCATGTGGCCAATAATAAGTGGTAGGCCCAGTGGATTCCCAAGAAATAGCAGAGTACCAAAATTTGCTACAATACAAGAGATTCAAACTGAGAGACTAATCACATTTGATAAACCTGCAGTGAATAAAAAGGACTATGCAACATTGCCATGGAACTTGTGCCTCTTGAAACCCAAATTGCAACAGTTCGTCAAGAAACACCAGTCTACAACGATGTAGCCTCAGACTATACTAATGTCTCCAAGAAAGATCCAAAAACAAAAGAAAATCCGGAAGCGATTCCAACAATTGACAGAACTGCATCTGGCTACTTCATCAATTTCGATAACTTTTCTGAAGATCCAAGCGAACCTGAAGAAACGCCAGCAACAAAAACTTTTAAAGACAAAGTAACTGAACTCTTTCATCAACTCAAAGAAACCTATCTGATTTCTCCATGGATTGAATTTTGGATTGTGTTAGGTGTACTTTTCCTCCTGCTTTGGCTCATCATGGTTCTTTGTTTGGGAAAATTCATTGAGGGAAAATACAGTACAATGGACACAGCAAGTCAGAACATCAACTTGGTCCTAAAGCCACACAAGTCATCTCACATCGAGAAAAGAGAACTATCATCAGTGAATGTCACAGCCAATCCAATACCCGGTGGGATAGCTTGGGACAAAACGGATTACGAAATCTATGGCCCGGTCGAACTCTTGAAATATCCACACCAGTTTAAGGTTTCATTAATTGACTTTGTAAAACCGAGCACATTCTCTGATGATTGGGACTTTGAAAGTATTAATGATATGATGTCAGATTTAGTAATGTCAGCAAAATGTACAGAACATGATTACTTACAGGGTTCATCAAATTATGAAGAAATGTACTGCTACAATCACTTTGCACACCATTATTTGCATAAATCTGCTCAACCTAGAAATGTTTTTAATTATAATGAATGGGAACGTTGTGCAACTCCACCAAAAGGTAGTTCAAAAACATTTTTCGGGAAATTCTCGTTCTTCTCAGGGTTTAACACAAGTGAAGCAGAAACATTTTATTACAAACTGTTAAATAAGACAGGAATGAAAACAATGCTGACAAATACTAAATTGATCTATTCGGAAACATTTTATGAAAAAATGACTACATTTGGTTTTGATTTTTGGAAAAACAACATTGAAACAAAAACCATCTGGGGTACCAAAGATTGGCAGGTCCAAGGATTAGAAGCATTATTTAGAGCCTGCATGATCCCAGAACAAATGATATTCTTGAATGACACCATTCAACAGACAACCTGTCTTGGCCTAGCCAAAATTAAAGACTTAAACAAACTGTCTATTCCAAAGCCAACGCCTGACAGTAATAGCACTACAGATGTTGAGATAGACGTATCCCATATTTTTAACCAAAACAGAACACATCCTGATTGGAAAAAATGGTTGATCTGCCCCACAGACACAAATAACTGTCAAGATAGATTCCTGAACAAAATACAGGGGTTCAAATTGACCAGGCCAGACCCTAGATACTCCCAGAGACAACATACAGGGATAGTTAAAACATACAGTGTAGGGAAACTCTGCCTCGAATGGCTACAGAAATCCACACTGGCAGAAATTAAGCAACACTTGACTTTACTTAAAGACGGTGCTGACTTGCGTGATTTCATAATGGGACCACGCAAACAGCGTCAAAAACGTTTCATAGCGGCCGGTATATACGCTGCATACAACGAAGCTTGGAAAGAAATGCAAATTGAAACAACAGAAAAAATACGAGAAATTGATCGTATTAATTTGGAAAAGTCACTTTCTGTTGTGGACAATGGGTTAATGACTCTGTCCTCCAGAATATATTCACTGGACAGTATTGTATCTTCTGCTATTGATATAATAGAGCAGGACTTACTAATGTTACAACACGGTCAGTCCCAATTACGTTCTATTGTACAGCTTGGCTGGACGTTGTAAAATCTGTGTTCAGGCTACGTACCATGGCGTTTAATCAACACAACATCATTATTCTCTATCTTTAACCTTACTGATAAACAAATCAGTTTGGCACACAAAGGAGCAGACTATACGATTCTGAGCATTGAAAAACTTGAGAGATTACCATTGACAATGTCAGAAAGACTGGTCATTGAATGGATAATACACGGAATAATAACAATTCCGATAACAACTTTCCAATTTAAATACTGCCAAGAGTATATACCAGCGGGCCAGTATGAAAGGTTGGGTAAAGGGTACACTAAGTCATCATGGAAATTGCCTTACTCACACACATGTTATAGTGAAAAGAAACAGAATGTATTTCTTAGTGGTAACAATTGTAAACGATCGCTAAGCGGTATACTTCTGTGTCAAGGTATTAACTTGCATGGGGCCTGTGAGGGGACTTCAAATAACCTTTCATGTCACCAGCACGGCACACCTGCAACACAAATAGAGCCATTCTTTAGACGGCTTTCTAACGGGAGCTATATTCTAATAGTGGACCACAGCTATTGTGGCATGGTGCCAGGAAAAGCCTATCTCGTGAGCGTTAGTTCCATGGTCACTTGCTGTATGTAAGTATTGTATCCAAACAGCACTCCAGATACGGAGGCAAAAATGTGGCCTTCTTTGAATATCTCTTCTATTCGAATTGATACTTTAAGCAGAATAAAGTTTGTTCTGTTACAGACAACTGTGCCCTTAACGTCATCAAAAGAAACGTATGATCTGCAAGTTGCAAGGACAACGGCAGAGATACATAGCCTTTTATCAACAAATTGCCCCGTGCATTTCGCAGAAATGCTAAGCCAAATCCTAAATATGTCAGATACCAGTGGTATCCCACATGTATTTAAGACAATTTTTTCGGGACTGTTAACACCCTTCAAAACAGTTCTGGGCATTTTTCCTAATTTTGTCCATTCTGTCTTTGGCGGCCTATCACTTCTGTTGGGTCTCGGAGCAGGGATTTTATTTTTGATTCTTCTGCTCCGATATGGCAAGCCAAATCACAGACAAGACTCCAGCAACGATGGAAGAAACGATCCTAGCTATACGCTATCGGGACCGCATAACTAAAGTCCTTGGATTAGCCCGGCAAAGAGATCTGAATATGACCTGGTTTCTTTCATTCAGACCCATCTGGCAGAATTGCATCTTACCTGTGCTTCGATGTATGCTATGCGGAGAAGAATGCGTGTTGGACGTCTGTCTTACACTACCATCAGCAGTACCATTGGATACAGATACTTTGCTAAGTCCTGTAACGGCTCATGCATCGTGTTGTCCCCAGTGGCTACCCATTCTGATGACGGCATTCGTTGAAACTTCGCCACTACGATTAGGTGGTAGTGAAGTACGAGATGAGAGCAACATCACCCAGGTACGACCTTCTGTGAGCATTGCTGATCCTGACATCGATGATAGCAATCATTCTCACGACTGCACTGTTGTGGCATTTTCAAACTTGGTCGAACTTTCACCTGAAGCGGTAGACCACTTTTTTGAAAGTCTGTTGAAATGATGTTCTCCCCTGAACAGAAAGACTAACTTTTTAAGCAACAAGCACACAGCATTCCCTGAACTCTGAATTCGGCCTTCACGTTTGATAAACAAAAGCTACTGAAAATATTTGGAACTATGTTTTCCTCTGAAAGCAAAATAATTTTTTTCCAATTCCAAAATATTTACCTTTTTTCTGGCACTTGTACTCTGCTTAAAGTAGAACTATTCTTAAAGAACAGAGCTTCTATGTTTAGGAACTCTAGAGACAATATATTACCTCAGCCTCTAGCACATTTACAGCAACTGTATTTATATGTGATGGAATGGTCTCGACCTTCTTTTCTGTATTAAGAGCCATTTCATGTGTAAATTTCGCAAATCATTCAGCTAATATATATATATATGCATCGTTTTAACTGAATGATTACACTGCTTGAAAAGCGTACAGTACCAATAATCATTTTCATGTATTTCGCATACACCATTTTAAATGCAAAACATTTATTTTGGGGTGGGTTGGAATACGCACGTAAATGTAAAATGTAAATGTACCGGTATTTATAGAGTGCACAGCTACTTCCCTGAGGTAGTGTCCCGGCGCTGTCCGTATACCGCTTAGGAATCCTTCCTGGTTTTCCCTGTGAGTGTCTACTCCTGGGCACCCCCAGGGTGAAACCAGGCATCCCAGCGCTTTTGGGGCCGTTGTGGAGATTAAGCAAGCTATTGCCCAGAGTCGCAGAGTGGGACCCATGATTAGAATAGGCACCGAGGCAGGAATTATCAGGTCCGAGGAAATTGAGCCCAAGACCCGCCAAGGCGGGTATTGAACCCTGGTCCCGGGCCAGACCGCTGCATCAGGGTCTGCCGCTCTAACCATTTGAGCTACACTTCTCCACATGCACCTTTATATGTTTACTATTGCTTAGTTTTAGTAATGATGGACATTAGATCGTGGAGCGGGTATTGTGTTTTTATCTAGGAACCTAAATTGATATTTCTATTTTATGCCCTTGTTCGGTTATAATAAATATTATCCCTATAAAGGCATAAGAATCATATCCATATTTAATCGGAGCCCATGCAGTCACATTAAGCAAGGCTACTTCCCCGGACTCCTAGAAAGCACAACGAGTTCTCTAAACAAACCAAACCTCCAGCAACCTGGGAAATCCCCATTGCTTTTGTTTTGATTTCGTCCTAGAACTCCTGTGAACGGCCAGTTCTTAGTGACATCTTTATTGACGTCTTATGTCCAACCTTACGTCAAACCCGGCACCTTTCAGGTATAAATATACCAACGTTGCCCTAAGCAAACACACAGTGGTGGTTTTGGAGCAGAGCAGATATCTACTTGCCCGAGAGCCCAGCTGATGCGAGAGCCCAAGGACGCTGCCCCTCCCTTTTGACGCACTGAGAGAGACGCTGTCTTTTCTCCTGCCGAGAAATCCAGCTCCGGTGTTTCCAGATACCTTCGCGGGTTACTGGGATATCGAGTCCTGAGAGAGAGATACAAGACCTCCTGCTTTCTATTACCCAGGTACGGAGCTGACTAAACCCTTAAAGAGAATTCTTGAGTCAGATTCTTGGCAAAACCACCTTAACTCAAACTGCTACTTACTTACTCCTTCCTACGTATTAGGCTTAGGTCAGGTACACCTGGGTAGGCGTATTTAGAAGCACCCGTTGAATACGTTAGTCAATGTATATATGTATGTATATATTTTATCTATTTTAAAGTATCATATGGCTAAGAAACCATATCAATGCTTTTACAGTATTATTTTATAATCCTCCTTTTACTGTACGCACTTTACTTTACTATGAGTATTGCAATTGTGGCAATTCATTTCTCTTGCATGAGAAAGAAGACTGCTCAATAAATTACACCTTTTATTGAAAACGCCCGTCTCTCTTTTCTCTGCACTCTGGTGAAACTAAGTACGCACGATTGACTGAGTGAAATAGCTGTCTATTGTTTTCACACGACTCTAGAGATACACTCTTATTCTGAGGGAGCAAAAGTTGTCATGTTATATGGTTGTCAGAAGCTAATCCCTTCTTGTCTATCCAGGGAGGTTAAACTCCTCCTCGTTTATTCGAGAAAGTTTCTAGTGACTTCTGAGCTAGCTGGCAAACCTTAAGTCTAATATAGTCAGTAGAGACCTAGAAGACCTCAGTCCTACGTCTACACTGCTGAATATATTATTCCAATGTGCTGAGCCTATTGGGAATATAGGAACTACACTACATCGTAGCCAGGAAATGATCTAAGCTTGCATAAGTCTTGTGTGCAGTGGAATAATAGGTAAAGTCGCGCTCTTGCGGATGGTGTAAATGCCAGACATCATGGAGCCCCTCTTCCTGAAGCCACTGCCTCCCCTCTCGAGACCACACACCTGCCTGGGACGTCCTATGTTGTGACCTGTCTAGCTCCCCATCCATTACTAGATTAAAGTCTCCCCCCACTAGAATTAACGAATCAGGAGATGTCATAACTTCGCAGTACGCAAGAAGGGTTCCTGCTGGGTATTCGGGGTATAAAGGCATCCTATCGTAAAGGTTGAGTCCCCCCATTGAACGCGCACTGCCAAAAACCTCCCCCTGATTTCTACAATTTGGGTCAAGACCTTACAACGCACACGGCCGCTAAATAATAGTGCCACCCCATTTTTCTTATTCGGGCCCGAAGACCAGAGCTGTAGGGGAAAACGCTTA
This sequence comes from Lissotriton helveticus, assembly GCF_964261635.1. Taxonomy (NCBI): domain Eukaryota; kingdom Metazoa; phylum Chordata; class Amphibia; order Caudata; family Salamandridae; genus Lissotriton; species Lissotriton helveticus. The sequence continues at coordinate 1,271,978,590 of NC_136059.1, read as the reverse complement.
TCTTGCATGCGCCGAACATCTTTAGTCAGTAAGTGGGTTTCTTGTAGGAGCACACATCGCTATTCGCATTTTCCAAAAGAGATAGAACTGCAGCCCTCTTCACTGGGTTATTGAGCCCACGGACATTAAGTCTCACCACCTTCATTTCACTAGGCATTGTACCCTACACTGGAGAAGCGACCTGAAGACCCCACACAACTAGAGGGATGCAGTACAGCATAGGAAGGAACAGTGAATGCCATCAACCCCATGTAGACCCACCACAGTAGCATGCTGCGTAGCACTCCTCGACACCCACCGCAGCCGAGGGAGAGGACCGACACCTCGACCCAGCCAACAACACCCACTATCTGATGCGGAGCCCCATACCCACCCCCCCTGCCCCCCTCCCCTCCCAAAACTGACAACAAAACCCCCCAACTGAAACATAAATGGAACAGAGAGATAGCAATATACGACAGTTCGTAATACAGGCCCCAATAGCAAGAGGACATGGCACCAGTCATCGTCTTCCAAGTTCCTGATGCAGGACTCACCCACGATGAAGGATAGAAATACTAGTGGTACCTCTTAGGGGGTTATACCCCCGACGCCTGTACACAACCCTCTCAGGGCCTCACGTGCCCTCTGTGCCATCCGACATAGTTGCTTCAGTCACTAGGGCCACAGATGCCACCGCAGCTCCTCTCTCCTGCAGGCTAGTGGACAAGTCCGGCTTCTTCGTCAAAGTGGGCCCGCCAACCTTCTGCCATTCCGCCGATCGCCGCCTTCTTCTGCTGGTGGAGTTGCCACTTCCGGATGGTGAGTCAGAACTCTCCAGGCTCAGAAGGCCCATAGCCACCTCCAACGACCTCACTTGGACCAATTTATTCTGCCATCTGAAGATGAGTCAAAATGGGTGCCCCCAGGAATAGGGTATGTTGAGCTCATGCAGACGGGAGGTGACTGATTTGAATGTTCGACGCTTCAGCAGCGTGGAGGCCGCCAAGTCCTGAAACAGCTGGGGACGGTGAACACGGAACTCCAGGGGATTGAGATCATGCGCTTTACGTAAGATCCGTTCTTTCAACTGAAAATCGTGGACGCACACCAATATGTCCGGCGGAGGGGCCTTGGGACCCCGTGGCAAGCCGACCCGGTGAACTCGGTCCATTCGGATCTCTGTTAGGTCGTCTTCATTGAGGACGTGCTCAAAAAGGCTGTCCACGTATTCTCTCAGGTCTGCTCCCTCTCCTTTCCAGGGCACCGCTCTGATCCTGATGTTGTTGCGACGAGATCTGTTCTCTAAGTCCTCAGCATGCACTTGCAAATCCAAATTCTGCTCCGTCAGGCTTATCACATCCTGTTGAAGCTGGTGTATGTCCTCCGCGGTCCCTAAATCATGCTCCTCCAATGTGGCCACACGCTCCCCAACACCATCCACATCTCTCCTCACCTTCCACAAGTCAGAGGCCAGTTGGAAGCGCAGCCTCGATATGTCCTCCTTAATGGCCGCGAAGAGCTCGATCATAAAGGCCTTGGTAGTGGGCCCCTCGTCCTCACTCTTCCGCGGGGATTTGTCTGGGTTAGGGGAAGCAGGTTGCGTCGTTCCCTTCAGCGTCCCTTCCTTTGCAGGCTTGTTGTTTCTCTGCCTGGCGGTAACCATCTTGACAAGTCGTCAGGTCCGTCCCCGAGGAGCAGGTGACCACCGCGGCGCTGAAGGCAATCAGGTCCCGGAGGAGTCCCCGAGACTATGGGCCCAAGCGGGGAGGAGAGGGTTCAGCCAGAGGCAGGGAGCCGTTCAGGGCCCACACTCAGCACCACAACTCACCGCCACAATTCAAAGTCCGACGTGCAGATCGTGGGATCGGGGGGGACACCAAAGACTCACCAAGCGCAATGCTGCAGACCAATGTCCACCCCCACTTGCGCCACTGAGCACCGCCGGTAGCAGGGTAGCAGGGCCCGTGCAGGTCAGGCCCACTCTTCACCCTCGTCATCGCTCTCGTCTTCCAGGCCGCACCAGGCCACTAACTGCCCAACACTGGATGCAAGCCGGCAGCCCGCTTCAGGCCTCCCAATCTCAACCAGATGTCACCACCAAGGTGGGATTGTGCACACTCCCAGTGAACGGCTATCGAACACTTATCTCGGCACCCCCCGGCAGACTGCCTGCCGCCACCGCCTCCTCTGATCCGCACCTCTGCTCCCCCGATGATACACACGAGCTGCAGGGGGGTTGTCTACCCCAGGAGGAACTCCGACTCACTCCGGCTGGGCGCGGGAGCACCAGCTACTGCTCCAGTGCTGCGGATGGGCTGCTGGTCACGCTGGTAGGGCCGGCCCACCAAGGCCCGAAAGCCCCGGCCTTGCTTGAGGGATGTCACCGGGCTTCCGCACCCCCGGCCGCTATTCCCGTCCACACAGCCGATCGCCTGTGGGAGGCGGAGGTCGTAGCTGCAGCACCTCCCATTACAATCCACTGCAGTCCGCCACAAACGGAGGTACCGATGTCATAGGCACCCGGTCGGGCACTCCCGACACTGCGCCGAGCTCTCCCACGCGGGGACGCAAACCACCAGGCCCCGCACCGGCGGAACAGACCGCTCCACGTCTCTGGGCTATCCGCTGGGATGGCGGGTGAAATGAGAGCACCAACCGGTCCCGAACAGCAGCTGGACCCCAGGTGGGCGGAAATCACGGGCAGATGGGGGCCCTAAGAGGGTGCTGCTCAAGGCTAGAGAACTCGTGGTGCCGGAGGGACTTAGAAGCACGTCCTACTCCGCCGCCATCTTGGCCACGCCCCCCTAACTTTTTTGCCACCAAAGTTGCCAACATCTACTTGCAATTCCCACACAGAGAGGTGGATACACATTCTTCCCCGCCCGTCCCATATCCAAGGCTGGAAGTTTTTACTCTGGTGTCTCCTCTTAATGCACAGCGTCTCCTGGAGAGCCTCAAGTCTGGGTCCCCGGCCGATGTTGCGCCCCCTTCCATTTTGAAATTAGCATCAGAGTTTGTAGTTCCAGTCATTCGGAACGTAATTAATGCTTCCCTTGTGGTTGGATTGGTTCCCCCGCTATGGTAGCAAGCTAGATTTAAAGCACTTCTAAAAAAGCCGACTTTAGATCCTGGGGATTGGGCTAATTATCGCCCAATCTCTCTACTACCGGGCATTAGTAAATTGGCAGAGAAATATGTCAATTCTATACTGTCTTTTCAAAAGCTAAGGAGTTAGGTCCCAAACAATGGGGTGGGCTGGACCCTATTTAACGAAATACAACAACAGTGCCCACACCAATCAGAATTTCAAAAAATTATTTCAAAGGGTCAAACCAAACAAATTCATTACAGTTTGACCGGGTACTTTTATTTATACCCCTCCGGTTTACCCAATTTTTTGTATAAACTTTTTATCTTATTTGTGAATGAAAAAGAAAACATATATACATTCAAAGCTATTTACACAAATATATACAACACATATACATACTACATACCAATACCTAATACAGATAATAAATACAGTTCATACATCCTACGTGCATTACAAACAATATATCTTAATACATTTGTGTTCAAACAATCAGTATTCAAAAATTAATTATAGACAAAATCAAATACTTAAGGACCAAATAATTACATTTGTTGGATGAACTAGCGGCTGCTAGCTCTGAAAATTGGTCACCTTTAGTGATAGTGTCTCCTTTTTTGACTTTGTCTATAATTAATTTTTGAATACTGATTGTTTGAACACAAATGTATCAAGATATATTGTTTGTAATGCACGTAGGATGTATGAACTGTATTTATTATTTGTATTAGGTATTGGTATGTAGTATGTATATGTGTTGTATAAATTTGTGTAAATAGCTTTGAATGTATATATGTTTTCTTTTTCATTCACAAATGAGATAAAAAGTTTATACAAAAAATTGGGTGAACCGGAGGGGTATAAATAAAAGTACCCGGTCAAACTGTAATGAATTTGTTTGGTTTGACCCTTTGAAATAATTTTTTGAAATTCTGATTGGTGTGGGCACTGTTGTTGTATTTCGTTTAATTCTATACTGTCAGCACACTTAGAGGACAATAATGCTCTACACCCGACCCAAACAGGATTCAGAACTAAGCAAGGAACTGAGACGGCTCTTCTTTCGGTTGTGGAAGAAGCTAGAAAAATTGTGGATGCCGGAGGCTGCGCAGCTATCATCTTATTAGATCTCAGCGCAGGCTTCAACACGGTAAATCACTCTATCCTGACTCAAAGACTGAGGGAGGTGGGGGTAGCAGGAACGGCCCTCGAGTGGTTGCAATCTTTCCTCTCCGACAGATCTTTTAGGGTCTTCGAAGGTGAGGCTCTCTCAAACCAGACCCCTTTACAGTATGGTGTTCCCCAGGGATCTTCTTTAAGCCCCACCATGTTCAATATCTACATGCGGCCCCTTGTGGGCATTGTACTTCCCTGGGGGATCCAGCTGGTGACCTACGCCGATGATACCCAGTTGGTGGTATCTCTCAGCCAACATGGTACGACTCGCAACAATCTGAATTCCTGCTTGGTAAACGTAGTTGAGAGGATTGACTCTTCTTTTCTTAAACTGAACGGTTCCAAGACTGATATCTTGATACAGGGACATTCTGCTCCCTCTAATCTAGACGCTTGGTGGCCAAGTTGCTTAGCCCCCCCCCCCCCTTTACCAAAGAAACAGATTAAGAGTCTTGGGGTATGGCTGGACTCTAACCTTAGTTTCTCTGTACAAGCATGTAAAGTGGCTGCCACTTGCTATGGTCTGATTAGACTGATGAGGAAGATTCTTCCTCTCCTCCCTTTTGACGCTAGGCGTCTGCTGGTGCAAGCCCTTATTTTATCAGGCCTTGGTTATTCTAACTTATTATATCTAGGGGCCCCACAGGGGACTATTAAGATCCTGCAAGTTGTTTAGAACTGCGCAGCGTGACTTCTATTGAATGTCCCGAGGCGTACCTCAGCTAAGTCAGCGCTCTGTCAATTACACTGGCTTCCGGTTCAACAAAGAATCTGGTTTAAGGCGATGTGTACAGTGCACAAAGCCATCACCGATAATGGCCAATCAGTGATTCTACCGTTGATTCAATTATATCAGGCCCCCCGGACATTGCGATCCAATAATAAAAAGCTGTTGATAGTTCCCAGGATCCGCCGTGCACGCATGGGCGGTCGGAGATTTATGCTCCATGCAGCAAAATTGTGGAATCAACTTCCCGATTCAGTTCGTCTTGAGCCCAATTATGTTCACTTTAGGAAACTGTTAAAGACCTTCTTTTTTCTATGAGTAGCGGTTAAGTTCAGGTTGTCCTATAGTGCGCTGGGATGCCCTAGGGTAGCCATGCGCCATATAAATACATATTCATTCATTCATTCATTCATACCATAGTTTTTGCCATTCCTAGTCAAAGAAAATACTAGCTCTAGCCATTTCTCATTTTGATTGATCCTCATTTTATCAATTTCAAATGGATGGAATGCTACCTTGCTTTTGCCAGGATTTCAAAGATTGGCATGCGTATTAAAGCAGCAAATGTTTAACTCGGTGAACCATTTTTCCTGCAACAAATCATTCCTACCTCATTTCTTCAACAGTAAAATCTTTCAGTTTGCTTCCAGGAACAGGAGACATTTGAATTGGAACCATTGCCTTTTCTCCCACTAATGATTCATCTGAATTCATCACACTTGATGAAGGAGACATATATGACCAAGACCCAAGATGCTATTCCACCCCAGAAATGCTGAAGAGTCATTTATACATTCTATAATGAAAAAAAGTAGTCTCAAACATTGTTCAGGTAATTGTTAAGTGATAAACAGTGAAGGATGTTGGGAAGGATAAGTCTCATTAATCTGGGACTTTCTTTCCAAATGTCAAACTACAATATACTGAGGGCCTCATTTATGAGGGTTTTCCATAGGGCAGCGCCGCAGGAAACTTGCTGCGCAGCCCTACATCAAAACAAAAGGGCAGGAATCTGCCATATCTATGTGATATGGTGCATTTCTGTCCTTTACCCCAGTGCCGGAGCACAATGGACTGCCATGCAACAACACAGACATGTCTGCATTGCGGGGCTGATTGATTTTGAGCAGGAAGGGACACCTTCCTGCACAAAATCAATCACAAGATACGGTTTCCTTTTTCTATGTGTGCTGCAGAATGCATCACACAGAGGAAAAGGAAAGCACGAGGAGAAATAAAAAAAAAATCTGCTCATTGCTACTCCCTAACATCACCCCTGGTGTGGTGTTAGGTTCTGAAGTATTCCCAGGTTTATGATTTCTCGTAAATCTTGGAATGTGTCAGGTTCCATGGGTGTTACATGGGAACACCCACAGCAACAACCATGGATTGACCCTTTCGCGTGAAAGAGGCACATATATATAAGGCCATGAAAAGCCATGTAAAGTGGGTTTACATGACCTTATAAATATGACGTGGCACATTGCGCCACTGGAGTATCAAAAAAGCGATGTTCCGGGGGTGCAAAAGTGCCGGTTAGGCCTCATAATTGAGGCCCTGGGATACTAGTGTCTGAAAAGGCTACCTACGTTGATCCATTTCAATCCAGAAAATCTTCCGAAAAGCTTGGGAATGTTTAATTTTCATAATCAGCACCACTTCATCCTCTGCTACCTTTTAAAATGCTTTTTTAATGTGATGCATTTTTATACACCAATCAACAGCGAAAACTATTTTTCTGCAAGAGTTCTTACTAATGCATAGAAATTCTTTTTTTCCTCCTTGAATTTTTGTCATTGCACCGCAACCTTTTTTGGTCATATGAAGTTAAAATAAGGAGACCTACTGATGGGAGTCTTTGTGGCAAATTCTTTGTTCAACTAGCAGGATTATCTTCTGCAGAAGGAAATGAAATGGGCTTCAGAAAGATAATGAGGAGAGGAACTGCATGTTACAGTGAGTGACACTTAAAAATATACAACATACGGAGCTCCTTTCATTATAAAATGCAAAGGATGCCATTTTAGCAACCTTCTATTCCGCTATCAAATATTAAATTACCTTCCCAAAACAACCGCAAAATAATTTAAACATTTACATTTTTACCTTTCAAATATGTATGACAAATATTGAAGAATGAAATCATTGCCCTCTTCTGACTTCAATTGAATTTCAGTATAATCTTTTTGGGGAGTTTTGCCATGAAACAAGAAAAAGTGAAAAAAGTGACATTTATAAAATCCCAAAAGAAATGGAAAAAAAAAATTCACTGACAAGTGGAAATGGGAACATCTTCTACAAAGTGGGATGAAGAACATGAAAATATGAGTGAGGCACAAGTATGGACATGGAAATACTAAAATGCAACTGCACAGAGGATGTCAGTTGTAAATCATAAGTTATTATCACATCTATTCCAGTACTACCAAAGCCCAAATAGTCTTAGAATCTACTCCAGATAATCAAAAGAGAGGAGACCTGTTGGCCATAGTTCTTTTATCTCTCTTTTCCTCACTTGTAAGGACACCCTAGATTTTTGTTTAAAGGACTCCCATCTACTAGAAATATTGGTGGCCCGCTTCATCACATAGACCTCAGTAAAATCAGGCTCCCCTCAGGATATCCTGCCTGCTATCCTATCCTCGCTACTTCACAAACAGCTGGCACCCATGATCTTCCCCATTCTCAACTCGTCCCTGATCCAGGGCAAATTACCTTCCGAATGGACGGCTGCCCAAGTAATTCCTATTAGAAAGAAACCTAATGCACCTCTAGAAGATTTATCAAACTATCGTCCTATCTCCCTGCTACCATATCGGAGCAAACCTTTGGAGAAACATGTTAAGAAATACCTCTTAGACTATATGGAAGTAACTGAAGACTTTGACCCCTCGCAGTCCGGTTTTCGTCCCAGATTTGGTACTGAGGCAGCACTTATTGCAGTCACAGATAACCTTAAGCACTCCCTGGGGATAAGGGACAGGCAGCATTATTGGTGCTGCTGGATCTGACTGAAGCGTTTGACATGATATTCCATTCAATCCTACTAACTAGATTAAAAAACTTTGGAATCGAAAGTCTTGCCTTCCAAATGGCTGTCAAACTTTCTAACCCATCGTACCCAAACTGTCAATCTCAGCACCTTCCACTCTCTAACATCAGAGTTGACTAAAGGTGTGCCCCAGGGATCCTGCCTTAGTCCCACTCTGTTTAACGTTAATGTGGCTCCTCTTGCAGATCTACTTAGGAAACTGGGCTTCATCCCAATTTCATACACTGATGGTACCCAGTTCCTAATGGCTTTTGACAAAAACTCCATTAATATCCATTCAGCCTTCTCTGAAGGTATGACAGCCATCTCGGACTGGATGAGGGACAACTTCCTTCAGCTAAATGATAGTAAAACTGAAACTATGCTCTTCGGAGAGGCGCCCCTACTCTGGTCTCCAGAGTGGTGGCCCACTAACCTAGGTCCTGAAACGATCCTGAAATAAGTGGTGCAAAATTTAGGAGTAAATCTAGACCAGATACTAACTATGAAAGAGCAAGTTGCAACCACAGTGAGCTCTTGTTTCCACACGTTAAGTCTTTTGAGGAAGGTTTTCCCTTTCCTCCCTATGATAGTCCGTAAAACACTCCTTCAGGCACTAGTAATAAGTCGTCTTGACTATTGGTATGCCCTCTTGATCTCAGCTAATGAATCCTCTCTTAACAGGCTACATGTGGCCCAAAACACCGTTGCCCGTCTAGTCTCCATTTCTCCTAACAGGACCGCCTCCTTGCCTCTACTCCTGGGACTACACTGGCTGTCCATCCGCAAGCGGATCCTTTTTAAAATCTGCTGCAGAGTACACAAGGTACTACACGGCAATGCCCCCAGTTATCTTGCAGACAGACTCATATGATACCAGCCTTCCAGAACACTCCAATCTGGCTCTAAATTGCTCCTCATGGTACAGCGTGTAAAGAAATCTCGTATAGGTGGGAAAGCCTTCTATCATTTCTCCCCCTACTACTGGAATCAACTTCCTTTACACCTACGCAAATGCACCAACTATTTGCAATTCCGCAGGTTTCTCAAAACCACACTATTCTGAGCCCCTCTGTTGACTCTGTAGTACTTCCGTAGCGCGGAGATACCCCTTTCGGGGTTGATTTGGGCGCTTAACAAGACAAATAAATACATAAATATCTGGAAGTGCTCATACTTGTACCCAAGGGAGCTCTTTGTTACTTTTCAGGGATCCAAAAGATGATTAACCTTTTCTATAGTACCCTAATACTAGTTTATTAGAATGGCCCCTTAACAAAGTTTAAAACAGGTGGTTACTCATTTTGAGAGAAATAGTATCTCCTGCACCGTCAGGTCAACATTTTTCAGCCAACACACCTTCCAATAGGCTTTTCTCAGTACCAAAATTGGATCCCTCAGTCCATTTAATTCAAACTTTATGCTCCACTAAATGGAACATTTTTATATATCCTTTCATGTCATTCAATCATGTGATATACAAACCAAAAATAATCTTTTAAAAAAAGACCCAGAGTGTCCATACCAGTGAAGAAAAAAGAATTATGGCCGATGGGTGTCACAATTTTTCTCACTTCCTCTTTTTCATTTAGGCTAAATCAATTCCAGCAAGTTTTGAACTAAGTCAATGCACCACACATGGCACGGCATTGCAGGTGGATCACACTTAAACCACAGCTGGCAGGGAATAGCACTACACACATAAAGATCTACATTTAAAATATTTCCAATGTGTATTTTGAGATATAAAAAGTGCTAATTTTATGTAAATCTACTAAGGTATCACGATAGAAATGCAGCAACAATAGCAATTAGATCACATTTTGATTGCTATTGAGTAACATTTATGACAGTTGGTCCAGTGAACCTGCCAGGTAAATTGCATGTTTTTTTAATCCATGCTTGAACCAAGGCCTATATTCATGCTAATAGATTGTGGGGTAATTCATGAAAGCTGTGTTACATTTAACAAAACCACACACCTTTCTCTTTAAACTGTGTTCACTGAGCAGGTGGATGCATAACCCAGTGGAAAACTGGTTATGGCTATGTGGGTAATTGAACTTTAACATTCAGATCAGTAGCACAAACCCTTTTTATAGTCTCACAATAGACAGCTCTAACTGTTTGTTACAGATAGCACTGTAAATAATTGTTTAACATATAATCAGAAAGGGCTTTTGGGTCTGCCCTCTGCTCTTGATCAGATAGCTGGCTTGTCTATTTCAGTCCACTATTCTCGATTCAATTGATTTCCTCCCTGTTGTTATGTTTGCCCCACCCCTAGAGCATTTAACCCTGCTTTCTGATTGATTGAGAGTATCCGTGCAGAAATCAAAGTTTATGACTTTTAATGCTTCTAAATCTTTCAAGGGTACTGTGAACATGAATCAGCGCCCTCTGGAAAGGGTCCAAGCCTTTACCTATTTGGGTGTTTGTATTGACCGCAATTTGTCTTGGAAACAACAAATTGAACTGGCCACCCTAAGACATAGGCAGTTAACTGGAGCCTTGTGCCTTGAACATCAGAAGTCCCTTACTAAGCCTATATCGCCGGTACTAACGGTCTATAATGGTAAAGCAGTCAGCTCCGCCCTGTACGGGCTGAAATGTGGGGATGTGAAAGCCTCAGGGGGATGTCAGTCTCTGAAAATTCCTTTTTAAGGAACTTAATAAAATTACCTCAGAGTACCCCCATGAATCCCCTTTTTTATGATCTAGGGTTATCCTCAATAGCGCTTATAGCATCCTTTCGTCCAGTTTTATACTGGAGTAGGATCTGGACCACGCCGGAACTTGAGATTTTTGCAAGGGCCCTGCTTGACATTATTCATAGTGACACCTTTCATAAGATCAAGTGGTTAGAGCATATCCGGAGCCTCTTGACTAACATGGGTTTGCGGAATCTGTGGGAGGATCCTACAAACTCAAGGTTCCCGCCTAAGAAGATTTCAAAGACCTTGTATTGGCAGTTTGTGGTTTCTGGGTCCTACAGGTCGATTGACCCTGGGTCTTTGACCGGAATATTTCTGGATATTAAGGGTGTGCCAAAACTGGAAGCCTTTTGTGATGTTATCTCAAAACCTCTTGACCGTAAATTATATTTTCAACTGAGGATTGGGAGCCTACCGATAGGGGCATTCACTAGTAAGTGGTCTCCGGGGGCTAAAGCTCTTTGTCCGTCATGTTCAGCTCGCCCGGAAACTATTGGACACCTGCTTTTTGAATGCCCAGTGTACATGGAGCCCCGGAGAATGTGGCTTTGCCCAATGTGCAGGTTACTGGGTACCGACCTGGGGTCGGTGGCAGTTCGTATTATCCGTTCCTGTACTGATATGACAGTTTGTATAGCAGTGGCAAAATACTTAGGCTGGGCCTGGGTTATCAGAAGTAGAATGCTTAAAGATTAATATGTAATCACTGTACCGAAATCACATTTTTTAATTATGTACATACTTATTTAATTCCATAGTTGTAATGGTTTTAATTGTATAATGAATTTATGGGTTTTATATGTATATATGTACAATTTTTAAAACTTTATTTATATGTCTAAACTCTATTTGTATGTACTGTTTGCTTTTATGACAATCGTCGAATAAAGCTTGTCTGACTTGACTTGAGTATCCATCTACCGCTGACATCAGGGAAATATTTTTTCTATTTGCATTTTTTCTGTATCATTTGAGCTTTAGCACCAGATAGAAGTGCATGTCCCGCTGCTTCCAGCCTCTCTCTCACTTATTCTCTGTTGCTTTCTCTATTTCTTCCTTTGATCTCAGTCTGCCCACCCGTGCCTCCTGAGCCATCCTCTGCCCCTACTACATTTGTATTGTTCTCTCAACCTCTCTCTGCCAATGACACAAAGTACCTCTGCACAGTATCTTTCTCCCTATCTTTCTTTCTCTCTTCCCTTAGCTGCCTTCCACCCTATGCTCTGAACATTGCCCATAACCGTCAATCACCCATCCCTCCTGCAATTGGATATGCCAATGCTTGAAAAATTGCACCACCAATGGTAAAGTTAAAAGCGATGGACAAACGTCTTGGAACTTTATTTTCTCTTCTTAGAAGATGAGGACGCCTTGCATGTTGGCCGCACTCAACTTTATGCACTGTCCCAGTGCGATGTGGTACTCCAAAATTTCAGAGCTTGCATTCCTTGAGGAAAAGAAGAGGATGGTGGGTGCACAGAATGTGAGTGCTTTCTGGATAAAAGCATAATTTTGTAGAGGGGTGTCTTAATTTAAACACCTAAGTAAAGGCAAGAAGGATTTAATATCCCATAGAGCCAAAGGACTCTTGCAAAAATGTTCAATGGTGGTAGCCTTCATGAAGGTCGAGAGCCTAAAGTATGAGTTGCTCTTGATCCACAGCATTCTTGCTAGGCCATCATGAAGCATAGCTGCTACAGCTTGGACCCGTTGATGGAAGTCAGAATTCTTGTGACCTGTTATCCTGAGTAGTCAATGAATGACATCATTGATATCAGGGAAGTATTTGTGTACCATGCTTGACCAGAATGTAGGGGCTTACACATTGTTATGTTCACCAAGTGTCATCTGCTAGGATTAAGAGCTCTATTTTCCTCGTTGAATTTTCTGCAGAACTCAGCTGTTTGGATTATGAACTCTATGTTGCATTGTGTTTTTTTTCACCACAAGGAATCTTTTAGGAATGTGAATTAGTTGAACTATATTATTCTCAGGAGGAGTACCCCATTGGTTTAGAATTCAATGATAACAGCAAAATCGTTTTCATAAGAGAAGTAAGTGGAATCATGTTGGCATATAACTGGTGTCATGCGACAAGAATGGTAGGAAGATATTGATAACAGCAATAACATGATTACCAAGGATACAGGAGACCTTCATGTTATTGAATATTTTTCAGATTACAGTTATACATCTGTTACGTTGTATATCATTAGAATCTCGGAAAGGTACTGCATATCCTTGAAGTTAGTCCTCATTAGCAAACAATAGAGAGTAACTCAGAGTGCTGTTCAAATTTAACATATCCACTGCAGTTTAATGCTTAGAAGAAATATTGTGTTCTATGTCATAATAAAAAGTGGTACTAGAGAATGTCAGCATGCACAGCATTTATAAAATCAGAATTACACTTTCATTGTCGATATAGCAGCCATACAAAGGGCCCGATGTAGGTGACCATTACCGGTCGGTAACGGCCGAATTCGGCCGTTACCGATCGGTAAATGGGTCATTGAGATGTAGGGGACCTTTTTTACAGAATCGGTAAATTTACAGAATCGGTAAATTTACCGATTCTGTAAAATACCGAATCGGTAATTTTACCGATTCTGTAAAATACCGAATCGGTAATTTTACCGATTCTGTAAAATACCGAATCGGTAAATTTACCGATTCTGTAAAATACCGAATCGGTAAATTTACCGATTCTGTAAAATACCGAATCGGTAATTTTACCGATTCGGTAAATCTCACATGTAGGTGGCACTGCAAACAGTGCCACAGGCCTTTAGGAGTCGGTATTTTACCACCCAATCCAATTGGGTGGTGAAATACCGAATCCAGGTGTGCATGCACATCTGTGCATGCACACCTGTGCCATGTGGCACACAGACATGCCCTTAGGGCATGTCTGTGTGCCACATGGCACACATGCCTGTAATTGGGGTGCCAGAGGGTGTCAAAGTGACACCCCCTGCACCCTTGCAAAATTCGGTATTTACCGATGTGGTGAATACCGATTCGGTAATGCCCATTGATTCCTATGGGCTTCAATGGAATCAATGGGCATTACCGATTCGGTATTTACCGAATCGGTAAATACGGAATCCTTCCGATTCGGTAATTAATTACCTACATCTGCCCTCCTCTTTTTTACCACTTCTTAAATACCGATTCGGTATGAATCGGTATTTAAGAAGTGGTAAAAAAGATTTACCTACATCTGGCCCATAAAGTCTTATCTTCTCTGTAAATATAATTGGTAATGCAGTACAGATCAAGCTCACTTGTGCAAGCAGACAGTGTGATGATACCCAGTGTCTGATATGTTTTTCTTGTCCCAGTCTCCTTTCCCCGAGGCTACTTCTGATCAACGTTTAATAGTGTGAGATGGGCTGTGGGTTCAATGAAGTGTAGAAACTACTCTCACTCCGTTTAGATCTGGATAGCAAGGTTTGTGGATCTTCATAGATTGCCTAGCCCACATTATCATTGCATGCCCACGCAATGGCTTTTAATAGTATATTGTCTCACATTTTATCTTTATTAGCTAACCTATAACAATAGGTTAGTTTGACAAGGTCTGTGAACCAAATAAACAAGAAATACATTCTTTATGAACACCTGTTAAGAAAGATGCTATTCAGGTACTGTTGCCTACATCCTTGGAGCGTGCTGCCTCCTATTAAAGAACCCATGGCTAATGCATAGTTGTAGTCTCAAGTACTACCTACAACAACTTTCACACCACATGCAATATTTAGTAGAGGCCCCAAGATATTTGTCTTTTTACCATTATCATAGCCCATTTCCTTTAGTATGTAAACCAATTTAATTTCCATATTTTGAGATTCATTTAGCTTTTGTCTTGTCCTATTTGAGTGAAAGTGCTGCCAAATAGAGAATTCCATTTATAGAAAACAATTATCCTTCATTATATACATTATTTTGCTGTCGTATAGCTGAAGTAGAAGATGTTTGAAAGGTAATCATATGCCCTTTTATAAAAAAAAGATTTAAACAAGGTCATCAAGACTTTGGGCCTGATTTAGATCTTAACAGTCTTACCATCATCCCGCTGTGGCAGCGGTCTCAAGTACTCCGCCAAGTCTATGGTCCTTCGTCCACCATAGTTAGATGCATGCTGCCTAACTCGCTGTCTGTCTCAATAGAGTGTTTCCCGACACGGTCGCAGCACACTTCTTCTGACTCAACAGACTCCAGTGCTGGCAAATAGTAATCCGTCATCGTCAGGGCAGTGGGTTCCTGCCGAGCAGATTTATATTTCACAGCTGTGCTGGCGGTCTCCTAGTGGAGGTTCTCTGATGGAGGGAGTTCGTCGCTGTATGAGCTCAACAATGCACCATCGCTGTGGCCATTGGATGGATGCTAGTAGAGCACACCTGATTTTTATTGACCAAGTGTAACATCTGCATTCTACACTATAAAACACACCCGATTTCAGACCATCATCCTCTGCCATTCCACTGCACCACAAAATTTGCCACCAGACTCTTTGCCAGTTAAGTGAGAATATTTTGTTCCTTTTCCCTGTTTCTTGCCCTTTTAATATTTAATTCCCTGTGCTCGTTTATGTTTTTTATTTCTTCATATTCCTTTGCAGAATGGCAGGCCAGAAAAATCACTGTTTTACTGAGGGAAAATTATCAGTCATGGTGGATGAAATCCGGAGAGTAGAGCCACGATTGTTTGGAGCCCAAGTCCAAAATACACCCCTATCATTGAAAAGGCAAATGTGGGTCAGAATAGTCAACGGAGTGAATGCTGAAGCAAACAACCTGTGTACACAAAAAAAAATTAAAAAAGATGTGGAGCAACCTTTAAGTGGGGGGTTCATTCCCTGGCCTTCAAGCATCACCTGGAGGCCAACAACACTGGTGGTGGTTCTCCCCGGCCCCCAATACAAATCATGCCCTGGGCGGAGATGGTCTTGCAGAACTTACTGAAGGTGTGACAGAAATACTTGGTGGAGTGTGGTTTGGTAAATTACACTTTACAAAGTCTCACTAAACCTCAATATCCTGTTTGTGCCCAACTCAGCTGTTGCCAATGTGATCTGCAAATAATTTCCCAACATAGAAACCTCAAAATATCAGTATCTGATCATTTGGATTGTGTGTGAATGTATTGTGTTGCATCTAAGATTACAGATGGTAATCTCCATTACATATAACATGGTGGTATGTGCCTTTAAGTGCAAGAACACCAAATAACACATTGCCCATATGTGTGTCATATTGTAAGTGTCTGCCTCATTTCAACAGCATATTTTCCACCGGTAAGTTCCACTAATCTTTTTGCAAGTGTTGGGAAGATGTCTTTGAAATTACTACAACTACCACGACGCCCTGTTTCTGTTTTGGCAAAAGAATATTGCTATGTCATATTGCCCGTTGTCTCTTGTCTAACATATTTCCTCATATGGAATGTGTCATATAGTGACCAATCCTTATTCAATGCTCTTGTATGAAAATTGGTTGTGCTGTTTCCTGAATGTTGCCCTGTTCTTCTCAACCAACTGAATGGATGTCATGACTTTCACAAATAAAAGTGTGTTGACCTAAAAATTGTAAGGCATGGGAGCTACTATGCTGCATATAAGTTAAAATTGATAAAATTGTCTCTGCACTTATCACATGATGACCAATGCCAAAAATCCATCCAAGTTGTGTTAAGTCTGTTTTGAAGTCAGCTAGGCCTTGAAATGATCAATTGCACATTTCACCTCTCCTGTGTTGGGTTCGATGGTTGGGAGATGTTAGTTATACTTAATTTTGACTTCATAAATATTTCATGACATCTTATAACCATTTTATTTAAAGTTGTACTGTTTGAAATTTCAAAAAGTCAAGGTCATATGTTTGATACCTCTGAAAGCTACAATCATAATAATCTGTACCTTTTTCTTCTTTTGTCAATTTGTTAATAGGTCCAACTGCCAGACCACATGGCCAGGAATCTGCCTCATAAAAGATCTCCACTTCAGCCCAGGTAGGTCTGACGAGGGGAATCATGTGCCTCTTTAGCGTTTTGCCAAGCATTATTGAGGCTACTATCGTTTAATTGGACGGTCCTAAAATGAGTGTCTATAGCCCAAGGCTCGGAGGCTAAGAGGCCATCATGGGAGTTCTTCAGAGCAGAGCTATTCTGTAGGCTTCCTTACTAGGGATCAGGGAAGCAGGGGTTGTCTATGCCTAATATAAAAGGTTCAGGAAGAAAAGGCAGGACTCCTACCTCGGTCCAAACTTCTGTGCCAAATTCAGTTCGGAGACTGAATCTAGCTACCGGGTTTGCTTTTATGTCTCCGTGAACACATCTGATCCTTACTGTTTTCCCAGGGACCAAATACCTATAGTGAATTAACTCCTTTGTTGCAACCTAATGCCTACAACCTGAGTCTAGTCGGGCTGTTACCGGCTGACCATTCATACGTAGACTCACGTAGAACACTGGACCCGTTTCTTGATCATATAAGATGGACTGAGGCAAGTAGCTAACATCCATGGGTTCTTCTTCTGGTTTTTCTCTTTTCTTTTTACAAAATCTGGCCATATGTCCCCACTCGCCGCCGCATTCATAGCACTGAGGTCCAGAGGAAGGTTAGGCTTAATTTTTTCCAAAATGTGATCTTGGGGGTTCAGACGGGGGTTTAGTTGGTTTTCTTTCAGTCTTTATGGGCAGAGAGGTCTTAAGGTTTTTCTCTGGTTCTCGAATTATGTTCCTGCTTTGGGCCCTGGTATAAGAGGTTGCCATTTCCACTGCCTGTTTGATCGTGAGTCCGGCATGTTGGCGAAGCCACCTTTGTGTTCCATAAGGTAAGGCCTCTAGAAATTGTTCAAGATAGCTTTTGTTCATTATTTCTTCTGGGGTTGACTCTAAGGGTTTGAGCCAATGATCTGCTGCATCTTTTTGCTTGTAGAATAGTGCTTTTGGGGTGTCTCCTGGTGCACCCCTCTCCTGTCGGAACTTTAGGCGGTGGATTTCATCATCAACCCCCAACCTATCTAAGATAAACTGCTTCACGTGTCCATATGTGGCGGTGCCATTCTTGTTGGCCATTTGATATGCAGCCTGGGCCTCCCCATGAGCAAGGGAGCCAGATAGAAAGGCCATCTCTCTGCTGGCCATGCGCTGGCCCTGGCTGCCCTCTCAAAGTTCAGAAAGAAAGAGACAGGATCGTCCCCTGGAACCTATTTCTGGAGTGAAATAACTGTTCCGGGTAGAGTAGGGCCTTTACTTTGAGTAAGTGCTAACATTAGCTGGGACTGGCCCTCGGACAACTTGGTCAGATTATCCGCTTGGGTTTGTATAGCCAAAGAAAAAAACGCCTTATCCCTCGCTGCTTGACTGGCATTCTTTTCCATAGCCCATTTCTACTTGGCCTGGCTCTCTCTCATCTGGGCTATCAGGTTCTCCATCCTTTATCGGCTGGTAATTATGCCCGCATTCTCCACCAATTTGTATTGAGTGATCTCTGGGGTGGGCGATATTTCCTAACCTTGCCCTCTTAAAAGAATGTGGCAGGACTAGTAGCTGATAGTGCTTTTATATTTTAGTGTGCCAAACAAATAAAGAAGTCTGTAACAGAATAAACAGTCTTGAGGTTCCTTCCTTGGTGTTCTCCTCTCTTGGTGTGTGTCCACATAGAGTGCTTCGGGTTTCTTCTTTTTTTCTACGGTTGATAGCGATACATGCAAAAAAAGAGAGGTCACGAATCAGTGGGGAATGTTCTCTATGGCTGTGGTAGGGACGGGCTTGTGAGGGACGCAGCGAGCTCCACCACCGGTTGAATAACAGTGAGAAAACCTGACAACCCTCAAAGACTTTACACACTCCCTCCCCGTGGCAACACAAACCCCCGTATACGGCGAAGTACCTGCTCCAGCCATGCTCCTCCTGGAGGGTGGCTTGGCGTCGCGCAGTGTATATGGCGTCCTGTACTCTCGCCGTTAGTCGGTACATCTGTGGACTCTTCGGATCCTCCCACAGGTTGACGGCCTTCTCCCAATTCTTTCGGCATCCTCCACGCGTTCTCTGGTTTCGCACTGGAATCTCTGGAACCGCCTCTCCCAAACGCGGCGTCTTCCGTCTTGAGGCCTGTCTCTCCCCATGATAGAATGGCTCTCGATGACGTTGTCTCTGGGCACTCCTCCTCTTGTACTTTGCTATTCCGCTTAAAGGGGCCGCTCACACCCTGTACATGAAGCAGCAGTATGTCAATATCCTCGTCAGGGTATGAGACCCAATCCCCGAAGACCGCCTGACAGTTATGTTATGGAAAACTTTAGAGTGCATGATTACCCGGAAGTGTCCTGGCGCTAGTTTCTTCTCCTTAATGCTGAGCTAGAAAACAAGAGGGTTTATACATCAAAAAGTCAGGTCTTCAACACCTTCCTGAAAGCTAGAAGATTAGTGGCATTTCTCAAATGGAATGGCAAGTCGTTCCAGGCCTTTGCTGCACATGAAGGGAAACTTCTGCCACCCCACTGAGCTTTATTTGTTGGTGGTACCACAATCAGTTTGGCTCCCACCGATCTAAGAGTTCTTAGTACACAGTCCTGGGCACACGTATTGAGGATATAATAATGGTATGAATGTCTCGTAGAGTCAAATTGCTGTGGTCGACACCAGTGTTTTGTTCAAAGTTATTTAATGAAGCAAGAACAAAACAAAAACAACCAGCCGACACGTGTTTCGTCACAACAGGGAATTATTCCATGACTCTTCAGGGCTGTGTGGCATTGTGAGAAGGAGAGGGTTGTCTCAAGAGGCCAGTGTTAATTTCAACCTGGCCCGGGGATCAAGGAGGACCAGTAGTCAGAGTTGAAGTGGAGATCTCTTGTCAGTAGTGGACACCTATCAGGTACAACGTGTAGAGGACATGGCGGAGGTCAGGAAGTGTGAGCCGCCTAGGGGAAGCAGGGTTCATGTAAGTCCGGTGACTCGTGTGTGCACACAAGGGGGGTATGCCAATCTGCAGAAGGACGTCAGAGGCCTGACTATACAGCAAACTTGTCCATATGAGCGGGAAATCAGGTGCATTGTACTGAGGGAGTATCTTCAAGAGCCTGAGTGCGTAGCGGTCGAGTCCATCCAGGGGGTAGGAGGGAGCAGGAAGGCGTATGCGCCAGACTGAAGTCTGTATGGTAGAGAAAGCAAAACCCTGGTTCCTTGAATATCCTCAATACGTGTACCCAGGACTGTGTTCTCATAACTGGTTTGGGTTTGCCAACTCATGCACTCACTGGGTTATAGGGTATTTCCCCCAACCTTGCAGCACCGTGCATACTCCAAGCATAGTATACATAATGTATACTAGTCAGAGCGCCAATCTTCCTGCTTTTATGAAAAACCCTACGTCTAGTTTTCGATCTAAGAGTTCTTGTCGGCTTATACCCTTGAAACTGGCATCTTAAATTAACTGGACCAAGGCCTTGAAGTGCTTTAAAGACCATTCAGTGGGATTTAAAATGCACCCGGTTCCTCACCGAGAGCCAGTGCATTTTTTTTTTTATCTCTTTGGAAAATGGGGAGAAATTGGATGTGCCCATAAGTAATCTGGCTGCTGCATTTTGTAGCAGCTGGAGTTTATACAGAAGTTTTTGTTGCATATTTAGGTAGAGGCTGTTACAGTAATCCCGCCTCGACATGACCAATGCTGTAACTACTGTTTGCCGGCTCCCCAAAGGTAAAAGCTGCAATACCTTCTTAACAGTTCTCAAGACATACCCTGTTGTTGAGGTTTCTGCATTTACTTGGGCCCCAAAGGAGAGTTTCTCATCTACTATTATTCCCAGATTTTTCACCTTTTTAGAGGGTGTAGGGAGTGTACATGTGTCCCTACCACTGTAACAGCGAACAGCATGCACTGTTGTTGAGGTTTCTGCATTTACTTGGGCCCCAAAGGAGAGTTTCTCATCTACTATTATTCCCAGATTTTTCACCTTTTTAGAGGGTGTAGGGAGTGTACATGTGTCCCTACCACTGTAACAGCGATCAGGTGTGCCCCAGTCCTGGGTAATGTTAAGATCACAGCAACACCTGCTTCTGCTCACTTAGGACCCAGTCGGTTGGTGCACATTGGGCCAAGGTCACAGGGTAGTGGAGAAAGGGGTCGTAGTAGGGATTCTGGTGGCCAGCATAGTGAAGCCACTGGGGTCACTCTCAACCAGGCCACCATCGAACAAGCCTTGGATGGGCCAGGTACTCACTGAGCTCTGGGAGATGAAGCAGTTGCATAGGGGATCGATTAAAAGAGAGAGGCTCACATCTCCAATATGGGCTCCCTGAATGAGGTCCTGCAGGGCATTTACACCTATATGTGCAGCGCTTTCCCAGCACCATCTACCCATTCCTGTGGTCCTGTCCTGCTTCATCAACATCGAGTATTTCTTTTAAAGGTCTTGCTTTGCAAAGTACAACATCCGAATAGCAGCGAGACTTTGACTTCATAAATATTTCATGACATCATATAACCAGCTTATTTAAATTGAACTGTTTGAAATTTCAAAAAGTCAAGGTAATATGTTAGATGCCTCTGAAAGCTATAATCATAATAATCTACCTTTTTCTTCTTTTTTGTTCAAATTTGTTTATTGGTTTTTAGCATTCATTATGACAGTTATAGTTCAACACATAAGTGCGATGTTATGAAGGCACAAAAGCAAAGAGAAAAAGACATAAAAGAAAACAGGTATACATTCCTATACATGGGTATTGTGTCGTACAGCCGTTTCAAACTGTTTGATCCATTGTCACATTCTTCATACTCCTGTAAAGTCAGTGTTGTACACCTTATGATAGTCAGGACCTGTCGGGGGAATGTAACCCACCCTTCTGAGCAGTATAGCGGCTCTGCTTCACATATAGGTGTAATCTGTCACCCTGGGTATACATACATACAGTAATTTACAGGTATACATTCCTATACATGGACAGTGTGTTGTCATACCGTTTTTGAACTGCTTGGTCCATTGCTACATACATTATACTCCTGCAGCCTCAGAGTTGCACACATTATGATAGGAAAGACCTGTCGGGGGACCATAGCCCCTCCCCCCCTTGTAGTACAATAGCGACCCTGCATCACAGTTAGATTGAAACTGTCGTTCTAGGTGTATCTGCCGGGGTCGTCGTAATGCACATCCCTTAGTGCTGTCGTGCCAGTCTTGTCCATATGCATTCCCAATAAATCCTTGGCGGGGGGTACCCCTCCAGTGTGTACTTGCTAACTGTTCAAACCGTTGGAGCAAACTATGGGAAGGGAGGAACTAAGGGGGAGCGGGAGTTTTCGAACTGTGTGTCGGTGGGATTTCTCTTATTCCATGAATACCTGTTCAAATGAGGTGTGGAGGAACGGTAGCGTAGGTAGGGCGGAGGGGGCCGGGAGTTCAAGGCTTTGTGGGGACCCTCACTCTGCCAGGGGGTGACTACTTTGTGCGGGTAGCACTCCTTAGTGTGTCTGGGGTGGCGGACCTTGACGTGGCGCCTCTAGGGTACTGAGGGCTGGAGCTGCCGGCTGGGTCTGGGACTGTGAGGCCTCCGGCGTCTCCGGTGGGTTCGTTGCCTGTGTAAATTCGTGCAGTAATTGTGCCCATTCTAAGGAAATAGCGTGTTTGCGGGTCCCTTTCAATTCTTCCTCTCGGAGTATCTCTTCCTCAGCTTTTCCCCATTTTTTCATGGCGCCTATCCAGGCTGCATCCGGAGGCCCCAGTGGGGGACCTCCAGAGCATGGCTATACCCCTTTTTACCAATAGGATAGCTAGGGACATGAATCGAAGTTGTACTTTCTCGGTTTTCCTCCTGCGGAAGATCCCGAGCGCACATGCCTCCCATGTGGACATAGTTGTGACGTTGGTGACTACTGTGAGTGTCCGGTGAACCCTGTCCCAAAAGGCACTGAGTGTAGGGCAGTCCCAAAACATGTGTTTGAAGTCTGCTGACGGGGCTTGACAGCGGGGGCATGCAAAGTGTGTATCTAGGAAGAATTGGTGGAGGCGGTGCGGTGTGAAATAGGCTCTGTGGAGGATATTGAACTGTATGTTTCGGAATCGCGCATTTCTGGAGACTTTTTTGGGGTACTCCAGAGCTGTGGTCCATTCCTTGTCATGGACTACCCTTCCTATGTCCGTTTCCCACTTTTGACGGAAGGTCTGAAGGGATGGAAGGATTAGCTCACGCACTGCCTTGTAGAGCCACGTGACCAAATGACGCCCCACTCCCATGTGTAATATCGCGTGGATCACTGGGTGCGTTGGGGTTTCCTCTGTGTTAAGATTCCAGTACCTACGGCTGCTATCCAGTATTTGTCTGTGTATTAGGAATTGCCCTGGCGGGAGATCATACTGTGCCATCATCTGGTCATATATCTTCAACTGCCCATCTTCGAAGAATGATTCTATCTCCGTAACTGCTAGATCCGTCCACACCTGGAGAGCACCCGGTGTGTAGAACATATCTTCTCTTGGAAAACCCACCAACGGTAGCAAGGGCGAGTATGGTGGCCGTGTTTTAGACATGCGATGTATTCTCATCATACAGGTGCGGGCCATGGATACCTGTAGTGGTCACGTACGCATGGGTTTAGTACCCGGCAGCAGCAGTCTGTGGATTGCCGGTTGTGGCATGGGGCCCTCCATGGAAATAGTCTTCCCTATGTGACGCCCCACTGTCCAATACGATAGCCATTGGAGCTGTGCCGCTAAGAAGTATGCTTCAAACGCCGGCGCTCTCAAGCCCCCCTCTGTCGTGGGTAGATATAGCGTTGACAACATAACCCGCCGTTGCCCCCCTCCCCATATAAGCTTGGTGAGGAGACTGTCGAGCTCTTTAACAAATGGCCTCAGTGGGACCACTGGGAGGTTAGTGAAATGGTACAACAGTCAGGGGACCATTATCATTTTTGCCAGTGCCACTCGGCCTATGGGGGCCAGAGGTAATGTTTTCCAGAATCCTACAGCCGACCTGAGTCCTGCTAGGGCTTTGCGATGGTCCCCCTCATACAGATCCGCAGGGGCGTGGTACAGTCGTACTCCCAGATACCTAGGGGTGTCTGCATTCCATGTGAGAGATAAGGAACCGATTCCAGCCTCGAAAGGGGCCAAGTGGGGGCTCAGCGGGTAGAGCGTGGACTTCTCCCAGTTGACCTTGAGGCCCGAGACTTCTGCAAAGTCTTCTAGTGACCTCCAAATGGCCGTCAGATCCTTGGTGGCGTCCCGGACGTATATTAATAGGTCGTCCGCATACAAGGACACACAGTGCATTGTGCCTGCTAGGGGAATTCCCCAGTCCTCTCCTTTTCGTCGCAGGTGAATCGCCAGGGTTTGGACCGCCAGGGCGAACAGGAGGGGCGACAGTGGACACCCCTGCCTGGTTCCCCTCTCCACTGCGAACTCTGAGTAGATGTATTTGCCCATCTGGACTCAAGAGGTATTATGTGTGTACAAAAGCCTTGTATAAGCCAGCAGACCCGGGCCGATATTGTTCCTTCGGAGGACATCGTATAAATACGGCCATAACAGGGTATCAAATGCCTTTTCAAGATCTAAAATTAGGCATGCCGCCTTGGGATGTCGCCCTCCTGTCGTGTCCTGAATGTGAAACAGCCTATGTATATTTTGCGACGTGTTACGGCGTGGGACTATCCCACATTGGTCTGGGTGCACCAAGCGGGTCAGGATTTGGGCTAATCTCTCTGCCAGGATTTTACCCAGTATTTTGCAGTCCGCGTTGAGTAACGTGATCGGTCTATAGGAAGAAAGGAGTGTCGAATCTCTGTGTGGTTTTAGAAAGGTGACTATAATCGATTCCCTGAGGGATCCTGGTTATTCCCCTTTTTCGAGTGCTTATTATACATAATAACCAGATGTGGGACCAAGTGGGCCGAAAAAGTGCTATAATATTCAAGTGGAAAGCCATCCAGCCCTGGGGCCTTGTTCCTAGCCAGTGCTCTAATCGCCTGTTTGAAGTCCTCAGGTCGTATCTTTTTCTCTAGCAGTTTCTTATCTGCTTGCGGGACCTGGGGGAGTGTTAGCGCATGGAAAAATCTGTCAATCGCCTGGGGGTCCCCCTGTCTCGGGGCCTGGTGAATGCTGGAATAATACGCGTGGAAGACTAGTAAAATCTCAGGTTAGGAGGTCTGGATCTGTCCTGTCTGATCCCTCACTTCCGTAACTGGTTTCTGATCGGGGGTCTTGCCTAGCAAGCCAGGCCAGAAGTGTCCCCCCCCTATTGCCCTCCCGGTGTACCCTGGCCGCGTAAGTTCTAAAGTTATATTTGCGCAGGTCTCTCAGGGTTTCCGCGTATCTTATTTTGGCTCCGGCTACTCGCTCCGGGGTGGTCTCACCGCGGTCCTCTTTTTTCATTAGGGTTGCTAGAGTGTGTTCAGTGTCATGTAGCTCTCTCTCGAGTATTATTCGCACTCCCACCACTTGCTGTATACAGTGACCCCTCACCACCACTTTGTGTGCATCCCACTCCAGGAGTCGTGAGGATGCTGTTCCCGCATTTATCGCGAAGTGTGCCTGTAAGTGTTCCCCGTGGTCATGAGTGAAGGCCCGATCCGTGAGACAGTCCCGGGGTAGCTTCCATGTGGGTACGGGGGTGAGGTGGCCGCCACCGAAGGGTTAGTGAGTGGGCGTAGTGATCCGATAGCACCCTCCCCAAATAATCTGTGTGTTGCACTTTGGAGTGTAAGGCTGGTGAGCATAAAAATCTGTCTAGGCGCACCCATAGATCGTGGGGAATGGAATGAAATTAATACAGTTTAGTGGTGGGATGTTGTGCCCACCATGTATCTATCAAAGCCCAGTGTCTCACCCATACCTTGAAGAGTTCCATTTGACTATGTATCGGTGAATGTGCCGGTGGGGGGTGGGAACGGTCCAAGTCTTTATCTAAAACACAGTTGTAATCTCCACCTAATATCCAGGGGGTGTGCGTATGTTGCGCTAGTATTTTCGTGAGGCGGCACCAGAAGACGTCTTGCTCTACATTAGAGGCATATATACTGCCTATCAATACCGATTGTCTGTCCAATAATCCTTCTATCAGTGCGTATCGTCCTTCCTTGTCCATCACCCTTGCCTGTTCTCTAAAAGGGGCACCTGGTCTGATCCATATTAACGCCCCTCAGGCGAACGCTGAGTACCCAGTAGCACATATGGTGCCTCTCCATTTCCTCTGCAACCGTACTACCTCTAATGCCGTGAGATGGGTCTCTTGTAGGAGGGCTATGTGTTCCTGCTGCTTCTTTAGATAGGCATATACTAAGTAACTTTTACTTGCCGTGTGCAGTCCCCTCACGTTTAGCGTAACAAATGTGAAGTCAGTGTTAGGGACTCTCGTCATGTCCTTGATTACTTACAAACGCCTCTTGTCCATCCCGCTCCATCATATAGGCAGGGTCTGCCCCTCCCTCACAGCCACCCTCACATGTCCAATATCATTCCAGCCGTTTGCTCCCGCGAAAGTACCAGGAAAGTGATGGGGAAGGGGGAACATTAAAACAACTTTCGGGAAACATTCCCAACATAAGGGGCCTATTGTGCGAAACAATAAGTCCAAACTGTACATCTCGTACTGTCTCTAGTTCGTTTCATGTGGGGGGTGTTGTGGCATCGCCTCTGGTGGTCAGTGGTCTGGCTACCCACATTATAGTGTATCTGCAATTGTGCTTGCACCTGCCATTACCTTCAACTTTGGTTCACGATGCATGTCGGTGTCCATCTGCGTGGAATATCTTACTTTTGCCATGTCGCCTTCGTGGTGCGTTTCATATCAGCGTGTCAGCGGTTTGTGGGGTCACTATCGGTGGTGAGATGGAGCCCTCTCTGGAAGTGTGAGTGTCGCTGCATTCCTCCTCTTCTGACGTGAGTAGATGCGGACCGCGTTCCCCCTCTGAGCTATCTATTGTGCGCTGGGCTTCCACCGCCGCCTGCAAGGCCCTCCTTCGGTTCGCTATTATTTGTTCCAAGTCCGGGGAGTTCCTGGTGCCGGGGGTCGATGGACGATTCATCTGTGTAAGGGTGACCCGTTTAGAGCGCAGTCGTCGCTTATTGGGGAGTTCATGGTGTGGCATGGCTCTGTGTTCAGGCAGGTCATCACTGTGTCACTCCAACCAATTTCTCGCCTCTGCAGGATCCATGAAGAAGTGTGTAGATCCCCCATGAATGATCTTTAGGCGGGCTGGGAAGAGGAGCGCACACTGCACGTTGTTTTGATGAAGAGTTTGTTTTACCGCAAGAAATGTGGCCCGTTGACGCTGCACTGCCTGGGAATAGTCCAGGAACAGCATTACATGTTTGTCCTCAACTCTGAGTGTTCTCGCTTGTCTGTCTGCTCGCAGCACTGTGTCCCGGTCTTGATAGTGCAGCAGTTTGAGCAAAAACGGCCTGGGTGGGGAGCCCGCAGGTGGCTTCCGGGCCGGGACCCTGTGCGCTCTCTCTACCGAAAAGAATGGTGATAGGTCCTGGGCCTGAGTGAAGGTCTTAATCCAATTTCCTATATATCGCATGGGGTCTGTCCCTTCCACGCCTTCCGGTAAGTTGAGGACTCGTATATTGCTCCGGAGAGAGCGTCCCTCCAAATCATCAGTTTTGCGCTCTAGAAATCCCACTTTGCTCTGTAGCTCTTTGATGGCCTTTTGATGTTACAACACAAATTTGACAACAGTTTCTTAGAGCGCACAGCAAATTTAGGAAAATAGTTCTCTAATAACAAAGTACTTGGTGCTCCAGATAGATATGAGCCTGTTGCCTCAGCTCCAAACAAGACCACATATGTGGTCTGACAAGTTACCAATGATCCACCGAGCACTCAAAACGTCAATTAAAGTCCACAAATCTGTATTCTCCTTCTTCAGTTTGTCTTATTCTTTATTCTTATACTTTTCTTCATCCAAAGTAAACCAAAACAGCATTCTTCATCCAAAGTATTTCAATATAACAGCCAACACGTGTTTCGTCTAGACCGTCTTGGACATTAAGACTTCTTCAGGGCAGTACAGGTCCAGTTTAAATCATTTTCATGGGGTTCTGTCCACTGTATCCTATTTGGCGTTATAACTTTTAGTAAGAAGTGGAAAATTCGGTGGCACTGTATCGTTAGCGTCTCGGTATTTGAGTATCCTTATCCTCCGTTCTTTCTTCTGTAGTTTTATTCCTTGTCACAGATCCCGTAAATATTGGTTAATCCTGGTCCTTTGTTCGTGTATCTTGGAAACCCATCGGTAAATCTTCGCGTGCCACGCGAAGATTTACCGATGGGTTTCCAAGATACACGAACAAAGGACCAGGATTAACCAATATTTACGGGATCTGTGACAAGGAATAAAACTACAGAAGAAAGAACGGAGGATAAGGATACTCAAATACCGAGACGCTAACGATACCGTGCCACCGAATTTTCCACTTCTTACTAAAAGTTATAACGCCAAATAGGATACAGTGGACAGAACCCCATGAAAATGATTTAAACTGGACCTGTACTGCCCTGAAGAAGTCTTAATGTCCAAGACGGTCTAGACGAAACACGTGTTGGCTGTTATATTGAAATACTTTGGATGAAGAATGCTGTTTTGGTTTACTTTGGATGAAGAAAAGTATAAGAATAAAGAATAAGACAAACTGAAGAAGGAGAATACAGATTTGTGGACTTTAATTGACGTTTTGAGTGCTCGGTGGATCATTGGTAATGGCCTTTTGATGTGCTTGTAGCTGCGGCCCCATTACGTGCAGCGTTTTTTCCCCCTGGTTTACTTTTTAAGCCAGTGTCCTGTGATCGTCTCTCAATAGGTTGAGGTCCGTGGCCAGCTCGCCAAACTTACTCTCCAGGGCAACCCGGGAGTGCTCTATTGCCGCTAGTACTTTGTCCAACTTGGCTGACATATCGTCCGCATGTGGTGGTTCTCCATTCTGTGTTTTCCCTGAAGGCCCTGGGGAGGGCTACCGCCTCGTTGCCGTCGCTGGTGTCGTGGGCATCGTTTGCTGTGGTCTCCCCATTGCCACTCAGGCCAATTGAGAGATCCCAACGGTGAACCCCGTATGGCCGGGTCGTATGGGCCTCGCGCGTGGGTGAACAATCCGTCTTCTCCTCCCCCCTAGCAGTGTTCAGGGTCCCGTTTGATGGCAAGGACCTCTGCGACTGTCCGGTATCCAGCGGCCCCTACTGCCGCTTGTGTCAGGGTGCGGCCCAGATCTTTTGCTCTTCCGGGATCTCACGTCATAGATGAAAAAAGAAATGGGGGGGAGGTTGGGGATTCAAAGATCCGCCTGGGGTTTGTTTGTACTTGCCGCCCTGGCGCGGCTTTGGTTCCTGTCTTCGGCACCCGCTACCTCACATGCAACGGGGGCAACTATCGTAAGTGGGCCCTCTGTGAGCGGGATTCCCGCGGCCGTCCTCTATCGCTGCCTGTTAGGTACAGCGACGGGCTCCCTCTGCACAGTCTGGCCTCTGGCCCGCCTCACTCCCGTCAGGATCGGTCAATGTGCGCCGCCATTTTGTGTGGGCCCGGCAGGTATGTGCCCAACCCCTCAGCAATCCATCCCCGCGGCTCCCCAGGTCCCGGTGTCCTGATCCTCTGTGCTGACCAGTGGGGGGTGTCAGGGGGGAGCCGAGGCGGCCCGCGATTCATGGGTGATGTGTGTGAGGGTGGTAGGAGATCACTCAAATCGCTCCCAGGAGCTCCCCACTGGCGGGGCTGTTGTGGCAGCGACACCGCCGCTGTGCCGATGATGCTCTAATCTGGGGGGGGTCCCCTCCTCACGCCTCTGCCACTGATGCCGCCGGGGCCCTCCCCACGGAGTCAATCGCACGGTTGTGTGTAGTCGCCAGCGCGGGCCTCCGCTGTTGGCCGCCACTCGCTCTGCCACAACTCAGGCAGCTTCGGTGCTCCTGGGGCCTCTGGTCTTGGTGTGCAACTCCCCGGTGAATCGCCGCAGGACCTGTAGCCTGTAGGGCACCGACACCCCCTCTGTTGATGAACGCAGGGAGGGGGGAAAGAGGGGGTGTTCTCCCTGGGTGGGGGGCGCCTCCCGCCTCGCCCCCCACTCCGCCACCTCCTGGCCGCTGCAGATGCTCCTCAAAGTCAGACCAACCCTGTGCCTCGGTTCCTGATGTTCCGGCGCTTGGCGCCAGCCTCCTGCGCTGGACTGCTCTTCACTAGCTTCACCAGGGACGGCTGATGGGCGCCGTCATTATAGACGGGCTCGAGTACCACCGAGTCCGGCCTGTAGCTCCGCTCCCACGTGGACTAGTCGGGAATCCGGAGCACTTCCAGCATCCTCACTGGCTTCCTGCCGCTCCGCGGAACAAACTAGTGTGTTTGCAGCATTCTGTGCGTGGCAAGGTGGTGTTCTCGTGGGCAGCCGATGGGAGCACTAGGAGAGTGGGTCCGCCATCTTGGCTGGCTTGGACACACCCCTAACTTTTTCTTCTTTTGCCAATTTGTCCATATGTTCAACTGCCAGACCACATAGCCAGGAATCTGCCCCATAAGAGATCTCCACTTCAGCCCAGGGTCAAGCCTTCAGTGATGACAACACTCCTGGTACTCTGGATGATGAGGAGGATCCTGATACATCTACTCAGCCTGGGCAGATGTCTTCAGTGAGTTTCACTGGGCCCACATATACACATCGCACCCCAAATGTAACACCTATGCTAACTGAAGCCTCCACTTGTTGTGTTATGTTATGTAATGGAAATCTTTGGAGCGCATGATTACCCGGAAGTGTCCTGGCGCTAGTTTCTTCTCCTTTATGCTAATCTAGACAACAATAGGTTTTAAATATTAAAAAGCTAGGTCTTCAACCCCTTCCTGAAAGCTAGAAGATAAGTGGCATTTCTCAAATGGAATGGCAAGTCGTTCCAGGCCTTTGCTGCCCACGAAGAGAAACTTCTGCCACCCCAATTAGCTTTTTTTGTTGGTGGTACTACGATCAGTTTGGCTCCCAGCGATCTAAGAGTTCTTAGAACACAGTCCTGGGCACACGTATTGAGGATATAACAAGGGTATGAATGTCTCGTATAGTTCAAATTGCTGCGGTCGACACCAGTGTTTTGTTCAAAGTAATTTAATGAAGCAACAACAAAAGAAAAACAACCTTCCGACACGTGTTTCGTCACAACAGGGAATTATCCCATGAATGTTCAGGGCTGTGTGGCATTTGAGAAGGAGAGGGTTGTCTCAAGAGGCAGGTGTTGATTCCAACCCGGCCCGGGGATCAAGAACGACCAGTGGTTAGAGTTGAGTGGAGATCTCTTGTCAGTAGTGGACAATTCTCAGGTACAACGTGTAGAGGAGATGGCAGAGGTGAGGAAGTGTGAGCCGCCTAGGTGAAGCAGGGTTTGTGTAAGTCCGGTGACTTGCGTGTGCACACAAGGGGGGTGTGCCAATCTGTAGGAGGACGTCAGAGGCCTGACTACACAGCGAACTTGTCCATAAGAGGAGGAAATCAGGTCCCCTGTACTGAGGGAGTATCTTCAAGAGCCTGAGTGCGTAGCGGTCATGTCCATCCAGGGTATAGGAGGGAGCAGGAAGGCGTATGCACCAGACTGGAGTCTGTATGGTAGAGAAAGCAAAACCCTGGTTCCTTGAATATCCTCAATACGCGTGCCCAGGACTGTGTTCTCATAACTGGTGTGGGTTTGCCAACCCACGCACTCACGGGGGTTATAGGGTATTTCCCCCAACCTGGCAGCGCCGTGCATACTCCAAGGATAGTATACATAACGCATAATAGTTTGAGCGCCAATCTTCCTGCTTTTATGAAAAACACTACGTCTAGTTATCGATCTAAGAGTTCTTGTCGGTTTATACCATTGAAACTGGCATCTTAAATGATCTGGACCAAGGCCTTGAAGTGCTTTAAAGATGATACAGAGGGATTTAAAATGCACCCGGTTGCTCACCAAGAGCCAGTGCAATTTTTTTTTATCTCTTTGGAAATTGAGGAGACCTTGGATGTGCCCATAAGTAAACTGACTGCGGCATTTTGTAGCCGCTGGAGTATATACAGAAGTTTTTGTTGTATATTTATGTAGAGGCTGTTACAGTAATCCAGCCTCGACATGACCAGTGCTGTAACCACTGTTTGCCAGCTCCCCAAACGTAAAAGCCCAATACCTTCTCAACAGTTCTCAAGACATGCACTGTTGTTGAGGTTACTGCATTTACTTGGGCCCCAAAGGAGAGTTTCTCATCTAGTATTATTCCCAATGTATTCACCTTTTTAGAGGGTTAGGGAGTGTTCCTGTGTTCTTACCACTGTAACAGCAATCAGGTGTGCCCCAGTCCTGGGTAATGTTAAGATCACAGTAACACCTGCTTCAGCTCACCTAGGACCCAGTTGGATGGTGCACATTGGGCCAAGGTCACAGGGTAGTGGAGAAAGGGGTTGTAGTAGGAATTCTGTTGGCCAGCATAGTGAAGCCACTGGGTTCACTCTCAACCAGGCCACCATCGACTAAGCCTTGGATGGGCCAGGTGCTCACTGAGCTCTGGGAGATGAAGCAGTTGCATAGGGGGATCGATTATCAGAGAGAGGCTCACATCTCCAATATGGGCTCCCTGAATGAGGTCCGGCAGGACATTTACACCTATATGTGCAGAGCTTTCCCAGCACCATTTACCCCTTCCTGTGGTCCTGTCCTGCTGCACCAACATCGAGTATTTCATCTAAAGGTCTTGCTTTGCAAAGTCCTACATCTGGAATGTGGCGTGCAGTCAGAGCAATGTGTTGGTTCCGAATAGCAGCAAGACTGTGACTTCATAAATATTTCATGACATCTTATAACCAGCTTATTTGAAGTTGTACTGTTTGAAATTTCAAAAAGTCAAGGTAATATGTTTGATACCTCTGAAAGCTATAATCATAATAATGTGTACCTTTTTCTTCTTTTGTCAATTTGTCAATAGGTCCAACTGCCAGACCACATGGCCAGGAATCTGCCCCATAAGAGATCTCCACTTTAGCCCAGGATCAAGCTTTCAGTGATGACAACACTCCTGGTACTCTGGATGACGAGGAGGATCCTGATCCATCTACTCAGCTTAGGCAGATGTCACCAGTGAGTTTCACTGGGCCCACACATACACATACCACCCCAAATGTAACACCTACGCTAACTGAAGCCTCCATTTGTTGTGTTATGTTATGTTATCGAAACCTTTAGAGCGCACGACTACCCGGAGGTGTTTTGGCGCTAGTTTCTTCTCCTTAATGCTGAGCTAGAAAACAAGAGGGTTTATATATCAAAAAGCAAGGTCTTCAATCCCTTCCTGAAAGCTAGAAGATTAGTGGCATTTCTCATATGGAATGGCAAGTCGTTCCAGGCCTTTGCTGCACATGAAGAGAAACTTCTGCCACCCCACTGAGCTTTTTTTGTTGGTGGTACTACGATCAGTTTGGCTCCCAGCGATCTAAGAGTTCTTAGTCCTGGGCACACGTATTGAGGATATAACAATGGTATGAATGTCTCGTATACTTCAAATTGCTGCGGTCGACACCAGTGTTTTGTTCAAAGTTATTTAATGAAGCAACAACAAAGAAAAACAACCAGCCGACACGTGTTTCGTCACAACAGGGAATTATCCCGTGACTTTTCAGGGCTGTGTGGCGTTGTTAGAAGGAGAGGGTTGTCTCAAGAGGCAGGTGTTGATTCCAACCCGGCCCGGGGATCAAGGATGACCAGTGGTCAGAGTTGAGTGGAGATCTTTTGTCAGTAGTGGACACGTCTCAGCTACAATGTGTAGAGGAGATGGTGGAGGTGAGGAAGTGTGAGCCGCCTAGGTGAAGCAGGGTTCGTGTAAGTCCGGTGACTCGCGGGTGCACACAAGGGGGGTTTGCCAATCTGCGGGAGGACGTCAGAGGCCTGACTGCACAGCAAACCTGTCCATAAGGGAGGGAAAGCAGGTGCGCTGTACTGAGGGAGTATCTTCAAGAGCCTGAGTGCGTAGCGGTCGTGTCCATCCAGGGTGCAGGAGAAAGCAGGAAGACGTATGTGCCAGACTGGAGTCTGTATGGTAGAGAAAGCAAAATACTGGTTCCTTGAATATCCTCAATACGCGTGCCCAGGACTGTGTTCTCATACCTGGTGTGGGCTTGCCAACTCAAGCACTCACAGGGGTTATAAGGTAATTCCCCCGACCTGGCAGCACCGTGCATACTCCAAGCATAGTATACATAACACGTACTAGTCCGAGCGCCAATCTTCCTCCTTTTATGAAAAGCCCTACGAATAGTTATCGATCTAAGAGTTCTTGTCAGTTTATACTATTGAAACTGGCATCTTAAATGATCTGGACCAAGGCCTTGAAGTGCTTTAAAGACCATGCAGAGGGATTTAAAATGCACCCGGTTGTTCACCAAGAGCCAGTGCAATTTTTTTTATCTCTTTGGAAATTGGGGAGAATTTGGATGTGCCCATAAGTAATCTGGCTGTGGCATTTTGTAGCAGCTGGAGTTTATACAGATGTTTTTGTTGTATATTTAGTTAGAGGCTGTTACAGTAATCCAGACTCTACATAACCAATGCTGTAACCACTGTTTGCCGGCTCCCCAAAGGCAAAAGCCGCAATACCTACCTAATAGTTCTCAAGATATGCACTGTTGTTAAGGTAACTGCATTTACTTGGGCCCCAAAGGAGAGTTTCTCATCTAGTATTATTCCCACATGTTTCACCTTTTTAGAGGGTGTAGGGAGTGTTCATTTGTTTCTACCACTGTAACAGCGAGCAGGTGTGCCCCAGTCCTGGGTAATGTTAAGATCACAGCAACACCTGCTTCAGCTCACCAAGGACCCAGTCGGATGGTGCACATTGGGCCAAGGTCACAGGGTAGTGGAAAAAGGGGCCATAGTAAGGATTCTGGTGGCCAGCATAGTGAAGCCACTCGGGTCACTCTTAACCAGGCCACCATCGACCAAGCCTCGGATGGGCCAGGTACTCACTGAGCTCCGGGAGATGAAGCAGTTGCATAGGGAGAGCGATTATCAGAGAGGGGCTCACATCTCCAATATGGGCTCCCTGAATGAGGTCCTGCAAGACATTCACACCTATATGTGCAGAGCTTTCCCAGCACCATCTACCCCTTCCTGTAGTCCTGTCCTGCTGCATCAACATCGAATATTTCATCCAAAGGTCTTGCTTTGCAAAGTCCAACATCTGGAATGTGGCCCGCAGTCAGAGAAATGCGTTGGTTCCGAATAGCAGTGAGATTGTTTTGCAGAGTCCCTCGTCGAGAGATGCGAGAGCCTGTCCAGAGGATGCATCACGCAGTGGTAGTGCTGAAGGGGTTGTGGGCTGCAGCAGTGATGCAAGTCTTTTTCGGCTGGTATAATCCACGCAACAGCAACCAGGAGTCAGTTCTGCTCAGGATGCGCTACTCAGCAGAGAAGATGCTTTGGTTCCGCTGGATCCACAGGGGTTGACAATCACCTTAGGCCTACTTCCAAGGGTCCAGGACTGGGATGGCACCACTTGACAGGGTAGACTCACAGATGGCAGAGTCCAGGTGCAGATGCAAGGTTGTTGAACCTGTTATGTCCATGAGGCGTCAGATCAGGAAGTCAACTAACTATCCCTTGAAGTCACAGTGGGTTCTGGGTTGAAGAGATACATGTCCAGTCCTTTTTACCCAGGCACGAGGGCAACAGGCTGCATGTCAGTGCAGCAAAGCAGGAGTCCAGCAAAGTGGCAGTCTTTCAGCAGCACACCAGTCTTTCTTCCTGGCAGATTACCCAAAGGTCTAGAAGTGTACTGAAGAGTTGGTGTCTGTGGTTCCCTTTTTATGCACTGGTGCCCTGGTTCTGGAAGGTGGGAGAAGCTTCTAGACAGTGTCTTTGAAGTTATAGGATTCCCTACCTCCTCTGCCCTGGCTCCAAGCTGGCTAAAGTGAAATGCTGGGTTATGAGGCTCTTTGTGTGGCGACAGTACACAGCCTATTCAGGCGTAAGTGAGGCTGAGCCAAGCTCCTCCCTCCCAACCTGCCAGTTATGGCCCACTCAGTCACACCAAAGCTCCCATTGTGTGTGGAAGTCTAGACGGAATACAAAAAGCCCAACTGCCAACGACACAGAGTCATTGGACCAGAGACAAGCTGCAGGCGATGAATGGCTAAGGCAAGAATATGGCCACTTTATAAAAGTGGCATTTTCAGATTTGTAATTTAAATTCCGACTTGACCATAAGAAAGGATTTTAAATTAGGATTCTAGAGACACCAAACATGAACCTGATATCTCTTTCCATT
Organism: Lissotriton helveticus; assembly: GCF_964261635.1. Classification (NCBI taxonomy): domain Eukaryota; kingdom Metazoa; phylum Chordata; class Amphibia; order Caudata; family Salamandridae; genus Lissotriton; species Lissotriton helveticus. Next base: position 1,271,942,599 of record NC_136059.1, on the reverse strand, counting down.
TTAAATGTACACTTATAAAATGCAATAAACTTAAACTGGACAGCCCCAAAGACTTCGGAAACTCAATAATCTTCAGTTGGCTCAGAGCCGTTGATCACTGGATGACATGGAGCCATCTCCAATTGAATGCTTCCAAAATGGAAATACTCACAAGTGGCAAATGACTGGGAAAATTATGAGCCACTCGGCACCTGACCTGATGATCTGGGTCCACCTACTAAAGTAGCTTAGGATGTAAGAAACCTTGGAATTTCCATGGACTCCAAGTTATCAATGCATGATCAAGTGGACAAATAACAGGATCAATCTTCATCACCATGAAAACTCTGTGACGCATCATCCCCCTCCTGGCATGTCCACACAAGGTCCAGGATACTATCTCTCTTGTACTGTCTAAACTTGATTACCCCAATGGCATCTACCATGGATCATCCTTATCAGACTACTCCCACTTGTAAAGCTGCAAGCCTGCATCTCCCCTGCCTTGAGGGCCCCACATTGGTTACCGGTTGCCAAAAGATCCATCTTCAAGCTGCTTTGTATCACCCACAAAGCAATACATGAAACAGGACTGCTTTTTATCCGAAAAGAAATCACTGAATACAACTGACAAAGAAATCTCCGCTCAAGATTGGCACATCACCTCAAAACCTCACCACACAAGAAAAAGACCATTGGTGGTGCATCTTTCTCTGTTCAAGCAGCCAAACTATGGAATTCATAACCCCCTAACAAAAGATCCACGGATAACTATCTTATCTTCAGAAGAGTACTCAAGAGTTGGGTCTTTCCTACATAACCACCAAATACAAACACTAAAGTACAGCATATCCCTATGTTTGTAAATGTTTATAATTTGATTATATGATGAAGGTATATATGTGTATTTCTTTGTACAAATGTGTATAATAGCTATGGTTAAGGTCTGCTTAACAAAAAAACAAAAACAAAATATATATATATATATATATATATTACCTACTGGCGGTCGCCAGTAGGTATATATAGTTAGGATTTTTTCCCTATGGGATTTTTGAAAATTCGATGTCTAATAACTTTGGCGTTTGTGGACGGAATTGGCTGAAATTTTCTGGAAAATGGAACATTTTGTTTCTGAGCAGCCCCTGGAAATTTGGGGGGGGTTTGTCAAGGGGGGGCCGAGAAAAAAGGGGGGTCCCAAAACGTGTTTTTAACATTGAGTTTTCCATAGGGCGGTTGGCCTCACTTTTAGCCCGAACGGCTGAATGGATTTCCACAAAACTTGGCAAAATTGTAGGGACTGGTAGCCCGATGTGCCTTTGCTAGGTCTCAATATATGTGCTTCAGTGGATTTTGAGAAATGAACGTTCAAAAAAAGATATATATCTGTAACAGCGGACCGGGCAGCGCTCCGGTTCGCGGACTTTACGCGTAACGGAACTTCGCGTAGCGAAGCTGATTGGCTCTCCGGTGTCTGTCAACATTCTAAACAGTCCGGAGCGGCCGCCATCTTGTCTCTCGGTAGGATTGAGAGACAAGAGGAGGCCAAAACAAAGGGGGAAATGACCATAAGGGGGCATAGTAGATCCTCCCTGACCCCCTAGGTTTAATGTGGAGGCTTTAAAAGGGCCCCGCGGGGCAAAAAAAAAATTTTTTTTGTTTGTTTTTTTGCGTGGGTAGCGCCCGGTTCGCGAACCGGGAAGCGTTCTGGGCAGCGTACTATAAGGAAAAAAGAATGATAGACTTTTCAAATACTGTATGTTAATTGATTGTTGGTTTTGTTGATTATTTTTTAATTTTTTTATTTTTTAAGCAATTATTTATTATTGTGATTGTGTTTGAAAATTTAATAACATTTCTAACATTTAACTAGTTTATGAATTACATATAAAAATGATTAAAGACTCAAACAATTTTTTAATATTACATACAATTTAATTTTTCGGATTGTTTTTCAAAATTTAATAGAACGTCTAGCATTTGACTGTCCGATATGTCCTCTTGTTGAGTGAACATAAGTTCCCACATTTGACCGTCATCACAATGAAGTAAATGATCCACAGATTCTACACATTGAACTAATTCATGGTCCCGTGATTCATCCATGAAATCTGAGTCATCATTGTCCTCAATATCTTTTTCTGTGTTGTTCTCCAGAACAATTTCGAAGGAAACATTCTGCTCACCTTCCATTTTATTGCTGTAATTTGCATAAAAAATTAATATATCAGTAGAGATAGGGCACTGTTGGGTTTAAGTTCAGACAGGTACTTGTGAGTTTATTACAGAGAAGTAATCTATGGGCACTGTATGGTTTCAGGCGTGAAGTAGTACTATTAAAAAGTGCCTGTGAAGAAGCCTAAGTAAATTCATAATTATACCACAGAAACCTAAATCAATCCATAATTATAATAAAGAAGCCTTTCTCAATGTCTAACTCTTACAGAGGGATAGTATATAACTATCTGAAAATGTTTTCAAATTTATAAAATAATATCTCACCTTCTAAAAACAAGTTTAAGTTGTGAGTGAAAATGATCTTGCAATGTAGTTCAGGAAGTAGTAGTCAAAATGGCTGTGTTTCTCTCTCTTCCTTTATATATATTCAGGTACATAGCCAATCAAATGTCAGGTAAAAAAAGTAGAAAATGAAAGTAACATTTTAATTGGTTGTCAATTCCAACACTTCAGATGTGTTTTGTGAAGTAATTTACCTCAGGGTATTTAGAGAGGTCTACAGGTTAAATGGTTAAATGGAATTTCAATCAAATTTGTGAAAATGGTAGGCATTGGTATGTAGTATGAGCTAATCTATATTTGGTGAAATTGTCTCCAGTCACTTTTCTGTAAACTACTTTCCCACCTTTTTTGATGGTGCGCTTCCCAGGGAGCGACCCGGTACGCGAACTGGCGAGCGCCCCGGTTCGCGAACCTTAAGCGTTACGGGAGTCCACCATTTTGTGTTTCGGTCGAATTAAGATACAAGATGGAGGGCAAATAATGTTCAGAATGGGTAGAAGGGGGCATAGTAGACTTATCTTGACCCCCTAGGTTTTCTGAGGGTGGCTGAGGAGGCCCATATGTGCGAAAAAAAAACATTTTTTAAAAAATTTAGCGAGGTTAGCTCCCGGTTCGCGTACCGGGTAGCGCCCCAGGGAGCGTACTTTGTTGAAAATTAGTGAAAAATGTTAGAGTAAAATAATAATTGTGAGTGATCAGATGTAGGGTAGCTCTGAGAAGAGCTTTTGGGTTTATGGTACATTTAGGTACTTATAAGTAGGTACCAATGCACAGTCTTAAATTCAGAATGAAAATTCTGTTGCCCTCATCTGAGAAGTGAACTCCATCTCCTCTGTAGATATCTTGCATGTAGTAACGCAAGTTATTGTTGTACAGGGAGCCCATTCCATGGTCTCTCATGTAAGCTGAAACAGATTTGTTTACATGCTTCCTCGACTTCTCAATTTGTGGACAAAATTGTTTTGACCACCTCCATTTCTGTCTTTGGCATATATTTGAATATACCAAGGCAGTCTGAGGAAAAAGTGCCATCAATTGCTCAAAGGTGTCCTTTAAAAGCATTTCCAGACCTACCCCAGTCAAAGTGCCCAAATCATTACTTCCACAGTGCACAATTAACAGGTCAGGTTTTGGCAAATGCATAAAGGTTTTCACACATGGTATCAATTGGTGACATTTTAATCCTCTGTGGCCAAACCACTTAATTTCCACATCTTGTAAATTGAGGTTAGGTAAATTCCTGTTCTCAGCATACCTCTGAGCCCAATAGATGTAACTATGTCCAACAATCCAGACAGAAAACATGGTGAGAGAAGGTTCTCCTGCAGTCAGATGAAGTGTGGCAATGAAATGGCAGTTGAAAAAATAAGAGTTTAAAATGAAAAAAACTTTGGAGTTTCTGTGTTAATGAAGCAGTAACAGTGATTGGTGGATTTTGATTGCTGAAAACAGAAAGTTAGGGTGCATGGATGAGTTGTTTGAAAGATGTATTTTGAGTGGTCAAGAAAAAATCATTAAATGAAAGAATGCACTGGATATGAGGTGCACTGAGAATTCAGAGTTCAATTGCAACATTGTTGTGTGAACTTGCAAACACCAGAGGTCTTCCAAGACGTGGTTGCCATGCAAAAAAGGCAGAAAGGGCAGAGGGGGGAAGGGTTTTCATTTGAAAAAAAATGAGGGAAGAGTTTTGATTGGGTGACATGAGAGATATGTGTGAAGAATTACAGCATTTCTGTGCTTTTGATAGCTGCAGACTCTGGAGTGCATACCTTTTGCTCTGCTGAAGACAAATTGGTGTGTTTCTGAGACTGTTTTGAAACTCAAAGTATTAGCTAAGGTGAGAAAAGATTTCTTTAATTTAGATAGAGAATAGTGTGCTTTAAGGAGCAAATTATGAAGAAAGTTGTGTTCTTCAAATGTTGCTTTGTCTCAAGTGTTTTACAAATAGATTTTGTTTCTTTGAGAAAATGTAATTGGAGAAAATGTGAAGTATTAGTACTGACAGGGTGTTATTGTGCATAGGAGCTGTGGAGTCTTTTCAAATTATGACTTGAAAATCGTTTTTGAGGAAAATGAATGGTTATAATATTTATGACAAGGACATAATGGTGTATGCTTCATTATAAGGCAATTGAGTGTCTCTGATGTTATTTTTCCCATTTTAATGTAAGACCTTTCTCTGTGGAGCAAATTGCTTGTAAATATGCTCCCACCTGTGCATGGCAAATTTAGATTTTGAATGTTTGCGTTACATAGCCATGTTAAAAGTGACACAAACATGCTGCAAAGGCAATCAAAAAACGCTTTTATGTGTCTTGAGGACATTTTAAGTCATTTCTCCATGTGCAGTGTTTTGAAATTATGATTTGAAAATCGTTTTTGGGGAAAAGGAATGGTTTTTAAATTTATGACAAGGACATAATGGTGTATGCTTCTTTATAAGGCATTTCAGTGTCTCTGATGTCATTTTTCCCATATTACATTAAAAGACCTTTTCCCGTGGGGCACATTCCTTGTAAATATGCTCCCACCTGTGCATGGCAAATTTAGATTTTGAATGTTTGTGTTACATAGCCATGTTAAAAGTGACCCAACCATGCTGGAAAGGCAATCAAAAAACGCTTTCATGTGTCTTAAGGACATTTTAAGTCATTTCCCCATGTGCAGTGTTTTCAAATTATGATTTGAAAATCGTTTTTGGGGAAAAGGAATGGTTTGTAAATTTATGACAAGGATATAATGGTGTATGCTTCTTTATAAGGCATTTCAGTGTCTCTGATGTCATTTTTCCCATATTACATTAAAAGACCTTTCCCCGTGGGGCACATTCCTTGTAAATATGGTCCCACCTGTGCATGGTAAATTTAGATTTTGACTGTTTGAGTTACATAGCCATGTTAAAAGTGACCCAAAAACTTGCAAAGGCTTTAAAAAAACACTTTCATGTGTCTTAAGGACATTTTAAGTCATTTCCCCGTGGGCAGTGTTTTCAAATTATGACTTGAAAATCGTTTTTGAGGTAAAGGAATGTTGTTAAAATTTATGTGTGCCATATGCCCCCAAATTTCTTTTTCAGGGGTGCAGCAGGGTGTTCTTGAGACACCCCTGCACCTTTGGAAAAATTCCTAATTTGCGATGAGCTAATTGCTAATCGCAAATTGCACCTTCATTCCTATGGGCCTCCTGGCCCATGGAAATGAATGGGTAATTTGCAATTAGCAATTTGCTCATCGCAAATTAGGAATGGTAAAGAATCGCTATTTATTCCTTAAAATTCGCTATTTTGGAAATGCAAAATAGTTTGATGATACATATGGCGGTTCATCTCTAACAAGATAAGAAGCTTAGGGATACATTTATGATGACTGGCGCAATGAAGTGGACATCACTTACTTCATTGGTAGAGCTTTACATGTATTATCTCCTCTGTATTCTTCATCAAGCGTAACTTTCATCTGCAATCCTCAGTAGGCCTCACCTTAAACAAACCTCTGGATAGGGCACACCTTATCGTCATCCTGAATTAATCATTTAAAATGCTAGGGACAGATTTATGATAGGTGTATGCCTCTTTTGCGCCACTGTGCGTCACTTTTGTGATGCAGCGGCGGTGCAAAAGATTTGCTATGAGGCGACAAAATTACAAATTGATGCATTTAGGCAGATGTGTCATGGTGTAAAAAACACCGTGCCACATGAAACTGATGCAGCAGTGATGCAAAAGATGCACCATGTTGCAAGACAGGCCTCACTTGGGGCCATATGTATGAAGCTAATTAGCATTTGCAAAGGCCGAAGTTCTGTGAATTTCGGCCTTTGCGAATGCTAATTAGACAAATGGTATGTATCAAACAAGTTTGATGCAAAATAAGGAATAGCAAAATTTGCTATTCTTTATTTTGCGATTGCACTGAAGGATTTGCAAATTTTGTGATTTCTTAAATGCAATGTATCAAACAAAAAATATGCAAAAAATGCCATTAAGGATTTGCAAATTACCACCAACTTCTAGTTGGTGGTAATTTGCGAATTCTTTTCAAAAAGCTTTTTTTCCAAAAAACAAAAGGTGACATATGACGCCAATACATGCCCTTAGGGCATGTATGTGCGCCATATGCCCCCAAATTTCTTTTTCAGGGGGTGCAGCAGGGTGTTCTTGAGACACCCATGCACCCTTGGAAAAATTCCTAATTTGCGATGAGCTAATTGCTAATCGCAAATTGCACCTTCATTCCTATGGGCCTCCTGGCCCATGGAAATGAATGAGTAATTTGCAATTAGCAATTTGTTCATTGCAAATTAGGAATGGTAAAGAATCGCTATTTATTCCTTAAAATTCGCTATTTAGGAAATGCAAAATAGTTTGATGATACATATGGCAGTTCATCTCTAACAAGATAAGAAGCATAGGGATAGATTTATGATGACTGGCACAATGAAGTGGACATAACTTACTTCATTGGTAGGCCTTTACATGTATTATCTCCTCTGTATTGTTCATCAAGTGTAACTTTGATCTGCAATCCTGAGTAGGCCTCACCTTAAACAAACCTCTGGATAGGCCACACCTTATCGTCATCCTGAATTAATCATTTAAAATGCTAGGGACAGATTTATGATAGGTGTATGCCTCTTTTGCGCCACTGTGCGTCACTTTTCTGATGCAGCGGCGGTGCAAAAGATTTGCTATGATGCGACAAAATTACAAATTGATGCATTTAGGCAGATGTGTCATGGTGTAAAAAACCCGTGCCACATGAAACCGATGCAGCAGTGATGCAAAAGATGCACCATGTTGCAAGACAGGCCTCACTTGGGGCCATATGTATCAAGCTAATTAGCATTCGCAAAGGCCAAAATTCTGTGAATTTCAGCCTTTGCGAATGCTAATTAGACAAATGGTATGTATCAAACAAGTTTGATGCAAAATAAGGAATAGCAAAATTTGCTATTCCTTATTTTGCGATTGCACTGAAGGATTTGCAAATTTTGCGATTCCTTAAATGCAATGTATCAAACAAAAAATATGCAAAAAATGCCATTAAGGATTTGCAAATTACCACCAACTTCTAGTTGGTGGTAATTTGCGAATTCTTTTCAAAAAGCTTTTTTTCCAAAAAACAAAAGGTGCCATATGACGCCCATACATGCCCTTAGGGCATGTATGTGCGCCATATGCCCCCAAATTTCTTTTTCAGGGGGTGCAGCAGGGTGTTCTTGAGACACCCCTGCACCCTTGGAAAAATTCCTAATTTGCGATGAGCTAATTGCTAATCGCAAATTGCACCTTCATTCCTATGGGCCTCCTGGCCCATGGAAATGAATGGGTAATTTGCAATTAGCAATTTGCTCATTGCAAATTAGGAATGGTAAAGAATCGCTATTTATTCCTTAAAATTCGCTATTTAGGAAATGCAAAATAGTTCGATGATACATATGGCCGTTCATCTGTAACAAGATAAGAAGCTTAGGGATACATTTATGATGACTGGCGCAATAAAGTGGACATTACTTACTTCATTGGTAGGCCTTTACATGTATTATCTCCTCTGTATTCTTCATCAAGCGTAACTTTAATCTGCAATCCTGAGTAGGCCTCACCTTAAACAAACCTCTGGATAGGCCACACCTTATCGTCATCCTGAATTAATCATTTAAAATGCTAGGGACAGATTTATGATAGGTGTATGCCTCTTTTGCGCCACGGTGCGTCACTTTTCTGATGCAGCGGCGGTGCAAAAGATTTGCTATGAGGCGACAAAATTACAAATTGATGCATTTAGGCAGATGTGTCATGGTGTAAAAAAAACGTGCCACATGAAACCGATGCAGCAGTGATGCAAAAGATGCACCATGTTGCAAGACAGGCCTCACTTGGGGCCATATGTATCATGCTAATTAGCATTCGCAAAGGTCAAAATTCTGCGAATTTCGGCCTTTGCGAATGCTAATTAGACAAATGGTATGTATCAAACAAGTTTGATGCAAAATAAGGAATAGCAAAATTTGCTATTCCTTATTTTGCGATTGTACTAAAGGATTTGCAAATTTTGCGATTCCTTAAATGCAATGTATCAAACAAAAAATATGCAAAAAATGCCATTAAGGATTTGCAAACTACCACCAACTTCTAGTTGGTGGTAATTTGAGAATTCTTTTCAAAAAGCTTTTTTCCAAAAAACAAAAGGTGCCATATGACGCCCATACATGCCCTTAGGGCATGTATGTGCGCCATATGCCCCCACATTTCTTTTTCAGGGGTGCAGCAGGGTGTTCTTGAGACACCCCTGCACCTTTGGAAAAATTCCTAATTTGCGATGAGCTAATTGCTAATCGCAAATTGCACCTTCATTCCTATGGGCCTCCTGGCCCATGGAAATGAATGGGTAATTTGCAATTAGCAATTTGCTCATCGCAAATTAGGAATGGTAAAGAATTGCTATTTATCCCTTAAAATTCGCTATTTAGGAAATGCAAAATAGTTTGATGATACATATGGCGGTTCATCTCTAACAAGATAAGAAGCTTAGGGATAGATTTATGATGACTGGCGCATCACCAGGGATGTGCCAGTCATCCTGCGCTGCTGTTCCGCCACCCATGGTGTGCTGCATTTACAATGCGGCGCAGCATGGGGCAAAAATGGCACAGATGCGTGACGCATCTGTGCCGTAAAGGTGGCGCATTGCTGGAGTTGTATCGCAAGTGTGATGCAGCTCCAGCAAGGCTCAGGGGTGCCCCATCTCCACAATGTTGCGTCAAGACCTATGCCTGCTTCAAGCAGGCGCAGGGTTTTGACGTAGCTTTCTCCTATCTGATTGTAAATGCGGCACACCATGAGTGGCAGAGCAGCGGTGCACGTTAACTGGTGCATGCCTGGGGATGTGCCATTTAACATAAATCTGCCCCTTTACATTTAAGTATGTGCAGGGGACACAGAGTCGGTGAGGCTTATCCAAGGTTTAAGAAGAGATGAGTCCTGTTCACTGAAAAATTAGACATAGGCTTCACCTGCTCAGCATCGTTGGACATGGCTATATAATAGCTGCAAAATGTTACTCTTGTTAAACAATTTTACTATTATAATCTCTGAGATTTGTCTCTTACTCTGCAACATCTCATTGTTGTTATCTTTCTTTAACACCTTAGGAGCTAGTAAACAAACCTCCCCAGTGCTGCGCTGTCCATTATCCAGTGCTGAACTGGACGTCCAGCGGTCGCACGCAGCACTGGGGAGGTAGTGCCCGTGACGACCGTTGGCCGACGGCAGCACCTAAAGGGTTAAAGATAAAGACAACATCAACATGAGCGACAATCAGCAATCAGTTAATTTTGACCTCATCATTGAACTCATAATTGAAACATCAGTGGATGTTGATCCCTTGGATGATTTAAATCCTGAGGATGAAGAAGAACGTGATGAGGATGCAGATTTGTCCGAATTATATGACATAGGATGGGAAGCTGACGTGCTTGAGCCTATGGAACTATAAACATTTATTTTAAAAATGTATAATAAATAAAAAGTAAAAATGTAAACCGTTTAATTTAAAAATAAAGACACCTTCAAAAACAGGTTATGTGTAGTGTCTTCAATAAAATATTAAAATATGCTAATAAAATTAGATCAGATTCACATATAAAATAGCACAGGTAACATGAATATAAATTCCATTTCTTTTCTGCTATTTCTGTATTCTAAATTTGCCAAGCACTAAAAAATCTTCTATGTAAAAATGTCAAGTAGTGTTTTAAGTTTTTGATTACTGTTATTGATTTACTGTTGGGTAATAGTGGTTAATAACATTTTTTATTATATTTTACCACAGATTCAACTGCAGATCATTTCAAGATTTCAGCATGCCAACCAAAGAAAGAGTGAGAAAGGCTGCAAAACGTCAAAGACAGCAGGTTAATGAAAAAAAGCAGCAGTCCTCTAACAAAAAGATTTGTCAAGTCACCAAGAAAGCACCGGGTAAGAGTACAAAAACATTCATAAGAAATATCTGTAGTAAAAAAAATATTACTACAGAAAATGTTTCAGTCCAGAAAAGGAGAAGCAATTCAAACGGAAAGGAAAGGCCAATGAAAAATGTTACTGCTAGAGCAAGAGATAACTCTGTGCATGATAGTAGAAGGAAACAACAGTTTAGGGACATTCGTAAACGAATGTTCCGCAACAGGATAATTGGCAATTTGTTAAAAAATATTAAGAAAGGTCAACAGAAAGTGGATTTTTATAAGAGAAAAAAAAAAGTTGAGAAAGTTATTGATCAGGCATTTGAAATTAAACGTAAGTTATTTATTTTGATAATCAATAGAATTAGGAAGCTAAACAAGGCAATTTATGATTTCAAAAGAAATAGTAGATGGAAGAGAATAGTTAATCGTAGTAATTTTTGTGAAGTTTTTTCTGGAGAATGGATGCATAGTTCAAGCTGTGAGGCATTTTTTAATGAGGAGAGTTATTTCCAGGATAATGATTTGGTGCATGCAGTGGTCGTGCTTATGAAGTGAAAGATGGTTGTCCAGTTGAAAAAGAAAAACTTGTGACAACAGAGGCAGAAGAGGTGTTAGGTAATGAGGTTTTAGGAAGACGTGCTAAGGGTCCTGTGTACACCTGGAAGTGTAGTAGTATTTGCAGTGTGCGACAGGATTCCATCAATTTGCTTTGTGATTTTGTACGGTCATTTAATAAGAAAAGTTTGAAGCAGAAAATGAGGTTGTTGCAAGAATTAGATCCTTGCAGAGTGAGAGAAGTGACAGGTTTGCATGGTCATTCACTGGCTTGTCTTTCCAGGAGAGTATGCCAGAGTGTTTTTCATCATTTCAGGATGCTAGCAGTGCATCATAATAAAGTGAGGAAATTAGTTAGAATGTTGTATTATGCTAAGAGTCCAGCAATTATGCTTAAACAATTATGCGCTGCTCTTTTGCATGGTTCTGAAATAGATGTGAAGAATATATGTGAAGAAATTGAGTTTTGTTACTTTGGAAGTAAAGAGGAGAATGTTGAAATTGACCAAGAAGAAGAGGGTAATGTGGAAGATAGTGTACAGGTTTCCAGTACAGATAATTTCCAGAGGGAAATTGCGACGTTTCAGGTCAAATCAAGTGAGAGGCCAAATTTCACTTGTGTGTGTTGTCGACGCACTTATTATAAGAATCAGACTAAGTTAGTGGATTTATATGCAAAAAGTGAAAGGGAAAATAATAGTGAATGGAAGGATTTCGCAACATACTTGATGGCAGAAAATTGTTTTGATTTGGGATTGGATCAACGTGTGTGTACTTATTGTTGTTGCAAATTAAATCAAAACCAGATGCCTGCTAGAGCGGTTCATAATAATCTGGAATTGGTTGAGATTCCTTCTGAATTGAAGGATTTAAATACTTATGAATCTATTTTGATTCAAAGTATCCATCCCTTTCAGGCTATTGTAAGAATGGAGCCAAAGACAGGGAAATTGCCTCCATCAGATTTACAGAGAGGATTAAAGGGAAGAGTTGTTTATTTGCCTCTAGATTTGAAGAAAAACATTAACACAATTGGAGTAGAAAAAGTGGAAGAGGAACCTCTGGTTATCTTAGTTAATGGGGTTCCGACAAAGAATAAGAAAATATGGCAAGATTTAGTGGATGTTAGGAAAGTTAAAAAGGCAACATTGTATTTGAAAAAAAATAATAAATACTATAAGAATGTATATGTTGCAGAAGAGGAAGTAAGTGAGGAAGAGGATAGCAATTTGTGTGCTGGTCAAATTGAGAAAGTAGAACCCTCTACTAGTGAAGAAATATATGAACATTATAGTGTTCATCCTTTGCATTCCAAGGAAGTCATGGGGAATGCTATTGAGTTGTTTCAAATGAAACAAGCCAAAGGGAGTCCCATTAGTGTTTGGGAGGAAAGTTTGGAAGCTCGGTGTTTCCCACAGCTTTTTCCAACAGGTCAGGGAGGAAGATATGATGAGCGACCTCATCAAATTCCTGCTTCTGAATACCGGACTTTGCGATTGTATGCAGGAGATGCTAGGTTTCGACAATGTATTCCCTATTTGTTTCATCTCCTGTTTGAAAGCGATCTGTCTGGACTGTCATATGCAGTGAACCACATCTTGAAAAGTGGTATACACATGCAAAACATCTCGGCAAGTGACTTTATGGATAAAGTCAAGGTCCAAGACAGTATTTTGGATTCTCACCTGATTAATCTCATGGCGTGTCAGCGTGGTACTAATGAGTACTGGTACCGTCGTCATGGTGATTTAAAATGTATGCTGAGGAACTTAGGAACTCCCACATGGTTCCTCACTCTGAGCTGTGCCGAATATGGCTGGGAAGACTTACTTGAATTTCTACGAGAGGCAAATGCTAACGTAGAAAACATCGAATTCAAGACACCCGGAGAACTGTGCTCTTTGGATCCAGTCAATGTATGTAGGTACTTCAATCATAGATTTGAAGCTATGATGTCTTTCATCATGAATAAGAAGAATCCACCTCTTGGAGAGGTGTTGGATTTCTTCTGGAGAAAGGAGTACCAAGCAAGAGGTGCTCCTCATATACATATGTTGCTGTGGATCAAGGATGCACCTAAATTTGGAACGGATCCAGAAGACTCAGTGATGAGTTTTATACTACAGTATTCTACGTGTGCTGTTCCAAACGCAAAGGAGAAGAAAAGCCTAAGAGAAAAAGTTCTGCGTTTCCAAAGCCATCGATGTGGAAAGTACTGTCGTCGTAAATTCCGAAACAAGGACAAGTTCTACACCAAATGTCGTTTCGGCTTTCCACGACCGGTGATTTCTAAAGGAAGAGTAAACAGTTTGATGTCTTCGCTGCGACATAATGTGATGAAGAAATCACCTAAAAACACATACAATTTGAAGAGGAACGAAGAGTCCAAGTACATCAACGACTACAACCCGGTGATTTTGTCCATGTGGAATGCTAACATGGATATACAGTTTGTGGCTGATAACTGTATGGCTGTGGCTCAGTATGTGACGTCTTACATCACCAAAAAAGAGAAGACAGAATTGAAGGATATGTGGGAGGACATTTCCCATGAAAAGAGCCTCAGCAAGAAGTTGTACAGTTTCAGTCTGAAGATGTTGTCGCATCGAGAAATTGGAGCGTACGAATGTTCTGACCGGTTGTCTTCAGCAAGTCTCTATGCCAAGTCCAGGAGTATCGTTTGGGCGAGTCTTGGTCTTGCTGCAACGCGTAATCGAGTTCTCAAACCTGTGCGGGAAATTGAGTATTTGGCGGAAAAGGAGCCAAACAGTACCGACATTTTGAAGACCAACATGTTGGATACATATTATCCAAATTGAAGCATTCACCTCGAGAATGTTTGTCTGTATGAGGTTCTTCAAAATTACATATTCAAGAGTAACATCAAAGAAGATACTGAGAAAGGAGTGTATGCTGTAATAGGAAGTGAGGGATGTCTGGTCAAGCAAAGAAAATGCCACTTGGTAAACCATCGAAAATTGAGTGGCGAATCTCCTGAAAAAAAGGAGTTTTTCTATTTAGCACTTTTGCAACTTTTCAAGCCTTGGCGTGCAGAAGAGGAACTGCTTGGAGATTTTCTCTGTTACGAAGACTCTTTCAATGCCGCCAAGGAGACCATAGAATGTCCTGCTTTTCCCAAATATGTAGAAATGTTGAATGCGGAAATTGAGCAGGAAGCAATGATTGCAGCCGAGATTGCCAGAGACAGTTCTCAGGACAGTCAGAGTTCTGCTTCATTGAGTCAGGATCCACTAGGAGGACCTGTTATCGAAAATGAAGCTGCCACTGCTATGAATGAAGTGGAAAGAGCCATGGCACATGCTCAGGAGGATGCAGTTAACTTAGAAGAGTTGGAAAGACAACTCAACGTTGAGCAGAGGAAAATATATGACGAAGTTACCATGCAAATTGATCATGGATTAAGTCATGACAAGAAAGAGTGCTCATGTACGTCGTTGAAGCCTGTCCGACTGTACGTGAGTGGAGAAGCGGGAACTGGAAAAAGTTTCCTTATTAAAGCAATTTCATGTTATTTGCAGGAAAGGACAGAGTCATCGCTGTCTTGTGTTGTCACCGCTCCAACTGGACTGGCAGCACATAACATTAAAGGGATTACTTTACATCGTTTACTGATGCTGCCAGTGGAGCATGACAACAAATTACAATATCACAAGCTATCTGGAGATGCTTGTTTTGAAGTTTCAAGAATCTTGAGGAAAATGAAACTTCTTATCATTGACGAAGTAAGCATGGTTTCCAATGTCATGCTTGCCTTTATGCATTTGAGAATGCAAGAAGTTCTCAAAACAGAGTATGATGTGTTATTTGGTGGCAAACACATCATTGTTTTCGGAGATCTTCTGCAGCTGACACCAGTGAAAGGGCAACCTGTGTTCAAAATGCTCACGCATGAAGATACCAGGAAGTGCCTAGGCAGCATTGGCAACGTCAATATATGGTTAAACTTCAATTATGCTGAACTGCATGAAAATATGCGTCAGGCGAAGGATGAAGTTTACAAGACTATTCTACAAGATGTTAGAATTGGAAAAGTGACCGAGCATGGGAAAGAAGCTTTACATGCACGATTACTGTCAAATTTATATCCAGAACAAGATGTTGTGCCTGAGAATATTTTTCAGAAAATTACTGAGAAGAAATCTGGAATATGTTTGATGCCAACTCTTGCAGAATGGGCCAAATTCAACAACAAAATGTTGCATTTAGAAAAGCAAGAGATTGTGAAACTGGAAGCTATTGACAGAGTAGAGCATATGGGATCAACAATTATTTTGTCTGAGAATCTGAAAACAAAATTGGATTCATTAGAGAAGAGTATATCTAAAACTGCAGGTTTTGAAAAGACTCTGAATGTGTGCTTGAACTGCCGTATAATTTTAAGAAGGAATTTACATGTTGAAAGAGGTCTGGTAAATGGATCAATGGGTAATGTTGTTGATTTTGTAAAATACAGAAATAGAGATGGAATTGAATTTTTAAAAATTAAATTTGATGGCATTGAGGAAGTACAGCTAATTGGTCGTTGTTCTGCTAGATTTTTGCTTGTAAAAGACTTATATGTTCGCCGTAAGCAGTTTCCTGTTTGCTTGGCATATGCGGTGACAATCCATAAATCGCAAGGTTTAAGTGTAGACAGTGCATTGGTGAATATTGGCAGTTCTGTGTTCAAGGAGGGTATGGCATATGTGGCATTGTCACGAGTTAGAACTTTATCGGGATTGTACTTGATTGAGTGTGATGTCACAAGCATTTGTGCGGATCTAGATTGTGTTAAGGAATACAATAGGTTAAGAAGAGAGTATGCACCACATTTGCCTCAATATCCTTTGTTTGAGAAACGTGTGGTAGGCCGGAAACGAAGAAATGTGACCAATACTGGTGAGGTTGTAGCAAAAAGACGAAAAGTCGATGAACCTGAAATTATAAGCAGAAACAAAAAGGATTCTGTTGAAGATGTTGTTGGTTTTCAATTTGAAAACAGTTCTGGTGTCAACTGCTATGCTAATGTAGTGGTTAATGTTTTGTTTTCTCTAGAAAATGTAAAAGAAGAGATTGTGGTCAATTCTGATCAAAGATTTTGCAGTTTGTTAAATTCTGTCTTAGAAAAATGTAGCACTGATAGAACAAACATAGAAAGTGTGTCTGAAATTCGAAATCTGTTAGACAGATGTTCAGGCCAAACACAATTCTCTCAAAATATTCAGCAAGATTGTCAGGAGTTTTTAATGTATATGCTTGATGTATTGCATGCTGAAGGTGTAGATGTAGATCAGCTGTTTGGGCTTTCTTATCAATGGCAGCATGACTGCGAGAACTGTAGGGTATCAAGTACTACTAGTGTAGACTCAGAAAGATTTATATATTTAACTTTGCCAGACAGTAAATCAGTCTCCTTTAATAAGCTAGTAAAAGCAGCTGATCACAACATGGAGTGTAGCCAATGTAAATCTGAAATGATGTCCACATTATTTATACGAACATATGGCCAGTATGTCATTTTAATGTTCCAACGATGTAGGCCTGATGGAACAAAATTGACAACTTTAATTAAAAATGTTGTGGCTTCGCAGTTGTCAATATCAGGAAGGACTTTTGTAACTGCAGCAATTATATATCATGACGGTCCTTCAACAACATCAGGACATTACACAGCTTATTTAAAGTCTAGAAATGGCTGGTCATTCTGCAATGATTCTGTTTTAATTTTCAAAAAAAAATTGCCGTATGACCTTAAAAACTCTTACCTGGTGTTTTTAAAACCAAAATTTTAGGGAAAGAATCTCGGGATGTGCTCTGAGGAATTTCAAGAAGTTCTAATGGCTCCTACACGATTTGGCCTTGAGGATAAGTGTAGTTCACAGACATAACTTCTAACCTTAAGACTGGACGTCATGGAGAAATAAGTGCACTTTGAATGAGTTCAGAAAAACTATTTCTTTTTATAAGCTAATTGAAGCAGCCAATCAAAACATAGAGTAGAGGGAATGTAAGTCTGCAATGCTGTCTACTGTTTTACATTGCTTTGTGATTAAAAGTGATGTAGAGAATTAAATAATTGTAGTAGTCATAGAGGTAGTGTAAGTCTGCTTCATAGTAAGCAGTATCAGTGTCATAGGAAATGTAGAACATGACTGAGGAAGAAGGGGAAGATATTACTAGTCCAGGATTGTGAAAATGATCTTCAACATTTTAATTCTGAAAGTTGCGGAAATGCCAAATGACGGGATTGGCTTACAAGAAATCCAAGAGTTATAAATGGCTCTGACAAGATTTGGCCTTGTGGAAACTTGTGGTAGAGAGCAAGAAGTCATTTATTGTATGTAACATGTTTTTCAAAACGATGGAGGTTTTCTTTCAGAAAGTTGCGGGCTGAAAGTAATAACAGCACAACAGAGTGTAAGCTGTTCATAGGACATCCTTTGACGTCATGGAAAGTAAGTTAACTTTAAGGAGTTACGAATTCTGATTTGTTATGTTGTATGGGTTTTTTAAACACAATCATTTTGATTGTGTTTTTTTTCCCCGCTGTTATATGATGAATACCTTCAAGTCACTGTTTTTAGTGAAATTTGATACATTCTGAGAACAGCAAAAATAAACCATTTAACATGTATAATTAATTCTGTACTGTTTCCATTTATGATGTACATTTAGAACTGTGTAGGAGGCATGGAGAAGGAGAGGCTTCTGTAAGTGTCAAAGTTCTTGCATACAGTGCTCATATTCTACATAGTCTTTCATATGATAGACTACATTTCCACAATGAGATACCTAAGCAAAGGAAACACAGGTCATATGATTGTGGAATGAGCAAAAAAGTTTGCATGTTTTTCAATTATATTACCTGTGTTTCCTAACATTACACACCACATTGTGTAGATGAGGTTTAGGCCTGTTCCTGGAGACAGAGGAGGTCTGACATTTGTTCAAGGGTGCAGTGGACATTACTCACTTCGTTGGTAGGCCTCCACATGTATTATCTTCTCTGTATTCTTCAACAAACCTAAATTCCATCTGCAACCCTGAGTAGGACTTACCTGAAACAAATCTGTGGATAGGTTACACCATATTGGCATCTTGAAACAATCATTTAAAATGTTAGGGTCAGATTTATGGTGGCCGTGCGCCTCTTTTGCTCCATTGTGGGTCACTTTTCTGTAAAAGATGCACCATGTTGCAAGATAGGTTTCAGTTCATCTCCAGCAAGATACCATCAGTTTAAAATGTATATAATTAGCATTGTGTAGGGGGCATGCAGAAGCAAAAGCTTTTATAAGTGTCAAAGTTATTGCATGCAGTGCTGCACTTCTAGGTACTGTTTAATATTCTGGACTACATCTGCACTATGAGATACCTAAGCAAAGGCAACACAGGTGATGTGATTGTGAAATGAGGAAAAGAAACTCCACATTTTTCAATTACATCACCTGTGTTTCCAACGTTTATGAATGACATTGTGCAGATGAAGTTAGGTCTGTCCACGGACACAGAAGAGGTCTGGCCTTTGTTCAAGAGTGAAGTGGACATGACTTACTTCATTGGTAGGCCTTCACATGTATTATGTCCTCTGTTCTCTTCAAACAACTCGAAATTTCATTTGGAACCCTGAGTAGGTCTCACCTCAAACAAACCTCTGGATAGGACACATCTTATTGGCATCCTGAAGCAATCATTTAAAATGTTAGTGTCTTGCGACACTTTTCTGAGACAACAGCAGTGCAAAAGATGCACCATGTTTTAAGATAGGCCTCACTTCATCTGCATCAAGATACTGTTAGTTTAAAATGTATATCTTTAGGACTGTGTAGGGGGCCTGGAGAAGCAGAAGCTTCTGTCAGTGTCAAAGTTGTTGAAAAACTGTTTGTCCTTCAATCTTTTCCCTTGTCTTTTGTAATTTTTAAATACATGTTTTAATATTTTTCAAATGTTTGTTCTCTCTTTCACAGATTGAAAGTATAAAAACAAAAAGTGAGTAATTTAACGACAATTATAAGGTAAATGTTTTGTATTCTTTTCGTTACATTTCTATCACATTCACCTACTATTAGTTCCACAGCTTCATTTCTTTAACCCTCAGTTTCCTGCCTTTGCTACTTTCCTCATTCCTTTCTCTATTACCTACTTACTCAACTCCTTCCACTCTTTTTCTCAGTCCCTCTCTTCTCATAGTTCCTCACTCTTGTTCACTCACTCCGTCTCTATTACTCTTAGTGTCTTTGACTGATCACTTTTTCACTACTTGTTCATAATGCTTTCTCTGTGTAGTTGAAGCACACTAAGGGGCATATTATGAACACAGCCAATAAAATTATTGCTGTTTTTATTGGCAGAAAACTGGTGCAAAAGTGGTTTTAGCGGCAGTTTTCTGCCGCAAAAGCGGCTTTGGTGACATATTTCTGCCGATAAAAGCTGCAAAACTTTTATTGCCTATGTTGATGATATGGCTCTATGTTATTTACATTTCTTTGCTGTTTCAATTAATCTTTTTCTGTTATTTTTTGTTTTCTGTTTTCAATTTTTTCTCTCTGTTATTCCCCATGTTTTAATCTTATTTTGAACATTCACTCACATTCTCCAAGAAACTCTTCTTTGTTATTGTTCTACTCTCTTTTTTTTCTTTCACTTCCTTATCTATTTTGTTTTCCACAATTATACCCTCTTCCGTCTTTTCTTCGGTAAATAGATCTATTAAACAGTATCTCTGGTTTACTCCCTATAGCTGTCTTTCTTTTAACATCACTCTCTGTTTACTTTCCTTATACTTACTCTTCTTTTTTTTTTTTTTTTTTTTTTTTTGGTTCGCTCCCGGTTCGCGAACCGGGAAGCGAACTGGGAAGCGAACTAAAAGAAATAGAGCTTGCCAGAGTGCTAAACATTCTAGCAATTTTTTTTGAAAGGGGAGGTAGTTCTGAAAAGAACTTTTTTTTTAATGTTTTTGTTGTTTTATATATATTTTTTTTTTTGATTTTTTTTTTTTTGTATTTTTTGAACAATTTTATATATTTTTTGGTTTTTTTTGGGGGGGAAACAACAAAAAAACAGGCATTGAAAAGGGCTCAACAGGAGCAAAAAAAAAATTACTATCTGGGGCGGTTAGGGCAATTATGATTGTTATAAGCTAGATTGATGGAATTAATACTCATGTTACCACATGATATCAATGCACCGCAGTGCAGACAAGTATATTTCATATGCCCAAAATTCTCCTGGATGTTTGGGTCGGTTTCCCGTGCCTCTGCTGCTGTCAATGATATTAACGATGTTGACCTGGCCACAGGAGTTGCTGTTGGGTTTTGTTCCATATCACGTATTTCCGCCCGGCTGTAATTGAGTGGATGCCACCTGTTCATGTGCCTATGCATGGTATAGTTCCCATAGCTATACTTTTTATCAGTCCCTCTTGATAATTTCTCTTTGCAAATGAGGCAGGTGACATACCTCGCATTTACTTTCTTCTGCCCTGGAGGGATTGAAAAAAACTGCCAAATGAAACTGGCTTTCCTATGGGAAACCCGGGGCACCTCTTCCAAGAACTGTGGTCCTTCTCTCTCCTCTTCCTCTATTTCTTCCTCTTCCTCCTCTGTGTTGGTGATGACCTGGGGAGGTGGTCCTCTCTTCCCATGAGGAGGTGGAGGTGGTGGTGGGGGTGCACCAGCTGAAGCAACTGCTGAAGCCATTGCTCTACTATGAATAAAGGTCTTCCTCTCACAATGATGAAAGTCAGAGTGAGGAAAGAAGGAGGGGTTTTCATCATTTGGGAAAAACAATAGTTCTAAACCAATGAAAAGTGTTATTTTTAGGTCACCTGACCTAGCCTTACATGATTATGAAACCAAAAGTTAAATGAACCAATGAAAAGTTTTATTAACAAGTCACATGACCTCTCACGCTTATGTTACGCGCTGCGGAACGCGCCCCGGATCGCTTCCGGGTCGCTGCGCTTCGCACCTCGGTTCGCGCTCCGGAGCACTTCCGGGTGCGCTAACGCGGCGCGTCATAAGACGCATTACGCGGCAACGCGATACGTCGCGCTTTCGCGAAGCGCCGCGGATCGCTTCCGGGGAGCTGCGCTTCGCGTCTCAGTTCGCGTACCGGAGCACTTCCGGGTGCGCTAACGCAGCGCGTCATAAGACGCATTACGCGACAACGTGATACGTCGCGCTTCCGCGACGCGTCACGATGTTGATTTCTAACGCGGCAGTTGCGCTAACGGAACGTTTACCGGTTCGCGGACCGGGTCGCGGCATCAAATTGAGCTAACGGAAAGCTTCCCGGTTCGCGAACCGGGAGCGAAACAAAAAAAATATTAAATTTTTTTTTATTAATAAACATATAAAATATATTTTTGGATTTAAAGAAGAATACATTTTACAGCTATAGATATTAGCTTTTAAAAAACCAATGAAATTCACTGAAAAAACCATAGGTTATAGACCATATATAGTTAGGAATTAGCATTTACAAAACCTTGAAAATTCACTGAAAAAACCATAGGTTATAGACCATATATAGTTAGGAATTAGCATTTAAAAAACCTTATTTTACTCACACAAAACCATTGAAATTCCATATATAGTTAGTTGTACTAACTATATATCGTGCACCCGCAATCCACTGCTGATCATGTCACATATTACATCATTCATGACATGGTCAGTGATATCACTGATGACATCACTGATGACATCTCAAATGACATCACTGATGACATCACTGATGACATCTCAAATGACATCACTGATGACATCACTGATGACATCTCAAATGACATCACTGATGACATCACTGATGACATCTCATTTGACATTACTGATCACATCACTGATGACATCATTCATGTGATAATACAATGAACCTCTTCAGACTCTAATATAACCTTAGATACACTCAGTGTAAACATACACTCACAGACTGTCACTCATCCATGGAGTTACTCAGACACCTAGTCAGTCATGCAAAGAATCAATCACACCTCCATTTTCTCAACTATACAGTTAGACACACCTTACTTATTCAAACATATACTAAAACATATTTACTCTCTTATACAATCCTGGATACAAGTTCACAATGATGCATACAGCCACTCACACATTCACTGGATCCTATGCACAGTTATTTATATATGTCAACTCTCACATGTACTGTATTTTACATATGTACTTACTTTGACATGTAGCACTGAGATATCCATTCACTCACCAATACACTCATGCACACAGTCAACCGCCCATACAGCTGTTTCCACATGCACTTTTGAACCCATACATCTAGTGAATCAACTGCTCACACATATATGCACAGAGTCATACACCTCCCAGCCACCCACACACACACTCAGTCTCCCATACAAATGCTTGGGCAACCAATCAATAACCCATATAGTTACTCATATAGCTACTGATCAACACATGCAGCAGTTTACAGAACAACAGACATAATGATGCACAAATTAAGACAGTTTAGTCACTAACCCATGCATTCAGTGAGACACATTTAATCACTCACTCATACAGTCAGTCACGCACCTACTAAATCCTTCATCCAGACACTTCTACATCTACTCATTCTTCAATATGTAAAACATATTTAAACTTTACAGAAACACACAGTCACTGGATGATGTCATCAGTGATGTCATCAGTGATGTCATTTGAGATGTCATCAGTGATGTCATCAGTGATGTCATTTGAGATGTCATCAGTGATGTCATCAGTGATGTCACTGACCATGTCATGAATGATGTAATATGTGACATGATCAGCAGTGGATTGCGGGTGCGCGATATATAGTTAGTACAACTAACTATATATGGAATTTCAATGGTTTTGTGTGAGTAAAATAAGGTTTTTTAAATGCTAATTCCTAACTATATATGGTCTATAACCTATGGTTTTTTCAGTGAATTTTCAAGGTTTTGTAAATGCTAATTCCTAACTATATATGGTCTATAACCTATGGTTTTTTCAGTGAAAATATATATATATATATATATATATACACAATTGTATGCTTACCACTTTAAATCTCAATATATAGTCTTCCTTATACCTTCCTTATACATGTATACTCTTGCGAAGTAGTCATGTATCTATATATAAATTAACTTCTACTGTAGAAGAAAAGCAAACTTTCACTCTTTCAAATGCATCATTCTCTCTCACCATATACCTCTCTCATTATATCTTGTTCTTCCATTCTCTGACTCATCCCAAACCGTATTCTGATGCTATGATCTCCAAAATAACCCTTTCTAGACTCTTTCCTCCTCTCCGGTTCACCCCAAACCTCATTTTACTACTATGATCTCCTAAATAACCCTTTCAAAATTCTTCCCTTATGTATCCCTTCTTTGACTCATCCCAAACCTTATTTCACTACTATGATCTCCCTAATCCCTTTATAGAGATTCTACCCTCCTCCAATTCTCCTTTTTACTCATCCCAAACCTCATCTTACTACTAAGATCTCCAAAGTAGCACTTTCAAGGCTTTTCTCTCTTCTGTCCCTCCATTATCCTATTTAATCCAACAAATAGACTCACATGTTCACCATTCAAATGAACTCATATGTCCCTATACTAATCCACCACTAATCCTTTGGGTTCCAGAGTAGCATGTTATTCGCTGAAAATCACTTTGACGCCTAATCTAGGTTAGTAATTGCTGTATATGAATACAATTAAATTTTCCTCATCTACATCTGCCACAGTCAAAGGAAGGGAGGGCCTGCCACTGCAACAACCACCTTCAGCCACCCCAGACCCTGCAACTGTGGATCCCGCCCACACCGGCAGGAGAGGACATCTATACATATTACCAGAAGGTGATGATGGCAAAACCTCTGCTACCACCAGCAAGATAATCCAACCCTAATCTCCCCCATTGTGTACCTACCATTCACTCTTTGTCTATTTCTGGACACATTTACCTTCTGATGCCAGTAGTATTTTGACCATTGGACTTCAAACAAATGTGACTCTCCAACTAAGGTTTGATTCACCATGACTGAGTTCTTCACTTTTTGGGTTGCATTTTCATTTTCACCCTGTTTAAATAATTCACATTTAGTTAAATAAATTCACATTTTAAAAACTCACAGACTGGTTTTGTATATCTCACCTCAATCAATGTATTTGTTTACATCCATTATAACTTTACAATGACAAGAAGCAAAGTATTGTGTAGAAATTTATAACTTCAAGTTAGGTAATGTTATTTTCAAGTTTCCAACAATGACTCCCAAAAAAATAAACCATTTAATCATCTAATACTACGATGTCTATTTACATTTGACTAATAAATGTCTGTCAACAGTTCCTCCAACATAACAATCCATGCATGACTCTAATACTCAGTGCCAGTTTCCACATTTCCAGTTCTAGACCTTAACAGCATGGAAGAAGGGGATACATCCAAAACAATAAGATTTACTAGGCAAAATAGCATTGACTCATGACAGATCTACTGGCCCACATAAGAAATCCCTCATTAATAACTTTAATAGACAAAAGCATGGCAGTAATATGTTTTGTACACACAAGGTCATTCCAATGCACTGTTCCAGTATCTGGTGGAATGTCACAACCAAGTTTCAGTGGTGTGTCACAAGAAGTAGGTCCCACAATGATAACACGCATCAACAGCTACATACACTTTACACAAAAATAGAATAGTTTCACTACCACATGTGGTTTAAGCCAATGATGGCACGCATATTGCCTTACTGCCAACACACAACAGAGAACAAGTCCAATGGATTCTTCAAATCTTCCATTCAAGTACAATGCAAGTTGCATTGGTACAAGATTTGTACACCCAAAGTCTGTGTCTGTCTTTCCCAGGATCAATCCAGATTCCCTTTGTACTTAAAAACTGTACTATATACCTGCAAATGTCACTACTCTGACCAAATGAAGATGACATGGTAAAGGAACGTAAAATAAATCAAAACCAAAAGATGACCAAGCAAACATAACCCAACAGTCACATCACAAAGGCAAGCTTTGTTGAAGACATTATTTTTCTTGGACTTGCCTACCTAACAATTTACCATCACACACATCTCTCATCATCCCATCAATAGTTGGTGTAGTGTTGGCTCTTCATGGTCTTTATCCTCTGCGATGTAAGGGATGTTCCTTCCCAGAGTGATGTTGAGGAGCATGCAGCAGGCCACAGTGACTTGACACACCTTATCGGGTGAGTAGAGGAGGGCTCCACCAGTTTTTTCCAGACAATGAAATCTGGCCTTCAAGAGCCAGAAAGTCCATGCAGTGTTCTTCCATGTGTCTCATTTAAGTGGAATTCTCCTGGTGTTGTTAGATTCCTCAGAGGTTCCAACAACCATGGTCAGTTTGGATGAGCTGAGTGTCCTAGACAAAAGACAAAAAAGTGCACACACAATTTCAGAATATTCTACTAGAAATTCCCCAAACAATATCAGGAACAGTTGTACTGACCAACAATACAGGCCCTCTCACGTCCAAGTCGAGACATTAGGAGGTATGGGTAAGTTCTTATCTGTGTTTCACGTTACATGACTAATTTATTTTTACAGCTAGGATTTATTACATCAACATTGAGAGTAACCCATGTCCAATGCACAAGAAGAGTTCTTGCAGGTGTAAGCTTGGCACAATGTGTATTATGATGTACTTTGTCTATTAATATGTTGGTAAGGATCCCACCTGACTCTTTTTCACAAACAGTGGACTGTTCTAATCAGACACATGGCTGCCTACACTCTACATATAATCATGTTTTTAAACTCATGAGGGACAGTTATAACGAACAGGTCAAGAATGTTTATTGTGTCCGGTGGGATACTCCTTCACTATTGCAGATGATGTCATGGTAGCCCTATTACATGTGACATAGCATACTAGGCATTTAGGATACCGTGGATTTACCAAACGTCTCCTTGGTAAGTTGGTTGGTAAGTTGGAATTCTACACAAACAAGAATGAGCATGTGATCCAAAATGACTAGGGACTCCAGTATTAATAGCTAGTGTGTTTAGCATCAGAAATACTGTGTAATACATGTTAAAAGTGACAGATTAGCATGATGCCTCCCTCCTTCACAACAATGTGTGTTTAAGCAAGTCTGGTAGGCATACCATTTTTGCAGAATCAAAGAGAAGAATGTGTACACATTGGTGGCTGTGTGACACATACCCTAAACCAATTCTCAATGCCCTTTGACATGTTCAGATTATAAAGCAATGATGGAGATAAATGCAGGGGTGGATCCTATGCTATGGTGGAGGAGCGCCACCCCACTGCTTTTAAGCAGTGTGAGGAAGAAGAAACATAAAATGATAATAACTTACCGTTATTATCATTTTATATTTCCTGCCTTTTTGCAGACGGGCAGGCTGCTCTGCTCTTGGAGCAGGGGAGGAGTGGTTTGCCCACTACAAAGTGTGCAATGACCTCTTGGGCTGCCCAAACCAGTATGCGCACTTTCCCCTTTTCTATGCAGGCTACATTACAGTGTGCATGGAGAACAACCCCAGGCCCCCATTCCCTGGTTGAGCATCCAACCAGGACACTCCAAACCAATCACAATGCTTCATTGCAGCGGTGTGATGCGGAGAGCAGGGACTGCAAGGAATGTATCTTTTTATTATTCTTTTTTTGTAAACTGCGCCCTACTAGAAGGGGGACATCTCTTTCACTCCAGGCACCTCGCCGTCCTGCACCTTCCCTCCAGCTGTGACTGTACTACTGAAGACCTTCCAGGGGTTTGGCAGCCAAATGCAATACATTGTAGCCTACCTAGAAGACATTCACAGTGCTATGTTTGGTCTCCAGAGGTCTTTTTCAGGTCTATCCTCCTCACTGACCGCAGCCTCCCAACCATCCCAACCTTGTGGCCCACCTCCCACCCTGTCTCCATACCAATTCCCTATTCCTAGATCTGTCCCAAGCACACTCACGCCTTTTTACACATCCACTCACACAGAGACAAGCAGCAAAACCCAAACAAAAACACAAACAACACAAAAACAGAGATTTGCATACAACCAGACAGACACCAGCCCCACCACAAGCACTGCCACAGACACCACACCAACCTCCACCACACCTAGCACCCCCACATCACACACACACCCACCACTGAACACACAGATACCATCACTACACCCAGCACCTTGATAGCACGCACACCTACTACACACACACAAACACCACCACCCCGACCAGCAGCTCTACAGCAAACATACCTAACACCACACACACATACACCACCACCACCACACCCAGCTCCTTCAAAGCACACACACATCACCACATACACACACACTACCACCACACCCAGCACCTCTACAGCACACACACACACCACCACACACACAGACACCACCACCACATCCAGCACCTCCATACTGCACCCACCCACCAGCACACACACACAGACAGCACCACCACACCCAGCAGCTCCACAGCACACACACCACAGCACACAAAGACACTACCACCACCCCAGCACCTCCATAGCACACACTCCCACCACACACACACATTCACCACCACCCCACCGAGCATCTCAACAGCATACACTCCCACGACACACACATCCACCACCACACCCAGCACATCCACAGCACACACACCCAAAAAACAGAAATACCCACACTCACCCAGACAACACACACAAACAAAGCAAGACACACCCAAATGTTAAAGTCATGTACCAGACCCACAGCCACCTATATTGCCAACAGGCACATGCACAACACACACTTCAATTCCCTCTACCTCCCAACCAGAGCTCCCTCTTTCATCCTACCAATTTTTCCAATGAGAGTCTTCTGTTTGTCCTTTACCTGAGCCATGCCACACCCCAACCCACCTCTTACAAATGCACACCTACCCTTCTACCCTCAACCCATCCCATCCCATCCACATCCCAAACCACCCATCAAACGATTGAAACCACCCCTACTACCCCCGAAGCTACCCCTAAAAAAAGCAAAGGATCACATCCCAAATAAAAGTCCACTGCTCCCAAACCCTAACCCAGTCCACCCCCCCCAAGTTACCTCTTTGAGGTGCCTGCTCTGCCCACTAGATGCCCCTGCCCTGGGAGGTTTCCCTGGCAGTGCTATTGGAGGCAAACTGAGCCACACCTGTGCACAGACCACCATGTGGACTGGCATTTGCCTTGTTTCTAACAAGTTGTGCAACTTATCTGTTTGTGAATAAATCACAATGTTTCTTTTCACGACGTTTGTCTTGGTATTATGTTTCATTTGCAATTGTTTGGTTCCTAGCAATGTTTCAGTGTAAAATGTGTAGTACATATTTTTGTTTAGTACGTGGCAGGAACTACTACGTACATTTTAAATGTCTTCTATGTTAATTGCATACACTGTTTCACATGATAGGTAAATGGTCATTATATTTTAGGTGCAGCCATTCAACATAGTACTGGGCACTGCACCAACAAACAGATGTTGAGACATTATTTAAGGATATTTTCCTACAGGTGTGTTTTTTTACCTAGATTACTGAAAGTATGTACACATATGCATTTCACCTTGCAATGTATTGTGCTCATTGCAATTGCTTACAATACAGGACTTGCACTACACACGGAGAAATATCACATGGATGATCATGTATAATGTTTACATTTTGGGGCTGCCATTGATTTTCCAGGTAATCTATGGGGTGAGCGTTACAGCTTGTCTACTGCATTTTCTTCATGATGTTACATTGCACATATCCCAATGATGTTTAATGCATATGTTTTTACTGTGACAATGTTCTTACTTTATTTACGCATCCCTATATGGTGAGTTTTTTATTTTTAACTTGACAACCTTTTTTGTGCAAGTATCCTCTTTTTTGGAAGGCAGCTGGCACCAAATTAATGAACACTATATGGTTATCCAGGTTTATCAATTGAAATTTCGTAGATGTTAACATTAAAGACATATGCATTTCACATTGATATGCTGTTGCCTGTGTGAGTACTTTAAAAATGCACAAGTTCTGAGCAAATGTGAACAGTCGAGTGAAAAGGTAACAGGTAATGTGGGAGGTTACCTTTGGTTCTGGGGACGAGGGTGTTGATTGGCATAAAGATCAGCCAGCTGCAGCAGAGGCAGGACATGAAGGATCGGGTCTATGGCAGTAGAGGAAGTGTGAAAGTGAGTAAAGGGGGATCACTGACAAAATATCGAAGGTGAAAAAATCGACCTACAAAAATATCAGAGCAGGAATATCGATGTCAAGAATATCAATATCCTATCTACAACATGGTAAGTACAAAAATATCGGGAAAAAATGTCAACCTCAAAAATAGCGTTAGTAAAAATATCGGTTTTGTTGTTGAAAAAATATGTAAAATAAACTAAATATTACTTATAAATAAAATAAACAGTTAACAATATTTTATAATGTTTACAATTAATAAGTAATATATATAATTTAGGAAAACATTAATTAAACATATATATAATATATAATATATATACTTACTCAATAATCAGTTTTAATAATACAAATACATCAATATACATAAAACAATAACATAAATACAAATTAAATAATTATGTATACTACTTTAACTAAAATAATACAACAACTATTAAATAGCGGAGGGAATAAAACTAATATTCCAACTCCAAAAAAAACAACATTAAGGAAAATGTTGGATAGCGTAGGGGTAAAAATTGCAAGAGCAGGGAAAGTATTGGATAACATAGGGGTAAAAGTAACTATTCCCACTCCAGGGAGTGCAACAGTAGGGAAAGCGTTGGATAGTGTAGGGGTAAAAATTACTATTCCAACTCCAGAGAGTGTAACCGTAGGGAAAGCGTTGGATGGCTTCGGGGTAGGAATTACTATTCCAACTCCAGAGAGTGGAACAGTAGGGAAAGCGTTGGATAGCATGGGGGTAAAAATTACTATTCCCACTCCAGAGAGTGGAACAGTAAGGAAAGCGTTGGACAGCGTAGGGGTAAAAATTACTATTCCACCTCCTGAGAGTGCAACAGTAGAGAAAGCGTTGGATAGCGTAGGGGTAAAAATTACCATTCCCACTCCAGTGAGTGCCACAGTAGGGGACATGTTCGATAGCATAGGGGTAAAAATTACTATTCCAACTCCAGAGTGTGCAACAGTAGGGAAAGCGTTGGATAGCGTAGAAGTTAAAAATAATATACTTATAAATAAATATTTTTTTTAAAATAGTTAATGAATTACTTATTAAATAACTCAAAACTTTTTACAAATACCAATACATAATTATGAAAAACATAATTACCAATGAATAATTAATTAACAATAAATTAATTATAAATACCAATAAATATTATTTGATCAATATCAATTACCAAATAATAAATATTGAACAATAACATATTTGTTATACCCCCAAAAATATTAATTATTCAAACTTAATTACCAATTAACAAATATTGAACATTTAAATGATTTGTATACCAAAAATAATAATTATTAAACATTAATTACCAATTATTAATTAGTTATTACTATTTTAATTAAATGTATCAATAAATAATGTTCAATAATATTTAATTACCAATTAATGATAAAACAACAATAAATAAATGTTCATAACCCAAAAATGATAGTTCAAAATAATTACCAATTAATAAGTAATGTCCAATAAACTAATTATCAATACCCAACAATTAATTTAATAATTACTCAATTAGATTTCAATTACTTCCAACACTATTCCCCCATAAACACACAACACACTCCAATAATAAAATAATACACTTAACATAATTATCAATTCATTAATTAATCAAACTTAATTTCTAATTAATAAAAATTAATTAATAATTAATAATTAATTAACAATAGTATAATTATCTATACCAATTAATTAAAATAAACTATTGCTTAATTACAATTAAATTACTCCTCACCCTATTCCACTATAAACCCACAACCCACTACAGAACTTAAACGCAAAAAATATTTAAAATTAAGTTATAATTCCTAAAAATTAATAATTAATTTAGTATAATTAAATTACTTCCCACACTATTCCCCTATACACCCAAAACCTGCTACAGTACTAAAAAACAAAAATAACTTAAAAAAATAGTATTAACATATGCAATTGTAGAACACTTAACAAAACACATATACCACATATATATTAAATACATAATAAAATACATAACAATAATATATATCGATATTAGAACATCGATATTAGTAAGATCGATATATTTGATATCGATATTACTAACTTCAATATTACATACATCGATATAAAAAAAATAGATATTACTTACCTTAGGGTCGATATTCTGTCCATCGATATTCTTAACATCGATATTGTGTCCCTTCGATATTATCACCTCGATATTAGTGTAGGTCGATATTGAATTTTCGATATTTTGCTCACCGGCTTTATCGCCTTTGACAGTCACTTTTGCCTATCCCTCTGACAGTCGCTTTTGCCTATCCCTCTGTCAACACGGTCAAGATGTCCACCAAAAGGACATCATTCAAAGAGCGACTAGACAACAACACCCACAACAGCAAGGAACTCTTCAACATCGTCAAAGAGCTCTCCAACCCCAGCGCCAGCTCCAACGACATCACACCGTCACAAGAACTCTGCAACTCCCTCGCCACGTTCTTCCACCGAAAGATCGCAGATCTACACGACAGCTTCAGACCCCAGACCCCACCTCCAACCACCGAACCAGCAGCCCCCACCACTACCCTCAGCTCCTGGACCCCTATCAGCTCTGAAGAGACCATAAGCATCATGAACACCATCCCCTCCGGCTCCCCCTCGGACCCTTGCCCTCATCACATCTTCAATAAAGCAAACACCATTATCGCACCCCATCTCCAGAACATCATTAATAGCTCGTTCGCATCAGCCACCTTTCCCGAGAGCTGAAAGCAAGCAGAAATCAACGCCCTTCTGAAAAAACTCACAGCAGACCCCAATGACCTGAAGAACTTTCGCCCCATCTCTCTTCTTCCTTCCCGGCCAAGGTCATCGAGAAGACCGTCAATAACCAGCTGACCGCTTTCCTCGAGGCAAACAACTCGCTCGACCCATCCCAGTCTGGATTTCGAGCCAATCACAGCACGGAAACCGCCCTCATCGCAGTCACCGACGACATCAGGACTCTGAAGGACAATGGAGAAACAAGCGCCCCCATCCTCCTGGACCTCTCGGCAGCCTTTGATACCGTGTGCCATCGCACCTTAATAACCCGCCTCCGCACCACTGGAATCCTAGGAAAGGCCCTGGACTGGGTCATCTCGTTCCTCTCCGACAGAACCCAGAGAGTCCGCCTCCCTCCCTTCCGCTCATAAGCCACCGAGATCATCTGCGGCGTACCCCAAGGATCCTCACTCAGCCCAACCCTCTTCAATATCTACATGAGCCCCCTCGCCGGCATCGCACGCAAACCCAACATCAACATCATCTCCTACGCCGACGACACCCAGCTGATACTCTCCCTCACCAAAGACCCTGCCACCGCTAAAACCAACCTACAGGAAGGAATGAAAGACGTCGCGGAATGGATGACGCTCAGCCGCCTAAAGCTGAACTCAGACAAGACGGAGGTCCTCATCCTCGGACAATCCCCCTCCGCCTGGGACGACTCCTGGTGGCCCACGGCTCTGGGCACCGCACCGACCCCCTCGGATCACGCACGCAACCTGGGGTTCATCCTGGTCTCCCTCCTCACGATGACCAAGCAAGTCAACGCCGTCTTGTCATCATGCTTCAACACCCTACGCATGCTCCGTAAGATCTTCGGGTGGATCCCCACCGAAACCAGAAAGACGGTTACCCATGCCCTCGTCACAAGCCGACTGGACTACGGAAACACCCTATACGCAGGAACCACTGCCAAGCTTCAGAAATGACTACAATGCATACAGAACGCCTCCGCCCGCCTCATCCTGGACATTCCTTGCCACAGCCACATATCCGCCCACCTGAAACACCTGTACTGGCTCCCCATCAACAAGAGGATCACTTTCAGGCTCCTCACCCACGCACACAAAGCACTCCATGACATGGGCCCCGAATACCTCAACAACCGCCTCTCGTTCTACACGCCCACCCGCCAGCTCCGCTCCGCCAACCTCGCCCTCACCACCATCCCAGGGATCCGCAGAACCACTGCCGGTGGAAGATCGTTCTCCTACCTGGCGGCCAAAGCATTGAACTCCCTCCCCGCACACCTAAGAACTACTCAGGACCATCTCGCCTTCAGGAAACACCTCTCAAGACCTGGCTCTTCGAGCCGCAGTAGCACCCCCCCCCCCTTCCAGCGCCTTGAGACCCTCACGGGTGAGTAGCGCGCTCTATAAATGATCTGATTGATTGATTGATTGATTTCCTGGCAATGATGGTGGGGCTGCAGTGGTCTTTCTTCTATGCAATAGCCAACATCTACATAGGGCAAGCGGACCGCCATGTCGGTGGGCAGAAGCCTGTTGAAATGGCGATCAGCCAATGACTACATCAGGCCCTTAGTTAGTTACAAAAAATCTCAAGACGTAGTTGTTCTGATTAGCTGCCACTCTATTTGCTCTGTCCACCACAGGAACGAGATGACCCTAGGAGGTAGGGTAAATCGTTTGCACAATATCAAGAACCCTTCACCATAACAGTGGTTGAACCATGTGGTCTGAAGGAAATACATTTACTTTGTTTTACTCAGCGTTATGAAGTGAATTAAGCATACACTAGCACAGTTTGCAAATCCTACTACCAAATGTGATGAGCTGACAGATTTTAGGCTTCAGTTATATCAGCATTTAACTAGGAGTGGCTCTGAGAAAACAAAGATTAACACCTACCTCTTTGTATTGTATTCTAGACTAGAAGAGAAAGAAGCTCTAATGTTCCTAAGCCCATGAAATTAGGTTGTTTTAAAGTTACTTTCGCAATAGAAAGAAAGAAGACATGCACGACATCTACGTATTTAGTGCTGTAAATCTGGGCATTTTGTGAAAGACTGTCATGGTAAACTTAAGGAAACTAAGGGGCATATTTACAAGCCCCTAACGTCACTGGAGCATCACTTTTACTGAAGCTGTGGTAGCATTGTGCCATTCCCCATATTTACAAGGTGGTGCTAAGCCACTTAACAAGGCTGAACACCACCTTGTGAATATGCACATTTCCGCTGCAGTCTGCTGCACCAAAGGGTCAGGCAATGGGGGTTGCTGTGGGCGTTCCACTGCAACACCCATTTCTTTTTGATGCTGCCCCAGATTGACATCGATGCCCCTTTCTGCACGTAAGCCATTGCCCCTGCAGTGCAGCACCCTTACATCACTGTGGCAGGGTGCCTGCTCTGGCACTAGGCAGCTTTTTTAACACCAGCTCTTGGGGAAACACAGAAGTGCACCGTATTTTTTGTAAATACGGTGCATCCCTGCATTTTGTAAATGTTGGAACGCAGCGTTGACAAATTTAGTGTACCACTGCACTCCAGCATTTTCTTGTAAATATCCACTAAGAGTCAAGCAATAGTAAACTCATAGTTAGAGTAGGGACAACAATTGAATAGTGGGATTCCTCAATTATGAAGGGGACTCCTTTGTTGAACAAAGAACTTAAGCTAGATCTGACTAGGGTATTGAATATTATGCCATCTTCAGTTGCTCATATGAGAATTACCCTGAAAATTACTTTACCAGATGGACATAAAAATTGTTGCAGGACTTTTACATTCATGATCCTCTGGAAATGATATGGTCAATAACTGTGGTAAATATTTACATGTTACCAAAGATTAAGAAAAATGTTTCTGACGAGTTTAAAGGATTGGATAATTCAATGGTTCCTTCAGTCTTTTCGCTTTCAGAGGCATATAATTCCCTCAGCATGTTTAGGAATCCCAAGTGAGAAGTTTAATTTTGATTTAAATGATGTGTCTCAAGTAATTCTTGGCATGCTGTGACTTACTCTGCTTATTAATAATATTGATAGGGCAGCAAGGCAATTACAACTTAATTCTGATTATTGTGTCAACCATAGTTTAACAAAAAGTGAGTTGTCTCAAAGTTGAACTGATATGGGCTTAATATGTATGGTGACACTTCACGTTATTGGTTGTGTAGCCAATTTTTCTTACTACGTTAGAAGTTTTCTGGAGACATTTAATAAGAAGAAAACCATGACATTACCTATTCAAAGAAATCATGATTACAAACTTTATTTTAGAACCTGAAGCAGTTGTGCCCTGTGGTCAACCACATACACTCACTGAGTCTGAGACACAACATATTACACAGTATATAGATGAAAGCATAGCTAATGGATTTATCAGGCCATTATAGTTCTATGCTTCTTCACGTCTGCTTTTTGTGTCAAAAATGGAGGTGAACTAAGAAAATATCTTGAGTACTGTTAGACATGACATCCTTGAAGTGGTATTGACTCAAACCTTTTGCCTTTATCCCTCCTGTTTTGCTGGGTTGTTTCTGTCTGTTTTATGACTCTGTGCACTTTACCACTGCTAAGAATTGCTACTGTGCTTGAACTCTCCCCCTAAAACAAGAGACAATTGGCATCTACTTGATTGGTAAATTTAATGTACTTAAAAATTCCTAGTAAATAGTACTCAGGGTTTGCAAATTAAATGCTTCTAGTGGGCCTGCAGCACTCTTTATGTCACACGCTAAAGTAGCTTTTTAAAACATGGCTGAGGCCTGCCACTGCACCCTGTAGTGCAGTTTTAAACTGCCATTTCTCGCTGGCAAAATAAACTTTTTGCCAGGCCTAAACATTCCTTTGTAATACTTATAGGTCACACCTTAGGTAGGTTCTAAAGGCTCACAGGGCAGGGTGCATTGTATTTAAGAAAGTAGGACATGTACTTAAGTTTTACATGCCCTAGCAGTGACAAACTCCTAAAGATGTTTTTCCGAGTTGCATGGCCTATCTCTCCTGTTGACTAACACAGGCATACCATATTACATTTAATAAGTCATAACTTTTGTTTGGGCACAGATAGAAATACTGTTTATACTCAAATGAATTGTAATTCAAAAGTCTCTTTAATGGTAAAGTCAGATTCTAACTCATAATTCTGAAAATTACACTTTGAAAAAGTTGGCATTTTTTTGACCCAACCATTTTAGCCTTCTGCCAATGTCCTGGCCTACATGACTGTGAATGGCTCAGTTTGGGGGTTTGCGTATTGCTTCCAGTCAGTGACACTAAGGGGGCTTAGGTGTGGACAGGCTAGGCCATCCTGGATGGATGATGGGGAGGAGCTATACCCAGACCCACTTGCCCTTCAAAGGGTTTTGCCTCCTGCACACACAAAGAATCGGACACCAGGCTTGCCTGCCTTTTCACACACAAAGAAATCTGACATGAGGCCTGCCTGCCTGCCTTTTCACACACAGAGGAATCTGACACCAGACCTGTCTGCCTTGTGTCACTCTAGACAGTCTGGAGCTTTTACAGGGGAAGGGGGGGACCTTTCCAGAACCAGATGTGGGGGTAGGACAAGGAGTACCCTGACACAAATGTTGGCCCCAGGTATAAATATTGGACCTCCAGAGCCACTCTTCATAACACTCTTGTAACTGTGGAAGGTGTTGGACCCTTGGCTGGCATCAATTTGTGCCCCTCTGCAAGAAAAAAATAAATCCAAAGTGATATTGCCAATGCGAAGTTCCAGTGTGGATGAAACACAAAGTACAATTGGCATACCACTGGCCTCTTATGGTGTTACATTAGACACATAAAAGCTGAAGGGATGAATGCTTGCAAATATTTTGAATCACTTGCTCCAGCTCGGGCAGATTCCTAATTAATCACTTTTACCTATTGTGCCACTCTAGCCGGAGGCAGCCCTCTGCACATCAATGCTGGCCCTGCTCCTCAAGGGAACAGTTTACCCTGAACTGTTATTATTATTTTATTTATTATTATTTAAAATATTTATAAAGCGCGGCTGTCACCTGGCAGGTATCCTGGCGCTAGTAGCTACTCTTGTGGTTTATTGACGAGGGTGAACTAAGGCTGGCCGATTCTTTTATAGGGGTAGAGGAAAGAGCCATGTTTTTATACGTTTCCTGAAAGAGAGGAGGTTGGGGATATGGCGAATGTCGGCAGGTAGGCTGTTCCATAGCTTGGCTGCAGCTACTCTAAATGATCTACCTCCCATCCTGGCCTTCTTACATCTGGGCACTCTCACAAGGCAGGCAGTTGTGGACCTAAGTGTTCTGGTGGGGGTATACCAAGTGAACAGACGTTGAAGAGGTCTGGGTCCTATTCCATGTAGTGCTTTGAAGACCAAGCAGAGGGCCTTGAAGGCAATACGTTGCCTCAAAGGCAGCCAATGCAACTCGGCCAGTGCGGCCGTGGCCGAGGATCTCCTGGTCCATCCGAGAGCCAATTTGGCTGCTGCCGACTGGACTCGTTGGAGTCTGTCCAGTAGTGTCGCAGGAGATTCGAGCAACAGGGCATTGCAGTAGTCAAGGCGACTAAGGATAGTACACCTGACTACTAGTGCTCTGGCGGAGGATGGGAGTAGAGGCAAAACTTTGCGCAGTGAGCGCATAAGGCCAGAGCAAGTGGCGACTGTTCTTGAGACCTGAGTTTCCATGCTCAGTTGATGGTTTAGCATGACGCCCAGGTTACGAACTGTGGTGACTGGTGGAGGGTTGTTGGAGTTCTCCAGGGGCCAAAACTCATCGGGCAGAGGGCGGGGTATACGACTCGCAGGGCAGTACATCACCTCGGTTTTCGCGGAGTTGAACTGAAGTGAGTTCCGGTGCAACCAGCTTGCCGTGTCTCGTAAACAGTCATGGAAGGCTGGCAGGGAGATGGAGTCTTCGCCTTCCCACGAGAGGAGGAGCTGGGTATCGTCCGCGTAGTTTACTGTGGTCATGTTATGTGACTTAATTAACGTGACCAAAGGTTTTAAGTAAACATTAAAAAGAATCGGACTGATAGAGGAACCCTGGGGGACACCATGAGGGACCGGGGAGAAGACCGATTGGAAAGGGGGAAGGGAAACAGCCTGTTTTCTGTCACTGAGGTAAGAGTGAAACCAGATCAGGGCCGTGCCGTCGATCCCTGCCTCTCTCAGCCGCTCGAGCAGGATCCTGTGATTGACAGTATCGAATGCGGCAGATAAGTCAAGTAAAATCAGGGCCACGGCTTGGCCCCTATCTGCGCGCATTCGAAGCTCCTCCATGGCCGTGAGCACCGCGGTTTCAGTGCCATGGGCTGGGCGAAACCCAAATTGGAATTCGTCCAAAAAATGGTGCTGCTCGAGATGGGTTGAGAGGCATTTACTGACCCAGCGTTCGAGCACCTTCACCGGAAATGGCAGGAGTGATATGGGGCGGAAATTAGACAGACAATCTGGGTTTAACGTAGGTTTCTTTAGCAGCGGGGTTATAAGCGCTTGCTTCCAGGAGCGGGGAACAACGCCACAGCTCAGGGATTGGTTACAGATCATCTGGAGAGTGTGAAACAGTTCGCACCCACAAGATTTCCATATTTTCGGCGGCAGAGGGTCAAGGGGGGAACCAGAAGTGATACCTTGTGCAACTATTTCAAATTCTGTTTGAGAGATACGCGGGAAAACCAGTAGTTTATTCGTGGGAGGACATGCCTCCCTCAGAGATTCGGGAATAGTGGGGTTGATTTCAGGAAGGGTGGGGGGGGTGGATGACGGGGATGATGCCAGATTATTAATGATAGTCTCAATTTTGTCAGTAAAAAACTGAGCGAGGCTGTCACAAAGAGACTGAGAAGGAGGGATGGGGTTTTTGACACAGTCGGGGTGTAAGATATTGTCCAGAATCTGAAATATGCTTTTTGGACTGTTGGCCGCATTGGTAATGGTGGAGCAGTAATAGTTCGCTTTACTCTCTGTAATAGCGGACTTGTAGTCACGGAGTGCTTTCTTCCAGAGAATTTTGTTATTGTTGCAGTATCCGTGTCTCCACTTTCTTTCAGCTTGTTTGCAGGCTGACTTGAGGGTTTTCAAGGAGTCGTTATACCAGGGAGCCGGAGCTCTACCTTTCGGTTTACAGAGTTTGAGAGGGGCAGCAGAGTCCGCAAGGGAGGTGATTCTCGAGCTGAAGGCTCTGTAGTTATCTTCCACCGAATTGGTACTGGCGAAACTGTCCTCCACCTCGAAGATTCTGGAGGAGGTGCTGAGTTTTTCTAACGCTTTCCAGTTTCGGTACGAAAATTGCGGGGACGGGAGGGATTTGGCTTTACTTGTTGTGGCATTATTAATGTAAAGTTTAATGAGCGAGTGGTCAGTCCAACTCATAGGCAGGATGTCGCCTACTTGGGTTAGACCAGGGCTCGAGAAGATAAGGTCGAGTCGGTTGCCTGCGGAGTGAGTGGGGTCCTTTATCAGTTGTTGGAGGCCCACACTGTCGCAGGACAGCCGAAGGTTGTCTAGACCTGTGTCTAGGCTGCCAGACAAGACCTCCTCCAGAAGGGAACAAAGGCAACCCAGGATGTTTCACCATTGGTATGCCTCGTCAGTGAGGCATAGCTTTAATTCTGTAGCATAGACCAATGGACCCATGTATGGGCATCCCCTTGACCACTTAGGGCTTTACATGAAATACAGTTCAGGATAAAGTGTTTCGGTGATATAACCAATATAGCTATAGATCTATACCTGCATATTTGGGAATTGCATTTTTGAGTATGTGAAGTACCACTGCGGGATGTACTTCTGCACATACTTGCAGCTACTGTTGAAAATTGCTGCCTCTGCATTAACATCTCATTGAATATTTGCCAACTAATAATATACCTGCATTTGATTTTTCATAAATGTCTGCTATGTGAATATCTTAATTTTATTAATGCACTGTTTGTGAAATATTCAGTCACTTTGGCCACTTTTATGGACCGAAAGTGTGCTTTTACAAAAAAAAAGCATTTTCGTGTTTGTACAACATTTAAATCGATAGCTATGTGAATGGGTTCCTTTATTGCATTAAAAATATTTGGCAAATAGAATTTAAACCACAGAATACATTTATGTAATGGTGAAACGATTTATGCGGAGGAGTCATCAGCATTTCAACTTTTTATGGCACAAGAACAACAACTCATTAAATCATGAGAGAAAAAATGTCACTTCAATTACAAAACAACGGGGCATATTATCAAGGGGTTTTATCTCCGCTTTTTTGGCTTTAAAAGCCAAGAAAGCGGAGATAAAATTATCTCCCTATTACCAAGCTGTCGCTAACACCAGTTAGCGACAGCTAATAGGAGATAGCGACCATCATGGGCCCCACTTTGCATGTCAGTGATATTTATCACTAATGACATGCAAAGTGGGCGTGCCAAGATGTTAGCGACTGGAAACAGTCGCTAACCTCGCTATCTCCTATTACCAACTTTTGGAGATATTCGCGCTAAGCGCGAATATCTCCAAAAGCTAAAACCTGCCCTGAGCAGTTCTTAGCCATGTTATCCAATGGGAGGTGGATAACATGGCTAAGAGCATTTGCTCGATAATGCATGAATATCGCTGACTTTTCAGCGATATTCATGCATTGCGGCCGTTTTTTATCGCATTTGCGATAAACCTTGCTAATAGCAAGGTTTATCTGCGATAAAAATCGCCGATTTGCGGCGATAATGTTTGTCTCTAAACAAGTTAGAGACAAAAATTATCGCTAGTTGTTGGTAATATGCCCCAACATTCTG
The DNA here is from genome assembly GCF_964261635.1 of Lissotriton helveticus. Taxonomy (NCBI): domain Eukaryota; kingdom Metazoa; phylum Chordata; class Amphibia; order Caudata; family Salamandridae; genus Lissotriton; species Lissotriton helveticus. Next base: position 1,271,901,860 of record NC_136059.1, on the reverse strand, counting down.
TAATTCATATTCACTGCTTATAGCCATCACCAATATCAATTTACTCTCCAAAAGCCATTGGGCTATTAACAAGGTTATCTACAATGTAGACACATTACTCTGCATTGCAATAAAGCACTGGATTTTCAAACTGTTGTCTATATTTCTTTCTTGAATGCTGGGACTCCAATACCCTCCTTCCTCTCACAGAAACATCACTTCAAACCAGCTCTATTTACAAGTGGGTCACACTGGCAGAAAAACACATGCATACTGTAAGAAATTGGATTGTTATTTGGAGTGGATGAATGCTTACTTCAAGAAAAAATCGCAACCAATGTGAGGGTGAACCCTCCAAGTCACTAAATGAACCTGAGCTCAAGACCCTGGTATCTAGAGAACAGGGCAGACTAGCTAAACTTAGGTTAGTGTGTCAAGTATTTATGCAGTGGCAAAACAATAATAAAGACAAAATGCCAAACAATAAAAAATTCAAAACCAGTAATGGAAACAGGAGATATTCATTTTTAAAGTTTTAAGTAGAAATAGCAGCATTAAGTGGAATGCACCAATGATAGTGTATAAATGTGGTAGACCGGGCCCTAGCTCAATTTCATGCTGACCACGTTGGATGGCAGGTCAGCTACAGCAACTGGGTTTGCATTGGGCAAAGATTTTACTTTCGGACTTAGGGCTTGATTTTGAGTTTGGTGGACTGGAATCATGGGTGAAGGAGTAAAGTACGTGGCTGTCAAATTTTGGGAAGTCCACCAGCCAGGCAAATATCCCTTGCATTTGGTTCCCGCAAAAGCACAGAAAGATTGACGGGCAGCTCCATCAACATAAGGTTGTCCTAGGGAATTCAGAATATCTGAGATTTTGTCTTCAAAAATTGAGACAAATCCAATTAAAGTTTGTAAGTAGGAACCATTGATTGAGAGGTATAAGTGGGTTTGACTAAGTTACGAGCTATGGAAAATGCAGTCTATCCAGGATTTTGGCACCATATAAAGTGTCCTTATCTCACTTGAGTACCTTTTTGTAATTCCCACCGCCTTTCTAGCCCTTTGCAGTCACGTTAGGCCCATCAAAACTTGTATGAGGGATGGCAGGATTGGAATGGTTCCCTAGTTCCCATTTGGCTAAGGTCTAATTTAGGGTGGATTCCATCCAAATATTGTTTATGGCTATGTAGTCCTCTATTGAGTAATTGGGTCGGGGAGCTGGGCAATTTGCGGGGGGGTTATGAAAAGTTTCAGCATTACATTTATTCCTGGATCTTGCCTGTCTGAGATTGTTCGCAAGTTAGGTAGGACCCCTAGGCAAAAGGAATACAGATGAAAAATAAGATTAAATGGTAATCAGACCAACTCTGAGGTATGACAGAGAAAAAGGTCACCAGATTGACGTGCCCGAAAATGAGGTCCAACATATATATGGCGGGCCTCTTGAGTAATATTTTGCACCGATTATACGAGGACATTTGCTGCTAGTGAGTCCATAAGATTGCCCTGCATTAGGGCCAAAACATCGCTCTACCCAAACGTTAAAATCTTCAAAAACAAGGGGGCATATTAACAACAACTAGCGATAATTATCGCTATGTTGGCTTAGCGGCAATATTTTTATCGCCGAGCTGCGGCGATTTTTATCGCTTAGAAACCTTGCTATTATCAAGGTTTATCTCCTAAGCGATAAAAATCGGACGAAATGCATGAATATCGCTGAAAAGTCAGCGATATTCATGCATTACCGAGCTAATGCTCTTAGCCATGTTATCCACCTACCATTGGATAACATGGCTAAGAACTGCCCAGGGGCAGGTGTTAGCTTTTGGAGATATTCGCGCTTAGCGCGAATATCTCCAAAAGTTGGTAATAGGAGATAGCGATGTTAGCGTCTGTTTCCAGTCGCTAACATCTTGGCACGTCCACTTTGCATGTCATTAGTGATAAATTTCACTGACAAGCAAAGCGGGGCCCAAGATGGTCGCTATATCCTACTAGCTGTCGCTAACTGGTGTTAGCGACAGCTAGGTAATAGGGAGATCATTTTATCTCCGCTTTCTTGGCTTTTAAAGCCAAAAAAGCGGAGATAAACCCCTTTGATAATATGCCCCACGAAGATTAGAGTGGGATAGTGTTAATGCAAAAGCAAAATTACCAAAATAATCCACAAAACGTGCGGCTCAGCCTGGTAGCCGACAGTATACCGCACCAGAAAGTATATTTGCTCCTGCCCTTTTGAGTGAGAACCCCAAAAGTTCACCTTCCTCATATTCCTGAAGCTGATCAGAGGTTTCATGGCTCCCAGGTTGGCAGGTTACCCTCTTCACCACATCTCCAAGGAAGCCCTGCTTATAGTCTTTAACCTACGTGAACTAATGCATATATTTAAAGACAGGGATATGAAAGAGTTATCTGACCCTTAGTTTTGAGATGGGCAAACATTTTTATGACATCGTTTATGGTGTCAGAAAGATTGTCCCTGAAATGCCCGGGAAATAACGTCTTCACCGATTGCTGCATTAGAAAGGAATTTCTGACAAGTACATTTTATCCCCAAGGAAGAACAAACAAAGCTAGAGTGATTTGGTACTGATACTTTTTATTTTATTTGACCACTTTTTATTATTTTCTGCAGCTAATGGATTCTCCTCACTTCTCGGTGCACGGCTGAAGAGCTACTTTTGGAGTATTCAGAAAATACCATTCATCACCCACAAACTGAAATATCATATCGCTCAGGCATGAATGACTGCTACCATAATCACCGACTTTGCCGTTTATTAGTTTTTCTTTGAGATTAATTAAACGTAAAGTCTGGCATTAGTTGTTTTATAAGTGTTCATCAACTTTCCTGTAATACTACATTGATTAAAAATTACGTTTGACATTAATTAAAAAATGGATTGTGCCTGCTCGTTCTAATTGCAAACACGTCAGAAATATTGGAGTGTGCGTGCGGGAGGCTTGCTTGGATTATTATGAGAATACCTGTTGTTTTACTGAACAGTGGAAAATATGCAACGCCGTGTTTTGGTACGAAAGGAGGGCTTTAGACTCCTTTAAAGGGTGAAACAAGTTTATGATTGAAGATAGACTTTCACACACAAAACAAGCTGCTGTTGTGAAAGTTATGGCATCAAGAGAGTGACCCTCGATTGCGTCCAGAATATTACTTAAAAATGGGAGCAACATGCTTGCTGAATCGAAGTTTAAATGAGTCAGGAAAGGATCCGAGAGACGATGAGTCAGAGACAAAGTAATCTCTGTAGGAATGGTTGTTCCAACCTGGCAACCGTCTTTATTGACAGTACAATGCCATGTGTGTGCCCCTCAAAAATGATTAAATAAGCAAAATGATCACAGCTGTGTGGAGAGCAAGCACTTTTTTGTCAAAGCACACAATGGGGCATATTCTCAAGGAGCTATTGCCGAGTCATTGGTATTTTATCTGAGCCAAGGTCGCGATAAAATCATCACCCCATTCACAAGCAGATGCTAACAGCCGACATCACCAGTTTACCCCCGATAGCAGCCGCAAAAAACATCGCCACAGACGACCCCGGCAACTATAGCTAATGAGATGCAGAGTAGGCATTCCCGTGCCAAAAGCCGCGACAACACCACTCCGCAACAGTCTCAATGACCAGCCAGATCAGCGATAAGATCATAAAACATCCGATAAGGCGCGTTAGTAGCAGGAAAGTAACACCTGCTCTGACCTGGTGCAAAGTCGGACGACAGCCTGCACTACAAAAGGGAGCCCAGCCCAGAGCCACAGCTGAAGAACAACAGATTCCATGGAGTCACTGAACATGCGGGTCGGACACCCAAGAGGGCCACAACACCCACCGCCATTACCCCCAGGACCACTCTCCCCCCAGGGCTCACCCCAGGCACACCCCACCTCCACCGGACCAAGACACTGCACATTAACGGCCCTAAAACATGAAAAAAGCACCTGCCTGATGTCACACAATTGCAGCAATCAACATACATTTGAGTACAGAAATCCTGGTTCATTGACGCACCATTGAAAGACCAAACAAAATGTTGCATACTAATTTGTCTCCAAAAAACTATTTTGAAGAGTCATGGTGGAGCATCCCTGGACAATCTGTGAGTCACAGCCTGCAAGACAATATCCAAGATAAGAAGGTGTGTCAGGCACTTATCAAAGGACTGGGAGAGAGAGAGAGAGAGAGAGAGAGAGAATGAGAGAGAGAGAAAGAGACAGATTGAACAAGGAGTACAATGCCAATCAGGTCCTTGGCTCATGCAAACATGCCAACAGCTGTGTGTGTCTCGAAATTTGTGCACCCTAAATTACAGGCCTGGAACCAAAGTCAGCGTGAAGGCCACATCACATTTCAGAAATGCAAGCAGGAGTGAGACTAAAATTAGGTACGAAAACTCCTTTGTCTCAACACACAAGGCGGAAGGCCAACCGACCCTCCAAACTTGGTCCTGAATGCGGCTGGCACACTCTGTGTGAGATACCAAACCAGCCTCCGACGACTCCCACACCACAAACTGGGCTAATGAAAAACCATCGTGCCCACAACACACACACACTTGTACCTGCACGACCTAATCCCTACAAGGGATGCCCTTGACACATTGGTCAAAAACTACCCATACATTCAAACGTTGCACACACATACAACTCATTGCCCTGAGCTGCGCCATATCGTCCATAGAACTGCCGCCAGTCTGAGGAGTGCCGGTGCTACGAGACCAACAAATGCAATGGCAGACTTTTCCTCAGACACACGCACAACCCTTGTGACGTGGAACTGTACCATGCATGAATGCTGCATCTGTTTGGATCTGTGCAAATGGCAGTGTTGAGAATCAGTTACCTTCTGAGTTTCCGTCTTGCCTACATCACCTGCATCCAGCCCTGGTTCCAGTGTCGATCATGCACATTGGAGTGCCCCATGGAGGTCTGCCTATCCAAAGCAACAGTAGCTGAATTGGATTATGACCTGACAGTGCGCATGGGATGCATTGATCTTTGGCGTATGTGCTGGCAGTTGTGCATGAGAGATTGCACAACTCCTCATTTGCAGTGACCACATTGAGGCGCTACCATATTGGGTTGTGCTGCGGATTGGGGAACGGTGTGGACTGAGCAGATCTGACCAGACCAGTTAATGGATTGGGTCCCCCTGGTGTTCCTTGAACCCGACAACTATGTGCTATTAGAACACATTGCCCATGATGCTGCGCTGGCATTCATGGACGAGTTACAGCAAACAAATGATGGACGGAATGCTGACAATGCAAAAATTCTCCCCCAGTCAAAAGATCTGGGTTAAATCCATCGTTCTTTTGCCCACTACGCCTCCCCAGTTTGGACCCAGCCTTATGCAAATCAGTCTTGACCCTGTGCCCCATGGGAACAGTCCAGACCGAACTGCCAGGTCAGGTCCACCCTGGACCAGAAACAAGTATCCTGGGACAGGTATTAGGGTATGTCATCCTTCTTCAGCCAGGCTAGCTTGAATCCAGTTGTTTTTGTATTCGTCACCCCAAGTGGAACGGGTATGCCCAGACATGGGTCCCGTGATCTCCATGCCACTGGAGTCAACTTATTCTGGCTGAAGAGGGGTGAAACCCTGAAACCGGTCTTAGGATGCTTGTTTCCAGTCCAGGGAGAACCTGGCATTGCAGTTTGGGCTGGACTGTTCCCATTGGCCACAGGGTCAAGACTGATTTGCATATGGCTTGGTTCAAACTGAAATGGCGAGCAAAAAAACAATGGATTTAGGCCCAGATCTCTGTACTGGGGTGAATGTATGCCATTTTTCTAGATTTTGTCCATCAACTGTTGTTTATGTATTCATGGACGAGTAACTACGTTTCAGCAGCCACATCGGATTGTCACCAACAGCAAAGGTCCAAACACTGAGTTGCATTGTGTGGAATGCTCACATATCCCACCACAACAGTTGACATGTCTGCCTTCGTCTGGACTCTGAATGCATGTGCCTGGAACTACGGTGTGTGTACACACACCTGTGCAAGGTGATGCACTTCCATGGTCGGAGCAGCACAGCATCATTTGGCAACGTTCCCAATTCGGACATACTTCTGGGGGAAGAGTACACGTAGCACGACATGTGACATTGTCGGACCCATCCACCTGATCACTGTCAGCAGAGCAGACAGTCAGAGCAGTCCAGTGGCACAGCACTATGCAGACCCCATGGGCTGTGAGTCGTGTCTCCCCACACTGGGCAATGGGCAGACACCAAACATCACATGACTCATCCCGCAAGGCAAGGTGGGCTGAGACAGTTGCCATCCGAAATGATTTGTGTACATTTTTGCCTCCCCATGTCTTGCACCTCAACTTGTTACCATGCTGCGTGTAAGTGTCTCAAGCATGTGCCTGCATGTTGTGGCCCTTGCCTTGTCTGTACTGACACGCACATGCCAATAAAGTCTACGCAACTTCACTACTGTCAAATTGTGATGTGTTGATTAGATGTACAAATAGTGTGCCACAATGAGCATCGTCCCTACACATGGAGGGACTGAGGGACACATGTACAATAGGGGTGGGTCCCTTTTGACTGCTCCTCGTCTGTGAGCCATACACTGTGTTTGGGATAGTTACTGGCAGGCCTGTGCACTTACGTGTCTCCAGCAATGTGAGTATGCTGTCCAATCTCTGACCATGTGGAGCGATGCTATGAATCAAAACAGAATGTATCCACACAGATGTGCGTGAGTAGGTATGCAAAGTGAACTTTTGGTATCGCAAGTAATGTAGGACACCACTTCTGGCCTGCTACCGACTTGGACATCCCTACACACAGCCCTATTAAATACATGAACGTGTGCCTACGTTGGGGGGGTTGAAAGATTGTCGTTAATGTGCAATGAGGCCACAGCTAGTACTCACCTTCACAGTCATCCATCTGGCCATGTGGCTCAGGGTTCAACATGCACATTGATGTCATTTACCAGGGTGTACCTTCTTGTGCAATAATTGTCCATACATACATCCATACGTTCATACTTGAATAAACATAGTCATGACACATCTGTGTTATTTCGAATGTTTTATTCACAATCTGGTGAATTCCGGAGCTGGAGCTGTACATGGCCATGCCAAGCCCACATTACACGGGGGCCCTGTGGTGGGCCAACCAGAGTCCTCTGGGGATTGAAAAGTGATTTGGGAGATGGAGAGTGTAGTCCTCAGCAGGATTTCTGTGTTATTTTCAACCAGTGAAGATATGCCAGTCCATGTCGTGGTCCAGGTGTATGTTGCAGAGTGTTCCGGGGGGGTCAGTGGAAGGTGTTGTAACAGGGCATGATGCATAGGGCAGAACCAGGCAGGGATAGGTCATATCGCGGTGATGGATGCTACTACCTCCTTCCTCACATAGTAATTACCATCCACATCTTAGTCCTCTGATACTTCCTCAGTGTCCGGTGTGTGTGGCCGGGTAATGGCTGCATCACTGGGTGCCACGGAGAGGTGTGCGTCGCAGTTTCCGCTACAGTCATCTGGGACCGGCTCAATGGCAGCAATGGCAGGATAATGAACTGCAAGGCATGGAAGATCCCAGATACATCTCGCTGGTGTTCAGTGTGGCAGCCATACTTCCAGCCTACATCTGATCCATGGTCTCAATTGACCTGCACATCTGTGCCAACTGTCTGCTGTCAACGCTGGTGCCTGTCTGACTAGACAGTTCTTGAATCTGAGAGATGGCCCCAGCGATGTCAGCCAAGGATTGCCGTGGAGCATGGTGCGGATAGTGTGTGTCCGTTAGGGAATGTAAGTGGTCCCTGATGGGACCCAGATACCCACGTATAGCATCGTGTTTGGCTGCCATGAGCTCAAAACCCAACCACAGCTGATCAGCCAACTCTACCTGGCCACCCAACACACAGCGTTGAAATTCCATGTGTTGTTCATGGGGGTCCTGGGAGACAGCTGTGGTGGTGTGTGTTTCCTGCTTTGTGGTCTGTGCAGGTGGTGGGGTCACCTCGAGGCAGCTGGGCTGCCCTGCTCCTGGGGGTGGGGTGCAGAGGCTGTCCATTAACCTTTGGAGGGTGTCTAAACATACGCTGCCACTTGGCAGATGTTTACATGCAGACTGCATGACAATGCACATTGTGACTGTTTTGGTGGAGCTGGCTATTTGATGGCAGACAGTGGGTTTTTTGAGTACATGATGAGGCAATGCCAGATGTGAGTGGCCAGTTACTATGCACAAGCGGAACCTGTTATGTCCTCTGGTGTAGGTGTTGCACTTTTTCCCACATCGCCGTCATTGGTGATGTTCTGTGGTTGCTCTGTGTGTATGCTGCATTGTGGGGGAGTCAACCCTGCAGCTCTGATTTCGTGGACCCTTGTCCCTTTGAGGGGATGTGCCTTTCAATTGTGTGCTTTTTGGGGGCTGACATGTTTGTGACTTGGGTCATTTGTACTCTTGGACAGATTTTTTGGCCTTGTGCATTGTTTGTCTGCTGCGTGTATTGGATGGCAAGGGTTGTGGGTACACGTAGATATGTCAGAGTGTGACCTGCTACTTTGCGGATGTGTTCCCCACTGGGCTACCTCCATGTCGATTTGTGCACCATGTCATGTATTTTGGCTGCTGCCATGCTATTGGTCATGCAGTGTCACTTGCTTAGTCAGTGTGGCTCACACAGCCACTGCTTTTCTGGATTCATCACATCTTCATTGATTGCTAGTGTTGTTGGTTATTCGGAGGGGGCCCATATGTGCACATGGTGGAAGGAGCCTACTTGGTGTTTGTATGAGTGCTGCAGTGTGCCGAGGGTATCAGGGACATGTTCCACTGTCATTGTGGGTGTGCAATGTGCTAAACATGATTGTGCATGTGTGGCATTGTACCCATCTCCCCCATCCCACCATTCCCTGGTCGTCCCTCACCCTGTTGCTGTTGAGTCAGGTTATATTGTGCTGTGTCCAGGCCCCCAACTCCTGCCACCATCTCCGCACTGTTGACTGTGGCCACCATTTCCCCCAGCTCATCCAGCTCCACCTGTGGTGCAAGACTTCCACCTCCAGTCACCATTGCTGCCTTCCTGTTGGCAGCGAGTTTCTATTTGGTCTGCCTTTGCACATCATGCCAGCGCTTCTTGACCTCCTCCATTGACCTCCTCGAAACTCCAACTGCATTGACGTTGGTGACTATGGTCTGCTATATTTCCGTTTGGGTTGCCAGCGCCGCAGTGGAGGTAACAAACGTTGTTGGTAGTGTTCTATCGCCTCCGTGACGATGATCCGGTCTTCCAGCGGACTGTACCCCGCCTTCCTCTTCTCCTTGCCCTTCCCCGAACACGGGGTTCCATGCTGGTCCTCCGTGGTGCTTGTAGGGTTCAGCTTGTCCTCTACACTCGGTCCGGGTGCATCCATGATGCTACGCAGTTTGAATTGGTTTTGGTTTGCGTTTTCCCGTATGACGCGTGGGAATTGCAGGACTGTTGCTGGTTTTCGATGATTTTGGTATCGCGCTTTTGACATTCGTGTTTCGCATTTTTTTGTTAGCCGCGTTGAATTTTGCGCAGTCATTTGGCACATTATCATGCTACTATCTCATGGTGCCCCCGGGTTGGGAATTGGATGTTACAACAGTGTTATTTTCTCACGATAGACTGCGATATGCACAGTTGCATTAAGCTAAATTTGCGATGGTTATCACACGTTCTTGAGAATATGCCCCATAGTCTGTCCAATTAAAAACATGTACTCCTAACTTCCTTTAGAACATTAGAATGTTAAGCACTACATTGCAGACAATGGAGTGCCTTAGGCTTCTACTGGCTGGTAGAAGCCTGGAGTGCAACATTCTGATGTTTTTTCTTTCACGGCTGTTGCTGTGAACAAAGGCCTCTCGGAGCCCGAGGGGATTTAAATCCCCTCGGGCTCCGAGAGGTCTTTGTTTTTGAAAATGAGAACATTCTCCCCTCTGGGGCATAATGTTCTAATAGCCTTTGAGCCCTCCTAGCGGCTCTTCCAGTCATTTAAGGTCCACCACGTTGGCTCAGGCCTTTAATGCTGGAGCGGGCCTTTAATGGCCAGTAGAGCCCGCTACGTCTGGCTCTGAGGCTATAATATGATGGCTGAGCCACAGCCCCTATCTATTCATGCTCACATAACTGGCAGCAGCTGTACTGTCAAGTCAGACCATAAAAACACTTTGTGAGTACATAGTGTTTTCTAAAGCAAAAGCCTTTAACTCATTTGTTTTGAGCAGACAGACAAAGGAATTTCGTAGTAATGAAGTTCCATGAGTAGAGGTGATGAAGTAGACGTAGCTGAGTAGTGTCTTTGTAAGTTGTTTATTAAGTCCATCACATCAGTGGTAGCAGCTTCACCAGGAACAGTGTTGTAACTGCTCAGCCCATCTTCCAACTGTCAATACTCACACTAGGCACCAGAGTATTCCACTCATGTCCATCACACCAACATTCCATACAGAACACTCACACTGGCTGAGCAGCTAGGAACCAGGTAACAGGGAACGTAATATCCAGAAGAGGAAGATACTATAAATTTCATATTTTCCAGACCAGGATTGGGCAAAATATCGTTTTGCCCCGAGGTATATAGCTGTGAATGGTTGCAGGACTCCAGCATGATGAAACAACACTTGTGGTGGTTTTACCATGTTCAAGCTACAAAGTGATCATTCTGAATGATGCAAGGGCAGTTAGTGCACCACCGTTTCTGACTGGCAGCCAAAAGCTAACCAGAATCATCCTAACATGTGGCCCTATTACGATTGGTTAAAAGGCTCCGTGTGTTATGACCATTTTCATTATTTCCTGGCAACCTTTCAGAATGCCTCTTTGCAGGCCCCGCCGTCCTTGACCACATCTTGCTATTCAGGAAGACTCAATATGGGAAGTTTTTTCTCCCAATTTTGAAGGCATACTAAAATAAAAAGTCATATTTCACATGCTTTGTTCTTGGTGAATCATTCAATGGAGGCTTCGCTAGGATACATATTATTTAATTGATTTAAAATATTTGTAGCACACACTATCACCGAAAAGGTATCCTAGCGCTAGAGCAAGTAACCAGGATACACAAACTGCATGAAGGATAAGGAAGAACAACAGAGTTAATGAGAGAAGAGCCAAGTTTCCAGAGCCTTCCTTTAGTGCAGAAGATCAGTTGAGAACCTGAGAAAGGCAGGAAGCTAGTTCCTGAGCTGGCAGCTCTCTCTAAGAAATTATGTCCACCTTGTCTTATCTTTTTGAATTTTGCAATGCAGATGACATTGGCATACGAGGAGCGAAGTTGTCTCACCAGGGGAATATCTTCTAAAACAATATTGAAGGGGAATTGAGTCTAGACCTGAAGAGCTTTGAAAACAATACATAAAGCTTTGAAAACTATGAATTACTTGACGAGGAGCCCGTGAAGCTCCGTCAGGGCGTCCATTGTGGATGATCGTCTAGGCCTATCCAGAGTCAGTTTGGCTGTTAAAACTTGGACTATATAGTCCGTGTATCAGGAAGTTTGGAGCTCCTTCAAGGAGAGCGTTGTAGTAATCCAGTCTGCTCATGATCACACTACGCACAATCAGAAATTTGGCAGTTGTTGGTAGTATGGGTAGACGTTTACGCAAATCCCACAGCATCGAAAAGCAAGTTCCAACTACTTTAGTGACATGATCTTCAAGAGAAAGTTTATTGTGAAAGATACCCCCAAATTAAGGATAGAGTCTGAAGGAGGTAGGTCTTCTTTTGTTGGTAAGGGCCAGAAATTAATAGGTAGACTTAATGGGACTTTAGAGGCTGAACAACACAAAAGCTCAGTTTTGTCTGCATTGAATTTCAGAGAGTTACCTTTCAGCTAGGGAACAAGGCGATTGTTCAAGTTAGTGTTGTGTACATCTAGGCAACTCATGCCCAGTGAAAGTACTGTGAACGATTCATGATTTCTACGCAAGTTACACTGTGTGCTTTGAATCCTCATTTTACATTTATTTGGGTGGTGCTTATGGGTCACTCAGCACATTTCTGGATGGTTGATTTCGTAACAGCTTCTTCTAAATAGGCATTAGACTCTTTAAACAGAGGCAGCTACTCTGCTAAGGTGGAGGAGTGTCACCCCACAGGAAAAATAAAATGATAATAGCATGTCATTATAATTTTATTTTTCAGTACTCCTCTGTAGGGGTGAGGTGGGTTGGGCTGCCGCCAGAGAAGGGGGAGGAGTGGTGGGCACTCTCTAAGTGCACATAACATAACTTGTGTTTTTGTAATGCATACGTTCACCCAGAAGGGTATCTTGGTACTGAATAACAGATGTCTATTGTTACCCAACTCAATGTTACTCAAGTGATTGACCGCAGAATGATGAAAGGCTGAGTGGACCCACTGGGATTTGAACCTGTGACCATGAGGTCAAACACTGGCCCCTTCAGTGGGGCCATAAGTCCTCTAAGACACCAGACCAGACCCTTCTTGGGCCAGCCAAACCATCATGAGCACTTGGCATGTTCTCCACCAGGCTGTTCTGCACAGCCTGGGTGGAGAATATGCCCAGGCTCCCAGTCCCCATCTGAGGACCGAACCACGGTGCTCAGACCAATCATGATGTTGCTATCAACAGCATCATCATTGGCTAGGGGAGTCTGGAAGCCTGGGAATTCCTGTTCCTGCTTCCTGCATTGACAGAAGAAGAGGATGGAGGAGAAGCGGTGGCCAGCAGGTTTATTTTTTTTCCTTTCATTTCTTTCTTCATTTTTTTAATCCCCCTCTCCTGTCCCAAAGCAGTCACTACTGTCTTTAAATGTATATATGTTAGAAATGGAATTTCTGGTTGGCTAGGGCAAGTGCCTAAGCCAGGCACAAACCACCACTCTAGTCAGGGCAAGGGAGTAACATGCCCAAGATAACCCCTGCTCACGCCCTTGGTAGCTTGGCACAAGCAGTCAGGTTTATCCGGGAGGCAATGTGTAAAGCATTTGCGCAACTCACTCACACATCAGCGACACACTAGGCACACCACAAAAGAAGCTCCACACAAAGTTATATCAAAAATAGCCTTTGTATTATCCATAAAAACACATCAGGGCATATTCACAAATGTACACTGTGCCATCTGGCACTAGGTATTACTTCACAGGGGATTATATACATTACAGGGCCAATCAGGCCACTGTCATCACCATTAGAACAGGTAAGTAATAAAACAACTAGTATTTACTGGTACAGGCACACTTAGCACAAATGCATTAGACATAAAATATCAGTGCATCAGATCCTTAACACATCATGTCCCACCTAGGCATAATTATAACTGCACCTGGTGAAAAGCCTTAACCATGAACATCACCACATGACACTGTATAGCATATTATGCCAATATATCTGGGTGCCAATGTACCAACACTGCACATTATCAGTGGGTCCCATCATTACTGTAACTGCACCTAGCACAAAGCATAATGCACTTACCACATTATGCATTGAGCTCATTATGCAGTCCTCCTAATTCGCAACTGTGCACCAAATCATTAGCACATTTCACGTTAGGGCCTTATGCCCACCAAACACTGGATAAACTCCAGGCTGACTGGCCCTCCTCGGGGCCCGTCCGGGGATGTCCCAGATGCATCTTTGTCCCAAAAGTCAGGTCTCTCCTGGCTGCCGATGCAGCTGTTACTTCTAGTCAAAATCCTCACAGGTGGGGAGGGGGGTGCAACCCACCCTTGTCTACCCTAACCATGTGCCTCCTGTTACAGCTGCCCGCGATCTGGCGGTGCAGCTGTGTAACAAAATAGGCACAAACAAAATGCCTCCCAAGCCCCACTCACTGTGACTTCTCTCTGGTCTCCTCAGCGGAAGACGGCTTGCTATGGCTGAAAAAGGCGCAAAGCCTGCCAACGGGAAGCCCCTGAGGCTCCGGGCCTTCCTCTGACTGCTGGTCTCGATCTCTTGCCGGTTCAGTCAGCACACAGGTCTCTTCTAGCAAAGATGGGAAGCCTGCCCACAATCAGGATGCACCTCTACCTAGCTTCATCGCCCGTCCACGCCCGAGTTGGGCACTCCTAGCCTGACTTCCGGTTTTGCGGCGATTCAAAGGATCCCAGCGCAGCCGCTCCCGTTCACTATATACGGAGTGAAGTCTCAGTGACGTATGGCTTTTCACACTCTGCATGGCCACGCGCTTCTCAGGGTACTTGGTCCAACACAGGTGAGAGCACTCACCTTGCGCTTTCGTTTCGGTCATTAGAAGGCTCTGCAAGCTCTTTTCCCTCAAATAAAAAGACGAGCAGCGGGGCGAATTTCCAGCACTCACCACGCGCTTGATCCCAAACGTGCACAGTGCTGGGCAAGGGCAGGCCAGCGTGCAAGGACCCTAAGAAGAGGGGAAGTCCCTCCAGCCCCTCCCCAGCAGGTAACAGCCTGGTCGCAGGCGGCGGTTCCTCCTGGCAGCCCAGCAGCCTGCTGCCTACCAGTTCCAAGTTGCACCAAGCAGCACCCTTTACATGGGGTCACAGCTCCAATATTTATACATCATCCTCCTGGCACAGGGCACTGGACGTAGTCCAAACCAGTTCTGGGGGGTACTCAAGCGTTACTTTACAGTATTCACACACCCTCATTGTTAGGTTAGGCTCAGGCCCAGACACACTGTAGAGGGGCAGAGCCAGCATTGCACAAGGCAGGCACAGACCTATTCAGGGTCAGGGTCTACTCCTCCCACTACTCCAAATGCAGATCTGCCTAATTCAGCCTGGCGCTGACTCCCCCAGCCCATCTGGAGCCACTGCACCTCACCAGCCCCTGTCAATCTAGAGCCAGACATGCAATACACATCAGGCAGGCACAAAGACACATAGCACACAGAAATACCCACTTCTATAATCGGCATTTCTAAAATAGTGATAATAAATCTGCACACACCATTATGCAGCATGTATTACCACTATTCCAAACATAGCAAACGTGATCAAACTACTCCTCTCATAGCAGGAATTACCACTGACACACTTATCAGAGCTCCCCAATGCATTCCTATGGGAGGGCAGCCTCAGAGTTGTGAGAAACCAAAATGGCTGTTTGTCACTACCAGGACATGCCACACAGTTAAGGCACATGTCCTACCTTTTACTTACAATGCACCCTGCCCATCGGGCTAGCTAGGGCCTAACTTAGGGGTGACTGATATGTAGTAAAAGGGGAGTCATAGACGTGGCATCCACTTTATGTGCCTTGTCGCAGCAGCAGTAAACTGCGCGCGCAGGTCCTGCAATGGCAGAGTTCTGAAACAGGTTTGAAAGGCTACTTTGGTGGGTGGCACAATCAGAGATGCAAGCACACCAGTCGCATTTAATTTACTGGCCCCGGGTATATGAGATACCACTTTACTGGGGACTGATGGGTAAATTAAATATGCCAAACAGGTGTAGACCAATCTTACCATGTCTTACCATAGAGAGCACAACCACTTTACACTGGACAGCAGTGATAAAGTGCCCAGAGTCCTAAAACCACCAACACCATGTAAGAAAAAAACACAAGGAGGATGGCAAAAAGTGCAGGGATGACCCTGCAAAAAGGGCTAAATCCAACAATATAGCTCTGACCAAACAGTGACTTCATACTGTGTGTGAATTGCACTCTTTTTTTTTTTACTTCCGGGGGCTAGCATTTATTGCTGTGTGTTGATACCCCTAAAAAGTCAAGTGTACAAATGGAATAAATTGGTCTCTGAATTGAATTTAAACAGTGCTTTTGGTGCTCAGACTTTAATAGTAAACAAGAGCACAACCTAGTAGTCCTCAGAGAAACTGCTTCACACTCTCTTGTCCCCTTGCCTGCAAACACTAGATGCACAGAGAACACCACATTTATTCAGTGATCACTGTTAAAAAACACCATGAAAAGCCTGTTAAGTAAGTGCATTTCCCTAGAATAGGGAGATACCACCTCTGAGACCAAAATAATTTTGATTTGCATTGTTTCTCCTACTTGCCAAATGTCTGATTGTGAGCCAAGTTTGCCTTTGTACAATCATGTGCACTTATGGGAGAAATTTGAAACAGGCTCAGTACAGGAAATGAGCATCCAACACATATTCTCAGGACTTTGAAGCAGGCTCAATACCTGACTGGAGCACTGCGTTTTCATTCATACTTGATTTCATAGTTGACAGGTAATCAATAACTTGACTGCCACTGTACCTAATTAACAAAATACCATAACGAACTATTTCGTCTCAATTGCTGGCTATGCCTTTATTTGACAGTTGAGTGGGAAAACCAAGCTCCCAACATACACCAGAGTGGTGGAAACTGATTTCATGTATTACTGAAGTAACAGAAATAATTTTCCTTTTTTACAGACATTCAATTGGTTTTAGTAGTATGCCATATTTTATGGTGGTTATTATAGTCTGACTAGGCTTTTTGCCTGTGCCTTTTGAGTGACATCTGCCTGTGGCATATGTGGTATGTCAATGAACATGGATGGTGTAACGTGGCACTTCCAGCTCTTGCTGTGTGGTCCAAGCCTCTCCAAGGAAGTAAAGACTGCTTTCCACAGGTATCTGCCCATGGCGCTTCTCCACGAGCAGCGTACGCAAAACTTCCCAGACGTGCCCCCTATGTTGCAGGGATTCTGTTGGAAGCAGAACTGTTCCTTGGGAGAACAGGACGTCAGAATGAAGGGACTGAGTCTTTCTACCATGTCAGTAACTTGGTGCCTAAATACTACCAGCTCACAGTTCTTCACCCTTACTCCCAATCTTTCCAAAATAGCAGGTGACTTCAGCAAACCAGGACCATGAACCGCTAGTCCCCGAGGAAACCGTAGAAACAGATCATCTTTCGTTTCTCACACATGCATGTCCATGGTAAACAAAAGAAAGGCGCTAAGGAAGTTTACTATGTAGTTATTGAATCTATTGTAGTCTATTTTGAAGCGAGTGTGCTTTGATGAGTAAACAAATAAAACTAATCAACATAATCAACATTCATAGCAGGCTGTATACAATGAACAACCCAACTAAGGCAACTAATCTATCTAGCCCTACCCTCACTATGTGACTACATGGAAGCATTAGTGATCTCTGACTCCATATCTGGTGTGTGTAGTTAGGTGGCATTACAGGTGTAAACTCAGTGTATGCAAGTTTGCTGCCTCCGTTCCAGGACCAGTCTCTCTGCTGGAATTCTCCTCTCTGCCTCTCAAGGGAACAAAACACAGTTTATATGATAAGAACTACTGTGTTGGAAAAAACTGCATCTGTGCTACCGTGGTATGTCTAAACCCATTAGGAGATGTTGCTGACTTTGAACAAGAAAACAGTACACCATGTTGTTCAACCTTGTACAGACCCAAGACGTCGCCTAAAAATGGGTCACTGTTAGACCTGGCACCATTGGTGTGGGTCTCCCTTCCATTTTTGCTGTTGCCTCATGTATTTTTGCTGGTGTTAGATGCTTTGGGCACTGTGCCACTGCTGTCCAGTGCCACAGTGCAAGTGCTCCCTATTGTAAATTGATATATTATTCAGTGGTTCCATGTTTGGCTATTTGGTTTACTTGTAAGACCCTAGTCTAGTGCACTGAGTGTGCCCAGGGCGTGTAAATCCAAATGCTGCTGATGGGCCTGCAGCACTGGTTGTTGATACATGTGGCCCTACGCGTCTTGGCACGTTGGAAGATCAGCAGGTTAGGTGTACCAACTTTAGGCAACTACTTGGCTGGTATTTCCTGAACACCTTGGATAGATGGACAAGAACTCCTCTGAGGAGTGTCTTGTTGCAGGGATTCTGTTTTGGAAACCTAACTATACTTAGGATCACAGGACGTCAGTATGTAAGGACTGAGTCACCATACCACATCACTACCTATGAGCCAAAATCTTGATTAGCTCATAGTGACTTACCGGCACTCGTAACCTTCCCAGAGTAACAGATAATATGACACCACAGAACACAAGACTCTAGTGCCTGCAGGGAACCTCTGTAGCAGGTCATCAGCTTTCGTTCTCTCACTCATGCATATTAACAATAAACAGAAAGAAGACACGAAAAGTTTACAATATTTATTGAAAGTATTGTGCTCTATTATGAATCAATTGTGCTGCAATCAAAAAGCATACAAAACTCAGTAGTGTAATTAGAATTACCAAGAGACTGTACACAATGAAAACACTTTCATGGTTAATGATGTATATGCCTAAGCCTAGCCTCACAATAATATAACAAAAATCCCTGGGATGATACCAGGCTCCATACCTGGCATTTGCCGTTAGCTGGTCTGCATTTCAAGTGGCTCAAAGCTGACTCTCTCATTCTGGGTCCTTTCCTCTGCTAGAAATCTCTCCTTTCTGTTTTCAAAACGGCAAGTCTGTGTTTATGTGATAGGAAATACCCTACTTGAAACAGCAGCTGGGTCTCTTCTGTTGTGTCTTGGTCGCCTTTCAATCGCATGACATATTTGGAATTAGATAACCCATTACATCAGAATCAATCCTGATTCTTTCTTCAACATGGAAAGAGGGCAGCCATATTTCCAGTTTGGGATGATTTTCTCAACTTAGACCAAGGAGACATAGGATTAATAAATGTCTTAGATTTAAGTGCAGCCTTCAACACAGTCGAATGCTCTTTTCTTCTTATCCACATGTCATCTGAAGCAAAGTTCTCAAATCAGCTATGACATGGTTTGAAAATGTCTGTAAAATGAAACATATGTATAACTGTGAGACTATAAGTTAAAAATCAGTAGCTCAGAGAGCCTCACGCGTCATCACTCTTCAATGTATACATTGAATCATTACCCAGGATTTAAGTGTTGCGTACATGATAATAAGCAGAATATCGTTATGGGCTGTGTCAAACATATGGCCATGATTTAGAACAATGTGACTACTACATTAACATTGGTCCGATTTCTGTGGATAAGACAGCTAAAGAATCGGAACCAGAAAGTGTAATTGAAAATCAGTGCGCTGTAATGAATAGTGCTCGATCATATTCTGACTGCGAATATAAATTCTATAGACGGAGGTAATACTGTCTCTGTGTTATAGAATCTATTGCTATACACGTTGATAGTGTTCCTAATGGATTAATTCATAATTTCCCTCAACCATGACCTCCTGAAACATTACCCCTTTTGTGTGTGAGGATTCGCAAAGATATAGTAATTGTTCAAGAGTTTAAAAAATATTCAATTTTGTTCCCCAGTTGCAAATTTTGATTTTTGAGGATATTGATTTTGCATGTTTTCTGTTAGTTTACTGTCGCATGGCTGTATATCTAAAAATTGTATTGGAACCAAGAATATATGTGTTTTTGTTACGCCACATGAGGATATAATATGGGCCTTGAGTTATGAACTAGCACTTGAAGACTAAATACATTCCTCCTTATAAAACTGAGTAAGGGCATCACGGTCTAAAACTGATAGCTAAGTCAGATACACATCCTCTATTCTAGGGTCGCAGAAAGTCACTGGAGAAACTGTCCATGTGACTCCAGGCCTCCTTCTGCAACAGACAGTGCTTAATTTGTCAAAAATGTAAGCCCCTGCGTATTGCTCCCCATCAACGCCACTGCTTACTACCTCCCATCACTGGGACCTCCCACTGTCTGAATAGACTATATCAAAACTAGATTGCAGTATCAAGCATGTGACCCAGTTTCCCTTACATGAACATTGCTTTGTGCGCTTCATAAAGACATTGTAGATTGGATGAGAGTATAGTAATAGCATATTTATAATACACGGCTGCCAATGTCAGAATCTCACACTGTCTTCTTTCTGGGGTCAGTTTCCTTCCCTCCTTCGATAAGAGATGACCTAAGTAGGTCACTTCTTGTCGACAATATTGCAATTTGGAAAGTGACACCTTGTGATGCAAATCACACAGATGACGCAACAATGACAACGTGGCTTTCTTACAGATTTCCTCAGTATTTGCAGCAATAAGCAAATCATCAACGTACTGTACAAGAGTAGCACCTTCAGGTAAAACAATTGTATCAAGCTGTGTCTTTAGAGCTTGACTATATATTGATGGACTTTCACAGTAGCCCTGAGGAGCGCATTTAAAGTGGAAGCTGCGTCCTCCTAAACTGAAGGAAAAAATATCCCTGCTCTCCTCAGCAATCGGGATGCTGAAGAAAGCATTCTTCAGGTCAATCACCGAAATCCAAGTTGCAGAAGCTGGAATCATAGTTAATAATGCAGTAATGTCGGGGACAACTGGAAATTGTGGCACAACTATTTTATTCACCTCTCTGAGATCAATCACAAATCTGTACACAGGTGGCTGAGAGGGATCAATTCGTTTTAAAACAGGCAGAACAGGGCTATTGCAAACGTTGCCTCTTGTCTCTTCAATCACATCTTTTTTAATTAGATCGTAAACGATCGCTAGCAAAGCTTTTTCGCCTTCACTAGAAATTCTATATTGGGGAATTCATGGCATTCTAACATTGGCTTTCAATGTTATAACATATGGTGGTATTTCTAAAAGACCCACATCATTAGGACCAGTAGCCCAAAGAATATCAGGAAGAAACGACAATTCTGTTGGAAATTTATCCCTTGACAAATACATTGAAGAAACCACTTTCTTACCTAAAGTAAGTTGTACTCCTGAAGGAGAACAGTAAAAAGTCGCATACAATCTTTTTTACAGATCCAATCCCAACAAGTTTTCACCACAACCTGTTGTCAGAATAAGGGGTGCTTCGAATTCACAAGGACCAACAGAAAGAGACAAAGGGTCAGAAATCGGATTCCTAACCGGGGCGCCAGAAAAACCTACAGAAACATTCATTTTGCCAGACAATGGTGCGCCAGGGAGTTTGGAGTGCATAATAGAACTCTTTGTAGCACCAGTATCCAACATAAAAGGTTCTGACACACCTGATGTAATCACCGTATGGTCCACTCTGATCTACTGGAACTGAAACAACTCCCTCTCTTGGTCTATGGCTGTCCTAGCAATCATTACCTTCCCAATGCTCATCTTCTGTATAGTAATCATCAGCATAGTACTGAGCTGTCCTACCAGATGCGTTATTCTGCAGATCGAACCTATTCATAGAATTTTGAGGTGGAAGGGGACGAGCGTTCTGGGGAAAATTTCCACGTCCTCTACCTCTAGGCGCTTGCTGAACACCTCTACCTCTTACACCAGAAGCACCATTTGCGCGCTGTAACAAGATAGGGCAACTATACTTAAAATGACCCTCTTCCTTGCAATACGAACACTGATTGGGGCCTACAGGGACACGTGGCTGAGTATACTCGACTCTTTGCGAGTTCCTCTGATACTGTTGGGGCTGCTGATAATTATTCTGATAGTTATTCTGACCACCATTATTCTGACCACCACCACCACGTGGCGGATATGCTTGCTGTAACAAAACCTTCATTTTCAGCTCCTTAGTTTTCTTTTCTGCTCTATCTTTCTCGTCTTTGTCTCGATTTTCGTAGTACTGGGCAGTAGCCAATATCTGTGCTGAAGAAGAAACTGCCCATGAACTCTCTGAATCCTTTAACTTCTTACACAACTCTGGAAGCAGATTGTGCACAAATTTATCGACGGACAAACGCTGACCACCTCCTGTGCTCATATCTTGACCACTGTGCTCGACAAATGTTTCTTCAAACCTGGTGAAGAAATCTGACACCGTTTCATCTTTCTTCTGTTTACACGCAGACAATTTATCCCAATTTACTCGCATGGCAGGCATTATAGTTTTCATGTAATTAATAATCCTGCCAGGGAGGTCTGCTACTAAAGGCTCAGGTTTAGCACCACCAATTTGTAGTGCATCTGCAGCAGCAATATTAGCCCATGTGTCACCTAACTCCTGGTCATGATCTGCATGGCGAATCTTACCCCATAAAGGCTGTGGAACAACGTTCCCAAATAACATATCGATATCGGCTAAATTCATTATACATGACCCAGCAGTATGTGACAACTCTTTGTAATACCCTGTAGGATTTTTACGGGGATCAGGCAATGTCTGTTTAAGGGCTAAAACTTCAGCTCGCTTCCAAGGACCATGTACCCATACACGCTGAAAATGTGGCAGAATAGGTGGGTTAGCATTTGCGTCACCCTCTCTCCATTGTGGGGGAACTTCTCTCATGGGGTATTGTCGCGCCTTTTTCCTACCGGATGCGTCACGCTCAAATAGTGATCGAGAAGTGCCCCCCTTACTCCGATATGACAACAATATCTCAACCGCTCTCTCGACATCGGGACCTACGATCATGCCCTGTGCGAAATCGAACCGCACACGACACAACTCGGGCGGGTTGTATTCCAGATCATTGTCTTCTAAATCTTCACAGAGAAAAACACACATTTGTTCAAAAACATATCTCTGCTTCGGTGCTTCCCATTGACGGAAGACTTCCATGACAGACTCTACATCATACCTTACAGCATCGATAACCCATTTATGCGCTAAACGATTCAGTAAATCTCTCTCTCGATAGTCAGGCAGTTGACTCCGCAACTGTCTTCGTTCCGTGTTAGGGGTCGCATTAGGCGACCTGAGGAAAGGTGAGAAAAGATTAGTAACAGTGTTGGCCATTCTCTGTCGAACGGAAGGAGAAACTGACGGAAGAACGGGCAGAAAAACAGGGTGAGATAAGGCAGGAGCAGAGGCAATAGCAGAGGGAGCATTAGGAGAAATAGAAGGTGCACTAGGCAAAGTCGTAGAAAGCACAGGTGAAGCAGATGTGATCGGTGGGCCTTGAGGAGGCTGCACCAGAGGGGCAGGAGCCAGCTGAAGAGTAGCTGGTGGGTGCTGTGGAGGAACAGGAGGCATAACAACCACAGGTTGCGCAACTAAAGGTTGCGGAGGTGCCGTGGCATTTTGCGCATAGGGGGTGGCGAACTTAATAAATGCCCCATTAACGGATCTTTTCCAAGCTCTTTTGCTGCATCTTGCTGAAGAGGCGGCAAAACTGGATAGCACTTATCTATCACCATTTTACGTTGCCTGTGCAACTGCTCACTCATCTGTTCTTCTTCATTGTCTTTAAACTGCATAGCAGCTTGTATTACCGAAATACCCCTTTCTCTCTTATTTTTCTTCTCTAATTTAATTTCCTTTTGTTTGGCCTCCTTACGCCATAGGCGGAAAGAGTCAAACATCGCCGGCCGGGCTTTCTTCTTGAAAAGTTTAACTTCGAGATTGTCTAAGATTTCCGTGTCAAAGCTACCATATTGGGGCCATTTTAAAACACCATCTTTTCTGGTGTATTTGATCCACACTTCGTTATATGTGATGTGGCCTACTCCATGTTTCACATATAATTCATAAGTTGGAGTTCCAACCGGAGGAACCGGACACAAGTCCTCCAATCGGGAGTCCCTTTTACTACAACCAAGACCAAACAAATTTCCAAGTCTGCTAAGACCAGGCATCTTCGCTCTCTAGTCTACCTCCAAACTTCAAAGGATTATCGATTACGATATTTCTCGTGAATACACGAGTCCTTTGGCACTTGCAAGTTCCAAATTAAAGATCCCAAAGGATACCCAAGACTAATAACCAACTAAGGACTGGGAGACGCTCCACTTATACTTAACTGAGATATCGATTACGTCACCAGAAGACTCGTCTTAGCGTTTCGCTCTACCAAACTTCAAGGGTCCAAATCAGGGCGATAGCCAGGGCAGCAGTCCTTTGTAGCCGTCGGGAAGCGTGGAACCTCGCAGCAAAGACTTTCGGACCACGTCGACATGCAGGGGTCGATGAAGTGGATGGCTTTCCTCCAGAATTTTCACACGAAGCTCCTCACGAACCTCTGGCTGGACCGGTACCGCTGGTATCGCCCCACGTTGGGCGCCAGCTGAGGTACTGGGTTTTTCAGAACCTGTACCGAACCGGTAACCCAGCGGTGTCAGGGTACACCCAAAGACCTCGGGTACTTTCCTGATTCAGACCACAGAAACTCAGAGTTTTCTAGGTGAAGTCAAGGATCGATTTTATTGGCTGCAACCAAGGTAACAGGCGTCCTAGAAGTACAACAGCATGTATATTCTCAGGAGACTGCTCAAATTCACAAAGTCAGGCTTCTCCCTTAATACAAAATATTGTGCTTTAGGCAAACATTCTTCGGATTTTAGTATACCATAGACATATTTTCACTACAAAAGAAAAAGCAGAGTCATGATGACAGCCCACATTTCTGTTTGTCCAGCCCATAACAAATTACCCGGCAAGGCCCAGCATTTCCATCAGATACCGGTGGACCCCCAATAAAAACGGGCACCTCCCCATCATAAAGCAAGTGAGAGAGAAAAGAGCAGGGACAGGTGTGAGCAAGATTCGGCAGGGTGTGTGTGCGATCGAAAAGGTTTATGGCATGTTGGGCCTTGATGCTATCTCATTCGGCCACTGGGAGAGGAACTGACCAAACAGGTTCGGCCTGGGGCAATGGTTTCAGCTTGCCCAGCTTGCCTAGGTCAGAAAAAAGTCAATTAAGGTGTACGTGTCCTTTGGAATCGAATTTAGCTGTATTATAAGCCTATGTAAAGGGCAACTCACAAAATGGCTGCCATACACAAAATGGAAGCCAAGGGTTCAGAACGAAAATGACGATTTCGAGGTGAAATCGTCACTCAAATATGACGAAAATGCTTGTATATAGTGTACTAGCCATTTTCGGTCTTTTGATATAAAAATCGTCATGCTACGACGTAGTTTAATTCTCGAGTCCAAAATTATTTCATGAGTCCAGAATTTTCAGAACTACGTCAGGCTCAAAGGTGGACTCCACCAGCAGTTCCAAAGCAGTCAGTGCAGGTGCTCTATTTCTTCCTCCACCTGTCAGGCTGGCTTGTTTTTCCCTTTCGGCAATCTTCTTCTTTGCCAGGCTCCTGACGTCGTACCACCTTTTCTTGAGTATGTCTATTTCACGGTGGGTCACTCCAATGGCATTTACATTTTCCTGTATTCCAAGCCATATTTTTCTCTTCTGGGATTCTGGCACTTGCAGTGACTGTTTCCCAAACAGTTTGGGTGTTTTCTTGCTACCTCCTCAGTCAGGACCTCCAGCTCCCTTTCACTGAATTTGATTTTTCTTTAACTTTCTGCACCTTCATTTTCACTCTCCTTGTTAGCTATTCTGCAGTTTGTATCTGGAAAAGTTCTTTCAGTTGCTCCTTTGTTCTCCTCTGCACTCCCTGCCACTCCAGCAGATTCTGATTCAGTGCAGCTGCATGAGTGTGGCCACTTCCTGGTTGGGAGGTGATGTGAATGCACAGGATTGGCTGATTCTTCAATTGCTGTTTTTTTTAATCACTGATTCGGTATTTCCCAAATCGGTATTTAGGAATCGGTAATACCGATCAGTATTAAGGAATCGGTAAATTTTACCGATTATTACCGATTCAGTATTTTTTTCAGATTTTTTATCTACATCAGAAATACCAATTTCTTAATACCGATTGGCAAAATTCTGTATTAAGAATTCTGTATTTCTATTTTACCTACATCAGGCGCTAAATGCCTTCTGTGAATACCAAAAGTAGTAATTTTAGGATTTTGTCATAAGTTAGTTCTGTGAATCGGACCCCCTGATTGCGAGAGGTAAGCCAATTGCTCTCCCGTTTAGCTATCAGATAAATGGGGCTCAATATATCTTTGAGACATGTCCCCTTATGAAAAGTAATATCTGGTCTGTAAGTGATACACCCTTCAGGGGATTTGTCTGGCTGTAATATGTTGCAATGCCTATTTAAACTACGCACTAGAACCTGTGACAGTCTAGTATAATCAGACACCAGGGGTACCTTCTCATCCCATACATTGCTTTTTGGTCGTTCCCTCAGTGATTTATGTCTCTCAATGTCACTGATTCTTCGTAAAACTTTGTCCAATGTGTGACTGTCATAGACCCCCCTCTTAAAGCGTGCAATCATGTCATGTGAACATTCTAAAAATTCAGGATCATATCTGCAATTCGGTCTAGCACGTGTAAGTTTCCCAAAGGTGATTCCCTTAACTTGAAGTCTGGGTGGTGATTTTAGATATGTTGGATGTGCAATCATTATATAATTATGTTACATATGATTTCTCTGCCCTGAAGAAGTCACGGGATGTCATACCCGATTAACGGTGTTGGCTGAAATTGATGTTTGCACGAGAGAAGAAGAATAAAGAAATTGATAATTTTGTCAACACAGACTTGTGGCTTACTAAGTGCAAGATACTTAGCGTGTGCTGGGGAATGTGATTTATTAACTGAGTGGTCTAGACCACACTATAGGGAGAGGGCTGGTTCTCCCTACCTTACGAGCACCGCCCATTGGGCATTTGACATTTGGAAAAGGTGTACTTTCCCTAGAGGTGCCACACCCTGACACTAATCCACCTTGCAATTAGCGCTTATTAGAGGTGTGTTAGGTGGCAATGGTAAGGTCTGTGTATGCTGTGTTTGTAGGATGGTTGATCATAGTGATAGCAAATAATGCCCCAAACCTGAGCCACATTGTTGGCAACAGGTTTTAACTCAAGCAAGTGTGTTTGGTAGTTGTGCCTGTGGGAGAGAAGTATGTCAAGGCAGACATTAGGGAATAGTGTATGTTTTAGACTCCTAAATGCAAAATTCCCAAAACATCAAATCAGATTGTGGAAAGCAAGACGGGCTTTAGAAACATAAGCATGTGCCTAATAACGCGGGCATTACGTCGAATAAACATGGGTGATATTTTTTTTCTGTTGTTAGGTCGTATTTGTCTGTCGTGTGTGAAGGTGTTGCTCTAAAGTGTTCTTGATGTACTCAGTAGTGGGAGTTATTTATGTGCATTGCAGAATTCTAATGACTATTTAAATTTACAGGTGGTGTTTTTGGTGGGTTGATGTAGGATGGAAGAATCAAACATGATTTAATGTACTTAATAACTATGAGTAACTATTCAATTTCATCTTGTCCATTCAATGGAACCTAAAGGATTATATCTACATGTTAGTACACGTTGCATAGTTTTATCACAAATCAGAAAAGCTGAGAGCGATTCTTCATTTGCACGTGCATAGAAAGAGGTATTTATTTCTTAGAGATGTAAGAACGTGATGTACTTTTTAAGGAAGCCTAAAGGGATGCTCTTCCACTGAGTAAAATATATTTGACGATCTCTCCAACGCGAGCTTTGTTATACATAAATATTTACATTCAAGCTTTATCCAGAAGTGGTTGGTAAGGGTTGACAGAGTTCCACATCTCCTACAAAACTGTATGTGGGATCGAGCCGGAAGCAAACATTGACGATTACATGGATCAGAAGAAGATGTTTATTAGGCCCACCCAGGAGTGACTTATCAGGAATGTATACAAAGGGTCAGCTTTTAAGTCGTTGTTATTAAGGACTGATTTAGCTCAGTGTTTCCTCTGTTTTTTCACAGATGTTCAGCAGAGTTGCAGTGAGCAGGATAAAGGGAATTTCAAGTCTAAGCCACCTGAAATTAGAACTGCCTGCCTCACTGAGGTTTAAGTATAGCTGTAGAATGCCAAGAGGAGTTAGTAGATAGTTGTAAGTGGATGAGCAGAATTCTACAGAATTATATAGTTAGTGAGATTATGGGGGAGAGGGATTATGCTTGCATGTCTAGGCCGAGTAAACAAATGTAAACCAAACTTGGCTTTTGCCCGGGCACAAGTGCAGAGCAAAGTTACCAAAGACATATTCATGTGTCTAGAGGCCTGTGGAAAGGCCTTTGGTAGCCCGCTGGAGTATACTAATGAGATAATAATAAAATACTTAGAGAATGTCGTGGCAGTTGTGGGTTGAGCTGATTGTGATAGCCAGAAAGAGGGTCCGGTGAGAAATGAAAAGGAAGGGTAGGTTATGTTTCAGTTTTCTCATCTGGACGATGGAGCTGCTAACATCCACTAACTTGTGGCGTCGATGCATTTTGAACATTCTGATTTATCTTAAGATTTTTTACCTTCACTGAAGCTGTGAACTGTAAGCAGATGAGGGACGTTTTCTATCTAGGTATTGTATTATTCTATCACACTTGATGACCATATCGAATCTCACACAGGGAGGCTGCAGGACAAATATTGTCTCATGTCCTGCTTCAGCTGCTCTACGTGCCAGACATACTGTTTTCTCCGTTTCTTGAGCTGGTCTGAATCCTGACTGAAGAGGAAAAGGATAATTGAATATTTAAAGGTTGAATTGTGGTTGACTGCATTCTAATTGTTCAATAATCATGACAAGAATAAACAAAGGTAATGGGTGTAAAGATAGTTATGGGATCCAAATTGAGTTTCTTTAGTGGTAGAAAGACTACCATTTGTTGAGGAAGGAAGAAATAATTATTTGAGTATAGTGTGGTTGCTTCAATCAGTTACATGTATATTGTTCTAAAGCAATTATCTAATAGTAATATATTGTTAAGTAGTTGTAGGAAGCAGTCAGAGGAAGGGAGAGGGAAGTCAACTAGTCACTGGATCTGAGATATCCTTGGATTGGTGCAAGGAGAAGGTGAGCAAGAGGGAATGAAACTCAAACTTTTCTGTTTGTTTTATGGGGCACCATTGTCTATAGCTCACATCTGGGTGGCTGTTACATTTGGAAGCATTTTTGCAGATTGCATGACTTTACTGCAGCACTACGTGCATATGGGCACAGATTAATCTGGTTAACTTCTGAATGCTAGACATTTAGACTGGTGAGAGGATATACATGTGCTGTTTAAGGTTTTAGCATTCTACCAACAATAGTGCTTACATTTCTTGTTATGGTAGCAATCCTTGTGTCTAATGTTTGTTCCTGGTGTTGGGTGAAATAAGAATTTAACTTGATGGAATATGCTGTTCTGGTGGCAATGGTTAGCCAACAATATGGCTTGGAGAAGTGATGCCCATGTGATTGCACAAGGGATTGCATATACTGTGTATTAGTTGTGTAGATAGATATTCAGCATGCAGGGGGTCTTATTGATAAGACCTCAGGACATCTGTGGGTGTAAAACGTGTGGGATGTGTTGAGGTGGTAATGCTTTACCAACTATATGCCTATGGTTTCATGTTACATGCATTAATGTGTCAGAAGGGAGATTAAATTGTACTGCTGGTATGGAGCCAATGCAAAATGTATTTGTTTTTTTAGTGTCATGTGAGTTAAAATTGATGGAACCCGTTTGGCTCCTGATGGACTCCGTAGATCTGTGTCGAAAGTGTTCGAGTGTAGTGAAGTGAATGCACATTTAGGATGTTGACTTTGAGTTTACATGCTGATGAATAAAGATGTGTAGAACTAATCTCCATTTGTGGTGTAGTCATTGGCGAGGGCCAAGGCTTCGGAAGATGCTAGACTGGCAATGAGATAGGGGATAAGTATCCTGAAGATCAACAGTGCTCTCTGCGAGAGTTTGCATGGTCCAGTAGGTTGCTCGTGCGAGCCATGTATGCCTCAGTCGAAGTGCAGAATCGATGTTGGCATATGAGGTGTCAAAGGTCTACTCTAGCCTGTGTGAAGCATTTGAAGATAAAGAAAGCTTCATTGAGATATTTACACATCGTTCGGCAAGAACCAGATGAGAAGGCCGCAAATACAGATACCAATCTACTACGCAACCTAACGCAACACATCATAGGGTGTGATGACACAAAAATGCTGATGCAATCAGGTTTTGAAAGAGGAGCAAATAGCAATAACGACTTGTAAGATAAAGCTGCGATCAGAAGAGCTGCGAGGCAAAGACCAACTAGGTGTCACACAAGACATCAAGATGTTTAAAAGCAAAGCCATTCAGATTCAAGAAATAGTCATCTGCTTACCAAACCTTCTGAGTGGGGCTCAGACAAACTCAAGAGGACTCCCAAGAACAGAAAGCCGAGAGCGATGATCAGAATCATGAACTTTGCTTTTCCAATGGAGACCAAGAAAGAAATCACATTTCCTGTAATTATCAAAGATGATCCTAAGGCCAGCACATTACAAGGCCTCAGAGATGGATTGCATAAACAAGATCACCAAGCAGTTTCAGAAATAATATTACTCTCCACCAATGTTTACAATACCGCCGCCTTCCTAAAACCACCATCAACATTTGATACCGCTAAAAGCTAAATATTGGCAACAGATGGGCTGCTTGGCTAGAGACATTTAAGATTTAATTGATGCAATAGAAGATGCTGATAAAAAATTATCAAATATCTTAAGAATCTTGCTGGTGAAGGTGTAAAAGAAGTCCCATGAAAATGCAGCAAGCTGACAAAATTGCATATAGTGAAATCAAAAAAGCTTTGAATCTCAAGTTCAATGCAGTGCCAAATGTAGATTACAACTGGGATATTTTCAATCAAGAATGATAGAAGGTTGGTGAAACCATCAATGATTTTTTCAGAGACTGGATACACTCAGAAAACATTGTAAGTTCAATGAGTTATTGATGGATGTTTGTCAGATTCATTTCAATGACGAATGTTGAGAGAGACTCTTAGACTGAAGTGACTTCTAATGGCTGCCAGAGTTGAAGAGCGTGCTGATCGATAGGCTTCTGACATGGAGACTGGAGGTGCCCAGAATGAGTAAGTCATGAACATGAAAAGTCAGCCAAAGCACAAGGCTGAGGGACACAGAGTGATGTGTCCAAGGAAAAAGAAGTTCTGCTTCAGGTGCGAATTGTCATTTTCACACAAGGGTAAATGTCTACCATTAGATAAATTTGCAACGGCTTTGGGAAGGCTAACTATTTTGCAATGGTTT
Source organism: Lissotriton helveticus (assembly GCF_964261635.1). Classification (NCBI taxonomy): domain Eukaryota; kingdom Metazoa; phylum Chordata; class Amphibia; order Caudata; family Salamandridae; genus Lissotriton; species Lissotriton helveticus. The sequence goes on along the minus strand of NC_136059.1, from coordinate 1,271,871,144 downwards.
GCATGGCAAAAAAAAGTAAATGCATCACAGCCAGTAGCGGCTCCTCGAGGGAGTGCTGCGGGTGGTGAGTCGGGTCAGGGCAGGGGCAGGGTGGGGGGTAGTAAACTCCGGCATACGGGCGAATGGAGGTAAGTAAAGAAATAAATAAAACAAATTACATTGCGCTCGCTGCATCACCATTTGCTGATCAGTTGGTAAATACAGAGACCTGAGAGCTGATATCTGTTGCCAATGAAGTTCTTTTAACCTACATAGTAAGGCAATTACATATATTATTCATTAAACATATGGTATGCAAAACAAACCTTGTCTACAAAAAGGTTTATGGGGGGTTGTGGTGGTAAATAGTTGTCAAGAGATTTCCATACAGAGGTGCTACATGATTTCCATGAGGAGTTTTGGAGGAAAGCATTGTCCGCCCCTCTCAGGTAAGAACCTGTTTAACCAGGAACGAAATGAGGTAGCCGCAGAGTTTTTTCCAATTACCAAGCACTGATATAAAGCAGCAGTTAGAAAAATATCTACCAGAAGGCTATTGTTATGTGATTTGATTTGTGGATCTAGGAATCCTGAATAAGGGAAAGGAAATGTCTTTCTAGCTGTGCCCCCACACAGAGTGTGCAGAAAGTTGAATGCGGAATTCCAAAATGGAGAGACCGCACTGCAATGGAAGAGTAGGTAAGGAAGGTCCCCTATCGATTTGTAGCAATTACAGCAAGATGGGCTCTCCTTGAGGGACAGCTTGTGGACTCAGGCCGAAGTCCAGAATGTCTTGTGGAGGAGCCAGAATTTCAGATGAGAGAGGGAGGGAGACATTCTGTGGGAGACAACTGATTTCCAGATTAGGTGCCAAGAGTCCAGTTAAACAGTCTCAGAGAGGTCCCATTTTGTTTGGAATTTTGAGACCAAGTTAGCAGATTTTGGTTTTGGGAGGTGATAGAACTTGGAAAATTAATGACCAGATTTAGTGAAGATCAGTATGGTTTTGAGGAAGGAGGGATCTCCAGCTAGGGGCTTGATTTTGAAGAAGCTGACTTTAAGTTCAAGAAAGTTGTAAAGGTCTAGGTCTAGTAGATTGAAGTGAAGTTATGGATCTCCAAATGAGAAAGGTGTCTTTGGTGAGCCTAGGTGCTTCAAAACGTTAATGTCCCTGGAGGCCCAAGGGGCCTGGAATACCAGTACCCCATGAATTTTGATTTTGGGATTATTCCAAAGGGAAATCATGTTAGATTGTGAGGTCAGTGTCTCCAGGAGACTATCAATCTTCAAAATGGCTCTTTTGGTATTGTTAAATATATATTTCCCCGATGAAGGGGTATTTGGTTTGCTGGTCAACAGGGATATAGGGTGGAGGTAGCCTATAATTTCACTTTCAATTAGTAACCATGTGGGGATATAATCTGGCATTTGGGAGCATCAAAGGGAGCTTTGTCTTGCAAGAAAACCAGTTTCGTAGTTTTATAAGTCTGCTAAATTAACACCCTTAAGATGAAAAGGCAGACAAAGTTTCTTATTATAAATTCTAGGATGCTTATTTTGCCAGATAAACTTGTTTGGTAGTTTTTGGTGAAAGTCTAAAAGCAACATATTCGCGAGATAGTTAATTATAGGTGTGATCACCATTTTGATGGTGTCTATACGCTCCAACCACGTGAGGAATTTGGGGCTCCAACCCTCTAATAGGGATTTGTTATGGTGTAATGATTCTAGTACATCTGAGTTAAACCCACGTCCCAAATACTTAATAAACCTAGGTTGCCAGGCTAGACCAGTGTTTTCGAAGAGGTCGCTGGAGTAGAGGTTATTCAGGCCTAGGATTTCAGACTTTTCCTTATTAAGCTTGTAGTTTGCAATCCATTTTCTGTAGTAATGCAGGGATTGAATGGGATGCACTTTCAGTCCTTATTAAAATATCATCAGTGTAGCCACTAGCTTCACGGTAAAGTTATTAAAAGAGACAGCATTGATGCGCTGGTTAGATCTGATATTGTGGAGTAAGGGATGGAGAGTGATGGGGAGAGGAGACAGCCCTGTCTTGTGCCTCTTTCTAGACTGAACGCTGGGGAAAGAAGGCCTCTGGGTCTCACATTAGCGGAAGGGCTGCCAAAAAGCGCCATGACCATTTTAGTAAAGAACTCCTCTAAGTTATATCTCAATAAGGACTCATGGAGGAACAACCAGGACACCCTATCAAATGCTTTTTTAGCATCAATGGTATCTGCTACTGTTAGTGGGTGCGTCCTTGGCCCTTTCAAAGTTGTGGCATAGGAGGCGGGTGTTATCATTTGAGAGCCTATTCTTCAAGAAACCCAACTGCGAACGTCTTGTGCATAAGATCTTGGCATAGATCTTAGCATCCAGGTTAAGTAGGGAGATTGGTCTATAATTCTTTACCTGTGTCGGGTCCTTACTGTGTTTTGGAATTGCCGCTCTAGTGGCTTCACTGATACAACCAGATATGACCCCCGAATCAGCAAAATGCTGGCTGAGGGCCAATAGGGTTGGTTTGAGTAAAAAAGCAAATGCTTTGCAGAAAGTAGCTGTGTAACAATCTGGACCTGGGGCTTTATGCAGTTGTAATGAATGTATGGCTAATTAAGGCTCTTCTGCCGAGATTGGGGCACTAAGAGCCTGCTTCTCTTGATCAGTGAGGGTAGGGAGGGGGATGTATTTTAGGTACGCTACGCAGAAAGACGCAGAGGTAGCCTAATCATCTTTGCATAGGGATTGGGAGAAGTCTTTGAGGATTTCTAATATTGTGGGGGGATTATTGTGGGTGACATTTGTTTTATCCGTGAAGGAGTCAATACCCTCGTGATTCTTCTTGTGCTTTAAGTAGGAGTCTAGGAGTTTGCCTGCTTTATTAGCCTCACATAGTTTTAGGATTTTATATTTGTTAATCCATTCTCCCACCCTCTCACTCAGGATTTTTTTGTATTTTTATTTTTTATTAGTGAGGTTGGAGAGATTTTGGGGGTCTGAACAAGAGATGTGGGCAGCAGCGTCCCAATGTATGGCGCAAGATGTCTCGGAGGTTGCATTTTCCTCTAAGTAGTTTATTATGGTCATTTCAATCGTATCTCTGGATGTAGCATCCTGGATTGATTCATCATTGAATCTACAAATCTTGCTTGGGGTTCTCACATTTGCACCAGTAAGGGAAAGCTGAGTGGTTGGAGAGGAATCTCGTCAGTATGTTTGGTCCATTAAGTGAATATGGGGTTTAGAGATCATTAGGTAATCAATTCTGGAATAAGATTTGTGGGGGATTGAGAAAAAGATGTAGGCCCTAGTGTCAGGATGTTGAAGTCTCCAGGAGTCAAGTAGACCAAATCTAGTGCATTGTTTATAGAGTGATTTGTGGGACCTAGAGGGTTGAAGGGGAAATCTGGACTGTCTGTCAACAGTCACATCTAGTGGCAAATTGAAATCACCACTGAGGATAATGAGAGCCTTGCTTGGGAGTTGGCTCAAGGGGAGGGTCAGGGAATCCCAGAAATCAAGGTTATCAGAGTTATGGGCATAAACATTGAGGACATAAAATTAGCTAGAGTTTTTGGTAGGCCTGGGTGGAAAATTCCGCTCCGCATGTGGAATTTTGGTAATTCCGCGTTCTGCAGAGAACGCAGAATTGCCAAAATTTCTGCGATCCGCGGCGTAGCGTAATTTTTTCCTCATTCTCGCTTTCAAAATGGGTGTTCGCACACGCGGTATCAACTTACTGGTAACCCTGCAATTGCCAACGAGTTTTCCTATCTGTTAGCATGTGCCACGAGATTTTGGTAGCCGGCTGTGCGATCCCACGAGAGTCTGCCAACACGTCATTCGGACATGCCATCGGACATCAGTGGTCACGAACAGGAAACACGCATCACAAGTGGGCGGGACAAGTGAAACTAGATGGCCACGCCAATTGGCAACCGCATGGGCAAGTAAGCAAAATATTTCCCCCGAGTATGCAAACAGCATCCTCGAACAGGAAAAAAGCATTGCGAACGGGCGGAACGAGGGTTTCTTTTCTACTTTTTCTTTCTCTTTGACTTATTCTTTCTAGTGTCTGTTGGAATTGAGCTTGCTCAGATTTCTTAAATGCTTTTAAATATGAAATGTAATGTAGTGTCATATTTGTGATTGTTATATTGCTGTTATATGTTTGTATTGTATAGATGTCCAAAAATATTTGAATGTTCACGAAAATAGTAACATGAACCGGTCTACCTTGAAATAATTCTTTAAAAGACATACAAAAATACAAAAAGAAAAAGAAATATTTATTTGTTTTACAATCACTATGAGGGTCACGTGTGATTGTGATGAGTGAAGTGGCGAATGATTATCAGTAATGGCATTTGTATTCGTGTGTATTTTATAGATTGTTTCAGCCTTACTGATTATGGGGAAGATTTATAGCATAATTAAACATGACATAAGAGTACAAATAGAAATGACAATGAAAATAGAACGGGTAAGAAAATAACCCACACTCCCCTATCCTCTCCCCTCTCTACGATAACCCTATCCACCCAGAACAATGAATGTGAAGGCTGACATAACAGGGGAAACCCGCCCTCGCAGACTCATGACAAACAACAAACTGTATGTATAACCTGAATTCTGCGGACAGAAAGACACATATATGGTGGAGGACTACAAGCTCAATATCTCAGACATTAAAAGAGCACTAGGTATGGCTAATGGAGAGTGTGGTGGCTATGATTTCCAAACTGAATGGTTTCATAGTAGGAGAGGACTCCTCATTGTAATGGAGATACTACAAAGAAACAATATATTTAGTGGGTATAGAGAGATCAGTAGTCTGTGATCACTGATAAGATCAGAGGGAATTAGGAGATCATTAGGTGGTAATGTAAAGGAGCAAGAAAGAGGGCGCCTCCTGAACCGGTGTCCAATAGGGTGAACAATTTGTAATCCTATTATCCATGAGTTAGGCATGAGTGGCTTTAAGGAAACGTGATGTTGACCACCCATGTTATATCGAATTGGAAATGGAGAGAGGGTGTTTGTTACTGGACCGCAGTGCCTGTGGTCGGTTTGGACCTGCGTGAGACGCAGAATGGCGGCAAGTGATGAGTAACAAGTGACCAAGGAGGCTGTCATTGGGCAACTAAGCCACAAGTGAGACCAAGAACTCTATGTACTGAGGGGCAGATTTATGTTGGGAATGCGCCACGTTTGCGTCATGCAACTGCGGCGTAAACGTGGTGCATCCCTACGACCCATTTACAACGTGACGCATCTTGGCAGATGCGTCACGTTGTAAAGCCCTGCGCCACTTGTGGGCGTTCCGGCGCAGGGTGGGCGTTCCGGGGCAGGTGCGCCTCGCAAAAGTGGCTGAGTGAAATCTATAGGATTTCACTCAGTCACTTTTAGGCCAATGCTGCACCAAAACCCTGCGCCTGCTTGAAGCAGGCGTAGGTCTTGACGCAGCATTGTAAAGATGGGGTACCCCCGAGCCTTGCTGGAGCTGCGTCGCGCTTGCGACGCAACTCCAGCAATGCGCCACCTTTACGGCACAGATGCGTCACGCATCTGTGCCGTTTTTGCCCCATGGTGCGCCGCATTGTAAATGCGGCGCACCACGGGTGGCGGAGCAGCGGCTCAAAATAACTGGTGCATCCCTGGGGATGCGCCAGTTATCATAAATGTGCCCCACTATGTACAAGAAGGCATGTAGCACTGAAAGACACTGTAGAACATTGTGTAGGACAATTACTCTGTAAAACATTGTGGAGCAAAGCACTGAAAGAGACCTCTGTAAGTCCAGACACACATTGAAAAAGGATATAGTTTCAAAAGGTCCTCATAATATTAGGTATGTTATCAGTGTGTGTGGGGGGGTGGAGGGGGAATGTTTGGGCAGAGGGTTGTATGGGTTTTTATTATGATTCAGGGATTCTTTTTAGGGTTCAGGAATGGGAATATTTTGAAGGCTTAATGGGTTTTTAGTGATTAGTGGTTAGGTTTTGGGGAACATCTGGGTGTAAGGTTTCAACGTTTTTTGGATTCAGGGATGTATTTTTTAATTATGTGTTAATGAGATTTTTTTAGAGTCAGGCATGGATATTATTTTGGGGGTAATAGGTTTGGGTAATAGGATTTTAAGTCTCTGGAGTGGGAACGGATTCAGGGTGATTGGGAATTGTAGATTTTTGGGGTATAAGGTTTTGAGGCTTTGTGTTCAGGGTTTATGTTTTTTTCCTTTGGATTATTGAATATTCATGTCTCAGGGGTAATGGATTTTTAGGTCTTAACAATAATTTTACTTAAAAATAAATCAACATATTTATTATATTAAGATTAAATTAAAACATTTTATTAGTAGTAGCATCATCAATAATATTATTATTATCAGTAGTAGTATTAGTATAAGAATAATGATACTATATTGTTTTTATTGTTTAGTAGCAAAATTATGAGTATTATTTAATACATGACCGTTTTTACTATTAGAAAAGATATTGCATACATTTTAAAATTAGTTTAAAAAATATCAATTTAATATGTACAAAAATATATATATATATGTGTATATACATATACTCAAATTACTTTCATATTTCACTGTACTAATTCACCACTAATCCTTATGGGTTCCGGAGTAGTGTGCTACTCGGCTACAAGTGCTTCAACATCTCATTAGGGTTAATTAGCGCTGTAGAAATGCAAACCTTTTTTCCCTCTTCTATCCCTCCACTATCCTTCTCAATTCAAATAACTGACTAATATCCACCACTCAAATTACTTTCATATTTCAATAGACTAATTCACCACTAATCCTTTATGGTTTCCAGAGTAGCGTGCTACTCGCCCAAAAAAGTGCTTCAACACCCCATCATGGGTAACAAGCGCTAGATAAATGCAAACCCTTTTCCCTCTTCTATCCCTCAGCTATCCTTCTGAATCCAAATAACTGATTAACCTATCCACCACTCAAATTACTTTCATATTTCAAACAGGAGGAGGGTGGGCGCTCATTGCCTCACTTCCCAGCACTCAGTTTGCCCCGATGCATCATAGTAAATCAGGATAGTTGTCCTTCTTCATCGGAGAGCAACACGTTGCTCTCTGCTGAAGCAGGACAACTATCCTGAAACACATGTCTAGAGATACACAGCACTGGCTGCACCAAACAAAGGTGAAAAACTAAAGCCCTGTCACCGAAGCAAGTGTTATCACGCACAACATTTACTATGATGCATCGGGGCAAACTGAGTCCTGGGATGTGAGGCAGTGTGCGCCCACCCTCCTTCTGTTTGAAAAGGCTCCCTCGAGCTAATGAGCCGAGGTTAATACACCTGCACCCAGCGAGTGGTACAGAGACCCAATAAGACTTTGGACACATTTCCAGCACATCCAAAAAGAATGCGTTGTTCTCTTCTGAACTAGGACAACTATCCTGAATCATGTGTCTAGAGATACACAGCACTGGCTGCACCAACAAAGGTGAAAAAATAAATCATGTCACCAAAACAAGTGTTATCATTCACTACATTTACTATGATGCATCAGGGTAAACTGTGCTGGGATGTGAGGCAGTGTGCGCCCACCCTCCTCCTGTTTGAAAAGGCTCCCTTGAGTCAATGAGCTGATGAGCTCTGGTTGATGCACCTGCGTCCAGCGAGTGGTACAGGGACCTGAGAAGACTTTGAGCAGCATTTCCAGCACCCCCAAAAAGATTGTGTTGCTCTCTACTGGAGAAGGACAACTATCCTGAAACACGCGTCTAGAGATACACAGCTTTGGCTGCACAAACAAGGGTGAAAACTAAAGCCTGTCACTGGAGTAAGTATTATCATGCAATGCATTTATTGTGATGCAACGGGACAAACTGAGTGCTGGGATGTGAGGCTGTGTGCGCCCACCCTCCTTCTACTTTCATATTTCAGTACACTAGTTCAACACTAATCCTTTATGGGTTCTGGAGTAGCGTGCTACTCGCCGAAAAAGCGATTTGACGCCTCGTCCCGGGTAGCAAGCGCTATACAAATGCAATTCAATACAATATACAAACGAGCATTCAAATACATCCTTAAAATTAATTTGCCTTTAATGATGCAAAGCAGTCACCACCAATGTAACCGTAGTCCCAATGTACTTACTGAGATGTAATGCCTTCCAAAGTAAAACCATGAGAAGTAAACAATGATGTCTATTACTTTAGATCTGTCTAGTGTATAGTTCTTACAACACAATCTACTAGTCCTTCATGCTACCAAGGTATCCTTCCGTCAGTAGGATTACATTATACAATTCTAGAATTGTCTCAATGCCTAGCTATCATGAGAAAATAAGGTTTATTTTATACGCTTAATACCCTAAGTTTAGTTTCTAATATGTCAAAGATTGCCTATCCTACTGGCTGCAGAGGTGTCTTAATCAGATAGGTTTGTCACAATAGCTTCACTTACCACTCTCCTCCCCTCAACTCCACTTGAGAACAACCTTCCCTTTGCAGCTTGCCTAGTTTTTTGTATGTACATTTGTATAGACTTTTTCCACATACTTGTATAATCGTTTGTCTATTCTTCTGTAGCCCTTCTCTGCCGGCACTTGCCATCATGTAAACCCGGTGCTGCTTTAGAGAGCTCCTCTGCCTCTCTGAGCAAAGGTAGCGCCTTGTCACCTCGTCGGGGCAAGAAGTGCTATAGAAATACAGATACAATTCAATGCAATGCAGGACGTATACTGTCAACAACTGAAATAGAAAAAATAGCTGCTACTGCTACTATATTACAACTCTTAGGAAGTAATCACGGGAGAATAATAAGCAGAGGCATACACCTGTACAATATTATTATCGCCCTGTGTAATGCACTTTGAACAAGCTGTATAATTTAGTCTTTCGGCATGTTTCTTTCAAGAACAATGGTTGAACATAGTATTGGGATAGGAGAAAGGTCAGGTTAAACCAGGTTAAATATGTATGAATGTATGAAGTGGGGGACACATTTGTGGGGTTGCTGCACTCGGTCTTGGAATGTGCAGAGCACCATTGTGAGTTAGGATGGACCGGGATGTGTGAGGGTTCTGGGGGAGGCAGGTGATAGGGAATCTTGGTCGTGTAAGGCGCTGTCTCTTTCCTGTCCTGCCGAAAGGCAGGGTTGAGACTATAAGAAGAAATACACTTTGAACGTGTGTTCATTATTCTACGACATTGCTTCAAGTATAGCACTTGTCTTTCATACATATGTCATTCTTTCAAGACATGGGCCTGGCCTGGTTGCTAAAAATAGCCATAGTACAATCAACAGCGGTTAAAACGGCTCTGCTGTTTCTGTGCGTTTTTAACCCCCGAGAGAGCACACTTCGTATATATGTGATATTTGATTCGAGAATCATCAGGTAAGCCCCTTGCGCCACTTGTGCGTCACTTTTAACATGGGAAAAGTGCCGCAAAAGTGGCGCAAGGGGCTTGTAAATCTGCCCCTTGTCTTAATCACGTACCTTGGTAAGCAAGCTCCAGAAACATTACCGCTCAGAATGACTCTCTTATATCAGTTGGTATTTAACTGGTCAGACATGTTAATCTGCCTGCAGAGGTGTTCGAGCAGCGTGGATTTGGTGGGTTTGTTGCATTCGTTGAAGTACGCCTGAAATCCCTCTTACGTTTTTCACTCGCCACAAGTCTGCTTTACTGCATTCGACACAGTAGTCATTATGTGGAATTCCCATTAGGCCTCATTTGAATCGATCCATGTCTAAACCGTGCCTTTACACCTGCTTCCCTTTGCACGTTCTCCTCCATTTTATTATTATTTAAATGTGCTTAAGTCATGCCAGCTTTCATTGTTGGTGCCACCTTCTATCACTCTGTGTGTGCATAATTGCACGATAAATAAAGCAGTGCAGGGCTGGTGGTAATGAAGCCAGGTGCTGAAGGCGTGACACCCACTATTAGTTGCTCATAGTGGTAGGAGTGATACAGCTGTACGGAGGACAGCACAGCTGCTGCTTCCAAAGAAATCAAAGTTTCCATCTGGCATTTTTTAATTCAGGATGCACGCAAACAACATTGTCATTAATTGTTTTTGCCAAAACGGTATGACCAGAGAAAGGAAATCGAATGCGTGTGGGCCACAAGATCGCTACTGCACATTGAGGGACACGTGGTGGGAGCATGGAGCAGGGGCAGTCTCCAGTGTTCGATGACATCCTGTTTGTCCGACTCCGACCCTGCCTATCGCCGGAACTGGTCGAAGACACTGAGCAACAAGCCTGCGCTTTGCAGTGGGCCAATCAGCACCACGGAATATGACATAGTGTGTGTCTTGAATGCCAAAGTGGCCGAAATGTTGGAAGACAGCTTTTTTACCACTTGCGTTGTTAGAAAGGTTTGTGTCTAGGAATTGATCTAGAAAATGTGTGGTGCTATATACAACTGATCATATTACAAGGCAGGAGGGCCGCATGTCCACAGATACGTGGAAGATCAAGTAGGTATTGACAGAGCACCTGTTGCAGGGTGAGCTTCTATAACTCTGACGAGCCAGTACAGCTTTCTGCAGCCCTATTGTAAACAATTCTTTCAAATCTACGTTGTACGGTTGTTGAGACTGTCCAGAGGAGTATTTCTCTCTCACCTCATGCTATTTGCTACTTGGTGTTCTGCCTCCTATGTTGGGGACACTTTACCATCTCAGAAGTACACCGATCAATGATAACTCAGGGCCAAATGTAAGGAGGTATTTTGCATTTCCTAACCGTGTGATTTGCTATTTCAGGACGTTAAAGAATGCAAAATGCCATTTTGGAATGTACGAAAGACATTTCCGGCGGTACAAGATGCAATTTCTATCCAGTAGAAATCACATTTTGGAAAACGCTAAATAGGAAACTCCAAATAGAGACTTCAAAATTTGCTAACATCATGGTCAAAGGATTTTCTAATTGCAAATAGTCGCAAAATGGCCATTTAGGAAATTAAATTACCATCAGTCTCAGTCAGGTGGTAACCAAGTGCAAACTATAAATCGCACCCAAAATGCATCTGGCTCTTTGCGAATAGCGGCTCTGCATGTCCTGGCAAGGAAAATGAGTATTTGGGCTGGTAGGTAGTGAAAAGAGGATGAAACAGGAGAGAAGGAGAGAATATTTAGAGTGATGATCACCCTTTTTGAACTGCCAATCTAGGGAAATGGATGAGCACCATCTTGGACAGGGAATATCTAGCAATACAAACTGAAATGAGGACCATATTGGTGTGGAATGGATAAAAGCCTAATCAAATCCATCTTCTCAGGAAAATAGCATTGCCCTCAAATGCGAGGCACAAGAAGGGAGATGAATTTTTGACATCCTATCCTTCATCCATTGGGCATCTGAACCTTGAAACCCCTGTGCTCCCCCTTCAGATTCCTCATCCATGTGTTCCCAGAGTACATGTGGGTCAGCCAACTGCAGCGGGAAACCTTTGAGGATCAGTCAATCAACCAGAGATTTATAGAGTGTACTACTCACCTGTGATGGCCACAATGCACTGATGGGGCCTTAGGGCAGCTCCGGTCATCCGAAAAGCCAGGTCTTGAGGCTCTTCCTGAATGATTGAAGTGTGGGGCTTCACTTGGTGCTGAGGGGGAGTTCATTCCAGTTCTTGACCACGATATAGGTGATGGATCTGCCTCCTGTTCTGGCTCTGTGGATGTGAGGGATTTTGGCCAAGGCTAGATCAGTGGAGCAGAAGTTTCTCTTGGGGGCATAGAAGGAGATTCTTTTGTGGAGATATTGGGGTCCGTTGTTGTGGAGGTGCTCTGTAGGCGTATTTGAGCAGCTTGAATGTTACTCTTTTTTCAACATGGCGTCCCATGTGGAGGGTGTGGCTCTGAGGTTGAGGACTTCCATTTTTTCTTAATGAGCTTCAGGCAGCTACAGTTCATCCAGGCTACAAGGTCTTTCATTGCTTCCTAGCAGTTGTGTTTTGCGATGTCGGGTTCCTTGGTGAGGGAGAGGGTGAACTAGGTGTCGACAGTGTAGGATACAATGCCGAGTCAATGTTTTCTGATGATGGTTGCGAGGGGGGACATATAGATATTGAAGAGCATAGGGCTGAGAGAAGATCCTTGGGGAATGCTGCGTCTGATCTCTGTGAGTTTGAAGAGGAAGGGCGGGAGTCTGATTCTTTGAGTTTGACTGGCGAGGAAGAAGCGTATCCGGTCTAGGGCAGCTCCCTGTATGCCGGCATTGTGGAGTCTGGCGGCTAGTGTGCGGTGAGAGACGGTTTTGAAAATTGCTGCGAGGTCTAGTAGAATGAGGGTCCCAGTCTGGCCTTGGTCAAGGAGTGTGAGGATGTCATCCATGGCGGCTAATAGGGCAGTATTGATGCTGTGGTTGTTGTGGAAGCCAGATTGAGAAGTGTCAAGGATGTCGTTGGATTCTATGAAGTTCGTTAGCTGGATGTTGACAATCTTCTCAGTGACTTTGGTGGCGAAGGGGAGGATGGAGATGGGCCTGTAGTTCTTGAGCTCCGTTGGATCTGCGGAGGGCTTCTTCAGGAGGGTTTGACTTCTGCGTGTTTCCAAAGATCGGGGAACGTGCCTGTTTTGAGTGTGCAGTTGATTGTCCGTCGTAGTTCTGATGTGATGGCGGAGACGGCCCTGTGGAAGATGTACTGCGGGCAAGGATTTGTGAGTGCTCCATAGTGTATGCTCCGCATGGTGTTTGCGGTGTCTTCTGTGGCGACAGTTGGCATGCCAGTGCCAGTGCCAGCAAACAGCCCTGATTCAAACAGATGGGGAATCCTCCATGCCTACCAGGTGCAAGAACCTTCAGAAGAGAAGCAGAGTACATTATGCTTTTCAGTCTGCTGATGAAAATGCAGATGGGAAGGCCATCACTTCAGCATGACCAAACTGCTCCGCAGTGAGCACTATTTCCCTCCTACACTCCTTGGACACCCATAGAGGCGTTTTATTGTTTGTGGGAATGCTACTGTTCTACTTTCAATATATTTGTGCAGATGGGCATCTACTTACATGTAGTCCTCCATTGGCTTGAGTGTTTGTGTCAGCTCGCCATTTTACTTTTGCCTTGATCATACCCCATTCTGCTTCTACAAGGGTCCTTGCGGCTAAATACCTCACTTCAACTCAAGTTTTGGAGCTTCTCTGTAATTCTTGGCTTCATCAAACCCAGGACGGCAGATCCCCTCCAGGTCAGAAATATCCAAGTCATCTGCTGGTCTCTTCTTTCATGGTCACAGTGCTCTGTCCCTCCAAGGTTCCTGAGTTTTTCTGCCTGAGGTGTTACCTACCATTCTCTTATGTGTTGCCGTTAGAATTTAAAAGTTTAAAACTGAACATTTCCCCTAAATATAATGTTACTCTAATCTTTTTTTTTTTCAGTGATATATATTCAGTACAGATATACATAAAACCACTGTTCCTCCCATATGAAGAGAAGAGTCTGCATTCAAGGCGAAAGCATCACAATTCCTTTATTTGCAGAACTGGCTCACATTGTTGAGCACACGTTTTGGCTATTTCCTCAGCCTTTTGCAACTGAAAAGAGTGCCGGAAGTCATTTCATTTGTAGGCTGCACATGATTTATATCAAACCAACTTGGAAAAATACGTCCCATTCTCTTTGCCAGTTAAAAATATATCTGCGTTAGTTTTGACTTGTGTCATAAATCTTTTTCATCCATATAAAACTCACTGTGTACAAAGCACCTATGTAGTACTGATGCAGTTATGTAGTCACCCAGGCATTACCCATCTACTTGTCCAATCAGACAAAAACTATCCATACACTATCTATACACTCATACAAGCACATACGTACAACTGATACACTCATGCAATCACCCTGGCATTACCCATGCAGTCTTTCAAACACACGCTCTACATATATACTTATGCTGTCATCCAGTCATTGTCATACACTTATTGCTCTTTTTTTAACAGAGTAGGTGGTTCTAAACAGAACCGCTTTTTTCTTCTTTTTTCAATGTTATAATTGTTTTGTGTTTTTATAACTATTTTGTAATTTTTTTGGGTGTTTTAAAAAAAAAGGGAAAAAGGGAAAACAACAAAACAAACTGTCCAACTTTGCAATTAAACTATCACTGCAAGAAAAAATGTCAAAAAAAAAAGAATTAACAAGAGTGGTTTCTTGCGTCAGAAACCACAGCATCAACAGACTGCTCGCCATAGCATACTACTAGGTCTCCTTGGATGAAATCAAAAGAATGAAGAAAAAAAAAAAAGGAGGGGGTCCTTCACATTCTAGAAACAAAACCTTGTAAACCAAGGAAATGCTTTCTTTTGAAATCACATGGGGGTCACGCACCCGGCGCAACTTACGAAAAATGTATTTAACAATAATAAAAGTTTATTCCAAATAGAAATATATTAATTTTATAATTACTTTAGATAATCTCTTCCTTTAAAACACATGCTAAAGGTATATAAATATACTTTTATAACAAACATTTTACGGGAGCCACACACCCAGGGCGACCACTTATGTATGTGATGTTATGCGGGGCTGGACACCACGCACCCATCGCATACCACACGTGCATCGATCGCAAAGTTTGAAAAATATAAACACTAATATACCTTTAATAAAATTACTAATATATGCTTCTTCAAATTAGTTTAAATAATCTCTTGATTTAAAACACATATTAAAGTTCTATATATTTTTATACTTTTAAAATAATATTTTATGAAAGTTGAGCACCCGGCGCAATCTCATACGTATGTGACGTTACGTGGGGCCGTACACTGCGCACCCATCGCATATGAAATGCGTATCCTCACGACTTTACCAATATGGTGGCTTGAATCCGCGCACACACCGTGGTAGGTACGCGATTGGTATGTGAATCCACATTTTTGCAAACAAAAAAAATATATATATTTTAAAAAACAAAAACATTATATTATTTTTACAACAAATAAAAACTAATGTAAAAATATTTTTAACATATAAAAGTTACAAAACAGCTTTTAAAAAACCTTTGAAATCCACTGAAAAAACATAAGTTTCAGGTACGTTATAGTTAGAAATTAGTATTTAAAAACCTTGCAAATTCACTGAAAAAAAACCCATAGGTTTGAGGGACGTTATCGCTAGTTAGACATTTCACTCATACAAAACCATGGGAATTCCACCGTTATAGTTAGTTCAGCTAACTATAACTCGTGCCCCCGCAATGCACTGTTGATGAAGACACATATTACATCATTCATGACATGGTCAGTGACATCACTGAGGACATCACTATTGACATCTCAAATGACATCACTGATTCTGTCCCTCATGGAGCCCTAGATGGCCCTGGAGACCACAAGGGCCACCTCCAGCAATGTCCAGTGGTACCCAATCACTGGGACATTGCAGTTTGCTATGGAATGGCAGGAGCACCATTCCCCGCCAAACCATAGTAAACAGTGCTCTCGCTTCCTGAAAGCAGAACACATTTGCTTTTGGACAGAGAGAGCTGCATGTTAGCAGCTCCCTCTGTCCAAAAGCAATTCTGGCACCCACAATACATGGGGACCGGGCAGGGACCTCAGGGGCCTTGAGGCTCCCCCGACAGCCCCTAACATATAAGAGTGTGTGCCCTGTTGGGACCAGGGCACCCAGAGTAGAGAGGCCTGGCCATTAGGGATGGGTCCCGGGGGCAAAATCAGCCCAAGAGGGGTGCCGCGTTACCCCTCCCTTTAAAAAAAAAAAGAAAAATTCAAAAAGTGTCAGGCCTTGGGGGAAATTGGACGCAGGGTTGCATTGCCCCCTCCCTTGTTAAAAAAACTATTTTTTGAAAAGGGGCAGGCCCCAGAAGTTGGAGTCTCTGTGGTCAAAAGTGGCCGGAGGGGCCACTCGGCAATCCTCCATTTTAAAAGAAAAAAAGAAAAAGCCAGGCCTTGGAGAATGGGGTGCCCGGGGTTGAATTTGGTCAGGGAGTGGGGCGGTTGTGCCCAGGAGGGGGGCACGAGGCTCCTCCCCTTACTATTTCTTGTTTTTTTAACAACAATTGTAACGGCTGCACCCCAGGGGATGGGGTAATCGGCCCAAAATGGCCCAGGGAAGGGGGTCTATGCGGCCCCTCCTTAAAAAAGAGATAAACAGAATTTAAAAAAGCCAACAAGTCGCCAGAGGCTCTGGCCCCTTTATTCACCACTCCGCAAATACACCTCCTGAGGGCCTCAGGACTAAAGTGGACTTTTGCCCCAACCTGTAGTGCACCAGGAGGCACATTTGCAGAGTGGTGGAGAAAGGGGGTGTGGTCTCTGAAGTCCTCTCCGCAATCAGGCCGTGTGGGACTTATTGGAACTACAGGAGGGGTGGTTGGCTCCAAAGGACCGTCACGAGCCAAGGGGTCTTCATCCCCAAACTAGTTGCACACCAGGAGGTGAGTTTGCAGAGTGGCTGAGAAAGGGGGTGTGGCCCTGAAAACCTCTCAGCAATTCCACTTTGTTGAACATGTTGCTGGTGACAAGAAGGGTAGTTGGCCCCCAGGGACCCTCAAGAGCCAAGATGACTTAATCCCCTAATTAGTAGTGCACCAGGCAGCGTGTTTGCAGAGTGGTGGGGAAACAGGGCATCACCTATGGCAACCTCTCAGGATGTCCTTGGGTCTAACTATCCCTCATGTTACATCCAGTGAGAACCACACAGTGGGATTGCTAAGAGGTGTTAGGAGGCATGCACCCTTTCTACACTACTCTACAAACGGGCTCCAAGCGCACTACTGGTTGGGGATAAAGTCCACTTTACTCCTGAAGGACCTTGTGGGGCAAGAAGCCTTCCCAGTACGTTCTGTAAGTCCTACACAGCGGGATTCCTGAGAACTGGTTAGAGGCCCTGCCCTCTTTATCCACAACTCTGCAAATAGCATTACTACTTAAAAAACCCATAGAAATTCCCTGAAAAAGGTTACGATGTAGTTAGGAGTTAGCATTTTTAAAAACTTTAGATATTCACTGACAAAAATCAAAGCTTACAGGGACGTTTTGGATAGGAAATGGAATAAAAAAAACTTAGAAACTCACTGAAAAAAACAAAGGTAACAGGGATCTTATAGTTAGGGTCAGGTTTCACTCTTACAAAACCAGTGAAATTCAGCAGTTATAGCTCACTGAGCTGCCTACAACTTGTGCACCCACAATGCCCTGCTTATGACCTCACATAAGACATCATTCATGACATGGTCGATGAAGTTCACTGATGATATCACTGATGACATCTTAAATTACATCACTCATGACATAATTCACAAAATCGCTAATGAACCCACTCATACTCCCATACAACCTTTCACTCACCCACTCCCACTCCCACACAACCATTCACAGACCCATACCAGTACTTACACACACCCTCACTGATTCATAGATCCATACAGAAATCCATTCACTCGCCCATACAGCAACTCATATACCAACTCATTAATACATCCACTGGTATATCCCGTCGTACACCCATACAGCCACTCATTCAGTAAGTCATTCACCCATAGAACTGCTCACAACCAATCACTCACCCATTCAGTAAATCACACAACCACTTACCCATAAATCTACACACCCACTTACTCATACATACACTAACACGTACTTACTCACCTATGCAGTCACTGACACAAGCACATACCCAACCATACAGCTTCTCTCACATTCACTCACTCAGCCAAACAGTCACTCATATACCCCATCACTCATCTAAACTTCCTTTCACTTACTGAGTTACCCACCCATATACCACTGATATTTCTGCTCACTCAAATAACACAGCCATATACATATTCACTCACCCATACAGCCTCTCTCTCACACACACACACTAATCCATACAGCCATTGACTCACCCATGCACTAATCCATACAGGCAGTCACACACACCCCGCCCAGCTACACAGACACTCATACAGGTACTCAGACAACCAAACAATCAACCACACAGCAACTTAGATACCAACTGTCAGACTGATACAGACCTTAACACACCCCAGTCACTAACCCATGCATTCACTGAGACACCTAATCATTCACTTATACAGTTAGACATGCACCCACTGAATCTTCCATACAGGCACTCAAACACCCACTATTTCACAAATACACCGTGGAAAATATATTTAACATTCAAAAGCATTTTAAAAACACTCACAGTCACTGGATGATGTAATCAGTGATGTCATTACTGATGTCATTTTAGATGTCGTCAGTGAGCTCACTGACCATGTCATGAGTGATGTAATATGTGAGGTCATGAGTAGTGCATTATGGGGGTGCGAGTTATAGTTAGCTCAGCTAATTATAACTGCTGAATTTCACTGGTTTGTCTGAGTAAATCCTGACTATAGCGTCCCTGTAACCCTTGTTTTTGTGTGAATAAATATATATATTTATATATATGCATTGTCTTTGCACATCTGTAAAAAATGCCCGTGATTCATTAGTCCATGTTTACAGTCTAATATAATGTATGAAATCCACATGAATAGATAGACAGATTCAACCGGGTATAAAATATGGCCAACAAATTACATGCTATGGATTCTAGCTATTTTAATCCTCATTGGTTTAATTTATTGTTCCAATCAGGATTTGGCATACCGTGATGAATAGTGAACAAATTGTATGTTTTTTTGTTTTTTTCTAAAATAATGCATTTTAAGCAGAAATAGCACAATAATTCACAATCAGATGGCAAGTTTGCTCTTGACGTTGAATTTATCATGAGGTATTGTGTGTACATTTTGCAAAGCAATATTTGGCAGACGACATACAAACATATAATGATGAAGAAATTCGTGTTTGGAAAGTCTAATGATAGCAGTCTGCCTTTTAGCTTTACTGACATGTGACTGCACCTTGTAATCTGGGCAGCTACGCAGCAGCATTTAAAAATGGCGAATTTACACACAGTCTCTATGTGATCAAGGGCTCTTGAGCACGAAACACGTCATCTGCCGTAGCTGTACTGAATGTAAAGGTTAAATAAACATCTTGCCTGAATGAAGTGGTCCGTCTCTCCTTCTTCACTGCTGCAGTGGAAGTAGCAGGAGTTGTAGTCTTTGGATATACATATATATCGAACTCCACAGTCCTGCAGCACAAGGATCCAAACCGAACACCAGCACAAACAGGTACAGACCACAGCGATGGATGAAAAAAGGGGTGCTTTATTCAAAGATGGGCAGCAGCATGACGCATTTCGATAAGCCAATATGGCCATTTAAATTTCTTTAGGTATAAAGAAAAACTTTTTGAAATATAATATTGATATTATGTTTAAATTGTTTACAACGAGCAAAGTAACGTTTCAAGATGGCGCCCACAATTTTGAGGGTCGCAAAAAGTCCTGTTTTTGTTTCCATGATCATGAGTTACAAATGACGCTCCGTTGCATTGCACGGGTTGACACAGAGGAAGGGAATCACCGAAACGCGTCTGTTTTTGTTGTTGTCAGTGGAATAAAGAACACTGCTTACTGAAGGCATCCCGTGAGTGCTGTCGTTTTTCTCCCTGTAATGGGGAAATTCTGAGCAGGAATATTACGCGTATGCACCAACGCGTGACGGCACCCGTCTCAAGAGTGACTCGGCATCTGGTGCTTTGGGAGCAGCAATGTTTTAACCGAGTGCACCCCCCCCAACCAACAGTTCCTGCGGCTGAATATCGAGACCGCGGAAGGAATACGGAGACAAACCTCAACGGCTCGAGGGCTGTACCAAAGCAAGGAGGTAAGCCCATTGCAAATTTACACGCGCTATTTTGAAAAAGTGGTTGGAGGCTGACGAGGGAGCAAGCAGCACTAGCAGTATTAAACAGAGGTGGAGCACGGGATCGTGGCACCACACTCCACGACAACAACATGTTTAGCGTCACAGACCGCAGAGAGGCAGCGGCAGGAATGTTTAAAAACAAAAATCCAGACATCACGCCAACACTCGTAACAGCGGCAGGGGAGGGGCGGAGCACGCTGGCAGATCGATACACGAAGCTGGAAAGGTTATATGAACGTGAAACGAGGAAATGGTGGGAGGGCACCTCCCTTCAGAGTTATATTGAGGTACAAAGGGTGCCACGCGGCTTGAGAATTTACACCATTCCCGCGTATGAGAATCCGGACCCTCTCTTACTAGAGGCGTGGGCCAAACATACGGCCCTTTCATGCAAGGGCATGCTGGAGATTCTTGTCCAGTTCGCATGGAGTGACAGAGACAAAACACTCAAAGAAATCGAAGCCCTTGAGGAAGAACTGAAACAGAACACGGACACAGAGCAACAGGAACAGCTCAGAGCCGCAATGAAAAAACGCCTGGAGAAATATGAGAACAAAATTAAATCACGAAAACAAGAGAAATTTGATCGTGACGAGAGGGATTACGCGATGGGGAGAGTTCTGACTTTCACGAAAAAGTGCGACCAAACGCGAAAAGAGATGAGCAGTCTCAATAACAAAGCCAAGCAAAATGACACCGAGACAAGAGCAGAAACCTCTGAATCTGAAATCACGGAGGAGGAACTGAGTGGAGAGGATGTGGCAGGTCCTGCAAGACGACTCCCCAAAACTCCTTTTCATCAGGAGTTCAATGTCATCCGCCGGAGCTGGCTGCGAGGGGGGAAGAACAAGCCCCCAGAACAAGAAGACAAACCCGGCGCGGCGGGTGGAAGAGGAAGGGGAAAAACAAATTATACACCGAGAGTGACAAGAAGCAAAAGGGGAGCACGATGGTAATGAGAGATGACCAACATCTTACCATCATAAATTTGTCGGACAAGACCTTAACAACAACTGAGGAGACTGTCCTAAAGCTAGGCCTGACCTTTTGTCCCAACCGACGTCTAGAGTACACGCAAACCAGAATTGACTTATATAAGTTTATTCGAAAGTTGAAACTGCATAAATTTCATAAGATCAAACCCACATCCAAAGAAGCTAAAACGATAAAATCGAACTGGAAAGATACGGATTTACTAAATGTCAATGACCTGACATCCTTGGAAATACTAGAGGACCTGCGAAAAGGCAATATCTCGGACACAACCTCGTCAGTAGTAACACCAACTCAGAGAATAAGGGATGTTGAGGTGGCACAAGAAGCTCCACCCAGTGGCCTCAAATTACCTTCTAAATTTGTACCACAGATGCCCATGGACTCCATAGACACTTTCTCGGACCTAATCATAAGGGATCTGATGAAATTCAGAGAAAATAAACCAACGAGTAAAGTCCAGGATAACTTGACGAGGCTACAAAGAGAAGCCTTGAAGAATTTAGAGGATGACACAACAATAATCTGCAAACCTTCTGACAAAGGAGGAAATATCGTAATCCTCACAAGAGAACAGTATACAAGGGAGGCTATGAGACAATTAACCGATCAGAGCTGCTATGAAGTAACAACCAAGCCACAATATAACGACAGCATTACTAATCTACATGCATTGTTAAATAAATGGCATGACAAATCGATGATTGACCTGGATGAATTTCTGTTTTTGAGGACAACTAGTCCTATATTACCAACGTTTTATTACCTTCCCAAGGCACATAAAGACCTTAAGCAGCCTCCTGGGAGACCCATTGTCTCATCGATAGGCAGTCTCACTGAAAATCTTTCACGCTATTTGGATCACTTTTTATTTGAAGCAGTTCTAAATTTGAAATCTTATATAAGAGATTCCACAGACTTCATCGAACACATGGAAAAATTGGAATGGCAACCTGCTTACTGTCTGATCACCTTAGACATAACTAGTCTATATACCTGCATTGACCACACCCAAGGCTTGTCTGCAGTAGAACACTTCCTAAAGAAAAGACAATTGAAATTTGCTGCCCACAATTTAATGCTGTTGGAGCTAACACAATATTGTCTGTATAATAACATTTTCACCTTTCAGGGAGAACTGTACAGGCAAATCTCTGGTACTGCCATGGGCTCCTGCTTCGCCCCCAGCTACACAAATTTATTAGTGGGCTGGTGGGAGGAGCAGGTAGCCTGGGCGACAGAGAATAGAATATGGACTGAGAAAGTAATTTCGTGGTACAGGTATATCGACGATTTGTTTTTGGTGTGGAACGGGACAGTACAGGAGGGAGAGGAGTATATCCGACATCTGAATCTCAATGAGAACAATTTGAGATTCACGGGTCAGGTCAGCAAGGTGGCAGCCAACTATCTAGATCTTCAAGTAAAGATTCAGGATGACAAAATAACGTGTTGTCTATACAGGAAACCAACAGCGGGCAACAGTACATTGCACGCATCCAGTAGCCACTCTCCCAGATTAATAAACAGCATTCCCTATGGAGAATTCCTCCGACTGAAAAGAAACTGCTCAATGAAATCAGATTTTGATGAGGCGGCAAAAGAAAGCTTCAATCGATTTCTAGCAAGGGGTTATAATGAAAAATTACTTACCACCACTCTGCGGAAAGTATCTAACATTCCTAGAGTTGATCTTTTCAAGAAGAAGGATAGAAAGATTGATGATGGTAGATTTCGCATAATAACCACCTTTTCACAAGATGCAGATTGGTTTAGAGGTATGGTGAAAAAGCACTGGAACATCTTAAGATCAGATCACATCATTGGAAAGGATGTTCCACCCAATCCTCTGATCACCTTTAGAAGGGCACGGTCGTTGAGGGATAACCTAGTCCATAGTCACTTAGACCCAGTGATGAAAAAGAAACAAGGCACACTCCGTGATGCAAAAGGGTTCTTTCCATGTGGAAGGTGCAAAGCTTGCTTTGCAAGCAAACGCACTTTGTCCTATGAGGTAAAGGGTCTTGAAAATGGCAAGAAGATTAAAAAGTTCATGTCTTGCCAAACTACCTTCGCAGTGTATTGCTTAAAGTGTCCCTGCGGGATGAGATATGTGGGTAGCACCATTAATTGTGTAAAACTGAGGATCTTGGAGCACATGCGTGCTATCGCAAACAGGGATTTCACTTACCCAGTGGCTCGCCACTTTTACATAAAGCACAAAAGCGATAGGAATCTGCTACAATACTTTTGTCTGGACTATGTACCAGAGAGCGTCAGAGGAGGGGATAGACTCCTAAAGTTGCGAAGGTTAGAGTCCAGATATATATTAGATCTACAGACCAAGAGCCCGGAAGGCCTAAATGGGGGGAAGAATTGTCAGTACATTTGGGCATGTAACATGGATAAGAATGAAAATGTAAAGATGAAAACTGTAATGTAGAATCTGTACTCTTGCAGCGTTTGTATGAATTTTTAGTGGAGGCGTTGATCTTCCAGTGGTGTTTAGCTCCATCCCGGCTGCATTGAAAGAACTATGAATGTAATTTAATGCCATATGATCAATCAAGTTGGCTTTGATGTATGGGATAATTTGTAAATTATGTAACTCAAATACTAAATAGGAGGCTATTTGAATAGGACTGTACGGCAACCAGATAGGTTGCCATTGCCGATCCACGGCGAGATTCGATAAGCCAATATGGCCATTTAAATTTCTTTAGGTATAAAGAAAAACTTTTTGAAATATAATATTGATATTATGTTTAAATTGTTTACAACGAACAAAGTAACGTTTCAAGATGGCGCCCACAATTTTGAGGGTCGCAAAAAGTCCTGTTTTTGTTTCCATGACCATGAGTTACAAATGACGCTCCGTTGCATTGCACGGGTTGACACAGAGGAAGGGAATCACCGAAACGCGTCTGTTTTTGTTGTTGTCAGTGGAATAAAGAACACTGCTTACTGAAGGCATCCCGTGAGTGCTGTCGTTTTTCTCCCTGTAATGGGGAAATTCTGAGCAGGAATATATATATATATATATATATATATATATATATATATATATATATATATATATATATATATATATATGTGTGTGAAAGCTCCAAAGTTGCCCACCTGGCAAAGACGCACTCTCGCACCCCTCAGCAGTTAATGCTCTTTAATCGGTAAATCCTGGAACCACCTGCCAATGTAAAATTACAGCGTTCTGTCGTGTACGCCTGACGCGTTTCAATGCTTTCTGCATCTCTTCAGAGGCGCGACAGTCTCCTCCCACTTTAAATATTTTTCCCTCAGAAACGCGTCAGGCTTTTTAATGGTCGACAAGAGAACTGCAATCTTATCGGGAGATGAATCCCCACCTTACCTGACAAACGCCAGTGTGCGAGACGCTGGAGAGTGCGCTTTTGCCTGTGGGCATTCAGGAGCTTTGATATTTGTGCGGCAGCCCAGCCGTAAAAAGCGCACTACCCCGAGAAGCACGGGGGTCCTGTGGCTCGAAATCCTTTCCAGCTACGTAAAAGGAATCAGCGCCTTGAGGGATGTTGTGTGGGGACACGCTTCCGAGGCCCATCCAGGGCTTTCACAGACAGTTTTGAATTATTGTGCATCCATCCAGGATTAATTAACGTGACACGGACTACAAGGCCCAGAGAACCTTGCGTATCACACAGCTGGGTAGCCCAATGGAGGGCAAACAGGAGTATTTATGGGCGTGTCACGTACACAATCCTTTAGTCGAAGCCTCTGAAGACGAGCCAGTAGCTCAGAAACGCGTCAGGCTTTTTAATGGTCGACAAGAGAACTGCAATCTTATCGGGAGATGAATCCCCACCTTACCTGACAAACGCCAGTGTGCGAGACGCTGGAGAGTGCGCTTTTGCCTGTGGGCATTCAGGAGCGTTGATATTTGTGCGGCAGCCCAGCCGTAAAAAGCGCACTACCCAGAGAAGCACGGGGGTCCTGTGGCTCGAAATCCTTTCCAGCTACGTAAAAGGAATCAGCGCCTTGAGGGATGTTGTGTGGGGACACGCTTCCGAGGCCCATCCAGGGCTTTCACAGACAGTTTTGAATTATTGTGCATCCATCCAGGATTAAATAACGTGACACGGACTACAAGGCCCAGAGAACCTTGCGTATCATACAGCTGGGTAGCCCAATGGAGGGCAAACAGGAGTATTTATGGGCGTGTCACATACACAATCCTTTTGTCGAAGCCTCTGAAGACGAGCCAGTAGCTCAGAAACGCGTCAGGCTTTTTAATGGTCGACAAGAGAACTGCAATCTTATCGGGAGATGAATCCCCACCTTACCTGACAAACGCCAGTGTGCGAGACGCTGGAGAGTGCGCTTTTGCCTGTGGGCATTCAGGAGCTTTGATATTTGTGCGGCAGCCCAGCCGTAAAAAGCGCACTACCCCGAGAAGCACGGGGGTCCTGTGGCTCGAAATCCTTTCCAGCTACGTAAAAGGAATCAGCGCCTTGAGGGATGTTGTGTGGGGACACGCTTCCGAGGCCCATCCAGGGCTTTCACAGACAGTTTTGAATTATTGTGCATCCATCCAGGATTAATTAACGTGACACGGACTACAAGGCCCAGAGAACCTTGCGTATCACACAGCTGGGTAGCCCAATGGAGGGCAAACAGGAGTATTTATGGACGTGTCACGTACACAATCCTTTTGTAGAAGCCTCTGAAGACGAGCCAGTAGCTCAGAAACGCGTCAGGCTTTTTAATGGTCGACAAGAGAACTGCAATCTTATCGGGAGATGAATCCCCACCTTACCTGACAAACGCCAGTGTGCGAGACGCTGTTGAGTGCACTTTTGCCTGTGGGCATTCAGGAGCTTTGATATATATATATATGTATATATATATCAATCAGAAAAAAGAAGAGAGCCCAAAGCTACGGCCTCGTTGTATGCTGACTTCTTTACTGTGTCATCAGTACTTGGCAGCGCACAACTCTTACATACCCTATGTGTTTCGGCGCCCAGCGCCTTGTTCACAAGTAAGTTGGGATAAGTAAATTTACATCCCAGTGGGCACGTGACCTGTCTTTCCAACCACAGGTCCCACAATGCACCATTATGCAAATGTCACAGCTTGACTGGACCTTGTTTCAATACAGCATTAGTGGCTTTTAAATGAAGTCAATGTCCAGTATTTAGCTTTTTTTACGCTGGTCATTACAGGTAAATTCATTTTAAAGCACAGTGCACTTTGCTGCCAAGTCGACTTGGTCGCCAGTAGGTAGTTATAGTTAGAACCAAGTTTCCATAGGAAGAGCATTTCTCTTTTGCTTATAACTTTAGCGTCATTAGATGAATCTTAATGACATTTTCCAAACTAATTCTTTGTTCATAACAGCTCCTATGTGAAAAGTTTAGGGGTGATTGCTCAAGTGGGGGCCGAGATAAAAGGGGATCCCAAAACAGGTTTTCTCCATGTTAATTTCTGTAGGAAATTTTCGACAAGGCTACAGGTCGAACGGATGAACAGAATTACCCCAAATTTGGCAGGGAGAAGGGTTTTGGTCTACCAAGCATGCTTTGTTTATTTGGCGCAAATCCGTTCAGTAGTTTTGGAGAAATATCACTTGTCACTAATATATAGTCTATTCTGACATTTATTATGAGGGTGTGAAAATACGTATACCCAGGATCAGGTTGATTTTTGCATCCCAAAAATCAACCACATCATAGCTATCTCTGAGTTGGCTAATAGCTCTATATACCCTTGGTTTCCGGCCAAAGTATATATCTTGAGTTTTTTTCCTAAGCACAGACCACAAGGAGATATTAAAATCTCCACAGAAAACTAGCAATCTTGGCCACGAGGCGAGCTCTACTTCAAGATCATCAAATATTTGAGGGTCGTCTTGGTTCCAACCATAGACTGAGCAAATAGTTACACCCGATGTCAATTCTATATTAACCCATCTCCCAAGGGTATCTACTGCTTTACGTAAAGCTAGTCCTAGGGATACTTTGGCTAGAATGGCTACCCCACTAATATTTGATGTTTGTGTTGTACAAGCAAGGATATTATAGCCTCTGACCCTTAAAAGATCTTTCTTATCCCACGGCAAATGTGTCTTTTGAAGACAGACTATATCCGAAGATTTTTGTTTGATTATTTCAGCTAAACAAGCCCTCTTGCTCCTACCATTTAGGCCCGCGACATTCCACGAGCAAATTGTAATCTTCCCCATTACAGTTTGCTAGTTAATTTCGAGAAACCTACTAACCTATTCTCAAAGCCTTGACAAACTTTCAAAATATCTCGTACCCTTTGTTTCTCATTTATCAGTAATACCAATCGGATTATTTCAATTACTATATCAGTATTGTTATTAGAGTTGCTTTTTTTATTTTAGTCCCCTGCCCTCCTACCCCCATTTCCCCACCCCCCAACCCCACCCACCCCCCAGCACCCGATGTGAGGCGTACAGACTCCAATAGACTCTGTTAATGATGAGCATGCAACAAATAACCAGAGCTCAGTCACTACATAAATACCGCCAATGCTGAGCTCGAAAATCAACCTTATTTGTTTTAGTTTTCCTTTTTTTTCTCTCTTTTCTTTTTCTTTCCCCTCTTTGCATAAAAAAATGTTTTATAAAAATACTATGTTGTTATTATGAAAGTAATCATGGACAAAAAACATTTCTAGGCCAGCCTAACTTAGCCCATCGAGGTATTCTTTGGCCTTAATTTCGGAGAGAAAAAATGTAGTTTGCCCCCCCAAATCACTTAAAGCCGAGCAGGGTTGTTAAGATAAGCCTGTGCTTTCTTGTATTGGAATGGCTTGATTCATTGGCGCAGCCTCCACCACCTTTCGACGGCGGAGTGACAAAAATCTGGGCGCACAAAGTAGGAAACACCATTTCTGGTTCATTTAGACTCGGGTCTAGCCTTTTTGAAGACCGACTGGCGGAGCAAAAAATTGCCAAAAAATACAAGAAGGGCACGGGGGTAAGCCCCGGGTTTCGCTGGTTGTTTTAGAGTGAAGGGCATGCGGTGGCGACGTTGGACTTCTGAAGCCCAATGCCACCCAGAAAGTTCTGGCATAGAGTCACGAAAAAGGTCCACCACAAAGGAGCGAACGTCTCCCCCCTCCACTCCCTCGTGGACCCCCAAAACTCGAAGATTGTTCCTACGCTGGCGGTTTTCGAACTCTTCCAGGTTCCATCTAACATCTGCCAGCTCCGCTTCATGAGAGTCAGTCTGTCACACATTCGCCGCGATCTCTGTTTCGTTAGAAACAATCCTGGATTCTAAATCAGTCAGTCATTCTCCAAATGTACTGCAAGTCCTGGTTAATTTGCGCACAACCCTTTGAACCTCACGTAAGGCTGCTTGAGCTTTTCGCCCATCCTGGCATGTTTCCTCACGATGTGCTGCGATAGCCTGGAGAATAGTACCCAGGGTTGGAGCAGCTGGGTCTGAATATACTGGATGATCAGGTTACTGTTCAGAATTTGACACGCAAAAGGGATTAGTCAACTGGTTCGTCGGGGTATAATCCCAGGCCAGGTCCTTTGTACCATGGCGATTCTTTTTCTTTTTCAAAGCAGTTTTTAGTTTAGGCCCGGAGTCTTCATTTTTTTCCTCGCTCCCACTCTCATCGGTCGTATAGGACGAAGTATCATCGGAGAACTCGGCTGCATCTGAGAGGGAAAAAAAGTCACTAGGACCCAGCTCTGTGTCTGGGTCAGCGCTGTTTTCATTATTCTCATTAGCGTGACCTATATTTAGCACCCTATTAGGATCATCCATTAATATCTGTGATACTTGGGGTTCATGAGCTGGATTAGCTGAATTACCTAGCAGTGTTGGCTGAGCAACCCCCCAGGATTTAACCCCAGTATCAGTATCTGAGCGTACTGTCACACCAGACTTCCGGGCATCAGTATCTATTAAGAGGGGGGTTAGCGGTAAAAGCATACCTTTGTTGCCGCAAAGATCAGCTTCAGGCTGGTCGCTCATACTCCGATCAGGCGTTAGTACCAGACTGCTGTCTTCTCCGGCCCCCGCAAGCGTTACAGGTACAGGTATAGCGCTTGCCAGGATCGCACCCCTGTATTCGTCTCCAGTAGAAACAATTACAGCAGTCTCCGTGTAATTGATGATTCGAGCTTTGCTCTTCCCTTCATGGCCGGGAAGCACTCTCGCCGGGGTTTTCCACAGTAAGTCAGCTACTGTGGGACCGGCCGTAATCCCCTTCTGTGTGGTAGCGCTTCTGCACTTCGGCATCTTGGAGGTCGGAGCGGTGGCACCCCGTGCTTCTTCCGCTCTTCCACTTGTCTTCTCCCCTGGATCAGCGATCTCACGTTGTGCCAGCCTTGCTGCCCTTGCCTTGGCCGCTGCCGCTGCAACCTTAGGGGCCATGAAAACACCGGCGTCAGCACGAGTGCAAGTACCGGACCCAGGGTAAGCTCCGATTCCCGCTTTCAATTTAGGATATCCCTTCCACAGATAGCGCAGAACTGCGAACCCAGTTATGGTTACTATTCTCAATAGTTGATTTCTGACTGGCTTCTCCTCTTCAAAGCAGGTTTCCGTAAATCATTTCTTCTTTTGGTATAGCTTTTATCTCAGCATAACTAGGTCATATTTCTTAAAGAGCTCCGGTCAGTGTGCACTGCGGTCTCACACAACCGCCATCTTGCCTCCTCCCCATTTTGTGATTCCGTTGAAGCGAGTAAGGGGAAAAAAGGGTGAAAAAAGTGGGAAAGATTAGGGATAGGAGCACTGTAACCTCTTTAGGGTGTTTGTGGGCATGCTATAGAAAGGGTGCGAAGCAAAGTATTCACCCCTACCGTTATGAAAGTGGTGGGCTACGGAAATTAAGTGAGGTATTGCCTTGAGTCTGATGCTGCTAAGGTGAGCTGGTGCGGGACTTGGGGATTAAAGCGTGAGCCCAAATTGTGCATCTTATGCTGTGAAGTTGTAGGAAGGTGGATACCTGACTGTGGTTACCCCAGATTTTTTTGCCTTGTGTTTAGCTGGTTTTCGACTTAGTTGGCCTGGTTCCCTGCTAATCAGGGTCCCAGGCCATCTGCTCTCTCTGTAAAATGGATTTCATGTACCCTAGGTGCATAACTAGATTGGCTTGGGTCACCTTATCAGACCCTGTACAGAGCACTATAGGTGCCCAGGGCATAGGTGCATCCAAGGCCTACCAGGGGCTGCAGCATATCTTTTGCCACCCCTGGCTGGCTATCTAAAATTGACACAACTGGCTGATCACTCAGCTGGGGCAAGGTGGTATAATCACCCCTTGCTTAGATACAGTATGCCTATATCTAAACCTATCTGGACACATATAAGCCTGTGAGCCACTCCTATGGAAGGCCTTATCAATCCTGGAGGCAGAGTGCGTGATTTAACGTGAGATGGAGCTCTAGCATGAGCTGAGGCTGTCTGCAGCTGTCGGGAACAACTCCCTAAGCTGTTCCGGGATAATGCCCTACCATATACTATCCTCGCGGTTATATAGCAACTTTGGTTTGGCTTTATCAAAACATGTCGTGTAAGGTGTCATACGATTTGGAATACTATCCCCTCGCCAGTCCTGGCAACGGGGATAGCATTCCACCCCTCTAGAGGGAGAAGACATGTTACTTTGCTGAAATGCGGTTGATTTTTAAAAGTGCCTCAGATCCACAAAATGGATGCTTCTGCCACAGACACAGGTCTGACCCCCTGCAGCTGACCGAAACTCAGCCAAGGAGGCCTGGACAAAGGATTTCCTGTCACAGGGAGGTGTCACACCACCCCAGACAGGAGATAGTGGATTGTAGCAGGGAGGTTTGAAAGAAACCAGACACTGTTGGGGGCGCACAAGGCTGCCCCTTGCATAATCCGGCCAAACCGGTTCTGGGGCCCACCAGCCCCTGTCCCAGCACGGCCTGGATCAAAGGAAAGGGGTGTATCCACCCACTTCCTGGGTCCCACCCATAGGAGGGGACCTAACAGGTAATCCAGCCCCCGAGATTGGTATAAGAATGGGAGCAGTGCCAATGCACTTCAGATTATCCTGATGAAACATAAGAAATGAAACTCTGGACCCTTCGACATCCTACTCAACGTAGAAGACTGAAGAATCTCCCTTGTGGTCAAGGAGTGACCACCCTGTGCAAACAGGCACCATCCAGCCCTCGACGTCTGCTTTGTTGCAGTTCCTGCCGGAACTCGAGCAACAGAGATCGACGAGATCAAGCTTGCCTGCCTTCCAACAGCCCGATCCACAGTCCCTGCAGAGCTGAGACCCGTGGAGGAGCCCGGAAGCGTGGGGCACGCCATCTTGAAAAGACCACGAGATGCTGACCGTGCAGCCCACGAGTGACCCTCAAAGCTGTACACCGGGGTTTGAGAAGCCCCAACCCTGAGCCACTCTTGCACCGAAGTTCACCCCTCTACACTTGACGAGTGCTGCGTGGGGCCCTTCTGCTTCTTTTGGCTCAACGCGTTGGCCCGGTCACTTGCCAGCCGGCTTGTGGCCCCTGTGCCGACGAAACCCAAAATACGACTTGTGATCCTGGTTGCTCCAGATTTGTACCCACTCCCCTGAAAAGGAGCCCCCACTCTGACCCTCCTGGTCCGAGCGAGAAGCAATCTTCCAGTTCCGTGTGGATTGCTTTTGCTAAGTGTTGTTTGCTCCAATCTTGAAGCCGACAGCGCCGACGGCGAGAGCCTACATGGGACAGATAGTGACCCAATCCTGGATGTCGCAGATGCCCCAGAGCCCACGTGACAGCGGAGAGATCTCCTCGACAACCACCTGATTGCGCCCGACATTGCCTGGTTCCGTCCTGGTTCCGTCCTGGTTCCACCCTGGTCACTGCTGAGTGACCCAGACTCTGTCCCCTCTGCTTTCAGGTACTTTTCGACTTGGATCCACCCTTGGATCCCACCGGACACTTCTCCTTCACATCGCCTGCAGCCTCTTCAGCTACAAGCACCAAGAACCTGCGTGACGAAACCCGACGCCACTTCGACCCTATGCACCCGCTTCCTGTGGGTGAGGTAACATTGCAACGCCGGTGTTCCCACACTGGTACACACCTCTAGGGCCTGTGTCTAAAGTTTTGTCTTTCTAGGTTCAGCGGAAGTGTCCTTAAACTCTATTTGTGTAACTTTTACGCACCATTGACTTAACATTAGTGCATGCGTGCGCTTTCAGCGCTGCACCCGAATCCCGCGGGCTTTTCCCGACTTCAGCATTGCTTGTCCCGGCTGCTCCCAGCAATTCCCTAGGCCCTAGGCCTAACCACTGATCGATTGGTATCTCTTATACCATTTTTTTAGTATATGGTCTGAGTGGCCCCCCGCCCTCATCCATAATTGTCCATCTTTGTATGTTATACTGTGCTTTTGATTTAACGCTTGTGCCCCTTTGTTCATAAAGAATACTGGGGATTCATTTTAGAAATAAACATATATATTTTTATATTATATACTTGTGTGGTGTCCTTTAATTTGATATTACAGGACTGTGATTGGTAAAACAGCTCGCTTAACACGACCTCCTGAGTTTAGCCTTTAAGGCTGCTTAGTCTATGCTACCATTAAGATAGCTTGTCTACAAGGTTGACTTACAACCAGACACCATAAGGGTTTGTTTGGACTGATACAAGGTGGTTCCAGAATTGGGAACATCATATATCAGGCCAACTTCTCACATTGGTGCGCAGTGGTGCAGATTTGAGCTTGCTGTTGTTTTACCATTGCAATATTTTTATCAAATTGAAAGATCACATCAAGTACCTTAGGTACATATAAATCAAAAGCTTAGCATATTTAAGTTCTACTGAACTTAGTAGTTGTAGATTAAAGGGATTAGCACACCCTGACTACAACTCACTAGCAAGGTACAGTAGGTAAACACTTAGTGTAGGTAGGTGCATCACTTACACCACACTAGAGTCATGTCTGGCACAGGTGAAGCTTCAAGCTCTCTGCCTGTGACAGTTGACCTTACTAAGGCAACTTCCAGCTATGACAAACTTAGCCACAAAGACTTGATTGCCTTGTGCATTTCAAGGGGGCTAAAAAGGGGCAGAAGTCCCACCAGTCCTACCCTGATAGCCATTCCAGAACAGGATGACTTAGATAAGGCGAGTGCAGCTCCCTTAGACTTAGGAGATGGAGTGAACCCCCTGTAACTGAGACCACTCCAGAGGAGGAAGAAGAAGAGGAGGAAGAGGAGGAGGAGGACTCAGATGTAGAGGATCCTGAAAATGAGGATCAGAGGGGTAACCAGGTTGTAGTTGCCAGGCTTAACCAGGCCAACTTAGACCTACTTGGGAATGGAGAGGGCCAGCACCTCCCCAGATCCCATAATATCATTCTCCCAGGCAACAGACGGGTGAGATCTCTATCAGGGGACTCTCATATTTCTAGTGCCTCAAGAGAATCTCAGAGAGGAATGACTTCCTCTCAGAAGATAGAGCATAGGGCCAGGATGAGGGCTGTCAAACTCCAGATAGAGAGGGAGGAGGTAGCCCTGGCTCAAGCTAGACTTGCTTTGGCAAGGGAACAGAAAATGTGTGGCTTAGATGCCACTGGTGGCAGCAATATTCCTAGAGAGAAACCCAGGTCCTATGATAGTAGAAACCTGACAAAGATTGTTCCCCCCTACAAGGAAGGGGATGACATCCACAAATGGATTGCTGCTCTGGAAAGAGCCTGCATGGTACAGCAGGTTCCTGAAGAACAGTGGGCTGCAATCTTATGGTACTCCTTTTCTGAGAAAGGGAGAGATAAGCTCCTCACTGTCAGACATGAGGATGCAAACAATTACAAAGTCCTGAAGAGTGTTCTAATAGATGGGTTTGGCTTAACCACTGAACAGTACAGGTTGAAGTTCAGAGACACCCAGAAGACACAGACACAGGACTGGACTGATTTTGTAGATTGTGCTACTAAGGCTCTGGAGGGTTGGCTACATGGCAGCAAAGTACATGACTTCACAGGATTGTATAATTTGATTATGAGGGAGCAGATCCTAAGTAATTGTCAGAACCAGCTCTTACACCAGCACCTGGTGGACTCAGATTTGACCTCTCCCCAAGAATTGGGAAAGAGGGCAGATAAATGGGTCAGAACCAGGATTAGGCCTGAGAATCAGGACAGTAACCAGAAGAAGGAGTCTACCAAGCCTCAAGAAAAGGGTGAGGATAAAAGTAAGGAAAAGACTTCCCCAGGGCCCCAAAACTCCAAGAATGGGGGTGGGTCCCAAGACACTTCTTCAACTCAGAAAAAGCCTTATTGTCATGTCTGTAAACAGGTTGGACATTACAAAACAGACAACTGTTGTCCCAATAATGGCAATAAAGAGAATATACCTCCAAAGCCAGTTCCAACACCTCCTGTTACTGTCAGCAGTAATCCCCCAGGAAGTGGGAGCACACCCAGGAATCTGGGTGGGTTTACTTTTGGAGCACAGGTGGACCCTGGCCTATCCAGGTCCCCATCACCAAATAATCTTGTTTATGAGACTGGCATGGGGTTTGCCAACTTCTCTGATTGCCCAAATACCTTGAGCAAATATAGACAAGAACCCATCATCAATGGTTTGAAAGTTGAAGCTTTTAGAGACACAGGGGCTAGCATCACCATGGTGGCTGACTGTATAGTCCCCTCTAAGCAACTTTTACCTGGTGCCACATACCAGGTAACAAACATTGATGGGATCCAAACAAATCATCCCATGGCAGTAGTAAGTCTCAGCTGGGGAGGTGTCACTGGCCCAAAAAGAGTGGCAGTGTCACCAAACTTGCCTGTAGACTGCCTACTTGGTAATGATTTAGAAATCTCAGCCTGGGCTGAGGTTGAACAGGAAACCCATTCTAGAATGGTAAATTCCAATGGAAAGGTTAGTGGGGCTGTAATGGCTACAGCCCCAATTCAAGATGTACTTCCTGAAAAGGTTGGTAGGGCTGAGCAACTCTCTGTCCCATCTTTAGCAGAAGCTCTTCCTGAACAGAACAGCAAAGCTGTTATGATAACAGCAGAAACCCAAACTGAGTCCCCTCCTGAAAAGGTTGGTGGGGCTGTGATGGCCACAGCCCAAACTCAAACTGATATGTGTGTTGTGAAACCTGAAATGATGGATAACTCCACACAAACTGAGAGCATAGAGGAGGACGGGAAATCTCACCCTCACCAGACTTTAGGAATGGATCAGCCTCCTCAGGGAACTGATCTTACCCCTGATGAAGGAACTGCCCCAGAGGAGGTTGGGCCTAGCCTGACAGAGCTTCTGATGTCAGTGGACCCTTCTCAGGTGGGACCCAGTCTGGAGCAGGTAACCTGCCCCTCTCTACCTTGCCTTAGTCAGCCCAGGGCTGCAGAGGACAAGAAGGACAGTGAGACCCAGAGGGCCCCCTGTCAAATAAAGCACCCCATCAACAGATTAGGGGCACCAAAACTAGTAGCCCTAGTGAGGTGAAAACTTTAAAAACTCCTGAGGGAGCCCCCTTAAAAATAGTTAGGGACCTCCCACAGATGGATTCTGTTGGGCACAGCTAAACCTGGGACCCAAATGGCCCAAACCTGAACTGTCCCTCCAGCAAGCCAAACAGAGGGACCCAGCCTCCAGCTTTAGGTAGCCAGAGGCTGACCCTGAGAGCACAGTGCAACTCAGTTGAAGAAAGAAAGGCACACATGGTGGAAGTTAATTGGAGGAAGCTGAGCCCTAAATTAGTGGAGCCTCACTTCAATACTCCATATCCAAACCAGCCTTTGACTTTGCATAAACACACCCAAGGTAGTGTTTCCCTAGGGTGGAGACCCTCTAATACCCCAAGGGTGAGGGACTGCTTAGTGGACCATGAGACAGGGGCTATCCATGCTAGTGCAGGTACTTCCTTTTATGGCCACTCAGGCAATATAGGCTTACCTGGCCAAGGATAGCCTTATCTCCTTTCGTTTGGGGGGGGGGGGGTTGTGTAGGAAGGTGGATACCTGACTATGGTTACCCCCGATTTTTTTGCCTTGTGTTTAGCTGGTTTTCGACTTAGTTGGTCTGGTTCCCTGCTAATCAGGGCCCAGGCCATCTGCTCTCTCTGTAACATGTATTCCATGTACCCTAGGTGCATAACTAGATTGGCTTGGGTCACCTTATCAGCCCCTGTACAGAGCACTATAGGTGCCCAGGGCATAGGTGCATCCAAGGCCTACCAGGGGCTGCAGCATATCTTTTGCCACCCCTGGCTGGCTATCTAAAATTGACACAACTGGCTGATCACTCAGCTGGGGCAAGGTGGTGTAATCACCCCTTGCTTAGATATAGTATGCCTATATCTAAACCTATCTGGACACATATACGCCTGTGAGCCACTCCTATGGAAGGCCTTATCAATCCTGGAGGCAGAGTGCGTGATTTAACGTGAGATGGAGCTCTAGCATGAGCTGAGCCTGTCTGCAGCTGTCGGGAACAACTCCCTAAGCTGTTCCGGGATAATGCCATACCATATACTCTTAAGTGCATTATAATCCTCGCGGTTATATAGCAACTTTGGTTTGGCTTTATCAAAACATGTCATGTAAGGTGTCATACGATTTGGAATACTATCCCCTCGCCAGTCCTGGTGACGGGATAGCATTCCACCCCTCCAGAGGGAGAAGACATGTTACTTTGCTGAAATGCGGTTGATTTTTAAAAGTGCCTCAGATCCACAAAATGGATGCTTCTGCCACAGACACAGGTCTGACCCCCTGCAGCTGACCGAAACTCAGCCAAGGAGGCCTGGACAAAGGATTTCCTGTCACAGGGAGGTGTCACACCACCCCAGACAGGAGATAGTGGATTGTAGCAGGGAGGTTTGAAAGAAACCAGACACTGCTGGGGGTGCACAAGGCGGCCCCTTGCATAATCCGGCCAAACCGGTTCTGGGGCCCACCAGCCCCCTGTCCCAGCACGGCCTGGATCAAAGGAAAGGGGTGTATTCACCCACTTCCTGGGTCCCACCCATAGGAGGGGACCTAACAGGTAATCCAGCCCCCGAGATTGGTATAAGAATGGGAGCAGTGCCAATGCACTTCAGATTATCCTGATGAAACATAAGAAACAAAACTCTGGACCCTTCGACATCCTACTCAACGTAGAAGACTGAAGAATCTCCCTTGTGGTCAAGGAGGGACCACCCTGTGCAAACAGGCACCATCCAGCCCTCGACATCTGCTTTGTTGCAGTTCCCGCCGGAACTCGAGCGACAGAGATCGACGAGATCAAGCTTGCCTGCCTTCCAACAGCCCGATCCACAGTCCCTGCAGAGCTGAGACCCGTGGAGGTGACCGGAAGCGTGGGGCACGCCATCTTGAAAAGACCATGAGACGCTGACCGTGCAGCCCACGAGTCACCCTCGAAGCTGTACACTGGGGTTTGAGAAGACCCAACCCTGAGCCACTCTTGCACCAAAATTCACCCCTCTACACTCGACGAGTGCTGCTTCTTTTGGCTCAACGCGTTGACCCGGTCACTTGCCAGCCGGCTTGTGGCCCCTGTGCCGACAAAACCCGAAATACGACTTGTGATTCTGGTTGCTCCAGATTTGCACCCGCTCCCCTGAAAAGGAGCCCCCACTCTGACCCTCCTGGTCCGAGTGAGAAGCAATCTTCCAGTTCCGCGTGGATTGCTTTTGCCAAGTGTTGTTTGCTCCAATCTTGAAGCCGACAGCGCCGACGGCGAGAGGCTACGTGGGACAGATCGTGACCCGCACCTGGACGTCGCAGATGCCCCAGAGCCCACGTGACAGCGGAGAGAAGCTCCTCGACAACCACCTGATTGCGCCCGACATTGCCTGGTTCCGTCCTGGTTCCACCCTGGTCACTGCTGAGTGACCCAGACTCTGTCCCCTCTTTTTTCAGGTACTTTTCGACTTGGATCCACCCTTGGATCCCACCGGACACTTCTCCTTCACATCGCCTGCAGCCTCTTCAGCTACAAGCACCAAGAACCTGCATGACGAAACCCGACGCCACTTCGACCCTATGCACCCGCTTCCTGTGGGTGAGGTAACATTGCAACGCCGGTGTTCCCACACTGGTACACACCTCTAGGGCCTGTGTCTAAAGTTTTGTCTTTCTAGTTTCAGCGGAAGTGTCCTTAAACTCTATTTGTGTAACTTTTACGCACTATTGACTTAACATTGGTGCATGCGTGCGCTTTCAGCGCTGCACCCGAATCCCGCGGGATTTTCCCAACTTCAGCATTGCTTGTCCCGACTGCTCCCAGCCATTCCCTAGGCCCTAGGCCTAACCACTGATCGATTGGTATCTCTTATACCATTTTTTTAGTGTATGGTCTGAGTGGCCCCCCGCCCTCATCCATAATTGTGCAACTTTGTATGTTATACTGTGCTTGTGATTTAACGCTTGTGCCCCTTTGTTCATAAAGAATACTGGGGATTAATTTTAGAAATAAACATATATATTTTTATAATATATACTTGTGTGGTGTCCTTTCATTTGATATTACAGGACTGAGATTGGTAAAACAGCTCGCTTAACACGACCTCCTGAGTTTAGCCTTTAAGGCTGCTTAGTCTATAGCTTGTCTACAAGGTTGACTTACAACCAGACACCATAAGGGTTTGTTTGGACTGATACAAGGTGGTTCCAGAATTGGGAACATCATATAATAGGCCAACTTCTCACAGAAGTCATGTACCGTGGCCGCTGTACTACACTTGTGGAAGTAGTGTCAGCATGTGTTTATACCTACTAGGACAAACTACTGACCAGTACTGGTCGGAAAGTCCTGGGGTACGGAAAATATGTCAGGTACTGTCTAGAGTCTCATGCTGCTAAGCTGAGCTGCTGCCGGACTCGGGGATGAAAGTGTGAGTCCAAACTGTGTGTCATATGCCACATCTGTCCAAGTAGTGTGAGCATGTAGTTATAGCTACTCGGAGGAACTATTGATTTGAACATTGTAACTTGTGTATGGTGCTTAGGGGGTGTCATACAGGGAGTGCTAAGGTACATTTGCGCATATCAAATCAACTCTGTATTTGTGAAGTACAAACTACTCACTCCTACAGGTGGGATGGCA
This sequence comes from Lissotriton helveticus, assembly GCF_964261635.1. NCBI lineage: Eukaryota > Metazoa > Chordata > Amphibia > Caudata > Salamandridae > Lissotriton > Lissotriton helveticus. Next base: position 1,271,832,329 of record NC_136059.1, on the reverse strand, counting down.
CTGGGGGCGTAAGCTGAGCTGCTAAAGAAGTCGGGGTACAGTCGCTGAACTACTGACCCCTACCGGTCTGAAAGTGCTTGGGTACAGGAATTAAGTGAGGTATTGCCTAGAGTGTCATGCTGCAAAATTGAGCTGCTACTGGACTCGGGAATGAAACCATTAGCTTAAAGTGTGTTTGCTATGCTGTGAAGTCATGTGCTCTGGGCGCTGTGCCACACCTGTCCAATATGGTATTTGTAAAGCTCAAACTACTGACCCCTATGGGTGAGTAGAGCCGGTGATCAAAGCGAGAGCTTGGTGCTGCAAAGTGAGATGGTGTGGCCGCTGCGCCACAGCTGTGTGGAGAATACATTTTAGCGAGGGTCCGGGAGTTGCCGTTACCTGGCCCTAAAATAGTGGGCCTAAGTTGTAAGTTATAGGGTGGCTCTAAGCACAGCTTCAAGTTATTTAGGAAAACTCGATTTCCCTGATCTGTGAAGTGTCCTCCATCACTTCTCTAAATATCAGTCATATCAAAACGTATGTTGTTGTTGTAGATGGACCCCATTTTGTGGTCTCTGAGGTATGCAAACACAGCTTTGTTGACTTTCGTCCTGGATTTTTCAACCTGAGGACAAAATAGTTTTGACCATTTCCACTTCTGTCTTTGGCATATATTGGAATATACAAAGACAATTTGAGGCAAAAGTAACATCAGTTGTCCAAAGGTGTCCTTCATAAGCATTTCCAAACCTACCCCAGTCAATGTGCCTAGGTCGTTTCCACCACAGTGCACAATCATGATGTCAGGGTGTTGGAGCTGAAAACAGGTTTTAACCAAAGGCAACAATTGGTGCCACTTCAATCCTCTCTGTGCAAACTATTTAATGTCCATATTTTGTAAACCTAGGTCTAAGTCAATACGTCTCTGTTCTGCATACCTCTTGCACCAGAAAACAAAGCTATGTCCTACGATCCACACTAGCACTTTGAAGGTATGTCTGGAAGGTATGAAAAGATGTCTGTAGCTCATGCAGTTCCTTCGTAGAATATGAGATATGTTTAAAATTGGGGAACTAGTTATTTTTCACATGCAAAACGATACCTGATTAGGAGATGAAAGCATTGTTTTTTAAAAGTAGGGTGCACATTTGTTTTGTGGAAAAGCATCTTTGTGATTGGTTAAGAAAAAGCAGTTTGAACGTGGAGTACATATTATAGGACAAAATTTGCTCAACTCAACCACACCTGCTACTTGCATTTGAAAGGCACTATTCGAATTTACAATTGTGAACTTTTAACCTGCACATGCCGTTAAATGTTCGAGAAAATGATGCAAAAAAAATCGTCAGGTTTAAAAAAATTTATGAACTTGCACGTGTTGTAGAATGTTCTAGAAAGTGTGTTGATAGAATACGTTGCACTGATGACTTCGATGGGTCGTTGAATATGAAAAAAACTGTTTATTTGGAAAATTAAAAAGAAACTAATAGAGAGAAGTTTTGAAACGTAAAAGAATCAAGGAAGAATTTCTGATTTGTTCTTTACATGTATTTATGTGTGGAGGAACAAAATTATAGACAGCACCAAGAAGAGGAAGAAGCAGGGAGTTAGATGGGCACACTGGCACACATGTACAATCAAGTACAGCATAAGTATAGACAAACAATGGCCAAAATGAAACACACCAACAAGGAGCATAAGTCCCACAACCCAGCAACATCACACCACTGAACGAGCATAGAAGTGAAATGCACGCTGCATTTATTCAGGATGTGTACAAAGGCCGGTTGTGGGTGTTGTGGGATATCTGCGACCGTGGTCATCATGAATGAGATGCCCAGCATGTGACACATGGGCGGGTTCACTGAGTGTTACGTTGCCAAACAGGTGCTCCACCCTCCCACGAGCCCCCACACTTTTGTACGGTACGGTGTTGTATCCCGTGCACTCGTACGGCACAGCATTGTAATGCCTATTCATGGGGAGACTACAAACTTACCTTTGCCATGCCGACACTGCCGGGGCACTCAGGAGGACAAGCCGCCACCGCCGAGAGTCACTCTTCTTCCAAGACTCGCGCCGCCGCTCCGGGAACCACAACACCCGGCAGGCCTCGCGGCGGCGCGTAATTGACGCGCTGTGAGAGCGCCGACGGCGCCATAAAGCAGGAGACACCCCGGCAGAGCGGGGAGACTACAAACTTACCTTTGCCACGCCGACACTGCCAGGGGCACTCAGGAGGACAAGCCGCCACCGCCGAGAGTCACTCTTCTTCCAAGACTCGCGCCGCCGCTCCGGGAACCACAACACCCGGCAGGCCTCGCGGCGGCGCGTAATTGACACGCTGTGAGAGCGCCGACGGCGCCATAAAGCAGGAGACACCCCGGCAGAGCGGGGGAGACTACAAACTTACCTTTGCCACGCCGACACTGCCAGGGGCACTCAGGAGGACAAGCCGCCACCGCCGAGAGTCACTCTTCTTCCAAGACTCGTGCCGCCGCTCCGGGAACCACAACACCCGGCAGGCCTCGCGGCCGCGCGTAATTGACGCGCTGTGAGAGCGCCGATGGCGCCATAAAGCAGGAGACACCCCCGCGTCGCGGGACGCGAGCGGGACGCCCGGGGCGAAGCCCGGGCAAAGTGCGGGCCCTCTACGGCCCTCAGCGGCAGGAGGCGACAGGGCCAGAAACCCTGCTTGAAGCTCGAGAGATATCCTACTAATCAAGTAAGACATTGTTGCATATAAACTATACTTAATAGTGAGTCTGAGGAGTTAGTTCCTTGGTTTTACTGACAGGATGTCAAAAAAAGGTACTGCTCCCTTAGTCAATACGATGGAAAATTATATGGTTCAAACAGTGAAAAAAATTAACTCACAGAGGAGAGAATCTTTGGGGCTGAGTCAATCATCTGATCTACGTTGTTTGACTCCTACCTTACATCCCCCATCTGATGATATTGTATCCCTGCAGACTCATCCCGAAGCTTGTTCTAATTGTTCTATTAACCATGATATTGGTACTTTAAATGAAAATACTCTGTCTGGACCAGAGGTACTTATCGTGGACCTTGTGAATAACATAGCCAGTGATTTGGATCAGGACATACATGTTGATCCCTCAGAAGATGACCATTCTATTTCGTTTTTTTTTTTTTTAAATTTTTTTTTATTAGTTTTCACAAAATCGGAGTCTTAACAAGTTACACAAAAAAGATAAATTCGAGCCCCCCACCCCCCACCCACCTCCCACATTCCATCTTTATTACAAATCAGTGGCACAGATACTTATAAACAAAGATGAAAAAAAATAACAAATGATGTAAAGCTGGTTAGAAAAAAAGTGACGAAAAAATATGTCTATAAAAAAAATAAGAAACAAGAAAATAAAGGAAAGAAGGAAAATAAGAAAGTAAAAAATGAAACAGAGTTTTGTAAATTTATAATGGCCCTTCTATATCTCAACTTCCGCCTGCCCTTGTTGGTCAATCCATTTGGAGAATGCCCCCCAAACTTCGATGCCCATCTTCCTTTTTCTTTTTCCCTTCTTAGCATATACAGATTTTTCAAGATGATATGTGGCAACTAATCTAGCCAGCCATTGTGCATAAGAGGGGGACTCTGAGTCTAACCATCCAGAAGAAATGCATATCCTCCATACTGCCATTGCTACAAATATTAGCCCTTCTTCTTTTACTCTCAGAGAATCGGATTGAGTACCCAGAACAATAGTAGTAGGGTTCAAAAGGATTGGTTGATTTGTTATTTTACTCAGTAAGTTCTGTATTCTGAGTAGGGTGGAATTAATAATTGGGCATGTTGCGAATATGTGTATAGAGTCTGCCCCTACCTCAGAGCAGCGCGGGCATAATGTGCCTCTCCCAGTTCCCCATTTAATAATTTTGCTAGGTGTCATGTATAAAAAAAATATAGTTTTAAAATGTTGTGCTTGTAGTTTAGCCGAAATAAGGATTTGCTGTGATAAACTCAAGGAGTTAAAAAATATACTTTGAGGGGAATCAAGTTTAGTGTGCCATTTGAGAGCAATACTCTCTAGATCGTCAAGGGTTTCCTTATTTATTAATTGATATATACTTCCAATACGGGTAGAGGCGATATTCTGGAGAGTGTTCATAAGCTCAACCTCGGCAAATCCATTAACTCCTCCCACTTTCCTGGCAAGATAATCGTAAATAGCCATATGTTTAAATAGATCTTGACTCTTTAATTTGAATCTAATCTGCAAAGTTGAAAAGGTCTCAATTCCCCTAGTTGTTATAAGGTCCCCTAATTTTGTGACCCCTGCTCTGTGCCATTCAGATAGATAAGATGAACTGAATATAGCAGGTAGATTGTTGTTATTAATTATGGAGGTGTAATAATTATATCTACCCAGTCCAAATGTTTTCCGTATATGGCGAAAAACTTTATAAGAATTCATTAGCGTCTTGAATTTAACGCGGTTGTAATATCCATAGGCTGTTTCTCGAACTAAGCATCCCCATTGTTGTTCCCCTAGCAAGGACCAGAAGGGTGAGGGCAAAGACGAATCAGCTCCACAAGTGGATTCTCTTAACAGAACTGAGCTGTATTGAAGGGCTGCCGCCCAGTAGTATAGGATAATGTTAGGAAAAGCCCAGCCCCCCCTGTCTTTCGGTAGCGTGAGATGTTTTAATGCACGTCTGGGTTGAGCGTATGACCAGATGAACTGTGTAAAGATTTGTTGAAATTTAAGTAGATCTTTTTTACTAAACTCAAGAGGAATACAGCGAAAAAAATAGAGTAATTTGGGAAAGTAGGTCATTTTGATAACGTTGCACCTACCGACCAGCGTTAGATGTAGATTATCTATTTTTTTTAGTGCCTTCTTAGTCTGTACAGCAAGGGGAGCCAGATTAGCTGCAACTATTTCCTCCAGTTTAGGTGTTACTAATACTCCCAAATATTTGGCCTTTAATACCACTCTTGTATCAGCCCAGGTGATTTTATTATTTACTAATATCTGTGTTTTGCTTCTATTTAAGGCATACCCAGATAATATTCCAAACTTGTGGGCCTCCCTTTCTAATGCCTGTATAGAATTGACAGGGTCTGGAGTAGTGATGGCGAGATCATCAGCATAGGCCAAAATTTTACAGCTATTTTGAAAGTATGTTATTGGAGAAATGTTATAATTCTTCTCTATTTGTTTGATGAGAGGGTCTAGGTAAAGCGCGAACAATAGTGGGGAGCAGGGGCAGCCCTGTCTGGTACCTCGCGAGATTTTAAAGGGCTGTGTCAAATGTCCATTTATGACGACGCTTGCTGTTGGATTGTAATAGAGTGCCTGTGCCGCCTGCATGAACCGACCCCCAAATCCCATACTATCCATTACTCTCCAAAGGTATTGCCACGAGACCCGGTCAAAGGCCTTTTCGGCGTCGAGTAGTATTAATGACATCGGGTCCCCAGCGACTTGAGCAGCGTCAAACAGAGTAATAACTCTTCGGACATGTTCAGTGGTCCCTTTTTTTGGTATAAAGCCATGTTGCCATTTTGAAACAAGGGGTTCCACTACTCGAGATATTCTGGAGGCTAATACCTTGGAGAAAATTTTTGAGTCGCAGTTGATAAGAGTTATTGGTCTGTAGGAGCTCATGTCTAGTGGAGATTTGTCTTTTTTCGGAAAGATAGATATTCTGGCACCAGACCAAGAGATTGGAGGTAGAGTGCCATTGAAGATGGAAATAATTACTTCTAAGAATATATTCTTGATTTGGCTGGCAAATATTTTATAAAATTCGACTGGAATGCCATCAGGGCCAGAGGCTTTTCCGTCAGGAAGACTTTTGATGGCATCTAGGATTTCTTCCCATGTAGGGGTAAGGTCTAGTAATTCACTTTCTTCTGAGCTAAGCTTATTTAAGTCGATCTCGCTAAGATATTCAAGGATCTTTCTATCTAGATCATCGGTCAGGCAATCATTCTCTTCCTTGTATAACTTAGCATAGAACTCCTGGAACTCATGTCGTATGCCACTAGGATCGGAGACCTCAATGCCTGAAGATGATCTAATTTTGTGTATTTCGTTAGAGGTAATTTGTTGTCTCGTCTTGACAGCTAAGTGATGTCCAATACTGTCACTGCACTCATATGTCTTCTCTCTTACTGCTGCCCACTTAGCTGCTATTTTACCCATAAATACCGCCCCTATTTCCGCTTTAGCTAAGATCGCTTCTTGCTGGACTGATTGGCAATCTAGTCCTGCATGGATTGTTTGAGTTAGCTTCATTTCTATTTTTCTTAATTTTTCTTGAAGATCTTTAACCTGGGCTTTTTCTGCTCTGTTTTTATAAACTGAGAACCTAAGGGTCTCCCCTCTAATCCCTGCTTTTAAGGTGTCCCATACTATCATCTGCGAAGTGGAGCCAATATTACTCTCCAGGAACTCTGGGATCCATCCTCGCATATGATTAATATAGCTTGGATCATATAATAAAGCTTTCTCAAAACTCCATCTAGAGACCTCTCTTGATTGCCCAAACTCTCTTATAGTGAGAATAATAGGATTATGATCGGACATAAATCGGGGTGCTATATCCATGGTGAAACTGGCAGCTAATGATGCAGATACAAAAAAATAATCAAGTCTAACCAATACTTGGTGCGGTGCCGAATAAAAGGTGTATCCAGGTAATGAGGGATTTTTGCTCGCCCAGCTATCTATCAATCCGTGAGTTTGTAAAAGATTGGTTAGGGCTTGGAATACTTGGGGTTTCCTCCCTTTGTATTTCCAGGTTGTGTTGATATCCCAATTACCTGGTAGGTGTATGTTAAAATCCCCACATAACACTATCGGGGTAGGCCAGTGTGCTAATTCATTAGAAACCTGATTTATAACCCCGGGATCATCAGCATTACTCCCGTATAATGAACAAAGAGTAAAAGAGGTATTCTTAGGGAGTTGAATCTGGGTGATAACCCACCTTCCTGATGGATCTGATTTGGTTCGCGGGTTGCTAATAGCAAATTTTCCATCAGTTAGAATTCCAACCCCCTTCGTTTTAGCTCCTTGCGTGGTGGCACCCATTAGTTTGAACCCCATCGTATTAAACAGATGTTTTTGAGATTGTTCAACGTGGGTTTCCTGTAAACATATTATGTTTCCCCCAAGTGTTCGTAAGCCCATAGCCACTTTTTGTCTCTTTGAGCTATCATTCAGGCCACAAACATTAACTGATACAATTCGTATTGGATCTAACCTAGCCATTTAAAGAATGTTGGAATGGTCCTCTGTTTTTCATTGAAAGTTTGGTATGTATAAATGTGTGTGCAATAAGTACCTCCTTGTGCCTGCAACAACCCTGCTCTCCACTCCCTCCCCACCCCCCATGAACCCCCCCACCCCCCCACCCTCCCCCCTTATGTGAGCAATCAGGCAGAGCCTGAATGATGGAGACCAGTCATAAGCCATGGCCACCAGCCACGCCGATCATCTGTGAAACAAAAGTGTCCCATGTTAGACAAAATACTCAGATGATCCGTCGTTCAAAAGTTACTATCCCTATATAGTAGAAGATATAGTGGGAGATAGCAACATATTAACATCAGAAATCAAATTAGGTCATTCGTTAATTTGCCCCTTTTTGTCCTTTCTTTCGTTTAATCTCTTCTAGATACTCTTTGGCTTTGATCTCTGAAGTGAAAACCTTGGTAGTACCATACAGGATTACTTTCAGTTTTGCCGGGTTCATTAAGTATACCTCTGCCCCTAATTGTTGTAAGGGAGAGATCAGCTGTCGCAAGTGCCATCTACGCTCGACAGTCTGATGGCAAAAATCAGGTTTAGAAAAAAAGGTAATCCCGTGAGCTCCTTTTTTTGAGTTAGGTCGAGCTTTATCATATACCAGTTGTCTCAAAAGAAAATTGCCAAAGTATACAAGGAATACCCGGGGCTGATTTTCGGTCGCATTCCCATTCTTATATTGCTTCCTCAAAAAAAATGGAAATCTATGTGCTCGTTGCACTTCATGGTCCCAGTCCCATTCTGAATGTTCTGGAAATGAATCTTTCAGCAATTTGACAATGAATTGTCTAGGGTCTTCCCCCTCCTTCCCTTCAGGAATCCCCAGCAGGCACAGGTTGTTCCGGCGTTGCCTATTTTCACTTTCTTCCATCTTCACCATTAGATCTGTAAGACAAGCAGAGTTAGAGTCAGTGGCTTGTTTGGTTGCCACTGCTTCTGTCTCCAAGTGTTCAATCCTAGCCTCGACCATGCCCACTCTCTCGCTGATGTCTATGCAGGTCTTGTTCAACTGTCTAAGACCACCCTGTAGTTTCTTCGCTGCTTTTTTGGCTGCACGATTTTCGCCTCTCACCTCCTCCTGGAAATCTTTAATCGAGGTAAGTATGGCGGCGAGTGAGGGTTCCAGTACCTCATTTGATTTAGCTTGTGATCTTCTAGGGCTATGCCCCTGTAGTAATGAGTGTGACATGGGCGGCTTATCGTTTTCTAGATGATAAGACATCTGTGAGTCCGAGTAATCCCATTTGAGTTGACTCCTTCGTTTGCTCTTATATCTTGGTTTTTTAGGACGTATGATTGTGCCAGTGTTGTCACGGGAGGTCTCACTTTCCTCTTCGCTAGTACTGTCTTCGCTTTCTTCTTCAGTCTCACATTCCCCTGCAGAGCTCGGAGTGCTGTCTGATACTGAGTAAAAGGCCTCTTGACCAATTTCAGGGGTCCATGGGGCAGCAGCGCCAGGAGGAACTTCCAAGTTTTGGATAACCGTCTCCGTCTTCGTGGTATGATCTTTGGTATCCAATTTCTCAAAGGGAGTACAAAGGGAGTTAGCATTATTTCCTTCGTCTAGCTCTGAATGTTCACCTTCCGTTGGAAGTGGGGTTAAGAGGGGATCCGGCTGGTTAAGGGGGTCTAGTGTTTGATCAAATTCTTCAGTTGCAGGTTGCGGCGATTGAGAGGTTTGCTGAATATCTGTCAGATTGGGAAGGGCTTCTAGGTTTGATAAGGCATTGTTAGAGTCCAGTATGACAACGAGTGATTGATCCATGTCACCATGATCGCTATTCTGCTTAGCGGGATCGCCAGTTCTGACGGGGCACTGCGTATTTTTTATATTGCTCTTAGTCATAGTAGCCTGGTTTTTAGCCGCTAAAAATATTTTGGCTGGGGGGGGAGAGGGATGCGCCAAACTAGCATCCTTATTGCCTCTGAAATCTTTGCTGGTTGTCCCAGCCCCAGCCCCACCCCCACCCCCTGCTCCTGCCAGGCCAGCGTTCTTTTTCGTCCCATTAACCCCACTGACCTGTTTGGGCTTAATCTTGCCAGTGTCTTCTCTTGCTACAGACTCCTTCACTATGGTGGGTGTCTTCGCCTTTAAGTTTTTTTTACTTCCACGAGAGTTCATTTTTATGCCTTTCTTGCCAGAGTCTGTTTTCTCCGAAGCTCTGTACTGCTCCCAAAATCCAAGCAGAGCAGTTAATAAAATGTAGCCCAGCACCAGGAAAGACGCTTCCCACAAACCAAATCGACGTTTGTTGGCTCGTTTCACCGAGCGTGCAGAAGACGTCTGTGTCCCAAACCAGCGGCTGCTGCATGCGAGGGTTATGGGTGCTGAGGGGGTTTTACATGTGGCTGTGATAACCAGCAAACCCGTCCGGCCGTTTGCTTCTCTGTAACGTGTCCTCTTTCCAGCAATCTCCTCGTATAGCCCCGTGTCTCCGGGTAAATCCCAAAGCGATCTCCGCCTTCCGTAAACTCGATGTGTCCGTATCTGAGAACCCAGCATCACGGATCCGCAGGTCAGGTAGCCGATCACCTGAGCGTTTCTGTTACCGGCGTGGCATGGCGGCCGCGCACGCTGGCCTACGCTGCCTCCATCTCTTGCTCTCCCCACACTTCACGACCATTCTATTTCGGATCAAGCTTCTCGGTCAGATTTCTCTAAGGCAAAAACTCAGCCAAAACGGGGAGGCTTAAGGTCGGGGACAAGAAGGAAGAGGGTAAATACCCCAAAGGCTAATCTGAAGGAAAACGGAGAGGGAAGAGCTAAGTCCAATGTAATTGTTGATGATGAACTGTTTGTCAGAATTGCCGAGCTAATTGAAAGTAAAATTAAAGTCATTGTTAAACCTTTAATTACTAAAATAGACAAATTACAAACTGAGGTTAAAAAGTTAGGTGGCCAGCTGAATAAAATAATGGAGGGTATTGATAACGTTACAACGCTGGTAGCAAACTTGGACAATAATATTGGAGAGCATGATGATTTGGAGGGTGAGGACACAGACGAATTATTACATAATAATCCCCAACCCAGATACCGGTCTTGAAAGCTAATGAAACAAACGGTAGAGGGGATAGTCCTCTAACAGTTGAGATTCCCCCTGCACAAGTTCAGCTAATTGACCCTCTACAATTCATAGTTGAAGCCTCACCGGTTGTCCTAGTATTGGCTAATGTACCGCCCCTAGAAGCTGGTATAGTAGAATCTCCCTCCTCTTTGTCTAATAAGGCGTTACAATGGCTTACAAACAACATGAGGTTAGCCCCGGGGGGCGGGGGGGGCAACAGTTGGCCCAAGAGATTAAGACAGCTAAAAGGGTTTCCTGGTTAGGAAATCGCCCCAAAAAAATTAAAGGGGATTGTGTGGCAGTAAGTTTCTCAGAAACTGGCGTTTTGCCAAACATCCTCACTAATTTACTCCCACCCCAACGCAGGCAGGGTTCTGTTGTCCCATTAACTCTAAAAAAAATGTATGGAGAACAGCAGAATGTTACCTACCCTAAGACTCCAGCCTTTGGATGGGACAATAATTGGGATTCAAATAAAAGATGGGGCTGTGATCAACATCGAAACATTGTAAACCATCCAGCTCTTTCAGTTCATCAGAATCCTTTTGCGCAACCTCTTTTGTTGTCCAACCGATATGCCCCCCTATCCTCTTTGGATCAAAACGACTGACTTTTGCCTGAACATATTTTGCCTGAACATATAAGTCGACAAGAGAATGATGTGTCAGTACTCAGTATGCTTACTTGGAATATTGCGGGTATCAGGGCTAAAGTAGGCAATGTGGCATGGACAGATTTTATGACTAAGTTCGATATTATTGCATTGCAGGAAACCTGGGATACAAATAACAGTTTTTCTTTAGATGGCTATAGTTACTTCTGTATTCCCGCAGTGTCCAGCGCAGCGGGAAGAGCCAAGGGAGGATTGCTAAGCCTCTTTAAACTAGACATTAAAGGTAGCCTCAAGAAATGTGACTCAGGATTAGAGCAATGTTTAATTGTTGAACTTTCCTCAGTAGAATCTCCCAATATTTTATTCATACATTTTTATAATTCCAATGCATCAGACTGTACATCATATAGCCTAGATAAATTGGATAACTTTTTGTCAGTCTACAGTGAAGACGTTAACTCTTTTGAAATTATATTTTTGGGTGATTTCAATATACACCCCTGTTCATCAACGTGTGCCTGCGATGACTCAGAATCCCCTCCTAATTGTGCACCTGTCCACCTTGAACATAATAAACAGGGGGGTTGTTTAGAGAACTTTCTAGCAAGATGGAACTTATACGAATCTAGTTGTGGGGAGGGGGGGGGGGGGAAGGGCCTCTACTTTTAAGGGAACAGACAACGGCTCTATTATTGATTACATTTTTATTTCAGCATGTTTTTTAGTCAAGGTTTTAATGTATAAAACTTTGGTTTCTGCTTTCAGTGATCACAATCCTGTCTCCCTGGACCTAGTAACCTCTGATTTTATAGGGCGTAATCATGGTCCCTGTAATAATAAATCAATACTTAAAGTTAAGGACCAGGGACGCAGACTGAAATGGGAGAGCATAATCCCGGAACCCTTCGTACAAGATGTACTTTCTGAGGTTGAGGACGAGGTCGGTGTGTGTCTATCCAGTGTGTCCAATGATAGGGAGGTGATATTTGCATTTGGTAGCATATGCAGTAAGATAAACTGTAGGCTTTCTGTGACTTCTAAACCCAAGTTGATGCCTACTAAAAGATGGTTTGATCGCAGATGCTCAAAAACACATTCTGCATTGCTCAATGCCTTAAAAGCTGTTCCGAAGAATCGTGAACTTATCACAATCAGTAGAGCCCTATATAAAAAGGCCATTTCAGACAGGAAAAAACAGATTAAAGATGAAGCCTGGACACAACTCTCAGATCCAGCAATACTAAAAAATAGTGGAGAATTTTGGAAGATTGTCAACCAACCTCTATTCACAGGGGAGGAAAATTCCGCCCTTGAAACTAACATCCCTGACGAAGGTTGGATTGAACACTTTAGTGACATCTATTCAGGCCATACCAATGCAAAACCCAGGGTGCAGGAGGTTGATGTTAACACCATAGGGAACCAACTGCACATTGAAGTAAAGGAAGTATTACACGCTATAGACTGTACCCTGAAGAAAAAGGCGCCAGGACCCGACGGTGTTCCTGCAGACGCCTTTAAATGCTTCCCTAATTTTTGGTCAAGATTACTTTGCAGGGTCTTTAACGCCTTAAACCATGATAATATTCCCGAAACATGGAAAACATCTATAATTATCCCTGTCTTCAAAAAGGGAAATAGGCAGGATCCTGCATGTTACAGACCAATCTTACTGATTGATTCTTCAGTTAAGATATTAGGGAGAGTTATACTAGTAAAATTGAATGAGTGGGTTACAGAGAATAGTATTTTGACAAATGTGCAATATGGTTTTAGACCTAAAAGAAGTACCCTGGACCAATGTCTTAATCTTCACTTGCTGATCGAAAAATATACTAGGGCCAAGGAGGGGTCCATGTACCTAGGTTTCATGGACCTCTCCTCTGCCTTTGATTTGGTCAATAGATCAAAGTTATGGTCAAAATTACTTGAAATGGGCCTGGATAGGACTATAGTTAATTTATTGGCTGACCTCCATTCTGGCCTCACTGCAAAAATTAGAGTTTCCTCGAGTGGAAGGTGTACCGACGCTTTTGCTTCTGAAAAAGGAGTCAGACAGGGGTGCATATTGGCACCCCTGTTGTTCACATTATACGTGAACGCCTTGGAGCCTGCTCTCAGGGGCGTGACCCGCGACATTCCTCGTGCGGGGGAACAGGGGGTTCCTGTTCTCCTTTACGCGGATGACGCGGTTCTTCTGGCACGCACTGGGGTGGGGCTTCAACGACTCCTGGATGTCTTTGACTCTTTCATGGGTTTACTTGACCTGAAAATAAATGCTAAAAAATCTCAGGTTATGCTTATGGGCAGGGCAGCCAGGAGACCTTTTCACAAAATCTTTCTTTGCGGACAGGAAAAGCTTGTTCGCGTAACCTCCTTTCCCTATTTAGGGATTACCTTTGATGAGAAGGGTAACTAGGGTCCCCAAGTTAATAATAGAGTAACCATGTTGGCTAGGACATCTGCAGCCCTTCAGGGGTTCTCTAAAAAACTTGGGGGTAGGCCAATTGCAGCTGTTATTAAAATCTATAAGGCCAAATGTATCTCAGTGGCATCATATGGTGGTTCATTATGGGGATATAAGGGAGTGGAACCTTTACAGACAATAGAAAACAAATTTTTTAGATCTGTTCTTGGCGTCCCACAGTCAACCCCGTCTTACACCGTCCATATGGAATTGGGGGAAAGCTACATCACAGACCTGATAAAAACAGCACCTTTAGTTGCTTGGTTGAGGTTGTGGCTCAATAAAGAAATTCCTCTAAACCATATTATACTGAGAGACTGCTTGTCTTTGGACAAAGCTAATAATATTAGGTGGTTGACTTATATCAAGGAAACATTTTTGAGGTTGGGAAGGCCTGAGCTTTATACTGTAACTGATTCTATAACATCCAAAGATATTGTGTTCATAAAACATGCAATGAAGGAGCTCCTATCCCTGGAGAGGGAAGAATTTGAACTGAAAAAACCCTGTGTCAGGGCCAGTTTAATACTGTCCATACCTAATGGCCCAGAAAGTTACCTGAATATCGTGACCCATCCATACCACAGGCTTATTTTAACCCGTTTTCGTTTTAATTTGATACATTTTAATCTTGGTTTTTATCCTGTATGGAGTACCCCAGAAAAGGCGCCACCATGTTCTTGCGATCATTTCTCTGAACAAAATACTATGCATTTTGTAATGTTTTGCAGTCACTACATTGATGCTCGGAGAATGTTCCTTGTGCCTATACTTAAGGAAGCTGGATTTATCCTAGTTAAACCTGCTCTTATTTTTTTACAACTGTTACAGACTCCCAGGATTATGTTTCATGTGGCTAGTTTTCTGGTGAGAGCTATTAGGAGCAGGAATATTAGATTAAAAAATGTGTCTACCTCCCTTTGTAGCACGGATTGTGCACTTTAATTAGGCTATTTGTAATTATATTGGGACTGTAATTATAAAAACAATTGTAACAGGGACATTGGTGTCGGTAACGATCATCTTGCTGGGGATTTTTTTCTTAACCTTTTGTCTTTTTTAAGCTTTGCACATTAGCACTTTGCACTTTATACTTCGTACTTGATATGAACTGTATTATGGTCTATGATGACTTTTATCTTGTTGTATTTTAACTGTTTTTAATGTACGTAATTCTTGTATTTGTCTTAATGTAATATGTATTTTGCCATTGTCTTTGTATGATATTAAGTTATCGCAATAAAGTATTTTGACTGACTGACTGTAATGCCTATTCTGGCATGTCCTGCGGCATCCGAACTACACCATGAGAGTGCCGTTTGGTGGTGGTGTATTCCACTTTACAACATCGTCTGCTGTGGCCCTTGTGGCAGGACACACCAGAACACAGAGACACACTTACCGCACTTCCTGCACACAGACATGTCAGAGACACCCCGTTTCCCTTGCCGGATAGGCTCACCCCAGCGCTGACTTGGGTCCGCAGGACCAGCACACGTGTGTTTAGCTTCCAGGAGGATGCGTGCCTAGCTACATGTCCAGGGTCACTGCCAATGCTGAGGTGAAATGGTATCTTCTTGCTGAAGACAGCACGCTGTGATGTTGCAGGGCCCGTGCCTATCATGCTAACACAATGACCACACGGACACACTTGCTCAGATGCGGGTTTTGGGGGGTGTTGGTGATCCTGGGGTTGTTGCGATGAGTCTTGTGGCCCTCATGGGTATCCCAGTATCGTGCTCATTGACTCTATGGCACCTGTGGGTGTTCTGATGTGGCTCTTGGCTGTGTTTCCTTTCATGCTGCAGGTAGTTGTCTTGCTTAACACCAGCAGAAAGCAGGTGTAAAATTCCTAGAGGTAACTTGGGTTATCGCAGGAATTAATTTTGCATTGCAGTTGTGCAAGTTGTGATGTCATTTTTTCGTGTGCAGAACAATATACGAACTGGGCAGTGTATCCCTGATTGAAGGATGCCTGCTGCTGTAGTTGTCTCACGGAGTTGGGGGTCACTGCTATTCAGGACTCACAACACAATTAGACATGTGGGATAGGCTTGTGTTGATGATGGTTAGTGGCACCATGTGTCAGCGGTCTTCTACAGTGTAGGTCAGAGGTAGCAGTGAGCAACAGCCCATAGTCATGTGCATACATTGGTGGCCCCACCAGCCTGCGTAGTACAGGTTTGGTGGCACCACGTTTTGCTGGCCTTCCATATGCAAATATCCTTCACTGATTGAAGGGAGTCTGGCGTTGTGGTCGCTGCCACGAAGTTGGGGTCGCCTCCATTCAGGACTCAGGAACCAGTTACACATATGGGATCGATTTGCGTTGAACAGGGTTAGTTGGCACCAAGTGTTGACGGTTTTCCACAGTGTAGACCGGAGGCAGAGGTCAGCCAAGGCTTACAGGCAGGTGACGTTGACTTGAGCTGTACAGATTGGGAGCATTTGGTCTTCTTAACCCATTATAGTCTCTTACACAATTTGAGTTGCTACTAATCTTGAATTGTGAACTGTGTAACCCCAGTGTAGGGCGCAGGCAGCGGTCAGGATGGGCGCACAGCCATGTGGTGTTGAATTGAGCTGCACAGTTAGTGGCACCTGGAGCACTCAGCATGTTCGCACCCTGCGATGATACGTGGTCCCGGCAGGCCACACTGAGAGCAATGTTTTGCCTTGATAAGGCCACGTAGAGATGACTTATGGTGCAGTGAGTTAATAGTACCTGTAGCACACAGCGCGTGCGCATCCTGCGATTATGCGTGGTTCCGGCGGGCCGCACTGGGAGCTATGTTTCTTGCGAACTGGACTACGGCATCTGCAATTGGCACTGCATCGGAATTGTGAGCCCTGCTGTCCAAAGTGTAGATCGAAGGCAATAGTTAGCATAGAGATCGAGGAATGCTTTTTGTCACTTCTTCTTGACAAAATCCGAGTACATAGAGTACAATTCTTTGTGCAATTAATAAATCAAGGCTGAATTCAAGTTGTGAACCCTGCTGTCCGCAGTGTAGATTGAAGGCAGTAGTCGTTACAGACATAAGTCTGCAGTGCTGTGGCATTGGGTCTGCAGGGGGCTTGTGTGGAGGAGGCCCGCGGTCATGGCGGCAGCCACGTGCCTAGGTGAGGGCCACCTCTCTGGCAGACTCGTTGGTCTTCCCAGAAGTGAACCATGCCCAGGGCCTGGGCTATTTATTCATACTCCTACTCTGGAGTGGTGTACGTTGGACCAGCCCACCCCGCTTCCGCTTCCAGGGGAGGACAACACAGCTACATGACCGAGACCTTTCCCACTGCCTGAGGTAACATGGTTGGATTCACTGTGCACTACACTACAAGTATCAATAGTACATCTCCACATGGAGAGGTTTGTGGTTTGCATAGTGAGGTCTGTGCAGCATATCAGTGTCACACTTTGCATTGTGTGCATTATTATTGATGGGTGACTTGCCTTCTTCATATATAATTGGTTCCCACATCTTCCAACATTCAGCTATTGTGCGGCTGAGGGACCATGGTATTTTGGGAATGTCCGTTGTCCTGTTTTGCGCTGACGGTGACATTATCCACGTGACAATCTGATGCACCTCATCAGACCTTAATATAACACTTGATACACCCACTCTCAAATACAGTATATATTTTTCGAAACCATGAACACACCAATACCAGTTAGTACATATTGACTGACTAATCCCTAGGTCTACACACACATCAATTCATTTACCCACACAGTCATTCATACATACAGTCAGCCATCAATACAGCATTATCATTTCCAGTCACATATCTATACAGACACTCAGACACCCCCTTTCATTAATAGAGTTATTCACACACCTAGTCAGTAATGGAAATAATGAATCACACTTTTTTTTACTCACCTGTACAGTTATACACATACCACCTCACTTATTTAAACATATACTAACACATACTTTCACTCTAATACAATAACTAATTCAAGCACACTCTGATCCATACCGGCACTCTCACAATCACTCACTCTCACATATAGTCATTTATACAGTCTAACACTCACATATACTGCCTTTCACATATGCAGTTACTCAATGAGGCAATGAGGCATCCATTCACTCACCAAGACACCCGTACACACACTCACCCAGCCATACAGCCCTTCACAGATACAGACTTGAACACATATACGCAGTGAATTATCCACTCACATATTTATGCACAGAGTCACACCCTCCACCCACCCACACAGACACTCAGTCACCCATACAGATACTCAGACGTGGAATCAATAGCCAATATAGATCCTCATTTAGATGCTAACCAAACCATGCAACCGCTTACACACCATCTGACAACCTAAACTGTGTGAATGTCTGTATCAGTCGCTAACACATGCATTAAGTAAGACACAATTAATCACTCACTTATACAGCCAGTCACACACCTACTTAATCATGCATCCTGACTCTTATACACCCATTCATTCTTTAATACACCTTGGCATATATATATAAAACTTATTTACATTTTATAGAAACACATAGTCACTGGATGATGTCATCAGTGATGACATCAGTGACGTCATCAGTGATGTCAGCAGTGATGTCACTGACCATGTCATGAATGATGTAATATGTGACGTCATCAGCAGTGCATTGCAGGGGCGCGAGGTATAGTTAGCTCAACTAACTATAACAGCGGAATTTCTATTGTTTTGTATGAGTGAAATGTCCAACTAACTATAACGTCCCTGAAACCTATGTTTGTTTCTGTCAATTTCTAAGTTTTTTTTAAAGCTAATTCCTAACTATAATGTCTGTAAATCCTATGTTTTTTTCAGTGAATATATATATATATATATATATATATATATATATATATATATATATATATATATATATATATATATATATATATATATATATGCCACGAAAACCTCCTTTTCAAGAAGCAGAAGCCACAACGGGGAATTCAGGAAGCAGCTTTATTATCCATTAGGGCGGATGCATTTCGGCTATAGGTGAGCCTCGTCAGCGCCCAAGCAATTGTGCAGCTTCCAGCTTTGCGAGTGTCCATCTTGTCGCCCTCTTATTGGCTGAGGGCTCGCTCCTCCCACTGGTGTTGTAATTTCACCTGATGTTGATAATCACTTATTGTGCATAGACCACAACACCCAGAATGCACGGTGTCAGGCCCGGTAAGTCTTTTGCGGGGGGTGCTTATCAAAGAAAGTTCTCTTGGTGATGGCAGGGCAATCTGAAAGTAGTTATCCAATTGCTTGCTTGATTCGTTGGTACAAGCCGCCTCCTCCAGTCCCCAAACCGTTCCAATCTCGGAGCCTCAAGGATACATCCTGCGGGGGCAGTGACGGCAATACGTACTGTCCAGAAGGAGGTTAATAACCCCTCAACCGCTTTTTCACCCCAAAGCTCCTCAATGGGTCCCGACTGACCATTTTCATGGAACCAAGCGATAAACGCCGTGGGCGGCAGAAGACCAGTGACATCAGGAACACTTGCGGAACGGGGGCCTCTGTAGCATGTCTCTGGCTGACACGCAAATTGTATGCCACGAAAACCTCCTTTTCAAGAAGCAGAAGCCACAACGGGGAATTCAGGAAGCAGCTTTATTATCCATTAGGGCGGATGCATTTCGGCTATAGGTGAGCCTCGTCAGCGCCCAAGCAATTGTGCAGCTTCCAGCATTGCGAGTGTATATATCCAAAGAAAGGTTGCTCCACATGGAAGAAAACCAGGAGGGACACAGCGGGGTACCATGAAGATTAGTTTAATGCAGCAAGGTTATGGCATGACGCGTTTCGGCGAGTTGTGCCTTAATCATGTGCCCTGTTAACCAGTTCCGTGCACCAGCACGCTCTTTACAAGTTACATCGTGCTCCCATTGGCAGGAGCCCAGCTGAGTCAAATTATTCGAAGCATCACTGCAGCCTCCATCTCCGGACTACAGTACCCAGAATGCTCCATCTCGGCAGACTAGGTAAGCTTTTAGAGTTCGACTTCTTTAATCCCATAGTGAGTGCTGGTAACAAAAGAAACGTAAATGGGTGCAGTTTAAAATGTTCTGGTGCCTTTGTTGCATGAACTCTTCTCCCTGGCCCCCAGACGCCTCACCACATTGAATCATGTCATGCAGTACCGGGGATGCCGATTCAATTATATATGTATATATATATATATATATATTACCTACTGGCGGTCGCCAGTAGGTATATATAGTTAGGATTTTTTCCCTATGGGATTTTTGAAAATTCTATGTCTAATAACTTTGGCGTTTGTGGACGGAATTGGCTGAAATTTTCAGGAAAATGGAACATTATGTGTCTGAGCAGCCCCTGAAAATTTGGGGGGGGGTTCGTCCAGGGGGGGCCGAGAAAAAAGGGGGGTCCCAAAACGTGTTTTTAACATTGAGTTTTCCATAGGGCGGTTAGCCTCACTTTTAGCCCGAACGGCTGAATGGATTTGCACGAAACTTGGCAAAATTGTAGGGACTGGTAGCCCGATGTGCCTTTTGTAGGTCTCAATATATGTGCTCCAGTGGATTTTGAGAAATTAACGTTTAAAAAAAGATATATATCTGTAAGCGCGGACCAGGCAGCGCCCCGGTTCGCGGACCTTACGCGTATCGGAACTTCGCGTAGCGAAGCTGATTGGTTCTCCGGTGTCTGTCAACATTCTAAACAGTCCGGAGCGGCCGCCATCTTGTCTCTCGGTAGGATTGAGAGACAAGAGGAGGCCAAAACAAAGGGGGAAATAACCATAAGGGGGTATAGTAGATCCTCCCTGACCCCCTAGGTTTAATGTGGAGGCTTTAAAAGGGCCCCGCGGGGCAAAAAAATAATATTTTTTTTGTTTTTTTTCGTGGGTAGCGCCCGGTCCGCGAACCGGGAAGCGTTCTGGGCAGCGTACTGCAATGAAAAATGAATGATAGACTTTTCAAATGCTGTATGTATGTCTTTCTTGTAACATAACTGTCTGTTTCCTTCCCTTATACTTACTGTTCTTTTTTTAAAAAAATTTTTTTGGGTTCGCTCCTGGTTCACGTACCGGTGTGCGAACTGTAAGCGAACTATAAGAAATAGAGATTGGCAGATTGGCAGAGTTTCAAAAATTCTACCAATTTTCTTTATAATGGGGAGGTAGTTCTGAAAAGAACTTTTTTTTTTGGTTTTTGTTGTTTTAATTTTTTTTAATTATTTTTCTGAACATTTTTTATATTTTTTTTGTTTTTTCTGAACATTTTGTAATTTTTTTGTTTTTTTGGGGGGGAGGGGGGAAACAAAAATGATTCATTGAGAAGGGCTCAACAGGAGCAACGAAAAAAAGAAGAATTTATTTTTTGGGGCGTTTCGGGCAATCATGATTTCTGATAGCTCTCATTATAAGAATAATGCTTCTTTCTCCGTGGCAAAGTGTTTGTCCGCACCACATGCACACTTGCCTTACTTCCCCCATGTCTATTTGAATATTCGGGATCACCTCCCTCGCCTCTGGTCCCGATATTTCTTTCACAGCAGATGTTCTCACCATTGCCAGGGGATTTTCTTGTTCATCACGCAGCTGGGCAGCACTATAATTATTTGGGTGCCACCTACTCATATGCCTGTGCATAGTATAATTGCCGAAGCTGTACTTCTTGTCAGTGCCCCTTGACAGTCGATCTTTGCAAATACGGCAAAACACATATCTTGCGTTAACTTTTTTTTGCCCACCTGGAAATGTAAAAAATTGCCAGATGTAATTTTCCTTTCTGTTGTACCTCCTGGGCTCCTCTGGCAAAAACTGAGGCTCTTCCTCCTCTTCCTCCTCTTCTTGATCTTCCTCAAACATTGGTTGAGCAGGTGGTCCTTTCTTCCCTTGAGGAGGTGGGGGTGGTGGTGGGGGAACACTACCTGAAGCAACAATGGAAGCCATTTCTCAATAAAGTAAAAGGGTCTTTCTCTCACCAAGATGAAAGTCAGAGTGAGGAAAGAAGGAGGGGTTTTCATCATTTGGGAAAAGCAAAAGTTCTCAACCAATGAAAAGTGTTATTTTTAGGTCACCTGACCTAGCCTTCCATTATTATGAAACCAAAAGTGAAATGAACCAATGAAAAGTTTTATTACCAAGTCACATGACCTCTCACGCTCATGTTACGCGCTGCGGAACGCTCCCCGGTTAGCTTCCGGTTCGCTGTGCTTCGCGCCTCGGTCCGCGCCCCGGGACACTTCCGGGTGCGCTAACGCGTACGTCACAAGACGCATTACGCGGCAACGCGATACGTCGCGCTTTCGCGACGCGACGCGGATCGCTTCCGGGTCGCTGCGCTCCGCGCCTCGGTCCGCGCCCCGGGGCACTTCCGGGTGCGCTAACGCAGTACGTCATAAGACGCATTACGCGGCAACGCGATACCGTCACTATGTTGATTTCTTACCGGTTCGCGGACCGGGTCGCGGCATCTATTTGAGCTAACGGAAAGCTTCCCGGTTCGCGGACCGGGAGCGAAACAAAAAAAATATTTAAAAAAAATAATTAATAAACATATAAAATATATTTTTGTATTTAAAGAAGAATACATTTTACAGCTATAGATATTAGACATATAAAATATATTTTTGTATTTAAAGAAGAATACATTTTACAGCTATAGATATTAGCTTTTAAAAAACCAATGAAATTCACTGAAAAAACCATAGGTTATAGACCATATATAGTTAGGAATTAGCATTTACAAAACCTTGAAAATTCACTGAAAAAACCATAGGTTATACACCATATATAGTTAGGAATTAGCATTTAAAAAACCTTATTTTACTCACACAAAACCATTGAAATTCCATATATAGTTAGTTGTACTAACTATATATCGCGCACCCGCAATCCACTGCTGATCATGTCACATATTACATCATTCATGACATGGTCAGTGACATCACTGATGACATCACTGATGACATCTCAAATGACATCACTGATGACATCACTGATGACAACATCCAGTGACTGTATTTTTCTGTAAAGTTAAAATATGTCTTACATATTTAAGAATGAGTGGATGTATAAATGTCTGGATGAAGGATTTAGTAGGTGCATGACTGACTGTATGAGTGAGTGATTAAACATGTTTCACTGAGTGCATGGGTTAGTGACTAAACTGTCTCAATTTGTGCATCATTATGTCTGTTGTTGTTGTTCTATAAAATGCTGCATGTGTTGATCATTAGCTATATGATTAACTATATGGGTTATTGATTGGTTGCCCAAGTATTTGTATGGGAGACTGAGAGTGTGTATGGGTGGCTGGGAGGTGTATGACTCTGTGCATAGATGTGCGAGCAGTTGATTCACTAGATGTATGGGTTCAAAAGTGCATGTGGAAACAGCTGTATGGGCGGTTGACTGTGTGCATGAGTGTATTGGTGAGTGAATGGATATCTCAGTGCTACATGTCAAAGTAAGTACATATGTAAAACACAGAACATGTGAGAGTTGACATATATAAATAACTGTGCAAAAGAGCCAGTGAATGTGTGAGTGGCTGTATGGATCATTGTGAACTTGTATCAGGGATTGTATAAGAGAGTAAATATGTGTTAGTATATGTTTGAATAAGTAAGGTGTGTATAACTGTATAGTTGAGGAAATGGAGGTGTGATTGATTCTTTGCATGACTGACTAGGTGTGTGAGTAACTCCATGGATGAGTGACAGTCTGTGAGTGTCTGTTTACACTGAGTGTATCTAAGGTTATATTAGAGTCTGAAGAGCTTCATCGTATTATCACATGAATGATGTCATCAGTGATGTGATCAGTAATGTCAAATGAGATGTCATCAGTGATGTCATCAGTGATGTCATTTGAGATGTCATCAGTGATGTCATCAGTGATGTCATTTGAGATGTCATCAGTGATGTCATCAGTGATGTCATTTGAGATGTCATCAGTGATGTCATCAGTGATGTCACTGACCATGTCATGAATGATGTAATATGTGACATGATCAGCAGTGGATTGCGGGTGCGCGATATATAGTTAGTACAACTAACTATATATGGAATTTCAATGGTTTTGTGTGAGTAAAATAAGGTTTTTTAAATGCTAATTCCTAACTATATATGGTGTATAACCTATGGTTTTTTCAGTGAATATATATATATATATATATATATATATATATATATATATATATATATATATATATATATATATTACCTACTGGCGGTCGCCAGTAGGTATATATAGTTAGGATTTTTTCCCTATGGGATTTTTGAAAATTCTATGTCTAATAACTTTGGCGTTTGTGGACGGAATTGGCTGAAATTTTCTGGAAAATGGAACATTTTGTTTCTGAGCAGCCACTGGAAATTTGGGGGGAGTTGGTCCAGGGGGGGCCGAGAAAAAAGGGGGGTCCCAAAACGTGTTTTTAACATTGAGTTTTCCATAGGGCGGTTAGCCTCACTTTTAGCCCGAACGGCTGAATGGATTTGCACGAAACTTGGCAAAATTGTAGGGACTGGTATCCCGATGTGCCTTTTGTAGGTCTTAATATATGTGCTGCAGTGGATTTTGAGAAAATAACGTTCAAAAAAAGATATATATCTGTAAGCGCGGACCAGGCAGCGCCCCGGTACGCGTACTTGACGCGTAACGGAACTTCGCGTAGCGAAGTTGATTGGCTCTGTGGTGTCTGTCAACATTCTAAACAGTCCGGAGCGGCCGCCATCTTGTCTCTCGGTAGGATCGAGAGACAAGAGGAGGTCAAAAGCGAAGGGGCAAATGACCTTAAGGGGGCATAGTAGATACTCCCTGACCCCCTAGGTTTGATGTGGAGGCTTTAAAGGGGCCCCGCTAAGCAAAAAAAAAAAAAAAATTTTTTTGTTTTTTTTCGTGGTTAGCGCCCGGTACGCGAACCGGGAAGCGTACTGGGGAGCGTATCACAATAAAAAATGAATGATAGACTTTTCAAATGCTGTATGTTAATTGATTGTTGGTTTTGTTGATTATTTTTTTTTTTTTTAATTTTTTTTATTGTGTTTCATAATTTATTAAACTTTCTAACATTTCATTGTCAGAAATTTCATAATCATGGAATATAGATTGTAGTCTCTGAGGTTGTAAAATGTCCTCATTTGCAAGGAGGTTATCTACTGCTTGCACACATTGCAGTAGTTCTTGGTCCCATGTTTCATCCATAAATTCAATCTCATTTGGATCAATGATTTCTGTGTTAAACTCTGGAAGGACAATTTCAAATGAAATGTTTTGTTCACTTTCCATTTTTCCTGAAATTTGCATAAAAAAAATATATATTAGTAGAGGTAGGGCACTGTTGGGATTAATTTTAGATAGGCAGTTTTTATCAGAGAATTTATCTTTGGGCAGTGTATAGTATCAGAGTGGAAGTAGGAATATAAAAAAGTGTATCTAAATTTATAAGTACTACAGAGGGATAGTATATAACTAACAGAAAAAGTTTGCCATATTAACTTAAAGTGCACAATATACTTCAGTTTTAAAAATAACAACTTACCTTTAAAAAGAAGTTGAAGTTATTAATGAAAATCCAAATGAAATGTACACCAGGAAGTAGTAGTCAAAATGGCTGTGTTTCCTTCTCTTCCTTTATATATATTCGGGTACATAACCAATCAAATATCATGTAAAAAAAGTAGAAAATGAAAGTAACATTTTAATTGGTTGTCAATTCCAACACTTCAGATGTGTTTTGTGAAGTAATTTACCTCACGGTATTTAGAGAGGACTACAGGCTAAATGGCTAAATGGAATTCCAATCAAATTTGTGAAAATGGTAGGGATTGGTATGTAGTATGAGCTATTCTATATTTGGTGAAATTGTCTCCAGTGGCTTTTCTGTGAACTACTTTCCCACCTTTTTTGATGGTGCGCTTCCCAGGAAGCGACCCGGTACGCGAACCGGTGAGCGCCCTGGTACGCGAACCTTAAGCGTAACGGGAGTCCACCATTTTGTGTTTCGGTCGAATTATGATACAAGATGGAGGGCAAATAATGTTCAGAATAGGTAGAAGGGGGCATGGTAGACTTATCTTGACCCCCTAGGTTTTGTGAGGGTGGCTGAGGAGGCCCATATGTGCGAAAAAAAAACATTTTTTTTAAAAATTTCGCGAGGTTAGCTCCCGGTACGCGTACCGGGTAGCGCACCAGGGAGCGTATTTTGTTGAAAATTAGTGAAAATAGTTAGAGTAAAAAAATAATTGTGAGTGATTAGATGTAGGGTAGCTCTGAGAAGAGCTTTTGGGTTTATGGTACATTTAGGTACTTATAAGTAGGTACCAATGCACATTTTTAAATTCAGAGTGAAAACTCTGTTGCCCTCATCTGAGAAGTGAACTCCATCTCCTCTGTAGATATCTTGCATGTAGTAACGCAAGTTATTGTTGTACAGGGAGCCCATTCCATGGTCTCTCATGTAAGCTGAAACAGATTTGTTTACATGCTTCCTCGACTTCTCAATTTGTGGACAAAATTGGTTTGACCACCTCCATTTCTGTCTTTGGCATATATTTGAATATACCAAGGCAGTCTGAGGAAAAAGTGCCATTAATTGCTCAAAGGTGTCCTTTAAAAGCATTTCCAGACCTACACCAGTCAAAGTGCCCAAGTCATTACCTCCACAGTGCACAATTAACAGGTCAGGTTTTGGCAAATGCATAAAGGTTTTCACCAATGGTATCAATTGGTGACATTTTAATCCTCTCTGGCCAAACCACTTAATTTCCACATCTTGTAAATTGAGGTTAGGTAAATTCCTGCTTTCAACGTACCTTTGAGCCCAGTGAATATAACTATGACCAACAATCCAGACAGAAAACATGGTGAGAGAAGGTTCTCCTGCAGTCAGATGAAGTGTGGCAATGAAATGGCAGTTGAAAAAATGTGAGTTTGAAATGAAAAAAACTGTGGAGTTTCTGTGTTCATGAAGTAGTAACAGTGATTGGTGGATTTTGATTGATGAAAACAGAAAGTTAGGGTGTAGAGATGTGTTCTTTGAAAGATGTATTTTGAGTGGTCAATAAAAAATCATTAAATGAAAGAAAGCACTGGATATGCAGGTGCACTGAGAGTTCAGAGTTCAATTGCAACATTGTTGTGTGAATTTGCAAACACCAGAGTTTCTCCAAGAGGTGGTTGCTATGGAAAATAGGCAGAAAGGGCAGAGGGGGAAGGGTTTTCATTTGAAAAAAAGTGAGGGAAGAGTTTTGATTGGGTGACATGAGAAATATGTGTGAAGAATTACACCATTTCTGTGCTTTTGATAGCTGCAGACTCTGGAGTGCATACCTTTTGCTCTGCTGAAGACAAATTGGTGTGTTTCTGAGACTGTTTTCAAACTCAAAGTATTTGCTAAGGTGAGAAAATATTTCTTTACTTTAGATAGAGAATAGTGTGCTTTAAGGAGAAAATTATGATTTATGTGGCGCAATTTGCTAGTAAATATGCTCTCACATGTGCATGGAAATTTTTGATTTTGAATGTTTTTGTTATATAGCCATGTTAAAAGTGACTCAACCATGCTGGAAAGTCAATCAAAAAATGATTTCATGTGTTTCAATGACATTTTAAGTCATTTTCTGATGTGCAGTGTTTAGAAATTATGATTTGAAAATCGTTTTTGTGGAAAAGGAATTGTTTTTAAAATCATGACAAGGAAATAATGGTGTATGGTTATTTATAAGGCAATTGACTGTCCTTGATGTTATTTTTCTCATTTTAGTGTAAGACCTTTCTCTGTGGCGCAAATTGCTTGTAAATATGCTCCCACCTGTACATTGAAAATTTTGATTTTGAATGTTTATGTTACATAGCCATGTTAAAAGTGACCCTACCATGCAGGAAAGCCAATCAAAATACGCTTTTATGTGTCTTAAGGACAATTTAAGTAATTTTCCCATGTGTAGTGTTTTGAAGTTATGATTTGAAAATCGTTTTTGAGGTAAAGGAATGTTGTTAAAATTTATGTTCGCCATATGCCCCCAAATTTCTTTCTCAGGGTTGCAGCAGGGTGTTCTTGAGACACCCCTGCACTTTTGGAATAAATTCCTAATTTGTGATGAGCAAATTGTTAATCGCAAATTGCACCTTCATTTATATGAGCCTCCTAGCCCATGGAAATGAATGGGTAATTTGCAATTAGCAATTTTCTCATCGCAAATTTGGAATGGTAAAGAATCGCTATTTATTCCTTAAAATTCGCTTTTTTGGAAATGCAAAATAGTTATATGATACATATGGCGGTTGATGTCTAACAAGATAAGAAGCTTATGGATACATTTATGATGACTGGTGCAATGAAGTAGAAATCACTTACTTCATTGGTAGGCCTTTACAATAAATTATCTCCTCTGTATTCTTCATCAAGCATAACTTTAATCTGCAATCCTGAGTAGGCCTCACCTTAAACAAACCTCTGGATAGGCCACATCTTATTGTCATCCTGATTTAATCATTTATAATTCTAGGGACAGATTTATGATAGGTGTATACCTCTTTTGTGCCACTTAGAAAACATTGTCCATGGGGAAATGAATTAAAATGTCATTAAGACACATGAATGTGTTTTTTTTAAACGTTTGCAATTTTTTTGGGTCACTTTCAACATGGCTATGTGTCTGAAACAGTCAAAATCTAAATTTGCAATGCACTGGTGGGAGCATATTTACAAGGAATGTGCTTCATGGGGAAAGGTCTTATAATGTAATATGGGAAAAATGACATTAGAGATACTGAAATGCCTTATAGAGAAGCATACACCATTATGTCCTTGTCATAAATTTGCAAACCATTACTTTTCCCCAAAAACGATTTTCAAATTATATTTAGAAAACAGTGCACATGTGGAAATTACTTAAAATGTCAATAATTCAAAATTTGTGATTCCTTAAATGCAATGTATAAAAAAAAAATATGTAAAAAATGATATTAAGGATTTGGAAACTACCACCAACTTGTAGTTTGTGGTAATTTGCGAATTCTTTTCAAAAAGAATTTTTTCTTAAAAAAAAAAAAGGTCCCATATGACGCCCATACATGCCATTAGGGCATGTAGGTGTGCCATGTGCTCCCAAATTTCTTTTTCAGGGGTGCAGCAGGGTGTTCTTGAGATACCCCTGCACGCTTGAAAAAAATCCTATTTTGTGATGAGCTAATTGCTAATCACAACTTGCAACATTAATTCCTATGAGCCTCCTAGCCTATGGAAATGAATGGGTAATTTGCAATTAGCAATTTGCTCATTGCAAATTAGGAATAGTAAAGAATCGCTATTTATTCCTTAAAATTTGCTATTTATAATATGTAAAATATTTTGATGATACATATGGCAGTTCATCTGTAACAAGATAAGAAGCTTAGGGATAGATTTATGATGAGTGGCGCATCCCCAGGGATGTGACAGTCATCCTGCGCCACTGTTCCGCCACCCATGGTGTGCTGCATTTACAATGCGGCGCAGCATGGGGCAAAAAAGGCACAGATGCGTGACGCATCTGTGCTGTAAAGGTGGCGCATTGCTGGAGTTGTATCGTAAGTGCGATGCAGCTCCAGCAAGGATCAGGGGTGCCCCATCTATACAATGCTGCGTCAAGACCTATGCCAGCTTCAAGCAGGCGCAGGGTTT
Organism: Lissotriton helveticus; assembly: GCF_964261635.1. Taxonomy (NCBI): domain Eukaryota; kingdom Metazoa; phylum Chordata; class Amphibia; order Caudata; family Salamandridae; genus Lissotriton; species Lissotriton helveticus. Next base: position 1,271,803,283 of record NC_136059.1, on the reverse strand, counting down.
TGAAGCAGCTTTCTCCTATCTGATTGTAAATGCGGCACACCATGGGTGGTAAAGCAGTGGTGCACATTAACTGGTGCATGCCTGGGGATGTGCCATTTAATATAAATCTGCACTTTAACATTTGAGTATGTGCAGGGGACACAGAGTCGTTGAGGCTTATCCAAGGTTAAGAACAGATGAGTCCTGTTCAGTGAAAAATTAGACATAGGCTTCACCTGCTCAGCATCGCTGGACATGGCTAAATAATAGCTGCAAAATGTTACTCTTGTTAAATAATTGTACTATTATAATCTGTGAGATTTGTCTCTTACTCTGCAACATCTCATTGTTGTTGTCTTTCTTTAAAGATAAAGACAACCTCAACATGAGCGACAATCTGCAATCAGTTGATTTTGACCTCATCATTGAACTTGTAATTGAAACATCAGTGGATGTTGATCCATTGGATGATTTAAATCCTGAGGATGAAGAAGAGCGTGATGAGGATGCAGATTTGTCCGAATTATATGATATAGGATGGGAAGCTGACCTGCTTGAGCCTTTGGAATTATAAACATTTATTTTTAAAATTTATAATCAATAAAAAGTAAAAAGGTAAACCGTTTAATTTAAAAATAAAGACACCTTCAAAAACAGGTTATGTGTAGTGTCTTCAATAAAATATTAAAATATGCTCATAAAATTAGATCAGATTCACATATAAAATAGCATAGGTAACATAAATATAAATCTCATTTCTTTTCTGCTATTTCTGTATTGTAAATTTGCAAGGACTAAAAAATCTTCTATTTAAAATGTCAAGTAGTGTGTTATGTTTTTGATCACTATTACTGATTTACTGTTTGATAATATTTTTTATTAACATTTTTATTATATTTTTCCTCAGATTCAACTATGCCTACAAAAATAAGAGAGATGAAGGCTGCAAAACGTCAAAGACAGCAGGAGAAAAAAAAAATGCAGCAGTCCTCTAACAAAAAGATTTCTCAAGCGATGAAGAAAGCACCGGGTAAGAGCTCTAAATATTTCATAAAAAATATTTCTAATAAAAAAAATATTAGTACAGAAAATGTTTCAATCCATAACAACACAAGTAAATCAAATGGAAAGAAAAGGACAAATGAAAATGTTACTGCTAGAGCAAGAGATAAATCTGTGCATGATAGTAGAAGGAAACAACAGTTTACGGAGATTCGTAAACGAATGTTCCGTAACAGGATAATTGGCAATTTGTTAAAAAATATTAAGAAAGGTCAACAGAAATTAGTTTTTTATAGGAGAAAAAAAAAAGTTGAGAAAGTTATTGATCAGGCTTTTGAAATTAAACGTAAGTTATTTATTTTGATAATCAATAGAATTAGGAAGCTAAACAAGGCAATTTTTGATTTCAAAAGAAATAGTAGATGGAAGAGAATAGTTAATCGTAGTAATTTTTGTGAAGTTTTTTCTGGAGAATGGATACATAGTTCAAGCTGTGAGGCATTTTTTAATGAAGAGAGTTATTTCCAGGATAATGATTTGGTGCATGCAGTTGACATCAGTGGTCGTGCTTATGAAGTGAAAGATGGTTGTCCAGTTGAAAAAGAAAAACTTGTGACAACAGAGGCAGAAGAGTTGTTAGGTAATGAGGTTTTAGGAAGACGTGCTAAGGGTCCTGTGTACACCTGGAAGTGTAGTAGTATTTGCAGTGTGCGACAGGATTCCATCAATTTGCTTTGTGATTTTGTACGGTCATTTAACAAGAAAAGTTTGAAGCAGAAAATGAGGTTGTTGCAAGAATTAGATCCTTGCAGAGTGAGAGAAGTGACAGGTTTGCATGGTCATTCACTGGCTTGTCTTTCCAGGAGAGTATGCCAGAGTGTTTTTCATCATTTCAGGATGCTAGCAGTGCATCATAACAAAGTGAGGAAGTTAGTTAGACTGTTGTATTATGCTAAGAGTCCAGCAATTATGCTGAAACAATTATGCGCTGCTCTTTTGCATGGTTCTGAAATAGATGTGAGGAATATATGTGAAGAAATTGAGTTTTGTTACTTTGGAAGTAAAGAGGAGAATGTTGAAATTGAGCAAGAAATAGAGGGTCATTTGGAAGATACTGTACATGTTTCCAGTACAGATAATTTCCAGAGGGAAATTGCGACGTTTGACATGAAATCAAGTGAGAGGCCTAATTTCACTTGTGTGTGTTGTCGACGCACTTATTATAAGAATCAGACTAAGTTAGTGGATTTATATGCAAAAAGTGAAAGGGAAAATAATAGTGAATGGAAGGATTTTGCAACATACTTGATGGTAGAAAATTGTTTTGATTTGGGATTGGATCAACGTGTGTGTACTTATTGTTGTAACAAATTAAAACAAAACCAGATGCCTGCTAGAGCAGTTCATAATAATCTGGAATTGGTTGAGATTCCTTCTGAATTGAAGGATTTAAATACTTATGAATCTATTTTGATTCAAAGTATCCATCCCTTTCAGGCTATTGTAAGAATGGAGCCAAAGACAGGGAAATTGCCTCCATCAGATTTACAGAGAGGATTAAAGGGAAGAGTTGTTTATTTGCCTCTAGATTTGAAGAAAAACATTAACACAATTGGAGTAGAAAAAGTGGAAGAGGAACCTCTGGTTATCTTAGTTAATGGGGTTCCGACAAAGAATAAGAAAATATGGCAAGATTTAGTAGATGTTAGGAAAGTTAAAAAGGCAACATTGTATTTGAAAAAAAATAATAAATACTATAAGAATGTATATGTTGAAGAAGAGGAAGTAAGTGAGGAAGAGGATAGCGATTTGTGTGCTGGTCAAATTGAGAAAGTAGAACCCTCTACTAGTGAGGAAATATATGAACATTATAGTGTTCATCCTTTGCATTCAAAGGAAGTCATGGGGAATGCTATTGAGTTGTTTCAAATGAAACAAGCCAAAGGGAGTCCCATTAGTGTTTGGGAGGAAAGTTTGGAAGCTCGGTGTTTCCCACAGCTTTTTCCAACAGGTCAGGGAGGAAGATATGATGAGCGACCTCATCAAATTCCTGCTTCTGAATACCGGACTTTGCGATTGTATGCAGGAGATGCTAGGTTTCGACAATGCATTCCTTATTTGTTTCATCTCCTGTTTGAAAGCGATCTGTCTGGACTGTCATATGCAGTGAACCACATCTTGAAAAGTGGTATACACATGCAAAACATCTCGGCAAGTGATTTTATGGATAAAGTGAATGTCCAAGATAGTATTTTGGATTCTCACCTGATTAATCTCATGGCGTGTCAGCGTGGTACTAATGAGTACTGGTACCGTCGTCATGGTGATTTAAAATGTATGCTGAGGAACTTAGGTACTCCCACATGGTTCCTCACTCTGAGCTGTGCCGAGTATGGCTGGGAAGACTTACTTGAATTTCTACGAGAGGCAAATGCTAACGTAGAAAACATCGAATTCAAGACACCCGGAGAACTGTGCTCTTTGGATCCAGTCAATGTATGTAGGTACTTCAATCATAGATTTGAAGCTATGATGTCTTTCATCATGAATAAGAAGAATCCACCTCTTGGAGAGGTGTTGGATTTCTTCTGGAGAAAGGAGTACCAAGCAAGAGGTGCTCCTCATATACATATGTTGCTGTGGATCAAGGATGCACCTAAATTTGGAACGGATCCAGATGACTCAGTGATGAGTTTCATCCAACAGTATTCTACGTGTGCTGTTCCAAACGCAAAGGAGAAGAAAAGCCTAAGAGAAAAAGTTCTGCGTTTCCAAAGCCATCGATGTGGAAAGTACTGCCGTCGTAAATTCCGAAACAAGGACAAGTTCTACACTAAATGTCGTTTCGGCTTTCCACGACCGGTGATTTCTAAAGGAAGAGTAAACAGTTTGATGTCTTCGCTGCGACACAATGTCATGAAGAAATCACCTAAAAACACTTACAATTTGAAGAGGAACGAAGAGTCCAAGTACATCAACGACTACAACCCGGTGATTTTGTCCATGTGGAATGCTAACATGGATATACAGTTTGTGGCTGATAACTGTATGGCTGTGGCTCGGTATGTGATGTCTTACATCACCAAAAAAGAGAAGACAGAATTGAAGGATATGTGGGAGGACATTTCCCATGAAAAGAGCCTCAGCAAGAAGTTGTACAGTTTCAGTCTGAAGATGTTGTCGCATCGAGAAATCGGAGCGTACGAATGTTCTGACCGGTTGTCTTCAGCAAGTCTCTATGCCAAGTCCAGGAGTATCGTTTGGGCGAGTCTTGGTCTTGCTGCAACGCGTAATCGAGTTCTCAAACCTGTGCGGGAAATTGAGTATTTGGCGGAAAAGGAGCCAAACAGTACCGACATTTTGAAGACAAACATGTTGGATACATATTATCCAAATCGAAGCAGTCACCTAGAGAATGTTTGTCTGTATGAGGTTCTGCAAAATTACATGTTCAAGAGGAACATCAAAGAAGATACTGAGAAAGGAGTGTATGCTGTAATAGGAAGTGAGGGATGTCTGGTGAAGCAAAGAAAATGCCACTTGATAAACCATCGAAAATTGAGTGGCGAATCTCCTGAAAAAAAGGAGTTTTTCTATTTAGCACTTTTGCAACTTTTCAAGCCTTGGCGTGCAGAAGAGGAACTGCTTGGAGATTTCCTCTGTTATGAAGACTCTTTCAATGCCGCCAAGGAGACCATAGAATGTCCTGCTTTTCCCAAATATGTAGAAATGTTGAATGCGGAAATTGAGCAGGAAGCAACGATTGCAGCCGAGATTGCCAGAGACAGTTCTCAGGACAGTCAGAGTTCTGCTTCATTGAGTCAGGATCCACTAGGAGGACCTCTTATTGAAAATGAAGCTGCCACTGCTATGAATGAGGTGGAAAGAGCCATGGCACATGCTCAAGAGGATGCGGTTAACTTAGAAGAGTTGGAAAGGCAACTCAACGTTGAGCAGAGGAAAATATATGACGAAGTTACCATGCAAATTGATCATGGATTAAGTCATGATAAGAAAGAGTGCTCATGTACGTCGTTGAAGCCTGTCCGACTGTACGTGAGTGGAGAAGCGGGAACTGGAAAAAGTTTCCTCATTAAAGCAATTTCATGCTATTTGCAGGAAAGGACAGAGTCATCGCTGTCTTGTGTTGTCACTGCTCCAACTGGACTGGCAGCACATAATATTAAAGGGATTACTTTACATCGTTTACTGATGCTGCCAGTGGAGCATGACAACAAATTAGAATATCACAAGCTATCTGGAGATGCTTGTTTTGAAGTTTCAAGAATCTTGAGGAAAATGAAACTTCTTATCATTGACGAAGTAAGCATGGTTTCCAATGTCATGCTTGCCTTTGTGCATTTGAGGATGCAAGAAGTTCTCAAAACAGAGTATGATGTGTTATTTGGTGGCAAACACATCATTGTTTTCGGAGATCTTCTGCAGCTGACACCAGTGAAAGGGCAACCTGTGTTCAAAATGCTCACGCATGAAGATACCAGGAAGTGCCTAGGCAGCATTGGCAACGTCAATATATGGTTAAACTTCAATTATGCTGAACTGCATGAAAATATGCGTCAGGCAAAGGATGAAGTTTACAAGACTATTCTACAAGATGTTAGAATTGGAAAAGTGACCGAGCATGGGAAAGAAGCTTTACATGCACGATTACTGTCAAATTTATATCCAGAACAAGATGTTGTGCCTGAGAATATTTTTCAGAAAATTACTGATAAGAAATCTGGAATATGTTTGATGCCAACTCTTGCAGAATGTGCCAAATTTAACAACAAAATGTTGCATTTAGAAAAGCAAGAGATTGTGAAAGTGGAAGCTATTGATAGAGTAGAGCATATGGGATCAACAATTATTTTGTCTGAGAATCTGAAATCAAAATTGGATTCATTAGAGAAGACTATATCTAAAACTGCAGGTTTTGAAAAGACTCTGAATGTGTGCTTGAACTGCCGTATAATTTTAAGAAGGAATTTACATGTTGAAAGAGGTCTGGTAAATGGATCAATGGGTAATGTTGTTGATTTTGTGAAATACAGAAATAGAGATGGAATTGAATTTTTAAAAATTAAATTTGATGGCATTGAGGAAGTACAGCTAATTGCTCGTAGTTCTGCTAGATTTTTGCTTGTAAAAGACTTATATGTTCGCCGTAAGCAGTTCCCTGTTTGCTTGGCATATGCGGTGACAATTCATAAATCGCAAGGTTTAAGTGTAGACACTGCATTGGTGAATATTGGCAGTTCTGTGTTCAAGGAGGGTATGGCATATGTGGCATTGTCACGAGTTAGAACTTTATCGGGATTGTACTTGATTGAGTGTGATGTCAGAAACATTTGTGCAGATCTAGATTGTGTTAAGGAATACAATAGGTTAAGAAGAGAGTATGCGCCACATTTGCCTCAGTTTCCTTTGTTTGAGAAACGTCTGGTAGGCCGGAAACGAAGAAATGAGAACAATACTGGGGAGGTTGTAGCAAAAAGACAAAAAGTGAATGAACCTAAAATTACAAGCAGAAACAAAGAGGATTCTGTTGAAGATGTTGTTGGTTTTCAGTTTGAAAACAGTTCTGGTGTCAACTGCTATGCTAATGTAGTAATGAATGTTTTGTTTTCTCTAAAAAATGTAAAAGAAGAGATTGTGGTCAATTCTGATCAAAGATTTTGCAGTTTGTTGAATTCTGTGTTAGAGAAATGTAGCACAGATAGAACAAAAATAGAAAGTGTGTCTGAAATTCGAAACCTGTTAGACAGATGTTCAGGGCAAACACAATTCTCTCAAAATATTCAGCAAGATTGTCAGGAGTTTTTAATGTATATGCTTGATGTATTACATGCTGAAGGTGTAGATGTAGATCAGCTGTTTGGGCTTTCTTATCAATGGCAGCATGACTGCGAGAACTGTATGGTATCAAGTACTACTAGTGTAGACTCAGAAAGATTTATATATTTAACTTTGCCAGACAGTAAATCAGTCTCCTTTAATAAGCTAGTAAAAGCTGCTAATCACAGCATGGAGTGTAGCCAATGTAAATCTGAAATGATGTCCACATTATTTATACGAACATATGGCCAGTACGTCATTTTAATGTTCCAATGATGTAGGCCTGATGGAACAAAATTGACAACTTTAATAAAAAATTTTGTAGCTTCGCAGTTGTCAATATCAGGAAGGACTTTTGTAACTACAGCAATTATATATCATGACGGCCCTTCAATATCATCAGGACATTACACAGCTTATTTAAAGTCTAGAAATGGCTGGTCATTCTGCAATGATTCTGTTTTAATTTTCAAAAAAAAATTGCCGTATGACCTTAAAAACTCTTACCTGGTGTTTTTAAAACCAAAATTTTAGGAAAATAATCTCGGGATATGATCTGTGGAATTTCAAGAAGTTCTAATGGCTCCTACACAATTTGGCCTTGAGGATAAGTGTAGTTCAGAGACATAACTTCTAATCAAAGGATTGGACATCATGGAGATGTATGTGCACTTTAAATGAGTTCTGAAAAACTGTTTCTTTTCATAAGCTAATTGAAGCAGCCAATCAAAACATGGAGTAGAGGGAATGTAAGTCTGCAATGCTGTCTACTGTTTTACATTGCTTTGTGATTAAAAGTGATGTAGAGAATTAAATAATTGTAGTACTCATAGAGGTAGTGTAAGTCTGCTTCATATTAAGCAGTATCAGTGTCATAGGAAATGTAGAACATGACTGACCAAGAAGGGGAAGATATTACTATTCCAGGATTGTGAAAATGATCTTCAACATTTTAATTCTGAAAGTTGCGGAAATGCCAAATGATGGGATTGGCTTACAAGAAATCCAAGAGTTATAAATATCTCTGACTAGATTTGGCCTTGTGGAAAATAGTGGTAGAGAGCAAGAAGTCATTTATTGCATGTAACGTGTTTTTAAAAACGATGGAGGTTTTCTTTCAGAAAGTGGCGGGCTGAAAGTAATAACAGCACAAAAGAGTGTAAGCTGTTCATAGGACATCCTTGGACGTCATGGAAAGTAAGTTAACTTTAAGGAGTTCTGAATTTTATTTTCTGATGTTGTATGGGTTTTTTAAACACAATCATTTTGATTGTGTTTTTTTTTCCCCGCTGTTACATGATGAATACCTTCAAGTCACTGTTTTTAGTGAATTTTGATACATTCTGAGAACAGCAAAAATAAACCATTTAACATGTATAATTAATTCTGTACTAATTGCATTTATGATGTATATGTAGAACTGTGTAGGAGGCATGGAGAAGGTGAGTTTTCTGTAAGTGTTAAATTTATTGTATGCAGTGCTGCACTTCTACGTATTCTTTCATATGCTGGACTACATCTGCACAATGAGATACCTAAGCAAAGGAAACACAAGTGATGTGATTGTGAAATGAGCAAAATAAATTGCACATATTTCAATTACATCACTTGAGTTTCCTATCATTACGAATCACATTGTGCAGATCAAGTTTAGGTCTGTCCAGGGAAACATAGGAGGTTTCTACTTTGTTGAAGAGTGCAGTGGACATGACTCACTTCATTAGTAGACTTTCACAGATATTATCTCCTCTGTATACTTCAACAAGTGTAAATCTCATCTTGAACTCTGAGTAGGCCTCACCTCAAACAAATCTCTGGATAGGAGACATGTTATTGGCATACTGAAGCGACACTTTTCTGAAACAAGAGCAATGCAAAAGATGCACCATGTTTTAAGATAGGCCTCACTTCATCTGCATCAAGATACTGTTAGTTTAAAATGTATATCTTTAGCATTGTGTAGAGGACCTGGAGAAGCAGAAGCTTCTGTCAGTGTCAAAGTTGTTGAAAAACTATTTGTCCTTCAATATTTTCCCTTGTCTTTTGTAATTTTTAAATACATATTTTAATTTTTTTTCAAATGTTGGTTCTCTCTTTCACAGATTGAAAGTATAGAAATAAAATGTGATTAATTTAACGGCAATTACAAGGTAAATAGTTGTACTCTTTTCGTTACATTTCTATCACATTCACCTACTATTAGATCCACTGCTTCACTTCTTTAATACTCAGTTTCCTGCCTTTGCTACTTTCCTCATTCCTTTCTCTATTACCTATTTACTCAACTCCTTCCACTCTTTTTCTCAGTCCCTCTGTTCTCATAGTTCCTCAGTCTTGTTCACTCACTCCATCTCTATTACTCTTAGTGTCTGTGAATTACTTTCCCAACTTTTTTTTTTTTGGGACCGCTTCCTGGGAAGTTGCCCGGTTCGCAAACCAGCAGCGTTATGGCAGTCCACCATTTTGTGTTTCGTTCGAATCAAGATACAAGATGGAGGGCAAATAATGTTCAGAATAGGTAGAAGGGGGCACGGTAGATGTATCTTGACCCCCTTGGTTTTCTGAGGGTGGCTGAGGAGGACCATAGTTCTTCACTCTTGTTCACTCTCTCTGTTTCTATTAATGTCACTGTTTATGACTGATCAAAAAAATGTTTTTTAAAAAAGAACAGTAACTATAAGGGAAGGAAATAGACAGTTATGTTAAAAGAAAGACAGCTATAGGGAGTAAACTAACGATACTGTTACCTACAATCCACTGCTGTTGATGTTACTGACCATGTCATGAATGATGTAATATGTGAAATCATCAACAGTGGATTGTAGGTAACAGTATCCTTAGTTTACTCCCTAGAGCTGTCTTTCTTTTAACATAACTGTGTATTTCCTTCCCTTATAGTTACTGTTCTTTTTTAAAAAATATTTTTTTGGTTAGCTTCCGGTACGCGTACCGGGTAGCGCTCCGGGAGCGAACTAAGAGAAATACAGGTTGGCAGAGTTCCAAATATTCTACCAATTTTTTTATAATGGGGAGTTAGTTCTGAAAAGAACTTTTTTTTTATGTTTTTGTTGTTTTATATTTTTTTTAGTATTTTTTGAACATTTTTTTACTTTTTTTGTATTTTCTGAACGTTTTTAAAATTTTTTTGGTTTTTTTGGGGGGGGGGGAAACAAAAACGATCCATTATAAAGGGCTCAACAGGAGCAAAAAAAAAAAAAAATTTATTTTTTGGTGCGTTTTGTGCAAACATTAATATGATTTTGAATTGCTCGCAAAATCAAAGTGATGCTACTTTCTCTGTAGCAGATGAAAGCGCCACATTCCACGCACACTTGTTTTACGTGCCCAAACAACATTTGGATGTTTGCAATCACCTCCCTCGCCTCTGGTCCCGACACCTCTGGAACCACCGATCTTCTTGCCATTTGGAGGGGATTTTGTTGTTGGTCACGTAGCTGGGCAGCACTATAGTTATTTGGGTGCCACCTACTCATATGCCGATGCATAGTATGATTGCCATAACTATATTTTTTATCAGTGCCCCTTGACAATCTGTCACCGCATATGCGGCAAAACACGTAACGAGCATTCACTTTCTTTTGCCCCTCAGGAATTCTGTAGAATTGCCAGATATAATTCTCCTGTCGATTGTACCTCCTGGGCTCCTCTGGCAAAAACTCATGCTCTTCCTCCTCTTCCTCCTCTTCCTGTTCTTCCTCTTCTTGCAGAATTACTTCTGCAGGTGGTCCTCTCTTTCTTGGATTTGGTGGAGGTGGTGGGCTAGCACCAGCTGAAGCTACTAATGAAGCCATCACAAAGTCTCAATAAAGGGTCTTTCTCTCACCAAGATGAAAGTCAGAGTGATGAAAGAAGGAGGGGTTTTCATCATTTGGGCAAAACAAAAGTTCTAAACCAATGAAAAGTGTCCATTTTAGATCACATGACCTTGTATTACATCATTAGGAAACCAAAAGTGAAATGAACCAATGAAAAGTGTTATTATCGAGTCACATGACCTGCTATGTTTACATTACGCGGTCGGCGCCGCGCCGCGGATCGCTTCCGGTTCGCGTACCGCTGCGCTTCCGGGTACGCGAACGTAGCACGTAATATGACGTATTACGCGAGAACGCGAAACGTCATGCTGACGCGAAGCGTCGCGATGTTGTTTTGTAACGCGAGAGGTGCGCTAAAGGAACGTTTACCAGTTCGCGTACCGGGTCGCGCCTCCGGATTGAGCTAACGGGAAGCTAACCGGTACGCGTACTGGGAGCGAAACAAAAAAAAATAAAAAAAAAATTGTATAAAAAACATGTAAAAAATATTTTTCTTTTTAAAGAATAATACATTGTAAAGGTTTTGATATTAGCTATTAAAAAACCAATGAAATTCACTGAAAAAACCATAGGTTATAGACCATATATAGTTAGGAATTAGCATTTACAAAACCTTAAAAATTCACTGAAAAAACCATAGGTTATAGACCATATATAGTTAGGGATTAGCATTTAAAAAACCTTATTTTACTCACACAAAACCATTGAAATTCCATATATAGTTAGTTGTACTAACTATATATCACGCACCCGCAATCCACTGCTGATGATGTCACATATTACATCATTCATGACATGGTCAGTGACATCACTGATGACATCACTGATGACATCTCAAATGACATCACTGATGACATCACTGATGACATCTCAAATGACATCACTGATGACATCACTGATGACATCTCAAATGACATTACTGATGACATCACTGTTGTGATAATACGATGAACCTCTTCAGACTCTAATATAACCTTAGATACACTCAGTGTAAACACAGACTCACAGATTGTCACTCATCCATGAAGTTACACACACACCTAGACAGTCATGCAAACAATCAATCACACCTCCATTTCCTTAACTATACAGGTAAACACACCTTACTTACTTATTCAAACAAATACTAAAACATATTTACTAACTTATACAATCCTGGATACAAGTTCACAATGATCCATACAGCCACTCACACATTCACTGGCTCTTATGCACAGTTATTTATATATGTCAACTCTCACATGTACTGTATTTTACATATGTACTTAATTTGACATGTAGCACTGAGATATCTATTCACTCACCAATACAGTCATGCACACAGTCAACTGCCCATACAGCTGTTTCCAACATGCACTTTTGAACCCATACATCTATGCACAGAGTCATACACTTCCCAGCCACTCACACACACACTCAGTCTCCTATACAAATGCTTGGGCAACCAATCAATAACCTATATAGTTACTCATATAGCTACTGATCAACACATGCAGTAGTTTACAGAACAACAGACATAATGATGCACAAATTAAGACAGTTTAGTCACTAACCCATGCACTCAGTGAGACACATTTAATCACTCACTCATACAGTCAGTCACGCACCTACTAAATCCTTCATCCAGACACTTCTACATCTACTCATTCTTCAATATGTAAAACATATTTAAACTTTACAGAAACACACAGTCACTGGATGATGTCATCAGTGATGTCATCAGTGATGTCATTTGAGATGTCATCAGTGATGTCATCAGTGATGTCACTGACCATGTCATGAATGATGTAATATGTGACATCATCAGCAGTGGATTGCGGGTGCGTGATATATAGTTAGTACAACTAACTATATATGGAATTTCAATGGTTTTGTGTGAGTAAAATAAGGTTTTTTAAATGCTAATCCCTAACTATATATGGTCTATAACCTATGGTTTTTTCAGTGAATTTTTAAGGTTTTGTAAATGCTAATTCCTAACTATATATGGTCTATAACCTATGGTTTTTTCAGTGAATATATATATATATATATATATATATATATATATATATATATATATATATATATATATATATATATTTCCACTGAATTTGCCCTGGAAATGAAGATACCCTCGCAGCGTTTCTTATTTCCTTTATTTGCAGGATAGCAGCAGCGTGTAAGAATTCGCCAACAAACAGTGTCTGCCAATTAATGCCTACGCGTTTCGAAAGAATGTCTGCCTTAATCATGGCTTGGCAATTGCAATGTGGGTAGAGAGCGGCCATGTCTCTTTTTGTTCCTTAGCAGGTAAGTGTTCCGCCCTAATGGGCGTGCCGCCAACTCGGCATTCTGGTACCTGAAGTCTTTCGTTGGTATTCTCTCCATAGTGGAAGCCGCTAACCAATCCCCTCAGTCAGTTTTTTCCATCGGGTCACTGGAGCGGCGAACCCGAACCAACTGCTTTACTTGCGCTGTTCCCCACAAGGTACGTTGCTCCGCATTTCGTGTTCTTCATGAAACACGCGGATCCGCGGGGCAGCGGTGGGGGGATCTTCGTGACCCGGACAGGCCACCAAATATTTCCACTGAATTTGCCCTGCAAATGAAGATACCCTCGCAGCGTTTCTTATTTCCTTTAATTGCAGGGTAGCAGCAGCGTGTAAGAATTCGCCAACAAACAGTGTCTGCCAATTAATGCCTACGCGTTTCGAAAGAATGTCTTCCTTAATCATGGCTTGGCAATTGCAATGTGGGTAGAGAGCGGCCATGTCTCTTTTTGTTCATTAACAGGTAAGTGTTCCGCCCTAATGGGCGTGCCGCCAACTCGGCATTCTGGTACCTGAAGTCTTTCGTTGGTATTCTCTCCATAGTGGAAGCCGCTAACCAATCCCCTCAGTCAGTGTTTTCCATCGGGTCACTGGAGCGGCGAACCCGAACCAACTGCTTTACTTGCGCTGTTCCCCACAAGGTATGTTGCTCCGCATTTCGTGTTCTTCATGAAACACGCGGATCCGCCGGGCAGCGGTGGGGTGATCTTCGTGACCCGGACAGGCCACCAAATATTTCCACTGAATTTGCCCTGCAAATGAAGATACCCTCGCAGCGTTTCTTATTTCCTTTAATTGCAGGGTAGCAGCAGCGTGTAAGAATTCGCCAACAAACAGTGTCTGCCAATTAATGCCTACGCGTTTCGAAAGAATGTCTTCCTTAAGCATGGCTTGGCAATTGCAATGTGGGTAGAGAGCGGCCATGTCTCTTTTTGTTCATTAACAGGTAAGTGTTCCGCCCTAATGGGCGTGCCGCCAACTCGGCATTCTGGTACCTGAAGTCTTTCGTTGGTATTCTCTCCATAGTGGAAGCCGCTAACCAATCCCCTCAGTCAGTGTTTTCCATCGGGTCACTGGAGCGGCGAACCCGAACCAACTGCTTTACTTGCGCTGTTCCCCACAAGGTACGTTGCTCCGCATTTCGTGTTCTTCATGAAACACGCGGATCCGCCGGGCAGCGGTGGGGTGATCTTCGTGACCCGGACAGGCCACCAAATATTTCCACTGAATTTGCCCTGCAAATGAAGATACCCTCGCAGCGTTTCTTATTTCCTTTAATTGCAGGGTAGCAGCAGCGTGTAAGAATTCGCCAACAAACAGTGTCTGCCAATTAATGCCTACGCGTTTCGAAAGAATGTCTTCCTTAATCATGGCTTGGCAATTGCAATGCGGGTAGAGAGCGGCCATGTCTCTTTTTGTTCATTAACAGGTAAGTGTTCCGCCCTAATGGGCGTGCCGCCAACTCGGCATTCTGGTACCTGAAGTCTTTTGTTGGTATTCTCTCCATAGTGGAAGCCGCTAACCAATCCCCTCAGTCAGTGTTTTCCATCGGGTCACTGGAGCGGCGAACCCGAACCAACTGCTTTACTTGCGCTGTTCCCCACAAGGTACGTTGCTCCGCATTTCGTGTTCTTCATGAAACACGCGGATCCGCCGGGCAGCGGTGGGGTGATCTTCGTGACCCGGACAGGCCACCAAATATTTCCACTGAAGTTGCCCTGCAAATGAAGATACCCTTGCAGCGTTTCTTATTTCCTTTAATTGCAAGGTAGCAGCAGCGTGTAAGAATTCGCCAACAAACAGTGTCTGCCAATTAATGCCTACGCGTTTCGAAAGAATGTCTTCATTAACCTTGGCTTGGCAATTGCAATGTGGGTAGAGAGCGGCCATGTCTCTTTTTGCTCATTAACAGGTAAATGTTCTTACACGCTGCTGCTACCCTGCAATTAAAGGAAATAAGAAACGCTGCGAGGGTATCTTCATTTGCAGGTCAAATTCAGTGGAAATATATATATATATATCTATATATATATATATAGATATATATATATATATTCACTGAAAAAAACATAGGTTATAGACCATATATAGTTAGGAATTAGCATTTAAAAAACCTTATTTTACTCACACAAAACCATTGAAATTCCATATATAGTTAGTTGCACTAACTATATATCGCGCACCCGCAATCCACTGCTGATCATGTCACATATTACATCATTCATGACATGGTCAGTGACATCACTGATGACATCACTGATGACATCTCAAATGACATCACTGATGACATCACTGATGACATCTCATTTGACATCATTCTTGTGCTAATACGATAAACCTCTTCAGACTCTAATATAACCTTAGATACACTCAGTGTATACAGACACTCACACACTGCCACTCATCCATGGAGTTACTCACACACCCAGTCAGTCATGCAAAGAAACAATCTCACCTCCATTTCTTCAACTATACAGTTAAACACACCTTACTTATTGAAACATATACTAACACATATTTACTCTCTTATACAATCCCTGATACAAGTTCACAATGATCGATACAACCACTCACTCATTCAGTGGCTCTCATGCACAGTTATTTATATATGCCAACTCTCACATGTACTGTGTTTTACATATGTACTTACTATGACATGTAGCATTGAGATATCCATTCACTCATCAATACACTCATGCACACAGTCAACTGCCCATGTAGCTGTTTCCACATGCACTCTTGAACTCATACACCTAGTGAATAAACTGCTCACACATCTATGCATAGAGTCACACACCTTCCAGCCACCCCCACACAAACTCAATCTCCCATAGAAATACTTGGGCAACCAATTAATAACACATATAGCCTCTCGTATAGCTAATGATCAACACATGCAGCAGTTTACAGAACAACAGACATAATGATGCACAAATTAAGACAGTTTAGTCACTAACCCATGCATTCAGTGAGACACATTTAATCACTCACTCATACAGTCAGTCACGCACCTACTAAATCCTTCATCCAGACACTTATACATCCACTCATTCTTCAATATGTAAGACATATTTTAACTTTACAGAAACATACAGTCACTGGATGTTGTCATCAGTGATGTCATCAGTGATGTCATTTGAGATGTCATCAGTGATGTCATCAGTGATGTCACTGACCATGTCATGAATGATGTAATATGTGACATGATCAGCAGTGGATTGCGGGTGCGCGATATATAGTTAGTGCAACTAACTATATATGGAATTTCAATGGTTTTGTGTGAGTAAAATAAGGTTTTTTAAATGCTAATTCCTAACTATATATGGTCTATAACCTATGGTTTTTTCAGTGAATTTTCAAGGTTTTGTAAATGCTAATTCCTAACTATATATGGTCTATAACCTATGGTTTTTTCAGTGAATTTCATTGGTTTTTTAACAGCTAATATCTGTAGCTGTAAAATGTATTCTTCTTTAAATCCAAAAATATATTTTATATGTTTATTAATAACTTTTTTTTTAAATATTTTTTTTTCTTCGTTCCCGCTTCGCGAATCGGGAAGCTTCCCGTTAGCTGACCTTGATGCCGCGAAATAGACCACGAGCCGGTAAACGTTTCTTTACCGCAACTGCCGCGTTAGAAAACAACATCGTGACGCCTCCCGTCCGCATGACGTTTCGCGTTGTCGCGTGATACGTCATATGACGTGCTACGTTAGCGAACTCGTACGCTTACCGAGTCGCAAAGCACAGGTTTCTGGAAGCAAACCGAGAGGCCCTGCAAAGCGCGTAACATACACACAGCAGGTCATGTGACTTGGTAATAACACTTTTCATTGGTTCATTTCACTTTCGGTTTCCTAATGATGTAAGACTAGGTCATATGATCTAAAATGAACACTTTTCATTGGTTGAGAACTATTTTTTTTCCCAAATGGTGAAAATCCCTCCTTCTTTCCTCACTCTGACTTTCATCATTGTGAGAGAAAGACCCTTTGTTACCAGTGAGCAATGGCTTCTTTACTAGCTTCAGCTGGTGCTTCCCCACCACCTCCACCACATCCAAGGAAGAGTGGACCACCTGCTAAAGTTATAATTCAGCAAGAAGACGAAGAAGAGGAACAGGACGACCTAGATAATCTCCCTATTATGGCCAGAAGATCTGTTGTACCGGAAGTAACGGGACCAGAGGGCAGGGAGATGGTGCCAAATATACAAACGAGATTTCGTGAAGTAAAACAAGTCTGCCTACATTGCAGTGGATTCATTTGCTACGCAGAAAGTAGCATCACTCTGATCAACAGAGCTATTGACAATCATGCTCATGTTTGTCCGAAACTCCCCAAACAATAAATTCTTTTTTTTTGTTTTCTTGCTCCTGTTGAGCCCTTTACAATGAATCGTTTTCGTTGCCCCCTCCGAAAAAAAAACAAAAAAATTATAAAACTGTTCAGAAAAATTCAAAAAAAGTAAAAAAATGTTCAGAAAAATAATAAAAAAAATATAAAACAACAAAAACAATTTAAAAAAAAGTTCTTTTCAGAACTACCTCCCCGTTATTAAAAAATTGGTACAATATTTGCAACTGTGCCAACCTCTATTTCTCTTAGTTCGCTTCCCAGTTCGCTCCCCGGTACGCGAACCGGAAGCGAACCCAAAAATTTTTTTAAAAAAAAGAACAGTAAGTATAAGGGAAGGAAACAGACACTTATGTTAAAAGAAAGACAGCTATAAGGGAGTAAACTAGAGATACTATTACCCGTAATCCACTGCTGATGATGTCACATATTACATCATTCATGACATGCTCAGTGACATCATCAGCAGAGGATTGCGGGTAACAGTATCCCTAGTTTATTCCCTATAGCTGTGTTTCTTTTAACATAACTGTCTGTTTCCTTCCCTTATACTTACTGTTCTTTTTAAAAAAAAATTTTTAGATCAGTCAGAAACAGTGAAAGTAATGAAATATAAAAGACTACGTAGAATATGAGGACTGTATGCAACAACTTTGACACTTACAGAAGCCTCACCTTCTCCATGCCTCCTACACAGTTCTACATGTACATCATAAATGCAAACAGAACAGAATTAATTATACATGTTAAATGGTTTATTTTTGCTGTTCTCAGAATGTATCAAATTTCACTAAAACAGTGACTTGAAGGTATTCATCATATAACAGCGGGGAAAAAAAAACACAATCAAAATGATTGTGTTTAAAAAACCCATACAATATTAGAAATCAGAATTCAGAACTCCTTAAAGTTAACTTACTTTCCATGACGGCCAAGGATGTCCTATGAACAGCTTACACTCTGTTGTGCTGTTATTACTTTCAACCCGCCACTTTCTGAAAGAAAACCTCCATCGTTTTCAAAAACATGTTACATACAATAAATGACTTCTTGCTCTCTACCACAAGATTCCACAAGGCCAAATCTTGTCAGAGCCATGTATAACTCTTGGATTTCTTGTTAGCCAATCCCGTCTTTTCGCATTTCCACAACTTTCAGAATTAAAATGTTGAAGATCATTTACACAATCCTGGACTAGTAATATCTTCCCCTTCTTCCTCAATCATGTTCTACATTTCCTATCACACTGATACTCCTTACTATGAAGCAGACTTACACTACCTTTATGACTAGTACAATTATTTAATTCTCTACATCACTTTTAATCACAAAGCAATGTAAAACAGTAGACAGCATTGCAGACTTACATTCCCTCTACTCCATGTTTTGATTGGCTGCTTCAATTAGCTTATAAAAAGAAACAGTTTTTCTGAACTCATTCAAAGTGCACGTATTTCTCCATAAAGTCCAGTGTTATGGTAAGAAGTTATGTCTCTGTACTACACTTATCCTCCAGGCCAAATCGTGTAGGAGCCATGAGAACTTCTTGAAATTCCTCAGAGCACATCCCGAGATTCTTTCCCTAAAATTTTGGTTTTAAAAACACCAGGTAAGAGTTTTTAAGGTCAAACGGCAATTTTTTTTTGAAAATTAAAACAGAATCATTGCAGAATGACCAGCCATTTCTACACTTTAAATAAGCTGTATAATGTCCTGATGTTATTGAAGGACCATCATGATATATAATTGCTACAGTTACAAAAGTCCTTCCTGATATTGACAACTGTGAAGCCACAAAATTTTTAATTAAAGTTGTCAATTTTGTTCCATCAGGCCTACATCGTTGGAACATTAAAATGACATACTGGCCATATGTTCGTATAAATAATGTGGACATCATTTCAGATTTACATTGGCTACACTCCATGTTGTGATCAGCTGCTTTTACTAGCTTATTAAAAGAGACTGATTTACTGTCTGGCAAAGTTAAATATATAAATCTTTCTGAGTCTACACTAGTAGTACTTGATACCCTACAGTTCTCGCAGTCATGCTGCCATTGATAAGAAAGCCCAAACAGGTGATCTACATCTACACCTTCATCATGCAATACATCAAGCATGTACATTAAAAACTCCTGACAATCTTGCTGACTATTTTGAGAGAATTGTGTTTGGCCTGAACATCTGTCTAACAGATTTCGAATTTCAGACACACTTTCTATGTTTGTTCTATCAGTGCTACATTTCTCTAACACAGAATTTAACAAACTGCAAAATCTTTGATCAGAATTGACCACAATCTCTTCTTTTACATTTTCTAGAGAAAACAAAACATTAACTACTACATTAGCATAGCAGTTGACACCAGAACTGTTTTCAAATTGAAAACCAACAACATCTTCAACAGAATCCTTTTTGTTTCTGCTTGTAATTTCAGGTTCATCGACTTTTCGTCTTTTTGCTACAACCTCCCCAGTATTGGTCACATTTCTTCGTTTCCGGCCTACCACACGTTTCTCAAACAAAGGATACTGAGGCAAATGTGGCGCATACTCTCTTCTCAACCTATTGTATTCCTTAACACAATCTAGATCCGCACAAATGTTTGTGACATCACACTCAATCAAGTACAATCCCGATAAAGTCCTAACTCGTGACAATGCCACATATGCCATACCCTCCTTGAACACAGAACTGCCAATATTCACCAATGCACAGTCTACACTTAAACCTTGCGATTTATGAATTGTCACCGCATATGCCAAGCAAACAGGAAACTGCTTACGACGAACATATAAGTCTTTTACAAGCAAAAATCTAGCAGAACAACGAGCAATTAGCTGTACTTCCTCAATGCCATCAAATTTAATTTTTAAAAATTCAATTCCATCTCTATTTCTGTATTTCACAAAATCAACAACATTACCCATTGATCCATTTACCAGACCTCTTTCAACATGTAAATTCCTTCTTAAAATTATACGGCAGTTCAAGCACACATTCAGAGTCTTTTCAAAACCCGCAGTTTTAGATATACTCTTCTCTAATGAATCCAATTTTGTTTTCAGATTCTCAGACAAAATAATTGTTGATCCCATATGCTCTACTCTGTCAATAGCTTCCAATTTCACAATCTCTTGCTTTTCTAAATGCAACATTTTGTTGTTGAATTTGGCACATTCTGCAAGAGTTGGCATCAAACATATTCCAGATTTTTTCTCAGTAACTTTCTGAAAAATATTCTCAGGCACAACATCTTCGTCTGGATATAAATTTGTCAGTAATCGTGCATGTAAAGCTTCTTTCCCATGCTCGGTCACTTTTCCAATTCTAACATCTTGTAGAATAGTCTTGTAAACTTCATCCTTTGCCTGACGCATATTTTCATGCAGTTCAGCATAATTGAAGTTTAACCATATATTGACGTTGCCAATACTCCCTAAGCACTTCCTGGTATCTTCATGCGTGAGCATTTTGAACACAGGTTGCCCTTTCACTGGTGTCAGCTGCAGAAGATCTCCGAAAACAATGATGTGTTTGCCACCAAATAACACATCATACTCTGTTTTGAGAACTTCTTGCATTCTCAAATGCACAAAGGCAAGCATGACATTGGAAACCATGCTTACTTCGTCAATGATAAGAAGTTTCATTTTCCTCAAGACTCTTGAAACTTCAAAACAAGCATCTCCAGATAGCTTGTGATATTCTAATTTGTTGTCATGCTCCACTGGCAGCATCAGTAAACGATGTAAAGTAATCCCTTTAATGTTATGTGCTGCCAGTCCAGTTGGAGCGGTGACAACACAAGACAGCGATGACTCTGTCCTTTCCTGCAAATAACATGAAATTGCTTTAATAAGGAAACTTTTTCCAGTTCCCGCTTCTCCACTCACGTACAGTCGGACAGGCTTCAACGACGTACATGAGCACTCTTTCTTGTCATGACTTAATCCATGATCAATTTGCATGGTAAGTTCGTCATATATTTTCCTCTGCTCAACGTTGAGTTGTCTTTCCAACTCTTCTAAGTTAACCGCATCCTCCTGAGCATGTGCCATGGCTCTTTCCACTTCATTCATAGCAGTGGCAGCTTCATTTTCGATAAGAGGTCCTCCTAGTGGATCCTGACTCAATGAAGCAGAACTCTGACTGTCCTGAGAACTGTCTCTGGCAATCTCGGCTGCAATCGTTGCTTCCTGCTCAATTTCCACATTCAACATTTCTACATATTTGGGAAAAGCAGGACATTCTATGGTCTCCTTGGCAGCATTGAATGAGTCTTCGTAACAAAGGAAATCTCCAAGCAGTTCCTCTTCTGCACGCCAAGGCTTAAAAAGTTGCAAAAGTGCTAAATAGAAAAACTCCTTTTTTTCAGGAGATTCGCCACTCAATTTTCGATGGTTTATCAAGTGGCATTTTCTTTGCTTGACCAGACATCCCTCACTTCCTATTACAGCATACACTCCTTTCTCAGTATCTTCTTTGATGTTCCTCTTGAATATGTAATTTTGCAGAACCTCATACAGACAAACATTCTCGAGGTGACTGCTTCGATTTGGATAATATGTATCCAACATGTTGCTCTTCAAAATGTCGGTACTGTTTGGCTCCTTTTCCGCCAAATACTCAATTTCCCGCACAGGTTTCAGAACTCGATTACGCGTTGCAGCAAGACCAACACTCGCCCAAACGATACTCCTGGACTTGGCATAGAGACTTGCTGAAGACAACCGGTCAGAACATTCGTAAGCTCCGATTTCTCGATGCGACAACATCTTCAGACTGAAACTGTACAACTTCTTGCTGAGGCTCTTTTCATGGGAAATGTCCTCCCACATATCCTTCAATTCTGTCTTCTCTTTTTTGGTGATGTAAGATGTCACATACCGAGCCACAGCCATACAGTTATCAGCCACAAACTGTATATCCATGTTAGCATTCCACATGGACAAAATCACCGGGTTGTAGTCGTTAATGTACTTAGACTCTTCGTTCCTCTTCAAATTGTATGTGTTTTTAGGTGATTTTTTCATCACATTATGTCGCAGCGAAGACATGAAACTGTTCACTCTTCCTTTAGAAATCACCGGTCGTGGAAAGCCGAAACGACATTTGGTGTAGAACTTGTCTTTGTTCCGGAATTTACGACGACAGTACTTTCCACATCGATGGCTTTGGAAACGTATAACTTTTTCTCGTAGGCTTTTTTTCTCCTTTGCGTTTGGAACAGCACACGTAGAATACTGTTCTATGAAACTCATCACTGAGTCTTCTGCATCCGTTCCAAATTTAGGTGCATCCTTGATCCACAGCAACATATGTATATGAGGAGCACCTCTTGCTTGGTACTCCTTCCTCCAGAAGAAATCCAACACCTCTCCAAGAGGTGGATTCTTCTTATTCATGATGAAAGACATCATACCTTCAAATCTATGATTGAAGTACCTACATACATTGACTGGATCCAAAGAGCACAGTTCTCCGGGTGTCTTGAATTCGATGTTTTCTACGTTAGCATTTGCCTCTCGTAGAAATTCAAGTAAGTCTTCCCAGCCATACTCAGCACAGCTCAAAGTGAGGAACCATGTGGGAGTTCCTAAGTTCCTTAGCATACATTTTAAATCACCATGACGACGGTACCAGTACTCATTAGTACCACGCTGACACGCCATGAGATTAATCAGGTGAGAATCCAAAATACTGTCTTGGACATTGACTTTATCCATAAAGTCACTTGCCGAGATGTTTTGCATGTGTATACCACTTTTCAAGATGTGGTTCACTGCATATGACAGTCCAGACAGATCGCTTTCAAACAGGAGATGAAACAAATAAGGAATGCATTGTCGAAACCTAGGATCTCCTGCATACAATCGCAAAGTCCGGTATTCAGAAGCAGGAATTTGATGAGGTCGCTCATCATATCTTCCTCCCAGACCTGTTGGAAAAAGCTGTGGGAAACACCGAGCTTCCAAACTTTCCTCCCAAACACTAATGGGACTCCCTTTCGCTTGTTTCATTTGAAACAACTCAATAGCATTCCCCATGACTTCCTTGGAATGCAAAGGATGAACACTATAATGTTCATATATTTCTTCACTAGTACAGGGTTCTACTTTCTCAATTTGACCAGCACACAAATCGTTATCCTCTTCCTCACTTACTTCCTCTTCTGCAACATATACATTTTTATAGTACTTATTATATTTTTTCAAATACAATGTTGCCCTTTTGACTTTCCTAACATCTACTAAATCTTGCCATATTTTCTTATTCTTTGTCGGAACCCCATTAACTAAGATAACAAGAGGTTCCTCTTCCACTTTTTCTACTCCAATTGTGTTAATGTTTTTCTTCAAATCTAGAGGCAAATAAACAACTCTTCCCTTTAATCCTCTCTGTAAATCTGATGGAGGCAATTTCCCTGTCTTTGGCTCCATTCTTACAATAGCCTGAAAGGGATGGATACTTTGAATCAAAATAGATTCATAAGTATTTAAATCCTTCAATTCAGAAGGAATCTCAACCAATTCCAGATTATTATGAACTGCTCTAGCAGGCATCTGGTTTTGATTTAATTTGTTACAACAATAAGTACACACACGTTGATCCAATCCCAAATCAAAACAATTTTCTACCATCAAGTATGTTGTAAAATCCTTCCATTCACTATTATTTTCCCTTTCACTTTTTCCATATAAATCCACTAACTTAGTCTGATTCTTATAATAAGTGCGTCGACAACACACACAAGTGAAATTTGGCCTCTCACTTGATTTCACCTCAAACGTCGCAATTTCCCTCTGGAAATTATCTGTACTGGAAACCTGTACACTATCTTCCACATTACTCTCTTCTTCTTGGTCAATTTCAACATTCTCCTCTTTACTTCCAAAGTAACAAAACTCAATTTCTTCACATATATTCTTCACATCTATTTCAGAACCATGCAAAAGAGCAGCGCATAATTGTTTAAGCATAATTGCTGGACTCTTAGCATAATACAACATTCTAACTAATTTCCTCACTTTATTATGATGCACTGCTAGCATCCTGAAATGATGAAAAACACTCTGGCATACTCTCCTGGAAAGACAAGCCAGTGAATGACCATGCAAACCTATCACTTCTCTCACTCTGCAAGGATCTAATTCTTGCAACAACTTCATTTTCTGCTTCAAACTGTTCTTACTAAATGACTGTATAAAATCACAAAGCAAATTGATGGAATCCTGTCGTACACTGCAAATACTACTACACTTCCAGGTGTACACAGGACCCTTAGGACGTCTCCCTAAAACCTCATTACCTAACACCTCTTCTATCTCTGTTGTCACAAGTTTTTCTTTTTCAACTGGACAACCATCTTTCACTTCATAAGCTCGACCACTGGTGTCAACTGCATGCACCAAATCATTATCCTGGAAATAACTCTCCTCATTAAAAATGCCTCAGAGCTTGAACTATGCATCCATTCTCCAGAAAAAACTTCACAAAAATTACTACGATTAACTATTCTCTTCCATCTACTATTTCTTTTGAAATCATAAATTACCTTGTTTAGCTTCCGAATTCTATTGATTGTCAAAATAAATAACTTACGTTTAATTTCAAATGCCTGATCAATAACTTTCTCAACAATTTTTTTTCTCTTATAAAAAACCACTTTCTGCTGACCTTTCTTAATATTTTTTAACAAATTCCCAATTATCCTGTTGCGGAACATTCGTTTACGAATATCCCTAAACTCTTGTTTCCTTCTACTTTCATGCATAGAGTTATCTCTTACTCTAGCAGTAACATTTCTCATTGGCCTTTCCTTACCATTTGAATTCTGTCTCCTTTTCTGGACTGAAACATTTTCTGTAGTAATATTTTTTTTACTACACATATTTCTTATGACTGTTTTTCGACTCTTACCCGGTGCTTTCTTGGTGACTTGACAAATCTTTTTGTTAGAGGACTGCTGCATTCTTCCATGGTCCTGCTGTCTTTGACGTTTTGCAGCCTTTCTTACTCTTTCTTTGCTAGGCATCCTAAAATCTTGAAATAATCTGCAGTTGAATCTGTGGTAAAATATAATAAAAAATATTATTAACCACTATTACCCAACAGTAAATTAATAACAGTCATCAAAAACTTAACACACTACTTAAGTATATAATATACTGAAGCCTATCTCCAATTTTTCACTGAACAGGACTCATCTCTTCTTAACCTTGGATAAACCTCACCTACTCTGTGTCCCCTGCACATAATTAAATGTAAAGGGGCAGATTTATATTAACTAGCACATCCCCAGGGATGCACCAGTTAACGTGCACCGCTGCTCTGCCACCCACGGTGTGCCGCATTTACAATCAGATAGGACAAAGCTACATCAAAACCCTGCGCCTGCTTGAAGCAGGCATAGATCTTGACGCAGGTAGGCTGAAAGCTAAAGCAACAACTAAGTATCGTGTGCAGAAGTTACAAAAAAGGAAAAATGGCGTTTAAACCAGTAATGAGCCCATGCTAACGTAACACAGTGTAAAAATATCCAGGATCTACATCAGTTTGGGGTTCACGAACCTGGCAGGTACAAGGCACTGAGGCTTTCCACCGTGCATGTCTCATCCCAAATCATATGTTGTTTGTGAATGAAACAATTTCCCAGACCAAATGCTTTGGATTGGCTACTTCTAAAAAATTAAACACCCCTACTATCCCGGAGTTAGAGGAATATGATAGTTGGAGTAATTTTACTCGTTGTCCATTAAAGATTTACAGGCCCTACTCCGTAATTCTTCCTTTAACATTTCCAGTATAAATCCAAAAGGTTCACTGCTTTGGCAACGTGCCTTATCCACGGTTTAATAACGCTGCCTTTTGCTTTATATAAGTTTTCAAATTGTATGAAATATATACCAATAGGTCGTTATTAACCTTTAGGTAGTGGTTTTCTTCATGAGGTCTGGTCGCTTCCATACACATACAGATTTTCAAAGATGATCAAGACCTTTATCTGAATGGAGAGGAATGCACTGAGACGCCAGATCATTCACTAATGTGTAGGCACAGACAGTTACACGGTTCATGCAACAAACACCGACCAAATATGGCTTGCGTGTTGCAAGGCACGCCAGTTCCTGCTATCATCCCCACGTTCAAGTTCTTGGAAAATGGTAGTTATTTGATGCTCAATAATGAAGATTGTTCTGGGTTAATTAAAAGTATTCATTTTATCGTAACAGTAAATTAAAGGGTTATTTGCTGCAGAAATGTTCTATTTCCTCCCACACATGAACATAGGGAGTTTTCAATCTGGCCACAAATACCAACCTTGGGAGCACATTTCAACAGCATGGCAAGAATAAGAGCTCTTTTGTCTCAGAGAGAGGTGGCCTTGAGTTCGGCCCGTGAAACTTTCGTGCTTCACATAGCGAACACCCGTACAGAGGTGCAGACCCTTTTAAATACAGATTCGACTTTGCATTTCAGCAAGATTACCCATTCATTTCCATGCAGCAGGAGGCCCATAGGAATGAAGGTGCAATTTGCGATTAGCAATTACCTCATCGCAAATTACGAATTTTTCCGACGGTGCAGGGGTATCTCAAGAACACCCTGCTGCACCCCTGAAAAAAAAATTTGGGGTCATATGGCGCACATAAATTTTGAAAACATTCCTTTACCTCAAAAACGATTTTCAACTCATAATTTGAAAACACTGCACATGGGGAAATGACTTAAAATGTCCTTAAGACACATAAAAGCATTTTTTGATTGCCTTTGCAGCATGTTTCAGTCACCTTTAACATGCCTATGTAACGGAAACATTCAAAATCTGAATTTGCCATGCACAGGTGGGAGCATATTTACAAGCAATTTGCTCCACAGACAAACTTCTTACATTGAAATGGGAAAAATAACATCAGAGACTCTCAATTACCTTATAAAGAAGCAGACACCATTATGTCCTTCTCATCAATATTAAAACCATTGCTTTTTCTCAAAAACGATTTACAAGTCATAATTTGAAAACACTCCACAGCTCCTATGCACATAAAAGCCCTGTCAGTACTAATACTTCACATTTTCTCCAATTACAATTTCTCAAAGAAACAAAATCTATTTGTGAAACACTTGAGACAAAGCAACATTTGAAAAACACAACTTTCTTCATAATTTTCTCCTTAAAGCACACTATTTTCTATCTAAATTAAAGAAATATTTTCTCACCTTAGCAAATACTTTGAGTTTCAAAACAGTCTCAGAAACACACCAATTTGTCTTCAGCAGAGCAAAAGGTATGCACTCCAGAGTCTGCAGCTATCAAAAGCACAGAAATGCTGTAATTCCTCACACAGATCTCTCATGTCACCCAATCAAAACTCTTCCCTCACTTTTTTTCAAAGCAAAACCCTTCCCCCCTCTGCCCCCTCTCTGCTTTTTCTGCATAGCAACCACCTCTTGCAAGACCTCTCACACAACAATGTTGCAATTGAACTCTGAACTCTCAGTGCACCTGCATATCCAAAGCATTCTTTCATTTAATGATTTTTTCTTCGCCACTCAAAATACATCTTTCAACGAACTCATCCATGCACACTAACTTTCTGTTTTCAGCAATCAAAATCCACCAATCACTCTTACTGCTTCATTAACACAGAAACTCCTCAGTTTTTTTCATTTTACACTCTCATTTTTTCAACTGCCATTTCATTGCCACACTTCATCTGACTGCAGGAGAACCTTCTCTCGCCATGTTTTCTGTCTGGATTGTTGGACATAGCTACATCTATTGGGCTCAAAGGTACGCTGAAAACAGGAATTTACCTAACCTCAATTTACAAGATGTGGAAATTAAGTGGTTTGGCCACAGAGGATTAAAATGTCACCAATTGATACCATTGGTGAAAACCTTTATGCATTTGCCAAAACCTGACCTGTTAATTGTGCACTGTGGAGGTAATGATTTGGGCACTTTGACTGGGGTAGGTCTGGAAATGCTTTTAAAGGACACCTTTGAGCAATTGATGGCACTTTTTCCTCAGACTGCCTTGGTATATTCAAATATATGCCAAAGACAGAAATGGAGGTGGTCGAACCAATTTTGTCCACAAATTGAGAAATCGAGGAAGCATGTAAACAAATCTGTTTCAGCTTACATGAGAGACCATGGAATGGGCTCCCTGTACAACAATAACTTGCGTTACTACATGCAAGATATCTACAGAGCAGATGGAGTTCACTTCTCAGATGAGGGCAACAGAGTTTTCACTCTGAATTTAAGACTGTGCATTGGTACCTACTTATAAGTACCTAAATGTACCATAAACCCAAAAGCTCTTCTCAGAGCTACCCTACATCTGATCACTCACAATTATTATTTTACTCTAACTTTTTTCACTAATTTTCAAGAAAGTACGCTCCCTAGACCGCTTCCCGGTTCGCGAACCGGGCGCACTCCACGCAAAAAAACAAAAAAACGGTATATTTTTTTTTTGCCCTGCGAGACCCTTTCAAAGCCTCCACATCAAACCTAGGGGGTCAGGGAGGATCTACTATGCCCCCTTATGGTCATTTGCCCCTTCGCTTTGGCCTCCTCTTGTCTCTCGATCCTACCGAGAGACAAGATGGCGGCCACTACGGACTGTTTGGAATGTTTACAGACGCCGAAAAACCAATCAGCTTCGCAAACCTCCGTAACGCGAAAAGTACGAGAAGCGGAGCGCTGTTACAGATATATATCTTTTTTTGAACGTTAATTTCTCAAAATCCACTAGAGCACATATATTGAGACCTAGCAAAGGCACATCGGGCTACCAGTCCCTACAATTTTGCCAAGTTTCGTGCAAATCCATTCAGCCGTTCGATTATTATTATTATTTTTTTTGCCCCGCGGTGCCCTTTTAAAACCTCCACATCAAACGTAGGGGGTCACCGACGATCTACTATTCCCCCTTATGGTCATTTGCCCCTTCGCTTTGGCCTCCTCTTGTCTCTTGATCCTACCGAGAGACAAGATGGCGGCCGCTACGGACTGTTTGGAATGTTTACAGACGCCGGAGAGCCAATCAGCTTCGCTTCGCAAACCTCCGTAACGCGAAAAGTACGCGAAGCGGTGCGCTGTTACAGATATATATCTTTTTTTGAACGTTAATTTCTCAAAATCCACTGGAGCACATATATTGAGATCTAGCAAAGGCACATCGGGCTACCAGTCCCTACAATTTTGCCAACTTTCGTGCAAATCCATTCAGCTGTTCGATTATTATTATTTTTATTTTTTTTTGCCCCGCGGGGCCCTTTTAAAACCTCCACATCAAACCTAGGGGGTGAGCGACAATGTACTATGCCCCCTTATGGTCATTTGCCCCTTCGCTTCGGCCTCCTCTTGTCTCTCGATCCTACCGAGAGACAAGATGGCGGCCGCTACGGACTGTTTGGAATGTTGACAGACGCCGGAGAACCAATCAGCTTCGCTTCACAAAGCTCCGTTGCGCGAAAAGTCCGCGAACCAGAGCGCTGCCCGGTCCGCTGTTACAGATATATATATTTTTTTAAACGTTAATTTCTCAAAATCCACTGGAGCACATATATTGAGACCTACAAAAGGCACATCGGGCTACCAGTCCCTACAATTTTGCCAAGTTTCGTGCAAATCCATTCAGCCGTTCGGGCTAAAAGTGAGGCCAACCGCCCTATGGAAAACTCAATGTTAAAAACACGTTTTGGGACCCCCCTTTTTTCTCGGCCCCCCCTTGACGAACCCCCCCAAAATTTTCAGGGGCTGCTCAGAAACAAAATGTGCCATTTTCCTGAAAATTTCAGCCAATTCCGTCCACAAACGCCAAACTTATTAGACATAGAATTTTCAAAAAACCCATAGAGAAAAAATCCTAACTATATATACCTACTGGCGACCGCCAGTAGGTAATATATATATTACCTACTGGCGGTCGCCAGTAGGTATATATAGTTAGGATTTTTTCCCTATGGGATTTTTGAAAATTCTATGTCTAATAACTTTGGCGTTTGTGGACGGAATTGGCTGAAATTTTCTGGAAAATGGAACATTTTGTTTCTGAGCAGCCACTGGAAATTTGGGGGGAGTTGGTCCAGGGGGGGCCGAGAAAAAAGGGGGGTCCCAAAACGTGTTTTTAACATTGAGTTTTCCATAGGGCGGTTAGCCTCACTTTTAGCCCGAACGGCTGAATGGATTTGCACGAAACTTGGCAAAATATTAGGGACTGATAGCCCGATGTGCCTTTTGTAGGTCTCAATATATGTGCTCCAGTGGATTTTGAGAAATTAACGTTTAAAAAAAGATATATATCTGTAAGCGCGCTCTGGGCAGCGCTCCGGTCCGCGGACCTTAAGCGTACCGGAACTTCGCGTAGCTAAGCTGATTGGCTCTCCGGTGTCTGTCAACATTCTAAACAGTCCGGAGCGGCCGCCATCTTGTCTCTCGGTAGGATTGAGAGACAAGAGGAGGCCAAAACAAAGGGGGAAATAACTATAAGGGGGCATAGTAGATCCTCCCTGACCCCCTAGGTTTGATGTGGAGGCTTTAAAGGGGCCCCGCGAAGCAAAAAAAAATAATTTTTTTTTGTTTTTTTTCGTGGTTAGCGCCCGGTACGCGAACCGGGAAGCGTTCTGGGGAGCGTATCACAATGAAAAATGAATGATAGACTTTTCAAATGCTGTATGTTAATTGATTGTTGGTTTTGTTGATTATTTTTTTTTTTTAAAGTTTTTTTTATTGTGTTTCATAATTTAATAAACTTTCTAACATTTCATTGTCAGAAATTTCATAATCATGGAATATAGATTGTAGTCTCTGAGGTTGTAAAATGTCCTCATTTGCAAGGAGGTTATCTACTGCTTGTACACATTGCAGTAGTTCTTGGTCCCAAGATTCATCCATAAATTCAATCTCATTTGGATCAATGATTTCTGTGTTGGACTCTGGAAGGACAATTTCAAATGAAATGTTTTGTTCACTTTCCATTTTTCCTGAAATTTGCATAAAAAAAATATATATTAGTAGAGGTAGGGCACTGTTGGGATTAATTTTAGATAGGCAGTTTTTAACAGAGAATTTATCTTTGGGCAGTGTATAGTATCAGAGTGGAAGTAGGAATATAAAAAAGTGTATCTAAATTTATAAGTACTACAGAGGGATAGTATATAACTAACAGAAAAAGTTTGCCATATTAACTTAAAGTGCTCAATATACTTCAGTTTTAAAAATAACAACTTACCTTTAAAAAGAAGTTGAAGTTATTAATGAAAATTCTAATAGAAATGTACACCAGGAAGTAGTAGTCAAAATGGCTGTGTTTCCTTCTCTTCCTTTATATATATTCGGGTACATAACCAATCAAATGTCAGGTAAAAAAAGTAGAAAATGAAAGTAACATTTTAATTGGTTGTCAATTCCAACACTTCAGATGTGTTTTGTGAAGTAATTTACCTCACGGTATTTAGTGAGTTCTATAGGCTAAACGGCTAAATGGAATTCCAATCAAATTTGTGAAAATGGTAGGGATTGGTATGTAGTATGAGCTAATCTATATTTGGTGAAATTGTCTCCAGTGGCTTTTCTGTGAACTACTTTCCCACCTTTTTTGATGGTGCGCTTCCCAGGAAGCGACCCGGTACGCGAACCGGTGAGCGCCCTGGTACGCGAACCTTAAGCGTAACGGGAGTCCACCATTTTGTGTTTCGGTCGAATTATGATACAAGATGGAGGGCAAATAATGTTCAGAATAGGTAGAAGGGGGCACGGTAGACTTATCTTGACCCCCTAGGTTTTGTGAGGGTGGCTGAGGAGGCCCATATGTGCGAAAAAAAACATTTTTTTTTTAAATTTCGCGAGGTTAGCTCCCGGTACGCGTACCGGGTAGCGCCCCAGGGAGCGTACTTTGTTGAAAATTAGTAAAAAAAGTTAGAGTAAAATAATAATTGTGAGTGATTAGATGTAGGGTAGCTCTGAGAAGAGCTTTTGGGTTTATGGTACATTTTGGTACTTATAAGTAGGTACCAATGCACATTTTTAAATTCAGAGTGAAAACTCTGTTGCCCTCATCTGAGAAGTGAACTCCATCTCCTCTGTAGATATCTTGCATGTAGTAACGCAAGTTATTGTTGTACAGGGAGCCCATTCCATGGTCTCTCATGTAAGCTGAAACAGATTTGTTTACATGCTTCCTCGACTTCTCAATTTGTGGACAAAATTGGTTTGACCACCTCCATTTCTGTCTTTGGCATATATTTGAATATACCAAGGCAGTCTGAGGAAAAAGTGCCATCAATTGCTCAAAGGTGTCCTTTAAAAGCATTTCCAGACCTACACCAGTCAAAGTGCCCAAGTCATTACCTCCACAGTGCACAATTAACAGGTCAGGTTTGGGCAAATGCATAAAGGTTTTCACCAATGGTATCAATTGGTGACATTTTAATCCTCTGTGGCCAAACCACTTAATTTCCACATCTTGTAAATTGAGGTTAGGTAAATTCCTGCTTTCAACGTACCTTTGAGCCCAGTGAATATAACTATGACCAACAATCCAGACAGAAAACATGGTGAGAGAAGGTTCTCCTGCAGTCAGATGAAGTGTGGCAATGAAATGGCAGTTGAAAAAATGTGAGTTTGAAATGAAAAAAACTGTGGAGTTTCTGTGTTCATGAAGTAGTAACAGTGATTGGTGGATTTTGATTGATGAAAACAGAAAGTTAGGGTGTAGAGATGTGTTCTTTGAAAGATGTATTTTGAGTGGTCAATAAAAAATCATTAAATGAAAGAAAGCACTGGATATGCAGGTGCACTGAGAGTTCAGAGTTCAATTGCAACATTGTTGTGTGAATTTGCAAACACCAGAGTTTCTCCAAGAGGTGGTTGCTATGGAAAATAGGCAGAAAGGGCAGAGGGGGAAGGGTTTTCATTTGAAAAAAAGTGAGGGAAGAGTTTTGATTGGGTGACATGAGAAATATGTGTGAAGAATTACACCATTTCTGTGCTTTTGATAGCTGCAGACTCTGGAGTGCATACCTTTTGCTCTGCTGAAGACAAATTGGTGTGTTTCTGAGACTGTTTTCAAACTCAAAGTATTTGCTAAGGTGAGAAAATATTTCTTTCCTTTAGATAGAGAATAGTGTGCTTTAAGGAGAAAATTATGATTTATGTGGCGCAAATTGCTTGTAAATATGCTCTCACATGTGCATGGAAAATTTAGATTTTGAATGTTTTTGTTATATAGCCATGTTAAAAGTGACGCAACCATGCTGGAAAGCCAATCAAAAAATGATTTCATGTGTTTTAATGACATTTTAAGTCATTTTCTGATGTGCAGTGTTTAGAAATTATGATTTGAAAATCGTTTTTGTGGAAAAGGAATTGTTTTTAAATTCATGACAAGGATATAATGGTGTATGGTTATTTATAAGGCAATTGACTGTCCTTGATGTTATTTTTCTCATTTTAGTGTAAGACCTTTCTCTGTGGCGCAAATTGCTTGTAAATATGCTCTTACATGTGCATGAAAATTTTAATTATCAATGTTTGTGTTACATAGCCATGATAAAAGTGAACCAACCATGCAGGAAAGCCAAAAAAAAAACGCTTTCATGTGTTTCAATGACATTTTAAGTCATTTTCTCATGTGCAGTTTTTTGAAATTATGATCTGAAAATCGTTTTTGGGAAAAAGGAATTGTTTTTAAATTCATGAGAAGGACATAATGGTGTATGGTTCTTTATAAGGCAATTGACTGTCCCTGATGTTATTTTTCCCATTTTAATGTCAGACCTTTCTTTGTGGCGCAAATTGCTTGTAAATATGCTCCCACCTGTACATTGAAAATTTTGATTTTGAATGTTTATGTTACATAGCCATGTTAAAAGTGACCCTACCATGCAGGAAAGCCAATCAAAAAACGCTTTTATGTGTCTTAAGGACAATTTAAGTAATTTTCCCATGTGTAGTGTTTTGAAGTTATGATTTGAAAATCGTTTTTGAGGTAAAGGAATGTTGTTAAAATTTATGTTCGCCATATGCCCCCAAATTTCTTTTTCAGGGTTGCAGCAGGGTGTTCTTGAGACACCCCTGCACTTTTGGAATAAATTCCTAATTTGTGATGAGCAAATTGTTAATCGCAAATTGCACCTTCATTTATATGAGCCTCCTAGCCCATGGAAATGAATGGGTAATTTGCAATTAGCAATTTTGTCAAACAAATTTGGAATGGTAAAGAATCGCTATTTATTCCTTAAAATTCGCTTTTTTGGAAATGCAAAATAGTTATATGATACATATGGCGGTTGATGTCAAACAAGATAAGAAGCTTATGGATACATTTATGATGACTGGTGCAATGAAGTAGAAATCACTTACTTCATTGGTAGGCCTTTACAATAAATTATCTCCTCTGTATTCTTCATCAAGCATAACTTTAATCTGCAATCCTGAGTAGGCCTCACCTTAAACAAACCTCTGGATAGGCCACATCTTATTGTCATCCTGATTTAATCATTTATAATGCTAGGGACAGATTTATGATATGTGTATACCTCTTTTGTGCCACTTAGAAAACATTGTCCATGGGGAAATGACTTAAAATGTCATTAAGACACATGAATGTTTTTTTTTAAAACGTTTGCAATTTTTTTGGGTCACTTTCAACATGGCTATGTGTCTGAAACAGTCAAAATCTAAATTTGCAATGCACTGGTGGGAGCATATTTACAAGGAATGTGCTTCATGGGGAAAGGTCTTATAATGTAATATGGGAAAAATGACATTAGAGATACTGAAATGCCTTATAGAGAAGCATACACCATTATGTCCTTGTCATAAATTTGCAAACCATTACTTTTCCCCAAAAACGATTTTCAAATTATATTTAGAAAACAGTGCACATGTGGAAATTACTTAAAATGTCAATAATTCAAAATTTGTGATTCCTTAAATGCAATGTATCAAAAAAAAATATGTAAAAAATGATATTAAGGATTTGGAAACTACCACCAACTTCTAGTTTGTGGTAATTTGCGAATTCTTTTCAAAAAGCATTTTTTTTTTTTAAAAAAAAAAGGTCCCATATGACGCCCATACATGCCATTAGGGCATGTAGATGTAACATGTGCTCCCAAATTTCTTTTTCAGGGGTGCAGCAGGGTGTTCTTGAGATACCCCTGCACGCTTGAAAAAAATCCTATTTTGTGATGAGCTAATTGCTAATCACAACTTGCAACATTAATTCCTATGAGCCTCCTAGCCTATGGAAATGAATGGGTAATTTGCAATTAGCAATTTGCTCATTGCAAATTAGGAATAGTAAAGAATCGCTATTTATTCCTTAAAATTTGCTATTTATAATATGTAAAATATTTTGATGATACATATGGCAGTTCATCTGTAACAAGATAAGAAGCTTAGGGATAGATTTATGATGAGTGGCGCATCCCCAGGGATGTGACAGTCATCCTGCGCCACTGTTCCGCCACCCATGGTGTGCTGCATTTACAATGCGGCGCAGCATGGGGCAAAAAAGGCACAGATGCGTGACGCATCTGTGCTGTAAAGGTGGCACATTGCTGGAGTTGTATCGTAAGTGCGATGCAGCTCCAGCAAGGATCAGGGGTGCCCCATCTATACAATGCTGCGTCAAGACCTATGCCAGCTTCAAGCAGGCGCAGGGTTTTGAAGCAGCTTTCTCCTATCTGATTGTAAATGCGGCACACCATGGGTGGTAAAGCAGTGGTGCACATTAACTGGTGCATGCCTGGGGATGTGCCATTTAATATAAATCTGCACTTTAACATTTGAGTATGTGCAGGGGACACAGAGTCGTTGAGGCTTATCCAAGGTTAAGAACAGATGAGTCCTGTTCAGTGAAAAATTAGACATAGGCTTCACCTGCTCAGCATCGCTGGACATGGCTAAATAATAGCTGCAAAATGTTACTCTTGTTAAATAATTTTACTATTATAATCTGTGAGATTTGTCTCTTACTCTGCAACATCTCATTGTTGTTGTCTTTCTTTAAAGATAAAGACAACCTCAACATGAGCGACAATCTGCAATCAGTTGATTTTGACCTCATCATTGAACTTGTAATTGAAACATCAGTGGATGTTGATCCATTGGATGATTTAAATCCTGAGGATGAAGAAGAGCGTGATGAGGATGCAGATTTGTCCGAATTATATGATATAGGATGGGAAGCTGACCTGCTTGAGCCTTTGGAATTATAAACATTTATTTTTAAAATTTATAATCAATAAAAAGTAAAAAGGTAAACCGTTTAATTTAAAAATAAAGACACCTTCAAAAACAGGTTATGTGTAGTGTCTTCAATAAAATATTAAAATATGCTCATAAAATTAGATCAGATTCACATATAAAATAGCATAGGTAACATAAATATAAATCTCATTTCTTTTCTGCTATTTCTGTATTGTAAATTTGCAAGGACTAAAAAATCTTCTATTTAAAATGTCAAGTAGTGTGTTATGTTTTTGATCACTATTACTGATTTACTGTTTGATAATAATGTTTAATAACATTTTTATTATATTTTTCCTCAGATTCAACTATGCCTACAAAAATAAGAGAGATGAAGGCTGCAAAACGTCAAAGACAGCAGGAGAAAAAAAAAATGCAGCAGTCCTCTAACAAAAAGATTTCTCAAGCGATGAAGAAAGCACCGGGTAAGAGCTCTAAATATTTCATAAGAAATATTTATAATAAAAAAAATATTAGTACAGAAAATGTTTCAATCCATAACAACACAAGTAAATCAAATGGAAAGAAAAGGACAAATGAAAATGTTACTGCTAGAGCAAGAGATAAATCTGTGCATGATAGTAGAAGGAAACAACAGTTTACGGAGATTCGTAAACGAATGTTCCGTAACAGGATAATTGGCAATTTGTTAAAAAATATTAAGAAAGGTCAACAGAAATTAGTTTTTTATAGGAGAAAAAAAAAAGTTGAGAAAGTTATTGATCAGGCTTTTGAAATTAAACGTAAGTTATTTATTTTGATAATCAATAGAATTAGGAAGCTAAACAAGGCAATTTTTGATTTCAAAAGAAATAGTAGATGGAAGAGAATAGTTAATCGTAGTAATTTTTGTGAAGTTTTTTCTGGAGAATGGATACATAGTTCAAGCTGTGAGGCATTTTTTAATGAAGAGAGTTATTTCCAGGATAATGATTTGGTGCATGCAGTTGACATCAGTGGTCGTGCTTATGAAGTGAAAGATGGTTGTCCAGTTGAAAAAGAAAAACTTGTGACAACAGAGGCAGAAGAGTTGTTAGGTAATGAGGTTTTAGGAAGACGTGGTAAGGGTCCTGTGTACACCTGGAAGTGTAGTAGTATTTGCAGTGTGCGACAGGATTCCATCAATTTGCTTTGTGATTTTGTACGGTCATTTAACAAGAAAAGTTTGAAGCAGAAAATAAGGTTGTTGCAAGAATTAGATCCTTGCAGAGTGAGAGAAGTGACAGGTTTGCATGGTCATTCACTGGCTTGTCTTTCCAGGAGAGTATGCCAGAGTGTTTTTCATCATTTCAGGATGCTAGCAGTGCATCATAACAAAGTGAGGAAGTTAGTTAGACTGTTGTATTATGCTAAGAGTCCAGCAATTATGCTGAAACAATTATGCGCTGCTCTTTTGCATGGTTCTGAAATAGATGTGAAGAATATATGTGAAGAAATTGAGTTTTGTTACTTTGGAAGTAAAGAGGAGAATGTTGAAATTGAGCAAGAAGTAGAGGGTCATTTGGAAGATAGTGTACAGGTTTCCAGTACAGATAATTTCCAGAGGGAAATTGCGACGTTTGACATGAAATCAAGTGAGAGGCCTAATTTCACTTGTGTGTGTTGTAGACGCACTTATTATAAGAATCAGACTAAGTTAGTGGATTTATATGCAAAAAGTGAAAGGGAAAATAATAGTGAATGGAAGGATTTTGCAACATACTTGATGGTAGAAAATTGTTTTGATTTGGGATTGGATCAACGTGTGTGTACTTATTGTTGTAACAAATTAAAACAAAACCAGATGCCTGCTAGAGCAGTTCATAATAATCTGGAATTGGTTGAGATTCCTTCTGAATTGAAGGATTTAAATACTTATGAATCTATTTTGATTCAAAGTATCCATCCCTTTCAGGCTATTGTAAGAATGGAGCCAAAGACAGGGAAATTGCCTCCATCAGATTTACAGAGAGGATTAAAGGGAAGAGTTGTTTATTTGCCTCTAGATTTGAAGAAAAACATTAACACAATTGGAGTAGAAAAAGTGGAAGAGGAACCTCTGGTTATCTTAGTTAATGGGGTTCCGACAAAGAATAAGAAAATATGGCAAGATTTAGTAGATGTTAGGAAAGTTAAAAAGGCAACATTGTATTTGAAAAAAAATAATAAATACTATAAGAATGTATATGTTGCAGAAGAGGAAGTAAGTGAGGAAGAGGATAGCGATTTGTGTGCTGGTCAAATTGAGAAAGTAGAACCCTCTACTAGTGAGGAAATATATGAACATTATAGTGTTCATCCTTTGCATTCAAAGGAAGTCATGGGGAATGCTATTGAGTTGTTTCAAATGAAACAAGCCAAAGGGAGTCCCATTAGTGTTTGGGAGGAAAGTTTGGAAGCTCGGTGTTTCCCACAGCTTTTTCCAACAGGTCAGGGAGGAAGATATGATGAGCGACCTCATCAAATTCCTGCTTCTGAATACCGGACTTTGCGATTGTATGCAGGAGATGCTAGGTTTCGACAATGCATTCCTTATTTGTTTCATCTCCTGTTTGAAAGCGATCTGTCTGGACTGTCATATGCAGTGAACCACATCTTGAAAAGTGGTATACACATGCAAAACATCTCGGCAAGTGATTTTATGGATAAAGTGAATGTCCAAGATAGTATTTTGGAATCTCACCTGATTAATCTCATGGCGTGTCAGCGTGGTACTAATGAGTACTGGTACCGTCGTCATGGTGATTTAAAATGTATGCTGAGGAACTTAGGTACTCCCACATGGTTCCTCACTCTGAGTTGTGCCGAGTATGGCTGGGAAGACTTACTTCAATTTCTACGAGAGGCAAATGCTAACGTAGAAAACATCGAATTCAAGACACCCGGAGAACTGTGCTCTTTGGATCCAGTCAATGTATGTAGGTACTTCAATCATAGATTTGAAGCTATGATGTCTTTCATCATGAATAAGAAGAATCCACCTCTTGGAGAGGTGTTGGATTTCTTCTGGAGAAAGGAGTACCAAGCAAGAGGAGCTCCTCATATACATATGTTGCTGTGGATCAAGGATGCACCTAAATTTGGAACGGATCCAGAAGACTCAGTGATGAGTTTCATCCAACAGTATTCTACGTGTGCTGTTCCAAACGCAAAGGAGAAGAAAAGCCTAAGAGAAAAAGTTCTGCGTTTCCAAAGCCATCGATGTGGAAAGTACTGCCGTCGTAAATTCCGAAACAAAGACAAGTTCTACACCAAATGTCGTTTCGGCTTCCCACGACCGGTGATTTCTAAAGGACATAATGTGATGAAGAAATCACCTAAAAACACTTACAATTTGAAGAGGAACGAAGAGTCCAAGTATATCAACGACTACAACCCGGTGATTTTGTCCATGTGGAATGCTAACATGGATATACAGTTTGTGGCTGATAACTGTATGGCTGTGGCTCGGTATGTGACGTCGTATATCACCAAAAAAGAGAAGACAGAATTGAAGGATATGTGGGAGGACATTTCCCATGAAAAGAGCCTCAGCAAGAAGTTGTACAGTTTCAGTCTGAAGATGTTGTCGCATCGAGAAATCGGAGCGTACGAATGTTCTGACCGGTTGTCTTCAGCAAGTCTCTATGCCAAGTCCAGGAGTATCGTTTGGGCGAGTCTTGGTCTTGCTGCAACGCGTAATCGAGTTCTCAAACCTGTGCGGGAAATTGAGTATTTGGCGGAAAAGGAGCCAAACAGTACCGACATTTTGAAGACAAACATGTTGGATACATATTATCCAAATCGAAGCAGTCACCTAGAGAATGTTTGTCTGTATGAGGTTCTGCAAAATTACATGTTCAAGAGGAACATCAAAGAAGATACTGAGAAAGGAGTGTATGCTGTAATAGGAAGTGAGGGATGTCTGGTCAAGCAAAGAAAATGCCACTTGATAAACCATCGAAAATTGAGTGGCGAATCTCCTGAAAAAAAGGAGTTTTTCTATTTAGCACTTTTGCAACTTTTCAAGCCTTGGCGTGCAGAAGAGGAACTGCTTGGAGATTTCCTCTGTTACGAAGACTCTTTCAATGCCGCCAAGGAGACCATAGAATGTCCTGCTTTTCCCAAATATGTAGAAATGTTGAATGCGGAAATTGAGCAGGAAGCAACGATTGCAGCCGAGATTGCCAGAGACAGTTCTCAGGACAGTCAGAGTTCTGCTTCATTGAGTCAGGATCCACTAGGAGGACCTCTTATTGAAAATGAAGCTGCCACTGCTATGAATGAGGTGGAAAAAGCCATGGCACATGCTCAAGAGGATGCGGTTAACTTAGAAGAGTTGGAAAGGCAACTCAACGTTGAGCAGAGGAAAATATATGACGAAGTTACCATGCAAATTGATCATGGATTAAGTCATGATAAGAAAGAATGCTCATGTACGTCGTTGAAGCCTGTCCGACTGTACGTGAGTGGAGAAGCGGGAACTGGAAAAAGTTTCCTCATTAAAGCAATTTCATGCTATTTGCAGGAAAGGACAGAGTCATCACTGTCTTGTGTTGTCACTGCTCCAACTGGACTGGCAGCACATAATATTAAAGGGATTACTTTACATCGTTTACTGATGCTGCCAGTGGAGCATGACAACAAATTAGAATATCACAAGCTATCTGGAGATGCTTGTTTTGAAGTTTCAAGAATCTTGAGGAAAA
Organism: Lissotriton helveticus; assembly: GCF_964261635.1. NCBI lineage: Eukaryota > Metazoa > Chordata > Amphibia > Caudata > Salamandridae > Lissotriton > Lissotriton helveticus. The sequence continues at coordinate 1,271,762,014 of NC_136059.1, read as the reverse complement.
TGAAACTTCTTATCATTGACGAAGTAAGCATGGTTTCCAATGTCATGCTTGCCTTTGTGCATTTGAGGATGCAAGAAGTTCTCAAAACAGAGTATGATGTGTTATTCGGTGGCAAACACATCATTGTTTTTGGAGATCTTCTGCAGCTGACACCAGTGAAAGGGCAACCTGTGTTCAAAATGCTCACGCATGAAGATACCAGGAAGTGCCTAGGCAGCATTGGCAACGTCAATATATGGTTAAACTTCAATTATGCTGAACTGCATGAAAATATGCGTCAGGCAAAGGATGAAGTTTACAAGACTATTCTACAAGATGTTAGAATTGGAAAAGTGACCGAGCATGGGAAAGAAGCTTTACATGCACGATTACTGTCAAATTTATATCCAGAACAAGATGTTGTGCCTGAGAATATTTTTCAGAAAATTACTGATAAGAAATCTGGAATATGTTTGATGCCAACTCTTGCAGAATGTGCAAAATTTAACAACAAAATGTTGCATTTAGAAAAGCAAGAGATTGTGAAAGTGGAAGCTATTGATAGAGTAGAGCATATGGGATCAACAATTATTTTGTCTGAGAATCTGAAAACAAAATTGGATTCATTAGAGAAGAGTATATCTAAAACTGCAGGTTTTGAAAAGACTCTGAATGTGTGCTTGAACTGCCGTATAATTTTAAGAAGGAATTTACATGTTGAAAGAGGTCTGGTAAATGGATCAATGGGTAATGTTGTTGATTTTGTGAAATACAGAAATAGAGATGGAATTGAATTTTTAAAAATTAAATTTGATGGCATTGAGGAAGTACAGCTAATTGCTCGTTGTTCTGCTAGATTTTTGCTTGTAAAAGACTTATATGTTCGCCGTAAGCAGTTCCCTGTTTGCTTGGCATATGCGGTGACAATTCATAAATCGCAAGGTTTAAGTGTAGACACTGCATTGGTGAATATTGGCAGTTCTGTGTTCAAGGAGGGTATGGCATATGTGGCATTGTCACGAGTTAGAACTTTATCGGGATTGTACTTGATTGACTGTGATGTCAGAAACATTTGTGCAGATCTAGATTGTGTTAAGGAATACAATAGGTTAAGAAGAGAGTATGCGCCACATTTGCCTCAGTTTCCTTTGTTTGAGAAACGTCTGGTAGGCCGGAAACGAAGAAATGAGAACAATACTGGGCAGGTTGTAGCAAAAAGAAAAAAAGTGAATGAACCTAAAATTACAAGCAGAAACAAAGAGGATTCTGTTGAAGATGTTGTTGGTTTTCAGTTTGAAAACAGTTCTGGTGTCAACTGCTATGCTAATGTAGTAATGAATGTTTTGTTTTCTCTAAAAAATGTAAAAGAAGAGATTGTGGTCAATTCTGATCAAAGATTTTGCAGTTTGTTAAATTCTGTGTTAGAGAAATGTACCACTGATAGAAGAAACATAGAAAGTGTGTCTGAAATTAGAAATCTGTTAGATAGATGTTCAGGCCAAACACAATTCTCTCAAAATATTCAGCAAGATTGTCAGGAGTTTTTAATGTATATGCTTCATGTATTACATGCTGAAGGTGTAGATGTAGATCAGCTGTTTGGGCTTTCTTATCAATGGCAGCATGACTGCGAGAACTGTATGGTATCAAGTACTACTAGTGTAGACTCAGAAAGATTTGTATATTTAACTTTGCCAGACAGTAAATCAGTCTCCTTTAATAAGCTAGTAAAAGCTGCTAATCACAACATGGAGTGTAGCCAATGTAAATCTGAAATGATGTCCACATTATTTATACGAACATATGGCCAGTACATCATTTTAATGTTCCAACGATGTAGGCCTGATGGAACAAAATTGACAACTTTAATAAAAAATTTTGTAGCTTCGCAGTTGTCAATATCAGAAAGGACTTTTGTAACTACAGCAATTATATATCATGACGGCCCTTCAATATCATCAGGACATTACACAGCTTATTTAAAGTCTAGAAATGGCTGGTCATTCTGTAATGATTCTGTTGTAATTTTCAAAAAAAAATTGCCGTATGACCTTAAAAACTCTTACCTGGTGTTTTTAAAACCAAAATTTTAGGAAAATAATCTCGGGATATGATCTGTGGAATTTCAAGAAGTTCTAATGGCTCCTACACAATTTGGCCTTGAGGATAAGTGTAGTTCAGAGACATAACTTCTAATCATAGGATTGGACATCATGGACATGTATGTGCAGTTTAAATGAATTCAGAAAAACTGTTTCTTTTCATAAGCTAATTAAAGCAGCCAATCAAAACATGGAGTAGAGGGAATGTAAGTCTGCAATGCTGTCTACTGTTTTACATTACTTTGTGATTAAAAGTGATGTAGAGAATTAAATAATTGTAGTACTCATAGAGGTAGTGTAAGTCTGCTTCATATTAAGCAGTATCAGTGTCATACGAAATGTAGAACATGACTGAGCAAGAAGGGGAAGATATTACTATTCCAGGATTGTGAAAATGATCTTCAACATTTTAATTCTGAAAGTTGCGGGAATGCCAAATGATGGGATTGGTTAACAAGAAATCCAAGAGTTATACATGGCTCTGACAAAATTTGGCCTTGTGGAATCTTGTGGTAGAGAGCAAGAAGTCATTTATTGTATGTAACATGTTTTTAAAAACGATGGAGATTTTCTTTCAGAAACTGGTGGGCTGAAAGTAATAACAGCACAAAAGAGTATAAGCTATTCATAGGACATCCTTGGACGTCATGGAAAGTAAGTTAACTTTAAGGAGTTCTGATTTTTGATTTCTGATCTTGTATGGGTTTTTTAAACACAATCATTTTGATTGTGTTTTTTTTTCCCCGCTGTTACATGATGAATACCTTCAAGTCACTGTTTTTAGTGAATTTTGATACATTCTGAGAACAGCAAAAATAAACCATTTAACATGTATAATTAATTCTGTAATGTTTCCATTTATGATGTATATGTAGAACTGTGTAGAAGGCATGGAGAAGGTGAGGCTTCTGTAAGTGTCAAAGTTGTTGCATGCAGTGCTGCACTTCTGCGTATTCTTTGATATGCTAGACTACATCTGCACAATGAGATACCTAAGCAAAGGAAACAGAAGTGATGTGATTGTGAAATGAGCAAAATAAATTGCATGTATTTCAATTACATCACCTGTGTTTCCTATCATTACGAATCACATTGTGCAGATCAAGTTTAGGTCTGTCCAGGGAAACATAGGAGGTTTGGACTTTGTTGAAGATTGCAGTGGACATGACTCACTTCATTGGTAGACCTTCACATGTATTATGTCTTCTATTCTCTTCAACAACTTGAAATTTCATCTGCAACCCTGAGTAGGCCTCACCTGAAACAAAACTCTGGATAGTAGACATCTTATTGGCATCCTGAAGCAATTATTTTAAATTTTAGTGTCTTGCGACACTTTTCTGAGAGAACAGCAATGCAAAAGATGCACTATGTTTTAAGATAGGCCTCACTTCATCTGCATCAAGATAGTGTTACTTTAAAATGTATATCTTTAGGACTGTGTAGCTTCTGTAAGTGTCAAAGTTATTGAAAAACTGTTTGTCCTTCAATCTTTGCCCTTGTCTTTTGTAATTTTTCAATACATGTTTTTATATTTTTCAAATGTTTGTTCTCTCTTTCACAGATTGAAAGTATAAAAATAAAAAGTGAGGAATTTAACGACAATTATAAGGTAAGTATTTTGTACTCTTTTCGTTACATTTCTATCACATTGAACTACTATTAGTTCCACTGCTTCATTTCTTTAATCCTCAGTTTCCTGCCTTTGCTACTTCCCTCATTCCTTTCTCTATTACCTACTTACTCAACTCCTTCCATTTTTTTTCTCAGTCCCTCTCTTTTCATAGTTCCTCACTCTTGTTCACTCACTCCGTCTCTATTACTCTTAGTGTCTTTGACTGATCACTGTATCACTATTTGTTCATAATGCTTTCTCTGTGTAGTTGAAGCACACTAAGGGGCATATTATGAATGCAGCCAATAAAATTATTGCTCTTTTTATTGGCAGAAAACTGGTGCAAAAGCGGCTTTAGCGGCAGTTTTCTGCCGCAAAAGCAGCTTTAGCGACACATTTCTGCCTATAAAAGCTGCAAAACTTTTATTGCCTATGTTGATAATATGCCCCTATGTTATTTACATTAGGGCTATATTGTCCAGTATAACAATCAAAATTGCTCTCCAAAGACACCAGGCAAAGCAGACGCTCCCTCAAACAGATCACCAAGCGCAATTTACCCTACTTACAATCTAGCCTGTTCTCTGTCGAGACTTTAGCAATCTTTAGAGCACAAGATAAGATTTTTTTACATGGAAGAGCCATACGTATTGCAATTCTACTTAAGAAACAAGCATTGGCATAGACAATAGGTCTCGCCTTTGGGACCTTATACGTGTTTAGCCATGCAACAGTTGATGTTGCTGCACCAAGGATATTATGCTGCATAACTAAAGACTTAGAAGGTCCAAAAGTCGATACCTATTGGCTATGCCAATGCTTGTTTTTCTTTCACTTCGTTATCTATTTTGTTTTTCACAATTATACCATCTTCTGTCTGTTTTTTGGTAAATAGATCTATTAAATAGTATCTCTTCTTTACTACCTATAGCTGTCTTTCTTGAAACATCACTCTCTGTTTACTTTCCTTATACTTACTCTTTTTTTTTTAAAAGTTTTTTTTTTGGTTAGCTCCCGGTACGCGTACCGGGAAGCTAAACCGGAAGCGAACCAAAAGAAATAGAGCTTGCCAGAGTGCTAAACATTCTAGCAATTTTTTTGGAAAGGGAAGGTAGTTCTGAAAAGAACTTTTTTTTTAATATTTTTGTTGTTTTATATTTTTTTTGTATTTTTTGAACATTTTTTGTTTTTTTTGTATTTTTTGAACGATTTTATATTTTTTTTGGGTTTTTTTGGGGGGGGGGGAACAACAAAAAACAGGCGTTGAAAAGGGCTCAACAGGAGCAAAAAAAAATTACTGGGGGCGGTTAGGGCAATTATGATTGTCATAAGCCAGGTTGATGGCATTAATACTCATGTTACCACATGATATCAACGCACCACAGTGCATACAAGTATGTTTCATGTGCCCAAAATTCTCTTGGATGTTTGGCACAGTTTCCCGTGCCTCTGCTGGTGTCAATGATATTGACGATGTTGACCTGGCCACAGGAGTTGCTGTTGGGTTTTGTTCCATATCCCGTATTTCCGCCCGGCTGTAATTAAGTGGATGCTTCCTGGTCATGTGCCGATGCATGGTATAGTTCCCATAGCTATACTTTTTATCAGTCCCTCTTGATAATTTCTCTTTGCAGATGAGGCAGGTCACATACCTCGCATTCACTTTCTTTTGCCCTGGAGGGATTGAATAAAACTGCCAGATGAAACTGGCTTTCCTATGGGAAACCCGGGGCACCTCTTCCAAGAACTGTGGTTCTTCTCCCTCCTCTTCCTCCATTTCTTCCTCTTCCTCCTCAGTGTTGGTGATGACCTGGGGAGGTGGTCCTCTCTTCCCATGAGGAGGTGGAGGTGGTGGTGGGGGTGCACCATCTGAAGCAAGTACTGAAGCCATTGCTCTACTATGAATAAAGGTCTTCCTCTCACAATGATGAAAGTCAGAGTGAGAAAAGAAGGAGGGGTTTTCATCATTTGGGAAAAACAATAGTTCTCAACCAATGAAAAGTGTTATTTTTAGGTCACCTGACCTAGCCTTCCATAATTATGAAACTAAAAGTGAAATGAACCAATGAAAAGCTTTATTAACAAGTCACATGACTCTAACTTTCATGTTACGCGCTGCGGAACGCTCCCCGGTTAGCTTCCGGTTCGCTGCGCTTCGCGCCTCGGTCCGCGCCCGGGGACACTTCCGGGTGCGCTAACGCAGTACGTCACAAGACGCATTTCGCGGCAACGCGATACGTCGCGCTTTCGCGCCGCGGATCGCTTCCGGGGAGTTGCGTTTCGCGCCTCGGTCCGCGCCCCGGGGCACTTCCGGGTGCGCTAACGCAGTACGTCATAAGACGCATTACGCGGCAACGCGATACCGTAACTATGTTGATTTGTTACCGGTTCGCGGACCGGATCGCGGAATCGAATTGAGCTAACGGGAAGCTTCCTGGTTCGCGGACCGGGAGCGAAACAAAAAAAATATTAAAAAAAAATTATTAATAAACATATAAAATATATTTTTGGATTTAAAGAAGAATACATTTTACAGCTGTAGATATTAGCTTTTAAAAAACCAATGAAATTCACTGAAAAAACCATAGGTTATAGACCATATATAGTTAGGAATTAGCATTTACAAAACCTTGAAAATTCACTGAAAAAACCATAGGTTATAGACCATATATAGTTAGGAATTAGCATTTAAAAAACCTTATTTTACTCACACAAAACCATTGAAATTCCATATATAGTTAGTTGCACTAACTATATATCGCGCACCCGCAATCCACTGCTGATCATGTCACATATTACATCATTCATGACATGGTCAGTGACATCACTGATGACATCACTGATGACATCTCAAATGACATCACTGATGACATCACTGATGACATCTCAAATGACATCACTGATTACATCACTGATGACATCTCATTTGACATTACTGATCACATCACTGATGACATCATTCATGTGATAATACGATGAACCTCTTCAGACTCTAATATAACCTTAGATACACTCAGTGTAAACAGACACTCATAGACTGTCACTCATCCATGAAGTTACACACACACCTAGTCAGTCATGCAAACAATCAATCACACCTCCATTTCCTTAACTATACAGTTAAACACACCTTACTTATTCAAACATATACTAAAACATATTTACTCACTTATACAATCCTGGATACAAGTTCACAATGATCCATACAGCCACTCACACATTCACTGGCTCTTATGCACAGTTATTTATATATGTCAACTCTCACATGTACTGTATTTTACATATGTACTTACTTTGACATGTAGCACTGAGATATCTATTCACTCACCAATACAGTCATGCACACAGTCAACCGCCCATACAGCTGTTTCCACATGCACTTTTGAACCCATACATCTATGCAGAGAGTCATACACCTCCCAGCCACCCATACACACTCTCAGTCTCCCATACAAATACTTGGGCAACCAATCAATAACCCATATAGTTAATCATATAGCTACTGATCAACACATGCAGCAGTTTACAGAACAACAGACATAATGATGCACAAATTAAGACAGTTTAGTCACTAACCCATGCACTCAGTGAGACACATTTAATCACTCACTCATACAGTCAGTCACGCACCTACTAAATCCTTTGTTCAGACACTTCTACATCCACTCATTCTTCAATATGTAAGACATATTTTAACTTTACAGAAACATACAGTCACTGGATGTTGTCATCAGTGATGTCATCAGTGATGTCATTTGAGATGTCATCAGTGATGTCATCAGTGATGTCATTTGAGATGTCATCAGTGATGTCATCAGTGATGTCACTGACCATGTCATGAATGATGTAATATGTGACATGATCAGCAGTGGATTGCGGGTGCGCGATATATAGTTAGTGCAACTAACTATATATGGAATTTCAATGGTTTTGTGTGAGTAAAATAAGGTTTTTTAAATGCTAATTCCTAACTATATATGGTCTATAACCTATGGTTTTTTCAGTGAATATATATATATACACATACATACATACATATATGACCTACTGGCAGTCGCCAGTAGGTAGTTGTAGTTAGAACAATGGGGTATATTATCAAGGGGTTTATCTCCGCTTTTTTGGCTTTAAAAGCCAAGAAAGCGGAGATAAAATTATCTCCCTATTACCAAGCTGTCGCTAACACCAGTTAGTGACAGCTAATAGGAGATAGCGACCATCTTGGGCCCCGCTTTGCATGTCAGTGATATTTATCACTAATGACATGCAAAGTGGGCGTGCCAAGATGTTAGCGACTGGAAACAGTCGCTAACATCGCTATCTCCTATTACCAACTTTTGGAGATATTCGCGCTAAGCGCGAATATCTCCAAAAGCTAACACCTGCCCTGAGCAGTTCTTCACCATGTTATCCAATGGGAGGTGGATAACATGGCTAAGAGCATTTGCTCGATAATGCATGAATATCGCTGACTTTTCAGCGATATTCATGCATTGCGGCCGTTTTTTATCGCATTTGCGATAAACCTTGCTAATAGCAAGGTTTATCTGCGATAAAAATCGCCGATGTGCGGCGATAATTTTTGTCTCTAAACAAGTTAGAGACAAAAATTATCGCTAGTTGTTGGTAATATACCCCCTAGTTTCCATAGGAAATTATTTTTTGGATTTGCTAATAACTTTAGCGTCATTCGACGAATCTTCGTGAAATTCTCCCAAAAAAAGTCTATCCAAGTCAGCTCCTATCCTGAAAGTTTGGGTGTGATAGTCAAGCGGGGGCTGAGGAAAAAGGGGGGTCCCAAAAACTGTTTTCTCCATGTGAATTTCCCATAGGAAAATTTAGCGAAGGCTACAGCCCGAACTGCTAAACGGAATTACACCAAAATTGGCAAAAGGTAGTTTTTTGTTGAGAATGTGATCTTTTTTAAAATTGTGCAAATCCGTTCAGTAGTTGCTGAGAAAATAAAAAAATAGAAATGTCGATATCTTGGGGCGCGGTGGGTTCGCGAACCCTCTCAACCGCGAGCTTCATTCTAATTGGCTACCAACACTGCAAACCAGGAAGTGTTGGCAGCCATCTTGAAAACAGTAAAAGAAAGTGAAAAATGAAGAAAAGGGTGCAGGGTAGAAACACCCTGAACCCCTAGGCCTGCTCAATTCTCTTATTTTTTTAAACTTACAAATGCGCACTGGGTGCGCAAATCTGAAAGAACAATTTTTGGACTCCCCCACTTCATTTAAATGAGCCCCCAGATGGGCCAGGTCCGGGGGAAATCATCTAATTATACCGCCACCTCCTCAGGGTTATGTAAATTAGGTGCAGGAGAGCACACGGCCCTCCCACAGCCCCAGGCACCACCGTCACCAAGGGGCTTTGAAAGTAGAGGGATGGGGCCACACGGCCCCCCCCCCCTGGAGTGTTTGATGGCCCTGGGGACCATCACCACCCAGGGCCGGGTCCTGCAATGCCTCGTGTTGTCCACCCCGGGACATTGCCGTTTGCTATGACAGGGCGGGAGCATGGCTTCCACCCTGTGATAGCAAACCCTGGTTTGCTTTGTTGAAGCGAGAGGAGGAAAACCTCCTCTCGCTTCAATAAAGGAAGGAGAATTGATTTTGGGCAAGGGAGCTGTCAATGTCCAGTATTTAGCTTTTTTTACGCTGGTCATTACAGGTAAATTCATTTTAAAGCACAGTGCACTTTGCTGCCAAGTAGACTTGGTCGCCAGTAGGTAGTTATAGTTAGAACCAAGTTTCCATAGGAAGAGCATTTCTCTTTTGCTTATAACTTTAGCGTCATTTGATGAATTTTAATGAAATTTTCCAAACTAATTCTTTGTTCATAACAGCTCCTATGTGAAAAGTTTAGGGGTGATTGCTCAAGTGGGGGCCGAGATAAAAGGGATCCCAAAACAGGTTTTCTCCATGTTAATTTCTGTAGGAAATTTTCGACAAGGCTACAGGTTTGGCAGGGAGAAGGGTTTTGGTCTACCAAGCATACTTTTGTTTATTTGGTGCAAATTCGTTCAGTAGTTTTGGAGAAATATCACTTGTCACTAATATATAGTCTATTCTGACATTTATTATGAGGGTGTGAAAATACGTATACCCAGGATCAGGTTGATTTTTGCATCCCAAAAATCAACCAGATCATAGCTATCTCTGAGTTGGCTAATAGCTCTATATACCCTTGGTTTCCGGCCAAAGTATATATCTTGAGTTTTTTTCCTAAGCACAGACCACAAGGAGATATTAAAATCTCCACAGAAAACTAGCAATCTTGGCCACGAGGCGAGCTCTACTTCAAGATCATCAAATATTTGAGGGTCGTCTTGGTTCCAACCATAGACTGAGCAAATAGTTACACCCGATGTCAATTCTATATTAACCCATCTCCCAAGGGTATCTACTGCTTTACGTAAAGCTAGTCCTAGGGATACTTTGGTTAGAATGGCTACCCCACTATTATTTGATGTTTGTTTTGTACAAGCAAGGATATTATAGCCTCTGACCCTTAAAAGATCTTTCTTATCCCACGGCAAATGTGTCTTTTGAAGACAGACTATATCCAAAGATTTTTGTTTGACTATTTCAGCTAAACAAGCCCTCTTGCTCCTACCATTTAGGCCCGCGACATTCCACGAGCAAATTGTAATCTTCCCCATTACAGTTTGCTAGTTAATTTCGAGAAACCTACTAACCTATTCTCAAAGCCTTGACAAACTTTCAAAATATCTCGTACCCTTTGTTTCTCATTTATCAGTAATACCAATCGGATTATTTCAATTACTATATCAGTATTATTATTAGAGTTGCTTTTTTTATTTTAGTCCCCTGCCCTCCTACCCCCATTTCCCCACCCCCCAACCCCACCCACCCCCCAGCACCCGATGTGAGGCGTACAGACTCCAATAGACTCTGTTAATGATGAGCATGCAACAAATAACCAGAGCTCAGTCACTACATAAATAACGCCAATGCTGAGCTCGAAAATCAACCTTATTTGTTTTAGTTTTCCTTTTTTTTCTCTCTTTTCTTTTTCTTTCCCCTCTTTGCATAATTTTTTTTTATAAAATACTATGTTGTTATTATGAAAGTAATCATGGACGAAAAACATTTCTAGGCCAGCCTAACTTAGCCCATCGAGGTATTCTTTGGCCTTAATTTCGGAGAGAAAAAATGTAGTTTGCCCCCCCAAATCACTTAAAGCCGAGCAGGGTTGTTAAGATAAGCCTGTGCTTTCTTGTATTGGAATGGCTTGATTCATTGGCGCAGCCTCCACCACCTTTCGACGGTGGAGTGACAAAAATCTGGGCGCACAAAGTAGGAAACACCATTTCTGGTTCGTTTAGACTCGGGTCTAGCCTTTTTGAAGACCGACTGGCGGAGCAAAAAATTGCCAAAAAATACAAGAATGGCACGGGGGTAAGCCCCGGGTTTCGCTGGTTGTTTTAGAGTGAAGGGCATGCGGTGGCGACGTTGGACTTCTGAAGCCCAATGCCACCCAGAAAGTTCTGGCATAGAGTCACGAAAAAGGTCCACCACAAAGGAGCGAACGTCTCCCCCCTCCACTCCCTCGTGGACCCCCAAAACTCGAAGATTGTTCCTACGCTGGCGGTTTTCGAACTCTTCCAGGTTCCATCTAACATCTGCCAGCTCCGCTTCATGAGAGTCAGTCTGTCACACATTCGCCGCGATCTCTGTTTCGTTAGAAACAATCCTGGATTCTAAATCAGTCAGTCATTCTCCAAATGTACTGCAAGTCCTGGTTAATTTGCGCACAACCCTTTGAACCTCACGTAAGGCTGCTTGAGCTTTTCGCCCATCCTGGCATGTTTCCTCACGATGTGCTGCGATAGCCTGGAGAATAGTACCCAGGGTTGGAGCAGCTGGGTCTGAATATACTGGATGATCAGGTTACTGTTCAGAATTTGACACGCAAAAAGGATTAGTCAACTGGTTCGTCGGGGTATAATCCCAGGCCAGGTCCTTTGTACCATGGCGATTCTTTTTCTTTTTCAAAGCAGTTTTTAGTTTAGGCCCGGAGTCTTCATTTTTTTCCTCGCTCCCACTCTCATCGGTCGTATAGGACGAAGTATCATCGGAGAACTCGGCTGCATCTGAGAGGGAAAAAAAGTCACTAGGATCCAGCTCTGTGTCTGGGTCAGCGCTGTTTTCATTATTCTCATTAGCGTGACCTATATTTAGCACCCTATTAGGATCATCCATTAATATCTGTGATACTTGGGGTTCATGAGCTGGATTAGCTGAATTACCTAGCTGTGTTGGCTGAGCAACCCCCCAGGATTTAACCCCAGTATCAGTATCTGAGCGTACTGTCACACCAGACTTCCCGGCATCAGTATCTATTTAGAGGGGGGTTAGCGGTAAAAGCATACCTTCGTTGCCGCAAAGATCAGCTTCAGGCTGGTCGCTCATACTCCGATCAGGCGTTAGTACCAGACTGCTGTTTTCTCCGGCCCCCGCAAGCGTTACAGGTACAGGTATAGCGCTTGCCAGGATCGCACCCCTGTATTCGTCTCCAGTAGAAACAATTACAGCAGTCTCCGTGTAATTGATGATTCGAGCTTTGCTCTTCCCTTCATGGCCGGGAAGCACTCTCGCCGGGGTTTTCCACAGTAAGTCAGCTACTGTGGGACCGGCCGTAATCCCCTTCTGTGTGGTAGCGCTTCTGCACTTCGGCATCTTGGAGGTCGGAGCGGTGGCACCCCGTGCTTCTTCCTCTCTTCCACTTGTCTTCTCCCCTGGATCAGCGATCTCATGTTGTGCCAGCCTTGCTGCCCTTGCCTTGGCCGCTGCCGCTGCAACCTTAGGGGCCATGAAAACACCGGCGTCAGCACGAGTGCAAGTACCAGACCCAGGGTAAGCTCCGATTCCCGCTTTCAATTTAGGATATCCCTTCCACAGATAGCGCAGAACTGCGAACCCAGTTATGGTTACTATTCTCAATAGTTGATTTCTGACTGGCTTCTCCTCTTCAAAGCAGGTTTCCGTAAATCATTTCTTCATTTGGTATAGCTTTTATCTCAGCATAACTAGGTCATATTTCTTAAAGAGCTCCGGTCAGTGTGCACTGCGGTCTCACACAACCGCCATCTTGCCTCCTCCCCATTTTGTGATTCCGTTGAAGCGAGTAAGGGGAAAAAAGGGTGAAAAAAGTGGGAAAGATTAGGGATAGGAGCAATGTAACCTCTGTAGGGTGTTTGTGGGCGTGCTATAGAAAGGGTGCGAAGCAAAGTATTCACCCCTACCGTTATGAAAGTGGTGGGCTACGGAAATTAAGTGAGGTATTGCCTTGAGTCTGATGCTGCTAAGGTGAGCTGGTGCGGGACTTGGGGATTAAAGCGTGAGCCCAAATTGTGTATCTTATGCTGTGAAGTTGTAGGAAGGTGGATACCTGACTGTGGTTACCCCAGATTGTTTTGCCTTGTGTTTAGCTGGTTTTCGACTTAGTTGGCCTGGTTCCCTGCTAATCAGGGTCCCAGGCCATCTGCTCTCTCTGTAAAATGGATTTCATGTACCCTAGGTGCATAACTAGATTGGCTTGGGTCACCTTATCAGACCCTGTACAGAGCACTATAGGTGCCCAGGGCATAGGTGCATCCAAGGCCTACCAGGGGCTGCAGCATATCTTTTGCCACCCCTGGCTGGCTATCTAAAATTGACACAACTGGCTGATCACTCAGCTGGGGCAAGGTGGTATAATCACCCCTTGCTTAGATACAGTATGCCTATATCTAAACCTATCTGCACACATATAAGCCTGTGAGCCACTCCTATGGAAGGCCTTATCAATCCTGGAGGCAGAGTGCGTGATTTAACGTGAGATGGAGCTCTAGCATGAGCTGAGGCTGTCTGCAGCTGTCGGGAACAACTCCCTAAGCTGTTCCGGGATAATGCCCTACCATATACTATCCTCGCGGTTATATAGCAACTTTGGTTTGGCTTTATCAAAACATGTCGTGTAAGGTGTCATACGATTTGGAATACTATCCCCTCGCCAGTCCTGGCAACGGGGATAGCATTCCACCCCTCTAGAGGGAGAAGACATGTTACTTTGCTGAAATGCGGTTGATTTTTAAAAGTGCCTCAGATCCACAAAATGGATGCTTCTGCCACAGACACAGGTCTGACCCCCTGCAGCTGACCGAAACTCAGCCAAGGAGGCCTGGACAAAGGATTTCCTGTCACAGGGAGGTGTCACACCACCCCAGACAAGAGATAGTGGATTGTAGCAGGGAGGTTTGAAAGAAACCAGACACTGTTGGGGGCGCACAAGGCTGCCCCTTGCATAATCCGGCCAAACGGGTTCTGGGGCCCACCAGCCTCTGTCCCAGCACGGCCTGGATCAAAGGAAAGGGGTGTATCCACCCACTTCCTGGGTCCCACCCATAGGAGGGGACCTAACAGGTAATCCAGCCCCCGAGATTGGTATAAGAATGGGAGCAGTGCCAATGCACTTCAGATTATCCTGATGAAACATAAGAAACGAAACTCTGGACCCTTCGACATCCTACTCAACGTAGAAGACTGAAGAATCTCCCTTGTGGTCAAGGAGTGACCACCCTGTGCAAACAGGCACCATCCAGCCCTCGATGTCTGCTTTGTTGCAGTTCCTGCCGGAACTCGAGCAACAGAGATCGACGAGATCAAGCTTGCCTGCCTTCCAACAGCCCGATCCACAGTCCCTGCAGAGCTGAGACCCGTGGAGGAGCCCGGAAGCGTGGGGCACGCCATCTTGAAAAGACCACGAGATGCTGACCGTGCAGCCCACGAGTGACCCTCAAAGCTGTACACCGGGGTTTGAGAAGCCCCAACCCTGAGCCACTCTTGCACCGAAGTTCACCCCTCTACACTCGACGAGTGCTGCGTGGGGCCCTTCTGCTTCTTTTGGCTCAACGCGTTGGCCCGGTCACTTGCCAGCCGGCTTGTGGCCCCTGTGCCGACGAAACCCAAAATACGACTTGTGATCCTGGTTGCTCCAGATTTGCACCCACTCCCCTGAAAAGGAGCCCCCACTCTGACCCTCCTGGTCCGAGTGAGAAGCAATCTTCCAGTTCCGTGTGGATAGCTTTTGCTAAGTGTTGTTTGCTCCAATCTTGAAGCCGACAGCGCCGACGGCGAGAGCCTACATGGGACAGATAGTGACCCGATCCTGGATGTGGCAGATGCCCCAGAGCCCACGTGACAGCGGAGAGATCTCCTCGACAACCACCTGATTGCGCCCGACATTGCCTGGTTCCGTCCTGGTTCCGTCCTGGTTCCACCCTGGTCACTGCTGAGTGACCCAGACTCTGTCCCCTCTGCTTTCAGGTACTTTTCGACTTGGATCCACCCTTGGATCCCACCGGACACTTCTCCTTCACATCGCCTGCAGCCTCTTCAGCTACAAGCACCAAGAACCTGCATGACGAAACCCGACGCCACTTCGACCATATGCACCCGCTTCCTGTGGGTGAGGTAACATTGCAACGCCGGTGTTCCCACATTGGTACACACCTCTAGGGCCTGTGTCTAAAGTTTTGTCTTTCTAGGTTCAGCGGAAGTGTCCTTAAACTCTATTTGTGTAACTTTTACGCACCATTGACTTAACATTGGTGCATGCGTGCGCTTTCAGCGCTGCACCCGAATCCCGCGGGCTTTTCCCGACTTCAGCATTGCTTGTCCCGACTGCTCCCAGCGATTCCCTAGGCCCTAGGCCTAACCACTGATCGATTGGTATCTCTTATACCATTTTTTTAGTGTATGGTCTGAGTGGCCCCCCGCCCTCATCCATAATTGTGCAACTTTGTACGTTATACTGTGCTTTTGATTTAACGCTTGTGCCCCTTTGTTCATAAAGAATACTGGGGATTAATTTTAGAAATAAACATATATATGTTTATAATATATACTTGTGTGGTGTCCTTTCATTTGATATTACAGGACTGAGATTGGTAAAACAGCTCGCTTAACACGACCTCCTGAGTTTAGCCTTTAAGGCTGCTTAGTCTATAGCTTGTCTACAAGGTTGACTTACAACCAGACACCATAAGGGTTTGTTTGGACTGATACAAGGTGGTTCCAGAATTGGGAACATCATATAATAGGCCAACTTCTCACAGAAGTCATGTACCGTGGCCGCTGTACTACACTTGTGGAAGTAGTGTCAGCATGTGTTTATACCTACTAGGACAAACTACTGACCAGTACTGG
The DNA here is from genome assembly GCF_964261635.1 of Lissotriton helveticus. Lineage (NCBI taxonomy): Eukaryota > Metazoa > Chordata > Amphibia > Caudata > Salamandridae > Lissotriton > Lissotriton helveticus. The sequence continues at coordinate 1,271,746,106 of NC_136059.1, read as the reverse complement.
TCGGAAAGTCCTGGGGTACGGAAAATATGTCAGGTACTGTCTAGAGTCTCATGCTGCTAAGCTGAGCTGCTGCCGGACTCGGGGATGAAAGTGTGAGTCCAAACTGTGTGTCATATGCCACATCTGTCCAAGTAGTGTGAGCATGTAGTTATAGCTACTCGGAGGAACTATTGATTCGAACATTGTAACTTGTGTATGGTGCTTAGGGGGTGTCATACAGGGAGTGCTAAGGTACATTTGCGCATATCAAATCAACTCTGTATTTGTGAAGTGCAAACTACTCACTCCTACAGGTGGGATGGCACTGGGGGCGTAAGCTGAGCTGCTAAAGAAGTCGGGGTACAGTCGCTGAACTACTTGTGCTTGGGTACAGGAATTAAGTGAGGTATTGCCTAGAGTGTCATGCTGCAAAATTGAGCTGCTACTGGACTCGGGAATGAAACCATTAGCTTAAAGTGTGTTTGCTATGCTGTGAAGTCATGTGCTCTGGGCGCTGTGCCACACCTGTCCAATATTGGTCCCAAACATTAAGGAATATCACATGAATAAAATATAGACAGAGTCAATCTATACTTTCAAGAGAGACATGTCCAGCCGGACAGAGGTCTTTCAGAGATTTTACTCAAGATTTATGTATTGAAATCATATAAAGATACCATCCAACAATCAACCAAAGTGGACCACAAGCCTGTGTCCAGTACTAACAGAGCAAGTACAAGAGGTGATGTAGACAGCAGAGAAGGGCTTTGTAAGGCGGAACAACGTTACTCTATAAACAGTACAATTGTACAGAGTATAACAGTCATGCACTGGCCATTACAGTAGTAATCACAGTTAAGTTCACGTGCATAAAAGGTCGACGGCGTTTCGGACCCCTATAAAATATCAGGGACCATCATCAGGACAAATACAATGAAAAGCCTTAGGTTAATTAAGCCTCTAAATGCCGGTTCGCCTCGTTAGATAGGGGCTGGCTCCTCGGGCATAAGAATACCACGCGATCACCCAGAATCGGGTTGCGATGGCCGCGGAAAATTTAATTAAAGTCCGTCGGCTTGCCAGGATACCGGGTTAGTCGGCCTGAGTCATTTCCACGCCAGGAAATGACTCAGGCCGACTAACCCGGTATCCTGGCAAGCCGACGGACTTTAATTAAATTTTCCGCGGCCATCGCAACCCGATTCTGGGTGATCGCGTGGTATTCTTATGCCCGAGGAGCCAGCCCCTATCTAACGAGGCGAACCGGCATTTAGAGGCTTAATTAACCTAAGGCTTTTCATTGTATTTGTCCTGATGATGGTCCCTGATATTTTATAGGGGTCCGAAACGCCGTCGACCTTTTATGCACGTGAACTTAACTGTGATTACTACTGTAATGTCCAGTGCATGACTGTTATACTCTGTACAATTGTACTGTTTATAGAGTAACGTTGTTCCGCCTTACAAAGCCCTTCTCTGCTGTCTACATCACCTCTTGTACTTGCTCTGTTAGTACTGGACACAGGCTTGTGGTCCACTTTGGTTGATTGTTGGATGGTATCTTTATGTGATTTCAATACATAAATCTTGAGTAAAATCTCTGAAAGACCTCTGTCCGGCTGGACATGTCTCTCTTGAAAGTATAGATTGACTCTGTCTATATTTTATTCATGTGATATTCCTTAATGTTTGGGACCACTGTTGTTGTTTAAAAAGTATGCTCCCCATGGTCCCTGCTGACTAATTTTGGGGTCCCTTGTTGTTATTAAATACACCTGTCCAATATGGTATTTGTAAAGCTCAAACTACTGACCCCTATGGGTGAGTAGAGCCGGTGATCAAAGCGAGAGCTCGGTGCTGCAAAGTGAGATGGTGTGGCCGCTGCGCCACAGCTGTGTGGAGAATACATTTTAGCGAGGGTCCGGGAGTTGCCGTTACCTGGCCCTAAAATAGTGGGCCTAAATTGTAAGTTATAGGGTGGCTCTAAAAAAAAGCCCTTGTGTTCATTAGTTTGAGCTACATATAAGTGCAGATGCACAGCTTCAAGTTATTTAGGAAAACTCGGTTTCCCTGATCTGTGAAGTGTCCTCCATCACTTCTCTAAATATCAGTCATATCAAAACGTATGTTGTTGTTGTAGATGGACCCCATTTTGTGGTCTCTGAGGTATGCAAACACAGCTTTGTTGACTTTCTTCCTGGATTTTTCAACCTGAGGACAAAATAGTTTTGACCATTTCCACTTCTGTCTTTGGCATATATTGGAATATACAAAGACAATTTGAGGCAAAAGTAACATCAGTTGTCCAAAGGTGTCCTTCATAAGCATTTCCAAACCTACCCCAGTCAATGTGCCTAGGTCGTTTCCACCACAGTGCACAATCATGATGTCAGGGTGTTGGAGCTGAAAACAGGTTTTAACCAAAGGCAACAATTGGTGCCACTTCAATCCTCTCTGTGCAAACCATTTAATGTCCATATTTTGTAAACCTAGGTCTAAGTCAATACGTCTCTGTTCTGCATACCTCTTGCACCAGAAAACATAGCTATGTCCTACGATCCACACTAGCACTTTGAAGGTATGTCTGGAAGGTATGAAAAGATGTCTGTAGCTCATGCAGTTACTTCGTAGAATATGAGATATGTTTAAAATCGGGGAACTAGTTATTTTTCACATGCAAAACGATACCTGATTAGGAGATGAAAGCATTGTTTTTTAAAAGTAGGGTGCACATTTGTTTTGTGGAAAAGCATCTTTGTGATTGGTTAAGAAAAAGCAGTTTGAACGTGGAGTACATATTATAGGACAAAATTTGCTCAACTCAACCACACCTGCTACTTGCATTTGAAAGGCACTATTCGAATTTACAATTGTGAACTTTTAACCTGCACATGCCGTTAAATGTTCGAGAAAATGATGCAAAAAAAATCGCCAGGTTTAAAAAAATTTATGAACTTGCACGTGTTGTAGAATGTTCTAGAAAGTGTGTTGATAGAATACGTTGCACTGATGACTTCGATGGGTCGTTGAATATGAAAAAAACTGTTTATTTGGAAAATTAAAAAGAAACTAATAGAGAGAAGTTTTGAAACGTAAAAGAATCAAGGAAGAATTTCTGATTTGTTCTTTACATGTATTTATGTGTGGAGGAACAAAATTATAGACAGCACCAAGAAGAGGAAGAAGCAGGGAGTTAGATGGGCACACTGGCACACGTGTACAATCAAGTACAGCATAAGTATAGACAAACAATGGCCAAAATGAAACACACCAACAAGGAGCATAAGTCCCACAACCCAGCAACATCACACCACTGAACGAGCAAAGAAGTGAAATGCAGGCTGCATTTATTCAGGATGTGTACAAAGGCCGGTTGTGGGTGTTGTGGGATATCTGCGACCGTGGTCATCATGAATGAGATGCCCAGCATGTGACACATGGGCGGGTTCACTGAGTGTTACGTTGCCAAACAGGTGCTCCACCCTCCCACGAGCCCCCACACTTTTGTACGGTACGGTGTTGTATCCCGTGCACTCGTACGGCACAGCATTGTGATGCCTATTCATGGGGAGACTACAAACTTGCCTTTGCCACGCCGACACTGCCGGGGCACTCAGGAGGACAAGCCGCCACCGCCGAGAGTCACTCTTCTTCCAAGACTCGCGCCGCCGCTCCGGGAACCACAACACCCGGCAGGCCTCGCGACGGCGCGTAATTGACGCGCTGTGAGAGCGCCGACGGCGCCATAAAGCAGGAGACACCCCGGCAGAGCGGGGGAGACTACAAACTTACCTTTACCACGCCGACACTGCCAGGGGCACTCAGGAGGACAAGCCGCCACCGCCGAGAGTCACTCTTCTTCCAAGACTCGTGCCGCCGCTCCGGGAACCACAACACCCGGCAGGCCTCGCGGCGGCGCGTAATTGACGCGCTGTGAGAGCGCCGACGGCGGCATAAAGCAGGAGACACCCCCGCGTCGCGGGACACCCGGGGCGAAGCCCAGGCAAAGTGCGGGCCCTCTACGGCCCTCAGCGGCAGGAGGCGACAGGGCCAGAAACCCTGCTTGAAGCTCGAGGGATATCCTACTATTCAAGTAAGACATTGTTGCATATAAACTATACTTAATAGTGAGTCTGAGGAGTTAGTTCCTTGGTTTTACTGACAGGATGTCAAAAAAAGGTACTGCTCCCTTAGTCAATACGATGGAAAATTATATGGTTCAAACAGTGAAAAAAATTAACTCACAGAGGAGAGAATCTTTGGGGCTGAGTCAATCACCTGATCTACGTTGTTTGACTCCTACCTTACATCCCCCATCTGATGATATTGTATCCCTGCAGACTCATCCCGAAGCTTGTTCTAATTGTTCTATTAACCATGATATTGGTACTTTAAATGAAAATACTCTGTCTGGACCAGAGGTACTTATCGTGGACCTTGTGAATAACATAGCCAGTGATTTGGATCAGGACATACATGTTGATCCCTCAGAAGATGACCATTCTATTTCGGATCAAGCTTCTCGGTCAGATTTCTTTAAGGCAAAAACTCAGCCAAAACGGGGAGGCTTAAGGTCGGGGACAAGAAGGAAGAGGGTAAATACCCCAAAGGCTAATCTGAAGGAAAACGGAGAGGGAAGAGCTAAGTCCAATGTAATTGTTGATGATGAACTGTTTGTCAGAATTGCCGAGCTAATTGAAAGTAAAATTAAAGTCATTGTTAAACCTTTAATTACTAAAATAGACAAATTACAAACTGAGGTTAAAAAGTTAGGTGGCCAGCTGAATAAAATAATGGAGGGTATTGATAACGTTACAACGCTGGTAGCAAACTTGGACAATAATATTGGAGAGCATGATGATTTGGAGGGTGAGGACACAGACGAATTATTACATAATAATCCCCCAACCCAGATACCGGTCTTGAAAGCTAATGAAACAAACGGTAGAGGGGATAGTCCTCTAACAGTTGAGATTCCCCCTGCACAAGTTCAGCTAATTGACCCTCTACAATTCATAGTTGAAGCCTCACCGGTTGTCCTAGTATTAGCTAATGTACCGCCCCTAGAAGCTGGTATAGTAGAATCTCCCTCCTCTTTGTCTAATAAGGCGTTACAATGGCTTACAAACAACATGAGGTTAGCCCCGGGGGGGGGGCAACAGTTGGCCCAAGAGATTAAGACAGCTAAAAGGGTTTCCTGGTTAGGAAATCACCCCAAAAAAATTAAAGGGGATTGTGTGGCAGTAAGTTTCTCACAAACTGGCGTTTTGCCAAACATCCTCACTAATTTACTCCCACCCCAACGCAGGCAGGGTTCTGTTGTCCCATTAACTCTAAAAAAAATGTATGGAGAACAGCAGAATGTTACCTACCCTAAGACTCCAGCCTTTGGATGGGACAATAATTGGGATTCAAATAAAAGATGGGGCTGTGATCAACATCGAAACATTGTAAACCATCCAGCTCTTTCAGTTCATCAGAATCCTTTTGCGCAACCTCTTTTGTTGTCCAACCGATATGCCCTCCTATCCTCTTTGGATCAAAACGACTGACTTTTGCCTGAACATATTTTGCCTGAACATATAAGTCGAGAAGAGAATAATGTGTCAGTAATCAGTATGCTTACTTGGAATATTGCGGGTATCAGGGCTAAAGTAGGCAATGTGGCATGGACAGATTTTATGACTAAGTTCGATATTATTGCATTGCAGGAAACCTGGGATACAAATAACAGTTTTTCTTTAGATGGCTATAGTTACTTCTGTATTCCCGCAGTGTCCAGCGCAGCGGGAAGAGCCAAGGGAGGATTGCTAAGCCTCTTTAAACTAGACATTAAAGGTAGCCTCAAGAAATGTGACTCAGGATTAGAGCAATGTTTAATTGTTGAACTTTCCTCAGTAGAATCTCCCAATATTTTATTCATACATTTTTATAATTCCAATGCATCAGACTGTACATCATATAGCCTAGATAAATTGGATAACTTTTTGTCAGTCTACAGTGAAGACGTTAACTATTTTGAAATTATATTTTTGGGTGATTTCAATATACACCCCTGTTCATTAACGTGTGCCTGCGATGACTCAGAATCCCCTCCTAATTGTGCACCTGTCCACCTTGAACATAATAAACAGGGGGGTTGTTTAGAGAACTTTCTAGCAAGATGGAACTTATACGAATCTAGTTGTGGGGAGGGGGGAGAAGGGCCTCTACTTTTAAGGGAACAGACAACGGCTCTATTATTGATTACATTTTTATTTCAGCATGTTTTTTAGTCAAGGTTTTAATGTATAAAACTGTGGTTTCTGCTTTCAGTGATCACAATCCTGTCTCCCTGGACCTAGTAACCTCTGATTTTATAGGGCGTAATCATGGTCCCTGTAATAATAAATCAATACTTAAAGTTAAGGACCAGGGACGCAGACTGAAATGGGAGAGCATAATCCCGGAACCCTTCGTACAAGAGGTACTTTCTGAGGTTGAGGACGAGGTCGGTGTGTGTCTATCCAGTGTGTCCAATGATAGGGAGGTGATATTTGCATTTGGTAGCATATGCAGTAAGATAAACTGTAGGCTTTCTGTGACTTCTAAACCCAAGTTGATGCCTACTAAAAGATGGTTTGATCGCATATGCTCAAAAACACATTCTGCATTGCTCAATGCCTTAAAAGCTGTTCCGAAGAATCGTGAACTTATCACCATCAGTAGAGCCCTATATAAAAAGGCCATTTCAGACAGGAAAAAACAGATTAAAGATGAAGCCTGGACACAACTCTCAGATCCAGCAATACTAAAAAATAGTGGAGAATTTTGGAAGATTGTCAACCAACCTCTATTCACAGGGGAGGAAAATTCCGCCCTTGAAACTAACATCCCTGACGTAGGTTGGATTAAACACTTTAGTGACATCTATTCAGGCCATACCAATGAAAAACCCAGGGTGCAGGAGGTTGATGTTAACACCATAGGGAACCAACTGCACATTGAAGTAAAGGAAGTATTACACGCTATAGACTGTACCCTGAAGAAAAAGGCGCCAGGACCCGACGGTGTTCCTGCAGACGCCTTTAAATGCTTCCCTAATTTTTGGTCAAGATTACTTTGCAGGGTCTTTAACGCCTTAAACCATGATAATATTCCTGAAACATTGAAAACATCTATAACTATCCCTGTCTTCAAAAAGGGAAATAGGCAGGATCCTGCATGTTACAGACCAATCTCACTGATTGATTCTTCAGTTAAGATATTAGGGAGAGTTATACTAGTAAAATTGAATGAGTGGGTTACAGAGAATAGTATTTTGACAAATGTGCAATATGGTTTTAGACCTAAAAGAAGTACCCTGGACCAATGTCTTAATCTTCACTTGCTGATCGAAAAATATACTAGGGCCAAGGAGGGGTCCATGTACCTAGGTTTCATGGACCTCTCCTCTGGCTTTGATTTGGTCAATAGATCAAAGTTATGGTCAAAATTACTTGAAATGGGCCTGGATAGGACTATAGTTAATTTATTGGCTGACCTCCATTCTGGCCTCACTGCAAAAATTAGAGTTTCCTCGAGTGGAAGGTGTACCGACGCTTTTGCTTCTGAAAAAGGAGTCAGACAGGGGTGCATATTGGCACCCCTGTTGTTCACATTATACGTGAACGCCTTGGAGCCTGCTCTCAGGGGCGTGACCCACGACATTCCGCGTGCGGGGGAACAGGGGGTTCCTGTTCTCCTTTACGCGGATGACGCGGTTCTTCTGGCACGCACCGGGGTGGGGCTTCAACGACTCCTGGATGTCTTTGACTCTTTCATGGGTTCACTTGACCTGAAAATAAATGCTAAAAAATCTCAGGTTATGCTTATGGGCAGGGCAGCCAGGAGACCTTTTCACAAAATCTTTCTTTGCGGACAGGAAAAGCTTGTTCGCGTAACCTCCTTTCCCTATTTAGGGATTACCTTTGATGAGAAGGGTAACTGGGGTCCCCAAGTTAATAATAGAGTAACCATGTTGGCTAGGACATCTGCAGCCCTTCAGGGGTTCTCTAAAAAACTTGGGGGTAGGCCAATTGCAGCTGTTATTAAAATCTATAAGGCCAAATGTATCTCAGTGGCATCATATGGTGGTTCATTATGGGGATATAGGGGAGTGGAACCTTTACAGACAATAGAAAACAAATTTTTTAGATCTGTTCTTGGCGTCCCACAGTCAACCCCGTCTTACACCGTCCATATGGAATTGGGGGAAAGCTACATCACAGACCTGATAAAAACAGCACCTTTAGTTGCTTGGTTGAGGTTGTGGCTCAATAAAGAAATTCCTCTAAACCATATTATACTGAGAGACTGCTTGTCTTTGGACAAAACTAATAATATTAGGTGGTTGACTTATATCAAGGAAACTTTTTTGAGGTTGGGAAGGCCTGAGCTTTATACTGTAACTGATTCTATAACATCCAAAGATATTGTGTTCACAAAACATGCAATGAAGGAGCTCCTATCCCTGGAGAGGGAAGAATTTGAACTGAAAAAACCCTGTGTCAGGGCCAGTTTAATACTGTCCATACCTAATGGCCCAGAAAGTTACCTGAATATCGTGACCCATCCATACCACAGGCTTATTTTAACCCGTTTTTGTTTTAATTTGATACATTTTAATCTTGGTTTTTATCCTGTATGGAGTACCCCAGAAAAGGCGCCACCATGTTCTTGCGATCATTTCTCTGAACAAAATACTATGCATTTTGTAATGTTTTGCAGTCACTACATTGATGCTCGGAGAATGTTCCTTGTGCCTATACTTAAGGAAGCTGGATTTATCCTAGTTAAACCTGCTCTTATTTTTTTACAACTGTTACAGACTCCCAGGATTATGTTTCATGTGGCTAGTTTTCTGGTGAGAGCTATTAGGAGCAGGAATATTAGATAAAAAAATGTGTCTACCTCCCTTTGTAGCACGGATTGTGCACTTTAATTAGGCTATTTGTAATTATATTGGGACTGTAATTATAAAAACAATTGTAACAGGGACATTGGTGTCGGTAACGATCATCTTGCTGGGGATTTTTTTCTTAACCTTTTGTCTTTTTTAAGCTTTGCACATTAGCACTTTGCACTTTATACTTCGTACTTGATATGAACTGTATTATGGTCTATGATGACTTTTATCTTGTTGTATTTTAACTGTTTTTAATGTACGTAATTCTTGTATTTGTCTTAATGTAATATGTATTTTGCCATTGTCTTTGTATGATATTAAGTTATCGCAATAAAGTATTTTGACTGACTGACTGTAATGCCTATTCTGGCATGTCCTGCGGCATCCGAACTACACCATGAGAGTGCCGTTTGGTGGTGGTGTATTCCACTTTACAACATCGTCTGCTGTGGCCCTTGTGGCAGGACACACCAGAACACAGAGACACACTTACCGCACTTCCTGCACACAGACATGTCAGAGACACCCCGTTTCCCTTGCCGGATAGGCTCACCCCAGCGCTGACTTGGGTCCGCAGGACCAGCACACGTGTGTTTAGCTTCCAGGAGGATGCGTGCCTAGCTACATGTCCAGGGTCACTGCCAATGCTGAGGTGAAATGGTATCTTCTTGCTGAAGACAGCACGCTGTGATGTTGCAGGGCCCGTGCCTATCATGCTAACACAATGACCACACGGACACACTTGCTCAGATGCGGGTTTTGGGGGGTGTTGGTGATCCTGGGGTTGTTGCGATGAGTCTTGTGGCCCTCATGGGTATCCCAGTATCGTGCTCATTGACTCTATGGCACCTGTGGGTGTTCTGATGTGGCTCTTGGCTGTGTTTCCTTTCATGCTGCAGGTAGTTGTCTTGCTTAACACCAGCAGAAAGCAGGTGTAAAATTCCTAGAGGTAACTTGGGTTATCGCAGGAATTAATTTTGCATTGCAGTTGTGCAAGTTGTGATGTCATTTTTTCGTGTGCAGAACAATATACGAACTGGGCAGTGTATCCCTGATTGAAGGATGCCTGCTGCTGTAGTTGTCTCACGGAGTTGGGGGTCACTGCTATTCAGGACTCACAACACAATTAGACATGTGGGATAGGCTTGTGTTGATGATGGTTAGTGGCACCATGTGTCAGCGGTCTTCCACAGTGTAGGTCAGAGGTAGCAGTGAGCAACAGCCCATAGTCATGTGCATACGTTGGGGGCCCCACCAGCCTGCGTAGTACAGGTTTGGTGGCACCACGTTTTGCTGGCCTTCCATATGCAAATATCCTTCACTGATTGAAGGGAGTCTGGCGTTGTGGTCGCTGCCACGAAGTTGGGGTCGCCTCCATTCAGGACTCAGGAACCAGTTACACATATGGGATCGATTTGCGTTGAACAGGGTTAGTTGGCACCAAGTGTTGACGGTCTTCCACAGTGTAGACCGGAGGCAGAGGTCAGCCAAGGCTTACAGGCAGGTGACGTTGACTTGAGCTGTACAGATTGGGAGCATTTGGTCTTCTTAACCCATTATAGTCTCTTACACAATTTGAGTTGCTACTAATCTTGAATTGTGAACTGTGTAACCCCAGTGTAGGGCGCAGGCAGCGGTCAGGATGGGCGCACAGCCATGTGGTGTTGAATTGAGCTGCACAGTTAGTGGCACCTGGAGCACTCAGCATGTTCGCACCCTGCGATGATACGTGGTCCCGGCAGGCCACACTGAGAGCAATGTTTTGCCTTGATAAGGCCACGTAGAGATGACTTATGGTGCAGTGAGTTAATAGTACCTGAAGCACACAGCGCGTGCGCATCCTGCGATTATGCGTGGTTCCGGCGGGCCGCACTGGGAGCTATGTTTCTTGCGAACTGGACTACGGCATCTGCAATTGGCACTGCATCGGAATTGTGAGCCCTGCTGTCCAAAGTGTAGATCGAAGGCAATAGTTAGCATAGAGATCGAGGAATGCTTTTTGTCACTTCTTCTTGACAAAATCCGAGTACATAGAGTACAATTCTTTGTGCAATTAATAAATCAAGGCTGAATTCAAGTTGTGAACCCTGCTGTCCGCAGTGTAGATTGAAGGCAGTAGTCGTTACAGACATAAGTCTGCAGTGCTGTGGCATTGGGTCTGCAGGGGGCTTGTGTGGAGGAGGCCCGAGGTCATGGCGGCAGCCACGTGCCTAGGTGAGGGCCACCTCTCTGGCAGACTCGTTGGTCTTCCCAGAAGTGAACCATGCCCAGGGCCTGGGCTATTTATTCATACTCCTACTCTGGAGTGGTGTACGTTGGACCAGCCCACCCCGCTTCCGCTTCCAGGGGAGGACAACACAGCTACATGACCGAGACCTTCCCCACTGCCTGAGGTAGCATGGTTGCATTCACTGTGCACTACACTACAAGTATCAATAGTACATCTCCACATGGAGAGGTTTGTGGTTTGCATAGTGAGGTCTGTGCAGCATATCAGTGTCACACTTTGCATTGTGAGCATTATTATTGATGGGTGACTTGCCTTCTTCATATATAATTGGTTCCCACATCTTCCAACATTCAGCTATTGTGCGGCTGAGGGACCATGGTATTTTGGGAAGGTCAGTTGTCCTGTTTTGCGCTGACGGTGACATTATCCACGTGACAATCTGATGCACCTCATCAGACCTTAATATAACACTTGATACACCCACTCTCAAATACAGTATATATTTTTCGAAACCATGAACACACCAATACCTGTTAGTACATATTGACTGACTAATTCCTAGGTCTACACACACATCAATTCATTTACCCACACAGTCATTCATACATACAGTCAGCCATCAATACAGCATTATCATTTCCAGTCACATATCTATACAGACACTCAGACACCCCCTTTCATTAATAGAGTTATTCACACACCTAGTCAGTAATGGAAATAATGAATCACACTTTTTTTTACTCACCTGTACAGTTATACACATACCACCTCACTTATTTAAACATATACTAACACATACTTTCACTCTAATACAATAACTAATTCAAGCACACTCTGATCCATACCGGCACTCTCACAATCACTCACTCTCACATATAGTCATTTATACAGTCTAACACTCACATATACTGCCTTTCACATATGCAGTTACTCAATGAGGCAATGAGGCATCCATTCACTCACCAAGACACCCGTACACACACTCACCCAGCCATACAGCCCTTCACAGATACAGACTTGAACACATATACGCAGTGAATTATCCACTCACATATTTATGCACAGAGTCACACCCTCCACCCACCCACACAGACACTCAGTCACCCATACAGATACTCAGACGTGGAATCAATAGCCAATATAGATCCTCATTTAGATGCTAACCAAACCATGCAACCGCTTACACACCATCTGACAACCTAAACTGTGTGAATGTCTGTATCAGTCGCTAACACATGCATTAAGTAAGACACAATTAATCACTCACTTATACAGCCAGTCACACACCTACTTAATCATGCATCCTGACTCTTATACACCCATTCATTCTTTAATACACCTTGGCATATATATATAAAACTTATTTACATTTTATTGAAACACATAGTCACTGGATGATGTCATCAGTGATGACATCAGTGACGTCATCAGTGATGTCAGCAGTGATGTCACTGACCATGTCATGAATGATGTAATATGTGACGTCATCAGCAGTGCATTGCAGGGGCGCGAGGTATAGTTAGCTCAACTAACTATAACAGCGGAATTTCTATTGTTTTGTATGAGTGAAATGTCCAACTAACTATAACGTCCCTGAAACCTATGTTTGTTTCTGTCAATTTCTAAGTTTTTTTTAAAGCTAATTCCTAACTATAATGTCTGTAAATCCTATGTTTTTTTCAGTGAATATATATATATATATATATATATATGCCACGAAAACCTCCTTTTCAAGAAGCAGAAGCCACAACGGGGAATTCAGGAAGCAGCTTTATTATCCATTAGGGCGGATGCATTTCGGCTATAGGTGAGCCTCGTCAGCGCCCAAGCAATTGTGCAGCTTCCAGCTTTGCGAGTGTCCATCTTGTCGCCCTCTTATTGGCTGAGGGCTCGCTCCTCCCACTGGTGTTGTAATCTCACCTGATGTTGATAATCACTTATTGTGCATAGACCACAACACCCAGAATGCACGGTGTCAGGCCCGGTAAGTCTTTTGCGGGGGGTGCTTATCAAAGAAAGTTCTCTTGGTGATGGCAGGGCAATCTGAAAGTAGTTATCCAATTGCTTGCTTGATTCGTTGGTACAAGCCGCCTCCTCCAGTCCCCAAACCGTTCCAATCTCGGAGCCTCAAGAATACATCCTGCGGGGGCAGTGACGGCAATACGTACTGTCCAGAAGGAGGTTAATAACCCCTCAACCGCTTTTTCACCCCAAAGCTCCTCAATGGGTCCCGACTGACCATTTTCATGGAACCAAGCGATAACCGCCGTGGGCGGCAGAAGACCAGTGACATCAGGAACACTTGTTGAACGGGGGCCTCTGTAGCGTGTCTCTGGCTGACACGCAAATTGTATGCCACGAAAACCTCCTTTTCAAGAAGCATAAGCCACAACGGGGAATTCAGGAAGCAGCTTTATTATCCATTAGGGCGGATGCATTTCGGCTATAGGTGAGCCTCGTCAGCGCCCAAGCAATTGTGCAGCTTCCAGCATTGCGAGTGTATATATCCAAAGAAAGGTTGCTCCACATGGAAGAAAACCAGGAGGGACACAGCGGGGTACCATGAAGATTAGTTTAATGCAGCAAGGTTATGGCATGACGCGTTTCGGCGAGTTGTGCCTTAATCATATGCCCTGTTAACCAGTTCCGTGCACCAGCACGCTCTTTACAAGTTACATCGTGCTCCCATTGGTAGGAGCCCAGCTGAGTCAAATTATTCGAAGCATCACTGCAGCCTCCATCTCCGGACTACAGTACCCAGAATGCTCCATCTCGGCAGACTAGGTAAGCTTTTAGAGTTCGACTTCTTTAATCCCATAGTGAGTGCTGGTAACAAAAGAAACGTAAATGGGTGCAGTTTAAAATGTTCTGGTGCCTTTGTTGCATGAACTCTTCTCCCTGGACCCCAGACGCCTCACCACATTGAATCATGTCATGCAGTACCGGGGATGCCGATTCAATGATATATATATATATATATAGATATATATATATATATATATATATATATATATATATATATATATATATATATATATTTCCACTGAATTTGCCCTGCAAATGAAGATACCCTCGCAGCGTTTCTTATTTCCTTTAATTGCAGGGTAGCAGCAGCGTGTAAGAATTCGCCAACAAACAGTGTCTGCCAATTAATGCCTACGCGTTTCGAAAGAATGTCTGCCTTAATCATGGCTTGGCAATTGCAATGTGGGTAGAGAGCGGCCATGTCTCTTTTTGTTCCTTAACAGGTAAGTGTTCCGCCCTAATGGGCGTGCCGCCAACTCGGCATTCTGGTACCTGAAGTCTTTCGTTGGTATTCTGTCCATAGTGGAAGCCGCTAACCAATCCCCTCAGTCAGTGTTTTCCATCGGGTCACTGGAGCGGCGAACCCGAACCAACTGCTTTACTTGCGCTGTTCCCCACAAGGTACGTTGCTCCGCATTTCGTGTTCTTCATGAAACACGCGGATCCGCCGGGCAGCGGTGGGGTGATCTTCGTGACCCGGACAGGCCACCAAATATTTCCACTGAATTTGCCCTGCAAATGAAGATACCCTCGCAGCGTTTCTTATTTCCTTTAATTGCAGGGTAGCAGCAGCGTGTAAGAATTCGCCAACAAACAGTGTCTGCCAATTAATGCCTACGCGTTTCGAAAGAATGTCTTCCTTAATTATGGCTTGCCAATTGCAATGTGGGTAGAGAGCGGCCATGTCTCTTTTTGTTCATTAACAGGTAAGTGTTCCGCCCTAATGGGCGTGCCGCCAACTCGGCATTCTGGTACCTGAAGTCTTTCGTTGGTATTCTCTCCATAGTGGAAGCCGCTAACCAATCCCCTCAGTCAGTGTTTTCCATCGGGTCACTGGAGCGGCGAACCCGAACCAACTGCTTTAATTGCGCTGTTCCCCACAAGGTACGTTGCTCCACATTTCGTGTTCTTCATGAAACACGCGGATCCGCCGGGCAGCGGTGGGGTGATCTTCATGACCCGGACAGGCCACCAAATATTTCCACTGAATTTGCCCTGCAAATGAAGATACCCTCGCAGCGTTTCTTATTTCCTTTAATTGCAGGGTAGCAGCAGCGTGTAAGAATTCGCCAACAAACAGTGTCTGCCAATTAATGCCTACGCGTTTCGAAAGAATGTCTTCCTTAATCATGGCTTGGCAATTGCAATGTGGGTAGAGAGCGGCCATGTCTCTTTTTGCTCATTAACAGGTAAATGTTCTTACACGCTGCTGCTACCCTGCAATTAAAGGAAATAAGAAACGCTGCGAGGGTATCTTCATTTGCAGGTCAAATTCAGTGGAAATATATATATATATATATATATATACACATACATACATACATATATGACCTACTGGCAGTCGCCAGTAGGTAGTTGTAGTTAGAACCTAGTTTCCATAGGAAATTATTTTTTTGATTTGCTAATAACTTTAGCGTCATTCGACAAATCTTCGTGAAATTCTCCCAAAAAAAGTCTATCCAAGTCAGCTCCTATTCTGAAAGTTTGGGGGTGATAGTCAAGCGGGGGCTGATGAAAAAGGGGGGTCCCAAAAAGTGTTTTCTCCATGTTAATTTCCCATAGGAAAATTTAGCGAAGGCTACAGCCCGAACTGCTAAACGGAATTACACCAAAATTGGCAAAAGGTCGTTTTTTGTTGAGAATGTGATCTTTTTTAAAATGGTGCAAATCCGTTCAGTAGTTGCTGAGAAAATAAAAAAATAGAAATGTCGATATCTGGGGGCGCGGTGTGTTCGCGAACCCTCTCAACCGCGAGCTTCATTCTAATTGGCTACCAACACTGCAAACCAGGAAGTGTTGGCAGCCATCTTGAAAACAGTAAAAGAAAGTGAAAAATGAAGAAAAGGGTGCAGGGTAGAAACACCCTGAACCCCTAGGCCTGCTCAATTCTCTTATTTTTTTAAACTTACAAATGCGCACTGGGTGCGCAAATCTGAAAGAACAATTTTTGGACTCCCCCACTTCATTTAAATGAGCCCCCAGATGGGCCAGGTCCGGGGGAAATCATCTAATTATACCGCCACCTCCTCAGGGTCCTGTAAATTAGGTGCAGGAGAGCACACGGCCCTCCCACAGCCCCAGGAACCACCGTCACCAAGGGGCTTTGAAAGTAGAGGGATAGGGCCACACGCCCCCCCCCCCTGGAGTGCTTGATGGCCCTGGGGACCATCACCACCCAGGGCCGGGTCCTGCAATGCCTCGTGTTGTCCACCCCGGGACATTGCCGTTTGCTATGACAGGGCGGGAGCATGGCTTCCACCCTGTGATAGCAAACCCTGGTTTGCTTTGTTGAAGCGAGAGGGGGAAAACCTCCTCTCGCTTCAATAAAGGAAGGAGAATTGATTTTGGGCAAGGGAGCTGCATGTTAGTAGCTCCCCTTGCCCAAAAGGAATGCCGGCTCCCGCAGGAGGTGGGAAGCCGGTGGGACCGTGGGGGCATTGGGGTTCCCCCATGGTCCCCAACAGAGAGGCCAGGCCACGGAGGATGCGGACCCCGGTGCCAGAAGTGGCCTGGGAGGGGGGCCATGCAGCACCCCTCCTCTTTGAAAAAAAATCATGTAGATGTGAGCATGCCTCGGGGATGGGGTCTCCGAGGCGAATGTAAATTAATGAAAGGGAACTTTTTTTTATTTTTTTTTCAAAAACATTTGGAGTTGAGACCCTAGTGCGGCCCCTAGTGTGAATACGAAGGGTTCGCAGCTCTCAGCGCGGCACTCGAGTACATCTCAGGTCTTTAAAACACCGAGGGGCCTATTCTCAAGGACACATCACTGAGTTAACTGCACTTTATCGCATCCACAATGGTGTTAATTTAAACGCACCATTCACAAGCTAGTGCAAACAGCTCATATCAGCAGTTTACTAGCGATAGCAGCCTCAAAAAAACATTGTCGTAGATGACCCCGGCAAATATCGCTAATGAGATGCAGAGAAGGTGTTCCCGTGCAAAAGCAGCAAACACACCACTTCGCAATTTTCTCAATACCCAGCAACAACACAAAACAGGCGATAAGGTGCGTTAGCGCCAGGAAGTTTACACTTGCTCTGATCTGGTGTAAAGTCAGACTACAACCTGCAACATGAAAGGGAGCCCAGCCCACAGCCACACCTGAATGAGAACGGATGCCATGGAGCCAGCGATCATGCAGCTAGGACACCCAAAAGTGCCCTGACACCCCCGGCAATATGCCCACACTCACCCGACAAACAAATGTGACAGCAACCTTCTGAAATCTTGAACGTAACAAATCGGCTGATGTCGCACAATCATAACAATCAAGATGTATGTGAGTTTGGACAAATGAGAATTACAGTCATCTATGGATTTACATATACAACATTTTATTTAAACAAAACAACAAAATAAAAGTAGGTACAGCCTTGGCTTGTCATCCTTCGACAACCTGTGAATCAAAACCTGCAAGACAAAAAGCAAGATAAGTGTGTGCATCATGTGCCCATCAAAAGAGAGAGAGAAAGCGAGAGAGTGAGAGAGTAAGAGAGAGACAGAAAGAAAGAAGGAGTGAGAGAGGAAGACAGAGAGAAAGAGTTAGAGAGAGAGGAAGAGAGAGAGAAAGAGAGAAAGAGCGAGAGAGAGAGGAAGATAGAGAAAGAGTATGAGAGAGAAAGAGAAAAAGAGTGTGAGAGAGAGAAAGGAAGAGATGGAGAGGGAGATTGAGTGCCGACACTGCAGAAAAAATCCTCACAGCTCACCTTTCTGCCACCGGTGTGTCTCCAACCACATGCTCGCCCCTGCGCACACAGGCTGCTGCCCACCATCCACTCCCACCGCCCAGAGGTTACTGCCCGCCGCTGTGCAAACAAGCCTCTCTGCTCACCTTCCACCACCGGCGTGTGTCCAAGAGGGCCCACCATGTGCTGAAGTGAGCTCCAAGGCCCTGGTCTGCGTCCCTGGAAGCCAGAAGGTCATTTGATTCTGGGTATTGATATCGCAATGGCCGAGAACATATCAATGCAGCGCGCCAAGGAGTCATCTTTGTGTGGCGTACACGCGGTCCAGCTGAGCTCACAATTCAAATTGGGCCTATGCATCATCGCAGGCTGCACACCCGCTCAGCTCTGGTGGCACTAACTCAGTGGAACTCAAGTCATCGACACGTGGCAGGAGGCCCGTGTCCAGCAAAGGACCTCGGCTGACAGCAACTCTATGTACTTCAAGTCATGGGAGAGAATGGAAATGGCCTCAAGCACATGCACCCACCCCTTTTTATTGGCAGGGTCACATGTCCTGTGATGCCTGTGCTTGATGGGTGTGGTGTCGGTGTAAACCAGCCGTGAGAGAGTGGCTGTGGCATACTGACAACTAGACCTGTGACCAGCAGATCACTACAATGAAAACATGGGCCATGTAGTGTTGTCATCCCTCCCTGCAAACGTAAGTGGAATGGGCTGGCCTGGCTTATGCCAGTCCTGGGTGAGGCTGTAAACAATGACTCTGGAGCTCTGGGCGTGGTTCCATCCTGGGCTGTATGAGGAATCAACTGATACGAAGGGTTGCCGCCACCCAGGCCTCAAGCGCCAATGTGTCACCCTGTGACCCAAGTTCCACAAAATGGCCAACATGGAATGTAGGGGGGAGCACTGACCCTACATTCATCCATACTTTCACACCTGAAAGATCATGGGCATGACACATCAATGTGGATATGAATGTTTAATACATATTTAGTGGAGTGGTTTAGCTGTAGCAATACAGGGCCATGCAAAGCCCAAATTTCAGTATTTGGCACATGGCGGGCAGCTAATTCGAGCCAAGATTGTGCTGGGGGGCTAGGCTCCACCAACAGATGTACTTATCCAATCACTCCACCAATCCCCAAGCACTTATAAATTCAATATACACTCTCCTTGCAGTACTCTAATGATCCAGTCTCTACATATGTACTTATACAATGACCCAGACAAAGTTACATAACCAAAGTCTTCCCCACTGCCAGAGGTAACATGGTTTCACACGCTGTCCACAGCGCAATATAATGTGATAGGGCCCAGGGGCATCTTGCTTACATAAAGAACACACGGACACAGTTAGATAGATAGTGGAACTGGGTACGAGTACGCTCTGCCCCTTTGTATTACCAGGGTCATATGTCCAATGACATCTGTGCTCGATGCGTGTGGGGTGAGTGTAAGCCAGCCCTCAGGAAATTATCAGTGCTGGCCACAAGTACAACAGTAATTATCGGATCACACACAGAGATTCAATCATAAAGGGTCCATGACTTGTGCTGCACTAGGGTAGGGGCATCAGATGTGAAATAACGCACAAAAGATTCTATTATAAGGGTCTATGACTTGTGGTGCACTGAGGTAGGTGTAGCAGATCTGAAATCATGCACAAAAGATTCTATCATAAACAATCCATGAGTTGTGGTGCACTGAGGTAGGGGCATCAGAAGCATTCAGCGTGTGCACAGTCAGCGATATTGCTTGATCCGGGAGGGCGGCACTGGTAGTAATGTCTGTTGCCTACTGGACTGCATCATCTGCAATACCGAGTCGATCTGAATTATGAGCCCTGCTGTCCGCAGTGTAGATAGAAGGAAGTAGTCAGCAGGGACATTGAGGAATACTTTTTGTCACTTCCTCTTGACAAAATCCGAGGACATACAGTACAATTCTCTCTGCAATTTATAAATCAAGACTTAATTCAAATTGTGAGTTCTGCTGACCATAGTGTAGGCGTATGGAACAAAAGAGGAAATATGTATGGATTATATTGTCGAAATATGTTGGGTTCAGGGTCGTTATAGTTAGTTGCCTACTGGACTCAGAAATTAATGAATCAAGACTGAATTTGAATTGTGAGCCCTGCTGACCACAGTGTAGGCTGGAGGCAGCAGTCAGCAAAGGCCCACAGCACCGTGGCGTTGACTTGAGCTGCATAGATTGGGAGCATTTGGTCTTCTTAACCAATTATAGTCTCTTACACAATTTACATCGGTACTAATCTTGAATTGTGATCCCCGCTGACCACAGTGTAGGCTGGAGGCAGCTGTCAGGAAGGGCCCAGAGCCACTTGGCATTGACTTGAGCTGCACAGAGTTATTGGCACCTGAAGCACTCAGCGTGTGCACAGCCAATGATGATGTGCGGTCCGGGCGGGCTGAACTGGTAGCAATGTCTGTTGCCTACTGCACTGCGTCATCTGCAATTGTGACTCTATATGTATTGACAGCCCTGCTGACAGCAGTGTAGGCCAGAGGCAGCGGTCAGCAAGGTCCAACAGTCACGTGGCATTCACTTGAGCTTCAAAGAGTTAGCGGCACCTGAAGCACTCAGTGTGTGCGCAACCTGGGATGATGCGTGGTCAGAGCAGGCCGCACTGGTAGCAATGTCTTTTCTCTAATTAATTCTGCCTTAAAAGGCTACCTGGCGATGACTTGTGGTGCACTGAGTTCGTGGCACCTGAAGCACTCAGCGTGTGCGCATCCTGCGATGATGCGTGGTTCGGGTGGGCCGCACTGGGAGGAATGTCTGTTGCCTACTGAACTGCGTCATCTGCAATCGCAACTTTGATCTGAATTGTGAGCCCTGCTGTGTGCAGTGTAGGCTGGAGGCCATGGTCAGCAAGGACCCACAGCTATGTGGCATTGAGTTGAGCTACACAGTTAGTGGCACCAGAAGCATTCAGCGCGTGCGCAGCCTGCGATGATGCGTGGTCCAGGCGGGCCGCTATGGGAGCAATGTCTTTTACATACTGGACTGCGTCATCTGCAATCACGACTCAATCTGAATTGTGAACCCTGCTGTCCGCAGTGTACATCGAAGGCGGTAGTCTCTACAGACATAACTCAGCGGTGCTGTGCCGCTGGGTTCACATGGGGCCTGTGTCAAGGAGGCTGGCGGTCATGACGGCGGCCTCGTGGCAGGGTGAGGGCCACTGCTCTGGCAGATGCGTGGTCCTTCCCAAAAGTGAATCACACCCGGAGCCCCGGCCTATTTATTTACATTCCTATGCTGGAGTGGCGTACGTTGGACCAGCCCACTCCGCTTCCGCTTACAGGGGGGTCACACAGCTACATGACCAAGATCTTCCCCACTGCCTGAGGTAACATGGTTGCGTCCACTGTCCACAACACTACAAGCATCAGCTGTTTATGTACAAATGGAGAGGTCTGTGATCTGTGCTCTGCCTAGTGCGGTCTGTCCAGCACATCACCGCTACACTTGGCATTGTGTGCATTGTTATTGATGGGTGACTTGCCCCCTTCACACATGCTTGGTTGTCACATCTCCCAACATTCAGCTATTGTGTGGCTGAGGAGCCATGCCATTTTATGAAAATCCGCTGTCCTGGAGGTGGTGGCGGTGGGTGTTATGGCCTTCTTGGGTGTCGGAGCTGCATGACCAGTAGCTCTATGACATGTGTTGGTCTTCAGATGTTGTTCCGGGCTGGGCTCCCTTTCATACTGTAGGTAGTCCTGCTTTATACCAGTAAAAGGCAGATGTTAAATTCTTAATGCTAACGCAGATTATCGCCTGTTAGTGGATCGCATCGCAGATTTGGCTGGTCGTTGAAAATATCGGGAAGTGGTGTTTTCATGTTTTTTTTGCACTCGAACGCCTACTCTACATGTCATTAGCGTTTGTTGTCGCTCTCATTCGTGGCGATGTTTTTTGCGGAAGCTATCACTGGAAAACTAGTGATATCAGTAGTTTTCACCAGGTTGAGAATGGGATGATAATGTTTTCGCCACTTTTGCTGTGCTACAGTGCAAATAACTCGGCGATAAGTCCTAGAAAATACGCCCCATACTTTTTTTATTTTTTCGTCTGGATTTGTGTACCCAGCCGCTTTAAAAAAACAAAATGTTATCATTTTTTGGCCCTAGGGGGTTTTGTGGGATCCCCTGAGCAGGCCTAGGGAGTCAGGGTATTTGTGCCATGTCCACTTTTCTTTTTTTTAAATCTTTTTTCTTGTGATTCGCATGTAGCTACAACAAAGTCCTAATAAACACAAGGGCTCATTTTAGAGTCACCCTATAACCCAACAGTGGGGACTTATTGCCAAGTTATCTAAACTTTAGTATAGCAAAAGTGGCAAAAGAATTATCGCCCGATTCTCAAGTTGGTGCACACTGCCACATTGCCCACAGGCTGACGGTACCAACACAGTGGACAATCAAAATCCTTCCACAGACAAAGCTGCTTGCTATGCTGCACCTGTTGCCCTCTGGTACCTTCAAACTAACAACTGCCAGAGTCGAAGGAGTCTCACAGCCAGCCCTATTAAACTTCCTCACACGTCTTGGATGCATGTCTACAAAAGCAACGTAGGGCCCCTGTATCCGCACCAACCGCTCGTCCCAGTTCGCAGTATTCCTGCACAACCAAACCCCACCCCAGCCGTTGCTTGATGCCTCTGTGCTCCAGATCCAACATTGTAGTCACTGAAATGGGGCTGCGCCAGGTCATAAAGTACAGTAGCCAATAGTAGTGGAAAAACAGAACTTCATTACAAGAACATAAATTAATAGCACAAAACATCAAACAAAGAGTGACATTCCCATTGGGGAATATCAAAAGGACAACTTGTGGATCCCAATAACTGCAGATCGTCCTGGAAATCCCCATACTCCACATTCAGAAACCTGTTGGATGAATGGTGAGAATGGTCAAGCATTAGTATGGTCACAAATATAATATGGTACAATGTATTGCACTTGGACAAACCGGAATGCTTACTTGTATGATCAATCCTGCACAAAATGACCGTAACAGAAGTTTGTATGGTTGTAACCTTCATCGGAAAGAAAAGGAACATTACAACCACCTGAACTTCTGTTACGGTCTCATTATGCAGGATTTATCATACCTGTAAGTATCACTGTTCGTTTCAGCTTCATACACCTGCATCTTCATTTCACGCACACTGCACAGGAACAGCTTGAGACCAAGCAAGGTAAGCACACCATAACAGGCTTCCTGCATGTGTTGGGGGCAATTGACTGCACATATGTACTACTTGTATCCGCGGTCGACACTGTACACAATCACCGCAACAGAAACCACATGCATTCTAACTATGTGCAGGCAAAACTGGACCATCGGGCCTGTACACTAATGTCGAAGCAAACTTTTCAGGCAGTGTGCACGATTCCTACATCTTTCGCAAGCATCCTACACCAGTAAGCCAGGCTAGTCTGCTGCCCAGCGATGACTGCCCGACCCTGCGTACCCAGACCTCAATGCTCACCTGCCGCCAACGTCGTGTCTCCAAGAGGGCCCACCACATGCCGGAGCAACCTCCTCAGCCTTTGCTGGATTTCGCTGCGTAGGCCCCAAGCGCATCCTGCTGCGCTGAGGAGTCATGTCTGTACAGCCAGCTGCCTTTGGCGTATACACAGTCCAGCTGAGCTCACAAGTTCAATCGGGTCTTGATTGGCAGGAGGATGTATCAAGGCCTATGCATCATCGCAGGCTGCAGACCAGCTCCGCTCTGGTGGCACTAACTCAGTGCAGCTGAAGTTATCGCCCCGTGACTGGAGGCCCGTGTCGACCAAAATGCCTCGGCTGCCACCAACTCTGTGCACCTCAAGTCATCGCCACGTTGTGGGAGTCCAGTGTCAGCCAAAGTGCCACGGCTGCCACCAACTCTGTGCCCCTCAAGTCATCGCCACGTTGCATGAGGCCTGTTGGCCAAAGTGCCTCGGCTGCCACCAACATAATAAGCACACAGATACACCCAGTTAGATAGTGGAAATGGCGTTGAGGATGTGCGCCCAGCCCTTTTTATTGCTAGGGTCACATGTGACGCCTGTGCTGCATTGGTGTGGTGTGGGTGTAAACCAGCCATAAGGGAGTGGGTGTGGCATGCTGATAACTAGACCTGTGATCAGCAGATCACTACAGGGAAGAGCTGGGACATGTAGCATTGTAGTCCCCTCTCTGTAAGCGTAAGCGGAGTGGGCTGGCTGAAACACGCATCCTTCACGACTTCACCAATATGGCGGTTTGAATCCGCACACCCACCGAGATAGGTACACAATGGGTGCGCGACTCTTAAAACAGAAGACATTATATACTTTAAATTAAAAAACACACAAAATTACAAAAACTATTATTAGGATATTCAAATTACAAAATATCACCCAAAAAAATTCAAAATTACTGAAAAAAAAAACGTAGGTTTAACAAACATTATAATTAGAAATTAGCATTTTAAAAATCTTTGAAATTCACAAAAAAATAGGTTTCAGGGACGTCATAGTTAGAAATAAGCATTTAAAAAAAACTTAGAAATTCACTGAAAAAAACAGGTTTCAGGGACGTTATAGTTAGAAATTAGCATTTAAAAAACCTTAAAAATTCACTGAAAAAAACAGATTTCAGGGACGTTATAGTTAGTTGGACATTTTGCTCGTACAAAACCAGAGAAATTTGGCTGTTATAGTTAGTAGAGGTAACTATAACTTGCTCCCCCACAATTCACTGCTGATGACGTTACATATTACATCACTCATAACATGGTCAGTGACATCACTGATGACTTCACTGAGGACATCTCAAATCACATTTCTGATGACATCATCCATGTGAAAATCTGATGCACCTCCTCACACCCTAATATAACCTTTGATACACCCACAGTAAAATACAGACTACCATTTTTCTAAATCATTGACACACCAATCAGTTACTACGTACGCGCTCACTGATTCCTAGTTCTACACACATCCATTCATTCATCCATACAATCACTTATACATGCAGTCACTCATCAATACAACACTATCATATGCACGCATACACCTATGCAGACACTTACACCCCGCCACACATTCATACAGTTACTCACACACCTAGTTAGTCATGCTAATCAATAACAGTCCCATTTACTCACCTGCACAATTATACACACATCAGCTCACTTATTCACACAGATACTAATGGATACTTTCTCTCCAGACGGATCAAACAATGGCTCATAAGGAGTCCAATAGTTTCAATACATAACATGGAGCTCACCAAGGGGCGACAGAAAGGAAGGAACCCGCTGACCGCTTGTGAGGACCCGCTGACGAAAGGAGAGCATTACTCACATCTTTTATTTTAGAATTCTAAGCTTTTTCGTCTACATGCCGAAGGTCTAGATGACTTCTATCGATCGTGGGCCTGAAGCTATGACTATTCTCGTTGTTTAACCTACGACGTACGCACTTGAAACGTTTTGAAGTATGAAGTCACCATCTTTGTGAGACCCTCGAAAGACTCTTGGTGAAATAAATACCTTTAGCGGGCTCCCAGCGGATAAGTGCGAGTTCTACTTCACCTTTTTCGGAGCAGTGAGTAACCAGCTGCGACCTTCTGGATCCGCGAACCGGGGGCAGAGATTGGTCACTGGTGTATCACTTATGTGCTGTGTCTTCCCCTCTCCCTTGGCGTGAAAGCCCTGATGAAGGTGCGCCCGTAAATCTGGGCCTTGCACCGAAACGCGCGTTGGCGTTACATGATTTTTGGATCCTGTCTTATCGATCTGGACTCTCTGGCTGTGTGCTACGAAGATTTCGCAGGATCCCATTCTTGTGTCTCTCTGGGAATTACGTTAAGGAATGTGTATTAATATGTTATATTTGTGGATGTCTGTGTGTGCCTGAATGAGAAGATGGTGTATGTTGATGAGAGGTTGATGTGGGGAACTCCTATTATGTGTATATATTGATGTATTTTCTATTTATTTATCAATTGATGCATTACTGTATCTGAAGTGTTGAATAAAATTTATATTAACTAAATATGAAGAAAATAAAATAAAAAAACTTTATACGTCAATACTTGAAACTCATTTCACCCTGTGACCTTTCTGTCGCCCCTTGGTGAGCTCCATGTTATGTATTGAAACTATTGGACTCCTTATGAGCCATTGTTTGATTCGTTTGGGTGGACCTTCTCCCCTACAGTAGTGTTATTTTCCCCTGACGTCTGCCCGTATTCGTTGCAGGGGGCCCCTTGTTTATTATTTTTTTTTTTTTTTTACTTTCTCTCTAGAATCAGTAATACAAGTACACACTATCCAACTTAATAGTATGTCTTCCCTCTAATTATGGGATTATAAATATAAAGTAAACTAGGCACATAATCCCATGACCTTGTGCTCTGATATAAGTAGATAGTTACATTTTACGCTTGATCCATATCTATATTCAGACCTGTGCAGACCCTACAAGCCAGATGTTATGGCATGGATATCTGCACGTAACCATGTTATATTTGTCGCACAGTGTGACATTTATACCACCTAGGCAGAAAAGCATTCCCTCTTTAGAAACCAAGATACGATGTTAGGTAGCGATGAGCCATGGTAATGGAAATATTGAAGTTTATCCTTTTTATGATATTTTTAGATGAGTCATGTGATGTGTATACAATGGTTGTATATATTGTAGATATGCACATTTAACTTGTAAATAATTGTAAATATAGATTTAGGAGTGTAACAAATGAATATTGAGAATTATTGGTTTTGTTATTCAAGAAGTTTGGACTGGAAATAGCTTTCTCCATCCTGTGTTCAATAGGTTAAACTGTACAAGCAATACGTTGTCACTTTATAAAAATGAATGTATGTATTTTCTTGTTCCATAGTTATAAAATTACGTCTATGCAGAATTCCTGAGGAAGGCTGTCGCCGAAACGCGTTGAGATTGGATATAATCAATTCTGTATATTATCAATGTGACTGTAATTGAGATTTTGTATCCATCTATTAATGATATGTTGTATATAAAATATGGAATGAAAACTGAATAATGACGAATAATACCTATAAGGTTGATAATTAGAGTCAAGACAAAACTAGATGTATACATTTTTATAGAAAAAGTTGAAAAAAGATATCTATAATGAATCTAATAAAAAGAAAATATTTTTCTAATAACTTACCTTGTCCGTATAATATATCACTAAGTGATTAACGTGTTGTTAGTTTGTTGTGATATACATGCACAGAACCCGGTGCTGTTCCTTTGTTTACAAAAACCACACTCATCCGTACAGCCAATCTCACAATCACTGACTATTATGTAGAGTTATTTATATACTTCAACTCTCACATACAGTGCCTTTCACATATGTAGTTACTCGGACATATACCACTGAGATATCCATTCACTCACTAACACAACAATACACACACTCACACACCCATGCAGCAGTTTCCACATGCACTCTTGAACCCATGAAACCAGTGAATCAACCACTCACACATCTATGCACAGTCACACACCTCCCACCCATCCACACAGACACTCAATCTCCCCAGAAAATACTCAGACAACCAGTAAATAACCTACATAGACACTTATGTAGCTACTGACCAACCCTTGCATCAGTTTGCACAACAACAGACAGACTGATACAGACATGTACACAGTTTACTCACTAATGCATGCATTCAGTAAGATACGCTTAATCACTCACTTATACAGTCAGTCATGCACCTACTAATTCTTCCATCCAGACACTTATACACCCACTCATTATTCAATAAACCTTGAAATATATATAAAACATATTTAAACTTTACAGAAACACAGTCACTGGATGATGTCATCAGTGATGTCATCAGTAATGTCATTTGAGATGTCATCTGTGATGTCATCAGTCATGTCACTGACCAAGTCATGAATGATGTAATATGTGATGCCATGAGCAATGCATTGTGGGTACGCAAGTTATAGTTAGCTGAACTAACTATAAGGGTGGAATTTCTATGGCTTTGTAAGAGTGAAATGTCCCGCTAACTATAACATCCTGAAACCTTATGTTTTTATTTAGTGAATTTCTAAGGTTTTTTAAATGTTAATTTCTAACTATATTGTACCTGAAGCATATGGTTTTTGCAATGAATATATATACATTTCAACATTGTCAGAAAGATGCTGAGCACTCAAGGCTTTACTATTTCAATAGATTTTCTATTTATTTAGCGTGCAACCATCACAAAACTGACAAACGCGTTTGGGCCTCCTGCCTTTGTCAATGTCAGTTAAACAACATGAGCTATCTCCTTTTTAAACAAATATCATTCATTGGGCAGTTAGAACAGTCAACAACGTAGACAACGGACTGCATTCTATTGCATAGTGCCCCTCAGATCAATGTAAAAACAGCGCCCATTTCATAATGTATAAAATAATTGGTTGTTCACCTAGACAGACATAAACAGGCTGCTTAAAGATTATACAATCAAAATCAAACTAATAGTAAGGATAATTGTCTGCAATTGGTTCGAAAACCTGATATCCCTACTTATGATTAACAGATTAATACAGAGGTTGTACTTCATTGGACAATTATACCAGTTACCAGCATTAAAAAAATAGACTGATTCTGTTTTAAAGAAACCCATCGTACCCTTGTAAATACAGTGGCCATTTAACAGTGTATAAAATAATTTGTATTTCAAATGGACAAAACATCTGGCACATAGCCTGCACATAGCCTGTGTTGTCTACAGATCATTTAATTTATGCTTAAACACATGGTTGGTAAATGATATATTTCAAGCGTATAACACAAACCTTAGAAATTCATACATTTTTTATATCCTATCTCAAGACTTCAAATTGATATCAATTGTGCCCTGAATGGGCAATTGTATTTAGTCTATTCATGTACACATCATCTCTGCTTCTTACAGGGGTAATCCCATCTCTGTATATGCTTCCTGATTCTATTTGGAAGATTACATTTATTATCTATAATACAAACTAGGACATCACATGAAGTCAAGAGAATGAAGAAATATAAAAGAATAATGAGAAGTCAGAAAATCAAAAAACAAAAAATAAAAAGGATCAAAGAATCCAAAAGTAGCCTCTCCTTATCCTACATGTATCCAAAATTCCTCCTCTGTGTTGAGGCCAACTGTCACCGGGGCTACTAGTTCCACAATATATCTAGACTCCATCTGTCTGAGTAGTCTAAACTATCTCTGCCTCTATCTCTATAGGTCATCTGATCAATGCAGAAAAATCGAAATCTAGCTCCTCTGCATTGATGAACCTCTGCAAAATGCCTTGCAACTAGATAGGGGTTATCCTGATTATTTATGGCACTCATATGTTCTAAAACCTGTTTCTTGGCTTGGTGTACCTTGCTGCCAGTGTACTTTTTGTCCCAAACGCACTACAAAAATCTGAATTACAATTTAATAGCTTTGTTATCCTCTTCTTATCCCTTCTGTCTGGCATTTCATATTCCTTCATTTTGGTACGGCCTCTGCATGCTTTACATTTGGTGCATTGATAAAAACTAGTACCTCCATCTTTTTTGCGGGTTTCTCAACATATAGCTGTGGACCAGAATGTCCTTCAAAGAGACACTCTTTCTGTGAGTTATAGCAGGCCGATTTGATAATTCTTTGACCATTACTGTATCTGTTTGGAGTATACTCCAATGTTTCTGAATCGTTTCACAAATCTGTTTAGACTCAGTGGAGAAATTGACTATTAACTTCATCTTCCCATTTGTGTTTTCCTTCACATCTATTTTCTGTTTGTGTGTTAGAAGATATTGCCTTTCTTTCTTATTCACTTTGTCACCTGCATTCCTTAGCACAGTCTACGAATACCCTCTCTCTCTAAATCTAGCTAGGGCCTTCAACTTTGATGTAACCAGCAATGAGGGAGCAATTGTGTTTTGTTCGCGGGAATTCCCCAAATGAAATGCTGTTGATCAGACTTCAGGGATGCTGGTTTCATGCATGAAAAATTGTGTTTCCTGCCGTGGGTTTTCTAAAAAGCATGGTAAAAGCTTATTATTGGAAGCAAATACAGTGAGGTCCAAGAATGGTACCTCTATCTTACTTATCTGGCTACTGAATCTCAAATTCAAGTAATTCCTGTTTAGGATAGAAATATATTCTTCAGACTCCAAACGTGTGCCATGCCAAACTATTAACAAATCATCACTGTACCTTGCTCAAAGAGCAACTTTTCCCACCCATCTTTCATTGGGCTCTGCCCAGGCCACATGCCTCTCCAACCAGCCCACAAACTAGTTTGCATAACTGGGGGCTAAGCAGGTGACCATAGTGGTCCCCTGTATCTGTAAGAACAGTTGCACAGTGAACAAGAAAATGTTACTGTTTAAACTAAACAAAGCAATATCAAATTGTGTTACAAAGTTCATTCTCGACGTCATCCTAAGTCCGACAAAGAAATGCAGCAGGGTAGAAGCCCCGGGGAGACCCATGGGTATATAAAGATCACATCTTTCTAAGACAGGCAGAGGAGACCAGGGCTTCCCGGCCGACACACTGATGTGAGACGCTGAGGTTCCTGCATGCAGACACTCCAGCTCACAGTGGTCTAACATCCCGTGTGGGGTGTCCAACCCGAGACCAAGACGGGGTCTCACAGAGTCTCACTTCAGGTAATCGGTTTGACTTTATCCTAGAGGGATTCTTGGCTTAACGCCTACACACATGCCAGATACACTTAGGTACATATAGTTAGGGAGGTATCGCAGGAGTACGTACTATTACGCACTATTGTTATCATGTATTTTATATACTTGTATGTATTCATGATTCTTGCAAGATGGTAGAACTCTACCATCCTTTTACTTTTATAGTGCTTCTAATCATTTATATCTGTTACTGTCTAATGGTTGTTGCTGCTCATCTAGTTTACACTAGAATAGTGACTGTTCAATAAATGCTTATTGAAAAACGTCCAGACCGTGTATTCTGTGTATCTCTCTTAGACTAAGTGAGCACGAGTGACTGCGCTAAAAAGTAGTACACTGTTTCCACGGTCCTGAGGGATCAGGATTGTCATGTTCGATGGTTCAGTAAACACTGAGTGGCTAAGTGAAGCTAATGTCAAGAGACCCCTACTCACATTTCCCCAGAGACATCTGGAGTGGGAGGGTTCAAAACTATACCGCAGCTGAGTAAGAAAAATCCTATTTATTGACTGTCAGTTAACCAATCTTGAAGGACGCATTGTTCCTAAATTGTGCATAACACCTTGTCGTAACTCCCTTAAAAAGCTCTTCTTTACTAAAACAATGACTGAGCCAAAATAACTTTGCACAAGAATTGCAGGCACACAAATCATTTAGAACAGAGGTAATCTATTCAAGGGTTACATTCCCGGTTGCAAATGCAAGAACAAAAAGATTTCATTACTATACAGAAGATGAAATACCGGACGAATATTGTCCCCATGAGGACAATGAAGTTCCATTAACCTACCAGGAACACTTATACTGGTTTAAAGGTGCCCTCCGCATACGAGAAATAGACTCGGTCCGCTCGGAAGAGAAGGAGCGACGTGGCCAGTACTAGCGGCCTAAACACCACATCCTGATATTGAAACTATTCCCGGAGGAGACTTGCTCACACTTCATAAAGAACTAATAAAACTGTACAGAAATATGACACAATTCGTGATGAGGACACTCACAGTTTAACCAGCAACGGCTACAACAACAAGTCCAGTTCAAAATACAGCAACTAAAATCACACCACAGACATTACACGTTGTAATAGGCAAAATGCCTGCAAAACATGAACAAATGCCATTCTGGGTAGCTCAAAAAATAAAACAGCTAGAAGTAGTATTATCAAATACCAGCTCATTTGAAAAACACAGAATGTTAACAATCTGATAGCCCACAGGGATAACATCACAAATAGAGGATTTTAACTCTTGATGTATAGTTTTCGCTGCCATATATACCAGAACACATGGTATACCGTCATTAGCAGTAATACCAGATATATTTAGACAAATACAGAATGAGTACGGAGCAGAACCTGCTCTAAACTTAGAGATGAAATTACTTGGTAATTTTGCCCAGGTATCAGCTACAATATTAGCAAATATTAAAGGGGAAGCAGCATCAGTGGCAATCCATCAACGCCTAGGGGAGTTCAGTCCTTTACAACAGGATCATAAATTGGCCAAAATAATTGAGACTGCATATGCAGAAATAGGCTGAGATAGTTCGGGGGGGAGCAGTAAAACCTCAGCTGATGGGTGGTCCAGAAAAGGACACCTTCAAGCAGGCACCTTCCTCTTCAAAGAAAACGTGGGACAATAACAAAAAGCAAAAGAAAAAAGAAAATAGATCTCAATCTAGAGGTAGGTCTCTTCCACAGGAGCCCTCCAAAAGGATGTATAACCTCAGGAATAGGAACAATATTAGAAAACCTGACAGGTATCAGGATATTGATACACATTCTTCTCCTTCCTTTCAGGGTTCAACGAAAAACTCAGAGAGGGAAGGACGGTCAGACAGACAAGAAGAGCGTACAAAGTCCAAAGACAAGCAACACGCTTCAGACTACACTTCCAAAAAAGGAGAAAAAACAAAACCTCAATTCAAAAAGAAGAAAGTTGCAGGTCTAAAGATCAGACGATGCTAGACAGTACAGCAGAAGTAACAATAGCTCACCAGAACCTGATGGAATTTCTGGTGACTGCAGACTTGAATGTATATATCACTGTAGAAACACCTGACACTAGGGTAAGCGTCCTACATAAGTTATATGAAATAACACTCCAGATGGAGGGGGACAAACCCAAGAAAGTTGGAGGTCTCTTTTGGGAGAACCTGACGTTTGGCTATGACATTCTATTATATGAACAAGATTGGCCACCAGCATTCGTTATGGATTGCCCTAGGGGAGAAACAGTAATTTTGTCAGCCTTTTACGAGCCTGTTCACAAATATCTAAAATATACATATGCATGGGAGGGGGCTGTGGCCCTTACAACTGCATTATATGAATACCATGTTGGATGGGATTCAACCCACCACATAATACCAGAAAGAAAATCTGACAGCAGTACAGACTGCTGAATTGAGAGAAAGAGAACTGGCTCTGGGAAAACTAATAATGGTCATGACTCCAGTAGAGCCTTAGAGGTTGCGACGAAGGCAAGCGTCCCTAACCCTAAAGTGTTCTGAGATGGATACAATGGGATAATTCTCTCATAGCTACAGACGTAGAATACCAGTATGACTCACGTTTAAAAATACAAGCATTCCTGCAATACGAACAATAATATCCTCTCCTGAATTAAATAATGCATCAAAGTCAGTATGAATACATAATTTACACTGACGATTCTGCTCAGCCGGCCACTCGAAATAAACAACAATACAGTGCTGCATGCACAATCGTAAAATTTCATCCAAGTTGTACAAAAACACAGTCTCTTGGAGGCTGCATGGCGCAGCTGGCAGAATTAAAAGCTCTGTTACTGGCACTGGTAAATACACATCGAGAATTCCCCACACTAGTTGTGTATGATTCGTTTTACTGCATACAGTCGCACAATGAGTACTTACATAACTGGGGACAAAATGGGTTAAAAAATGCAATTGGTGGCACAATTAGGCACAAAACGCTATGGGAACAGGTAGTGGAGTTGAAAAAAGAACTACCAAGAGCTGACGTGATACACACACTGAGTCATCAACGTGATGGCGTTCACGTTGAAGGGAATTCATTGGCTAATGAGGCCGCAAAGCAGGCTGTGCGCACAGCTTCCATAGTTGCAATCACTCATTAAAAAATGAGAAAATACAGTGAGATTATGATTGCAAATATTGCTACACTAAATAAATCGTCACTAATGAAAAAATTTCCACTCAAGTACTCCTGCAAGTTAGATGGAACCAACGTTCCATTTGCTCAGATTCCTGGAGTAGGGGATAGAGTAATACCAAACATGGATCACAGATAACGCTTAATAATAGCTCCAAACGAAGGTCTGGGTTCCGTGCATGCAGGGGTTACGTGACTGTTTCTTTGCTGAAACAACGCTATTGGTGGCCAGGATTAACAAAGCAGACTAAAGATTATGTCTTGAAATGCAACATCTGCCAGCAGATGAAAGGCTGCACCATAACACGTCAAGCGCAGACACCATTATTAATATCAGACAAACCACTCACTTGTGTTTAGTTGGACCTCTTCTGCCCCTTACAAACAGACAGGCTTCCAGGTATATCATGGTTGCAGTGGATTCCTGCTCAAGATTCCTATGGGTGTGGATCCTGCGCTCGACTAACGCTCAAATTGTTATTAAAGATTTGCGAGTCTTTATAGGGACATACGCAATTGGCACATTACATTCTGACAGTGGCCCTTCGTTTAGCTCTCGGGTTTACAAGCAGGCCAGGGGAGGTTTGGGTGTGGCATTGCGGTACTCCTCTCCATACCATCCCGAGGGAAATTCGGTTGTGGAGAGGAAAAAACAGGACTTAAAGCAATCTTTAACAGCTAGAGTATTAGGATTGGGTGGTTGTTGGATCAAACATTTCTATGGAGTGCAAAGAGCATTAAACAACATGACAAGAAGTTCTCTAGGGGCTGTCACTCCTTATGAGGTCAATTTTGGAACGACAATGTGGGTACCTGATCTTGATTGTGAAGGCACAGTGGCGGATGAAAAACCTTTTGACATCCATAAACGTTTGGCTGTTTTACAGGACCTGAATGAATCCAGGGCACTACAAAGCAATGTCCAGGTAAAGAGAACTTCCACTGGGGAAGTCAAATCAGTCACAGCAAAACCTGTCTGGGCCCCAAAGATTGGGGATCTGGTCAGAGAAAAAATAGGAGACAAAAAGAATTTGGGCCATCATACAGACAGCCTATGCCTGCCCTGGCAGTTGAAGGAACACGAACTGTACTTCTCCCACTTCTTGCTGAAAAAAAGGAGAAAAGATTTGTCACGATCAACCTGAGAAAACCACACAATGTGGCTGAAATGGAATAGTAGGCATTGTGGACTCCTGAGTAGCCAATGCCCTCCTCTCACTACTATATAGGAAGTTCAAATAGAAAGACACATCACGTTCGAAGAGTCCCCAACACAGAATGATGGACTATGCAATATTGACATGCAACCCGTTCCACTTGAAACTGATGTTCAATTTCAAATTCAAAATCAAAATGAATGACAAATTTCTATTTGACCAAACACGGATGTCTACATCAACATGCCTCAACAAGAGCCATCTACAAGTGCAACAAAACCTGCAGAACTACCAAAAATAGATCAGACTGCATCTGGCTATTCGATACATTTTCTTTGGATCCAAATGAACCTGAAACAATGCCAGCCCAAAAGACTTGTCACCAACAAATCAAAGACTTGTTTATCTTTCTTAAACATACATACCTGGTGTCACCTTGGCTAGAACTTTGGGTAAAGACCGGGATATATTTCTTCCTTGTCTGGATAGGCTTAGTAACAGTTTTTAGCATGCTTAATAATGGAACTTATCTTAGACAAAGCTCTGCAGCACAAAAAGCGAATCTGACTTTGAAACATCACCTTTCATCACATCATGAAAAAAGAGACTTGTCATCATGGAACATTACAGCAGTTCCTATACATGATGGGTATAGTGTGGGACAAGATTGATTATGATATTTTTGGTCTGACCAAACTTTTAAAAATACCACATTTATTTAAAATATCGTTAAATGATATCATTACCTCCAGTACATTTTCCGATGATTGGGATTATGAAACTGTGAATAATATGTTGTCTGATTTAAAACAATCTGCTGACTTTTCTAATATATACGTGTTAGAAGACACATCAGATTTCAACACAATGTATTGCTATCAACATTATGGTCATCATTTTTAGCACAAATCTGCTAATACCAGAAATGTTCTCACAGAACACCAATGGGAACATTGCCCATCACCGTCAAAAAACAATTCAAAAACATTTGCACAGAAATTTTCATATTTTCCAGGGTTTAACATGTCTGACCCAGCCTCATATTATTATAGGATTACATTGACATCAGCACAGAAAAATATGTTGACAATAATCAAGCAGATTTTCTCTGCTTCCTTTATTACCCAGTTATCTGAACAAGGTTTAACTTATGGAAAGACACAATAGACACAAAATCATTCTGGGGTTCTAGAGATGGGCAAGTCCGGGGAACAGAAGCACTATGTAGAGCATGCCTCATTCCTCAGCAGATTATGTTTCTGAATGATACTGTGCAACAAACCACATGTCTTGGAATAGCTAAGAATAAGAACGCAACTTGGATTCCAACACCATTGCATACTGAAGGTAACCTCACATCACGGGAAGGGATTACGCTAGATAACATCATGCAATATAATAGATCAGACACCAATTGGAAGGAATGGTTGGTTTGGCCCAAAGACACTAATATATGTCAGGAAAGATTCAAAGGTACAACCGGAGGGTTTAGTATCCACAGGCCAGACCATTGCTATGTACAAAGAGAACATCCAGGGGTAGTAACGTCATAGTGTTGGGAAGTTATGCCTCAATTGGCTAAAAACCTCAACACTCACAGAGGTGAAACAATACTTATCCTTAATTACAGAGGATGTGGATCTACAGGATTTTTTATTGGGTCCCAGAAAGCCATGTCAAAAAATGTTCTTATATGCTGTCTATGATGAAACTGGAAAATCTCCCAACAAGAAGCTGCAGAGAGGTTACAAGAAATAGATAGGATTAACTTAGAGAAAGCCTTAGCCATAGTTGGCAATGGTATGACGACGTTAACTTCCAGAATATATTCACTGAGCAACATTGTATCTTCTGCTATTGATGTACTAGAACAAGATTTATGCTTACTACAACACGGGCAACCACAATTGCATTCTAATATGTTATTAAACTGGATGCTGCAATCTTTGCTCGCAGGCAATGTGCCCTGGCATTTCATCATCAGTACGTCTCCATTTTCTGCATACGATCTGTCAGAGAAAAAGACAAAAATGGCACAAAGGGAAGCAAAATATACAATGCTGCGCATTGAAAAGCTGGACAGATTTGCTTTCACAGTAGCAGAATCACTGTCCACAGAATGGTTAATCCATGGCCATATCACTCTACCCGTCACAACTTTCCAATTTCAATATTGCCTAGAAAAACAGCAGGCAGATATGAAGAAATGGATAGAGAATTCATCAAGGAATCTTGGGTATTACCGTACAGATTTCAATGCAGGAGGTATAAACTGTGAGAACTCTTTCAGTGGATCATTCATATGCCAGGATAGAATGCTGCACCGGACCTGTAAGGTTCAGTAGCTAACGTATCCTGTCACTTGAGCGGTGCCCTGGCAGCTGTGATTTCTCCACTGTTCAGGCTACTTTCAAATGGGAGTTACTTGATGGCCCTCAGGGACCCTCAGTATTGAAAGAGAGATAATCCCCCAACTTAAAACGCGCCACGGGGCTCGATTGCACAGTGGTGAAGGAAGGGGGTGTGGCCTGGGGTGACATGTCTGCAAAAAATCCTTGTGGCACTTTTTAAGTTAGATAATTAATTCCTCCTCAATCCTGAGGGTCCCTGTGTGCCCACTAGCCCACCAGGTACCTCCAGTATGCACCAGAGAGCTGCGTTGCAGAGAGGTCTTCAGAGACCACGCTCCTTTTTACAACACTCTGTAACACAGCTCCGTGGCACTTACTGGAGGTACCTGGTGGGCTAGTTGGCCCCCAGGGAGCCTCAGGATTGAAGAGGAATTAATTTTCCAACTTAAATCGCGCCACAGGGTGTGTTTGCTCACATGTCAATGCAGGCCTACCTCCTTCCTTCACTTCTGTGCAAACGTGCCCAGTGGCACGTTTTAAGTTGGGGGATTAACTCCCCTTGAACACTGAGGGTCCCTGGGGTGCAACTAGTCCGCCAGCTACTTCCATTAAGCACCACAGAGCTGCGTTGCAGAGCGGTGTAAAAAGGGGCGTGGCCTCAGAACACCTGTCTGCAACGCAGCCCCCTGGCGCATACTGGAGGTTCCTGGTGGGCTAGTTGGCCCTCAGGGACTCCTAGTATTCAAGGGGAATTTGTGCCCCATCTGCAAACGCACCAGGAGGGCGTTTGCAGAGTGCTCAAAGGAGGGGGCGTGGCCTCCGGCACGATGCCGGTCTTTTTTTTATTTTTTAAGAAGGGGTTGTGTGCCCCCCCTTCTTTTCCTAATATTCTTAGCCCTGGGACCCCCATCCACCAGGGCCTGCCCCCCAATTTTTTTTTTTTTCAAAATTTCGGGAAGGGGCCGCGTGGCCCCCATCCCGAGGCCAAATTCTGCCCCAGGTCATGGCCATATTGTTTAATATTTTTGTTTTTAGAGCGGAGCTGCCTTGCCCCCTCCACCCCTTTAGACCATTGATGGCCCGGGGACCCCAACCCCCAGGGCCGGCTTTGTTCCTTTTTGGAATTATATTTTTTCTTTTAATTTGGGGAGGGGGACGCGGAGTCTCTCTCCCGGGCCACTTGTATCCTCAGGGACCCCATCCGTTGGGGCTGGCCCTCTCCGTTGGGGACCGTGGGGGGGTCCCCAATCCCCCCACGGTCACACCGGCTCTCCGCGTCCTTCGGGAGTCGGCATTACTTTTTCACATGGGGAGCTGCTAAGATGCAGCTTTCCATGTGGAATAGCAATTTGGTTTGAATTTTGAAAGAGAGAGCAGGTTGTACTGCTCTCTCTTTCAAAATTCAAACCAAGTTTGCTATGGCAGGGCGGGAGCCACGAGGCTCCTGCCCTGCCATAGGAAACTACAGTGTCCCGGGGTGGGCACCCTGGGACACTACAGGAGGGTGGCAGTCCCCAGGGCAATGACAAGGCTCCAGGAGGGGGCCTCACCGCCCCACTACCACAATCTACAAAGCCCTTGGGGTGGTGGTCCCCAGGGCTGGGGGGTCCATCACGGACCCCCAATTTAAATATTTAAAGCCCCGGGGAGGTGGCGGTCCCTAGGGCTTGTGGGGCGGGGGGGCTTGAGTGCCCCACACAGGGTATTTTTTTTAAAAAGCCCTGGGGTGGCGGTCCCCTGGCCTGCGGGGGGGCAGTGTGCCCCCCACAATCAAAATTAAGTCAAGCCCCGGGGGGGTGGTGGTCCATGGGGTTTGGGAGGGCCTTAGAGTCCCCTCAACATTACATTAACAACCCCGGGGATGGCTGTCCCTGGGGTGCAGGGGGGCTTTGTGCCACCACAACTATTAATGCTTTGCCCCGGGAGGTGGTGGACATTTTTTTTTTATCATGCCCCCTGGACTTGGCCTCCCCGGGGGCAAATTAGCAACAAAGCATGGGAGCCCATGCTTCATTTCTTTTTTTTTTTTATCGGCAGAATCCACGCACCTTGCATGGACTTTGCCAATTAAAAAAAAAAATGTTGGGGCCCTGGGTGTCCTTGTGTCAGGGTTTTTGCATTTGTTTCTCTGCTTTCTTATGCCTCGGGTCTACCAAGACGCAAGATGACTGCCAACACTTCGTGGTGTGGAGTGTTGACAGCCAATTAGCATACAGCTTGTCATCGGGACGGTGCGCGGATTCTGCGCGGCCATAGATATATATGTGATTCCGTTCAGCAGTTCGGGCTGTAGCTTTGGCTAAAGTTTCCTATGGAAAATTGAATGGGGAAAACACGTTTGGAACCCCCCTTTTTTCTCGCCCCCGCTTGACGAATCACTGTGATAGGAGCGGACCAGAGCGGGCCATAAGTTTTGAAAATTTCGCGAAGATTCATCAATCGACACCAAAGGTTTTCGGAATAGAATGTTGCGGATTTCCTATGGAAAATAGGTCCTAACTAAAACTACTTACTGGCGACCGCCAGTAGGATGGACTATCAGTGCTCTTAGCATGCAATGTTAATATATTGAATTCCACTGTTAAGGCTAAAACTGTACAGTCAAATTTACAGATATGTATACATTTCTGCATCAGAATTCAGACCAATAGGTTACATTGTCCCTATTCTCAGGATGTATCTACATTTCATTTGCTTAAGTATTTTTTATCTATCCCCTCCATGAGGGGTTTTCTTTACCTTGTCAAGTACACTAATACGTCAGAAATTTAGGATTACTGCCATGGAAATCCCCAAAATGTCTAGCTACAGTGTAGCTATCATATACATTCTTCACTGCTCTTATATGCTGAAAAATATATTTATCAACCTGATGTATGGTACTGACTATGTAATTCTAGGGACAGGGACATCTAATCATATAGATTGCATGATCTGATTCACAAATATGGATGTGCTCAGACCCAGCGTGCGTATGTTGCGCGGCTGCTGAGGCTGATTTTTTACACCTGGCATGGTCCTGTGGGCCCCTGTTTCAATACTGGAAACAGGTCACGCATAACCTATCCAATATGGTACACATACAAATAGCATGTAAACCTTCCATTTGTGTGCTGGGCCTCATTAAGGCGCTCCCACTGGCAATATGTAAGCTGGTGGCGGTGGTATTACTAATGGCTAAACGCAGGGTATCAATTTGTTGGGGAGGGAGGAGAGTGCCACAACTCTCAAATGACATCACTGATTACATCATCCAGTGAATGTGTGTCTTTCTGAAAAATAAATATTTTTTATATATGTATATCTAAAGGTCGATGTAAGAATAAATGGGTAAATAAGTATCTAAATGGTTGTTTTTTTTGTAAAATTGATTGTATAACTGACTTATTAAGTGTATCTTAGTGAATACATGTATTAGCGAGTAATGTTTAAATATTTAAATATCTGTATCAGTGTCTCACTTTGTGTATAAGTGGCTGCATGGGTTGGTGAGTAGCTACTTGAGTGTGTATATGGGTTATTAGTTGGTTTTTTGAGTATCAGTATGAGTGTCTGTATGGTTCGGTGGGGGATATTACTTAGCGCATAGATGCATGAATGAGTGACTCACTGTTTGTAAGTGTTTTGAAGACAGCATGTGTGCAGAACTGTATGGGTGGATGAGTGTGTGTATGGGTGCGTTAGTGAGTGAATGACTGTCTCAATAGTGTCTTTATGAGTAAGTATATATGTTTTAAACTAGTATATGTGAGTATTGCTGTATATAAGTGAGTATATATGAGAGTGAGAGAATGGAAGAGTTCCTGTATACATACGTATGTGTTTCTATAAGTGATTGTTTGAGAGAGTAAGTATGTGTATGTTTCTGTAGAAATAAGTGTAGTTGTGTGTGTATAGCTGTATATGCAAGTAAATGGATGTTTGATAGTTTATTTGCATGTGTGAGTATGTGTGTGAGTAACTATGTATGAGTGTAGGTGTGTAACAGGATGTATAGTTGTATGAGTACATATGATGAGTGAGTACATGTATGAGTGACTATATAGAACTGTTGGTGAATGAGTGGATATGTATGTAGATTTTAGAATTACTGAATAGGTTGTTCTAACTGGTATTGGTATCTCCATTGTTTTGAAAATTTTAGTTTCTATTTTTCAATGTTTGTATCAAAGGTTATATTAGGGTGAGAGGAGGTCTGCCACTCTTTCACAATGATGATGTCATCAGTGATGTCATTTGAGATGTCATGAGTGATGTCATGAGTGATGTCACTGACCATGTCATGGTGATGTAATATGGGCTGTCATCAGCAG
Source organism: Lissotriton helveticus (assembly GCF_964261635.1). Taxonomy (NCBI): domain Eukaryota; kingdom Metazoa; phylum Chordata; class Amphibia; order Caudata; family Salamandridae; genus Lissotriton; species Lissotriton helveticus. Next base: position 1,271,704,536 of record NC_136059.1, on the reverse strand, counting down.
TGGATTGCGGGCGCGCTAGTTATAGTTAGCTGAACTAACTATAGAGGGGGAATTTCAATGGTTTTGTATAAGTCAAATGTCCAGCTAACAATAACGCCCCTGAAACCTATGTTTTTTTCAGTGAATTTCTAAGGTTTTTTAAATGCTAATTCCTAACTATTACAAGCCTGAAACCTATGGTTTTTTTCAGTGAATTTCAAAGGTTTTTTAAATGCTAATTCCTAACTATAACTTGTCTGAAACCTATGGTTTTTTTCAGTGAATTTCAAATGATTTTTAAATGCTAATTCCTAACTATAACATGTCTGAAACCTATGGTTTTTTCAGTGAATTTCAAAGGTTTTGTTAATGACAATTTTTAAATGTATTAATTGTTATTTATATTTTTTATACTGATTTTCTACATTTTTTATACAATATATTTTTAGATATTTTATTTGTTTAAATTACATTGTAATTACATTATACATTACATTACAAAATATACTTTCTCAGAATGAATTACTTTAGTTTAAATACTTTGCAATTAGGCAATAGTCTTCTAAGTACAGTAGTTACAGTTGTTGTAATGCACAACACAATTTCAGACACAATGCAACATTGAGGTCAATGTGAATTTCTAGTTAAATGCAATTAGTTACTTTTTGGATTACTTTTCTAACCACAGGACTGGATCCTAGATTCAGTCCTGGGACATCTCTTGTAAACAGTTGAGTAAAAGCGTTTTAGTTACAGTAGTGATTTTTAAGGAATATTATTGTATTTTAAAAGTTGACACTATTTCACATAGAATAACCAATGTTATCCTACGGGAGGATATTCACTTAGCATGTAAGTAGTGTTAACGTTACTTTTTCTTACTCAGTGGTGGCTCCTCGATCCAGCACAGGTGCATCTCCTGTAAACAGTTGAAAGAATGCATTTAAGTCAAATAGGCGATTTTTAAAGAATATTTTTAGTTTGTGAAAATAGACACTTTGAAACCTTTCTGGTGAAAACCAGACAATAGATTCCTATGGAAGCAAATACAAGTTACGGATAGAATTACTTTTCAGGATCAGTACTGGGCTCAAAGAAGCAGCACTGAGGTCACTCCTGATAACAGGTGAGTAAATCGGAATTTGTACTTCTGCTGATTTTATAGGAATTTTATAAAGTTCAGAAACTCCACACTTAGAAGAATCTCCAAGTGAAACCTATGGAAGGAAATTCAACTTACTGGTAAGTATGGTTAGAATTACTTTTCAGGATCAGTACTGGGCTCAAAGATGCAGCACTGAGATCTCTCCTGATAACAGGTGAGTAAATCAGAATTTGTTGTTCGGCTGATTTTAGGTGAATATTTTAAAGTTCCAAAACTCCACACTTAGAAGAATTTCCAAGTGAAACCAGTCAATGTTAGCCCATTGAAGGGAATTCGAGTTACTGGTAAGTATTGTTAGAATTACTTTTCAGGATCAGTACTGGGCTCAAAGATGCAGCACTGTGGTCTCTCCTGATAACGGGTGAGTAAATCGGAATTCATTCTTCGGCTGATTTTAGGAGAATATTTTAAAGTTCCAAAACTCCACACTTAGAAGAATTTCCAAATGAAACCACTCAATATTACCCTATGGAATGAAATTCACTTAGCAGGTAAGTAGTGTTATCGTTACTTTTTCTAGCTCAGTGGTGGATCCTGGATCCAGAGCTGGTGCATCTCCTGTAAACAGTTGAAAGAATGTGCTTAAGTCATACAGGCAATTTTTAAGGAATATTTTTAGTTTGTAAAATTAGACACTTAAAACTTTTCTGGTGAAAACCAGACAATGGATTCCCATGGAAGGAAATACAAGTTACTGGTAAGTATGGTTAGAATTACTTTTCAGGGTCAATGCTGGACTAAAAGAAGCAGCACTGAGGTCACTCCTGATAACAGGTGAGTAAATCAGAATTCGTAGTTCGGCTGATTTTAGAGGAATATTCGTACGTTTAAAAAATCAACACTTAGAAACTTTTCTGCTGAAAACCACACAATGGATTCCTATGGAAGGAAATACAAGTTACATTAAGTACGCTTAGAATTACTTTTCAGGGTAGGGCTAGGCTAAATGATGCCGCACTGGGTTCTCTCCTGATAACAGGTGAGTAAATCAGAATTTGTAGTTCGGCTGATTTTAGAGGAATATTTGTACAATGGTGAAGGAAGGGGACGGGGCCTGAGGTGAAACGTGTGCAAACACGCCCTGTGGCGCGTTTTAAGTTGCAGGATTAAGTGCCCTTGAATCCTGAGGTCCCCTGTATGCCAACTAGCCCACCAGGTACCTCTAGTATGCGCCAGGGGGCAGCGTTGCAGAGAGGTGTTCAGAGGCCACGCCACTTTTTACAACACTCAGCAATGCAGCTCCGTGGCGCGTACTAGAGGTACCTGGTGGGCTAGTTGGCCCCCAGGGACCCTCAGTATTGACAAGGAATTAATTCCCCAACTTAAACCGTGCCACAGGGCGTGTTTGCAGACATGTGAACTCAGGCCCCGTCCCTCCCTTCACCACTGTGCAAACGCACCCCGTGCCGTGTTTTAAGTTGGGGTATTAAGAGCCCCTTGAATACTGAGGGTCCCTGGGGTGCAACTAGCTCAACAGCTACCTCCGGGTTTCTTTTTTTTTCTATCGCTAGGATGCCCGAATCCTACGCGCATCCCACGATTTAAAAAAAATAAATAAATTTGGGCCCTGAGCAGGTCAGGGGGTGTCTACCCTACCCCCTTTTTGCGTTTTGTGCCTTTCTTTTTTTTTCTTGTGCCTCGGTTCTACCAAAACACAAGATGGCTGCCAACACTTCCTGGTTTGGAGTGTTGACATACAGTTGACAGCCAATTAGCGTGCAGCTCGTGTTCATAAAGCTACGTGCATGATCTTCGGAGGATACTCGTACCCTACTTTGTCCATAGATATATCTCTGATTTTACTTTTGATTTTCTCAGGAACTGCTGCACGGATTTACAACATTTAACAAAAAGCGTGATCTGTGAACCAAACTCTACCTTTTTGCCAAATTTGGTGTAATTCCGTTCAGCAGTTCAGCTGTAGCCGTGTCTAAAGGTCCCTATGGAAAATTGCATGGGGAAAACACGTTTTGGGACCCCCGTTTTTTCTCGGCCCCCACTTGATGAATCACCCCAAAACTTTCAGGATAGGAGCCGAGCGCCCCATCTTCTTGGAGAATTTCGTGAAGATTCGTCGACCGGCGCCAAAGTTATTCCAAATAGAATGTTGCAGTTTTACTATGGAAACTAGGTCCTAACTATAACTACCTACTGGCGACAGCCAGTAGGTGATATATATTCACTGAAAGACCATAGGTTTCCGGGACGTTATAGTTAGTTGGAGATTTCACTCGTACAAAACCAGAGAAATTCGGCTGTTATAGTTAGTAGAACTAACTATAACTCGCCCCACCGCAATGCACTGCTGATGACGTCATATATATTATATCACTCATGACATGCTCAGTGACATCACTAAAGGCATCACTGATGACATCTCAAATGACATCACTGATGATATCACTGATGACATCATCCACATGATCATCTGATGCACCTCCTCACACCCTAATAAAGCCTTTCATACACCCACTCTAAATTACAGACAGCAATATCGAAACCATAGACATTTGGAGAGTGGTGGAGAAAGGTGAGCGTGGCCTCCAAACACCTCTGTTCCTGTTTTAGGTGAAGGAAGCTTGCACTGCTGCAGCCAGGCTGTATCTGTTCTAGGTGAAGGAAGCTTGCACTGTTGCAGCGAGGCTGTACCTGTTCTAGGTGAAGGAAGCTTGCTCATTGCTCATCTGCTGCCAGGCTGTACCTGTTCAAGGTGAATGAAGCTTCCACTTTTGCAGGCAGGCTCTACCTGTTCTAGTTGAAGGAAGCTTGCACTTCTGCCGGGCTGTACCTGTTCTAGGTGAAGGAAACGTGCACTGCTGGTGCCAGGCTGTACCTGTTCTAGGTGAAGGAAGCTTCCACTGCTGCCAGGCTGTACCTGTTTTAGGTGAAGGAAGCTTGCACTGCTGCCCCGCTGCACCTGTTCTAGGTGAAGGAAGTTTGCACTGCTGCTGCCGGGCTGTACCTGTTCTAGGTGAAGGAAGCTTGCACTGCTGCCAGGCTGTACCTGTTATAGGGGAAGGAAGCTTACACTGCTGCCACGCTGCCCCTGTTGAAGGTGACGGAAGGTTGCACTGCTGCTGCCGGGCTGTACCTGTTCTAGGTGAAGGAAGCTTACACTGCTGCCAGGCTGTACATGTTCTATGTGAATGAAGCTTGCTCATCTGCTGCCAGGAGATACCTGTACTAGGTGAAAGAAGCTTGCACTGCTCCTGCAAGGCTGTACCTGTTCTAGATGCATGAAGCTTGCACTGCTACTGCTAGACTGTACCTAATATAAGTGAAGCAAGCTAACATTTCACACTTGTCACATCAGTCCAGCCCCCTTCCTGCACCAATGTGCAAATTTGCCCCCTGTCGCATTGTAAGTTGGGGATTAAGTCCCCTTGAATCCCAAGGATCCCTGGGGTTCAACTAGCCCACCAGGTACTTCCAGTAAGTGCCATAAAGCTGTGTTACAGAGAGGTGTAAGAAGGGGCTTGGCCTCAGGCCACCTCTCTGCAACGCAGCCCTGTGGCGCTTACTGGAGGTTCCGGGTGGGCCTAGTTGGCCTCAAGGGACCCTCAGTATTGAAAGGGAATGAATCTCCCAACTTAAAACGCGCCACGGGGTGTGTTTGCACAGTGGTGCAGGGAGGGGGGCGGGGCCTGATGTCACAAGTGTGCAAAGGGACCCGTATATATCAGGCATACTCCAACCACCACAGGACTGGAGCACAGACCACCAACTTAGTGCTAGTAATGTTTTTCTTTATTTTCAGCTCAGCAAAAAGCAGCCATTACGGGTTTAAACCCTGAAGAGCCTTGATCACATGACGCACTGCACAGCTTGCTTGTATATATATATATATATATATATTCACTGAAAAAACCATAGGTTATAGACCATATATAGTTAGGAATTAGCATTTATAAAACCTTGAAAATTCACTGAAAAAACCATAGGTTATATACCATATATAGTTAGGAATTAGCATTTAAAAAACCTTATTTTACTCACACAAAACCATTGAAATTCCATATATAGTTAGTTGTACTAACTATATATCGCGCACCCGCAATCCACTGCTGATCATGTCACATATTACATCATTCATGACATGGTCAGTGACATCACTGATGACATCACTGATGACATCTCAAATGACATCACTGATGACATCACTGATGACATCTCAAATGACATCACTGATGACATCACTGATGACAACATCCAGTGACAGTATGTTTCTGTAAAGTTAAAATATGTCTTACATATTGAAGAATGAGTGGATGTAGAAGTGTCTGAACAAAGGATTTAGTAGGTGCATGACTGACTGTATGAGTGAGTGATTAAATGTGTCTCACTGAGTGCATGGGTTAGTGACTAAACTGTCTTAATTTGTGCATCATTATGTCTGTTGTTGTGTAAACTGCTGCATGTGTTGATCAGTAGCTATATGATTAACTATATGGGTTATTGATTGGTTGCCCAATTATTTGTATGGGAGACTGAGAGTGTGTATGGGTGGCTGGGAGGTGTATGACTCTCTGCATAGATGTATGGGCTCAAAAGTGCATGTGGAAACAGCTGTATGGGCGGTTGACTGTGTGCATGACTGTATTGGTGAGTGAATAGATATCTCAGTGCTACATGTCAAAGTAAGTACATATGTAAAATACAGTACATGTGAGAGTTGACATATATAAATAACTGTGCATAAGAGTCAGTGAATGTGTGAGTGGCTGTATGGATCATTGTGAACTTGTATCCAGGATTGTATAAGTGAGTAAATATGTTTTAGTATATGTTTGAATAAGTAAGGTGTGTTTAACTGTATAGTTAAGGAAATGGAGGTGTGATTGATTGTTTGCATGACTGACTAGGTGTGTGTGTAACTTCATGGATGAGTGACAATCTGTGAGTCTGTGTTTACACTGAGTGTATCTAAAGTTATATTAGAGTCTGAAGAGGTTCATCGTATTATCACATGAATGATGTCATCAGTGATGTTATCAGTAATGTCAAATGAGATGTCATCAGTGATGTCATCAGTGATGTCATTTGAGATGTCATCAGTGATGTCATCAGTGATGTCATTTGAGATGTCATCAGTGATGTCATCAGTGATGTCACTGACCATGTCATGAATGATGTAATATGTGACATGATCAGCAGTGGATTGCGGGTGCGCGATATATAGTTAGTACAACTAACTATATATGGAATTTCAATGGTTTTGTGTGAGTAAAATAAGGTTTTTTAAATGCTAATTCCTAACTATATATGGTATATAACCTATGGTTTTTTCAGTGAATTTTCAAGGTTTTGTAAATGCTAATTCCTAACTATATATGGTCTATAACCTATGGTTTTTTCAGTGAATTTCATTGGTTTTTTTAAAAGCTAATATCTACAGCTGTAAAATGTATTCTTCTTTAAATCCAAAAATATATTTTATATGTTTATTAATAAATTTTTTTAAATATTTTTTTTGTTTCGCTCCCGGTCCGCTAACCGGGAAGCTTCCCGTTAGCTCAATTCGATTCCGCGATCCGGTCCGCGAACCGGTAACAAATCAACATAGTGACGGTATCGCGTTGCCGCGTAATGCGTCTTATGACGTACTGCGTTAGCGCACCCGGAAGTGCCCCGGGGCGCGGACCGAGGCGCGAAACGCAACTCCCCGGAAGCGATCCCCGGCGCGAAAGCGCGACGTATCGCGTTGCCGCGAAATGCGTCTTGTGACGTATCGCGTTAGCGCACCCGGAAGTGTCCCAGGGCGCGGACCGCGGCGCGAAGGGGAGCGACCCGGAAGCTAACCGGGGAGCGTTCCGCAGCGCGTAACATGAGCGTGAGAGGTCATGTGACTTGTTAATAAAACTTTTCATTGGTTCATTTCACTTTTAGTTTCATAATTATGGAAGGCTAGGTCATGTGACCTAAAAATAACACTTTTCATTGGTTGAGAAGTATTGTTTTTTCCAAATGATGAAAACCACTCCTTCTTTCCTCACTCTGACTTTCATTATTGTGAGAGGAAGACCTATTTTGCTTCTTGGAAGACCTATTTTGATTGTATGAAAATGGCTTCACTGATTGCTTCAGCTGGTGCACCCCCACCACCACCTCCACCTCCTCATGGGAAGAGAGGACCACCTCCCCAGGTGGTTACCAACACTGAGGAGGAAGATGAAGAGATGGATGAGGAGGGAGAACAACCACAATTCCTGGAAGAGTTGCCCCGGGTTTCAAGAAAGAAACCCAGTTTCATCTGGCAGTTTTTTTCCATCCCTCGTGGCCAAAAAAAGGTCAATGCCAGGTACGCAACATGCCTCATATGCAAGGAACAATTGTCCAGAGGGACGGACAAAAAATACAGTTATGGTAATCATACCATGCATAGGCACATGACGAGGAAACATCCCCTAAATTACAGCCGGGCGGAATTAAGGGATATGATGGACAATCCTCGACCAACTCCTGTGGCGAGACCAACAACATCGGTTTCTTTATCACCAGAGGAGGCACGGGAAACTGTGCCAAATATCCAACCAAATCTTGGGCATATGATACAATTATGTATGCACTGTCGTGCATTAATAGCTTGTGGCAACATGAGCATCAATGCACTGAACCTGGCGTATGAACACCATGATTGCCCTAACCGCCCCCAGTAATTTTTTTTTGCTCCTGTTGAGCCCTTTTCAACGCCTGTTTTTTGTTGTTTCCCCCCCCACAAAAAAAACAAAAAAAATACAAAATCGTTCAAAAAATACAAAAAAAACAAAAAATGTTCAAAAAAAAAAAAAAATATATAAAACAACAAAAATATTTTAAAAAAAGTTCTTTTCAGAACTACCTTCCCTTTCCAAAAAAATTGCTACAATGTTTAGCACTCTGGCAAGCTCTATTTCTTTTGGTTCGCTCCCGGGTTAGCTTCCCGGTACGCGGACCGGGAGCTAACCAAAAAAAAAAAATTTTTTTTTAAAAAAGTGTAAGTATAGGGAAAGTAAACAGAGAGTGATGTTTCAAGAAAGACAGCTATAGGGAGTAAAGAAGAGATACTGTTTAATAGATCTATTTACCAAAGAACAGACAGAAGAGGGTATAATTGTGAAAAACAAAATAGATAACGAAGTGAAAGAAAAACAAGCATTGGCATAGCCAATAGGTATCGACTTTGGGACCTTCTAAGTATTTAGTTATGCAGCATAATATCCTTGGTGCAGCAACATCAACTGTTGCATGGCTAAACACGTATAAGGTCCCAAAGGCGAGACCTATTGTCTATGCCAATGCTTGTTTCTTAAGTAGAATTGCAATACGTCTGGCTCTTCCATGTGAAAAGATCTTATCTTGTGCTCTAAAGATTGCTAAAGTCTCGACAGAGAACAGGCTAGGCTGTAAGTAGGGTAAATTGCGCTTGGTGATCTGTTTGAGGGAGCGTCTGCTTTGCCTGGTGTCTTTGGAGAGCAATTTTGATTGTTATACTGGACAATATAGCCCTAATGTAAATAACATAGGGGCATATTATCAACATAGGCAATAAAAGTTTTGCAGCTTTTATCGGCAGAAATGTGTCGCTAAAGCTGCTTTTGCGGCAGAAAACTGCCGCTAAAGCCGCTTTTGCACCAGTTTTCTGCCAATAAAAAGAGCAATAATTTTATTGGCTGCATTCATAATATGCCACTTAGTGTGCTTCAACTACACAGAGAAAGCATTATGAACAAATAGTGATACAGTGATCAGTCAAAGACACTAAGAGTAATAGAGACGGAGTGAGTGAACAAGAGTGAGGAACTATGAGAAGAGAGGGACTGAGAAAAAGAGTGGAAGGAGTTGAGTAAGTAGGTAATAGAGAAAGGAATGAGGGAAGTAGCAAAGGCAGGAAACTGAGGATTAAAGAAATGAAGCAGTGGAACTAATAGTAGTTCAATGTGATAGAAATGTAACGAAAAGAGTACAAAATATTTACCTTATAATTGTCGTTAAATTACTCATTTTTTATTTTTATACTTTCAATCTGTGAAAGAGAGAACAAACATTTGAAAAATATAAAAACATGTATTAAAAAATTACAAAAGACAAGGGCAAAGATTGAAGGACAAACAGTTTTTCAATAACTTTGACACTTACAGAAGCTACACAGTCCTAAAGATATACATTTTAAACTAACACTATCTTGATGCAGATGAAGTGAGGCCTATCTTAAAACATGGTGCATCTTTTGCATTGCTGTTGTCTCAGAAAAGTGTCGCAAGACACTAAAATTTAAAATAATTGCTTCAGGATGCCAATAAGATGTCTACTATCCAGAGTTTTGTTTCAGGTGAGGCCTACTCAGGGTTGCAGATGAAATTTCGAGTTGTTGAAGAGAATAGAGGACATAATACATGTGAAGGTCTACCAATGAAGTGAGTCATGTCCACTGCAATCTTCAACAAAGTCCAAACCTCCTATGTTTCCCTGGACAGACCTAAACTTGATCTGCACAATGTGATTCGTAATGATAGGAAACACAGGTGATGTAATTGAAATACATGCAATTTATTTTGCTCATTTCTCAATCACATCACTTGTGTTTCCTTTGCTTAGGTATCTCATTGTGCAGATGTAGTCTAGCATATGAAAGAATACGCAGAAGTGCAGCAGTGCATGCAATAACTTTGACACTTACAGAAGCCTCACCTTCTCCATACCTCCTACACAGTTCTACATATACATCATAAATGCAAACAGTACAGAATTAATTATACATGTTAAATGGTTTATTTTTGCTGTTCTCAGAATGTATCAAAATTCACTAAAAACAGTGACTTGAAGGTATTCATCATGTAACAGCGGGGAAAAAAAACACAATCAAAATGATTGTGTTTAAAAAACCCATACAACATCAGAAATCAAAATTCAGAACTCCTTAAAGTTAACTTACTTTCCATGACGTCCAAGGATGTCCTATGAACAGCTTACACTCTTTTGTGCTGTTATTACTTTCAGCCCGCCACTTTCTGAAAGAAAATCTCCATCGTTTTTAAAAACATGTTACATACAATAAATGACTTCTTGCTCTCTACCACAAGATTCCACAGGGCCAAATCTTGTCAGAGCCATGTATAACTCTTGGATTTCTTGTTAGCCAATCCCGTCTTTTCGCATTTCCGCAACTTTCAGAATTAAAATGTTAAAGATCATTTTCACAATCCTGGAATAGTAATATCTTCCCCTTCTTGCTCAGTCATGTTCTACTTTTCCTATGACACTGCTACAAGCAGACTTACACTACCTCTATGACTACTACAATTATTTAATTCTCTACATCACTTTTAATTACAAAGCAATGTAAAACAGTAGACAGCATTGCAGACTTACATTCCCTCTACTCCATGTTTTCATTGGCTGCTTCAATTAGCTTATAAAAAGAAACAGTTTTTCTGAACTCATTCAAAGTGCACGTATTTCTCCATAATGTCCAGTCCTATGGTTAGAAGTTATGTCTCTGAACTACACTTATCCTCAAGGCCAAATTGTGTAGGAGCCATTAGAACTTCTTGAAATTCCACAGAGCACATCCCGAGATTATTTCCCTAAAAGTTTGGTTTTAAAAACACCAGGTAAGAGTTTTTAAGGTCATACGGCAATTTTTTTTTGAAAATTAAAACAGAATCATTGCAGAATGACCAGCCATTTCTAGACTTTAAATAAGCTGTATAATGTCCTGATGTTATTGAAGGGCCGTCATGATATATAATTGCTGCAGTTACAAAAGTCCTTCCTGATATTGACAACTGTGAAGCTACAAAATTTTTAATTAAAGTTGTCAATTTTGTTCCATCAGGCCTACATCGTTGGAACATTAAAATGACGTACTGGCCATATGTTCGTATAAATAATGTGGACGTCATTTCAGATTTACATTGGCTACACTCCATGTTGTGATCAGCTGCTTTTACTAGGTTATTAAAGGAGACTGATTTACTGTCTGGCAAAGTTAAATATATAAATCTTTCTGAGTCTACACTAGTAGTACTTGATACCATACAGTTCTCGCAGTCATGCTGCCATTGATAAGAAAGCCCAAACAGCTGATCTACATCTACACCTTCAGCATGTAATACATCAAGCATATACATTAAAAACTCCTGACAATCTTGCTGAATATTTTGAGAGAATTGTGTTTGCCCTGAACATCTGTCTAACAGATTTCGAATTTCAGACACACTTTCTATGTTTCTTCTATCAGTGGTACATTTCTCTAACACAGAATTTAACAAACTGCAAAATCTTTGATCAGAATTGACCACAATCTCTTCTTTTACATTTTTTAGAGAAAACAAAACATTAATCACTACATTAGCATAGCAGTTGACACCAGAACTGTTTTCAAACTGAAAACCAACAACATCTTCAACAGAATCCTTTTTGTTTCTGCTTGTAATTTTAGGTTAATTGACTTTTTGTCTTTTTGCTACAACCTCCCCAGTATTGTTCTCATTTCTTCGTTTCCGGCCTACCACACGTTTCTCAAACAAAGGATACTGAGGCAAATGTGGCGCATACTCTCTTCTTAACCTATTGTATTCCTTAACACAATCTAGATCCGCACAAATGTTTGTGACATCACACTCAATCAAGTACAATCCCGATAAAGTTCTAACTCGTGACAATGCCACATATGCCATACCCTCCTTGAACACAGAACTGCCAATATTCACCAATGCACTGTCTACACTTAAACCTTGCGATTTATGGATTGTCACTGCATACGCCAAGCAAACAGGAAACTGCTTACGGCGAACATATAAGTCTTTTACAAGCAAAAATCTAGCAGAACAACGAGCAATTAGCTGTACTTCCTCAATGCCATCAAATTTAATTTTTAAAAATTCAATTCCATCTCTATTTCTGTATTTTACAAAATCAACAACATTACCCATTGATCCATTTACCAGACCTCTTTCAACATGTAAATTCCTTCTTAAAATTATACGGCAGTTCAAGCACACATTCAGAGTCTTTTCAAAACCTGCAGTTTTAGATATACTCTTCTCTAATGAATCCAATTTTGTTTTCAGATTCTCAGACAAAATAATTGTTGATCCCATATGCTCTACTCTATCAATACCTTCCAGTTTCACAATCTCTTGCTTTTCTAAATGCAACATTTTGTTGTTAAATTTGGCACATTCTGCAAGAGTTGGCATCAAACATATTCCAGATTTCTTCTCAGTAATTTTCTGAAAAATATTCTCAAGCACAACATCTTGTTCTGGATATAAATTTGACAGTAATCGTGCATGTAAAGCTTCTTTCCCATGCTCGGTTACTTTTCCAATTCTAACATCTTGTAGAATAGTCTTGTAAACTTCATCCTTCGCCTGACGCATATTTTCATGCAGTTCAGCATAATTGAAGTATAACCATATATTGACGTTGCCAATGCTGCCTAGGCACTTCCTGGTATCTTCATGCGTGAGCATTTTGAACACAGGTTGCCCTTTCACTGGTGTCAGCTGCAGAAGATCTCCGAAAACAATGATGTGTTTGCCACCAAATAACACATCATACTCTGTTTTGAGATCTTCTTGCATCCTCAAATGCACAAAGGCAAGCATGACATTGGAAACCATGCTTACTTCGTCAATGATAAGAAGTTTCATTTTCCTCAAGATTCTTGAAACTTCAAAACAAGCATCTCCAGATAGCTTGTGATATTGTAATTTGTTGTCATGCTCCACTGGCAGCATCAGTAAACGATGTAAAGTAATCCCTTTAATGTTATGTGCAGCCAGTCCAGTTGGAGCGGTGACAACACAAGACAGCGATGACTCTGTCCTTTCCTGCAAATAGCATGAAATTGCTTTAATGAGGAAACTTTTTCCAGTTCCCGCTTCTCCACTCACGTACAGTCGGACAGGCTTCAACGACGTACATGAGCACTCTTTCTTATCATGACTTAATCCATGATCAATTTGCATGGTAACTTCGTCATATATTTTCCTCTGCTCAACGTTGAGTTGTCTTTCCAACTCTTCTAAGTTAACCGCATCCTCTTGAGCATGTGCCATGGCTCTTTCCACTTCATTCATAGCAGTGGCAGCTTCATTTTCGATAACAGGTCCTCCTAGTGGATCCTGACTCAATGAAGCAGAACTCTGACTGTCCTGAGAACTGTCTCTGGCAATCTCGGCTGCAATCGTTGCTTCCTGCTCAATTTCCGCATTCAACATTTCTATATATTTGGGAAAAGCAGGACATTCTATTGTCTCCTTGGCGGCATTGAAAGAGTCTTCGTAACAGAGGAAATCTCCAAGCAGTTCCTCTTCTGCACGCCAAGGCTTGAAAAGTTGCAAAAGTGCTAAATAGAAAAACTCCTTTTTTTCAGGAGATTCGCCACTCAATTTTCGATGGTTTACCAAGTGGCATTTTCTTTGCTTGACCAGACATCCCTCACTTCCTATTACAGCATACACTCCTTTCTCAGTGTCTTCTTTGATGTTCCTCTTGAATATGTAATTTTGCAGAACCTCATACAGACAAACATTCTCGAGGTGACTGCTTCGATTTGGATAATATGTATCCAACATGTTTGTCTTCAAATTGTCGGTACTGTTTGGCTCCTTTTCCGCCAAAATACTCAATTTCCCGCACAGGTTTGAGAACTCGATTACGTGTTGCAGCAAGACCAAGACTCGCCCAAACGATACTCCTGGACTTGGCATAGAGACTTGCTGAAGACAACCGGTCAGAACATTCGTACGCTCCGATTTCTCGATGCGACAACATCTTCAGACTGAAACTGTACAACTTCTTGCTGAGGCTCTTTTCATGGGAAATGTCCTCCCACATATCCTTCAATTCTGTCTTCTCTTTTTTGGTGATGTAAGACGTCACATACCGAGCCACAGCCATACAGTTATCAGCCACAAACTGTATATCCATGTTAGCATTCCACATGGACAAAATCACCGGGTTGTAGTCGTTGATGTACTTGGACTCTTCGTTCCTCTTCAAATTGTAAGTGTTTTTAGGTGATTTCTTCATGACATTGTGTCGCAGCGAAGACATCAAACTGTTTACTCTTCCTTTAGAAATCACCGGTCGTGGAAAGCCGAAACGACATTTAGTGTAGAACTTGTCCTTGTTTCGGAATTTACGACGGCAGTACTTTCCACATCGATGGCTTTGGAAACGCAGAACTTTTTCTCTTAGGCTTTTCTTCTCCTTTGCGTTTGGAACAGCACACGTAGAATACTGTTGGATGAAACTCATCACTGAGTCATCCGGATCTGTTCCAAATGTAGGTGCATCCTTGATCCACAGCAACATATGTATATGAGGAGCACCTCTTGCTTGGTACTCCTTTCTCCAGAAGAAATCCAACACCTCTCCAAGAGGTGGATTCTTCTTATTCATGATGAAAGACATCATACCTTCAAATCTATGATTGAAGTACCTACATACATTGACTGGATCCAAAGAGCACAGTTCTCCGGGTGTCTTGAATTCGATGTTATCTACGTTAGCATTTGCCTCTCGTAGAAATTCAAGTAAGTCTTCCCAGCCATACTCAGCACAGCTCAGAGTGAGGAACCATGTGGGAGTACCTAAGTTCCTCAGCATACATTTTAAATCACCATGACGACGGTACCAGTACTCATTAGTACCACGCTGACACGCCATGAGATTAATCAGGTGAGAATCCAAAATACTGTCTTGGACATTGACTTTATCCATAAAGTCACTTGCCGAGATGTTTTGCATGTGTATACCACTTTTCAAGATGTGGTTCACTGCATATGACAGTCCAGACAGATCGCTTTCAAACAGGAGATGAAACAAATAAGGAATGCATTGTCGAAACCTAGCATCTCCTGCATACAATCGCAAAGTCCGGTATTCAGAAGCAGGAATTTGATGAGGTCGCTCATCATATCTTCCTCCCTGACCTGTTGGAAAAAGCTGTGGGAAACACCGAGCTTCCAAACTTTCCTCCCAAACACTAATGGGACTCCCTTTGGCTTGTTTCATTTGAAACAACTCAATAGCATTCCCCATGACTTCCTTGGAATGCAAAGGATGAACACTATAATGTTCATATATTTCTTCACTAGTAGAGGGTTCTACTTTCTCAATTTGACCAGCACACAAATCGCTATCCTCTTCCTCACTTACTTCCTCTTCTGCAACATATACATTCTTATAGTATTTATTATTTTTTTTCAAATACAATGTTGCCTTTTTGACTTTCCTAACATCTACTAAATCTTGCCATATTTTCTTATTCTTTGTCGGAACCCCATTAACTAAGATAACCAGTGGTTCCTCTTCCACTTTTTCTACTCCAATTGTGTTAATGTTTTTCTTCAAATCTAGAGGCAAATAAACAACTCTTCCCTTTAATCCTCTCTGTAAATCTGATGGAGGCAATTTCCCTGTCTTTGGCTCCATTCTTACAATGGCTTGGAAGGGATGGATACTTTGAATCAAAATAGATTCATAAGTATTTAAATCCTTCAATTCAGAAGGAATCTCAACCAATTCCAGATTATTATAAACTGCTCTAGCAGGCATCTGGTTTTGATTTAATTTGCAACAACAATAAGTACACACACGTTGATCCAATCCCAAATCAAAACAATTTTCTACCATCAAGTATGTAGCAAAATCCTTCCATTCACTATTATTTTCCCTTTCACTTTTTGCATATAAATCCACTAACTTAGTCTGATTCTTATAATAAGTGCGTCGACAACACACACAAGTGAAATTAGGCCTCTCACTTGATTTCACCTCAAACGTGGCAATTTCCCTCTGGAAATTATCTGTACTGGAAACCTGTACACTATCTTCCACATGACCCTCTTCTTCTTGCTCAATTTCAACATTCTCCTCTTTACTTCCAAAGTAACAAAACTCAATTTCTTCACATATATTCTTCACATCTATTTCAGAACCATGCAAAAGAGCAGCGCATAATTGTTTCAGCATAATTGCTGGACTCTTAGCATAATACAACATTCTAACTAATTTCCTCACTTTGTTATGATGCACTGCTAGCATCCTGAAATGATGAAAAACACTCTGACATACTCTCCTGGAAAGACAAGCCAGTGAATGACCATGCAAACCTGTCACTTCTCTTACTCTGCAAGGATCTAATTCTTGCAACAACATCATTTTCTGCTTCACACTTTTCTTATTAAATGACCGTACAAAATCACAAAGCAAATTGATGGAATCCTGTCGCACACTGCAAATACTACTACACTTCCAGGTGTACACAGGACCCTTACCACGTCTTCCTAAAACCTCATTACCTAACACCTCTTCTGCCTCTGTTGTCACAAGTTTTTCTTTTTCAACTGGACAACCATCTTTTACTTCATAAGCACGACCACTGGTGTCAACTGCATGCACCAAATCATTATCCTGGAAATAACTCTCCTCATTAAAAAATGCCTCACAGCTTGAACTATGCATCCATTCTCCAGAAAAAACTTCACAAAAATTACTACGATTAACTATTCTCTTCCATCTACTATTTCTTTTGAAATCAAAAATTGCCTTGTTTAGCTTCCTAATTCTATTGATTATCAAAATAAATAACTTACGTTTAATTTCAAATGCCTGATCAATAACTTTCTCAACTTTTTTTTTTCTCTTATAAAAAACTAGTTTCTGTTGACCTTTCTTAATATTTTTTAACAAATTGCCAATTATCCTGTTCCGGAACATTCGTTTACGAATCTCCCTAAACTGTTGTTTCCTTCTACTATCATGCACAGAGTTATCTCTTGCTCTAGCAGTAACATTTTTCATTGCCCTTTCCTTTCCATTTGATTTCCTTCTCGTTTTATGGACTGAAACATTTTCTGTAGTAATATTTTTTTTACTACAAATATTTCTTATGAAATATTTAGAGCTCTTACCCGATGCTTTCTTCGTGACTTGAGAAATCTTTTTCTTAGAGGACTGCTCCGTATTTTTTTTCACTTGCTGTCTTTGACGTTTTGCAGCCTTTATCTGTCTTTCTATTGTAGGCATGGTGAAATCTTGAAATGATCTGCAGTTGAATCTGTGGAAAAATATAATAAAAAATGTTATTAACCACTATTACCAAACAGTAAATCAATAACAGTGAAATGTCTAAATTTTCAGTGAACAGGACTCATCTCTTCTTAACCTTGGATAAGCCTCACCGACTCTGTGTCCCCTGCACATACTTAAATGTAAAGGGGCAGATTTATGTTAAATGGCACATCCCCAGGCATGCACCAGTTAACGTGCACCACTGCTCTGCCACCCATGGTGTGCTGCATTTACAATCAGATAGGAGAAACCTGCGTCAAAACCCTGCGCCTGCTTAAAGCAGGCATAGGTCTTGACACAACATTGTGGAGATGGTGCACCCCTGAGCCTTGCTGGAGCTGCATCGCACTTGCGATACAACTCCAGCAATGCGCCACCTTAACGGCACAGATGCGTCAAGCATCTGTGCCGTTTTTGCCCCATGCTGCACCGCATTGTAAATGCAGCACACCATGGGTGGCGGAACAGCGGCGCAGGATGACTGGCACATCCCTGGTGATGCGCCAGTCATCATAAATCTATCCCTAAGCTTCTTATCTTGTTAGAGATGAACTGCCATATGTATCATCAAAATATTTTGCATTTCCTAAATAGCGAATTTTAAGGAATAAATAGCGATTCTTTACCATTCCTAATTTGCGATGAGCAAATTACTAATTGCAAGTTACCCATTCATTTCCATGGGCTAGGAGGCTCATAGGAATGAAGGTTTAATTTGCGATTAGCAATTTGCTCATCACAAATTAGGAATTTTTCCAAGGGTGCAGGGGTGTCTCAAGAACACCCTGCTGCACCCCTGAAAAAGAAATTTGGGGGCATATGGCACACATACATGCCCTAAGGGCATGTGTTGGCGTCATATGGGACCTTTTGTTTTTTTAAAAAAAAGCTTTTTGAAAAGAATTCACAAATTACCACCAATTTACCACAATAGTTTCCAAATCCTTAATGTCATTTTTTACATATTTTTTGTTTGATACATTGCATTTAAGTAGTCACAAAATTTGCAAATCCTTCAGTGCAATTGCAAAATAAGGAATAGCAAATTTTGCTACTCCTTATTTTGCATCAAACTTGTTTGATACATACCATTTGTCTAATTAACATTCGCAAAGGCCAAAATTCGTAGAATTTTGATCTTTGTGAATGCTAATTAGCTTGATACATATGGCCCCAAGTGAAGCCTGTCTTGCGACATGGTGCATCTTTTGCATCACTGCTGCATCGGTTTCATGTGGTACATTTTTTTTACACCATGACATATCTGCCTAAATGCATCAATTTATAATGTTGTCGCCTCATAGCAAATCTTTTGCACCACCGCTGCATCATAAAAGTGACGCACAGTGGCACAAAAGAGGCATACACCTATCATAAATCTGTCCCTAGCATTTTAAATGATTAATCCAGGATGACGATAAAGTGTGGCCTATCCAGAGGTTTGTTTAAGGTGAGGCCTACTCAGGATTGCAGATTAAAGTTACGCTTGATGAAGAATACAGAGGAGATAATACATGTAAAGGCCTACCAATGAAGTAAGTAATGTCCACTTTATTGCGCCAGTCATCATAAATGTATCCCTAAGCTTCTTATCTTGTTACAGATGAACCACCATATGTACCATCAAACTATTTTGCATTTCCTAAATAGCATATTTTTAGGAATAAATAGCAATTCTTTACCATTCCTAATTTCCAATGAGCAAATTGCTAATTGCAAATTAGCACCGCCGTTGCATCATAAAAGTGACACACAGTGGCACAAAAGAGGCATACACCTATCATAAATCTGTCCCTACCATTTTAAATGATTAATCCAGGATGACAATAAGGTGTGGCCTATCCAAAGGTTTGTTTAAGTTGAGGCCTACTCAGGATTGCAGATTAAAGTTACGCTTGATGAAGAATACAGAGGAGATAATACATGTAAAGGCCTACCAATGAAGTAAGTAATGTCCACTTTATTGCGCCAGTCATCATAAATGTATCCCTAAGCTTCTTATCTTGTTACAGATGAACCACCATATGTACCATCAAACTATTTTGCATTTCCTAAATAGCAAATTTTAAGGAATAAATAGCAATTCTTTACCATTCCTAATTTGCAATGAGCAAATAGCTAATTGCAAATTACCCATTCATTTCCATGGGCTAGGAGGCTCATAGGAATAAAGGTTGCAATTTGCGATTAACAATTTGCTCATCACAAATTAGGAATTTTTCCAAAGCTGCAGGGGTGTCTCAATAACACCCTGCTGCACCCCTGAAAAAGAAATTTGGGGGCATATGGCGCACATAAATTTTAACAACATTCCTTTACCTCAAAAACGATTTTCAAATCATAATTTCAAAACACTACACATGGGAAAATTACTTAAAATGTCCTTAAGACACATAAAAGCGTTTTTTGATTGCCTTTCCTGCATGGTTGGGTCACTTTTAACATGGCTATGTAACACAAACATTCAAAATCTAAATTTTCCATGCACAGGTGGGAGCATATTTACAAGCAATTTGCGCCACAGAGAAAGGTCTTACACTAAAATGAGAAAAATAACATCAGGGACAGTCAATTGCCTTATGAAGAACCATACACCATTATGTCCTTCTCATGAATTTAAAAACAATTCCTTTTCCCCAAAAACGATTTTCAAATCATAATTTCAAAACACTGCACATGGGAAAATGACTTAAAATGTCCTTAAGACACATGAAAGCGTTTTTTGATTGCCTTTCCAACATGGTTAGGTCACTTTTAACATGGCTATGTAACACAAACATTTAAAATCTAAATTTACCATGCACAGGTGGGAGCATATTTACAAGCAATTTGCGCCACAGAGAAAAGTCTTACATTAAAATGGGAAAAATAACATCAGGGACAGTCAATTGCCTTATAAAGAAGCATACACCATTATGTCCTTGTCATGAATTTAAAAACAATTCCTTTACCTCAAAAACGATTTTCAATTCATAATTTCAAAACACTGCACATGGGAAAATTACTTAAAATGTCCTTAAGACACATAAAAGCGTTTTTTGATTGCCTTTCCTGCATGGTTGGGTCACTTTTAACATGGCTATGTAACACAAACATTCAAAATCTAAATTTTCCATGCACAGGTGGGAGCATATTTACAAGCAATTTGCGCCACATAATTCATAATTTTCTCCTTAAAGCACACTATTCTCTATCTAAATTAAAGAAATATTTTCTCACCTTAGCAAATAGTTTGAGTTTGAAAACAGTCTCAGAAACACACCAATTTGTCTTCAGCAGAGCAAAAGGTATGCACTCCAGAGTCTGCAGCTATGAAAAGCACAGAAATGCTGTAATTCTTCACACATATCTCTCATGTCACCCAATCAAAAGTCTTCCCTCACTTTTTTCAAATGAAAACCCATCCCCCCTCTGCCCTTTCTGCCTTTTCTGCATGGCAACCACCTCTTGGAAGACCTCTGTTGTTTGCAAGTTCACACAACAATGTTGCAATTGAACTCTGAACTCTCACTGCACCTGCATATCCAGTGCATTCTTTCATTTAATGATTTTTTATTGACCACTCAAAATACATCTTTCAAAGAACACATCCGTGCACCCTAACTTTTTGTTTTCAGCAATCAAAATCCACCAATCACTGTTACTGCTTCATGAACACAGAAACTCCACAGTTTTTTTCATTTCAAACTCTCATTTTTTCAACTGCCATTTCATTGCCACACTTCATCTGACTGCAGGAGAACCTTCTCTCACCATGTTTTCTGTCTGGATTGTTGGACATAGTTATATTCACTGGGCTCAAAGGTACGTTGAAAACAGGAAATTACCTAACCTCAATTTACAAGATGTGGAAATTAAGTGGTTTGGCCACAGAGGATTAAAATGTCACCAATTGATACCATTGGTGAAAACCTTTATGCATTTGCCCAAACCTGACCTGTTAATTGTGCACTGTGGAGGTAATGACTTGGGCACTTTGACTGGTGTAGGTCTGGAAATGCTTTTAAAGGACACCTTTGAGCAATTAATGGCACTTTTTCCTCAGACTGCCTTGGTATATTCAAATATATGCCAAAGACAGAAATGGAGGTGGTCAAACCAATTTTGTCCACAAATTGAGAAGTCGAGGAAGCATGTAAACAAATCTGTTTCAGCTTACATGAGAGACCATGGAATGGGCTCCCTGTACAACAATAACTTGCGTTACTACATGCAAGATATCTACAGAGGAGATGGAGTTCACTTCTCAGATGAGGGCAACAGAATTTTCACTCTGAATTTAAGAATGTGCATTGGTACCTACTTATAAGTACCTAAATGTACCATAAACCCAAAAGCTCTTCTCAGAGCTACCCTACATCTAATCACTCACAATTATTATTTTACTCTAACATTTTTCATTAATTTTCAACAAAGTACGCTCTCTGGGGCGCTACCCGGTACGCGAACCGGGAGCTAACCTCGCGAAATTTTTAAAAAAAATGTTTTTTTTCGCACATATGGGCCTCCTCAGCCACCTTCACAAAACCTAGGGGGTCAAGATAAGTCTACCGTGCCCCCTTCTACCCATTCTGAACATTATTTGCCCTCCATCTTGTATCTTAATTTGACCGAAACACAAAATGGTGGACTCCCGGAACGCTTAAGGTCCGCGAACCGGGGCGCTCAACGGTTCGCGTACCTTAAGCGTACCGGGTCGCGTACCGGGTCGCTCCCTGGAAAGCGCACCATCAAAAAAGGTGGGAAAGTAGTTCACACAAAAGCCACTTGAGACAATTTCACCAAATATAGATTAGCTCATACTACATACCAATCCCTACCATT
Organism: Lissotriton helveticus; assembly: GCF_964261635.1. Classification (NCBI taxonomy): domain Eukaryota; kingdom Metazoa; phylum Chordata; class Amphibia; order Caudata; family Salamandridae; genus Lissotriton; species Lissotriton helveticus. The sequence goes on along the minus strand of NC_136059.1, from coordinate 1,271,682,500 downwards.
TTCACAAATTTGATTGGAATTCCATTTAGCCATTTAGCCTGTAGACCTCTCTAAATACCGTGAGGTAAATTACTTCACAAAACACATCTAAAGTGTTGGAATTGACAACCAATTAAAATGTTACTTTCATTTTCTACTTTTTTTACCTGACATTTGATTGGTTATGTACCCGAACACAGCCATTTTGACTACTACTTCCTGGTGTACATTTCAATAGGATTTTCATTAATAACTTCAACTTCTTTTTAAAGGTAAGTTGTTATTTTTAAAACTGAAGTATATTGTGCACTTTAAGTTAATATGGTAAACTTTTTCTGTTAGTTATATACTATCCCTCTGTAGTACTTATAAATTTAGATAGACTTCTCTGTTATAGTTATGGATGGAGTTAGGCTTCTCTTGTATAATTATGAATTTACTTACATTAAATCACATACACTTTTTTATATTCCTACTTCCACTCTGATACTATACACTGCCCAAAGATAAATTCACTGTTAAAAACTGCCTATCTAAAATTAATCCCAACAGTGCCCTACCTCTACTAATATATATTTTTTTATGCAAATTTCAGGGAAAATGGAAAGCGAACAAAAAATTTCATTTGAAATTGTCCTTCCAGAGTCCAACACAGAAATCATTGATCCAAATGAGATTGAATTTATGGATGAAACTTGGGACCAAGAACTACTGCAATGTGTACAAGCAGTAGATAACCTCCTTGCAAATGAGGACATTTTACACCCTCAGAGACTACAATATATATTCCATGATAATTATGAAATTTCTGACAATGAAATGTTAGAAAGTTTAATAAATTATGAAACACAATAAAAAATGCTTAAAAAATAAAAAAAAATAAAAAACAATCAACAAAACCAACAATCAATTAACATACAGCATTTGAAAAGTCTATCATTCATTTTTCATTGCAGTACGCTGCCCAGAACGCTTCCCGGTTCGCGGACCGGGCGCTACCCACGCAAAAAAACAAAAAACATATTTTTTTTTTTTGCCCCGCGGGGCCCTTTTAAAGCCTCCACATTAAACCTAGGGGGTCAGGGAGGATCTACTATGCCCCCTTATGGTTATTTCCACCTTTGTTTTGGCCTCCTTTTGTCTCTCAATCCTACCGAGAGACAAGATGGCGGCCGCTCCGGACTGTTTAGAATGTTGACAGACACCGGAGAGCCAATCAGCTTCGCTACGCGAAGTTTTGGTACGCGCCCCGGTCCGCGAACCGGGAGCTGCCCAGTCCGCTGTTACAGATATATATCTTTTTTTAAACGTTAATTTCTCAAAATCCACTGGAGCACATATATTGAGACCTACAAAAGGCACATCGGGCTACCAGTCTCTACAATTTTGCCAAGTTTCGTGCAAATCCATTCAGCCGTTCGGGCTAAAAGTGCGACAGACCGCCCTATGGAAAACTCAATGTTAAAAACACGTTTTGGGACCCCCCTTTTTTCTCGGCCCCCCCTTGACGAACCCCCCCCAAATTTCCAGGGGCTGCTCAGAAACAAAATGTGCCATTTTCCAGAAAATTTCATCCAATTCCGTCCACAAACGCCAAAGTTATTAGACATAGAATTTTCAAAAATCCCATAGGGAAAAAATCCTAACTATATATACCTACTGGCGACCGCCAGTAGGTAATATATATATATATATATATATATATATATATATATATATATATATATATATATGCGCAAACTCCTGAGAACGCCACTACAGCCCAGGAACAGGAACAGCGAGGCAAGCAGGAGACGGACCTCAATCTAAGTTCACAGGTCTTTTATTGCTGGAAAGGTGTAGGCAAGAGGGCAAGACGCGTTTCGGGCTTACAAAGCCCTTGTTCACATGCAATGGCCCAATGGTTTCTTTTTGTATTTATAGTGCAGTGAAACCCGCCTTATATATATATATATATATGAAGTACGTTGTCGTCCAAACAGCAATTCCAGCCGTAAAAAAAGATGAGGCAAACCCGATAATGGTGCGTGTTATTTTATTCAGCCCAACACCACTCCGCCATGACGCGTTTCGGCCTGACGAGGCCTTGATCACATGACACCGTCATGGGGGCGGACTTCCCATTTTGAAAGTGCAAAGTGCCATTACAGAATGAACAAAGAAAAAATACTCAACTCCATACTCACATAATGTGAGATACTCGCAGGTGGGGGATTTTTAAAATATCACATTTTCCTCAAAGGTATCTACCCAACATTTTGCACATTAAATACAGATATAGTGGTATCAGCAATTCAGAATAATGATAAAACATATAAATATATAAATGTTTTAAAATATAAATATTCCATATCATTGCTAACAACCAACTAAAAACATCCTTAAAAAAGGGAAACAGTTGTATAAAACATGGCTAACTGTATGCAAATGTCAGCACCATAAGCCTATTTCATTATATACAACAAGGATGCTTAAGAACATTTCCATTCATCTACTGTACGGAAAATGCTTTATATTGTATATATGTATATATTTATTTATTTATTTTTTAACAGAGTTAGTGAAAGCACCTCTGTAGTTAATACCATTGAACATCCAAACAGAAGCTTTTAAAACTGCTTACTGTAAAAGTCAATGTGCTGATAATCTCAGGCTATTCAATGTAATCGAGAAGTTTCACTGTGACCTCCATTGCCACCTCCAGCTTTTCATGCTTTTACGTGTTTGAAACTGTGACATATTATACTAATTAGCCAACTCTGGCCTTAGTTGCTTTGACATATTTTTTTTAATTATCGTCTGTGCCACGTGCAGCTGGGCTGAGGATCTTTTTATAGCGAAACCTATGGTAGGTAGGTTGTGCACTCCTTCTTGAGAACAAAGGAAAACTTTTTGTTAAACTAATACATAAATGCTTGCAACACTGAAACGTGTGCTGCCAAACATACGTGAACAATATATTCGAACGTGGCCAAGCCCAACAGGTTTTTCGGGTATAATTCACAAACCTGTGCTGATGAAAAGAGTTTCACGTGCACTGTGAAAAAATTCTAAATCACCAATCATACTGCATACCTGGCACTTTTAACCAGCTGTGGTAACATCATACCTGTACAATCTTTTTACTTTTTAGATTGACCCCTGGAAGAAAAGCCTTTTTCCCAAAATGCATTGGGCACCAATTCCTGGTTGACATCAACTGTAGTTTTATAGATTTAGTTTTTGTTTCTTGTTAATATCAATGAATCAGAAGGGCATATTATCAAGAAAGGCGATAGAATTATCGCCGCTTTAGCGGCAGAAAACTGCCACTAACACTGCGATACTGGGCTTGATGATATGCTCTATGCAATTCCAATTGAAGCTCATGTTAGATGTGAAGGACATCTAACATGGGCTTCAATTGGAATTCCATAGAGCATATTATCAAGCCCATTACCGACGTTTTAGCGGCAGTTGTCTGATGCTTAAGCGGCGCTAATTTTATCGCCTGATAACATGCTCTAATATTTGTAAAGACAGGAGTGGTCTTAGTATTAGCACAGTGCTAAAAACATTGAAGCGTGAGAATAAAATGCATTGCATTAAGCATACATAAGAATGATATATATGTTCACCACATGTAAGATAAATTCAATTGCTGCGCACGCCGAGTACAAGTCGCGTGTTGGGCTTGGCCACATTTGAGGATCTTTTTATGCCTCATAACTTGTTACTTTGAAAAAGGCGGGCACATTCAAGCCAGGCCACACGTGACAACGCTTTGTTGCCACACGTCGCTCTAAAGGCCTTGGATTTCCGGCAGGGACAGCCAGGCCGATTCCTCAGAGAGATGGCTCAGCTGTCACTCACTGACCAATTACCACAACCCTAACATCCCGCGGTGTCATATTCGTGCTACTCCCGCTGCGAGGGCTCCCGCAGGAAACTGTATACCTGCAGGAATAAAAGAAATACAGTAGTGACAGAATCGGCATCAAAAACAGCACAGCGAAAGTCGCTGATTCAAACACTGGCAAGGACACATCCACAGTAGAACTGAGAAACACTTTGTTGTCTGGCTGAGCCGGGGTCATTCGGATGATCAGACTCCGTTTCCTTCGCTGACCTCTACAAGCCTCTAAGCCATACTGGGCACAAAGGCAGTACAGGATAGTATCTAAATCAGGCTTATTCAGTGCAACAGGCAGCATATATCATTGATTAGTGGTTAAAAAAAATAAGCTTGTGAATCCCTAATGACTAATGAGTTCACTAACAAGCACAATTAAGAAAGCGCCATTTTTTTCAAGTGAAAACCATCAAGTCTGCATAATACGACAAATTACTATAAGTGATTAGTCTAAATACTTTGATTTTCGATGTGAATAGCTTTACTTATCTATTTGGGAGTTTTCTAAAAAAAAAAAAATAGATCTCATTTTACAATACCAATCACCACTCCACTAGATTGTACGAACGTGCCCAAGAGAATTCCAGCTGCGTTCAATTGTGCCTGTGGTTGAAGTTGGTGGGCACCAGCACTCAATTTTAGGGGCAAGGGTGTATTTTTTTCTCACCAGGCTCTGATCCAGAGCTAGAGAGTAAAAGGCAGTAGAGGGAGACAGAAGAAGGCAACGAAAGATAGACCAGTGATAAACAGAGAAAGGAGGAGTGAAAAGAAGCAGTAAGAATGAGATAAAGAGACACAACAAGTGGGGTGGTAGAAAAAAGGGCACGAGATGGAATCTAGGCGACCTATGTAGCCCTCGTTTTGAATAACACAGGTGGCAAGCTCCTAAGAGAAATATTGGACCCCTGCAGCATAATTGTTTAATTAAACAGTGAGAGAAAGAGTGATACAATGATTTGCTATTCAGTGGTTGGCATAATATTATATCAGTGTAGTAAAAGGGATTCCACACTACTTTCCTTACCAATGATTTCATAAACAGATCGTACGTAAGAGTGGTGTTTCATATATATTCTGGATTGAAGTTAACAGTACCAGGAAAAAGTCTTCGGCTTGGTTATTATCCCATTCTAACATGGTGAAGGAGAAACATTTCAAAAGTTCTTGGCCAGTGGTTTGCACTCCCTCCCTAAGTGTGCATGACGGCTTGGCCAGCTACACAGTCATGTGCACTTGGCATGTTCTCCGAGGGGCTTTGTTGCACAACCCAGTGGAGAAAATGCCCAGTCTCCCAGGTACTGCTTCAGCGGCCAAACAGGCCACTCAAACCAATCACGACGCTGCTCCTGCAGCATCATTATTGGCTTGGAGAGCCTAGGACCCCGGGTGCTTCCGGTTGCAGAGAGCGAGGATGGAGGAGAGATGTGCGGCGGCTGTGAAGTAGGTCATTTTACTTATTTTTTTTATGCCCCTCCGCCTACCACCCCCATGCAGAGGCAGCCGCCACTGTTCTTGTCCAACACCTGCCTAACTCTCCTGGATATTGTACAATCTCCTCACTTCTGTCACAAAATAGGCTAGCTCTCCTCTAAGGCCTCCACCTTAATCCTGGAAAACTCTATAAATACCACCCAATTACCAACCTCTGCTTCGTAGGTAATTCATTAAGAGAACACCAACTATTCCGTTTCAGGAGCACATAACTGTCATCAGCTGTGTCAGTCCTGAGAGGGTAGATTTTGTCTTAGGTGTAGTAATTAAACTGCAACCATTGGGCCATCAACAATACCCCATCGGTGGATCCTCCGCAATGGCGAAGGAGCGTCACCTCACTGGCTCGGAGCCAGCAGCTGAAAAATAAAATTATATCTTACTATTGTTTTATTTTTTATCTGCTGGTTCTGCACCAGCGTGTGCAGGGAGGTGCGGGGCCAGGCCATGAGAGGGGGGAGGAGGAGTAGTATGTGCACTGTAAGTGTGCATGTCAGTTTTGCCAGCCGTCAATCTGACTTGTGCACTTTGCTTTCTCCAACCTGGCTGTATTGTACAGCAGGGTTGGAGAAACAGCACAAGCTCCCTGTGCCTGATCGAGCATATTTTTGGCCCGCTCAGGCCAATGCCCGTGGTGCTCTCATTGCATGAGAGCAGTGCAGGGATTGCACCGATAGTCTGTGATACTGCCCCAGGGACTGCTGGGAGCAACAAAAAAGCAGCTGGCCGTCATCATGAGGTAAGTTTTTATTTATTCTCTGCGCGCTCCCCCGCACAACCTCCACCCGCCCACCCCACTTCTAGATGATATTGACAGCCACTGTAAAACCCTAAAGATGATTAGCAATTGGGATGACCCTACTTCTTCCTGGTCCTCTGAAACCCGGAAGCAGGCCTTTACACCACTAACCACCAAGCTCTGCAAAGGTGATAATTTAGAAACTGGGCAGGCGGGTTCTCAGGTTAGCGGATGCTCAGGCCTCCCTTTCCCTGGTGGAAGATCTCCCACCCTATTGAGAGATCTTCATCTCCATGGCTGGGACCTCACAGTCTTCAGAGCAACCACTGGTTAGGAGGTTGTCTTGAAGGCAGAAGAGTTTGTCAAGTTTGCAATATTGTGTTTTGACTCTGCTTAGCAAACCTTTTTGTTTTTTAAAAACAAACTCCCGAAGCAGATGATTTTTCTAAAAAAAAAATAAAATAATGGTCCAGCTACTCATGGAGTTTTGCGCTGTGCCTCTGAATCCGAGGACTAGAATGTGGAATGGCATTGGAACTGCCAATTCATGTTCTTTCACTTGCAATTCAAAACTGTAAGTGTCCTCTAGATAAGCACATACCTCCAGAGGTGTTGAGAACAAAGTCTTAAATCCATCATGCACACACTCATCGTTTTTTGGAAAAGGCAGATACCTCAAGTTGGTACTGCAAGCACAGTTCTCCTGGAGATGGCAAGCTAAAATAAACAAAGAATGGCCTCACGGTCAATCACAGTAAGTGCTTCTGAGATTTCTATTTCTTAAGAGAGCAGGAATAACCTTTGACAAGAAAGGTACAAAAAAGTTTTGAAACACCTTCTATTCCATCTCTACTTCAGAAGTAAACCCGTTTCTCACTCCTTGTTTTCCAATTGGTGTTGATCTGATGTCTTGATGACAAGTGTACAGTTTGTAATGCAGCATTACAGCTTTGATGTAATTGTTGTATATGAACATTTAATAATTATATTTGGATTACTGCACTGTATGACATTTGTGGATTCTATTTGTTCTGTAGGATGTTACTTTTCTGTTTTAAAGGGTTCTGTCATCCCTTGGTAATGATCCACTCTATATCAAACTACTGGTAAATATAAATGAGACCATCACATCCCACACAGGCATCACTGGCACTGCTGAAACTGGTTTATCACATGTGTAGCATACAATTTATCCGAATCCTCTTCCCACTCTTCCTTCTGCAGTGGTGTGTGGTTGTGGTGTTGCCTAGAACTGCATACTTTCCCCATCAGTCTATATACGGAAACCCAGGGGGAATTATGTACCCAAATATACATTTTCCTTAACCAATACAACAGGACACAAAATTCTGTCATACGTGTTGCTGTCTCACTACAATCAAGACATCAGATCACGCTTCATAATGTAAAGACCTAATGCTCAATCTAACCAAAATCATATTCATTTTTATCTATGGCCTCAAGCACTGTTGTCTGACATGAATGCCAACATCTTCTATATGTGTCTCAGCACCTGTGCCAAGTCTCTTGTCTACAACAAAGACTACATTCATTCCATAAAAGACTAGGGGGCAGATGTTCTATTCTTCTGGTCGTAAAAAGTGGTCGCAGTTTGTGACAAGTCGGTTCACAAAATAAGGAGCTTAATTGAGTCACAATTCGACCTACCTATTGAATGTTAATTACATCAGTTGAAAATTGTGACTCACTCTAATTGGCCACAGCCATAGATATGATGGCTATCTAGGGTCGGCAGACCACCATTGCTGTGAATTCATTAAAAAAAATAAAACTTCCTTCAAGGAATCGCCTACACCTCTACAGACTAATATGAGTTATTGTCTCATCTCTGTCTGTTCCACCTTCATATTATTTCATGAAATAACTAAATCCAGACCTTTTGATAGTGTTCCTTGTGCCTGTTTTACACTAATTGATCCACCCATGTCTGTAAAGACCTCCTACCTCTTCGTAGTAGATAAATCCTCAAAATATATATGTGCCATGTTCCCAAGCTATGTATATTTCTTCATGCACGCTCTTAAACCACATACAAATTTCTGTAAAGATGTAGAATACTCTGCAACTTGTTTCAGAGTTGCACTTTCTAAAATATGCAACAGAGCAAAAAATGTACAAAATAAATTTCCTGATTGCTTTATCATAATCTTAACTACTCTAAAAATGTGGATTTTGATGCACATCTGTTTTCCTCAAAAAATCATATTGAACTGGGAAGGATCAAATAATTAAATGAACGTAGTTGCTCGTGCTTATAGAATATCAATCTCTAAGTTTCCTCTAAAACTATGAGAAAACATTGATTATGAAAATTGTTAAGTGTTAAGCACCATGTTTTTTTTTATCACCAGTGGGTTGATAAGATCTTTATGAATGATGCGAGTAATCACCTGAGGCTGCAGCCCAATCAAGAAAGATGTGTTTATAAACACATATTTCATTGCTATATTCATATAGCGCTGACTACGCTAAACATATGTGAGGTACTGAAGTACTTACTTGCCTACCTGGGTAACATGCTACATCATATAGTGTGCAATGGTTGGAAGTGTGTTGTCTTTGTTTTGATCCTACGGGGGAAGTGTTTTCATGTTTTGAGTGATGACCACCAATGTGTGTTTATTGTCTTATGGTACGCAGCGCTTAGTAGTTTGGTGGATGAAGACATGTGAAAAGAGGAGCACGTTTTATGGCTTTCTATAAGCTGCCCGCTTTGTGCAACTCTTCAAGTCTATGTGTGGTATTTCTTATGATCATAGTCCACTTAGCTGGTACTGCACTGGGATACCCATTCTGAGATATTGTGTTCACAGTTTATGGTCCTGAGAGGCATAGGTTGGAGAAGATATGGTGGGGAGATCTGCTGGGATGTACTTTGGTAATACCACCCCATGTCTGATTTTCAATGTGAGATGTCAAGAAGTGGTCATAGTATGTAGCGTGTTGAGACCTGCAGCTGTGTAATACATTATGACTAAAAACTAAAATAAATTCTTTGCACATTGTGACAAAACATCCTCCTCTGTTGTAGTTATGTGATGTATATTCCATAGCCTTCAAACTGTTATAAATTTTACATTCAACAGTCTGATGTGAATAGAGCATGCTACAATGCATTCTAGTACATCGCATGCTTTTACAATTAGGGGTGGGCGGACATCTCCGTTCCGCCCACGGAATGTGCGGAGATTTGCCCCTTCCATCTTTCGCAATGTGGGTGGAGAAACAAGGCAAATCTCCGCACACTTGGGGCGTAACGGAAGTTGGCCGCCCAGCTCCCGCCCACCTCCCGCCCGCCTCTTGCCCGCAGTATTAAATAACATTAAAAAGCCTTAAATTACATTTAAAATAAACGTACCTTATCGGTGGCACAGCCGTCTCCATCGCGCCTTCTTCTGGAAACTGCGCATGCACGGGAGCCCGCACATGCGAAATCCTGGTGAGGAATGTGTTTTTGCCACAATTGAAAATCCTGTGAATGTTGATGGGCAAATATATTGCTGAAACATTTCTGTTGTTTCAGCAATGTAAATGCCCATGACACAATTTAGAAATATACATTGATCTTACAAGGTGTGCAGTTGCCTGGTGTTAGATCTTCCACCCTTGGTGTGGTATTCACCCAAACCTTTTGCCTTCACCCCCAGGTTTTGCTGATATTGATTTTAATGTTATTAGGACTCTGTGCATTTTACCCCTGCTAACTAATTGTAAAGTGCTTGTGCTCTTTACCTTAAACATGGTAAAGTTGGCATACACACAATTGGCACATTTAGTTTAGCTATAACCCCCTAGTAAATGGTACCACATGTACCCAGGGCCTGATAATTCAAAACTATTGCTGTACTGCAGCACTCATTGTGCCGCCAACTAAAGAAGCCCTGTAAAACATAACAGGTCTGCAATTGCATTCTGTAGAGAAGCTTTAAACTGTCACTTTGACCTGGCAAAATAGACCTTTTAAACAAAACACGGGAACCCAGTTAGGTCCCTTTTCAAGCAGCACAGCCTTGCCCGTCGCTCTAATGAATCCAATAAATCAAGTTTAGCAATGTATATGCTTCAATTCATGTACTCTTTAACACTTTTCCTTTTCTTATTTTTTCATGTTTAGTCAATTTATTTTATCCATTCCAAAATAAATTCCAAGAATAATTACAAACAGGAGGCATTTCCACGTCACGACTTTATTGTGAATCCACCCAATGCATTTCGGGAAAATTATTTCCCTTTGTCAGGGGCATCGTGACATGCATAACTTTGAAAACTTCATTCGAAAACCTGAATCGACTCCATTTCTAGATTTTGTGCTTGTAATTGCGAGTGCCTCAAAGTAAAAATAAACCTTTGCCCGGCCTAAACCTTACTTTGTAGTCGTTTCGAGGCTGACTCTGACCCTGGACTTTTTGAAAACCTCTCAGCACGCTCTGCACCCAGCAGCAACACCCTTGGCAGCGGGAGCCGGCGTGCTCCATCCCGGATTTTTCATCACCGTGCTGCTGACCCTGAGGACCTTCCCAGCGGGAGCGGGACTGCGAGGCCCACAGGTGATTGCGCCACGCCATCGCGCACACCTGCCGCCTCTTCCCGCCCCCTCCTCCTGAAGGCGCACAAATAAGACTCGCGGCCCCCGCTACGCGGGCGCCGCTCGTAGTCGTTTCGAGGCTGACTCTGACCCTGGACTGTTTGAAAACCTCTCAGCACGCTCTGCACCCAGCAGCAACACCCTTGGCAGCGGGAGCCGGCGTGCTCCATTCCGGATTTTTCATCACCGTGCTGCTGACCCTGAGGACCTTCCCAGCGGGAGCGGGACTGCGAGGCCCACAGGTGATTGCGCCACGCCATCGCGCACACCTGCCGCCTCTTCCCGCCCACTCCTCCTCCTACATAGCCCCGCCTAGTTGCGCGAACGCGGGACGCGCGCGGGCGAAGCACAGGCGAAGACCGGGCAAAGAGCGGGCCGTTTGAGGCCGTTCGAGGACCGGAGAGACTGGACTGGGCCACTCCCTCTGCAAGTACTTTTATTATTCCTATAAATCTATCACCTAAGTAAGAATTTGTGAGTGCCATTACCACTTACGCTATTCTACCCTTAACATTCTATTATGGTAGTCACTAGAGGAAAGAAGATAGTGGCTCCAGGGAGTGTAGGAAAATTGCTAGGCCCTATGGACGACTTCATTACCAAAGCAAACTCGTTCTGATCAAAGTATTTCCCTAATGGAGAAAAGGGTCTCAATAGAGTTAGATTTTGCTAAAAGATCTTCCCTGGGAAATCTTGCAGAAGCCAGAACACCTGTCCTGAGTAGCAACAAAGAGAGGCCAAGGCTAGCTGACGAGGGAAGACGTAGTTTACCTAATAGCGTAGACTTGTCTGTATCCGAGTTTGCAGATTCACCTCTAGGCTCAGATATAGAAAAAAAACCCGAGTTACCCCCTCAATCCCCCACACAAATCTCAACCTTGGAGAGAATTCAAGCTAGGGGAAGGAGGGAAGGTGCAATAAGCAAAAATAAGATCATCCAATTAAACTCTAATAGAACCACAACGGAACCCCTACCTAGCTCCCCACATACCCCACTCCCAAGATCAGACCAACACGTCGTCACTGCATTGGTAAATCAGGACGACCAGGAAGGTGTCACCCCCATAATATTAGATTCACCAATCCTAGTATCTACTGAAAGGGGTCCGACAGACTGTGATAATGTAATCACTCTAAATAAAATTGCCGAACTCCTTAAACAATTCTTACAACCAGTAGAACAAAAACTCGCAAAACTAGAGAGTCAGATTTCGAAGTTTATTATTGCTTAACAACATAATCAGGGGCCTGCCCCACAGAAGAAAGGGGGAACCAACCCAGCTCAGATTTCCCTTCCGAATCCCTTGGGCGCTTCCGCAAAACCTGCTATTCCTCAAACAATTACACCACAGATAGCAGTATCCACAGCACCGACCCCCATCCCAACATCCTCAGTAACGTCCACTTTGATTACACCAAACCCAACCACCATCGTAGCAACCACATTAAAACAAGGTAACACTGTGCCACTAACAACCGCCCTGTCGCAATCAGTGGCAAAAAAAAACGTAGCTCCCAAAACTCCGGCATATAATCTCTTTCCCCAACCAACTAAAAGAAACACACTAAGAGGTCCCGGAGAGGTTAGAGCTCCCTTAGAGCTACCACCTGAGGCTGCACCATATGTAGCGGTCATGACTGGTGTACCCGAGTTAGCTCCCAACAACGCGGAACCTCCCTGGTCATTAAAAAATAAAGTACAACATTGGCTAGAGACAAATCGTCCCATGCCACGAAATTGGCATGGAAGGATTTCCTCATTGCGAAGGACTCCTTGGGTGGGAAAAGGTAGTAAACTGCTCCCAGGGGACTGCATCGTTATCACTTTCGAAGATTCCTGGGTAGCTGATTATATCAGCTCCTGGGATCAATCTAATGTAAACGGAGGCATCAGAATTAAACCTCTGTCTTTCTTCTACCCCATAACTCAACCTAACAACAATAATTTCTTTGAGGACCCCATTTTTCCCTGGGTTGAACCACCCCCGCGCCAGGCTACATTCAATGACAACAGACAATATGGAGCCCCCCGTTTTCGCGAGTACGAGAACCCCTGGCATATAGTAAGACCACGTCACCAGGGAGGGAATTGGGGGGAATGGGGACACCAACAGCAGAGGATGGTTCATAGAGAACCGCCCCGTTGGGACCCCTGGCACAACATCCCATTAACAAACAGATTTAGTGCTCTAGAAATGGTTGATTGACCATCAAGGGACATGGAGCACATTAACCCTAACTTACTACACTCCCCCTCTCTAAGCGAAAATATGGTGCAGGTCCCAGTAACAGCAATCGCAAAACCTGATATACGAATTATACCCTTCCTCTTTTGGAACGTGGCGGGTCTATGATCAAAGATTGAGGACGCCATGGCCCTGAACTTCCTAGAACAAGGGGAAATAATTTGTCTCCAAGAGACTTGGTCCACTACAGAGCTCCATCTCTTGGGCTATAAAACCTACTCCTCTCCAGCTATTCGTAGCACAATAGGTAGGCCCAAAGGAGGACTAATAATATATATAGCTAACACTCTCTCCTTCCTAAAAGTGTCCAACGTATTTATTGATTCCAACTGCCAGATACTATCTCTCTCCCTCGTAAACAAAGACATCATCCTCCTAGTTAATTTGTATAACAACCTAGATGAAAACGATTTTCTGATCCTTGTCAGAAACATACAGGAGAGATTAAGAAGTCTGTATCAGTGGAAGGACCATCCCGGAATGATCCACCTTTTATGGGGAGGTGACTTCAATCTTCACCCATGCTCCATGGCAAACTCCCAATGTTGTGGGTTCGTGGACGAACACGAGGCCCCATTAGCCCATTTCGTCCACAATAAATCGGGAAATGTAATGAATAACATACTATCCGATTTTGACCTAGAAATCGCTAACTCCCCAAACTTGAAGAAAAACCTTTTCTATCCGACTTATGTGGGCAGAGGCCATCAAACAACAGTTGATTATATCCTTTTGTCTCCAGGACTACTTTCGATGGCCAAAGCCTACCATGTCATGGAAAACCCATTAAGTGATCACTCCGCATAAAAAATGGACCTTCACATAACTGAATCTAAATCCAAGGTCACTGTAATAGCTAACACTCTCACCCAAAACAGGCTAGAATTAGCAAAACACAATGGTATTTCTATAAAATGGGAAAAGATTAATCCCTATGAACTTACAAAAAAGTTGGTAGACCAGGCATATCCAAACATAATTAAATGCTTGGACCCCGCACTAAACCATGCAGAGGTACTGAATAATTTTACAGAAATCTTAGAAATAACTAAGGGATTGCTCACGGCGAAAATAACAACTAAACATCCCAGTAAGAAAGGATGGTTTAACCATAATTGCACGAGAGCTTTATCTGATTTAAAATCAGCTTTCCACAACAAACCAAGAGACGCGGGTCTCATTCAACTCCTTAGACGTAAATATACTCAGGAACGTAAGCAAAGAGTCCAACAACTGAAAGAGAAGCTCTGGGAAGATCTAAACAAGAGCGCTCTCTCGAAGAACAGTCAGGCCTTTTGGCGAACGGTCAGATCCCCCTATCTTACAGATAACAATTCCCCTAGGATAGAGGTGGCCATAGATGAGGATACCTGGGTTGCCCACTTCGAAAATATTTTTAAAGATCACGCGCGCGCAGATGGGCTAACGAACATTCACACCAAGGTACAATACCCAATCCCATTGTCCTTTGACATCCCTGAGATATTAGTGGCCTTAGAAAAAAGTAAGACTGGAAAAGCTCCCGGCCCTGATGGCGTCCCAGTAGACCTTTTCAAATTTAACCAAGATCCATGGGCGCCCATACTCACAAGAGTGTGTATTGCCGCAGCTAGCGAGGGCATATTAGATTCTTGGACCAGGTCAATTATGGTCCCCATTTTTAAGAAAGGGCACCGTCAGGACGTGAAGTGCTATCGCCCCATCTCACTCCTGGACTCTCTCGGCAAAGTGGTGGGGAGGGTCATTCTGGAGAGACTTCAGCAGTGGGGCGAGGAAAGAGGCATTATCTCGGATCTGCAATTCGGGTTCAGAGAAGGTTTTGGGACGGTTGAGCAGGCACTCAACCTCAGCCTGATAATGAGCAAATATATGCAGGCAAAGAAGAGTACGGTATACATGGTCTATGTTGACCTGTCTGCCGCATTCGACTGCGTCTCGCATTCGAAACTATGGACAGTCCTAAGACAAATGGACGTGGACCCCTCCCTACTAGATTTTTTGAGAGAGCTCTACTCCGGGGCTTCGGCGAGAGTTCGCTTCGGAAGGAACGGCGAGCTGACGGCGTCATTTGGAGTGGAGCGAGGAGTTAGGCAGGGCTGTGTCCTGGCCCCCTTCCTCTTCTCACTTTACACCAATGGTTTGGAGGGGGATATGTTGAGGGGGGGCCCAGGATCTCCCCAGAGTAAAACAGCGCCTGATCCCAGCTCTGCTCTATGCGGATGACGCCGTCATCCTGGCGCGAACTCCGCGTGAACTCCAGAATTCACTGAACAGGTACACTACATTCATGAGTAATTTGGATCTAAAGGTGAATGTAAAAAAAACGTTTGTCATGATCACGGGGGGTGTGAAGAAAGGTACAAAAAAGATCTATCTTGATAATCAAAAACTCGAGACCACCACACAATACCCATACCTCGGGATCATGATAGATGATAGGCTGACCTGGAAGCCAGCAGTGGAGACGAGATGCCATCTATTTAAGAGATCGATAGCGGCCCTTCAGATTTTCTCGCAGAAGCTGGGGAGGAGGGCACCAGTAGAGCTGTTGAAAATTTATAACGCCAAGTGCCAGGCCATTGCTCTTTATGGAGCAGGAGTGTGGGGTCACACAGATGTCAGAGCCCTCCAGATAATCGAAAACACATTTATAAGATTTCTCCTAGCTACACCAAAAGGCACATCAACCTACGCCTCCCATGTGGAATTGGGAATTCCCTACCTTGAGGACCTTCTTAAAATTCAGCCACTGATGTTGTGGAGGCGTATCTGGTCATCTGACACAAATGCGCTAACACAGTCAATAGTGGCTGATACAATGTCACTTGATTACTCCTCAAGACTGAAGTGGCTTTGCTATATTAGAAACTTTTTTACAGATCTCGGCTTTGAGAACTATTATCTACAACCTAAGACGATAGTCGGCCTGTCAAAGAAGGGACTGAAGCAACTAGCCCTTCAACACTTAGAAACCATGAGACTGACATCTGAGGCTGCAAAACCATCAGTCATTCACACGAACCTAGTTCAGACAACATATGGCATTCAACCGTATCTTACCCTGCAGATCAAAACATACGAGAGAATGCTGATGACTAGGCTCAGACTGGATAGTTTTTTCAGACTGGTTGTCTTCCCAACGAATAAAGGCTGGGAACCAAGTTTGCCCCCATGTCCCTGTGACGGGAAATCCGCACAATCCAACATACATGTGATCATGTTCTGTAAATTTTACCACCCTCACAGAAAATGTTGGCTTCTTCCTATATTTAGGCGGTGGGGTCTTAGACAGTGTCGACCAGCATTTTATCGACTGCAATGTCTAGAGTCTGAAGAAGTGTGTTATGTAGTTTTAAACTTTTTAAAATGCATCATGAATCATAGAAAAAATCTCTAGAACCTTTTTTTATGCAAAAATAACAATATTGATACGCATTATTATTATAATGTGCTTGTTTACATTTATTGCATATTGTTCTCTGTAAGATTTTTTTCTCTTTTATAACTTGTACCTTTTATTGACTGTATTTTTGACTGTTTCTTTTATGGTTTTCCTTGTGAGAAACCGAATAAAGAGTCGTTATTATTATTAATACTAATAAGTCACCTCTAAGGTAGACCATAAAGGCTCATTGGACAAGGTGAGTTAAAAGGTAGGATGTGTGTGTCATTTTTACATGTCCAGACAGTGAAAAACTACTAACATTGTTTTTCACTGTTGTAGGGATAGCCGGACTGTCTGTAGCTGGCATTGGGCATTTTTCTGGGAGGCTGGAAGGGGGAGGAAGGTTGTGCAGCAGTGGGGGCTGTTTTTTGTTACTGGGGGCCAGTTATGCAGCAATGCTGCAATATCAGCTCCCAGTGTCAAAAGGAGCAGTGCTTTACACTTGCACCACCGCACCCCCAACACCTCCCTGGGAATGGTCCTACAAAATTACCAGAGCAGCTTTGGTTTCCCTGTCCAGTCCTGGTTGTAAGGCTATCCCTCCTATAGACCAACAGTGGGTTACTCTGTTACACTTAATAAGTGATAACATCAGTTTGGGAATAGATGGAGAAATGCTTCTTCCACTCATTTGAAATGTACTTTTAAACCCTGTTTAATGGTAAAGTTGGATTTTTAGTTACTATTCTGAAATTCCACTTTTAGAAAGCTGCAAAAAGAACAGATGATGGATGGAACGCTGAACAAATCAAACATTCACCCCAGATTTGGGCTAAATCCATTGGTTTCTTTGCTCGCCATGCCGTTCCAGGTTAGACATAGCCATATGCAATTCAGTCTTGACCCTGCTCCCCAAGGGAACAGTCAAGCCCAAACTGCCAGGCCAAGTCTTTCCTGGACCAGAAACAAGCAACCTGGGACCAGTTTCAGGGTATCACCCCTCATCAGCTAGGCTAGCTTGAATCCAGTGGTGCAGCAAGCAAGGGACCACATCTGGGCATACCCTTAGCCACTTAGGGCGCACATAGCAACATCATATCATAAAATAATGGACAGAGTGTTGAAACTTTTCAAGCACCCATCCCCAGTCACAGATCTGGGTTTAATCCAGTGTTATTTTGCTCACCGCGTCACCGCAATTTGGACCCAGCCATATGCAAATCAATTTTCAAACCAGCATTCTGGGACTGGTTTTCTGATATCACCCCTCATCAGCCAGGCTAACTTAATCTAGTGGCACAGCGAGCAAGGGGCCAACATCAGAGCATATTCTTAGCCACTTTGTGTGCACATAGCAAATCACTAAATACAATGATGGACTCAATTAAAGGCTCCAATGAGCTGTGGCTAGGAATGCCCATCAATCCTTCTGAGGGCTATTTATAATTTTCATATTCTGCTTCTGCACAGAGGGTAGGGCCACAACAAATAGGTTTCAAATTTTTTGGAGTGTTGCAACAATTGCAGGACTCCATACAGGAGCCTTAAAGACTTCAAGGACTTTGAATTGGTGACCCAAGTAGAGTTTTCACTCGTTTTCAAGAAATCTTAGAACTTGGACTTTTGTCAGAGGCTCTAGAGTGTGGAAATGTGCCTTTGCTTGGTACTTTGTAAATCAATTCAGTTGTTCAAAAATGTAGGGTTACAAATAGGCATCAGTCAGTCTTGTGTAATTTGTGGATCCTCCAGGATATAACAATCCATGTACAATCTGCAAATCTATTAAAATAAATTAATTGGACGAGGGAGCCTTTGTTATGATTGGCCTTTATGGTACCAGATTCAAAATTTGCCTTTCATGTTGTCACACTATGACAGCTAATGTGAGAAGTTAGCTTATTAGTGGGTGGGAGGTCAGCCCACTCACATAACAAGCACAATCCTTTCCAAGGTGAACCACAAAAGTCATTATATAGACCATTGCTTAAATATCTGGTAGCTTGGGATTCAAGCAGTCAGGCTTAACTTAAAGGCAATGTGTAAAGTATTTATGCAGCACTCAAACAATAATACGATGAAAAACAACACAAGAAAAATCTCACACCAAATTAGAAAAATAGAGAATACTTTGATACATAAAATGACACCCACATGACAAACATCTAACAGGTAGAACCGTAGATATTAATTTTTAAAGGTTTAACACCTTGACAGCGGGGCAAATTCCGCCACGGTGCTGGTGATTTATTGAGTGGGTGGGGTGCGGATGGTCCCTGGCCATCCTCCGCACACGCCCACTGTGACATCGGACGGCCGGGGGTCGTCCGACGCTTGGAAGGAGTTAAAATAGTAGCAAGAAGCACAATGCACCAGTTGCGGTTATCTGTTCTCACTGGACAGGGTTAAAGTCAAATGTTCAGGCTGACCGCGATGGAGTGCGAGTCAGAAACAAGGAGCAGATTCATCCCGGATACAAAGTTTACATTCTCACACAATCCGGGTGCACAGGAGGAGCCTCAGCTGAACATTCATGTTGGCATGAGCCTCAAGCAGTTTGTTGTGGTGTGAAGAGCAGGTTTCTTTCGGAGCTTCACGTTGGTGGTAAATGTGGGCGGTTGTTGTTGACATCAAAGGCAGGTCACTGTCGGAACTTCACATAGGAAGGCGATGCAGGTGGTAGTTTGTTGTCGCGAAGAGCTCAGAACTTCTGGATTGTCACATGGAGTCCATTTCTTTTACTTTGCAAGTTGGAGAAGTACACTCTGACACTAGCTGAGGGCCCAGGACCTCAGGAGGCATCTCTTAAGGGTCAGGGTTCACTCAAGCAGAGGTCAGCAGCAGGGTCCAGGTAGGTCCAGTTGATAGTGATCAGCTGGGCAGTTGCATGGCAGGCCTCTTGTTGTGGTGCTATAGCTCACATAGGAGGCCAGCCACCTGACCCTTAGAGTCAATTCTGGGAACTGTGGTCCAAGGCAAACAGGTCCTGTCTTCTTCCTTCAGACAGCAGGGAAGTCACTCTGAATCGTCACAGGCCAAACAGTGTTCTGATGAGAGGTTCTGAGGGTGGCACTTTGAAACCCAGTGCTAGCCTGTGTGTGTGGGTCACTCTCTTTTTCTAACCCTAAATGGGTTCCGGTCAGTTTTTGCCTTCTCTGGGTTTGGCTCCAATCTTTCTAGGGTTGCAAATCAGAGGCAGCCCAGTTACATGCTAGCTTCAGACACTAGGAAGGGGTGGGAACAGCCCTCAGGCCACCCTTTGAAGTTCAGGAAGGGCTGATCAAAAACCCCAGGCCATCCTGCTCAGGAGAGAAACACCCTTACCCCCAGTCAAGGCCCTTTTCTCTGCTATCTTAAAGGAACACATATCACACCACAGGGGAGCTATTAACAGCCATATGACAGGAAGAATGGCATGTTTGGGTTTGACAGGAAAATGCAAACCTTCTAAATAGTGACATTTTCAGAATTGTAATTTAAAGTCCAGCTTTGCCTTTAAAAATGTTTTCATTACAATTCAATTGAAGAAAACTTCTCCTAAACTGACGTTATCACATATTAAGTGTAATAAGGTTGCCCACTGTTGGCCTATGGAAAAGCTAGCCTTACCACAGTGAAAGAGAATGTTTTGACTTTTTCAGTGCCAGGACTTGTAAAACGTAAATAAACATGTCCTGATTTTTAAATTCCATGCACTCTGCCCTATGAGTATTGAGGGACTATCTTATTGGTGACTTATAAGTATTAAAAAGCAAGGTTTGGAGCTGTCAAAAGGTCCATTTGCCAGGTCGAAAACTGCACTACAGGGTGCAATGACAGACATAAGACATGTTTTACAGGGCTACTTTAATGAGCGGCACAATGAGTGCTGCAGCCCTCAAGTGGAATTTAATTTACAGGCCCTGTTTACAGGTAGTACCATATACTAGGGATGTATATGTAAATTAAAATGGGCCAATCAGGAGTATCCCAATGTTATCACGTTTAAGGGGTAGAGCAAAAGCATGTTACCACTGATTAGCAGGAGAAAAGTGGGC
Source organism: Lissotriton helveticus (assembly GCF_964261635.1). Taxonomy (NCBI): domain Eukaryota; kingdom Metazoa; phylum Chordata; class Amphibia; order Caudata; family Salamandridae; genus Lissotriton; species Lissotriton helveticus. The sequence continues at coordinate 1,271,662,128 of NC_136059.1, read as the reverse complement.
AGTGTCCTAAAAGCCAACAAAAACAGGATTAGCAATGAAAACCCAAAATCTAGGGTGTCCTTGCAGAAAACCCCAGGTCCCACAGATAATTATGGCTAAAGATGAGGCCCTGATACATACAGCTGATGCAGTGGTGAGTTCGGAGGTCATTAGTGCAGTGAAACAGTACCCTTTTGTCTCTAACAAGGGGCATCATCTTAGCACCAAGCAGATGCTCGTGTGGTTAGGTGAAGGGTAACCTCCTTTGGTGGACAGACACAGCAAGTTCTTCCATCTGGAAGATTGTGATAAATGTTATGATCAGAAACATTGGGTCGAATAAATGTCTTTGGCATGTCGGTGACATGGTGTACATAAAACAAAACCTATGCCTCCAGGGGTCAGGCACAACATTTTCCTTAATTTAGAAAATTGTACAGTCCAGAGGGAATGGTGTTACATTAGTAATGGCAAAAGTTGAAAATAGGTCGGCTGTACAGGTTTCCTTTTGTCTCAGGCATGGTTGATATGTACCCACCCATTTTACTAAAGAGAAAGGGAACCAAACATACTGATAAGAAGAAGAGGATGACATAAGCTAAAGATTATGCTATGCAACTCATTATTTGTCTCCATAGTACACGTTGAGTTCTGCTGCTTTACTATGGGAAGGGGATCTGTTGTATATTTCACTGTCTTATTATCTTCTTTACTATATTTCCAATTGATATTTTTGTATGCTGATGGCTTCTCTTCTGTCTTGGTCACCCTTTCTATTCCCTTCCCTCAACCCCTGTCTTCACCCCCTTCCAACTGCTTAGAATGTAAACCAGTCAGAGTGTGTCAAGAGGCCCGGGCATTGCTTACAGGTTGGCAATATTGCAAGAATTGCTGATCTTTTCAAGGTGCTCCTCTGTGCAGGAGTGACTCCTATAGTAAACGGGAAATTAAATAAGAATATTGAGCACAAATAAAAATCAGAATCTAAAGCCTAACAAGTGTCCGTGTTATCCATACAGCACAACTCCATCAAAATATCAATACACATCGGATTGAAAATAAAACTTTAAAAATACTACTGTCACTATCATAATGGCTATAGGTGCTGAAATAACTTTAGCATTTCACACAAAGAGATAGTAGGAACAATGCCTGAGCCCCCACAAGAGTACACCAAGATTAAGGGAGTCCAAACTCTGCTACTGTCAGTGATCGCAGGGATATAAAGTAACTGAATACATTTTGTGTGGTGCGTGTGGGTTGAAAAATAAAAGACCCTTTATGGACACACTTAATCCCCTTTATGAACATTATGGGCCCTATAACGATGTCGGTTGGTAAGGCTCTGACCACTCGTCGGAGGCTTACCGACCGACATCGAAGGTTTACAGTCCTACTACTGAATTATAATGTCAGCGGTCAGAGTGTAACTTGGCAGGTCAAACCGGCTGGGTTCTGATGGGCTCAAGGAGCCCATCACCAGTCGGAAGCCAGGCATAATCCCTACAGAATGGCGTTTCTACCATCGGGATTATGATGTCGGGTTCCGACAGCCTTCCCACACCAGCCTTCCCGACATGGAAAGACTGTTGGAGAGTGACTTTGGGGGTCCTAGCGGGCCCCCTGCTGCCCTAACCTTACGGTTGAGGACTTGGGGGGGGGGGATTCACATACCTGCACCATGAAGTGCCAGCCACATGGTGCAGGGATGTGTATTATAAATATGATAGTCCTTTGTAGCCGGATGTAATGTAGATAAATATAGTGGATTTATTGTCAAGATAATCACATCAGTAAATCACAGGAAGATGGTAAATCCATATGACGCCCCACCAGGAGCAGCCTCTGTCCTGCTCAGCCTGCCACCAACTGACACTCCACAGCTTCCCAAGCACCCAACATTCCACGACCTCATCATACTTCCAACATTCTAGATATCTTTAGGCACATCAATATTCACACTGGCTGAGCAGTAGATAAGGGAACCATAGAGAAGGGAAATGCAGCAGTAGATTATAACACATCCCCCTCCCTAAGGAAACCAAACACAATGAAGGATAAATAACGATGCATGAAAATACACTGAGCAGATGAATCAAGTACATATAACAAAGATGAAAATGTAAGCCAATTCAATTGCCAATGAAATCACACACCTTGAATCACAATAAAAGAGTTCTCGGAAAGCATTAAATTCAGACAGTATTAATGTAATCAATCCAACACAACGTAGGTAAAACCAGAAAACCTCAAAAAGATTCATGACCAGGTAAAATCCAAGATTGCTTCAACTCAAACATTTAATAGGTAAGTAACAGTGAAAACCCACAAGAATGTGTCATCTACAACACAATCTAACCCAGGATAGCACTTAAAGAAAGTACAGGAAAAACCATTCACCCACAAACTAAACAGTGAGTGTACACGCAGAGAACCTCATATGAAGGTGTATACTCCACGCAGACCAAACCACAATAACCAACCAGAAAAACCATTCACTCACAAACTAAACAGTGAGTGTACACGCAGAGAACCTCATGTGAAGGTGTTATCTCATACGCAGTCCAAATCACAAAAACATTCTTTCACCCAAACTAAAAGTCAAGTAGATTGGCAACTAAAAGTCATTCAAGTAACACAGAAAAATGTAAAACCATAACCACAAATAAGTGGTTGATAAACCAAAGGAACACACAAAATGTGAATCCAGGAAAAACCAGTGATGAACACTACGCCCCAAACTCATGGCATCTCATAACGGAAAACTGCGCCAAACCAAGTATACACCAAACCAAATATGCAAGCAAAGACAATAAACACAACACACACACTTCTCCTCTCTTCCATATAAATTCAAAAACAAACAGAAAGATCTTGTAACACTTGCAATATGCCCACATTACAAAATTGTAAACACCCAGAATTAAATGGGACAAAGCAACAGTAATATAACAAATTAAAACAAAGAACGTGGTCACCGTAGTCTAGGATTGGTGAGCGATTTCTAACCTGAAATCCTTGTAAGCTCTCACCCAAAGTCCATGAGCAGTCCATGTGGTACAAGTCAGAACCAGTGTATCCAAAATTTCACAACTGCTCCACCAATTATTCAGAACAGTACCACAATCCCAGTCTTGACGGCAACGTTTCAGTTAGCATCCATCGTTTGAGCGACTTCCGATGACCTTCCTTTAAGCCAGGGTGTCCTCAGCCGAAATCCCCAGTATAAAGTCAGTGGTTCTTATCAGCTCACATGGTAAAAGCCCAAGAAATCTTTTGTCGAGTAGCGGTACCAACAAGGACACGACAATCCCACCATCAATTGGAAAAATCAAACGCTGCATCCCATGACAAGTACGAGTGATGAGAAGTCGGATGGACATCGTGAATGAAAATGAAATGTCACTAGGCTCAAAGTCAATTTCAAATTAAAAAAACGTCGTGAACCACAGCAAGACAACTAAATCCTTCCCAAAGTATTAAGATGGCCGCCACAGCGTCGTTCAGCGTCGCTTTCTAAAGGAGATGGGTCTGGTTTTTACCCAAGTATCACCAGTCAAGAATCACCAGCACGCTGAAGAATTCCAACAACGTCATCAAATGGACGCTAGCATGAGAACAGAGAAGAGCTCTGCCGGCCAACCGTCACCGACTCCACAAACGGTGAGTTGGCGAACATTGAAAATACACTGGCCCAATTAAAATGTAGAGGAATGTTGTCACTGCCAGAACACGCTGTGAGAGCGCAGACCCTGATCCCTCCACCGGCAGATAAAAACTGTGCTCTTCAGTAGTGATAGTCTCCTCACAATAACAGCAAATTCCCTCAGTGTGTTCCCGACCTTGCTTCCACACCCACAGCCAGTCCGCTTCACTCGTTACAACGCAAAGTGAAAACTCATCAGCTGCCTCCTCTGGTCCCAGGTCAAATCTCCATACTCACAGCAGGTCCGTTTCACTCGTGAACACCATGAAGTGAACACTCACCACCTGCCGCCTAAGGTCCCAGGTCAAATTCAACGGGCAGCAGGACAATCAGCATGTGATAGCTATAAAAGGAAAAATTGCAGCAAGACTAATAAATCCAAATCTTCTTTTCACAGGAAAGCCAATAAGCTTTAAACGCTCTGGACTGCAGGCTGTCTTGTTGACTAAGAACACTGGTGGGGCTTACCAGAGCGCAGTTTATGTAATCTTCTTTCTTTAAAATTCTTGTAGTTTCTCAAGTCCTTAGTTTTAGAGTAATCCAGGGTAATCCAGGGTAATGTAGGGTAATCCTTCACCTACACGTAGTTCCTTTTACCTTGTCGCCAGTATTATAAATATGATAGTCCTTTGTAGCCGGATGTAATGTAGATAAATATAGTGTATTTATTATTATTATTATTATTATTATTTATTTTTATAAAGCGCGATAGTCACCCGGAGGTATCCCAGCGCTGAGGAACCCTGAATTCACCAGTCAGCGGGGCAAGAAACTGAGATAGGAGAAAAGGGAGGATGAAAGATCAGAGACAGGGGGGGGGGGTGCACAGGTTAGGGAAAGAGATGGGTTTTTAACAGCTTCCTGAAGCGCAGGTATTGAGGTTCCAGTCGTAGGTTACGAGGAAGAGAATTCCAAAGGCGGGAGGCTTGTACCGAGAAACGTCTTCCTCCTGTTCGGGTTTTCCTGAATCTTGGGGTGTTGATAAGGTTTTCTGCATTGGAACGGAGGGATCTAGAATTTCTGTAGGGGGTGACAGAATTACTGAGGACAGGAGGGCCTTGGTTATGCAGCGTTTTGTGGACGAGACATAGGGCCTTAAATTTGACTCTCTCCCTTATGGGGAGCCAGTGGAGGAGTTTGAGAGCGGGTTTAGCAGATGATCTGGCCGAGGTGTTAGTGATGATCCGGGCGGCCGTGTTCTGAATTATCTGCAGTTTAGTAAGGGTCGCTTCGGGAGCACCCAGGTAAATCACATTACTATAGTCCAGCCTCGATATTATGAGACCTTGGACTAATAGTTTTTGGGATTTAGGGGGGAGAAGGGGCAGGACTTTCCTCAGAGATTTTAAGAGACCAAAGCAGGTCCCCGCCACCTTCTTAGCTTGTGAAGTGAAAGAGAGATCGGAATCGATCCACACACCCAGACTTTTCACCTCTGTTTTTGGGTCAGGCGGCGGACCCAAGCAAGCTGGCCAGCTGTCCAGGGGAAGTGAGGTTCCTTTCGGGCCCAGTATAAGGACCTCAGTTTTTGTCCCATTAAGCTTTAGGGCTGATCTGTTCATCCAACGATGGACCTGCGTAAGGCAGTTGAAGAGATCAGCTTTCTGTTGCTTGGGATGGGACAGAGACACCACTAGTTGTGTGTCGTCGGCGTAGCTGACGACGCTCACTCCGAAAGGGATGATAACCTCCTCCAATGTGGACATATAGATATTAAATAAAGTAGGGCTCAGGGAAGAGCCCTGAGGAACACCACATTGGAGGGGCAAATCTGGTAAGACCGTTGGGCCAGGAAAGAAGAAAGCCAGGATAGGGCTGTACCTTCCACTCCAACTCTAGCCAATCTTTCGATGAGGAGTTGGTGGTCTACGGTATCGAACGCTGCGCTAAGGTCGAGGAGGATCACTGCCACTGATCCTCCCCCATCCAGTAGCGCTCTGGCCTCCTCTACCGCAGCCAGGAGGGCGATGTCCGTGCCCTGTCCAGGTCGGAAGCCCGTCTGGGAGCTTTTTAATTTGTTATTGGCCTCTAGGAACTGCGAGAGTTTCCTGTTGACCAATTTTTCTGCGACCTTGCTCACTCCAGGCAGTAGGGAGATGGGCCTGTAATTAGCCAGGTTCTCGGGGTCGAGCGTAGGTTTCTTCAGTAGGGCTTTTACCACCGCCTTCTTCCAGCTTGAGGGTACAACTCCTTGTTGGAGTGAGGTATTAATTAGATGGGTAAGGGAGGGGATGATAGTAGGGGCTACCTCTTTAAGGATGCGGAGAGGAGCAGGGTCACTAGGGGAACCGCTCTTCATGGAGTTGAACGTATTTCTCACCTCGTCTACCGTGACCTGGCCCCACGTGGACAGACAGGTGGAGGTGTGTGGGAGAGCGATTTCTTCCTCAGGACTGGAGGGGGGGATAGATTCCAGAATTCGTCGGATTTTGTCGTGGAAGAAGTTGGCCAGTTGCTGGCATTTCTCCAGGTCGACTTTAGGATCGGAAGTAGGTCCTAGTCCTTGTCCTTGGGGTTTTGACAGCTCTTTAAGGATGGCGTACGCTTCCTTACTGGAGCTTCCTGCTTTCTCTATTCTCTCCTGAAAAAACATGCTTTTGGTTTTATGAATAGCAGTTTTGTAGGTCAGAAGAGAAATAGAGTAGATGTTCTTGTTGGTTGTTGTTTTGTCGCGCCTCCAGGAGCGTTCGGTTTTTTTACACTCTTGACGCAGAACTTTGAGCTCTGGGGTGTACCACAAAGCGGGGGGTATTCTTTTAGGTTGTTTGAGGGTGGTAGTTTTCGGAAGCAGCATATCCAGGGAGGAAGTGATCCAATCGCTGAATTGTTTGTCAGCTGTATCGGGGTCAGAGGAGAGCGCAGGGATAGACTCTGCAAGAGAGTCAGCCCATATCTCAGGTGATAGTTTGCGCCATTGTCGGTCGGTAACTTGGTTTTTAGGGATTGAGTAAGTGGGTGTGGGGATTTCCCAGAAAAAGGGGACCAGAAAGTGGTCCGTCCATGGTAAGGTCACCGGTAGGTTAGTGGTCATTGTTGCTATGTTGGTGAGGATCGGATCCAATAGATGGCCCTTATCATGGGTAGGCTCGTTATTCACTAGACGAATATCTAAAGAAGTTAAGTCGTGTCTAATGTCCGATGCTGCTCGATCCGTGGGGTCCAGAAAATGGACGTTCAAGTCACCTAATATAAGGAAGTTGGGGGTGGAAGAAGCTAGTTGTGAAACGGATTCGAATACAGCGTTGATAAAATTACCCGGGGCCCCTGGGGGGCGGTAGATTAGAAGCCCTGCCAGGGTAAGAGCTGGGGAGATTTGGATGGAGAATTGACCGCTCTCGCAATCCTCAATACCAGCGTTGGTCATCCGGCAGGTAAATTGTTCCCTGTGGATTATAGCTACCCCGCCTCCTCTCCCTCTAGGTCTATTAAGGGCTTGGCAGATATACCCGGTGGGGAGGGCCATGACAACATCCGAGTCGGTGTTGTCAGTGAGCCATGTTTCCGTTATGAACAGTAGGTCAAACTCCTGGTTCTGGATCAGGAGGTTCATTTCGGTGGCATGTTTGGGGAGGGAGCGGCAGTTAAGAAGTCCTAGTTTCAAAGCAAGGGTGGGTGATTTCAGGATAGGAGTCGGATTGCATTGTGGACAGGTCTAGAATGCCTTACCTGCAGTAAATGAGTGGTGGCAGGCTAGGATGTTCTTGGGTCGTAAGTCGTGTAAAGTATCCGCTGTATACATTACTCGAGCCTGAGGAGTACCCGACATAGTGACGGGGCCTAGGGCCTTCTGGGCCCGGACGGGCCCAGACGGGCTTGCCTTTGGCGCGCCTTCGGCGCGCTGACGGCGCGCCCGCTGCGTCCGTCCGCTGCGCGTCCGGTAGTTGCACATCTTAAATGTGTAGGAAAAAGGGCGGGTGGGCGTGGCCTTAAAGTGGGCGTGGCCTCTCTCCCTCGCCGAGAATGGCGTCAGAGAAGTTTGTTTGGTGGTTTAGCGTTGCAGCGAAGGGGTCGCTGTTTAGGTAATTCTGAGCCCGCTCCAGAGAGGTAAACGGGTGAGTGAAGTTTTAAAATGCAGAGTATTTCGGCGAATTGTGACACATAAACAATTTTAAAAAAGTGCTTCGTCTCCCGGCTTTCCGCCTCAGGAGCTTTCAAGGTTCTGAATTTGTCGCGCTGAAGGCAGCGTTTAAGTACCGTGGGCGGTGGGTGGGCGTGGCCTTAAAGTGGGCGTGGCCTCTCTCCCTCGCCGAGAATGGCGTCAGAGAAGTTTGTTTGGTGGTTTAGCGTTGCAGCGAAGGGGTCGCTGTTTAGGTAATTCTGAGCCCGCTCCAGAGAGGTAAACGGGTGAGTGAAGTTTTAAAATGCAGAGTATTTCGGCGAATTGTGACACATAAACAATTTTAAAAAAGTGCTTCGTCTCCCGGCTTTCCGCCTCAGGAGCTTTCAAGGTTCTGAATTTGTCGCGCTGAAGGCAGCGTTTAAGTACCGTGGGCGGCGGGTGGGCGTGGCCTTAAAGTGGGCGTGGCCTCTCTCCCTCGCCGAGAATGGCGTCAGAGAAGTTTGTTTGGTGGTTTAGCGTTGCAGCGAAGGGGTCGCTGTTTAGGTAATTCTGAGCCCGCTCCAGAGAGGTAAACGGGTGAGTGAAGTTTTAAAATGCAGAGTATTTTGGCGAATTGTGACACATAAACAATTTTTAAAAAGTGCTTCGTCTCCCGGCTTTCCGCCTCAGGAGCTTTCAAGGTTCTGAATTTGTCGCGCTGAAGGCAGCGTTTAAGTACCGTGGGCGGCGGGTGGGCGTGGCCTTAAAGTGGGCGTGGCCTCTCTCCCTCGCCGAGAATGGCGTCAGAGAAGTTTGTTTGGTGGTTTAGCGTTGCAGCGAAGGGGTCGCTGTTTAGGTAATTATGAGCCCGCTCCAGAGAGGTAAACGGGTGAGTGAAGTTTTAAAATGCAGAGTATTTCGGCGAATTGTGACACATAAACAATTTTAAAAAAGTGTTTCGTCTCCCGGCTTTCCGCCTCAGGAGCTTCCATGGTTCTGAATTTGTCGCGCTGAAGGCAGCGTTTAAGTACCATGGGCGGCGGGTGGGCGTGGCCTTAAAGTGGGCGTGGCCTCTCTCCCTCGCCGAGAATGGCGTCAGAGAAGTTTGTTTGGTGGTTTAGCGTTGCAGCGAAGGGGTCGCTGTTTAGGTAATTCTGAGCCCGCTCCAGAGAGGTAAACGGGTGAGTGAAGTTTTAAAATGCAGAGTATTTCGGCGAATTGTGACACATAAACAATTTTAAAAAAGTGCTTCGTCTCCCGGCTTTCCGCCTCAGGAGCTTTCAAGGTTCTGAATTTGTCGCGCTGAAGGCAGCGTTTAAGTACCGTGGGCGGCGGGTGGGCGTGGCCTTAAAGTGGGCGTGGCCTCTCTCCCTCGCCGAGAATGGCGTCAGAGAAGTTTGTTTGGTGGTTTAGCGTTGCAGCGAAGGGGTCGCTGTTTAGGTAATTCTGAGCCCGCTCCAGAGAGGTAAACGGGTGAGTGAAGTTTTAAAATGCAGAGTATTTCGGCGAATTGTGACACATAAACAATTTTAAAAAAGTGCTTCGTCTCCCGGCTTTCCGCCTCAGGAGCTTTCAAGGTTCTGAATTTGTCGCGCTGAAGGCAGCGTTTAAGTACCGTGGGCGGCGGGTGGGCGTGGCCTTAAAGTGGGCGTGGCCTCTCTCCCTCGCCGAGAATGGCGTCAGAGAAGTTTGTTTGGTGGTTTAGCGTTGCAGCGAAGGGGTCGCTGTTTAGGTAATTCTGAGCCCGCTCCAGAGAGGTAAACGGGTGAGTGAAGTTTTAAAATGCAGAGTATTTCGGCGAATTGTGACACATAAACAATTTTAAAAAAGTGCTTCGTCTCCCGGCTTTCCGCCTCAGGAGCTTTCAATTTATTGTCAAGATAATCACATCAGTAAATCACAGGAAGATGGTAAATCCATATGTCGTCCCACCAGGAGCAGCCTCTGTCCTGCTCAGCCTGCCACCAACTGACACTCCACAGCTCCCCAAGCACCCAACATTCCACGACCTCATCATACTTCCAACATTCTAGATATCTTCAGGCACATCAATATTCACACTGGCTGAGCATTAGATAAGGGAACCATAGAGAAGGGAAATGCAGCAGTAGATTATAACAATGTGCAATTCACAATAGGAGTTTTGCTGCTGGCAGTTTCAGATCACTGCACAAGCTCCCATTGTAAAACCGAAGTTAGCAACTTTACCATGTGTGGTTGCATCCTAATTGCGGTTTCGGGACCGCCGACCTTAAGACGGTCGGTTCCGCATCTGCGACGATGTCAGTCGGAGGGGAGTCCGACCGACCTTGTAATAAGCCCCTATAAGTGTACTTGTACAGATCGCATTCACCCTTGGGTATCTGATGCTAAAAAAACAGATGTTACATGTTACACAGCTCGATGGTGTTCATTTTAACGACCTTGAGAGGATGAAAGGCTGAGTGCACCGGCGAGTACCGGGTAGTCAAACCTATGACTTGGACACACATCTCCCTGTAGTGGATGGTTTGATCCAGAGAACAAACATTAAGCTTCCGAATAGATAAATGTGAATATTTAAGCGCAACGTTACAGCACATATCCAAATCAAGGAAAGCTGGATAGTTTCAGTAAAACAAGTAAAATGCAAATGTTTTCCGAAAAAAGTGCATGCAGATCTCTTATTGGGCATTGCAACTCTGTGAGGTAAGTGTGACACTTGCTGTATTAACTTTGCACAACAGTGTTTATTGACGTGACTACTGGGAATAACAGTTTGTGGACTATGCTTGGGAGAGTAGAACTTCAGGGGCACCATACATTTTTAAGCATAGCCATTCTTTCTAGAATATATGAAGTATTTTCAATATGAACGTCTTTACACTGTCAATGAAAATAGTGTATTCAAAGAGTGATTAATAAACTTCTAATTTCACAAGCAATATCTAATATTCAAATATATAGCAGGTGGATTAAAAGGTTCCATCTAAGAAATATGAGGTTAATTTTGTGTCTTGTTTTGAGAGTTGTGTTGTCTAAGAGCAAATGAAAGCCCTAAATATGTCTTTCCTCACATATAACGTAGCAAAGAATAGAAGCACAAGAATAATTAAAACAATTAATTACACAAGATAAGTGAAAGGAGGAGTTGCCAGGTCATGCATGAAAATATCTGATGGCTGGAAATAAAGTAATAAAGGGGTAGATAAAAAGTATGACACTGCGAGAGGGATCTTTCAGGCACATTTTAGACAAATACGCGTATTGTTTCTGATTATCCATTACCTTGCTTTTAAATGAGTATTGGAACCTCTAGATGGAGGAAGTGATTGTAATTCTGCAGAGTCAACAATGACAAAAACGTCATATAACTGTTTCCATTGACATTTTGCTTGCTGAAGAATTTCCACAATAACAAGAGCCCCCTTTGCTTGAGTTTGCAGAATATGCTAACATAATGCTAAAAAATGAATTTATGAGGATGACACTCTTCCTCTTAAGATGTGGGTTTTTCTGCAACCACTTCATTTAAATATAAAATAGTAGAATTTTAGTCTCACTGTTCTATTCAGTAGGCATACGGGGGGCAGATTTACAATAACTGGCGCATCCCCAGGGATGCGCCAGTTATTGTGCGCCGCAGCTCCACCACCCATGGTGCGCCGCATTTATATAGGCGGCGCATTGCTGGAGTTGCGTCGCAAGCGCGACGCAGCTCCAGCAAGGCTCTGGGGTGCCCTATCTGTCCAATGCTGCATCAAGCCTTACGCCTGCTTCAAGCAGGTGCAGGGTTTTGACGCAGCATTGGCCTAAAAGTGCCTGCGTGAAATCTTGTAGATTTCACGCAGGCACTTTTGCGAGGCGCACCTGCCCCGGAACGCCCACCCTGCACCGGAACGCCCACATGTGGCACAGGGCTTTACAACGTGACGCATCTGCCTAGATGCGTCACGTTGTAAATGGGTCGCACGGATGCGCCACGTTTACGCCGCCGTTGCGTGACGCAACGGCGGCGTAAACGTAGTGCAAGTCCGACATAAATCTGCCCCACAGTATTCATTTCATGGTGCAGATATTTCCCTGAGGCTGAGCAGCATACGAGCACCAAAGACAGCTCTCAATTTTGTGAAAATGGTATAACGACAAATATTTCTACCAGTACTTTTACAGGGTACCATACGAGACATGCTTCCCAGCTTGTAACATGACCTCTTATGCGTACAAACTGAAAGATACTATATTGACTCACCTTGCTTATCCCGCAATATGTTGGACCGGACAAAGGTTCAGACTTTTCTCACACTTCCTGTCTAAACTGGCTAAATCAGTCTGGTACAAAACAAAACAATCGAGTGTGCCTTTGGATGGGAATGAAAACACTACCTGGTGCGTTCACCAGCATGCAGGTGACCAGGTCCTGAAAACGGCACATAATGCTCTGGGGCATATTTACGAGCTATTTATGAGCCCCTTGCACTGCAAGATCATCACCTTTTGTGACGCTCCAGCAGTGCAAATCACGAAATCATATGTATGAGGCCACATAAAGCCACTATGCATGGCTTTGAATGGCTTGTACAGATATGGAGTAAGGCAAGAGAGCGCAAAATCGCTGCGCTGCCTTACTCTTCACTCGGGAGGCGTTCCCTGGGCATTGTGGTGGGCTTTCCCACTCAACACCCATGGATTTTGACACCTTACCAGCTTTACGAGAGCATGTACACCTGGGTAAGCACCAAAACCTTACGCCTTCCAAGGTGACTTGTAACGTGGAGAAATAACTTTATTTCTCCTCTTTTTTTTCACTTTCTATGTGTGCCGCATTCTGCAGCACACAGAGAAAGAGGAAACACCTCTTAGGATTGTTTTGGTGCAGGAAGGTATCCCTTCCAGCACAAAAACAATCCTGCTGACAACACAGGCACCCTTGCACCATGGTGCAAGGGCAGGGTGCCTGCGTTGGCGCTAGGCTGCCAAATCTGCACCAGCACAGGGGGAAAGGACAGGAATGCACCTTATTGCATAAAGACAATGCATTCTGCCCTTTCACTTTGGCGTAGGGCAGTGCAGCTAGCTGACTTGCTGCGCTGCCCTTTGCCAAATCCCCATAAATGAGTGCCTCCGTTTTTTAAAACAGCGCCAAAACATATTTACTTCATTACATAATGGATCATATCATTTTCATCAATAGGCATGATGTAATCTGTTTCAATTAATATGTCTTTGAAGTATTTAACTCTACCTCACATCCCTTTTCCCTATTTTTGAGCATGCTCACTTGCAGGAGCTCAACACAAATGACCAAAGAACACGTTGCTTGAGTTTCGGTTTGGGTACACGGACTGTGCATCAGTAATCAGAAAAAATACTAATTAAAAAAGTGGAGGACCAAACTTAGAACTTGTGAAAAGTCAACACCATGCACAAAAACTCCATGATGGCAACAAGCGCTTTATATAATGGACCCTTATCTCACAGTTTGTCCATTAATGGCTTTCTATACTTCAAGGTGAATGAGAACAATGAGACACCCATCCCTCAAGTGTTCTACAGGGTGAGACTGATTCGCATTTCCCAGAAACCTTCTCATGAGTACACAATTTCGGATTTTTCACTACAGGATATTTTGTTAAGAGAATGTATTTAGAGGACAGTTCCTTTTTGGAATGTCCTGCAAGTGAAACAATCACATATTTTCTCCAGTCATCTGGAATCAAGAATGGGTCAGCATGTTTGTGTAAACAATCTATAGCACACAGAATATAAATATAATGGGAGAATTTGTAGTTTACAATAGCCGAGAAGACAGATCAATATACGTTGTCACTATGTAGGGGATACAAATCTCAAGAATTAGTGTATGCAAAAGGCAGCAAAGAGGTACTGAGTATGTTAAAATGGGATTCGGATCTGAGACTTGTAAAGTGAGTAATTTTTAAAGCAAGAGGTTCCTTAGTGATAAATAGAGGTCTAAGTAGGATGGCCATATATGTATTGGAATAAAAATGGAATGTGGTGAAACATTAATTAAGGAGCTAACAAACCATAACCATTGGACTCAAAGAGAGATTTCGGCAGTGGTTCGGGAATTTTCGATGTAACCAGGTTGCAAAATAAAATAGAAATTAGTTGGAAAATGTCCCATGCAAGGCAAGAGGGTTAATCAATAACCAGACCAGAGAGTGAAGAGAAGCATAAGGTTTATTCCATACACCTCAGCCACAGCATAATGATGGCCAATTTCAGAGGGTGCAGGCTCCTCACTTCACATTCTAGAACTTCGTGACTGCAATGTTATTATAATAATAATAATAATAAAAGAGCTTATAAAGCGCCCAGTAACGCCATCTCGGCGTGTCCCCGCGCTAAGAGCTCCTAACGATCACCAATATGAGCCTTTGTCCCTACTCGGTGTAAAGTTGTGTTTTTAGCTTTGCCCTGAACATCGCTTCACTGCTCTCCAGTCTCAGAGCAGGAGGGAGTTTGTTCCAATGTTGAGCTGCTTGGAAAGCAAAAGATCGTCCACCCATTCTGGCCTTCCTTATCCTAGGAATTGTCAACAGCCCGGTACCCACCGACCGGAGGGTCCTTGTTGGTTCGTAGCGGCTGACTAAGTCCCTAAGGTAGGCGGGCGACCTGCCCCAGACAATTCGGTGACTGAAGAGGAGGCATTTGAACAGCACGCGTTTCTTCACAGGCAGCCAGTGAAGCACATCCAGAGCCTTCTGAGAATTTGCTCTCCACTGTTCTAGTCAATTCAACAGTGTTCCAGTATTTTCTACAGTTCCAGCGACATGGGTGATGGGCAGATACCACAAATCTCCCTTTATTCACAAAAGATATTTTCCTCAGATTTCCATCTCAGAAAGCATGAAAACACATAACAATGAATAGCATATTTGAAAAAGACTAGCAAAATATTTATGAAAGAATTTTCATTCACTGCTTCACAGAGTTAAAATTCTACATGAGTTACACATTACATTTCCAATGATAAGGGGAAGTTAACAGTGTAATAACTGCCACTATATTACTTCACTAAGTCATCTTTTAAGAAACTCTGTGGGCGAGTCACCCGTCCACTTGATGTGAATCAAACCGCAGTGTTTTGCTCCTTTTGTATCACAGGACTCATTTGTATGCCCATTTTTCAGCAGCAAGAGAAGGAGACCATGGTCACGAGGTGAGGAAGCAGCTGGCCACTGTGGTTTGGGTGCAGAGACCACCGCCACCAGGGAACCCAGTGGCATGGAGGATGAGGGGGATGCAATGGAGGCCTCCATCTCAACATCATCATCTTTGCAGGCGTCCACAAGTATGTGTTCCCTAGTGGTGGCAGACCCTACTGGAACTATACCACCCTCCCACTATCTCCCCCCTAGTTGTCCAAACCCACCCCATAAAAGGGGTGGCATCTCCTTCACTGCAGGAACCTCACCCCAGCCCCTGTCCCCCCGGGTGCTCAGGTTATGGAGGTTATTAACCTCCTACAGAATATCTCTGTATGCCAGACTGCACTCCTGAATGCCATTCAGAAGTTTAGTTGCCACATGCAACAAATGGTAGCTTACCAGCAAAGCCTTCATTGTGTTATATCTGGCCTATAGAGGTCTTTTCAAGGTCTAGCCTCCTCACTGACTGCAGCCTCCCAACCAACCCAACTTTGGGGCCCACCTCCTGCCCCTTCCACGTCCCAATTCCCTATTCCCTATTCCCAGCCCTGTCCCAAGCACACTCACATCTTTGCACACACCCACTCAACACACACAAGCAGCACACCCACACACAAACACACTAAAAACCCCAGGCACATATACAAACAATATACAGAGACCACACACACCACCAACCCCACCCACCACAACCACATGCACCACTGCCAGCACATCCACAGATACCCCTACCACTACTCCCACATACACCACCATGAACACACCCAGAAACACCCCCACAACCACACCCACATGCACCACCACCACCAGCACACCCACGGATACCACACCCACATGCACCACCATCAGCACACCTACAGACACCATCCCAACCAGCACACCTACATGCACCACCACCAGCACACCCAGATACCACACCCACTACCATACCTACTACATGTACCGCCACAACCACATGTAACACAACCAAACCCAGCACCTCAAAAGTACACCCATCCACACACACATTTACATTAGAAACCACACCCAGAAAACACAAACACCCACACTCACCTGAACAATCTACACATTGGAAGAAACATACACCCAAAATTAAACCACAACCACCAGACCCACAGGTACCTCAACCGACACATGCACATCACTCATTGTCACCCCCTCTACCTACCAGACCCAACTTCCTGCTGACCATCCTACCTGTTTTCACAGTGAAGATGTCCCTTTTGCCCTTGCCTTGACTCCTTCCAACACCCAACTCACCTCTCCCAAATGCAAAGTCACCCCTTCCAAAAACCAACCCACCCCTCACATACCAAGACCATCCCTCCCTAATCCAAAATCACCTCCAAAGTCAAAAGTACCCTTCCCAAGTCAAAAAACAAAGACCACCCTTCCCAAACCCCCGCTGGAAGCTTATTGAGGTGCCTGCTCTATGCCCACTGGATGCCCCTTCCTGGAGAGGTTCCCCATGGCAGTTAATTAGGAGGCAAGCTTACTGCGACAGCACAACAGTGCACTGGACATTCAATCGGACTGCCATTTAGTTATAATCTTTTATTTGAGAGACAAAGCTCATTGGTTTAATAAATCACTATTTGATCAAGTTTGTCCTGACATTAATTTTCCTTGCCAACTGTTTGATTCCTAGCGACATACCTAACTAAAATTTGATGTACATATTTTTATTTACCATTTTGGCAGGAGATACAATATATTTTTTTATTGTCAACTTTGTTAAGTGCAAGGGGGCGTGGCCAGTCAGCTAACAAGATGGCCGCACCAGAGTAGAGCTCCGGAGATCGAGCTCAAATAACCCTGCAAATCCGTCAAAATAATATGTTCCAAACAGAGAGCTCCCTATGACCCCAACTCATCAGGCACCGGCGGCTTGAAACAGAAGAACTCCAGTTGCCTCCAAGATCGATTGCGACCGGCTGCTGGGCCTGGCAGCATGACAGGAGGAGCTTCGTCCGGACGGGAGCTGTGGGAAACGTGAGATACTGATGCGGTGGCTTCGAGGAACCAGGGCAAGGGTTTGTATGCGGCCAATCTGCCCCACTCCTTTTTCCCTCCTATGGCCGCACAATAGTGAGTTTCCGTGAGCTAGAGTGGCAAAGTAAAATCGAATGATGCCAGAGACCCATCGCAGCCGCAGCACCGTCCATACTGGGGGCATGGTCAGACGAAGACTCAGGAGTGAGCATGGAGGAGCCCCAGGTCTATTGTCCCAGGAAGCGGTGAGCGGCGCGTGGTGGGGATGAATACAGGTTTCAGAACTTGCCCCCTCCCTCACTAAACAGACTGGCTTTCATCCATAGGGGCTGGTACAGGAAACATTGGCCGGTGCGGATGTCAGTGAGCTGGCCTTTGCAAAGCACGAGAGCTGCCCCATACTATATGAAACCCTCACAAAGGGATCCATGAGTCAAGATAAAATTCTACACTCAGTGGCAGAGGGGGACAGTTGTATTGCACAAGTTGACACTGCGCCATCAGTGCAGGGAACAGACCAGATATATCCAGCACGCAGCTATTTTAAGAGAACAGAGAGAGAGGGTGAAGAATAGACAATAAATACTCTGGTATGAGGCCCATGCGTGGAGACCAGTAATAAGCAAATTGTTGCTATGGGAAAGATATGATTTCCCTGTGAATGAAGTATGCCAACATGGCAACACAGAAAGGGCTAAAATCCGTGCATCAGATGAAAATGGACAAGTGTGTGCACTCAAAAACAGAGGTCACAGCAGATAAGAATGCAGCGTCTGATATGAAACAGCAAGGGGATGGAGCGACCCCGACCCTGCAGGATATAATGGAGGCCATAAAAGGAGTGCACTCCACATTGGAAAATGAAATTGACACAATTGTGAGCGAAGTAACAGTGTTATGAGCCAAATCAGGAATTTGGGAATCGAGTAAAAGCCACGGAAGAATCAATCTCCACTCTTCAACAGTTGACCAAAACGCTGGAACCGGATGTAAAAAAACTCCAGCTCGGGGCAGCAGAAATGGAAGCAAAGCTTGAAGACTATGAGTGCCAAGGTGGACAGAAGGACAAACAATGGACTTGTTAGTTGAAGACCTTGTACAGAATGACTTGCATCCCAGTGCGCTCTCAAAATATTTCTCAGTTGAGCGGGCACACAGAGTACCAGGAGGCCCACCAAAGCCAGGTGCACCCCCACACCCGATTCTCAGAAGGAGCTTTAATTATAGAGACAGAGACATAATCTTACAGACTGCTCGCATGGCGCCTCCATAGAAATTTGAACATTTCACAATTTCATTTTTTCCTGACTTCACTGTGAAAGTACAACAGATGCAGTGCTCTTTTTTTGAAGTAAAACCAGCTCTGCTGAACAAAGACATAAAAAACGCAATGCTTTTCCCGGCAAAGCTGCGAGTGATGGCGGAGGGGAAGTCATGTTTTTTTGTAAATCCAGAGAAGGTCTGGCAGTGATTGGAGGGTTGGAGAAAGCCCGGTCCCCAAGACCTCAAAATCAGAGATATACACAAGAGCAGGAGAGTCGTCAAGAGGCTCACGGCCACAGAGACGCTCCGGAGACAGAGGTGGGATAGGATGGTGAAACGGAATGATAACGAACCCCCATGGCACCGGAGGGAGTGCAACAAGTTCAAACGGACACTGACGACCTCTCCCGACAGCCATTTTCAAAGCTGGAGATTGTTAAGTATACTAAAATGAATCAGTGGGATTGAAATACTGGTCCCAGGGTTGATACTAAGGAGATAGGAGCCTGGGTTATATACAAAATCCGTTCAGGGACTGGACCCCATGGTTACAAATGATGTTGGTGGAATCTATATAGAACAGGAGGGGTTGTCAACACTTAGAAAGAGCTGATTGTGCTACATTACCCCCCTTATGAAAAGTTTATTGGGTAAGGGATTACAGGGACTCTTCATTGTTGGGGGGTGGGCGGTTTTAAGTCCACGTTGCAGGGAGGCAGGGAGGGGGGTTGGGAAGGGTGGTTCTATAAGGGCTAGTTACAAAGTTGTTGAATGTTTGTTTTTGAGATAGAAAGATGGGAAATGTAAATCATGTGTACTGTTTGATCCATGGACAGATGAGACGTAGTCACAGATAATTGACGGGGCGGGTGGGAGCCATTTCACTGTCCCGAGAAGTGGGGGAGACACATGCGGTGCCACAACTCCTTCCGCCCAAGAAACATTGATACAGAAAGGGTGAAAAACACGCAGATTCAGTATTGACACCTTCATCTGGCGGTTTTAAGATAATCTCATGGAATGTTAATGGGCTGGGAGACAGAATCAAACGGGGAGGTATTGCAATATTTAAAGCGTCAGGCACCAGACGTGGTACAGCTCCAAGAGACCCACATACAGGGCATCTCCTACTGTGCACTGAATAGATGGGGTATAGATTGTTTGCCCATGCAGGGTACACTAGAGGATCGAGAGGGCTGGGTATCCTTTTGTGTAGTTTGTTCACTTTTCATATACAAGCCGTTCATCATGACGCGTTGGGCAGATTTGTGACCCTGTCTCACAAATGTTGGGTGGGCAGTGCATTTAACATTATTTCTCTCTATATCCCACTGAGACTGCACTCCCCCACCTTGGCTGATCTGGGGTCAAATGTAATCAACCTCCCAGTGGGAGAGTTACTAATAGGGTGTGGACTGTAATGCCAGTATGAATGGTAATCTAGATAGATATCCCTCCAGGCCAAGAGATGCCCCAGGGAAGTCTTTAGAGGAATTTATTGGAGCAATGGGTTTGATAGACATTCAGAGAGCCCAAACCCCTTCGGCCCTCCAGTATTCTTTCCACTCCGGGGTGCATGAAAGTCTTTCCCGAATAGACTACATATTGCGAAGGTCAGAGCTACTACTGATGTTAGCTGAAGTGGGGCACCTGCCGAGAGGCATATCAGAACACTCCCGTATGTGTGCACGCTATGGGTAAGGCCGGTAATTCAAAATTCAGGAATGGTACTCAACCCATGGTATTTTAAGATACCAAGGATAAGGTAACACCTAGTTGAGCTGACCTTTCACTACTTTCAAGAGAACGAAGGGTCAGTGGATTCAGCCCAGACGATGTGGGAAGCATTCAATGCAAAACACAGTTCCACTAGAGAACAAGGGTCCAAGGGAAAATATTTACGGACCTACTACAGATTCAATCCCCAAAGCCCAACTAGTTCAAAAACACAAGTGGAATCTGGTGGTCAACACAAAGGACTAAGAATGAAAAAAGTAAGAGGAAATGCAACCACTGAAACATACGACTCACTATTAAAGGTGTTACATCCAAAATTGTTCAATTAAATGAATCTATTGTAACATAGGAAAGTGGCTTTTAGATTTCCATCAACTGCCCTTCGTGGCCAGTGTCATCATCTGGAATTCCAGCTTTCCTGTCACAGCACCTCATAAACCCAGGAGGTGACTCTGTGAAATGAGCAGTATAATATACAGACAACAGGAAATAGAAGACAACATACGTCTACGATCATATATTCAAGGGCCAAATAATAGCAGAAAATGCAGTGCAGCAAAAAGGGGGTGCAGCTTAAAAAGGATGTGGAAGATAACAAATATTTTTATTAGAGTATTACTTCCAAACCTAATAAAATAGTGCAGGAACGGCGTTCAACAAATATGCCGTTGTTTTTAAATACGGTCTACTAGTTTCAGCCAATACGGGCTTCTTGCCCTGGCTTTCTTCAGGACCAAATCAAATTTGAGCTACTGCAAATAGTAAAAATAGATGTACAGTGATGAGTAACAATACCTCCATACAGGCAGGGTGAGCTTCACTTCTGTAAGAGATAATAACACAAAAAGATATGTATATACATATGGTAAACAGTAAACACAGTAAATTGCATTCCTCCACTTTCTCCACAAAGTCTTAGGACAGATATACTCACCTGTCCTGTGCGAGGTATTGGCCTCACCTCACCTGGTACCTACTCAGGTATTGAGAGACCCCACCCTAAGAAAAAATAGGTTAAGATTTTCTTTCAGTACTGGTCTCTTCATCCAAAGAGTCTAGGGAAAAATAAATCATTTTGTCTCTGTGCTACATTGTAGCCTCATTATTATATCCTTAAACTCCTAGCCCTGCCGATGCATCAGGAGGTCCAAGGAGCAAAAAAAAAACTTAAAACAAGTTGCCTCTATGTTACATAAAACCATGCTTTATAAAGAATCCAGGGGTGTCACTCCATCTTTGCACCCTGTGCTGGGCTATCTGCGCAGAATAAACAAAGATTCTGTTCTTCCCGATTGTATTTAAAACAGAAATTCCATCAAGACAAGGCCATTTTAAACAGTATAAAAAGCACTATTTACAGAATACATAAAGCGTAGCCTGCTGTAAAGGTCTCCAAACTTGCAGAAAGCGCACTCTTTGCAGCATATAGGACACACACTGACCCATCGTTGGTCAAAAAAGCCGGCTCGATGTTAAGCCCAGCGTTTAGGTTAGTTCCAGCATCAGTCTAGCCCAATGGAGTGATATAGAAATATAGAAATAGCCCCTCCACACGAGGAAGTATTCTCTTACCTGTCCGTCAGTGCCTCGGTCCTGCCCCGAGTTCGTGGGAGGTACTGAGGCACCAGGAAGAGCCATATTTGAAGCAAGACCTCGTACAGCACGTCGCCGGCGTCCCGTCACGTGGTATATGCGCGATGACCTCACATCCGATCGAAGAACTACCGGATGATGTCATCGAAGGGCGCCTGTTAGTTTTAGGTCCTCATTGCTCGATCGACCTGATGCAGTTTACATTTAATTTTTATATTTTATATATGGAGAACTCCATGTTAAAGAAATGTGTACTACATTCCCTTGGTATAATTACCTATGACATACAAAGTTTTTAGAGCACCATTCTAGCTTCTCTAAAAAAGGGTAATGTGTTTCACTGCTAGAACTACTAGATGACATCATCAATGGATGATCTGTAGTTCTTTCTTGACTTTTAAGGGGAGCCTATATTAACAACTACAAATCTGAGCATATGCGCTCTTACACATGCCATGTGCTGTATGCATTCGGCAGTACCTAAAGGCATATTATTTTCTTTCTTCTCTTTTATTTGTCGATGCTGCTGTCAT
Source organism: Lissotriton helveticus (assembly GCF_964261635.1). Classification (NCBI taxonomy): domain Eukaryota; kingdom Metazoa; phylum Chordata; class Amphibia; order Caudata; family Salamandridae; genus Lissotriton; species Lissotriton helveticus. The sequence continues at coordinate 1,271,640,132 of NC_136059.1, read as the reverse complement.
ACAAGGCCATCCAAAAAAAGTGCTAATGGATCCAGAGTATATAAATTAAACCCCGTCTATATACTCAGTTTCAAAATCATTACTTCTAACAAAGTGTGTCTTATCTTTTGTTAGATTCAAGGTGATTCAGAAAGGGGGTCTTAACCTTCGAATTCCTAGCTTGTGGGCTATAGCAGGATCCAAGAGATAGCATCATTCAATCCCTGGGTATCAGTGTGTAGCTTAAAAACCCATTTCTGTTCCTTTTGAAAAAGAAATTTGGCTCTGTTGCTGACATGAGGTGGTATATGAGGTTTTTCCAGGACAGTCTATTCAAAAGCATCTGGGCTGTGATTGAACTCAGTGTAGTGTCTCGTGAGTTTAGTGTTGCTCTTTTTTACAACGGAATGTGCTCTTATGTTCCAACATGCGCAATCACACTTTTTGAGTTGTCATTCCGACATATTGGTAACCGCACGGACATTCTATCAGGTAAATCAGGTTTACGCTGTTAAAATTGGAAAAACTCGATTGTATCCATGGTTTGGATGTCCCAATGTCCACTGTTTTTGAGTGCTTAGACTGCGGACAGGCCGAGCAGCCCCCACATGGAAAATGGCCTTGGACAGTTGGCAGATCCCATAGTTTATTTGTCTTTTTTTGGGGTGTTTGTCTAGGACGTGTGTGTACCAAGGCATCGCGTAAGTTGCGCCCACGCTTAAATGCAAACAAAGGCATAGGTATTCTCTCTTTCTTTGTGTTTAAGAAACGCCAATTCTTACGGATGCATTTCTTTATTCCGTTGCTGAAAGTACTGAATGTATTGACAAAAGTCAATCAGCCCAGGGGAGGTTTCACAACTTTAGGTTAAAGTAAGGCCTCCCTATGATTGTTCGAGGCTCGTTTGCAAGCTTGCCTGAAACATTGGAACATCCAAACCATGGAAACAATCGAGTTTTTCCAATTGTAACAGCGAAAACCTGGTTTACCTGATAGAATGTCCGTGCGGTTACCAATATGTCGGAATGACAACTCAAAAAGTGCGATTGCGCATGTTGAAACATAAGAGTACAATCCATTGTAAAAAGAGCAACACTAAACTCACGAGACACTACACTGAGTTCAATCACAGCCCAGATGCTTTTGAATGGACTGTCCTGGAAAAACCTCATATACCACCTCATGTCAGCAACAGAGCCAAATTTCTTTTTCAAAAGGAACAGAAATGGGTTTTTAAGCTACACACTGATACCCAGGGATTGAATGATGCCATCCCTTGGACCCTGCTATAGCCCACGAGCTCGGAATTCGAAGGTTAAGACCCCCTTTCTGAAACACCTTGAAACTAGCAAAAAATAAGACACACTTTGTTAGAAGTAATGATTTTGAAACTGAGTATATAGACAGGGTTTAATTTATATACTCTGGATCCATTAGCACTTTTTTTGGATGGCCTTGCTTGTATGACAGCAGCACTGATAAATAAAAGAGAAGAAAGAAAATAATATGCCTTTAGGTACTGCCGAATGCATACAGCACATGGCATGTGTAAGAGCGCCCATGCTCAGATTTGTAGTTGTTAATATAGGCTCCCCTTAAAAGTGAAGAAAGAACTACAGATCGTCCATTGATGATGTCATCTAGTAGTTCTAGCAGTGAAACACATTACCGTTTTTTAGAGACGCTAGAATGGTGCTCTAAAACTTTGTATGTCATAAGCAATTATACCAAGGGAATGTAGTACACATTTTTTTAAGATGGAGTTCTCCATATATAAAATATAAAAATTCAATGTAAACTGCATCAGGTCGATCAAGCAATGAGGACCTAAAACTGCCAGGCGCCCTTCGATGATATCATTCGGTAGTTCTTCGACCGAATGTGAGGTCATCGCGCATATACCACGTGACGGGATGCCGGCGACGTGCTGTACGAGGTCTTGCTTCAAATATGGCTCTCCCCGGTGTCTCAGTACCTCCCATGAACCCAGGGCAGGACCGAGGCACCGACCGACAGGCAAGAGAGTACTTCCTCGTGTGTGGGGGCTATTTCTATATTTCTATATTTCTCTATTGGGCTAGACCGATGCTGGAACTAACCTAAATGCTGGGCTTAACATCGAGCTGGCTTTTTTGACCAACGAGGGGCCAGTGTGTGTCCTTCTATACGCTGCAAAGAGAGCGCTTTTTGCAAGTTTGAGAGACCTTTACAGCAGGCTACGCTTTATGTATTCTATAAATAGCGCTTTTTATACTGTTTAAAATAGCCGTGTCTTGATGGAATTTCTGTTTTAACTACAATGGGGTAGAACAGAATCTTTGTTTATTCAGCGCAGATAGCCCAGCACAGGGTGCAAAGATGGAGTGACACCCCTGGATTCTTTATAAAGCATGGTTGTATATAACATAGAGGCTACTTGTTTTATTTTTTTTCTTTTGCTCCTTGGACCTCCTGATGCATCGACAGGGCCAGGAGTTTAACCACTTGGCTGCTAAGGGGTGTGCATGTAGGTCCATTGACTTTCCATTGAAATCAATGGGCCCTACATGACGAGTTACCCTTGTCATTAGCACTGAAGGGGTTAAGGATATGATAATGAGGCTACAATGTAGCACAGAGACAAAATGATTTATTTTTTCCTAGACCATTTAATGCACCTGCATGGCTAAGAGGTTGAAAATACAACAAATTAGGTTCATTGTCGACAGTGACCAGAAAGTGGGGGGAAACTGGGAGCCTAACCACTATATGTTTCCAACACTCTTTGGATGAAGAGACCCGTACTGAAAGAAAATCTTAACCTTTTTTTCTTAGTGCGGGGTCTCTCAATACCTGAGTAGGTACCAGGTGAGGTGAGGCCAATACATCGCACAGGACAGGTGAGTATATCTGTCCTAAGACTTTGTGGAGAAAGTGGAGGAATGCAATTTACTGTGTTTACTGTTTACCATATGTATATACATATCTTTTTGTGTTATTATCTCTTACAGAAGTGAAGCTCACCCTGCCTGTATGGAGGTATTGTTACTCATCACTGTACATCTATTTTTACTATTTGCAGTAGCTCAAATTTGATTTGGTCCTGAAGAAAGCCAGGGCAAGAAGCCCGTATTGGCTGAAACTAGTAGACCATATTTAAAAACAACGGCATATTTGTTGAACGCCTTTTCTGCGCTAATTTTAATAGGTTTGGAAGTAATACTCAAATAAAAATATTTGTTATCTTCCACATCCTTTTTAAGCTGCACCCCCTTTTTGTTGCACTGCATATTCTGCTATTATTTGGCCCTTGTACATAGGATTGTAGGCGTATGTTGGCTTCTGTTTCCTGTTGTCTGTATATTATACTGCTCATTTCACAGACTCACCTCCTGGGTTTATGAGGTGCTGTGACAGGAAAGCTGGAATTCCAGTTGATGACACTGGCCACGAAGGGCAGTTGATGGAAATCCAAAAGCCACTTTCCTATGTTGCAATAGATTCATTTAATTGAACAATTGTGGATGTAACACCTTTTATAGTGAGTCGCATGTTTCAGTGGTTGCATTTCCTCTTACTTTTTCTTAGTCCTTTGTGTTGACCACCAGATTCCACTTGTGTTTTTGAAGCATTCAATGCAGACGTTAGGGGGCAGGGAATCTCTTCAATTAGTGGGCATAAAAAAGAAAAACAGAAACAGGTGCTCGAAATAGAGAAAGAAATTAATACATTAGAACAAGAGTTGATATCATTGGACTCCCCAGACATAAAACATAGATTACATATCAAACAAAGAGAATACAGGGATATCACCGAAGAGGCGGCCAGAGCCCATTACCGAGCCACCCAGCACTGGATATATGAGGTTGGAGACAAAGCAAGTAAATTATTGCCATGGTTGGATAAGCGGGAAATGGACGCTAGATGGGTATTTGAAATTAAGATGAACAACAAGACCTTAACTAAAGGTAGGCAAGAAATAGTGGATGCCTTTGCAGATTATTTTAAACAGGTATGTGCCCCTTCAGGGACCTCGACTCAAATGGAGGCGCAGGAATTGTTGGCTTCCTTCGGCTTACCCACTTTAGAAAGAACAGAAAACGAAGAGTTAGACGGTGATCTTACTGACCAAGAAGTGGTACGGGCATTTGGGGCCCTGCAGGCCGGGAAAGCAATGGGCCCTAGTGGGATACTGATTGAATTGTGTAAATTTATTGCATCAACAATAGCTCCTCATCTGGTGCAAATGTATGACAAGAGCGCAAGTGAAGGTATTCTTCCACTTAGTCAAAGACTAGCTGACATTGTAGTCATTCACAAAAGCAGAAGCCACCTGACAGTTGTGGTTCATACCAACCAATATCCCTGTTAAATCCGGAGATTAAGATTCTTGTGAAAATCTTAGCTACCCGTTTGTCTCCCCTGTTGCACAAATTGGTCCACCCTGATCAATCTGGGTTCATGCCGAGCAGACATACTGCGCTTAATGTGCAGTGCCTTCACAGAGTTCTGGGTAGATCGGAGACCATTAGGTTAGAGGCAGTTATAATGTCATTAGATGTCAAGATGGCATTTGATATGATCAAATGGCGCTTTTTATTTGCTGCCGTCGAAACCTATGGTTTCAGAGAAATGTTCCTCTCATGGGTCCGGCTCCTCTACACCGAGCCTCTGGCTCAAATTACTGTAAATGAAGGGAAGTCTTTGGTCTTCAAGCTGCAGTGAGGTACCCGACAGGGTTGCCCGCTTTCCTCATTAATATTTGCAATTATTTTAGAACCCATGGCCATTTGGCTTAGGGGTGACCCATTTATCAGAGGGCTCATGTGGACTGATGAATGGGAAGACAGTATCTCCCTATATGCTGATGACATCCTGCTTTACCTAGCTAAACCAACTTCCTTAATACACAGAGTATTACATATATTCGCCCTTTTCCAGAAATACTACGGATATACTATCAATTGGGATAAGTCAGTAGTATATATCCTTTACTGTACAGACATCAATCTACCAAGGGGCTGTGTAGCTAAAATAGTTGAGGAGGGGTTTCGAAATTTGGGGATCTATGTCCCACAAACCCTACAGTTTTTATGACAGGAACCTCCTTCTTCTACTGCGGCAGCTGCAGGAAGAATTGCTACACTGGAAGAATCTTCCCCTTATATTGCTTGGCAAGGCGGCCTTATATAAAATGATGGCACTCCCCCGATTTGTTTATGCTCTCCATTACACACCCTACTTGGTCCCAAATAAGTACTACCAAAGGATAGAATCGGAAATACGTACCCTTTCCTGGAATGGCAGTTCCCCTCGCACAGCCGTAGCCAAACTAACAAAAGGCTGGTATAATAGTGCCATAGCCCTCCCGGCCATCCAAAACTACTATTGGGCATCACAATTGGTAGTGACCAACCATTCAGTGCATTGGCCACATTTAGATCCAGCTTATAGAATGGATAGACTTAATATGTCCCCGGGAAATTTTTCAAGAGCATTGAATGGAGGAGGGAAAAACATACCCCGATATATGCCTACCTCGACGACAGTTACCCTGTGGCATAACACTGCAGCGGCACTGGGATGGAAAAATAAGATAATAAAAGCTACCCCACTTTTAGATTCACAATGCCTAGGACTATTATCAGTTTACCCAGGATATGATAAATAGGATTTGATTGGGCTCTTCAGGGTTGGCGACCGATGGGCAAAAGGAAAGATTGGCCCCTTAAGTGACCTCCAAAGAGATTGAGTTGGATGAGAGAGACCTTTTGTTACATACAGGTTCACAGTGTATTACAAAAAGCAGTTCCTAGAGGCATAGACCTCCCGGTTTCCTCACCTTTAGAAGATAGGCTCCTAGATGATTCCATGGAGAAAAAACTATATCTTTGACATATAGGAAAATATTGAATAACTCCCCCGAACAACTTGAGAAATTGCGACCAAAGTGGGTGTATGATGTGGGGAATATTGAAGATGAGGCATGGCAGGGGGCGCTGGCGTCCCCTGGAGAGGTGGCAATACGCTCATGTTTCAAATTGATACAATTGAAAATTCTGCATAGGGCCTACTATACCAGCATGGCATTGTCTCACCATTGTGCCCCAGAGGGCGTGGGCAAATAGTGATATTTATACACCAATGATGGGAATGTTTGATTATTAAAGCGTACTGGGAACAAATAACAGCTAGACTGCTGGCATTGTGTGGGAAGGATGAACAGGTCTCACCTAGATGGTGTCTACTCAACATATGGGAGGAAACAGGCCTAACAGCAAAACAGATAGCATGGGTCGCCCTGGGATGTTTGGTGGCTAAACACAACATTGCAAAAAGTTGGAAAGGGACATCCGGGCCCAAGTTTCGAGACTGGGAGACAGACATGGACTGGTGTATGCAAACTGAAAGGGCAGTCTATGAAGGGAGAGGTTGTCTGCATAAATGGACCAAGATCTGGGGAGAGTGGAATAAAAGTAGGGGTATGATATGTACACCGGTCTCAGACCCCAGCAACAAAGGAGTAGCATTATAGAAATATAGCTGTGTCTCAATGATTAATATTGTATCATTATTGTTCTTGTCTGTCTTAAATAATTATATAGTGGAAACTGTATACATGCATGACATAATATCAATGGTTTATGTTTTTTTGCTGCTTGAGTCTCAATAAAAAGATTTATAAAACAAAAACTTTGCTAAGTGCATATATTGGTTAAAATAATATTTGATTGTCATTTGTATTAAGGTGCAGCCATTCATCCTGATAATGGCAACTTTGTCAAACTCCACATTTTAAGTGGAGTGGGGGAAACTTCGCAAGCTCCACCAGGGTAGCGGAGTTTGCCACCCACACTTAGTAATAGGCAGGTCTAAGATCAAATGCTGAAAAGAGTTCTGCTCCAGCTACTGTTGTGACCATCTCTGTTATGTTTGCCAAAAGGAAATTGTTAACAACTACCGCTTTGTTGAGAGCCCTAAGGTCATACACAGTCGAATCTTGATGTCTGCTTTTCCTGCCACTACAATCGATGCCAACCATTCAGTTGCTTCCACTGGTTCTATTACATCCAGCGTGCACAATTTGTCCAACTCTTCTCTCACTGAGTTTTGTATGCCGAAGGAGAAGACTACGTACTTTAGCTGACAACGGAACTGCTTTCTCTTTCAATTTTATCTTGTGCACGTATTGCTTGAGGCATCCTAACGTTTCTGTGAATACTTCAGCATATTATTTCTCAAAATCGGATCCCACCTCTAGATCCTTTTAAACATTGTGGATCAGTATTTGAGGTGCAGCATTGAGATTCAGCTAAACACCTATGTTGTTTTGTGCTGGCCATCCTAAAATGGTATCTCTTGCATGAAACATAAACTTTGAATACTAAATATCTGCTTTTGTTCTTGAACTTTCCCACAAAGTATCTTATCATCCTTTTTGACTAGCCACCATACCCTTCTGGGTGTTTATCCATTTAGTGTAACTTCATCCGTTTCTTGAACAGTCTATTAAATCCCTCCCCTGAGAATATTGTTAGTCCAGAGCAAGGTCTTCTATCCTTACCACATCTTTGGGGCTGCTAGACCCTCCAGTACACTTTCTTAACATACCAAAGACATACCATGTTTCTTTGTACCAGAGTTACTTCTACAGCACACCACAAAATATCCTTTCCTCCCACACATATTACATAGAGTTTTGATTGCTGGGTATTCCTTACTGTTTGGAATGTGGCCAACCCTCCAACATCTATAGCACTGCATTTCACACATCTCATTTTGTGCTCTGCTTGTTTTTCCACAGTAAACACATCCCCCCCAAGGGAGGATCATCCCTTAACCAAAGTTCCTCCTGTATCCTTTCAATTTTGCAAATCAACAAAAATTGGTCCCTGATGTGGTCATCATTTGTTGCTTGAGACATACACGAGGCTGCCAATTTATGCAACTCAGACACAAATTCCTCTACTGTTTCTCTCTTCTTATGTGAGTACTTCCCAACATGATAATGCTCCATGATTGTACTGATCCTAGGAAGGAAATGATTATCTAATTTCTTAATGTTTATTTTGTATTCATTTAACCCCCTGGTTTAATCAGCACTCCGATCAGGTAGGTTTTCTAGGATTACTTGTGCTTCTGCTCCCAGACAATGTTGCAATAGTGCAATCTTCCTCTGTAGACCCACATTGGGCCCACAAACCATGGAATAACTGTGAAATACTTTTTTTCATTTGTTCCACTTCTTTGGTGGTTCCCCAGGGAACGTGAAAAAGAATGGAGGAAGACCAACACTCTGAATACTCATTTCTTATGTTTGATGTTGCTTAAAATATCCCCCACCGAACTTTCTCTAATCCCTCTGCCCTCACTGTTGGACTTGGCCATTTTGGCAGGTTCACCCCTAAACTTTTTGCGTGTCTCCTATCCTTTTTCCTGTGTAGTGTTGGTGGTATTAGGCCTCTAGACACTTTATCACTGCTGCCCAGTGTAATGTACATGGCTTTGGGTTACATGTTGTGAGATTGGCCTGCCCTCCCATAGAATGCAAGGGGGATTCCCTGATGAATGTGGGTCAGTGGTAAATTCTGATATGAGAGCCGCAGCATGGTCAAGTCTGGTATGTGTGAAATGGTATTAATAAATGCTGCGCAATGGTGTACGCAGATTTATTGTGGTTATGTTAGAAATGCCACTTTTAGAAGTTTGCATTTCTGTGTGCTATGTGTCTGCCTGCCTGATGTGAATTGAATGTCTGGCTTTTGAGTGACAGGGGTTGGTGAGGTGTGGGTGGCTCCAGGAGGGGCAGGATGAGTCAGCGCTAGGCTGAATGGGACATCTACACTTTGAGTAGTGGGAGTAGAAGTCCCTGGCCCCTGAATAGGAGTGTGCCTGCCCTAGTGAATGCTGGTTCTGCCCCCCTGTGGTATGTCTGATGACAAGCCCCCACCTAACAACAGGGAATAGGAGCCTGGTAAACAGAGTTCTGCACAACCAGTTGCATCTAGTTTCCCAATCCCTGTGCTGTGACACAAAGGAAAATGCCCTATAAATGAAGGAGCTGTGACCCCATGAAAGGTCGGCTTGTTCTTACTTTGGGGAGACACTCTGCCAGGAGGAACCGCCACGGGACCCAGCTGCTGTTTCCTGGGGTCCCTGCATGCTGGCCTGCCTGGTTGCGCTGTGGTCCCCCCCCAAGGACTCTTTATTCCGGCCTTTCTGGGGCCACTGCTGGAGCTGAGGCTCCTAGCGCCTCGTGAGTGCTCTGATCTTAACTGCCAGAGCGGAGCGTTTTAATGGCAGGAGAGGAGCGTTTTATTTAAACTACACCCAGAGGGGAGCGTGAGGGCGCTGCAGCGCTGTGCTGTCAGAGCGCCCTGGGGGAATCCCGACATGGGGATTCCCCCTCCCGAGTGCCAAGAGGAGCGGGAGCCCACCCTGCATGAATGATTTTATGGGGGAGAGCGGGAGCCCACCGAGAGCGGGAGCCCACCCCGCTCTCATGAGAATGCTAACAAGCGGGTGCCCACCCCGCAACTGTGCTTAATCGTAAGGCGGGAGCCCATCCTACGGTTACGTGAGGGAGAGTTGCAGCCGCGGCAGAAGGAAGAGTCTGCCCGAAAGTCAGGCATCCGGAGTGCCTGGTTGTGGGTGAGGCAAATGAGGCCGCCAATTGCAGGGTGGAAAAGAAGAAGCAGGAAGTAGCCTTGCGGGCTCCGCATCCCGGGTGAAGTCAGAAGCGCTGCTGTTGGCTGGGCCCTCGTGAGCTGATGAGAGCCCCGCGCGTTGCCAAGGCAAGCTGGATGAAAGAGGAGCAGTGCAGCTGGAGTCCGGAAACAGCCTGCCTGGAGGCAGGGCTCCCGTAACCACAGTGAGAGCCTCGCGTGTAGCTGCAGAGTCCGGAGGAGTCCTGCAGAGCCCCGGTGAGTGGGGCTGTGGTCCTGTTGTCAGGGGTTGGTTCGAGGCATATTTTCGGTGCTTGCCCCCGCCTTAATTGGGCAGGGATCATTGTTCCCTGAAGCAAAGTGGTCCTTTGGGAGCATTATTGAAGGAGGTAGGAGTGAGAGACACTCCTCTGCCCCAGCGCACGTTTGGTTCCTACTGTATTGGAAGCCCTGACATTCTGGACGTAGGGCATTTGAGCCCCATTGAGTAGGCAAGTTGGCCTGGGGGTCATTTCAGTGTTTTGGCTCCTGAGGTTTACGGTAATGTGTTTATGCCTAATGCGATATTGCGTCATCTGTTTATGCTGATAAAATTTGGACCTACTGTGGGTTCATGTCTAATGTGATGTAATGCTTAGTTCATTATTGTACCAGTAGTTACTGGTTGTGTTTTGTATTTACTTACCTGATCTGATGATTCTGACCGTGGACGATTGGCCCAGTCCTGTATATAATCCCCTGTGAATATTGTCTAGTGCCAGTTGGCACAGTGTATAATATGTGATTATGTTTCTAATGTATTTATGACAATACAAAGGCTATTTTTTTATATAACCTTGTGTGGAGTTCTTTTTGTGGTGTGTCTAGGGTGTTGCTGCTGTGTGCGTGTGTTGCGCAAACGCTTTACACATTGCCTCCGGGATAAGCCTGACTGCTCATGGCAAGCTACCAAAGGGGTGAGCAAGGGTTGTCTTTGGCGTGTAACTCCTTTGTCCTGACTAGAGTGGTGGTTTCTGCCAGCTTTGGTGCAAGCCTTAGCCAACCAGAAATCCCATTTCTAACACTCACAACTAAGTAGGGTCTAATGTCTCACAGTGTATGGCAAAGCTCAAAGTATTCCCACACTAAGTTATTGTTCTCTTTTTATCACTGCAGTACTTAATTTTCTAGCTGAAACAAGTGCTTGCCACCCCATTTTGCAAAATATATAGAATACACAGCAGGGTCATCATGAGAAATAGCTCCTCTGTAAGTACCAGAGATACACACAAATGTATCGGTTTCAATCATGCGTTTTGCTTCCATTTACTCAAGTAAAAACATGCAAAAAGCAGTGTGAAAGTTGTACGTCTAAGTATGTATGCTCCAGTGATTGGTTTACATCAGGAATTGAAGTTATGATTACACTATACAGTGGTTTTAATATTTGTCAGGTTTCAGCAAATAAGAAGTCCAAATGGTGTTTGTTAAATGGTTACTGCAGTTGAAGAGCTAGATAAGAGGATGTTTAAGATCAGAGGAAAGTTGTTGTGCGCAGTGGTGAACGCCACAACAAAAATGAAACCAACCTGAATCTCGCAGGAAGTGGGACTTCAGATACAGTGGCCATCTTATATAGCGATCACAAAAAAGATAATGACTTCAGAGTCTTGTCGCTTCCCAAAGCAGTGCATGGTGTGAGTGCCTGGAGGATCGTCGTGGAGCCAGAATCTTCTGGTAGAAGCATCTGCTTGGAACTTGGACTTCATACAGGACTTCATACTGTTGCACTATCTTGTCTACTCAGATCTTTCTCACAATAATTACCAATTTCACTGCCTTCTATTTTGTGTGCGCCCTACTTTCTATCACATTTTGTTGTTTTTTTGCACATTCTTGTTTTGCACTTTATGTCTCTCTCAAGAGAACAAGTACTAATCATTGTTTACTTATATTTCCAATGAGAGACTGCTTTAGGTTTTAGAGCAGTAAGAGCTGAGTTACAAGGCTTGGTGCTTGAGGTAATTAGGTTAAAAGATTGTACATGATATGATGTTATGAAGTTCTTTTCTAATCTAGTATTGTTTCATTGCATAATTCCATAGCAGTTACCAAGAAAGTGTGACAATCCTTTTATGAGTATCTTCTATCTCTTCCTTTTTTTCCTTTTCACTTCTGTATAGGCTGCTGGTATTTATGTTACAATTAGAAGTAATAGTCTCTGTATGGAGGTGAATAGGATTAGCTTCATGGCACGGCAGGTTTCTGGACCAGGGTCAGCGGACTCGATAATTCTCTCGCCTCGGTGCCCACTCTGATCAGCGATCACACTCGGCAACTCTGGGCATTAGCTTGCCTCATCTTCACTAACGGCCCCACCAGACCGCCGGGGATGCCTGGTCTCACCCTGGAGATACCCATTAAGGGACCATCTCTCAGGGAAGCCAGGAAGGGTTTCGCAGCGGTCGAAGCGCCTTGGGACCCTACGGGTAAGTAGTGCGCTATATAAATGCCTATACATTTACATTTACATTTACACCTGCGGACCGGAAATGAAAATCTGTGAAGTATGACAGCTGTGGTCTGTCTGAGTTAGATCTTTTATAATGATGTTGCTGCTGTGCTTCTTTTGCTATGCTTATCTTTCTTAGTTTAAAAAGATGATAAGCATGGCCTTCCTCCAATGCCACATTGTAGAGACTTGCAATATACACACTAATAGGGATTTTACAATATTTCAATAAGACCTGGCTTTCAGTTGCACAGACATTGACACAGGAAGCAGAAATGCCACTTGACCTTTTAAACTCTGGAATCAGCATCATACCCTCTACAATGGTAATCTTAAAGTGAAGTTGAAGAGCATACTTCCATCACACATGCAGATTTTATAACAACAGTCAATGGATTTATTTTAGAAACCTCATTTTACATGCTTAATAAATTAGGATGCTCTACCCAAAAAGCTAACTGTGTCTAAAGTTGTACCCATGCCTATAGAAATCTTGCAAGGGTTTAAGGTAAAACATCTTTCCCTGCTCAGGATGCTCTGGTAAATATTTCCCTGATTGCAGAAAGCTTTGACAGGCCACGGACTAAAAACTCAGTCTGAAGGTTTATTTATTATTTACTTATTTATTAAGTAAATAAAGGATGGTGGTCATCTTTTTGATCACTGTCCTGTGAGTTTAATTCTCGGAATTAAACTTCAAGCCAACAGACCCAGAAACATTTTTGTTTGACTGTTTGTTTCATGTAATTCTTTTTTTATAGAAAATGAAATTGCTGGGATAGATGCTCTTTTACTTGGATCATAGATAGACTGTTGATTCGTGCCAGCTTTTTATAAAATTAGACCATATTAAAATGGATTAGGGTGCCATAATCAATCCTGGCAGAGTACACATCTAGAAAGAAATTTGCACATAGAAGAGATAAACCCATGCCAATGACCATTCATTATATTTAGCTACGGGTAAAAAGGAAAAGAAATTACAACGCTGTAGCTCTAATTTCAATAATGTATCTGGTTCCAAAAGGATTCTGCTGCTGATTTGTTTTTATGTGTTTATATAAAGAATCACAGAAGGTGGCGTACTTTAGGGCAGTCACGCATTATTTCCATCTAGCTGCCCAATGTGACTCCTCATCTGATACACTAAGGTGATTCTTCCTTAGCAGACATTTTGATTCTTTTAACATGGGGCATACCTGGCATGCTAATAATATTGAATTAAGCAAAGAATGGAACCTATGTGTATATGTACATATTTATTGACGTTGTCCCATTCTTCATTCAGAGGCTACGTTTCTACACAGCCTCCCTTTATTTTAACTTAATAGAAACCCCTCCCACTCTCCCATCTCATCCAATGTGTTTTATATTTCATTCTTGATTAGCATTACTAATTATCACTGATTCACCTATTCCAGTCCAGCTGTAATTCTAAGAGATTGTTTATCTAGTCTGCAAGTTGGATCCCCAGTCTTTTACATTTCTGCTGTTACCCTATTCTAAGTAATAGATGTGTTCCGAGAGGACTGTCCATTTGATTCTATTTGCCTAGATTCCAAATAATGATTTTCTCATTGTGAGTGACTCGGTGGAAGCCCTGTCTGTCACATCGGGTCTGCCTTACCAGCCTTACCAGACTCATTGTCGACTCTGCTGGATACTTTTCACAGCACCATGCTGCTACGTTGTGGTCCTGCCATCTTTAGGAAGACTGCTGCCTGGACTCTGCAGCTGCCCCTCTGTCACTTGAGTTTCTCTTTTCATTGGAGTATACAGTCAGGTGAGTGTCACTACTCCCATGCCATTGGTTGTCTGAATAGGAAGTCTGTGCCACACAGTATGCTCCATTCAGTTTCACTTAAAAGTATAAGACTATTATGATGTGTGTCAGGGCCGTCTTAACAGCATTAGACGCCCCCCGGGCAAAGCAGTGCACTGGGCTCTGTCAACACGATCACTCACAGGAATAAAAATGTTTATCAGAAAATTAGTGTTAAATTCTGGTCTGCATGGCTTGGCTCTTATCATGGATGTAAAAGGAGTACAAAGGCAACATCTAACAACACTTGACTAGACTACCATAACCCACCTGCTAGAAAAGAAACTACATGCAAGAAAAGAAACAGTGATTTAAAAGTTGTGCTCTTTGTTCTAGCTAATAAAAGTTTTGACTAGTCTATTGAAGAGAATAGGTATTTCAAGTTGCTAAATGTCACATGAGCAGCTCATACAGTCTGTTTTTCTTTGCATTCTAGGAGTCCTGGACTCTTAACCATGTAGTCATAATAGTAATATAAAACTACAAGTACCAGAAAGCAAATTCAAACAAGCATTGGCATAGCCAATAGGTCTCGCCTTTGGGACCTTATAAGTGTTTAGTCATCCAGCACAATATCCCTGGTGCAACAACATCAACTGTTGCATTGGCTAAACACTTATAGGTCCCTCTGGTCACTCCCCATGCCGCACGGCTCCCCCTGGTTGCCCGCGACTGCCCGTGTCTGCCCCTGCTGCTTCTGCCAAGGGTTCGCCGCTGGTGTGCCCTGGTACCTGTCTCTTCTGTTTGTTTAATTTATTGCTGATTGTTGCCCTGTTTTAATTGTTGGTTGCCCCTCTGTTTGATGCCCGTTCTGTGCTCTCGCCCTCTGTGCCCCCACCCCCCGCTCCCCACTTCGTGCCGCTGCTCTCCTGTGGCCCGCCCCCTTTTGCCTTCTGTGCCCCGTGCCAGTCGCCCATTGGCCACCCCGCTCCCGCCTCCCAGCTGCTCCTCCCTCCCACTTGGCCTCTTATGGAGGGCGTCACGCGGCAGTGAGTGTGACCTGACCTCATGTCATTCCCCACGCCTCACGGCTCCCCCTGGTTGCCCGTGACTGCCCGTGTCTGCCCCTGCTGCTGCTGCCAAGGGTTCGCCGCTGGTGTGCCCTGGTACCTGTCTCTGCTGTTTGTTTAATTTATTGCTGATTGTTGCCCTGTTTAATTTTGTTGGTTGCCCCTCTGTTTGCTGCCCGTTCTGCGCCCTCGCCCTCTGGGCCCCCCCGCTCCCCACTTCGCGCTGCTGCTCCCCTGCGGCCCCGCCCCCTATTGCCTTCTGTGCCCCGTGCCAGTCGCCCATTGGCCACCACGCTCCCGCCTCCCAGCTGCTCCTCCCTCCCACTTGGCCTCTTATGGAGGGTGCCACGTGGCAGTGAGTGTAACCTGACCTCTGTTCACTCCCCACGCTATGGAGAAAGACTTGTACAAATAAACTCCATAATTTCATGGATGACATTTGAGTTTGGAATTTGATTAATTAGTACAACGCACCCAGGTGCCTACCAGAGTGCTCAGGATTGGTCCTTACCCCCTGTAAAGCTTGCTTTATTTTGAAATTTGTACGCACCTTTTGAACCTAGAAGGTGACATCCTGTGCACCTATATAACTGAGAACCTTGATTACCTTGCTTAAAATATTTACCTTGGAGTGCAGCGGCCTTGTTCATATTTTATCGTTTCCCTCCTGGTCCAAACCGCTTTTCGCACCCATCTATCATGTCTTATGCTGACATTGCTGGAATAACCACAAACAAAGCAAACACATTTGAATTCAACACCAATGACACTGACCGTATATATGCACAAATACAGGAGCCGGAATACATATCTTCCAGTACTGGATCTGCACAAGCCAACATTCGGCAATTATTATACACTGCTAAAAGGGAAATCAACCAAAGACTGCATGCTTCAACCTTAATTAGATACCATCGGGTACAACGCATCCCCAGAGGCTTGCGAATTCCTTTAAAATCAACATTATGTAAAAACAACCCTCGATTCACAGAAAAGTGGTACGGAATCCTCAATAAGTGTTCTTTAGACCTAATACTGCTTATAGTAGAAGAGCTGTCGAAATTATTGGAAGAACTTGAAAATGAAGTCAAACAATTAAAACATGATTTAAGCACTAAACTCACAACGGAAGAACTAGCGTCAACTTTGGAAGACATCAACAAACAACTAGATAAATACGTGAAAGAAATAAACGAGAGGAAAATAAGAAAATTAAAACGAGACACAGTAGACTACAAACTGGGAGAAGTCTACAATTGGGCTGAAATTTACGCCTCTCGGCGACAAAATCGCAGTCAAACCAACAGATCAACTGACGGAGACACTTCATCATCCGAGGACACCACAAGAACCGGCCCCCCTAGAGGCCAACCGAGACCAAGGCAAGACGCACCTGACCGTCCAAGAACAGACCAGCCTTCAGCTTCAAGCATACCTAGTGATCTCAGGAACCTCACAGACCCAACTACTTCTTTTTTAGAAGTAGGCCGAGCGTCGACCACAGACCCAGGAGGTCCCGCAGGACCCACAGACTTACAACCACCGGCCAAATCCACCAGGAGCCACAGAATCTAGTGATCAACATCTCGCAGATTCCACTAACTACGACTCAAATACAAGTACTTCAAAAAGGTATGAATTTTGTACCCACATATCACACCAACGAACTTGACACCACCATTTCTTTCTACAAGTTTATGAGAACTTTACGCCTAAGACATTTTTTCACCAACATATGTCCTCCTCAAATTACCCAAGAACCAAGCACACTTATGGGACTAAGACCATCTAGTTCTTTTATTCCACCTACCAGCCATAAAGTTTTGGACACTTTTGAAATTGCAGTCCAACAAGATCTACATACCATTTTCAAAACCACCCCAAAACATCGGTCAAATCTATCTACCAATGAACTCCAAGCACTACGACAACTTTCCTCCAATTGCAACTTAAAAATTTGCAAAGCTGACAAAGGAGGCGCAATAGTAGCCCTAGATACCAGCTACTACAATCAACATTTAAACACTCATTTGAGCAATTCCGATCTCTACATGCCATTGAACAACGATCCTACCCACGAATTCAAACAAATTTTGATCACTATCGTCAACAAAGCCGTCTCTTCTGGGACCATCACAGAAAAAGACAAGAGATTCCTCATTCAAGAACATCCTCAGATACCATACATCTACCTTGTACCAAAGATCCACAAACATGCCACCAAGCCACCTTTCAGGCCTATAGTGAGCACACGAAATTCTATACATGAGCCGACCGGCAAGTATATTGATAAACATCTACAAAACGCTGTGAAAAGCATGTCTACATACATACAGGACACTACAGACTTCCTAGTCAAGCTCCAAAACATCAAGATCCCACCGGACCAGCCAATAATCTTATGTACCATCGATGTAAACTCGCTATATACATCAATACCGCACAATTTGGGATTGGAAGCATTAGAAACTGCCCTGGTACAAAGTCAGAAACCCACTGATCTACAAGT
Source organism: Lissotriton helveticus (assembly GCF_964261635.1). NCBI lineage: Eukaryota > Metazoa > Chordata > Amphibia > Caudata > Salamandridae > Lissotriton > Lissotriton helveticus. Next base: position 1,271,622,677 of record NC_136059.1, on the reverse strand, counting down.
TTTCATCATAGAATTGATGCAATACACTTTGCATCACAGCTACTTTAAATCTTCTACTGGCCAATTTTTCCAACAACTTTCTGGAGTTGCCATGGGAAACTGTGCTGCTCCAGCATATGCTAATTTATTCATGCACTCATTCGAGAACCAACACATATTGAACCATCAGATGTGGATTCCACACATACAGGCCTATTACCGGTACATCGACGATATTTTCCTTGTGTGGAAAGGCAATGAAATTCAACTAAAACAAGCCATCAGTGATTTGAATCAGGTGAACGATCGCATCCAATTTACACACTGTTCGGATTCCCAATCCATATCTTTCCTTGATGTACAGATCACACTATCCAACAACCAATTTGTCACCTCCATATACACCAAAACCACTGACCGGAACAACTACCTACACTACCGGAGTTTTCACCAACCCAGCTTGAAACGCCACTTGCCATACTCGCAACTGTTGCGCGCCAAAAGAATAGCATCTACACCAGAAAACTATGCTCAAAATAGTGCCATGATCATCAGCAAATTTAAACTACGGGGTTACCCTGATGAACTTACTGAAGCAGCCAAAAACAGAGTCTCAAGCAAACCTAGACAGGAGTTACTGAAACCTCGAGAAAAGGCTACAGACTCAGATACCCGTACTGTTTTTGTTTCCAAATACTCCACGCAATCCATCAAAATCAAACAGTCCATTCGCAAGCACTGGCAAATGCTACAACTAGAAACAGACTTCAACAATATATTCAATAAACCACCTATCTTTGCCCACCAACGTTCGAAAAATCTTGGATCCATGTTGAAACCAACACTTACCAGAGAGCAAAGCACCTACAAGTCCACCATACCCTGCCACAATTGTAGCCACTGCAGCAGCATCATCCCAGGAGATTGTGTATCTCATCCTACCCAAGGGACACCCATCCGCCTTCGAGTTAATGCTACCTGTGACTCAATGAACGTTATATACATGCTCAAATGCCCATGTGGCCTCCCATACGTGGGCAAGACTGAACGCAAAATTAAAACGCGACTAACTGAGCGCCGCAGCAATATACGCACAAAAAATCTCAAATCCTGTGTAGCTGCTCATTTCATCCAACATGGTCACAATCCCAGCCAAATTCGTTTCCTCATTCTGGAAGTAGTGGAGAAACACCCACATATAGACAACAATAAGAATTTGCTACGCCGTGAACTGTACTGGATACATCGCCTTCTGGCCATGCACCCGAAGGGGTTAAATGACAGACTGGAGTACAGTTGTCACCTTTAGAACTTTTCCTGTTTGGTACCTCCCCCCACCCTGTACCATGAACTACTGCATATCTGCTTGACTTCCCTTTTAGCTTTTTGCTGTACCCTTTAGCTAATTTGCATCTTCCTTCATATATGCCACGGAGTGTTTATGAATTGTTATTGTTTTATCATGTAATTTTGTTTCTATTAGACACACTTTAGACTCGTGACAATATTTACTACTGTACTACTGTACTTATTTCATTGGATCCTTTTTTACTCTCTTTTTTACTCTCTTAACCTCTACCTTCCTTTATTTTCAAATGTCTTTCCGTTCTTGACCTTATAATCTTTAGCACCATCATGTATGCCCATCCACGGTTTTTCCTTTATATTCTGGTACACATCTTTAGTTTCATTTTCGTAATCACTTATCGCATCATTTTATTATTTTTCCTATCACCTTCCTTTACTGTCCTGATACCTTTTCACTACAGGTGACTTTCCGCTTCGCCGTTTATCATTACTTTTCCCGTTTACGTCCACACTCGTTTCTTTCCCAGTCCGTCCTTTTTGTTCATGCTCCCCGACTACATACACATCTAACGCGCATGCTCTGCGTCTTCCTGGTGGCGGAGCTTTCACTCGGAACTTACCCGCTTTCATCACGCAGTCTAATCGGTAAGAAGACACCATTTACCCCAGCTTTCTCACTGTTCTAAGGCTATTTTTAAACCATATATGCACCGCCGGTATTCTAAACATACGGGCATTTCGGAGGCGTATCCTTCGGTCTGGTTCTTGGTTTTTGAGCACTAGTTATCTTTTGAATTGCCACACCGGGTTTTAACTACAATCATGTCAACCTTTTCTGAGCTCACTCGTGGCACCCCACTATGGTTACAGTGTTTCCAACGCACTTTTGTTTTCACTTTTACAGTACCTCACTTTCACTCCTAATTTGCACACAAGCATGTGGTGTGTTCCTATGACTCCTGTAATAGCGTACTACATTCATGTTCTTTCACTTTCTAGATTCCCCCTGAAGAAGTGCACCTATGCACGAAATGCATCGGGGATTATTTGATTTTACTGCTTCACATTAATTGTGACATCCACACCAATTACATATCATATGATGACAATATGACTATGGAGATATTAATCTGCTATACTTAATTACCGCTATGGAGAAAGACTTGTACAAATAAACTCCATAATTTCATGGATGACATTTGAGTTTGGAATTTGATTAATTAGTACAACGCACCCAGGTGCCTACCAGAGTGCTCAGGATTGGTCCTTACCCCCTGTAAGGCTTGCTTTATTTTGAAATTTGTACGCACCTTTTGGACCTAGAAGGTGACATCCTGTGCACCTATATAACTGAGAACCTTGATTACCTTGCTTAAAATATTTACCTTGGAGTGCAGCGGCCTTGTTCATATTCCTCTTATGGAGGGTGCCATGCAGCAGTGAGTGTGACCTGACCTCTGGTCACTCCCCACGCTGCACGGCTCCCCCTGGTTGCCCGTGACTGCCCGTGTCTGCCTCAGCTGCTGCTGCCAAGGGATTGCCGCTGGTGTGCCCTGGTACCTGTCTCTGCGGTTTGTTTAATTTATTGCTGATTGTTGCCCTGTTTTAATTGTTGGTTGCCCCTCTGTTTGCTGCCCATTCTGCGCCCTCGCCCTCTGTGCCCGCCTGCTCCCCACTTCGCGCCGCTGCTCCCCTGCGGCCCGCCCCCTTTTGCCTTCTGTGCCCTGTGCCAGTCGCCCATTGGCCACCCCGCTCCCGCCTCCCAGCTGCTCCTCCCTCCCACTTGGCCTCTTATGGAGGGCGCCGCGCAGCAGTGAGTGTGACCTGACCTCTGGTCACTCCCCACGCTGCACGGCTCCACCTGGTTGCCCGTGACTTCCCGTGTCTGCCCCTGCTGCTGCTCCAAAGGGTTCGCCGCTGGTGTGCCCTGGTACCTGCCTCTGCTGTTTGTTAAAGTTATTGCTGTTTGTTACCCTGTTTTAATTGTTGGTTGCCCCTCTGTTTGCCGCCCATTCTGCGTCCTCGCCCTCTGTGCCCCCCCCGCTGCCCACTTCGTGCCGCTGCTCCCCTGCGGCCCACCCCCTTTTGCCTTCTGTGCCCCGTGCCAGTCGCCCATTGGCCACTCTGCTCCCGCCTCCCAGTTGCTCCTCCCTCCCACTTGGCCTCTTATGGAGGGCGCCACGTGGCAGTGAGTGTAACCTGACCTCTGTTCACTCCCCACGCCGCACGGCTCCCCCTGGTTGCTCGTGACTGCCCGTATCTGCCCCTGCTTCTGCTGCCAAGGGTTCGCCGCTGGTGTGCCCTGGTACCTGTCTCTGCTGTTTGTTTAATTTATTGCTGATTGTTCCCCTGTTTTAATTGTTGGTTGCCCCTCAGTTTGCCGCCCGTTCTGTGCGCTCGCCCTCTGTGGCCCCCCGCTCCCCACTTCGCGCCGCTGCTCCCCTGCGGCCCACCCCCTTTTGCCTTCTGTGCCCCGTGCCAGTCACCCATTGGCCACCCCGCTCCACCTCCCCGCTGCTCCTCCCTCCCACTTGGCCTCTTATCGAGGGCGCCGCGCGGCAGTGAGTGTGACCTGACCTCTGGTCCCTCCCCACGCTGCACGGCTCCCCCTGGTTGCCCGTGACTGCCCGTATCTGCCCCTGCTGCTGCTGCCAAGGGTTCGCCGCTGTGTGCCCTGGTACCTGTATCTGCTGTTTGTTTATTTTATTGCTGATTGTTGCCCTGTTTTAATTGTTGGTTGCCCCTCTGTTTGCTGCCCGTTCTGCGCCCTCGCCCTCTGTGCCCCCCCCGCTCCACACTTCGCGCCGCTGCTCCCCTGCGGCCCTCCCCCTTTTGCCTTCTGTGGCCCGTGCAAGTCGCCCATTGTCCACCCCGCTCCCGCCTCCCAGCTGCTCCTCCCTCCCACTTGGCCTCTTATGGAGGGCGCCGCACGGCAGTGAGTGTGACCTGACCTCTGGTCACTCCTCACGCTGCACGGCTCCCCCTGGTTGCCCGTCACTGCCCGTTTCTGCCCCTGCTGCTGCTCCCAAGGGTTCGCCGCTGGTGTGCCCTGGTACCTGTCTCTGCTGTTTGTTTAGTTTATTGCTGATTGTTGCCCTGTTTTAATTGTTGGTTGCCCCTCTGTTTGATGCCCGTTCTGTGCCCTCGCCCTTTGTGCCCCCACCCCCCGCTCCCCACTTCGTGCCGCTGCTCTCCTGCGGCCCGCCCCCTTTTGCCTTCTGTGCCCCGTGCCAGTCGCCCATTGGCCACCCCGCTCCCGCCTCCCAGCTGCTCCTCTCTCCCACTTGGCCTCTTATGGAGGGCGTCACGCGGCAGTGAGTGTGACCTGACCTCATGTCATTCCCCACGCCTCACGGCTCCCCCTGGTTGCCCGTGACTGCCCGTGTCTGCCCCTGCTGCTGCTGCCAAGGGTTCGCCGCTGGTGTGCCCTGGTACCTGTCTCTGCTGTTTGTTTAATTTATTGCTGATTGTTGCCCTGTTTAATTTTGTTGGTTGCCCCTCTGTTTGCTGCCCGTTCTGCGCCCTCGCCCTCTGGGCCCCCCCGCTCCCCACTTCGCGCTGCTGCTCCCCTGCGGCCCCGCCCCCTATTGCCTTCTGTGCCCCGTGCCAGTCGCCCATTGGCCACCACGCTCCCGCCTCCCAGCTGCTCCTCCCTCCCACTTGGCCTCTTAAGGAGGGTGCCGCGCAGCAGTGAGTGTGACCTGACCTCTGGTCACTCCCCACGCTGCACGGCTCCCCCTGGTTGCCCGTGACTGCCCGTGTCTGCCTCAGCTGCTGCTGCCAAGGGTTTGCCGCTGGTGTGCCCTGGTACCTGTCTCTGCGGTTTGTTTAATTTATTGCTGATTGTTGCCCTGTTTTAATTGTTGGTTGCCCCTCTGTTTGCTGCCCATTCTGTGCCCTCGCCCTCTGTGCCCGCCTGCTCCCCACTTCGCGCCGCTGCTCCCCTGCGGCCCGCCCCCTTTTGCCTCCTGTGCCCTGTGCCACTCGCCCATTGGCCACCCCGCTCCCGCCTCCCAGCTGCTCCTCCCTCCCACTTGGCCTCTTATGGAGGGCGCCGCGCAGCAGTGAGTGTGACCTGACCTCTGGTCACTCCCCACGCTGCACGGCTCCACCTGGTTGCCCGTGACTGCCCGTGTCTGCCCCTGCTGCTGCTCCCAAGGGTTCGCCGCTGGTGTGCCCTGGTACCTGCCTCTGCTGTTTGTTTAAGTTATTGCTGTTTGTTGCCCTGTTTTAATTGTTCGTTGCCCCTCTGTTTGCCGCCCATTCTGCGTCCTCGCCCTCTGTGCCCCCCCCCGCTGCCCACTTCGTGCCGCTGCTCCCCTGCGGCCCACCCCCTTTTGCCTTCTGTGCCCCGTGCCAGTCGCCCATTGGCCACTCTGCTCCCGCCTCCCAGCTGCTCCTCCCTCCCACTTGGCCTCTTATGGAGGGCGCCACGTGGCAGTGAGTGTGACCTGACCTCTGTTCACTCCCCACGCCACTCGGCTCCCCCTGGTTGCCCGTGACTGCCCGTGTCTGCCCCTGCTTCTGCTGCCAAGGGTTCGCCGCTGGTGTGCCCTGGTACCTGTCTCTGCTGTTTGTTTAATTTATTGCTGATTGTTGCCCTGTTTTAATTGTTGGTTGCCCCTCAGTTTGCTGCCCGTTCTGTGCGCTCGCCCTCTGTGGCCCCCCGCTCCCCACTTCGCGCCGCTGCTCCCCTGCGGCCCGCCCCCTTTTGCCTTCTGTGCCCCGTGCCAGTCGCCCATTGGCCACCCCGCTCCACCTCCCCGCTGCTCCTCCCTCCCACTTGGCCTCTTATCGAGGGCGCCGCGCGGCAGTGAGTGTGACCTGACCTCTGGTCCCTCCCCACGCTGCACGGCTCCCCCTGGTTGCCCGTGACTGCCTGTCTCTGCCCCTGCTGCTGCTGCCAAGGGTTCGCCGCTGGTGTGCCCTGGTACCTGTATCTGCTGTTTGTTTATTTTATTGCTGATTGTTGCCCTGTTTTAATTGTTGGTTGCCCCTCTGTTTGTCGCCCGTTCTGCGCCCTCGTCCTCTGTGCCCCCCCCGCTCCCCACTTCGCGCCGCTGCTCCCCTGCGGCCCTCCCCCTTTTGCCTTCTGTGGCCCGTGCCAGTCACCCATTGTCCACCCCGCTCCCGCCTCCCAGCTGCTCCTCCCTCCCACTTGGCCTCTTATGGAGGGCGCCGCACGGCAGTGAGTGTGACCTGACCTCTGGTCACTCCTCACGCTGCACGGCTCCCCCTGGTTGCCCGTCACTGCCCGTTTCTGCCCCTGCTGCTGCTCCCAAGGGTTCGCCGCTGGTGTGCCCTGGTACCCGTCTCTGCTGTTTGTTTATTTTATTGCTGATTGTTGCCCTGTTTTAATAGTTGGTTGCCCCTCTGTTTGCCGCCCGTTCTGCGCCCTCGCCCTCTGTGCCCCCCGCTCCCCACTTCGCGCCGCTGCTCCCCAGCGGCCCGCCCCCTTTTGCCTTCTGTGCCCCGTGCCAGTCGCCCATTGGCCACCCCGCTCCCCCCTCCCAGCTGCTCCTCCCTCCCACCTGGCCTCTTATGGAGGGTGCCGCACGGCAGTGAGTGTGATCTGACCTCTGGTCACTCCCCACACCCCACGGCTCCCCCTGGTTGCCCGTGACTGCCCGTGTCTGCCCCTGCTGCTGCTGCCAAGGGTTCGCCGCTGGTGTGCCCTCGTACCTTTCTCTGCTGTTTGTTTAGTTTATTGCTGATTGTTGCCCTGTTTTAATTGTTGGTTGCCCCTCTGTTTGCCGCCCATTCTGCGCCCTCGCCCTCTGTGCCCCCTCTGATCCCCACTTTGCGCCACTGCTCCCATGCGGCCCGCCCCCTTTTGCCTTCTGTGCCCCGTGCCAGTCGCCCATTGGCCACCCCGCTCCCGCCTCCCAGCTGCTCCTCCCTCCCACTTGGCCTCTTATGGAGGGCACCGCGCGTAAGCGCAGCGGACGCACGCAGCGGGCACGCCAAAGGCAAACCCGTCTGCGCCCATCCGCGCCTGGACCACACCCAGCGCCAGAACCCCTGGACCCCGCGCCCCCGACTCCAGACTACACTACGACTCCAGCACCCTCTACGCACTCAACACCGAACGAGATCACCCCTGCTAACGGGCCACCCCGAAGCACACCCAAGGGCCCTTCGCATGCGGGAACTGCAGATACACCAGCATCCAGCTCTACAAACCACCAGCCAGCGGACCCAACCACCTCCGCTGCATCCTCCTCAACACCCGCTCCACCCGCAAGCATGCCATCGAACTCTGGGACCTCCTGAACTCCACCGACGTCGCCTTCTTGATGGAGACCTGGCTGAACGCCACCTCAGCACCAGACATCGCCATAGCCATCCCACAGGGCTACAAGATCTCCCGCAGAGACCGCACCAACGGAGCTGGAAGGGGAATCGCCATCATCCACAAGGACACCCTCAGAGTCTCAACCAACACCGACGTCACCCTCCCCGCCGCCGAGTAAATGCACTTCCAGATCCACAATCCCCCCCAACACCACCCTCAGAGGAACCCTCGTCTCCAGACCACCCGGACCACGACCACAGTTCTGCGACACCATCGCTGACCTCGTCAGCACCCACGCCCTCGCCTCCATAGACTACATCCTCCTCGGTGACCTGAACTTCCACCTCGAGAACAACAACAACGCCAACTCCACCGCCCTGATCGACAACCTCGCCAACCGTGGACTCAACCAACTCGTATCGTCACCCACCCACGCCGCTGGACACACAGTGGATCCCATTTTCTCCACAAGCCCCCACGTCTCCATCAACCACACCATCGAACCCCACTGGACCGACCACAGATGCGTCCACTTCACCTTCAGGAAACCCATCACACACCACCGCACCCAACAGCTACCATGCCGCTGCTGGGGCAAGGTCACCAAGGACCAACTGACTACCACCCTCGCCCTGAGACCACCCGCCGACCCCACCGACCCGGACACCGCCGCAACCAACCTCAAACAATGGATCAATGACTGCGCCAACACCCTTGCCCCTCTCAAGACCTCCACAACTAACCACACCAACATGAAAGCTGCCTGGTTCACCGAAGACCTCCGGACCTCCAAGCGCACCTGTCGGAAGCTGGAGAAGAAATGGCTCCGTGACCGAACCCCAGCCTACCACACAGCCCTCAAAAATGACACCCGCAAACACCACCAACTCATCAGGACCGCCAAGATGACCGCCTTCAAGGACCGACTAGACAACAACGCACACAACACCAAAGAACTCTTCAGCATCGTGAAATAACTCTCCAACACCAAAGACATCCCACCATCACAAGACCTGTGCGACTCCCTGGCCACGTTCTTCCACCGCAAGATCATCGACATCCACCACCGCTTCAACTCCAACACCCCCTTACCCACCACGAGTCAACCACCCCTGCGACTACCACCCGCACATGCCACCTGACCGCCTGGTCTCACGTCAACGACAAAGACACCATCAAAACCATGAACTCCATCCACTCCGGATCCCCATCTGACCCCTGCCCTCACCACGTCTTCAACAAAGCCAGCACAACCATCGCACCCCACCTCCGGAAAACTATCAACATCTCCTTCGAGACAGCAACCTTCCCAGAAATCTGGAAGCACGCCGAGATCAACGCCCTCCTGAAGAAGCCCAAGGCGGACCCCAAGGACCTCAAGAACTTCTAGCCCATCTCCCTTCTCCCGTTCCCGTCAAAAGTGACAGAGAAGATTGTCAACAAACAGCGAACCCGCTACCTCGAAGACAACAACCTCCTGGACCCATCCCAATCAGGCTTCCGCAGCAACCACAGCACCGAGACCGCCCTCATCGCCGCCACCGACGACATCAGGATCCTGATGGACAAAGGAGAAACAGCCGCCCTCATCCTCCTGGACCTATCAGCTGCCTTCGACACATTCTGCCACCGCACCCTATCAGCACGCCTCCATGATGCAGGAATTCAAGAGAAGGCCCTGGCCTGGACCACATCCTTCCTCTCCGGCAGAACCCAGAGCGTCCGCCTCCCTCCCTTCCTCTCAAAAACCACTGAGATCATCTGCGGCATCCCACAGGGATCCTCCCTCAGCCCGAAGCTGTTCAATATCTACATGGCTCCACTCGCCCACGTCGCACGACAACATAACCTCAACATCATCTCCTACGCCGAATACACCCAGCTGATCATATCCCTCACCGAAGACCCCCACACCGCCAAAGCCAACCTCCACAGAGGAATGAAGGCCGTCGCCGACTGGATGAAGGACAGCAGACTGAAGCTGAATTCAGACAAAACAGAGGTCCTCATCCTCGGATCACCCCATCAGCCTGGGACGACTGCTGGTTGCCCATGTCGCTAGGCACCCCCCCGGGACCCACCGACCACGCACGCAACCTGGGTTTCATCCTCGACTCCTCCCTCTCTGTGACCACCCTCCGAATGCTCCACAGGATCTTCAAGTGGATCCCTCCCGACACAAGAAAAACAGTCACCAGGCCCTCATCATCAACAGACTCGACTACAGAAACGCCCTCTACTCAGGAACAACATCCAAGCTCCTGAGACGACTACAACGAATCCAGAACGCCTCGGCACGACTGATCCTCGACGTCCCCCGACGCAGCCACACCCCACCTGAGAGGCTTGCACTGGCTCCCAGTCAACAAGAGGATCACCTTCAAGCTCCTCATCCACGCACACAGGGCACTACACAACACCAGACCATCATACCTCAACAACCGACTCAGCTTCCACACCCCCACCCGCAACCTCCGCTCCGCCACCCTCGCCCTCGCCACAATCCCTTGGATCCGAAAATCAACCGCCGGTGGCAGATCCTTCTCCTACCTCGACGCCAAGACCTGGAACAACCTCCCTACCAGCCTACGACAGACCCAGGACCAGCTGGCCTTCAGAAGACTTCTCAAGACCTGGCTCTTCGATCAGTAGCAGCCCCCCTTCCCAGCGCCTTGAGACCCGCACGGGTATGTAGCGCGCTCTACAAATGCTTGATTGATTGATTGAAAGGTGAGACCTATTGGCTATAGAAAATTCTTGTCAATTAGTCCAGTCTTTTCCTTCAGTTTGTAAATGGAGTGTGCGCGAGCTCTCTGTCTCCAGGGGAAAAGATAACCCAAGTGTCTCTAAACTCCATGGAGCCAATCATTGGCTTTCATCGCACCAATGGCGATTGTTATTTACATATCAAGTAGTCTACTAACGCCACTTGCAAGTATTCATTAACCTTCCACACGAACACACACACGAACAATGATTTTTTAATGCAAAAACTCACTAATGCCTGCACATCCTCGCTAATCGGAACGTAAAAAGTCCAAATTATAAAGTACAGTCTAATTACAAAAGGTTTTCTTTTTTCGTAAGCCTGCTAGGTTTCACAGGAAAACATTTACCGGAAACAGTGCTTCCATAACAAGCACTGTTTGCGGTAAATCCCTGCGGCTCCTCTTAATGACCACCCCAGACCTGAGACATCAGTTGCTAGACAGTTTGTTTGAATATGATTAGCCTCGCTCAATACTCAATTGAAGCGTGCATCGCAAACTTATTAAAAAAAATGATTGTCACTAAAGTTGAGAGAATAACAGTCCAGGGCACACTATTTTCCACATTTCGTCGCATTTATAAAGCATTTGCAGGTGCAGACCCCGCCCACAGCCAGCCACAGACTCCCTTTCAAGCTGGGCTGACTGCAGGCTTAGATGTTCCGCAGACTCTCAATGAACACTTGCATTAATAAAAAGTTATCAGTAAAAACAAAAAGTGAATGGAAAAACTCACCTCGACCTGGCAAAGCAGAGTGCTGGGCAGAGCGAGGATCATCCCGCTGTTTAATGCATGCACTGTTTATGTGAAGGGGTTCCTTTGAGCTGGCTGTAGCTTTCTTGGAGATGCAGACACAGGACCTTCTGTCTGCTCTCGGGGATAGGCTGTCAATCATTGGAGCGCCTCCACTCCACAGTGTAGAACATGTGGACAGGAAGGGGTGGGTGCGGAGGGGCGGGGCTATGCCCTGAGTCAACACTGCGTGCAGACGCTGCATGCATGACTACTGCTCGCATTACGAGGAGGGAGCGGGTGATGTCATGGCGGTGGGGAATCCGGGGCTATGCTGGGTCGGTTTTTCGGAGCAGGGGAGAAGCAGAAGGCACAGCGAATAGACGGGTCACAGGAGTACAGATAGAGAAAGCCCGGGTAGAAATAGAGGTAGAAAACTGGAGAGTCAAAAACAAGAAATAGAATGCAGTATGTACTTCAAACTTAATCTGGACTAGGTACAACTGCCATAATAAGGTCCTTGACTACACTGTGCAGAATGACGTGGAGAAGTGTGTGTATAGGGTACAATGACATCACGAGAGTGCTTGGCAGGACATTGACAGCTTTAAACGAGCGCATCCACCCTAATTATGAACCGATGGCCCTTGCGTTATAAGTCCTGTGAAGTACTCTGATGCGGTTTTAAACAAGTGTGGCCACGGTAATGAGAAACAGATGGCCCTGTGCACCGTTGCTCGCTCCCGCAAGGTGGATGCCAGCACAAACATGAGTGCTTGAAGGAGCAGACCAATTTCTAAAGGTCATCTCCTAGAGCAGCGCATGCGCACTGCCTAGGCAAGACTTAAAAAGGACTGGACTGGACTACACTGAATACATTTCAATTTGTCTTTCTATATTAATCAATGTGCACACTCACCCTATGCTCTTTGAAAAAAGGATACGTCTTTACCATTGGTGGCTAAAATTTGAGCAGGTGGGGGGTGGGTGGGCCACACACAACACACACACGTACTTACACTCACCAATCTACATAAGCACTCACTCCCACCCATACATTCACAAGCTCACACACACATACACCCACCATTCACAAGCAAAGCAAATGCAATTGCCCATTTATTGCATGCGTGGACTAATGAACATAAGTTTATACATGCACACATTCATGCACGCATGTGGTCAACAAACATTAAAAAAACTTACTGAAACGCTGAGGTGAACTTGGGTGGTGGTAGAGAAGCTTTGGTGGTTTCTGGATGATTGGGACTGCCATCTCCTCTCATTGGCTGACCTTGTTATGGTCCAGCCAAAGAGAGGAGGCGGCAGTCCCTTACTCGTCGCAGAATGAGATTGGGTCAGTGAGACTTCTGACCCAACCTCACTCTGTGGTGAGACACCACTGATGAACAGTTGGCCCTGTGTAATTACAGGGCTTAAAACTGAAGCACCCGGGTCTGAGTCTTTCTGTGACATGTCCCTGATCAGGAGGGGGAGGACCTACAAGAACATTTACAGGCTGCGAAGGTCACATCCACAGGTCTGTGAAATCTTAAGGCGGCAAAGTCCAGCTCAAGCAGACTGGTGCCTGCGTATTTAGAATATGTAGAGCCCCTGATTGCTTGTCCTGAACATGAAGAGTGTCTTTCAGGCTGACCTGATCTTTGCTCAGCCTTACAGACACCCTTTGTCTTTGCAAAAAGGTGGGGTAGGCGAGGCCAATCTGCTCTTAAGAACAAGCAGCGTCTGGTTTTTATTAAAAAGTGTCAGGATGCAGGAAGTCCTTGAAAATCTTGGACAACCTGGGTCTATTCGGGTCATCTGGTCACCCTAATCTGGGAACTTTCTGCTTCATTATTAGATAAAAACATGATTTTTACCAATGTTTCATTATATAGCACAATTATAAATGTTTGCTTAAATCGGACCTGTGAAACACATAGCACATTGATGGGAGCTCAATGTTACTCCCGATTCAGATTGTGATGGATTTACAGGTTGAATCAAGAATTACAATAAATGTGAGCATGAAACATTCACAGTGTTTACTACCTAGCCAAAAACAGGGTTAAAGTTCTTGGTGGCAAATGGCCAAAAATGGGAGTTACCCTCGTAAAAGGATGTGGTACTTTGATTACCGTAGTATTTCCCATTTCTAGCTCTACCCTGAAGGCGGTACTAGCATATTATGTAGTAAAAATCAGTGCAATATCTTGTTCATACAGCACACTGTTTCTTTTTATTTTTTTAGTTAAATGATTTTTATTAAGGAAATAACCATAAAAAATGCATTTGCAAACAGTACAATAAATCAATAACAATCAGAACCGTAGATGAAAAACAAAGTGAAAATTAAGGATATTATAAAACAAGATTACATGAATTTGTACAAAGTAATCACAATCAAGCAATTGATAATTCGAAAAAAGGAAGATTAAGAAAAAGAGCATTTCTGCGGACTAATAAGAACATAACATAATTTCTAGAAACATTTTATTATAAAAAGGGCAAGGGAAGGAAAAAAGAAGGAGAAAAAGGGGGAAAAGGAAGAATAAGAAATGGCAAAGAAAGAAGAAAAGAAGAAAAAAAGGAATAGAAAAGAGGATGAAAGAGCAATTATGTAGAAGGCAAGTTCGAAGATAAGTAAGTAGTAAACGGTCTGCTGAACCCGGTAGGACTGAGACGAGAAACCCGAAATAGTTATGATTGTGCCTAGATACTGGATACTGGACTTTGATTTTGGGACGACGATCTGAATGGATATATAATTTGGCATTTGGGTTTTGAAAACGACATAAGATTTAATTTCTACATTCATTTTCTACATTTATGAATTTTGACTATACGAAAATGAGATCTACTTAATATAGCCCTGAGGAAGTTGTTTTGGCATATGATTGATGCCCAACAAAACACGTGTTGGCTGCAGAACTTGTTTGTGATTTGGAAATAAAAGGACCGACTTCACGTTCTTTGGTGTTTTGATTTGAAAAAGACTGATATCATCGTATGTACTTTAAGACTTTCGAGTTCGAACTGAATTTGTATGAAGATGGATTTGCAACTTTAATGACTTCTGATTGAACTTTGGAATTTGGACACTTTCAATTTTGAGTGCTCGGCAAGAAATTTGAATTTGCATATTCAGAGCTTTGCTCAATGAATCTTGGGGGAGTGAGGTAACCTCCCTCTCTTGCTTTAGAGCACCTACTGTAACCTGTGCTATTTGTACTTTGGCCTTACTTCTTGCAGTGCGCCCTCTTTAACCTGTTACCTAACTTTGTTTATATAAGTAGTAAATGGTAACCGTAACAAATCAGATTTGATCTTTAAGTGTGTTGAAGAATAAGAAATTGAAACAATTCTGTGTTCACTACAAATGAGATCCCACCAATGTAAAACAGACAATTTAGAATTATCTTTTCAATGAGTTAATATAACCTTAAAGGCGACAGCAAGAAACAGATCAAATAGAGTAGTCTTGGGAGAGACTTGGTCAAAATCTGGAGATAAGGTGCCTACAATATATATTATGGATAATAAAGGGAACATTATATGAAATAATCAATAAACATTTTGACCAAATATGTCTCCAAAAAGTGTTAACTTTAGGACAATGAAAAAGTAGATGTATTAATGAGCCTTCTACAAGAAGGCATGACCAACCAGAGGCTGAAATTGAGTGATTAAATTTATGAAGGCGAGAAGGCGTAAGAACAACTTTATTATAAATAAAATATTGATTGCGTTATGTTGGCAACCTTGGAGGTTTTGAATAGTTTCTGCCATAGTTTGTCCCACAGAGGAATAGACAAAGATTGGGATAAATCGTGTTCCTATTCAAGTTCAACCTGAGACTTACTACGAGGAAAGGATACAGCAGATAGGATTTTATATAGAAAAGCGGCACTAGGTACAACGTTAGAAGAAATATCAGAAAGAGGAGTATCAGGTGAAAGTGAAACTGGAAAGGGTTGAGAGATGAACTGCTGTAGAGACGTTTGGAGAGATGTAACTAGAGTAGTGTATTGTTGAATACATGAGTCAGGTAGGTTATAAATCTCTTGAAATCTATGAAAAGGTAAAATCACACCATCTGTAAACAGTTGATAAACATAAAAAATACCCTTTTCTTTCCAATGTTTGTAGTAAAAGGAATTGTGCTGAAATCTAATGAAATTATTAAACCATAATGAGGAAGCTAGGAAGGATTGATATCCATCAAAAGGTGTAAAGAAAAATGTTCGTAATATGTGATGGGAGTATTTCAAAATTGGATACTTAGAAATAAAAGTAAAATTAGACATAAAAGTCACATCCTGAAAAGGAAAATCATTTAACAGTGAATTTTCAACGGAAACCCATGAAGGTTTAGATAAATCTTGATAATCTTTAGACAAAGCATAAAATTGGCGAATTAAAAATGCATTCTAATACAATCTAAAATCAGGACATCGGACACCCCCTTCAGATTTAGGATGGGACAATTTGGAAAGAGCAATACGAGCACGCTTATTGTTCCAAAGGAACTTAGTACATATAGAATTAATCTGAGAAAAATTATAATTAGGAATTTTAAAGGGCAACATTGACAAAATAAATAATATCTGAGTAATATTCATCATTTTAATGGTATCAAGTCTAAGATAAAATATAAAAATAAGGGAGACCAAGAGGTTAACAAATTGGTAATTTTAAGTTTCAGGGCAGTAAAATGATGGGACAATGTGTCACGAATATTGGAGGAAAATCAAATTCCTAGATATTTAATTGTTTGAGGACACCATGTAAAATTAGTAGACTCAAACATATGTTGAGAACAGGAATTATTTAATGGCAAAATCTCCATTTTGGAGAAGTTTAATTTATATCCAGAAACTTGAGAAAATGTGGAACTTTCTTGTAAAAAATGAGGTAGAGAGGTTACAGGGTCGGACATATAAATAAGAATATCATCTGTGTAGGCAGATAATTTAATATGATGGGATTTTAACTTAAAACCAGAAATCTGCTAATTATTTCTAATACGTTGAAGAAAAGGTTCCAAACATAGTAGAAAAAGTAAAGGGGAAAGGGAACATCCTTGGCGTGTGCCCAGTTGCAGGCAAAAATGTGAGGAATAGAGACAATTAACAAAGACACAAGCCTTCGGATCTGTATACAACAATCTAATATAAGAAATAAACTTGGGGCCAAAACCGAACCAATGCAAAGTTTGTAACATAAACTCCCAATTAATACGGTCAAAAGTCTTTTCAGCATCCAATGATAGAGCTGCTAAGGGGGAAGGGTCTTTTTTGCTGAGAGTGAGAATACTAGAAAACATTCTAGCATTATCAGAGGCCAAACAACCTTTAACAAAACCAGATTGATCTGGATTAATAGGAGTCGGGATAACATTCTCCAATCTGGAGGCTAAAATTTTTGCAAAATTTTACAATCATAATTGATTAGAGCTATAGGGCGAACATTCTTACATAGGGAAGAGTCTTTATTTGGTTTGGGAATAAATATAATGAGTGCTTCTAAAAAAGACCCAAAAGCTTTACCATTGGATAGAAAGGAATTAAAGAGTTCCAATAATTTAGGGGCAAAAATAGAAGAAAAAGTGGAAAATAATTCTACTGAAAAGCCATCAGGACCAGGGGCTTTGGACCTTTTCAAAGACTTAGGAGCAACAATGAGTTCCTGAAGAGAGATATCTTCCTCAAGAGAGGAAAAGATATCAGGAGGGGTAGCAGGTTTGGGAATGGTTTGGAAAAAAAGATGTAAAATCCTTAGCAGATGGTTTAGTTGTTTCTGTATACAGGTTATTATAACATGACTGGAAGGTACTAATAATGTCAGAGTCAGAGGATAGAAGTCGATTGTCTAATTCTGAACGGATAGGGCCAATATTTTTCCATTCAGATTTAATTTTTTTATAGTTTGCCAACACCCTCCCAGCTTTGTTTTGACCTCCATGGTATTTTGATTTAATTTTAAGAAGTACGTTACATGCATCTACAGTGGCAATTTTATTCAACGTAGATTTAGCTTTAATTCGTTCTTGTAACGAAGAGGGAGATTTAGATAAAAAGTAGCCATGGTCCAAAGTTTTGATTAAACTAAGCATGTCATTATATTCTTTACTTAATAATTTTTCTTCTTAGCTGAATAGGCAATAGTAAAGGCTCTGAATAAGGCCTTAAAAGCATCCCAATTGTTGTGTACTGAGGTATCAAGAGAGTTATTGAGTTAAAAAAATTCTTTAATAAAAGAGGTCGCTTCTGAAATAAAGGAAATGTCAGATAAAAGATAATTATTAAAACGCCAGTGACCTTGTTTGTGAGGGGAAAGGGATGTATCAATACAAGTAGAAACAGGAGCATGGTCGGAGATAAAAATAGAACCAATGTCGGAGGATTGGAGACAGGGCAACAATGATTTTGAAATTAAAATATAATCAATACGGGAGCGTGTGTGGTGAACAGGGGAGAAAAAGGTAAATTCAGAGGCATCAGGGTTACATGTTTTCCAAGAGTCAAATAGGGAACAGGAGGAAATGGCTGATTGGAATGATTTATGGGTCTTATCAGGTTTAAATTTATAATTCGACACTCTGTCAGAGAAGGGATAGAGCCAATTATTAAAATCACCTCCAAGTATCACATTAGGATTAGAAATAGACATCAATTTCAATTTGATGGAATGCCAAAACTCAGGATCAGGCTTCACAGGACCATACGATACAGAAAAGGGGGTGGTGATGAACAGAGTGTCTGAATTAAGCAGACCACTCTTACCCAGTCCAAAGATCAGGGCTTGATCCATCACCGGACCATAGACATTTAAAAAAAGTAATACGTGTTTTATTAAAGGTGGCGTCAACTAACACCCAACGACCATTAGAATCTCTGTCTGATGATACAATTTGAGCTGAAATGGATTTGTGAAATAATATGGCAACACCACCATGATGATGAATAGCTGGAGAAAAAACAGCAAAGAAAGCAACTTGAGCATTAAGTTTAGCTAGGTGAGACAATACCTTCTGACGCTTGCTAGGATGACCAAGACCATGTACATTCCACGAGACGACATTAACCATGGAGTTGGATTAGGGAATATGGAAGGAAACAGGAACATGAGACGGCAAATACAACAGAAAGAGAACTGTGGAACAAAAAAGAAAAACAAGAAAAACACCAATTATGCAATGATGAGAAGGGAATAATATAAAAGACAAACCATGTAGAGGACAACAAAATCGCCAATAAAAAGCATATGTAGAGGAAAGGAAAAGAGAAAGAGGGAAAAGGATAGGAAGATGGATAGAAGAAATAAGTAAACAGATCAAGGAGGAAAATCCAGATCTGAATTAAGCGAGAAATACAAGTTAAGGGAAGCATGGTGGCAGCGAAGGGCACGGACACCCATAAGAGGACAATAATGGAAAAAAGAACCTCAAGAAGAAAAAAGAAACCAAGCAACTACGAAAATACTATACGATACAAAAATAATGGAAACAAGATAACAACCCTAGAAAGGAACAGTGGATTATACAGATAACAAACAAC
This sequence comes from Lissotriton helveticus, assembly GCF_964261635.1. Taxonomy (NCBI): domain Eukaryota; kingdom Metazoa; phylum Chordata; class Amphibia; order Caudata; family Salamandridae; genus Lissotriton; species Lissotriton helveticus. Next base: position 1,271,604,035 of record NC_136059.1, on the reverse strand, counting down.
AGCAAGATCCTAAAAAAGAAGAGACATTAGTCATTAGTTTCCATGCCCGGTGATGAAAGTGTATCGAGGAAAATCTTCAGTTTCGTAGGATAATCAAAGGAACGTGACCGGCCATCATGTGTGATTTTGCAAAGGCAGGGATGAAGAATTCCATACTTGATGTTGAGACGCCTCATTTGTGGGTGTAGGGCAAGAAATTCTTTGCGACGAGCATTGGTAGCATTGGAAACGTCCTGGTAGATAAAAATGTTATGGCCTGACCAAGTAAGATGACGTTTAAGTCTCACTGCTCTCAAGACATGCATAATTTCTGTAAATTCCAAAAACAGCATTATGATACCACGCGGCTTGTTAGACGTGGAATTAAGATGGCCTAAGCAATGAGCCCTTTGAATGTTGAGAGGCGATGACGTAGATTGGAGATCCAGTAATTCTGGGAGAAACTTCTGTAAAAAAGCAACCAAGTCTTTCTTCAGATTACTGCGGGCGGCCGCTCGCAGTAATCTGAAGAAAGAATACCGCGATGAAAAACTTGGCAATTAAAGATGGCAGCGCCCAACAGAGCACTCCGGTTGACACACCCCCTCCTTCACATGGCGGCAGATACCGGGGGAAAGACCGAGTGTGGGCAGCAGAGGTTCAAAAAGCAATTCCGAGTTCCGTGAGGAGACGGAGCTCACAGGGGATCTGCCATGACACTTCGGCAGCCAAGCCACACCCCCCGGCACACTGTTTCTAATCAATTGAATACAATATTTTCCTTACTTCATATGCTGATCAACTAGGCTGTCTGTGTACAGCCTTCAAAGTAATGAACAGCAAGTTATAGGAGGCTAAATCAAATGACCTCAGGACACAGAGAGCTCACGCTTGTGCGCAAGCTCTCTGTTTCCAGGGGAAAAGATAACCCAAGTGTCTCTAAACTCCATGGATCCCCTCATTGGCTTTCATCGCACCAATGGAGATTGTTATTTACATATCAAGTAATCTACTAACGCCACTTGCAAGCACTTTAACCTTCTACAAAACACACAGACGGACAATGATTTGTTAATGCCAAAACTCACTAATGCCTGCACATCCTCGCTAATCGGAACGTAAAAAGTCCAAATTACAAAGTACAGTTTAATTAAAAAAGGTTTCTATTTTCGTAAGCCTGCAAGGTTTCACAGGAAAACATTTACCGAAAACAGTGTTTCCATAACAAGCACTGTTTCCGGTAAATCCCTGCGGCTCCTCTTAATGACCACCCCAGATCTGAGACATCAGTTGCTGGACAGTTTCTTTGAATATGATTAGCCTGGCCCAATACTCAACTGAAGCGTGCATCGCAAACTTATAAAAAAAAAATGATTGTCACTAAAGTTGAGAGAATAACAGTCCAGGGCACGCTATTTTCCGCATTACGTTGCATTTATAAAGCATTTGCAGGTGCAGACCCCGCCCACAGCCAGCCACAGACTCCCTTTCAAGCTGAGCAGACTGCAGGCTTAGATGTTCCGCAGACTCTCAATGAACACTTGCCCTAATAAAAAGTTATCAGCAAAAACAAAAAGTGAATGGAAAAACACACCTCAACCAGGCCAAGCAGTGTGCTGGGCAGAGCGAGGATCATTGCGCTGTTTAATGCATGCACTGTTTATGTGAAGGGGTTCCTTTGAGGTGGCTGCAAATCTCTTGGAGATGCAGACACAGGACCCGCTGTGTGCTCTCGGGGATAGGCTGTGAAACATCGGAGCGTCTCCGCTCCACAGTGCAGAACATGTGGACAGGAAGGGGTGGATACGGCGGTGCGGGGCTATAACCTGAGTCAACACGGCTTGCAGATGCTGCATGCATGACTACTGCGAGGAGGTAACGGGTGGTGTCATGGTGGTGGAGAATCCGGGGCTATGCTGGGTCTGTTTTTCGGAGCAGGGGGGAAGCGGAACGCACAGCGAATAGACGGGTCACAGGAGTACAGATAGAGAAAACTCGGGTACAAAAAGAGGTAGAAAACTGGAGAGTCAAAAACAAGAAATAGAATGCAGTATGTACTTCAACTGATTGCACATTGCCGGGTGCTTGTCCGCACTGTGCAATCATTGCAACCCGCATTTTGCACAGTGCAAGCAGTCATTTTCTGCCACTTGAGTAGATTTGTACTCGAGTGGCAGCTTTTTCAACGCGGACTGGTAGTTTCTCATCGCAAGCGGTCATGAGCATACGCAACCACTTGCAATGAGAAACCTGACCTACCCTCGTTGAGAATCCTGGGAGGTTTAATTTCCACGCTCGCGATCGGCAACTTGATGTTGCTGATCGCGAACAAGGAAGAAGCCTCACTGGGATGCTATTTTGCTCGCTCGCAGTCGCCAACTTGACGTTGAGGGCCACGAGCAAGCAAAAAATGCCCGCTACGCGTTTTTGCACTGTGCTACGTGCAATGCGCGTTGTTGCGCAAACTACACACGCTCCGCAAGTGTAGGGTAGTCCTACACCAAGGGTTACTATTTTTACCCTAACACATCATCTCCAGTATTTTTCAGAGGTTCATCATCTGTCAAGAGGCATTATGAATCATTCCCTTATATGGGCAGTGTTTTTCTTCGGTTGGAACACTGCAAGGTGAACTATATCAATTAACCACTACTAATCTTAAACTGCCCAAGATCGGAGAATGGTTGATATACTAAGCATTCCTTTGCTGAAAGCTAGATATCAGTTGAGTACTATCAGACCTTCTGGGAGAAATATAGGGCAGAGATTAGGGAACAGGCACTCTCCCTCATAGCAAGACACAAGAATGAAAAGAATGCCCAGCTTCAATTGCTGTAAAGGGTCAAAGGACAGTAGTCACACCAAACACACATACTCCTTATGAAGCAAAGAGAATATAGAGACGTGGCTACTGTTGCCACCCAACAGAGTCATCAGGCCTCTGAACAGCGCCTATATGATGTTGGTAACAAAACAGGAAAACTGTTAGCTTGGTTAGATAGGAGGAAACGGTTGGTTGCTGGGTATTGGAGGTGAGGACATCAGAGGGTAACAGTAAAAGATAGACAAAACATGGCAGTTGTGTTTGCCGCCTAACACACCCAGTTATACTCCCCTGTGGTGACAACAACAGTGGAGGAATCTCACAAGCTACTAGCCGACATCCGTCTGCCGAGTCTCCCCATCACAGATCATGCTCTCCTTTAGGAGGAGATAACAGAAGATGAAATAGCAACAGCGATACAGGATTTGTCTTCTGGCAAAATGGTAGTCCCTAACAGGGTTACTAAATGAGCTGTATGAACTGTTGGGTCGAGACCTGGCCCCTCATTGGCTCCACATACTTAAGGGCAGCCACAAATGGGCTTGTTGCCCGGAGACCAGAGATTGGCCACTATAGTGGCCATTACAAAAGAGGGGAAATGCTCCTCAATGCTGAAGCTAAGATCTTGGCCAAAGTCCTGGCCTCCAAACTCACCAAAGTGATCACAAACCTGGACCATCAGGACCAGTCGGGTTTAATGACACATTGTAGCACCGCCCTTAACCTGAGGTGCCTTTATGGCCTGCTGAGCCAAGCTCCCCATATGCAGGAACGTGCGCTGATGTTCTCCTTGGATGCCAGAATGGCTTTCATCTCAGTGGAATGGGCATATATGTTCCAGGTGCTGGCTAGAATTGGCTACAGACCCCACTTCATCCACTGGGTCGCAATATTTCGGCTTCCACTTAGCACTCGAAAGGGTTGCCCCTTGTCGCCCCAAATCTTCGCTCTAGCGATGGAGCCCTTGGCTGTTTAGAGCAGAAATGATCCACTGGTCCACAATAAGCAATGCATTGACAAATGGGAAGATAAGATATCCCTATAGGATCCTAAAATCTGACACAAACCCAGTTTATGTTGTGGCGAGTTCAACATTTCTCCTTGCTATGTGGCTAAAACGAAGGTACTTGCTAAAGAACGGCACTTAGCTATTTGTGGCTGTATTTTACTTTCTAACGTAACCAGCCTAGTAGTAATACTTTGGAAGTTGCCTCTGTGTGAGAGACAGAGAGGACCTTAGTTGGTAGCCCTACTGAAAATGGATGTTTAATTTTTAAGGTCTTTTAACAAAGTTTTTACATGTTTTTATCCTTAAATTATATTTTTAAATACTTATGTTTTAATACGATAAACTACTTCCCATGCTATTACCCCCGACGTTCGCTAAACTCGTGTATGTCAGTTCTACAATGAAATTGTATCTTCTATTGCTGCTATTGATTATATTTTACTGCATTGTAAAAATGACATGTGCTTTTATGGCTGATATAGCCGCAATAAAGTTTTGATGATGATGATAATGATATCCCTATACCCAAAAGATGTCCTACTCTATATAACAGATCCTGAGAACACCTTGGATAGAATAATGCAGATCCTTTTCATCTTTGACCTCTATTCAGGATATATTGGAGCTCTCTATGGTACAACTCAACACCTTAACATTCAAGGCCCAGCTGTGATGGTGATACCTTTGCTGTGCAGCCACATGGTCCTTGGGCTGGAAGGGGAGGATCACACATGCTATCCCTGTAAAGGACACAGCAGCACTGGATACACTGGGATGATTGCCATGCTTTGATAAATGGGACCTGATTGGTCTCTCTCATGTGGGCAACTTGTGGAACCAGGAGATGTTATCCCTACAGACCTACAGCGTGACTTCCAACTGGCACCCACCAAAACATTCCACTACATACAGGTCCATCACTCCCTGAAAGCAGAGCTGTAAAAGGGAGCAGTGTTCCTGGTGCCTTCGCCCCTAATGGGCAGATTACTAGATTAATACATGCCTCACAAAGCCACATCACTGAGTAACCAGAAGTTGCTTGACAATACACCAGATGCACTGACACTCTTGAAAGAGTGCAGTGTTGAAGACTTGGGAGGGGTTGGGGGATGGGCACACCATCGGTGCTGGGGATTCTTCACACTTGAACCACGTTGAAATTGGGTGGAGAAGCGAACACGGGACATTGCGGGATAATGGGTGAATTGTCTAACTTGAAATGCATTACCTGGAATGTGCGGGGTCTGCATACCATGACGAGACGACACAAAGTACATGCCTATTTGCTACGTAGAGGGGTCCAAATAGCGTTATTGCAGGAAACACATTTAACAAAGGCGGAGGGGATAACATTGCAGCGCATATGGAGAGGCCAAATATACAACACTATGTATTCAGCTTACGCTAGGGGCGCGCTAATTTGGATCAGGGCTGGAGTCCCTTTTCAGGTTGCCAAGCATGTGGTGGACCCGGAGGGGCGGTTTGTGGCCGTAGCGGGAAAACTGGGAGGCAGGGACATTAACATTTGCAACATTTACGCACCCAACCTGGACCAGTTAACCTTTCTTGCGACACTGTCAGGCTCCCTGGCCCACTTCTTAGTGGGACCACTGCTGATAGGAGGCGACTTCAACTCAGTGTTGGATGTTGCCCTAGATAGATCACACACCCCTCTGGCGGACTCCCCAGCGCATCGCATAGCTAAGGGTAGATTGGAGTGACAATCAAGATGGGGTCTGACTGACATTTGGCGCGCCCAGCACCCGCACACCCGAGATTACTCCTTTTTCTCGGGAATGCACGAGCTCCATGTGAGGCTAGATGCGCTGTTGTGCTCCTCAACGCTGATACCAACAATTGCAAAAACCGAATATCTGACGATGGCGATCTCTGATCACAATCCTTTACTGATTGATGTGCGGTGGTTTCCGGGCGCCTCCTGTGTTCCTACCTGGAGATGACGCCCCGAAATGCTAGAAGACCCACTTTTCTACAAAGATCTGGAGGAAAGGATAACTCACTACTTCGAGGAGAATGACGGCACAACTAGGGAGAGGGCGACGGAATGGGATGCCTTCAAGGTCGTTGTAAGAGGGTTTTGTATAGCGAAAAAGGTGGGAATACGCAGGGTGCTTCTGGATGACCTTGATAAGGCAGACAAGAAACTCCGAGAAATGGAGCTCTTGAGACCTGGACACCCTGAGTTACAACAACAGAGCGCAGCAGCGAAAGAAGCAGTAGCGGTTGAAGTAGAAAGGCTGCGTAGCTTTGACCACAAAACATACATAACCAGATCCCACGCGGAGGGAGACAAGTCAGGAGCCTTACTGGCCTGGCTTGCCAACACCATGAGACGCAGCTCCCCCATAGTATCCATGTGCACGGCTGAGGGTGTTGAAGTATATACCCAACCTGACATCCTGCGCTGCTTCTCAAGCTATTATGAAACTCTATATCAGAGTAAATTGATAGCTGGTACTTCGGCCATAGATGACATTTTAGAAGAACTCCCCTTTCCGATGTTAGATCCTGAGCAAGCAAAGAACCTGGGCAAGGATATTGAGCTAGGGGGCAAACTTTGTTTGTTGCGTATGCTGTGTCTGGTTATCGACTTCATCTGTCCCTGACATTGCTGGGATCCCTTTTTACCTGCTCTGGGTCCCCGCTGCATGCCTCCTGCCTCCCGCTGCTACACTCGAACAACAGCACCGAGTGGCCGCCGAGTGGAGGGGGGCCTCTGCAGTGAGGGGACTCCATCTACCATCAGCCTTTGCGGCCGGAGCCGCACCTGGGGAGCATCGCGCCAAGCGGCGCATAAATTACCGCACTACCTCCGGTGGAGTGGGCGAACTTTGTTTGTTGCGTATGCTGTGTCTGGTTATCGACTTCATCTGTCCCTGACATTGCTGGGATCCCTTTTTACCTGCTCTGGGTCCCCGCTGCATGCCTCCTGCCTCCCGCTGCTACACTCGAACAACAGCACCGAGTGGCCGCCGAGTGGAGGGGGGCCTCTGCAGCGAGGGGACTCCATCTACCATCAGCCTTTGCGGCCGGAGCTGCACCTGGGGAGCATCGCGCCAAGCGGCGCATAAATTACCGCACTACCTCCGGTGGAGTGGGCGAACTTTGTTTGTTGGGTATCCTGTGTCTGGTTATCAACTTCTTCTGTCCCTGACATTGCTGGGATCCCTTTTTACCTGCTCTGGGTCCCTGCTGCATGCCTCCTGCCTCCCGCTGCTACACTCGAACAACAGCACCGAGTGGCCGCCGAGTGGAGGGGGGGCCTCTGCAGCGAGGGGACTCCATCTACCATCAGCCTTTGCGGCCGGAGCCGCACCTGGGGAGCATCGCGCCAAGCGGCGCATAAATTACCGCACTACCTTCGGTGGAGTGGGCGAACTTTGTTTGTTGCGTATGCTGTGTCTGGTTATCGACTTCATCTGTCCCTGACATTGCTGGTATCCCTTTTTACCTGCTTTGGGTCCCCGCTGCATGCCTCCTGCCTCCCGCTGCTACACTCGAACAACAGCACAGAGTGGCCGCCGAGTGGAGGGGGGGCCTCTGCAGCGAGGGGTCTCCATCTACCATCAGCCCTTGCGGCCGGAGCCGCACCTGGGAAGCATCGCGCCAAGCGGCGCATAAATTACCGCACTACCTCCCGCGTCGCGGGATCGCGCGCGGGACTAGCCGGGCTAAGCCTGGGCAAAGGGCGGGCCGTCTGAGGCCCTCGGAGGACGAGGAGGCCGGGTCGGGTGCACCCCCATAACGACATTATTTCTTCATCACGTAGGATTTCTGACTTTGTACTTGGTTATTATTGTATTGCTTTGGTACTATATTAGAAGACTACTAGCCTCGTACTATACAGTCCTGAGGCTACTGGGTCCCTGTAACATTCATCCCAACTAAGATATTGTCTTTCATATTAGCATGTCTACAAGAGGTAGTAGAAGCAAGACAGCTGCGGGAGGGGCATCTGTTATTGGACCTATCGATAATTTCATAACAAGGACTAACGAAGCAATCGACCTTAGCATCTCGCTCCTCGAGCGTAGGGTCTCGCAAGATTTAGCATTTGCTAAACGCTCTTCTCTTGGGAGCATTGTATTAGCAAGAACCCCAGCTATCTCCAATAACTTAAATACAGCCTGTACCCGTGATACTCGAGTTGACCTTCACACCATACCTAATGAAATGAACCTATCGGCAACCGATCCCCTAATCGACTCCGACACCGATTTAAGCAATGATCTAGAGAGGACACCAGAACTAATTATAGACTTCACACCAGAAATAGTAGAGGAAAATAATGAGATGCATACAGGAGTTAGGAAAGAGGGCGCTATTCGAAAGCAAACAAAACAAACAATTAAACCAATTCCCCCCGTGGTAGAAAACGTAATGCAACAAAAGGACAACACAGGAAAGGCATAAACAAACATTTGAACACTAACGCAATAAATCCATCTATAGAGACACTAAGTGAAGATACACAGGGGTTCCCCCATGTGCACGTGGACAAGCCCGATGCAACCACTGTAAATGACCAACTAGTTGAAAGATTTGGCGATCTTCTAAGCATCTTTATGTCGCCAATCGAATCTAGGCTTGCCCGTATCGAAAAACAGCTAGAAGAACTAATAACCTATTACAAAAAATTTCCCAGTGTCGCTCCAATAACTAATGCAGGCTCAAAGACAAGTACTAGTAAATCTGTATCCTCCAAATGAAAGGTTATTCCAGTCTTAGACACTGCGACAAAATCAAAACCCACCATCTTTACAAGTAAAGAAACTGCCACTAATAAATCTGTAACAGTAAGCAGCTCTACTCCTACCACTAACGTGAAAACTAATACCACAAACACGCAGCCAGGGAAGATGCATACAACATCCCAAAGCGGGAGAAAGACACCTAACCATACCAGTGACACGGTGCCAACTTTCCAAAGGCCTCATGTGCCATATGATCCACCTTATAACTCAAGGCAGAATCCTCCACGCATCAATCTGCCACCTGAGTGTGGGGCCTATGTGCTGGTTTTGGGTAATGTTCCCGACACTTAGGTATGATCAAGAGGAAACATCCTCCTCACTGAAAAATAAGACCCTACATTGGTTGATAGCCAATTGTAATTTCCCAATGGAATGTTCAGGAGAAATTATTCACACCCAGAGAGTAGGCTGGATAGGTCCTTTGAAGAAAAAGTTTGAGGGGGACTACATAACTGTCAATTTTAAGAACCCGCAATGGGCCGAAAAAACTTTGGCTAGGGCCCCCTCCCCCTCTACCTGGGAATTTAATACCACCCTTCTCCCTTTGGGCTATTTTTACAGACACCTGATCACTACCTATCCCATCATGGCAACCAATCCAACCACTCCTTTTTTTGATCAACATCAGATACCTGAAAGCAATTCCCCTCTTTTCCATCAGAACCCCAAATTCTTCTATCCGAATGGCCCTGCACAATGGCATCAAGGCCAAATTCACTCACACCCGACAACTCACCCTTACTTGTCTACAATGCCACATAAAGAGCATAGAGACGCCCGATGGCGTCAAGTTGCTGCGGCACCAGGTAATTCTTACAGTATCCCAACTCACAACAGATATAGTGCATTGTCCGGTTTGGACTTTAATGATTGACTTAATCATGATCAGCCCGAAGGGGTAAATATGTATACATCGACTACGGGGGGACCCCTAACATGTAAAACCCCAGAAACAGAGGAGAAAAATATAACACTTACTCCTGATAAACATATTTCTAATGCCTTCTTGCAATGTCGGATGGGTGATTCATCACTAGCCCCTTCCAGCTTTAGGTCACCGGATAATTTAATGAATATATCAATCCCTCCTAATCTTAATCTACCTATTTCTCAAATACATTTTACGTTTTGGAACATAGCCGGCTTGTGTGCTAAAAAGTCAAATCCTAATTTCCTGAATCAGGTCAATTTGAGTAACATCATCTGTCTCCAGGAGACTTGGGTTAATGATCCAATACACATAATGGGGTACAAGACCTTTTTCTCTGCAGCTAAAAAGTCATCTTCTGGTAGGAGTAGTGGTGGTCTAGTCACCTATATCGCGAACACTTTACAAAGTGAGGATATCGTTCCCCTAAAACTGAAAGAGAATTACCAGATAATAGTCCTAAAGAGAACTAAACAAAAGATATATGTCATAGTAAACTTCTATAACAACTTGAATGTAGACGACTTGATCAACCTTCTTTCAGAGATTTCCCTAGCCCTCCAAGATCTTCAAGCACAGTACATTAAGAAATCATGTACAATAGTGTGGGGCGGTGATTTCAACCTTCATCTATGTAGAAATAACAACATTGATAAGTGTGGAATTAAAGAGGATGACGGTAACCGTATAACACACTTCCTACACTCGACTGAGGGTGAAGAAATGAATGAGACCATGACAGAATTGGAATTGGGCTTCGCCAATGAGTTAAAGACCTCCCCAGTAGCCTTTACGCCAACATTCAATGGCAGGGGATTAATGAGCCTAATAGATTACGTCCTGATTTCAACATGCAAAGGCCCAAACATCGAATTATTTGAAGTAATTAAAAACCCATCGAGTGATCACTTCCCAAACACCATCGCCCTATACGATTCAAAACCTCAAAATAAACCCAATATAATGAACATCTTAGACCAGCAAGGGATTGAATTAGGATCCTTGAACGGCTATACACTAAAATGGGGAAACATTGATAAAGGAGCTGTAACCGCAAAAATAGTCAGTCAAAGTCAGACAGATATCATAAACTGCCTTGACCCTAGGACAAAATCTAGAGAAGTTCTGGCTAGCTTTAATATTATTTCTCAAAATATAAAGAAAGCACTCACTAGTTCGCATAAACAAAAAAGTCAGGCAAAAAAAGGTTGGTTTAGCCCAGCTTGTACAAAAGCGTACTCGAAACTAAAGGAAGCACTAAGTAGGGAGAAGAGAGATAGAGAGGAGGTCATTAGATTAGGAAAAGAATATGCCCTAGCTTTAAAAACCAGAAAACAGGAGCTAAAAACGGACCTATGGGAGCGTCTTAGCAGAAGTTCAGAATTAAAAGATAGTGCAACTTTCTGGCAAATAGTTAGATCTCCTTTTTTAACAGACAGAGAGGACTTACCATCCATCGATGTAGCGATTAGCGATCGTGAATGGGTGAATTATTTTTCTAAAGTTTTTAGTGAAGGGAATATATGGGGTATGGACAACGCAGAACCCCTGAACCAGGTTACCTACCCAATAACATTGCACTTTTCACATGACGAGGTGCAAAAAGCACTAAAATCCTCGAAAACAGGTAAAGCCCCAGGCCCAGACGGGGTTCCGGTGGACATTTTTAAACATGAAGTAGATCTCTGGTCCCCGTTACTGACAAATGTCCTAAATGCCACCATAGAAGAGGGCCTAATAAAATCTTGGAAAACTTCGATACTACTCCCTATATTTAAAAAAGGGGACCGAAATTGCCCATCCTGTTACAGACCTATTTCGCTCCTGGATTCGCTTGGGAAGAGGGCAGGTCGGATCCTTCTCGAGCGACTCCAGGAGTGGACAACTAGTCAGAACATCATTTTGGCAATACAATATGGGTTCCGAGAGGGGCTAGGTACAGTAGATCAAGCTTTAAACCTGTCCCTATTGGCAGGAAAATACGTGGAGGCCAAGGGGACTGCCCTGCATATGGTGTATGTCGATTTATCCGCAGCCTTCGACTGTGTAATACACTCGAGGCTGTGGAAAATCATTTTAGCAATGGGTGTTGACCCTCCGGTTGTAGATTTCTCTATACAAATGGGCTTGAGGCCGCTATGCTAGAGGGATGCAAAGATCTTCCTTTAATCGGTCGTCGGCAGATACCTGCCTTGTTATATGCCGACGACGCGGTTATCCTAGCTAGAACTCCTGTTGAACTGCAGCGAGCACTAGACAGATACTGTGCCTTTATGTCGAGCCTAAACCTGACCCTGAATGTAAAAAAAACTTACACTATGCATGCGGGGAAAAAAACTGCAAAGTCTAGAAGTCTGTTTGTAAAAGGCGAGGTACTGGACAGAACTGTAACATACCCATATTTGGGAATTGTTATCGATGAAAAATGTAAGTGGAAGGCAGCGATTAGTGCAAGGAAACTGGCCTTCCTAAGAGCAACTACTGCATTAAAATCGTTTGCACAAAGATTGGGTCAGAGACCTTCACTAGAACTGTTAAAAATATACAACGCAAAATGTGTTAGTACCGCCACGTACGGGGCTGGGATATGGGGTCTTGCGAATGTGGACGAACTGCAAAAAATAGAAGGTTCTTTTGTAAGATACCTACTTGGAGTACCAAGGAGTTCCTACACATATGCCTGTCACTTAGAGTGGGCATAGATTACCTATCAGACACCATAAAAACCCAACCAATAATGCTGTGGCGCCGAATTTGGGTAACTGAACAATGCCATTTAACAAGATCAATTGTACAAGACATCCAGACACTTGATCATTGTGGAAAGATAAAATGGTTAGCATATGTCAAAGCTCTATTAACAGACTTAGGGTTTGAAAAATTCTTTATAGAGCCATTATCAATAACTGAGATCTCAAAGGCGGATCTAAGAAAAGCATGCCTGGCACATCTGCGCCAGGTACGCCTGCTAAAAGAGATAGAGAAACCCTCTGTTCAACAGGGCTTATTAGCTCAGACCGTGTTTTCCATTGAACCCTACTTGATGTACAGATTAACTCAATTTGAAAAATTGCTGCTGACACGTTTTAAACTTAATATGTTTCACTTAATGGTCTCTTTTCCTTCTTGTAACGAATGGTCATCAAAACCTACCCCATGCCCTTGTGATTCTGTCTCGATACAATCGACCATACATAAATACTTTTTTGTAAATTTTATACAATACCACGGAGGCGCTGGCTATTGCCCATACTGAAAAAATGGGGCCTGCGCCAATGCCGTCCAGCATATTTGGCGCTTCAGTACCTCGAAGACGAAATAATAGCAAAAGCGATGGCGCGCTTCCTTAAATTTTGTATTCGCCATCGTCTAAATCTTTAACAAAGATGAGTTTTGATGTTTGTATAATAGAGGACTGATGAAGCTACCGAAAAATTGCATGTTATGGTCATAATTTTATGAATTGTGATTTTTATATAAATTGTTTTTACTGTATAGCAATAACAAAATTTTAAATTTTTAACCGTTTTTCACAAATTGAGAAAACTGTACAAAATGTATTTTATGAACTTTTATGGTATTTCTACAATTATGAAAAACCGTATAAAGTTGGTTTTGATTTGAGCTAGGTGAAATCCGTTGCGCCATAAAACAGATGGCACGCAATAAAACTCCGGGGTTGGACGGTTTGCCCATTGAATTCTACGCCAAATACATGGATCTACTGGCTCCACGTCTATTGGTGGTCTATAGAGAGGCGAAACACATAGCACATTGATGGGAGCTCAATGTTACTCCCGATTCAGATTGTGATGGATTTACAGGTTGAATCAAGAATTACAATAAATGTGAGCATGAAACATTCACAGTGTTTACTACCTAGCCAAAAACAGGGTTAAAGTTCTTGGTGGCAAATGGCCAAAAATGGGAGTTACCCTCGTAAAAGGATGTGGTACTTTGATTACCGTAGTATTTCCCATTTCTAGCTCTACCCTGAAGGCGGTACTAGCATATTATGTAGTAAAAATCAGTGCAATATCTTGTTCATACAGCACACTGTTTCTTTTTATTTTTTTAGTTAAATGATTTTTATTAAGGAAATAACCATAAAAAATGCATTTGCAAACAGTACAATAAATCAATAACAATCAGAACCGTAGATGAAAAACAAAGTGAAAATTAAGGATATTATAAAACAAGATTACATGAATTTGTACAAAGTAATCACAATCAAGCAATTGATAATTCGAAAAAAGGAAGATTAAGAAAAAGAGCATTTCTGCGGACTAATAAGAACATAAAATAATTACTAGAAACATTTTATTATAAAAAGGGCAAGGGAAGGAAAAAAGAAGGAGAAAAAGGGGGAAAAGGAAGAATAAGAAATGGCAAAGAAAGAAGAAAAGAAGAAAAAAAGGAATAGAAAAGAGGATGAAAGAGCAATTATGTAGAAGGCAAGTTCGAAGATAAGTAAGTAGTAAACGGTCTGCTGAACCCGGTAGGACTGAGACGAGAAACCCGAAATAGTTATGATTGTGCCTAGATACTGGATACTGGACTTTGATTTTGGGACGACGATCTGAATGGATATATAATTTGGCATTCGGGTTTTGAAAACGACATAAGATTTAATTTCTACATTCATTTTCTACATTTATGAATTTTGACTATACGAAAATGAGATCTACTTAATATAGCCCTGAGGAAGTTGTTTTGGCATATGATTGATGCCGAACAAAACACGTGTTGGCTGCAGAACTTGTTTGTGATTTGGAAATAAAAGGACCAACTTCACGTTCTTTGGTGTTTTGATTTGAAAAAGACTGATATCATCGTATGTACTTTAAGACTTTCGAGTTCGAACTGAATTTGTATGAAGATGGATTTGCAACTTTAATGACTTCTGATTGAACTTTGGAATCTGGACACTTTCAATTTTGAGTGCTCGGCAAGAAATTTGAATTTGCATATTCAGAGCTTTGCTCAATGAATCTTGGGGGAGTGAGGTAACCTCCCTCTCTTGCTTTAGAGCACCTACTGTAACCTGTGCTATTTGTACTTTGGCCTTACTTCTTGCAGTGCGCCCTCTTTAACCTGTTACCTAACTTTGTTTATATAAGTAGTAAATGGTAACCGTAACAAATCAGATTTGATCTTTAAGTGTGTTGAAGAATAAGAAATTGAAGCAATTCTGTGTTCACTACAAATGAGATCCCACCAATGTAAAACAGACAATTTAGAATTATCTTTTCAATGAGTTAATATAACCTTAAAGGCGACAGCAAGAAACAGATCAAATAGAGTAGTCTTGGGAGAGACTTGGTCAAAATCTGGAGATAAGGTGCCTACAATATATATTATGGATAATAAAGGGAACATTATATGAAATAATCAATAAACATTTTGACCAAATATGTCTCCAAAAAGTGTTAACTTTAGGACAATGAAAAAGTAGATGTATTAATGAGCCTTCTACAAGAAGGCATGACCAACCAGAGGCTGAAATTGAGTGATTAAATTTATGAAGGCGAGAAGGCGTAAGAACAACTTTATTATAAATAAAATATTGATTGCGTTATGTTGGCAACCTTGGAGGTTTTGAATAGTTTCTGCCATAGTTTGTCCCACAGAGGAATAGACAAAGATTGGGATAAATCGTGTTCCTATTCAAGTTCAACCTGAGACTTACTACGAGGAAAGGATACAGCAGATAGGATTTTATATAGAAAAGAGGCACTAGGTACAACGTTAGAAGAAATATCAGAAAGAGGAGTATCAGGTGAAAGTGAAACTGGAAAGGGTTGAGAGATGAACTGCTGTAGAGACGTTTGGAGAGATGTAACTAGAGTAGTGTATTGTTGAATACATGAGTCAGGTAGGTTATAAATCTCTTGAAATCTATGAAAAGGTAAAATCACACCATCTGTAAACAGTTGATAAACATAAAAAATACCCTTTTCTTTCCAATGTTTGTAGTAAAAGGAATTGTGCTGAAATCTAATGAAATTATTAAACCATAATGAGGAAGCTAGGAAGGATTGATATCCATCAAAAGGTGTAAAGAAAAATGTTCGTAATATGTGATGGGAGTATTTCAAAATTGGATACTTAGAAATAAAAGTAAAATTAGACATAAAAGTCACATCCTGAAAAGGAAAATCATTTAACAGTGAATTTTCAACGGAAACCCATGAAGGTTTAGATAAATCTTGATAATCTTTAGACAAAGCATAAAATTGGCGAATTAAAAATGCATTCTAATACAATCTAAAATCAGGACATCGGACACCCCCTTCAGATTTAGGATGGGACAATTTGGAAAGAGCAATACGAGCACGCTTATTGTTCCAAAGGAACTTAGTACATATAGAATTAATCTGAGAAAAATTATAATTAGGAATTTTAAAGGGCAACATTGACAAAATAAATAATATCTGAGTAATAATCATCATTTTAATGGTATCAAGTCTAAGATAAAATATAAAAATAAGGGAGACCAAGAGGTTAACAAATTGGTAATTTTAAGTTTCAGGGCAGTAAAATTATGGGGCAATGTGTCACGAATATTGGAGGAAAATCAAATTCCTAGATATTTAATTGTTTGAGGACACCATGTAAAATTAGTAGACTCAAACATATGTTGAGAACAGGAATTATTTAATGACAAAATCTCCATTTTGGAGAAGTTTAATTTATATCCAGAAACTTGAGAAAATGTGGAACTTTCTTGTAAAAAATGAGGTAGAGAGGTTACAGGGTCGGACATATAAATAAGAATATCATCTGTGTAGGCAGATGATTTAATATGATGGGATTTTAACTTAAAACCAGAAATCTGCTAATTATTTCTAATACGTTGAAGAAAAGGTTCCAAACATAGTAGAAAAAGTAAAGGGGAAAGGGAACATCCTTGGCGTGTGCCCCGTTGCAGGCAAAAATATGAGAAATAGAGACAATTAACAAAGACACAAGCCTTCGGATCTGTATACAACAATCTAATATAAGAAATAAACTTGGGGCCAAAACCGAACCAATGCAAAGTTTGTAACATAAACTCCCAATTAATACGGTCAAAAGCCTTTTCAGCATCCAATGATAGAGCTGCTAAGGGGGAAGGGTCTTTTTTGCTGAGAGTGAGAATACTAGAAAACATTCTAGCATTATCAGAGGCCAAACAACCTTTAACAAAACCAGATTGATCTGGATTAATAAGAGTCGGGATAACATTCTCCAATCTGGAGGCTAAAATTTTTGCAAAATTTTACAATCATAATTGATTAGAGCTATAGGGCGAACATTCTTACATAGGGAAGAGTCTTTATTTGGTTTGGGAATAAATATAATGAGTGCTTCTAAAAAAGACCCAAAAGCTTTACCATTGGATAGAAAGGAATTAAAGAGTTCCAATAATTTAGGGGCAAAAATAGAAGAAAAAGTGGAAAATAATTCTACTGAAAAGCCATCAGGACCAGGGGCTTTGGACCTTTTCAAAGACTTAGGAGCAACAATGAGTTCCTGAAGAGAGATATCTTCCTCAAGAGAGGAAAAGATATCAGGAGGGGTAGCAGGTTTGGGAGTGGTTTGGAAAAAAGATGTAAAATCCTTAGCAGATGGTTTAGTTGTTTCTGTATACAGGTTATTATAACATGACTGGAAGGTACTAATAATGTCAGAGTCAGAGGATAGAAGTCGATTGTCTAATTCTGAACGGATAGGGCCAATATTTTTCCATTCAGATTTAATTTTTTTATAGTTTGCCAACACCCTCCCAGCTTTGTTTTGACCTCCATGGTATTTTGATTTAATTTTAAGAAGTACGTTACATGCATCTACAGTGGCAATTTTATTCAACGTAGATTTAGCTTTAATTCGTTCTTGTAACGAAGAGGGAGATTTAGATAAAAAGTAGCTATGGTCCAAAGTTTTGATTAAACTAAGCATGTCATTATATTCTTTACTTAATAATTTTTCTTCTTAGCTGAATAGGCAATAGTAAAGGCTCTGAATAAGGCCTTAAAAGCATCCCAATTGTTGTGTACTGAGGTATCAAGAGAGTTATTGAGTTAAAAAAATTCTTTAATAAAAGAGGTCGCTTCTGAAATAAAGGAAATGTCAGATAAAAGATAATTATTAAAACGCCAGTGACCTTGTTTGTGAGGGGAAAGGGATGTATCAATACAAGTAGAAACAGGAGCATGGTCGGAGATAAAAATAGAACCAATGTCGGAGGATTGGAGACAGGGCAACAATGATTTTGAAATTAAAATATAATCAATACGGGAGCGTGTGTGGTGAACAGGGGAGAAAAAGGTAAATTCAGAGGCATCAGGGTTACATGTTTTCCAAGAGTCAAATAGGGAACAGGAGGAAATGGCTGATTGGAATGATTTATGGGTCTTATCAGGTTTAAATTTATAATTCGACACTCTGTCAGAGAAGGGATGGAGCCAATTATTAAAATCACCTCCAAGTATCACATTAGGATTAGAAATAGACATCCATTTCAATTTGATGGAATGCCAAAACTCAGGATCAGGCTTCACAGGACCATAGACATTTAAAAAAAGTAATACGTGTTTTATTAATGGTGGCGTCAACTATCACCCAACGACCATTAGAATCTCTGTCTGATGATACAATTTGAGCTGAAATGGATTTGTGAAATAATATGGCAACACCACCATGATGATGAATAGCTGGAGAAAAAACAGCAAAGAAAGCAACTTGAGCATTAAGTTTAGCTAGGTGAGACAATACCTTCTGACGCTTGCTAGGATGACCAAGACCATGTACATTCCACGAGACGACATTAACCATGGAGTTGGATTAGGGAATATGGAAGGAAACAGGAACATGAGACGGCAAATACAACAGAAAGAAAACTGTGGAACAAAAAAGAAAAACAAGAAAAACACCAATTATGCAATGATGAGAAGGGAATAATATAAAAGACAAACCATGTAGAGGACAACAAAATCGCCAATAAAAAGCATATGTAGAGGAAAGGAAAAGAGAAAGAGGGAAAAGGATAGGAAGATGGATAGAAGAAATAAGTAAACAGATCAAGGAGGAAAATCCAGATCTGAATTAAGCGAGAAATACAAGTTAAGGGAAGCATGGTGGCAGCGAAGGGCACGGACACCCATAAGAGGACAATAATGGAAAAAAGAACCTCAAGAAGAAAAAAGAAACCAAGCAACTACGAAAATACTATACGATACAAAAATAATAGAAACAAGATAACAACCCTAGAAAGGAACAGGGGATTATACAGATAACAAACAACAGCAAGATCCTGAAAAAGAAGAGACATTAGTCATTAGTTTCCATGCCCGGTGATGAAAGTGTATCGAGGAAAATCTTCAGTTTCGTAGGATCATCAAAGGAACGTGACCGGCCATCATGTGTGATTTTGCAAAGGCAGGGATTAAGAATTCCATACTTGATGTTGAGACGCCTCATTTGTGGGCGTAGGGCAAGAAATTCTTTGCGACGAGCATTGGTAGCATTGGAAACGTCCTGGTAGATAAAAATGTTCTGGCCTGACCAAGTAAGATGACGTTTAAGTCTCACTGCTCTCAAGACATGCATAATTTCTGTAAATTCCAAAAACAGCATTATGATACCACGCGGCTTGTTAGACGTGGAATTAAGATGGCCTAAGCAATGAGCCCTTTGAATGTTGAGAGGCGATGACGTAGATTGGAGATCCAGTAATTCTGGGAGAAACTTCTGTAAAAAAGCAACCAAGTCTTTCTTCAGATTACTGCGGGCGGCCGCTCGCAGTAATCTGAAGAAAGAATACCGCGATGAAAAACTTGGCAATTAAAGATGGCAGCGCCCAACAGAGCACTCCGGTTGACACACCCCCTCCTTCACATGGCGGCAGATACCGGGGGAAAGACCGAGTGTGGGCAGCAGAGGTTCAAAAAGCAATTCCGAGTTCCGTGAGGAGACGGAGCTCACAGGGGATCTGCCATGACACTTCGGCAGCCAAGCCACACCCCCCAGCACACTGTTTCTAATCAATTGAATACAATATTTTCCATACTTCATATGCTGATCAACTAGGCTGTCTGTGTACAGCCTTCAAAGTAATGAACAGCAAGTTATAGGAGGCTAAATCAAATGACCCCAGGAAACAGAGAGCTCACGCTTGTGTGCAAGCTCTCTGTTTCCAGGGGAAAAGATAACCCAAGTGTCTCTAAACTCCATGGATCCCCTCATTGGCTTTCATCGCACCAATGGAGATTGTTATTTACATATCAAGTAATCTACTAACGCCACTTGCAAGCACTTTAACCTTCTACAAAACACACAGACGGACAATGATTTGTTAATGCCAAAACTCACTAATGCCTGCACATCCTCGCTAATCGGAACGTAAAAAGTCCAAATTACAAAGTACAGTCTAATTTAAAAAGGTTTCTATTTTCGTAAGCCTGCAAGGTTTCACAGGAAAACATTTACCGAAAACAGTGTTTCCATAACAAGCACTGTTTCCGGTAAATCCCTGCGGCTCCTCTTAATGACCACCCCAGATCTGAGACATCAGTTGCTGGACAGTTTCTTTGAATATGATTAGCCTGGCCCAATGCTCAACTGAAGCGTGCATCGCAAACCTATTAAAAAAAAATGATTGTCACTAAAGTTGAGAGAATAACAGTCCAGGGCACGCTATTTTCCGCATTACGTTGCATTTATAAAGCATTTGCAGGTGCAGACCCCGCCCACAGCCAGCCACAGACTCCCTTTCAAGCTGAGCAGACTGCAGGCTTAGATGTTCCGCAGACTCTCAATGAACACTTGCCCTAATAAAAAGTTATCAGCAAAAACAAAAAGTGAATGGAAAAACACACCTCAACCAGGCAAAGCAGTGTGCTGGGCAGAGCGAGGTTCATTGCGCTGTTTAATGCATGCACTGTTTATGTGAAGGGGTTCCTTTGAGGTGGCTGCAAATCTCTTGGAGATGCAGACACAGGACCCGCTGTGTGCTCTCGGGGATAGGCTGTGAAACATCGGAGCGTCTCCGCTCCACAGTGCAGAACATGTGGACAGGAAGGGGTGGATACGGAGGTGCGGGGCTATAACCTGAGTCAACACGGCTTGCAGACGCTGCATGCATGACTACTGCGAGGAGGGAACGGGTGGTGTCATGGTGGTGGAGAATCCGGGGCTATGCTGGGTCTGTTTTTCGGAGCAGGGGGGAAGCGGAACGCACAGCGAATAGACGGGTCACAGGAGTACAGATAGAGAAAACTCGGGTACAAAAAGAGGTAGAAAACTGGAGAGTCAAAAACAAGAAATAGAATGCAGTATGTACTTCAACTGATTGCACATTGCCGGGTGCTTGTCCGCACTGTGCAATCATTGCAACCCGCATTTTGCACAGTGCAAGCAGTCATTTTCTGCCACTTGAGTAGATTTGTACTCGAGTGGCAGCTTTTTCAACGCGGACTGGTAGTTTCTCATCGCAAGCGGTCATGAGCATACGCAACCACTTGCAATGAGAAACCTGACCTACCCTCGTTGAGAATCCTGGGAGGTTTAATTTCCACGCTCGCGATCGGCAACTTGATGTTGCTGATCGCGAACAAGGAAGAAGCCTCACTGGGATGTTATTTTGCTCGCTCGCAGTCACCAACTTGACGTTGAGGACCACGAGCAAGCAAAAAATGCCCGCTACGCGTTTTTGCACTGTGCTACGTGCAATGCGCGTTGTTGCGCAAACTACACACGCTCCGCAAGTGTAGGGTAGTCCTACGCCAAGGGTTACTATTTTTACCCTAACACATCATCTCCAGTATTTTTCAGAGGTTCATCATCTGTCAAGAGGCATTATGAATCATTCCCTTATATGGGCAGTGTTTTTCTTCGGTTGGAACACTGCAAGGTGAACTATATCAATTAACCACTAGTAATCTTAAACTGCCCAAGATCGGAGAATGGTTGATATACTAAGCATTCCTTTGCTGAAAGCTAGATATCAGTTGAGTACTATCAGACCTTCTGGGAGAAATATAGGGCAGAGATTAGGGAACAGGCACTCTCCCTCATAGCAAGACACAAGAATGAAAAGAATGCCCAGCTTCAATTGCTGTAAAGGGTCAAAGGACAGTAGTCACATCAAACACACATACTCCTTATGAAGCAAAGAGAATATAGAGACGTGGCTACTGTTGCCACCCAACAGAGTCATCAGGCCTCTGAACAGCGCCTATATGATGTTGGTAACAAAACAGGAAAACTGTTAGCTTGGTTAGATAGGAGGAAACGGTTGGTTGCTGGGTATTGGAGGTGAGGACATCAGAGGGTAACAGTAAAAGATAGACAAAACATGGCAGTTGTGTTTGCCGCCTAACACACCCAGTTATACTCCCCTGTGGTGACAACAACAGTGGAGGAATCCCACAAGCTACTAGCCGACATCCGTCTGCCGAGTCTCCCCATCACAGATCATGCTCTCCTTTAGGAGGAGATAACAGAAGATGAAATAGCAACAGCGATACAGGATTTGTCTTCTGGCAAAATGGTAGTCCCTAACAGGGTTACTAAGTGAGCTGTATGAACTGTTGGGTCGAGACCTGGCCCCTCATTGGCTCCACATACTTAAGGGCAGCCACAAATGGGCTTGTTGCCCGGAGACCAGAGATTGGCCACTATAGTGGCCATTACAAAAGAGGGGAAATGCTCCTCAATGCTGAAGCTAAGATCTTGGCCAAAGTCCTGGCCTCCAAACTCACCAAAGTGATCACAAACCTGGACCATCAGGACCAGTCGGGTTTAATGACACATTGTAGCACCGCCCTTAACCTGAGGTGCCTTTATGGCCTGCTGAGCCAAGCTCCCCATATGCAGGAACGTGCGCTGATGTTCTCCTTGGATGCCGGAATGGCTTTCATCTCAGTGGAATGGGCATATATGTTCCAGGTGCTGGCTAGAATTGGCTACAGACCCCACTTCATCCACTGGGTCGCAATATTTCGGCTTCCACTTAGCACTCGAAAGGGTTGCCCCTTGTCGCCCCAAATCTTCGCTCTAGCGATGGAGCCCTTGGCTGTTTAGAGCAGAAATTATCCACTGGTCCACAATAAGCAATGCATTGACAAATGGGAAGATAAGATATCCCTATAGGATCCTAAAATCTGACACAAACCCAGTTTATGTTGTGGCGAGTTCAAAATTTCTCCTTGCTATGTGGCTAAAACGAAGGTACTTGCTAAAGAACGGCACTTAGCTATTTGTGGCTGTATTTTACTTTCTAACGTAACCAGCCTAGTAGTAATACTTTGGAAGTTGCCTCTGTGTGAGAGACAGAGAGGACTTTAGTTGGTAGCCCTACTGAAAATGGATGTTTAATTTTTAAGGTCTTTTAACAAAGTTCTTACATGTTTTTATCCTTAAATTATATTTTTAAATACTTATGTTTTAATACGATAAACTACTTCCCATGCTATTACCCCCGACGTTCGCTAAACTCGTGTATGTCAGTTCTACAATGAAATTGTATCTTCTATTGCTGCTATTGATTATATTTTACTGCATTGTAAAAATGACATGTGCTTTTATGGCTGATATAGCCGCAATAAAGTTTTGATGATGATGATAATGATATCCCTATACCCAAAAGATGTCCTACTCTATATAACAGATCCTGAGAACACCTTGGATAGAATAATGCAGATCCTTTTCATCTTTGACCTCTATTCAGGATATATTGGAGCTCTCTATGGTACAACTCAACACCTTAACATTCAAGGCCCAGCTGTGATGGTGATACCTTTGCTGTGCAGCCACATGGTCCTTGGGCTGGAAGGGGAGGATCACACATGCTATCCCTGTAAAGGACACAGCAGCACTGGATACACTGGGATGATTGCCATGCTTTGATAAATGGGACCTGATTGGTCTCTCTCATGTGGGCAACTTGTGGAACCAGGAGATGTTATCCCTACAGACCTACAGCGTGACTTCCAACTGGCACCCACCAAAACATTCCACTACATACAGGTCCATCACTCCCTGAAAGCAGAGCTGTAAAAGGGAGCAGTGTTCCTGGTGCCTTCGCCCCTAATGGGCAGATTACTAGATTAATACATGCCTCACAAAGCCACATCACTGAGTAACCAGAAGTTGCTTGACAATACACCAGATGCACTGACACTCTTGAAAGAGTGCAGTGTTGAAGACTTGGGAGGGGTTGGGGGATGGGCACACCATCGGTGCTGGGGATTCTTCACACTTGAACCACGTTGAAATTGGGTGGAGAAGCGAACACGGGACATTGCGGGATAATGGGTGAATTGTCTAACTTGAAATGCATTACCTGGAATGTGCGGGGTCTGCATACCATGACGAGACGACACAAAGTACATGCCTATTTGCTACGTAGAGGGGTCCAAATAGCGTTATTGCAGGAAACACATTTAACAAAGGCGGAGGGGATAACATTGCAGCGCATATGGAGAGGCCAAATATACAACACTATGTATTCAGCTTACGCTAGGGGCGCGCTAATTTGGATCAGGGCTGGAGTCCCTTTTCAGGTTGCAAAGCATGTGGTGGACCCGGAGGGGCGGTTTGTGGCCGTAGCGGGAAAACTGGGAGGCAGGGACATTAACATTTGCAGCATTTACGCACCCAACCTGGACCAGTTAACCTTTCTTGCGACACTGTCAGGCTCCCTGGCCCACTTCTTAGTGGGACCACTGCTGATAGGAGGCGACTTCAACTCAGTGTTGGATGTTGCCCTAGA
Organism: Lissotriton helveticus; assembly: GCF_964261635.1. Classification (NCBI taxonomy): domain Eukaryota; kingdom Metazoa; phylum Chordata; class Amphibia; order Caudata; family Salamandridae; genus Lissotriton; species Lissotriton helveticus. The sequence continues at coordinate 1,271,579,765 of NC_136059.1, read as the reverse complement.
TAGATCACACACCCCTCTGGCGGACTCCCCAGCGCATCGCATAGCTAAGGGTAGATTGGAGTGGCAATCAAGATGGGGTCTGACTGACATTTGGCGCGCCCAGCACCCGCACACCCGAGATTACTCCTTTTTCTCGGGAATGCACGAGCTCCATGTGAGGCTAGATGCGCTGTTGTGCTCCTCAACGCTGATACCAACAATTGCAAAAACCGAATATCTGATGAGGGCGATCTCTGATCACAATCCTTTACTGATTGATGTGCGGTGGTTTCCGGGCGCCTCCTGTGTTCCTACCTGGAGATGATGCCCCGAAATGCTAGAAGACCCACTTTTCTACAAAGATCTGGAGGAAAGGATAACTCACTACTTCGAGGAGAATGACGGCACAACTAGGGAGAGGGCGACGGAATGGGATGCCTTCAAGGTCGTTGTAAGAGGGTTTTGTATAGGGAAAAAGGTGGGAATACGCAGGGTGCTTCTGGATGACCTTGATAAGGCAGACAAGAAACTCCGAGAAATGGAGCTCTTGAGACCTGGACACCCTGAGTTACAACAACAGAGCGCAGCAGCGAAAGAAGCAGTAGCGGTTAAAGTAGAAAGGCTGCGTAGCTTTGACCACAAAACATACATAACCAGATCCCACGCGGAGGGAGACAAGTCAGGAGCCTTGTTGGCCTGGCTTGCCAACACCATGAGACGCAGCTCCCCCATAGTATCCATGTGCACGGCTGAGGGTGTTGAAGTATATACCCAACCTGAAATCCTGCGCTGCTTCTCAAGCTATTATGAAACTCTATATCAGAGTAAATTGATAGCTGGTACTTCGGCCATAGATGACATTTTAGAAGAACTCCCCTTTCCGATGTTAGATCCTGAGCAAGCAAAGAACCTGGGCAAGGATATTGAGCTAGGGGGCAAACTTTGTTTGTTGCGTATGCTGTGTCTGGTTATCGACTTCATCTGTCCCTGACATTGCTGGGATCCCTTTTTACCTGCTCTGGGTCCCCGCTGCATGCCTCCTGCCTCCCGCTGCTACACTCGAACAACAGCACCGAGTGGCCGCCGAGTGGAGGGGGGGCCTCTGCAGCGAGGGGACTCCATCTACCATCAGCCTTTGCGGCCGGAGCTGCACCTGGGGAGCATCGCGCCAAGCGGCGCATAAATTACCGCACTACCTCCGGTGGAGTGGGCGAACTTTGTTTGTTGGGTATGCTGTGTCTGGTTATCGACTTCATCTGTCCCTGACATTGCTGGGATCCCTTTTTACCTGCTCTGGGTCCCCGCTGCATGCCTCCTGCCTCCCGCTGCTACACTCGAACAACAGCACCGAGTGGCCGCCGAGTGGAGGGGGGGCCTCTGCAGCGAGGGGACTCCATCTACCATCAGCCTTTGCGGCCGGAGCCGCACCTGGGGAGTATCGCGCCAAGCGGCGCATAAATTACCGCACTACCTCCCGCGTCACGGGATCGCGCGCGGGACTAGCCGGGCTAAGCCTGGGCAAAGGGCGGGCCCTCTGAGGCCCTCGGAGGACGAGGAGGCCGGGTCGGGTGCACCCCCATAACGACATTATTTCTTCATCACGTAGGATTTCTGACTTTGTACTTGGTTATTATTGTATTGCTTTGGTACTATATTAGAAGACTACTAGCCTCGTACTATACAGTCCTGAGGCTACTGGGTCCCTGTAACATTCATCCCAACTAAGATATTGTCTTTCATATTAGCATGTCTACAAGAGGTAGTAGAAGCAAGACAGCTGCGGGAGGGGCATCTGTTATTGGACCTATCGATAATTTCATAACAAGGACTAACGAAGCAATCGACCTTAGCATCTCGCTCCTCGAGCGTAGGGTCTCGCAAGATTTAGCATTTGCTAAACGCTCTTCTCTTGGGAGCATTGTATTAGCAAGAACCCCAGCTATCTCCAATAACTTAAATACAGCCTGTACCCGTGATACTCGAGTTGACCTTCACACCATACCTAATGAAATTAACCTATCGGCAACCGATCCCCTAATCGACTCCGACACCGATTTAAGCAATGAACTAGAGAGGACACCAGAACTAATTATAGACTTCACACCAGAAATAGTAGAGGAAAATAATGAGATGCATACAGGAGTTAGGAAAGAGGGCGCTATTCGAAAGCAAACAAAACAAACGATTAAACCAATTCCCCCCGTGGTAGAAAACGTAATGCAACAAAAGGACAACACAGGAAAGGCATAAACAAACATTTGAACACTAACGCAATAAATCCATCTATAGAGACACTAAGTGAAGATACACAGGGGTTCCCCCATGTGCACGTGGACAAGCCCGATGCAACCACTGTAAATGACCAACTAGTTGAAAGATTTGGCGATCTTCTAAGCATCTTTATGTCGCCAATCGAATCTAGGCTTGCCCGTATCGAAAAACAGCTAGAAGAACTAATAACCTATTACAAAAAATTTCCCAGTGTCGCTCCAATAACTAATGCAGGCTCAAAGACAAGTACTAGTAAATCTGTATCCTCCAAATGAAAGGTTATTCCAGTCTTAGACACTGCGACAAAATCAAAACCCACCATCTTTACAAGTAAAGAAACTGCCACTAATAAATCTGTAACAGTAAGCAGCTCTACTCCTACCACTAACGTGAAAACTAATACCACAAACACGCAGCCAGGGAAGATGCATACAACATCCCAAAGCGGGAGAAAGACACCTAACCATACCAGTGACACGGTGCCAACTTTCCAAAGGCCTCATGTGCCATATGATCCACCTTATAACTCAAGGCAGATTCCTCCACGCATCAATCTGCCACCTGAGTGTGGGGCCTATGTGCTGGTTTTGGGTAATGTTCCCGACACTTAGGTATGATCAAGAGGAAACATCCTCCTCACTGAAAAATAAGACCCTACATTGGTTGATAGCCAATTGTAATTTCCCAATGGAATGTTCAGGAGAAATTATTCACACCCAGAGAGTAGGCTGGATAGGTCATTTGAAGAAAAAGTTTGAGGGGGACTACATAACTGTCAATTTTAAGAACCCGCAATGGGCCGAAAAAACTTTGGCTAGGGCCCCCTCCCCCTCTACCTGGGAATTTAATACCACCCTTCTCCCTTTGGGCTATTTTTACAGACACCTGATCACTACCTATCCCATCATGGCAACCAATCCGACCACTCCTTTTTTTGATCAACATCAGATACCTGAAAGCAATTCCCCTCTTTTCCATCAGAACCCCAAATTCTTCTATCCGAATGGCCCTGCACAATGGCATCAAGGCCAAATTCACTCACACCCGACAACTCACCCTTACTTGTCTACAATGCCACATAAAGAGCATAGAGACGCCCGATGGCGTCAAGTTGCTGCGGCACCAGGTAATTCTTACAGTATCCCAACTCACAACAGATATAGTGCATTGTCCGGTTTGGACTTTAATGATTGACTTAATCATGATCAGCCCGAAGGGGTAAATATGTATACATCGACTACGGGGGGACCCCTAACATGTAAAACCCCAGAAACAGAGGAGAAAAATATAACACTTACTCCTGATAAACATATTTCTAATGCCTTCTTGCAATGTCGGATGGGTGATTCATCACTAGCCCCTTCCAGCTTTAGGTCACCGGATAATTTAATGAATATATCAATCCCTCCTAATCTTAATCTACCTATTTCTCAAATACATTTTACGTTTTGGAACATAGCCGGCTTGTGTGCTAAAAAGTCAAATCCTAATTTCCTGAATCAGGTCAATTTGAGTAACATCATCTGTCTCCAGGAGACTTGGGTTAATGATCCAATACACATAATGGGGTACAAGACCTTTTTCTCTGCAGCTAAAAAGTCATCTTCTGGTAGGAGTAGTGGTGGTCTAGTCACCTATATCGCAAACACTTTACAAAGTGGGGATATCGTTCCCCTAAAACTGAAAGAGAATTACCAGATAATAGTCCTAAAGAGAACTAAACAAAAGATATATGTCATAGTAAACTTCTATAACAACTTGAATGTAGACGACTTGATCAACCTTCTTTCAGAGATTTCCCTAGCCCTCCAAGATCTTCAAGCACAGTACATTAAGAAATCATGTACAATAGTGTGGGGCGGTGATTTCAACCTTCATCTATGTAGAAATAACAACATTGATAAGTGCGGAATTAAAGAGGATGACGGTAACCTTATAACACACTTCCTACACTCGACTGAGGGTGAAGAAATGAATGAGATCATGACAGAATTGGAATTGGGCTTCGCCAATGAGTTAAAGACCTCCCCAGTAGCCTTTACGCCAACATTCAATGGCAGGGGATTAATGAGCCTAATAGATTACGTCCTGATTTCAACACACAAAGGCCCAAACATCGAATTATTTGAAGTAATTAAAAACCCATCGAGTGATCACTTCCCAATCACCATCGCCCTATACGATTCAAAACCTCAAAATAAACCCAATATAATGAACATCTTAGACCAGCAAGTGATTGAATTAGGATCCTTGAACGGCTATACACTAAAATGGGGAAACATTGATAAAGGAGCTGTAACCGCAAAAATAGTCAGTCAAAGTCAGACAGATATCATAAACTGCCTTGACCCTAGGACAAAATCTAGAGAAGTTCTGGCTAGCTTTAATATTATTTCTCAAAATATAAAGAAAGCACTCACTAGTTCGCATAAACAACAAAGTCAGGCAAAAAAAGGTTGGTTTAGCCCAGCTTGTACAAAAGCGTACTCAAAACTAAAGGAAGCACTAAGTAGGGAGAAGAGAGATAGAGAGGAGGTCATTAGATTAGGAAAAGAATATGCCCTAGCTTTAAAAACCAGAAAACAGGAGCTAAAAACTGACCTATGGGAGCGTCTTAGCAGAAGTTCAGAATTAAAAGATAGTGCAACTTTCTGGCAAATAGTTAGATCTCCTTTTTTAACAGACAGAGAGGACTTACCATCCATCGATGTAGCGATTAGCGATCGTGAATGGGTGAATTATTTTTCTAAAGTTTTTAGTGAAGGGAATATATGGGGTATGGACAACGCAGAACCCCTGAACCAGGTTACCTACCCAATAACATTGCACTTTTCACATGACGAGGTGCAAAAAGCACTAAAATCCTCGAAAACAGGTAAAGCCCCAGGCCCAGACGGGGTTCCGGTGGACATTTTTAAACATGAAGTAGATCTCTGGTCCCCGTTACTGACAAATGTCCTAAATGCCACCATAGAAGAGGGCCTAATAAAATCTTGGAAAACTTCGATACTGGTCCCTATATTTAAAAAAGGGGACCGAAATTGCCCATCCTGTTACAGACCTATTTCGCTCCTGGATTCGCTTGGGAAGAGGGCAGGTCGGATCCTTCTCGACCGACTCCAGGAGTGGACAACTAGTCAGAACATCATTTTGGCAATACAATATGGGTTCCGAGAGGGGCTAGGTACAGTAGATCAAGCTTTAAACCTGTCCCTATTGGCAGGAAAATACGTGGAGGCCAAGGGGACTGCCCTGCATATGGTGTATGTCGATTTATCCGCAGCCTTCGACTGTGTAATACACTCGAGGCTGTGGAAAATCATTTTAGCAATGGGTGTTGACCCTCCGGTTGTAGATTTCTCTATGCAAATGGGCTTGAGGCCGCTATGCTAGAGGGATGCAAAGATCTTCCTTTAATCGGTCGTCGGCAGATACCTGCCTTGTTATATGCCGACGACGCGGTTATCCTAGCTAGAACTCCTGTTGAACTGCAGCGAGCACTAGACAGATACTGTGCCTTTATGTCGAGCCTAAATCTGACCCTGAATGTAAAAAAAACGTACACTATGCATGCGGGGAAAAAAACTGCAAAGTCTAGAAGTCTGTTTGTAAAAGACGAGGTACTGGACAGAACTGTAACATACCCATATTTGGGAATTGTTATCGATGAAAAATTTAAGTGGAAGGCAGCGATTAGTGCAAGGAAACTGGCCTTCCTAAGAGCAACTACTGCGTTAAAATCATTTGCACAAAGATTGGGTCAGAGACCTTCACTAGAACTGTTAAAAATATACAACGCAAAATGTGTTAGTACCGCCACGTACGGGGCTGGGATATGGGGTCTTGCGAATGTGGACGAACTGCAAAAAATAGAAAGTTCTTTTGTAAGATACCTACTTGGAGTACCAAGGAGTTCCTACACATATGCCTGTCACTTAGAGTTGGGCATAGATTACCTATCAGACACCATAAAAACCCAACCAATAATGCTGTGGCGCCGAATTTGGGTAACTGAACAATGCCATTTAACAAGATCAATTGTACAAGACATCCAGACACTTGATCATTGTGGAAAGATAAAATGGTTAGCATATGTCAAAGCTCTATTAACAGACTTAGGGTTTGAAAAATTCTTTATAGAGCCATTATCAATAACTGAGATCTCAAAGGCGGATCTAAAAAAAGCATGCCTGGCACATCTGCGCCAGGTACGCCTGCTAAAAGAGATAGAGAAACCCTCTGTTCAACAGGGCTTATTAGCTCAGACCGTGTTTTCCATTGAACCCTAATTGATGTACAGATTAACTCAATTTGAAAAATTGCTGCTGACAAGTTTTAGACTTAATATGTTTCACTTAATGGTCTCTTTTCCTTCTTGTAACGAATGGTCATCAAAACCTACCCCATGCCCTTGTGATTCTGTCTCGATACAATCGACCATACATACAATACTTTTTTGTAAATTTTGTACAATACCACGGAGGCGCTGGCTATTGCCCATACTGAAAAAATGGGGCCTGCGCCAATGCCGTCCAGCATATTTGGCGCTTCAGTACCTCGAAGACGAAATAATAGCAAAAGCGATGGCGCGCTTCCTTAAATTTTGTATTCGCCATCGTCTAAATCTTTAACAAAGATGAGTTTTGATGTTTGTATAATAGAGGACTGATGAAGCTACCGAAAAATTGCATGTTATGGTCATAATTTTATGAATTGTGATTTTTATATAAATTGTTTTTACTGTATAGCAATAACTAAATTTTAAATTTTTAACCGTTTTTCACAAATTGAGAAAACTGTACAAAATGTATTTTATGAACTTTTATGGTATTTCTACAATTATGAAAAACCGTATAAAGTTGGTTTTGATTTGAGCTAGGTGAAATCCGTTGCGCCATAAAACAGATGGCACGCAATAAAACTCCGGGGTTGGACGGTTTGCCCATTGAATTCTACGCCAAATACGTGGATCTACTGGCTCCACGTCTATTGGTGGTCTATAGAGAGGCGAAACAATTGGGTTGTCTACCACACACTATGCACGAGGCGTTAGTAATCCCTCTACTTAAACCCGATAAAGAGAGCAACGATACGGCGTCCTACAGACCACTGTCGATGCTTACGATGGATTATAAAATCTTGAGTAGCATACTGGCATCCCGACTGTTTTAGCACATGACCACACTGGTCCATGAGAACCAGGCGGGCTTCATACCTAAGCGCAACACCACCATGAACATACGCCGCCTAATACGCCTATTGAAAGAAGACCATGTGGAAGCCCCCCACCCCATGATACTGTCGGTCGACCTGGAAAAGGCATTCGACAGCCTCGAATGGGAGTACCTCCATAAGGTACTCAGGCGCTACGGGGTGGGCGAGGAATACCTACAGTGGACTTCTGTGCTGTATACTTCAGCAACGGCTAGAGTAAAATCGGGCGTGCTGATATCCCCATAATACTCGGTGGAAAGAGGCACGAGACAGGGGTGTTCGTTATCCCCGTTGCTATTTCACTGGCGGTGGAGCCCCTCGCAATGTCGATCCGTACGGGAGCTCATTATAGGGGATTGCGGAGCATGACGGGGCAACAGTTCATTTCCCTGTACGCTGATGACCTTTTGCTTTTCCTTGAAGATGCCGACGGAGCCCTGACGGGAGCCGACAACCTATTGACTACCTTTGGCGAAATCTCTGGCCTCAGAGTAAACTGGTCCAAGACATGCTTATTCCTAATACGAAAGGGGGAGACCCAGCCCACCACGACTAGGGCAATCAGATAGGAATCCAGCTGTCTGAAATATCTGGGGATCTATGTCTACCACACCCCCACTGATATCTTACAGGGCAACATCTCTCGCAGTATCAGAGCGCTGAAGAGTAGCATGTCCTTCAAGGCCACCCTCCCACTGTCGGTAGCGGGTCGTATAGCGCTGCTAAAAATGGTGGCGCTCCCACGACTGTTATATTATTTTAGGAAGCTCCCCATTTGGATACCTCCTGCTGTCTTCCGGTTCCTGAAGTCGCTGATAGTGTCCTTTCTCTGGGGAACGGGCCCGCGTAGAGTGGCTCTTGCAACACTAATGAGGCCAAAACCAGAAGGGGGGTTGGCTGTTCCAGACTTCGAAGTGTATTACTTAGCGGCTCAATTACAGATATATACCCAGGATATAGGGCGCGAGTTCCGAGGTCCAGAGACTAAACGGGGCCTGGGAAGACCTAGATATGTACTATCCTATATAGCTATGCAGCAGAGACTAGCCCTTAGTGATCTCACGCAAGAAGAGCGAACACTTAGACAATGCTGGAACCGAACACAACATAGAGCGGGAGTGACCAACCCGTATGCCCCCGAAATTCCGCTGGGGATGCTAACAGCGTTGCCGCATGGCGGAGATTGGTCGCAATTGCAGAAATGGGAGGAGGCGGGGATTCAAGTCCTGGGTGATCTTTATGAAGACGGGACGCTACTGTTGTTTCCGGCGCTCTTAGATCGCTATGACCTACCTAGAGGTGACTTTCGGCTGAATTCGGCGCTTACGCGTGCAATACAGGCACACTGGAAGGGGGGGCTTGATGAACCAAAAACGACGATGGCATGCCAATATACCATGATGGCAGCTGGAACGGTTAAGGCAGTTACGTGCCTATATTCCAGAAAGCTTAATGAGGGATTACCTCCACTAGAGACGCTTAGGAGTAAATGGGAAGCTGACATAGGGAAAGAAATCCCCGAGACAGTATGGGCGCAGCTGATGCGCCGGGCCTGGAAGAGCACGCGCAATGCGCGATTTCAACTAGTCCACTTTTATATCCTTCACCGGGCATACTTGATTCCAGGAAAGATCAAAAAATACTTTGCTGTAGATTTAGCGGCTTGCCCCAGATGCAAGGCAGTTGGAGTGGAGCTTGACCACATGCTATGGACCTGTCCTAGTTTAGACCTTTATTGGAAATCTGTGGGTGATACTCTTAATGAGGTGACAGAGCGCGATTTACAGTTTGACATGGCTGTTGGGATCCTCCATTGGTTTCCGCATACCCCTAAAAACAAGGTTACAAGCAAATTCATAGATATGGGACTTCTCCTTGCGAAGCGTGAAATCACACGATGCTGGAAGGCACATACGGGTCCAGCAGATGCTAAATGGCGCACTGAGCTCCTTAAATGGGCTGGTGGGGTGAGCACATTGAGGTTCCAATTAGCACGGCGACAGCAGAATGACAAGGCTTTAGAGACTGTGCATGCGTGGGAGGCCCTGGTACAAACATTACGTGACTACGATACACGACACGTCCCGGAAGACTAACACTATGACTGGACTATACCCCTATAACACGACAGGTACACTGCACGATTCCTTAATTGACATCTCCTGTGCTTCAGACCCACAACGACCGGACTGTTAACAAAGCAACGAGGGTGGGAACCGGGAGGGGGGGGTTAAATTTCACTTTCGCATTCCCCTGTGCACTAAGGAATAAATAGATAGGATTGCCCTTTACAGGATTGTATTCCGTTGACCATGTTCATTTTGGGGGCCAACATCTAGCACTCTATTGTGCGGACCCACTTAAAAATGATTGGGGATATGGGAACTGTTACAATTGTTGTATGCTTTGTGACAAAAATCCAATAAAATGTGTTTAAAAAAAAAAATTGAAGACTTAGGAGACCTAGAGAATGACAACTGGGCAGAGGCCCTGGCATCCCCTAGAAATGTGGCCATATAGTCTGGTTTTCACCTAGTCCAAATGAAGATCCTTCACCGCTCCTATCACGCACAAACCACACTGGTTTAAAAATTACCTTTGATTTATAACTGCCCAGCAATGCAAAGTGTCTCTTAAATGCCTGGGATGAAAGAGACTTGCTCCGTATGGAATGAATATGAATCACCATGGGGTTGGCAGTGGTGAAAAGGAATGTGGCTAAGGTGTGGGATGTGGATCAGGTACCGCAATCAGGAGTCTTAAAACGTTATATAGCCTTGTGTATGCTAGCTGAGCAAGTGGTGAATGCAAGCTGAGGTTACCCCCAAAAATGGACAAAAATTTGGGGAGATGGATATGAATTTAGAGGTAACATATATGAGGGTCCAGCCCCCAACACTATAGGTGATTAGTAATCTGCATATACACAACAGGGAGGGGGAGGGTCCTAGGGAAAGCTTAATGACCTAACAATGCTACTGTCCCTAAATCAACAGTTAAACCAACAAAGAGTAGCAAGAAGTCAAAAAGGCAACTAACTATGTAGACGTAAAGGAGAGGACAGATCAAGTTCAACTAATAATGTTTGCTAATACAGTCACGCTTAGGGTAACATTCTTTGTAAACAGATTCCCATCAGTCACCGACCGAGTCCGCCCTTCATCATCTGGGATCCTTCATACCATGAAGGTAGAGTAGTATACCCACAGCTGACTGGCAGATGTAAAAGCCTGACCTAGCCTGTGGGGCCCAGTGATTTAAGTGTCATGTGGGGGTGTCCGATGGTGACTGAAAAGCAGTGCAATAAATGTGAGAAATAGTGAGTGAACAAGTGAATTACTGAGAATGATAAAATTGGGTAGTAAAGGGGAAAGGAGACTTTAATATGCCCTCCTTCACTCCCAAATTAATAAAAAGTGTGAAGTGGCATCAACAAATAACCACTAGAGAGAGTGGAAGGTCGACATGTTTCTGCAGACTGATTGGATCCAACAGGTATCCTGCTGCTTCTTCAGGACCATTAACGCTACTGCTACAAATAATATAAAAAGGTAAAAAATCACCTGGGTATCAGTTATATCATCCTTCTCCTGAATTAGTAATCTGGACAATTTCATTGGGCCATGCTGCTGATTGTGTTGAGGGATGAGGGGTGAAGGGTGGCAGGAAATGGAGTGGTCTAAGGCACTAATGATAATGAAGTCAAGGATTTTTACATGTATCTTTCTTGCTAATAAAAAGATTTGTGAAAAGAAAACCCTGGTAGCTTAGGAGATAAGCAGTCAGGCTTAATTTAGGAGACAAGTGTGTAAAGTATTTAATATCACGAAAACACGTCATAAGTAAAAAACACAACACAATAAAAACCCAACACCAATTTATAAAAATAGACAATATAAAATGTGCTTTATAGCACCAAAATGTGTCAAGCACCAACCGCGGCTATCTGGTCGTGCTGTACTGGAACAAAATAAAAGTTTCAGGCTGACCGCAATGGAGTGTGGATTAGATATGATGAGTGGTTGGGCCCAGTCAAGTTTTACCTTCTGACTTAGTCGAGTGATCGGGTCTTCGAATCAAGATTTCGAGTTGATGATGGCGGCTTGCTGCAATGCAATGCCTCAGTGTTTCACTTCACTATCAACGGCAAGGAGCTCCACAGCAGGTGCAGTCTTTCTGAGTTCAGTCCTCTGCAGTGCAGTCCAAGGGTTCAGCAGGGCAGTCCTTCTTCTCCCGATGTTTCAGGTGGGATCTTTGGGGCTCCTGCAGATCTCCCATATTTATATTCCATTCTGGGCTGGCTGGAGGGAGGACACCTCAATAAATGGGGTTCAAGTCACCACCCTCTCCTATGACACCTTCCTGGGAAGCGTGGCATATCTTTGTCCCATAATGCATATGTCACCAAAAATCAAAATGAAGAAATTCTCGACTTGGAGTGCAGGTCTGACTAACCCCATCCACAGGTGTGACTAACTTTACCCTACACTCCCCTTCCATCCCCTCTCCTAATCTAATTTGGGGTATCCCATCTGGCTGAAGATCACGGAAGGGCTGACATCTGTGCTTCTACTTTTGAAGTTCAGTTTATCTCCCCAGCCCCATTCCTGTCCCTGGCTTATTCAGGAAGCAAATCTACTCCCACCAAATGGCTGTATTGTTTCTGACCCAGGCCTCTTCACTCCTACTCAGGGAGCAGCTTGGCTCAAGCTATCAGAGGCTGGCGAATCAGAAGAGGCTGCATCAAGGCTGTTTTAAGTCATTTTTGGATAGTAAGTTCTAAAACTACTTTCCTGCAATAGTTAAGGAGGTAGCAGCACTACAGTGGGGAAATGACTTTTTGTTTTTCCCCCACCAGTGCATATAAAACATATTTTATAATGTCTCTGCTTTTTATAAACGGGCACTCTACCCATGGGCATCTAGGGCAGCCCTTAGGAGTGACTTATGTGTAATAAAAAGGTAGTGTTTGGTCTTTTGAAGTACTTTTAATTACAAAGTCGAATTTTGGAACAGTTTTATCCTAAAATCAGCCTGCGGGGCAGGGCTGGCTTCAAAATGACAGCAGACCACACATCAGTGCACACTTACATGCATAATGTCTACTGTGGTCTCTAAACCTACATGCCTAACATATATTAGGGACTCACAGATAGGTTTTCTTAGCCAATTAATATTACACCCATTTCAGAGTCCAGGGTACTTTCAGAATCAGTAACCACTAGTATCAGTCAAAAATTGGAAGGTAAGAATAGCTTTCCTACACCATGGCACCTCAGTGTGGGGTCACCCTCTAACAAATCAGTCTTGACTCAGCTCCTATAGGAACATACCGCCTGAACAGCCAGGCCCGGTCCTCCCTGAAATAGTAAGCAAGCAACCCAAGACAAGATGTGCCCTTATTAGGGCTCAAGGAGGACCTGTCTGGAAAATCAAGCTGGACTGTTACTTTGGAGCAGGGTCAAGTTTGATCTGTATATGGCTACGTCCATACTGAGATAGCACTTAACCCTAGGCAGTGAGATCCACTCTGCTAGTGGAGTTTGCAGAGTTTTCTGCACTCTGCTGAGCTCTTGGAGTCAACATCAAGTTGGTGAGCGCGAGCAAGGAAAATCCACCTCCCAGTGAGATTCTTTCCACATTCGAGCTTATTAACGTCAAGTTGGCGAGTGGGAGTGAGGGAAATCAACCTCCTGGTGAGATTTCTCAATGCGGGCAGTCGGCTTTCTCAATGCGAGTGGCCGTGTATGCTTGCGACCGCTTGTGTTGAGAAACCACATGTTCGCATTGAGGAAGCTGCCGCTCAAGTAGAAAATCTACTCGAGCGGCAGAAAAGAAGTAGCGCCCTCTTGCATTATACATTGTGCCGTTCACAATAATTTCACAGCTTGGACAAACACACAGTTCTGAAAATTACAGCAAGTTGCATTTTTCTAATGCACTTTATCACTTGCGGAGATCCACATAGAGCGGCAGAGTTTTTGTTTCACTTCGCATACTACGCCCAGGCTTAATAGCACTGTAGGCAAAAAACAATGGACTGGAGTGTTGATAGATTGCCAGTAGCTTAGATTAAATCAAACATCCCATCATGCACCTTGTTGCTGATGCAGTTGCTGCCCTAAGTGCGACGGGTGTGCCCAGACAAGGGACTCATGCTAACTGTGCAACTGATGCCAAGTGACACCTGACTGAAGAGCCCCAATTAGGGCAAAACTAGTCTTGGTATGCTTGTGTTCCAGGTCACGGAGGACCTGGCCTGACAGTTCATGTTGGACTGTTCTGATTGGACCAGGATCAAGACTAATTTGAATGTGGCTGAGTACAAACTGATTTGGTATGATGGGTAAAAAAACAATAGACTGGAGTGTGGCTGGAGTGAATGCGAGTGGCTGAAATTAATTCAAACATTCCATCTATCACCTTGCTGTTGCAGTTAATGCCCTGGGTGCTATTGGTTTGACCAGTCATCTATCCCATACTAAATGGGCTACTAGAGGCAAGCAAAAGCCAACCGATGATTCCAAATCATGGACAAATTGGTCTTGAGTTGCTTGTGTTCCGGTTCTAGGAGGACTGATTTGGATTTGATGGGTCCAACCTAACGTAGCATGGTCAGCGAGAAAAGATGGACTACAGCACATCCCTAAGTAATTACCAGTGACAGAGTAATTCAAAAATTCCATCCATCACCTTATTTTTGTTACAATTATTAGTATTATAGCAGTGCTTTAATATTATGTTTGGAAACTGGATACAGCCATCAAAGAAGGTGAAGGCCTTGTGGAGGAGCATCATCACCCACCAGAATCTGCTGGTAAGGCTGAAAAGGTAGATTTTGCACTGCATCATAACACAGAGTCATTATCCATGCAAAGTAAACGCTACAGGCAGCCCCAACCAGGTTTGATGCAAAAACTAAAGACAGCGACAACCAAGTGCGAGAGTCGAAACTGTTGCTTAACGTCAATAAAAAAGATGGTGCTTTTCGACCATCTGATCAAGAAGTGACAAGTATGGGTGTACAGCGACAGTTGCCCAAACAGAATATGCTCTCGACGGCAGTAGAAAAGAGCGTGAAGTATGATTCAGCTGTGTTCTTGAAATCACCTCCACAATTCGACTCCGCCAAGATGCAGAATATTGGCACCAGGTGGACTGCATGGATTGAGATGTTTGATGATTTCATAAATATGCTGGAAGAAGCAGCCAATAAGAAAATCCTTAAATGCTTTAAGAACCTTGCCAGTGATGGAGTGAAATCACAAGCTGATGTAGTATCATACCTTCAAATCTAGGAAGCATTGGAAGCCAACCTCAATCCGAGGCCAATTGTCGACAACGAAAGGTACATTTTCACTCACGCGAGACAGCAAGATGGTGAATCGATGTTTGAGTTTGTTGAGAGGCTCAACATGCTTAACAAACACTGCATGTTTATTGAGTTTAATGATGAAGAAGCCATATGCCTCAAAGACATTGGTGGATGTCTTTCAGATTAATTCAGAAGACGCATGTTCAGAGAGACGCTCAGTATGGATAAAATACTAATGGCTGCAAGGGCTGATGAAAGAGTGGATTGACAAGCTGATATGGAAGGTGGAACAGCGAAAGGTGAATCAGTGTTGGTAATGAGGGGCAAGCACAACTGTAAGGCAGGCAGAAGCACACAAGTTGATGTCTCCAAAAGGTCAAAGGTTGTGTTTCCAATGTGTTTTTTTCACCCCCATGAACGTAAATGTCCAGCCATAGACAAACGTGCAAAGGTTGGGCGGAAGAAATCACTTCATAACAGTCTGCAAGGCTAAACAGAAACCAACGGCATCACAGCAAGAAGAGTACATGGGCACCAGAAAGTTCAAGGAGCATTATAGCCATGCACACAAGGCCAAAGAGGAACATCGTTTATGACAAGTAGAAATCAAACAAGGTTGATCATCATCAAGTTCGTCCTATAAAGGCTCTTCAATGTCATTATCAAGCACCAGTGAAGAAGATGGATGTGCAATGATGAAATTGACTACAGAATTACATGTGCATTTAGGAATGGCTGCTTGCAGAGAAGAACAAAGGACGAAGACAAACCAACAAATGAAACAGCAGCATTAATTTGGACACTGCACCAAGATTATAATAAAGGTCAATGGTTGCCCCATAACCTTTATGATAGACAGTGGTGCATCAATTAACATCTTGCCAGTCGCAAATATTAACAGTCTGTCTCCTGTGCCATGCCTCAATCCGTCAAACACAAAGGTATCCATGGGGGCTGCCACCAAGCCATTCCAGTCATGGGTTGTTCATAGCAACCATGTGACATAACACGACATCAGTGCAAATGTCAATTCATGTTCTGCTAGGAACTTCATCCAGTTCATTCTTACTCAGTTTTGCCACTGCTGCTGACATGGGACTGATACTCATCAACTGTAACCTCCATACTTAATCTAAAATTGTGAGTCAGTGCCCTTCATTTTTTAATGGCCTGGGAAGGTTTATGAAAATAAAAGTGCCACTTCATATTAACAAGGACATTCACACTGTTGCCCAGTGGCACCACAGAATTGCTTTTCACTTGCAAGAAGCTGTTAAGAAAGAACTTGAAATGGTGTTGAAGCATAACATCATTGAGCATCTCACCGGTTCTATGTTCTGGGTCTAACACATAGTGTTGGTGGCAAAACAAAAAAACAGCAGAGGTGCAATGTGCATCTATGTTGATATGTGCCAGGCCAAAAAAGAAATTGAGTAAGAAAGACATGCTGTTCCACACATAGCGGATATAATCATGTGGATGAATGGAGCCAAAGTCTTTGCCCGTCTTGACCTGAACAAAGGATACCATCAACTCTAGCTGGAAGAGAAATGTAGGTACAATACTACTTTTTCAGCTCATGTCGGTTAGTTCAGATACAAAAGGTTGAGTTTTGGAGTGTCGTCAGCTGCAGAAATATTTCAGGATGTTATACATCAAGTAATTCAACCTGTTGCACATGCTTTTAACCACAGTGACGACATACTGGTATATGATACAATGCAAAAGGTGCATGACAAGTGTCTTACACAAGTGCGCCAGGTACCTGTAGATGCAGGTCTCACTCTAAATGCAGCAAAGAGTGAGTTTCACATGACCAAACTTAAATTCTTGGAGCACATATTTTCTGATGGGAGAAGGACTCCTACCCAGATAAAGTGCAAGCACTGTCAGCTATTTGCCGACCACAAGATGTCACCGTGTTGCAATCCTTCTTTTTTTTTATAATTCTTTTTTATTAGACACTTCCGACATATATCAACACAGTTACATTTAGGCCAGTGACCCATCATTCCACATTATTAACATTGAAATTGCAATAACAATCAGAATTAATGAGGTACATAAATCAAGGGGAATCTGGTGTGCCTATATCAACTTGTCGAGTCGGTGGGGCACAAATGTCACCTCTATAGTGGTTCTACACTCCCCACAACCTACTCCATTTCCCAGGGCATTCTCTGGCCACATAGACCGACTTTTCCCTATATATACTCCAGTCTAAAACTTCGTCCCATTTCCTTATGTGGGGCGGTTGGAGTGCCCCCCACAACGCACAATATTCCTTTTCGCAATCATGTATGCCAGGGTTACCCACCGTGTGGTATTTGTATTTAGATCAGTGGGTTCCCAAACGTTGAGAATACACCTCTGTGCCTCTGGTTGCAAGTGTACCCCCAACACTACCCGCAGGGTGTCATGTATGTGCTTCTAATATGCTTGTATATAGTGGCATTCCCACAGTATGTGGAGGAACGTCCCTGGTTCTCCACACCCTCTTTTACACTCTTCACTTTCCGTCTTCCCCATCTGGACCAGTCGGGGACCTCTCACATATGTTCTGTGGAGTATTTTAAGCTGTAATAACCGCAATCTGTCCGGAATTGCGACCTCCCATGGGGATGATAGCGACACCTGCCAGTCCTCCTCATCAAGTTCCAACCCATCACTATTCCATTTCCCCTTGAGGGCCTGCAGCGGATCCGCCATATTATTAAATAGTTTCTTGAAGATAAGGGAGATTGTCTTTTCGGAAAGGTGTCCGTCTAATATTCTATCCTCCATAGGGGAAGCTTCTGAGAGCGTGGCATTCCTCAGTATCTGGGAAAGTAAGGCATGCCGGACCTGGAGATATCTGTAATGCTTGGTATCAGCCAAACCATATTCTTGTTTCAGTGAGGCAAAGGAAAGGACTGTACCCTCCCCAGACGTCTTTTATCTGCGCTATCCCAATGGTGTCCCACTTATCAAACCCCTTAGTAAGCCAAAGACTCCCTACTTTCTCCGAGCCCCACAGTGGTGTAGCCAGAGTGAGTTTATTTTCCCATTGCATGTTCCTATTAACTGCATTAGACTTGGGAAGATAATGAACGATCCCACTCCTTCTGTTAATGGTGTAGTAAGTCCAATTGGTTGTGTGGGTAGGTGCGGCCGGGTGACCGCTCCTGAGTTTGAGGGTATGAGTTAATTCTGTGGAAGCGTTGTCCCAACCGTGGGCAACGTAACCTTTATTGAAAATCATTCTTTGAGTGCAGCCAGGTGACTTTGCCCACGGTTGGAATAACGCTTCCACAGAATCCTATTAACTGCATGCCATACATGAGTGGAGTGAGCCGTGGGTCCAGTCAGGGGAAATCTACGAGGCCTGGCATACAAAACTCAATGATAATCACCGCCAGGGAGCAGCCTCCTGTCCATAGCATGTCCTGGATCCTCCGGACGGCCATATATCCCATGATTGATAGCCGCAAGCTTGGACGCCCAATAATATTTTCTAAGGTCTGGAAGGCTGATCCCCCGCCGTACCAATTTAGAGTTAGTTTAGAAAGCGCTATACGAGGTCTACCTTCCCAAAGGAGTTGCCTCTGGAGGCTCTCCACATCCCTGAAGTAAAGCGCTGGGACCCGGGTCCATCGCCTTTTGGAGTGCATATAGGAAACAAGGCAAGGCCATCATTTTAATCAGGACCGCTCTTCCTAACAATGGTGGGGAAGGGATCTCCAGTGTGCTACATCTCTTTTAAGCGGTAAAAAAGGGGGTGGTGATGGACGGAGCATCTGAACCAATCAAACACTCACACCCAGTCAAAAGATCTGGGTTTAATCCATCACCGTTCTTTAGCCCACTCTGCCACCCAAGTTCAGACATGGCTATATGCAAATCAGTCTGACCCTGTGCCTCAGGGGAACAGTCCAGCCCGAACTGCCAAGCCATGCCTTCCCTGGACCGGAAACAAGCTTCCGAGGACTGGTTTCTGGCATTACAGCCGTCTTCAGCCCGGCTTGCTTGAATCCAGTGGCAAAGTGAGCAAGGGACTCACGTCTGAGCATACCCTGCCATACTTATGGCGGCCAAAAGCGGTACAAAAGGGGGTGGTGATGGACAAAGCATCTGAACCAATCAAACACTCACACCCAGTCAAAAGATCTGGGTTTAATCCATCACCGTTCTTTAGCCCACTCTGCCACCCCAGTTCAGACATGGCTATATGCAAATCAGTCTGACCCTGTGCCTCATGGGAACAGTCCAGCCGAACTGCCAAGCCATACCTTCCCCGGACCAGAAACAAGCTTCCGAGGACCGGTTTCTGGCATTACAGCCGTCTTCAGCCCGGCTTGCTTGAATCCAGTGGCAAAGTGAGCAAGGGACTCACGTCTGAGCATACCCTGCCACACTTATGGCGGGCAAAAGCGGTACAAAAGGGGGTGGTGATGGACGGAGCATCTGTACCAATAAAACACTCTTACCCAGTCAAAAGATCTGGGTTTAATCCATCACCGTTCTTTAGCCCACTCTGCCACCCCAGTTCAGACATGGCTATATGCAAATCAGTCTGACCCTGGGCCTCATGGGAACAGTCCAGCCCGAACTGCCAAGCCATGCCTTCCCTGGACCGGAAACAAGCTTCCGAGGACCGGTTTCTGGCATTACAGCCGTCTTCAGGCCGGCTTGCTTGAATCCAGTGGCAAAGTGAGCAAGGGACTCACGTCTGAGCATACCCTGCCACATTTATGGCGGCCAAAAGCGGTACAAAAGGGGGTGGTGATGGACGGAGCATTTGAACCAATCAAACACTCACACCCAGTCAAAAGATCTGGGTTTAATCCATCACCGTTCTTTAGCCCACTCTGCCACCCAAGTTCAGACATGGCTATATGCAAATCAGTCTGACCCTGTGCCTCATGGGAACAGTCCAGCCTGAACTGCCAAGCCATGCCTTCCCTGGACCGGAAACAAGCTTCCGCGGACCGGTTTCTGGCATTAAAGCTGTCTTCAGCCCGGCTTGCTTGAATCCAGTGGCAAAGTGAGCAAGGGACTCACGTCTGAGCATACCCTGCCACACTTACGGCGGCCAAAAGCGGTACAAAAGGGGGTGGTGATGGACGGAGCATCTGAACCAATCAAACACTCACACCCAGTCAAAAGATATGGGTTTAATCCATCACCGCTCTTTAGCCCACTCTGCCACCCCAGTTCAGACATGGCTATATGCAAATCAGTCTGACCCTGTGCCTCATGGGAACAGTCCAGCCCGAACTGCCACGCCATGCCTTCCCTGGACCGGAAACAAGCTTCCGAGAACTGGTTTCTGGCATTACAGCCGTCTTCAGCCCAGCTTGCTTGAATCCAGTGGCAAAGTGAGCAAGGGACTCACGTCTGAGCATACCCTGCCACGACCGTGAATAAGTAGGGCCACTCGACCATGTCAAGCGCCATGGTAGCATCTAATGATATCACCGTGGCCGACTCCTGTATTGTGGGAGCTCTACCAAGCACTTGTGTAATCTACGCAGGTTAAGGGACGTTTTACGGTGTCGCATAAAGCCCGATTGATCAGGGTGTACCAAGGTGCTTATAACTTTGACTAAACGTGTCGCCAGCAATTTTGTCAGTATCTTAGGTTCCACATTCAATAGTGAAATTGGCCTGCATGAGGCACAGGTTTGCTGTCCTTGTATATTACAACTATATTGGCAACTCGTTGAGCATATGGGAGTATTCGTTTGTCTTTACTTTCAAGCAACATTGCGTGGATATGCGGCGCTAATTTTTTCGGTGCCAATTTGTATAATTCAGTGGGAATACCGTTAGGTCCTGTTGCTTTCCCGGAATTCACCCCCCTAATTGCCTGTGCCACCTCATCATCTGTCAACGGGGATTCCAAGTATTGGACGTTTTCTACCGAGAGTACGGGCAACCCTATGTCCCTGAGCAGATTGCCATTCTCCTCCTCGGTGTATCTCCCCGTCGAACTATATACCCCTTGATAATATTCCGCGAATGTATCCGCTATTTCTTGCGGGTCTGTAGTGGGAATGGAGTCTATTCCCTGCACCTCTGGCACCAATCGCGACGCCCACTCCCTCCTGTCCAACCACGCAATAAGTTTTCCAGCTTTATCCCCATGTTCATATATCCTACTTTGGACCTCTCTGCTCTGTGTACTAGCTCTATCTCTGGCAATAATGTTAAACTCGTCTTGCCTCAGCTTGAGGAGGTGTACGCTTTCAGGGGTTACTGTGTTGGCTAACTCTTGTTCCAGCTTCATCACTTCCTCCTCCGTCTTCTAAAGATCCGCCTGCCTGTCTTTCTTTTTCCCCGCAACAAGGGAGAGAGTTTTTCCCCAGATGACTGTTTTGAAGGCCTCCCACAGGGTTTGAGCAGAATCCCCTGTGCCCACATTGTCCCGAAAGTAATTGTCTGCGGCTTTGACCAAGTTCTCACGAGTGGGCGGGTCCTTAAAGTACTAGGGGTTGAAAGGAGCCTCCCTACCAACGCTCATCTGTTCTATCCTAATTCTTAGCCACACTGGGGACTGGTCTGATATGCCCCCCGACCTAGGTGCCTAACTTCCCGGATAGTCTGCGCCTGCATCGCCGGGACGAGGACATAGTCTATGCGAGAAAAACTATTGTGCACGCTTGACAGATGGGTGTATTGTGACCTATCCGGGTTATGTATCCTCCACGCATCTACCAGCCCCATTGTCTCGCTGAAGTTCTTTAACCAACTCAGTGCAGGTCTAAGTGCACGCGGTGGGTGGCGATCAAGCTCTCCTGACATTACTGCATTGAAATCCCCCGCAGTATCAGAAGACCCATTGGGAGTGAGAGGAAAATTGTACTTATGTCTTTGAATGTGTCTGTCTGCAAACCTGGTGGGACGTAGACCAACATAAATGTGGACGTCTTCCCTTCCCATTGGCCCGACACCCCAATATATCTGCCTCTCTTGTCTGCCCACGTTGCCTGGATAGTGAAGGGGAATGAGTTTTTAACCAGTATGCCAACACCCCGTGACCCTGAGGTAAATCCCAGGTGCGCTACTAGCTTATACCCTCCTCTATGTAAGGCCAATCATTTATTCCCAACTAGGTGTATTTCCGGTAAAAGGACGACATCTGGAGTGTGCCTTCTAATAAATTGGTTAACCATACCTCTCTTTATCTTGTCCCCCAGGCCATACACGTTCCAAGTGAGCACTCTGACCCCTAATTCTTGTTTAGTGCACATCAATGAATTTATTGCAAGGTCGCAACCAAGCGACTCAATGCCTCCGTAAATGAGAGTCTATCCCTGCGCTACTGTCCATTAGTGTCGAAAAAATCCAATTGTCAAACCTGACTAACATAAACATGAAAAGCGATACAACCCCTACCCTCCACCCCTGAACACGGGGTACGCCCATCCCCAACTAGCAGAGTGCCTGTCGCCCTGCACAAAAAAACTAAAAAGCTACTAAAGGTAGTAAAGAGGGAGGTGCCAGCAACCCGTTCCCATCCTCCCAACCCCGCACTCAAAAAACACAATTGTCCATCTGAGCTCACATGTCTGGATACAGTTCCGAGCTCCCTGGGAGGATCTTACCAAGCAGGCGATCGTGCTCCCATCCAATACCTGACAGAGTACAGACAGTCCATACAATCATATTCTGATTTAATCCTGTTCTTCAGCAGCTTCCTCCCCCTCTCAGGATTGGGACCCAGGGCCATCGGGGGGACTGCTGTCAATCCAGTCTGATACGATGTCCGGATTATCAAACAACCATGCCCTTCCCCGGCCTCCACCCTTAGACGCGCCGGGAACATCATGGTGTATTTGTACCCCCTCTCTTGCAGTTTTTCTTGACTGCCAGAAAGTTTGGCGCTGCTTCTGTACTAGTTGAGTGAAGTCCGGAAAGAAGGAGAGTGTGGCATTCTCGTAACGTAGGGGTCCTCCCAGACGGGCAGCCTGCAGGATAGCTTCTCTGTCCCTAAAATTCAAGATCATGGGAGGCGGGGGCGCACCGGGAGTCGGTCTTCCCCCCTGAACCCTATGTGCCCGCTCGATTGTAAAGAATTTTCAAATCCCCCTGGGCTTGAGATACTGGAGAACCAACTCTTCCACAAACAGGTCGGGGGCCGGGCCTTCGGATTTTTTGGGCACTCCTAGGATGCGGATAATTTTGCGCTGAGCTCTCCCTTCATATTCATCCAGATTTCGCTCCGCCTGGTCCTGAGACAGTTTAAGATCATGCACTTCTTGCTGCAACTGCGCCATGTCCTACACCAGACTAGCGGTTTTGATGTCCAGAGATTTGACCTTTTCATTTACTTTGGTAAGGTCTGCACGTATTGGGTTTACTTCTATCGACACCGTGTCCAGCTTTATGTCCAGCGCTTCCATCTGTTGCCCCAGGGAAGACTTGATCCCCTCTATTGCCCCCATGACATCAAGCAGCGTCAATTGCATCAATTTGGCCACCAGGCCCGATGAATCTCCTCCGCCCACTGCACCGTGCCGCGAGTCAGATGGGGCATCCTTAGGCATAGTGTAGCGGTCTAACTGATTGGTCTGCACGTGCTTAGGCCTTTTCGATACCCTGGATGAGTGCCTCTCGGTATCCAGTTTGGTCGCCATATCTTGATCTGCTCACCCCGCTCACTAGCCTCGGTCCGAGAATTGGTTGCAGGATATAGCTTTTCAAATCCACCCAGAGCTTGTGTAAGTGTCCACCAGTCCACTCAGAATCAATATCGTGTGACTCGCCGGGGGGGGGGGGGGCAAGGAGCAGACAACCACAGTGATATGGGACTCCCATCCGCCTGAATCCCCGCTAGGACGGCTCTGTCTGTAAATAGCCTCCCCACTCCTAGCACCAGCACTGCCAATCGCACCACTTCCTTCCCACCTGGGGGGGGGCCCAATCCCTTGGGTCTCACCACATAGGCCTATATGCAGGCAGGAGGCACTTCACTTCCTCTAAGGGCCCATTCACGGAGCGCCTTCCACACAGAGAGCAAGGCCTGATTATTGGTTTCCTCATCCCTCTCCACTTCTGCAACGGGGAGGGGAGGGGGAGGTGGGGCCAATGGACACGAGACCAGCTCACCCCCAGTCCCCTCACAAGGTGCAGCCCGCAGCTACTCCGGTCTCTCCTCAGCTGCCCCCTCCTCCGTGTTGACTTCAAAGGGCTCCAATTCACGCCCGATTTCTTGAAGATGGCAGCGCGAGGGGGGAGCTTTCTCACCACCACCGCAGTCACCGCTCACCCCCGCCGCTCACCTCCACCGCGTCCCGCAGTTGCCGATTCACGTGGGCGGACCCGACCGGCGACTTCCAGTCCGGGTCCCCGCTGTTGTCGCTCTCCGCGGTGGCTGCTCCTCCGCGCCAGGCCCCGGCTTCAGTCCCGGAGCCGGTCCGAAACCGCGCCGCCTGTATCTCAGGCTTCCAGCGTAACCAGGGAGTCAGACTAGGGTTTAGGTGCACCGTGCACCTTCCGGCGATGGTCACCACGCTCAGGTAACAGGATAGTGATCAAGATGTTGAGGCTGGGGGACGGTCCCGGAGGAGCTGAGAGCTCACACAGCCATCTTAGTCAGTAGCGTAGCTCCTCCCTCTCGTTGCGATCCTTCTCAGGCATGGCCAGTTATTGCTCAAGGTACATTTGTGACTTTGCTACTGTGAGTGCTCCATTGAGAGGCTTGACAAAACAAAATGTTCCTTTCCAGTGGTTAGCTGAATTGGATAAAAGCTCCAAAAGAATAAAACATGCAATTAAAAACACAACCAAAATAGCCTATTTTGACCCCAAGTTTCATACTGAGATTGCAGTCGATGTGAGCCTGGTCGAGCTAGGGGTACTCCTTACTCATATTAATAGTCATGTGAATGCTTGGAAACAGATTGTGGCATACGCCGGTCTGTCTAACACAAAACATACATATTCTCAGCCAGAGAAGGGGAGTCTAGCTATAGTGTGGGCCTGCGAAAACCATTATGTGTTCCTATATGGAAAATCTTTCAATATCGTTACAGCCCACCAAGCGTTGCTCACTATTTTTGGAAACCCAGAAGCCAAGAAGCCCCCTCGCATTGAGAGGTGGGGGTTTGTCACTGTAAGCTTACAACTATGCAGTTGTACACAAGCAGGGTAAAAATCAGAACCTTGCTGGTTACTTTTCACAAGTACCGCTACATCGTCATAGTTCGACATCCAAAAAGGCGGAGAAGTACATCAACTTCATTGTAAGGTCCAGCAAGACAGCAGCCCTATCTGTTGATAGCTCATTGCTTTTACTTATGCTGACAACAACATGCTGATCCTCAAAGACATTATTTGAACTCAGTAGTCGAAGAAGAGTACTCAACCTTTGTACGCTCTCTCCATAAACATGCCTTAAATGTCTATGATCTCCTGAATGACTCTCAGCCGGATATACTATTTATGGCTGAGACCTGGTTGAACGATGACTCCAACCCCAACTTACAACTCACCCTACTGGATTCTTATGCTTGCATTCATGCATATAGAAAATAGAAACGAGGTGGTGGGATTGTAATTGCATTAAAATAATATCTTAAATGTTCAACATTCCAGGTGGGGGAGTTAAATGATGCAGAAGCCTTTGGTTTCTCTTTTTCACCATCAGCCCAACACTCCCTGTTAGGGGTGCTGATATGTCGCCCCCAGGGTACATGGGGGATTTAGATCAATTCTCTTGAAAAAACATTTGCATCTAAGATAGTTAATAATGCTCATCTTATGAAATTATGAGATTTTAACGTGTACATTTGCTGATGATGTTGAATTAAAAAAACTCTAAAATGTACAGGATAAACTGTCCTTTACCAGAGAAGGTGTTGTATTGAGAGGCTCAAGAATTGTAATACCTAAGAGCCTAAGACAACAAGTCATTGAACTAGCCCATTAAGGACATTGTGGCATTGTAGCCACCAAAAGAGCACTAGGAGACAAAGTGTGATTTCCCGCCCAGATGAGCGAGTTGAGAGGGAACTAAAAGAGTTCTATCTTTGCTTCTTCCTTTCCACAAAGTGTAGCAGCATCCAGTGACAGTGTCTGACCTTCCTGCACATGTCTGAGAAAGAATTGCAGTTGTTCTTTTTGGGCTCCTAGGAAATGAACATCATCTCATGGTAGTCATTGATGAGTATTCACGCTTTCCTTTAATAGAGGAGTTATCATCAACAACCTATGACAAGGTCATTGAGCGGCTAGATGACATCTTTGGAGTGTTAGGTATCCCCACCATTCTCAAATCTGACAATGGTCTTCAGTTCAATAGGAGTTTCTAATCAGTCGCAATGTCAAGCATCAGAAGAGTATACCTCTGTGGTCCCAAGCTTATGGTGTTGTGGAACGTTTCATGGGTAACCTTAAAAGGGTAGTTAAACGAGCACCGATTGAGGGAATTGAGGTAAAGCAGCCCTTGTGTCAAGCACTCAGGGGTATATTATCAACAACTAGCGATAATTTTTGTCTCTAACTTGTTTAGAGACAAAAATTATCGCCGCACATCGGCGATTTTTATCGCAGATAAACCTTGCTATTAGCAAGGTTTATCGCAAATGCGGTAAAAAACGCCCGCAATGCATGAATATCGCTGAAAAGTCAGCGATATTCATGCATTATCGAGCAAATGCTCTTAGCCATGTTATCCACCTCCCATTGGATAACATGGCTAAGAACTGCTCAGGGCAGGTGTTAGCTTTTGGAGATATTCGCCCTTAGCGCAAATATCTCCAAAAGTTGGTAATAGGAGATAGCGATGTTAGCGACTGTTTCCAGTCGCTAACATCTTGGCACGCCCACTTTGCATATCATTAGTGATAAATATCACTGACATGCAAAGTGGGGCCCATGATGGTCGCTATCTCCTATTAGCTGTCGCTAACTGGTGTTAGCGACAGCTTGGTAATAGGGAGATAATTTTATCTCCGCTTTCCTGGCTTTGAAAGCCAAAAAAGCGGAGATAAAACCCCTTGATAATATACCCCTCAGTGCTTATCCTTCCACTCCTCACTCCACAATTGGTGAGAGTCCTGACAACTTGCTATTAGGGAGAGCTATCAGAACCAAATTACCACTGTGGACAGCCGACCGATCCATGAATGCTGACAAGGTTCGAGTCACAGACACTTCTCAAAAGTGCAGAATGAAAACATATACCAATAAGCATCGACAAGCTCAGGAAACAGTCTTCAATGAGGGTGACAGGGTCCTGGCCAAGCAAAAACAAAAGCAGAAAACAGACACTCCGTTTGCTGTTGATCCTCTGAGAATTGTGACATGCAAAGAACAAATGGTGATGGCACATCATCCCAGAAAGTCCATCACATGGGACTCGTCACACTTTAAGCACCTACCTCGACATTCGTCATCTCCTGCAATTATGAATGAGGTGACCCCCCCAATAGGCCAGACCAAGGATCAGAACCTGTTCCACTGCACACAATCTGAGTGCATCTCAACTACCTAATACCACTCGATCTGGCAGACTAGTCTGAGCACCTCTATGGATTATTGAAGAACTATGATGTGACAGTTATTTATACTTTTTATTTAACAAACGGGGAGATGTAGTGTTGTGAGACTATGTGTGCTAGGACCCCTGTGGTTCTGGGTGGACTCAACAGAGGAATTATGTAACTTGCTGGGAGGTGCTAAGGTGTGGTTATTAATGATTATGACCTAATGAGAGAGCTGTGTGTGATTGAATGCTGTGGAATGAAGATGTATATTGCAGAACTCCGTGTGCTGCCCGTTCCTGGGCTGGGAGGATACTACTGTCGCAAATGGGCCAATTCGCAGGAACATCTTATATTCTTTTAAACCTTATTTAAAAAGTGTATCACAGCGACGTTAGTAGTTGTTTTTAAAACAAACACACCTGTGGCATACCTGCCTCTTAGCCCTTCTCTAGTCTTTCCTTGGCTATACGGGGTCGAAAAGGTAGCAGCATTGGATGTGCTCTAATTGTTGCTGGGTAGACAAGCCTTGCCTCGAGGGTGTCTCCCTATTGAGTTATGGCTGTGGTGCAGGCACGTAGCTGGCGAGCCAAAGGTGCACTAAAGGCCCGCCTGCACCCATCAGTGTCCCTGAAGCAGTCAGTTACATACATTATGCAGGCTTGAGGAGTGAAAGCAGTGCTACGTGGAACAACAATTCTAGGCTGGTCTATCATGTTGAGGTACTCCATAAATTGAGAAACTTCACAGCATGCCTGTACAAATTGGCCATGCAAGACTGTTGGGGCCAGTTCCGTGTACACTATATAGAGAGACTCTGGGCCTGCAAGGTTACAGCACAGTGGAGGGGGAACTGAATGATTTTATGGGTCAGCAGCTTAAAGCTGCACTTATTGATGTAGGCTGTCTCCATAAACACGCCTTAGGTATCTATGATCTCCTGATTGACTCTCTGCCGGATATACTTTTGATGAATGAGACCTGGTTGAACGATGACTCCAACTCCAACTTACAACTAACCCTCCCGGATTCTTATACTTGCATTCATGCATATTGAAAATAGAAACGAGATGGTGGGATTGCAATTGCATTTAAAATATATTTTAAATGTTCAACATTCCAGGTGGAGGAGTTAAAGATTGCAGAAGCCTTTGGCTTCTCTTTTTCACCATCAGCCCAACACTCCCTGTCAGGTGTGCTGATATAGTGCCCCCAGGGTACACAGGAAATCAATTCTCTTGATGAGGAACTAGCACCTAAGATAATTAATTATGCTCATTTTATGAAATTAGGAGATTTTAACCTACACATGGACATGGCTGAAGACTCTTTGGTGAGCCGTCTTATAGAAACATTAAAAGCCTTGAATCTCTTTTTGATTCCTTCTGGTGCTACTCATGAAGCTGGACACATGATTGATTTAATATTTTCCAACACACCCTTCACTTTGGAAACCCCCAAGAGAGTGGTATGGTCCAGCCACTTCATCTTGCCATTCTCTTGTCCTCTCCCAAATGAAAGGCCAGCGCCTAATAAGGCATATAATGGCCTCTGTTCATGCTTGGAACACAATTGGTATTCCAAAGTTAAAGGATTATTTAGCCCACTCATTGCCTTGTCTCTAGGGTGACATAAAAGTAGATAACACAACAGTGGACAACTAGATTGCTGCTGCAGCTGAAGAGGTGGCCCCTGACAAGTGGTCCCAAAAAAAGACTTGCTATACTTCGGCCACTTGGTCCACAGCGGAGCTATCTCAAGCCTTCAAAAGATTAGAAGGGAATTGGAGACTCCATTACAAAAGCGAAGATGAAGTTCTCTATAAGTCTTCATTGAATGCATAGCACCACAACATTAAATTAGCCACAGGCAACCGTTCCTCTAAATAGACCAATGAGGCTAAGAATAGGCCAAAGGACATTTTTAAGACTGTATTACAGTTTTCTGATGCCTCTGTATTTGCTCCAGAATGCGCTGCAGATGCAAACTTGTGTAGTAAATTGAGCAACCTCTTTAAGGAAAATATTGTAAAAATCCAACTGAACCTCAATTAACTAAAAACTGTGGAAGAAGATGCATTTGTTGGGGGGTGGTAGACATACTTACAAGTTTCCTAACTCCCGCGGAAGATAACCTCAAAGAGTGCTTCCTGAACTGTAAATCAGGCTCTCCCGCAGACCCATTCCCTCCCATACCTTGCATCAGATTAAGGATATAATCTGCCCCATCTAGCTGACACTGCTCACCACATCCCTATGCACAGGAAGTGTGCCCGTCTCTTGGAAGAAAGCTAATTTGGTTCCCCTACTAAAAAAGTCCAATGCAGATACAACATTATAAGTCAATTTCCACACTATTTTCCCTGCTCCCAGCCTCATCAAAAGTCTTGGAGAAACTGTTAAATACTCAGCTATCAGATTTTATAGAATTCTCCAAGGTGCTACACCCCTCACAATTGGGCTTCAAAACCCTTCATAGCATGGAAGCAGCACTATTGGAAATCCCTGAGCTTATAAAGTGGAAACTTGACCTCGGATGTAGCATTGCATTTCTTTTGGACACCACTGCAGTGTTCAATACAGTCTCGCACAAGATTCTAGTAAGCCGAATCACTGCTATTGGCATGACCGGTTCAGCCCTCAGTTGGCTCACCTCTTTTCTTGAGTCTAGAAGTAAGCTGTCTAGATGAGACTGTTCGCTCAGATGTGAAATCCCTTTGTTGTGGGGTCCCACAGAGCTCTGCGCTCAGCCTAACCCTTTTCAATTTGTATATGCCACTCCTTGACATAAAAACATTTCATATGCAGATAACATGCAGTTGCTGTTCACATACAAAGGAACCTCATCAGACGCGCAGAAAGCTTTCTCAGCTTGTATAAAAGCTATCATGAGCTGGCTCAATGCCAACAACCAACAGAGCAACCCTGACAAAACTGAAATTCTACTGTTTGGCCCTGACCCCCTACCTCCTTGGTTGGGCTGCTGGCCTGCATATTGCCCACGTCTCCCCAACAAACGCAGCAAAGAACTTGGGGTTACTATTTGAGACTGACCTGCCTTTGAAGAGATAGATTGCCTATGTAGTCAAGTCATGTCTCTGGATCCTGAGAACACTGAAAATCATTCCTGTTCTTCCTACCCTTTGGTGCATAGAAAAGTATAGTTCATGCTTTGATTCTATCCAATGCTCTTTATCTTGGCTTTCCTGATTACTTGACACACCGCTGCCAAGTGGTCCAGAACACGGCAGTGTGTCTATTGTTCAAACAGTCACCAGTAACAGTCTTTCGCAAGAAACTACACTGGCTCCCTGTAAAAAAAAAAAAGAGTCCTCTTCAAAGCTTAAATGATTGCCCATCATGCGCTTCATGAGACAGGTCTAACATACTCAAGGATCCACATGTACTGTCCCCCGAGACCCCTGCACTCCACAAATAAATATTTTCGGTGGTTACGCCATCCAAGAAAAAACGGTAAGGAGGCTCCTCTTTCTTCTTTCTGGTAGCCTCTCTCTGGAATCAGCTCTCTCTCCAACTTAGAAACACCATGAATGAGGCTGCTTTCATAACATTTCTAAAAATTCACATATTTAGCTATCAATGATTCCACTTTCCTGATTTGCCATGTTTAGCACCTGGACACTCATGAGTAGCCGTATCTATATAAATACATTCATTCATTCATTCAATCAGCCCATTTCCAAATACAAAAAAGTCTTTTAGTATGTATATGTCCCAAATAGCGATTCAGTAACACTTTACCAAAGTGCTGGTTGGAATCCCAGACACATACCGATTCAGTATTTAGAAGCGGCATGTTTAGGGCGTCCCTTCTAAATACCAAATCTTGATAGGATGTATTAATGTTTTGCAACCAAATTCCAGTCACAAATCATTAAGATTTTACTGACACCTAGAAGTAGGTGGTAACCCATTCACAAATGGGAAGGAGACCCTATGGCCCCTTCGCCGTTGAGAATGTTAAAACAAATATTTTTAAGAGTAGGCAGTAGTCCAATAGACTACTTAAAAAAAGGAAATTTAAATCTTTCATTTTCTCTTCTGAATTTTATTCTGTTTTCCTTTAAGGAAAAACATAAGGTTGCTCTATTGAAAAGCATACACAGATATGAGGGTCTGCTGACCCCAGCAAGCCACCATTCCTGTGATGGCTACAATTCCTAGTGCCACAACAGTGAGGTACCTCAATAATATTCTTGAATTAGGTCGATTTGCAACCCATTCGAAATCACTATTTCAGAGTAGAAAGTTTTTTTTCATTAGGATTTGCGATTTCCTAACTGTGATTCACTAAGAATCACAATTAGGAAACTGCAAACCCTACATTTTGTGCATCTGGCCCCAAATCTTTTCAGGGCAAGTGGACTCCTCCAGATATGTGGTATCTGCAGAAAATTGGTTTCAATTAAAGCTATGGGCGTGTTGAATAAAGGAAAATAAGACCAGCAAATGGCCTCTCAACTCCAGATATGTGGTATCTGCAGAAAATTGGTTTCAATTAAAGCTATGGGCGTGTTGAATAAAGGAAAATAAGACCAGCAAATGGCCTCTCAACTCATAACTCTCTCTTCCTGCTTTGCCATCTGTATTTTTTCCTTAAAGTGAGTGCAACAAGGGGGCGTGGCTAGCCAGGCAGCGAGATGGCCGCTCTGTGAGCGAGCTCCGCCGGCTGGGGAATTAATCCTGCACTTATACCGCTAAATCTTCGACCCTGACCTCCCAGACTGCTGACGAGTGGAGCGTGGATGCTGTAGCAGGTGCGGTGTGCGTTTCAGCGCCTGAAATCGCTGCCTGACGAAGCTGCTGCGTGAGGCGACATTTACCGGTGCACCGCGTGGAGAGTGGCCGTGAGCGGCTGGGCGGGACCCCGCATCGCGCTGTGGGGAAGGCCGAGGATCGTGGGCCTGCCTGTGGCTGGGGCGCGTTAGTGCGGCGCCGCCCGCTGCACTGGCGTGGCTCGGAGAAGCAATCTGCACATCCTTTGCTTCACTGCGCGTCTGTCATGGAGCCTGCTCTTCGGCTGCAGCTGAGGTGATCGTGCGGTGAGTGGTGGCTGGCCGTGCGCTCTTCGCCCTTGCAATCGGTGACGCATGGTGGCGGTTTACGCGGCTGACCCCGGCTTACTCATTTACGCCACCCCCGGCCCACCTAACTTCTGGCCATCGGCGGACCGCGTTGCTGGATCGCTGCGGGGGTGCGGGCGCCAGTTATAGGGGTGCATGTTGGAGGCGGCTGGGCTGGCTAAGGAGAGCTGCGTCCTCAAAGCTCGAGGCTGATATGTGTTGTGTGGCCGCCATATTGTGAACTGAGTGGCGCGATCTGCTCGAACTACTGCTGGCAGCGGGACCATTCGGCACAGAGCCACTGCACAGTCCCTGGCGTGACCATCTCGATCCGGCCTGTCTCTGCAGCCGTAGGTGGGCCTGTAGTGCTCCTGGCCTCGCTACACGGGGCCCTTGTGTGGTGCCGATGATCTGCTGCTGTGTGCCCGCGATAGGCAGAGACACTAGCTACCTTTCCACGTGGTGTGCTGTGGAGATCTGTGTGCGCTCCACCCAGGGTGTCCCTGCCTGTCGTGATCTCCGTGTCTGTAGAGCAATGGGTTAGTTGGAAGCTCGCCAGCCAAAGATCAACTTTGACAATAGACGCAGTGCAAAACAGGCCGGTGCTGACCGCGAGAGCATGGGTGCAACAGGAGGCGCGCCAGGTGAGGACGCTACGAATGGCGATCTGCGGTCGCTCATGCTCGAAATGAAATCCAGCCTACAGAGTGTAGATGCCAAGCTCGACACCCTCACGTCGCAACTAGATCAAGTCAAATCCCAAGTCGCGGCGCACGAAACCCGACTGGACTGCCTCGAAAATCGCCATACGGAGCAACATGAATTCCAGCAAGAGACTAGAGCTCAGATCTCCAGCATGGATAAGTTGCTAGCTGTTATACAGGCAAAGAACGACGACCTGGAAGCGAGGTCTCGGAGGAGTAATGTTCGCATTGCGGGCGGTCCGGAGACGACGGCCATTTCCAAGATGGAGGTATATGTCACCGATCTCCTGCACGAGTTGTTTGACCCACATCTTTCTGCTGTGTTTGTGGTGGAGAGGGCACACAGGGCGCTGGGCCCGAAACCTCCGGTGGGGGGCACACCTCGGCTGATTTTGGCCAAACTACTGAACTACCAGGACAGAGATGTGATACTGAGGCTGGCGCGTGAGAGAGGTAAAATAACGCATAAAGGTAACAACCTTTCATTCTATCCCGACTTTACTCCAACTGTGCAAGCAGCCAGACGTGAGTTTTTTCCGGCTAAAAAACTACTGATGGAGGCAGAGATTCCCTACTCCCTTCTCTACCCAGCCAAGCTTAAGATATCCCATGATGGTGAGCCACACTTTTTCACCGATGCAAAATCGGCACTTAAGTTTGCGAAACATATTTGTGGCTCCA
This sequence comes from Lissotriton helveticus, assembly GCF_964261635.1. Classification (NCBI taxonomy): domain Eukaryota; kingdom Metazoa; phylum Chordata; class Amphibia; order Caudata; family Salamandridae; genus Lissotriton; species Lissotriton helveticus. Next base: position 1,271,546,051 of record NC_136059.1, on the reverse strand, counting down.
GATCCAAGAAATCTAGAGCGGAGGGTCGAAACACGGACGACCGTCTCAGTGACAATGATTAACGCAATGTCATGATCACTCCCAGCTACCTTACGATGTATTTAATCTGTATTTTGTATTTTTTGTATGTAACTAGATCTCAAATCCTCCTCCTGTTGTGTGTCATTCCGGCACTAACTGTTGTTGCTTTACTGTTGCCCATGTTGTCACATTTCCACTTACCGTGACAGCTAGGTGGATACGTCTCTACTGCTTGCTGCAGTTATATTCCCCGGTTGACGGATGCCGGCTGGTGTCCTTGAGTCCTCTCTACACCCACTACCGCTAGAACTGTTAAGTGTTTGGATACATTTCCTGTGGCCATAGTCACCGGCGAGCCTGTTGCTCCTGATTTGTAGTTAACCATGCCAAGGTTGGGGTGGGCCTGTGGTGTCTACTCTACATATTTGCTGTCCTCATGCAATTCACTACCACCCTCATTGATTTGCTTGCCTACTACTGGGGCGAGCTTACCCATGCTTTCCTTGCCCCTCATGGAGCCGTACATTCCACATCCTATAGTTTCACCGGTGGCTACGGGCTGTGCACGAGACATGGTGGTTTTGCACTCCAAGTGGCGCTGCCCGACGTGGTCGGATTGCTGGATTCATCCCTACCTTCTCTAATGGCTATATGCATTTCCCGTGGCCATCGTGTTTACTGCACGGCTGGGGTGCTACTTGGTTATTTGCTGTCTCTTAGTACATGCTCCTCTGTCGAGGCATATTTGTCTCGCTATGTCCCCCATGTACAGGTGTTCACCTGTGTCTGCAGGTTTGCTGGGACTGCCCGTTAAGCTTTGCCATATAGCTGTGTGGTGGACTGTTGTAGTTGCATGGGGATAGCAAAGTCGGTTGTTGGGATGTCCAGATATATTTGTTCCCGTGAAATGGTTCATATGGTCGACCTACACATGTTCCTCAGCCACCCTGGGCGACCAGGGGTGTTAGCTGGAGCTCCCACGCCTCCACAGGGAGTTCCCAAATGTTCTTGCATACTTACTGTATGGGGGTGTTTATGGTGTTATGTCTCCGCCTGTTTGGGGGGTTGGAGCGGGTGGGGGGTGGACGGGATGGGTATGTTGTAGTTGTTTGGACTGGTCTTGTCTATTGCTATGACTCCTTGTTACATACAGCTGGAGAACTACTCTTGAGATGTGAAGGTGTTATGGGCTCCGTTGGGCCCCGAACCACTAGCTATGACTACTTATAGGATTCTCACGCGGAATGTGAGAGGCCTTAATGATTGTAGGAAGGCGCGACTGGTGCACGCCTATCTAACACGGCACAATATTGATATCTGTTTCCTTCAGGAAATGCATTTAAACACGATTCCCTCCCATAGGCTCAGACACTCTAGATGGTCGCACATACATGCTGCAATCTACTCTAACTACGCCCGTGGTGTTGCCATCCTGATACGCAAAGGGATTGCCTGGAGGGAACATGGGGTGTTTTCGGACCCTGAAGTCGGTTTGTCATACTGCATGGTACGTTGGGTGGCAGGCAGGTTGTCTTAGCAGCGATATATGGCCCAAACGTTGACTCCCCCTTGTTCTTCCACGAGGTATGGGCTAAGATTACATCTGTCAACTGTGATACTATCATTTGGGGTGGAGATTTCATTGCTGTTTTAAATGATGAGCTAGAAAGGAAGGGTGCAGCTAAGCAACTACATCCACATGCTCGTGAGACTTTATGTGATTTAATGGGGGAGGGTGCGCTGCTAGACATCTGGCGCATTCGTCATCCTGAGCTGCTAGAGGGGACGTGCATATCGAATACACATGCTACCTGGTCTAGACTAGACTTCTGGCTTGTTTCCCCCGTCGTTGCTACATGTACGTTGGAGGTACGACATTTGGCCCGTTCCCTATCTGACCATGCGCCTGCTCTACTGGTCATCTCCCTTCCCGACTCGCCCACCAGGGCCTTTAGCTGGCGACTGCCGCCACATGCCTTACTAGACGAGGTCTTTAGAGAAGAGATCCGTACTGACATAACCGAATACTTTGATAAAAATGCTGGCTCGGTGTCCATGGAGGCGACCTTATGGGAGGCCTTCAAGGTGGTAATCCGTGGCCAATGTATAGCAAGGCAGGCTGGTGTTTTAAAATCGATTAGGGGCACCTTGTCGCGTATCGAAGGCCAGATCAAGGATTTTGAATGTCAGTTTTATGCAGATTGCAACCCCCGAACTGCAGCGCAATTAAAAGACAAGCTGCTAGAATATTCGGAGGAGGCCCAACGTGAAGTTAAATTCCTGGGTAAATTTGCCGAAGCCCGGCGCTATGGAGAAAGGGACAGACCGGGGAAAACTCTTGCCAACATGGTTCGCAAGGAATCGCCAGCTCCCTTTATACATACGGTCAGGAAACCGGACGGTACTACAATAATAGGCCAGTCTGAGGTCCTACATGAATTCAAGGAGTTCTATGCTGGACTGTACCAAACCAAACAAGTGGGTGACCCTGACCATCTGCAAGGTTTTCTTGACACGCTCGCATTGGTGTGGTTTAACGATGGTCATCGTAGATATATGGACCTCTCTGTCACTGTGGATGACATTAAACAGGTCATCAAGGGGCTCCCACTGAATAAAGCGCCGGGACCGGACGGCCTCACCACTGCCTTCTACAAGACGTATGCCGAGGAGTTGGCACCCAGACTCTACGAAGTGTAATGGCGAGGCACTGGAGGATGGCATACTCCCACCCTCGATAAGGGAGGCCCTCATCATAACATTATTGAAGCCGGACAAGGATGAGACAGAGTTGGATTCCTATCGCCCCCTCTCTCTCATTAATGTTGATGTGAAAATATATGCGAAGCTGGTGGCCAACAGATTACAACCCCTGCTCCCCATGATGGCCTTACCAGACCAATCGGGGTTCATTCCTGGTCGGAGCACGTCCCACAATATTAGAACGATATTTGCGGTTCTGCATTATCTGCACCCCAGTGTGAAGGCCGCTGCAGTCTTTTTAGACGCTACGAAAGCTTTCAACACCCTGGAATGGTCATACTTATTCCCAGTTCTTACCAGAATGGGATTTAGTCCCATGTTCATTAAACAGATAAGACTCCTATACACTGCACCGTCAGCGAGAGTGCGGATAAATGGTGTGACGTCAGAGCCGTTCCCCATTACTCGTGGAACCAGGCAAGGCTGCCCACTTTCACCCTTGTTATTCGCTATAGCTATGGAGCTGTTGGCGGCCAGGATTCGCCAGCACCCTACTGCCAGGGGCATTGGTTTCAGCACGCGTAGTCTATTGATCTCGCTATATGCGGATGACGTCACGCTATATGTCAATAACCCGTCTGAAAACCTAGATCCACTCCTGAGAGAATTCATCAAATTTGGTGGGCTTTCGGGGATCGCCATTAACTGGGAGAATTCGGTCATATTCCCTTTGACTGACTCGACCAAGAGGGTGGTTTCGGAGTTCCCGCTTAGATGGGCACCTGAAGAGGTAAAATACATGGGCGTGTGGATATGTAGGAACATGCAGGACATCTGGAACATGAACTTTGGGAGAGCTGTCCACTGGCTTGCGGAAAAGGTAGAGATTTGGTCCCGACTGCCCCTGTCGGTGGCAGGGAGGATAGCATTGACTAAAATGGTGGTGCTTCCTAAATTTCTATATCTCTTTGCCAACATTCCGATTGCCTTAACACAACACTTCTTTAAATCCCTCCGTACCCTCTTAATGTCCCTGATATGGGCTGGTGGCCAGCCCAGGGTGTCGTGGGCGCTCCTGACGCTACCGCTGCGGCAGGGTGGTTTGGGTGCCCCTGACATGCAGCTCTATGCCCTCTGTGCCCAAGCCCAATACTTGCATTTCTGGGTCTATCGTACACCATACCAACCACACGTTGCTGTGGAAATAGACTCTGTGGCTCCCCTGGCGCTAGATGTGGCTATATACAAGACTGTTGCCCGCCCCAGATTGGATGTAGATACTGCGGACATGCTGCGTTGGGTTTGGAGGGAGCTGCAGCGCAGAGCCCACCTCCCATTCTTGTATGCCCCTGTGGCCATTTTGAGAGGGATGTAACAAGGAGGGGTAACGAGGGTTGGATCAAATGTTGACCCTAAGGCTCAATTTACCATTCCAAGAAAATAGAATGGAAGGTCCAACCTGAGTCAGAGCCCAGAATTGCAATGCCTGACAAAAAGGGGACTCAGTTGTTCCTAAGGAAAGAGTGATACGGTCAAGGGAGGAAAGAGGTAGATAAGAGGGTAGTGCTCAGTGGAGGACAACCCTGGGCATCCCATTAGTTGGAATGAATGGCCTCACACACTCTTGCAAGTGTCATGCTTCATCATCGGCCGTTGCTCCTCGTTGGACAGGCGGTGCAATGTCCAACGGGCTCACCTCTAGGAGGGGCTCTTTATCGGAGATCTTTTTTCCAACAGCCTGTGGGTGAAGTGCAAGTGAGGGGCCAGATAAGAAGTGAATAGTGTAGGTGGGTGTGTTAAAATATAGCAAGGGATACCGGAGAGCAATTTATTCTGGTGGTTCCCATGCTATAAATAAAACCAGTGGGTAGCCTATGATCGCCAGAGGTTAGGTTCTGTATCACGATCTAGGACTACAAAGCGTTCTGTGAGGTCAACATGTTTCTCGCTTCTGCAATTCTGCTGCGATTCTTCAGGACCCAAGTTATTTATACATCTATCACAAGTAAAGACCTCCAAGAGTGTCAATCTCTAAACATCATTGTTATTGTTGTACTACCTGGTTAAACCGCTCTTGCCTACAGGTCAAGGAGTACAGGTGTCAACAGTACCCGGTAGGTGTGACTTCAAGGGAGAGAGCCAATAGGGGTTTAATGGTTCTCAGAGCCTTGGTCCAAGCTCTTACGCCTACCCATCGCTACCCGGTAGGTCTTTACTTGTGATAGATGTATAAATAACTTGGGTCCTGAAGAATCGCAGCAGAATTGCAGAAGCGAGAAACATGTTGACCTCACAGAACGCTTTGTAGTCCTAGATCGTGATACAGAACCTAACCTCTGGCGATCATAGGCTACCCACTGGTTTTATTTATAGCATGGGAACCACCAGAATAAATTGCTCTCCGGTATCCCTTGCTATATTTTAACGGTATACACCTGTTACAACGCATTTTTTACTCCGCACTACCATTACAACGCGACTTTTACTCCGCATACCATTACAACGCATTGCGCTGGGGGGCGCTCTAGGATAGGGAATAAGTATAATTTACTATCCAACACCTTCCCTAGGGTCCACGGGGACTGGAGTTAGAATAGTAAATTATACTTACCACTATCCAGCACCTCTAAGCGCTATGCGTTGTAACGGTATGCGGTGTAAAAGTCGCGTTGTAACGGTCTGCGGAGTAAAAGTATGCGTTGTAACGTCATACATCCTATTTTAACACACCCACCTACACTATTCACTTCTTATCTGGCCCCTCACTTGCACTTCACCCACAGGCTGTTGGAAAAAAGATCTCCGATAAAGAGCCCCTCCTAGAGGTGAGCCCGTTGGACATTGCACCGCCTGTCCAACGAGGAGCAACGGCCGATGATGAAGCATGACACTTGCAAGAGTGTGTGAGGCCATTCATTCCAACTAATGGGATGCCCAGGGTTGTCCTCCACTGAGCACTACCCTCTTATCTACCTCTTTCCTCCCTTGACCGTATCACTCTTTCCTTAGGAACAACTGAGTCCCCTTTTTGTCAGGCATTTTGAGAGGGAACCCTATGCTAGCGTGCCTGGAGGAGGGAGGGGGGCTGCTAGAACTAGATGGGGTCCAATTACGTACATTTGCAGACTTATATCCGGAGGGAAAATTTCGCCCCCCCTTGGTGGAGACGCCTGACAAAGAGCTAACATTTCGGGAGAAGTTCGAATATTACAAACTGAGGAGGGCATGTGCTGCACTATCCCCGATTTTCCCTGAGGCCCCTCCTACACTGAATGCATTACAAGATATACTAGCTAGGGCGTCCCCGCGTAAGCTGGTCACACGTTTATACACAGCAATGCAGGACCAAGCCCCTATTATAAAGCCCAAATCGTTACAACTCTGGAATGAAGACTTAGACCCTCCACTCTCAGATAAGCAGTGGGAATTCTGTTGCAGACAGCTCCTTGACCTCTCTCCAAATTACAAGTTTCGATTAGTGCATTTCAAGTACTTGCATAGGTATTATAGGACACCGACTGCTCTGCACCGAATGTCGATACGTGACGACGCTCGATGCTGGAGATGTGGTTTTGAGCCGGCTGCCTTTGTTCACATGGCATGGTCCTGCCCTCAGTTACAGACGTTCTGGACGGAGATCTTTGAGGCCATAAATCAAATCCTGGACAGAACGGATGTCCCCACCCCGCACCGTAGCTTGCTGGGTCTGGTGATGGATACTGCACCCTCTACTCTGAAACTGCATGCTTTGCTGCTCCTGTATGCTAAAAGACAAATTGCAGTGTGCTGGGGGAGAAAAGCGGCTCCTAAGTTCAGGGCGTGGCTGTCAGACGTAACCTATGGGCAGACGCAGCTGGCCACGTTTTGGGAACTAATGCCGACTGCGTCCAGACCCAGGGACATCTGGGAGCCCTTTCTAACATGGGCCAGATTGCGAAACGACACGCCTGTAAACACCGACTCCCAAGTTACGAATGTGTGCTAGATACTTGTATTTGAACTGCTGCCTTAACCACTTTTATTTTCCACTTACAGTACTTGGTTTGTGTACCGTTGTATGCCTAACTACGATAGTCATGTATCACATCTGTCTCTTATTCATGTCCTCCTTAAGGCTGTATTGCATTGTACATGTAACTTTTGGTTGTAGCTCAGACCAATCCATGTTCTAGTGTTACGCGGCAGTTCCCGACCGCGTTCGTTTTGTAGAAATGTATACTATGCAAGGTCGTAATATGCTTTATATTGTTGAATACGCTGTCTCGACTGCAAAATCTGAAGAAAAACAATAAAAAAAAATTTTTTTAAAAGTGAGTGCAACAAAAAGCAGATTTTTTTAGTCAAAAGCTACTACCATTAAAGATAAAATCAAACCTGATCTGATGTTGTGTCATAAATCCATGACTGAAGTGCACTAAATCACTGAATTGTTTATCAAATGGGTATAAATAAAATTGGTGTTTGCAAATTGCATTCTATGCACGCATAGGTTTTGCATATGTCAATAAGAAATGGGCAAAAAAAACTGATGTGCACAAAGAGAGTGGTAACGGAAAAGTATTATAAACTATATGCCATAAGAAGCTAGATGATTCACAAAATAAAAGCTAATGACTTTCTCCTGTAAGCTCTGAATGTAAAGTTCTAAGGTCCAGTGCAATGCGCGTGCATTGTCCTTGTGTCACGCAGGTCGATGCAATGCAATGTAACTGCTAAAGTGACATTTGCAAAGTCACAAAAATCGAGAATTGTGTAGCTTTGCTGCACTTTCCAGCTTTACCGTTTGAGTTGGTGCTTGGCATTGTGCAAGTTCACTGCACTGACTTTCCTATGCAAAATTCCTCGCTGTTTCAGATTAATGCACGCACTTAAAGGCACAATTTACAGTATGCACACGTTTTATAAGGAAAACAAGAAAATGTGTGTGAAGGTACAAAAATGAGAATGTTAACATAAAAGTAGATTGGAAGTTCATGTGTGGATTGCTCATATTATTCAAAATATCTGCAAAAACCGCTGCCTTTTCCACCTCCCTCTGTGACTGCCTTCTCCCTAAGCCACTGCAAAGCACAATACATTGCAGTCACCAGACTGGGAACATTGTTGCTATGTGTAAAATCCCTCCTCTCTATGGGGGGCAGTAAATTGTTTCCAATTGTTACACAAAACACTTTCTAAATGATTGATTCTAGCTCATATCATGAGAATCGTGAAGTAGAATGTGGTTCGTTGCCTTTGGGAGATAGGCAGTAACTGTTGCCTAAATGGGTCTTTCAATCACTATCCATTCCCAGCAGCCAACTCCGATCACTGACCGGGCAATGTTGATTGCACATTGAAAAACTGATTTACAGCAATAAGTACATGCACAGTAAACCCATGCTGTGCCAGTCTTGTATCATCAGGGTGCCTGCATTAAGTCGGCTGGGTTGTTGCTGATGTATCCTGATTGAAATAAATTGTGTAGCTAAGAAAACAAAGCAAAAAATGCCTAAGAAAATTATATACTTTGACAAAATAACCACATAGAAGTTATGAAACTTTTAGCAATGGAGTTTGAGAACTCAAGTGATTATTTGGCATTTTAATAAATATGTGCATTGGCCTATAGGCTGGAAAGCATTTACTTATTGTTTCATTGTTTTCTTACAACTATGTACTGTGGGACATATTTATCAAGAGTTTGTGCGGGCCGTGTGTCACGTAGTGTGACGCAAGGCTGGCTCAAGCAGTAATTCATAATATAAAAATGACGCATCTTCAGAAATGCATTATTGCTTACGTATTGTGAGGTGCAAAAGCTGTGCCAAATCCTGCTGCGTCATGCAGGAAATAATATATTCCACATAGGCATTCCTTTGCAAAATCCAACTCAACCAGATGCAGTGGTATTTGTGAGTGTATCACTGCAACACGGGAAAAAGCCATTATAACAAAACTTTTTTAACGCATGCTATTACAACCCATGCCATCACAACGCAAGTGCCCTCACAACTCATTGCATTACAACGCATGTCATTGCAATGCGTATGCCTTTATCATGCATGCCCTTCCAACGAAAACACAGCATATGTGTTTTATATGTAAGTATAAGGTAAGTAAATCAGGGATTATTGTGGGTTTTGGTTTTTGGGTGGGAAAGGTATTTTTAGGGTTTAGTGCGGGTTGGGCTATTTTAGATTTTCGGGCGGGTTTGGGTTTTTGGGTGGCAAGGGTAATTTTAGGTTTTAGGGCGGGTTTGGATTTTTCTGTGGGTTTAGGTAATTTTAGGGTTTAGGGTGGGTTTGGGTTTTGGCTGGAAAGGGTAACTTTAAGGTTTAGGGCAGGTTTGGGTTTTTGGGAGGGAAGGGTCATTTTAGGGTTTAGGGTGCATATGGGGTTTTGGGTGGGAAGGGTCATTTTAGGGATTAGGGTGGGTTTGGGTTTTAGGGTGAATAGGGCAATTATAGGGTTTCAGTGGGTATGGGGGTATACATAGAAATGTACCTACCTTCAACACTTTTACCAAGTGTATGTCTTCACCACACATGCTTTTGTGCTGTCATAGCATGCATGTTAAAGGCACATGTGTGGTAAAAGTTTACGTTGTATTGGTAGGCCGTTGTAAAGGCACTGGCGTAGTTAATTCTGCGCCATAATGGTACGCATGGTATTAGTACACATTATAACGTCATACATTCCTGCATCATGCATCGTGTAGCATCGCAACATAAAGCTTGAACTGCAGCAGAATTACTACCCATCGGCAACCCAGGTGTAAAAAATGACACCGTGGCTGTAATATTAATTCCCGACCATCACAGAACACTTTGGAAAGCTCAACTACACCATGGAGGTAAAAACAATAAAACATGAACGTGGGCAGTGGACCTGAGCTCAAACACAGCACCCACACTGTTATTCCCCCATATTGATATTTGTCATTGGATAGTATCTTTTATCCTTGAGTGCACTTCTCTGTATACACCTTCTGCCCAAAGATACCTCCCTCTCTAGGGAAATTGGATGGCTTCCCAAGGAACAATCTTTTACCAATTGATGAGATGACTGGACTCATATGTTGATGTAAAATATCTTTCCTGCCCTGAAGAAGTCCATTGTTTACTGGACGAAACACGCTCACTGGTGTTTTTATGAATATTACATGAAGCAACAATAAAGGAAGAAATACGGCAGGATTGTGCAGAAATTATTGTTTTCAAACCACGCTATAGTCTAGTGTTAAAGTTTATCCTTTCGTTTCTCATGTGGTGCAGCTCTGATCTTGCTGATGGTAGTCATGCTGCACCTTGGAGTAGCTTGGAGACAACAACTTAGACAGGGAAGGAGGAAGGAACACAATTTCTGCCAACACATTGCCCTCATTGAAATCATGGAGGAGGAGGCCATACAGATTTAGAGACTGAAGACAGAGTCCATCATGGAATTGCTGGAGAAGATAGAGCCAAGTCTCCAGACAGCAACTACAAGGACCCATGCTATGCCAGCTCATGTTAAATTGATGGCTCTGCTACACATGTTGGTATCAGGATCCTTCCCCACCACAGTGGCCAGATTGGCAGGAATCTCACAGGGAGCATTTTCATCTTTTCTCCCATCTATGTTGAATGCAGATATAAAGCTCACATCCCAGTACCTTCTGTTCCTTAAAACTACCCAACAACTAAAGGATACCAAGCAAGACTTCCACGCCATTGATGGAGTCCGCAAGGTGTGTGGTGCCATCGATTAAACATGTGCAATTAGTGACCCCTGCAGGAACTTCACACCTGTATCGAAACCACAAGCACAACTACTCCATCAATGAGCAGGTGATAGTGCACCATGAGGGAATGTTCATCAATGTTCTGGCAAAATTCATAGGAAGTGCACAAGATATGTACATCTTCCGCCACAGTATCATCAATTAGCGGCTGAAGAATGGCACATATGGGAATGGCCTACTGTTGGACTTGGCCCTTTTTGCCCGGTCATCCCTGAACTTTTTGCCTTCCTCCTGTATTTTTTCTGACCTGTTGTTGGCTGTTTTATGACTCTGGGCACTTTACCACTGCTGATCAGAGCTAAAGTGCATATGCTCTCCCTATTGTAAATTGATGTATGGATTAGTGACTCCAGCATTGGCTGGTTTGGTTTACTTGTCAGACGCTAGTACAGTGCACTGAGTGTGCCCAGGGCGTGTAAATCAAATACTGCTAGTGAGATTGCAGCACTGGCTGTGCCACCCACAGAAGCAGCCTGTAAAAGTGTGTCTCAGGGCTGCCATTGCAGAGCCTGTGTTCAGTCTGGTACTGCCATGTTGACTGGGCAAGTGCACCCACTTGCCAGTCCCTACACCTTCCCTTTTATGCATATTAGTCACCCCTATTGTAGGCCCAAGGGTAGGGTGCATTGTAGGTAAAAGGTAGGACATGCCCTGGTGTGTGTTGCATGTCCTAATAGTGACCTACAGCCATTTTCGTTTTTCACTATCGCAAGGCTACCTGGTCTCCATAGGGAAGAATGGGCAGTTTGAATATTACATCTTATAATCCTAACTGACTCAGGGAACTAGGTAGAAATTCCAGTTTAGTATGCCTGAACTCAAATGATATAATGCATCTTTTAATGAAGTTGGTTTTAACATTCTGTGTTTGAAAATACCATGTTTAGAAAGTAGGTATTTTCTTGCCTAACTATCCAAGCCTGCCTCTGCTAGGCTGTGTATTCCTTGTCTGGAGTTTGAATGACACGGGCTGGGGGATTCCAGGAGACAGGGTGAGTCAGCACAGGGCTGAATAGAGAGATCTGCATGTAGATGGGTGGGAGAAGTTGCCCCTGGGACCTGAATAGGGCTGTGCCTTCCCTCCACAATGCTGGCTCCACCTCCTGTGGTGCGTCTGATGTCCCTCGCCTGCACTGTGAAAGGAAAGAAGTAATCTTGTCAACAAAGTGTTCCAGGACTGACCAGAACTGGTTTGGACTAGGCAAAGGCCTCTCTGCCTTCAGAGAACAAAGAGAATAGGTGTATAAAAGGGGGGACCCAAACCCCAGAACTTGAGATCCCTTTTGGGAAACAAGAAGAAACCTTTGCTGAGGAGAGGAACCAGAAAGACTGAGGAGAGACTATCCCTATGCTGAAGTGCTTCTTGGGGGATTGGCCTGCAGTGGTTCCCTGACTGCCAAAGAGAGGAGAAAGGAGTACTTAGGCCTGGGCGGTAAATTCCGTTCCGTTTGCGGAATTTGCGGAATTTGGGTAATTTCGCGTTCTGCGGAGAACGTGAAATTGCAAATTTTTGCTTGTTTGCGTTCTCAAATGCGTGCCGCGATATATTTCCGTCCGAGCTCGCAAACAGCGATTGCGAACAGTAAAAAAGCTTTGCGAACAAGCAATTCCGCGTGTTTGCGGAATTTCTGCGTGTTCTCTGAGATTTTTTACCGTTTCGCGAAGATTTGTGTAACGCGATTTCGCAAATTCCGCCCACCCCTAGTGCTACTTCCATTCAACTTGTAAAGGATCTCCAAGGGCTTGAGATAGAGCTTGCCTCCTGCTGAAGTCTCAGGGACAACAGACTTCACCAACCAGCTCCCCAAGAGTTCTTTGAAAGTGCCTGCAGTTGTGTTGGGCTTTCTGAGGGACTGGAGAAGAGGATCAACGTCGCATCAGAACCCACCCCATCAACGGAGAAGCGTGTCGCCACCGCTGCAGCTGTCACATCACATCGCCGAAGCACCTCGCATCACCAGAGAAGAGGATTTACGTCGCATCAGATGCCACCGCATCTCCGGAAAGCATGTTGCAGGGCCTCCTGTCGCGGCTCACAAGAATCGTTGAGTTGCTGCATGGCCGTCGGGCGTGCACGCATCGTGTCGCATCCAGAAGAAGACATCTTTGTTTCATTGCACCGGATCTTCATTGCATCATAGCACTACTGGTCGCATCGCCCCGGAAGCGCAGTAAGAAACCGATGCATCACCTCCCCACGCCAAGAAGAAACAATGCATCCTTACGCATCAGTAGGGACCCGAAGCATGTTCTTGCATGTAAGAAACAGACGCATCACCTTCCCTGTAGCACTTTTGTTGTATAGCGTTACGCATCCAAAGGTATATTGAACTCAAAGTGTCGCATTATACGTCTTAAGAGAACTAAGCTATTTCTACCATTTTTAAAGTACAGTATTGTGGATTTTTGTTGTTTGTGGTCTTGTGTTAAGTCTATATAAAAATACTTATTTTTATACAACAACTTGTGTGGTGTCCATCTGTAGTGTTGTCACTGGGTTACTGTATGTGTTCACAAATGCTTTACACACTGCCTCTGAGATAAACCTGTCTGCTTCTGCCAAGCTACCAAGGGGGTGAGAAGGGGTTATTTTAGGAGTGTGCTCCCCTTACCCTGACTAGACGCAAGGGCCCCTATTTGGTCAAAGTTACCTATCTCTGCCAACTAGAGACCCCCAAATCTAAAACCTACTCATTGGTAAGGAAAGCATAAATATACTTAATACTACCTAAGAAGTTGTAAGATATGACATAATAGCTCTGTCTTTGTGTCTGGATCATGTGTCATGTATACATAGCAGGAAAAACGTACTACAAAATGTAGACAATGATGTCACATCATGTCATTCCCTCACTAATATTGTACTGGAAGTAGGAAAAATCCCAGAGAGAGAAGAATTGTGTCGTCTCACAATGTGTGAGTGGACACAACCACATTTTATGCAATGTCAAACAAATCAAACCACAAATCATGTGGTCCACAATTATAATCATTGAATGGATGCATGTTTGCTAACCAAGTGCAATGATGTTTGAAATATGGATAATTAGTTAAAGGTCCACTAAAATAACGGCTGTGGAAGAAATCATTTGTTTCCTAAGCAGATGTGCCACACATGGAAGCTAATCTGTAGGCTGACGAAAGTATCAGGAACACAGATGGTACAACAACTCCTAAATTCCATGTATGACATGCACTGTGTAGCAACAAATCTTGTGTAAATGTCAACTCTAGGTACATATGTGATACCACAAGTACAAAGTGCACCTATTTTCAGGCATTCTAATATTCTAGGTCCAAACATACGCATAGACAATAGGCCACATTATCATGCCTCAACAATGTAATAGATGAATAATTTAGTACCTCAAGTTGCCTACATTTCCTGTATGTCAATCCTTCAATGTCAAACTCACACAGTCAATAAATAGGCCGTGAAAGATGTCATACACTAGAAAATAACCGTGGTAAAATGCAACCAAGGTAAGGTATCACAGTGTACTTATGATCCAAATCTGAAACCTCTCAAGCTAAATTAATAATGTCAGAATCAAGGCATATAAGTACAGAATCCGTTACAAGGCAAAATAACATACAAACATGTGAATACAGGAAGTGTTGTGTACAGGTCTGTAGTTTAAAGTAAAAATATCTACATCATATTGTCCCATATGAAAAAGGTCTACTTTGAGATACCTATGTGTCAATCTAAGTTCAACAAGATAACTTTGCATACACAAAGCATTAGCTGATGTACTAATAAATTAAATTTAAATATCCATGACACATGTTGAAAATTGGTTACATATACTAAGCAAATAGCCATGCTAAAACAAATAAACAAATATAAGGCTGTGCAAATGTCATGTAGGCAAGCGAGGATATCATAGGTGATAAATGGACAAATGTATGTGTGTCAAACATTTTGGCACTGTCAATACATATATAGGGCTAAATGTATACAAGATAATCTGTTCATAAGTTTGATACTTTGCATACATAGTGAGTGCAAATCTCATATAGCTGTGAATATCTTTCAAAAGTGCTTATCATAGTAATCGACTGCCTAAACATGAACATTAGCTTGTTGATGCATTGTATGTTATAAATTCAAAATACATGTGTAAACCAATGGTCAACAGTACCTAAGACATATATGTTTAAATTTAAAGACGTGTTTGAGTTTGCCTGCATACATAACACACATAGGAAGTTATGTCTAAGTAACAATGTAACAAATCATTGAATGTTGATATTTTCCAATTTTCAGGTGACCAAGGATATGGTTTGTAACCAGGGCTCATGAACCCATTCCAGAATTTGAAGACAGCGGGTCAAAATATGTTGAACTCCAAGGTTTAGGGTCCTAAAGTCCCAGTTCTGCTGCCTGGATAAATCCAGGGGAAGCTTACTGCACTCGCCTCCTGTGGTCTGACAGATCATACTATTGATGTGTAATTTTGCATAACATCTGTTTGCAAACCAATGTGCCATGGGACAACGATGGAGAAATCCCACATGAATTGGAAGAGGAAGATAAAAATGATGCTGACATTAAGAACACATTTGGAGGTCGACAGAGAAGGGTCCAAACTGCGGATAATATTTTTTCTCAATAAAATGGAAATTATGTCAGTATGACAGAAACTACGTCAGCTCATCCTACAATAAATATATGTTTTGAACTCGTCCATTGTGTCATGTATGTGTGAATGTCAAGGTACCTATATTGTCACTCACATCTCCTCAACTAGATGTAGGCCTCAATATGTATAGTTTTGATTTCTGAGCTGCTGATAAACATAGGGGTATATCTCCAGCTCAGAACAATTCAACCCACCAAGCCAATGTGAGCATTAAAGGGAGGGGGCAGTATTCAAAGTGACACATACTAGTGGAGTATAAAGGGACTGTTGTAATGAACATTGTGCGTAGACTGAGTGTGTGTGGTACATGTTAAAATTCTGGTGGTAGCACGATTCATGTGGATTACAGTACTGGTCACTGAATGTGCTGTGAATATACAATGAGTGCAGAAATGCCTGCACAGCTACATTACATGGAAGACCTTCGGTTCCTCGGTGGCTATGGTCATGTCTGCCTGGGGAAACATGAAGAGTAGAGAAATACCACCAGTACCAGTTTGATAGTCCAGCAAAGCTGCAAGCTGGGTGGGACAAACACTGGAGTATGGGAGAGCCAGCCTTCTCTCTGTGTTTCCCTAAGTGTGTGTTGAGTCAGTCATACATCACAAGTAAGGGGTCTGGATACATCTCAGGATGCGAAAGATTGGGCCGGATAGAGAACCTAAAAGAGTGGGGCAGGGGTGGCCAGGATCAACCTTTTAAAGCACATATTTCTGTGGCTGACATCTGGGTGTGTACCCTGATAACTCATATCATTATTGATGTGGGAGAAAAAAGTGTTGGAGTCCTGCCTTGCTGTGCTGCCCTGCTGGCCATGCTTCCCCTGGCTGGGTGATAAGGACGGCACATGCATCCCTTGAACCCAGGATGACTCCAATGGCAATCTGTGTGGCCTCCTGTTATTATGCCTCAGTGACATAAAAGACTTCTAACCAACCTGCCACAGCACCTGGACTCTGACATCTGTCAGTCTGCCCTGCCAGGTGGTACCACTCCAGTCCTGGATTCATGGAAGTGCGCCTGCAGCAGAGGCGACCCTTCTTCTGTAGATTTGGTGCTGCATAAGCACAACTGCACAGTGCATCACTTACTGAACCCCCGAAACCTGTCCCAGGATCCTTGTTTCCTGTCCAGGGAGATCCTGGTCTTTCAGTTCGGGCTCGGCTGTTCCCATGGGGAACAGGGTCAAGACTGATTTGCATATGGCTGGGTTCAAACTTGAATGGCAAGGGGAGCAAACAAATGATGGATTTAGGCCCAGATCTCTGTACTGGGATGAATATTTGACATTGTTCAACATTCTGTTCATCAATTGTTCTTTTTGCATTTGTCACCCCGAGGGGGACGGTTATGCCAAGACATGGGTCCTGTGCTCTCCATGCCACTGGAGTCAAGCTAGCCTGGCTGATGAGGGGGCGAAACCCCGAAATCGGTCTCTAGATGCTTGTTTCCAGTCCAGAGGGGAACAGGATCAAGACTGATTTGCATACGGCTGGGTTCAAACTGGAACGACAATGGGAGCACAAAACAATAGATTTAGGCCCAGATGGCTGTACTGGGGTGAATGTTTGACATTGTTCAACATTCTATCCATAAAATGTACTTGTTGCATAGGATTCATGGCACAAGTGGGCAGAATAAAGTACATCACAAACAACGAGTACTGTCATTGGTTACAAAGAGGGTGGCTTGATGTACTACACAGGACAGACAGGAAAACTGGCCAGGGGCATTCACAAATGTTTATCGTAATGTTCTTTGATGGAAACTGGGAAACTCTACATCTTCCTCCTCTGATGTGTGTTCTGCTTTCCCTGGAACTTGTGGTGTTTGAATTGGAGGAAGCTGAGTGATGTTACCAGCCTCAAGCATACAAACATCAGAGGCAGAAGATGTGACTACCATGTTCCCAGTAACATATGTGAGTGCCAGTAAGGCAGCATGGTAGTCCCTGGCAAGTATTTGCTGGCTAGCCAATAAAGCAATAATGTTGCAATTGAGGCCACTTGTTGTTGCAATGAAGGAGTCAATCTTGGCTTCCAGGACTGGATGGATGTGTTAATGACTCCCAGCTGCCTGACAACTTCACTGGTGTGAGATGTAGAAGGCTGGTGGTGTTGTTGTTCCTTCTCCACCATGACACCAGTGAAGTCAGCTTGGGACTCATCAATCCCACGGAGACAAGAGTAGGTATCTGTGATAGCCTTTGTAAACCATGTATTAGGGCTAAGATACCTACGGACTCCTTCAAGAGTGCCCGCTAATGTCTCCATCTCTGACGAGACCTCATCAGTCATCTGCTGCTGGACTCCTACCACTTGCTTTTGAGAAGAAACTTGATGGTCCTTAGCTGTGCTGTCATAGGTTGAAGGCCTATGTCCAGAGTATGTCAGTTCATCTGGAGACCCAACAACTTCGTTTTCCCTTTGCAAGTTTGAAGTAGAATTGTCAAAAGTGTCCAGGAACTGTTGGAGTGTGTCTTAATTCATGGGGGGCAGGATGGTGTCATAAACAGATTGGGAATCATGGACAGGCTGATCTCCAGGAGGTGTTGTTTGTCTCTCTGGAAAGAAATAGAAATATGGTAAGAGGATTCTATGATTGATTATTACATGAGTGATTTCTGTAACATTCGGACAGTATTTTTCTTAACTTTCTAGTACACGGGGATATGTGGAACATATGCTTCTACAAGTGCCTATGACTATGTCGAATTCATTTTGCTTTGGGAGTGTTTGATGGGTGGAGTAAGCCTGAGGCTACGGCACTTTGTAAATGTGATGACATGTCTATACAAGATACAATGCATTTCACCTTCTTTTGCGAATTTTATAATGAGAGCAGGTCAAAATTCCTAAAACCCCTGTTAAGAAGTCTGGGGAGTGCCCAGGTGAGGCCTGCTTTATTATACTTACAGATGCTTGATACTCCCTGGGTAATTTTTAATGTGGCTAGTTTTCTGGTTGCTGCTATACGGGCAAAGAACTTAAGACTTATAAATAATGGTACTGGTATGGATATTCTGTCCTCATGATCACTTTTACCGATTCTTCTATCTACCTCATGCTTTTAAATTATGTCTTTCGATAAAATTGTAAATGGATTGTTAATGTTGGTTTTTATGATGTTTTTTAAACAGTACAACGAATGGAATTTTTTTATATTTATGTGTACTTTGTATGATTTTAATTAATCGAATAAAGTGGTATTGACTTGACTTGACTTGACTATGTCGATCTATTGTTGGTTTTTACATGGCAGTACATTTACGTTGTTCACACAACCTCAGTTTTCACTAGGGGGCCTATCTGTGTAAATTTCAGACAATGTAAGCCAGCTCGGCAGGCTGCTGCCTTGCCCTACCTGAAAGATGGAGTGCAAGAATAGGCCATATTTTACATGTTTGTTCTGTCTCCCTGCACTGTTTCAAATTTGGCTTCTTAGCACCACTGCAGAGACCCCTGCACCATGAAGCAAGGGTGTCTAGATTTACTCTAGCCATCCATTTGCAGTCCAGCACTGGCCAAGACTTGCCAAACATTATTGTACATCACACTATCCTGCACTCTTTTGCCTTTCACACAGCACTACACACCATGCTTCATTTCTGTACTGTCTTGCATGAAATTTGTGCATTTTTGGGCCCTAGGGTACATCTTTCACCAACATCCGCACACCACTGCAAGGCAAGCCACCTTGCTGCATCACATGTAAGGGGAAGGGCCTGTACATACCATTATTAAACTTTTTCAGGGGAATGCTGTAGTTTTCTAGCACACAAACACACACACTCAACTCTGGACTCCACAACACTGAGAACTAATGAGCATCTCTGAAGTGGATAGCCTCTTTCATAATTGGTAGTATGCAACAGGCCATACTAACTCTATTCTTTTAGAATCCAAGCAGTTTGTATGTAGAGTACAGCTAATCTCTTCATTCTGGCCCACTCTTTTGAACATGTACATGACTCATCTGGCAATTGTCATTCAGCGCCAGGGATTGTACATGATCTATTATACTGATGACACCCAGGTCATACAATAACTCTCAAGAGACACCAACACCGCCAACAGCAGTAACATTTTGCCAGTGAGTAACTTGGCTACCTTTGGGTGACATTAGTTGCTCATACTCGATCAGACAAGATAAAAGTGATGACTTTCTGCAACATGTACTCACCCTGTTTGCCCAAATGACTAGGCCAGACGCCCTCAGCCTCCAACCACCACAGACACCTAGCCATCATCCTGGACACACACCTAACCATGATCCCTCAAATTGCCACTCTCACATCCACCTGCATTCACATTATTTGCTTGGGCAGACATTTCTTCATATGGCACCCTTCTGACACCTGTTAGACCATCACTCAGGCCCTCATCACATGTAGACTGTAGTGCACCAATGCCCTCTACTACACCATCTCTACACACCTACTACACAAGAGGCAAACTATCCAGACTATTGCACAGCCTACTTTGCGACATGCACATCACACATCGTCCCAGAAACATACAATGCCTCCCCATTAAGACACAATGACAGTTCAAGATGCTCAGCCACACATACAAGGAACTGCACTACTAGGGCCCCACCTAGCTGACACATCATCTACACTACCAGCAGCCAATCATGAACCTTTGCTCTGTATCACTTGCGCTCACCCACATCCCGAATATACATATGTACAAGTCAGGAGGTAGGCTGTTCTCATATATTAGGATCCTAGCCCCAACTCAAGCACAATTGCGTCATGGTGCATGGGGCCCTGCATTGGCACCAGCATATCTGCCAAGTTTCCAAGGTCTATGTATGATGTGCTGCTCCAGCCCACATGTTCTACTTTGCATTCTGGAACTTGTAGTCCTGTTTTGTGAAGAGATAAATGACTCTACAAGTCCCAGTATTGTATGGAAGTACCTTGAATATGGGAGCAATTAACGCATGGACCTCGGAGACTTGGCAGGACTGGACTGGGCTGGTAAAATTAGAGCAGCCCAAGGAAAAGACAGTTATGTGAAGGATGAGTTAACATGTGAGACATTCCTGGCCTTTCACCCAGCACAGCAAAGTGTGTTGCTGCATTGCCCTGCATGACAGTTTACTAATATATGGTCCTTTATTATCACTCGCCCGTCGTTCTTGCTGGGCTTCTACTTCAGCACTTTTCTGCCCTTCCACTCCAGCTGCAAACTCTTTTGGGATGAGGGATGTTATCTGTTCCTCCAATGGATCCAATTCCTCCTGGATTTGGGAAGCGGATAAGGGTGGGAATGTGATTGTTATGAACAAAGAGGATTACATGAATGAAATTGTCCGACAGCTATCCGACTCTACATGCTATACTAGAATCTGCAGCAACCCCACGGAGGCTCTCGCATCCCATATAAACATGAGACTAGTTGAGTGGTGCGAGACAGGTTTACTCAGTGCTGAGGAATGCAGGTATCTTACAGTCACAGCGCCATCATACCCATGCATTTACATACTCCCGAAAATTCACAAGGGGGGCCCCTTTCCACCGGGCCGCCCAAATATATCCGGAGTTAACTCACCAACAGAGAAACTGTCGGAGTATGTGGATACATTTATTCAGCCCATGGTGCAGAATCTCCCGGCATACTTAAGGGACACTAAGGACATCCTTGCCAAACTGGAGGGTTTCGTGTGGACAGACACTCTACAGTTTGTCACACTTGACGTGATTGGGCTCTATACTTGTATAAAGAAGGAGTTCGGGTTGAGAGCCCTAGAATCTTTTTTGGAGAAAAGGACAGCGGACCATCTGCTGCACAATGGTGTTCTCCTCGAAATGACTGAAATTATACTATCAAAAAACTTTTTCCTCCACGATTCCAAATGGTACCACCAAACGCAAGGGACAGCGATGGGCTCCAAGTTTGCCCCCGCTTACGCCGGCCTCTTCATGGGTTGGTTTGAGCGGGAGCATGCTTGGGGTCGTCACTCGGCAAAATGGATGAATAACATTGTTTTCTGGGGTAGGTACATCGATGATGTGATAATAATCTGGGATGGGCCTACCCCGGATTTAATGGATTACTTTGGTTATCTTAATGATAATCCATTTAATGTCCGTTTCACCATGATACATAGTCAGGATGCTGTTGATTTCTTGGATGTCAAGCTGTTTATAGAAGATAATAGGATCCAAAGCTGTACTCACCGAAAGGCTACCGCCTGCAACAGCATCTTGCACCATGATAGTGCCCACCCTCGACATGTAATCGAAAATATCCCCTATGGTGAAATGATCCGTATGCGCCGAAATTGCAGCACGGAGGAGTTGTTTAAGAAAAACATTGATGAAACAGAACAAAAGTTCCTTGCAAGAGGTTATCCAAAAGCTACTCTTGGGAGAGCGACCAAAAAAGTCCTCAAAACGACCAGGCAGAGCACGCTAGCAACTAAAATCAAATGCACGAATCATAGTAGATCCCCCGCGTTTAGCACGCAGTATTCAGACCAAAGTGGCAAAATCTTTAATATACTTAAGAAAAATTGGCACTATATAGCGGATATACCAAGCTTAGAAGGACTGATTTCTGAGACACCCAAAATATGCTATAGGAGAGGTAAAAATCTCCGTAATATGCTGTGTCCAAGCTATATAGAATCCGACAAGAGGCCAAACTGGCTGTTGCCCTCCACAAAGGGTTTCTTTACCTGCAGTGACTGCAATATGTGCGCCCTGGGGAGAAACAGGACCAAGGATTTCTGCTTTAACAGCAACAAAAGCTACACAATAGACTCCCTGATCAATTGCAACACCAAATATGTAGTTTATATATTGGGATGTGGTTGCAATAAAATATATGTTGGCAGCACCAAGAGAGCTCTTAAGATCCGGATTCAGGAACATGTCCGTGCAAGACGCAACGGGGATATGAGACACCCCATGACTTTTCATATGCAGCAACATCATAAGGACACAGAGGACATGTGGTTCATAGGCATTGATCACCAACCCGTCCACCCAAGGGGAGGAGATAGGGAACTAGCCTTGAGAAAACGAGAAGCAGGCTGGATATGTAGACTACGCTGTATTGAACTCGGTCATAACACCGAGGATGAGTTACACCACTTCTTAGCATAAATCTGTGCTTCGGCTTCTGGACCCCCTTTTACATACACTGCACCACTGTATATCCAACTGTATGGCAGACAAGTGAGGTCTGCCGTGGGTGTTGCTCTCTGCAAAGAACTGTTCTTGATTGGAATGGACAAGGCATGATATTTGACTCCCAAAATGAGACTTGACAAAAGGACACCATTGTTCCATATGGATATGTATTGATGTAGTAGCAATCTGTGCAGGTGTTCTATACAGGTGTACTCCCTCACACCTTGTATACATACACTCACTTCTCAACCATACACATTCCCTTCCTTTTTCTTTCACCTTTTCCATTTACTCTGTTTTCCAGCTTCTCAAATGTTATAGGGACTAATAGGGCTCTATGGGTCATATACATCTAAGTTGGTGAAATATTTACAGGTATTTTTTCCAAGGTTGAGTCAATACTGGTGAACTCACAATATTAAGGTACAAGATTTAGGAATATGTTAAATCCAATGAAAATTGCCCAAGACCTCGGATCCGTTTGCCTTAAACTTTTTGCTTAAATACAGAGACAAAGATGGCCGCTGCGTTATGGCATGATTCACAATGACCACTCGATGACGCCCTCCACCTTACAGTTCGGTACTCCCCCCTTAAATTTACACATCAGGTTTTGGAAATTCTAGTTCACCCAGTGCCTTTAGTAAATCATTTTCTGGAATGCCGAATTGATATAACCTACAACATAGGGACCCCTTGTTTGATGTAAATTACAAATTTTGTAAGTGACATTCGGGTCAAATCAAATTTCAGAGGGGCGAATGGTCTAAACTAAAAATTATGTATATTGGTGTATTAACATTTGTTAGGGCTTTTTACCATATCATTTTTGCCTAAAATCTGGCTTAAAACCCCTAGGCTAAGATGGCCGCTGCGTTAACTATAATTTTGGCACACTCTGTCGTATCCCTCGGGACTCCGCCCCCTAAAATACGTCGCGTTTGCAAATACCAACCTTGTTCTTTAGTCTATGACAGGGACAATAAGTAAAATCAATAATAGAGGGGCCCTGAGTATTTGTGTTGGTTTCGAATCTCCACCCTCCAAGAAAAACGACAAAATTCCCGTTTTTCGCTATTCGAGTTGGTTTTCAAATGTACAAATGGTTAGGATTATCTTTCAAACAATTGAATTACACCGCCGTGTTAATCCTTTTGAATTCGATATAACTCGCCACAGGCCTCGGGTTTTTACTATATTTTCCGGTTTAAAACCCCTAGGCTAAGATGGCCGCCGCGTTAACTACGATTTTGGCACAGGCTGCCGCACCCCTCGGGACTCCGCCCCCTGAATTACGTCGTGTTTGTAGATACCGACTGTATTATGTGCCTAGACTTCCTTGTTTTTTAGTCTATGACAGGCACAATAAGTTAAATTAATAATAAAGGGGCCTTGGGTATCCTTGTTGATTCTGAATCTCCATCTTTAAGAAAAACGATAAAATTCGAGTTTCTTCACCATTTGACCTAAATCCATTTGTGTTTTAGTGTGCAAATATTTAGGATTATTTTTCAAACAATATAATTATATATAGGGATGACGATCTTGCACTTGTACTGCATGTTGCCAGGTGAATCTTGGTTCTTATATCAACTTGAGACACACTACAAGATGGCCGCCGCTTTTCTGTTGGGAGGCGAGGGCTCTTTTTTGGAGGGAAATTCACAGCTGAGAGCATTTCAAACGAATCAGTACCAGTATATAAACTGGTACAGCTATGAGAGGGATTAAGCACAGCGATCTCACGGGTGTTTCGACGGGACGGAGGTCTGGTGGATGGGAGCCGGTTGCTTCTAACACAAGCGGTAAGACAGATAGGTTAAGTTAGGTTGTTTTGCTTGCCTTTTATTAAGCCTTGGAAAAACTTAGAATAACTTCGCTTTTTTAGTGTCCACCTTGCCCATTCAGTATCATTAGACTCAATACTTAGAATAACTTCGCTTCTTTAGTGTCCACCTTGCCCACCTTGCCCATTCAGTATCATTAGACTCAATACTGCTTGTGGGCCCATGTTGCAGTAAAAAAAGTAAAGTGTAGTACTGCTCAGAGTAAGAAACCTTATACCCTAGGCCTAAAATCTAGTTTGGGGGAATTGCCCTTATGGGGCCGATACTTCTAAAACCCCCACTTATGCAAATTACTTATGGCTTAGTGGAAATATATTCAAGTTTCCACACATGTAAAATAGTGGGGTTATTAATGTGCATGGGCAGGACTACTCAAGCTCATGGAGATAGCTGTAGCATAGTGATTTCTCTTATGATATTCAAAGAAGTTACAGAATGACAACAAATATTTTCTATATTCATTCTTTACCTGGCAGGCCTACTGGAATACAGTGCCCACCTCCTCCTTCTGGGAACTTATAGGATCTGCTTGTCCTTGGTTTCCTTGATAATCATTACAGGTAATTTTTGTCTTGTGACAGCTTCTCTGCCTTTATATCTTAATCCCAGGCTTTATTTTTTATTTTTTTATTTTTATTTTTTGCCATCTATTTATTTATCTTCGTTTATATGTTTTTCAGAACATGTACATGATGTTCAAATACATGAACTCATGAGACGTCCTTGTTTCCTAAACTTAGGATTCTTTCCTGACCAAGTCCCGACCTAACAAATAGATATATAGTAAGTTAAGCCAATGTCCTTATTAAATATGTCCAAGCGTAGGAGTCTCCTATTCTGTCTCTTATTTTGTATTTTGCTAAATCTGATTGCACTTCTTTTCTTATTTCATGTCACTTGGAGGCACAACCTGATTTGTTCCATAGCGAATGAGAAAAGGATGCAACAGAATTTCTATACATCAATACATACATATTGGATTACTTATCTGTGAATACGTGGTCAAGGCATTTCAATCCAGTCGTATTCTCACTCCTTATGGGACAGCTCACATTAATAAAAGGTAATCAGATATAATGCACACATTTTCTTGTGTGCGACGGGGTTTTGATATTATTAAACCTGTTCAGATGCTTCTCAAGGCAATGAGTAACTCCGAATGCGGTTCTCTTATGTACATTAGAGCTCAGACATATACTCATCTCGGGTTACTTTTTGAGCCCTGTATGCCCTCTTGGCGGGATCAACTTTGAAGGAGGAAAAGAGGGGAAAGGCAGGGGGAGGGGGCTGCCCACTCCTCTCAGCCCTCATACACTATGTAGGACCGGGTCAGATACGAGAAACGTTTTTATTTGTCAATGACTTCCCCAATGTTATTATGAATATTTATCATGCTTTGTTTTCCGATGATCATCCCCACAAGCTGTTTATACTGTACATAGATTCATTTGTATAAAATATTCCATCAATACATGAACATTGATCTGTCATTTCCCCCATAGGCATTCTCCCTTTGCCTAACTAAGAAATCTCTTTTTAAATCCTGTAAATATATTCTCCATTGTAAATAGTTGTTGATATCCAATGCGGACGCCTCTCTCTCACTATGTTTTCTGAGGATTGAGGTCCTTTGTTTGTACAAGCTCCTAGGGCCGTGTTTTAACATGTATGTTTAGATAACTGTTTTGTAAATTGTGTTATTGTCAAATTGTCTATCACTTAACGTAGCTAGTATAGTAATCACCTGTTTGTATGTTTTTACCGACAGCCCTGAAGAAGTCCCAGTTTGGGACGAAACGCGTCGGCTGTACATTGTTGTTTGGAACACATTGAAAATAAAGATCACTAGAAGATTGACAACATCCTGTCATTTGCATAACTTTCTTATTTCATATTTATTCATAGCATTGCAATTTGCTCAATATTTTGTTGTGGTGCACCTTTGCAGTGGTTTAACTTGTATTTAATTCCGTTAGGAATCAGCACAGTAACGATGGGTGCTAGTCAGTGTGCACACACTCCCCTCTAGTTAACTTAGGGCTAATTATCAATTGGGGGCGATACATGGCGAGGTGCTGACATTAGGAAGGGTCCGTCGTTGAACTTTTGGTATTTATTTCAAATTCACCCTTATTAGCACTGCTATACCCCGTATTGGGCTCATACACTGTTTCTATTGAGATCCATATAAACAAAGTGATCTCAATCATGCTGAGTTTTAAAGATAGACGGCAGGAGCTTGCCCAGGAATTGTTTACAACTGGGGCCAGACCAACTGGCACAACAGGTCCAAATGAGGATGGCTTGAAAGCCAAATTTAAAAAATTGGAAAAACTAAAAATGAACGAGATGTCTCGTTGGTGGGATGGCACCACCTTAGGGAAGTACATTGAGAATGAGAAAGTGCCACGTGGGTTGAGGATACTGATCTTCCCCACTTTCGAAGATTTAGATACTGACCAACTAGAGGATTGGGAAAACAACTTGAAAAACGCTTCGTTTACAATGATGCGTATCCTTATCAAAAATGCAGAAAAGAAGGGAGTTAAAGCACAGCAAGAAATAGAGGAGTTGGAAAAGGAGATTGCACTTTCAGAACTAAAAGAGGTGATTAAGAAGAACTATGCCATATTAGACGGCGTGTTAGAAAAACATCAGACCTACTTGAGGGATAAGAAGCTAAAGAAAATAAGAAGGGATGATAAGGACTATAGTGAAGGCAGAGTCTATACCTTCTCGCATAAATATGACAAGGTGAAAGTACCGGGAGAAGATAAAAGAAAGAGGGTGGAGACTCCGGAAATGAGCTCTGCGAGTAGTTTTACATCACTCTCCTCAGTTGTAAGCTCTGTCTCCTCAACTGAACCCCTGACCTCCAATCCAACTAATACCAGACCTAATAATTTTTTATTAGAAATGGAGAGGTTGAGGCTCGGGGCACGTCCGTCACACAAAGAACCCCAAGGACAAGAAGGGGAGGGAGGAGGTGGCAGAAATACAAACAGAAACTTGAAAAAATCAGGTCAGGAGGCAGTGGGGAGAGTAACAAGATCCAAAAAGAGGGGGAACCAACAACAATAGATTGTACAGACACCGACACTTCAGCTAGATCAATTGTTGTGAACTTGTCCAAGAGAGAGCTTGATACTCAAGAAATTTCGGTCCTTAGTAAGGGTCTGGGCTTCTGTCCCAATCAAACAGGAGGGGATGTTGACTTATTTGTTGATTTGATGAAGTTTTGTAGATTGTTAAAATTGAAGGACCATTTCTCACGCAATCCAACCATGAATGTTAATTTGAATGTAGCTAAAAATGTCTCGGACTATACTGTAAATGAAATAAACACTATACAAGCAATGATGTCTGTGGAATTTGATACACCCATTAATATTGAAACTGTAAGAGATGAACTAAATATAATGGAGGATGTACATATTGAAAGTGGATTGAAACCAAGATCTAAATTCGTCCCAACAGGCACTCATCCTAATATAGAGATTTTCCGGGATAAGGTTAGCAAAGCATTCTACCAAATGCTCGAAAATCCGAAACAATCCACTCCCCCAAAATATAATCTGACCCGGTCTGAGTCCGAGGCTCTAAAAAAACTACAGTCAGATACAAATATCGTTATCCGGGAAGCGGATAAGGGTGGGAATGTGATTGTTATGAACAAAGAGGATTACATGAATGAAATTGTCCGACAGCTATCCGACTCTACATGCTATACTAGAATCTGCAGCAAGCCCACGGAGGCTCTCGCATCCCATATAAACATGAGACTAGTTGAGTGGTGCGAGACAGGTTTACTCAGTGCTGAGGAATGCAGGTATCTTACAGTCACAGCGCCATCATACCCATGCATTTACATACTCCCGAAAATTCAAAAGGG
The DNA here is from genome assembly GCF_964261635.1 of Lissotriton helveticus. Classification (NCBI taxonomy): domain Eukaryota; kingdom Metazoa; phylum Chordata; class Amphibia; order Caudata; family Salamandridae; genus Lissotriton; species Lissotriton helveticus. The sequence goes on along the minus strand of NC_136059.1, from coordinate 1,271,518,033 downwards.
GGGCCCCTTTCCACCGGGCCGCCCAATTATATCCGGAGTTAACTCACCAACAGAGAAACTGTCGGAGTATGTGGATACATTTATTCAGCCCATGGTGCAGAATCTCCCGGCATACTTAAGGGACACTAAGGACATCCTTGCCAAACTGGAGGGTTTCGTGTGGACAGACACTCTACAGTTTGTCACACTTGACGTGATTGGGCTCTATACTTGTATAAAGAAGGAGTTCGGGTTGAGAGCCCTAGAATCTTTTTTGGAGAAAAGGACAGCGGACCATCTGCTGCACAATGGTGTTCTCCTCGAAATGACTGAAATTATACTATCAAAAAACTTTTTCCTCCACGATTCCAAATGGTACCACCAAACGCAAGGGACAGCGATGGGCTCCAAGTTTGCCCCCGCTTACGCCGGCCTCTTCATGGGTTGGTTTGAGCGGGAGCATGCTTGGGGTCGTCACTCGGCAAAATGGATGAATAACATTGTTTTCTGGGGTAGGTACATCGATGATGTGATAATGATCTGGGATGGGCCTACCCCGGATTTAATGGATTACTTCGGTTATCTTAATGATAATCCATTTAATGTCCGTTTCACCATGATACATAGTCAGGATGCTGTTGATTTCTTGGATGTCAAGCTGTTTATAGAAGATAATAGGATCCAAAGCTGTACTCACCGAAAGGCTACTGCCTGCAACAGCATCTTGCACCATGATAGTGCCCACCCTCGACATGTAATCGAAAATATCCCCTATGGTGAAATGATCCGTATGCGCCGAAATTGCAGCACGGAGGAGTTGTTTAAGAAAAACATTGATGAAACAGAACAAAAGTTCCTTGCAAGAGGTTATCCAAAAGCTACTCTTGGGAGAGCGACCAAAAAAGTCCTCAAAACGACCAGGCAGAGCACGCTAGCAACTAAAATCAAATGCACGTATCATAGTAGATCCCCCGCGTTTAGCACGCAGTATTCAGACCAAAGTGGCAAAATCTTTAATATACTTAAGAAAAATTGGCACTATATAGCGGATATACCAAGCTTAGAAGGACTGATTTCTGAGACACCCAAAATATGCTATAGGAGAGGTAAAAATCTCCGTAATATGCTGTGTCCAAGCTATATAGAATCCAACAAGAGGCCAAACTGGCTGTTGCCCTCCACAAAGGGTTTCTTTACCTGCAGTGACTGCAATATGTGCGCCCTGGGGAGAAACAGGACCAAGGATTTCTGCTTTAACAGCAACAAAAGCTACACAATAGACTCCCTGATCAATTGCAACACCAAATATGTAGTTTATATATTGGGATGTGGTTGCAATGAAATATATGTTGGCAGCACCAAGAGAGCTCTTAAGATCCGGATTCAGGAACATGTCCGTGCAAGACGCAACGGGGATATGAGACACCCCATGAATTTCATATGCAGCAACATCATAAGGACACAGAGGACATGTGGTTCATAGGCATTGATCACCAACCCGTCCACCCAAGGGGAGGAGGTAGGGAACTAGCCTTGAGAAAACGAGAAGCAGGCTGGATATGTAGACTACGCTGTATTGAACTCGGTCATAACACCGAGGATGAGTTACACCACTTCTTAGCATAAATCTGTGCTTCGGCTTCTGGACCCCCTTTTACATACACTGCACCACTGTATATCCAACTGTATGGCAGACAAGTGAGGTCTGCCGTGGGTGTTGCTCTCTGCAAAGAACTGTTCTTGATTGGAATGGACAAGGCATGATATTTGACTCCCAAAATGAGACTTGACAAAAGGACACCATTGTTCCATATGGATATGTATTGATGTAGTAGCAATCTGTGCAGGTGTTCTATACAGGTGTACTCCCTCACACCTTGTATACATACACTCACTTCTCAACCATACACATTCCCTTCCTTTTTCTTTCACCTTTTCCATTTACTCTGTTTTCCAGCTTCTCAAATGTTATAGGGACTAATAGGGCTCTATGGGTCATATACATCTAAGTTGGTGGAATATTTACAGGTATTTTTTCCAAGGTTGAGTCAATACTGGTGAACTCACAATATTAAGGTACAAGATTTAGGAATATGTTAAATCCAATGAAAATTGCCCAAGACCTCGGATCCGTTTGCCTTAAACTTTTTGCTTAAATACAGAGACAAAGATGGCCGCTGCGTTATGGCATGATTCACAATGACCACCCGATGACGCCCTCCACCTTACAGTTCGGTACTCCCCCCTTAAATTTACACATCAGGTTTTGGAAATTCTAGTTCACCCAGTGCCTTTAGTAAATCATTTTCTGGAATGCCGAATTGATATAACCTACAACATAGGGACCCCTTGTTTGATGTAAAATACAAATTTTGTAAGTGACATTCGGGTCAAATCAAATTTCAGAGGGGCGAATGGTCCAAACTAAAAATTATGTATATTGGTGTATTAACATTTGTTAGGGCTTTTTACCATATCATTTTTGCCTAAAATCTGGCTTAAAACCCCTAGGCTAAGATGGCCGCTGCGTTAACTATAATTTTGGCACACTCTGTCGTATCCCTCGGGACTCCGCCCCCTAAAATACGTCGCGTTTGCAAATACCAACCTTGTTCTTTAGTCTATGACAGGGACAATAAGTAAAATCAATAATAGAGGGGCCCTGAGTATTTGTGTTGGTTTCGAATCTCCACCCTCCAAGAAAAACGACAAAATTCCCGTTTTTCGCTATTCGAGTTGGTTTTCAAATGTACAAATGGTTAGGATTATCTTTCAAACAATTGAATTACACCGCCGTGTTAATCCTTTTGAATTCGATATAACTCGCCACAGGCCTCGGGTTTTTACTATATTTTCCGGTTTAAAACCCCTAGGCTAAGATGGCCGCCGCGTTAACTACGATTTTGGCACAGGCTGCCGCACCCCTCGGGACTCCGCCCCCTGAATTACGTCGTGTTTGTAGATACCGACTGTATTATGTGCCTAGACTTCCTTGTTTTTTAGTCTATGACAGGCACAATAAGTTAAATTAATAATAAAGGGGCCTTGGGTATCCTTGTTGATTCTGAATCTCCATCTTTAAGAAAAACAATAAAATTCGAGTTTCTTCACCATTTGACCTAAATCCATTTGTGTTTTAGTGTGCAAATATTTAGGATTATTTTTCAAACAATATAATTATATATAGGGATGACGATCTTGCACTTGTACTGCATGTTGCCAGGTGAATCTTGGTTCTTATATCAACTTGAGACACACTACAAGATGGCCGCCGCTTTTCTGTTGGGAGGCGAGGGCTCTTTTTTGGAGGGAAATTCACAGCTGAGAGCATTTCAAACGAATCAGTACCAGTATATAAACTGGTACAGCTATGAGAGGGATTAAGCACAGCGATCTCACGGGTGTTTCGACGGGACGGAGGTCTGGTGGATGGGAGCCGGTTGCTTCTAACACAAGCGGTAAGACAGATAGGTTAAGTTAGGTTGTTTTGCTTGCCTTTTATTAAGCCTTGGAAAAACTTAGAATAACTTCGCTTTTTTAGTGTCCACCTTGCCCATTCAGTATCATTAGACTCAATACTTAGAATAACTTCGCTTCTTTAGTGTCCACCTTGCCCACCTTGCCCATTCAGTATCATTAGACTCAATACTGCTTGTGGGCCCATGTTGCAGTAAAAAAAGTAAAGTGTAGTACTGCTCAGAGTAAGAAACCTTATACCCTAGGCCTAAAATCTAGTTTGGGGGAATTGCCCTTATGGGGCCGATACTTCTAAAACCCCCACTTATGCAAATTACTTATGGCTTAGTGGAAATATATTCAAGTTTCCACACATGTAAAATAGTGGGGTTATTAATGTGCATGGGCAGGACTACTCAAGCTCATGGAGATAGCTGTAGCATAGTGATTTCTCTTATGATATTCAAAGAAGTTACAGAATGACAACAAATATTTTCTATATTCATTCTTTACCTGGCAGGCCTACTGGAATACAGTGCCCACCTCCTCCTTCTGGGAACTTATAGGATCTGCTTGTCCTTGGTTTCCTTGATAATCATTACAGGTAATTTTTGTCTTGTGACAGCTTCTCTGCCTTTATATCTTAATCCCAGGCTTTATTTTTTATTTTTTTATTTTTATTTTTTGCCATCTATTTATTTATCTTCGTTTATATGTTTTTCAGAACATGTACATGATGTTCAAATACATGAACTCATGAGACGTCCTTGTTTCCTAAACTTAGGATTCTTTCCTGACCAAGTCCCGACCTAACAAATAGATATATAATAAGTTAAGCCAATGTCCTTATTAAATATGTCCAAGCGTAGGAGTCTCCTATTCTGTCTCTTATTTTGTATTTTGCTAAATCTGATTGCACTTCTTTTCTTATTTCATGTCACTTGGAGGCACAACCTGATTTGTTCCATAGCGAATGAGAAAAGGATGCAACAGAATTTCTATACATCAATACATACATATTGGATTACTTATCTGTGAATACGTGGTCAAGGCATTTCAATCCAGTCGTATTCTCACTCCTTATGGGACAGCTCACATTAATAAAAGGTAATCAGATATAATGCACACATTTTCTTGTGTGCGACGGGGTTTTGATATTATTAAACCTGTTCAGATGCTTCTCAAGGCAATGAGTAACTCCGAATGCGGTTCTCTTATGTACATTAGAGCTCAGACATATACTCATCTCGGGTTACTTTTTGAGCCCTGTATGCCCTCTTGGCGGGATCAACTTTGACGGAGGAAAAGAGGGGGAAAGGCAGGGGGAGGGGGTTGCCCACTCCTCTCAGCCCTCATACACTATGTAGGACCGGGTCAGATACGAGAAACGTTTTTATTTGTCAATGACTTCCCCAATGTTATTATGAATATTTATCATGCTTTGTTTTCCGATGATCATCCCCACAAGCTGTTTATACTGTACATAGATTCATTTGTATAAAATATTCCATCAATACATGAACATTGATCTGTCATTTCCCCCATAGGCATTCTCCCTTTGCCTAACTAAGAAATCTCTTTTTAAATCCTGTAAATATATTCTCCATTGTAAATAGTTGTTGATATCCAATGCGGACGCCTCTCTCTCACTATGTTTTCTGAGGATTGAGGTCCTTTGTTTGTACAAGCTCCTAGGGCCGTGTTTTAACATGTATGTTTAGATAACTGTTTTGTAAATTGTGTTATTGTCAAATTGTCTATCACTTAACGTAGCTAGTATAGTAATCACCTGTTTGTATGTTTTTACCGACAGCCCTGAAGAAGTCCCAGTTTGGGACGAAACGCGTCGGCTGTACATTGTTGTTTGGAACACATTGAAAATAAAGATCACTAGAAGATTGACAACATCCTGTCATTTGCATAACTTTCTTATTTCATATTTATTCATAGCATTGCAATTTGCTCAATATTTTGTTGTGGTGCACCTTTGCAGTGGTTTAACTTGTATTTAATTCCGTTAGGAATCAGCACAGTAACGATGGGTGCTAGTCAGTGTGCACACACTCCCCTCTAGTTAACTTAGGGCTAATTATCAATTGGGGGCGATAAATGGCGAGGTGCTGACATTAGGAAGGGTCCGTCGTTGAACTTTTGGTATTTATTTCCAATTCCTCCTGGACATCAGGTCCTCTTCAGGTCCTAATGACCGACTTAAGGTGCCTGGCCAATTTACTGTTTGGTCCTGCATTTGTAATCGTACCACCTCTCCTTGCACTCCTGAATGGTCCTCTTTGTGCTACACCATTGATTTTGTCCAGTATGTTTTGCCAAATGGCCTTCTTCCTCCCTGATAGCAATTTTGAGGTGACAAATAGCAGATGCTCATTTTTTGTCACCTCGCCAATTGGTATCTTATTTTCTTCCTCACTGAAGTTAGACTTCCTCTTCCCCAGGGCTGTTGCGAAGTATTCTGTGTAGGGGTTGGTACCCTCCTGGCTCCCTAAGACTCTTTCCATTCTTCTCAGTATTGTAGAGTATTGCTGTGTGTATTGCATCACTTTTTCAAATGCTCCCATGACGCAGAGCACGCCTGCTTAATGCACTGCTGGTTTGGGGCATTAGAGGCGATTTACGACATGCATATCAGTTTTGCGTCAGCAGGGTGTACTTGTGTTACAGCACGTTGCATCATTCCCAACGCCATTGCTTCAGAATTCGTGATGCACCCTTGGTACTTGCACCAAGATTGCACCATTACACTAATGTGTCACATTGATGGGGCAAGGAAATGCCACAACACAGCACAGATTGGTCTGACTCAACACTGTTGTGGACAGGGTTGTATCAGTGTTGATAATTACGGCCCTGTGTATTTAGTTATGCTTTTGGAAATGCACATCTAGAAATATCCTAGAATGGCACCTTACAGTTCAGGTGGTGGAACTTAAGAGATCGTTGATGATGGCCCTTCTATATTATTGCAATATTTTTGTACTGGAGCCCTACAACATCTACTTTTCAGACTTCAACAAATCCAGTTCAAAGCTGCAATCCTACGCATGGACATTCAACATGACAGCATAATAGGTCCAATGATATAACTTCACAACGTACTGATGAAAGCAAGGATAACATTCAAAATTCTATGTAGAATAAGCAAAGATTACTAGAACAAAGGACTGCCATATATTTTGAAATCAGTGGAACACTATACACCATCCAGAACCCTGAGTTCATCAATGTCACATACGATCACCCACCTAATCTGCATTCCAAGTTAATAAATGGGGAAGTGAATCCCTCTAAGTGGAAGTATAAACTCTCTGGAAGGCCTTAGAACTGTCCTTGAGATCCAATCCAAACATTTTATTTTCATAAAACTCCTGAATGCTGAATGGGCATGTAGCCCTGGCCTGGGTGCCTGACTGCATGGGAAGCTGGTACCCTCACTTTTTTACTTCCCCCTGCATCACACTAATCTAGAGTGTACACAGAGGTCTAGGTCTTTTCCTGGCAATGCAGGGTCCAGCACCTATCCTGTAACCAGGAAGGGTGCACCAATCATGCCTCATAGTGGGCATAGAACTACTAACCCTGTCCTGGGTAAGTCACATAAAGTGGTGGAGGCAGGGTACTGATATTCATTAGTATGACTAGATCTTTTTCTGGTTTTAAGGTTAGTGAGGTCTACTGACCCCCCCTTGTATAAAGTTCTACTCTTGTGTGAACCCCAGATCCTTGACTGGCATTCCATGTGTATATCTAGTTCATGTATGTGCATTGATTGTGTGATACATGCATGGTAGTAGGACTTTGTGTGTTCTAAGAGTCTGAGTACTGGGACCCGTTTTAGATGCTCCTTGATTTAGCCTAGTCCAGGGAAGGCATGGCTTGGCAGTTCGGGCAGGACTGTTCCCATGAGGTACAGGGTCAGACTGATTTGCATATAGCCATGTCTGAACTGGGGTGGCGGAGTGGGCTAATGAACGGTGATGGATCAAACCCAGATCTTTTGACTGGGTGTGAGTGTTTGATTGGTTCGGATGCTCCGTCCATCACCACCCCCTTTTGTACCGCCCTTGATTTAGCCTAGCACAGGGCAAGGGGTAAAAACGGCCTCCCAAATAGTGGAAGTTTATTGACTGCACTACTGTGGCTGGAGGGTGGAGGCTTAGACCCTGAAGTGAAGGAGGATGAAGACCTTAGAATTTCAATGACCACTTGTTAGAAAAGGGCAACTGATTAGTTCTTCTTCAGCAGTGTACTTTATTCGATGTTAAGTGTAAGGGGTGAGAACACAACTTTTGTTGTTCAAGGTGAGGAATTTTTGTGTGTAGGGCTTACCCTTTTGCCTAACCCTGATTACTGCTTAAGGAAGACTTTGATGCCAGCCAGCTGCAGAGTTCTGACATTTCATTGGGCCCTTGTTTGGATGCTCCTGCTTGGAGGCAGCATTATTTCTACCTGCTGTGACAGCCATCACATTGCACAAAGATTATGAGCCTAATTTAGACTTTGGCAGTGCTGGTAACACCCGCATATGTGGCAGTCCGACTAGTGAGACCTCTGTCAGACCACCTCCAGACCTCCGCCTCCGCCTCGAGCTGAGCTCCAGCAGTGGTGTGGACAGCAGCAGTAAATAGAGCTGGTGTCTGTGTCTGCACTGCTGAAGCCATTAGGACCTGCCTTTCTGACAACCTTTTCATGGCAGGGCTCCACCATGAAAAGGTTGGAGGAAAGGCAGGGAAGGGGCCCCAAACAGGAATTCTGAGCACCTTAGCTCATTGGGCATTGTGGGTGGGGTGGTGTGGTACTCCCGATGCCTGCACTGTAGGGTGTGCACTGTGTGCCATGGACGGCATGGTACATGGTAACAGTGAGAGCAAGACAGTGCAGGCACTGCAGTGCGATGGCACTGCCTTCAGGCTCTCTCTGTGAGCCGAAGCATGCCGCCCCCACAAGATCACCACTGGTACACTGCGAGCCACACAGCAACATTGTAATGCAGTGGTCGAAATGTCGCTAGCTGGGCGGCGTTTCCTTGACCTCCGCAGCGGTGGGCTGGTGGTGTCCCCGCCAAATTCTAAATCAGGGCCCTATGTCTGGGAAAAAGCCAGAATATCGCATTTAAAAAAGAAGCAACCCTAAATGGTCTTGACATTTTAAACAGTGGATCAAATGTCAATAAAGGGAGTACTCAAACCACCCCATTTTCTTCTAGTTCCAAGTTCTTTCTGACCAAGGAAGGCAGTGATCCATCGAGTATTCAAATGATTGCTGTGTGACCAGAACGGGCACCTGCATGACAGAGGTGAACGTACTCCAACTTCTGCTGGAGGAGCTTTGGGCTTTCATTAAGCCTAGAAGCCTGCCTGTCAACACAGAGTTGGAAGGAGCATTCCTGCCGTGTAGAAGAAGCGACTGTCCAGGAGAGAAGCCCAATACAATCCTGGCATAGTGAACAAGCAGAGAAAGTAAGTGGCTTTAAGGGTGCAGAGCCAGGAGTTCTAAATTGTTTTGAGCGGTCACCGTGTCTCTGAGCAATTCCTGCTTTGAACAGCTACAAGACTTTTTGCAGTTCCAACCATTCCTGTGTGAATTGCTCTCTGCAATGTGAACGAAATACTGGTGCTGCCACTGTCAGAGTAAGACTATTTGTTGTCTCTGAGGTGGGAATCCTGATTGGACCGGAAGCCGAAATCAAGGAGACATCCAGGGGTCACTCCCAGCCAGGATGCTGCCCCTTCCATCCCAGTGCTCTCCTTGCACTCAGCCTAGTGAGACAGCCAATGCAGAAGAAAAGTTCTTTGATATGAGCCACAGCTTGGCACTCTCATAGCCGTTGAGTTCTAATCGAAGCCGACACTGCAGCCCGCACTCAGCAAGAGCCGCTGCCGCATAAGTGGCGCTGTTGCACACATCTGTACCACTCCAAGTTAACTGCAGCAACAGGACATAAGTAACTGCAAGCACTAAAACCTTGAGTGAAACAAGAGACTGAGGAAGCAGACAGAGCTCTGCTTTCTGAACTTAAAACCCTAAAGAACTGGGGGGCATATTATCAAGGACCGGTGTTAAAATTATCGCCGTTTTATCTGCATGAAACTGCCAATAAAAGGGTGATAATGGGCTTGATAATATGCCCTTGTTAATTCCCAAAGAAGCCCATGTTAACATCAGAACATGGGCTTCCATGGGAATTAACAAGGGCATATTATCAAGCCCATTATCGCCGTTTTATTGGCAGTTTCCTGCCGATAAATCGGCGATAATTTTAACACCGGTCCTTGATAATATGCCCCTATATTTACAAGGCGAGAGTATTGAGGGGTGTCAATCTTCATAGCACATCACCAACATGATTACAAAACTGTATCTGAATACCTACCCTAAATCCACTGCGTGGTTCTCTTATTTATAGTCAAATTCTCACACGCAGCATACGATTTCTAATTTTAATGTCAATACATGACTCCTTTTAGGCATTTATTCGTAAAAACGTCCAGAGTGGAAGTCGGGAGTTTTTATCTGCTTCATTTCTTTAAAAAAAGAAGTACTTCTTCGTGAGAAAAGAGAGCTGCAGAACATCTTCTATGTAGTTGTTGGTGTAGAAAATATGGCGGCAGTATTTATCAGGAATACCTTTTATTCAGTTACTGCTGTGAGCAAACATGTGTGCACAGGTTGTAGTCAAACCTATCATTTTTTCCCCAATATTCTCAGTAGCAATTCTTGCCAAGTTACTTTTTGCCCACCATTGCACATTGGTACAGCTGCGTCTGTGTACCGAAAATGGGTATATTTATTTTTCTTCTCTAAGAGTTTCTCTGCCTATTAAATCCTTCTCCACCATTAGTGTATGCTGCAGGCTTTTTGGATTTGAAACCTAATTGCCCGCTTGCGTTTCCCATTGCCTTCATTACAGATTTTTCTTCTGTTTCATTCCCAGAAGTTTGCATGTAGTTGCATAATTAAATACATATTTTCGCTTTCGTTCCCCATTACTTCCGGAAACCAGCGGTTAATCTTTTTTGTGCCGTGACCCAAATAAGCAAAAACGACTTTTTCAATAATCACTAAATATGCAACAATAATTTGTAGGTACGTTCTCCACTTATTTATTCTTTGTATGTTGAGAGCTAATGCCTTGCTCTGTTGAAATATTTATATTAAAGGGAACCAAGTGAATTTCAAAACAAAAAACTATATTCGCTTATGACAACTTGCCAACAAATCCAATTTTACACAAACGTATTCCCTGAGATAATCTTTATTGATTTCTTTTTGAAAGACTACTGTTTTATTCAATTTGCTTCCAGAAAAATAAAATAATCAGTTCATGATACAAATAATTTGGCTTTTAAAAACATGAATAAATTAACGTACAGATTCTTTAAAAAATATATGCGATAAAAATGTGTTTGCTCAAAAATTACATATTGCTGATTTGATAAACCAGCGGTGGAAGATCAGATTCCACAGCGTTTCCAATAGTTTCCAGAGGTATCCTTGTATTTAATTCATACCACAGAGGGAGCTGTGTCTTGGTTCTCATTAGAACCCAGCGCTGAACATTTTATTGACCAGTGAGTGAGTTCTACTGGGATTCTTAGCTATAAAGTGTAGGGTAAAACCAGATCTCTGAATCAGGCACTGAACCAGCTATACTATTTCATAAATGGTAAAGGGTGCACCCCACCTACTAATATATGACTGGTGCTAAACCACCACACCTTCTCATCTACCCCAGTGTCTCGTACTGGGCACCAGAGCTTACTCCTGAGTGTTGCTTTGATCTTGGTGGCTTGGCTCCCTAATGGCCTCGAGGGGCCAAGTTGACCATCTGGCTCCAGAGTACCGAGGGCACTACTATGTGTTAGCCTCTGAGTAGAAGTGCCGCTTCTGTATTGTTAAGCTCATTGCACACTCTCCACATCTGGGTCATCATCAATTTCTCCTTAGGGTTCCATGCGCGGCATCATCGATTAAATGTTTCCACTTTTGGTGGTGCACAGCCTCTACCACCTTTCTTATGCTTGTGCCTGCATGCATGCCTTGTTGGAGCTCTGCCAGCATGATGGCCCCATGAACACACTCTTTGCACTACTATACACACAAACTCTTTTGCCCACTCATCTTCTTCCTTTTCCACAGCCACAGGTGGGTGGTGTAACAGGCGGTCTACTGGGTTCTCTACTGCTAGCCTATAGACAACATCAAAGATGTAGATCTAAAAGGGGATAGTCCACCTTTTGATCCTCAGCAGAGGATCTCTCGACATACAAACAGGTTGGTTAGAACCTCTCTCTCAATCTGTGCACAGTGTACCTCAGTGTTGGTCAGAGTATACGCTTTGGGAACCCATGTCCTGTGGGTCTTCTCTTGCATTAGCACTGCTCCAAGTCCCACAGGGCTGGCATCTATGATTAATTTGGTGTTGTGTTGGAGACTGAAGCACCCTATTGTGGTGTCTCTCAGCAGTGCCTTTGTAACTCCTTGGAATGCTGCATCAGCGCTTACACCCCAGTCCCTGGTCATGTTGGTCCTCGCAAGAGCCCTAAGAGGCTCCAAAATAATGGTCTGGTTAGGTATGACCTGCTCAGAGTAGGTGGGCAGTCGTAGGTAACTCTTCACCTCTGTGGCACTGCGTGGCACATGTGCCTTCTTGGTGGCATCAGCCCTCTGTCAGTCTACCTGCAGCCCCTCTCTCAAAAAGAAGTATTTAAAGAACTCAATGGATGACTCAAAGGAGGAGCACTTTTGTTTGTGCAGGGTTAGACAGTTATTTGTCAGCCTGGTGGGAAAGCTTATGTTCAGGACCCATGGTGGTCCCAAAAGAGACTCTCTGATCCTATTTCAAAGGTTGTGTCCACAGATGATATGCAGAAGTTTAGCCGCCAGTACCTCCTCAGACCAAGATGTGCGGAGAAGGTCATAATGTACCAACAGGAGAGATCTAGCTCCAGTTGATGATACCCAGCTTTGAGGTCTAACTTGGAAAAACACTTGGCACCATTTTGATCGGTGATGATATTGTTCACCCTTAGTGTTAAAAGTCTCTCCCTGTAGTTTGTCTTGTTGGGCAACCTCATGTCCTCGTACTGGCAGATGGCCCTGGGTTGTTTTGGCTTCCATCCCACCACCAGAGGTGATCCCCTCAGAGTGAGACCCCTCACCTTCTCGATGTTCCATCTTGTAGAGTTCCTCCTCTACTCGCGGTACCAGGTGAATTGGCACCCTCCTGTACCACTGGGTGGCAGCCATACCATCTGATTGAGGTGTAGCTTGATTTGAGTGCCCATCAAGGACCTCACCTTCGAACAGCTGGAGTGTTACATCTGCCTAGACGTCTTAGATGAGCTTTGCAAGAAAGAAAATGGTCCCAAGTTCTCAGCTGGGTGGCACTCCAGCTCTTCACTAGTCCCTCCCTTGTGATGAGAGAACTTCATGCTCTGAGCAGTTCTTAGATTCTTCAGTCATACCTCAATCACTCCTGCTAGGGGCAGTGGCTGATGCCCCACATAGGCCTAATCTTTCTCAGAGGGTGGTCTGGGTTTAAGTGCCCTGAATTGCTGCAAGTCCATGCAGCATTGGGTAATGCCCAATGCTCCTGTGTCATTTAGTGCTTGGACCTCCTTTCTCTCTCTAGCCACATAGATGTTGGGCTCTTTCTTACTCTGCTGTGATCTATGAGTGAGACTATGAAGACGTCATCAATCCAACCAACAGTCACATTGTTAAGTGTGCTGTTGTCAAGGGTAAAATGATGCAGAGTTCGGCTGGAGCATGGCTTGAACCGAGATTTACACCCTTTTTTCGGGCGCCTGCAAATTTGGACTGTGTGAATTGCTTCTCTGACTGGCCCTGGGCTGGGAATGAGTAGGCTGTGTGGGGTTCCAGGCTGGGAGTCTGTTGTTTTACTGGCTGTGGTCACAGTGGTCTTTTAAACATTCGGTCAACAGTCTCTTCCTTATTTTTCACTAATTTCCCGGTTGTTGACTGCACTGACCCTTTTGACAGGGCAAACTACATTTTCACAACATGGCTGTTGCAGAGCTTTTGGAACCTCTCCAGTATCAGTCTGTCCTTTGCCTGGCAGACGGAGGATCAGTCATCTCAAGGCAGACGAACGGCACCCCTGGATACATTAGGCACTGAGCCCCTTGGTCTGGCCATTATGTTTTTTTATTTATTTGAGTTTTATATAGTGCTGGCTCAACCCAGAGGTGTCAGAGCGCTTTACATGAGGATCCACATTGTTACAAAGTTACATCAGTTACAAGTTACATCTGTTGCAAGAAAACATTTAAAGAGCCTAGAAGACAAGATAATGGAGCGTAGAGGGGTAGGGGAGTAAGGTAAAAGGGTAAGAGGGAGATACAGCAGAGAGACGAAGGAGAGTATGCCCAAAGTCCGGCTGGGTAGGTGACGGTCGAGGGGGAAGTCCACAACCCATCTCTTCTATAGCTATCAAGTTAGTTCCACAGGGCATCGGCCAGAGTGCAAGGTCTCAACGGTTGGTGACAAGTTCACAGATTCAATGGTAGGGGTAGAGACGAGGAGAACTATGCCCAAAGTCCAGCTGGGCAGGTGAAGGCCAAGGAGTGACCCATAGCCGATCTCCTCTATAGCTGACTAGGCAGCTCCACCGGCATACGGCCACGTTGATTGGTCTTGTTCATGGAACATTTAGTTTGTGGGGGAGGCACAGGTTCACTCTTTTCCTGCATTCTCTGCTGCTGAGAATGGGTGGTGAGTTGATTATTAAAGTTCACTGAGGGCACTTAGCTGATCCCCAGATTCGGTCGCGCATTCGGTGGGGGAGGGGGGTAGGCCGCCATTTTAGGGTCAGGCATCATCCTTCCTGGACCCGGTGTGTTGCTGCTTTTGGGTCTTAACCTGGCTGGCTGGTGACTTCCATCCTCCCAGCTGCTCTTTGGCCACGTCAGGTCGCCTCAAGGAATCCGCTCACCTTAATTCTCAGTAATCCTTCCTCGTCACCATGGCAACGTTTCCACCCAGCTGCGTCCAAGACTCTGCAGCAGTCCGGTCCGGCGGGGGAACACGAAGGAGCTGACGCCTCTTCAGGACTCAGCGCGCTGCTCTGATCCTCACAAGGCTCCGGGGCGCAGCAGCAATTAAAGCAGGGGCAAATGGTTTGTGCGGCGCCCTCCGTGATACAGAGCGATGCCTCAGTCTTTACAAGGGGTCCCAAATAGCTAGCCTGCAGTAGCGCCGCTCCGCATCCGGGCAGAATCTCCGCCAATCATCACTGCACATAGTGGCCAGATCCCTCAGCCTCATGTGGAACCCATTGATGGCTTTGTCTTTCCACTGGAGGGCCTGGCGCAGACTGAATTGCTCATAGTCGACGTTCAGTTGTGGGTCGAAATGCACATGCAGCACCATCACTGGTGCCTCGTAGTCATCATCTGCTTTTTCTTCCGGGAGGTTTTCAAACAGTTTATAGGTGTCCGGATTTTCATAATGCAGCAAAAGGGACCACTTCACTGTGCCTAGTCTTCTGTACACACAAAAGTAGTTGATCAATTTTCCGACCCACTTCTTTCATCGTTAGGCCACTGTTGCTTGGTCAAGGAACTCACTGCACAGTTGCACTGCCGTCAAGGATGAATCAGCGCTAGCCCCCACCGGATGAGGTTGGATGGGTACATATAACTGTGGCGGGTCCTATGCCATTTTCGCTGGTTCATGAAGGCCCTGTGCACTCAGTAATGTTCTCGTGTATTCCTTGTTATGGTTTTTGGGGTAGCCCCTTGTGTATTGTAGTGAGGTTACCTCCTTCAGGTATCAATAGTGTGCACCCTTCCTTGAGTCCATTGTTGATTAATTCTCTCCCTCCTTTCGTTTATATTTTATTATTTTTATTTTTTGTTTTCCTTTTCAATTTGGTTGGCAGTCCAGTTCTTTTTTCTTTTCGTCTTTGCAGTAGTCCCTGCATAGGTGAGACTCCTTGTGGCAGCCAGGCGAAGCCCTTTTTGTGCCCTCTCTCGCTTTCTTTTTCGGTGTGCGATCCCAGCTATTTGGTGGGCCATGCACAGCATCTGTGGTAGATGTGACTCACCAGACGGTAGTGCTCTGCTTTAGCAAGAGTAGCTGCTCCACTTTTCAAACCTGTTCACAGTCGGTCCAGCCCACTCGCCGCACCGCTGATGACGACATTCTTTACCCACCACTGTGGAACAATGGTGAGTTGGGGATGCAGAGCAGAGGCTGCCCAGGTCTCCTAATCTGCTCAGGGATTCTGCTACCAGCACGCGCAGCTTGTGCGCTTCCCAACCTGCTGGTAGGCCGTGCACAGTGTCTGCAGTGGCTGTGACATTCAAGCAGGTGGTGCACTGCTTTTGCTTCTTCACTCTTAAAGCCTGTTCAAGGTGGACATGCCCAATTTGCTGCACTGCCAACAACGACTCTCTTTTCCAAGAACTACAGCACAAAAGCGGCTTTGTGATGGGGCGCAGAGGCCACTGAGTCTCCAAATCTGTTTAGGGATTATGCTACTGGCACACTCTGCTGGACCACACAGTGCTGCATCAACCAGGTAAAAACAACAAGGTGATGGATGGAATGTTCAAATTAATCTCAGCCACTGGTAATTGCTTGGGCCGCATCCCGATACATTGTTTTTTGCCCACCACAGCACTTCAATTTGGACACAGTCAAATGCAAATCAATTTTGACCCTGCTCCCCATTGGCGCAGTCCAGCCTGAACCCCAAGACCAGGTCCTCCCTGAACCAGAACACAAGTAACCTATGGCCTGTTTCATCCTAGTTAGGGCTCTTCAGCCCTAACTAAGATGTGCGTATATGCGTTTTTTACATCATGTCACATACTGCTTTTTGATTAAATAAGAGAACTATAAATATTGTTAAATCAACTGAACAGTAACAGGATAGAGATTAGTTTAGGATGAAACTAGTAGTTAACACAAAACCAAATAAGGCAGAAGGCTTTCAGGAATCTCTCATCGCTATTCATGCTGTTTTGTTAAATTGTCATCTCCACAGAGACAATGGATGCCTTATTGTTTACAATGGAAAGTGAGTATGGGCAGGTGTCTTGCACAGATCTCCGGATATCAGAAACTGAATGCCTTTGGTGAGCCTGCCCCATCAGCACCTCTGCACCTTTGTCACCAGTCAGTCTTGATGTCATAGACTGCATATTTGAATAGCACCAAAGAGGAAGCTACCTTAGGGCCAGGCCTAATATTCTCGGAGACTCCTCTACCAGGTGGTGTCCTTACCACTGGTCTTTGGAAATGGTGCACCAGCCCACTGTTGCGTTAGTGTAGCATGCAGATGCTTCATTGAAAATGACAGCTAGTCGTATTGATGAACATTTGTAGTAACTGAAACTTGGGCTGTAATTCTCCAGCCCCAAAGACCAACCCCTTTTAATGTTGTATCTGCTCTGCAGTGGCAGAGGCATTCATTAATTAGAAAACTTAGAAGGAAACATTGCTTCAGCTGCTATTGCTTGAAAGTAACAAGCGACTCCGTTGTCAAAATGGCAAAACAGTGATATGCCTAGAACAGAATCAATTTCTCATGTTTAAAGTGATATGCAATGGTATGTTGCACAGAGATTTAATGCTGTCACTGGATAGAAGGAAAAAGAAGGAAGTACACTGTAACTTCTAGCTTCATAAGCTACGTTGTAAGATCAGTGCAATAGATTTCTTCTCTAAGCTTTTCAGACTGGCAGTGAGATCCTAGTATTGGAGACAAACTGACCCCAAATAAACAATGAAAAGTTCTTCTGAGCAACCCTCTGTGTCCAAAATATTTTTCAAAGTCAGTTTCAAGTTAGTATTTCTTCTTTTCCTTTTATTCCTTCGTCTTCAAAACTTGTAGCCAACAACTGTTTCGTCACACGATACATCAACCTTTGACTTCATCAGGGCTACAAATGCAAATCGCAAACGTGTAACTCACATAACACAATTACACTATTACGGTATGTTCTGGTTACTGTTAACTCCATCCAGGTATATGTAGATACCAAAAGAGCTTCAATTTACACACCTCAGATGCGAAGGGAAAGAATATGCCTGTGAGACTCATTACAAACTATTGTCCCTTTTCCTATAAAATTTATCATATTTTGAGAAGACACTGGTCGATGTTTATGAGGGACAAGTCCCTACAGCTTTCTGCAACAAAATTTCCAAACCGGAAAGTCAAGACACTGCGCAGCATAATTAGTCCAAGTTCCCCCATATAGCGAACCCATGAGACATGGTAACACAAGAGCAAAAGAGGCTCACATAAGTGTGGGCACTGCAGTGTGTGTAGATTAGTAGGCAATGGTATTACTAAGTTCAAGTATAATAGTCTACAAGAATATTAGATTGGTACACACAATTGCAAACTATGTATGTTGTTTATGTACCGGCCTGCAAATGTGAACTGATATATGTGGGGAGTACTACTAGAGTGCTAAGTGTGCGTATATTGGGACACTTAGGGTGCTTAAGAAACAAGATGTTAGGTACCCTTTTGTAATACAAGCTAACAATTGTGCGGCTCAGGACACACACTTGACCTTTAGATTTAATGGCATTGAAACTGTATTGAGTGACATTAGAGGGGTGATTGTGAACTGAAGTTACACCAATGTGAAGCTCATTGGAATATGGACTTATATGCTGTGAAGAAGGGTATGAACATAGACCATGAAATGCACTATTCTCTGGGGACATAGTTGCTTTAGCATTGGGTGATGGTTGATGGAATTCTACATCTCTAACTTCCTGCATGCAAATTTCAATTCATTCTAATTTGTTCTGTTTTATTTTGGGGTTTTTTATTTGGTTTTTAATTTCCTCTTCCTACGCCCTCTGCTCCTCCTTTCCTTCTTTTGGCAATATGACATCATAACTGGCTAGGTTAGAGTATGAGATGAGTGGGATAGGGGGATAGTGAAGAACAGTGTGCTGAAATCATTTCCGAGTTTCAACTGGATGTTCAAAATATTTATGTGTTGTGAATTTGTATATTAGCAATGTATAGACCTAATTTGGTCTGAATTGACATAATGTAAACAGACATAGGATTAGCTGTGATTAAGAGCTCAGAGGGTTATGATGCGAATGATGTTAATTTTGAGTTTACTAGGTAAGGAATAAGATAATAATAGGTACTGGAGACGTATTCTAATTGTACTTTGATTATTGTATTATGGGCCAAATGTTCAGAGGTGCATTAAAGATGGCCCCCATACGAACGATGGGAGCCAGACACATGTAGTGTAAGGGAATTGAGATGATATGGTACGTGATATTGATAATGGCAAGGAAGTGGAACGCGGTTATACTATTAAGTGTGAATACATATGTTACGGAAATATTTATTCAGGACTGATGAGTTGAATAAGGTTAGTGATTGTTGGCAGATATTTATGAGGTATCGGTCACCATTCTGGTAAAGTGATTTAAGGGATTATGAAGGAGAATTTGGTTAGATTTTACCATTTTGGTATGAACCGGATTAATTAGGACTTGACTTTAACTATATTGAAATATCTTCAGGTTAAAAAATACCGTACTTGGCTCCGGGAGACAATTCCTGAAACTGAGATAGGTATAAATACCTGACACAAGATAGCGTGAGAATAGCACGCCAGGACACATACATGTAGGAGCACTCTCTTTTCGGATGTGTTTGGATTACGGGTAAGTTATTGTGGGTTTGATATACAGAATGTCGGGCTAGGGATAACTATGATGTATGTATGAGTGCCCTACAGAGTTGTTATGCAGTCATTGTTTGGAAAAGAATGTACTTTGGTTTATGTGGTGTAAACAGTTTTGCAAATATTTACTAGAGGGGTTCGGGCTAATCCAGTCTTCGCAATAGGGTCATGATATGCGGTAAGTTTTCTTAGAAATATTTATGAATCTTAAGAAAATTATGTACCTAGTTACTGATTCACATTAACTATGTCAATCGGGTAATATTCTTGAGGTAAATAGGTGTACATTGAAAAGGGACTGAGATGAAATTACCTTTGTGGCTACTGCATGGAACCATATTGGAGTCACTCCATATGACTTGAGATCACTGGATAATGTGGGCACAAATGATTTGGGCATGATTCAAGTTTTAAATGTTACAGTAAGTTCACTTCACTTGGGGCAAGAGAAGGAATAATTGTGTTATTTTGATTTTCGGATAGGTGATTTAGAATTTGGATTGAATTATATGTGAGGGCATATACTGGCAACTACGTAACAATATTGGTGAGATGTAATTATATATTATTCTTACTTACAAATGAGGAATGTTGAGTGAGATGGTAATGATGAATGTGGTTTATATGTTTCATATAGGTCTTTTGATGATATTTACGATCCATACTGGTTTAGGATTGTAGAATTGATCACACTGTCACTTATGAAGAGGTGAGCTGAATGGAGCTTTCCTTGTGTAAAAAGGAACAAATGTGGCTTAAGGTGGCACTATGGTGTTTTCTATAACTATAAGCATGATAACAACTTATTTGCATGAAGTGGAACCTTCTTGAGTAATACCAGTGAATGTCTGCTACACTTTATTGGGCAAATATGATTTAATGGACTAACTCTGCTAGGGTTTGGGTAGCATCAGAGGTGTGTAAATTGTAGGTCTTTTGGAAGCTACATATACATGGATACAGTTAACAGTAACAAGAATATACAATAATAGTGTAAAAGTGTTATGTGAGTTACAAGTTTGTAATCTGCCTTTGTAACCCCGATGAAGTCAAAGGCTGATGTACTGTGTAACAAAACAAGTGTTAGCTATGTGTTTTGAGGACGAAGGAATACAATAAAAAGAAGAAATACTAATTTCCGACCGACATTTGACCATTTCATTGGACACAGAGGGTTGCTCAGGAGATCTTTTCACCCTATATAACCAGTTATGTTAATGGTTTATTTTAGTGAAATGAAATTTACTTTGAAAAATACAGAAATCCTTCTCACTGGATAATTGACAGATTTTTCCCATTTCACATTTAGTGTAAACAACTAGAGAGGCGGCCCCCTGCCGAAGAAAACAGGGCACTACTCAACAGTAGAGAAAGTAAATTTTCCCCTTGGTATTGAGATAACATGTAACAATTCAACACTCTCAACTGTCACTCACTCGGGTTGTATCATACGGTAACCTGCCCACTGAACAATATTTCACCAAGTCAGAGATGTAGCTCTCAAAAGTTATTTATTCAGCTTTTTTTAATAAAAAGATGTAGTTATCCTGAAAAGGTCTAACCTCTCATTTTTATAAAAAACACAACAGTTCTACAAACATGGGTGAAATTCATATCCAACGTACAAAATGTAATCAAACAAAAGGTATTATCTCATTATAAATCAATAAAAAAAAGATTTTTTACAATCATGTTTAAAATCCGGTGAGAAAATCGCAATTATAAACAACACAATATAAAATCAGAAGAGCCTATCTACACAGTTACAAAAAATTGCCTGTTGTATCGATTGATCCAGCTCAAAGCATATTCCACGCATGTTTATAGAACTGTATTTTTTTTAAATGAGTCGTCAGACCTTCTCAGGATAACCAGATCTTTTTATAAAAGAAATCTGAATAAAGAATTTTTGAGCGCTACATCTATGACTTGGTGATATATTGTTCAGTGGGCAGGTTATCGTATGATACAACCCAAGTGAGTGACAGTGGAGAGTGTTGAATTGTTACATGTTATCACAATACCAAGAGGTAAATTTACTTTCTCTACCATTTCACATTTAAACTTGATTTCTAGCTAACCATATATATTATTATCTGCTTTGCAATCCTCAGTGATGAATGTGTTTGTAGTTAGCTTCTGTGAAATTTGTGGCCCCTTTGGACAAAGTCTCATAATTACTCAAATGCATCTCATTATTGCAGTTTACATATAGAGAATTGCTAAGAAAATATTAATGTTATTTATACAATGGAAATAGCAGGGAGGATTTGTGATTGACTCCAAATGTTTCCAGGTTAAACAAACAGAGAAGAGATGTTGCTGAAGCATGATACTCTGGATTAGTACATTACGTTACTTCACATGGCAAACAGCAGCATTCATCCATTGGTCAAATATTTTGAACTATTGTCCCCTAATTCTCTTAAGATCTCATGCAACATGTGAAAGTAAAAATCTGTTTCAACTCCAGTCTCTGTGGTCAGGTCATAGTAAATACCTGTACTGTTTCTCTCCATTGCTCAAAGCAGTGTTTTATTTGTCCATTTGCCCAGTGTCAGAATAAGTCTATGATCATTCTAAGAATTGAATGTAGTTAATCTAAAATGCATAAACATTAACCCTAAAGTTTCCGTGGTGTTGAATGCTTTGTGGTCATCTTGTGAGGCCCTACCCGTAATGTATGTGCGATTGAAATAATTAAGCTGCATCACATCTAAAAATCCACCAAATAATTATCTACACTACAAGCTTCAGGGTACACTAGAAGGTACAAGTAGGAAGAAACACACTACGCTTGTGAACAGTGCTTGTGAACAGTGCTCTGATCAGAGGCCCATGGGCGGTCCAATTAAATGTTGGCATGCTGACTACCAGGGCTGAGTAGTCTTAAATATACCCCATGCCTCCTTAACCCACTCTCAGACCCTCCAAACCAGTTTATCTCTCTCTTGCAGATTTCTGCTTTTTCCCTTTGTGATGGCTTTTCATCTTTCTTGTTGTCCGCCTATCTGCTTTGTCTGTTTTTCCCTCTCTTGCTCTCAGGAAATGTTTGATGCAGACAAATAAATGCCAGTCCACGTAAATGAGTGTTAGTGGCCTCCACCAGCAATCACTGGCTCAAATCTAGCTAAATACATATATCAACTTGTCCAAATTGAGCAGCTACCCAGCAATTGTTTATTCAAAATAATTATAAACTGAATATATGTTAAGTTTTCTTTAAAATTACAAATAGCTGGGAAGCATCAGCTGTGCACAGTTTTCCTTAGGAAACCTCCTGTGTTCTACACCTTAGTTAGGCATGGGGCAGAAGTTAAGCATCTGAAAACCATTCATTAGATACCAGGGGCGACTCCTCCAATAGGGCGGAAGAGCGCCGCCGTACTGGTTTCTCACAGTGCGAGAACCAGAAACATAAAATGGTATTTTAAATACCATTTTATATTTCTACTTCTCACGCTGTGAGAAAGCAGAAGGCTGGGCATGCCTGGTAGGGGGCAGGCGGAAGGGTATGCCGGGTTGGGGGCGGGGAGGAGTGGCTTGCCCACTGTTGTGGGCCCTGACTGTTTGGTCGTCCCTCTGGGGCCGACCAAACCAGTCATGTGCATTATACATTTTCACTGTGTAGGCTGCATGCAGCCTCCATAGAGAAAATGGCCTTCCTACAGACGCCCGGCTGGGTGCTGTCCACATCAATCACAATGCTGACATTGCAGCATTGTGATTGGATTAGGGGAGGGGAGGGAGGATGCATGATGCTTCCTGTTCCAGGAATCTGGACCCTTCCAGGAGTGGAGGCAGCGCAGGACCCAGTAAAGTGAGTTTTTTTAACCCCACCCAGCGTCCGAATCCCCACGTGAACCCCCACCCGCGAGTCATGCGGGCCGGGACTGTAAGATACCTATTTCCACACATGTTCTAACCCCCAAAAAAAGACACCTTTTAACAGTAAAAGCATTCAAGAATGGAAAAATTAGAGTACCAACGGGGCATGATATTTAATCATCAGCTCTGAAAACTGCACTGTTCCGGTTCTAACTATAACGATTGAAAAATGAGCGGGGTCACCAATTGAGAAAAGCCATTTGTGTGACCAGAGAACCTGGACTCCTTCAACCCGGTGTTTCCACCATGCCATCCTCCGGGATCCTTCTGACTCCAATGGACTAAGTGTGAACATAAAATATTTAATTGAGGAAGTCTCATCTATAACACAAATCAAGTCCTGCGCCACTGGGCCTGACTCCCATATTCTGACTGACTGATCCATTGCAAAAGACCAGAGCATCACCCTTTTCTGAATTAAAAAAGAATAAAAAAGAATGAACCCCTGTCTGGACAGAAATATCGCTCTTTGCCTAAGTTGGAAGTGTCTTTTTCTTTATGACTATGATGTGTGTACTGTGATTGAATGCTACTTCAGAATGAAAGTGTCTTGTTCAAGTCGGCATCTAAAAATGAGCTGTTGAATTATAGGAAGCTATTGAGTATCATTTCGATCAGCTTATCTCCACCTGATTTACAGACACTTTGGTTACACAAATTGTCCCTTTGACAGAAGACTTTGATGAATTTGCACAGGCCTGATTGATTTATTCCTAAATCCTGATCAGTTGAGCATATAAAAAAAGAGAAGTCTTCATACACTAGAGGGAGAATGGGGCTGAAACGGATAAAAAAAAGGCCCAAGGGAAAAAGCACCAAAAGACAAACAAGCATTAGCAAAGCCAATAGGTCTCATCTATGCAAGAGCTACTGGCTTTGCCAATATGTTTTAGCCATGTTGTACACCAGTGGGGCTGCTGTTCAGCATGGCTAAATTTTAATGGAATAAAGAAGAGTGGAATGGAGGGGAGTGTCGTATAGTCGAGTAGAGTGGAGTGTTATTGGGTGCCATGGAGTGGCGCAGAGTAGAGTTGAGTAGCGTGGAGTGGAGTGGAATGAAGTGAACTGGAGTGTCATGGAGTAGTGTACAGTGTTGTGGAGTGTCATGGAGAGAGTAGTGTGTCTTAGAGTGGGAGGGCTTAGAAGTGAGTGTTGGAGCATGGAGTACAGTGTCAGAGTTGAGTAGAGTATTGTAGAGCAGAGTGGCATTGAGTGTTGTGGAGTGGTGTACAGCAGAGTGGAGTGGCATAGAGGGCGTTGCATAGAGTGGAGTAGAGTGTTGTAGAGTAGAGTGGCGTAGAGAGGAGTAGATTGTCGTGGAGTGGCATAGAGATGAGTGGAGTGGAGTAGTGTGTCAAATAATAGAGTGGAGTAAAGTTGCATGGAGTGTCATATAGGGAGTTGCTTGGAGCATTGTAGAGTGAAGAAGTATTGTAGAATGGCATAGAGTGGAGTAGAGTGCTGTGGAGTAGAGCCGCGTAGAGTGGAGTAGATGACAGTGGAGCAGAGTTTAATGGAGTAGAGCATCATAAAGGGGAGTATCATGGAGTGGAGTGTTGTAGTGTGGAGTGTGGAGTAGTTTGGCCAAGAGTGAAGTGGCGTAAAGTACAGTGGTGCTGAGTACATTGGCATAGAGTGCAGTGGGCAGAGTGCATTTTGTTTTGAGTAAAGTTGTGTAGAGTGCATTGCATAGAGTGCAGTGATGTAGAGTAGCAGAGACTGCAGTAACATAGAGTTGAGCAGTGCAGAGTAGATTGCAGTGGTATATAGTGTATTGGCGTAGGAAGGAGTGGCACAGAGTGGAGTAAGGTGACGTAGAGTGAAGCGGCAGAGTGTAGTGGTGCAGGGTAGAGTGGAGTGATGCAAGGTGGAGTGCAGAGGAGTGAAGTGTCTTAGAGTGCAGTGGTGTAGAGTGTAGTGGTGTAGAGTGTAGTGGTGTAGAGTGCAGTGGTGTAGAGTGCAGTAGAGTGGCTTAGAGTTGAGAGGTGGAGAGTAGATTACAGTGGCATAGAGTGCAGTCATGCAGAGTAGAGTCGTAGAGCGCAGAGCGCTAAAGTGCAGGGTTGTAGAGTGGTGTAGAGTAGAGTGGTGCAGAGACCAGTGACATTGAGTACAGTGAGCAGAGTGGCACTAGAGTGCAGTGACATAGCGCGCAGTGGCATATAGTAGAATGCTGTAAAGTATAGTGGCATTAAGCTCAGTGATGCAAAGTAGTTGACCTGGGTGTAGTGGCGTGAAGGTGCATAGGTTTTGAGAAAAGTGGTGTAGAGTGCACTGGAATAGAGTGCAGTGGTTTAGAGTAGAGTGACATAGCATAAACTGCAGAGGCGTAGAGTGGCGCAGCATAGAGTGCAGTACCGTAAAATGGCATAGAGTGCAGTGGCATAGAGTGCAGTTGCTTAGAGTAGATTACTTCAGAGAAGAGTGGAGTGGTGCAGGTTAGAGTATAGTGGCGCAGGGTAGAGCAGAGTGGCATAGAGTAGAGCGGTGCAGAGTAGATTGCAGTGACGTAGAATGCAATGGCATAGAGTGGAGTAGTGCAGAGTGGAGTAGAATGGTGTAGAGTGAAGTGGCATAGAGTGGAGTGGTGCAGAGTAGAGTGCACAGTCATATAGTGCAGTGACATAGTGTGCAATGACATAGAGTGCAATTGTGCAGAATGACATAGGGTGTAGTAGCGTAGAGTGCAGTGGCATAGAGTGGAATGTTTTAGAGTATAATGACATAAACTTCAGTGGTGCAAAGCAGTTGGAGTAGGTGCAGTGGTGCGAGGGTGCATTGGTTTTGAGTAAAGTGGGGTAGAGTGCAGTGGTTTAGAGTACAGTGACATAGAGTAGACAGCAGAGGCGTAGAGTGGTGCAGCGCAGAGTACAGTACCATAGAGTGTAGTGGAGAGAAGTGGAGTGCAGTGATATAGAGTGCAGTGGCAAAGAGTAGATTGTTTCAGAGCAGAGTGGAATGGTGCAGGGTAGAATATGTGGTGCAGGATGGAGCACAGTGGCATGAAGGAGAGTGGTGTATAGTGGAGTGGCACAGAGCTGATTCAAGAGGCGTAGAGTAGAGGGGTGCTGACAGTGGTGTAGCTAGAACTACACCACCCAGGTTGGACCCTAAGTTTGCCGCCCACTGCAGGTAAGAGCGGGGATGGCGTCTGATGGATGATTTTCTCCGGGGGGGCTAGCAGCCGACAGACAACTTGTTCTTGGGGGGGCAGAGTGTCTGGTAGTCGACAGACACAACTTACTCACCTCTGCCACCCCCAAATACAGTGCCTCCTCAAGCGGACATCAAGCTAGGCCACTGGGCACAGAGTGGAGGAGAGTAGGGCAGAGTGTGGTGGCATAAAGTGCAGTGGCATAGAGCAGAATGTATCAGGGTAGAGTGAAATTGTGTAGAGTGGAGTGGTACAGGGTAGAGTGGTGTGGTATAGAGTAGTGGGGTAGAGTGCATTGGGGTAGAATGTAATGTTAGAGAGTGGAATGGTGCAGAGTGGAGTGGCTTAGAAAAGAGTGGTGTAAAGTGCAGTGGCGAAGAGTGCACTGTGCATAGTGTAGTGGGGTAGAGTGTGCTGGTATAAAGTAGAGTGGTGCAGAGTAGGGCAGAGAGGTGTAGAGACAAGTGGCATAGAATGCAGTGTCATGGAGTGCAGTGGTGCCCAGTGGATTAAAGTGGCATAGAGTGCATTAGCATAGAGTGCAAAGCGTGCTGTAGAGTGGTGCACAGTAGAGTGCTGTGGCATAGAGTTCAGTGGCAGAGGGTGCAGTGCTGCAGAGTAGAGATTAGTAAAGTGCGGTCATGTAGAGTAGAGTGGGATAGAGTGCATTGGTATGGAGTGCAGTGGCATAGAGTGGCACACGGTAAAGTGACAGAGTGCATTCGTGTAGAGTGGGATAGAGTGCAGTGGCATAGAGTGAATTGGTTTTGAATAAAGTATTGTAGAGAGCATTGGTGTTAAATGCAGTGCCATAGAGTGCAGCGGAATAGAATAGAGTGGAGTGGCATAGAGCAGAATGGCACAGAGTGCAATAGAGTAGCATAGGCTGCAGTGGCATAGGTTAGATTGTTTCAGAACAGAGTGAATTGGCATATAGTGCAGTGGTATAGAGTAGAGTGTCATAGAGTGCAGTGGTGCAGAGTAGAATGAAGTTCAATGGCATAGAGTGTCTTAAAGAAGAGTGGCTTAAATCGGCCTAAAGTAGAGTGGCAGTGAGTGCAGTGTTTCAAGGTATACTATCGTAGAGTGAAGTGGTGTATGGAATAGTGGTGCGGAGTGCATTGGCATAGAGTGCAGTGTTACAGAGTAGAGTGTTGTAAACTGCAGTGGTGCAGAGTAGAGTGCTGTGTAGAGCAGTGGCATAGAGTACAGTGGAGCAGACTAGAATAGAGTATCATAGAATGCAGTACCACAGAGTAGTAAACATTGGCATGGAGTGCAGTGACAGAATATACTGGTGTAGAGTATAGTGGTACAGAGTGCAGTGGTGCACAGTAGATTGGCATGGAGTGCATTGGTTTTGAGCAGAGTGGTGTACAGTGAGCTGCATAGAGTGAAGAAGAGTACAGTGGTGCAGAGTAGAGTGCAGTGGCACTGAGTACAGTGGCACTGAGTGCAGAGGAGCAGCGTAGAGTGTTTCAGAGTAGAGTGCAGCAGTGTAAAGTAGATTAGAGTGATGTATAGGGGATTGCCATAGAGTGCACTGGCATGCAATGTAGTGGTACAGAGTTAAGTGCATTGGCGTAGAGTGCAATGGCATAGAGTGCAGTGTTGCAGAGTATGGTGGCACAGAGTAAAGTGGAGCAGAGTGGTGTAGAGTACAGTGGCAAAGAGTGCAATGGTGCATAGTAGACTAGTACAGGGTAGAGTGCATTGGCATAGAGTGGAGAGGCATAGATTGAAGTGGTGCTGAGAAGACTGCAGTGAAACAGTGTGGAGTGGCATAGTGTGGAGTGGAGCAGAGTAGAGTGCAGTGGGATGGGATGGGGTGGTGCAGAGTAGAGTGGAGTGGGGTAACATGGAGTATACATGGTATGGTAGCGTACTGCCATGACAAACAACACATCTTCAGCTTAAATGACCATTACAATCTCACTCACATACAGTTTTGCTAACAAACGTATACAGTTCAGAAATGAAAATGTGTGGAAATGTCACTACCCAATGTATTGAATTGATCATTAGCACGTTTCATTTACATTCATTTGCATTTTGTTGTGTGATAGAAAAAAAGAATTGCATTGTGCAGCCTTCTTCAAGCAGCCCACAGTAGTCAGCATGATTGTCACATAAATCCTCTCACTTTAAAGTCAGAGAAAGAAAGATAAAAACCAAACTCCCTAGAAGAAACAACCTGAAATGTGACCTCTGTCTTTGAATGCACAGCAAATCTAACAAGATATGAACAAGATCTACAGGTATGTTTACAGAGAGCGGGTTTGTGGAAGAGGACAGTAAACCAGGTTTGGGCGGAAGGATGGACAAACTCAAACTGGACAGCCTAAAGCAAAGAAAATCAGCAAATAGAAAGCCAGAAAATGTAAACTAGAAACCACAAAGCCAATGGTAAGCCACAGGCAAAATGCATTCCTATGTCAACTTCCTCAATGTCCCCAAGATGTCTCTGGTAGGCTGTGACCTAACAATTACTAAAGTACTTTAGATGGGTGTTGCTGATAATTAGAACAGCAGCTTGGAAAATATTTTATTTCATGAGAATCACTATGAATCTTGTAGATGCAAATGTTATTTGCAAACAAAAATGCTTTCTATCAATAATGTGCAAAGCCTATCTTTAAATAGCACATTTTGTAGTAGGTAAGCATATTGAAATATTATAGGCCTACACATGAAATAAAAGTACTGATTTAAGTTAGCTTAGGTGTCAATGCCATGTTAACTGAAAATAATGCATTAACACTGAAAGGCCCATTCTTCACATTAAATATTTGTTTGATCACAATGTTTTTCTCTTTGTTGCAGATGTTGTCATTTCCCAGAAGCCTTCTGTTAGTTAGTGAATAGGTACTTGTTTTATATTAGACAACTGTAGTGAGGTTCACACCGGGATGCAACTGGAAGAATGAGTCATAAGAAAAAAAGTCTCAACCATAGAATACAACCAATGTAACTTTGCAAGGTCGAATGTCTAAACGCTACTGTAACAGTCTGAGAAAATTGGGAATTTGCCTATTCCCAGGAGGTTGCTGAAATTCCATTAGAGGATGTTGGGTACGAAGGAAAATGATGTTGTAACATATAATTTTTGTGTGTTTCTAGCTGAGGACTCTTTTCTGAGTTTTTCAACTTCTCTACATGAGAGGTTGTTTAGCCTAATACCTTGATGTCTGCTGATTTATGACTGTGAATATTTCCCAGCTTATTATGCAAAGGCGTCATATTTGTACATTGCCTCTCTCATCAGAGCTCTTTATTGGGTATCTGAACTGACACCTTTTCTCTCATTATTCCAATTTAATTTGCATTAGGGAATTTACTTTATGGAACACCCTTGTTATATTGTTACAATATTAACTGTTATTATAACAAATATTGTATTCTATTTTATAATCAAATATCGATTGATGGTTTATATTAACTTTTAATGCTGAGATCTAAAGATTAATACTTAATGAATACATAATAAAAACTAAAGGAATTGAAAATGAAACTCTTTAACTCATATCAGTTCTCTTTATTGAATGTGATGAAAGTCTTTAGTGATTTATTGCTGTGTAACTATGTAGAGGATTGCTCCTTACTTCTCCTTGTAGACAATCAAAGCTATATATAACCAGAGGCAGGGTTATTTAATTATTACACCCTAAAATTAAGATATAGAAAACCCTGCTCCCTCAATCTGTAGCATCCAATTAACATGTTGCAATTGGAGGCAACTCAAACAAGAGCTTTTGAGTGGAAACTAAGAATTCGAAATGAGTTGACATGTACAAAAATGGCAAACTGACGCTAACAAGATCTACCCTGACAAACCTAGATGCTTTTAACTTTTCCCAACTAATCAGTGAGAAAACTCTCTCTGTGGTATACATCCTGGAAGCAACCTTCTCTTTGCAATGATTCATCACAGCAAATTTACCCATCATCTTGGGTGTCCCTGTCGCTTCCCTTTTATTGTTAGCCTGCTCAAAACAATAACAGTTTCAAAAACATTAGGTAACAGAATACTCTATGGGAATACAATAGTATCAACCTACACTAAAAACCCACCATACCACTAACAGCCACTGAACCAAATAAAAGAAGTGACAAAATAACAGTAGTAGGTTTCTGAAGGGTTCAATATTCTGATATCTATCAGGACATTCAAATGCCCTAACCATCAAGCCCTCAAAATATTTCCTAATTAGCACAAATTTCCTTCTGAACAAGAAACATTATCAACAATCCCTTAACAACAAGCACTTATCCTACAAACGTTGGTCTTGCAGACCAAGTCAGCTACTGACCCATCTATAATAGCCAATTCTTTGGTAATTTATTAAAAAAGAGCTTCATCCAGACCTGTAGCTTAATGGATGAAAAACACTTGTTCCTGGACTGCCAAACTGGGCACTACCATTGCAGGGACACTGAATCTAACCTACTATCCATCTATAGTGAGTTAAAGATCACTGCCACGGAAATAGAGTTATTGCCATTCTGTTAGGTCACAAAACATGGTGACACCCACCATGGAATAGATGGCAGACAGGACAATGAAAATTACACCTTGTTAGATGTAAGACTACATTTCCCAGACTCAGCGTCACAGACCCAGCCACTTGAGGCAAAACATACACAGATGCACTTTCAGGTCAATAGAGCCAACAGGATACTTAGGCTTGACAAACACTGAGCTCCCTTGTCTTGCAACTGCAGTTAACGCCTCACTTTTTGCATTATTCACATTATTTCGCACCCAGCTTAACTCGTTCCTTCACCTTTGCAAATTCTTCCTCTGTTTGGTTCCCTTCTGTCTTTCTGGTTTCTTATCTGTTATGATTCATTCCTTGCCTCCTTTCCTTTTCGGTAGTCTTTCCTGTGCAGACTTTCTCCTTACTGGTGATGCACATTTTCACCTTGACTCCTGAGTTGGTTTCACAGTACAACAGTGGCTAGTTACCGCCTATCCTCAGCATGCACCCGTAAGTCCAAATATATGTTACTAACATGTCTTCATTCCCTCCTTTTGTATAACCTCTTAGTAATTTCTGTTCTGTTGTCCTTAGGTGGAGACCTAGCCTTGATAAGTTTGACCTTGAGATGGTCTGCCTAATGAATCCAGTATGGATTTTCGGAATACCAATCTGCAGGAGTGTCTCTGTCTCTTCCTCACCTCAACTCACTCCCTTTACCCCTTAGTCTGGGACTTCATTATTATCCTTAACTAATTCAAAGAGATGGGTTAACCCCTAAGGGGAGATGGATGGACTGGCCTTGAGATCCTCATGTTCTCAGTAATGAGTCGATGTCACATCCAACATCTGGACCTGTGTGTCACCATTGACACAATCCATTGCCCCACTGCTGATTTTAGAGGAACCTAGCATCTAATCCTACTTTTCTGTTGTATCAAATATAATCCCATTCCCATCTGTTTCTTTCTGTGCCAACTCAGGTATATCTTAAGACTTGATCATCTCTTAACTCCTCTTCGTGCGTACATCAGCTCACAACTGGAACTCCTTCAATGATTCAATCAAATAGGATACATAAAGAGTGGCGCATCACCCTGTGGGTTATCCAGGTGTTGTGCTGCAGATCTCGGTCAAAGAGCTAGGTCTTTAGTCCCTTCTTGGAGTGGGTCAACCATGGTGAAATGCGGAGGGGGAGTGGGAGGGTGTATCAGGATTTGGCGATGAGGTGGGGGAATGAGTGTCCTCTGGTGCGGCTGTGTTGGATGCGTGGATTCAAGGCAAGGGTGAGGTGTGAGGAGCGAAGGTTTCTGAAAAGCTGATGGAAGGTCAGTCAGTGGTTCATGTAGTGTGGTCCTTGGTTGTTGAGGGACTTGTAGATGTGGGTCAGGACCTTAAACTTGCATCCTTTCTGGAAAAAGATCCAGTGGAGGTCCTTTAGGTGCTGTGTGACATGTGTTCCCTTGGGCAGGTTGAGGATCAGTCTAGTTGTTGTGCTGTGTATTGTTTTAAGTCTTTGCAGGAGTTCAAAGTGTGTGCCGTCATAGTTGCTGGATGAGTGTGTGTTAGGAGTAGGTGTCGAAAAGCTGCGGAGAGGTCAAGGAGGAGAGGGGCTGCCGATTCTCCTTTGTCGAGTAGAGATCAGATACCATCTGTCGCTGCAATCGTGGCTGTCTTGGTCCTGTGGTTGGTTCTGAAGCCCGATTGGGAAGAGCACAGTAGTTTGTTTCTTTCCAGATGTTCGGTGAGTTGGAGGTTGATGGCCTTCTCCAGGACTTTGGCGGGGAATGGGACGAGGAAGATGGGACGGTGGTTCTGGTGATCTCTGGGGTCAGCTAAAGGTTTCTTGAGGAGGTGCCTGAGCTCCCTATGCATCCATGCATCTGGATATGTGGTTGTGGTTATCGAGGCATTAAGGATGGTGGTGAGATGGTGGCTAATCTTGTTGCTTCCTAGGTTGAAGAGTCGAAGGGGGCAGGGGTTGGTGGGTGCCCCTGAGTGGATGGACTTCTTCAGGGTAGTCATGGTTGGTTTGCTGAGGTGTTCCCATGAGTGTGTGGTTGTGGTTGATGGGTGGCTGAGAATGTCAGAGGGTTGGGGATCGAAATTTGTATAGATAGCTTCTATATTGTGGTCTGCGAGGTCGTTGTAGAGATCTTGTGAGGGGGGATTGAGTTTTCTGTGGCTGAAGGGCAGGTGAATTCTCTGACGATGCTGAAGAGTTCCTTGGTTGGATTGGAGCTGGTTTTAATGCGGGGTGTGATAGCCTCCTTTTTAGTGGCTTGGATCTGGCGGTGGTAGTTGCTGAGGGCTGACTTGTAGGTGGCTTTTGCTGGTCTGCCATCTCCTTTCCAGTTGTTTCCACTCACAATTTGATGTGCAGAGTTCTGGTGTGTACCAGCTGGCACGGTTTGTGATTCTATGTGTCTTGGCTGGTTTGGTGGGGGTGACATGGTTGGCAGCAATGGTGATCCAGGCGTTGAAATTCTTCACTGCATGGGCCAGGTTGGTGGTGATGTTGGGCTGAGAGATGCTGAGGGCATCTGTCCATTGCTGCTAAGCTACTTTGGTCTAGAGCCAGTAGGAAGCGCTGTCTTGGATGAGGGTGGAATGCTTCAGGCCGATGATGGTAAAGTGTACGATGGCATGATCAATGCAGGTGAGTTCTGATGTGTAGCTGTTTCTGTTTCTGTTGCTAGACGTGAATATGTGTCAGATGCCACAGCTTACCAATCTCGGTTCTCTAGTTCTTGCACAGGAACAGAAGATGCTAGCTTCCCGACTCCCACTTCCAATAAATCAGGGCCAGAGTGAAATCATGACGCTAATCCATTTGAAAGGGGGAAGGGGGAAATTGGATAAAATAATAAAGAACAAAGAAGAGACTGGTCCAGAACCTGAGGGTTTCCTGTCAGAGTCTTCCGTCAGCTTTCTATCAGCCCACCGAAGATACCTAAGGAAACTAAGCATACACAATCATGAGTCTTTCCCTATCTCACTACTCTGTCTCTCTAAAAGTATTACCTACCCTATATCCTACAGAGACCTGCTGCTCTTCTTGGAGTCTGATGTGTTTTTTCTTTTCTTCTTGCTAGTTGGTTTTAACCCACATCTGTAATTACAGTTAACAAGGTTATTCCTGCCTTTCCTCTCTACTCTATTTAAATCTGTCTTATTATTTAAAAGACCTACTGCGTGTTGCCTTGTATTTGGATTCTCTTTTATTTCTGTTGTATTCTTTATGTGTATTCTCCTATGCCATTAACTTCTTAATTTTCCTTTCAGGGGTTTCTTAAGCTGCCGGCTGAAGCTTAGGTAGCTTGTCCTCTTTTCTCTTTAATTATTAAACAAGTCTCTTATTTTCCCCTGTATTTCAACTGTTAACTCAAAATCGTAATTATCTTTCTTTTCCTTTCTAGACGCGGATACTAAACTTCGTGGTAAGTATTTCTCACTAAAGCATTTCACTATCTTAAAAGTTCAATGTTAATGCTCTCAGGTTATCGTGAAAATCTTTTGTCACTTAGCTTCGTCTTCTCATGTTTACTCTTGTCAGCTCGCTGGAATGCGTCGTCCTGTGAACCTCCGTCGTGAAGAGAAGAATCTTTCTAGACGCGTTTCCAGCTCACTCAGTGCGGCGAACCTTCGGGGAATTTTCTAGGTATGTTCAGAACTAAGGTTTAAGTTGTCTATTAACTTTTTCTTTACTCAAACAATAAGATACTTCGAGCGCTCAAAAGGGGCAGGCTTTCACGGGGAAAAGCTTCAGTGATGTGAGCACTTTCTCAGGTGCGCGAGCGTCACGCAAGCTCTCTGCTAACGATCGCGGAGAACTAGACAGCTGACCCCAGCTCCCTGGTGGCCATCTTAAGGTTACGCAAATGCCACAAGGTTGACCAATGAGGTTCTTTCTTCTGCCTTCTTTTCCAATTAGTAACGTGCACTTTTGTTGCATCATGTACTGGTCTGGATTTTAGTTCTGGAATGTTAGGGATCCTGACAGTACCCCCCACCAAAGATGGTCCCCCCAATCTTGGCTTGGTGGGATATCTTTGATGAAAAGGTTTGACTAGTCTAGGAGCATGAACATCTGAATCTAGTTCCCAAGACCGCTCCTCTGGTCCATAACCTTTCCAGTCGATCAGATAATACAATTTGCCCCTCACTAGCTTTGAATCCAGGATTTCTTTGACCTCGAACTCCAACCCAGTTTCTAACTGAATCGGCTGTGGCGTGGATTCTTTTCGTAGATTTGGAGCAGATTTTTTCAGTAGTGAGACATGGAACACTGGATGGATTTTGAATTTTGGTGGCAATGTCAATTTGTAAGTTACAGGATTCACTTGCTCCAATATGGGATAAGGGCCAATGAATCTCGGTTGAAATTTTCGATTGCCCTTTACTCTAAGATTCTTAGTATTCAACCAGACTTCATTCCCCACCTCCAGAGGGGGTGGGGGGGTTCCTTTCTTTTTCTGTCCGCATACATCTTATACCTTTCCTTAGCCTGTTCTAGGTTCTTAGACGCAGATTTATGCACTAAACTTAGGTGAGATACTAAATCCTTAACTGCGGGGACTGGATTCTCAAAATCCTGTGCTGAGGAATTAGGATGTCTCCCGTAATTCAAATAGAACGGAGAATGCCCAGTGGACACATTCTTAGCATTGTTAAAAGCAAATTCTGCAGTCCATAAATAGTCTGGCCATTCCCCGCTCTGTTTCAAGGAGAATAATCTTAGATATTGCTCTAGCTCCTGGTTCACTCTTTCAGTTTGTCCATCTGTTTCCAGATGGAAACTGGTGGAATATCGTGTCTCCACTCCTAAACTCTTCGTTAAGGCCCTCCAGAAATGGGAAACAAACTGGGTTCCCTGGTCTGATATAATGACCTTAGAGATCCCATGCTGTTTTACTACCTGTGTACTAAAATGAGTAGCTAACTGTTTTGCTGCTGGAATTCCCTTTAAAGCCACAAAATGTGTCATTTTCGTGTATGCATCTACTACCACTAGGATTGTGTTGAACCCTTGACAGGATGGTAAATCAGTGATTAAATCTAGAGTCACGGTGTGCCAAGGAAAGGGAGGAACGGGTAGCGGCTGCAACAAACCTTTGGGAGCTTGCCGTTCTGATTTTCCCTGAGCACATATCTCACAGGTTTTACATATTGTTCAATATCTGTAGTCATCTGTGGCCACCAATATTTTCATTTTATGAGATCCGCCGTCTTGAGCTCTCCTTTATGTCCCGCTAACTAATGATCGTGACATTCTCTCAAGGCTTGCGCCTGCAATGCTGGAGTTGGCAGATACAATGCTTCTTCTTTGAAAGGCAAATCATCGAAAACTTCTCTTCCATCCTCTTGCTGAGCCCACTCCTGCATTTTTTTAGGAGGTAAGGCTCAGACTAACTGCTCCTTGAAACTCAGGGTATCTGTGGCGCCAATTATTTTAGAGTCAGGTATGATCGCTTGAGTGCTTGTTTGACTCTTCTCCTCTCCAGTTCCCATTCGAGATAAGGCATCCGCCTTTCCGTTTTGAGTTTCTGGCCTGTAAGTTATTACAAAATCATAGTCGGCAAAATACAGCGACCAACAAAGTTGTCGAGGAGTTAGAGTTCTGGCTGACTTCAGTAAATTTTAAATTGTGATAGTCTGTATAGACAGTAACTACATGATGAGCTCCCATGAGATAATGTCTCCATTCCTTGAAGGCATATTTTATTGCCAACTGCTCTTTTTCTGTAATCGTGTAGTTGATTTCTGCTGGTGTTAATTTT
The DNA here is from genome assembly GCF_964261635.1 of Lissotriton helveticus. Taxonomy (NCBI): domain Eukaryota; kingdom Metazoa; phylum Chordata; class Amphibia; order Caudata; family Salamandridae; genus Lissotriton; species Lissotriton helveticus. The sequence continues at coordinate 1,271,481,579 of NC_136059.1, read as the reverse complement.
CTCGAACGATAGGCCACTGGGTGCAACTGGCCTGTTTCCTTGTTTCTTTGAGAAAGCACTCCTCCAACTGCAAGATTTGAACCATCTGTTTCAACATAAAAGGGTTCCATAGGATCCGCGTGAAGAAGGATAGGTGCTGAGGTGAACTCACTCTTCAAGGACTTAAAGGCTAATTCTGCTTCCTCGGACCATTCAAAACATGCTCCTTTCTTCAATAGTTGAGTAAGAGGCAAGATTCGTCGAGAGAATTCACTTATGAATCCCCGATAGAAGTTGGCAAACCCGATGAACGCTTGCACTTCCTTGACACTGGTCGGTGACTTCCATTCTAGAACAGCCTGAATTTTCTGTGTGTCCATCTTGATTCCCGATGGTGAGATCACGAAGCCCAAAAATTCCACTTGAGTGACACTGAAGGCGCACTTCTCCAACTTGACAAATAATTAATTCTCCTGAAGTTTCCGCAGAACCCCTCGGACCTGTTTCTGATGCTCCTGAGTGTCAACTGAGTAGATTAGTATATTGTCTATGTACACAATTGCACATTGATCGATGTATTCACTAAGTACGTCATTGATGAAGGGCTGGAATGCTGCAGGAGCATTACATAACCCATAGGGCATCACCTGGTATTCAAATAACCCAAAGCGAGTCCTGAAGGCCGTCTTCCACTCATCACCCTCTCTTACTCGAATGAGGTGGTAAGCTCCTCTTAAATCCAGTTTCGTCAAAATCCGAGCTCCTTTTACCTGATCCAGCAAGACTGAGATAAGGGGAAGTGGATATCGGTTCTTCTTGGTTATCCTGTTAATTGCACGATAATCTATGCACATCCTCAACTCCCCCTCTTCCTTCTTGGGCACAAAAAACAGAGGCGAAGATACGGGGGACTGAGAGGGGCGAATAAACCCGTTAGCCAAATACTTATCGAGATACTCCCTCAGATGGCGATGTTCTTTTTCTGTCAAGGCGTAAACCTGGCTGCATGGCAGATTAGCTCCTGGTTCAAAATCTATTTTGCAATCGTAAACACGATGCAGTGGCAATTGTTCAGCTTCCTGTTCATTAAATACATTTTTAAAGTCTTGATATTCCGAAGGTATTGTTCTGTGTGTTGATTACACACACTGTGGCTTCCGCCGAATATAAGGCATGAGCCGGATTCTCTTTATTCGCTTCTTCTTGATTTCCGAAACAATTCTCTCTACAATAGGTTGAATTCATTTCTATTGTTCTGTTACTCCAGTCAATTGTTGGATTGTGCTCAGTGAGCCAAGGAAGTCCTAAGATGAGCTGAAACTGAGGGGCATCAATCAAATTAAAATGAATGGCTTCCTTATGCCCATCATCTCGAATTAACTGCACCAACTCGGTGTGACTCACAATGGGTCCTGAAGAGAGATTAGTACCATCTATATCTCTAACTGATTCACTTTTTGCCTTGGTGATTGCTTGCAACCCAATTTTTGCGGCGAATTTCAGGTCGCAAAAATTGCCAGTGGCTCCTGAGTCTACCATAACCGCCACTCCTTTCATGGTTTCTTGGCGAAATTTTATCGTCATAGACAGTATCAAGTGTGGCGAAGAAGACTGTAGGGTATTGGCCAAACGATGTTCCTGTGGAGTTTTTTCTTCACTCGCATCCACCTGTACAACTCCTTCTACAGGTGGTGCTGCAAGTTTTCCTTCGGCCTGAAGGAGCCTTTTGGTTTCTTTGGGCAGTTTCGCACAAAATGTCCACTTGAACCGCAATACATACATAAATTGCTGGTGCGCCTTTTTTCTTTTTGTTCCTTTGAAAGTGGACCCCTGATAGCTCCAATCTGCATCGGCTCTGGTCCTGTAGATCCTTCCGAGCCTCTTCCCTCATCTGTCTTTGCTCTATCAAACCAAGGGATTATACTTCTGGACTCTCGCTTTCTCTCCCCTCTTCGCTCTCCTTGGCGGAAATCCAGCTCTAACACCAGATCAATTAGAGCGGATATTTCCGTAGGACGGTTCGGTATCTGCGCCAACCCATCTTTCAACTCGTCACGCAGGCCACGATAAAAGATTGCAGTCCGCTTACTTTCCGGCCAATTGGTTTCCATTATAAGTTTATTGAATTGGGCCAAATACGCCACCAGATCTCTGTTTCCTTGCTTAAGCTCCAACAACTCATTATCCACTGCTTGGGAGATTTGTCTTCGATCAAATATTCGCAGGAATTCTTTTTTGAACTCGTCGTAGTTCTGTAAGAGCGGATCGTCACGTGACACTATCGGCATGGACCAGGCTGCCGCATCTCCACTTGAGTATGATAGAATAAAGGCTACCTTAGATTGCGCATCAGGGAAGATAGAAGGGTGGCACATAAAATGCAAAGAACATTGCGTTATAAATACTTGTGCCTTCTGTGGGTCCACGCTGAACCTCTCAGGCGCAGCCAAAGGTATTACAGGAGACAAGGAATGGATAACCTGTGTTGTTAATTTATTTGTGTCCCCCCCAGAAGTGGAAGGACTCTCTCCCCCTGTCTGGTACGGTTGTCTTATTCTCTGAGCTAAGTCTGCCGTCTCTTTTCTTGAATTCATAACTTCTTGTCTTAGACTTAGATTTTCTTCTTTTACCGCTACTAACTCCTTCTGTATAACTTCCAAGACCGCCCCAAGTGTCTGCAAATTTATTCCCTCAACCTTTCTATTCAGGTGCAAGTTTAAAACGTGGGCACTTCACTCTGTCAGATGCCACAGCTTACCAATCTCGGTTCTCTAGTTCTTGCACAGGAACAGAAGATGTTAGCTTCCCGACTCCCACTTCCAATAAATCAGGGCCAGAGTGAAATCATGCCGCTAATCCATTTGAAAGGGGGAAGGGGGAAATTGGATAAAATAATAAAGATCAAAGAAGAGACTGGTCCAGAACCTTCGGGTTTCCTGTCAGAGTCTTCCGTCAGCTTTCTATCAGCCCACCGAAGATACCTAAGGAAACTAAGCATACACAATCATGAGTCTTTCCCTATCTTACTACTCTGTCTCTTTCTTCTTAGTCTCTCTAAAATTATTACCTACCCTAGATCCTACAGAGACCTGCTGCTCTTCTTGGAGTCTGATGTGTTTTCTTCTTGCTAGTTGGTTTCAACCCACATCTGTAATTACAGTTAACAAGGTTATTCCTGTCTTTCCTCTCTACTCTTTTTAAATCTGTCTTATTATTTAAAAGACCTACCAGACTCTGTACTGCATGTTGCCTTGTATTTGGATTCTCTTTTATTTCTGTTGTATTCTTTATGTGTATCCTCCTATGCCATTAACTTCTTAATTTTCCTTTCAGGGGTTTCTTAAGCTGCCGGCTGAAGCTTAGGTAGCTTGTCCTCTTTTCTCTTTAATTATTAAACAAGTCTCTTATTTTCCCCTGTATTTCAACTGTTAACTCAAAGCGTAATTATCTTTCTTTTCCTTTCTAGACGCGGATACTAAACTTCGTGGTAAGTATTTCTCACTAAAGCATTTCACTATCTTAAAAGTTCAATGTTAATGCTCTCAGGTTATCGTGAAAATCTTTTGTCACTTAGCTTCGTCTTCTCATATTTACTCTTGTCAGCTCGCTGGAATGCGTCGTCCTGTGAACCTCCGTCGTGAAGAGAAGAATCTTTCTAGATGCGTTTCCAGCTCACTCAGTGCGGCGAACCTTCGGGGAAATTTCTAGGTATGTTCAGAACTAAGGTTTAAGTCATCTATTAACTTTTTCTTTACTCAAACACTAAGATACTTCGAGCGCTCAAAAGGGGCAGGCTTTCACGGGGAAAAGCTTCAGTGAAGTGCACACTTTCTCAGGTGCGCGAGCGTCACGTAAGCTCTCTGCTAACGATCGCGGAGAACTAGACAGCTGACCCCAGCTCCCTGTCGGCCATCTTAAGGTTACGCAATGCCACAAGGTTGACCAAGGAGGTTCTTTCTTTTGCCCTCTTTTCCAATTAGTAACGTGCACTTTTGTTGCATCATGTACTGGTCTGGATTTTAGTTCTGGAACGTTAGGGAGCCTGACAATATGAGGTCCAGTGTGTGTCCTGCTCTGTGTGTGGGGTTGGGGACAATCTGCTTGAGGCTGATGTTATCTAGTCTTTCCAGGAGATCAGCAGTGTTGGTGTCCATGGAGTCATCCAGGAGGAAGTTGAGGGTTCCCAGGAAGATGTAGTGTTTGGATTCAATGGCAAGCAGGAGGATACATTCAAAGACAGTGTCACTGAGGCCTGTTCATGGTCCTGGTTGTCTGTATGTGAGGGTGCCTTTGACAATGGTTTTGGCATCGGTGTGGAGCTGGAAATTCATGTGCTCCATCATTAACTTGGGATCGTCGTAAGTCCTTCAACTTAACTTGCTAAACAACACCTGTACGCTCACAGATCATCCTCAGTCTGTAAAGCCCAGCCAACCTTGATGTTTTGAGACTAGACCATTGCCTCTGAGCAGTCATCCAAAGAATGCTGAGGAGCCATCTAAAATTCAAATCATATAAAAATGAGATCTTCATCTGTGGTGAATAGAAAATCTGCCAATCTAAGTTTATCGGTCTCCCGGGGTGACATTTAGTGTAGTTGGAAACCTGTGAGTTATCGTAGCTCCCACAAAGCACTTGTCTCTCAAATGAACCATGTCACATGTCATAAGAAGTGTCTTTTGAACCATGGAAACCTTCAGTTCACCTGTCCTTACCTAGATTTCCTAGAGAAGCTCCAGACGCCCACAACTCTGGTTCTCCCCTACTGGACTACAAAAACTGATCATCCCAAAAAACACCACTTTTCCTTCCTGCACCAAAGACTTGAACACACCAATTACACCTATATCTATGTAAACAACTCTCCAAGTGCTTCAGTGACTACCTATTACTAGATGCTCCTCCTGATACACAATCCACATGGTGCACCAGGCCTCTAAAGCACCCCCTACAAACTGTCCAGTACTACAAGAATTCATGCATCAATGGAGGGTCCTTGTCTGTGCATGTAACTTAAGTAAAGAACTCCCAATGAAGACAAAACATCTGAAATTCATGAATTAAGTAAACAAATTAGCTCTTTCCCCAACAAGATCTTATTAATCCATAAATCAAAGCAAACTCATACAAGAATGGTAGGAAAAGGCATATGCAAAGCTATTTTTCTCCTCTTCCACTCCAGTTCGTAACAAAGTACAGCTACTCAATCACAGCCTTACTTAATATGACCATGTCGAAGTTCTATCATACTGGTGATGTCAGAGCTCAATATTTGATGTACCCCCTCATTTAGAGCAGAACAGAAATGATGAGAAGCTGAATCAATTCTCAGTAAATTAGTTGCCTTTTTTCTGCTTCTCACAATCAACAATGCTGTTCTAGTTTTAAGTAGGGGTGGGTGGAATTTGCGAAATTCCCTTTCGCAAACTATCGCGAAAATGTTAAAAATCTCTGCGAACACGAGGAAATATCGCGAAGATGCAGTAGTTTTTTTCCCGCCTGTTCACGATATTTTCTGCTTGATCGCGTCTCGCCAACTTACCCATGCGGTCGCTCATGGGCACTACTATCTTGTTTCACTTGTCCGGCCCACTCGCGATGCTTACTTCCTGTTACGGGTCGCGCAATGACTGCTCGCGCCTGTTCGCGGTACGTAATTCCTGTTCGGGAACACTTTTATGTGTTCGCAATGCTTTTTGCATGCTCAGGGAGAAAATATCGCGCGAACTTGCGCACGTGGTCGCAATGGGCGCGATCATCTTGTTTTTCACTCTACTGATATGGTTCTGGGGCCTGATTTTCAATCCTCCCTCTATCTTTCCAATCCTTTGTTTCAAAACCCTTTTTTTCAATCTTCTTTATTTATTATCTCTCTGACTATTTTCCTGCTTTTATATTTTTGGTTTTTGTCTACGTTTTGTGTCTTTTTTAGCTACTTTTTCACTCTTTCTATTGCCTGCTATTTTCATTTCTTTTACTTACTTTTTTAATTTGATTACCTTTTCTTTCCCGCCCTGTCTCCCTCTCCCCAGAACCATGTCCAAGGGTAGGGCTCGCCGCGCAGCCAGAGCCGCAACCGCCTTCCTTGCGGAAGGTGGCGCCCACAATGGGTGCAGGCACGGGCCTTATTTGGGAAAGTGGAGTTGGCTGCACTCATTTTCTTTGTGCAACGCCACCTCCTCCCAACCCTGGCAGCAGGTGGCAGGCCTAGGTCCGGGTACGGACTCCGGGAGCGTCGGCAGCGGTGGGGGAAGGTGCGCCAGGAAGTGTTCCGCTGCTCTGGGGTCCGGTGCACCCAGGCCCAGTTTACACACGGGTGGTCCGACCTCCTGGACCGGGAGTAGGACCTGTTGGACCCGGGTCTTGGTGAGTAACTATTTAATTATTACTACTTTGTGTCTATTCTTCTGCTCTGTGTTATATATTTATATTGCGAATATCTTTTTTTTCCAACCAGCTAGAATGCTGCTGCTTACATTACAGGTAATTACGTTTAAAAGTCTTCTGTGATTGTTATGACACAGGTTCTCCTCTGCGCTGCTACTAATCTTATTTGTTTGCAACTTTGCGTTTGCGCTCGCTTAGCATGATTATGTAAGAGTTTATTTTAGAGAAATTAAGTTACTTAGGGCCCGATGTAGGTAGGACTTATTTACCGATTCTTACTTACCGAATTTTACTGATTCGGTAATTATGAATCGGTAAATAAGAAGGGGGGACATGTAGGAGCATCCAGATGTTTCTTTTACCGAATCGGTAAAAATCTGTATTTACCGATTCGGTAAATACCGACCGGTAATGCCCATTCATTCCTATGGGCTTTGAAGCCCATAGGAATGAATGGGCATTACCGATTCGGTATTTACCGAATCGGTAAATACCGAATTACACAAGGGTGCAGGGGGTGTCACTTTGACACCCTCTGGCACCCCCAAAAGAGGCTCGGGTGCCATGTGGCAGGCATACCTGCCCTAAGGGCAGGTCTGCCTGTCATATGGCATAGGTGTGCATGCACACATGTGCATGCACACTGGAATCTGTATTTTAACATCAAATTGAATTTGATGTTAAAATACCGATTCTGTAAGGCTTGTGGGACTCAGAAGAGTCCCACCTACATCTCATAATTACCGATTCGGTAGAAATACCGATCGGTAAATTTACCGATCGGTAATTTTACCGAATCAGTTACACATGCCCCTACATCCCATTTCTGTAATACCGGTCGGTAACGGCCGAAAATACCGATTTTCGCCCGTTACCGACCGACCTACATCGGGCCCTAAATGCTATAGTGACTCTAGTCCTTACTTTGTCCTGTCACTAAGAGATAGGGGCGGATTGATTCTTAGGTTTAGTTACTTTGTATGAGTTTGTAATTTTTTTGTGGTATGCGGGATGCACCCTCTGTTATGTCATGTGCTGCTAGTACCCTAGTCTTTATTAGAACCTTTTCTAGTTTGTTCAATGAGTGATAATAGGCTTAGCACTAGCAGAACACCAGCATCAATCAATCAACAAAAAATTTGATATATACAAAAATGTAGACATGTGTCCTCCACTTGACCATATGCATTGTTGAGCACTAAAAGAAGTGGAAATGCATACTTAATGTACAATTGGCACGCCTGGAATAGGTGGGCTAGGTCAGGTGGTACGTCGTACTTAGGCTTAGTTAGTATTCTGGAATCAGAATGGAAGACTGGATTTGTGTTGATAAATAGTAAGTAGTCGATCTGCGAATCCCGATACTACTTGTTGACCAGATGAGATTGGTCAATTTAGTTATTGCAATTGTTGTTTACATAAGTGTTTTTTGACCGTTCTTTAAAAATATTTTATTTGTTTGACACCTTCCATCAATGTTTGTCTCTTTCTTATATCTTTCCTGTTCAGCACCCAGGGGCAGGCAGACAGGGGCGCAGTCGGCGGGACAAGAACAGAAAGAAGAGGACACCAACGTGGGATCTTCTGCTGGCCTAGTAAGTCTTCTTGTTTTTAATAATAATTCTTATTCCATAACTTTTACTGCACCATATTTTTCCCGAACTATTGTTTTCGTTTCCTAATGCTATTTTTTACCAACAATTATCCTTCGATCTGTACTGTTTCGAAAATCTTGTTATCCCTGCCTCTGCTATGATGACTCTCTGTACTACTACTACTACTATTAGTCTGTCTGTACTGTAGCAGCTAAGCTTGCCCAGTTGGCCACTCTTTATTTAAAAGGTTTTTCAAAAATCTCAGATTCACCAGTAGCTCTAGCCATTGACTCCAGACCTTTGGGTCGTCCTCTTGTACTACTTCTAGTCTTATTGATCTTGAGTCTTTGTTAATCTTGAGGCTTTGACAATTCACATCAACAAATGCCCAACCATATTTATTACTATTTTGAATGTTTAAATGCCTCCTTTTTATTATGTAAAATGAACTGTCTTTTTTAAGGATTTTAGATAAAATGTGTTATATTTATTACTTTTAACTGAATTTTTATCTTTTAAACTATTGATAAGGAATAACAAGAGGACAGATTTATTTAGAAAGTAGGTACTGTGAAATGCCCCTATCTATGTATAATTATTAATGAACTAGCTGTGTTTAATTTATTTCCAAGGTATTGATGATGTGTTTTTTCCTTTACTTTTAATAATATGTTTGTCTTTTATGACATGATGTCGAAATAAAGACTTATCTGATCTGATCTACTATTTTGATATGATAGGACATACTACTACTCTTGTAGGGATTTTGCACATACAGAACTTTCAACAAGAAAATAGGATGTTGGTGATGGGAGGTTGGACCTTCCTCACACACCTCAATCAGAAGTTCAGAACCCACCACAATCCCCTGCCCGACTAGTTATAGTAGTGTCTTGTCATAACTATTAGCTCTCCGAAGCCTCCCCCCAAATACCCAACAAGTAGGCAACCCAGAACATAACACACCCATCCTCTCAGTCATGGAAGCAATGCACATGCAGACCCTTCCTTTCACTCGCTCACTCGTGTAAGTCCACACCAAAAACCACCAAGTCTATGTAAGTTCAACATTTTTATTTTGAATTGACAAGTTCTGTACGTTGTTCTATAATGCAGCACCAACAGGAAAATCAATAACATTAAAACAATAAACATTGTTACACTTACTTACAGTTGGGAAATAAATCATGATAACTGAACAGTGGTGGAAGCACCACCATCCCCTAGGTAGGAATATAGTTTATATAAATTTATAAATAAAGATCTCTGAGTGAATTCTGGGGACCCCTCACCTTAGAAGAACCTAGTACTGGTAGTTGTTGCATCATAAGTTCTGCAAAGCTCTGGTTCGTAGAAGGGAATCTTGCATCTGTAATGCGAAAAAGGAAATGGTGCACGTTACTATATTGCAAGCATTTCTCAGCCGTGCCAAAAAGTGTAGCATTTATGGTTAAGCAATATGGACTAACAGTACGCCAGAACGTCATAAAAAAGTGGCTTGTTAATGTTTTGGTTGACCTTGTACGCAGCGCTTAGACAGTAGCAGTATGAGGTCATATGGGCTCAAAGGTGTCTTATTCAACAAGCTGCAAGGTAACATCACATATGCAAAAATAAAAGACACAAAGGTAAAATGGTTGCATGGCTCGGGCTAACGAAGCAAAGGCTAGAATGACCCTGGGGACCATATATAACTACTAGTGTCTACTCTACTACTACCTGATTTGTATTAGTGATGTATGTTGTATACTATTAACTCATTTTTCAGTCTTGCTACTGACCAATAGGGGGAGGTGTATATGACGCCTAAAAAATGTGTAATGTTTTCTAGGTGCACTACCAACCACCATTGCCGGGGCCAGCGGTGAAGGCGACGCGGAGGGTAGAGGATGTGGCAGTTGCCGATGCCGATGAAGCGGTAGGGGGAGTGCCAGCACCAGTGGCGGGTGGTGGTAAGTTAGATTCATAATCCTTAACTATTGATATTACACTCACTGCAAGGGTGTACTGTATGTATACTGTACTGTTGAGACTTAGAACCCCATTAGGATGGCGGGTGGATTGCCCCAGCCTGGCCGGCGGTAGTCACCGCCGGCCCGGAGGGGGCAAACCTCCCGCCATCCCTGTAGAAAAGACCCCCCCGCCATATTACAATGGCTGGGGGGTCCGCGGCGGATAGAAACCGTCTGCTGATTTTCCGCACAGTCGACATGTCGACCGGGCGGAAAAGGGTTCAATATGGTGGCGGTGTCTGAAACACACCGCCAGCCATATAATCTGCATTTTGTAATGCCTTTCCGTGGCGACATTGCCGCCACGGAAAGGCATGCGGAGTATGCTTGATAGAGGGTATCTATGGTACACCCCTGCCTTTCAAAGCTCAACGTGGCAGGCTCCGCGCAGGGCCTGTCACGTTGTGCTTGGAAAAGCACAACATGTATTTTTAGTAATGTTAAAAATACGGGATGCACCCGCCACTGTGGTGGGCGCATCCTATTTGCCCCCACGGGACCCCCGCCCCTATGGCGGGTGGTCCCTTTTAGCATGAGGATGGCGCTGGTCTACGTGGGAAAAACTGAGAGAAGGTTCACATGTTACTTTTAGTAACATGGTCCTGTTTCTGTTTCTGTTTCTTTAGCTCTGTTACTGTAATTGCTTGCATATTATTGTACATAGTGAATCACATGGTTTGCACATGATTTTTACATCTTCAACATACACGATACATTATCCTTTTGGTCCACTTTATTTAGTCATTATTATTTTTATCATCCTGCTATCTTTAGCAGTTAGAGTTCATACGTCGTGTTTTTTAGACACTACATCATGGCTGCCAAAAATCCATTTTTTTTGGCTAAGCCCTTCTTTATTGTTTGGGCTCTCTACAACGTTTGTACGCAAACGGGAAGTTATAATGTTGCTTTTGAAATGCCGACAGCAACCACCGTATGAATATACGTGCTGTACTGGTGATCGAGATGGAACCTTTTGGATACTTTCCGACCGGGAAATCTCTGCGGTAAGTGCACTTTCCAGAATGGAAACGCTCGTTAACCAGCGCGCTGTAGCATTATCATTTTGTAGCTTTTTTAAGTTCAAACCGTCACAAAGGCAACAAACTGTTTCATTTAACTCTCAGCTTTTTATCATTATTGTTAACGTTTTCCATGACATTTGGAGACACCACCGCTATGGTATAGAACGTGAGTATTAAACTCGAAGTAACTCACGTAGGCTGCTTGGTATGTTTGAAACAATAAGATTATTGGTTTCTCAGTGCATCATGATTTAATTTAATTTAATTTGTAGATGTTTCTCCCTGATGAAGAGCTTCATGCTCAAAATGCATTGGAGTATACAAAAGAATTTTGGAACGCATGATTGGGAAAATAACTCAATGATGAAATATTGAGGAGTTGAATAAGTTGAGTGAATCTAATGTAATCAAATCAAGAACAAAGAAGAATAAAAACTTACAAAACCTTTACAAAGACTTGTATTGACTAAATACAAAGGTTTCAATTTGAATTATACAAGGTGTGCCCTCAGGGGGATGCAACAAAGTTACTTTGGAGCACTATTTTGGATTTCTACTTCAAGACGTTAAACCCAGGACAGAAACGTTGCCCCAGGAGCACCCATTTAAAGTGTAACTATTATAAAATAAAAATTAAATTATTGCAACACGTTTTTAAGCAGGTTTTGTGCACGCCTATCTCTTCAGTTTATCATCATTACCAGTTCCATCTCATTTTAAGTTAATGGGCAGTCTCTCTCGGCTCTAAAAAGGAGGATAGCTATAGTAGTCATCATGTTCCACTTCTTTTGGCGGGACTAGGAAAGTTTTTATTTTTTCTTCTATTTTCCATCATCCAATCATCAGGAGGGCAATGGATTAAGGGAGATTAAGTATGATGGAGCAGAGGAGCTGGATTCGGAGGATTGTAATGTGAAATGAAGACACCTGAAACTTGTATATTGAAATAAGAAGAGTAGAAGATGGTGGTAATGGATTTGTTGTGATTCAAAGTTTGTAAATTGCAAAAACCACAGTTGATGGACAGAATGTAGAACAATGTCTTACATTCACCCCAGTACAAGATCTGGGCCTAAATCCATCGTTTTTTTGCACTCCACACCACCCTAGGTCAGACAATGGCTATATGCAAATCAGCCTTTACCCTGTGCCTCATGGGAACAGTACAGCCCAAACTACCAAGCCATGTCTTTCCTAGACCGGAATCAAGCATCCAAGGACCGGTTTCTGGCTATCAGCCTTCTTCAGCCTGGGTAGCTTGCCTCCCGTGATGTGGAGAGCCTGGGACTCACGTCTGAGCATACCCATCCCACTCGGGGCGACAAAGGCAAAAACAACAGGTGATGGACAGAATGCAGAACATTGTCATACATTCACCCCAGTACAGAGATCTGGGCCTAAATCCAATTCAAGTTTGTACCCAGAACAACAGAGACACAAATAAAGGAAAAGAAGGGTGGAAGACAGTAAGTGCAAGCCTAATTGTCAGGGAAGTATAGCTCATCCTCAAACTCTGGAGGTTCAGCCAGTAGTAGGTAATCATGTGACACACTACTTCCATCACCTAAGCCGCTTTCCTCATCTTCCTCCCTTGCTTCATGTATTGTGTAATTTGGTGGTATGAAGTGCTGATTCATTTTGATCATTGTTAACCTCGCCACATTTTTGGGCGAGAGACTGGTCCTTCTCACTGTTACAATGGAACCAGCAGCACTGAAAACATGTTCGGAAGATACACTTGCGACAGGGCAAGCCAGATAGCTTATCGCCAGCCTTCTGAGCAGTGGCCATTCAGCCCTTTTCCTTTACCAATACTGCAATGCGTTTTGATCAATGTACAACTCTGTTGGGTCATCCAGATAGGACTTTGACCATCCGCTCAATGTTCAAGGGTGCTGCTGCTAACCTTTCGGGCTCTTTTCTCTGTGCATCAGCACTGTGCTTATTAATACCTAACTGTAAATACCAATCGTGTAACCATACTACTGGGCCTAATGATCCAGTTATTGTTGCTATTGTCGATAGTGATGGTGAGTGTTGTGAGCCAAATGCACTGCCCTCAGCCTCTGAAGTTGCACTTGAAGCCGCATGCCCTGCTGCAGTACTTCTTGTGGGTTGATCTGGCTGGCTTGTCATTAGCAGCCGTTCATTTTCCAACTCACTCGCTGCCTCAGCTATCCAAGTTTTTTAGCGGGCAACATCCATCTCTGAAAAAGGAAGGAATGTCTTCAGTCTCAATTTTGACCGTGGATCTAGAATTGTGGCAGAAATGTAATGTCATGACATATTCGTTGAGTGGCCTGTACTGCTCAAACAGACGATCAAGCATGTAATACGTTGAGTTCCAACGTGTTGCCACCTCATGGATGAGTGCTTTGACTGTCATGCTGTATTCACGTTGAATGATCCTCAGCTGCTTCCGAGCTTTAAAAGAATGCTTGAAATGAGTGCATATTCTTCGGCAAATGGTCAGTAAGTTGCTGACTATGGGTTATTTTTTCAGAAAGTCTTGAACTATAATGTTTATGCAGTGCGCCAAACACGGAACCCTGAAATAGGAACCAAGGTCCATGGCCTTAAGTACATAACTGCCATTATCTGTGTCAACAAAACAAATACTAAGCCCTCTTGGGTGCAGCCATTCAAAGACCTTGCTGCGAAATTCTTCCAAAATGTTTACAGCAGTATGAGATTTCTCCATGGCGAACATGGCTACAGTTGCATGTTTTCGAGTAGCTTTAAAAATCTCAGCTGTGTCAACAACACCTCGTTCAGATAGCTTATCTCTAACCCTCACAAAAGAGACGCAGTGTGCACTGATGCACATGTAATCTGTGGCTTGGCAACTGGTCCACATGTCTGTTGTCAGGTGGATATTGTGAACAGCACTCTGCTGCAAAGCTTGTCCAACCAATTCCAGCACATTGCGAAATAGGACCGTCTGGGAACCTTCCATTCAGGGCAGATGGCTAACACAAATTCAAGGAAACCCACCCATTCCACAGTTGAAAAAGGGAGAAGGTACACTGCTAACATTATAACTACCAAAATAAAAATTTTATGAAAATGTGGTGGACCCTATTTGCCATTAAATTATTTGAGCATCACATCATTCATGGAGCTGCTGCTGGCAAAGGGGGTGGATGGATCGAAGCAGTAAGCCAATAGGAAAGCCATGCAGGCCTATATGGCAAACGCAGGACACTAGTAATAACTCCCACCAGCCACATGGCCAGGCCCAACATCAGAAAGTCCACCCCCAAAAAAACACACTTCCCAACTCAATCCAATGCCATCCATGCCCTAAATGATGTCTAAATTTAACAGACCACACAGCAACACTTGATTAATAAAGCTGTGGCTATCTGCTCTGAGCCTACTGGATGAAAGCAGGCCGTTTGGCAGACAAGGCCAAACAAGCTTGCAGGCCCAGGCTTCAAAATGGCCACCAGCCACATGGCCAGGCCCAACAACAGAAAGCCCACCCCCAAAAAAACACATTTCCCAAGTGAATCCAATGCCATCCATGCCCTAAATTATGGCTAAATTCAACAGACCACACAGAAACACTTGATTAATAAAGCTGTGGCTACCTGCTCTGAGCCTACAGGATGAAAGCAGGCCTGTTGGCAGACAAGGCCAGACAAGCTTGCAGGCCTAGGCTTCAAAATGGCCACCAGCCGCATGGCCAGGCCCAACATCAGAAAGCCCACCCCAAAAAAACACACTTCCCAACTCAATCCAATGTCATCCATGCCCTAAATGATGTCTACATTTAACAGACCACACAGAAACACTTCTAAATGGCGACCAGCCACAAGGACAGGCCCAACAACTGCAAGCCCACCCCAAAATAACACATTTCCCAGCTCAATCCAATGCCATCCAGGCCCTAAATGATGCTTGAAAATGAAATACAATCAAAAATCACCTAAGGAACAGTTGCTTCATCATGCACACAGCCATGAGGCCATGACTAGCTCAGGGCCTACTACTGACTACTACTACCCACAACATTTAAAAAAAAAAAAGGAATGATGTTAGTTACCATCATTAAATTGTAGTTGCAACAACTGTAATGCCCACAATCAAACAGACACAACAACCACTAACTTGTAAAATATCCAATTCAAAAATCCTCAAATCCAATTGCAATGATGCAGCAGACAAAAAGAGTGATCTTTCCAGCTCAAAATCCAAAGGCAGACTGAACAGGAGATGGACAAAGCACTGGGAGGAGCCTGCTGGACAGGAACAGGAAGTTGGAGATTCTGTGGCACTTCCTCCCTCTCCCCCCATTTTAAAAAAGGACTACTTGCATAAAAAAGGACAGCCAAATGTCAATCTGAGGAGTTTTTTTCATCTAAATCATTTGCAGAAGGTTTGATGCTGCTAGAGCTGATATTCTTCTCCAAATTGAAAATTTTACATGTTAGAGTTCTCGAGCTTCACATTACTTCCGCCGGAAGTCGATGCTGCGCCCAAAATGACGTGTTCGCGTTCTCTCGTGAGATAGCGCAAAATGGCTACCAACAATCCGAACATATCGTGGAGCACGCGACCAGATCGGGAAAACTTGTCGGCGAACTCGGGGATCCAGGTAAGGCGATCGCACGTGCAAGAACATATTTTTACAGCGCAAGCAAGAAAAAAGATTCCGGAACGCAAAAATGTCAAATTAGCGCAATTTCCGCGAGTGGAATGGAATTTGACGCCCAGGCCTAGTTTTAAGAAGTAGTCAAACAGTGATATTGCCTGTTTTTGTGCAGTAATTCCGAAGATGTCTTCAGCTGCTTTTGTTGCTGGAAAATGCACTAATGACTGGTGGACAGTCACAGCTGGCATGACTCGTGGGTGGGGGTGTGTGGGGGTCGTGCGGGGGGTCGTGTGGGGGTCACGTAGGGGTTAATTTAAAAATTAAAGAAACCTACCTTCCCGGGACCTGCGTCATCTCTGCCCCTGACCTGCTCTCCTGCAGGCAGCCTCCCTCCCCTGTGCCAATCACAAAGCTGCAATGGCAGCTTTGTGATTGGTCGGGACACCAACCAGCCAGGCGTCTATGGGGAGGTAATTTTCTCCTCGTAAGCTGCATTGTACCCTACATGCAGAAAGGGCAGAGTGCGAATGACTGGTTTGGGTGGCCCCAGAAGGCCGACCAAACAGTCAGCAGCCCCAGTAGTGGGCAAGCCACTCCTCCCCTGCCCTAGAGCAGACCCGCCCACCTGCCCGCCCCCAACCAAACACTTCTGCTTTCTCGCAGTGTGAGAAGCAGAAACATAAAATGGCAGTTTTACCATTTTATGTTGCTGCGTCTTGCACTGTGGGAACGCAGTGGGGCGACTCTCCTCTGCCCTAGTGGAGGAGCTGTCCCAGCTGATAGAGGCAATACTTGCACTAGTTTTTTTTCACACTGTCAGATCAATATGTAAATGAGGCATGAATGGTTGCCGAGGATGATATTATCAGCTTAATTATTTCCAGTTTATTGACCAGCTAGTTCCATAATCAGAGATATAGGAGGACAGTCAAACAGTTTATGTTCAGGCGTCAGAAAAAAAATATTACTACAAGTTAACAAAGACTGATACATGATAATACTGTATGATGCAAAAGAAATATTTAGGCACTCATTAGTAGGTCAACTTTAAAATTCATTTATGAATTGTAACATAATAAAAAAAAGCATTGGCATAGCCAATCGGTCTGGCTTACACATAAAAGAGCATTCATTAATGAACATAGTGACTCATTCTTTCATTCAACCTGTTGCACAATTATGACATGACATACACAAACTCAAATATATATACAAGACACATTAAAAGAATAAAAGTAGAAAAAAGCATACTGCTGCCCAAACATGCTGGGTATATGTTTTCAATAACAAATTAAACACAGCAACCAATGGCCATTTTGAAATGGTATTGCACATAGTGTTTCATTGATTCAAAGTTCCTGCATGGTCTCAATGTTTAGAACAAACTTATTGGCCATCTTGGAATGATCAAAAAACTGAGATGTTAAGGGCAATTCCATTCCATGATAGTCACTTGCTTTAGAGGCAGTGGCTACGTAGGCTGCGGCACACTGAAGATGAAATGTGTTGCACGAAAGTAGCCTGTAAGCGCTATCTGTGGACCCGAAGCATGCTCTAAAAATGGAAATAAAAAGAGAAGGAAAGAAATTAAAGGGCACCAATAAAAGAAGTAAATGGCAAACGGATGGACTGTCCTACCACCCCTATCACTGAAGCACACTAATTTTCAGGCAAATGTGCATATGGGATCAGGCAAATAGCGTCAAACAGCAGAGCCAGTGGCTGAAGTGGGCTGACATACGGCCCCATGCTATCATGGCTAGGAGCGGAGTGTAAATGACAAATGGCTAAAGAGGGTTCAAAATAAAAAACATAAATAGACACACATAATTTTTGTATTAATGTATTTGATTACACAATTTTGGCAGACGATTAAGCCTGTTAGGCTTTCAGAACAGATACTAGCATGACTTATTCCAGTGCAAATCTTTCCCAGGGTTTGTCAAGGGGAGTAATCAGTACCAATCCCCTTGGCTACTATGGTAATCTGTGAGCTTCCGTCTTTTAAAATACATGACTACAGGCTTTGAAGAAGTGCAATAAAAATCCACACTTTAATGCTTATTAGCTTAAGCATGGGTTGTTTGTAATAAATAATTTAGGACTATTGCCTTTCATATAACTTCTCATAATAGACAGATCATATATATGGAATCTGACATAATTTTGACAAATAAAACCAATCCAGTCTGTAAACTTTATCATTGACTTGTCACCATTACCTGTTCTGGCCTAAGCTTCCCCACAAGGCAACCATGAGGTATACTGTGATAAAATTACAAATATGTACACATTTACAGTTGGGAAAGCAACGTCAAATCTCTAGCTAGAGGGCCTAATATGGATTATCACATTGCAATATTTCTATCACCTTTGCCTATCGCAATCATTACTAAGATTACATATAACTGAAGGGTAGATTTACGAACTTGTCATGCAGCACAGCAAGTCACCATGCTGCACTGCACTGCATGACAGGGGAGGTGCAGGAATGAGCTGTATTTAAGTCAATACTGTGCATTCTGCAGCACACATAGAAAGAGGAAGTAACTAGGGGAAAGACAGATATTTCTCCTTGTTAAGACTCTCATGGAAAGGCATATCTTTTTGGCACATTCCCAAGCTTACCAATTGGGGTAAGTATAGGAATACATCAAAATCCATGGGAGTTGCGATGGAAAAACCATGTAATGTCCAGGGAATGCCTTCCTTCGAAAGAGTAAGGTAATGTAGCAATTTGAGCTGCACTGCTTTACTCCAGATTTATGGAGCCACTCAGGGCCATGAAAAGAGGCCTTGCGTGGCTTCATAGAAATCTCACTTAAAGTTTGCATCTTAAGTGTACCACGTTGCGTGGTGCAAACGTTTCGCAATCCAGGTCAAAAATATGACCCTAAGTACTTTCTTACAGTCTTTAGCACGGTGTAATAACAATCCACTCTTAAAAGTCTTCCCTTTAACACATGCTTTTCCCACAAACAAAGTCAGACCTACTAACTTTGTGATAACTTTTCAAAATAAGTAGATCTAACCTATGGAGTCTAACGTAACTTTTCACAATGACCCAGCAACACCTGCAGCTACTGCCATGAGCTTTTTGTTACATAACAAACATGTGCATACAGAAATGAGCCTAAACTGGCAACCCTCAAACATAAAGTTATAAAATTACAAATATATACTAAATTAGAGTTGCAGAGCAATATAAAACTACTCTTAAAAGGACCTAACAAGGGTTATCACAGTGAAAATCTTCTCCCGTGGCTTTTCAGTAGGGGGACAACCAACATCGAAACCCCTTGCTTTCAATGGTAATCTGTGAGACTTCATGTCACGAAAATTCCTGACAACAGTTTGAGATACACTGCAATAACAATTCACTGTTAAAGGTCTATAGGCTTTAACAAATGCCTTTCGGAATAAATAAGCTGTCCTAGTGCATTTGTAGTGCCATTTTGTAATACACATAACATTTCTAAGTGAACATATCAGACCTATAGTCTTTTTCATTGGCTTGTCACTGTGACCACCTTAGTTCTACTGAACTGAATCTAAAATTTCCCACAAAGCAACCATCATCTACAGTAATAAAATGTTGAATATATGCAAAATTGCAGCTCACAAGACAACATTCTGTCTCTCCAATGAGGGTCTAACAGGGATTATCACTGTGAAAATCTTCCATCACCACGCTTCCCATGAAAAACATAACTGCGTGTTTTAACAAAGAGTAGGAACAATCCACTATTTCAGAACAATCCAGAATTAACTGACTTTAGTATATGCTTTTCACATAAAATGACAGTCCTGTTGTAGAGCAAGAAAACACCACTGGGTACGGGCTCCCAAGCAGCAAGGCCAAGCCACAGCCTCATGTAATATATAATAGACAATTGCCAATGCTGCCATTAACACTTCACCACAAATTTCTACAACTCACAATTGACTGAAACATAAAGTGAGGGGGTCTGATTCTCTTGAATGAATCTATAGTTTTATTCACTTTTTACTTTTGTTTGATTATTTGATCATTTTTTAGCAAAACATTTTTTTAAATTCAAAAACAACATATACCATACATATTTAGAAAACATTCTGTACATTAACACTCTCATACACACTCAACAGTATCACATGAATATTTACAATTGGTCAAAATCCACTATTTCTTAAATGATGCCATAGATTTATGTTTGACACCTATTTGTAATTCTTTTTATAGAAATCTCATGTATTGAATAATATTCTTATGGCATAACAAACAAAAGGTCTACGCGTTTCAAACTCTTTTCAGTATCGATTTCTCATCAGGACCACACTGTAAAGTAAAGAAGTGGGAGACCTTCGTTAGAAATGGGTTCTATACCATACTGGAAGCTACTATGTGGCTCGACATCCACTATTCCACATCTTACCTCATTTTTTGCAACAAATCAATTTGTCATCAAGATCGCGGCGCTGGACCACCTAAACAACATTAAAGCACACAGCTCAGCTCAACTTTTCACAATACAAAGTGTCTATTACATGAGAACTCACTGGCTATCACTCACCACTGTGTCTTGGTATATACAACATATCCCTGCAATTAAATGATACGAGAGTCAATTGTGAACCCTTTATAACCATCAGCCAATCTTAATAACCATGATTTTCTCACTTCTTACCTATTGTGATTATTATTTTCTTTTTGTGTTGGGGAATTATTTCACTGTTGTCCCTGTAATGGTAAACATTGTATATTACAATATCTTCTCCATGCGCTATTTGTAAATAGCCATGTGAGTCTGTGTTTGTTTACCTCAAATGTGGGACGCCATAGTGGGGAGCCGACTCGGAGTCCTGAAACGAAAAAATTGAATGTCTTACACGTTGGCGCTAAAACGCTAGTAAGGTTTCTTTCTGGGATGAATGAGGCAGCATTTCTAAGCTTCGATATGGTTCTTTACCTTGATACTGGGTTGTCATCACCAGACGTCGGCTCCTGGGGTTCTGTTCGGGCGCTACCAATCGTGCTGCCGGTTGTGCGCTCGTTATCCCTGTATATTCTATTTCCGGGTAGCGCCATCTATGGGTGTGGCGTATAGTTGTGTTTTCGCCGCAAAAACGGCGGCGCCATCTTGTAGTGGGTTTCGGTTACGTGCCTCTTTATTAAAGGCTATTAGATCCTCGTTAATTAGCATAAATGCTATTCTGATGGTTTATACGTTTATAAACTCTCATTTAATCCTTCCATTGCCATATTCAGAAAACAGTATTGGTGAGTCCAGGGGGGGTCCTCGATCATGGGCATGTGTGTTATTATGATAGTTTATACATTTCTGAAATTTCATTTAATCCTTCCATTGCCAAATCAAATCTGACTATCATCATTGCTTCGTAACGTGATAGTTTCGCCTCAAGGTCCCCTCCTCTCTTGTCCTGCTCCACCTTGGCTATTACGGTCCAACGTAAATCGATTTCTGTATGGTTTTTCAATTGCCAGTGTTGCACCAAACACAAACACAAGACAATCTCGTGGAGACACGAATCATTCACTAACTGTAAGTCACGGTATGTTATTTACGGTATAACATGTCCATGCAATTTACTGTATGTGGGGAAAACCAACCAAGAGATCAGGATACGAATCCAACAACATAGATCAAGAATTAGAAGGAAGGTTCCCAATGCCCCCTTGGTACAACACTGGCAATTGAAAAACCATACAGAAATCGATTTACGTTGGACAAAGGGCCATATGTATCAACAACCTGATTTGCGATTCTCAAATAGCGATTTTTTAGAAATCGCTGTTTGAGAATCGCAAATAGGGATGTATGTACAAAATCGCAATTTTTTTGCGATTTCTTAGTATTCCTTAATTGCGATTAGCAAATTGTGAATCGCAATTAAGGAATACTTTCCCATTAATTTCTATGGGCCAGGAGGCCCATAGGAATGAATGGGAAGTTATTCGCAATTTGCGATTCACAATTTGAGAATCGCAAATTGAGAATAATTTCAAGGGAGCAGGGGTGTCCAAAGGACACCCTGTGGCACCCCTGAAATTAGCATGGGTGCACATGTGGCGCACATACATGCCCTAAGGGCATGTATGTATTTCACATTGCACTTTGAAAAATGCAAAAAAGTACATTTTTCAAGGAATTCGCAAATTACCACCAACTTGAAGTTGGTGGTAATTTGCGATTCCTTAAGGCCAATTTGCATTTTTTTATGTTTCTTACATTGCATTTAAAGAATCGCAAAAATTGTGATTCCTTAAATGCAATTGCAAAATAAGAAATCACAAATTTTGCGATTCCTTATTTTGCACGCAGATTTCTTTCATACATACCATTTAGCACTAATACCTTCGCAAACGCCGAAATTCTGCGAATTTCGGCGACACCGACTCCTACCACACCCTCATCGACAGACTCTACAACACCGGCATACAGAACAACACCCTCAAGTGGATCACTTTTTTCCTTTCAGGATGCACACATAGCATCCACCTGCCTCCCTGCACCTCCACCCCAAGAATATCATATTGGGCGTACCCCAAGGATCATCCCTCAGCCCCACCCTGATCAGCATCTACATGACCCACTCGCAGATGTCAGATCACAAGGACTGAACATAATCTCCAACATCGATGACACCCAACTCATTCTCCTGCTCACCTAGGACCCCTCCAATGGCAAAACTAATTTCTGCAACGCCATGAATGATGTAGCTAAAAGGATGAGAAACCGCTGCCGCAAACTCAACTCCAACAAAACAGAAGTGCTGATCTTTGGTAAGAACACCTCCGCATGGGACCACAGCTGGTGACCAGCAGAACTCAGACCCTCACCGACAGACCACACATGCAACCCTAGCATCTTCCTCCACAGCCAACTAACCATGAAATGACAAGTCAACACAGTCTCCTCCTCCTTCTTCTACACCCTTCACATGCTCTCCAGAATTTTCCGATGGATCCCAATTAACACTAGAAAGACCGCCACGCAGGCCCTAGTCACCAGCCGCCTTGACTATACAATGCCCTCTATGTCACCCAACTCTTCAAAAGACTCCAGACCATACAGAACACCACAGCCAGACTCATCCTCGACCTCCCCAAATGCACCCACATCACCCCTCACATCAGAAACCTCCATTGGCTACCCATCCAGAAGAGATGCCATTTCAAAATCCTGATGCACACATGCAAAGATCTACTTAACCAAGGACCATCCTACATTACCATCGACTGAACTTCCAAGACACCTTCGCTCGCCCCCCCACATCCATCACAGTGGGGGCCACTTCTTTACCTACATCACAACCAAGAGCTGGAATAACCTTCCCCTCCACCTCCCCACAGCACTCACCCTGGCAGATTTCAGAAAGACACTCAAGACCTGGTTTTCGATGGAGACTTGACACCTTCAGCGCCCAGAGACCCCTAGGGGTGACAGCGCTGCACTATACAAATGCTGATTGATTGAAGTAGTGACTTACAGCTGCAAGGGCCAAAAAGACAGACATTTTAGGGAACAATGTATGGAAAAACAATAAATAACTGGTAATAAGTGGGAGCAACAAAGACACATAGAATCATACTATAGATAAAAATCTGCTTATATTTTCTTGAAACCCTTTAGAGGCACCAAAGCGCATTTATGGACTGATAGCCCGATGCTCTGCGGGTGTGCTTTCATGGATGTGCATGTGCCTCTTATGTGGTCGGTCTGAGTAGAGTTCTATGTTGTGCACAAGAACCAGAATTGTGTTGCTCTCATGCTTTTATAAGTGTGTGTGTGGGACCAAGACTCCACAGGCAGTGTCACTGTGAAAATGTAGTTGTGCTTACGCATGCAGTGGATGAAAGTAAAGTGAGCAATAGCCTAGTGTGCGGTTGTGACTCCTGTCTTTAGGGTGATTTTTCCTGTTCAGTGCTATCCTGTCCTCTAAGTAATTGTACAAGTGCCTGTCCATTTGTTTTAGGGTCTTCCTGGGAAGATATTAAGAGAGAACTCTCTTGGACATGCACAGAAATCTACCTATAACAAGTATGCAATCAGTCAAGTTCGCAACCAAGTATACACTGTTATATCACACATGCGAATGCATCCACATGGATAAAGACACAGATCTGAACCCAAAAAGCAACCATATATCACACAAAGATAAAAAACTCAAATATATAACAAAATCAGGGTTTATTAAAAATAATTGTGTTATATATTTGAGTTTTTTTTTATCTTTGTGTGATATATGGTTGCTGGTGTGATATAACAGTGTATACTTGGTCGCAAACTTGGCTGATTGCGTACTTGGTTATAGGTAGATTTCTGTGCATGTCCAAGAGAGTTCTCTCTTAATATTTACCAGGGGTACCTTGTCTCTTGGCTAGTGGGGTCGCTCCCTTTTTTGCTTTCATCTTCTTGGGAAGAGCCGCCTCTTCACAGGCTTTGTGAATTCCAATAGCATTAGATGTTTCTTGTATTTGTAATTTTCTCTTTTACGGCTTGTAAGTGAACCCTTTTCCACCAAAGACGTCCTTTCTCTACTGAGTGATAGTCAGTGGAAGGTTTTATTTTGTGACTATCTTTGAAGCTGCAATAGGATGAAGGCGAGGGACTTGCCAAAGACGACCCTTTGGCTGATGCCAAGAGCCATGATGATCGAGCGCCTGTCCCTGACAGCAGTTTTTGCACCAAAACTGTGTATCCTGCAATTGAAACTGAAACAAATTAAACACATCAAATGTTTTTGCTCCTCCTTATACAAACCATGCAATTTGTTGAAACTTAGCAATGAGATTTTTTTTGTAATTTTTTACAGCAATACTAAAAATACTTCATGTGACTGAGAATATAAAAGATGAATTAATTTATGAGTTCCTTAATTAGGGAAACATTTACTTGCATTGGTCACACATTAAAGCGCATATGGCAGGAGCAGATTTTATTGTATTGTGTTAAAATATCAGGCTAGCGCAAACAATCTCTGTTTAGTGCCGTTGTTCATAAACTTCCCATTAAAAGCTGCATAAATCTATTTTCCCCTCACCGCAAGGGTCTAAAAAGAGCATTCAAGCTTCAAACATCAATGACATTTCCCGCACTTCTCTGCGTTGCTCTCTGCAAAATCAGAATAGAAGTCGCTCCTGAAGCTCAGCAGGCCATATTTTAATTCACACTCAGATTTCCACTTGAGGAAACAAACCAAAACAAGCTGCTGTACTCCTCTCTGAAAGGCGCCGTGGGAATTCATCCCTCCCAACAAATAATTATCAAAGCGGAGTGTACCGCTCAACTCTCTGTCCTTCTTCTCTTTCCTAATTCGATCTTTCGGAATACCGTCTGTTCCGTAGGACACCATTTTGCTTCTGCTATTTAGCTTTCATTCCTGAAATGCCTTATTCTTTTTTTTTTTGCAAGTCTTTATTTGATTCCTGATTTAATTTGATGTCAGTCATCTGTCAGGTGATGTATATAAGTTTAGGTATAAATGTTTTGTTGCTCTTTCTTTGTTGGCCTTTGCATGGCGCACGCTCTGCCATCAGTATGCTGTGTTGATTTAGCAGATTCTAAGCACACTCAGCGTGTTCGAGGCACATCGGCCTCTGATTTATCCTGTAATGATAGGTATTGAATATGGTATTCTGGTCGATTTCAGGCTGGGTTGCAGTTTCATATTAATTTAAGGTGGGGGTGCATGATTCATAGCTGCCAAGGTTTCAGATTGATCTGTGTGACATTTTCCCAATTTGAGTGTAATTATGAGTGACATTTCAACGACGATGAGTGACACTTTCATTTGATCAAAATCAAGCAATGAAGACTACGGAGACTTACAAATATCAGAAATTGCACCCATTTGAGCAAAGAGAAACTCTGAGAAGATCTTAAAACTGGTGCCAAGTGCCAGAAATGGAAGGGCACTTAGGTATGAATGTGAGAGGTGCTCTGCTTCTAATCGTCTGGCATCCAACTGTGCCAGCCCAGCCAGTGGGTTCTGGGGAACTCTGTCCGCCCTATCATGACTTTCTATAACTGCCATGTTTTTCAGTTTGATTATGTGTGGTATTTCCATGATAACAGTATACGTAGGAGTGACATTCTAAGGCCAAATCATTGACACTTTGAGTGACCATTATCTACGACTGTGCACATTACAATCAATGACTTGCATAGTTAAAGTGCTTTCTCAGTCGCAGAAGCAGGTGATGTCATAGCATTATAAATAGGCAAGTCACTATCAGCCAGATGCATCAAGCTAAATACCGGTCGCAAAGGGGCAGATTCTGAGAATCTGCCCCTTTGCGACCGGTATTTTTGCATTTGGGATGCATCATCCCAAATGCAAAAATCGCAAATAGAGAATTCGCTAAATTGCGATTGTTTGCATTTAAGGAATCTCAAATTGAGATTCCTTAAATGCAATGCATGAAAGTTTCAAAAATAGCGAAATCGCTAATAGGGCACGCAAATTACCACGAAGTACAACTTCATGGTAATTTGCAAAAACTTTAAAAAATGCACTAAAGTGCATTTTTCAAAGTTTCATGTTGCGCACACACATTCCCTAAGGGCATGTGTGTGTGCAACATATGTGCACAGATCAAATTCAGGGGTGCAACAGGGTGTCCTTTGGACACCCCTGCACCCTTGAAATCGCAATCTCAATTTGCGAATCGCTAATTGCGATTCGCAAATTGAGATTGTCTTCCCATTCATTCCTATGGGCCTCTAGGCCCATAAGAATGAATGGGGAGGTATTCCTTAATTGCGACTCGCAATTTGCGAGTCGCAATTAAGGAATTCTAAGAAATCGCTATTTTTTATGCGATTTCTTCATGCATAGTATTTTGCTATTCCTTAATAGCGATTCCTTATTTTTCGCTAATAAGGAATCGCAAAATGGATGCTTGATGCATCTGGCCATATGTCCTGCTGCGCCAAGCAGGATTCAATTATTTCTCTCTCCTTAAAAACAGACAGACATCTGCAGGAAGACTGAATTAACCAAGTGAGGTTCCACAGTGTAAGAGTGTATTTCTCACAGATTACTTGAACTTGCATTTATCTTTCAATTAAGGTGTGTGCTTTAGATATGTGAAGGTGAAACACTAACGAAAATACATACAGAATAATGTCCTTTTTAACCACTCCTATGGCCCACGCTCTGACACTGCCCCCATTGCTGCTTGACTCACCTGTGCATACCAGAAATGACCGACAGGGAAGTCACAGTAGATAAAATCACGTGCTACAGTGCACCGAGAGGCATAGTTTGTGTGCTGCCCTTGAGTGTCATGCTACACTGCAGGCTGTTTTCTAGTGTTGCTGCCAGGCTCCAGTGAGTCCCTTGCTCATTGCACCATCAGGATTCAATGTCCCCGGAAGCTTGTTTCCTTCCCAGTATAAGAATTGGCTTGGTAGTTTGGTTTGCCCTGTTACCATCATGCACTGGGACAGGAACAGACTAATTTGCATGTAGCCAGGTTCTGAGCTGGGATGGTGCAGTGAGCTAAAAAACGGTGATGGATCAAGCCCTGATCTTTGGACTGGGTAAGAGTGGTCTGCTTAATTCAGACACTCTGTTCATCACCACCCCCTTTTCTGAATCCAGTGAAGTCAAGGTAACTGCAGTGGCCGCTGCTTGAAAGATGATTTTTATCCGCTCAAGGCAAACTGTCTCTCCCAAGCGTGCCGCCACTGGCAAGGGATTGGACTACAAAGAGTTCAAACGTGACTGGAGGCAGGAGGGCAGATGAGGCCTAACATACTCCTGCCCTCCTCATACACAATGGTGGTGCTGGGGGCTGTTAGGGGGGGCTGTGACTGGCACAAGGCAATTGGCGGGCCCGCTGTGGCTGCAATCATGTGCGTGAACATTTGCCGACCAGTTTGTTTGTATCCCCTTGCAATCTTGATTCCTCCCTGAACATCAACTGCGTTCACACCTGCCATTGCGTGGTACGGTTGGGTGCAGTTGCGGCCGCCACCGGCGTGCGAGCAGCCATGAGCTCTGCCATAATTATAAATTAATTATGTTGCCATAACAGTACCTCTGAAATGCACAAGAAGGCCGATGGGGTTGGGTCTGTCGCGGGGGATTACACACTGCAGGGCAGCCTATCTGCAGCACTCTCACTCGGCCCGGCCAAGCTCCTTGTTCGGAAATAAGTTTTCGCTGGCACTGCAGCCATAATTATTCTGCCCCACAGCACGGGCGGCCCGGCCGTGGAGAAGCCAGTGCGATCAGCGGCGTTGTAAGGCAGCTGAGCCCATGATTCCTGCGCCGCCCGTGGCACTAACCATTTAGCAGCCGGCCTCCACCTCCATAATTTCATTAAAAGTAACTCCTGGCGCGCACCCTCAGCAGGACGTGACGTCGCATCCCCACATGGGGCCAGGGCAAGTTGCCACATTAACGTTAACTGCGGCGGGTAGGCCCCGCCCGGGTCTCCAGGCAGCAGGGCAGATATAATGTAACATTGTAGCACTGAGAGCAGTGCGCGTCGGATCTTTCACTGTTACATACTGAGCCTGCTGCCAAGTGAAGTCTGTTGCGGCCGGGCGCGGGGCACACAGGTGTCAGAGGCGCCAGCGCGTGCCCTAGCACCTAGCGTAGTCTAAGGCAGCCTTTCAGCACTGTTGGGTCAGTGGCAAAAAATGCGTGACAATGCATTTCAGTGCGGTGATGCGGGAACACCACACTGAAATGCGCTAGCGTCACGCCTAATGCGTGATACTTGACAGGACTGATGATTTTGAGTGTCTCCAACGCATATTAGGTGACACTACCGAATTCTGACATGCCCTTTTCTTGGAGATTAAAGATACTCTACACCTAGTGTGATAACACAATAAATGGCCAAGGGCGTGACTAGACGTGTGTCCCATGCTCATTGTGCCACTGGAACCAAGCTGCACCGCACTATTAAGCACCTCTCGTCTACAACCGTTCTTGGGTAATTGTGTTCTGGTTCAGAAAGGACCTTGCAATTCAGGCTGGACTGTTCCTATTCAACTAATGCCAAGACTTATTTGCATATGGCTGAGTCTAATCTGTGGTGTCATAGTGGGTAAAAAAACGATGAGTTGGAATGTTACCCTGAATAATTGCCAGCGTCTTATTTGCAAACTTTCTTTCCATCACCTTTTGTGTGTTTGAGTTAACGCCCTAAGTGGCCAATGTAATAAACCCAGATGTGCATCAAGTGCTCACTGTGCCACTGAAAACAAGCTGCCCCTGACTGAAGAGGCCTAGGTCGGCTGAAACCAATCTTTGTTGCTTGTGGTCCAGTTCAGAGTGGACCTGGCTTAGCAATTTGGACAGAACTGTTGCTTCTGGAGCAGGACGCTGATTTGCATATGGCTAGTCTAATCTAAGGTTGTAAAGTGGACAAAAAAATAATAGGTTGGAATGCTGTCCCAAGCAATTGCCCGTGGTTGGACCAGGATTCCTTCCACCACCTTTTAAGTGTTTGATAGTTCACAGATACTGCTTTTTTGTGATGTACTATTACAAACATCTTGATTCCTGGATAGCTACATTTCTCCCAAACTAATGCAAAAAAATGTCCTTCTGATGTCTGTGTTTGTCACGTTTCAGACAACCTCACTAACATTGCAGTCCCAATTTCTTCTTATAGCATTATTGACTAACAATGCTTCTTTGACTCATTCAATAAAAACACATTTTTAAAGACCAGTTACTAGCATTTTCTTGACCCAATAACGATTTCTGATGTTGTTGAGTCAGTGAGAGTTCCATTCCATACTTAAGTACAAGCTACCCCATAGGACAAGACTTTTTCTTTAACCCCTGCCTACTCAAGGACAGTTAGTGCGGCCAACTCATCCTCTTTCTCAAATTTTATCTGACAGGACATATCCTAATTTGGCCAAACAATGTGATGGGAATAAACCTATGGGCACATTTGGAGCTTGACAGCATTCATTCCCCACCATAACTTGGCAGAGTTCCTGGCCCATTAACTGCGTGATTCCCTCACCTCATTTGGAGTAGGGAACCACACGGTTTCTGACAGTGGAGCCTCTGTTAGCTGTGCCAATTGACACCTTGGATCTTCAGGCCCTTAGGTGAGGGACAACTTTTGCTTCAAAGGCTTTTGTTTGCCATTAAGAAGGTGACTCCACATAGGTGACTAAACCTGAACAAGAACATAACTAAATAAATAGCTTTCACTTTTTACAGACAGATAGGTTCGACAGGAATCTACCATACAAAATGTCAATCCCAGATAATCGTACTGATGCTGCTCCTTCAGGATAGAATGCTTCACCTGCCAGATTTTCACTTTCTTCTGGAGAAGGCTATGAATACCAATTTTTAGCAAACAACTCGGGGTGTCTATTCTAGATTGAGGCCAAAGCCATTTTATTGGGTCTACAGGACTTTCAGGGTTCTGCCCAAGACAGTCACATTATCCACATATTTTAAAATATGGACAGTGTTAGATCTGGGGGTCTCTAGTTGGCAATGGTATTCACCTTTGTCCAAATAGGGACCCTTACTTCTAAGTCAGGATAAGGGGATTACACGCCTTAATAACCCCTGCTCACCCCCTTGGTAGCTTGGCACGAGCAGACAGGCTTATCTCAGAAGCAGTGTGTTAAGCATTTGTGAATATACACAGTAATACAGTACAAACATTACAGATAGACACAACACATGTTTTTATAAAAATAAGTATTCTTTATATAGACCTAACACAAGACCACAAACGACAAAAAAATCCACAATACTACACTTAAGATTACTTAAAAGATGATTAAAGTTGCTTAGTTCAAGTTGATGATACCTGCGGAAAAGTTCTCAACGAAGTATCTGGATGCGTCACGCAAAGTAAACAAAAGGCTCGCAAAAGGGGAGATGCGTCGTTTCCGTGATCAGGGGGAGATGATGCGTCGTGCCTCAATGCTTGCACATAGTAGGGGATGCATCGTGATCCTTACTGGTGCAGAGGTGATGCGTAGATTCTTGGCCTACGGGCCCGTTGCGGTGCGCAAGATGGCGCCTTGATGCGATGCGATGGGATGATCCGGTTGCGATGCAAGAAGATGGCGCCCGCGATGCAAGAAGATGGCGCCCTTGATGCGATGACGATGCGTAGATGCCCTGGCAGCCTTGCGACGACTCTGTACTTTGGAGCCGCGACAGGCCCTGCGACACACTTCTCTAGTGATGCGATGGCGAATCTCTCTATGGCGTCACGCTTCTCTGGTGATGCGACAGCAGGCAGCTTCGATGAACACACGCTTCCAGGGAGATGCGGCCAAGGCTCGCTTCTCCGTCGATGAGATGATTTTAGCTGCAGCGGCGACACGCTTCTTCTCGATGCATCGCACTTCCAGCTCCCAGCGACACGCAAATGTCTGGAGTTGAGAATTCCCAGCAAGGAAATTCAGAGGGGAGCTGGAGATGAAGTCTTTTGTCCCTGAGACTTCAGCAGGAGGCAAGCACAGTTCAAGCCCTTGGAGAATATTCTGTAAATGAAAAAAGTCCTTAAAAGTTCCTTCTCCTTTCCTTGGCAATGAAGCAACCACTGCAGACCAACCCAGCAAACAGCACACTGGCAGAGCTGCAGTAAAACTCCTGCAGCTTCCTTGGTTCTTCTCCTTGGCAAAAGGTTTCTTGTTCCAGAAGTGGTCTAATTTCTTGGGATCAGGGTCCCAATATTTATAGCCCAAAATCCTTTGTTCTCTTAAGGTAGAGAGGCCTCTGCCTAGTCCAAACCAGTTCCTGAGCACTTTGTTTACATGACTCTCTCAGCCTCATGACTCTCTCAGCCTCATGCCTCCTCAGTGCCCGAAATCGCCATCGCCATCCCAGACGGCTACAAAATCATCCGGAGGGACCGCATCAACCAGACTGGAGGAGGCATCGCCATCATCCACAGGAACACCATCCACATCACGACCAACACCGACGACACCCTCGCACCCCCCGAGCACCTGCACTTCCAGATCCACATCAACCCCAAGACCACCCTCAGAGGCACCCTCATCTACAGACCCCCGGGACCACGCACACAATTCAGCGAGGACATCGCCGACTTCATCAGCCCACACGCCCTCCCCTCCGCTGACTACATCCTCCTCGGGGACCTCAACTTCCACCTGGAGAACAACAACGACCGCAACACCACCGCCCTGCTGGACAACCTCGCCAACCTCGGACTCAAGCAACTGGTGACCACCCCCACCCACTACGCCGGACACACACTCGACCCGGTCTTCTCATCCAGCAAGGACATCGCCTTCAGCCACGCCACCGGACTCCACTGGACGGACCACAGCTGCGTCCACTTCAGCTTCAGAAGGACCACGATCCACCATCACCAGCAACAGGCTGCACGCCGAAGCTGGAACAAGATCACTGCCGACCAGCTCGCCACTTCCCTGAGCAAGAACCCTCCCACCAGCACAACGAACCCCAGCCAAGCGGCCACCAACCTCACGAAGTGGATCAGTGACTGCGCAGACGACCTGGCCCCTCTGAAGACCCCGCCGAGCAGACCCGGCAGCAAGAAAGCCCCATGGTTCAACGACAAACTCAAGAGCTCCAAGAAGAACTGCAGAGCACTCGAGAAAGCCTGGCGCAGAGACCCAACACCGGACAACATGACTGCCCTCAAGCTCGCCACCCGAAAACACCACCAACTGATCCACGCCACCAAGAAAACTGCATTCAAGGAACGACTGGACAACAACGCACACAATAGCAAGGAACTCTTCAACATCGTTAAAGAGCTCTCCAACCCCAACGCCGGTATCAACGACATCACCCCTTCGCAAGACCTCTGCAACTCCCTCGCCTCCTACTTCCACAACAAGATCGCGGACATACACAACAGCTTCTGCACTCAACCGACACACGCCACAACCGAACCACCGCCCCCCACCACCACCCTCCACGCCTGGACCCCGGTCAGCACCGAACAGACCGTCCGCACGATGAACTCCATCCACTCCGGATCTCCGACCGACCCCTGCCCTCACCACGTCTTCAACAAGGCCGACGCTGTCATCGCACCCCACCTGCGGGACATCATCAACACCTCCTTCGACACCGCAACCTTCCCGGAGAGCTGGAAGCACGCCGAACTCAGCGCTCTACTAAAGAAGCCATCAGCCGACCCCACCGACCTCAAGAATTACCGCCCCATCTCGCTGCTCCCGTTCCCTGCAAAAGTCATTGAGAAGACCGTCAACAAGCAGCTGGCCGCCTTCCTCGAGACAAACGGATCCCTCGACCTCTCGCAGTCTGGCTTCCGGGCCAACCACAGCACCGAGACCCCCCTGATCGCAGCGACCGATGACAT
This sequence comes from Lissotriton helveticus, assembly GCF_964261635.1. Classification (NCBI taxonomy): domain Eukaryota; kingdom Metazoa; phylum Chordata; class Amphibia; order Caudata; family Salamandridae; genus Lissotriton; species Lissotriton helveticus. The sequence goes on along the minus strand of NC_136059.1, from coordinate 1,271,448,649 downwards.
CCGAGCCATGCTCGACAACGGAGAAACAGCGGCCCTCATCCTCCTAGACCTCTCCGCGGCCTTCGACACTGTCTGCCACCGCACCCTAGTGCAGCGCCTCAGCAACGTCGGAATCCAGGAGAAGGCATTGGAGTGGATCATCTCCTTCTTAGCCAGAAGGACACAGAGAGTCCGCCTCCCCCGTTCAGATCAGAAGCCACCAAAGTCATCTGCGGCGTTCCTCAAGGCTCCTCGCTCAGCCCAACCCTCTTCAACGTCTACATGAGCCCCCTCGCAGCCATCGCACGCCAGCACAACCTCAACATCATCTCCTATGCCGACGACACCCAGCTGATCCTCTCCCTCACCAACGACCCCGCCACCGCCAGAGCCAACCTTCACGAAGGGATGAAAGAGGTAGCCGAATGGATGAAGAACAGCCGCCTGAAACTGAACTCGGACAAGACAGAAGTCCTCATCCTGGGATCCTCACCCTCTGCCTGGGACGACTCCTGGTGGCCCCCCGCCCTAGGCAGCGCACCCAAACCAACAGACCACGCACGCAACCTGGGCTTCATCCTGGACTCCTCCCTCTCCATGACCAGACAAGTCAACGCCGTTTCCTCGTCGTGCTTCAACATCCTGCGCATGCTACGTAAGATCTTCCGGTGGATCCCCACCGAGACAAGGAAGACGGTCACCCAGGCCCTTGTCACCAGCCGTCTGGACTACGGCAACTGCCTCTACGCCGGAACCACCGCCAAACTCCAGAAGAGACTCCAGCGGATCCAGAACGCCTCAGCACGACTCATCCTGGACATCCCCCGTCGCAACCACATCTCCAAACACCTGAAAGACCTGCACTGGCTCCCGGTCAACAAGAGAATCACCTTCCGCCTCCTCACCCACGCACACAAAGCCCTACACAACGAAGGCCCAGGATACCTCAACAACCGCCTCAACTTCTACGCTCTCAAATGCCCGCTTCGATCGACCGGCCACGCCCTCGCCACCGTCCCCCGCATCCGAAGAGCCACCACAGGAAGGAGGAAGGTCCTTCTCCTACCTCGCCGCCAAGACCTGGAACTCCCTCCCGACTCACCTCCGCCTGACCCAGGACCACCTCGCCTTCAGGAAGCAGCTCAAGACCTGGCTGTTCGAGCAGTAGCAGACCCTCCCCCTAGCGCCTTGAGACCCTCCGGGTGAGTAGTGCGCTATATAAATGCTCTGATTGATTGATTGATTGATCTTCTTCCTTTCACTGTGCAGGGCAGAGACATCAGCCGGCCCACAGAAGGTGGAACCAGCACAGGGGAGGATAGATACAGCTCTGGAGAACTCTGTTGACATGATTCCTTCTCTCCTTTCACAGTGGAGGGCAGAGACATCAGACAAGCCACAGGAAGTGGAGCCAGCATTGTAGAGGGAAGGCCCAGCCCTATTCAGGTCCCAGGTGCAACTCCTCCCTCCCATCTAGATGCAGATCTCTCTATTCACCACCGGGCTACCCCAGCCCTTTCACTTACAAACCCAGACAAGGAATACACAACCTAGCAGAGGCAGGCCTGGACAGTTAGGCAAGAACATGCCTAAAAGTGGTATTTTCAAACACAGAATATTAAAACCAACTTTACAACAAAATATGTATTTTATCATTCTGAGTTCAGGCATACTAACTTCGAATTTCTACCATGTTCCCTGGGTCAGTTCGGATTATAAGAATGTAATAATCTACTGCCCATTCTGGCCTAAAGAGGACAGGTAGCCTTCAATAGTGAGAAACGAAAATGGCTGTAATTCACTGTTCACACATCAGAGCATGTCCTACCTCATACGTACAATGCCCCCTGCCCTTGGGCCTACCATAGGGGTGTCTAATACGAAGCAAAGGGAAGGTTTAGGGACTGGCAAGTGGCTGCACTTGGCCAAGTCGACATGGCAGTGCTAGCCTGCTTACAGGACTTGCAATGGCAGGCCTGAGCCACACTTTACAGGCTGCTTCTGTGGATGGCACAACCAGTGCTGCAATCCCACCAGCAGCATTTGATTTACAAACCCTGGGCGCACATGGTGCACTGTACTAGGGGCTGACAGATAAATCAAATAACCCAATCATGGGATAACCAATTAATACATCAATTATCATAGGGAACACTTGCACTGTGGCACTGATTAGCAGTGGCACAGTGCCCAAAGCATTAAACCAGCAAAAACATATCAAAACAGAGGAGGCAATCCGTCAAAATGGAAGGGAGACTCACGCCAATGATGTCAGGTCTAACAGACAGTTTTAACCAGTAGCCTTAAAGGGACAGAACTAGTCTCATCAAGTGATGTGAGAAAGATGAAACAAGTTATTTGCCAATGGTTATCCCTGCATTTGACCTCTATGCGCTCAATCCAGTTCACCATCTCACTATTTGAATCAGTGATTTCCAACCAGATATTTGCATGCAGGCGCCTTCCAAAGTAGATTCAACCCTTGTCCAGACCAATAACACATAATGTCCACCATTTTCTGTTAATAATGCTCAAACAAGAGACTTATATTCAATAAAAGCCCTACTAGACAAGCACTCTACTACAGAAATAGGATGGGTGGGAGGAATAACTAACGGTAGCAAATGTTACTCCTTTGAACATTTTGTGTCACCTTTGTGGACACTGACACAGAAACTGCCTGCTCAGCTCCAGGGACGACAGAAAGTAAGATGTTCTTTCTAACAGCCATGTTTCATTTTTGCAGTTCCTAAACATTGTCTATCTTGTCACAAAGAGCAGGCAGCTGCTAAAGGACAAAGGCATTACAGAGGAGGTTCCTACAATGCTGCCCTTTCCATTAGACCTTCTGGAGCCTGGTCCTTCCTGCTAAGGGCTAACCAAGGGATGAGAAAGTTTCCTCCTTTACAACATTACCGGTGTGACATACATAACAAGGCCCATCTTTGGGAGTTATGTTTGCTTCCATGAGAAACCAAGAAGCTGTGCTGTAGGGCATACCTCCCCAGATTCCCCATTTCCCTCACTAAATTCCAGAGATTCTGTCATATAGCAAACTGGATAGAGAAGATGCAGGTGTAGTATCACCTTTACTCTCCAACATACAATAGAGGTTCTGAGTCTCATTTATGAGATGCCAAAATTGGGAGGATAGACGTTTAGAGTAATGTTGAACAATAATGCAAAACAGAACCACATTGCTCCTTTTTCATTACAAGGCCAGCTCATCCTGTGGTGGACCGAAGTGTTCATACATCATTCAGCCTTTGATATGTAAAGCAATGGGAGGAGTCCTTTAATAAGAGCCTGCAGTGAGAATGCATTAACATTGCTGAGTATATAACAGCATACTGTGCATAAAGGATTAAAAATGTACATATATAGCTGTTTCCAAACTGGTAGGCCTCTTCCTTCACGTATGAGCCTACACTGAACATACCTGTTTATTTTGGGCTGGCTAGTGCACACAGGCTGCAATGAAGAAATCTTGATAGGAACATTTTTCTGACATTTGTGGCTGTATCTGAACATATGAGGCCGTACTGAGGATATATTTCTAGGTATGAGTAAACTGGACTATCCCAGTGCTGTTAGATTATGGGAATGTACATAGCCATATTTGCTAATGCATGTAAGAAATTGTGTAGTAGGCTGGCTGGAATATTAGCCCAGGTCAACCACAATCCTTGTCAGAGAAAGGCACAAGCAAACCCCAAATTACCCTGTGATCACCCACTCGGTAGCTTGTCACAGAGCAGCCAGGCTTCACTCAGAGTCAAAATGTAAAGTATTAGTGCATCACACCAAACAGGAAATCAGCAAAAACATACCACAAAAGGAGCTCACAACAGATTTGTTTTAAAAGATAGTAAGTTTTAATAAATAAAACAATGCCAAAACAATAAAAATTCAATTAGTATAACCCGCGGTATTCAATTTTAAAGATGATGGTGAAAGGGTACCAAAAGTACAAAGTGGCAACTGTTGATATCTGTTTGCGCAGGACCGGGACAAAATCACAAGTTCAGACCATCCATGATGGAGTGGAGGCTGGCTTCAGATATCCAGTTAGGCCTGCTGAACAAAGTACCTTAAATCCTGTGTTGCTGAGAGTTGTATGGATCCACGTCAAAGATGTGTTGTGCGGCCGAAGTGATGCATCAGTTCTGAGATGTGGCAAAGCTGCGGTGCGAGGTCCTTTTGTATCAACATCGAGTATCTCATCAACGGGGCTTGCGATGCGAAGTCTGGCGGTGGGAATGTGGCCTGCAGTCAGGGTGATGTGTCGGTTCTGAAGAGCAGCGAGGCTGCAATGTGGAGTCCGTTGTCGAGGCTCTCGTCGACAAGAGATGTGAGGGCAGCAGTTCTGAAGGGGATGAGGCATGCAGCGGCGATACAAGTCTTTGTGACTGGTCCAACACATGCGCCATTTAGCAGAGGAGATGAGTCCTTTCTGCTTGGGGTATGCCGCTAAGCAGAGTGAAGAACTGTAATCTTCATTCTCAGGGGTCTCACTAATACAAACGAACTTGGCACAGAAGCTGAAGTATGAAAAGACATCTTTATTAAACTTAATTAAGTGAAACTACGTCACACAGAAGCCTTTAGCAACTGAATGAGGCAGTCTAAAGAGTACAAAACACAGAGGCCTTTTATATGCTTAGGTTTACAAACTCAGCATAAAAGAAAGGGGCAGTCCTAGCTTCTGCAAGCATACAAAATACCTAATATGCACAATATTAGCCAATAGAAAAACATCATGTAACCAGAATGTCCCCCTTACGTCGTGTTGCTGCCCAACCCATAAGTCAATCAATTACAGCACTTATAGGTCAATCATTAATGGCAGAACATGTCTGTATGCAGTTAGGCCAGCTGGTGTCTGAGATTGCTTTCAAAGCAAGGACAGAGGGGGTTTTCTACACGTTGCAGTCCAAAGGGCAGAAACACTTCATGAATAGAGCAGTCTGTGTAAAGGCAACACAAATTGATGACAAATGTAAGATGGAGTCAAAATTAAAGAACCTCAGCCCCTCCTTTTGCCATTACACAGGCAAATCCTAAAATTATTTTGCAAACATTATGTATTTCAGTGACTATTGATAATGCCAATAAAACAATAAGAATCAGTCTCCAAACACCCATTCTATGCAATCGCACGGGAAATACCCAGAGTCCGTCGAAGCCTCTCTGGCAGGCTTCTATTGTCCATCAAATCCTGTTTCTGTTGTTTTCTTCCGCATGGGCCTCTTCATTCAGGCCTTTCATGAAAATGATGTTACTCAGTATCCGTTGGAGTGCCTTTCTGGCAAACACTCACAGCTCACTTGAAAGCTTCAATGTCTCAATGCAGTGCACCAATATCTCTCCTCTGCGGCAGGCACTACAGATAGTGTGCTCTTCATTGATCAAGGGCACAGATCATCTCATGCAGACCCAAGTAATATTAATCGGGAAAGAGCAATAGACTGTCACTCTCAGCAACACTTTCAGGCTCCAACACTCTCTATTCAGTGTCAGAGGATGCTCGGGCTGCTCTTTCATTTAATCATAGGTACCACAATGTAGTGCCTTTTGCCAATCCTGGATCCTCCGGTGCACTGCACTTCCGTTGGAGCAAAGAAAAGGGGGTGTGTGGCCAAAACTCAGGCCAAGGGGCTCAAGGGACTGAACACTGTCAGAGGTTACCAGCACATGACAGGTGGAAAACTGAAGCCTCAAAAACAACAAGAATCCTTCTCTTTCGCTCTTTTGCACTGAAATTCTGGTTCTGTGGCAAAACCAGATCCTCCTTCTTCTCTGATGTTCAACGCCTTCTGATGAAGCAAGTACAATACGTTGGAGATACCACTGATGGCACGCTGGCGATCGCTGTCCAATCTTGCTACTTTTCTGGGTGCTGGGACTTTTCATCTGTTAGCTGTCACTGATGGGATTGTGGGTGAGTTCCGCAGGTTATTATGACTTAATCCCGCAGAACCTAGTGACGTAGGAAATGTGACACAGTTGTTTCCTTCAATTAAGTACAAAAACAGTTCATTGTATAACAAGGGGACTGCAAGCTAGTGGCCTGCAATCTTCAAAGGAATGGCCATACGCCATGGGACTATTGTGATCTAAAATACACTGTCATTCTCAAAGGCAATACAAAGACAAAGGCAGTAGGCAAAACAGTGCCTCTAGCCTCTTTAATTGGGTTTCCATGTGAGAGCATATCCTCTACCATCTAAGGGTAGATAGCGACATGGGAATTCTATCTGAATGGATGTCCTCACATATGGTGGCATCATCAAATGGGGTAAACACATTTTTTTTCTCTCAATGATTACATATAGGTGTTCCCTAATTCCTTATCTCAACACCTCAAAAGAGAAATCGCATAATACATATTATCAAGGACATGTACATACCTCCCTTTTAATAACTGTGCATCAGGTGCACTATACAATACAAAAGCTAATGATCAAAATGTGGAAACAAAATACAAGAACTAGAGAGTCCTGGTATTTCCATGATTTGGAACACATCTAAACCACCAAAAATTAAAGCAGCAGAAAAAAAGGAACTAAAAACCAAATTAGAATAGGCATTGAATTTGTCATATTCAAAAAAACGTAAGGTGTCTCCTATTGAGGTGGAAAACTTATCTTACTATAGTATTGAGTCAGTTAACCAGTCCATCACTACCCTGACAGTCAGACTGGAAAACATCAGAGTAGGCCTAAAGAAAATTCTTGAAAACCAGTCTGGTCATACAAAAGGGAATTATACATAATATGGGTATCTCTGGTACATTACTGCAATCTGGAAGTGTGAACCTGAGCAATACACCAACTGGTGAAAGGAATTTGGAAAAGGGAAATGGGACTAGGTCACAGCTAAAATCCCCAATAGCTAGGCACGATGCAACATCGGTCAGGGGAGAAGCAGCAAAAGAAAAATCTATAGGAAGAACAAAAAAATTACTCGGGTGATAGTCAAGTTTGTGACATAATGCCAAGAGTATGGGTGATGCACAAAAGTCAAAATAGTACACAAATGTTAGCTCTACCGCTGGCCACTACACCATATACGGTAATCTCAGCTAATGTTCCAGTTCCTTCTTCAGGGAAAATGAAACCTTGTTTCCTTTATGGTACAAAGCCATATGCTACTTAGGAAGCAGAACAAAACTGACTAATGCAATATAGAAATTAGGTCACCATGTACAAGAGTCACAAATCTATAATTTATCCTTACGTCCAATCAAGGATACATAAATTTTAGGGCTGCCTGTTCCTTAAGGGAAGGGGGGGCAGTAGCGTGACTAACAGCAAGTGACACACTTTGATCCTGTATATCTCTTTTATTTTACTTCAATACTATATAGCCAAATTTGACATACACAGGTGAATTGTTGTCTTGTTTTGTTCACAGCACGAAAAATCATATCTGTGAAATTTAGTATCAGCGCAAAAAAAAACAGACATATGCCAAGCCATCAGATATACGCGCTGTATATCAAGCACAAAAAGCGTAGACAAAGTACAATAGCATATGTAAATAAGCGGTAACACACAACACCATTGCATGAACTTTATGCACTGTAAACCTGCAGCCCAAAACAGAATATTCAGGCCTGCTTAATTTGTCAGGCTTAAAATCCTCACCCTCCTTTTGACAGCAGATCACCAGTTAGTGGGGATTTGGCTGTCAAACACAACTAACTGTGTCGCTGACACTGCACATAACACACAAAATATCAGCTGTTATCAACCATCTTTTGAAAACATGCTAAATCACCCCAATTTCGACGTCCCAAAAACTCTTTCACAGACACTCTGCGTGTCCCGTGCGCCAACACCCTTTGAGGCCCTGCTTTTCCAAGCAATGATTTCTCCATCTGTTTACACTTACTCCTATCCTACCTCACTGACCTTAAGGTCAAAATCTGCCTTGCGGGCTCCTCAGCCCTCTATCTCTTCCTCACTCTAAGGCTGAAAAAGACAAAAAAAAAACTTCCCAACTCTTTCTAACCTGCAATAACCAACCCTATTTCAAAACACATGATATATATATTACTCCTGTTAGGGGCTACAATTTATTTCTAAACTTAGATTATAAAAACAGTTACTGTGACTAATTCTCAGAACATAATAACACACAACCAGTTTTTAGAACAAATGCTTGTTTGCAATGGTACTCATTTCATCAACCTTAAATGGATGAAGGTCTCAGTTAGGTCCAGCAAAAGTTAAAACCTTCCACCCTGATATTAAACTCAAACCTCTGCACCAGGCACATTGGCTCACTGACCTATTTAAAAGCAAACCCAAATGGGAACAACCTGCAAATTTGAATTATACCTAAATGTATGCATTTACTGAAGCCTAAAGCACTTTAAAGCTATTGTAAATGGCAAAAATGCCCACATTTTACCCAAATTCGACTTTGATATTTGGGGCACTTAAAAATAAAGATTCTACAATTGCATTACTTATTAATCATCTTCAGAATGTTCTTTACAAATTGCAGAGATTGGACATTAGACATATCTCATGCAAATCCTGAGAAAAATGAGTTTTTCACGCCTGCGCCAAGTGAAATTCTATATTCTAATGTCCTCATTATGCAGTATACCATAGCTTAAATTAAATTATAATGCTAGGAGGTCACAGTATAAGTATTAAGCTTCATGAATAGTAAAAAAGAATGTTGTAGCACTTATTTTTATAACCCAATCATTTTTGATAATTCCACATATTAAGGCTCTGTAATTCCTCGAATCTGACTTCATTTTCTTTTTTTTAATTTTATTTTCTCTGTGCCACGTAGGCCTGCAAAGAACAAAGTGGCCTGGCCTCCCCAGGTCATGTACATATTAACCAGATTAAACTGTAAGAAACTAACCTCTTCACCCGAAACTGACCTCGCAAAACCAATTTCCCTGATTGATCTTTATCTGAGATTGCCAATCAATGTTCAAGACATCGTTAACTTTTTAGTTTCCTTAGACTTGCCCTATCTTGTTTCAGCATCTGTTACTGTTTCTTTCTTTTTAAATGTTTCTTCATTACATGGGTTAATTATTATTTAGCAACTGAGCCAAGAATATGCTTAAAGAGAGGAAAACCCTTAATTGAAATGTCTTCCTATAATACAAAATAATGAACCTTAGTTTTAGAACCTTTTTAAAACAACATTCTGAAATGCAAAGTTTCACCCGTGCAACTGAGGACAAAGTCCTGGCTGAATAAATATTCCTGTGTATTTAGCTTGTCTCTAAGTGTTTGTAACATGAGCAGCTGGCAGTCTTTTTCAAACTAAAACATATCAATGCGTGTTCTATAATATTTTGAGTTCAGCAGGAATTTACTTCAGCTGATCTGTTTGCCTGTTAATATCTAACACAATGCATGTAAGTAAAAAATACTATAAGTTTATTTTTCTACAAAGCACACAATTTCGATTTTGAGGCTTTTTTTATTCCTAGTGAATGTGAATTTAAATTTTAGTTTTTAAACATTTAGACATCTTGCTTAATAGACTGAAAACATCAAAAAGAAACACAAACACACATTTGAGCTCATTTCAGACATAAACAGAAAGGGGTCAAACACTCAGGACACACAATACGGCGCGCTTTAGCCATGCATTTCGTGAATAGCGCCAACGCTATTCACTTACAGAAATTGCTCTAATGGGAAAACCACATACACATTTAAACACACATTTAACCCACATATCAATACTCAGGACAGAAATAAAGGACAGTCCACAGACTGTACTTGAACCAAACCATTTGTAAATACTAGTTGTAAGTCATATTTACAAGAAACGCTTCTCAATTGTGTTCCAAAAGACTGCAAAAATAGCCCAACAGACTGATGTATGTCCAAGAAGCGAAAATACATTCAATTCACTATCTTTGACTAGCAGAACACCAAAAATCGCTCTGCATATCTTCATTCATAAAATTGCACAGAACAAAGGATCCTTGTATGTATTATGTCCATATTTTAATTCCCTGGGGATACAGAATCACCAAGGAAGAAATATGTTTGTATACCTAAACCTATTTAGGTATTCCTTCTAGGAGAGCCGGCTAATTAATTTCACATCACACTATGGTACCTTCCAAATAAAGCAACACATTCTTCTATTTGAGCTTTGAAACAGGCATTTCAAAAATATTGCAAAATATACAATATTATAATCAAAATAGTGATTAATGTACTTTTCGTACGTGCACCGTTCAACTAAACCAAATAGAGAAAATTCTCCTCATTACCTGTCTACACAAATTGCAATTCGCATATACAAACCTATACAAATCCAAAGTTGGCCAACACAAATTCCAAAGTTCCAAAGCTACAGTAAGCGTTACTAAACTACCTTACTCTTCCAAAGCTACAGTAAGGGTTACTAAACTACCTTACTCTTACCAATCAAAAAGGTTATCCAAATTCTAACTGTCAAGTTCTAAATGACCTAACGGTCTCTTTGTTTTTTTTTTAATACTCACGCCAAAAAGGTTCTCAGTCAGGAGTGACATCATGTGGAGGATCAAAATCAGGAAGAGCAGAAATATACTGGGCTGCAGAGACGAAGAATCTCCAGAATCCCTGTGCGCAGAGTACCTTCTTAGCAGAATCCTGTTCTGTCCTCAGTAGATTTCAGTCTTCTGACAAGATCACTCCCACAGAAAGTCACTTCTCTGATGAAGCCCGCTTGGCCGCGCCATCTGAAGAACTGTAATCTTCATTCTCAGGGGTCTCACTAATACAAAAGAACTTGGCACAGAAGCTGAAATATGAAAAGACATCTTTATTAAACTTAATTAAGTGAGACTACGTCACACAGAAGCCTTTAGCAAGTGAATGAGGCAGTCTAAAGAGTACAAAACACAGAGGCCTTTTATATGCTTAGGTTTACAAACTCAGCATAAAAGAAAGGGGCAGTCCTAGCTTCTGCAAGCATACAAAATACCTAATATGGACATACAAGATCTGCAAAATATTAGGCAATAGAAAAACATCATGTAACCCGAATGTCCCCCTTACGTCGTGTTTCTGCCCAACCCATGAGTCAATCAATTACAGCACTTATAGGTCAATCAGTAATGGCAGAACATGTCTGTATGCAGTTAGGCCAGCTGGTGTCTGAGATTGCTTTCAAAGCAAGGACAGAGGGGGGTTTTCTACACCTTACAGTCCAAAGGGCAGAAACACTTCATGAATAGAGCAGTCTGTTAAAGGCAACACAAATTGATGACAAATGTAAGATGGAGTCAAAATTAAAGAACCTCAAGAGAAGATGCATCAGTTCCACTGAATCCACAGTGGCAGGGAAGCACCTTAGACCCACTTCCAATGGTCCAGGACTGGTCTAACACCACTTGGTAGGGTAGACTCACAGATGGCTGAGTCCAGGTGTAGATGCTATGTTGTTGGAAGCCTGTTATGTCGATGAGACTTCAAATCAGGATGTCAACCAACTAGCCCTTGGAGTCACTCTGTGTTTCGGGTTCAAGAGATGCAGGTCCAGTCCTTTTCACCCAGTCAAGAGGACAGCAGGCAGCAGATCAGTGCAGCAGAGCAAGAGTCTAGCAGTGACAGTCCTTCAGCAACACAGCGGTCTTTCCTCCTGGCAGAGTATCCACAGGCCCCGAGGTGTACTGAAGGGTTGTTGTTTGACGTCCCCTTTTAAAACCCCGTCGCCCCAGTCCTGGAACATTGGAGAAGCTTCTAGACAGTGTCTTGGAAATATATGGAATCCTAACACCTCTGCCCCCTCTCCAAGCTGGCTGAAGTGACAATGCAGGTTTATTAGACCCTTTGTGTGGAGACAGGACACAATCCATTCAGGTGTTAGTGAATCTGGGCCCAGCTCCTCCCTCCCATCCCTCTAGTGATGGCCCAATCAATCACACCTAAGCTCCCATTGTGTGTGGCTGTCTAGGAGGAATACACAAAGTCAAAATGCCAACTACACCCAGTCATGGGACAGAGATAGGCTGCAGGCTACAAATGACTAAAGCAAGAATATGCTTACTTTCTAAGAGTAAACCCAAAGGGGATGATGGACGGAGTGTTGAACATTGCAAGCACACACCCCCAGTCAACTGATCTGGGCTTAATCCATCAGCATTCTTTAGCTCACTCTGCCACCCCAGTTCAGACATGGCCATATGCAAATCATGGGCAAACAAAGCAAAACCAAAGGGGATGATGGACGGAGTGTTGAACATTGCAAACACTCACCCCCTTTGGTTTTGCTTTGTTCGCCATAAGTTGGCAGGGTATGCCCAGACATGGGTCCCTTGCTCACTTTGCCACTGGATTCAAGGTAGCCTGGCTGATGATGGCTGATTAGCCAGAAACCGGTCCCAGGATGCTTGTTTCTGGTCCAGGGAAGACATGGCTTGGCAGTTCGGGCTGGACTGCTCCCAGTAGGCACAGGGTCAGACTGATTTGCATATGGCCATTTCTGAACTGGGGTGGTGGAGTGAGCTAAAGTATAAGGATGGATTAAACCCAGATCAGTTGACTGGGAGTAAGTACTTGCAATGTTCAACACTCTGTCCATCATCCCCTTTGGTTTTGCTTTGTTCGCCCTAAATTGGCAGGGTATGCCAAGACATGGGTCCCTTGCTCACTTTGCCACTGGATTCAAGCAAGGCTGGCTGATGACAGCTGATTAGCCAGAACCGGTCCCAGGATGCTTGTTTCTGGTCCAGGGAAGACATGGCTTGGCAGTTTGGGCTGGACTGTTCCCATGAGGCAAAGGGTCAGACTGATTTGCATATGGCCATGTTTGAACTGGGGTGGCGGAGCGAGCTAAAGAATGATGATGGATTAAACCCAGATCAGTTGACTGGGATGAGTGCTTGTAATGTTCAACACTCTGTCCATCATTGCCTTTGGTTTTGCTACTTTCTAAGAGTAGCATTTTCAGAATAATTTTTTTAATTCCAACTTCATCGTAAAATATACTTAAAATTTGGATTCCAGAGACACCAAACATAAACCAGTATCTCTTCCCATTTGATTATTACACTTATAAAATGTAATAAACCGGAAAGCCCTGAAGACTCAGGAAGCTAAAAATCTTCAGTTGCCTCAGAGCTGTTGATCAGTGGATGACATGGAGCCATCTCAAATTGAATGCTTCCAAAATGGAAATACTCACATGTGGGAATTGGAAAAGTTATTATCAACTCTGCACCTGACCTGACGATCTGGGACCACCTCCTAAAGTATTGAAGGAAGTAAGAAACCTTGGAATTACCATGGACTCAAAGTTATCAATGAATGCCCAAGTGGACAAATTAGCAAGACCAAGCTTCATCACCATGAAAACTCTGTGAAGCATCTTCCCCCACCTGAGACTTCCACACAAGGTCCAGGATACTATCTCTCTTGTACTGTCTAACCTTGATTACACCAATGGTCTCTACCACGGATCATCTTTGTCAACTATGAAAAGACTACAACGGATTGAGAACTCTGCTGCCGGATTACTTCGACTTGTAAAGATGCAAGCTCACATCTCCCCTGCCTTGAGGGCCACTTTATTGGTTACCAGTTGCCAGAAGATCCACCTTCAAGCTGCTTTGTATCACCCACAAAGCAAAACAAGGAACAGGACAGCTTTTTATCAGAAATAAAATCACTGAATACATTCAAGAAAGAAACCTCCGCTCAAGGTTGGTACCTCGCCTCAAAACCACACCATATAAGAATAAGTCCATAGATGGTACATCTTCCTTTATTTAAGCTGCAAAACTATGGAATTCGTTACCCTAAATATAAGCTCCACGGGTAACTATCCTATAATTAGAAGAGTACTCAAGAGTTGGTTCTTCCCTACATAACCACCATACTCAAACACTAATGTATAGCATATCCTTGTTTATGTAAAAATGTATAAGATTATTATTTGTATGTAGCAACATAAATGTATATCTTTGTAAAAATATATATAATAACTATGGTTTTTAAAATATATAGATATTCTTTAGGTTTGCTTCACAATTATGTATATATATATATATATATATATATATATATATATATATATATATATATATATATATATATATATATATATATATATATATATATATATATATATATATATATATATATATATATATAAATATATCTTCCACAGCAGCCCGCTTTCTGACTCCTGGGCGCTCTATGGCGGTGCGGCTTCGGTACGGCAGGGCCAAGCCGTTAACAAATTACACACATTTCTCCACACAGAGATTCTGATCGCACTCAAGGATCATGAGAATAGCAGTGAACATGGTCTCTGAAGAGACCGAAACGCGTAGAGATGTTTCTGGCATGCTGCAATAAACTGGAATTGCGATAATTGGTAGTTGGGGCTCTCCTTAATTGTGAGTGCGTTCGGAATTTCCATGGGGAGACAATGGTGTAATATATATATATATATATATATATATATATATATCTCCAAACAATCGCCACTGCGCTTGAGAAGGCACACTCGATGCTCTGTTCCTTACGGCCTGTATTGCCTTGAGCAGCCTGCCTTCCCTGATTCCATGTTCAATGATACCCGACGCGTTTCAAGGCCACCGCCTCGTAATCATGGGCTTTAAACAGAAGCTCAGAAATTTTCACCTGTATTTCACTTCATTTATTGATAGCGTGAAACAACGTCCTAAGTGGGCGTGGCTAGTACTAATGTTGATGGCATCTTGGGAGATGCAGTCCATTCAGGTAATTCGTATTCCCTTGAGTAGGTTCCATGTCTTCAAAATTTCGCTAGTATTTCCTTTAGTAGGGTGGTGTCAGCGGAAGCAGGTTTGGTTGTGCACAGAGCAACGTGCTGAACAGAGAGAAAGAGTTCCCCTCAACAGCCTTCTCACATGTCCGAGAATGGTGCTCCTCTCCCACGGCCCTGGCCGCCGTGCATGTAAACCTCCAAACAATCGCCACTGCGCTTGAGAAGGCACACTCGATGCTCTGTTCCTTACAGACTGTATTGCCTTGAGCAGCCTGCCTTCCCTGATTCCATGTTCAATGATAGCCGACGCGTTTCAAGGCCACCGCCTCGTAATCATGGGCTTTAAACAGAAGCACAGAAACTTTCACCTGTATTTCACTTCATTTATTGATAGCGTGAAACAACGTCCTAAGTGGGCATGGCTAGTACTGATGTTGATGGCATCTTGGGAGATGCAGTCCATTCAGGTAATTCGTATTCCCTTGAGTAGGTTCCATGTCTTCAAAATTTCGCTAGTATTTCCTTTAGTAGGGTGGTGTCAGCGGAAGCAGGTTTGGTTGTGCACAGAGTCCGTAAGGAACAGAGCATCGAGTGTGCCTTCTCAAGCGCAGTGGCGATTGTTTGGAGGTTTACATGCACGGCGGCCAGGGCCGTGGGAGAGGAGCACCATTCTCGGACATGTGAGAAGGCTGTTGAGGGGAACTCTTTCTCTCTGTTCAGCACGTTGCTCTGTGCACAACCAAACCTGCTTCCGCTGACACCACCCTACTAAAGGAAATACTAGCGAAATTATGAAGACATGGAACCTGAATGGACTGCATCTCCCAAGATGCCATCAACATCAGTACTAGCCACGCCCACTTAGGACGTTGTTTCACGCTATCAATAAATGAAGTGAAATACAGGTGAAAGTTTCTGTGCTTCTGTTTAAAGCCCATGATTACGAGGCGGTGGCCTTGAAACGCGTCGGGTATCATTGAACATGGAATCAGGGAAGGCAGACTGCTCAAGGCAATACAGTCCGTAAGGAACAGAGCATCGAGTGTGCCTTCTCAAGCGCAGTGGCGATTGTTTGGAGATATATATATATATATATATATATATATATATATATATATATATATATATATATATATATATATATATTCACTGAAAAAACCATAGGTTATAGACCATATATAGTTAGGAATTAGCATTTAAAAAACCTTATTTTACTCACACAAAACCATTGAAATTCCATATATAGTTAGTTGCACTAACTATATATTGCGCACCCGCAATCCACTGCTGATCATGTCACATATTACATCATTCATGACATGGTCAGTGACATCACTGATGACATCACTGATGACATCTCAAATGACATCACTGATGACATCACTGATGACAACATCCAGTGACTGTATGTTTCTATAAAGTTAAAATATGTCTTACATATTGAAGAATGAGTGGATGTATAAGTGTCTGGACGAAGGATTTAGTAGGTGCATGACTGAATGTATGAGTGAGTGATTAAATGTGTCTCACTGAGTGCATGGGTTAGTGACTAAACTGTCTTAATTTGTGCATCATTATGTCTGTTGTTCTGTAAACTGCTGCATGTGTTGATCAGTAGCTATATGAGTAACTATATGGGTTATTGATTGATTGCCCAAGTATTTGCATGGGAGACTGAGTGTGTGTGTGGCTGGATGGGAGGTGTGTGACTCTGTACAGATCAATGTGTACTTGTATCAATGATTGTATAAGAGAGTAAGTATGTGTTAGTATATGGTTGAAAACGTAAGGTGCTCTATGTTTAACTGTATAGAGTAGAAAATGGAAGTGTGATTGATTCTTTACAGGACTGACTAGGTGTGTGAGTAACTCCATGGATGAGTGGCAGAGTGTGAGTGTCTGTATAGGTGTATGAGTGCATATGATTGTGTTGTAAACATGAGTGATTGTATGTATGAATGATTGTATGGGT
This sequence comes from Lissotriton helveticus, assembly GCF_964261635.1. Lineage (NCBI taxonomy): Eukaryota > Metazoa > Chordata > Amphibia > Caudata > Salamandridae > Lissotriton > Lissotriton helveticus. The sequence continues at coordinate 1,271,431,959 of NC_136059.1, read as the reverse complement.
GAATGAGTGAATGTGTGTGTAGACGTAGGAATCAGTGAGTACGTATGTAGTAACTAGTATTGGTGTGTCAATGGTTTCAAAAATTATACTCTGTTTTTAACACTGGGTGAAACAGAGGTTATATTAAAATGTGAAGAGATGCATTGTATTGTCACATGAATAATATCATCAGTGATGTGGTAATTGATGTCAAATGAGATGTCATCAGTGATGTCATCAGTGATGTCATTTGAGATGTCATCAGTGATGTCATCAGTGATGTCACTGACCATGTCATGAATGATGTAATATGTGACATGATCAGCAGTGGATTGCGGGTGCGCAATATATAGTTAGTGCAACTAACTATATATGGAATTTCAATGGTTTTGTGTGAGTAAAATAAGGTTTTTTAAATGCTAATTCCTAACTATATATGGTCTATAACCTATGGTTTTTTCAGTGAATTTTCAAGGTTTTGTAAATGCTAATTCCTAACTATATATGGTCTATAACCTATGGTTTTTTCAGTGAATTTCAATGGTTTTTTAATAGCAAATATCATAAGCTGTCGAATGTCAAGTACGTGGTAAGTGAAAACATTTTCGTGTTTATGCACACTGATCTGCTTTGAATGGTACCCCCCCCCCTCATTTCTATTAGGAGTACTCTCTCTTTGCAGATAGTGAAAGGTAGTTAACGCAGGCCTTTGCCCCCGTTGTAATCCGTCGTGCCTGCTTCTCTCTCCATTTGATTGATTGTTATCCAAGTATTTACTGTTTTAGAATTAGTTCTCTTTGGTTCATTCTCTATTTACAAACAAACACAGAGTCGCAATACTCTGTTTAGTCTTTGCAGATAACGAAAAATCGTGTAAAAAAAAGAAAAGGAATCGAGCAAAATCAGTAGGCCACTAATGGGATCTCTTTTTGACCTCGCTAAAATAGAAACATTAGGAACAACCCCTCATGACAAATACAAAACTAGTGAGATGAACTGAACTCCACACAATGATGGCTGCAAAACAGCTCGGCTCCGCCACCCACCCCGCCCAAAATAACGATAAAGAGCGGCTGCCATGATTGGTTGCGGAATGGCCACGACGGAGCTACGAAATGATGCTGCTCTCATGCTAACCCCAGCTTCAGTCTGAAACATCCAGAAACACTGTAGACTACCAATTCGATCAGTTCCGGTAGCGCCCCAATGTAACCCGGTAGAGAAGAACTAGCCCTCCCCTCTTTGACTGATGGTTCTTGTTGCCTGTCCCTTCTGTTCTCATTTAACAGAACTATTTAGCCTGCTGAAAGGGGTTGTGTTCCGACCGCTGGTTGGTGGAGACATTTTGACTATATTCTGGACCTGCGTTGTCGCGTAATGCGTCATATGACGCGCCGCGTTAGCGCATCCGGAAGTCATCCGGGGCGCGCAGCGCGTAACGTAAGCATAACAAGTCATGTGACTTGTTAATAAAACTTTTCATTGGTTCATTTTACTTTTCTTATTGTAATGATGAAAGGCTTGGTCATATGACCTAAAAATTACGCTTTTCATTACTTCCGAACATTATTTTTTCTTAAATATATGTTATAATGTTCCAGACTAATGTACTTTCCCGGAAATTTTACAACTGTCCTGCAAGTAAAATATATTCTTTTTTCGAGAAAAAGAGCGTTTCTTCGTCCCATGATGGAGCCGTTGAGCAAAAGAGGGTCGACCTGCTGTCTTAGTCGCCGATACGCCTGAATATGAGATTCTTATCGATCACTTTATGTTGCAGGAATAGAAAACACAACAGCCCTTGACCATTTATCTTTACTGCGTTCCTTCGTATTATACCTTTTACCCTTCATGTAATTGGTCTTCTTTATTTCACTTGCCTTTTAATGATTCTAAAACAGTGACTATTATTACAAACTTTACCAATGTATATACTACTACCATGTTTTCTTTTAAAAACCTTTATTGTGAAAATTTCATTATACAAATACGAGCCTATAACCACGTGGGCCGGCCACGGAGCAAACTGTAATCGTATGTGATGAGTAGACATTTACACTGTAGAGGAACGTAACGGGCGGGCCATTAGGTTGCAAGAACTAAGGTGTCTAACAGTTACGGAATCGGTGGACGTACATTTTATAATTAAAATACGACAGGGCCAGTTACAATAAAATTATCTAGATATACATTTGCGGGCAAGTACCATGGGTGACGTTAATTCGAACTTTCAACAGTACAGTAATCAATAACACATCAGAACTTAATATCAATAGGGATGTCGAAATATTCAATCAATTCTCGTCCCCGCCCGCCATGTGCTTCAAAACTGCATACGTATCTCGTGATTTCAAGGTTCTGCAACCAGTACACAACAAGGAGTTACGAGTCCCATTTATTCCGGCGCCATTTTGGGCGAGGACGGGCAGGTCCAGGATATAGTCAAAATGTCTCTACCAACCATCGACTATGATGATGTTCATATGCTGTATTTATTAGAGTAACACTCATCTGTCCACATGAAATTAATTTGCCACAATCTAAACATGTCATTTTAATCTTTCCAAAGTTCTTCTAAAAATTTGGGACCGTTTCCCTTGCCTCTGAAGCTCTCAGTGCCACTTCTTTGATGAATGTACTAGCAGGTCAGGGGTTCTCCTCCAAATCTCTCTTTTATGCAGCACTATAATTAATTGGTGCCACCTCTCCATATGACGATGCATGGTATAGTTACCACAACTATATTTTTTTTCGGTTCCTCTGGAGAGTTCATCGTGGCAGATGAAGCGTGTAACGTACCGGGCATTTACCTTTTTTTGCATGTACAGGAAAGGAAAAAAAAATCGAGCGTCCGAGTTCTAAGGTGTCCCAGGGCCATTTTAGTGGAGGACATGATACAGCGATAATGCCCTGGATAAGGACACTTCCTTCGGGCACCCCACGCCGTCTTTCGGTGCAGCATTGTAGGATGGCCACACCAGTGCGGCAACTTGCTAGACACCACCTCGGTGCCATCCGGATCTCGGCGCCCCACTGCAGATGAACTGCCTCCACATGAAGAAGCGGGAGAGGCTCGTTTGCGCCGCCTCCCCCCCCCCTTCGGGCACCCCACGCCGACTTTCGGCGCAGCATTGTAGGATGGCCACACCAGTGCGGCAACTTGCTGGACACCACCTCGGTGCCAACCGAATCTCAGCGCCTTGTGTTGTCTTCCATTCCGAAAATATTGTTGGCAGCATTTTGAAAGGAAAGACAAACAGCCGTTTGTGGCCCTCACTACACCGTTCTCCTAGTGAGTCTCACATTGTTACATTTAGGAAGAATGTTGAAGAGTAGTATGTTGAAAATCTGAAGCCATTGTTATACAAACTCTCAACCAGCCTTGGATGGAAAAATCCTGAAGAATGTACAAACTGAAAACCAGTTTTTCTCTGTATAGCATCAGCAGCAACGCTTGAGTCAGCTTTGTGTGAAGCCGCCATTTTGATTCAATCAATAGCGTCCCCCTGCACACATTCAGGGACCTGGTCGTGTCTTCAGGTCAAACGGATTGTGGGACAAGATGCACAAAGGAAAAGGAAAAAAGTTCCGCCGGACCCCGGGAGGTGGCCGCCTATGTCATGGGCGATCTTAGGCCACACCAGGGCAATAGTGAAGCTGCAGCAGGTGCAAATAAGCTTCAGACAGTGTTACAAGCGCTGCTCAGAACTCTCAACTATGACACCACCTCGGTGCCATCCGGATCTTGGCGCCTTGTGCTGGTTCCGGCCTATTCACACATCGGTCCGCTACTGACGCCACCTCACAGGCCAACGGGGCACCCCACGCCGACTTTCGGCGCAGCATTTTAGGATGGCCACACCAGTGCGGCAAATTGCTGGACACCACCTCGGTGCCATCCAGATCTCGGCGCGTTGTGCTGCCTTTGGCCCCATTCGCACATCAGTCCGCTACTGACGCCATCTCACAGGCTAATGGGGCGCCCCACGCCGACTTTCAGCATTGTAGGATGACCACACCAGTACAGCAACTTGCTAGACATCACCTCGGTGCCATCCGGATCTCGGCGCCCCACTGCAGATGAAGTGCCTCTCAACTATGAAACCACCACTGTGACATCCGGATCTTGGCGCGTTGTGCTGCCTTCGGCCTATTCGCACATCGGTCCGCTACTGACGCCATCTCACAGGCTAATGGGGCGACCCACGCCGAGTTTCAGCATTGTAGGATGACCACACCAGTGCAGCAACTTGCTAGACATCACCTCGGTGCCATCCGGATCTCGGCGCCCCACTGCAGATGAAGTGCCTCTCAACTATGAAACCACCAGAAAACGCTTGAGTCAGCTTTGTGTGAAGCCGCCATTTTGATTCAATCAATAGCGTCCCCCTGCACACATTCAGGGACCTGGTCGTGTCTTCAGGTCAAACGAATTTGGGACAAGATGCAGAAAGGAAAAGGAAAAAAGTTCCGCCGGACCCCGGGAGGTGGCCGCCTATGTCATGGGCGATCTTAGGCCACACCAGGGCAATAGTGAAGCTGCAGCAGGTGCAAATAAGCTTCAGACAGTGTTACAAGCGCTGCTCAGAACTCTCAACTATGACACCACCTCGGTGCCATCCGGATCTTGGCGCCTTGTGCTGGTTCCGGCCTATTCACACATCGGTCCGCTACTGACGCCACCTCACAGGCCAACGGGGCACCCCACGCCGACTTTCGGCGCAGCATTGTAGGATGGCCACACCAGTGCGGCAAATTGCTGGACACCACCTCGGTGCCATCCAGATCTCGGCGCGTTGTGCTGCCTTCGGCCTATTCGCCACAAGTGCGCACGCAACTCAGCTGCATAGCGAGTGAAACACCAAGGGGCGCCCCACTGCAGCCGAGGAACCTCCATCTTGGGGGCGACGCACAGCATCACATTGCTTTCCAATGCAGTCAGATCCTCAAACAGCCCCCACTGACTGACGCGAACTCACAGGCCAACGGGGCGCCCCACGCCGACTTTCGGCGCAGCATTGTAGGATGGCCACACCAGTGCGGCAAGTTGCTGGACACCACCTCGGTGCCATCCGGATCTTGGCGCGTTGTGCTGCCTTTGGCCCCATTCGCACATCAGTCCGCTACTGACGCCATCTCACAGGCTAATGGGGCGCCCCACGCCGACTTTCAGCATTGTAGGATGACCACACCAGTACAGCAACTTGCTAGACATCACCTCGGTGCCATCCGGATCTCGGCGCCCCACTGCAGATGAAGTGCCTCTCAACTATGAAACCACCACTGTGACATCCGGATCTTGGCGCGTTGTGCTGCCTTCGGCCTATTCGCACATCGGTCCGCTACTGACGCCATCTCACAGGCTAATGGGGCGACCCACGCCGAGTTTCAGCATTGTAGGATGACCACACCAGTGCAGCAACTTGCTAGACATCACCTCGGTGCCATCCGAATCTTGGCATCTCAACGCCTAGTGGTATCTTCCATACAGAAAATATTGTTACGCTACCTTTGGCCCCATTCGCACATCAGTCCGCAACTTAGACATCACCTCGGTGCCATCCGGATCTTGGCATCTCAGCGCCTTGTGGTGTCAGTCAGAAAATATTGTTGCGCTGCCTTTGGCCCCATTCGCACATCAGTCCGCTACTGACACCATCTCACAGGCCAACAGGGCGCCCCACGCCGACTTTCAGCATTGTAGGATGGCCACACCAGTGCGGCAACTTACTAGACACCACCTCGGTGCCATCCGGATCTTGGCGCGTTGTGCTGCCTTCGGCCTATTCGCACATCGGTCCGCTACTGACGCAAACTCACAGGCCAACGGGGCGCCCCACGCCGACTTTCAACATTGTAGGATGGCCACACCAGTGCTGCAACTTGCTGGACACCACCTCGGTGCCATCCGGATCTTGGCGCGCTGTGTTGCCTTCGGCCTATTCGCACATCGGTCCGCTACTGACGCCGCCTCACGTGCCAACGTATTTTCTCCGCATTTTATACCCTATGCCGCATAACAGGTCATGTGACTTGTTTATAAAACTTTTCATTGGTTCATTTTACTTTTGGTTTCCTAATGATGGAAGGCTTGATCATATGACCTAAAAACAACACTTTTCATTGGATGAAAACTTTTTTTTTTTCCAAACGATGAAAGCCCCACCTTGTTTCTGGATGTTTCAGACTGAAGCTGGCGTCAGCATGAGAGCACCACCATCTCGTAGCTCCGTCGTAGTCATTCCGCGAGCAATCATGGCAGCCGCTCCCCACCAGAAGCCTGCAGGAGTCGGGGCCCCCAAAACTTTTGATGAATTCTCAAGGCGGAGGGGACGCTTTCGAGAATGGGGTCCAAGACCTAGCAGACAAGCATCCGATTTCCAAGGTGTCCCAGGGCCATTTCAGTGGACCAGGCCCAAAAAGGAAACAGCCTGCCGCCATTTTGAGAGTCCTGTGACAGCCGCCTATCGCTGCACCGCAAGAGTGGGCGCAACTCAGCTGAATGGCGGATTTTGACACAGTGGACCAAAAACGGACGGAATGGCAACTGAAACGGTAAAGGGGCGCCCCACTACAACAGATGACACTCCACCTGGAGAGGCCCGTTCACGCCGCCTCCCCCGGGGCGCCCCACGCCGTTATTCGGAGCAGCATTGTAGGATACCAAAACCAGTGCGGCAACTTACTGGACATCACCTTGGTGCCATCGTTCTGCTGCCTTGGAACTATTCGCACAACAGTTTGCTACTGAAGACCCACCCCCCGCGACGCCCCACGCCGTTATTTGCTGGGTGGCAACTTACTAGACATCACTTTCGTGTCATCTAGATTTCAGCGCGTTCTGCTGCCTTGGAACTATTCGCACAACAGTTTGCTACTGATCACCCACCCCCCGCGACGCCCCACGCCGGGAATCTGGACGTTGTGCTGCGTTGGGACTATTCGCACAGCCGACCGCTACTTCGTTGTTTTTCCCTAAAAATGTTTATATGTTATTACTATTTTTGTTTTCTTGTATATATTTATAAATTATTAAAGTTTTATAATCTTACTACTTTGTCGGAGTGCTATATATTTTTAATGTGACACATAATTGTAAAAACTTTGATGTACAAAGAGTCATCCCTGGAATCTTCCGCTTCACGCTCGGTCCCCTCCCCAATCACAATACAGGATGGTTTTCAGATAATAGCAACGCTTCTGCTGTGACGGATCTCATCGAGTGTGGGCCTTGATCTACTATAACTCCTTTGAAGAGGGGTGAATCTTTACAGCTGTGGCCATAAACTACATCTGCAGGGCTAGCTGATACCCTAGGACCAGCCTGGACAATCGGACACAGAGGAAAAGGAGTGTCAGAGGGTGCAGTAGTGAATAGAGCGAAAGGGAGGTGTCGGGCGGGCACAGGGTGTGATTCTCAGGAAAGAGCAGCGCAGATGGGGGGAGGTTTATTACCCATGCATAAGACAGAGAGCGGGGGTGACCACTGCCTGGGGGAGATGCTTGCGAGGGTGGGGAGCCATGCTAAGGATCGACAGCGTGCACAGAGTGGGTCTGGTCAAGGCATCTAAAATGGCTGCCGTGCACGACAAAAGTGTGGCATTTGAAAAAAGACAAGATGGCGCAGACAATGTTTTTCAACACTTCCTGATTTCCTTCGAATCGAACGTTAACAGACGTTGGGGCATATTACCAAAGTTAAGCGATATTTATCCCTAACGATGCATTGCAAAGATTTTTTTACCGTCAGAAATTATCGCAGATAAACCTTGCTATTATCAAAGTTTATCGCAAATACGATAAAAACCGACCGCAATGCATTAATATCGCTGAAAACTCAGCGATATTCATGCATTACCGAGCTAATCCTCTTAGCCATGTTATCCACCTCCCATTGGATAACATGGCTAAGAACTGCTCAGGGCAGCTGTTACTTTTTGGAGATATTCGCGCTTATCTCGAATATTTCCAAAAGTTGATAATAGGAGATAGCGATGTTAGCGACTGTTTCCAGTCGCTAACATCTTGGCATGCCCACTTTGCATGTCATTAGTGATAAATATCACTCACATGCAAAGTGGGGCCCAAGATGGTCGCTATCTCCTACTAGCCGTCGCTAACTGGTGTTAGCAACAGCTAGGTAATACAGATATAATTTTATCTCCGCGAAGCGGAGCGCTGTTACAGCAGTTCCCCATGATGGTCTTCTCGCAAGACTCCGCGAGATAGGCATACGGGGGACGGTGTTCGACTGGTTTTCTTCCTTTCTTGCCGGCCGCCGGCAGACGATCTGGGCCCCGCCTGATTCCGCCGTGATGCCGCCTCTGGGAGTTGGGGTCCCTCAGGGCTCTGTTTTGAGCCCGACCCTCTTTAACATCATTATGACCCCGTTGGCGGCACTGGTGGAGTCGCATGGTGCCCAGATCGTATCCTATGCGGATGACACCCAGCTCCTCTTCTCGTGTACGAGAGGAGGCGACTTTGATGGGGAGAGTATTCGGGATTGCCTTGGGGCTGTTTTCCATTGGTTCCATCTAAACAGCCTCAAGTGCAATTCCGACAAGTCCGAAGTACTGTTCTTTGGGTGTGACATCGAACCCGTCTGGCAGACTTGGTGGCCACGGGATATGTTCCCTCCATCCTGTTCCTCTCAGGTTGCAAAGAATCTAGGGGTGAAGCTGGATAACAGGTTAACCTTGAAATCTCAGATCCTAGGGGTGTCGGGCATGTGCTTTGGCATCCTTAGGATGCTGCGGAGGTTTCTTCCTCTGTTATCCGTGGAACATAGGACGCTGACAGTTCAGGCTCTGATTGGGTCCAGGTTGGATTATTCCAACATTCTCTACCTGGGCCTTCCAGAGTACTTGCTGCAGCGCCTTCAAGTGGTGCAGAACGCCGCGGCTAGGGCAATCTTCGGCCTTAGTAGGCGCTCTAGTGCCTCGGGCCTGCTGGTAACGTTACATTGGTTGCCCATCCGCAAGAGGATTGCCTTTAAGGCTCTGACCTTGGTCTATAAAGCTCTTCACAAGGGGGGAGCTAAGTACCTTCAAAAGAGACTGGTCTTTTATCATCCGACCAGATCTCTGAGGTCGGAATCCCTGCACCTTGCTGTCGTCCCTCGGGTAAAGAAAGCGCGCCTTGGTGGGCGCTCTTTTGGATTGCTGGCATCTCAGCTATGGAACTCTTTGCCGCTGGCCCTGAGGGGAGCCACTAGCTTGCTGGTTTTTAGGAAAGGCCTTAAAACGTGGCTTTTTACTCAGTAGCCGTTCTCTCTTGAATTCCTGGCTTACTGCTCTTTTAGTCTTTCTTTTGGTGTTATGTTATTGTGTTGCAGCCTCTTTGCCTTCTCCAATAAAAGCGCCGGGACACTCTTTTTGAGTAGCCGTGCGCTATAAAAATGAACTAATAACATAACATAACATATATCTTGTTTTTGAACGTTAATTTCTCAAAATGCACTGAAGCACATATATTGAGACCTAGCAAAGGCACATCGGGCTACCAGTCCCTAATATTTTACCAAGTTTCGTGCAAATCCATTCAGCCGTTCGATTATTATTATTATTTATTTTTTTTGCCCCGCGGGGCCCTTTTAAAACCTCCACATCAAACCTAGGGGATCAGCGAGGATCTACTATGCCCCCTTATGGTCATTTGCCCCTTCGCTTTGGCCTCCTCTTGTCTCTCGATCCTACCGAGAGACAAGATGGCGGCCGCTACGGACTGTTTGGAATGTTTACAGACACCGGAGAGCCAATCAGCTTCGCTTCGCAAAGCTCCGTAACGCGAAAAGTACGCGAAGCGGTGCGCTGTTACAGATATATATCTTTTTTTGAACGTTAATTTCTCAAAATCCACTGAAGCACATATATTGAGACCTAGCAAAGGCACATCGGGCTACCAGTCCCTACAATTTTGCCAAGTTTCGTGCAAATCCATTCAGCCGTAAGATTATTATTATATTTTTTTTTTTTTGCCCCGCGGGGCCCTTTTAAAACCTCCACATCAAACCTAGGGGGTCAGCGAGGATCTACTATTCCCCCTTATGGTCATTTGCCCCTTCGCTTTGGCCTCCTCTTGTCTCTCGATCCTACCGAGAGACAAGATGGCGGCCACTACGGACTGTTTGCGGCCACTACGGACTGTTTGGAATGTTGACAGACGCCGGAGAACCAATCAGCTTCGCTTCACAAAGCTCCGTTGCGCGAAAAGTACGCGTCCTAGGCCGCTGCCCGGTCCGCGCTTACAGATATATATCTTTTTTTAAACGTTAATTTCTCAAAATCCACTGGAGCACATATATTGAGACCTACAAAAGGCACATCGGGCTACCAGTCCCTACAATTTTGCCAAGTTTCGTGCAAATCCATTCAGCCGTTCGGGCTAAAAGTGAGGCCAACCGCCCTATGGAAATTAACATGGGAAAAACGCGTTTTGGGACCCCCCTTTTTTCTCGGCCCCCCCTTGACGAACCCCCCCCAAATTTTCAAAGGCTGCTCAGAAACAAAATGTGCCATTTTCCTGAAAATTTCAGCCAATTCCGTCCACAAACGGCAAAGTTATTAGACATAGAATTTTCAAAAATCCCATAGAGAAAAAATCCTAACTATATATACCTACTGGCGACCGCCAGTAGGTAATATATATATATATGTGTGTGTGTGTGTGTGTTTGTGTATATAGATGTATATATATATATATATATATATATTCACTGAAAAAACCATAGGTTTTACACACGTTATAGTTAGGAAGTAGAATTTACAAAACCTATGAAATTCACTGAAAAAACCATAGGTTTGACACCAGTTATAGTTAGCTGCAAATTTTACTGATATAAAACCAATGAAATTCCACGTTATAGTTAGTTGGACTCACTATAACTTGCGCGTGTAATGCACTGCTGATGACGTCACATATTACATCACTCATGACATCACTGATGACACCATCCAGTGAATGTGTGTCTTTCTAAAAAATAAATATGTGTTATATATGTATATATTATTGAATATCTTAGTGAATACATATATTACTGAGTAATACTTAAATATTTAAATATATGTATTAGTGTTTCACTTTGTGTATAAGTGGCTGCATGGGTTGATGAGTAGGTACATGTGTATGTATATAGGTTATTAGATGTTTTTCTTAGTATCAATATGAGTGTTTGCATGGTTTGGTGGGGGTATTACTTAGTACATAGATGCAAGAATGACTGAGTCTCGGTTTGTATGTGTTTTGAAGACAGCATATGTGCAGGACTGTATGGGTGGATGAGTGTGTATATGTCTGTGTTAGTGAGTGAATGACTGTCTTATTAGTGTCTTTATCAGTAACTACATATGTTTTAATCTAGTATATGTGAATATTGATGTATATAAGTGAGTATGTGTGAGAGTGAGGGATTGTAAGAGTTCCTGTTTAAATTAGAATGTGTTTCTATAAGTGATTTTTTAAGAGAGTAAGTATGTGTAAGTTTCCTTAGAAGTAAAGTGGTAGTGTGTGTATAGCTGTTTATGCAAATAAATGGATGTTCAATAGTTTATTTGCATGTGTGAGTATGTGTGTGAATAACTTTTGGATGACTGTCGGTGTGTGACAGGATGTGTAGGTGTATCACTACATATGATTAGTGAATATTTGTATGAGTGACTATATAGAACTGTTGGTGAATTAGTGCATGCGTATATAGATGGTGGAATTATTGAATTGGTTGTTGTAACTGGTATGGGTATCTCCATTTTTATGAAAATTTTAGTTTCTATTTTTGAATATGTGTTTCAAGGGTTAGATTACAGTGAAAGGAGGTCTGTCACTGTGTCACAAGGATGGTGTCATCAGTGATGTCATGAGTGATGTAATATGTGACGTCATCAGCAGTGCATTACACGCGAGAGTTATAGTGAGTCCAACTAACTATAACGTGGAATTTCATTGGTTTTATATCAGTAAAATTTGCAGCTAACTATAACTGGTGTCAAACCTATGGTTTTTTCAGTGAATTTCATTGGTTTTTAAAATGCTAATTCAGAAATATCTCGTGTATACAACCTATACTTTTGTCAATAAAGTTCTGGAAATATTTTTTTCGGAAACAAGCCGTTTTTTTCACTGTTCAAGTTGCATAGAGACTCCTTGTAAAGCGATACAGAATTAGAAAGTCTGTACCTTGCCTTTTTTTGAACGCATTAAAATTTGTCTGTAAATAAAAATAGCCTTTCTAAACTTTCGTGCGCGACCCGGTGTGCGCACTCTCGGCAACAGTTCTCAATAAAATGGATAGCGCATTTCCAGGCTTTCGTGCGCGACCGTGTGCGCGCACCCACCTATATATTTCGTGAAAACTTTGCAATCTGAACTTATTGAATTTCTTCATTGACCCATCAAAGAACTTATACTACGTCAAAGAGACTAAACCTAGGCTTCTTTTTTAATATTATGAAAATTTTCATTAAATGGAGCCGAATGTCTATATAAACTTTCGTGCTTGACCGAATGTACACACCTTGGTATTTAAAAAAAATATATAAAAGATTTTATACTTTAACAATTGTATGCTTGAATCGAGCTCAGAAGATATATTAAATCCGGATGTGTTTGGATTTACTCCTTTTCACGTTTTGAAACTTCGCTGAATTAGACCGCTACTTCCAAATGGCGTACGTGACCAGATACTATCACCGCGTACACGTCCTGAGACGCGCATGTGAAGTCATGTGACTTGAAAACAACACTTCCAATTGGTTCTTTGTAGTTTCTATTCTGCAATTTACACGGAGCACTCCACCCACTTCTCTCACTATGTTTTCTACTCTCAAAAGAGAACGACGTTGAACACCCTTCGGAAGACTTTGCTGAAATGGCTGCCGCCCCGCATTCATCTTCCGAATCTGAAGGAAATGAGCGACTACCTTTAAAAAGAAAAAAGGAATCTTTTATTTGGCAATTTTTCACTTATCCTGAAAAACTAAAGAAAGTGAATGCGCCAAAAGTTACCTGCACGATATGCAATTCGGTTCTCTCAAGAGGAAATCCAAGAAAAAAATATTCCTTTTCCATACATACCATGGTGCGGCATGTCAAACAAGTGCACCCTGTGGAATTTGCAAAAGCATCGACAAGAGCCCTGGCCACGCTATTACCATCAGAGGTGGCCAGCACATCTTCTGGTGGACGACCTGTATCTCCATCGAGTGCTGTGATGGACTTGAGACCATATCTTGCAAAGGTGCACATGAAATGCAACGAGTGTGGAGAAATTCTTCTGTACGGAGAGCAGAGCCTCATTCTTACTAAACTAAAAATTGAGAGTCATAAATGCCCCGAGAAAAGATAAATTTCTTCATTTCATTTCGATCCTGTGTCACACATGAAAATGTTGTTGCAAGTTTAAAAAATCAAAAACAACATAACACTTGTTTAAAAAAAAAAAAGTTCTTTTCAGAACTAACTCATTCTACCAAAAAGAGCTCCAGCAGCATATTATAAAGGGGGGTTATCTCCGCTTTTTTGGCTTTCGTTCGTGCGCGACCGTGTGCGCGCACCCGCCTATATATTTCGTGAAAACTTTACAATTGCAACTTATTAAATTTCTTCATAGACCCATCAAAGAACTTATACTACGTCAAAGACACTAAACCTAGGCTTCTTTTTTATTATTATGAAAATTTTCATTAAATGGAGCCGAATGTCTTTTTAAACTTTCGTGCGTGACCGAATGTACACACCTTGGTATTTTAAAAAAAATATATAAAAGGTTTTATGCTTTAACAATTGTATGCTTGGATCGAGCTCAGAAGATATATTAAATCCGGATGTGTTTGGATTTACTCCTTTTCACGTTTTGAAACTTCGCTGAATTAGACCGCTACTTCCAAATGGCGTACGTGACCAGATACTATCACCGCGTACACGTCCTGAGACGCGCATGTGAAGTCATGTGACTTGAAAACAACACTTCCAATTGGTTCTTAGTAGTTTCTATGCTGCGTCAATACCTACGCCTGCTTCAAACACATGCACACTTTTGAAACAGCATGGGCCTGAAAGTCACTGAGTGAAATATCGTACATTACAGTCAGCCACTTTCAAGACGCATTCCTTCAGAGGAACACTTACCGTTTATTAGAGGTAGATCGTCCGACTCCACCGGAGGACACCCCTAATAAAAAAGACATATATATAAAATGCGGACTAGCCGCTGTATCGTACTAGCAAACTTTAACTTAAAAATCGTTAGAGAAAACAAAAGGAATCGAGCAAAATCAGTAGGCCACTGATAGGATCTCTTTTTGACCTCGCTAAAATAGAAACATTAGGAACAACCCCTCATGAGAAATATGAAACTAGTGAGAGAAACCGAGCTCGACGCCATGATGGCTGCAACATAGCTCCGCGCCGCCGCCCACCCCACCCAAAATAACGACAAAACCCTATGCAAATATTATAAATAAATACAACACACCAGCAAAGTAACAGGGTAAAACGTTTTATTAAATAACTATTTACATGGCAGCCTGCTGCAACATGAAAACAACACTTCCAATTGGTTCTTACTAGTTTCTATTCTGGAATTTACACGCAGCACTCCACCCACTTCTCTCATTATCTTTTCTACTCTCAAGAGAGAACAACGTCCTACATTTTTCGGAAGACTTTGGTGAAATGGCTACCGTATCTCATTCATCTTCCGAATCTGAACAAAATGATCGACTACCTTTAAGAAGAAAAAAAGAATCTTTCATCTGGCAATTTTTCACTTATCCTAAAGATCAAAAGAAAGTAAATGCACCAAAAGTAACCTGCACGATATGTGACTCGTTTCTCTCAAGAGGAAATCCAACAAAAAAATATTCCTTTTCCATACATACCATGGTGCGGCATGTCAAACAAGTGCACCCTGTGCAATTTGCAGAGGCATCGACAAAAGCCCTGGCCACGCTATTACCATTAGAGGTGGCCAGCACATTTTCTGATCGACGACCTGTATCTCCATCGAGTGCACAGATGGACTTGAGATATTTAACTATATATGGTCTATAACCTATGGATTTTTCAATGATTTTTCAAGGTTTTCTAAATGCTAATTCCTAACTATATATGGTCTATAACCTATGGTTTTTTTCAGTGAATTTGCTCCGCCGCCCACCCCGCCCAAAATAACGACAAACCCTATGCAAATATTATAAATATATACAACACACCAACAAAGTAACAGGGTAAAACGTTTCATTAAATAACTATTTACATGGCAGCCTGCTGCAACATCGATGCAAATGCATGACACTGTTCCTGTCAAGGTAGCATAGCTGGCGGCCTAGGGGTGGAGGACCGTTGTGCAAATACCCCGGGGAAGAATCTGGATATGCTTGGTCCCTGAGATTCTTCGATGTCACTGCCATCCACAAATGGCATAAGTCCTGGATGTTGGGTGCCATACTTGAGGGTTTGACCTAAAGACACATCCTGCGGTGCCCTGGTCCAACCATCACATATACTTGCGCCAGGAGACGGCGTAGGGTACACTGGAAGGGAGAGGCGGTGCGAACGAGCCTCCCCCACCTCCCCAGGTGGAGGTTTCTCAGCTACACCCCTAAAGACACGTCCTGCGGTGCCCTGGTCCAACCATCACATATACCTGCGCCAGGAGACGGCGTGGGGTGCACTGGAAGGGAGAGGCGGCGCGAACGAGCCTCCCCCACCTCCCCAGGTGGAGATTTCTCAGCTGCACCCCAGCACTTCACTTGACATAGGCTCCCGGGGTCCGGCGGAACTTTTAGCCTTTTGGTGACTTTTCCATTCTGGACCTTGTCCCACAATCCGTTTGACCTGAAGACACGTCCTGCGGTGCCCTGGTCCAACCATCACATAAACCTGCGTCAGGAGACGGCGTGGGGTGCACTGGAAGGGAGAGGCGGCGCGAAGGAACCTCCCCCACCTCCCCAGGTGTAGGTTTCTCAGCTGCACCCCAGCACTTCACTCGACATAGGCGGCCGGCTCCCGGGGTCCGGCGGAACTTTTAGCCTTTTGGTGACTTTTCCATTCTGGACCTTGTCCCACAATCCGTTTGACCTGAAGACACGTCCTGCGGTGCCCTGGTCCAACCATCACATATACCTGCGCCAGGAGACGGCGTGGGGTGCACTGGAAGGGAGAGGCGGCGCGAACGAGCCTCCCCCACCTCCCCAGGTGGAGGTTTCTCAGCTGCACCCCAGTGCCTCACTCGCCAAGATGAGTTGCGCCCGCTCCTGCGGCACATTGCCTCGCTCGGCCAGCTCAATTACGCCTGCTCTTGCTATTACAGCGTCTCACCCGCCATCCGGCTGAATTGCACCCACTCTTGCGGTACAGCGACAGGCGGCTGCCACGGAGCTCAGGAAATGGCGGTCGGCTCCACAGACTTGGGCCTGGCCTGCAAGGATGGCTCTGGACAACCCTGGAACTCGGACGCTTCACTGCTACGGCATGGGCCCCATTCCCAAAAGCGTCCCATCAGCCTTGAAGATTCTACAAGAGTCACCGGGGCCCCCGACTCCCGCAGAGTTCCGGTGGGGAGCTTCTGCCATGATTGCTCGCAGAATGGCCACGACGTAGCCACGGGGTGCTCTCATGTTGACGCCAGCTTCAGTCTGAAACTTCCAGAAACACTGTAGACTACCAATTCAATCAGTTCCGGTGGAGCCCCAACGACGTATCGCGTTGTTGCATAATGCGTCATATGACACGCCGCGTTAGCGCACCCGGAAGTGCTCCGAGACGCGAAGCGCAGCTTCCAGGAAGCAATCCGGGGCGGGGCGCGGAGCGCATAACGTAAGCATAACAGGTCATGTGACTTGTTAATAAAACTTTTCATTGGTTTAGAAATATTTTTATGAGCATATTTGACTATTTTATTAAAGACACTACACATAACCTGTTTTTCAAGTTATGTTTAATTTTAAATGAAACGGTTTACATTTTTACTTTTTATTTCCAGTAAATTTTAAAAATAAATGTTTATAGTTCCATAGGCTGAAGCACGTCAGCTTCCCACCCTATGTCATACAATTCTGACAAATCAGCATCCTCATCATGTTCTTCATCATCCTCAGGATTTAAATCATCTAAGGGATCCACTTCCACTGACGTTTCAATGACAAGTTCAACGATAAGATCGAGATCAACGGATTGCTCATTATCACTCATGGTTGATGTTGTCGTTATCTTTAAATAAAGAGAACAACAATGAGATGTTGCAGAGTAAGAGACAAATCTCAGAGACTATAATAGTAAAATTGTTTAACAAGAGTAACATTTTGCAGCTATTATTTAGCCATGTCCAGCGATGCTGACGAGGTGAGGCCTATGTCCAAGTTTTCAGTGAACAGGACTCATCTCTTTTTAACCTTGGATAAGCCTCACCAACTCTGTGTCCCCTGCTCATACTTAAATGTAAAGGGGCAGATTTATGTTAACTGGCGCATCCCCAGAGATGCACCAGGTAATGTGCACCGCTGCTCTGCCACCCATGGTGTGCCGCATTTACAATGTGGAGCACCATTGAGCAAAAACAACACAGATGCGTCACGCATCTGTGCCGCAAAAGCAGCACATTGCAGGAATCACGTCGTAAGCGCGACATGTCTACTTCAATGCACAGGAGCAAGCCACACATTGCATGGTGCATCACTCCTTATGCCTGTTTCAAACAGGCGTAAGGATTTGATTCAGCAATGCTATAAAGCTGACTCAGTGAAATCTTCTAAATTTCACTGTGTTAGTTTTACAGGGCTTTCATGCAAATGAATGCCCACCCTGCAACAAAACGCCTATATGAAACCTGACGCAGGTTTCATGTGGTGTGGAAAATGATAATGTATATGTACATAAGCGGCGTTCATTTGTGTTCACCCTCACCACTGTTGGAGTTAAAGCGAAAGTCACGGCACAGTGGCCCTGCCATCTTGCCCCCTTTTAGGCCCCATCACGAACATAGATAGCAGCCATTTTGTGTGCCATTTCCTCTCTGATCACTGCCAATAGCCTACATCTCTCTTTCTCTCTCCCCCCCCCGCACCCCGACAGCCCCCGGCCTCTCCTACTTGGGCCCTAAAACGCACCTCCAGCGCGGCTCTGCTTCCGAGCCACATCCCGTGCGGAACCCCCCACACCCTTTTCATCTCATTCATAGACCAGGCCCTTTTGGTAACCTCTTCCTCCCTGCCCGATTGCCCGGCCTGATCCCAGGTCATCACCTAGTCCAACAGATGCAGTTTATTGCTCCCTACAGTTGGACCTCGCCTCACACTAGAGGAGCGGTGATTAATTAAGACCTTCACACCCCTAGATCCGACCGACACCCCTGCTTTCCTCCCAGGAACATCCTTCCTCTCTTCTGATGACACCCCCCCCCCCCCCGGCTACACCTAGCCTCTCGACCCAGCCCCATGTCATAAACCTAGGTCTCGTGGATGTACCCCCCCCGGCCCCACATAGCAAAACGTGATCTTATCGCCTGCCCAACTTCAGATCTGACCCCCCCCCCCTTTTGCTCTCATGTCCTGTCGGAATGTCCGGCTGTAGATTACAATCACATGTTACATTTGGGAGGGGAAACGACATCAGAGCGACAAATATTAGAAATATACCACACGACAGCAAAATAACAGGTTAAAACGTTTTTATTCTTGAACAAAAATATATTAAAACAACTATTTACATGACAAACGGCCGCAGCAACAAACCCACAATGCATTTCGCCGTCTACTTGACGCCGTCCCTGTCCCTCCTTCCCCAAAGTAGCAATGTTGGGCTACTTTTGGGCTGCTTTCTAGTAGGGTTTTTGAGCGTCAGAAAGTCTACAAAAGCCGTCGGCAACGGCCTGGGGTGGAGAACCATTACGCGAATAGTCCGGAGGCGACACCACGCGCCAAGGCCTGTCCCCAGGATGAACCAAGGGATCCATTCCTGGGGCCGTGGCAAAGAGCGGCCGGCCGCCATCGGCCGGAGAAGGCATGGGCCCGACCCGAGATTTAGTTGTCTTCCCATTCCTTTCCTCTTTCGGCGCCTTGCAGGCCACGAGGGGGGGATGTCTTGCATATGCCTCCGACCCCCCCCTCTCTTTATCGCCTGGTCCGGCCATAACAAATGTCAGCAAGACGCCGTGGGGTGCACTGGGAGGGAGAGGCGGCGCGGACGAGCCTCTCCCGCCTCCCCAGGTGGAGGCCCCTCAGCTGCACCCTCAACGCTCCACGCACCCGACAAAGGGTTCGTCCACTGTGGCGGTATAGGGACGCTCCACGCACCCGGCAAAGGACTCGTCCACTGTGGCGGTATAGGGACACTCCACGCACCCGGCAAAGGACTCGTCCACTCTTGCGGTGCAGCGACGCTCCACTCACCCAGCAGGGTCTCGTCCACTGTGGCGGTGCAACGATGCTTCGCCCGACAGGTGGTTGCAGATCTCCTAAAAATGGCGGTCGACTTTGCAAGAATGGGCCTGGCGTGAAAAGTTGGCCTGGTCGCCTGTTAACCAGAAAATGGGCCCCTGTCCAGAGGCGTTCTCCTCAACTTTGAAGATTCTACGAGAGCTGCGGAGGGCCCTTGGCCTCCGCGGGCCTCCGACTGCCCCCGATGGGAAAGGACTGCCATGATTGCCCGCAGAACGACCAAAGCGTAGCCACGAGACGTTGGCGCTCTCATGCTGACGCCAGCCTCAGTTTGAATGACCAAAAATCCTGCAGATTACTGATTCGATCGGTTCCGGTGGAACATCAGTATGACCCGGTAGGAAAGATTGTTGCCCCTCCCTTTTCTTTGATCGATGGTTCATGTCACCGGTCCCTTCTGTTGCCCCTTAACGGAACTTCTGGACTGCCGAAAGAGATTCTGGTCCAACCCCGAGTTGGTGGAGACATTTTGACTATACTTGGGCCCGCCTGACCCCACCCAAAATGGCGCCGGTATAAACGAAACTCGCAATTCCCCGTTGTGTTCCGGATGCTCAGACTTGAGATCATGAAATATGGATGCAGTTCTTGAAGCACATGGCGGGAGGGGATGAGTATTGCTTGAACATTCGGACAATGAATTGATATTAAGTTCTGACGCATCATTAATTACAGTATTATTGAAAGGTCGATTTTTCAACACTGATGGTACTTGCCCACAATGAATTTTCGATATGATTCTATTGCACTTATCGTACCTTGATGAAATAAAATGACCACCGACTCAGTTATGTTTTCCTCAGATAAATATGCCCTCATGTACAGCCCCAGTCTGCTCCGTGGCTGGCCCACGTGGTTTTAGGCCTGCATTTGTGCGTCATCACTTACGTGGTTGTATGCCTGCATTTGTACGTCATCATTTTTTAATAAAGATTTTGTGAAAACCAAATATAATAGTAGCTCTTGGATTGGTAAGTTCGAATACATAGCCATTGTTTCTGATCTACGTAAAATACAGGCAATAAAGCAAGTCGGTTACTGAAAGGTCAAAAAGCAAAGTGCCCAGAAATAGTGAAAATGTAAATGATCCAAGTCTGTTACGTGTATTTTTTTCTTTTGTGCAACATAAGGCAATCGATAAAGGTCCCGGTGTTCTGTTTTACCTTGTATGCCACATATCTCAGGGAAATTGTTTCAGATGTCCCTAAACCAGACCCGGTACCACTGTAGACCGCCCCGCCTCCTCGAAGGAGAACACGAGTTCAACCTCACCCTACACTGACTGCCCTTTTGTGTCGAAGACCCCCCCCCACACAAGATCCGCAATACCACACGTGGACGATCTATGCAATGTACAGTCCATCAATGATTATGCCCCCCGCACTACCAGTCCCTCTAGGCTTAAAACGCCGAGATGGAAGGGACTGCACCCCGGGAAGATGGGTCGAGTACGCGGTAAGTAAAAACCTTTTTGGGTTTATGCGCACGGATGTGTCTTAAAACGCTGCCCCCAACCCCTCTTGTTCCCCTTCTCACTGCAGGTCACATCGGAACATCGACTAAGGTATGGAGAAGACCTAAGCAACGAGCCATGGTTCCGCGGGGAAAATTTATACATTATCCATGGGGACTGCCCCTGAGGACATGACGACTTTGGGTGATATGAATGCACGCGTGTATGACCAAATGTGTACAACTCGACAGGCTATACGTTGCACGCGTTGACTCGATAAGAGAGATGGTTTTGTACGACTTGAGTGATGATCGAACGACCGATGGAATGGGGAAAGAGGGGGTCTGAACATGGGGCCTCTTTGTTTACGATGAACAAGCATAGATATAACACTCCCTTACTTAGAAACGACTCACTCTCTGAACCCAACACTGATTTGCGAACGATCCAACACATTACATACATGCACCTCTC
Organism: Lissotriton helveticus; assembly: GCF_964261635.1. NCBI lineage: Eukaryota > Metazoa > Chordata > Amphibia > Caudata > Salamandridae > Lissotriton > Lissotriton helveticus. Next base: position 1,271,410,623 of record NC_136059.1, on the reverse strand, counting down.
GCCATTTTGTCGGTTTTGGCGAATTTTTTTTCCCTTACACAATACCATAACAGAAACGTGATAGTGCTTCGCATGCAGAGAGCTCATTGATAAAGACATATTGTCTAACCCAGTGGTTCCCAAACTTTTCACTCCTGTGGACCCCCATTGAGTCATCACCGGAATCCGGGGACCCGCAAGCAATTTGTAGGATTTAAATTTTAAACATTAAAAAAGTAATTCGAACAAAATAAACACAGGTGTACACAAAAGAAAAACTCGAATTACTAACATTTTTTGGGGCAGATTTACAAGCCCTTATCTCCATGGGAACGTCACTTTTTGCGATATTCCCGTGGCGATATGGGCTTCGCCCTATGTACAAGGCACCGTTGAGCCACTTACTGTGGCTTAACGCTGCTTTGCAAATAAGACCCACTTTCATGCAATACTTAACGTGAAAGAGGTGGGCAGTGGGTGTTGCGATGGGCGTTCCACTGCAACAGCCATTGATTTTTTAACGCTGCCTCCTATTTACAAGGGCAGCGTAAATAGGAGACTGCGCCATAATTAAAACCAGGAAACACCTGGACTTAACTTGACGAAACGAGGATAAATGCTTTATTTCTCCTCGATTTAGCTTTTTTCATGTGTGCTGCCTTATGCAGTACACATGGAAAAAGCAAAACGCCTTGGATTTTTTATGTTCAGGAAGGAGGATCTTCCTGTACATAAACAATCTTCCCCTGCACACAGTCACACTTGCACTATGGTGCAAGGGTGCCTGCATTGGCGCTACCCTGCTAAGTGTAGCGCAAGCGCAGGGGGAAACACAGGGCTGCACCATATTCTTGTAAATATGGCGCAGCCCCTCGTTTCCGAAGTGGTGGACCGCGTCATTAAGCCGAGGAGGATAACGACACGCTCCTCCACTTCTGTGAATTTACAAACAACTAAATAATTTAATGGGAAGATTGGTGCTGCATCCCAGTGACAAACCTTTACATGGCTGGTTTTATTTTGCTGTTCGAGGCTCCTGCTCCTGCAAGGGCCAGTCTGGAAACCAAAAGCAGCCCTAGAAAATGTTTTCAGACCAGTCCCCATACGGTGCATACCAAGTGCAATGAGTGAGCCTGACCACTACAGAGGGGGCTTTGGAATGCTCTCCCCCAAAGGTTTTTGGGAAACAATGGTGCAGTCTACAACACAGTTATCATTACAGATTGAATTTTATTAGCTTTCAAAGAATTGTAAATGAAGACCTTATTATGCACAAGGATACGACAATCTGGGAAGAAAAATAAGTTACTTACAAAAGCAGTAAGTAACCCACTGACCTATGCATATAACATTTTTTTAAATTAAATACATGGTACATGTTCTTTGCAGTAACCCTCTGTGCTACATTAGATAAGTTGAAGTTGCCACTGGACAAAACTCTCCTCTCTCTCTCTCTCCAGCAGGTACATTAATCACTGGTGTTATCTTGACACTTTTATTGTTGCTCCAAAACTGATGATTCTGCAAGGAACTTTGAAGTGCTTTTAAAACTGCTGCCTGCGGACCCCCTGGGAATGGGTCAAGGACCCCTGGGGGTCCGCGGACCACAGTTTGGGAAACACTGGTCTAACCACTAGCATTTTCATGTATCGTTCCTAAACTGAAAGGCCAGAGACCTTCATCCATTTATTAACATATAATGAGCCTTATTTATGTTAAAAGTAACGCACCAGCGGCGCAAGGCCTTCATAAATCTGCCCCAATATACTTCCTCATAAGAGTGTATAATTAATTTTGCTAAACCATATTCATTTTTCATCAAGTATACCGTTTGTATTTTATGTACTAGTGGCTATACCGATTACTTTGTTTTTTGCAATGTCTGCACTCGTATTAGATAAGAAACTTGCCTCGAAAACGGTGCATTTCTGAATAAACATTTCAAATATACACGTTCTCTCTTTTAATCCATAATCTCAACTAAAATGATTGTATATTGAAACAGTATTCATGTGTTCCACGTAACTTCAGCTGTACTAACTTAATATTTTCTTTTGTTGACCTGATTTACTCATACTAGAACCCACAGGCCTATAACAGCCCGTGAACCCTTTCTTTTACGGTACATGACAAAACAAACAGTTACAGACTTACCTTTACCAATGCTTTGTACGATGTACAACAGTGACAGTCACAAAATAGATATTCGTTTGACGGAAGTCTCAATTATGCTGCTATCACTGCAACCAAAATTCAATGGCACAGATATCCAGTCAATACAGACTCATATATGTCTCTTCAGCCAATCATATTTCCTCCCGCAAAATTTTGTATTCAAATTTACATTTCAGTTGGTTGTCCCTCAGAATATTTTCAATGTCACATAAAAGTCACCCATCACCCACTGCCATCTCTGGCTGTTTCCATGGTAACACCTCATTCTGCACCTGGCTGAAGGCACAGGTCAAAAGTTCATATCTCAACGTTCTACAGCAAACTAACAACACTGTTTTCCCTCCAGAAACACCTGCCTATCCACAGCGCTGTTACATGTCATTTTTTTCACACCCAATACTACTTTTTCTTTTACATAACATTAACATGCAACGTAGTCTTCAATCTTCACGTATTAGAATCAACCAATCATCTTTTGTTTTTCAACCACACCAAGCCTCATCCATTTTTTTATCCTGAATTTCAGCTTCTAACTGCCATTCCACTTCCAGAACCCATCAGAGCACGAGTGCATCTGCCTTGAAAATGAAGGTTTGGCTTTTAGGACACAGCTATATTCACTGGAGTGGAAAATATGCAGCAAGCAGACAAATTTCCAACCTTGATTTACCAAATGTGCAGATAACGTGGATTGGGCAAAGAGGATTAAGATGTCACCAATTAATACCATTGGTGAAAACTTTTATGCATCTCCCAGAACCAGACCTTATAATTGTGCACTGTGGTGGGAACGATCTAGGCACATTGACTGGGGTAGGTCTGGAAATGCTTCTAAAAGACACCTTTAGACAATTGATGACACTTTTTCCTCGAACTGCCTTGGTATATTCCAATATATGCCAAAGACAGAAATGGAATTGGTCCAATCAACATTGTGCACAAATTGAGAAAGCAAGGAGACATGTTAATAAATCTGTTTCTGCTTTCCTCAGAGATTATAGCATGGGTTCTATTTACCACAACAACTTGCGTTACCACATGCAAGACATCTATAGGACAGATGGTGTTCATTTCACGGATGAGGGAAACAAAATCTTCCTCTGCAACATCAGACTCTGCATCGGTACTTACTTATAAATGCAGAAACAACTCAATTAACACAAGGGCTCTTTTCAGAGCCACCTTATATCAAAGCACTCAAACTTCTGATTTATCTCCATTTTCACACTCTTGTAAGTAGGTGTGCGCGCCCGAGTGCGCGCACCCCGCAACTTTAAAAAAAAATATATATATATTTTCGCCTTTAAGGACCTTACTGCACACCCTGAGAAAACCTACGCAGCAAAACAATCTCTACCTTCTCCCCTTTCCATGTTCCAACGCTTTGAAATGACAATATATTTACTCGCAGTGACAAAATGGCGGTCAACACTTCCTGATTTCCTTCGAATCGAACGTTAACAGACGTCACGCAGCAAAAAAAAATTCCGCTCGCGCGCAGCCGCTCGAGTGCGCGCACCCGTCCGCGCTTATAGATATATAACTGACTTTAACTTTAATTTTCTCAGCAACTACTGAACGGATTTACACCATTCCAAAAAAAGCGTAATCTGCGAGCCGGACTCTACAGTTTTGCAAAATTTCTTATAAATCCATTCAGCCGTTCGACCTGTAGCCGTGTCTAAACGTCCTATGGAAAATAACATGGAGAAAACACGTTTTGGGACCCCCCTTTTATCTCAGCCCCCACTTCACCAATCCCCCCCAAACTTTCAGGGAAGGAGCGGAGCGGACCGAGCCATCTTCTTTGAGAGATTCGCAAAGATTCATCCACCAGGGCCAAAGTTAATCCAAATAGAATGTTGAGGATTTCCTATGGAAACTAGGTCCTAACTATAACTACCTACTGGCGACCGCCAGTAGGTAATATATATATATGTGTATAGAAGACCAAAAATCATGAAGTGCAGCAGAATCGTAGCGACACAGAAATCAGGTACAGACCACTTTAGCATTTCAGTGAATACGTGCTTTATTCCTCCATATCAGGTGGCACGACACGTTTCGACCGGGGCAACATGACGCGATCTAAAAACCCACGAGATTAAATACAAGTAGAGCTTCCTTACTCCGCCCTCATTTTGTCATAAAATTGGTAAACAGACTACCCTACAAGGACCAGCAAACTACAGTTTATAAATAAACAATGTATAGTTGATATATACAAAGATGTATAGAATAAATCCAATATACTTAATTATATACATATTATACACTTCATAATAAACATCTCTAAAAAAACGCTACTTTCAGGATTAATCCATTCAATCAAGGGCAAGTGCCCAAAGTCCTGAATTTATACCATATCATATATAGGGCCAAATACCAGTATTAGATCATTAACTGAGGGAGTAATAGAAGAAGCTTACATTTCAAGTGACAATAAAGTGATAAAAAATAAATAGAAAATATAATTTCCTTACTTTGAGCAAAATTGCTACAAAGTAATCATGTGGCGACCTCCTATTCTTCTTACAATTCCTAAAGTGCAAGTGCAACAATTCTTCCCATTATACAGGATCTTAAATATTTACCAAATCAAAGTAGTTCATTCATATTATGCAAAAACTACAGTAAAAAATAACAGTAAAAAATTACATTCAAAAGTCCTCATTTTAGATGCATAATGCAACTCCATCTGCATTCTATGTAACAATGAAAGCTTGAGTTGCGACTTTTAACACAACATCAACAACTCTGTATTACTTGATCACCCTCAACAATAGCAACCACGTAGCAGTGAACAGATTAGTTACATAAAAAGATCTATGCAAGGGGGCAGGCCTGTCCTCTATACATATTTACAATGTCATGGTTACCTTTGAAAATATTATATAATAAAACATAATATATAAATAGTAATAAATATATAAATAGATAAACATATCCATATAAATTCATAAATAAATATCTTTTAAAACCACAACCATCTTTATAAAAAATTTTGCAAATCATCTCCCCTGTTCAGGCCATTAGGAATCTTTGTGTCGAGAAGTAGGATATATTGGCTTTCCAATTGTCTGAGCTTGCGGTCTATCGCCGCCCCTCTTAGATTTGGGCACAGCATCTATGACAAAATAACTGAGATCTTTCACGTTATTTGCATGTACTAGTTTAAAATGCCGTGCCACAGGGTAGCTTGGGTCAGAGTTAACAATCGCCCGAAGATATATATATACTGACAACATCTCAAATTACATCACTGATGACATCATCCAGTGAATGTGTGTTACTGTAAAGTTTAAATATTTTGCATATCTATCTATGCCAATGTGTATTGAAGAATGAGTGGATTTACAAGTGCCTGAAGGGACTATTTAGTAGGTGCGTGACTGACTATATAAGTGAGTGATTGAACGTGTCTTACTGAATGCATGGGTTAGTGACTTAACTGTGTGAAAGTCTCTATTAGTCTCTCAGTTGGTGTGTAAGTGGCTGCATGGGTTGGTGAGTAGCTACATGAGTGTCTATATGGATTATTGATTTGTTGTCTGAGTATCTGTATGGGTGCCTGAGTGTCTGTGTGGGTGGGTGGGGGTGTGAATTTGTGCATAGATGTGTGAGTGATTCACTGGGTGTATGGGTTCAAGAGTGCATCTGTGAAGCAGCCGCGGTCGGTAGTGGGATTACCTGCAGGGCGGTGACGTGCGGAGGGGGAGCGGCAGGGTGGGGGGTAATAATGTATGGATTACGGAGTTTTACAGGTAAGTAAACATATAAATAAATAAAACGAATTCAGTTGCGTGCACTGCATCACCAAATGCGATGCAGTGGTAATCAACACAGGCTTTAAATTGTGAGCCCTACTGCCCGTCGTCTACGAAAGGGATCCATGAGGTGTACACCATACTGCAATCAACACTCCATCTGAATTGTGAGCACCTCTGCCCGTAGTGTTTGCTCACACAACAATGACATCAGGTAAGCAGAGCGGCCTGAGTGCACAGGGCCTCCAATGGAGCGCAGTGCGGCAGGACGGGTGGGGTGCATCACCCCGACTGCGCAGGTACGAAGAAACTATGTTGCGCTGTGTAATGATGTGATCTCTGACCTCATTCACTCTCATCTCTGTCTCATTTTAAAGACCTGCTGGACCATACTGTAGGCCTGAGCCAGAGGGCAGCGCTGCCCTACAGACACCTCTTGAGTGCAGTGCGGCGGGAGGGTTGGGATGCATCACCCTGAGTGCGTACGTGCAAAAAAGCGATGTTGTTGTGCGTAATGCTGTGATCTCTGACCTCATTCAGCCACATCTGTCTCATTTTAAGGACCTGCTGGACCGTACTGTAGGCCTGAGCCAGCAGACAGTGCTGCCCTACAGACGCGTGGTATTGGCTTTTAGGACTCGGTAGTGAGCTCATTACTAAGTGTACATGCACACAGGCTTCCGCCACTGCATTACACGAGCACATTATGCTTCTAGCATGCGTTCTGTTCCTTTCTATATAAACATTCGTATAATGTATAATTATTTAACCTTGTGAATTCTCGAGCACTCCATCTCCTGTTTGAACCACGATTACCACTAACAGTTGGTAGATCGTACTTCAAAAACAAAGGATGCACTCAACTCCTATTTTCTATCAAGCTTGAAATAAACCTTCATTTACCTTCAGAAGTTTCCACCATTAAATTATTTCTCCCTTTTCAGACATTTCATTGATTGCCTCAAGAAGGGCGGAGCTGGAGATGACCCTACAACTTCTATTGTGGTATCAAGACACTGTCCCCGACCGGAGACCTGGTCTACCGTACAAACATACCCCGGACTCGGAGCGTGCACCAACACGTCGTGGGACACACCGGTGATGGCAGGTGAGCAGTGAAGTCTCAGTGTGCAAGACCTACAATTGAGCACAGTGCGGGGGAAGGGGCTGGGGTGCACCACCCAGGGTTCACAGGTGCATGCCAGCGATTTTCCTGTAGCTAATAATGTAGGACTATATTATCAAAGAACGGCGAAACCATTATCGCCACTTTAGCGGCTGGAAACTGCTGCTAAAGCGCCTATAATGGGCTTGATAATATGCCCTTGTGAATTCATGGAAGCCCAGGTTCACACCAGAACCTGGGCTTCTATGGGAATTCACAAGGGCATAGTATCAACTCCTTATCGCCGCTTTAGTGGCAGTTTCCTGCTGCTAAAGCGGCAATAATGTTATCGCCGTTCCTTGATAATACGGCCCATAATCTCTGGCCTCATGTGTTTCATTTTAAGGACTTGCTGAACCACACTCTTTCCAGCGTCCTAGACAAACGGGTGATGGGAGGGTAAACACTAAGGGCTGGGTGCAGTAGGCCGACGCTCTGTCTCCTCCTCCATCTCTTCTTTTTACTCACTCTCCCCTTCTCCCTTCCACCCACTCCCCCTCCCTTCCATTCTCACTATTGTCCTTTCATTCTGACTTTCTTTCTTTACCTCTTCCACATAGCGCACATAATTATGTTTAATTTTTGTCTTGCAGGTTTCCTACGCTGCTTCCACTGGAGTCCAACCCACTTTTTTTTTATTATACTGTTTCTTCTATTAAATTTACGTTTCTATTTATTTGTGTTTTAATAAAGGTTTCGTTTTTTTCAAATAAATGAGTGTATAGGTCTTCTTTTTCTGACAACACTTGTTTATTATTTATTGTGAAAATCATCTGTTTATAAGAGATTTTAAGGATAAAGTTATCCAATATTAGAGTGCACCTACCAAACATAATCTAACTGACTATTAGACAAATGAAGCCTGGGTAATTGTACAACTGCAAGAGTTCTATGAGTGTATCACTTTATAACACCATAAGTGCTACCCGTGTAATTACCGAACAAATAAGGCACTGCCTAGGACAACCGAGGCTTCAGGGACTGCCAACTCCCACCCTGCATATTTAAATAAAGCCCCGGAGTGTGGCGATCCCCGGTCTTCAGTTGGCCTTGAACCGCCGAACAATTAGTAAACAATACCCGGGAAGGTGGCGGTCCGCTAGGCTGTAAAACATCTATGTGCCCTAATTTACATGTGACATTAAGATCCCCAGTCCTACAGAGACCCCACAATATAATAATTGGACTGGCCATGGAACATTACCCACCAGGGAACTCAATTAAAAGAACGGGTGAGACCCCGCTTTTTTTTTTTTAGTTTCTTTTTTTCTCTCCATTTTTACCATCCGCATCCCCTCTATTAAAGTGATATGAGGTTTTCCTCCTCTCGCTTTAAGTAGTCAAACCAGTATTTGCTATCACAGGATGGAAACCATGCACCAGCCCTCTAATAGCAAACACAAATGTCCCGCAAATGCACACCCCGGGACATTGTATGACCTGCGCCTGACATGTAGCCTTCTCTAGGACCATCATCCATTTGTTACAGACATGTACAAACTCAGCAAGGTTCCCCTCATGACAGCCCTACATTCTAACATTACTTACTTAGATTCTAGAAGAATTATATACTAACATTCTACTATGACTTACATTGGAATACTACATAGAGCACATGACTTTACAGCAATGAGCTCATGGTTTCATCCACGAGTCTTGAGACAGGTAGGGGTAAGTATTACCTTCCCAACTCCCTATATTGTATAAAGGTAAACTAACACTTCTTCCACAGGTATGGTACAGCGCCCAGAGCACATCACTTTACATCAATGAGCTCACAATTTAGGCTCACGGTTTAATCCCTGATTCTTCACTCCAGTTGGAGAGAGTAGTTTGCTTCCCACGTCCTATATGTAATAAATGCATATTAACACTACTTACATACTTATACAACAGCGACTAGTATCCTACAGCGCCCAGAGCCCATCACTTTACAGCAATCAGCTCGGTTTGATACCCGAGTTTTCACACCGGTAGGCGTGAGTACTTCGCTTTCCACTTCCTTTATAGTATAAACGCACGGTACCGGTCAGTAGTTTGCTTCCCACTCCCTGTATGGTATAAACGCCTACTAACACTACTTGCACACGTATACTACAACACCCAGAGCCCATAATTTTACAGCAATCACCTCGATTTCATCCCCAAGTCTTCACACCGTTAGGCATAACTACTTCGCTTCCCGCTTCCGGTATACTATCAACACACAGTAACAGTCAGTAGTTCGGTTCCAAATCCCTGTATGGTATAAACGCCTACTAACACTACATGCACACGTATGCTACAAACACCAGACCACATCACTTTACAACAATGACCTCACGGTTTAGACTCTCTGTTTCATACCTGAGTGTAGCACCATATCATATCAGCACCATGTCACTCTGAGCAACACCTCACTTTTAGACCGGTAACAGTGACTACTTCGCTTCACACTCCCCCAAAAAGCTTGCAGTGCTCCTACCCTCCTTTCCTACTTTTTTCACCCTTTATTCCCCTTACGCGCTTTAACTGAATCACAAAATGGCGGCCGACACTTCCTAGTTGCAACACCATCACAGCCAATAAGCAGCAAGCTCCTGCTCGTAACGCCTTAGCCAATCAGATGGCAGAATTCGAAAATATCGATATCTATAAATTTCGATATTTCTAAAAAACTACTGAACGGATTTACACCAAATAAACAAAAGTGTGCTTTCTACACCACAACCCTTCTCCCTGCCAAATTTGGGGTCATTCTGTTCACCCGTTCGACCTGTAGCCACTTTCCTATGGAAATAACATGGAGAAAACATGTTTTGGGACCCCCCTTTTATCTCAGCCCCCCTTGATGAATCACCCCAAGACTTTCAACATAGGAGCTGCTATGAAGAAAGAATTAGTTTCCAAAATTTCATGAAGATTCATCAAATGACGCCAAAGTTATAAGCAAAACAAAAAATGCTCTTCCTATGGAAACTCGGTCGTAACTCTAGAACTACCTACTGGCGACCGCCAGTAAGTAATAAAGCACAAATTAGAATAGTTCCTTGATTCTTATAGCTTTCAAAACTTCTCTCTATTACTGTCTTTCTAATTTTCCATATAAACAATTTTATTATTATTCAAGTACACATAGAAGTCAGATATGCAACGTATTCTATAAACACACTTTCTAAAACATTCTACAACATGTGGAGGTGAAAAATTCATAATTTTTTTTAAACCTAACGATATTATTTGGAACATTTTCTCGAACATTTAACGGCACGTGCAGGTTAAAATTTCACGATTGTCAAAGGGATTTGGAGCACCCTGCTGACACGTCACAGCTGAATTACCTCATGCATCATGGTCGATGTGGTTCAGTGTTACTCGCTTCACACACAGTTCTCACAGTTTGTTGGCCAGTGCCAGTACCAGTATTCTTTTCAAGTGTATCCCCAGACACGTGTTTCTAGATTCCTCTTTCATCAGTGGGGAAAATGTTCATAGGTCACTGGACGTGCTGCCGCAGTTTCCTCAGGGTTAGTGCCACTCTCAGCGCGCAGGTGCTCACAGAGCTCGTCAGCTCACGGCCCACGGGAGCCATCTTAAACAGTCAAAGGGATTTGGATCACCCTGCTGACACGTCACAGCTGAATTACCTCATGCATCATGGTCGATGTGGCTCAGTGTTACTCACTTCACACACAGTTCTCAGTTTGTTGGCCAGTGCCAGTACCAGTATTCTTTTCAAGTGTATCCCCGGACTTTTTTAGCTCACTCCTGGTCGGGGGGACCTGGTTAGCCCAGGATTCGCCTAAACCCAATTTAGTCAACAGGTCTCTCATGTCCCTAAGCCATTTGACCCTTTTGTTAGTATCCAAGGTAATGAGCTCGGAAAGACCAGTCGCGTAATTAAGAAATTCTGGGGTGCGTTTTAGTCGTACCCAGTACAAGAGGGGACGATGTCTGGCCACCTCACTAAAAGGGCGTCTACCCATATCAGAGAATAAAGGGTTAAGTGGTTTGTTGATGGGGACAGATACCAGTTCTCTGAGGAATTTGTTTTCTGATCTTCCAATCTTTTCAAAGCCCCAGAGTTCAGCACCATACATTGCTGAACTCACCGCTTTTCCTTCATAGACTACTAGGGCTGGGGCTACCAGTCTAGTTGAAGAGGATCGTTGGTCTCTGGCGATGGCGCCCGCCACCCGCTTATGATTCAGTAGCATCTTGTTCAAATAGGTCCCCCAGTGCATTTTATCAGATAGCCTAATACCCAAGTAGTCAAAAGAATGGACTCTCTCTAAAGGGGAACCGTTAAGAGTAAGTTTATTTCTAAAATGTTTCCCAGGATTGAAAGCCATAAACATAGTCTTTGAGATGTTTATTGTTAAGCCCCTTAGATATATATATATATTAAGGCTCCAAAAGATGCAAAGCACTTCCGGAACACATTTCAGGTGGATTTATTCAGCAAATTCATTTCGGCGTCAAGCCTTCCTTAGTGCTTCTCAACTAGGCATTAGGCACTACACAGATTTTAAATGCACATACCAAGATCTCATTGGAGAAACACAAAGTCATGGGCAGCGGCGAAGGACTCCCTAGGTTGAGGTCATGATACCTCTCTCCCTGGCGGCCATGACAGCATGTCTTTGATGGCTTGCAACCTGATGGAGTACATTTCATTACTTCTCGTTGTGAAGGTTCCCAGTCTCTCATAGACAATTTTGCAAATGCAATTTTGAATATTGCTCACATGCTGCATGCCTCATCCGGTCCCCTGTGGCTGAATCAGCCATTATGCTTCCAGTCCCTCGCCTGCCCAGAATTCAAATGTTGCACACCCCACAGGCTTCAGTATGGATTGCTTACAACCTCCAATTTAATATTTGACAGCAGTGGCTGACAGTATGTCTCTCTTTGATCCTTGGTGGTTCAGGCAGCATTTAAAGAATCACTCCAAGTTTCACCCATGAGCTGCTGAACTCGCGACGGGGGCCATTCATCGCAGAAGTGTGAGCAAAGTCATGTTAAAATATTAAGGCTCCAAAAGATGCAAAGCACTCACGGGAAACATTTAAGGTGGATTTATTCCGCAAATGAATTTCGGCATCAAGCCTTCCGCAGTGCTTCTCGACTAGGCATTAGGCACTACACAGATTTTAAATGCACATACCAAGAGCTCATTGGAAGAACACAAAGTCATGGGCAGCGATAAAGGACTGTCTAGGTTGAGGTCATGATACCTCTCTCCCTGGCAGCCATTACAGCATGTCCTGGGGTCAAGGTAGACTGCGGCCTAGAGTACTATTGTTTTGTACTCCCTATTGCAGCCCCTATATAAGTATGCTTTTATACTACTGGTGCAATATACTTTACATACCTCCAATAGTTTTGGAAACAATTATGTGAAGTTTCAAGCAGCAACTTCACAAACTGTTGTTGCTAAGTGCATACACTTGAGATGATCGCCCTTTAAAAATGGGGTGCATTGAAGACTTTTGGGCAACGGTTCTCTTGTTGGACTGTGTCAGTCAAGAGAAATAAGGGGAGGCAGAAGAAGACATATCTTGAGCCAATTTAAGGTCTTCTCAAGTGGATTTACAAAATTCTTAATCCTTGATTTGTAGCAAAAAGTATGGCACTGGTTCTTCAGTCTTAACAGCTCAGATGTTAAGCTCACGCAGCTCTGGTTTCCTAGTGTGGAAGCAACAAGTATTCAAACCTTTTCAGTGGTATGTAAAGGATGCATGTTTGGCTCAGCTTTATTTACTTAATGTTTGAATAAATTAGATCCTTCACTTAGATCCATTATTATATTTCCACCATGTTAGGTGGATGATGTGTTCCTCTATGATCTCGAACCTATTGGGTCACAGAGAACCATGGACATCTGTGGCTACCTATGCTCTCCAAAATAACTTCACAGTAATTTTTGAAAAGATAACACTGCTGGCATTTGCCAAGTCCAAAAATAGGGGAAGCTGGCATGTTAAGGTACAGCATAAAAACATTATTAAGGATTACAAATATCTGGACATCACTTACAAGATCAAATTTCCCTGGATTTCTTGATCAATGAGATGGGTGTTCTCTGTATAATCTAGGAAGTCCATTTCAGCATTTTAGCAATAGGTATGGTGGATTTTCTTTTTGAATGTTTTTATTGTCTACCATGCCAAGATCGTTTGTGCTTTAACCTGAGGCACCCTTATTCAGCTACGGATTTCCAAGATATTCACTGATAGCATTAACGTAGCACCACGAACAAGGCTTCTAGTCTTACGAGAATCCACACCATAGAACTTGGTCAGCCTCAAATTGTGGTTGCTATCTAGTCTGACAGTTGCCTGGTACAAGTATTGGCCTTTTACTGCAAGGTAAGCACAGCACTGCAAATATTCTTTTTAACTGGATATATGCCAAGATTCTGTCCAAATCCGAAGGAAATCATGTGAGTTATGCAGGTTTTTGCAACTCCTGGATTGTGCAACTTGATCTTGTAACACTTTTAGATAATCCAGATGCCTCTTTCAATCATTACTCAACTGCTGCCAGAAGTTCACTAATAGCCATGTCCCACGCATTTTTTAAGTTTCAAATGGCAACAGGGTTTTCATGAATGAGCAATGTCTGAATTTTTTATTACTAGCAAATTGAAGTGTATGGACAATATGCTAGGGGATTTGAGTGTAACTATGGACATGGTGTGATTTACATCTTGTACGTCAGGAGGCGTTGTCTAATGTATACGCAATTAAACATGGCAGTATCTATACAGATAGAACAACAATGAGAATCGTGAAGAGTGAGGATTGTGCTATCGAAATGGAGAGGCTAAATTTAGAACTGCATTTAAGGCTTTGCAGGAGATACTGTTGCTGTGGGCAGAACAGAAGTATGCAAGCTGGGGAAACTGACTTAGTTAATTGTGAAAGGGATGTTGATATGAATGTATGAGGTGATTAGAATTGATGAACACATTTTAGAATAGACATGGTATGAAACCCTATATTAAAACAGCCCCCCCCCCACTTTTTTGTTGTTTGTCTGCCTTCTGTGTTAATTGATCTGAGATACAATTGATTGTGTATGTGTTCTCATAAATGTACTGGAGTGTAAGTGGAAGAATTTTTGCTATTAGAAAAAAAGTTTTGATATGGATGTCGATACTATAGGAGATTGGAGTGCCCCTGATTAACATAACTGTTAAGCTGTAACTGGAATGAGACATTTTGAATTTGACTTATAGAATACAAATTTGCAGGGAGGGATACATTGAGTTTTAGTGGAAACAGTGGGAAATATTAACATTTCATAACAATGATGTCAAGTTAAAAAATTCCCATATTCTTTATCCTTTCTCTTTTCTTTTCAGACTTAAAAAAATCTTTGTATTCTGGAATTTGAGGACCATAAAACATTGTGGTGAACCAGGAATATCATATGAGATAGAAGACAGGTAAGATGGGTGTTACATACGTTTTTTCGACCACTACTTAACCAGGAGGTAAGAAGAACTTTTAATCCTTTTGATATTTTGTTTTATCACAACATGAGAACTAACATTATGAGAATTTTTTCCTCTTGCCAGTTGTGAAATGATTAGATCAAAGTAATTTTAAGCATCAGTTAGCATACGATGTGTAAATTTGGAGAAATAGGTAATATAAAATAAATGTATTATAAAAAAAAGTTTGAGTACATTGGAGTGGTTAGGTTGATGTAACCTTGAGTTGCAGTGAACCTATTATGAAAAGCACAAATGTCAACTCACTTATGGGTAGATATATAAAATAAATATATGTTGAAATCTTTTTCTCCGTGGGGAATTACAACGCGTCATTATCACGACCGTGTTGTGATTCCGCATACCATTACTCCGCAAGTCATAACAACGACTTACGAAGGGGGGGCCATGGAAGTTGGAATAGTATCATTTACTATTCCAACTCCAGTCTGTGCGGACACTAGGGAAGGTGTTGGATTTTAAATCCAACACCTCCCCCCCTCCGCATGTCGTTGTTCCGATTTGCAGAGTAATGGTATGCGGAATCACAACGCGGTCGTAATAACAACCGCGTTGTGATTCCCAGCGGAGAAAAAGAATCGTTGCAAACGCTGTTTACCATATAAAATATTTTTCTAGCTGTGAATTATAAACTATCAAAATGGGAATTGTTGTTTTCTAAAACTAGTTTTCTTTTGTCTCTATAATTTCAACCCTGAAGACGCAGAATGTAAACACAGCGAAACAAGTATTAGCTGGAAATATTCTACTTTCAAGAATTGAGTGGACAAATTCCTTTTTCAAGAAGTACGCATTTGAAATTAGGATCCAGTTATAACTATATTAAGTCATGCTGTTGAATTTGTTATTTGATCAAATGCAACTGTATAACCTCGTTATTGAATAACACATCATTTGTTGTTTGCCCATCCACACAAATGAACAAGAAAAAGGTGCACCTTGTGAAAAACCTCCCAGGAATATCAAAAGGATAGTTTTTGTGCATACTGAGGAGACTTGGAAGAACCAGCACCTAAGCGTAGCCAGTTATCTCATTATGGAGAAAGGAAGACTAGTTCAACCCAGACGATTCTTATGCAGGCTATTTATGAGTAGACCCATGGGGATAGTACCTGATGTTACATATTCGACTAAAAAGTCTGCATGAGCTTCAGTTCGAATGAGCTTTTTCTTTAGATTAACCAACTTGCCCCAGTTTTCCCCTTTACCGGATGCAACAGTGATCCTATTCCCGCTTTTGGTACTTATGATTCGATGTAATTGGTCTTCGCTAAACCCAAAGGTTTTAATTTGATCCATTGGAGATTAATATCTCTCAGATAACAATATTATTCTAATAGTGACGTTTCTACCAATAAGTAGCAAAAAGGCTCTCCAGTCCTCACGGACCGTACACAGAATCTCTAATAAAAGAGAGAGGGACCCCAGGACCAAAGGGATAGGGTTCCACAATAGACAAAAGTCAAAATATATAATTCCCTTTGGGCGAATTATCACAAACAGGCAAATTATTGCCAGTATGCATACATTCCACAATAGGCAACATAAACTTTTAGCATGGAAGCAATGTACAAAATATTCAAAATTTTATAAAAGAAGCACAATAAAAAGTAGATCTGCACAGTTTATTACCATACAATATAATTAGTTAAAAATGGGAAACATACACAGAACAGACATTATATACAAAATAAATCAAACATTTCAATAAAAAAGGAGGTACAGGCTAAGGATTAAATTCCGACAGATACAGAATTTTCCCTAATTCGTTTTCCTAGTCTTACTCCTTGAGCATCGACGCGTTTCAGTGGTATAGTTAATGTTTAACCACCTTCATCAGGCACAGAGATTTATGTTTCCCAATGTTTCTCAAGAGCTATGTATCGCACAGTATCGGTCAGGGGTACTCTGCCTCCTTCCTAGTCTCACAGGGTGTTCGTCCAGCGAACTATCCCTTCCAAGTTAAAATGATAATCTTCTCTCCAAAGCTTTCACCGAATGAATTAATCATTTGTTGCGCTGGAAATCTTGCAGCTTTGGTTTGCCGACTCCAGCCAATTTGTCCACACGCGGGATGCCTTTGCTTCAAGCGCCATAGGGATCACAAGCTGCAAGATTTCCAGCGCAACAAATGATAAATTCATTCGGTGAAAGCTTTCTAACAAGGAATATCCATACCTCAATTGTATGAGTCTGAATGACCGTACCTGTACCGTGTGTGAGGCACTTTCACTGCACTGTTATATATACGCACTGATAAGTGGCATATGTGGAGTACTAAGCAGCTGAGAAACTACGTAGAATACTAATGTGATTGACCGTTTAGGATCATCTAGACATATTTGGAGAGAAGATTATCATTTTAACTTGGAAGGGATAGTTCGCTGGACGAACACCCTGTGAGACTGGGAAGGAGGCAGAGTACCCCTGACCGATACTGTGCGATACATAGCTCTAGAGAAACATTGGGAAACATAAATCTCTGTGCCTGATGAAGGTGGTTAAACATTAACTATACCACCGAAACGCGTCGATGCTCAAGGAGTAATACTAGGAAAACGAATTAGGGAAAATTCTGTATCTGTCGGAATTTAATCCTTAGCCTGTACCTCCTTTTTTATTGAAATGTTTGATTTATTTTGTATATAATGTCTGTTCTGTGTATGTTTCCCATTTTTTAACTAATTATATTGTATGGTAATAAACTGTGCAGATCTACTTTTTATTGTGCTTCTTTTATAAAATTTTGAATATTTTGTACATTGCTTCCATGCTAAAAGTTTATGTTGCCTATTGTGGAATGTATGCATACTGGCAATAATTTGCCTGTTTGTGATAATTCGCCCAAAGGGAATTATATATTTTGACTTTTGTCTATTTATGAGTAGAGCAATATAGAGTAACAGTAGGAAAAAATCCATATAATGTCCTTTTTGGAAATGATGTGAAAGTCCCCAGAACATAAGTAAAATTATTCGAAGTACTTGTCCAGCATTTTGAGCTATGCTTTTTTAGTGCAAAAAGTATCCTTGTGTCGATTTAGGATTCAAGGGCTCACATTGCACTAAAATTAGCACAAAATAGTAGATGACGTGAACTGCAGCCCTCGAATTCTGGGGCCTATTATGATTGCGGAATTTCCGCATCCTCCGGGCCGGCGGAAGCCACCGCCGGCCCGGAGGATGCGGAAAAACCGCAGCGGACCTACCAAAGACCCACCGCCACATTAGGATGGCTGGTGGGTCCTGGTTTCCGTCCGCCGCTTTTCCGCCGCGGTTGGCTTACAACCGCTGCGGAAAAGCTCTAATATGGTGGCGGTATCTCTCAGACTCCGTCCGCCATATTAGGATTGCTGCCAAGATATGCTTTTCCGCGGCGTGTTTACTGCCGTTGAAAAGCATACGGATCTTCACTGCAGGGGCCCGTTGCGGGCCCCCTAGGTGAAGGGGGGGTGGGGGGTGCACATGGGGGTACCTATGGTACCCCCCTGCATTTGTATGCAGAAAGCGGCAGGCACCGCGCCGTGCCTGCCACTTTCTACATACAATTGCAATGCGTGCATTTTTAACATTGCTGCGGATGCAGCTTGAAGCTGCACCCGCCGCAATGTTAAAAATAGAGGATGTGACCGCCAGGGTGGCGGTCACATCCTAATAGCACAGGAGGGAACGCCGCAGCCCATGCGGACGTTCCCTCATCCTCGGTGATCGCGGACGGACTCAAGTCCGTCCGCGATCATAATCGGCCCCTGTTTGTTCACATTGTTCCTGTGCTTTTGTATTTGGAGATTTGCCAAACAACAACTCATTTACACTGGCGTAACAAAAAGTGAGGGGGCCTCCTTGCACGTTATGTAGAAGGGCCCCCTCTTGCTCAATCAGGAGCTCTCCGGCCAGAGTGCAGAGCCAAGGGGGCCCCTTGGAGCTTCGGCCCCCACGCACCGCGGGGGTTGCGGGGGCCTGTGTTACGCCCCTGCTCATTTATGTGACATGCGTAATCTCAGACATTTCACATAAGAAGTGTAATATGAAATGCCAGAAATTAGGCAAGATTATGGCAGCATAAATTAATTTTCACACCGTGCTAATATTGAATTCTCAACACAATTCCGGGTCAATAGCAATATGCATTGTCAGTTGTCTAAACTGCAAGTAGCACTGACTGAAATTACGCGCCAGACTTGTTTAGTCAACATAGAAAGCTGTATGCTGGGGTTACCCATGAGTCCTAAGGGATCCAAAGTGGAGGTGCAATTTGTTAACCTAGCACTACTACTGGCGAAGTAGCTTCTCACCAAAAGGTGGAAGTCGCTGAGAGCTCCAAGTTTAATAGATTGGCATGAAGATCTACATTAGTGGGGCCTTGCCGAAAGTGTAGCTCTTAGACGGGAAGAAAGTAGAGGGCTCCATAAAAATCCAATCTCAATGGAATGGGATATGTTATAGGAGAGTTTTAAGGTGCTGGCCCAGATCCAGAGAGGGCAGCACGCTCCCAGGGAGTGAGTATACACTAATCCAGAAATGATCTTCCCCGGTGACCATAGAAGAGTGAAATACCTTCTCCTGAAGCCCTCAAGATTCATAAATAAATAGCTCCGTAATGCATGGGCTTCTCCACCACGTAACATGATGATGGCTTTTAGTGACACACAGGGGTTTTAGTTTGGTTGGGGATCCAGGTGGGATCCGAGTGGGAGAGATATGATAATGATAATTGACTACTTGACTTCATACTCATGGCCATAATGTATACAGGCTTGAAACACATCAAGATGAAGACAAATGTACTCAATATGCAAAAATAGAACGAAATGGTTGGCCTATGTCAAATCCAAAATTGGTCTACAGAGGACTTTTGCAGAGCGAGATATATGTACTAACCTTAACAGAAAACAGATGGCATTAACATTTTATGATTGTGGGGAGGCACTTCATATAAATCGAATGGAACGGAAAGCGCAGATCATGGCAAACATCTCCTTGATAGCTTCAAATTGCCCATCTAACTTTCTTTGAAAGCCGCGGGGACGTTGGGAACGCTCTTTATTATTTCGACTGAGAGCAGATACTGTCAAATATTTGTTGTGCCTCCCCCTTGGCATTCAGCCTAACTTAGCTGCTATCCCTTTTCTTTGTGAGGAAAAATCAGGCCGAACAATGATGCTTTTCTGTACATTTTATAAAATGTATACTCGGCGGTTTTTCCTCCCAATTTTTAAAAAGAAATGTCATAACATTATGCACGCTAGAGCTGCATTTTCCTTTGTTTTGCAACTATCAAATGAAGAAATCAGCTTATATGTAGGTGCCTTTTTAAGAAATGCCATAAGGGTTCGACGTACTCTGCTATAATATCTCGCATTGCTAAATTGTGTTGTTCATGTTGTTTCTCTTGAAATTTTATGATCTATGTAATTTTAACTGTTTAAAAAAAAATATTTTCTTATATATTGAATGTATTACTTTTATGGATGTAACTTCGCCCAAATAAAGTTTGAATAGAATGGGGAAAGAAATGTTCTTTACTTTGTATGCTACTGGGATGATTCTCATACTCCTGCAATTCTGACTATTTCTTAAGATAAAATGCAATAAAGTTTGTTGGAAAATAATAATAAAATATCTAAACTGCAAGTTGTACACATAAAGGGAACTGCCGACTGGCAATGGAATCCCTTCACTTCCATGGGCAGGGACAATGACTGACCTATCCTCGCAGACTACCAGCCAGAAGGACTTAATATATAAGTCCAACATCTCCAAAGACTAATGGAAAATACCCCAATTATACAACAACGTTGAATATGATCCCACATTGGGGAGTTAAGTGGATGACTGATGCCCTGCCCCTTCAACAAGTCAATGACATAGCCAGTGGGACCCAGCATATTGCCAGTTCACATACTAATTATTTTTTTAATAAGTCGTCTTTTTCAATAGGAGTTCAATACTCTCCTTTCTGAATTCAGCAGAGTTGTGTTAGTGCCTCTCATAACAGGGGATTGGCAACCTAACAGCTCAGCAGGGAAAGATCCGGATGGAAGCTCGTATAGTATTCCTATAGTATTCTGTGAAGACAGGGACAACCTTGTAGCCGCTAGAAACTAGAGCTTCAGCACGGTTAAAAAATGCTTAAATTGTCCTTGCAGCCATTTCGACGAGGAGCCTGCAAGATTGCTCACTTTATAGCCTACATTATAAATGCACTTCGGTCATGCCATCCAGATGAGTCGGGCTATATCAAGAGGAAGTGCTGGAACTCCAATTGGCTGATTCCATCTGTTGAAGGAGATAAACCTTATAGATGAACTACTGCTTTACAGCTAGGATTTGAGCCTTCAGTTTTACTGGAACAGATTTTCTGTCATGTTCCTTGCCACCAAATACATTAAGGTCTTCCCCCAGAATAGTTAAATGAATTTCATAAACGTATCTACAAATATAAATAAACCAATTATCTACAAATATAAATAAGTCAAAGGTGGCAAATGGAATGTGAAAAAAAGCACATTTTTGCGATTTAAAAATATTGAAAAGAATAAAATATTTCCAAACGTGGAGGTTCACACAGACAATACAGACTTATATGGAGCAAGGCAATGGATTAGTTATTGGTACCAACTGTTTCCCTCAAAGTTCAAAATATTTAAAGGAAAATCTATGGTAATTGTCATAAAGGGATCTGCAATTTGGGGTAATGTGAAGTCCGATGATTTTCACTGAGTAAGATATACTTTTTATGGGTTCTTCTGAGCACACCACAATCTAAATTAGTTTATAATACATAACAGGAGTTAGAGTTTACATATATTACTGACTTGATTAGACATGCCTCTTTTCCTTATGGTGACAGTAACTGTCTATAAAAAGCCATTACTTATAAAAATGCAATTGTAGATGTTAATGTCGCATGGAACGTATTTTGTTGTCATGCATAGAAAGCGTCCCGGAAATTTTAGGCACGTGGGATTTGTTCAAAGAGCCTGTTTGTTGATCTTTTTTTAAAAGATATGCTTACAATGTAATTGTGTAGCGTCTAGAGAAAAAACGTAATTTAATAAGACAACATCTATACAGTGAGGGTCAGTTTAGAGAGGCAGCTCTTGCGGCTCAGACTCTTGTGAACGTCTTTACAGAGTGAGCAGGATATGCTTGTGTCTAACTCAAAGACTTTGGATAATGTATATAGTAAGATTTGTTTCTGTTAAGATTGTATACTGGACAAACCCTTAAGTTGTCCACGTTGACAACATCTTTAGAAGAGGAAGCCCCCTCTGGTGTTCCGCTTGACATTGCGATGTGTTAAACTAGTATTAACAATGAAAGGATTTTTATTTTCAATGATTTTAAACAGGGTTCAATTATTTGACTTTATATATTACTAAGAGGCCTAAATATATGATAAATTATATTATTGGATTAGCCCGACTGAGTGTTTATCCATCTATTTACAAAAAAGTTACAATGGTGAGCTTTATGAATGTGTACTATTTAGTGTATGAAGATTTTAGCAAAAGTTTAAAAACAAGTTTTAACATATCTATAGAATTGAGTAGCCACAGTCGGGAAAGTCAAGTGATGAAATTACAGAAGCCAAACCTATAGATCTGTATCCGAATCGGCATCATAAACTGTTCGTATTTGGGACTACAGCAAAGTAGTGAATGAGTTAATTTTTATGGCAGATTGCTCCAGAAATGTCAGGCACCATGGCACTGATGTTATGCGTGGAACCTGGGTCTGGGCAAGATGATGGAATGTGTTGTAATCATTACATAACATGGGCCTCCGCACAGCACATGAACAACATCTGTGATAGAAACAACAAAATTTTACTCCCTGCTACGTTAAAACAGGTAGACTGAATGAATGTGTTAGGATGGGTTATTTCACCTACTTATGGAGTGCTTTTATTAGCTGACCAAACTAAAGTAATTTGTGTCAGATACATTGATTTGCAGTTTAAAAGCTAACTGTTTTAAAGATATGCTATGGATTATTGAGATATACTGAACCTGAAGAGAAAAGGGTCTAACTATTCACTTTTTTTAATCTTTATTTCGGAACATTCTGGCCATAAAAGATACATAAAAACAACGGTACATAGCGCATTTGTAATAGAAGAATAGGAAGATTTACATGCAGTTGGATGTTTTTTTTAAGGAAAATACAATAAAATCCATAAGTTAGTTAAGAAGGCAGAATCTAAAAACATTTCATAAAATTAATTTATACAGTCCCAGTAGTTGGTTTCGTAGGAGCGATTATTAACATTCAATCATTAATTAAGTCAGAGCAAACATATCATATACAAAGTACTTGAGCACAAGCCTAACCATTTATAAGTCCAGACCCAGTTTCTTGCGCACATGACTTGCTGCCAATAGGAATCTACTGACACAGAAGGCAATCACTTGTCTGGTGTCAGTTTTGATGATGCTGTATGCTTCATTGTACGAGCGTACACCTATAACATTGCACAGAGGCTTAATCCACTTTTTCCTGGCCGATACGTATGCTGCACAAAAGAAGAGGATATGAATATCGTCTTCTTTAGTACTAAACTGACAACTCATGCAGGTCTCACTTATTGTTGGTCCTACTGTTTTGGACCACCTTGCTAAGGTCACATTGGTTTTCAGCATTCCATGCCTAAATTTCAAATATAGGCTTTTGGCCAATGGTGGTCGGACCTCATCTAAGAGGTCCTCAAAGTATGGAAAATCCTTGTACGCTAAAAAATGACTTGTAATAGAGCCACCTGCATGGCTATTTGGGAGGTTGCATGTTATGTAAAACCAAAATATTGTTTTTACCAGTTTCTTACAGCTTTGCGTCGGACATAAGGGCTGTTCCAAAAAGTGTGACCGCCCAATTCTACAGAGCCATGTTCGCACATATCTCAACCATGCATTAGAATTATGCAGATCCAAACTCGTTATTTCTAAGAGACCATCTATAAAGTCTCCGAGTTCTGGTGTACACCAGAGTCTCACACAATAAGAAAGTGGGCGTAGGATTGCATAATGGTCTGTGCGCTTCATACTTAGGTCTAGCATTAAGGGTAAAAGTGGGGTGCGTTTAGGTAACCTTAGGAGACTTCTATAAAAGTTATTTTCACTTTTCGTAAAAAGATTCCCAGCTATTGGGCCCTAGATTTCAGCGCCATATAGAGCTGCAGACTGGGCCTTAAACTTAAACACTTCTAGTGCTGGTGATACGGATTTACTAAGACTCGCCCCATGTTTCTTTAAAATAGGTAAAGGGTTCTGAGTCAAAATTGTTTTGCTTTTTTCTGCTTGGGTTTTCCAAGAATTCTTTGAATCTAGGGAAACACCCAAGTAGGTAAAATTTGACACAAGTTCCAATTTTTCTTGTTCAAAAATAAGTTCCCCTTAAAGGATTTGTGCAGGTTTAAGGCCATGCATTTGGGGTTTTTCGTGTTAATCTCTAGGCCTTTTTAATTACAGTAAACTTGGAATGAGTTTAAAAGGGCGAGCATACCTTTGGGCGTCTGTGAGATTAAAATTGTGTTGTCCGCAAAAAGGAGTGCAGGGACCCTTACTCCATTCAACTTGGGTGAATCATTGTTGCACTCCTCTAAGTGGGCTGGGATGTCATTAACAAACAATGAAAATAGCGTGGGAGCCAGCACACACCCTTGGCGGACTCCCCGCATTATTGGAACAGGTATTGTCAGTTCTCCATTTAGTCCCCAACGCATAACTGTTATCATGAAGTCTTATGATCTGTTGGAGTAAGCAGACCGGCAATCCCTGTAAACACAAGCAATCCCATAAACAATCACCCAAAACTAAATCAAAAGCAGCCCTTAGGTCTACAAATGCCACATAAATGTGCCCTTTCCGTAAAGAAACATACTTCCAACAAAGACAACAAAATCTAAAAACTTGGTCAATCGTACTTATACTACTCCTGAAAACAGCTTGGAACTTTGTAAGTATGGCCTTCTCATCCATCCAAATATTCATACGTGTTAAAATGTGCCTAGCAAATATCTTTTGTAAAATATCCATTAAACTAATTGGACGATAGTTTGACGGGATATTCCTATCGCCCTTTTTAAAAATTAAAATAATTTCCGCACCACTCCAACTGTCAGGAATATCTGCACCAGTAACTAGAATATTAAAAAGCCGGTTGATATAAAGTGCCCAGACATTATTCTCATGTTTATATAGGTCACCTGGGATTTTATCTAGGCCTGGTGCCTTACCATTTTTGACTAAATTAATGGCTAACTCAGTTTCTTCTAAGGCAAACTCTAAAGTGCAAGTGCAAGCTGTGTACCAGGGATGCTCCTTTTCCCTTGCCTCCATATGATCTGGGGCTTCATATAAATGGATGAAGTGTTCAACCCAAGTCTGTTCATCAATGAACACATCTTGAGCCATTCTACCTACGTGGTTCCCATTTGCCACTAATCTCCAAAATCCCTCATTATCCTTAGACTTTGCTGCCAGTAACATATTCTCCCAACATTCCTCATCCCATGTAGATCTTGCTTTTGCCTGGGTCATCTTGTATTCCTTTCTTGACACCCTGATCACTTCTGGTGCTTTACTTTTTATTGCCTCTATAAGTAAAGCTGCCTTGCCTAGACGGCAATCTTTATTGTACCACGGTTGTCTGCCTGCTAAACTGGTTTTCTTTTGACAGTTTTTTTAGGCATTTTAGTCACATAGGGTATTAATGATTTAAAAAACCCATTGTGGAGATCAATAAAAACATTATCCCCTGCCGGTAGAATTGTATAACTAGAAAATGTGTCAGCTAAAAGTCTATAAATACAAGCTAACACTTCTCCATGGTCTAATATTTGTGCCCATTTAAGTGATCGTCTATTATTACTTACTAAAGGAGCATCATTGTTGATGTTATCCAAAGGATGGTACTCCTTCTCTAAACTATCACTGGGAAATAAGCGTAGGTTCGATTAACAATTGAAGTGGGCGATGGTCGCTTTCAAACCTAGCCATAATCTCGAGATCAATCAAGTAAGGCCAAATATCAAAAGACGCTAAAATATAATCTATTCGGCTTTGGGAATTGTTTTTAACAAAGGTCGCAGCCTTTGGGGAATCAGACGGGAGACGACGATTACAAGCCCTCAGACCATATACAGTTACCATTCTCAATATTTGAACTGCTAAGGTAGTACAACTAACCGCCTCAGTGTTAGATAGGGATGGGATATTGTTAGCCCTATCCTCTTCTCCAAAAACGTCACCAACACCAGTAATTGGCTCATAATTACAGTTCAGATCCCCGCCTATTATCATACTCGGTATCTCTTCCAGGCTATTTATGAAATCATCTAGTTTTTCCAAGATCGGCGACTCCTTGGATAGACTGCAAGGTCTATTATATACATTAATTAGGAGGAGACTCCTCCTATCTTTCGTACCAACTTTCAACCCAAGTATGTCAACTGAATCAATAATTAATAGCGTCATTCTAATCTCCAGGGATACCTTTACCCATATGGTAAGTCCCCCAGAGGGCCTAGCTCTAGCTGAGGGTACTGCCTCTATATTGAAGGTCCTGTATCCAACTCTATACGGTGTTTCCAGAGCCCATGTTTCCTGTAGAAAACAGATATCACTAGAATCTATGTAACTACTCCATTCCGGATCACAAAGATTTTTCGACCAGACCGCTATGTTCCAGAAATATTAATTTTAGGTTTGAAGAAATACATCCCAAACTTTCTACATTTGGTCCGTTCAGAATTAACTCTTGCGTGCTTCCATTATAACATTGGTTGCCCCTATTAGATCTCCTGTAGCACCCAATATTAAAGGTGGATCAAAAGTCGCCTGAACAGCAGTACCTATTACCTCCTGGTTCAACACGTGGGCAGCTATTACAGGATGGTGATCAATAGGTTTGTTTCCCCCGCGTCTTTCCCGGATTACCTCTACATCAGGAATTAGAGACGGTGATGAAATTAGTCAATCAACCATCTCCAAAGTTGGTAAATCCCAGAATCTGTTGGAGATGTGAAGAGGCAATGGTGTATCCACCCTTCTACCTACACCCTTGATAGTTGATTGATAGAAGAACCCCAGTGGGAGGGCATGAATATTGGTACGAGCCTTCTGGGTTTCATCTCAAACTCTCTGTAGGTGATGGACTGTGTTGGGGCGATTAAAATTAATCACTATGCAGTCCCCCTCTATATCTTTCCTTTGTACACCCACCCAGCCTGCCCTACGGACCATATTGATCTCATTCATTTTTTGTGGGCTAAATTCTTTATACTTTTGCAACCAATCCACAGCCTTGTTCCTAAGTGTATGCCAGGTTTCAGTTTGATCTCTCCTGAGCGCAGGTACTCCTTTCAGAACTAGAACATATGGACATGCTTCTGGGGGTAATCTCAAGTTGTCACTATTAGGTGTGACATTAGGATCACTAGGCTTTGAGGTGAGTATAGGCAATTTGCTGTTACTAGAGTGTGCCAAATTCCCTGGTGCTTGGTCCAACCTTCTACCACCTAGACCCGAATTGGTGGTACGAGGTTCGGTCTCCTCTAAAGATCGAGTGCTTACACTTTGGACAGCCATTTCAAACGAGGGGGCTACCACTGGGTGACCCATAGCAATCATGCCAGTGGACACTTCTTTGTTTCTAGTTTCACTCAAAGTTTTCTCCACAAAGGCTTTGGTTCCTTCCTCAAAGATATCTTTCCCCTTTTTAATCATAACCTCTAGGTCCTTCATTCTGGAAACCATAAGGCCATTTACTTGCTCCTGTATAGATTGGAGGGTAGATTAAAAAATATCTGCAACAACAGATTCCAGCGACTCTACTATATTATCGGCACCAATGATAGGCGAAAAATGAGCC
This sequence comes from Lissotriton helveticus, assembly GCF_964261635.1. NCBI lineage: Eukaryota > Metazoa > Chordata > Amphibia > Caudata > Salamandridae > Lissotriton > Lissotriton helveticus. Next base: position 1,271,383,164 of record NC_136059.1, on the reverse strand, counting down.
ATCTCAGTATGTGTGCCGAACTATCTACTTTTATGGCTTATATTGTCTCCTGATTCCGCCTGACTAATCACTGGGTTCTGTTTTGCCCCCACATCTCCCTTTTTGTTATATGGCCTTTTCCTTTGCAACTGGGGTTTTGCTTTGATATTTTCCTGAGTCCCTTTGCGTGCTCCCCTCTGCCTAGTCACCATCGGTGGTGATAAAGATACCTCTGGATCTAGCTGGGTACTGTCGGTGGTCTGGGTGGAAACCACTGTTCACTCTGATGAAAGCACAGAGGGTGACATAAACTCACATGGTAATTGAGGTGTATGTATAGAAACAAATGGACTATGGGCTTGGTAAGAAGATAAAGCTGAAGGGTCCAAGGACAACCTTTTTTCCGCAAGTGCAATCTCATGGCTAATAAGCGATTCAGCACGATGGAAAAAGCCGTCCAAGGTTCCTGTTAAACATTTCTGTTTAATCATTTTAATGCCCGAATGTTGGATAGTACCACAATATTTATCTATCTGTCTATGCTAAGGTAAAAACCAGATTTACTATGAGTACTCTAAACAGAATCTTTTCACCAAAAATAGATACATTTTGTAGGAAATAACAGTGACTAAGCAACAACAACTGAATACCCAGATAATATCAGAGATAGTAGGCAAGAGCGGGCAGAACACCCTGGTTAACCACAAATGCTCGAACAAATCAATTCCACAAAGAAAGAACAGTGCGATGCCATGGGCCCTGCCACTCCTTAGGCGAATGACCAAACCTAGAGCTAATAATAATATGGCAAAGTCAATGACATAATATAGTCAGTGTTCCACACCTTAATCCTTAGTGTCACAAATGCTTAGGTTACAATCCAAGGGAGGTGGCCCAGCCCAGCCTCGTCTGGCCCCGGACGGCCCGCCCTTTGCCCGGGCTTAGCCCGGCGTGGCCCGCGTGTGGTCCCGCGACGCGGGGGCTCTGGTCAGCTTTTAGCGCCTCCGGGCGCGGGATGGGCGGTGGCGGCTTCCTGCCGCGAAGGCTCCCGGGTAGTGTAGTTCCCCCCCTCTCTGCGGCCGCGCCACGGTGGAGAAGAGCTGCGGCGGCGGGAGGGAGACCCACACGGGACCAGGAGCTGTGGTGGCGAGAATGGAAACAGCGCAAAACAGGGAGGGCAGTGGTTGCAACAAGGTAAGTTCAATTTCAAAATGCCCCCAAAATCAGAAAAAGCATTTCAATAGTCTAGACATTCACCTGGACTCATTGTAAGTGTCTCAGGCAAGAAATCAAAAAAATTTTTATAAGTAATTTTCCTATTCATAGTTTGAGCAATGATCCATTTGGGTATCCAATATGCAGTTAGTGCTCACATAATAATGAATATACAGTTGTTTCACAACAACAGGTAGCACTAGGTTGTTGTTCTTCAAAGCTTTGTGCAACTACAAAACATTTGGGGATTTTTGGTCTGTTTCAATGATCTTGATTCACCTTCGAAGCATTAGACTAAAATAATCCAACATGCCTCACCAAACTTCTAATTATCTCTAGAGTGCAACATATCTTTCAGAGTAAGATGTCCCTACTACCAAATTCAAACTCACTCAAGCGTGAAATCAATCGTACCCAGGTGCAGCACCTAATCATCAAACTCATTTTCTGCCAACATGTGAACCAATATCAACCTTTTCTACTCTGGGAAGATCTTGTAAATTAATTTCAAGACATTTTCAAGGCGCAGCTTAAAAGTCACTAAATTACCTTGAGCTCAAACCCCTGGTAGATGTGGCATGGAGCAGACAGGCTTAAGTTAGGGAAATATGTAAAGTATTTATGCCGTACCAAAACAGTAATAAAGTAAAAATGCTAAACAATGAAAATGAAAAACAGAATTTAAAAAATTGAGTATGACTGAATAAACAAAATGATAAGCGTCAATGATAGTCAATGGGCGCAATAGTCCGGGCCTAGGTCCAATTTGAGGCTGATAGCCATGGAGCGGGACACATTCACCAACCAGGTTTATCTTGGTCAAATATTTTACCTTCTGTCTTAAACCTTTAAGTCCCAATCCATCAATCAATCAGGAGTTGTATAGCACTGCTAATCATCTGGTAGGGTATCCAGGTGCTTACAGGTCCTGGAAGGTTAATTTAAACAGCCAGGTATTGAGGGCTCTTTGGAATTCGGATAGTACGGTGATGGTCTGGAGCTGGATGGGGAGGCAGTTCTAGGTCTTTGCTGCAATGAAGAAGAAGGGTCGTCCTCCACTTCTGCTTTGGTGGATGTGGGGCTTGTGGGCAACTGATAGGGAGGCAGAGTGTAATCTTGTCTGTGGTTTGTGGAAGTTCAGACTGTGGTTAATGGAGGCAGATCCCTGGTTGTGTAGAGCCTCATGTGCATTGGTCAGCAGTTTGAATTGGCATCTCTTGTATACAGGGAGTCCGTGGAGTTGCCTGAGGTGGGGTGTGATGTGGGTTTGTTTGGGGAGGTTGTGGATGAATCTGGCTGTGGCATTCTGTATGGTTTGAAGTCTCTGTAAGAGGTGTATGGCGATTCCTATGTAGAGAACACTCTCATAGTCCAGTTGGCTTGTGATGAATGCCTGTGTCATGGTGCATCTCATGTGCAGGGGTAGCCACTTGAAGATCTTCTGTAGTATGCACAGGATGAGGAAGCAGGCGAATGAGATTGGGTTGATCTGTGATTTTATTGTGTGCTTGTTATCATTGAGGTTTCTGGCATGGTCAGAAGGTATGGGTCTGGGTCCCAGGTCTGGGGGCCACCAGGAGTTATTCCAGGGGTTACTGGTGTTGCCAAAGATTAGTACTTCCATCTGGTCCATGTTGCGCTTCAGGCAGTTGCTCTTCATCCAGTCAGCAACACTTGCCATGCATCTGTGGAGTTGGCCATGGTTGTGGGAGGGCCATCAGTGAAGGGAGAGGATAAGTTGAGTGTTGTCTGCATAGGATATTATGTTGAAACAGTGTGCTCTGACGATGTTGGCCAGTGGGGACATGTATGCGTTGAAGGAAGTAGGGTTAAAGGATGATCGTGGAGGCACTCCTCAGACGTTATGTTTGGGTTCGGAGGTGAAAGCTTGTGGGCTGTGCTCTTCCAGTGAGGAAGGTGGTAATCCATCTGAGCACGTCCCCTTGGATGCTGGTGTGGAGATGTCTTTTGATCTCCTTCTATTAGGATAGTGTGTTGAAGGTTGATGAGAGGTCGGGTAGGATCAGAGCCACTGTTTCTCCATGGTCAAGGAGAGGCCGGATGTTGTTGATAGCTGCGATCAGGGCAGTCTCGGAGTCGTGATTGGTGCAGAAGCCAGATTGGGACGCATTGAGTAGCTGATTCTGTTTCAGGAGTTGCCTGTTGATGGCCTTTTCCAGTACCTTGGCTGGGAATGGGAGCAAGAAGAGGGGAGAGGTGTGGCGCCGCGGCCAGGGCGACTGACGCTGGAATCTGGGGATCAGGGTTCGATCCCCGGCTCCGGCGGCAGGCTAGCCCAGCACCATGTGACTCTGGGCAATAGCTCGCTTAATCTTCCCGACGGCCCCCAGCGCCTAGAGACCCTTACGGGTGATTGTGCGCTTTACAAATGTGGATTATTATTATTATTATTATTAAGAAGATTGCCGGTAGTTTTTGTGTGCATGGGTCAGAGGAGGGTTTTTGGAGTAGTGGTCTGTCTTCACTATGTTTCCATGGTTGGAAAATATTGCTGTGATGATCTAAGTATTATGCAGGGTGGTTCATTCCTTGAAGATCCTTTATGTCCGAGGTTGAAGATGTGGTAAAGGCATGGGTCTGTGGGAGCTCCTGAGTGGATGGATTTCATGTTTAAGGTGGTGTCCTGGGTGGAGAGCTGGTTCCAGACAGTCAGTTCATGGTTAGTGTAAGTTGCGGTATCGGTGTATGAGTTGTAGAAGTCCGTTGGAGTAGGTTGGGGTTCGAAGTTTCTGCATATGGTTGCGATCTTGTCTTAGAAGAAGTTGGCAAGCTTGTCACAGAGATCTTTTGAGGGTGTGATGTTTGAATAGTTCCTTGCTGTTGTTGGTGCTGGTTTAATGCATTGAACTAGGGCTGTCTTATTTGTTGCTCTCAGCAGGCAGTGGTAGAGCTTGAGGGAGGTGTTGAAGGCTGCCCTGTCTGAGGTGTCCTTGCTGCAGTGCCATCTCCTCTCTAGCTGTTTGCTGTTGCGTTTGGCTGTTCTGAGTTCTTGGGTGTACCAGCTGGCATTTTTGGAGGATCTTGTGTGATTGTTGCTCTTGATGGGGGTGATGCTGGTGGCACAGTTGGTTATCCGGGGCGTTAATGTTCTTAATACCCTGTTTCAAGTTGGTGGCAACGGCTGGGATGGAGGTGCTGAGGGTGTTTGTCCAGTGGGTGTCTGTGAATTTTCTCCAGCTGTGATGGGGGTGCACGCCTTCTTTGGGGAGGTGGTCCAGAGGCTAGGGACGCTGAAATGGTCAATGGAGTGGTCAGTCCATGTGAGTTCTGTAGCATGGCTGTATTTGGCGTATTTGCTGGAGGGGAAATTAGGGTCCAGGATGTGTCCTGTGGTATATGTGGAGTGCAGACTATTTGGGTCCATCAGAGGCTGCTCATACTGTTGAGGAGGGTGACGTTGTTTTCGTTGGGGTCATTGAGGTGGAACTTGAGGTCGCTGAGGAAGATGTAGTCCTTGGAGTCCAGGGTGAGAGGTCTAATGAAGTCTGCAATGGTATTGCAAAAGCTGGAATGTGGGCCTGGTGGCTGGTATGCTAGAGTGCCTCTGATGGTTGTCTTGTCGTCCGCATGGAACTTGAAGAGGTATTCCATGGGGATGGTGGTATTGTTGGAGGTTGTGGTGCACTGTATGGTCTCTTTTTGTATGATGGCTATTCCTCCTCCTGGCTTGTTGTGCAGTCATGGGAGAGTGATTTTGCATCCATAGAGAGTCGCTGTGGCGATGTCAGGGGTGGAAGAAGGGTTGAGCCAGGGCTTGGTGAGGAAGACAATGTCAGGTATGAGGGTGGTGATGAGGTCTGCTAACTCAGTGAAGTGTTTGTACATGGAGCACATGTTGAGGAGTAGGGAGTAAATTTGGTGGGTCACTGCTAGTGTGGTGTGTAGCATGATGCTCTGCAATGTGATGGTTGTGTTGGTGTAAGAGAAGAAGCAAATGGTGCAGGAGAATGGTCCTACTGTAGAGTGTGGTGCGATATGGCAACAGTTTTCACTGGGCTCTGGTGTCCAGGGCGCGAAGGATGGCAGCATCGTATCATCAAGTGGGCCAGAAACCAGGGGTCATGGTGCTGGGCGTGATCCATGCATAGACGGGTTTGCCTCTGGCATGCTTTTGGGAAGCCAGCAATATGCACGCTGCACAAGTCTGCAGCCGGCCGCTCTGCGGCCTCCATTAAGTAGGTCAGGAGAGATGGGACAGCGAGCAGAGGCAGTGGGCAGGACAAGTCAGAAGGCTACAAAATGGCCGGCAGCCATTGGAGCTGAAGAGGAAAATGAGGCAACAGGAGAAAAGCACTAGAAAATATGGGAAACAGGAGAAATAGCAGAAAAAAAGCAGAATAAAGAGATGGAAGTCAAGAGGAAAGAGCTGAACAAAGCAGATTAAAGAGATGGTCACCAGGAGAAAAGCAGAATAAAAGATCAAAGTCAAGGGTGAACATGTGGATAACAGCCCAATCAGAGAGGCAATAAGAAGATGCAGTCAAGAGACAATCAAATGCACCATGGAGAGAGATGCAACAGCTGGGCTGGTAGCACGAGGGAGAGCTGGGTCTGGGAGGACACTCCTAAATCCTCCAGGACCTCAGGGGAGGCTGTTAGAGACTTACAGTCTGCCAGGCAGATGCCAAAAGCAGGGTCCAGCCTGCAGCTTCAACTGATGGTCAGCCTAATGACCCGTAGAATCCACGTTTTTGTCCTGGGTACAAGAGTTAGCAGGTCCACTCCTTCAGGGCTCCTCTGAGGTCACAAACAACCAGGGCCAGTCCTCTTCTGATCATGCTCTAACAATGTGGTAAACGTTCCCAAAACCACCCTCCTCACTTTGGGCATTTTTAAGATAATGAAAGTCTTCGGTCACAGTAAACTTGGGCTTGGAGAGATGGTGGTGTGGAGGATGAGTGTACAATGATAACCTAAAATCAACTCTGAGGCAGTCACTGAACCCACAATAAACCTAGAGAGAGATGCCAAAACAAAAGCATAGCAACCAGACAGTTTATCCACAAGAATTGTCTTGGCATTCTTTTCTCTCCCCTTTCAAGTGTGCCCCAAAGGTTATGTATGAACCCAGCAGACCTGTCAAGTAGAATTTTACACCCAAGCAGGATCTGACACAGTAGTGTCAATAGGATGACCACAGACCCCATTCTAAATATACTATGGGTTTTAGATGAGATATCTCTACCCATTCTGGTCAGCCTATTGCTTTCTCCTGGGAAGCATTTCACATCTACTCAAATGAAATTACTGGCTAGGAGAAGCTAAAGAGCCAATCCATACTAGCCTCCAGAAACTTCAGGTAGTGAAAAGGTAACTTACAGTTACTTTTCTTCAATATTTATTAAAACTCTGACTTCACCTTTGAATCAGATGTTTATTAACCATTAGAACTAGTTAATTAATTGTTCTTCTAGCTGGTCCCAATTTTTAGATACAGTATAAGTATTTTAATCTGTACTTTGATTTTCTACATAGGACAACTAGGCCTATCACAGTGAAAATACATTTTTAGTGTTAGCCCCTGTGTTTGACAACATTACATATTTACATATCTTACTTTAAAATAACATGCACCCTATCCTGTGGGTACAAGGCCTCTGTAGGGGTGACCATATCCCTTATAAATGTATTAATATTTAAAAAGGAGGTTTTATTTTTGGGGGAGTTTCAAATAGCGCGAACTTGACTCAAAGGCATCAGAACATTTTACATGAACACCAGTTGCGTTACACAAGGACACATTCACTTTCTTTTTTATAAGACATGAGGAGATTAAGTGATTTGCCCAAGAATCACAGGATGTTGAGCGTCATGACCAAGACTCAAACAGGTTGAATTGTAGTGTTTACACTGCTACAGTGAGGCTACAATGGTAGGGCTGAATCCATGTTTGCCTTGCCACAGTAGTGGATGGTATAATAAGTGCTGCTACTGGTATTTAACCCCCAGGCCCTGAGTACACTTCATACCATATAGTAGAGACTTATAGGCAAGTTAAATATGCCAATTAGGAGTATGCCAAGTCAAATATATTTAGTCAAATATATTTAAAGTGGAAGCACTGTAACGTTACTAATGGTAAGCAGGTTTAAATGGCAGGACGTTCTAAAAACAGCAAAATATAGGGTCCAGCAAAAGGTGAAAAATTTGGGTTGACCATGCAGAAAATGTGGATTTCCTACACTCATCTTTTCCACTTCCACTAGCCTCCCCTTAATTCCTCACCTTCTTGCCGACCTGTATAAGCCTACATCCAACTGCACACCCTCCGTTTACTCAATATCTACAGTGCTTGTTAACTTATTATCTATCGTATTTCATTCTTTCAATGTATATGTTTGTTTTTTGTAATGCATAACTCAGCTTGGTAGCATTATAGAATAATGTCAACTGAATGAATAAACACATCTATATTTTACTAACATTACTAAGAGATCTTAAATCGCACACAATCTATGAGTAGGATGGTGTACATCCTGGACCTAGATCCAACTTGTATTCTATTTCTGCATGTATTTAAAAAAATGAACTTTTTAAGGTTTGTGCTTAGTAACCAGTTTTTCAGATACAAAGTGTGATATACATTGGTAGACTAAAAAAACTCCATCATAAGTGCAGTGGCGGAGGGAATAAGGCTCAAGGTATGGCAGATGGTAGTCACTGAAAACTGGCACCTCATCATCCAAGCACCATCTGCAAAATGTCATGAGGGAATATTTCATAGAAAATCATTTTAAGAAGTGTTTGAGTTTTAGGTGTTAGTTTCAGAACCCGTGAGCTATCAAGCAAAGATTTAAAACTGACTGTTTGTCTTTGATAGCAGCCAGTTATTCATATTACTTTCAAGGAATCTAAGATTCCATACACAGCACCTATCTATGTGCATCAACATGGGGCCGTACTATGGGGGGCTATGCTGGCACTGTACGAAGATGTTCACCTGTTTTTATGCGCTTTCAGTGTGTAAAATGAATTCATTTACCCTGATATTTTAATAAGTTGATGATCTATTTTGAAACAGTCCAGCTCGAAACAGTGAGCAAGGTTTGTGTCTTTCTGTTTCTGAATTCACTTTACACGCTGCGGGCACACAAAAACAGGCACTTGGCTCTATGCTGAGCCAGCATAACCAATCATGATTTGGTCTATTATGATTGCATGGAGGAATTTTACATGGATAGGAATACTGAAAGTGTACTGCCACCTCGCCGCCATGTTGAAGTCCAGCACATAACTGAAAAACGAAGGGGCATATTTACAGCAGAATTTAAAAACGCCACGCTTCTCCATTCTGAAAAAGCAGGGATGTGCCGTGTTCACAAGGATGTGGTGCACCCCTCTATTGCTGGTGCTGTTTCAGCTGCCTAGTGCCAACGCTGGCACCCTTGCACCATAGTGCAAGGGTGTCTGCATTGGGGGAAGATTCTTTATGTGCAGGAAGGTCCTCCTCCTCTTTCACGCTAAATACAGCGTGATAGGGTGCCTTATTTACAAGGCAGCATTAAGCCACGTTAAGTGGCTTAACGCTGTCTTTTTAATAAGGAGAGGCCCCTATCACCATCACAACGTCAGAAAAAGTGACGTAGTGGTGATAGGGGCTTGTAAATATGCCAATAACTGCACACAATCATGTAATTACAAGTTGTAGCCTTTAAAGTCTTCCTTGAAAATACTTAAGAGACTACAAACACAGGTTTCTTATTAATCAAATGAAAATCAAGCTTTAGGTTAGAAGCCATAATACACAACTGCATTTAAAAGAATAAAAAAATCGAAATTGTTAAAAAAAATTACATTCTTCTCACACAAAAATGTCTGGACTGCTTTAGTATTTTTTGATTTTGATTTTGGGACAATAACCTTCTTAGCACTCTGTCCCGCAAGGTATAATTCCCATTTATTTTGTCAGGGCTACTGCATCAAAGGTAAGACAAAGTCTTCCCTCCAAAACCAAACTAGTAGCAAGTTACACCTGGACTTAAAATTGTCTCAAGTTTGAACGAAAACACAAGATCAATGATATTTATCTAAGCGTGTGTTTTTCACAGAAAGTTATTTTTCACACACCAGCACTTCCTTTAAAGTTGGCGAATACTTCAAGAAAATGGTAAAAACAGAATCTTGTGAGGTTCTCCTTAAACTTGTTCTCACTGTAAGTTTGCCAAATGACTTCATGGAACCAAGGATATAATGTTCCAGTCATGAGCTTTTCTTTTGCAAATCATTATACAAATCAATAGTTTTAGCGTGCTAGTTCAATTGAATCAATTCCTCCTGAGCACTTTGGTATTACAGAAGGGCTGCACACACTTACTCAGTCCCTTCTGTAAGACAGATGGCATTGGTGCTAAATGTGCACCAGTGCGATCGCAAGGTGGTATGACCTTATTTGAATGGCGTCATGGCCCCAAGCAAATGAGGGAATCCATTGCCTTTATGACTGTGTCATATTACAAATGTGCTCACAGAGCAAACAAGACTGCCAGGAGGTGCACTGTCTATGAGCCACATAGAGATGCCCCACAGTCACTGTACCCCTAGAAGGGGGGGGAAGAGTGTTCCTTAAACCTCCAAGGCATCCCCGCTGCAGGTGGGTGCAGTCCATTTCTCCACCTGTCTGCAGACGGTTCTTTGGCCCATAAAACTCCAGCCTGGTTGCCTCCTCTACAGTGAAAAGACGACTTTCTGCTACAAATAGCTGGTCCGTCGTTCACCAATGCATTGTTCTAAGTAGAGCCAGACATTTGTGTGTGGTCTAGGAACATCCAACTCATTGTAATCGCGGGCAGTGTCCCGGTCTGTACCTGGTGCATCCAGTTAAAGGTGCATGGTTGTGTAGATCTGAGCAGTGCACCCTATATGCAATATGGGCGATGTACTTCAATATCCAGAATGCATTTGTTGTTAAACAAAAAAAACAGATTTGAAGCACCGCATCCTTGATATGAAGTCATCTACTAACCTTTTGTCACAGTGGTAAGTGATAACCCTGCCTTTGGAGATAAAATTATGGTAACAGGCGGTGGATTCGATCTGCCTTGTCAGGCTCTCAAGCTCTTAGTTTACCATTGAGGTGAGAATGATTTACCATTACATTTTGGAGATATTTTGGAGTTTTTGCCTGTTTCCTTAAGTGATTTTCAAAAACAGTCTCCGATCAAATTTCTTTTGCTTGGCCTTCCTATTCTGATTAGAGCCCCTCAGATCTAGACAGGTTACTCTATATGGAACATATTAAAAATGAATACAAAAATTATGAGTTTAACTTAATGTTCAGTGCACTGTATGAGCTGTCCACAGTCCAGGTCGTGTTCATCACAGGTCTAAATCTATTAAATAGTGCTCTGTCTGTAGCTACAATTCTCTCCTATGTCTGAGCTCACAAAAAAGTAAATTGATGTCTTGAAGACATCTATTCCTGACACTTTTGGGTCCAATTCACAAAATCGGAAATTAACTTCTATAGGATGCATGTTCAATTTCGAGTTAATATTTAACTGCCATGAAGTTCTCAAATGATTCTGTACGTCTTCTTTCGCATTTCTGACTGTGTCAGATTCCTGTGAGCAGCTGTGGAATTAATTTGTGAATGTCACGTTGCTTTTATGTGCCACTGTTTGTGATTGAAATCATGGAACGATGAAGTGACCTCCAGGGCTCTTCGATTTCACCAATATTTGGTATTGAGGGATTCAAATATTCACCTTGACCAGGTCGATTCGAATGACTCACTTGCTTTTGGTGACATCCTCCAGCTTGCCCAACTGTCTCAATGGGTCACCCGCCCTGCACATCAAGGAGGTCATATTCTCTGCCTATTTGTTCCAATTTCGCTATCTCGGCTGAAGATCCTCTGCCAGTCGCTTGGTCAGACCACTCTCTCACCTACTTTTCCTGGGAGCTGGTCTCGGCCTGCCCTTCGGGCCCCTGCTATCGGAAACCAGCCCTCAAAAAAATTGAACCTTCCAAACTCGCCACGGTTCTGGTGGCTTCTAGACCCCCACTTACCCCGGATCTTGATGGGAGTCTTGCGGGCTTACCTACTTGGTTATCCAATTCTATGAACATGCTTGCCACACTGACTTCGTCCAGGTTCTCCAGGGAATTGCCTTCTAAACCCAGGTTTACCCCAGACCTGTCCGTGCTTAAGCAGGAATGCAAAAAACTTGAACGTGCCTGGCGCCTCAGTGAGTACTGTCCCCTGGCTAATGCCACTCTCAGGGGCAGGTACAAAAGGGGGTGGTGATGGACGGAGCATCTGAACCAATCAAACACTCACACCCAGTCAAAAGATCTGGGTTTGACCCATCACCGTTCTTTAGCCCACTCTGCCACCCCAGTTCAGACATGGCTATATGCAAATCAGTCTGACCCTGTGCCTCATGGGAACAGTCCAACCCGAACCGCCAAGCCATGCCTTCCCTGGACCGGAAACAAGCTTCCGAGGACCGGTTTCTGTCATTACAGCCGTCTTCAGCCCGGCTTGCTTGAATCCAGTGGCAAAGTGAGCAAGGGACTCGCGTCTGAGCATACCCTGCCACACTTATGGCGGTCAAAAGCGGTACAAAAGCCGCTCAGACGTGAGTCCCTTGCTCACTTTGCCACTGGATTCAAGCAAGCCGGGCTGAAGACGGCTGTAATGACAGAAACCGGTCCTCGGAAGCTTGTTTCCGGTCCAGGGAAGCCATGGCTTGGCAGTTCGGGCTGGACTGTTCCCATGAGGCACAGGGTCAGACTGATTTGCATATAGCCATGTCTGAACTGGGGTGGCAGAGTGGGCTAAAGAACGGTGATGGATCAAACCCAGATCTTTTGACTGGGTGTGAGTGTTTGATTGGTTCAGATGCTCCGTCCATCACCACCCCCTTTTGTACCACTCTCAGGGGCAAGCAAAAAATCTACTACACTGCAATAACACAGGCTAAGAAGCAGTACTTTACAGCCCGCATTGAGCAGGCACATGCCAACTCTAAGGAGATTTTCTCTATAGTTCAGAGTTTTACATCCCATGCAACACAAGCACGCTCTCTTCCAGCCACAGAGAGCTGGTGCAACACTCTATCCAATTTCTTCATGGATAAAATCCGCATGATTCAGGCGCCCTTCACGTTCTGCCCCGGTCCTCCTTCTGTCCCTTTGCCTACTGCCATCCTGCCTGTTGTCCCCAAGCATGCTCTGCAAGCCTTTTCCCCTGTGGATCTGTCTAGCTCTCTTAAAATCCTGAAGGGCTTGAAATCGGGATCGCCCACGGACCCCTGTGCGGTGAGATTGCTGGCCGCAGTCGGAGAGATTATCAACCCCAAAGTTAATTCAATCATAAACACCTCCCTTCGTGAGGCTCGGGTACTGGAGGTCTGGAAACAGGCAAAAATTCTTCCCCTTTTGAAGAAGCTCACTCTTGATCCCCTGACCCCAGGGAACTATCGCCCTATTTCCCTCCTGCCTAGTTTAGCTAATGTCTGTGAGAAGGTGGTGACCAGACAATTTACAGAGTTTGATGAAGGGTCTGATGTTCTGCATTCAGCTCAGTCTGGGTTCTGCTCTGCCTACAGCACTGAGACAGCAGTGTTGGAGATTTCTGAAGCCATTCGTGACTGTTTAGATGCCGTTGGGAGAGCAGCATTGGTAATGCTCGACCTGACGGCATCATTCGATACGGTCCAGCACTCCCGGCTGCTCGTCCAACTCTCTGAGATTGGTGTCTCTGGCACTGCCTGGGGCTGGCTGAGGTCCTTCCTTGAAGGGCGGGTTCAACAGTTTGGCTCCCACTGGCTGCTTCAACTCCGCAGCAGGTCACCACTGGTGTCCCACAGGGGTCTTCCCTTAGCCCCCTTTTTTTAATATCTACGTTACTCCTCTGGTCTATTTAGCTGAGGACTTGGGGACTAAGATGATAGCCTACGCTGATGACTCCCAGCTTCTCTTTACCTGGGAAAAAGATGAGGACTCTGTATGCTTTGTTCAGCATTGCTTGTCTTCATTTTTTGAGTGACTTGCGGCGGACCAACTCAAATGTAATGAAGACAAGTCAGAGATCCTACTCTAAGGTAATTTCCCTGCAGTCTTTAGAGACATTATCTAGCCTCCTGGGTTCCCTCTACAACCTCTAAATCCACTTAAAACCTAGGAGTGTGGTTTGAGGATAACCTCTCCTTTTCTGCTCAGGTGAAAAGGCTCTCAGGCAGTTGTTTTGGCCTTCTTAAAACACTAAGGAGTTTTTTACCTCTCCTCCATAGACCTGCCAAAGAGACAGTTATCCATGCCTTGATCCTTTCTCGATTGGACTACGCTAATGTGTTGTACATAGGCATTCCAGGATATTCTCTGAATAGACTCCAGGTTACTCAGAATGTGGCCGCTAGGCTGCTCCTGGGAATCGCTAAGAGGAGCAGCATGCATGAGCATCTCCGCGTACTCCACTGGCTTCCTGTGGCGGATCAGGTCAAATTAAATCCCTGGTCACAGCCCATCGAGCCCTCTACGGTTGTGGGCCCACCTATTTACAGAAGCGGTACTTCTTTTATGTCCCGTTGAGACAACTGCGCTCTTCAGCTCTCCTTCTAGCCAAGGTGACCCGCTTCATCTGCCGCATGCTGGGCGGCTGCACCCGGGCTGTTAAGGCTGCCCAAGCTTGGAATGCCCTTCCATTTCCATTGCGTAATACTCAAGACCTGTTAGCTTTCAAGAAAATTTTAAAAACTCACTTGTTCCCGTAATTCATGGTGTTGTTGATACAGTGACTCCTCTTGGATTCACAACGGGACACTCTTTGGAGTAGCTGTTGCGCGTTATAGGAGTACTAAACATAAAATAACATAACATTGTGCAATACTCATGGGATAAATTGATGCATGCTGTGGTAAATGACTTACCTAGTTGGCATGAAGTAGATTTAAGGCCCTATTACGTGTTTGGCGGTCCGACTGCCATAGGGCCATGTCCATCCTGATGGCAACACAAGGCACTGTCTGTCCAAAGACCACTGTATTATGAGTTGACCACTTGGCTGGCGGTGTGAAGACAGGGATCTTGCAGTAATGGTGAGTTTTTTTATACATATATATCGATGTCTGTGTGTGCATTTTGATGGCAGATGTCTTGGATGCACACATATGCAGGATATATGTGCAAAAATACCTAATACCCATTACCGGTGTTCAGCCCTTGTGTGGACAGTCCTGGCAATGGGTATATGTTTTGAAACAGACTCACCTGAAGATCGCTGCAAACAGGGTCGATTTCCTTGGGACAAAGATCCTGCAGTGAAGGGAGGACCTAGAGAAAGGGATCCACGTCAGAATCTGCCTAGAAGAAGGAGAAAGGGGTGAGTATGCACCCCAAATCCTTCAATACTGCCACCTTGAAGCAGGCGGTTGGACCACCATGGTCCCCTCATTGATCAGGCAACTCGTAATACGCACAGTGCATCTCCCCTGTACTGGCCTATGGTAGCTGCCTTTGCTGGACCACAAACCCGGCGGTCAGCGGTTTGATGGCAGTCTCAGTGGTCTAGCGGCGGTCTTCGCAAAGCCAATCTGCCCAACTCGTAATACAGTGGTCAAACCACAGATCTCACTATCCTTGGAACGCCACAGCTGATACAGCAGTCTTTGTGACCGCCAAACTCATAATAAGGCCCTAAATGTCTTTATTGACATATAAAGCATCCACAACATGAACACATCCTGTTCTTCTAAGATCCTAGAAGCAACTGACATACAGGTCACTGCCAGAACATTAGTTCACACACATTTCACAAAGAATAAACCAACCTCACAATGTAATCAAAATACTACAATACCTTATCCTTTACACAACTGAAAGCAATGCTAACACAAAAATGAAAGGAAAAAAACCCAAAGGTAACCAAGTTCAAGAAGCTTTATTCGGATACTGACGTATCCATAAAAGCAAAGGTAATAAATATTGCATATGTTAAATATATATATATATATATATATATATATATATATATATATTACCTACTGGCGGTCGCCAGTAGGTATATATAGTTAGGATTTTTTCTCTATGGGATTTTTGAAAATTCTATGTCTAATAACTTTGGCGTTTGTGGATGGAATTGGCTGAAATTTTCAGGAAAATGGCACATTTTGTTTCTGAGCAGCCCCTGAAAATTTTGGGGGGGTTCGTCAAGGGGGAGCCGAGAAAAAAGGGGGGTCCCAAAACGCGTTTTTCCCATGTTCATTTCCATAGGGCGGTTGGCCTCACTTTTAGCCCGAACGACTGAATGGATTTGCACGAAACTTGGCAAAATTGTAGGGACTGGTAGCCCGATGTGCCTTTTGTAGGTCTCAATATATGTGCTCCAGTGGATTTTGAGAAATTAACGTTTAAAAAAAGATATATATCTGTAACAGCGGACCGGGCAGCGCTCCAGTTCGCGTACTTTTCGCGCAACGGAGCTTTGTGAAGCGAAGCTGATTGGTTCTCCGGCGTCTGTAAACATTCCAAACAGTCCGTAGCGGCCGCCATCTTGTCTCTCGGTAGGATCGAGAGACAAGAGGAGGCCAAAGCGAAGGGGCAAATGACCATAAGGGGGCATAGTAGATTGTCGCTGACCCCCTAGGTTTGATGTGGAGGTTTTAAAAGGGCCCCGCGGGGCAAAAAAAAAAAAATAATAATAATCGAACGGCTGAATGGATTTGCACGAAACTTGGCAAAATTGTAGGGACTGGTAGCCCAATGTGCCTTTGCTAGGTCTCAATATATGTGCTCCAGTGGATTTTGAGAAATTAACGTTCAAAAAAAGATATATATCTGTAACAGCGCTCCGCTTCGCGTACTTTTCGCGTTACGGAGGTTTGCGAAGCTGATTGGTTCTTCGGCGTCTGTAAACATTCCAAACAGTCCGTAGCGGCCGCCATCTTGTCTCTCGGTAGGATCGAGAGACAAGAGGAGGCCAAAGCGAAGGGGCAAATGACCATAAGGGGGCATAGTAGATCGTCCCTGACCCCCTAGGTTTGATGTGGAGGCTTTGAAAGGGTCGCGCAGGGCAAAAAAAAAATATACCGTTTTTTTAGTTTTTTTGCGTGGAGTGCGCCCGGTTCGCGAACCGGGAAGCGTTCTGGGGAGCGTACTTTCTTGAAAATTAGTGAAAAAAGTTAGAGTAAAATAATAATTGTGAGTGATCAGATGTAGGGTAGCTCTGAGAAGAGCTTTTGGGTTTATGGTACATTTAGGTACCGTATTTTCCTGCGTATAAGACGACTTTTTAACCCCTTAAAATGTTCTGGAAAGTCGGGGGTCGTCTTATACACCGGGTACAAAATTTAAAGGTATGTTTTCAGGCGTTTTTTACATAGCGCGGACTTTACCCGAAGGTGTCAGAGCGCTTTACAGTAGGAACAGTATTGATACAAGAGGAACAATTACAAATGAACAAATTACAAAAGCAAACGTTAAGTTACATGGATCAAAAGTGACAATAGTGAGCAACCAAAATACATGAGGTAGCAATCTGTACATTCCTGGAGAAAAAAGTGATAAGTGTGCAGGTTACAAAAGCGTACAAAGTACGAGCCAACTATGCAGGACTGCGTTGGACTGCGCTGGAAGTGGGGGTAGTCTTATACGGCAAGTATAGCACGAAACCTACTTTTTATCAAGCAGAGTAGGGGGTCGTCTTATACGCCGGGTCGTCTTATACGCCGGAAAATACGGTACTTATAAGTAGGTACCAATGCACAGTCTTAAATTCAGAGTGCAAATTCTGTTGCCCTCATCTGAGAAGTGAACTCCATCTCCTCTGTAGATATCTTGCATGTAGTAACGCAAGTTATTGTTGTACAGGGAGCCCATTCCATGGTCTCTCATGTAAGCTGAAACAGATTTGTTTACATGCTTCCTCGATTTCTCAATTTGTGGACAAAATTGGTTCGACCACCTCCATTTTTGTCTTTGGCATATATTTGAATATACCAAGGCAGTCTGAGGAAAAAGTGCCATCAATTGCTCAAAGGTGTCCTTTAAAAGCATTTCCAGACCTACCCCAGTCAAAGTGCCCAAATCAGTACCTCCACAGTGCACAATTAACAGGTCAGGTTTTGGCAAATGCATAAAGGTTTTCACCAATGGTATCAATTGGTGACATTTTAATCCTCTGTGGCCAAACCACTTAATTTCCACAGCTTGTAAATTGAGGTTAGGTAAATTCCTGTTTTCAGCGTACCTTTGAGCCCAATAGATATAACTATGTCCAACAATCCAGACAGAAAACATGGCGAGAGAAGGTTCTCCTGCAGTCAGATGAAGTGTGGCAATTAAATGGCAGTTGAAAAAATGAGAGTGTAAAATGAAAAAAACTGAGGAGTTTCTGTGTTAATGAAGCAGTAGGAGTGATTGGTGGATTTTGATTGCTGAAAACAGAAAGTTAGTGTGCATGGATGAGTTCGTTGAAAGATGTATTTTGAGTGGCGAAGAAAAAATCATTAAATGAAAGAATGCTCTGGATATGCAGGTGCACTGAGAGTTCAGAGTACAATTGCAACATTGTTGTGTGAACTTGGAAACACCAGAGGTCTTGCAAGAGGTGGTTGCTATGCAGAAAAAGCAGAGAGGGGGCAGAGGGGGGAAGGGTTTTGCTTTGAAAAAAAGTGAGGGAAGAGTTTTGATTGGGTGACATGAGAGATATGTGTGAGGAATTACAGCATTTCTGTGCTTTTGATAGCTGCAGACTCTGGAGTGCATACCTTTTGCTCTGCTGAAGACAAATTGGTGTGTTTCTGAGACTGTTTTGAAACTCAAAGTATTTGCTAAGGTGAGAAAAGATTTCTTTAATTTAGATAGAAAATAGTGTGCTTTAAGGAGAAAATTATGAAGAAAGTTGTGTTTTTCAAATGTTGCTTTGTCTCAAGTGTTTTACAAATAGATTTTGTTTCTTTGAGAAATTGTAATTGGAGAAAATGTGAAGTATTAGTACTGACAGGGCTTTTATGTGCATAGGAGCTGTGGAGTGTTTTCAAATTATGACTTGTAAATCGTTTTTGAGAAAAAGCAATGGTTTTAATATTGATGAGAAGGACATAATGGTGTCTGCTTCTTTATAAGGTAATTGAGAGTCTCTGATGTTATTTTTCCCATTTCAATGTAAGAAGTTTGTCTGTGGAGCAAATTGCTTGTAAATATGCTCCCACCTGTGCATGGCAAATTTAGATTTTGAATGTTTGCGTTACATAGGCATGTTAAAGGTGACTGAAACATGCTGCAAAGGCAATCAAAAAACGCTTTTATGTGTCTTAAGGACATTTTAAGTCATTTCCCCATGTGCAGTGTTTTCAAATTATGAGTTGAAAATCGTTTTTGAGGTAAAGGAATGTTTTCAAAATTTATGTGCGCCATATGCCCCCAAATTTCTTTTTCAGGGGTGCAGCAGGGTGTTCTTGAGACACCCCTGCACCCTCGGAAAAATTCGTAATTTGCGATGAGGTAATTGCTAATCGCAAATTGCACCTTCATTCCTATGGGCCTCCTGCTGCATGGAAATGAATGGGTAATTTTTAATTAGCAAATAGGTCATCGCAAACTAGGAATGGTAAAGAATCGCTATTTATTCCTTAAAGTTCGCTATTTAGGAAATGCAAAAAACTTTGATGATACATATGGCGGTTCATCTCTAACAAGATAAGAAGCATAGGGATAGATTTATGATGACTGGCGCATCACCAGGGATGTGTTAGTCATTCTGTGCCGCTGTTCCGTCACCTATGGTGTGCTGCATTTACAATGCGGCGCATCATGGGGCAAAAACAGCACAGATGCGTGACGTATCTGTGCCGTAAAGGTGGCGCATTGCTGGAGTTGTATCGCAAGTGTGATGAAGCTCCAGCAAGGCTCAGGGGTGCCCCTGTCGCAGGGTTTCTGTTCTCACACAGAACTGTGGACAGAGGATTGGAACCTCGGCGAATTAGGGTGTCCCAAAACTCACCTTAGTAATCAAAACCCCTTAGCAAGCTAGGTACAGTGTCACATTGGATATAACAAACTCTCAATGTTTAGACAATCCAGAATATGAACTTATAGTACCTCAGGATACGTGAAACTCATGAACAGTCGGTCGTTATATATTTCTTAGAAACCAGAACATGGAGTTAAGAAGAACACATGTGTATTTGAAATGTTTATTTACTAATGCCGTCTTCTCAGGCGTAGTATCTTAGATAATACAAGTACACATATTATCAGTAGCAAAATTACCAGCATAGTTACTAGTACATAAAAAGCGAATGGTGACAGTATGTTAACATGCTGTTAATGAATAAGAGTTAGCAACACTTATAAGCAGCCGCGGGCCGTGGAGGGAGTTACGGTGGGGCAGGGAGGCGGGGAGGGGGAGGGGCAGGGTGGAGAGGGCTCCACCCTGCCCCTCCCCCTCCCCGCCTCCCTGCCCCACCGTAACTCCCTCCACGGCCCGCGGCTGCTTATATCTCACCCTCCCTAATACACATAATATATTATTTGCTAAGAAGGTCTCTTTGTGTTGGTTTAGGGCGTGCCGATACTTTAGTGTCTTAGATTTGAAGGAATCACATCAGCATACACCAGCTCTCTCTTCATGTGAACCGCATCAAGTGTTGTGTATGTGTGTTCGGCAAAGCAATATAAAACCCGCCTCATGCCCAGAATTGGCAGAAGCTGCACTTATGTTATGAGTATGAAGTCGTGGAGATCAGACCTCATAACAATTCTGTATCGTGTTGTTCTTGAAACTTCAGCACTCGCTGTACAGATATAGTTTAACAAGTAAAGCAGATAGTAGAGCAATAACATATTATTGTCATGTAAATCACGATGAACTATTAGGTTGAAAGCTAAAGCAACAACTAAGTGTGGTGTGCAGAAGTTGCAAAAAAGGAAAAAATGGCGTTTAAACCGGTAATGAGTCCATGCTAACTTAACACGGTGTAAAGATATCCAGGACCTAGATGACACCTCCCCATGATCCGGAAACAAACTGAATAAGATAATAGAAGTGCCATCTCATGAGAGCAGATTGCAAGTTTATATGTGGACGGTCCGCAAGGTAAAACATTAAAAACTAGGAAAATTTAATGCTAAAGAAAAATAAAACAGCCAAGTACTTTATCGAGTCTTAAGCCAATAGGCAAGCTAAATAATAAAAACTTGACAAATAAGTCAATGAATTGTCAATGAAATGCTAGTACTCAGCATATCAAACATGAAAAAGGTCTATGACATAACTGTGTATGCAAAATAAGCTGCAACAGCCTCCAATAGGAAGTCACCGTCTTCATCCGAAAAGAGTTCAGCCATCCAATTTAAAAGCGGAAAAGAACATACGTGCTCTCCCAGCACCGGATCCTCTATCAACATCAGAGGACAGCTCGGTGGGTTTTCAAGAAAGCTCTGTTCCAAGAAAGACTGTGTTGCCGCCAGTAAATTCCAGGGACCAATTAGTCCATGCATCAATGCCACAGCCATAATCCTTTCGCCAGGACAAACCAACTCGTGAGTAATGATAGGAGTCATCAGCTGATTAAAGTCGATGTCAGGAGAAACCGGTCCGCAGAGACACAAATCAATGGCCCAATCGAAATCACAGGTCAGGCAGTGAAATACAGGCTGGACACAGGTGAAGTAGGAGAATCGAAAAGATAATCCATATGCCGTGCTTAATATCGCCAACGGCATTGTGCCATAATATTCTAGCATGCGATTGCGGAACAGTGTCAGCAGCTGCAGGGCGGGAGCTTGCACAGGAGGGACATCCATATTTAAAAATGTAAAAAAGCACAAGAGCGTCTGCTGGTAATGCAAGTAAAAATGGGAATCCACGAAGCAGAGTGGAAAAAATAGAATGAAAGAAAGCAGGGATGACTCCAAAGATTTTCTCAAATGAAGTCACGAGACCACTGGTAACAACTTTAAAAAAGTGCGCCAGGCCCTTTGTGGAGGACGCGTTAGAGATAGTCCGAACCATCTTGCTGAAATGGAAAGGCGAATCTGTATTTAAAAGGGTCTGCACCTCTGTACGGGTGTTCGCTATGTGAAGCACGAAAGTTTCACGGGCCGAAGTCAAGGCCACCTCTCTCTGAGACAAAAGAGCTCTTATTCTTGCCATGCCGTTGAAATGTGCTCCCAAGGTTGGTATTTGTGGCCAGATTGAAAACTCCCTATGTTCATGTGTGGGAGGAAATAGAACATTTCTGCAGCAAATAACCCGTTCATTTACTGTTACGATAAAAGGAATACTTTTAATTAACCCAGAACAATCTTCATTATTGAGCATCAAATAACTACCATTTTCCAAGAACTTGAACGTGGGGATGATAGCAGGAACTGGTGTGCCTTGCAACACGCAAGCCATATTTGGTCGGTGTTTGTTGCATGAACCGTGTAACTGTATGTGCCTACACATTAGTGAATGATCTGGCGTCTCAGTGCATTCCTCTCCATTCAGATAAACTTCTTGATCATCTTTGAAAATCTGTATGTGTATGGAAGCGACCAGACCTCATGAAGAAAACCACTACCTAAAGGTTAATAACGACCTATTGGTATATATTTCATACAATTTGAAAACTTATATAAAGCAAAAGGCAGCGTTATTAAACCGTGGATAAGGCACGTTGCCAAAGCAGTCAACCTTTTGGATTTATACTGGAAATGTTAAAGGAAGAATTACGGAGTAGGGCCTGTAAATCTTTAATGGACAACGAGTAAAATTACTCCAACCATCATATTCCTCTAACTCCGAGATAGTAGGGGTGTTGAATTTTTTAGAAGTAGCCAATCCAAAGCATTTGGTCTGGGAAATTGTTTCATTCACAAACAACATATGATTTGGGATGAGACATGCACGGTGGAAAGCCTCAGTGCCTTGTACCTGCCAGGTTCGTGAACCCCAAACTGATGTAGATCCTGGATATTTTTACTCTGTGCTAAGTTAGCATGGGCTCATTACTGGTTTAAACGCCATTTTTCCTTTTTTGCAACTTCTGCACACGACACTTAGTTGTTGCTTTAGCTTTCAGCCTACCTGCGTCAAGATCTATGCCTGCTTCAAGCAGGCGCAGGGTTTTGATGTAGCTTTGTCCTATCTGATTGTAAATGCGGCACACCGTGGGTGGCAGAGCAGCGGTGCACGTTAACTGGTGCATCCCTGGGGATGTGCTAGTTAATATAAATCTGCCCCTTTACATTTAATTATGTGCAGGGGACACAGAGTAGGTGAGGTTTATCCAAGGTTAAGAAGAGATGAGTCCTGTTCAGTGAAAAATTGGAGATAGGCTTCAGTATATTATATACTTAAGTAGTGTGTTAAGTTTTTGATGACTGTTATTAATTTACTGTTGGGTAATAGTGGTTAATAACATTTTTTATTATATTTTACCACAGATTCAACTGCAGATTATTTCAAGATTTTAGGATGCCAAGCAAAGAAAGAGTGAGAAAGGCTGCAAAACGTCAAAGACAGCAGGACCATGGAATAATGCAGCAGTCCTCTAACAAAAAGATTTGTCAAGTCACCAAGAAAGCACCGGGTAAGAGTCCAAAAACAGTCATAAGAAATATGTCTAGTAAAAAAAATATTACTACAGAAAATGTTTCAGTCCAGAAAAGGAGAAACAATTCAAATGGTAAGGAAAGGCCAATGAGAAATGTTACTGCTAGAGTAAGAGATAACTCTATGCATGAAAGTAGAAGGAAACAACAGTTTAGGGACATTCGTAAACGAATGTTCCGCAACAGGATAATTGGGAATTTGTTAAAAAATATTAAGAAAGGTCAACAGAAAGTGTTTTTTTATAAGAGAAAAAAAATAGTTGAGAAAGTTATTGATCAGGCATTTGAAATTAAACGTAAGTTATTTATTTTGACAATCAATAGAATTCGGAAGCTAAACAAGGCAATTTATGATTTCAAAAGAAATAGTAGATGGAAGAGAATAGTAATTCGTAGTAATTTTTGTGAAGTTTTTTCTGGAGAATGGATGCATAGTTCAAGCTCTGAGGCATTTTTTAATGAGGAGAGTTATTTCCAGGATAATGATTTGGTGCATGCAGTTGACACCAGTGGTCGAGCTTATGAAGTGAAAGATGGTTGTCCAGTTGAAAAAGAAAAACTTGTGAGAACAGAGATAGAAGAGGTGTTAGGTAATGAGGTTTTAGGGAGACGTCCTAAGGGTCCTGTGTACACCTGGAAGTGTAGTAGTATTTGCAGTGTACGACAGGATTCCATCAATTTGCTTTGTGATTTTATACGGTCATTTAATAAGAAAAGTTTGAAGCAGAAAATGAAGTTGTTGCAAGAATTAGATCCTTGCAGAGTGAGAGAAGTGATAGGTTTGCATGGTCATTCACTGGCTTGTCTTTCCAGGAGAGTATGCCAGAGTGTTTTTCATCATTTCAGGATGCTAGCAGTGCATCATAATAAAGTGAGGAAATTAGTTAGAATGTTGTATTATGCTAAGAGTCCAGCAATTATGCTTAAACAATTATGCGCTGCTCTTTTGCATGGTTCTGAAATAGATGTGAAGAATATATGTGAAGAAATTGAGTTTTGTTACTTTGGAAGTAAAGAGGAGAATGTTGAAATTGACCAAGAAGAGAGTAATGTGGAAGATAGTGTACAGGTTTCCAGTACAGATAATTTCCAGAGGGAAATTGCGACGTTTGAGGTGAAATCAAGTGAGAGGCCAAATTTCACTTGTGTGTGTTGTCGACGCACTTATTATAAGAATCAGACTAAGTTAGTGGATTTATATGGAAAAAGTGAAAGGGAAAATAATAGTGAATGGAAGGATTTTACAACATACTTGATGGTAGAAAATTGTTTTGATTTGGGATTGGATCAACGTGTGTGTACTTATTGTTGTAACAAATTAAATCAAAACCAGATGCCTGCTAGAGCAGTTCATAATAATCTGGAATTGGTTGAGATTCCTTCTGAATTGAAGGATTTAAATACTTATGAATCTATTTTGATTCAAAGTATCCATCCCTTTCAGGCTATTGTAAGAATGGAGCCAAAGACAGGGAAATTGCCTCCATCAGATTTACAGAGAGGATTAAAGGGAAGAGTTGTTTATTTGCTTCTAGATTTGAAGAAAAACATTAACACAATTGGAGTAGAAAAAGTGGAAGAGGAACCTCTTGTTATCTTAGTTAATGGTGTTCCGACAAAGAATAAGAAAATATGGCAAGATTTAGTAGATGTTAGGAAAGTCAAAAGGGCAACATTGTATTTGAAAAAATATAATAAATACTATAAAAATGTATATGTTGCAGAAGAGGAAGTAAGTGAGGAAGAGGATAGCGATTTGTGTGCTGGTCAAATTGAGAAAGTAGAACCCTGTACTAGTGAAGAAATATATGAACATTATAGTGTTCATCCTTTGCATTCCAAGGAAGTCATGGGGAATGCTATTGAGTTGTTTCAAATGAAACAAGCGAAAGGGAGTCCCATTAGTGTTTGGGAGGAAAGTTTGGAAGCTCGGTGTTTCCCACAGCTTTTTCCAACAGGTCAGGGAGGAAGATATGATGAGCGACCTCATCAAATTCCTGCTTCTGAATACCGGACTTTGCGATTGTATGCAGGAGATCCTAGGTTTCGACAATGCATTCCTTATTTGTTTCATCTCCTGTTTGAAAGCGATCTGTCTGGACTGTCATATGCAGTGAACCACATCTTGAAAAGTGGTATACACATGCAAAACATCTCGGCAAGTGACTTTATGGATAAAGTCAATGTCCAAGACAGTATTTTGGATTCTCACCTGATTAATCTCATGGCGTGTCAGCGTGGTATTAATGAGTACTGGTACCGTCGTCATGGTGATTTAAAATGTATGCTGAGGAACTTAGGAACTCCCACATGGTTCCTCACTTTGAGCTGTGCTGAGTATGGCTGGGAAGACTTACTTGAATTTCTACGAGAGGCAAATGCTAACGTAGAAAACATCGAATTCAAGACACCCGGAGAACTGTGCTCTTTGGATCCAGTCAATGTATGTAGGTACTTCAATCATAGATTTGAAGGTATGATGTCTTTCATCATGAATAAGAAGAATCCACCTCTTGGAGAGGTGTTGGATTTCTTCTGGAGGAAGGAGTACCAAGCAAGAGGTTCTCCTCATATACATATGTTGCTGTGGATCAAGGATGCACCTAAATTTGGAACGGATGCAGAAGACTCAGTGATGAGTTTCATAGAACAGTATTCTACGTGTGCTGTTCCAAACGCAAAGGAGAAAAAAAGCCTAAGAGAAAAAGTTCTACGTTTCCAAAGCCATCGATGTGGAAAGTACTGTCGTCGTAAATTCCGGAACAAAGACAAGTTCTACACCAAATGTCGTTTCGGCTTTCCACGACCGGTGATTTCTAAAGGAAGAGTGAACAGTTTGATGTCTTCGCTGCGACATAATGTGATGAAGAAATCACCTAAAAACACATACAATTTGAAGAGGAACGAAGAGTCTAAGTACATCAACGACTACAACCCGGTGATTTTGTCCATGTGGAATGCTAACATGGATATACAGTTTGTGGCTGATAACTGTATGGCTGTGGCTCGGTATGTGACATCTTACATCACCAAAAAAGAGAAGACAGAATTGAAGGATATGTGGGAGGACATTTCCCATGAAAAGAGCCTCAGCAAGAAGTTGTACAGTTTCAGTCTGAAGATGTTGTCGCATCGAGAAATCGGAGCTTACGAATGTTCTGACCGGTTGTCTTCAGCAAGTCTCTATGCCAAGTCCAGGAGTATCGTTTGGGCGAGTGTTGGTCTTGCTGCAACGTGTAATCGAGTTCTGAAACCTGTGCGGGAAATTGAGTATTTGGCGGAAAAGGAGCCAAACAGTACAGACATTTTGAAGAGCAACATGTTGGATATCCAAATCGAAGCAGTCACCTCGAGAATGTTTGTCTGTATGAGGTTCTGCAAAATTACATATTCAAGAGGAACATCAAAGAAGATACTGAGAAAGGAGTGTATGCTGTAATAGGAAGTGAGGGATGTCTGGTCAAGCAAAGAAAATGCCACTTGATAAACCATCGAAAATTGAGTGGCGAATCTCCTGAAAAAAAGGAGTTTTTCTATTTAGCACTTTTGCAACTTTTTAAGCCTTGGCGTGCAGAGGAGGAACTGCTTGGAGATTTCCTTTGTTACTAAGACTCATTCAATGCTGCCAAGGAGACCATAGAATGTCCTGCTTTTCCCAAATATGTAGAAATGTTGAATGTGGAAATTGAGCAGGAAGCAACGATTGCAGCCGAGATTGCCAGAGACAGTTCTCAGGACAGTCAGAGTTCTGCTTCATTGAGTCAGGATCCACTAGGAGGACCTCTTATCGAAAATGAAGCTGCCACTGCTATGAATGAAGTGGAAAGAGCCATGGCACATGCTCAGGAGGATGCGGTTAACTTAGAAGAGTTGGAAAGACAACTCAACGTTGAGCAGAGGAAAATATATGACGAACTTACCATGCAAATTGATCATGGATTAAGTCATGACAAGAAAGAGTGCTCATGTACGTCGTTGAAGCCTGTCCGACTGTACGTGAGTGGAGAAGCGGGAACTGAAAAAAGTTTCCTTATTAAAGCATTTTCATGTTATTTGCAGGAAAGGACAGAGTCATCGCTGTCTTGTGTTGTCACCGCTCCAACTGGACTGGCAGCACATAACATTAAAGGGATTACTTTACATCGTTTACTGATGCTGCCAGTGGAGCATGACAACAAATTAGAATATCACAAGCTATCTGGAGATGCTTGTTTTGAAGTTTCAAGAGTCTTGAGGAAAATGAAACTTCTTATCATTGACGAAGTAAGCATGGTTTCCAATGTCATGCTTGCCTTTGTGCATTTGAGAATGCAAGAAGTTCTCAAAACAGAGTATGATGTGTTATTTGGTGGCAAACACATCATTGTTTTCGGAGATCTTCTGCAGCTGACACCAGTGAAAGGGCAACCTGTGTTCAAAATGCTCACGCATGAAGATACCAGGAAGTGCTTAGGGAGCATTGGCAACGTCAATATATGGTTAAACTTCAATTATGCTGAACTGCATGAAAATATGCGTCAGGCAAAGGATGAAGTTTACAAGACTATTCTACAAGATGTTAGAATTGGAAAAGTGACCGAGCATGGGAAAGAAGCTTTACATGCACGATTACTGACAAATTTATATCCAGACGAAGATGTTGTGCCTGAGAATATTTTTCAGAAAGTTACTGAGAAAAAATGTGGAATATGTTTGATGCCAACTCTTGCAGAAAGTGCCAAATTCAACAACAAAATGTTGCATTTAGAAAAGCAAGAGATTGTGAAACTGGAAGCTATTGACAGAGTAGAGCATATGGGATCAACAATTATTTTGTCTGAGAATCTGAAAACAAAATTGGATTCATTAGAGAAGAGTATATCTAAAACTGCGGGTTTTGAAAAGACTCTGAATGTGTGCTTGAACTGCCGTATAATTTTAAGAAGGAATTTACATGTTGAAAGAGGTCTGGTAAATGGATCAATGGGTAATGTTGTTGATTTTGTGAAATACAGAAATAGAGATGGAATTGAATTTTTAAAAATTAAATTTGATGGCATTGAGGAAGTACAGCTAATTGCTCGTTGTTCTGCTAGATTTTTGCTTGTAAAAGACTTATATGTTCGTCGTAAGCAGTTTCCTGTTTGCTTGGCATATGCGGTGACAATCCATAAATCGCAAGGTTTAAGTGTAGACTGTGCATTGGTGAATATTGGCAGTTCTGTGTTCAAGGAGGGTATGGCATATGTGGCATTGTCACGAGTTAGGACTTTATCGGGATTGTACTTGATTGAGTGTGATGTCACAAACATTTGTGCGGATCTAGATTGTGTTAAGGAATACAATAGGTTGAGAAGAGAGTATGCGCCACATTTGCCTCAGTATCCTTTGTTTGAGAAACGTGTGGTAGGCCGGAAACGAAGAAATGTGACCAATACTGGGGAGGTTGTAGCAAAAAGACGAAAAGTCGATGAACCTGAAATTATAAGCAGAAACAAAAAGGATTCTGTTGAAGATGTTGTTGGTTTTCAATTTGAAAACAGTTCTGGTGTCAACTGCTATGCTAATGTAGTGGTTAATGTTTTGTTTTCTCTAGAAAATGTAAAAGAAGAGATTGTGGTCAATTCTGATCAAAGATTTTGCAGTTTGTTAAATTCTGTGTTAGAGAAATATAGCACTGATAGAAGAAACATAGAAAGTGTGTCTGAAATTCGAAATCTGTTAGACAGATGTTCAGGCCAAACACAATTCTCTCAAAATAGTCAGCAAGATTGTCAGGAGTTTTTAATGTATATGCTTGATGTATTGCATGATGAAGGTGTAGATGTAGATCACCTGTTTGGGCTTTCTTATCAATGGCAGCATGACTGCGAGAACTGTAGGGTATCAAGTACTACTAGTGTAGACTCAGAAAGATTTATATATTTAACTTTGCCAGACAGTAAATCAGTCTCTTTTAATAAGCTAGTAAAAGCAGCTGATCACAACATGGAGTGTAGCCAATGTAAATCTGAAATGATGTCCACATTATTTATACGAACATATGGCCAGTATGTCATTTTAATGTTCCAACGATGTAGGCCTGATGGAACAAAATTGAGAACTTTAATTAAAAATTTTGTGGCTTCACAGTTGTCAATATCAGGAAGGACTTTTGTAACTGTAGCAATTATATATCATGATGGTCCTTCAATAACATCAGGACATTATACAGCTTATTTAAAGTGTAGAAATGGCTGGTCATTCTGCAATGATTCTGTTTTAATTTTCAAAAAAAAATTGCCGTATGACCTTAAAAATTCTTACCTGCTGTTTTTAAAACCAAAATTTTAGGGAAAGAATCTCGGGATGTGCTCTGAGGAATTTCAAGAAGTTCTCATGGCTCCTACACTATTTGGCCTTGAGGATAAGTGTAGTACAGAGACATAACTTCTTACCATAACACTGGACGTCATGGAGAAATACGTGCACTTTGAATGAGTTCAGAAAAACTGTTTCTTTTTATAAGCTAATTGAAGCAGCCAATCAAAACATGGAGTAGAGGGAATGTAAGTCTGCAATGCTGTCTACTGTTTTACATTGCTTTGTGATTAAAAGTGATGTAGAGAATTAAATAATTGTACTAGTCATAAAGGTAGTGTAAGTCTGCTTCATAGTAAGCAGTATCAGTGTGATAGGAAATGTAGAACATGATTGAGCAAGAAGGGGAAGATATTACTAGTCCAGGATTGTGTAAATGATCTTCAACATTTTAATTCTGAAAGTTGCGGAAATGCGAAAAGACGGGATTGGCTTACAAGAAATCCAAGAGTTATAAATGGGTCTGACAAGATTTGGCCTTGTGGAAACTTGTGGTAGAGAGCAAGAAGTCATTTATTGTATGTAACATGTTTTTGAAAACGATGGAGGTTTTCTTTCAGAAAGTGGCGGGTTGAAAGTAATAACAGCACAACAGAGTGTAAGCTGTTCATAGGACATCCTTGGCCGTCATGGAAAGTAAGTTAACTTTAAGGAGTTCTGAATTCTGATTTGTTATGTTGTATGGGTTTTTTAAACACAATCATTTTGATTGTGTTTTTTTTTCCCCGCTGTTATATGATGAATACCTTCAAGTCACTGTTTTTAGTGAAATTTGATACATTCTGAGAACAGCAAAAATAAACCATTTAACATGTATAATTAATTCTGTTCTGTTTGCATTTATGATGTACATGTAGAACTGTGTAGGAGGCATGGAGAAGGTGAGGCTTCTGTAAGTGTCAAAGTTGTTGCATACAGTGAACACATTCACACATCGGTCCACTCTTCCTTGGATGTGGTGGAGGTGGTGGGGAAGCACCAGCTGAAGCTACTAAAGAAGCCATTGCTCACTGGTAACAAAGGGTCTTTCTCTCACAATGATGAAAGTCAGAGTGAGGAAAGAAAGAGGGATTTTCATCATTTGGGAAAAACAATAGTTCTCAACCAATGAAAAGTGTTCATTTTAGATTATATGACCTAGTCTTACATCATTAGGAAACCAAAAGTGAAATGAACCAATGAAAAGTATTATTACCAAGTCACATGACCTGCTGTGTTTACGTTACACGCTTTGCAGGGCCTACCGGTTTGCTTCCAGAAACCTGTGCTTTGCGACTCGGTAAGCGTACCAGTTCGCTAACGTAGTACGTCATATGACGTATCACGCGACAACGCGAAACGTCATGCGGACGGGAGGCGTCACGATGTTGTTTTCTAACGCGGCAGTTGCGGTAAAGAAACGTTTACCGGCTCGCGGTCTATTTCGCGGCATCAAGGTCAGCTAACGGGAAGCTTCCCGATTCGCGAAGCGGGAACGAAGAAAAAAAAATTAAAAAAAAAAAAAGTTATTAATAAACATATAAAATATATTTTGGGATTTAAAGAAGAATACATTTTACAGCTACAGATATTTGCTATTAAAAAACCATTGAAATTCACTGAAACAAACATAGGTTATAGATTATATATAGTTAGGAATTAGCATTTACAAAACCTTGAAAATTCACTGAAAAAACCATAGGTTATAGACCATATATAGTTAGGAATTAGCATTTAAAAAACCTTATTTTACTCACACAAAACCATTGAAATTCCATATATAGTTAGTTGCACTAACTATATATCGCGCACCCGCAATCCACTGCTGATGATGTCACATATTACATCATTCATGACATGGTCAGTGACATCACTGATGACATCACTGATGACATCTCCAATGACATCACTGATGACATCACTGATGACATCTCATTTGACATCATTCTTGTGCTAATACGATAAACCTCTTCAGACTCTAATATAACCTTAGATACACTCAGTGTATACAGAAACTCACACACTGTCACTCATCCATGGAGTTACTCACACACCTAGTCAGTCATGCAAAGAAACAATCTCACCTCCATTTCCTCAACTATACAGTTATACACACCTTACTTATTCAAGCATATACTAACACATATTTACTCTCTTATACAATCCCTGATACAAGTTCACAATGATCCATACAGCTACTCACACATTCAGTGGCTCTCATGCACAGTTATTTATATATGCCAACTCTCACATGTACTGTGTTTTACATATGTACTTACTTTGACATGTAGCACTGAGATATCCATTCACTCACCAATGCACTCATGCACACAGTCAACCACCCATACAGCTGTTTCCACATGCACTTTTGAACCCATACATCTAGTGAATCAACTGCTCACACATCTATGCACAGAGTCATACACCTCCCAGCCACCCACACACACACTCAGTCTCCCATACAAATACTTGAGCAACCAATCAATAACCCATATACTTACTCATATAGCTACTGATCAACACATGCAGCAGTTTACAGAACAACAAACATAATGATGCACAAATTAAGACAGTTTAGTCACTAACCCGTGCACTCAGTGAGACACATTTAATCACTCACTCATACAGTCAGTCATGCACCTACTAAATCCTTCGTCCAGACACTTATACATCCACTCATTCTTCAATATGTAAGACATATTTAAACTTTACAGAAACAAAAAATCACTGGATGTTGTTATCAGTGATGTCATCAGTGATGTCATTTGAGATGTCATCAGTGATGTCATCAGTGATGTCACTGACCATGTCATGAATGATGTAATATGTGACATCATCAGCAGTGGATTGCGGGTGCGCGATATATAGTTAGTGCAACTAACTATATATGGAATTTCAATGGTTTTGTGTGAGTAAAATAAGGTTTTTTAAATGCTAATTCCTAACTATATATGGTCTATAACCTATGGTTTTTTCAGTGAATATATATATATATATATATATATATATATATATATATATATATATATATATATATGAAAGAGCAATGCGCCAGGCGCTTTTGGGAGGGCTCACCACAACACCCCAGAACCATCCGGTCTCTTGCTTGTCCCGAAAAACCTCACAGCTTGCCACCACAGATTAGCAAAAGGTCCGACGCGTTTCGGGGCATACACGCCCCCTCTTCATGGACAATCACACAGAGGCACTGCAGCTCATCTCGGTAATTCAAATGCCTTTTATTTGAATTCTGGCCGCCCTAAGTGGGTGTGGCTCACACTTTCCAGCAAGGAACGCTGGTCATTGTAGTTCGAAGATGAGTTGTTCATTTGTCCTTGAGTAGGTGTGCCTGCTCGTGCTAGTTTAGTCTCAGGTAAGTCCTTAAGTAGGAAGTTGGGGACACTCTGCGAGGTTGCAATCATTGTTTGGTGTGTTGCGCTGGCAGGCAAGAAGCGGTGTCCTCGCCACAGTCTCCGCCAGGTTCAGCATTTCCGTATCACTGGCGGTGTGGAGCCCCTCCCACGGTCTCGGCCAACCGTAGTAAATGTGAAAGAGCAATGCGCCAGGCGCTTTTGGGAGGGCTCACCACAACACCCCAGAACCATCCGGTCTCTTGCTTGTCCCGAAAAACCTCACAGCTTGCCACCACAGATTATGCCCCGAAACGCGTCCGACCTTTTTGATAATCTGTGGTGGCAAGCTGTGAGGTTTTTCGGGACAAGCAAGAGACCGGATGGTTCTGGGGTGTTGTGGTGAGCCCTCCCAAAAGCGCCTGGCGCATTGCTCTTTCACATTTACTACGGTTGGCCGAGACCGTGGGAGGGGCTCCACACCGCCAGTGATACGGAAATGCTGAACCTGGCGGAGACTGTGGCGAGGACACCGCTTCTTGCCTGCCAGCGCAACACACCAAACAATGATTGCAACCTCGCAGAGTGTCCCCAACTTCCTACTTAAGGACTTACCTGAGACTAAACTAGCACGAGCAGGCACACCTACTCAAGGACAAATGAACAACTCATCTTCGAACTACAATGACCAGCGTTCCTTGCTGGAAAGTGTGAGCCACACCCACTTAGGGCGGCCAGAATTCAAATAAAAGGCATTTGAATTACCGAGATGAGCTGCAGTGCCTCTGTGTGATTGTCCATGAAGAGGGGGCGTGTATGCCCTGAAACGCGTCGGACCTTTTGCTAATCTGTGGTGGCAAGCTGTGAGGTTTTTCGGGACAAGCAAGAGACCGGATGGTTCTGGGGTGTTGTGGTGAGCCCTCCCAAAAGCGCCTGGCGCATTGCTCTTTCACATTTACTACGGTTGGCCGAGACCGTGGGAGGGGCTCCACACCGCCAGTGATACGGAAATGCTGAACCTGGCGGAGACTGTGGCGAGGACACCGCTTCTTGCCTGCCAGCGCAACACACCAAACAATGATTGCAACCTCGCAGAGTGTCCCCAACTTCCTACTTAAGGACTTACCTGAGACTAAACTAGCACGAGCAGGCACACCTACTCAAGGACAAATGAACAACTCATCTTCGAACTACAATGACCAGCGTTCCTTGCTGGAAAGTGTGAGCCACACCCACTTAGGGCGGCCAGAATTCAAATAAAAGGCATTTGAATTACCGAGATGAGCTGCAGTGCCTCTGTGTGATTGTCCATGAAGAGGGGGCGTGTATGCCCCGAAACGCGTCGGACCTTTTGCTAATCTGTGGTGGCAAGCTGTGAGGTTTTTCGGGACAAGCAAGAGACCGGATGGTTCTGGGGTGTTGTGGTGAGCCCTCCCAAAAGCGCCTGGCGCATTGCTCTTTCATATATATATATATATATATATATATATATATATATATATATATATATATATAAGCCGATTCACAAAGTTGATCTGAGCCAAAAGTCCAAATGTACGACTTTTGGTATACAAAGAAGTCACTAACGACTTTTGGTTTTCACAAAAGTCACTTACAACTCGTATCTTTATGTCTGCACTCAGGCTGGTATTTCCGCACTTGGGGAGGAATTTCCGCCCCCGGGCCGGGAATCTCGAGTCCAGGTCGGAATTTCCACACCAAGGGCAGAATCTCCACCTCTAGACTGGAATATCCACATTTGGGCTGGATGATAATTTTCTTCAATGCTAAATACCTGTGTAAGTGCTTACCACCTCCGCCTGCGTCAGAGAAAGTCAGTTAACACCTACTGCAAGACCATTACCACAAACCACATAAAAGCAGCACACATTCAAGGAACAGGTTTGGCCATAGAGAATTCCTGCTTTCCTTCTCTGCACATCACTTCTGGAAAATGCACCAACTGAGGAGGAAGAAAAACCTCACTGATGAGGAGACCACCATGTTCGCTGAGTTCATTGTGAGGCACCACAAACGGCTACATCGTTTCCCCCCTTACTGTACCAGTGGCACACAGAAGGCCGCTCTATGGCAACATTTAGCCACTGCAGTCACAGCATTACGGGAGGACATGCACACTGTCCGTGACATCAAAAAGAAGTGGCAGGGCGAAAAGAGGAGGGTGAAGGAGAAGTACGCCAGGATTGAGTTGGCCTGAATACTTCCTGGCCCACAATCCGGACCCCACATCTGTCTCACCACACTTGAGGAGGACCTCCTCCTCAATGCAATCCACCTCACATGCTCTATGGGCTGCACGTGAATGATGTCCATAATGTGGTACCAGTTTAATGTAATGACAAGAACAAGTATATAAAATGACTGTCTATGTTGCACCCCCATTGTGCTTCAGGAAGTTGTATAACGTTTATATAAATAATATAGTCAGTCAGAGGTTCATGTATCTCCCTCTGTATGTTGCACCACATTTCCCAGAATGCTTTGTTTTAGACATGGCAAATCCCATTCCCACTATTGAAAACATGGACCCAGTACTGCTGCTGTATATACCTAACACTGTTAAGTAGCAATTGACAAAGTGCCCCTTCCACTAAGCCAGATGCGGCCGGGTCAGTCAAGAATGTCAGGGGGGGTGGGGCAGTGCAGCGGAAAATCAACAGACAATGGAATAGGGAAAATAAAAGAAAAAACCCCCCAAAAAAACTCACCTTGTGCTTGCCACATCACCACATCACCAAGCACAAGGTCAGAGAATCCTTATTTTAAGACATTTATTTTGCCTATTCCATTGTCTATTTCCCACCCTGCCCTGCCATGCCACCTACCTGCACCAGCCGCGGCGGTACTTCACAATACTGTTATCATGCAAAAGCTATGAGGAACTTACAGACAAGTTCCACATGTACATTTTCAATTTGGTGACTTTTCTCTCTTCTCAACTATTGAAACATCCAGCCAGAGTACAGACAACCACAGTAGCAGAGGTCCCTGCATCTGCTCAAAGGAAACAACATCATCCAGAGCAAGGCATACCACTATCAGTCAGTCAGTCAGTCAGTCAAAAATCTTTATTTCGATAAATGAATATCAAAAAAAGGCACGGTACAGAAAGAAATATGCAATAACAATAAAAACAGACTTTGTACAATATTAAACATTTTTAAAATCATCTCTAATTTCATAAAAAATTCATAAAATGTTTAAAAATTATCATTCCTCCAACAGCCAAATTCCTGATATAAAGTGCAGTTTTAACCAGTAAAGTGCAAGGTGTAAAACAACAGAACCATGTGACCAATTACCCGTTCCCCATAAGTCTTTTCTTTGTGCGCACCGCACACACTAAATAATTGGCCACATGAGAGACAATGCTAGGGTTATTTAATAACTGCAGATAGAGAAGTGCTGGTCTAACTTGCAGAAACCCTGCCTTATTAAGAATTGGCACAAGGTATTTCCTCCTTTAAACTATAAAGTGCCCACAAAACATAATGAAATGCATTGTATCTTGAGTAGACAAACTATCACAAGAACAAGGTAAAAAATCATCTGCTTTACACCACGTAGTATACTGACCTAATATCAGGTGGATCATGTTTAGGCGAAAACGAGTTAACAAAAACCTATCAAAAGGGTGATTAACCAAAGTAACATAAAATTCTGGGCCAGGCGGGTTTGCAACCAAAAGGACCACTCTAACAGATGGTTTTATGAGCTCCTTTTCCTCTCTTGTTAAGGACAGCCTCATATGCATGTCAATTTTAACTTTAACAATATCGTTCCGGGTTATTGAGTCCGGTAAAGAAAAGAGGTCTGGTCTACCCAAGGCGCTAAAGCCATTTTTAATGTAATTTATCCACTTTATTTTATGGACATTGTCAAGTGAAAGACAATCTTTCAGGATGGCCTGATTTATAGATAGTTCATTATTCAGCCAAATTTTAAGCCACATGATTAAAGGTGCCACTCGAATTTTATCAGTTATAAAAGCTGCCCCAAGCTCAGAATGAACGGAGTAAGAAGGAGTAGACTGGGGCACAGACAGGACTGATCTGAAAAATGTATTTTCTGAAGCTTGAAGACAGTCTATCAGTCCGTATCCCCATAGGGAGCAGCCATAGGTGGCAACAGACAGGCACTTGGCATTGTAAATTGCCATAAGGGCTGGAATTGGCCTTGCCCCCAACCTTCTGCTAAAACTTAAGATGGCAGAGGATGATCTTACTAGGGCGCTATTTCTATTTCTTATTTGAGGGCCACAACTACCCTTGTCTTCAAAAATGACCCCCAAATATGGGAATATCGATGCTCTTTGCACTTCAGTTTTACTACAGTAGAAGGTTTTAACTTTCTTAGAGCGTGCGCCTTTACCTACTACCATCACTTGTGACTTTTTGGCATTTATTTTAAGATCTAATGAGGTCATAAAGAGGCCAAATACGTCTAATAACCGCTGAAGCCCTAGCCCTGTGCATGACAGAAGCACCGCGTCATCCGCGTATAGGAGGACAGGGACACAAGTCTCCCCTACACGCGGTATGTCTGGTGTCGCTGTCTTTAATTCAGATTCGAGGGCGTTGATGTAAACTGTAAAGAGCAGGGCTGCCAAGATGCACCCCTGTCTCACCCCTCTCTTGGACTTAAAACGAATAGTTTGTCGCCCCCCTGAATCAACCCTAACGGATGCCTGGAGGTCCGAGTGGAGATAAGCAAGGAGATTTACCAGTGTCAGGTCAAGACCCAAATCGACCAAGTTGTGCCATAATTTAGTGCGATTAACAAGGTCAAAGGCCGAAGATAGGTCCATGAACCCTAAATATAACGATCCATCTTTTGCCCTAGTGTATTTATCTACTAACAACTGCAGATTAAGGCACTGGTCCATAGTACCTCGTTTAGATCTGAAGCCGTATTGTAGATTAGATAGGACCCCCCTATCGTCAAGCCATGTCTGGAGTCTATGTAAGATGACCCTGCCCATGATTTTTACTGAGGAATCAATAAGAGATATAGGGCGATAACAAGCTGGGTCAACCCTACTACCCTTCTTAAAGACGGGAATAATTACAGACTCCTTCCAGGATACAGGAATACTGTTCCTGGTTAGTGCATTAAAAACCCCACACAGCACCCTCGACCAGAGTTTTGGATCAGTTTTGAAAAAGTCCGCAGGGACTCCATCCGGCCCCGGGGCCTTATTTTTTGAGGTCTGATCGATGGCCTTTTCAACTTCCCAGGCCTCAAAAACAATACCCTGGTGTTCCTGGGAAAAAGGCAAACTGAGTGACAGATCATCATCTAAACCACTTGAGTATATTGCCTCAAAGTGATTAATCCAATCACCATCCGGGATGTTTAATTCAAGGGAGGCTTGATCCTTGTCTGAAAAGAAAGGCTGGTTAACTACCCTCCAGAAGTCAGCACTGTTTTTAACGACCTCAGGATCGGACAGTTGTAACCAGGCAATTTCCCTGATCTCCTTTTTCCTATTTTGTATGGCTTTTTTATATAGGGATCTTAGTGATGTTATTAGTGTGCAGTCTTTAGGGATCGCTTTAAGGGCCTTGAGCAAATCTGTATGAGCTCTTGAACAAGCATGATCAAACCATTTTCTCTCCTTGGGCCTTGACAATTTTTTGTTGTTTGTTAAGGTAATGTCGATGGATTTACAAATATTATCAAAAGCAGACATTACTTCAGGGTTTGATGCCCTTGTGTCCAAGCAAATTAACACATCATTTTCAGTGCTTTCAAGAACGTCATGAAGAACGTTCTCAGGGACAATGCTAGACCATTTCAGTCTGCGACCTTGGTCCTTTAAGACCACGTCTAGACTTCTATTCTCTCCTGGACCACCCTGGTTTAAAAAGACAGTTGACAAAATCTCTACTACTACGGGGTTATGGTCGCTAAATACTGAGACCATAGTACCATAGTGAATCACCCTCTCTAAAATCTGATAAGACATAAATATATAATCAATTACAGTACCGTCACCATTGCCCTTAAAGGTAGGAGTTCTACCATCGACTTCTCCACAACTAGATTCATACAAATTCCATGCATCCAAGTAAGATTCAAGTGCCTCACCCCTGTTCGAATGCTCAAAGTGTGTAATTAATGAGTGGGGCGGCCCCTCTTCTGAAAGACTTGTGCATGGCTGGTTGCAGGGATATATATTAAAATCACCTAGAAGGATGATTTCATACTCTTTTACCTTTTTACTGTAGACTGACAGAAAAGAATCAATAATAACCAAATTCTGCCTAGTATCATCATTAGGACTAGAATTGTAAAAATGAATGAACAAAATATTTGAAAAAGAAGGGGGACTAAATTCAATTATCATACAATTTTGAGAGCCCAGGTTGTGTTGAATTAACACCCCTTTCAAGGATGTTTTAAACAAAGTTAACAGACCCCCCTTTGGTCTACCAGCCCCACCACTGGTAGCAGGGACGAAGAAGTGGGTATAACCATCCAAGGAAAAACTGTCAGTTAAGTCCCAGGTTTCCTGGAACGCAAGAACATCAAAGGACTTCAGGAGTTTAATCCAATCATCATTACCCGCTTTGGCCCTAATATCTGCAATGTTCCAGGTCATTATTCGACAGTGTTGGTTTGATACGCCCTCAGTAGTAGATAGTCAATCATTCTCACTTAACGATGATAGCGGTGAGAACCGGTTAAACAAGGGCAGAATTGGAACAGATTGTGGATTAGGCCTACACAGGTTATAACTATATGAATCCATGTTCACAGGCAATTGATGTTCTTGTGGCATCCTAAGAAAGGGGGTCTGCCTTTGTGTAGGATAGGTAGGAGTCAGATGGCCAGGATGAGGGCTTGGACTAGGGATCACACTGAGATGATTATAAAAATACCCCAGTGGGCGAACACATATATTATCCTCGGTGGCCGGTAGGGAGGCTGCCCTTAATAATGTGGTTGCGACGTGCTGTGGGTGTCTTAGGTTTACGATAACACAGTCGCCTCCACATGATTTTCTTGAGGAGCCACTCCAATCAACCCTACTGACACTATATCATTCCAGAAAGCAATGGGAAACCCACAGTATTTATTTAGCCATGCAATAACTTTGTTACCTAGAGAGCTACTTAGCTCATCACGGCCTTCAAATGAGTTTGGGTCAACCTTCGGGACATTAGTCAGCACTACCGTGTATGGAGCACAATCAGGGGGTAAGTTGACTACAGGTTTTTTCCTCCCCTCCACCCTTTTTTCGCCTGGCTTATTGGCTACAATCTTCTCCTGTACAATGGGAGCTATAGAATCAGGCTTTGACAGAGGTCGGGCAGTGCTTACAGATGGCCCCATAGATGGCCCCATAGGTGGCCTCATAGTTTTTCCGTTAGCTGCCCTGCTACTGTTTGAGCCCGAAGCTGCTACCAAGGCAGCTGTCCCCGGTTTGATTGTCTCAGGGGGTTTAGTCCTAGACAGATGTGTAGATAAAAGGCACCCAAGTTTGGAGATTTTCTTAGAGACTTGATTTAGTTTGTCCTCAACCCCCCTGCCATTGACTACAGCACCCTCAGAGGTATCCATTAGATTTGTATTCATGCTATTATCTGCAACAGCCTGTGCAGGAGGGGACATAAATGTACTTAATCTAGCTACCTCTTTCGTCACTTCGTCAACTTTTACCATTAAAGGTTTAATTATTGATTCCAATTTGATGGTCAACGTATCTACAAGTAGCTGAAAGTGATCCCTATTAACAGTTTCGGGGTCCCCCTCGTTGCTGTTCTCGTTTGTCGTCTCCGCCCGCGTAGGCTGAGAGGTCACAGTTTTCTTTTTTTTACGTTGCCCCCCACGCTTATTTATCGTTCTTCTGCACGCCCTAACTGGGTGGTGAACCAAAGATGGAACTGTCGTGGGAGAAGATGGCAGTAAATCTGAGCTAGGAATGTCCACTGGAGTAGAAGCAGTATCTAGGTTTAAATCCTCCAAGGGAACAACAGATGGGACAATATCACTCACATTGTCAATATCATCTAGGTCAAGAAGGTTAGTTGAAGGTGAAGCAGGGGGGCTGGCCATGCCGAGTGACAGACGACGTGCAGAATTAATTTTCGTGACCATTTTGACCATGTAGTTATCCAAGGGCCCAGGTAGGGCTGATGTTTTAGCTGAACGTAATTTGGCCATTATCACGGGGAGGGATTCAATTGGAAACAATGAGTACACAAACTAAACAAGATGTTGGGTACTCACTATGAGATGAATGAGTCCAAAGTCAACACTGCAGAAAATAAGGACCAGGGATCGTGGCCCTGCCCTGCCTCTCCCTGCCCCGGACGGCCACAGACGGCCCGCCCTCTGCCCGGGCTCAGCCCGGCGTCGCCCGCACGCGTCCCGCGACGCGGGAAGTGTTCCGCGCTGTTAAGCACTAGCGGCCGCTGCAGGAGCGTCACAGGAGCGCCGAGGTGCCGGGGCTGCTGGGGAGTGTAGTACAACATTGGCCGTTCCCCTCACGGCAATGGAAAGCTGATGCTGGCCGTTCCCCTCACGGCTGAAAGACCTAGGCGTCGGCCGTTCCCCTCACGGCAAGCAGGTAAGGCTGTGTGGCGTCCCACTATCACTAACTGGTAAGTCAAACTGGTCAGGAGAGGGTCAAATGCATACATTGTCAGCCAATAACGGAGGGACATGAGGGCCTGAATCTCAAAGGTAATCAGAGATGAAAATCTAACTTTACAACTATTTGCATTATTAATGGACATTTACCTTTAGCAAATGACATTTGTGAAAAGTGAAAGACGAAAAATAAGATATCTATGCTCATTATACCTTTGTGATTTGGGCACATTACATGTATTCCATCAACGGTTCCAGAACTGTGAACTCAATCCTGGAATCAAGTGCCACAAAAAGTCAAAAAGGGGGCTCCACTATATTTTTTATTTTTTTCCACGAGAAAATCTAGAAATCCAATGTTAACAAATATAACAATGATGAACAAGAAATAAGATTCAAATCACATAAGTATTAGGAATACGTCACGTGTCCAACTTATATTGTTTTTTCAATACATGACATTGTCCACTCAACCCAGCTGTTTATATTTGTTAAGATCGGATGGCATGTTTTTGGGCCATAAACAAAATAGGATAGTGGGCCTTACTTTAGGAATTGTTATGGGGTAATTTTGATAGATGTTGCTTCTAGGCAGCGGGGCTATTATAATTTGAAAGTGGGATCACTCATGATATTTAGTTCGACACACTTCTGCAACGGTAGGGCCCACACTGCTTGTGCTTATCCCTTGTGCCTGAAATTGAGCGCATCACATGTGGCAGCTGAAATGTTAAGTTGCAAACACACTTATCATTGTAGGTCCAATGATGTTGTCCCGGATTCCAGTACCCCCATTGACATCAGCTACAAAGTTGGCTGTGACACCTGGTCAGTCACCACACACTGAGCAGATGTGGGGCCATGGTAAGTAAAACCAAGAATAATGTACCTCAATTCTCATGCTCATGAACTCTGCCTTTAATCTCCGGTGTATGTTGTATATGTTCTACATCACTGTTGTCCTGCATCACAATATGCCTACATATGGCATTTAACCACATACCAGATCACACCATGGTGGCTAGTGAAAGGATGACACAAAATGTATGCCAAGTGAGTTTAGAATGGACATAAAATAGTATATTGTGTCAAATGGAGTGGACTTGGCACAACTGGATTGTATTTCAATGATATGAAAACTCATTAGCAAAATATCCATGGACAAATCGTATTGGAATTGGTGTGGATGAGGGTCACACTGATGCCTTTTGTGATGGGTGTATGGGCTGCTAAGGGGAATCTTGAAGAAGTGAAATGTTCAAATCTCTTTGCTGAAAAGCATAACACAAATCCAGTGTAGGCGGCTACCATCAAAGCTTCTCAACTTACCCACATTGTGGGATCCTAGTCAAATGTTGCATTCTGCTTGCCTCCTCCTCTACTGTTTTCACCTATATAAGTGAGTGTATAATATTTGAGGTTAGAATGTCAGCTAAGTTCTACGATGATGTTGTAAATGGATCATGGGAAAAGAGGACACTCAAAGGATGGAAATGTGTCATCTCGCAGTCCAAAATGAGCTTTGTGACTTCATGGGTAGGGAAGCACAAATGAGCCACAAAATGTACCTGACAATTGCACATCTCACATATGATCTCTGCAATTCAATGTTTGATCTGATGTGCAAATATGAAACTAGTCAGCCTGGTGAGGTACACTCCTTTCGACTTGTCAACAGACAACATTATACTCATGAGGCATTATGTTCTTAATGGTAAAGGTGTAATCAATGTGGGGCTGAGGCATCCTGGTTATTTATCCCCTTCCTTCAAATATCACTAACCTTCTTATTCACGTTTTTTAATTGATGTCAGTGCTGTGTGAAGGTAAGAGCTGGCATCTGCTGCATGTGAACAGGATCCCACATGTAAAGTCCATGAGGTAAACATGCTGCACATTGGCCAGCAATATCTCATCAATGGTCATTGAGAATGACACATTCATGTTAGCTCATAGCTACCATCTGGTGTACTGAAATATGGATATGTATGTCTCATTACAGCTACTGACAGGATGACACCAGTGCAGCTGATAACACCATCCCGGGGAATGGAAAACATCCTGGATGTATCAGTGAAACCCTCTCACACCTGTCCATCAGGTAAGCGTGGTGTGAAGTTTTTCCCTATCATTGAGTCCAAAACCATTACGTGCATACCATTTCATCATTATAAGTGTCACATGTGTCTGTAAATTAGTAATGCAGGTAATTTGAGTAAGGTGTCACTTCCCTCTCCAGCTGCTGGATCGGGGCCCGCTTCATCAATTACACCTATGAAGAGCCCTGCTCAGCAGTTGACCTCAGGGGGGCTAGCAAAGGGACACAACGCTGTGGCTGAAGCTGGTGAGTTTGATTGTGCATTGTACATCTCCGTTCAACACCTCTGTGTGAGCTGTCCCGTGTAGACCCAAACCAGGTCACATGTGCTTCATCTGTTGATGCAAGGTACAGTAGAACCAACCCTTGTGTTGCACTTCATCTTATACTAGGTCAATTACTTATCCTGTTGCAACCTCTGTGTTCCAGATGATGATAGCAATGAGGAGGATGGACTGCACAACAGTGTTGGGCGATGAGCAATGAAATGCGAAAATCCACTGCTCCTGCAGGCAGTAATGTCGGCTGCAAGTACTGCGCAAAAGGAGGTGGATGAAGTACCTAAGGAGGCTGAAGAATTTGAGGATGATGAAGACTATCTGTCCATCCTCTCAGAGAATGACAATTCAGATGCCAGGGACAGAACATTTTCCACATTGGGCAAATTTGGCAAGGCCCAGCAAAGAGCTTCAGCCTCCAAAAAGAAAGATTGTCTGTCCTCAGCATAGAGCTAACCAGTCACAGCTCACACACACCCTTACACAGACATCACTCCCTCAAAGCCCTCACATCCAGTACAGATGTGTTGGTTCCCCTAAAAGCTCCTCCCTAAACACCATATCCCAGGCATCCACCATCTGAGGGAAGTGCCAACCCGGTTGTGGTGCAGGTATCCCTTAAGCACCATTCTTCTGTCCACAGGCTTCCACCTGCCACACTCCCCCCTGCTGTTGGACGTGGCGGGCTCACCCATGGCTGACCCCTGCAGAGAAGGCCTGCACCTGGCCATGGTGGCCAGATGGAACTGGACTTCTGCTAACAGCAGGCAGATGTGAGGCAGGACATTGCTACCCTGTCAGACATGTCTGAGGCCCTGCAGGACATGCAGCAAATCCCTCAGGTGGTGGACAGACTGACCCATGTTTTGCACATGATGGATAGATCTTGGCAAGACATGTCCAAGAATATCAAAGACATGATATCCATACAAAGGAAGGAGAGTGCAAGACACAATGCCTTAGCTATAAAGATGATGGAGTGCATTCTGAAAGTGATCGAAAGTCTCCATGCACGGTCAACTCAGGGAGGGGAGCCATCACATCTGACTGCAGCACATCACACCCACACACCTGTACCACAAACTGCAAAGGACCACAGCAGGCGTACACGCCCACCAGTGCCCCTATCCAGGCACTCCCCCTACCTGCACATCCACCACCACCCACGGAACAGGGACTCCTCCACCTGCACATC
The DNA here is from genome assembly GCF_964261635.1 of Lissotriton helveticus. Taxonomy (NCBI): domain Eukaryota; kingdom Metazoa; phylum Chordata; class Amphibia; order Caudata; family Salamandridae; genus Lissotriton; species Lissotriton helveticus. The sequence goes on along the minus strand of NC_136059.1, from coordinate 1,271,338,548 downwards.
CACCACTGCCACCTGATCAGGTACTCCCCCACCTGAACATGCACCCCCACCCCCTGAACAGGCATTATCACCACCTGTACACCCACCCCCTGTTGATGCACGAACACCGACTGTACAGACACCATCAGCCCCTGCACATGCACATGAACTTCCCCCTGTACAGGCAGATGCACCACACCAACCTGCACCTCAGTGACAACCCAGACGTAATCCCTCACAGCGATCCTCAACTCCACCTTTGCGAAGTCGCAAGCACGATCCCCATTGCTCACATCTCAAATATTTCATCTAGTGTGAATATGTGTAAATAAAAAATAAATCTCATGACAAGTCAAGACTATGTTGCATATTATGTCCTGATAGGCAAATGTTTACCATTGTGGTGGCCTAGGAATGTGAGGATGAATGTGTGAGCTTGACACATGTAAAGGTGTAACCCCATCATTGCAACAAGCTTTCATGTGCTGAGCAAATAACAAGTCCCAAAATATATGTCCATATTTTGTACAAGACATTCACAATGAAGTTAAACAAGATAGAGAAAGTATGATTAAAAATATAATTTTATGCAAAAAACATTTTGGAGCAGAAATACAACAACAGTCCGTCTGGAAGGAAGAAAGGAAAACAAATGATGTTCTTAATACAGAAGGAGAATGGGACTTGGAGTGGAGTGGGGCAACATAAATATAAGATGTCAGTGAACGCCTGGAGAACTAGTCTATATACAAGGGGCAAAGTAAATAATTGTCCCCCCTAAAATTCCACCCAACAGGTCAAATGTCCTTTTGGTAATCCTCAATTTCCACAATGTCCAGATCCTCTGAGTCCGAAGCGTGCTCCTGGATGGCCGATGCAGGACAATGGCACCACACAGGGTTGGGACACATGAGGAGTATGGGGGAAACAGTGTGGGGCAATGGACAGGGGAGACGTTGAGGGTGGTGTGAGAGAGATGTTGGGATAGGGCAGACACCATGGCTTTACCCAAGGCAGTGACACTGGCAGTGGGGGTGGCCATGGCTCGTGCATTTTCCTTTCGCATCAGACGCCACTCTGTACACATCTGCAGCATGATGCAAGAGGCCATGTCTGGCTGACCTTCACATGCCCACATTACTTCCTGTGGTACAGCCACAGGACTTACAACACAGGGAGGGGTTTGGGTGGAACATGAGGGGTGTGGTGCCTCGGTTTCGGAGCCGATATTGGTGTCTTCATGGCAGCCACTATGAGGCAGACTAGTTGCCGGGTATCCAGCTGGAGGCCCTAATGTAATGGGTGCCTCTAGAGCTAGGGAGGGGCTGATGGCAGGCCCAGGTTGTGTTGTGGCATCCCTGGGGACACCTGACCAAAAGAAAGTTGTGTATGGTCCGGGGAGAGTAGATCTCCTCCCCCCTTGCCAGAGGTGTCCAGTTCCCCCTTCAATGTCCTTAGCCTCCACCCGGTCCGTAGCACCTAAGGTGTCTTCCTGCTCAGTCTGGGTGGGTGCAATTCCCCTGCCTCCTGATGTTGAAGGTCCTGCCTCATACTCCTCTTCCTCACTTGCTGAGAAAGGTCGTGGCCGACGGAGCACCAAAGATGTCCTGCTTCGAACCATGCCCTGCTGTTGGTCCTCTTGGCCAGTTGAGCCCACTGAAATGTAAGATAAATCATGATGTAGTGGTTGTACACATCATAACAAGAAACATAGCTAGATGAGCCAAGGGGAGACTGTGTTCTCCTCTGATCCCACTATACAGATGTCAGTGATTAGGATCTTAAATTACGTGTATATTCACTGTGATCTCCCGATTTGACTCAGACATGGACATCTCACTTGAATTTGGGTGACTAACAGTTCTGTACTGACCAGCCTTCAGCCCTGGCATTCTTTTGAACTGTGTGTCCTCTTAATGCTACATAGACAGCTTCCAAACCCAGTCAACAAAAGGAGATCAGAGAAAGTCCTGATGGTATTGTAATGGGCCTGAGATATGGAGTGTCTGCACTTTTACTTTCTGACGAATATCATCTGCTGTATAGCATTGTAGAAGACAACACAAATGCCGATTGGAGGTAACACATCCATATAGTGGCTGGGCTATTAGGTTCGCTACGCGGTGAGTCTAACCTTTTGATATTTCCTCACAAAAGCTGACTATCCAGTGCCACATATTGGCTTCGAAGACTGATGAGGTAGTGCTGTACACTGGTGAACAGTAGTGGCTAGTTGTTACAGCTACCCGGACTTGAAACATGACACACAGGCCACTGAGGATAAGACATGTGTCTTTGGACCCACTTGGCGAATTTGGAAACATTTAAAAGTGAGGCAAGATCTCAAAGTCTGTTTTAACTCCATGGCACAAGATGATCTGTCTTAATCAGAACCCAAACTCACTGAATGCAATGCAAGTCACAGCATCCAAAACCCATAGGCCTCTCAGACACACACTGGACAGTGTCTGTACCATTCCTCATCCAATGCACACATCAGTTATGATGCCCTTGGTTCACCGTTAGTGCTGATGGCAGTGCAAATTTCTGTACAATTACATGTGTGTGGTTCAATTCCCCAGTTGTCATATTAATACTACCACTCCCAGAATGCACTCTGCTCTGTACATTCTATGTGGTACAGTGAGCCTTTTGCTTCATGAAGACTGCTGCATAGATAGACACAGAATAGGAGGCATGGGACACATGATGGTACAGCTCTGTCTTCACTCACATCATACTTTCAGACATATATTGCATATAATGCACATACCAGGTGTCTTCTGCTCATGCCCTTCTGGCTGAGCATGGAGGGTCCGCCTGGCTGCATGCAGGACCCTCCTGTACAGTTGCGAGAGGCGAGCTGATGCACATGGTCCTGGGAGGAGTGCCCCAATAGTTCCTCGGCCTTGTGCCTGGCCCAGTATTTTAGGTCCTCTCAGCGCTTGTGGCACGCCCTGACCTTCCGGGTGTAGATGACCACTGCACTGCAGCGCTCCCAATGGTAGCCCATAGTCTATCCCGTGGTGCATTGCTATGCGAGTCCTCATATAGCTGAGGATATTTGGTAAGAACCCCCCCTGCTTAAATGTCTAATTCCATTTCAGTGAAAGGGGGTGCTTTCTCCTCATAGCCATCTGCCATTTTGGGGGTAAATTGAGTTGAACTGAGCAGTACAATGGCAGAGGATCTGATCTGTGACAGAGGATGACTCAGAATGAACACAAAATAGCTGTCAACAACTTCCTGTGATGTATTTCCTATCTACCACTTTCTGTATGTCATTTCCTGTATGAAAGAATGGGTCTCAGTCCATTTTCGGAGCTTCTACCCCAAATGCACACTCTCCGTTTGCAGAGAGTAGGCTCCAAAAGTGGTGCGTCGGGTCTGCAAACGAGGCATATGCTCCACAGACAAAGAGCACGCATTTGGGCCATGCGAGAAGTTGGCCTGATAGGTGATGTTTCCAATTCTGGAACCACCTGTTTTCAGACCAAACAATCCCTTATGGTGTCTGGTTGTAAGTCAACCTTATTAGACAAGCTATCCAAGGGGTAGCATGGACTAAGCAGCCTAAAGGCTTAACTTAAGAGGTCGTGTTAAGCGAGCTGTTTTACCACATACAATCCTGTAATATCAAATGAAAGGACACCACACAAGAATATATTATAAAAACATATGTATTTATTACTAAAAACAATCCCCAGTATTCTTTATGAATAGAGGGGCACAAGCGTTAAATCAAAAGCACAGTATAACATACAAAGTTGCACAAATATGGATGAGGGCGAGGGGCCACTCAGACCATATACTAAACAAGTGGTATAAGAGATACCAATCGAACAGTGGTTAGGCCTAGGGCCTGGGGAATCGCTGGGAGCAGTCGGGACAAGCAATGCTGAAGTCGGGAAAAGCCCGCGGGATTCGGGTGCAGTGCAGAAAGTGCACGCATGCATCAATGTTAACCAATGGTGCGTAAAAGTTACAAAGTTAAAGTTTAAGGACATTTCCGCTGAGCCTAGAGGAACAAAACTTAAGACACAGACCCTAGAGGTGTGTACCCGTGTGGGAACACCGGCGTTGCAATGTTACCTCACCCACAGGAAGCGGGTGCACAGGGTCGAAGTTGAGTCGGGTTTCGTCACGCAGGTTCTTGGTGCTTGGAGCTGAAAGGGCTGCAGGCAGGATGAAAGAGAAGTGTCCGGTGGAGTCCAAGGGTGAACTCAAGTCGAAAAGTACCTGAAAGCAGAGGGGACAGAGTCTGGGTCACTCAGCAGTGACCAGGGTGGAACCAGGACGGAACCAGGCAATGTCGGGCGCAATCAGGTGGTTGTCGAGGAGATTCTCTCCGCTGTCACGTGGGCTCTGGGGCATCTACGAAGTCCAGGAGCAGGCTACTATCTGTCCCACGCAGGCTCTCGCCGTCGGCGCTGTCGGCTTCAAGATTGGAGCAAACAACACTTGGCAAAAGCAATCCACGCGGAACCGGGAGATTGCTTCTCACTCAAACCAGGAGGGTCAGAGTGGGGGCTCCTTTTCAGGGGAGCTGGTGCAAATCTGGAGCAACCAGAATCGCAAGTCGAATTTCAAGTTTCGTCGGCACAGGGGCCACAAGCCAGCTGGCAAGTGACCGGGCCAATGCGTTGAGCCAAAAGAAGCAGAAGGGCCCCACGCAGCACTCGTCGAGTGTAGAGGGGTGAACTTCGGTGCAAGAGTGGCTCAGGGTTGGGGCTTCTCAAACCCCGTTGTACAGCTTCGAGGGTCACTCGGGGGCTGCACGGTCAGCGTCTCGTGGTCTTTTCAAGATGGCGTGCCCCACGCTTCCGGTCGCCTCCACGGGTCTCAGCTCTGCAGGGACTGTGGATCGGGCTGTTAGAAGGCAGACAAGCTTGATCTCGTTGATCTCTGTCGCTCGAGTTCCGGCGGGAACTGCAACAAAGCAGACGTCGATGGCTGGATGGTGCCTGTTTGCACAGGGTGGTCACTCCTTGACCACAAGGGAGATTCTTCAGTCTTCTACGTCGAGTAGGATGTCGAAGGGTCCAGAGTTTCGTTTCTTATGTTTCATCAGGATAATCTGAAGTGCATTGGCACTGCTCCCAGTCTTATACTAATTTTGGGGGCTGGATTACCTGCTAGGTCCCCTCCTATGGGTGGGACCCAGGAAGTGGGTGGATACACCCCCTTCCTTTGATCCAGGCCGCCCTGGCATGAGGGCTGGAGTGCCCCAGAACCGGTTTGGCCGGATTATGCAAGGGGCAGCCTTGTGCTCCCCAGGCAGTGTCTGGTTTCTTTCAAACCTCCCTGCTACAATCCACTATCTCCTGTCTGGGGGGTTGTAACACCTCCCTGCGACAGGAAACCCTTTGTCCAGGCCCCTTTGGCTGAGTTTCGGTCAGCTTCAGGGGGTCAGACTCGTGTCTGTGGCAGAGGCATCCATTTTGTAGATCCAAGGTCCTTTTAGAAATTAACCGCATTTAAGTAAAGTAACATGTCTTACCCCTCTAGAGGGGTGGAATGCTATCCCCGTCGCCAGAACTGGCGAGGGGATAGTATTCCAAATCGTATGACACCTTACACGACATGTTTTGATAAAGCCAAACCAAAGTTGCTATATAACCGCGAGGATTATAATGCACTTAAGAGTATATGGTATGGCATTATCCTGAAACAGCTTAGGGAGTTGTTCCCGACAGCTGCAGACAGGCTCAGCTCATGCTAGAGCTCCATCTCACATTAAACCACGCACTCTGCCTCCAGGATTGATGAGGCCTTCCATAGGAGTGGCTCACAGGTTTATATGTGTCCAGATATAGGTTTAGATATAGGTATACTATATCTAAGCAAGGGGTGATTACATCACTTTACCCCAGCTGAGTGATCAGCCAGTTGTGTCAATTTAAGAACCAGCCAGGGGTGGCAAAAGATATGCTGCAGCCCCTGGTAGGCCTTGGTGGCACCTATGCCCTGGGCACCTATAGTGCATGGTACAGGGGCTGACAAGGAGTCCATTTCCAATTGTGGTATGTACCTAGGGTACATGTATCATTAATTTAGTGAGAGAACAGCAGGCTGGGGGTCTGATCAGCAGGCCCACAGCCTCAGTAGTCGAAAACCAGTGAAGCAAAAAGCAAAAATTTGGGGTGACCACAGGATAGCAGACCCTACTCTCCTACACAACCCCCCCCCAAATGCAGGGACATTAAACTAACCTTGACCAGATAAGTCTTCATGTTCTAAGTGGAAGTACCTGGAGAGACCATCTGCATTACCCTGGTCAGTCCCTGGGCGGTGCTCCACTGTAAAGTCCATCCCCTGTAGGGAAATGGACCACCTGAGCAGTTTGGGATTTTCACCCTTCATCTGATTGAGCCACAAGAGGGGCTTATGGTCTGTCTGAACTAGGAAGTGAGTTCCAAACAAGTAGGACCTCTACTTCTTCAGGGCCCAAACCATAGCAAAGGCCTCCCTCTCAATGGCTGACCAACGTTTCTCCCTGGGGGTCAGCCTTCTGCTAATCAAAGCAATGGGCTGGTCTTGACCATCTTGATTAAGTTGTGGAAGCACAGCTCCCACCCCCAACTCAGAAGCATCTGTCTGTACAATGAACTGTTTGGAGTAGTCAGGACTCTTCGGGATAGGTGCAGAGCACATGGCCTTCTTCAGGTCATCAAATGCCTTTTGACAGCTAACTGTCCACTGAACCTTTTTTGGCATCTTCTTGGATGTCAAGTCATTTAATGGTGTCACAATGGACCCATAGTTTTTCACAAACTTTCTGTAATACCCAGTCAGGCCCAAGAAGGCTCTGACTTGTGTCTGGGTAACTGGAGGAGCCCAGTCCTGTATGGTCTGGATTTTGCTCTCCAGTGGTTGAACCTGACCCCCACCTACTAGGTGGCCCAGGTACACAACCTTACTCTGCCCTATCTGGCACTTAGTAGCCTTGATAGTCAGGCCTGCCTTTTGCAGGGCCTCCAAAACCTTCTTTAGGTGGATCAGGTGATCCTCCCAGGTGGAGCCAAAGACAGCAATATCATCTAGATATGCTACACAAAAGTCATCCAACCCAGCAAGGACTTGATTCACCAACCTTTAGAAGGTGGCAGGTGCATTCTTCAAACCAAAGGGCATCACCACAAACTGATAATGTCCACTGGGGGTAGAGAATGCTGTCTTGGCTTTTGACTCCTCAGCTAGTCTGATTTGCCAGTAGCCAGCTGTCAAATCAAATGTGCTCTGAAACTTGGCAGAAGCCAATCTGTCAATGAGCTCATCTGCTCTTGGAATGGGATGTGCACCTGTCCTAGTGACAGCATTGAGACCTCTGTAGTCCACACAAAACCTCATTTCTCTCTTTCCATCTTGGGTATGAGGTTTTGGCACAAGGACTACTGGGCTGGCCCATGGGCTCTCTGATGGCTCAATCACTCCAAGCTCCAACATCTTTTGCACCTCAGCCTTGATGCAATCCCTGACATGATCAGGTTGCCTGTAGATCTTATTCTTGATAGACAGACTGTCACCAGTGTCCACCTCATGGGTGCACCAGTTAGTCTGGCTGGGTGTGAGTGAAAACAAATGCCTGTGGGCCTGCAAAACTTGTCTGCAGTCCATCTGTTGCTGGTCAGTGAGGCTGCCTGCCAAGGCTACTCCATCAACTGAACCATCATCAGGGTTCTGAGAAAGCAGGTCTGGGAGAGGGTCACTCTCTTCCTCCTGTTCCCCATCTGTGGCCATGAGCAAGCTCATGTCCTCCCTGTCCACAAATGCTTTCAAACGATTCACATGGAGCACCCTGTGGGGGCTCCTAGGGGTTCCAAAGTCAACCAAGTAGGTGACTTCTCCCTTTTTCTTAATGATAGGATAGGGTCCACTCCATTTGTCCTGGAGTGCTGCTGGGGCCACTGGCTCCAGTACCCACACCTTCTGTCCTGGCTGGAACTCAACCAGAACAGCCTTTTGGTCATGCCAAGCTTTCTGTAATTCTTGACTGGCCTCCAGGTTTTTGGATGCTCTTTCCATATACTCAGCCATCCGGGAGCGGAGACCAAGTACATAGTCCTCTATATCTAGCTTAGGCTTTTTGAGAGGTAACTCCCATCCTTCCTTCACCAAACATAAGAAACCCCTCACAGGGTGGCCAAACAAAAGTTCAAAAGGGCTGTAGCCAACCCCCTTCTGTGGGACCTCTCTGTAAGCAAAGAGCAAGCAGGGTAAAAGAATGTCCCATTTCCGCCTAAGCTTCTCTGGTAATCCTTTTATCATTCCCTTGAGGGTCTTGTTGAATCTCTCCACAAGCCCATTGCACTGTGGGTGATAGGGTGTGGTAAACTTGTAGTTTACTCCACACTCCTTCCACATTGCTTTTAAATAGCTAGACATGAAGTTATTACCTCTGTCTGACAATACCTCCTTTGGAAAGCCCACTCTTGAGAAAACTGCAATGAGGGCTTTTGCCACCACAGGTGCTGTGGTGGTCCTCAGGGGAATAGCTTCTGGATACCTGGTGGCATGATCCACTACCACCAGTATAAATCTGTTCCCAGATGCTGTTTGAGGATCCATGGGACCCACAATATCTATTCCAACTCTTTCAAAGGGCACCCCCACCACAGGTAGTGGTATGAGGGGGGCCTTTGTTGCGCCACCTGACTTACCACTGGCTTGGCAAGTGACACAGGAGCGACAAAACTCCTTGACATTTTCTGACATATGAGGCCAGTGAAAGTGTGAAACAAGCCTGTCTCACGTCTTGTTCTGGCCTAAGAGTCCTGCAAGGGGAATATCATGGGCCCAGGTAAGAAGGAAACCCCTAAACTTCAAAGGTATGACCAACCTCCTGGTTGTACCAGGCTTGGGGTCTCTAGCCTCTGAATAAAGGAGTCCATCTTCCCAATACACACTATGGGTACCTTGGGCATTCCCTGCAGCCTCATCAGCAGCTTGCTGTCTGAGGGGTTCAAGTGAAGGGCAATCTAATTGAGCCTGCCCCAGGTCTGCCCTTGAGGGTCCCCCTGTCCCCAGAAACTCAACCTGATCAGGCTCAAGTTCCTCAGAGACAGTCTCCTCTTGGACTGCAGAATCAGTTTCCTCTGAAACCTGATCCTCAACCTGGGGCAAGGTGGAAGGCTCAGCCTTTCCTCTCTTGCTCCTCCTCTTGGGTTGTGGTTGGTCTATTGTTCCAAGATCCACCACTGGTTCAGGAAGGCACTTCTTAGCCTGAGTCCTTGTCACTGCAAGGACACGTGCTGAACTCCCTAGCATTTCTGCATGAGTCCTGTACTCCACTTCTGACCAAACTGAGCTTTCAAGATCATTGCCTAACAGACAGTCTACTGGGAGGTCTGCACTCACAACAACTTTCTTTAGGCCATCTACCCCTCCCCAGGAGAAGTTCACAACTGCCACACTATGGGAAGTAGTGGAGTTGCTTGCATTGGTCACTAGGTAACTTTCACCTAGTACAATCTGTCCAGGGTCCACAAAGTCAGGTGTCACCATTGTGACACTGGCACATGTGTCCCTGTAGGCCTGAGCCAGTTTCTCATTGATTAAAGGCGTCTGCCTATATTTGCCCAGGTTACTGGGACTCACTGTAGTGGACAAAGCTAGGTCCACATCATATAGGAGAACTGCCTGAGTAGGGATTCTGACTAGGCCAGATCCTACTTCAGTACCCAGGGTTAACCCTACTACACCCTTTGGTTGTGTTCCACCACTGCTTACTGAACTAGGGGGTGCAGGTGCTTTAGGAGCTGCAGTGGTGGGGACTGGATTTGTCTTGGTGCATTCACTGCCCCAGTGTGAAACTGATTTGCAGGTATTACACCAAGGTTTCTTTGGGCCATTATTCTTCTTTTTCTTGTTTCCATTTTGGGAACCACCCTCCTTATTACTAGTTTGGGGGCCTGAAGACTTCTGGTCCTTTTCTTTATCTTTCTCATTTCCACCCTTCTGGTCTGTTTTCTTCTGGTCACCACCTTGGTTCTGGGGTTTCTGCTTAATCCTTGTTCTGACCCATTTGTCCGCCTTCTTTCCCAATTCTTGTGGAGAGGTCAGATCAGAGTCAATAAGGTATTGATGCAACAGCTGGTTTGTACAGTTATTAAGGATCTGTTCTCTCATGATAAGATTGTACAATCCTGTATAGTCTGAAACTTTCCTTCCCTGCAACCAACCCTCCAGAGCCTTAGTGGCACAATCTACGAAATCAGTCCAGTCTTGAGTCTGTGCTTTTTGGGTGTCTCTGAACAACAACCTGTATTGCTCAGTGGTTAGGCCAAACCCTTCAATAAGAGCATTCTTCAAGACAGAGTAGTTTTTGGCATCCTCAGGTCTAACTGTGAGGAGCCTGTCCCCCCCTTTCTCTAAAAAGGAGTACCATAAAATTGCAGCCCACTGATCCTGAGGAACCTGCTGTACCATGCAGGCTCTCTCAAGAGCAGTCATCCATTTGTGGATGTCATCCCCTTCCTTGTAGGGGGCCACAATTTGTGTCAGGTTTCTATTATCATAGCTCCTGTCTTTTTCTCTAGGAATATTGCTGCCACCAGTGGCATCTAAGCCACACAATTTCTGTTCTCTTGCCAAGGCAAGTCTCGCTTGAACCAGGGCTACCTCCTCCCTCTCTATTTGGAGTTTGACAGCTCTCATCCTGGCCTTATGCTCTATCTTTTGAGAGGCAGTCATACCTCTCTGAGATTCCCTTGAGGCACTAGAAATATGAGAGTCCCCTGAGGGAGATCTCACTCTTCTGTTGCCTGGGAGAATGCTCTGGTGGGATCTGGGGAGGTGCTGGCCCTCTCCATTCCCAAGTAGGTTTAAGTTAGCCTGGTTAAGCCTGGCAACTACAACCTGGTTAACCCCTAGTTCCTGATCTTCAGGTTCTTCTAAGTCTGAACCATCCTCCTCCTCTTCCTCCTCTTCTTCTTCCTCTGGAGTGGTATCAGTTACAGGGGGTTCACTCCATCTCCTGATTCTAAGGGAACTGCATTCGCCTTTTCTAAGTCATCCTGTTCTAGAATGGCTATCAGGGAAGGACTGGTGGGACTTCTGCCCCTTTTTAACCCTCTTGAGATGCACAAGGCAACCAAGTCTTTGTGGGTTAGTTTGTCATAGCTGGAAGTTGCCTGGGTAAGGTCAACTGTCACAGGAGCAGACCCTGAGGCTTTTCCTGTGTCAGACATGACTCTAGTGTGGTGTAAGCGATGCACCTACCTACACTAAGTGTTTCCCTACTGTACCTTGCTAGTGAGTTGTAGTCAGGGTGTGCTACTCCCTTTAATCTACAACTACTAAGTTCAGTGGAACTTAAATATGCTAAGCTTTTGATTTATATGTACCTAGAGGTACTTGATGTGATCTTTCAATTTGATAAAAGATTGCAATGTTAAAACAACAGCAAGCTCAAATCCGCACCGCTGCTCACCAATGTGAGAAGTTGGCCTGATAGGTGATGTTTCCAATTCTGGAACCACCTGTTATCAGACCAAACAATCCCTTATGGTGTCTGGTTGTACGTCAACCTTATTAGACAAGCTATCTTAGGGGTAGCATGGACTAAGCAGCCTAAAGGCTTAACTTAAGAGGTTGTGTTAAGCGAGCTGTTTTACCACATACAATCCTGTAATATCAAATGAAAGGACACCACACAAGTATATATTATAAAAATATATGTATTTATTACTAAAAACAATCCCCAGTATTCTTTATGAATAAAGGGGCACAAGCGTTAAATCAAAAGCACAGTATAACATACAAAGTTGCACAAATATGGATGAGGGCGAGGGGCCACTCAGACCATATACTAAACAAGTGGTATAAGAGATACCAATCGAACAGTGGTTAGGCCTAGGGCCTAGGGAATCGCTGGGAGCAGTCGGGACAAGCAATGCTGAAGTCGGGAAAAGCCCGCGGGATTCGGGTGCAGTGCAGAAAGTGCACGCATGCATCAATGTTAACCAATGGTGCGTAAAAGTTACAAAGTTAAAGTTTAAGGACACTTCCGCTGAGCCTAGAGGAACAAAACTTAAGACACAGACCCTAGAGGTGTGTACCCGGGTGGGAACACCGGCGTTGCAATGTTACCTCACCCACAGGAAGCAGGTGCACAGGGTCGAAGTTGAGTCGGGTTTCGTCACGCAGGTTCTTGGTGCTTGGAGCTGAAAGGGCTGCAGGCAGGATGAAAGAGAAGTGTCCGGTGGAGTCCAAGGGTGGACTCAAGTCGAAAAGTACCTGAAAGCAGAGGGGACAGAGTCTGGGTCACTTAGCAGTGACAGAGGGTGGAACCAGAACGGAACCAGGCAATGTCGGGCGCAATCAGGTGGTTGTTGAGGAGCTTCTCTCCACTGTCACGTGGGCTCTGGGGCATCTACGAAGTCCAGGAGCAGGTCAGGATCTGTCCCACGCAGGCTCTCGCCGTCGGCGCTATCGGCTTCAAGATTGGAGCAAACAACACTTGGCAAAAGCAATCCACGCGGAACCGGGAGATTGCTTCTCACTCGAACCAGGAGGGTCAGAGTGGGGGCTCCTTTTCAGGGGAGCTGGTGCAAATCTGGAGCAACCAGAATCACAAGTCGAATTTCAAGTTTCGTCGGCACAGGGGCCACAAGCCAGCTGGCAAGTGACCGGGCCAATGCGTTGAGACAAAAGAAGCAGAAGGGCCCCATGCAGCACTCGTCGAGTGTAGAGGGGTGAACTTCGGTGCAAGAGTGGCTCAGGGTTGGGGCTTCTCAAACCCCGTTGTACAGCTTCGAGGGTCACTCGGGGGCTGCACGGTCAGCGTCTCGTGGTCTTTTCAAGATGGCGTGCCGCACGCTTCCGGTCGCCTCCACGGGTCTCAGCTCTGCAGGGACTGTGGATCGGGCTGTTAGAAGGCAGGCAAGCTTGATCTCGTCGATCTCTGTTGCTCGAGTTCTGGCGGGAACTGCAACAAAGCAGACGTCGATGGCTGGATGGTGCCTGTTTGCACAGGGTGGTCACTCCTTGACCACAAGGGAGATTCTTCAGTCTTCTACATCGAGCAGGATGTCGAAGGGTCCAGAGTTTCGTTTCTTATGTTTCATCAGGATAATCTGAAGTGCATTGGCACTGCTCCCAGTCTTATACTAATTTTGGGGGCTGGATTACCTGCTAGGTCCCCTCCTATGGGTGGGACCCAGGAAGTGGGTGGATACACCCCCTTCCTTTGATCCAGGCCGCCCTGGCACGAGGGCTGGAGTGCCCGAGAACCGGTTTGGCCGGATTATGCATGGGGCAGCCCTGTGCTCCCCAGGCAGTGTCTGGTTTCTTTCAAACCTCCCTGCTACAATCCAATATCTCCTGTCTGGGGGGTTGTAACACCTCCCTGCGACAGGAAACCCTTTTTCCAGGCCCCTTTGGCTGAGTTTCGGTCAGCTTCAGGGGGTCAGACTCGTGTCTGTGGCAGAGGCATCCATTTTGTGGATCCAAGGTCCTTTTAGAAATTAACCGCATTTAAGTAAAGTAACATGTCTTACCCCTCTAGAGGGGTGGAATGCTATCCCCGTCGCCAGAACTGGCGAGGGGATAGTATTCCAAATCGTATGACACCTTACACGACATGTTTTGATAAAGCCAAACCAAAGTTGCTATATAACCGCGAGGATTATAATGCACTTAAGAGTATATGGTATGGCATTATCCTGAAACAGCTTAGGGAGTTGTTCCCGACAGCTGCAGACAGGCTCAGCTCATGCTAGAGCTCCATCTCACATTAAACCACGCACTCTGCCTCCAGGATTGATGAGGCCTTCCATAGGAGTGGCTCACAGGTTTATATGTGTCCAGATATAGGTTTAGATATAGGTATACTATATCTAAGCAAGGGGTGATTACATCACTTTACCCCAGCTGAGTGATCAGCCAGTTGTGTCAATTTAAGAACCAGCCAGGGGTGGCAAAAGATATGCTGCAGCCCCTGGTAGGCCTTGGTGGCACCTATGCCCTGGGCACCTATAGTGCATGGTACAGGGGCTGACAAGGAGTCCATTTCCAATTGTGGTATGTACCTAGGGTACATGTATCATTAATTTAGTGAGAGAACAGCAGGCTGGGGGTCTGATCAGCAGGCCCACAGCCTCAGTAGTCGAAAACCAGTGAAGCAAAAAGCAAAAATTTGGGGTGACCACAGGATAGCAGACCCTACTCTCCTACACAACCCCCCCCCCCAAATGCAGGGACATTAAACTAACCTTGACCAGATAAGTCTTCATGTTCTAAGTGGAAGTACCTGGAGAGACCATCTGCATTACCCTGGTCAGTCCCTGGGCGGTGCTCCACTGTAAAGTCCATCCCCTGTAGGGAAATGGACCACCTGAGCAGTTTGGGATTTTCACCCTTCATCTGATTGAGCCACAAGAGGGGCTTATGGTCTGTCTGAACTAGGAAGTGAGTTCCAAACAAGTAGGACCTCTACTTCTTCAGGGCCCAAACCATAGCAAAGGCCTCCCTCTCAATGGCTGACCAACGTTTCTCCCTGGGGGTCAGCCTTCTGCTAATCAAAGCAATGGGCTGGTCTTGACCATCTTGATTAAGTTGTGGAAGCACAGCTCCCACCCCCAACTCAGAAGCATCTGTCTGTACAATGAACTGTTTGGAGTAGTCAGGACTCTTCGGGATAGGTGCAGAGCACATGGCCTTCTTCAGGTCATCAAATGCCTTTTGACAGCTAACTGTCCACTGAACCTTTTTTGGCATCTTCTTGGATGTCAAGTCATTTAATGGTGTCACAATGGACCCATAGTTTTTCACAAACTTTCTGTAATACCCAGTCAGGCCCAAGAAGGCTCTGACTTGTGTCTGGGTAACTGGAGGAGCCCAGTCCTGTATGGTCTGGATTTTGCTCTCCAGTGGTTGAACCTGACCCCCACCTACTAGGTGGCCCAGGTACACAACCTTACTCTGCCCTATCTGGCACTTAGTAGCCTTGATAGTCAGGCCTGCCTTTTGCAGGGCCTCCAAAACCTTCTTTAGGTGGATCAGGTGATCCTCCCAGGTGGAGCCAAAGACAGCAATATCATCTAGATATGCTACACAAAAGTCATCCAACCCAGCAAGGACTTGATTCACCAACCTTTAGAAGGTGGCAGGTGCATTCTTCAAACCAAAGGGCATCACCACAAACTGATAATGTCCACTGGGGGTAGAGAATGCTGTCTTGGCTTTTGACTCCTCAGCTAGTCTGATTTGCCAGTAGCCAGCTGTCAAATCAAATGTGCTCTGAAACTTGGCAGAAGCCAATCTGTCAATGAGCTCATCTGCTCTTGGAATGGGATGTGCACCTGTCCTAGTGACAGCATTGAGACCTCTGTAGTCCACACAAAACCTCATTTCTCTCTTTCCATCTTGGGTATGAGGTTTTGGCACAAGGACTACTGGGCTGGCCCATGGGCTCTCTGATGGCTCAATCACTCCAAGCTCCAACATCTTTTGCACCTCAGCCTTGTTGCAATCCCTGACATGATCAGGTTGCCTGTAGATCTTATTCTTGATAGACAGACTGTCACCAGTGTCCACCTCATGGGTGCACCAGTTAGTCTGGCTGGGTGTGAGTGAAAACAAATGCCTGTGGGCCTGCAAAACTTGTCTGCAGTCCATCTGTTGCTGGTCAGTGAGGCTGCCTGCCAAGGCTACTCCATCAACTGAACCATCATCAGGGTTCTGAGAAAGCAGGTCTGGGAGAGGGTCACTCTCTTCCTCCTGTTCCCCATCTGTGGCCATGAGCAAGCTCATGTCCTCCCTGTCCACAAATGCTTTCAAACGATTCACATGGAGCACCCTGTGGGGGCTCCTAGGGGTTCCAAAGTCAACCAAGTAGGTGACTTCTCCCTTTTTCTTAATGATAGGATAGGGTCCACTCCATTTGTCCTGGAGTGCTGCTGGGGCCACTGGCTCCAGTACCCACACCTTCTGTCCTGGCTGGAACTCAACCAGAACAGCCTTTTGGTCATGCCAAGCTTTCTGTAATTCTTGACTGGCCTCCAGGTTTTTGGATGCTCTTTCCATATACTCAGCCATCCGGGAGCGGAGACCAAGTACATAGTCCTCTATATCTAGCTTAGGCTTTTTGAGAGGTAACTCCCATCCTTCCTTCACCAAACATAAGAAACCCCTCACAGGGTGGCCAAACAAAAGTTCAAAAGGGCTGTAGCCAACCCCCTTCTGTGGGACCTCTCTGTAAGCAAAGAGCAAGCAGGGTAAAAGAATGTCCCATTTCCGCCTAAGCTTCTCTGGTAATCCTTTTATCATTCCCTTGAGGGTCTTGTTGAATCTCTCCACAAGCCCATTGCACTGTGGGTGATAGGGTGTGGTAAACTTGTAGTTTACTCCACACTCCTTCCACATTGCTTTTAAATAGCTAGACATGAAGTTATTACCTCTGTCTGACAATACCTCCTTTGGAAAGCCCACTCTTGAGAAAACTGCAATGAGGGCTTTTGCCACCACAGGTGCTGTGGTGGTCCTCAGGGGAATAGCTTCTGGATACCTGGTGGCATGATCCACTACCACCAGTATAAATCTGTTCCCAGATGCTGTTTGAGGATCCATGGGACCCACAATATCTATTCCAACTCTTTCAAAGGGCACCCCCACCACAGGTAGTGGTATGAGGGGGGCCTTTGTTGCGCCACCTGACTTACCACTGGCTTGGCAAGTGACACAGGAGCGACAAAACTCCTTGACATTTTCTGACATATGAGGCCAGTGAAAGTGTGAAACAAGCCTGTCTCACGTCTTGTTCTGGCCTAAGAGTCCTGCAAGGGGAATATCATGGGCCCAGGTAAGAAGGAAACCCCTAAACTTCAAAGGTATGACCAACCTCCTGGTTGTACCAGGCTTGGGGTCTCTAGCCTCTGAATAAAGGAGTCCATCTTCCCAATACACACTATGGGTACCTTGGGCATTCCCTGCAGCCTCATCAGCAGCTTGCTGTCTGAGGGGTTCAAGTGAAGGGCAATCTAATTGAGCCTGCCCCAGGTCTGCCCTTGAGGGTCCCCCTGTCCCCAGAAACTCAACCTGATCAGGCTCAAGTTCCTCAGAGACAGTCTCCTCTTGGACTGCAGAATCAGTTTCCTCTGAAACCTGATCCTCAACCTGGGGCAAGGTGGAAGGCTCAGCCTTTCCTCTCTTGCTCCTCCTCTTGGGTTGTGGTTGGTCTATTGTTCCAAGATCCACCACTGGTTCAGGAAGGCACTTCTTAGCCTGAGTCCTTGTCACTGCAAGGACACGTGCTGAACTCCCTAGCATTTCTGCATGAGTCCTGTACTCCACTTCTGACCAAACTGAGCTTTCAAGATCATTGCCTAACAGACAGTCTACTGGGAGGTCTGCACTCACAACAACTTTCTTTAGGCCATCTACCCCTCCCCAGGAGAAGTTCACAACTGCCACACTATGGGAAGTAGTGGAGTTGCTTGCATTGGTCACTAGGTAACTTTCACCTAGTACAATCTGTCCAGGGTCCACAAAGTCAGGTGTCACCATTGTGACACTGGCACATGTGTCCCTGTAGGCCTGAGCCAGTTTCTCATTGATTAAAGGCGTCTGCCTATATTTGCCCAGGTTACTGGGACTCACTGTAGTGGACAAAGCTAGGTCCACATCATATAGGAGAACTGCCTGAGTAGGGATTCTGACTAGGCCAGATCCTACTTCAGTACCCAGGGTTAACCCTACTACACCCTTTGGTTGTGTTCCACCACTGCTTACTGAACTAGGGGGTGCAGGTGCTTTAGGAGCTGCAGTGGTGGGGACTGGATTTGTCTTGGTGCATTCACTGCCCCAGTGTGAAACTGATTTGCAGGTATTACACCAAGGTTTCTTTGGGCCATTATTCTTCTTTTTCTTGTTTCCATTTTGGGAACCACCCTCCTTATTACTAGTTTGGGGGCCTGAAGACTTCTGGTCCTTTTCTTTATCTTTCTCATTTCCACCCTTCTGGTCTGTTTTCTTCTGGTCACCACCTTGGTTCTGGGGTTTCTGCTTAATCCTTGTTCTGACCCATTTGTCCGCCTTCTTTCCCAATTCTTGTGGAGAGGTCAGATCAGAGTCAATAAGGTATTGATGCAACAGCTGGTTTGTACAGTTATTAAGGATCTGTTCTCTCATGATAAGATTGTACAATCCTGTATAGTCTGAAACTTTCCTTCCCTGCAACCAACCCTCCAGAGCCTTAGTGGCACAATCTACGAAATCAGTCCAGTCTTGAGTCTGTGCTTTTTGGGTGTCTCTGAACAACAACCTGTATTGCTCAGTGGTTAGGCCAAACCCTTCAATAAGAGCATTCTTCAAGACAGAGTAGTTTTTGGCATCCTCAGGTCTAACTGTGAGGAGCCTGTCCCCCCCTTTCTCTAAAAAGGAGTACCATAAAATTGCAGCCCACTGATCCTGAGGAACCTGCTGTACCATGCAGGCTCTCTCAAGAGCAGTCATCCATTTGTGGATGTCATCCCCTTCCTTGTAGGGGGCCACAATTTGTGTCAGGTTTCTATTATCATAGCTCCTGTCTTTTTCTCTAGGAATATTGCTGCCACCAGTGGCATCTAAGCCACACAATTTCTGTTCTCTTGCCAAGGCAAGTCTCGCTTGAACCAGGGCTACCTCCTCCCTCTCTATTTGGAGTTTGACAGCTCTCATCCTGGCCTTATGCTCTATCTTTTGAGAGGCAGTCATACCTCTCTGAGATTCCCTTGAGGCACTAGAAATATGAGAGTCCCCTGAGGGAGATCTCACTCTTCTGTTGCCTGGGAGAATGCTCTGGTGGGATCTGGGGAGGTGCTGGCCCTCTCCATTCCCAAGTAGGTTTAAGTTAGCCTGGTTAAGCCTGGCAACTACAACCTGGTTAACCCCTAGTTCCTGATCTTCAGGTTCTTCTAAGTCTGAACCATCCTCCTCCTCTTCCTCCTCTTCTTCTTCCTCTGGAGTGGTATCAGTTACAGGGGGTTCACTCCATCTCCTGATTCTAAGGGAACTGCATTCGCCTTTTCTAAGTCATCCTGTTCTAGAATGGCTATCAGGGAAGGACTGGTGGGACTTCTGCCCCTTTTTAACCCTCTTGAGATGCACAAGGCAACCAAGTCTTTGTGGGTTAGTTTGTCATAGCTGGAAGTTGCCTGGGTAAGGTCAACTGTCACAGGAGCAGACCCTGAGGCTTTTCCTGTGTCAGACATGACTCTAGTGTGGTGTAAGCGATGCACCTACCTACACTAAGTGTTTCCCTACTGTACCTTGCTAGTGAGTTGTAGTCAGGGTGTGCTACTCCCTTTAATCTACAACTACTAAGTTCAGTGGAACTTAAATATGCTAAGCTTTTGATTTATATGTACCTAGAGGTACTTGATGTGATCTTTCAATTTGATAAAAGATTGCAATGTTAAAACAACAGCAAGCTCAAATCCGCACCGCTGCTCACCAATGTGAGAAGTTGGCCTGATAGGTGATGTTTCCAATTCTGGAACCACCTGTTATCAGACCAAACAATCCCTTATGGTGTCTGGTTGTACGTCAACCTTATTAGACAAGCTATCTTAGGGGTAGCATGGACTAAGCAGCCTAAAGGCTTAACTTAAGAGGTTGTGTTAAGCGAGCTGTTTTACCACATACAATCCTGTAATATCAAATGAAAGGACACCACACAAGTATATATTATAAAAATATATGTATTTATTACTAAAAACAATCCCCAGTATTCTTTATGAATAAAGGGGCACAAGCGTTAAATCAAAAGCACAGTATAACATACAAAGTTGCACAAATATGGATGAGGGCGAGGGGCCACTCAGACCATATACTAAACAAGTGGTATAAGAGATACCAATCGAACAGTGGTTAGGCCTAGGGCCTAGGGAATCGCTGGGAGCAGTCGGGACAAGCAATGCTGAAGTCGGGAAAAGCCCGCGGGATTCGGGTGCAGTGCAGAAAGTGCACGCATGCATCAATGTTAACCAATGGTGCGTAAAAGTTACAAAGTTAAAGTTTAAGGACACTTCCGCTGAGCCTAGAGGAACAAAACTTAAGACACAGACCCTAGAGGTGTGTACCCGGGTGGGAACACCGGCGTTGCAATGTTACCTCACCCACAGGAAGCAGGTGCACAGGGTCGAAGTTGAGTCGGGTTTCGTCACGCAGGTTCTTGGTGCTTGGAGCTGAAAGGGCTGCAGGCAGGATGAAAGAGAAGTGTCCGGTGGAGTCCAAGGGTGGACTCAAGTCGAAAAGTACCTGAAAGCAGAGGGGACAGAGTCTGGGTCACTTAGCAGTGACAGAGGGTGGAACCAGAACGGAACCAGGCAATGTCGGGCGCAATCAGGTGGTTGTTGAGGAGCTTCTCTCCACTGTCACGTGGGCTCTGGGGCATCTACGAAGTCCAGGAGCAGGTCAGGATCTGTCCCACGCAGGCTCTCGCCGTCGGCGCTATCGGCTTCAAGATTGGAGCAAACAACACTTGGCAAAAGCAATCCACGCGGAACCGGGAGATTGCTTCTCACTCGAACCAGGAGGGTCAGAGTGGGGGCTCCTTTTCAGGGGAGCTGGTGCAAATCTGGAGCAACCAGAATCACAAGTCGAATTTCAAGTTTCGTCGGCACAGGGGCCACAAGCCAGCTGGCAAGTGACCGGGCCAATGCGTTGAGACAAAAGAAGCAGAAGGGCCCCATGCAGCACTCGTCGAGTGTAGAGGGGTGAACTTCGGTGCAAGAGTGGCTCAGGGTTGGGGCTTCTCAAACCCCGTTGTACAGCTTCGAGGGTCACTCGGGGGCTGCACGGTCAGCGTCTCGTGGTCTTTTCAAGATGGCGTGCCGCACGCTTCCGGTCGCCTCCACGGGTCTCAGCTCTGCAGGGACTGTGGATCGGGCTGTTAGAAGGCAGGCAAGCTTGATCTCGTCGATCTCTGTTGCTCGAGTTCTGGCGGGAACTGCAACAAAGCAGACGTCGATGGCTGGATGGTGCCTGTTTGCACAGGGTGGTCACTCCTTGACCACAAGGGAGATTCTTCAGTCTTCTACATCGAGCAGGATGTCGAAGGGTCCAGAGTTTCATTTCTTATGTTTCATCAGGATAATCTGAAGTGCATTGGCACTGCTCCCAGTCTTATACTAATTTTGGGGGCTGGATTACCTGCTAGGTCCCCTCCTATGGGTGGGACCCAGGAAGTGGGTGGATACACCCCCTTCCTTTGATCCAGGCCGCCCTGGCACGAGGGCTGGAGTGCCCGAGAACCGGTTTGGCCGGATTATGCATGGGGCAGCCCTGTGCTCCCCAGGCAGTGTCTGGTTTCTTTCAAACCTCCCTGCTACAATCCAATATCTCCTGTCTGGGGGGTTGTAACACCTCCCTGCGACAGGAAACCCTTTTTCCAGGCCCCTTTGGCTGAGTTTCGGTCAGCTTCAGGGGGTCAGACTCGTGTCTGTGGCAGAGGCATCCATTTTGTGGATCCAAGGTCCTTTTAGAAATTAACCGCATTTAAGTAAAGTAACATGTCTTACCCCTCTAGAGGGGTGGAATGCTATCCCCGTCGCCAGAACTGGCGAGGGGATAGTATTCCAAATCGTATGACACCTTACACGACATGTTTTGATAAAGCCAAACCAAAGTTGCTATATAACCGCGAGGATTATAATGCACTTAAGAGTATATGGTATGGCATTATCCTGAAACAGCTTAGGGAGTTGTTCCCGACAGCTGCAGACAGGCTCAGCTCATGCTAGAGCTCCATCTCACATTAAACCACGCACTCTGCCTCCAGGATTGATGAGGCCTTCCATAGGAGTGGCTCACAGGTTTATATGTGTCCAGATATAGGTTTAGATATAGGTATACTATATCTAAGCAAGGGGTGATTACACCACCTTACCCCAGCTGAGTGATCAGCCAGTTGTGTCAATTTAAGAACCTGCCAGGGGTGGCAAAAGATATGCTGCAGCCCCTGGTAGGCCTTGGTGGCACCTATGCCCTGGGCACCTATAGTGCATGGTACAGGGGCTGACAAGGAGTCCATTTCCAATTGTGGTATGTACCTAGGGTACATGTATCATTAATTTAGTGAGAGAACAGCAGGCTGGGGGTCTGATCAGCAGGCCCACAGCCTCAGTAGTCGAAAACCAGTGAAGCAAAAAGCAAACATTTGGGGTGACCATAGGATAGCAGACCCTACTCTCCTACAGGCCAGAACTTGCGAAATCAGACCGGAACTCATTCTTTCATACATGAAATGACATACAGAAAGTGGTAGACAGAAATACGGCACAGGAAGTTGGTGACAGCCATTTTGTGTTCATTCTGAGTCATCCTCCATCACAGATCAAATCCTATGCCATCCTGTTCTTCTGTTGTGGAAAAACCTGGAATACTTGGCTACCATGAAAGGTTGTTTTTTTTCCTCTATTGTATACTGTTTTAATTACTTTTAATTGTCTGTGGAACACTGAAAATTGGGGCTGTTAGTACTCAGGGGAACTAAAGAATTTAATTTCTGGGGGCTGCTATTACTGCTCTATATTTTACTAACCTGGAGTGTTCTATACTCCTTCTCCTCCTGCACTTTGCACTTTTTGCTGGGACTGCCTGATCTGAGTGGCCATCTTGTTTGGGCCACGCACCTATTTCGGTCATTATTCTAGTGGCTGCACGTCGTTCTGACACCAGCCTACTTAATGGCCACTGTCCGGATGTGCAGCGGGTGCGCCGTTGATGCACCAAAGCGGCACCTAAGGCAAGCCCATGTGCGCCCGTCAGAGCTAAGACAGCGACCAGAGCCAGTGACGCTGCCCGATTTGAACTGACAGCTGGGGACAGGCTCCAATATTTTGGTGAATCCTTAAAAGCATTTCTGTCGCCTCCCTGCCCACCACCTGACAACTGTGTTATGCCTAACCACGTAGAATCTGTTTGTGTAGCTTGTGGTTTTGCGCCGATACTAGACACACCATCTGCCTAGTAATTCTGTTGGGGCCCCTCGTATTAGGGCCGCCCTTATCAATGCCGGATCACTTAGGAAGCAACATGTTGATGTTTATGACCTGGTATCTGATAATTCGATGGACCTATTGTTCATCATTGAGACTTGTGTGGATGCGTCCTCTAATCCAGTTGTCGCTCTGGCTATCCCTGCAGGCTATAAGCTCTGCTGTGTCGACCGTCCAGTCGGCAGGGGGGGTGGTTTAGCCATCCTGTACAAGAATAAATGGGTTCTCAAAAGCAAGGTCTCTAGCCCTAGGGGCGAATGTGAGGTTATGGACTTTATTATCCACCTTTCCGCTCACTTTAAATTAGGAGGTTCCCTCATTTATCATCCCCCTGGCCCTGCTAGTGCCTTTCTTAAAGCTTGAGGGGATGCCGTAGTTGAGCGTGCACTTCGCTATGCACACTACTTAGTTTTAGGAGATGTGAACCTTCACCTAGATCAATGTGAGGCAAGGGACTCTATCTATTTTACCGATTCTCTCCAGCTGGCTCAACTTTCTCAATGGGTTAGTCGCCCAACACACCATGGGGGCCACATCGTGGATCCCATCTGTTCCAATTTCCCTATCCAGGTAGTTGAGCCCCTTCCTGTCTCCTGGTCCGATCATTTTCTTATTTGTTTTTCTTGGGAGGTCACCCAGCTTGCTCTGCCGGCTCGATGCCATCACCCTCCAATATTCGTAAAAATTGACCCTCTGTGGTTCACTAGCACTGTGGCAGCCTCCTGGCCCTCCCTTCAACAAGATCTGGTTGGGAGTGTGGCTGGATTTACCAAATGGATTCCTGATTTGGTGGCCGCAGTATCTTCCTCGTGCCTGCCCAAGCTTGCCAGAGAGTCCCCTTCTAAACCCTGGTTTTTGCCTGAACTCAAAGCTTTGAAACATGTGTGCAAGTTAATGTAGAGGCCATGACTGTCCAGCAGTTTTTGCTCCCTAGCAAAACACACACTCAGAATTGAACAAAAAAGCTATTATTTTAAATAAATAAATAAATAAATTCTGAAAGGTTTAAAATCGGGCTCACCTCCTGACCCCTGTGCGGCTAGACTCTAGGCTTCAGCTGCTGACATTATCAATCCTGAAGTTAACATGATCATCAATACCTCTCTGCGGGATGCTCTTGGGATCTGGAAGCAAGCTAAAATCGTCCGCTTCTTAAAGAAGATTAACTTGTATCCCTCGGCTCCCGGAAATTACCGCCCTATATCACTCCTGCCTAGTTTGGCTCAGGTGTGTGAGAAGGTGGTCACAAATCAACTCACCGAGTATGTAGAGACCATGAGTCTGCTCCATCCGGCTCAATCTGGATTCCAAGCTTCGTATAGAACAGAGTCAGTGTTGTTTTAGGTGTCAAATGCGATCCGTGAGTGTTTGGATGCTGGTGGGAGGGTGGCTTTGGTTATTCTGGACCTCTCGGCAGCATTTAATACCGTGCCTCACTCCTTGCTTCCTGACTGTCTCTCGGAGATTGGCATATCTGGATCTGCCTTTGACTGGATCAGGTCTTTCCTGGAGGGCCGATCGCAGCAGGTCTGGCTTCCACCTTATGCCTCTGCTTCTCAGCCATTACCCACAGGTGTCCTGCAAGGATCATCCCTTAGCCCCCTTCTCTTAAACATCTATGTCACCCCGCTGGTTTATTTAGCGGAGACTTTGGGGGCTAAGGTGATGGCCTATGCTGATGACACCCAGCTTTTATTTACCGGGGAAGAGATGATGACTCGGTCCCCTCTGCTCAATATTATCTATCCTCTACCTTTCACTGGCTCGCTCATGCGCAGCTTAAATGTAATGAGGATAAATCAGAGATTCTTCTGTATGACAAATTCCCGGCAGACTTTGGAGAGAAACTATGGCCCCCAGACTCTCCCTTGCCTAGTTCAAAGGGAGACTATGCTAAGAATCTGGGGGTGTGGTTTGAGGAGAACCTCTCTTTTTCAATCCAGGTCAAGAAGCAGGCTGGGACCTGCTTCGGCATCCTGAAAACATCGAGGAAATTTCTTCCTCTTCTCCCCAAGTCTGCAAAGGAGACTGTTGTTCGCACTCTGATTCTCTCTCGCCTGGATTATGCTAATGAATTGTATGCTGGCATCCCGGGCTATCTTTTGAATAAACTTCAAATAGTGCAAAACTCGCCTGCCATGCTCCTGCTGGGTCTTTCCAGCAGTAGCAGTGTACGCTCCCATCTGCGCACTTTGTACTGGCTTCCTGTGGAGTCGCAAATACAATTTAAAACTGTGACTATTGACAACAGCGCTCTCAATAGCCTAGGGCCCATTTACCTACAGAGGAGGTTTTCTTTTTATGTCCCTGTGAGACAGCTGCGTTCCTCTTCACAACTTCTTGCTCAGATCCCCCGGTTCAACCGTTAAAGACTTGGGGGAGCTCTCTCACTCGAAAAGCTGCTTTGGCGTGGAACGCCCTGCATCTGGCTCTAAGTAGTATTCACGATTCTTTGACATTTAAGAAAAAGCTAAAAACTTTGCTTTTTTAGATCCACCTTTTGATTCCGACCCCTTTCTTTTCGGCTTGCGCCGGGACACTCCTAGGAGTAGCTGTGCGCGCTACAAATTCATATAGAATAGAATAGAATGGCAGTGTAAGAGGCAAACATTTTCATGAAACAAAAGCTAGAAAAGATCATTGAATGAGATTTGGGCTGGGACAAGGAGGGGCTTGCACAACATCACATCCCAGGAGAGTTTGCTCCTCCTTTGCATTATGGTACATGTAGTCCATATTTGGTGCTCAACACAAAAGTTGTCTGGTGTGTTACAGTAAATTTGGGGGAAGCAGTGTTCTGTTTCCCAGACACATAGTGCTAGATTCACCTAGAACATCATCACTCACGTTAGGGGCCCATCATTTGTGGAGGAGTCAAATCTGTTGGGGGCAAAAACTCAACAATGCAATAGTTAGACCGTTTTGTTATTCAGACACCCATTCTCAAAAGGTCCAGAAAGGTCTCTCAGAAAATATACATCTAATCCTCTGAGTCAATAGATTTGTTAGGGACATCAACTACAATGATTGCTGACATCTGCAAATGACCTGATGTACGGTCAATCTTTTGACTTCTGTCAACAGCTGTGGTTTACATACAGATAGTGTGGCTTGAAAAGTAGTCTCAGTATGGAATTTTTGGACATAGCCGTAATTATCCAAATGTCATCATTGACAACAGTCTGCAAACCACATTTGGTCCATAACACAACAGGTTGCTCATGTACAAAAAGTGGCAACCAGCTGATCACGGACTTGCATACCCTGACCTCTGTTATGTACAATGGCCCATTTGCCCTGATTCAGAGCTAGCCGAGGCACAAGAGGTATGTGTAAGCCATGGCTTAAAGCTATGTTGTGCAAAATACAATAGGCTAATATGATCTTGCACACAACTTCAGGGGAGTACATCAGCACAGCCCCTGCATGGTCAGGACATCTGAATCACGACTTCAAAAGACCAAAAGTGTGCTCTTTGATGGTTCGAGTTTGTATGTGTGTCCAATTGTACCTACACTGAGGTAGATTGGTTGGCCGTCTGTAAGGTGTGAGGAGTTGAGGGAGAGTACATACGCAGTATCGTATGAGGAGCAAAGATAGGGCAATAGGTTACATTTCCCTCATAAATTTGAACTGATCATGATCTATACTTGGGTACATGGACTGTCTGTTGAGGCTGTGTAGGTGGCTTGTTTATTCTTATTGTACAATGTGTGTTAATGTAAGGTGAAATTCATACATTTCATTTACAAATCCCTCACTTTTAGTGCATGGTACTTACCCATTAGCCACATGTTGCCAAATCAGCCCACAGCCATCCACCAGGCAAGAGGTGATATGCGGAATACAAAGCTGTCATGGGTACTGCCTGGAAACACTGCATGCACATTAATGAATCTCCCACTGGCATCACAGACAGCCTGCACATTGATGGAATGCCATCAGTGTCTGTTGTAGAAGATGAATGCAATGTGGCAGGGTGGCAGAAGAGCAACATGGGTACAATCACTTGCACCCAGCACAGGTGGGAAGCAGGAAATGAGATAGAAATCTCTAGCTGCCCTTTGTCTCCTGTCAAGTGTATGGGGCATTTGTATGTAGAGGTGGGCTCTTCAACTGATGCAGCTCAGTACCTAATGAAATGAAATTAAATGAAATATCAGTATTTGTAAAGCGCACAGCTACCTCCAAAGTGGTATCCCGGCGCTGGGGGCCCTCGGGAAGATTAAGCGAGCTATTGCCCAGAGTCACATGGTGTTGGGCTGACCGGCCGATAGTGCTGGGGAGTGAACCGTAAACCCCGTGGTCCGGAGTCAGGGACCCTGGCCGCTGCGCCACACCTCTTCTACGATGCATCCCAACTGGCATGCCTGAGAGATGCCCACAAGGTCACTGCAGACCCTTTGGAATGACCCTGTCACAAAGAAATGGAGAGTAGAAAGTATCTAGAGATATGTTATATTGGCATGGGAGCAGCAGGTAACAGAGTCAAGTTCCTGCTCCCACTCACATACCATCTGCAAGATGGCTTCTGGAGGGAAACTGTATCTGGCCCTGACATCTTGGCTAGACATCCCAAATAGGTTGATCCTTTGTGCTAATATCCTCTCTACTCTCCTCCTCTTCCTCCTCCTCCTCAAATCTTTTTGATGCATGGCAAGGGGCAGAGCAACAAATACATTCAGCGACATGTTGGAAGATTTGTGTGTGTCAGCTCTGATTTCATATGTGCCGCAGGGCTGGGATTGGCTGTTGGGCTGCAATGTTCCAGCTGGGGCATAGTAGGGGATGGTAGGTACTTGCACAGGGGTTTAGCATTGAAGAGAATGATCATCCGACCTAAATGCAGATATTCCAGCCCGGAAGCAGAGATTACCCTCAGGCATATAAAGCCTGGCCCGAATTTCTGGCCAGGTACGGAAATTCCACCTCGAGTGCAGACGTAAAGATATGAGTCGTAAGTGACTTTAGTGAATACCAAAAGTCGTAAGTGACTTTTGTGAATACCAAAATTCTTAAATTTAGACTTTTGGCTCAGATTACTTTTGTGAATCGGCCCCATAATGATTTAACGCAAATAAGCACATCAAAGAATCATTGAACTGGCTTGCCATTTTTACACCTCATGACCCAACTTTCCTCATCATATTTGGAAATTAATTTCTAGATTCTTCCTTACTCATTGAAAAATGGTAATCAGAATCCCTCTCTGTTATCTGAGGGCCCAGTTCACAAAGGGCCTGCACACTGATAGCGGAGGCCCCTCACTCGTGACAGGGGTCCCGCACCCATGGCAGGCCCTCTGTACTTTATATACATATTGTAGAGATTTATCATGAGTTTGGGCCCCCTGTCATGAGTGTGGGCCCCCATGCTACGAGTGCAGAGGCCCTTTGTGATTTGGCCCCTGAGCGTTTTCCACAAATTCTGGTTGTAACCAAGTACACCAATCAGACTCAGAATCCATCAATAAGGTCTGCCTGTTTTGATGAAATTTTGAAAAGCTGCCTTCTACTCCACCAACCTTTTCCTTCTATTAAAATGGTACTTTAGGTGACTTATTGCAACCCGAACTTTTCTAGGACTTTTGATCATGACCCAATACCTCCTTGTCGAAAGTTCTGTCAGTAGAATAATGCTTCTCATAAAAATATTTCTTTAATTTATTTATGCTAGCTTGTTTCAGTGCCACAATGTGGGAAATACTTTCTGTAGAATGTTTCAAACCTTCCATTTAAAATTTGTACTTAACCAATCAGGGAACAAACTAGTTTGCAGCGTACGTCCCCTTAACAATGTACACAGGGCGTCCACTGTTGTACTATGTGGGGTGACATAAACTTAAACGCTTCCTGACCTGATGTTACAGACATTTCAATTTCCTCCTTTATGATCCTGTTGGCTCTCTTTACTAAACCATTAGACGATCGAGAACATAAGGCAACTTTCAGATGTTTTATGTTATGTTGTTCAAAAAATTAACATATTCACCCTGACACAAGATGAGTTCCATTATCCATAGTAATTTTTCTAGGTGAACCATTCAAGTAAAAAAAAAAAGTACTTGGTAAATCAATGAAGGAAAAATAAATCCACTTTAAATAATATTCAATCAATAAAATTAAATACATCGTATTGTTTGAAAGCAAAGAAAATGACCAGAAAAATCCAAAACTACTTTTTCCTAGGAATCATCAGGAAACAGTACCCAATGCAAATGAATTCTTCTGATTTTCCAATGTTTATCTGAAAGGAGACTTTCAGAGCTTTAGTACAAAAAAAATGTTCATGTACCACACACTCGCCATCATCTAAGATATCTTCATCATCATCATCCAATGACATCCGAGACAAGTAGTCAGCTTGAAAATGTTTGCCACCAGGAAGATGTTTAACTTTGAAGATGTATTCCTGAAGCTTAGCAAAGAATCTTATCAGCCTGGCAGATGTCTTAATGGAACTTCTCTCATACAGTATATGTACTATTGGTGTGTTGTCAGTACACAAGTCAAACTCACATCCACGAATGTACATTTTAAATTTCTGCACTGCCCATATACATGCCAGTGCTTCCCTTTCTATGGTACTGTAGTACCTTTCTGATTATCTAAGTGATCTTTAAGCAAAAGCAACCGTTTATACTTTGCCATTACCCCATTGACTGAGAACTGCCCCTAAACTAATCAAACTAGCATCAACTGTGATCATACATTTGCTTCCTGCTTTGTAAGCACTTAGAACTGATGCCTCAACAATTTGTTGTTTCACTATACAAAAAACGTCCTTCGAATTTCTTGACCACACAAGCTTTCCTCCTTTCCTAAGCAGAACTTTTAATGGCTCCACAATCTGGGCACATCCTTCCACTAAGCTTGCATAATGCTCAACTAAACTAAGAAAGATCTCAGCCAGTCCCTGGGTGCCTTTGCCTCTTCAATGGACGTTATGAGACAAAACATGGCCTTTATGCCTGCAGATTAAATATGGTGACATAAATCCTCCATTTCCTGCTTGCCAAATTGACATTTATTGCAAGTAAACAGTCCAGTCTGTGTTAATACTCTTAATTCATTCATTCAAATGTGATTGTGAGTTTCTTTCTCCTTTGCAAAAATCAACATATCATCTTGATATGCTTGTATGCCCTCCATACACCAAACATCTTATCTATCAATTTTTGAAAGACACTAGCTGCTGAAGCTAAACCAAATAGAAGCCTCAGATATTTGTAAGCCTCAAACAGTGTCACAGATTTGGTTAGATCTTGCAATTCTGGTGTCAAAGCAATTTGGTGATATGCACAAGAACTTAAATCAATTTTAGAAAAAATCTTAGCATCACCCAATTTAGCCAATAATTCCTGAGTTTTAGGAATGGGATGACAGTCAACCAATATATTTTTGTTTAATGTGCACAAATCAGGGCAAACTTTATCTCACCAGAATTTTTCCTAGCCACAACAATTGGAAATGCCAACTGAGAAGACTCATTTGACTCAAAAACACGTGGAGAACACATCTCTTTTAAAACTTCGTTCAAGTCCTCCTGAACACTAAGAGGATTATTCCTCACCTTGTGGACCACAGGATGAGCATCAGTTTTAAGCTTGATATGGTGTTCAAATCCTTTAACTACACCCACTTGTTTCCTGAATACATTTCCAAAATTCTGCAAAATGTTCTCAACATCCTAAATGTCCTCATCTACACAAGCTTTGGGTACTTGCTCATCCATATCTTCTTCAACATACCCTTTGGACAGATCTCCTATTACAATGGGATTCTCATAACCAGGTATCAAATATAAACCCATCTAAGCCAAGTCGTGCCACCTAATAATGTTCTTCTCCCTCACAGCCACATAAACGTTGGTAGTAGTACTTCTTCCTAAGTACTTTACTCTAGTTGTGAAGTACCCAACCATATTGATATCCTTTTCCCTGAAAGAAATGGCTGCCACAAAATGATTTTATGAACAAAATGACCCCTTACATCTTTGATACAATTGTGCTATTCACCATTCAATTTGTTGTGCCAAAAGGTATCAAACACTTAACCAAATGATGAGGAGGATTAAGGAAAGATTGACCTTGTTTCAGATGACATGCCTTGATTTATGAAATGCGCACGTGAGGCAC
Source organism: Lissotriton helveticus (assembly GCF_964261635.1). Taxonomy (NCBI): domain Eukaryota; kingdom Metazoa; phylum Chordata; class Amphibia; order Caudata; family Salamandridae; genus Lissotriton; species Lissotriton helveticus. Next base: position 1,271,307,453 of record NC_136059.1, on the reverse strand, counting down.
GATTTAGGGAATAAGCTTTGGAACTTTTTTTAAACACATGCATGACATACTATAGGAAAGTGCCCCTTTTTGCATGGTTACTCCCCACTTTTTGCCTGACCTCTGATGCAACTTGACTTGATGTGCCCTGTGTCCCTGCTAATCATGCTCCCAGGGCCTGTGTTCTTTCCTAAAACTGTACCTTTGTACCCACAATTGGCACATCTTTGACCACAGGTAAGCCCCTTATAAAAGGTACCGTGGGTACCAAGGGCACTGTGACCAGGGAAGGCTTCTAAGGGCTGCAGCACCTATTGTGCCACCCTTAGAGACTCTGTACCTTAACACCCACACCCTGCCATTGCAGGCTGCTTGTTTTGGTGTAGATAAAAGTGAAGAGGTGACATGGCACACATCACTGTGTGCCATGCAACCCACGATCTGAGGCCTAAGTAAGCCACCCTCTAGCAGGGTACACTAGCCCTCAGGTGAGGGTACAGTGGCATGAGCCTTGTGCCCCTACAGTTCTTATGTCCATTCTTAGACATTGTACATCAGGTAGTAAAGCCACAAAGAGTATATGGTCTGGGATTTGGTCATTACGAACTCCACAGCACCATAATGCTTTACTGAAAACTGGGAAGTTTGATAGCAAACTCCTCAGAACGTTAAACCCACACTAATGACAGTGTGGTATTTAATGTAAAATGTACTCAGAGGGCATCTTTGCGATGCCCTCTGAAAAATTTCTTGCCCTGGTGTGGTTAGTGAATGGCTGCCCGCTATTTGCCACCACCAGACAGGTTTCTGGACCCCTGGGTAGACAGCCTCCGCTCTCCGGGCCCAGAGACAAGACCCATTCTGTGCAGAGGTGTCATGCCTCCTCCCCCAATATAGGTTGGGACCATGAAGGAGAAGCTTCAAAGTCCTGCCTCCTTTAGAAGCTGTCTCTGCTTTTGCTGGCCCCAGCAACTGGAGTCACCGGTTCTGCCCCTCACTTTGGGCAGGAGAATGAGTGGGAAAACCAAGCTAGGAGGAGAAGTCTGCCCACCGTTGACAACCCCACCCCTCAATGTGGGGGAGACAAGTCGAAGCACATATTTGAGTCCCCTCCATCTTGAAGAAATGGGGATTCAGCCAATTAGGGAGAGGTTCATGCACCCTCCCACTGTAGGGTGGCATAATATGGGGTATCCCCATCCAAGGAAGGGGCCCATTGGTCCTGACTTGTACACCCCTTTTAACACCACTAAATTTACTATTTAGGGGCGACTCTGAACCTTGCCTCCTCAAATTTGAGGAATAAAGAAGAAGGACCGAAGAGCTGTGCTGACCTAGAAAGAAGAGGACACCAACTGCTTTGGCCCCAGTCCTACCGGCCTGTCCCATCTGCAACCTGCCTACAACAGAAAACCCTGCGAGTCCACCAACCAGTAAAGTCCAGAGCCCAGAGGGTCTGCCCAGCAACCATCTTAAAGACTCTGTCTCCCATGAGCACCGAATTTGCTCAAGCCAAAGCTCACCCACAGATCCCGGATTTTGCTGATCCTGCGATCCTACACCACTCTGCACCGGATGCCCACGGCCCGAGTTTGAGTGGCCCAACACCATGAGGAGGTCTCCCAAGCAATCCTGACCTGGGATTTGGTGATCTCCAAAATCCCTCAAGCTTCAAGATGATCCCTGCAGCTTCAAACTGAAGGATCCCCCCGACCAGAGCTGGTAAGAAGACCCAACGTCAAAAGACACCTCCGCACCCGAAGCCCCAGGGCCCAGGGTGCCCCAACCCATGGTGTACAGGCTTCCCCCATATACCCAGCTTACCTCTCCAGCTGGGGGTCACTGTAGTAACTTGTGTACACCTTTAAGGGTGAGTAGAATTAGAAGCTAAGAGATGTCATAAGAATGTCTGTGTATTAGCTGCTGTACTATAATGTTGTTGTTCATTCCTGTGCTGATCCCTTGCTGAGCTGCATACACTTTTTACTTCTGAACGTAAATAAAGCACATATTGAATTTATGTATTAAGTGTGATTACTTCACTTAATTTGACGACGAGCGGGATATGGAGAGTAGAACTTTCTGCTTATTTGAAGGCAGACCCACAGAATCATTCTCTACATGAAGGAAAGCAGGACGATGCTGAACCACTTTGGGGATATTCTTCGCATTGGTTCGTATGCGTCTATGCCACAGTTTCGTGACGGAACCACAGAGAAAAGTTGCTTCACCTTGGAAGGTCTAGTAAGTGACCTTTTGTACGTTTTTTTTTCTTCCTTACTGTCTGTTAGAGACAACAACGGTAATCGCTTTTCAAATAACACGCTGCTGGCTCTGCGCGCGTTAGAAGCTTTCATCATCTGCGCATTCCTCAGCACATTGCGACGCTTTTACGTTGATTCCTCATGCACGGAAGCCATTTTTTTACATCTTCATCTATTTCTTTGAATGTGAGGAGAAAAACGCTGCGTCAGGTGAGCACAAGTCAAAAAAAAAACTCTTTCAAGTTAAGGTACTGGCACTTAATTATTGATTTCCTATTTCGTTTATACAGTGCATGCAGCGCTACAGTTTAACTTGCTTGTTGTTGCTTGAAGTTTTAGTGCTACATTCTTCATTGGATTTTTTTAAGGCAGTTATACAATGGAACTTTTTACATTTACATCTGGAACTGGTACTTTTGTAATTCTGTTTTGTTTGGAATCACCTAATTTTGTACTTTTTAGCGTATTTCTTACCATTTTTGACATGCCTGAAACTGGACCTGAGTCTACTTCTTCAAGGACGACTGCAGCTGGTGATGTCTCACTGTCTAACATGCATATCAATTCACCCAAAGAATTCTTACCAACACCTGGAGAACCTATATCAGCATGGTTAGACTGGAAAGAGTATTTAATCAAATATATTGCAAATTTAGAAGATATCAGTGGACCTTTCTCTCCGGAGAGAAAAAAAAGGATGTTATTATATTCCCTAGGTCCCGAAGGCTTACGTGTTTTCAATGAATTGCATAACCATGAAAGAAGTGAGGGTGATATGGATCTCTTTAAAATGGCCATTGTAGATTTAGATGACCACTTTTCTCCTTCTGTATGTATTGCTGTCACCAGACACACTTTCTTTCACAGGAAGCAGGAGAAACATGAAACTATAGAGGAATATGTTTCAGCATTAACAAAACTAGCAAGTAGGTGTAGATTTGCACAACTACACAACGAGTTTATTCGGACCAGGTTGTCATGTATACAAAAAACAAAAGCTTACAGGATAAATTATGGATAGAGGGCGAAGGGTGCTTGAAAGATATTATTGTAATAGTAAAGAAAGCTGAACTCTTGGAGCGTTGTGCAAAAGCTACACTTTCTATGGAAAAAAAAGCATCGGAAGAAGTTGTGGGAAAGGTCGTGGAAAAAAAAATCAACATACAAAAATTACAGAGGTACGGAAAATGAAAAGAAAAAGGGAAATAGTTCAGAGCAAAAGAAATATGGTAATTTAATTTGGTACAGATGTGGTAGTTAGTCCCATTCTACAGCGTACGAGAAATGTCCTGCCAAATCCGCGAAGTGCTTATAATGTGGTTTGATTGGGCATTTCTCTAGGGTTTGCATATGCAAACCTAAGAAAAAGTCTAAAAGAAAAGTTTCCTGTGTTCAAGAAGGGGATGATGAGAGTCACTCAAGCTCTAGTGAGGAGGACGTGCAGGTTAACTGTATACAGAAGAAAAAAGTGGTGCTAAATATCACAAGTAATTCTTCTTCGAAACCATTGTGTTAAGTCTCCTTGGGAGGCATTACTGTCCAATTAGCTGCAGACTCTGGTTCCCCCTTCACCATTGTGTCCCAGGATGTATGGAATAGTCAATTCATTAACAATTTCGGTACATGGTTAGAACCGATTGATATCTCGGAAGAAAGTTTCACAGGAAAGAAAATTGAAATGTTGGGTTTCCGAACCATAATATTCCGTTTCAAGGAGAGGCAGTCAGTGGGAAAACTATATATAGCCAGGAAACGGCCATCTGTTTTGGAGTGGAAAGACCAAAAGTTGTTGAACATCATACTTGATCCGAACAGTAAGGAGCAGGTTTTAGTCTCATGTGATGGTGAGGACACCAGGAAGTGGGTGCTACAAAAGTTCTCTGAGGTTTTTGCTAACGGTATGGGAAAGCTCAAGTGTTTCACTCATCAGATTCGTTTAAAAGAGGGAGCAGTTCCGAAAATACACAAAGCTAGAAATATTCCCTTCATAGTTAGGGAAGAAGTTAAAGGGGAATTAGAGAAAATGTTAAGTAACAACGTCATTGAGCCTGTGGAAGCGGACAAATGGGTTTCTCTGTTGGTTGTCGCTCGAAAATCCAATGGCAAGGTTCGTTTGTGTGTGGACTTAAGATATCTTAATAACAATATTTTGATTGACCAGTTTCCCCTTCCCAGAATTGACAAAATGTTATCTTTGACATGCAATGCCAAGTGGTTCTCCACCTTGGATCTTTCTGCTGCATATCACCAAGAGACAATGGGTTAATCGCTGAAGTCAGCAAATGTAAATTTGCAGAAAAAGCTGTTACATACTTAGGCAATGAAATTGGTGGATCAGGCATTAAACCTAAAGCAATATGGTAGAGGCCATCATCAATGCCCCCTCAGCCAAGTCAAAGGATGACCCAAGATCATTCCTTGGGTTAGCAGAATTGTATTTGAAATTTGTTAACAATTTCTCACAAAAAACCTATGACATGCGGTTATTAATGAAGAACAAAGCTACCTTTGTATGGAATGACGCTTGTCAAAGGTCTTTTGATAGCATCAAGGGAGCAATTGCTAGTGCTCCTACACTACAAGGATTTGATCGTCTTGCAAACACATTTGTCACTACGCATGCCAGTGGCACAGGTTTGGGGGGTGTCCTGTCTCAAATGTCTGAGCAAGGTAAAGAAGTTATCTTAGCCTTTGCTTCACATTCTCTTTCTCCTACTGAAGAGAAGTATTCAGTGATAGAACGAGAAACGTTGGCTTGCGTATGGGCCATGGAGCATTTAAGGAATTTTATTTGGGGGAAGAAATTTGTTTACGTTCTGTTCGTAAACCTTTAACTAAATTGTTTACTACGGAAGGTCTGTCGAGAGCTTTGGCAAGAATAGCTAGAATGTCAATGAGACTTCAAGATTTTGTCTATGAAGTGCAATATGTTCCTGGAGCAAAAAATATCATTGCTGATTTTCTTAGTAGACTTTCCTTACCCCTTAAAAAAGATTGATCCAGATCCATGGGGTGACGTTTGTGTCGCCGAGGTGTTTACTGACACTACTGCTTTACGTAAGGATGATTGGGAAAAAGAATATGAAAAAGATGGTATTTTGTTAGAGGTAAAAAGCAGTATCAATATTGGGTGGTCTAACGATTGCAAACTCTAATTGAAGTTAAGAGAATTTTGGGAGGTACGTGATTAATTGAGTGTAGAGGATGAATTTATTTGTAGAGGCGAAAAAATTGTGCCACCTAAAGGTATGTGATCAAGGATTGTTTCTATTGGCCAGGAGGGTCACCCGGGTGTATCTCGCACAAAAAAGAAACATTAAAGCATTATATTGGTGGCCAAGAATTGATTTGGACATCAAAAGATTTGTACGGGCTTGTGTTAGTTGTGAGTTTTCAGACAAGGCACAAAAGACTCTCAATCCTCCCATGTCCTCAATTGCTTGTTCTAATTTGCTAAGGGAAATAGTTGCCTTAGATATCATGGGACCAATAGTTTGGCAAGAAGGTATTACCAAGTACATTTTAGTATTAGTTGACCTTTTTTCAAGGTGGATTGAGGTGGAGATCGTTTTGAAAGTAGACACTAAAACGGTTATTAGTTTCTCAGAGAGATGTTTTTTGAGAGAAGGTTTTCCTGTATCCATTTTAACCGACAATGGGGTTCAATTCAAATCAGATTTAATGAAAAAGTTAATGGAGAATACTGGTATTGAACAGAAATGTACTGCTTTATATCATCCTAGAGGTAACTCAGTTGTTGAGAGAGTCAATAGAGTTTAGAAAGGTGTTTTACAGTTAGAAAAAAAAGGCAACAAAAATTGTTGTGACGAACTTAACAAGTTGATATGATCATACAGAATAACTGTCCATGATACGGTGAAGGGAAAGTCCTTTTGTATTAATGCGTGGAAGGTTCCCCATTGCAGGATTAATCCTGGATGGATGGGTAAAAGCAAAAAATACGATTGGGATCAAGTGGGATATTTCATCATCAATTTGCAGTGTAAAAATAAACTTTATTTTGATGCAAACATGGTACCAAGGAAGTTTGTATTAAAGTTGGACAGTGTGTCAGAGTGAAATGTGGTAAAAAGGTGGGCAAGTTGCAATCTAAGTTTTCGGATCCTAGGGTTGTGACCAAAGTCAGGCGTAACATAGTTGAGCTGGATTATGCTAGTCGCCATCATATGAGTCGAATTTCCATTTCAGATGATGCTTGTGCTAGAGAGAAAACAGGTAGTCTGGAAAAGAAGAAAGATTATTGGTGGATGGAGGTTTTGCTGTCTATTGAAAAGGGAAAGGATGTGACAAGGGATGTTGATGTTACAGGTTCTGAAGTTCAGGATTCTACTTCTCATTTGTTGGATGGGTGTACTTTGTCTAGGTTGGAGAATGGAGCGAATTTTGAAGTTTCTCAGTAAATGGAGAGTAGAAGGGGTGAGACGGCATTGTATTCTGCAGGGAGTGAATCTGGTGATCAGATGAGAGTAAGGGATTCAGGCTGTTCAAATGGAGCTTTGGTGGAAGAAAGTGATGGGAAAAATAAATCCAGCAATTATGGTAGAAGTATTGTTACCCCAATGAAATTTGAGGACTATGTTTATATAAAAAAATAATTATTGTTTATCTTGTTCTTATTTGTTTTATTTGTTTTATTTTTTTTGTTTCATTAAGAAGGGAGATGTGTAGTAACTTGTGTATACCTTTAAGGTTGAGTAGAATTAGAAGCTAAGAGATGTCATAAGAATGTCTGTGTACTAACTGCTGTACTAGAATGGTATTGTTTATTCCTGTGCTGATCCCTTGCAGAGCTGCATGCACTTTTTACTTCTGAACGTAAATAAAGCACATATTGAATTTATGTATTAATTGTGATTACTACAGTCACCTTCAGGAAGTCACCCTGCCCGAGCCTACAGCAACTTTGCTGAAACAAAGGTCTCCATTGAGAATCAGAGTGTCCCCAATGCCTTCTTGGCACTCTGCACCCGGCCGTCCTACTGCCTCTGGTGGTGCAGCTCCTGTGCTGATTGTTTGCCCCTGCAGTGCTGATATTGCCCCAGGAGCTTTCCTCCCACCCCTAGTGGCCTGCTCAATAGCAGTCCCTAACTGAAGGCCCCCTTAGCCCCATTGGCTAACTTTGGACCCCTGCACCGGGCCGCCCCAGTGCTGCTGGTGGTCCAACTCGAATGCCGTTCTAGACCTTAGGGAACCTTTGTATTATCCCCCAATTCTCCCACTTGTAAGACATTTATTTACCTGTGAAACTGATAATCATTTATTCCCAGTAATCAATGTAATCTGGAAGTAATCAAAAAGTATTCTAAAAGTAATTACTATGCAATATAACCTGCTTTTGAAAATCATACCAACCTATAACAATTGCAAATTAATTACCAATTGCATGTCTGTGTAAAGGTTTACAATTGAAACTACATTTTATCTACCTGTACAAAGTCCTGAATGGTTCTAGATATAAAATACAAGTATACTTTTTTTTTACTTACCCAATTGTTCTGGATTCTGTCTCTGAGTGTGTGTAATCAGTCCTTGAGTGAGTGAATACAATAAATGCTTAACACACCCTTTGGATAAGCCTAACCACACCCACACTACCACAAATAGAGGTGTTAGTACTTACCTAATTTAGCCTCTGCGATACCTCTGGGGACTCCAAAGACTCTGAGCACACTACCTTACTTTGGTATAGTATATACAGAGCCAGCTTCCTACACATGCGATCAGGGAGGATCTCCTCAAATTGCTAGTGAGCTCCATGTGAGGACTGCGCCACTTCCTGATGCTTAAAATGGCAGCATGCATGTGACCTCACACATCGCAGTGCCGAAATCTAGATAAATTCAAGGTTTGGAATGCAGGATTTCAATGCAGGCTTGGAAAGCATAGAACATTGTGCATGTTTTACTTGTAACAATTTGGTGCACTCTCAAGGTAGCTCACTGTGCTAAGTTGTATGGATTGTCTGGCCTGTGGGCACTTCTGGTAAGATAATGCTCATCGCTAATATGTTGTAAAAGGGCCTCCAAACTCAGCAGGAATAAGATTAAATGTCTCTATTGACATATGAGCCCCTCCCACAAACCCATCCTGTTCTCCTAAGATCCTGGCAGCAATTGGCATACGGGTCATTCGCAGAACCTTAGTTCACACACATTCCACAAAGAATAACGTGACATCACAATATAAACAAAACACTACACACTCCTGTAAAAACACAATGGTTGATTAACAATTGAACACGATTTAAAAAAAAACGTTTTTCAACAAGGAGTTAATTTTTTCTTTTGGAGATATGCCTTCACTCCACCAGCTCTTAAAGTCTTCCCTCTATTTCCCACACCTAATATGTTTTTCCTCTTGTTCTTGACAGGAGTAAACCTAAAAGTATATCAGGGATGGGAAGCTTTTTGTTAAATTCTTGCACATATTCACAACCTTATGACATAATCTATATTCACCTTCTTTTTCAGTGCAGGTATTCACTGCCTAATCTCCACCCAAAATTGTATGCACAGTAATGTCAATGTGAGTACATCAATTCTGTGAATACCAAATATCAATTTACACTTGGAAATGATTTGCACACCTTACATGCACAAGTGGCTTTCTGATTCGACCCTATTTGGGTTTAGGATGGATTTGTTGTTTAATATTAGTAGGGTGCAGTACGATCTTATTGAGAGATATACCAGAGTATCGAAAGCAAGATATTGAATTTTTGTGGGGTGGCACATCTTGCTAGTTGTGAGTTGGGATGCTAAAAGCTCAGATGGACAATGGTCAGACGTCACAGAATTACAGAATGTGAGTTGTTTGAGGTCTAAAAAGGAGGGAAGACAACTTGTAGACTAGAAGCAAGGAGTGTTGTGTCCACGATCTCTCATGATCACGTGACACAGGCTCTGTGGGTCTGTCAGGAAATGAGCTGTTTGGCGGGTCTATTCCCAAAAGAAATTGAGGCATGGAAATGGCTTTAGTTCACTTCTAAATTTCTTTGGTTCTTTCAGCTCAGCCTCCAGGGAACTCTGGGGCATATTATCAAGCCCCTTATCGCCGCGTCATCAGCACTTTTCTGCCGATAACGCGGCGATATTTGCATCGCCCTATTATCAAGGCAGTAGTAAGTCAATTAAAGCCACGTTAATTGACTTAACGCTGCCTTGGTAATAGGGCCCCTTTCACGATAAACTCATAGTGAAAGGGGCCGTGCAGTGGGTGTTGCGGTTGGCGTTCCACCGCAACACCCATTCACTTCGACGCTGCCACCTATTATCAAAAGAGGCGATAATAGGTGGCAGCGCTGAATTAAAGAACAGGAAAGACCTGTTCTTAAGGTGGCGAAACGAGGAGGAATGCTTCATTTCTCCTCGTTTTTGCTTTTTCCATGTGTGCAGCACACATGGGAAAAGCAAAATGCCAAGGTTTGTTTATGTACAGGAAGGTGTTCTTCCTGTACATAAACAAACCAATTTCTAAAAATGCCAATTTGTAACTTACATGTGTGCTGCATAAAGCAGCACACGTGTAAGTTACTAAATGGAATTTAAGCTTTGTTTATGTGCAGGAAGGAACACTTTCCTGTACATAAACAAACCTTCCCTGCCTGCGCTGGCGTTAAGTTGTAAAACTTATCGCCATCGCAGGGGGAACGGCTTGGCTGCACCATATCCTTGGTAATATGGTGCAGCCTAGAGTTTCCGAAGTGGCAAAGAGAGGCGTTAAGCCAAGGCGTCTTACGCCTCTTTTCGCCACTTTGTTGGTAATATGCCCCTCTGTGCTCAAGGGAACTTGCTTTCTATCAGTCTGTCTCCGAAGACTGTGTATTTTCAGTTTTCAGCTTTGAGCATTAGAATTGCTGCACCTAATGTGACTCTTTGTCATATGCCAGTTAAATATATGCATGAAATAATATGAAACTGATAATCATGTATTCAACATGTCACATTTTTATATTCATTCTAATTTTCTAACCCTTAGCATGATGTGACAGCTAAAAAGTAATAAAATTCTACGTGGAGACATAATATCTATCAAGAATGTAATAAGTGATAGAATTCTGATTCAAATAAAAAGACAACCTAATATGAGGAACAGTAATTACCATGAAAAAAAGCTTTAGTTAGATCTTCATATATATGTTCAGAGGAGCATGAGTCAAAGTGACTGAAATAATCATAGGTTTCCCGATAGAAGGAAATTAAATGAAATGGTGCTCACGAAACCTAGGTGTTTAAGGCAATTTATCAGGAACATAAGTATGTGAATAACCCAGCAGCAACTTCCAAAATATCCAACGATAAATCCTACAGAAGAGAAAAAACTTGCGAACAGCCCCTTCCCTAGATGTTGAACCAAGAAAGAAAGGTGCCAGCGGTACAAAAGAGAAATGCGTTGTCACTCTTAGAAGGTAATGATTTTCCCACACAAATATAAGCTCCAGTTAGAAAATCAAAATATAAAAAAGAGACATAATGGAAGTCAGAGTGTATTATATGTCAATAGAGAGGCATTGGACTGTAGTTCATTCTTTAAGAGGAGGAACCATGAGGGAGCATAAATGAGTCCTTCATAGCGTGAAGTGACCCGCCCATGAAATATACAATTGAGTACCACAATCTAGCACCCAAAAATATTAGTGCCATGAATTTATTCCTGGGTTCACTCCATATTGTTATAGACATCGCTTAAGGGTAGCCAGGATTAGAAGCTTTTTTGCCCAGTCATTCTCGCTAGTACCCCTGGCATTGTTCTTGCTACCCCCAGTCTCGGGAGCCATTGAGACAGTGGCTTGCAGAGATAGAAGAAGTACAGAGTTTCAACCGCTAAGAGTGGGCTAAGTGGTCGATCTTTTGATTTATTTCTGATTTATTTAGGCTTTCAAGGGCATATATAGCGTAACTTCTACTCCCTGACATTGTGGTGGAGTCACAACACCAATGATTTTTACCATTTCCTTTTCCGTTAGCTCAGGTGTCACCCCAGTTCAGAGTGTCATGCTCCCCTCACCAAATCCCCTAATAGCATTCCTTCTAATGACTGAGGTCATGAATTTTATCTTCACGTTCCTAACTGCTTCCCATGCCGGTATCATGTTACGGCATCCCTACTTTAGCCTCACCCTCTCCATTTTATGGATTCCTGTCCCCAAGCCCCACATGCCGACACATTTGTAATCCTCCACAATACGTCTCTCATGATACTGCAGACTCACAGAGTTTCCATTTTCCTTCCGATAGTGATTCTGTATGAGGGAGGATAGACAAAGTGCTGAGTAAACACGCCTCTGGAAGAGGATAGTCACATTTCTCCCAATGGCACTAGATTGGGAGAGCATGGAGCTTCCTAGTTATTATTGTGTTGCATTTTGTGGAAGAGGAACTATCGTACATTACAAAATCAGGAGTAAATTAATTCTAGTTCTGAACTAATTTGTGTTCAGAATATTTTATTGTATTTGGATATAAAGGAATACAGTTAAGAGGCAGTATCAATACATAAAAATCAGAAAATTATATATCCAAGTGAAGATTTAAAAAGTTAAAAAGGATAACATGACAAGCAATATCTGGACTGGGATACAAAATATGGAAAAGTTATCATATAAGAAATGATCAGATAAATATCATGAAGATAACAGGTATATCAAATTGATCGAGTAATAAGTATAATCCCAAAGAAAGTAGGACCGATGGAAAATCCACATATTTCACAAAAAAGTCATGTGTGAGTTTGTATTGCTTTGTGAATAGGATATATCAGCAAGGGGAAAGAGAAAGAAAAAGAGAGGAGGTAGAAAGGATATTAGGATGGAGGGATGGGACATCTGCTACACCTATAAAGACTAAATCAAGAGATGGGCTCAAAAGGATATTGAGCTAACAAACCCTGAGTGGACAAATCCATATAATTATCCAAAGAATGCCATACAATAATAACAATTGAAGGTGAGTGTTGTTTTCTTTTAACAAAAGTATGAGCTCCATGAAGATATGATACCCCCGTCCAATGGGTATGGTAAGACAAGAGATGAAAAGATTTCCATTCTGTGAGTATAATTTTGACTGCAATGGATAAGAGCAAATCTAAGATCTTCAAATCTGTATTGTCAAGCGGTAAGCGGGTAAGTACAGCTCATGGACCCAGCATAATCATAGATAAGGAAAGAGTGAAAGGTGTATTAAAGATTAATGATAGATAGTTGTGAAATTTTTCTTTACTTTCTAATATAAGGCTTGTTTTAGAACCAAATTTGTTCTTGCCTACTTTAATAAAGTGACAAAAAAAGGGACCGGAGAAGGTTGTTTGGGGTAGGTTACCTCAACGTCCCTAGAAATATACACTGTCATACAAAGTAGGTCACCCACCTGGCTCTACAGGACATACGTATCCCTCTATCCACCTCACTGAGTAATATTCTTTTTCAAAGGGACTCTCATTGACGTGAAATCATGTGGCATGCATCACCATCGAGTCCACACCTGTCTAGTACCATGGGTGGGTCCAACCCCACTTAAATATTAATTTAGGAATCATGGTAAGGGTTAAAATTGCCTAAAGATAGCTCCCTTATCAATAACTTTATAAAGAGTGCACCTTTGGCAGGTAAACACAAGCATGGATGTACATAGAGATTATTAAATCTCCACCATCCTAAAAGATCTACATGTTTCAGTTGCCGTTCTTTTTCCCTGTGGGTCAGCCGGCTTTTTACAGAACATACAAAATCCCTGTCAATACCTTTAGACTGGCTATTTTATTTTGACACATTCATCACTTCATAATCCAAACCATTCATACTAGCATGCCAACATTCCATGTCAAAATTAACACAGCACCATTGTTTTCCGGCTTTACAATGACACTGCAAAGGAATATCCCTACTTTCAAATCTGTGGATACAGGAAAAATAATTGCACATTTGTCTTATTTCTAAAATACAATGTTTTGTGTTCATCGATGATACCTTGACCAATTGTGCCTACATGTATCCTGCTTTCAATGTGTAGTTTTAATCTGTGAATTAACAGAATAAATAAAGTGTCACCATCCATTTGCTTCATCCTTATGAATGCCATGCCACACATCTCGTCTCCAGTTAAACGTCTCAATTTTTGGTGTGAAGCCCTCTGTATAGTGCCTAAAATACTAGAACCAGGTGAACCCTTTTTCCACGGTCTCACATGTCGATCTTCCTGATATCTCACCCATGTAGGGAAACATGCTTGTTGGGGGGGGGGGGGTAGAGTTTCCCCATAGGTAGTCAAAAGCGGGCTTTCCCAATTGTTACTCATTGAAATTAAAAATATGCATTGAGTACTTGTTAATCACTACTACAGACATTACGTACTTATTAGAGGAATAAGGAGCGATCCGAGTTATTACTTACTAAGTGGTGGCAGATATTTTTGTCTTCCCTTTAATTGTGCCAAAAACCTTGGAGACAAAAATTAATACTTTAGCAATTTTTTGTGCTGACATGAATTTGTACTTATGCGTATTGATGAGGTTTGGTACAGGAGTTTCATACATATATGTGTTGCTAGGTGTTCATACTATATGTATTGCTAAGCATTGGTAGACTTAACTAATACTAATACTCATTCTTTATTTTCTAGTTCAGTTTAATGAAAATGGGGGAGGGTTTGTGTGGTCTGCCTTAAAGATCCCCAATGATTTCTAAATGAAATTTGATTTCTAAATGAAATTTGATTTCTAAATTACATTTTTCCATATAATGTCGATGTTCAGTCCCTTGGTGTTTGTGGATAGTTTATAAATCCTCCTTTTTTCTTTTTCTAGATAGGAGTATTACAGACTTTCTTGTGGATCCCATGCTATGCGATGCTGTGCAATGATTGTCCACTTTAAGTCATCTTTTGTGAATCCAGTGGCCATGTAATGGCTTGCCATTTTTGTTGCCACTTGCTTACATCTCACACTGCTGCAGTGTGCTCCAGTTTGCAACTGTATTATGCGATGCCATTCCCACACTCATCTTGTTGCAAGGGCAAGTGTTTTTTTGTATATCACATGAGTCACTGTCATGCGTACACTATATGCCATGCACATCATGATGTATGGTAAAAAGTGCATGGACTTAAAGTGGCAGAGCCAGGGCTGCGGTATGTGTTGCAGACTCTCTATGAGCCAAAGTATGCCAATGCCATGGCACCTGCACCACAACACTGTCAGCCCAGCAGTAAACTCCTAATGCGGCGGTTGGGATGCCACTGGCTTGGTGGCATTCTCCCAAACGCTGCAACGGCGGTCCGGCAGTTGGACCGCCAAATTCCAAACCGGGCCCTTGGTGTACATATCAAAATAACAACAGAGGAGCGTCACATCTGAAAAGACATGATATACAAAAACAATGGCCCTAGACTATTAATTAGATTGAGTTAATCCACAGGTTAATTTATAGCTTAGAAATGCGATTCAATCTGCATTTAGGAAATCAAGCTACATGGGAGAAGAAGGTTATTGGAAAGGTAATGAACACCAAACCCACATTTCAAAATTTGTATTTATCAAAAAAACGGGATGACACAATTATTTACATTATCATCAACAATTCAAATAGACGGCGCAAGAACTGAAAGAATTAAAGTCAAGGTGAAAAGGGGTGCTCGAGTGGAGAAGAAAGGAGAAACATTAGAGCATAGATTCAATTATTTACAAAAAACAATCAGGCGGTATTATTTCCGCTGGTTAAATAGGCCTGTCCAAAATGGTTTTCTAAAGGGGAAAAGGGGGACTGTGGAGGGTACAGGCACAAAAACTAAAAATGTCGACGTTTCGACCCTTGTGCTCTAGGGAATTTTGCTTCCTCGGCTGCGGGTCTTCCTCAGGACTGGGGGGGGGGGGGGGAGGGAAGAGCAGGGCGCGGGGCTGGCCGTGATCGCACTCGTTGTCTGGATCAGCCACCAACACAGCTGGTTAGGTGCGACTCCCTTCTCGCTGGTTAGGATTCACCTAGTTCGAATTCAGATGGTCTCTTATTGGAATTAAACTGTAGTGTGAAGATTGGAACCAATATTATATGTGGCAGAAATTTCCTACCGGCGCCTCCTGGGCAATCCGGTAATACAGGGAATTGTTAAACCACAGTAGGTGTCCCTGTGTCCAAACTTGTGGCTTCAAGATTAAATATGCCACTAATTTGCCCCCGCAGGGGTACAGGTATCGGAGTTGCCTGTAAGGCTATCACCCTGCGTATTGCAATGGGTTCAGGGGTTTTGAGCACCAGTCGCCGTCTCTAATTCCAAACGGGTGGAGGACGCGGTGGAAAACGGAGCCTACTTCCGAACTACATCTGAAAAGACTACAGGATAGAGGAAAAGTAAGCAAATAGTCTAGCACACCATCTAGGATGCTCACGAAAAAAACCTTTTACGGTTGATTTGAAAGCCCTCACTCACCGACCTGGTCGGCGACATGCTTCATCATCGGGCCCCACCAGGAGTGGCCGCATGCCACCCCGGGGTGCTGAAACGCCAGGTTACTGCAAAGCTGTTTTTTTGTGAATGTGAAGTGAATATTAAAATGTCACAATTGAGTCAAAAAAGAAATTTTATTCGTATTGCCAATTGGACAAGGATAAAAAATAGAGGTGTAGGATAAAGGACCAAAATTAAAGGTCCAATTTTATCCTAATGCAAGGTCAACATGTTTAAGCCTATGTGAAATGTTATATCAGGCATTCGTCAGGACCAGTGAATTAAAAATAAGTGACTATGTGAATATGTGATGTCAAACCCCGTTGGTATGGGCACGCTAAGGCCCACCCTACCCAGTGGTTATAAGTGTGAAATATAAAAACACTTTACCAAGATTCCAACCTGTTGGAGTGGAACCGAGTCTATTCTGTGAGACAAAGACATTAACATACAACAAACAAGACATTGAAAAAGAAAACATAGATATATTCAGTTATTGATATGTTCGTTGTCATCAGGTACTAGGCAAACTTGCTCAAGTGCTTTAAGTGTAAAGCTGTAGCCATATCAGGAACACGAGTGAAATTGAAAGTGGGCTTGTGCACGTACGAGATTAGCATTATTCATGTGGAGACTCAAGGGCAGGTGTCCCTATATGAGTCTCATAAAGTGGCTATGCTAGCAGATCCGGGCAAACTGGTGATAAAGTGCCCAAATTAATATTAATCAGGTGGATATATACAGAAAAAATGCTTCGTGGATTTTGGGCTGACTAAATAGTCCCAATTGAGCCAAGATAAAAAACAGAAACGTTCTTACAAATGGTGCTAAGATTCAAGGCACCATGGATGTCGGGAGGGGGTTGGTAGCAATATGGCACACCCTGTAAAAAGAAAGGAAATTACTGGGGAGAGTGGCGGATGCCACCAGAAATGGACAGGTACCTATCTCAGTTCCATCGTACTCACGCCCTGTTAGCTAGGCACCCGCTTGGTACCTGCAACGCCCTCGTTTGCCGGACCCCGAAGAACACCGTGTTGAGGCATAACGGGGTAGTTAAAGGCAGAGGACGTGCCAGAAACATCAGTGCGAACAAGTAGAGGCGCGCTGCATGGTATTGCAATGTTCCCTGATTTGATAGCGAAACAATCACATGACTGGGAGGTAACCAATCCGGGTCCCGGAGGAGCGCTGTCTAATCCAAACCTGGGAGAGGGAACAACGTAGTGCGAGTAGCCTATCAGAGGCTCGGAGAGAGGTTGGTATGACAACCTTCAGTTAAAAACAATAGCAAGCACAAAAATGAGAGATTTACTGGGTCAGAGATCATGCGAGGTGACTTAAGACCATGCGCGCGGTGTGTTAAAGATACATATAATGATGCACGCATGTATATAAGTCATTTACAAATGAGGATCGAATTAAGATGTAACAAAAGACCCTCAATACTGAGATGTGGAGGGAAAAACACAAGGGCACAATGGAAAATCTGTTGTGTCTACAACTTGAGCCACAGAACCCCAAGGGCAAATTCATAATATTAGGGGCGGAGTGCCATAGTTATGAGGACTATCGAAAATCTCACATATGCAGATCGAGTGTCAATAAACGACAGACAGGTTAGGGGGAACATGACGGTGTCTCCCAGTCAATAGAGAGGGCGGAGAATCTCAGTGTCCGAGTTGGCAGCGATATCCATAGGAGATGACCGCAGCTCACTCCCCCAGCTGGAGGTTTAGTTGTTTAGCACTGAACCCCAGGGGATATTATCATTAAGACCAGTATTCTGGGTACCCAAGCGGTACACCCACCTTTGTTCCTTTTCAAATAGAACTCTCTGGGTGTTTCTCTTTGTGTCCAGCTGTTCTATTATTGTACAGCGCATGTCATTGGTGGTATGGTTGTGCTGCATGAATTGGTCACTCAGTTTGGTGGTCGGGTGCCCACATCTAATATTGCTACGATGTTCATAGATTCTTAGTCTCACTTTACGTGTGGTCATATCAACATAACGCAGCCCGCAGGTGCAGGTTATGAGGTACACCACATTAGTGGAGTTGCAATTGGTGTGCGCCCTCTGGGTCCAAACTTTGTCTTGTTCTATATTAAGAGTCTTTGTGTGTGATGTAAGGTGACAAATGCTACAGTTGGAACAAGGGTAGTGTCCAGTTACTTTTGGTAGCCCCCAAAGATCAGTAACAGAAGTGACTGCTTTAGAGAAGTTCATTACAGGGGCTGTATTGACCAGAGTGTCTCGCAAACTACGGCCGCGTTTGAATGAGGAAAGTGGTCTATTCCAGCTTCTATTGTTGCTGTTCAAAATACGCCAATGTTTTGGGATGGTTTTTTTCACAGCATTGGAGGCTGAGCTGTAGGTAGTGACACACGTTAGCGGAGTATCACTTGGAGTTTTTGGATTGTCCTCAAGAAGTGCTTCCCTTGGTTGGTTTCGTGCTCTTTTGTAGCCCTTTGTCAAAACACACTCCGGGTACCCACGGTTCTCTAGTTTTGTGGTTAGGTCTCTTGATTGAGACCAAAAGTCTTCCAAGTGAGTACAATTTCTCCTTAGCCGGAGGTATTGCCCGTAAGGGAGATTCTCTCGTAAGGCTCTCGGATGAAAGTTTGTTAAATCCATCAGGTTATGCCTGGCCGTGGGTTTGTAATGTGTCTTAGTGGCAAAAGACCCATTGTGTTTAGATATAACCACATCTAGAAAGATGACCTCATCATTATCCACTGTGTGGGTACATTTTAGGTTGGGATCTAAGGTATTGATCCAAAGAAGGAAGGTCTGTATTGACTCCGCTGTGCCTTGCCATACCATAAGAACATCATCAATATATCTCTTCCATAACCCAATGGAAGAGATGAAAGGGTAGTTAGCATTTTGGATGTTCTTCTGTTCAAAGGCATGGACATATAGCCCGGCCACACTTGGGGAAAAAGTGCTGCCCATGGAAGTGCCAGTGCACTGCAAGAACAGCTTACCCTTGAATTCAAAGAAGTTCTTTTTTAGTGCCAGCTTAGCGCAGTCCAATATGAACTCCCTAGGGGTATTATATTCCCAGTGTGTGGTATTGAGAGCTTCACCCAGGATTATGATGGTATCGTCCTGGGGAATGCTCGTATACAGGCTCTCAATGTCCAATGTGACCAGTATCGTATTCGTCATGTCACAGTTTAAGGTGTTCAGAAGGTTCAGAAGGTTTTTCGTGTCCTTCAGATAGGTGGGGGTCTGCTGGACTAAAGGTTTTAGAAAGTAGTCACAAAAACTTGAGAGAGGCTCGAGGAGGGACCCAATGCCAGAGACAATTGGCCGGCCAGGAGGGGGTATCTTGCCTTTATGAATTTTGGGCAGTGTATAAAAATACGGTACAATTCCCTCACCGTCCGTCAGAAAAGTGGCCTCATTCTTAGAAATATGGCCATTGACTTCGGCGTCTTCGACCAGGTCAGTGATTACTTTTTTTAAATCATGCGATGGATCATGCTGTAGCAGTTGATCATTTTTGGTATCACCCAGCAGTCTCAAGCATTCTTGCTCATAATCTGTCGTGTTCAGAACTACAACAGCACCCCCCTTATCTGCTGGTTTTATAGTGATCAAGGGGTTGTTGCGTAATTTATCAAGAGCCTGAAACTCTGTAGCTGTCCTATTCTTAAAGACCATGGGTGTCTCCAAACTCTCAATATTGTTGAATACGGCCTGTTCAAACGTAGTGATCTCAACTGGTATAGTATGTGGAGGAGGGGTAAAGGAGGATTTCACCAGTAAGGGAGTGTCCCCTACAGTGCCTTCCTGTGTCGATATTTCTTTCCCCTCGAAAAAAGATTTAAGTTTAAATTTCCTAAATAAATTTGAAAGTTCGCAGTGTAAGCGAAATTTGTCGAGGCGGGCGGTCGGTACGAAGCCTAGGTCCTTCTCCAGAACTGCTGTTTCATCTTTTGATAGGGTGGTGTCTGACAGGTTCATGATCAGACTCCTTGTGCACTCATGCCTGCTTGTGGTTCTTTGCTCCGAGTGCAGTTCCCCACTGGCTCGTCCTGTTCCCAGTGTACCTGCGTTTACCCTCTCCTTTTTCCTCTGCCTCTCAAGCTTACCCCTAAAAATGGTTGGCCAAAGGGATTTGGCTGACATGGTTGGTTAGGGACAAACCCCGGGTTCCATCCCATCGGTACCATCTGAGGGTGTTGGAAGTGTATCGGATGTAGACCACCACCTCCTTGTATCGGGAAATTAGGCCACATTGGTTGATGATAAAAAGGGCGAGATCTATGGTGTACATAGCTATTTGATCTGATCAACCTGAATGAGTATATGGCGAACAATATTGACCTGTCTGCCTGCTGTTAGAAAGGTCTCTAGACTTGCCTTAGCATTTCATTAGATATGCTATATTTAAAATACCTATTTGATTCTCACCTTCTATATCTCTTACCCTTCATTGATTGGTTCTCTATTTTGCTTGTGACTCTAATTCCCAACCTCTGTCCCTACCTTTACGATGGTACATGTCACATATCACTTTTAAAATTACTTTCCTTAACTTTCAAGTTGACACCTTGTTGGGAAAGCTGTTCCCAGTTGGCATGGTTTGCAGGTAAATGTATGCGTTAATTAGATCAAATTTAAAAAATGATCCATAAAATATATCTTTCAGATTTGTCCTTCCTGTATTTAATTTAAAATACCATAGTTTTTGTTGTAATTTATTCCCCTTATTGGTATGTCCCACCACCCCTTCCCTGTTGACCCTGTTGGTATGGCCGGCCCTGGAGCTTGCCATGGAATGTTGAGAAGCTCTCCAGTGAGGAGAGGGGATAATTAATAAACAGACATGTTTACTCTGCTCAGGGTCTCTGGATATTTCTTATCTTTCAACACTGGCGACGGACCTGCGCAGGGTGCAGGAGTTAATCATCTCCCCTTTGAGTGCTCTCTCCACACAATTAACAGAGGAAGAGGAGATATCAAGGAAGAATTGAGCTAAGAGGATAATATTGAAAAGTCGAGATCAGATGAATAGGGGAAGTATGCTGTGCTCCTCATCTGTGTTTTCATGTTAACTGGCTACTGCTGTTCTCGTCTATATCCACATTATGAGGAGGTGAGAGCATGCATTCCGAGTGACTCTGGGTGTTACCAGCTTCCTAATGACCGTGTTAAGTGCCTATTCGCAGAGAGTTTAACTTTTGGGCTGTTGTGATTTAGTGATTGGCTGTAAATTGGATTACTGGCGGAAGGAATCGGATGAAGGTGCCATTTAGCCGAGCTACCTTATGGTAGTAATAAAAGGAAAAACCTACCGTGTTTGAGGAGAAACTGTACTGTCTAATAAGAAACGTGCTGTCCGCCTGTGGTGTCGTCTGGCCAGAGCTTCAGTGGTTGCCGATGGCTGATTTTGTGGTTCTGAGTGAAGAACGACTGGAGTGCGTGTGTGGAGCTGTGGGAGGCCACTCGTCATCGTTGTCATCGCAGTCTCCAGCTGTATGCCGATCCAAGGGTGCTCCATGGTCGAGAGCAGCTCTTCTCAAGAGCCATCGGGTGTGGGAGAGCTGTGGAGCCGGAAAGTTCAGTCAGCGTCTGGATTTCCTGGTAACCGGATAGCGGGGATGTTCCCGGCGCGCCAGTAGCTAAGGGCCGGCTTTTCTGTGAGGAAGTTAACTCTTTGCTGCCACAGTTTCTGTCTGCTTCAATATTACAGCCTTGTGGATTATCCTCTGTTAATAAGACAGCCGAGCCACCTGACTGTTTCTAGTTTGTGGCGGAGGAGGGACATTACACTTACCCCGTGAAAACCAAGGAATTTATCCTTTATGATATTTTACCAGTTTGAAGCCAGTATAAAATTAGAGTTTGTTTCTTAAAAGAATTGCATGTAGTGTAAATTACTGCTGTTTTTCTCTTTGAGCAATTTGTACCTCTTTTCTCAAGGTGTTAATTGAGCTTAGGATTAATTATGGCAGCAGCAAGCATGAGTCAACCCCCGCCTTTTCTTAATGAGTTAGGGGAACCTGAAATAAGTTGGAAGGAGTGGGTGAAACTTTTTGGGTCTTATTTAATAGCTGTAGGTGGTGAAAAGTACAAGCCTGAAAGGAAAAAACATATTTTGTTACACAATTTGGGTAGGCATGGGCGCAAGGTATATGAGTCTCTACCTATGTTAGATCAGGAAGGACAGGAGGAAACAGGAGTGGATGAGTATGAGCAAACCATGGAAAAGTTAGAGAAACACTTTGGAGACAAGGTAAATGTGGTGTTGGAACGCCATAAGTTTTTCAAAAGGAGTCAGGGGAAGCAGGAGTCTGTACAGAATTTCATTGCTGCTTTGTGGGGTTTAACGCAGTTATGTGAGTTTGGCAGTTTAACAGATTCCCTTATTAGGGACCAACTTGTAAGATGTACCAATAACCCCCGCATCCAGGAGAAGTTACTAGCGAAGAACCCAGGTTTAAAAGACGCTATTGAAATAGCTAAGTCTGTTGAACACACAGCCAGATGTATTAAGGAGATGAAAACTAATGGGGAGGAGGTAGCTTCTATAAAAGATGAAGAAGAGGTCAGTGAAATATGTAAGATAAGATCTAAGGATAATCACAGCATCCGAGGAGAAATCAAAGAGAGGGGACCGAAGTGCTACAGGTGTGGAAGTAATAATCATTTTGCAACTTTTTACCAATGCCCTGCCAGGTTTGTCACATGCAAAAAATTTCATAGGAAATGGCATTTTGCGAGAGTATGTAGGGACGGTGAACAATATTCTAGAAGTGAGGGCAAGAGTACAGAGAAAAGTACAGCCAGGGAAGTAAAGTGCATAGGACAAAGATTAGAGAAAATTGTTTTGCAGGTAAAAGACATAGAAGGAACTGTAAATGCTATCTACCCTAAATGTGATGTCTTTCTCGATGGCCAATGTGTAGAAATGTATGCAGATTCTTGCTCTCCTTATACGTTACTTAACAGAGATGATTTTGTATGCATGGAAAATTGCAATGTCAAACAATTGAAAATGCCTGATATTTCTCCCACAGGGTATAACAAGGGGAAAATACCTTTGGTGGGCATGAAAAATGTTCAACTACGTTTTAAAGACAGAGAAACTTTTGGTCCAGTGTATGTAGTAGAATCAGGATCCAATTTGTTGGGTTGGGTTCACCAAAAACAGCTGGGAATCATCCTAGATCCTAATAGTGCAGAACAGGTGTTACTCACTGACAAGTATCAGGGATGTGGAAACATGTGTGAGGAGTTTGGGCAACTGTTCAGAAATGAGCTTGGGTGCTTGCACATGTTCCAGCACAGAATTAAATTGAAGTATAATGCGAAACCAGTTGTACATAAACTTCGCCCTGTACCCCTCAAGTTGAAAGCACCTCTAGAAGAGGAATTGCGCAAACTGTGTGAGTTAGAGATAATACAACCAGTAACCTGCACAGAGTGGTTGGCTCCTATTGTCATCGCGGCCAAGGCCAATGGAGGGGGTATTCGTCTCTGTGTGGATTTGCGCAGCCTAAATGACAGTATATGGGTGGAAAGACATCCTTTGCCCATAATCAATGAAATGCTGAGTACCCTGGGCCCAGCTAAGTACTTCAGTGTGATCGACCTGTCCATGGCATATCACCAAATAGAACCCCATCCAGAATCTAGGCCCCTCACGGCGTTCATCACCCCAATAGGAGCGTTCATGTTCAAACGGATGCCATTTGGCCTGGCGTCTGCAGCAGCTATTTGTCAGAAGGCAATGCAGAAAATACTAGAAGGAGTGGGGAACACCATGTGTTTCCAGGACGACATCCTAGTATACGGCTAGACTGAGGAAGAATACGATGGAGTCGTGAGACAGGTGTTCAGCAGACTTATGGAGGCAGGCCTTACTCTAAAAAAGGAAAAATGTAAAATAAAAGTGAAGGAGGTAGAGTATTTAGGCCACAAGATTACAGAAGAAGGATTCAGGCCGAAAAGCAGTTTAATCCGAGCGGTGAAGGAAGCACCCAGCCCCAAAAACAAGGAAGAACTGAAATCCTTCTTAGGGCTCTTAGAATATATGTCAAAGTACGTGGACAATTTTTCCGCCAAGTGCGAGCCTATGAGGGAGTTGATGAAGAAGGACAAGCATTTCCTATGGAACAAGGAGCATGATGCTGTGGTAAAATCGTTGAAAGAGGAATTGTTAACCTCCCCAGCATTAGGAACTTTTGATGCCTCAAAGAAAACCATCCTAGCAACAGATGCTTCCAACAAAGGCCTGGGAGCAACCTTAATACAAAAGGATGGTAAAGAGGAGAAAGTCATCGCGTTTGCTTCCAGGAGTCTCACTAACCGAGAAAGGAACTACTCCGTAATTGAAAGGGAGGCCCTGGCCTGTTTCTGGACTGTAAGACATTTCAAGTTTTTCTTGTGGGGTTTAAGGTTCACCATCCGGTCAGATCATAAACCCCTCACCTTCATATTTTCTGTGAAGGGACTAGAGAATTGTACTCCTCGCATCAGCAGATGGATTTTGGGCCTGGAACACTATAATTTCAATGTGGAGTATGTGCCAGGGAAGGAGAATAAAATCGCTGATTTCCTTTCAAGGTCACCATTACCGGAGGTAGGAGAGAAAGAAGAAGCTCTTGACAGTCCGGTACTTATGATGGAGACGCCTGCCATCACAGAAGAAGAGTGGGAAACGGAGACTAAGGAAGACAAGGAAATAAATGCCCTGAAGGAATACATGGAGAAAGGATGGCCGAGCAGGAAGAGCGAACTTGAACCTAATGTAGAGGAGTATTGGGAAGTGAGGAATGAACTAAGCCTCATCAACGGAAGAATCTATCGCAACCAGAGAGCCGTTCCACCTAAGGGCCTCAGGAAGAAGGTCATCGAATTGGCGCATGAAGGCCATCTAGGGCGTAGCCTTACAAAAGCTAGAGTCAGATCCAGCTACTGGTTTCCCAGGATGGATGCCATGACCGAACAAGCTGTTAAGGATTGTGGGGCATGTGCAAAAAGCGACAAATCAAAGACAATTCAGAAAGCTCCAGTATCTCCAGTAGAAGTGCCAAGTAAACCATGGAGCAAGCTGGCTATGGACATTATCGGCCCCATGCTCGAATTAGGAGAAAAGAGAAAATTCATGCTGGTTTTAATTGATTACACAACCCATTGGATCAAGCAAAAGTTTGTCCACTCTGTCACCACGAGGGCAGTGATTAAGTTCTTAAATGGAGTATTTGTTGAGGAAGGCATACCAGAGACTCTGGTCACTGATAATGGGGTTCAGTTTTGCTCTGATGAAATGCGTACATTTCTCAAAGGTTTGAACATTAAACATGAAACCACAGCTTTATACTGCCCTAAGGCCAATGGGCTGGTGGAGCGAGCAAACAGAATCATCAAGGAACACATCCAATTAGCTGCAACCAATGGGCATGATGTAGAAGAGTCTATTAGGAAGTGTCTGTGGGCCTACCACACCTCTCCCAATAACGTCACAGGCATCTCACCCTTTGTGGCACTACGTGGTCGTGAACCATGCACCAAGTTCAATCCCAGTTGGCTGAGGGGGGGAGCCCAGAGTAGTGGATCAGGAGGCAAGGGCAGAGAAGGTTCGACTCCACCAAGACAAGTACAAGCTGTGGTATGATACTAAGCATGAGGTGAAGGATCCCAAGTGGGAAATAGGTGACAGGGTACAAGTCAGGAAGAACACCAAAGTGGGAGTCACCCAAAGTAAATACTACATGCCATGCAAAATTGCCAAGGTACTTAAGAATGTGGTTCAACTTGAGAATGGTCAATGGTGGAGTTTTGACAAGATTTGTAAATGTGCATAACATTTCCTGTTTTCCTTTTGTTCTTTCTCTATTCATATGATATATGCTATCCCACCGCGGTGAGCCCAGTTTTACTCTGTGTCACCCTATGGAAGGGAGATGTGTTGTAATTTATTCCCCTTATTGGTATGTCCCACCACCCCTTCCCTGTTGACCCTGTTGGTATGGCCGGCCCTGGAGCTTGCCATGGAATGTTGAGAAGCTCTCCAGTGAGGAGAGTGGATGATTAATAAACAGACCTGTTTACTCTGCTCTGGGTTTCTGGATATTTCTTATCTTTCAACAGTTTTGTTTACATTTTTTTTATTTATAAAGAACAAAATAAAAAGATGGGAAATAAGGTATATCCAGTTTGATGAAAAGCCAATATTCTTGCCTAAAGGATAAATGTTGGTTAGCAAGAGATACTGAAAATATATGTATCTATTTTAGGTGTTTTCAAGTGTGGTCCAGACCATAATGAGTGTCAGGGCACCATCCACTTACATTATCACAGGTATTACTTTTAGTGAGATAAACACATGAACATGAAACTCATTATGTAGTAAATGGGCCACTTTGACATGGAATTATTAATGGAATCTGGGGGATACAGTAGCGATGTAGTAAAAAGAAAACAGTTGTGAGGATTATGTGATCACAGGCCTTGGAGAGTGTAAGTTGTAAATGGTGGTCAATTTCATAGAACAAGTGGAATAAATGTAACTGACAAGCATTGATTAGACACTGGATTGTGATGCACTTTAGGCATAGCAGAGGGTTCATATAAAATAAACTATTACAACACAATCTGCTTTAGAACAGGTTTGGCCTTATTTGATAAAAATTATGGATTAACATGCCACTGTCTATAAGAGGGAAGAGAGGACCACCTAAGGTTTCCAAAGCTGAATTGAGGGGGCTGCTGAGGTTTCTCAAAATATAAGTTAATATGGATATACTACCTAGACACAACACCGTAAATTTAATTTGTTTGACAGAAAAGTAGACCTGATGGACCCAGCACAATTTGAAACAACCTTATAGGCCCATGCTGTGGGTAACATGTACAACTGGCTCTGCATACCTGTAAGAAACTGGTTTACTATTTTGGATGAACGACTGCCCACCTCAAGAAATAATCACAAACTTTGTCAGGGTGAACCCTCAAAGTCACAAATTTAACGGGATCACAACACCCTGGTAGCTATGACACAGAGCAGACAGTTTTAACGTACGGCAATGTGTAAAATATTTATGCAGTATCAAAACATTAATAAAGTCAAAATGTGAAGCAATCAAAATCTCAAACTAAGTTAGAATTACAGAGTAAAATGTAATAAACAACATTACACCAACATGACAAAAATTCAAAAAGTGGGTCTCCTTAGACCGGGACTTAGGTACAATTTAAGGTCAACTGCAATGGAGTGTGTGATAGATACACCAATGCTGTTCATCCTGGTCAAATAATTTACCTTCTAATTTAGGCTTTTAAGTTCCAACCAGCCAGAGGAGTACACTTTTAAGTCAATTAGACACAAGAGAACCAAACATGGAACTCCTAATAGATAGATGCGAGAAGGAACTGTACCCACCTAACAACTTACAGAATGTGAATGATCTAACGGACCACTACACTAATTCAATAAATGATATAGTGAATACCACTATGCCTCTGAAACAGATAAAAATCACAGAGAAGGACAAAAACCCATGGTTTAACGGAACACTGAATGAGGAAAGAAGGAAATTGAGACAAGCAGAGAGAAAATAGAGACAACACCCATCTTCTCCCGAACTGAAAACACTCAGAAAAACCAGAAAAGAATACAATAAGAAGATCCTCAACTCCAAAAAAGAATTTATAAGAGCAGAACTGGATCTCGCCAAAAAGAGACCACGGAAACTATTTGAAATATTAAAACAACGATCCAACAAATTTGCCAAATCTTCACAAGAAATCACAAAAACACATCAAATTGCGAAGACTTCTCAACATTCTTCACCAACAAAGCCAATACGTTGGAAAAAAAGCTTAGGAGCGCAGCGGACATCCTAGATACCCAAAGACCCACAACGAACAATACCAACTCTACCAACTCAATAATTAAAGAGGACAAGACAAAAAATAAGGCCCACTGGGATACATTCAAGTTGTTGGACCAGAATAACATCACCAAAACGCTACTAGACATCAAACCTAATAACCATTATAATGACCATCTCCCATCAAAATTCATGAAAGAAGTCAGCCACATCCTGATTCCTATATGGACAAAAATTATTAACGCCTCTCTCTCACAAGGGATTCTTCCGGAATGCCTAAAAACCGGACAAGTGGTCCCCATTATCAAAAAACCAACTGCGAACCCAGATGATCCGAATAACTTTCGCCCAGTGACCAACATCCCTATTCTGGCCAAACTAATAGAGAAATGTGTACAAAAACAACTTAGCGAACACATAGACAATTTCTCCCTATTGGATGAATGCCAATCGGGTTTCAGAACAGGTCACAGAACGGAAACAGCAATTCTACATATAGTCGATGAAGCTCTACAGGCACTAGACCAAATTAGATCATGTCTACTCATCCTCCTAGACCTGTCTTCTGCATTTGACACGGAAAATCATGACAAATTGCTGAACAGACTCCAGGACAGGATGGAAAAATCTGGCAATGTCCTGAATTGGTTTGATTCCTTCCTCAAAAATAGAACGCAAAGATTCCTGATCAACCAAAAACTATCGCCTCATGTCCTAACACGATTGGAGTTCCCCAAAGATCTACATTATCTCCTTCATTGTTCAACCTGTATGTCGAACCGCTTACGGAAATTCTTCGAAATTCAAAAATAGCCTTTCATATGTACGCAGATGACATACAACTATACATTAAAATCGCATCTCTGGAAGACATCAAGCTAATGAACGAGGCTTTACAATCAACATTACAATGGTTAACAAGCAATCATCTGAAGCTAAACACCCAGAAAACCGAATTCCTACTAATCTCACCTCTTAAGAACCACACAGAGTCAAAGGAATGGTCAAAAATGATCATAGCGCTTAACTGCACCCCTAAGTTAGTTGAGTAGGCGAAATCGCTAGGAATCACACTCGATGAGAACCTTGATATGAAAACCCACATCAAAGCAATGGCAAAAAGTGCCCGCTTCCATTTGAACTACATTAGAAAAATGAAACCTTACATTTCTCAGGCGGATCTTAAACTAGCAATCCAATCTTTGGTAATCACGAGGATTGAATATGGCTGCACTACTTTAGCAGGCCTACCCAAAATCTCCACAGCTCCACTAAAAGCATGCCACGCAGCCGCAAGAATGATCACCGGATCGAGAAAGTTTGACCATATCTCTCCAGACTTGAAAGCATTAAACTGGTTACCGTACGAAGCCAGAATTCAACTAAAAATGGCATGTATCACTCACGAAGCGCTTCACTACAGGACACCTAGATACCTGGCCCAGAAAATTGAACTATCTGGAGGAATCAGACCAGCATGGAGTGCCAAGGAGTTAGTACTGACCCGACCTGACCTGGTCAGAGCCAGTCGCTCCTCCCGCCGCGTGGCCCACCCCGAGTGTGCCCGGTTTCCGCCTGCCGCCACCGTTGCCGCTGCCAAGTTGGTATCCTGCCCCCTGAATTGTGCCTGTTATTGTATTTTAGTCCGTTAACTGTTGTACCCCTGCTCAAGTTTGCTTTGCCCCCTGCATTGTGCCTGTAATCATCTTCTTTTATACCCCTGCTCAAGTTTGTTTCTGCCCCCTGCATTGTGCCTGTAATCGTCTTCTCTTCTCCATCGTGAACTGTGTACCCCTGTGCCCCTGTGCTCTGTTATTGTTCCCTTTGTCGTGCCCCTGTTCGTTCTGCGACCCCACCGCCGTTTCTGCTGCTGAACCCATCCCGCTCCCTGCCGCTGCTCCCCCGCGGCCCCACCCCGTTCCCTCCAGCATCACCGTTCCCCTCCCCACTCGCCACCCCGCTCCTGCCTCCCAGCTGCTCCTCCCTCCCACTGAACACAAAAGGTAAGGCCCGCGAGGCGGGAAGCTGTGACCCGACCTGACCTGGTCAGAGCCGGTCGCTCCTCCCGCCGCGTGGCCCACCCCGAGTCTGTCCGGTGTCCGCCTCCCGCCACCGCTGCCGCTGCCAAGTTGGTATCCTGCCCCCTGAATTGTGCCTGTTATTGTATTTTAGTCCGTTAACTGTTGTACCCCTGCTCAAGCTTGCTTTGCCCCCTGCATTGTGCCTGTAATCGCCTTCTTTTGTACCCCTGCTCAAGTTTGTTTCTGCCCCCTGCATTGTGCCTGTAATCGTCTTCTCTTCTCCATCGTGAACTGTGTACCCCTGTGCCCCTGTGCTCTGTTATCGTTCCCTTCGTCGTGCCCCTGTTCGTTCTGCAACCCCACCGCCGTTTCTGCTGCTGAACCCACCCCGCTCCCTGCCGCTGCTCCCCCGCGGCCCCACCCCGTTCCCTCCAGCATCACCGTTCCCCTCCCCACTCGCCACCCCGCTCCCGACTCCCAGGTGCTCCTCCCTCCCACTGAACGCAAAAGGTAAGGCCCGCGAGGCGGGGAGCTGTGACCCGACCTGACCTGGTCAGAGCCGGTCGCTCCTCCCGCCGCGTGGCCCACCCTGAGTGTGCCCGGTTTCCGCTTCCACCACCGCTGCCGCTGCCAAGTTGGTATCCTGCCCCCTGAATTGGGCCTGTTATTGTATTTTAGTCCATTAACTGTTGTACCCCTGCTCAAGTTTGCTTTGCCCCCTGCATTGTGCCTGTAATCGTCTTTTTTTGTACCCCTGCTCAAGTTTGTTTCTGCCCCCTGCATTGTGCCTGTAATCGTCTTCACTTCTCCATCGTGAACTGTGTACCCATGTGCCCCTGTGCTCTGTTATCGTTCCCTTCGTCGTGCCCCTGTTTGTTCTGCGACCCCACCACCGTTTCTGCTGCTGAACCCACCCAGTTCCATGCCGCTGCTCCCCCGCGGCCCCACCCCCGTTCCCTCCAGCATCACCGTTCCCCTCCCCACTCGCCACCCCGCTCCCACCTCCCAGCTGCTCCTCCCTCCCACTGAACACAAAAGGTAAGGCCCGCGAGGCGGGGAGCTGTGACCCGACCTGACTTGGTCAGAGCCGGTCGCTCCTCCCGCCGCGTGGCTCACCCTGAGTGTGCCCGGTTTCCGCCTGCCGCCACCGCTGCCAAGTTGGTATCCTGCCCCCTGAATTGTTCCTGTTATTGTATTTTAGTCCGTTAACTGTTGTACCCCTGCTCAAGTTTGCTTTACCCCCTGCATTGTGCCTGTAATCGTCTTCTCTTCTCCATCGTGAACTGTGTACCCCTGTGCCCCTGTGCTCTGTTATCGTTCCCTTCATCGTGCCCCTGTTCGTTCTGCGACCCCAACGCCGTTTCTCCTGCTGAACCCACCCATCTCCCTGCCGCTGCTCGCCCGCGGCCCCCCCCGTTCCCTCCAGCATCACCGTTCCCCTCCCCACTCGCCACCCCGCTCCCGCCTCACAGCTGCTCCTACCTCGCTCCGCCCCCCCACTTTCCATATATGGCAGAGTCCGCGCGTGCACGCAGCGGGTGCGCCAAAGGCGCGCCATAGGCAAGCCCGTCTGCGCCCGTCCGCGCCTGGACCGCGCCCAGCGCCAGACCCCATGGCCCCCGCGGATGCCATCCCACCCGCCGGACGTACGACGCCGCCACCCTCAGCGCACTCAATACCGGACGCCTCCCCGACTGCCACCGAGCCATCCAGGACGCACCCACGGACCCTTCACCTGCCAATCCTGCAAGTTCACCTGCATCAGGACCTGCAACCAACCCGCACCCACCAAGCCAAACACCAACAGCAACCACCTGAAGTGCATCCTGCTCAACACCCGCTCCGTCCACAGACACGCCGTGGAACTATGGAACCTGCTCGACACCACATCCCCAGACGTCGCCTTCCTCACAGAAACCTGGATGAACGCCTCCTCAGCGCCCGACATCGCCATCGCCATCCCGGACGGATACAAGATCACCAGGAGGGACCGCACCAACCGTACAGGAGGAGGCATCGCCATCCTCCACAAGAACACCATCCGCATCACGACCAACTCCGACGACACCCTCACAACCGCCGAACATCTTCACTTCCAGATTCACACCGACCCCAATACCACACTCAGAGGCACCCTCATCTACAGACCCCCAGGACCCCGCACTCAATTCAGTGAAGACATCGCAGACTTCATCAGCCCACGCGCCCTTCCCTCCGCCGACTACATCCTCCTAGGAGACCTCAACTTCCACCTGGAGAACAACAACGACAACAACACCACCACCCCCCTGGACAACCTCGCTAACCTCGGACTCAAGCAACTGGTGAATACCCTCACCCACTACGCCGGACACACGCTTGACCCAATCTTCTTCTCCAGCAAGTACATCTCCTTCAGCCACTCCACCGGACTCCACTGGACAGACCACAGCTGCGTCCACTTCAGCTTCAGAAAGACCACAACCCACCACCTCCCGCAACAAGTTCCCCGCAGGAACTGGAAAAAGATCACGACCGACCAGCTCACCGCATCACTGAACCAGAACCCTCCCGCCAGATCAACGGACCCCAACCAAGCAGCCCACAACCTGGCACAGTGGATCACCAACTGCGCCGATAACCTCGCACCCCTGAAAACCCATCCCAACAGGCCCGGAAGCAAGAAAGCCCCGTGGTTCAACGACGACCTCAAGAACTCCAAGAAGAACTGCCGCACCCTCGAGAAAGCCTGGCGAAAGAACCCGACCACAGACAACATGACCGCCCTCAAGCAAGCCACCCGCAAACACCACCAGCTGATCCACACCACCAAGAAGACAGCATTCAGGGAAAGATTAGACAACAATGCACACAACAGCAAGGAGCTCTTCAGCATCGTCAAAGAGCTCTCCAACCCCAGCGCCGGTAACAACGACATCACTCCCTCACAGGACCTCTGCGACTCACTCGCCACGTTTTTCCACAGCAAAATCGCAGACATACACAACAGCTTCGGTGAACAGTCCACGCACCCAACCACAGAACCGACACCCCCCACCACCACCCTCTGTGACTGGACCCCAGTCAACACAGAAGACACCATCCACTCCGGCTCACCAACCGACCCATGCCCTCACCACGTCTTCAACAAGGCCGACTCCGTCATCGCACCCCAAATCCGGGACATCATCAACTGCTCCTTCAACACCGCCTCCTTCCCGGAGAGCTGGAAGCACGCCGAACTCAGCGCCCTCCTGAAAAAACCATCACCAGACCCCACCGACCTCAAGAACTACCGCCCCATCTCGCTCCTCCCGTTTCCTGCCAAAGTCATCGAGAAGACCATCAACAGACAGCTGGCCGCCTTCCTTGAGACGAACGGATCCCTCGACCACTCACAGTCCGGCTTCCGAGCCAATCAGAGCACCGAGACCGCCCTCATCGCAGCCACTGACGACATCCGATCCCTGCTCGACAACGGGGAAACAGTGGCCCTCATCCTCCTGGACCTCTCCTCAGCGTTCGATACTGTTTGCCACCGCACCCTAGTACAACGCCTCAGCAACGTCGGAATCCAAGGGAAGGCCCTGGAGTGGATCATCTCGTTCCTCGCCGGAAGAACCCAGAGAGTCCGCCTCCCCCCGTTCAGATCCGAGGCCTCCGAAGTCATCTGCGGCGTGCCACAAGGATCATCACTCAGCCCCACCCTCTTCAACGTGTACATGAGCCCCCTCGCAGCCATTGCACGCCAACACAGCCTCAACATCATCTTCTACGCCGAAGACACCCAGCTGATCCTCTCCCTCACCAACGACCCCGCCACCGCCAGATCCAACCTACACGAAGGGATGAAAGAGGTAGCCGAATGGATGAAGAACAGCCGCTTGAAACTGAACTAAGACAAGACGGAAGTCCTCATCCTTGGACCATCACCGTCGGCCTGGGACGACTCCTGGTGGCCCCCGGCCCTAGGCAGCGCACCCAAACCAACGGATCACACACGCAACCTGGGCTTCATCTGGACTCCTCCCTGTCGATGACCAGACAAGTCAACGCTGTCTCGGCTTCATGCTTCAACATCGTACGCATGCTCCGAAAGATCTTCCGATGGATCCCCACCGAAACTAGGAAGACGGTCACCCAGGCACTTGTCACCAGCCGACTAGATTACGGAAACACCCTCTACACCGGAACCACAGCCAAACTGCAGAAAAGACTCCAACGCATCCAGAACGCCTCCGCACGACTGGACATCCAATGCCACAGCCACATCTCCGGACACCTGAAAGACCTGCACTGGCTCCCCGTCAGCAAAAGAATCACTTTCCGCCTCCTCACCCATGCATACAAAGCCCTCCACAACCTAGGCCCCAGGTACCTCCTGACCTTCTACACTCCCACCCGCCAACTACGATCGACCAGCCACGCACTCGCCGCCGTTCCACGCATCCGATAACAGTCCCAACGAACAATCCTCTCCACCCCCCCCCCACAACCTAAAGCGCCCTCTAACAACCTCAGCGCCTGGAACCCAATCACCACTGAAGACACCATCTGCCTTATGAATTCCATTCACTCTGGTTCACCAACCGACCCATGTCCACACCACATCTTCAACAAAGCAGACTCCATCATCGCACCCCTTCTCCGTGATGTCATCAACTGCTCCTTCACCTCTGCTACCTTCCCAGAAAGCTGGAAACATGCCGAAGTCAGCGCCCTCCTGAAGAAACCCACAGCAGACCCCTCTGAACTTAAAAACTACCGCCCCATATCCCTCCTCCCATTCCCGGCCATAGTCATTGAGAAAGCCGTCAATAGCCAACTCGCCGCATTCCTCGAATCCAACAACTCCCTCGATCCCTCACAGTCCGGATTTCGAGCCAAACACAGCACCGAAACCGCCCTCATTGCAGCCACAGACGACATCCGAACACTATTGGACAATGGAGAAACAGTGGCCCTCATTCTACTCGACCTCTCCGCCGCCTTCGACACTGTCTGTCACAACACCCTCATACAACGCCTCAGCAACATCGGCATAAAAGGAAAAGCCCTGGACTGGATCATCTCGTTCCTAGCTGGAAGAACTCAGAGAGTCCGACTTCCCCCATTCAAATCAGAAGCCACCGAAGTCATCTGCGGTGTACCACAAGGATCGTCGCTCAGTCCCACCCTCTTCAACGTTTACATGAGTCCACTCGCTTCCATCGCGCGTCAACACAACCTTAACATCATTTCCTACGCTGACGACACCCAGCTGATCCTTTCCCTCACCAAAGACCCCAACACCGCCAAAACCAATCTCCACGAAGGCATGAAAGAAGTAGCCGTATGGATGAAAAACAGCCGCCTTAAACTTAACTCAGACAAAACGGGAGTGCTCATCCTAGGATCATCCCCCTCTGCCTGGGACAACTCTTGGTGGCCTGCGGACCTAGGCTCAGCACCCACTCCCACAGACCACGCACGTAACCTTGGCTTCATCCTAGACTCCTCACTCTCGATGACCAAACAAGTCAACGCCGTCTCATCCTCCTGCTTCAACGTACTTCGTATGCTCAAAAAGATCTTCCATTGGATCCCCGCCGAAACAAGAAAGACTGTCACCCACGCACTGGTGACGAGTCGACTAGACTACGGAAACACCCTATACGCCGGAATGACAGCCAAATTACAGAAAAAACTCCAACGCATCCAAAACGCATCAGCGAGACTCATTTTGGACATCCCCCGCCAAGATCACATTACCGGCCACCTGAAAGACCTCCACTGGCTTCCCGTCAACAAGAGAATAACATTCCGTCTCCTCACCCACGCACACAAGGCCCTCTACAAACTAGGACCCGAATGCCTCAATACTCGACTATCCTTCTACACACCCACCCGCCAACTAAGATCATCCAAGCAAGGCCTCGCCGCAATTCCACGCATCCAAAGATCCACCATGGGTGGTAGATCCTTCTCCTACTTGGCGGCCAAGACCTGGAACTCACTCCCCACTCACCTACGCCTTACACAGAACCACATCTCCTTCAGAAAAGAACTTAAAACATGGCTATTTGATAAATAATTAACGCCTCCCCAAGCGCCTTGAGACCCTCTGGGTGAGTAGTGCGCTATATAAATCCTTGAAATTGAACTTGAACTTGAACTTGAATCCCAAGAGCCACCATGGGAGGAAGATCCTTCTCCTACCTGGCAGCCAAGACCTGGAATTCACTCCCCATCCACCTCCGTCTTACCCAAGACCACCTCTCCTTCAGGAAGCAACTCAAGACCTGGCTGTTCGAGCAGTAGCCCCCCCCCTCCCCCCAAGCGCCTTGAGACCCTCCGGGTGAGTAGCGCGCTATACAAATTTCTTGATTGATTGATTGATTGAGTACTGAGGCCACCCATCTTTCCGGAAGAAGAAAACCTATGATAGAGCCTTCTCAGGAGCAGCACCCAGAATCTGGAACTCTCTCCCACCAAACATTAGAAGAATAACAAACACAGAATCATTCAAGAGGGAATTAAAATTTTTCCTAATGAGCAAATATCTTCCATAGATGAGACAATTCGTTTTTAAGCTCCATGTTAGACCATGGTAACTGTTTATTCGGTTTATTGATTTGTACTTTTCGATGTTACTTAACCAGGCATAGTTCTATTTTAGAAAACTGTATCTGTTGAAATATACTTGACTGTATCTATTCTACCTCATTCAATGTAAAGCGCTCTGATACCCAAGGGTCTTGTTCGTGCTATACAAAACTCTCTAAATAAATAAATAAATAAATAAATAAATTAGGACTGCAATGGTGGCACTTTGAGACTCACAGAGTGTCAAACGGAGGGCAACAGCAGGGTCCAGTCCAGGTCCAGTTGCTACTAGTCAGCAGGGTACTTCAGGGAAATTGCCTCTTGCAGGTTGTTGTCTCCCAGTAGCCACACATGAGCTCATCCAACTGATTCATGGAGTCCTCTTCTTTGTCATATGTACAGGAGGGAGCAGGTCCAGTGCTTCAGGGCTCCTCTCATGTTACAGACAGCAGGTCCAGTCCTCTTCTGATCTTCCACAGGTCCAGAACGTGTTCAGAAGTGGGTGCCTCGGATTGCCACATTTATGTCTGGCACTAGTGAGTGGGTGGAAGTGACTCCTGTTCCCTCCCTAACCAATGGGGTAAAGGTTCCCAGGCCTCACCTGCCTACTTTTGCAGTAGTTTCTGTTAACGTTATTGGACGAGAAAGGAGTGCTGGGGCCCTGTGTCGTGGATGCCAGCGATGGTCTGAGGAAGCTGCCAAGGTGGCGGGACTTGGACTTGGAGCTTGCACGGGCCCGTGGTGGGCCCTCTTTGACACACGCCAGTGTTGGCAGGTGAGCAGTGAGGCCTGGCTGTGTAGGTGCAGGCAAGACAGTGTGATGTATTCCTATAGGTTCTGAATCGATCCCCCTATTCCTGACCCTATTCTGGTTAAACAAACCAACAAGTTAACTAGCAGTCAGCCCATGAGGCAGAAAACCCCCATGATGCAGATACCGTTATCTGACGCAGTCACACTACGGCACAGGAACGTGTTATCTGATTAGGTCATAACGCTTGAGATTTAATTAGACAAGCGATATCCCTCCAGCCCCTGATAAGGCATACGGAGTTCTCATAACAAATCAAACCTATGACAACCTGGGCAAAACCCTGCGGCCATTGTTTTGATTTCACTGAGAACTTCAGCAAAAGAATGTGCTAACGAGCAAGTCGTATGACATCCTTATTGACGTATCTATGTCCATCCTTACGTCAATCTCGGCACCTTAAAGGTATAAATATTACCGATATTGCCCTATGCAAACACATGCGGTGGTGACGAGACGGAGCAGCCATACTTGCCGAAGCGAAGAGCAGAGCAGACCCCGCTGGCGCAGCCCCGCCTTCCTGACGCGCTGAGAGAAGCTGCTTTCTCCTGCCGAGAAATCCAGCACCGGCGTTTCTGGGTAGCCCTCGCAGGCAGCCTGGAATATCGAGACCAGAGAGAGAGATACCATCCCTCATTCATCCTAACTTCCAGGTACAGAACTGAATAACCCCTCACAGAGAATTCCTTAGTTATTCACTTGGCAAAAACAAACTTAACTTAAACTGTAACTTTCTATTCCCGCCCACGTATTAGGCTTAGGTCAGGTACACGGGGTAGGCGTATTTAGAAACACCAGTTGAGTACGTTTAGTCAAATGTATATGTGTATGTAATATATTTTATTCATTTTAAAACATCTTATGGCTTAGAAACCATATCAATGTTTTTACAGTATTATTTTATACTATTGCTTTTAATGTATGCACTTTACTTAACTATAAGTATTGCAATAATATCGATCCATTTCTCTTGTATGAGAAAAGAGACTGATCAATAAATAACACCTTTTTATTGAACACGCCCGTCTCTTCCTTTTCTCTACAATCTGATGAGACTAAGAATGCACGTACTGACTGAGTAAAATAAATTGCCTTTTGTTCACACGACTCTCGAGGTATACTCTTGATTAGGGGAGAGCAAAGTTGTCATGTTCTATGGTTGTCAGAAACTAAATCCCTTCTTGTCTAATCAGGGAAGTTAAGTCCTTCCTGAACATTCGAGAAAGTTTCTAGTGAACTCTGAGCTAGCTGGCAAACCCAAAACTTTAAGTCTAATATCAACAGTAGTAGACCTAGTTAACGTCTGGTCTAGGCCTTTACTATTGAAGGTATTATTCCAATGCGCAGAGCCTATTGGGATAATAGGAACTACACTACAACAGATATGGGGACCAGCGGCCTGGGGTGCAGCAGGCAACACCGCTCATGGCGTCGACCTCATGGTGGGGTGAGAGGCGCTGCCCTGGCAGACACGTTGGCCATTCCAGAAGATAACCACGCCAGAGCTACGTGCTTTTTAGTTACACCCCTATGCTAGCCTGGGCCAGCCCACTCCACTCACGCTGACAAGGGGGGACGTAACAAGCTACATTTCCGTGTTCTTTCCCACTGCCTGGGGTAACATGGTTGCGTCCACTATCCACTACACTCCAAACATCAATAGTATATCTCAACATGGACATGTCTGTGCTCTGCATACTGAAGTCTGGCCAGAACATCCATACCACACTTGGCATTGTGTACATTCTCGTTCATGGGTCACTTGCCTCCTTCGCACATGCCTCTCCCCACAATCTGCTATTTGTGGCTGAGGTGCCATGTCGTTGATGGCTGATGTACATGGCTGGCCCAGGTTACCACAGTAAGTTGTACTGTAGTGTCTGGTAGGTGGGCATGTTGTTTGGCATGTTGTATGTGAGTTTGTAACATGTGCCTTCCCAGAGTTGTGAGTTGCTTGATTGTGGAGTTGAGGTGTGTGGTGTGTTCATTTGGCACTAACCAATGGGCAATGCATTTCCGTAGGTGCCAGCCTCAAAACGCTGGTTGATGATGGACTGTCGGAAGATAAAGGAATCATGCACACTGCCTGGGTAGTTAACTTTGGTGAAGATTCCCCGGTGATCCACTATTACCTGAACATTGATGGAATGCGTGTGCTTTCTGTTGCGATAATTGTGTGCAGTGTTGGCAGGGGGCACAAGTAGGACATGTGTGCAGTCAATTGCCCCCAACACGTGCGGGAAGGCAGCTATGGTGCAGAAGCCTTGCTTGGTCTCCAGCTGTTCCTGCGCAGTGTGAGGGAAGTGAAGGTGCTGGGGTACCAAGCTGATGATGGCATCCAAGACAGTTGTGATGAACTTTGATAGGGCTGGCTGTGAGACTCCTCCAACTCTGGCAGTTGTTGATTGGAAGGTACCAGAGGCCAACAGGTGCAGCACAGACAACAGCTTTGTCTGCAGGGGGATGTTGGTTGTCCGCTGTGTTGGTACCGTCAACCTGTGAGCAATGATGGTCAGGATGCGGAGGATGGTTGTTCTTTTGAGCCTGTAGTGGGCAATTACATCTTCTGGTGTTAAGTCTGTGAGGCTGCTGCATTTCATGCAGGTCTGCTGTCTTTGTCTGCACTGCCTCTGCGGTAGTCCAGGGGGTTGGGGAGGTCCGGGGGGGGGGCGGGCCTGGGAGTGGTGGCAGTGGGTGTTGTGGCCCTCTTGGGGCTCCGAGCTGCATGATCAGTAGCTCCATGGCATCTGTTGTTCTTCAGGTGTGGCTCTGGGCAGGGTTCCCTTTTATGGGTCAGGTTGTCGTCCGACTTACCACCAGGTAAGAGCAGGTGTTAAATCCCTGCTGCTAACACGCCTTATCCCGTGTTTTGGGATCTTATTGCCGATCTGGATGGTCGTTGAGAATGTGGTGAAGTGGTGTTGTTGCGGCTTTTGCACGGGAATGCCTACTCTGCATATCATTAGCATTAGTTGCCAGTTTCATCTGTAGCAATATTTTTGCGGCTGCTATCGCAGGAAAACTGGTGATATCGGCTGTTAGCACCAGCTTGTGAATATGGCGATGACTTTATTGCCACTTTGGCTGCAATTAAGTGCCGATAACACGGCGATAGGTCCTTGAGAATATGCCCCAATGTCTTTAAAATATAACAAAGATACAGACACTACAGTTGAACCTTCAAACCCACTGCCCATATCAGTGACAAACCTTAAATACCTACAACCTCCTATGCTAATCAGAAGTTATGCTTTGAGGATCATTAGCCTTGAAAGGCATCAAAGTGCATTGTGCAATGCTAGACATCCAACATTTTATCAAACCTTCAATACAAATAAGGGTTACAAATATTCCACAGATACATGTTTTGTAAGTAACAAACAGCATAACTCATTAATACAAGTTTAAAAAACAGGAAAATCTTATCACATGTCATTTCATTCGGAGGAGACATTAGACACTTATGGGCCTCTGATGCTTAATGAAAGTTATATTTAAAAAGTAGTGGTCTTAAAAAAGTGGCAACTTGCATTGTGCAACACAGGAATTGCGAATATTACATGATTAAAATCATGAACATGTAGCTGACATAATTTGCAGATTCTCTCCTCCGTTGGCACTTTATCCCAAATACCAGTAATCACACGTAGGGGAAACAGATCAAATCTCTTCGAAAAGATCTATCTTCGGATCCCATGAGAGAGATTCCAGGTTAGATATGGTTGAGGTTTGGTCCCAAAACTGCTCTTGTGAACCACCAGATTTTGCACATTTAATTGGCACAGGGCAATAACTGTTTCCTGACTTATTTTATAGGAAGTATTTTTTATATGTCTCTTTGAAAGAGATTTAGGGAGAGGGTGTGACATAACAACCTGAGCTGTTGACTTAGGAGTCAATGGAAACCAGGTTTGGGTCTCGGTGTCAACATCTTTTGATTCTGGGCAAATCACGTATTCTCCCCGTGCCTACAATTCTGCACCTTGAGACCCTCACAGGTGATCTGGCGCGCTTTAAAATTCCTGTATTCATTCATTCAATCTTGGATTCAAGAGCCTACTTTTAAGTCCAACTTAAAGGTTTATTTGGTCAACTCAAAAAAGCAAAGAAAAGTACTCTTTTCTTTTCGAAGGTAGAATATTTCACACCTCAGAGCTGTACGAAGTGTGCCTACTATTCTATCCAAGACCTGATTTCTCCATCTTCAAACAGAAGCAGAACCAAGATATAAGTTGACGATAAGCCAAATTCTAGGCAAAGAGCATGGGGGGATGCCAGTGTATTCATACCACAAATCTGGCAAAAAATCCTACCCTCTATTGCCTTCAAAGAGCACCAGTAACCCATATCCATCACCTCACAGGCATAAGTAGGGCAGATGGAGCTTTAAACTTCTAAACCAACTAAACATGATCAAAGTGACATCTCCCACATGATTTATATAGTCTGTTGAGGGCATTTGCCTGGGAGTGGCTCTACTCGAACGAAGATTAACATGCTTGTCATCCAATCTGTTACTAAAGAAGATTTTACCCAAGTACAATTACAAGTTCACTTTCCCTTATTTGTCTTCCCCTAGATACAAATTACACTTCCCCTTATTCTTGTGCCTCTCTTACAGAATATACAAATTTTGCTTTTAGATACATTTATTTTTAGAAAGTGGGCTTCTGCAAAGTTTTGTTGTAAGGTGACGTTGTAAGGCAAGGGGAGTTAAATCCATTATATCCACATCATCAGCATATAGCAGGCTGCCAATAGACATATTGTCAATTTTTGGTGGATCCCCTCGCACCTGACCTTGGATGCCTGGCAGGTCATATAGATATATATATTGACACCAACACTATTTTCACTATTCATTGATGGGGATGTTGACTACTTTTTCACATTCCAAACAGATGCACCTTTCCATACTGGCATAAAAACACCCATACATAGGTTTGCTTATGATACTCTTATCATCTCAAAAACGCAGAGTGGTTTGCAGAGGGCTTGAACAAGGTTTGAAGATTTTTGCAAAGATCGCGTCTGGTGATAAATGCAGACAAAATCAAGTTTACGGTCCTCCATAAACACCGGGCCATTAAGGGAAGGGTGTCTCTTAATGACGAACTCATGGACCAAATAGATGTTTTTAATTATCTGGGGATTACGCTAAGGAACAAACTTAACTGGAAACGCCAGATAGAAACTATGGCCCTAAAACATCATCACCTAGCTGGTGCTCTGTTGAAAGAATTCAAGTCTTCACTAACCCAGCCAATGCATCCATTACTCAAGATCTATAATACCAAAGTTCTTGCCTCTGTAACTAATAGTGCTGAGCTCTGGGGGTTCGATAACCTAATGCCACTAGTTCAATCCCAAAACAAATGTGTGAGAAACGTTA
Source organism: Lissotriton helveticus (assembly GCF_964261635.1). Taxonomy (NCBI): domain Eukaryota; kingdom Metazoa; phylum Chordata; class Amphibia; order Caudata; family Salamandridae; genus Lissotriton; species Lissotriton helveticus. The sequence goes on along the minus strand of NC_136059.1, from coordinate 1,271,265,115 downwards.
TTGGCCTACCACAGAGCACTTCACTGAAGCCAGTTTTCTACGTCCTAGGTTGCAGTAGACTGGACGACGTTGCCAAGTTTTGTCCAATAGCGTATTGGCTTAGATTATGGACAACCCCCGAGTTATTGCACTATGTCACTGCTCTAAAAGACGTATGGGAATCTGACACCTCATGCAAAATTAAGTGGCTACAAAACGTTAAAAAGACACTGATTAGTATGGGAATGCAACATTTATGGGATGACCCAGAGGGCCATCAATTTCCTAAAAAAAAAGATATATTGGTTCACGGTAGTGAAGAATAGTATATTAACCTCAGAGTCTACATTGCTGGTTGGCAAATATGTAGGGGCATATTCTCAAGGAGCCATCGGTGAGTTAACGGCACTTTATCGCAGCCAAAGTCACAATAAATGTATCGCCCCATTCACAAGCTGGTGCTAAGAGCCCATAGCAGCAGTTTACCCGCGATAGCACCCGCAAAAAATATTGCCACAGATGACCCCTGCAACTATCGCTAATGAGATGCAGAGTAGGCGTTCCATAGCAAAAAGCCGCAACAACACCACGCCCCACCATTCTCAATGACCAGCCAGATCAGCGATAAGATAACAAAACATGCGATAAGGCACGCTAGCAGCAGGAAACTAACACCTACTCTGACCTTGTGTAAAGTCGGGCCATACAAACAGGAGCCAAGGCCAGAGCCACACCTGAAGAACAACAGATGCCAAGGTATTATGCAGCCTGGAAACCCAAGAGGACCACAACACCCACCGCTACCGCCCCAAGGACCCCCCCTCCCCGGTCCTCCCAGACAAAGACATGCCACATCCTTAATAAATAATTAAATAAATAAAACTACATGGAATCATGTACCAAATATTTTGCCTGATGTTGCACAATTACATCTGGTTACATGCATGTGTCGACACGACAATGAGCATCACACATTCACCTTCAAAGCAACAAATGAAAAAGTATTAGAAAAAACACAGAACATAAATGACACATGGTGGCACCCCTAGGGACACTCCGTAGGTCACAGCCTGCAAGACAAAAATCATGATGAGAAGGTGTGTCCTGTGCACATCAAGGGAAAGAGAGCGAAAGAGAGAGAGAGAGATAGACGGACAGAGAGGGGGAGAGAGAGATTGAGGGACAGAGAGGGGGAGAGAGAGACAGACGGACAGAGAAGGGGAGAGAGAGATTGAGGGACAGAGAGGGGGAGAGAGAGACAGACGGACAGAGATGGGGAGAGAGAGACAGAGGGACAAAGAGTGGGAGAAAAAGATAGACAAACAGATAGGGGGAGAGAGAGATAGATGGACAGAGAGGGTGAGAGAGAGATAGACGGACAGAGAGGGAGAGAGAGTGACAGACAGACAGAGAGGGGGAGAGAGAGATAGACGGACAGAGAGGGGGGAGAGAGATAGACAGACAGAGAGGGGGAGAGAGAGACAGACGGACAGAGAGGGGGAGAGAGAGATAGACGGGCAGAGAGGTGGTGAGCGAGATAGGCAGACAGAGGGGGGGAAGAGAGAGATAGAAAGACAGAGAGGAGGAGAGAGACATAGAGAAAAGAAGAGAGGGACAGGGAGAGAGTGCTGACACTGCGCGCCCAGGCCACACTGCTCACCTGCTGCCACCGGTGTGTCTCCAACCACGTGCCGGTATGTAGTGCAGTACACCAGGTCCCACATCTGAGACAGACCTGTCATCTGAGTCCAGATACCTGAATGACAAAGTACATACAATTGCACGCGACATCATCACCTGTCCACCCGTGTGCACCCAGGCAGCTGCACCCCAGCCCCTCCCACCACTCAGCAGTGCATGCCCCCCCTGCGTACCCAGGCAGCTGCACCCCAGCCCCTCCCGCCGCCCAGAGGTGAATGCCCGCCCCTGCACACCCAGGCCTCACTGCTCACCTTCCGCCACTGGCGTGTAGAAATGAGGGCTCACCACATGCCGGCGCAAGCCCCAAACCCAGGGCCTGCGGACATGTCACCCTCCACATCATGCAGTTCCACTCCGCGAGCCCCCTGGTCTTACATTTGGAGCTGGGTCTTGATTTCTCCATGGAAGAGGACATACAAGTGCACCCGGCATCATCGCAGGCTGCACACCCGCTCAGCCTCATAGGTGCCACTAATTCTGTGATCCAGGAGGCAACGCCACATGGCGGTAGGCCCGCACTGCCGCTGGCTCAGGCCTACACTGTGGTCCAGCAGGGCACACAAAACCTGAGCCATTTGGACCACCGGGACGGGGCATCATCACAGGCTGCACACCCACTCAGCACTTAAGGTGCCCCTACCTCAGTGCACCGAAAGTCACCATCCCATGGCGGTGTGCCTGTGCCTGCCACAGTGTATCCGGTGCCACCAAGTCTTTACACCGCTAGTCATGGACCCTCTATGATTGGATATCGTGGTGCATATGCCATAATGTCACCTCCGGGCCTGCAGAATGTGATGTTGCATGCCCCTGGGCCCCCATTCCTACATGCACACCACACATATACACCCGGAGAGAGGTTGGAAATGGCGTTGTGCTCGTGCGCCCGGCCCTTTTTATTGGCAGGTTCACATGAGTTGTGATGCCTGTGCTAGATGGGTGTGGTGTGGGTGTATACCAGCCGTGAGGGAGTTGCCGTGGCATGCTGACAACTAGAGCTGTGAGCAGCAGATCACTACAGGGGAGTCCTGGCACATTTGGCGTTGTTGTCCCCCCATGGAGCGTAAGCATAGTGGACTGGCCTGGCGTATGCCAGTCCAGCGTAAGGGTTTGAACAATGACCCCAGGGCTCTGGGAGTGGTTTCATACAGGGCTGGACAAGGAAGTAACAAATGTGTGTGTCGCTGTTGTTGCATTGGCGCCACCTGGACAACATTCTGCAATGGGTCACCCTGTGACCCAAGTCCAACGACATGAGCCACATGGATGTAGGGGGAATTCACTGATCCTACATTCATAAATACTACCACACATGAAAGACCATAGACACGACACATCCGTGTGATTCAGAATGTTTGATTGCACATTCAGTGGAGTGTTGCATCTGGAGCAGTACAGGGTCATGCAAACCCCAATTTACAATGTTGGCCCATGGAGGGCCAACCAGAGTCCTTCAGAGAATGACAAGTCCAAAGGAAGAGGAAGAGTTCAGTCCGCAGTCTGATTGCTGTGTCATTGGCGATCACACAGAACATGGTAGTCCATTGCGAGGTCCAAGGTGAGTGTCCGCAGAGAGTATCGGGGGACAGTGGAAGGTGATAATGCAAAGAGCAGAACCAAGCTGAAACCGGCCATATGGTGGAGATGAATGCTACTGCATCTTTCTTACCACTATGGCGCTTTCATCCGCCTCTTCATCCTCTGCCGTTCCATGTGTCTCATGTGTGGGTGGTGCTGGCCTTTCTCCAGCACTGTGTGGCAGTGACACCTCAGGGGCCGGAGGTGGAATGTCTGCCACACTGTATAGCACGGACACTTCGGAGGCGGAGATGTGGATGTGGTGGGAGCAGCAGCATGCATCAGCGCCAGGCCTTGTGGAAGCAATGCCATGAGGATGGTTTTGAGGTCATTGAGGAACCCAGCTACCACTCGCTTTTGTGCAGCCATGGCAGCCACTCTTTCCGCATTGGCCCACTCCATGGTCTCCATGAGCCTCCACATGAATCCCACCTCCCGGGTGAGCTCTATGGAGCCACTCTGACTAGTCAGTCATTTTTGTTTCTGAGTCAGGACTCTGGTGATGACAGCCATGATTTGTTGGAGAGCATGAAGCGGACATTGGGTGTCAGTTAGGGACTGTGAGTGGTCCCTCATGGGACTTAGACACCCACGTATGGCATCTAGTTTGTCTGCCCTGCGGTCGAAGCCCACCCGTAACTGTACAGCAGCTGCTCCTGGCATCCCAACACACGGCGTTGGAAGGCCATGTGTTCTTTGTGGGGGTCCTGGGAGGCAGCCGTGGGGGTGTGTGCTGCCTGCTGTGTGGTCTGTGCAGGGGGTGGGGTCTCCCAATAGCAGCTGGGCTGCCCTGCTCCTGGAAGTGGGCTGCGGAGGCTCTCCACGGGCTGTCAGAGGGCGTCGGAGTCAAAGCTGTGGTGGTCCTCTTCGTCATCAGAGAAGAGAGGATCAGGTTACTCTGCAGGAGGTGTTGATTGTCCCTCTGCAGTGTGAAGAGGAAATGCAGTTTAACAATGTGTTCACATGTGTGTTGTCGCATTGTTCATGTTTATATACTAACTGCATACCTGTGTACATCATGGCTCTTTGGGAGGAGCTGCAAATTTGATTGGGGACAGTGGACATTTCGACAACAGACATGTGTGTGTTTGTACTTGTACATTGTCATCTCACATGTCCCTGCAATGCCACTTGTGATTGGCCAGTATCTACACCCAGTCGGCACCAGTTGTGTCCTGTGTTCTGTTGTGGATGTAATGTGATTTCTGCCACATTATTGACACTGTTGACGTGCTCTGCATGTTATGTGTGTGTGCTGCATTTCGGGGGCTGGCCCCTGCTGCTCTGTTTTACTTCCCCTTATCCCTTTTCTGCGATGTGCCTTTGCCTTCTGTGCTTATACAGTGCTGAGATGTTGCATACTTGGATACACTGGTCTCTTGGTGGGAGTTGGGGTCTGGGGCATGATTTGTCCACAGATGTGCTCAGCTCAAATGTGCATGTGTGCCATTGTGGCCATCTCCCCCGTCCTCCCCAGTCACTGGTCGTTACTCACGCTGTTGCTGTTGTTCCGGTCTTGTTGAGCAGTGTCCGGTCCCCCGACTCCAGTCACCATCTCCCCACTGATGACTGTGAACACCATTTCCTTCATCTCGTCCAGCTCCTCCTGTGGCACAGTACTCCCACCTCCAGTCTGCATTGCTGCCTTCCGGTTGTTGGGGAGTTTCAGCTTGGTTTTGCACATAATGCAAGCTACCAAGAAACAGACACGAGCGTGTCACGGATCACGTGAAAATTCCCTCACTGCGATGGTGGCATGCGTGTTAAGTTCAAAGTAATATAACTAAATTGTCCCTGGCTGCAGTTACCACGTAAAATGTGCAGGGACAATATGAGGCCATCAAGTGGATCACGTCAGTAACATCAGGATCTTTATGTGTGCATGGTGTATGAATACATTACAAGTTATGGGGACACACGAATGTGCAATTGCAAGTTACCACGTCAAATAAGTTTGTGCACAGACCGTACAGTGGTGCGAATGTGGAAATGATGCCTGTATCACACGCTGGAAGCCTGAGTTGTGCTTGCCGATAGTGTCCTTCTGTGAAGACGTGCTCAGTGATAAGATGGTGATAAGGGCAGAAGGCCTGTGAGCTGTGAGTGTTGTGGGTGGGCCCCTTTCTCCTTTGAGAAGAAACAAATAAAAACAACATTAGTAACAATGTAGATTAAAACCATACAACGCATGAACTTCTTCTTATGCACTGGACTGACTGGATGGGAAGAGGCAGGAGACTAGGGCAGAAAAGAACATAGAGAGAGCATAAAAAGAGCTGAAGCGCACCAGGTGGGAAACTTAGCAGACTAGCACAAGGCTAGATGAGCCTAATGCAGGAGGTGTGTCATCACTATTCCTCCCTAAGGTGTATCGCTAGCTCCTCATCCTGGTTGAGGACCCCCAGGTCTTTAGACTGAAAATCCACAGTATACTTGGACTCTCTTTGACTGAGTTTAAGCACCCTTTTGCCCCCTCTAGGGTTCCTGGTTACTTGTTCTAGGATGAAAAACGTCAGAAGTGATGTATCAAAAAAATGCTTGCCCCTGAAATGACGGGACACCGGATATTTCTCATCTATGTGCGAGATGGCCCGACAGTGCTCAAGAACACGCTTCTTGGGTAATAAGGTGGTACTCCCTATATACCAAAGTTTACAAGGACATTCTATCACATAAATCACATCTCATCTGCTCAGTCTTTGGCTTTGCGGAGCACTCAGTTGGGATATCCCCTGATCCTGAAACGTGCTAACATGGCGTCACATTTTTGTTGATATGCTGACTCAGTACTACAGTTCCTTTTGGCCCTCAGCAGTTCCCCATTGGGGATACTCCATTTGAGGGGCTCCTGGTGACTGCTGAGGTCATGGAGAATACTGTTGCCTGCGAGGGTCTTCCTGAACAATGAGGTGTGTAGTTGATTATCCTTGATGTCATGTTTGACATCTAAGTATTCCGCTGTGGTTTTACTAATGTGACTGGTAAGCACGATGTTGTTGGTGTTGGTATTCAATTTGCTGATGAACTGAATACCTTCTTGCTCTCTCCCATTCCAAATGACAAACAAGACGTCAATGTAACGCCACCATGTTGTGGCATGTGTGAGGTGCCCCGCAAAGGCAGGGTTGGTAAAGATCTCCTGCTCCCAGAGCCCCATGAAGAGGTTTGCAAAACTGGGAGCAAAACACGAACCCATTGCGGTACCAACAACCTGTCTGTACAGGACCCCATCAAACAAGAAGATGTTGTTAGTGAGACAATACTCCATCATGCTTAATAGCATCCTGCTGTGTTCCCTGAACCGTAAGGGTCGGGATTTCAGAAAGTGTTTGCAGGCTTCTAAACCCTGGTCATGCTCGCTGATGGTATATAAGGATTGGGCATCCAGTGTGATGAGGAGGAAATCTAAGGACATAAGATGTGCACGCGTACGGCGTGTTAGCACAACTCCTGCTCGCTTGCTCCCTCCCTCTCTGTCTCTGTGAGAGAACATCTGCACTAGTACCGCCTACGGCTCGAGGGACAGCAGATCTGCACGTTCACGGTGTGTTAGCACAACTCCTGCTTGCTCGCTCCCTCCCACTCTGTCTCTATCAGGCCGCTTCTGCTTTCATTATATGCTGCTTGTTTAAAAGTCATTTGCATGGTGGCCGCTTCACATTACTTTCTCTGCACGGGCACCATGCTTTAGATTTCAGTGTGGCGGTTCACTTATCACCGCAACATGCATTACTTTAATATTACCCGCTTATCACCGCAACGTGCATTATTTTATTATTACCCGCTGATCACCGCAACGTGCATTACTTTAATATTACCCGCTCATCACCACAACATGCATTACTTTAATATTATCACTGCCTCCACTGGTGTTGTGATTAATTAATTTCTTCCGGTGTGCAGTGAATGGCCAGACCTCTGATGCGGCCATTACATGCTCCACAGTGTTGCTCAAGGAGGCCTCCCAGGCTCCGGCCATCTTTGTTGTGGGGAAATTCTCATGCGTCATATAGTTTTTGTGTTCTTCAGTGTTGTGAGCGCGGCTGGGTGTTGGTCACAGCCCTTTGCACTGACTGACCTGTGCACGCCCCAAAACATTATATTATCCTTGCCTCGACTGGTGTAGTGATTATTTAATTTCTTCCGGTATGCGGTGACTGGCCATCCCTCTGATGCGGCATTTACATGCGCCATGGTATTTTGATAGGAGGTTAAGTGACGGTTTGAAAAATGTAGAAGCATGGATCATTATCCCTGCTGTAAAAAAATGTGCTAGGACTTACTTCAGGGCAATGGTCGGCCTCCCTGGGGGACAGAAAGGGTGGTACCTATCCTGTCAATGAATGAAGGGCAGAGTAGCTGCTCCTTATGTGTGTGACAACGAGTTATCTGTCATATGTAGTTCGCCATCTGTAAGAAATCAAACAAAGAAGAAGGAAAAAAACAACGTACAAAATTGTATGAGCAAAAATTGTATTTCCATGATAATTTATCCCAAATACGTGCTAATTGAAAGAGCCCACGAGTGCCAAGGACTGTGCAACTTAGTAGTGTTCAATCTCTTCCAACCATGTACAACTCGCATCTAATTTTGTACATGAGATTGCTATGTGACAGAATATCGTGCGGTGGCGATTTTGCTCGCATACTAACATTAACTGTGTTATCAAAGTATCAATCACTATATTCCCATCTCATTCATCACTCAGGATGTGTCATTAGTTAAAAAACATTTTACAATGTTGAAATAGCCATAATGGTCATGCTCTCAGTTATATATACAAACAAACAGGCCTGAGGTCTTACCCAAATTTTGGTGAGTCATCGTTTCTCAAGAGACCGTGTGGCATTTTAGGGGTAGGGAGAAAAGAGGCAGTGTCAGGGTCTGATGTAAGGAAAATGCTCGAAGCCAAGAATCGCACTTTGCGGCGCTAGGAGAAGGGGGAACTGATGGAGCGAGATAGAAAACAAAATTTTGCTTAAACTCGCAAAGTCACATTTCCATAACATGAATAATAATATTAATGATTTGTGATGTGTCGTGCTAATACAACTTAGATTAAACTTTACACATGGGGGGGACTAACATATGTGCTCATAAACGTGCATAAATGTTGCATCTTTTTGTTCGTGCAAAATAATAAAATAATTTGTTGTTTTCGTTTTTGTCATTACTAACTGCAGCAAACCTAAAAGAGGCATGTGCTTATTTTGCTTTTCCTTGTCTATGTGATGTCATTTCTACTATTCTAGGTGCACATAAGTTTCATGGATTCATGAAGACTGGTAGATATAAACGCTGCTTTATTTGTTTGCATTTGCTAGGTAACATTAGACTAATTGGGAGGGTTAATTAATTAGTAAACCTAGGGTGGATACAGAATCAACATTATTTCTTACATTAATACTTCTCTTGTGTTTGTTTATTACTAGAAAGCATAAGTTGCCTACTTTTGGGCCTAGTTTGCTCGAGTTTGCTAAAGCTGAATTTTACTTCTGCAAAAGTCACGAGATGCCCATTCTGAAAAAAGTGTTCGTCAAAGCTGCATTCACTAAGCAAATCTGACTTGCTGTCACCATTTTGTCGGACGTGGCCAAGGTCGGAAGTCAGTGATAAAGGACAATTTTGTCAGCTCTAACTTGGCACCCGCGGAAATGAAATGAACACTGTGAGAACATTATTTTACAATTGTTGCAAACCAAGGAAGCTCCTGGTTGCGTTCGGAAAAGACAATGGTCTTTAAAAAATGTGACCTAATGGAAGTTTTGAAATGTGGGTGACATGTCACTTGTCACTCTCAACCAATGGGACTTCGTGGATTTATGAAAACTTTCCTTCGCTTAGTTTAGCTAGCATAGAAAGGTATAAAAAGTCATGCCCTTAGGGATGGGCTGGCTGCTGCTTTCTGACTTTCCGATGAGGGTGAAGTGCTGCTGGACTTTGCGTGGAGCACGTAAGAATCCTCAATGAACTTTACTTTAATTTCATTTATTTGACTTAGCTAGGGACTTAGGTTTTAGAAATGCTAAACTGTTACAATCTCACTTAAACTTTGAATTTCTTACTTAAACTGTATTTTTCTCATGAAGCTTTACAAACATGCTTACCTTAATGCTAATAAAATTACAATAATAAAATTATATTTTGAAATACCATAATTTAGTAAATAAAATCTTACTTTTGACAAACAAGCTGGTCTTGGTTATTCAGAAGTGCAGGTTACTTTTAGCTAGATCCCATCGCCAATGGTGGTCGTTTAAATAATTAGGATTTGTTATAATGACAATATTCCTTCCACAGATATATAAATTGTATATAGTTTGTAAATAATGTGTATATAGATTTAATCAGACCACCTGATTCAGTAGGCCCAAATATGTCATGTTTATAAATGGGTCCATAAATTAGTGTAGAATTTTGTTTATATGTTATGAAGTTGGGTAGCGTTGTTTATGATATATTTTCTATAGGCCGCTGGATCAATTCTCTGGTAGCAGAGGATGGTTGCTAAGGGTAACCAAGATAATATGTTGGTTGCTAAGGGTTACTAAAGTGTTATGGTATGGAAATAGGATCGATGTTTTAACACATGTTGAGTTTGTTTTTCGTGCTATCTGTAAGCTATACCGGTATAGATTGTGTGGCGAGAAATTAGTCACGCAAGTCATCTGTTCTGTTTGCAGTGATATCGCCGAGTATCACAAGTGGTATCGCCGTGTACCATAGTGTTGTCGCCGTGCAGCACAGTGTTAGGGCTAGGTGTAAATCTTGTAAAGTGAGGGTTTTCTAAGAAATTAGAGCAGCATGAGAATAGGGACAAAGCGCCTTCCATAAAACTCACTGTGATAAAAGTATTAGTTATATCCGAGCTTGAATGAAGGGCAGAGTAGCGTCGGTGCATGATTACCTATAAACAGGTTAGAGTCCTGTAGGGGTACATGTTTTATATCTATAAACAGGTTAGAGTCCTGTACGGATAACGTCGTTATTTTGCTAACGGTGCATGATTTCTATAAACAGGTGAGAGTCCTGTACGGATTTCATGTGTGTTTGAAATTAGGGAATTTTCCGTGTGAAAGTGCGAATTTGATTTGTAATTTATGTTCAAGTGGAACTCTTAGAACTGTCACTTCGCGGTGCGTTCAGAGGAAAACGAGTTCATAATTTTACGTGTTAGAAGGGTGGGGTAAGAGTTACTCTACTGACAATTGAAAATTATCCTTAGTGTGAATAGCGCCGACTATTCCGAAGTGTGGATACTTGAATGTATGTAAACTATCCTAACTAGTGAAACAAACAGATGAGTCCTTATTGTCATTGTTTAAGAATTAATTTACACTGAAAAGTGTTTTTAAAATGGCGCTGTGAAAAGATTTTGTGAAGGAGGGGTAAGCGCTAGGAGTGAGAAGCGAGAAACCGCAGCTGCTGTGTACGTCACAGAGCCGCGCTGGGATTGGGTGACCTACGTCACAAGTTATACTCTGATTGGCTCTTGAGTCTCTGACGACCTGTAAGCTGATTGGTCCTTCAGAAAAACTCCAATTTTATTCGTTGAGCAGGAAAGTGACGTAGCTCAACTGTCATTGGCTTGTTGGTGTGTTTCGCGCACGGATTGGTTGCTTTGCGGAACATCCCGGAAATATTTTACGAACGATTTTGCGAATTAAATTTAACTTTTAAAAATGAGTTATCATTTTAAACATGTTGAGAAAAAGCCAACATTATTTCAGAAACTTAAAAATGTATTTTCACCTGACAAGAAAATCGAAACGCGAGGTGGTAAATTACTTCATAAGTATAAAACACCTGCAGCGTATATGGAAGGTGAATATGGATATCATACTGTTTTATGGTTTGATAGCTGGAAACGCTATACTAAGAACGACGGTGTTTTAACTTGGCCTGATGATGGTTCATTTAACGTAAAAGTCTTGAGAAATTTACGAGAGAAAATGAATGCTCTTATTCCAAAACCGAGACCAACTCAATTTGAAGCTTTAGTTGAGTGGGAAGATGAGATGTATCAGTTACAAAGAGAAGCTAGTGGAATTAAAAGACCTTCTAAAACTCCAGCTTGGAGAAGAGATACTCATGAAGACAGGTTGAGAATGTGGAGGCAGGGAAACATGAGTGAAGGATTGTATTTAATACAGGAAATGGTTATGGGTACTCCTGCTGGGAAATCTATAGAAAGTGAATCTGAAGATGCAGTTATGGAAGAAATATACACTACAGCTAGAAAGAATCAACCTTTGAGACCTCCTAGATCATGGTCTACTCCGGTGGTTTCTACTGAAACTTCACCGAGTGCACCTCCAATTAATGAAACTCCAAAACTTTATCCAAATAATTGTGAAATTATTCAAACTCCAAGAAGACCAGAATTTGATAATGCTCGAAATGAAGGTAGACATTCTGCAATGACTCCAAGAGCAAGGGAAGCTCCAAAAGACTATACAAGGGAAACAAGAAATGTTGAGGCTGTTGATTCTGCTGAATATTTTAAATCTAAGGAAGAATTAATTAGACGAATGACAAAAAGCATGGAAGCTGTGACAGTTCCAGTAACGATTGGTCCTGTTCAACCTGTATTTGACCAAAGAGAATCAAACAAAACAGGGTTAACTATTCCTTTAAATGCAGAAATTCAAAAAGCTGCTGAAAAATGTTATTCAGACATATCTGAAATAAACTCTTCGAGATCGAGAATGCCAGATTTAACCTTTAATGAGGATTTATCTCCAAAAACACCAATGGGTGCTATTTCAGATGTAGGGAGTCCTGAAGTCAGAGTGACCACACCAAAACTTGATGTGGCTAAACTAAAAGCAAATATTGAAGAATTAATAATTGGAACAATTGGTCCAGATAGTTTGAATTATTATCGAGATGATGAACTACTGTTCATTTGTAAAAGTATACAGTGGAAAAATAAAAATAAATATGATCAACTAGAGGAACTAGCAGCGGAACTTGAAATTGATGTGAGTAAACAAAAGAATTTTGCAAAGCATTACAGACTAGACTTTTCAGAAAGTGACATTGAGAGTTTGAACTCAATGGGAAGAATACTGCATATAAAAGATTTAATAGTTTACATCAAAAAGCTGGGAGAACTCAATAAGTGGAGAGTAAAATGGACGAAAAAGAAGGAAGATGAAAGATTGGAAAAATTGTCAAAACAATTTCCAATGAGAGAGATTGCAGGTGGAGGATATGTTCATGTCCCTTGGTCAAGACAGGACATACTGCTATTCACAAATGACTTTCCAAAATTGAGGGAGAAACCAGTGGAGTGGTATAGACAAGTGGATAGGTTTATTAAAGTGTCAAAAGTTCTGTGGATTGATTTAGATGGATTTTTCGACATTGTCGTACCATCAGATCTTTGGACAGAATGTAAAATATCAATAAGTTGGCCAAAAACAGAACCTGAGCGAATCAAAGAAACAGGTGCCCCAAATCCTCTTGTAATGGATTTTTACGAAAAAGTGATCGTTTGGATGAAAAACAAAATTCCACCCAAAGAAGTTGATTGGGTTAAAATAGAAAGGACAAATCAGGAAACAAAAGAATCAGTTCATTCTTTTTATGAGAGGTTACTGTTAATTTTTAAACAATACAGTGGCTATGAAAAATTAGATGAAAAGGACATGAGTCATTTTATCTATAGATTCGTTTATGGACTAAAACCTGAAATTGCAGATATGATCAGGAATAGCATTGTAGGATGGCAATCACTTTCTGTGGATGATATTCTGAGAAAAGCTAAGTATTGCAGTGATGAGTTAGAGGTGAGACAAAAGAAGCTCAAAGAGAAAGCCATGTGGGCTCAGGTAAAGGTGGCTGAGCAACAAATTGCCAGCATGGGTAATAAGAACACAAATTTTGTTCAAACTGGAAATACGAACCAGATACAAGGAAAGCTTAAAGGTAATATTTTTCCAAGAAAATTTAGCCCAAAGATTGAGGAGTTGAAACAAAGATTACCTTGTTTTAATTGTGGCGAAATTGGACATTGGAGAGACGAGTGTCCTAAACCTCCTAGAAACTTAAAGAATCCCTTATTAAATCCACAGATGCAGAATGGTGTTGACCTGCAGCAACAGCTACAGATGCAACAGGGGTTAAACGAGTTAAACATTCAGCGACAGCAACAACAACAGGTGAATAACTGTCAGGATCAATTGCCACAACCACCATTTCCGAATTGTGGGGGAGTTCAAAAATATAATCCAAACGTGGGATTTCAGGGAAATGAACAGGTAATAAAACCGCAAAAACAGCAAAGACAACAAAGGGTACAAATGCAAAATGCTTCACAACAATTTTTGTTAACAGAAAGCCAAGACAGTGATTCTGATGATTATTGCTGACGGTGCCCGAGAGAGGAGGAAGAGTGTGTTGTTGGAGCCACTCTTGAGGTTGACCAGTCCGGTCCATTTGTAAACGGGAAAGTTAACGATGTAGACATCACTTTTCTAGTGGACACTGGTGCTACCCGTTCTACTGTTAGATCAGTGGAAATTGAAAACCTACCTCTCTCTGGGGATACCATCCAAGTTGTTGGAGTAAGTAATCAACAAATTAAAACTGATTTAACTGATCCAGTTCCAGTTGAAATTGGAAATTATAGAGACAAACACAGATTTGTGGTTTGTAATAGTAGTCCAGTAAATTTACTAGGCAGAGATATTTTGTGTAAAATGAATTGCAGAATATATTGTTCTCCTGATGGAGTTGAGTTACAAACAATGGAGGAAGATGGTTTATACAGAATGACAATGATGATGATGGAAGCAGAAGAAACAAAATTGTTTCCTGCATTTGAAAAGAAAGATTTGCCTGAAGAACTCAAGGAAACAGTGAAATCTGAAATATGGGATTTTACTGGGAATGAAATGGGTCTAATGAAAAATGTAGATCCGGTAAAAATTACATTGAAACAGGGAATAGAATTTCCTAATATTCCACAGTATAAAATGAAAGCAGAAACAATTGAAGGTATTACACCTATAATTGAAAAATTAATCAAACAAGGTGTATTAAAAGAAATGGAGAGTAGTCCTTGTAATTCACCAATTATGGGAGTTAAAAAGTCAAATGGAACTTTTAGGATCGTACAAGATTTGAGAAAGGTTAATCAAATCGTTGTTCCATGTTGTCCTGTGGTTCCAAATCCAGCAGTAATTCTGTACCAGATTCCACATGATGCTGAATGGTACACTGTCATTGATCTTTGCAATGCATTCTTTACTGTTCCTTTACATCCAGACAGTTATGAAATCTTTGCTTTCAGATTCCAAGGTAAGACCCTCGGATGGTCTAGAATCCCTCAGGGCTATACAGAAAGTCCTTCAATCTTTAATGAGTTGTTAAAAAGATCTTTGGAAAACTTGGATTTACCAGGTAGGTCTACGTTAGTGCAGTATATTGACAATTTGTTGATAGCTGCAAAGACAAGAGAAAATTGTGTGACAGACACAATAATACTGTTAAATCGCCTTGCAGAAGAGGGACATAAAGTGTCTCCAGGAAAATTACAGTTTTGCAAACAAGAAGTAAAATATCTTGGTCACAGAATTGCAAAGGGAAAAAGGCAAGTGACAATTGAGAGAATTAAAATGATTCAAGCAATGCAACCTCCAAGAACACAGAGACAAGTCAGGATGTTCTTGGGAATGGTTGGTTACTGTCGACAATGGATAAGTGGATTTTCAGTAATTGCAAAACCACTACAGAGACTGACAAAGTCTGATGTAAAAGATCCAATTATTCTCAATGAAATTGAGATGGAATCTTTTGAGAATTTGAAAAAGAGCTTATGCCAAGCTCCTGCTTTAGGTATGCCGAATTATGAGAAAGATTTTGAACTGTATTGCAGCGAGAGAGAAGGATGTGCATTGTCTGTATTGATTCAGAGACATGGGAATTTAAAGAAACCTATTGCATACTTCTCTGCAGTTCTTGATCCCATTGCAAAAGCATTACCAGGTTGCTTGAAAGCAGTTGCAGCTACAAGTGTTAGTCTTGAACAGAGTGAAGGAATCATTATGGGATTTCCTGTGAAAGTTTTTGTGCCCCATTCAGTTGAAATATTGCTGACAAGAGGTAAAACTCAGCATTTGACAAGCAGCAGATTGACAAAGTATGAGAAAATCATAATAGGAGCAGATAATGTTTCGATTTCAAGATGTTTGAATCTGAATCCTTCTACATTACTGCCTGATTCTGAGATCATTGATAACATCGAAACAGAACATGAATGTTTAGATGTTATGGAATTCTGCACGAAACCAAGACATGATATCAAAGATAGACCTTTATCTGAATCAGATGTTGTCTACTTTGTAGATGGCTCATGTTTGAGATCAGAAGGAGGTGTCTTGAAAGCCTCATATTCAGTCTGCACAGTTGCAGATGTTGAAGAAGCATCATGTCTTGAAAGAGTTCGTTCAGCACAAGTGGCTGAATTGATTGCTTTGATTCGTGCATGTGAAATATCAAAGGATTTTAGAGTTACCATCATTACTGATAGTCAATTCAATTCAATTCAAAAATCTTTATTCGGATTTCAAAAATCCATAAAAGCACACTTTAAAACAATTGGCATTTACAATTACAGTTACAATAGGTGCAATAGACACTATAAGGTACATTATTAGTGCATTTACTACGTCACGCATTTCAAAAGTGCAAGAAAGAAACAATAGACATTAATAATTCATGGGTATTCCATACTTCTACGTACATTAAAAATAACCTTTAAAAAACAGCTTGTCCGAAATATGAGTTCATCATCCTCCAGTCTTAAAAGCATCAAATAAGACTGGTTCAGGGAAATGGGTCTACATTTTTTAAAATATGGTGCTAAAAACCATTTAATGTATTTCATATAAAACTTACACATGAAGAAGAAATGTACATCATTTTGTTTGCTGGTTCCGTCACAGGGACACGGAGTCTTGTCAACTACAGTGTGTCCCAGAGGAAAACAAAGTAAAAATTTTACCGTTCCTGCTTTCAGTCTGAACAATAGAGATCTTTCCCAGTAGCACATTGGTAGAGTCAAATACAACGGAAGCTGCTGGGTTAATAGACCATTGTTAATATAGGACACAACAGTTTGTTTCTTTATCTCTTCTGACAATCTTTTTTCCCTGTAACTGGCATACAGTTCAAGTTGGACTACTTTTTTGTCTGCCCTCTGTATACAAGATGGGTTTTCAAAGAGGTTGCCCCTGTCTATACTAGACAGACTCTCTTGTATGCCACGGAACCATGGGATCTTATTCCATTTATCACAAACCAGACATTCCCTCAAAATGTCATGTGTTAGGCTAGCATATTCGTTTACCCAGATAGCTAGCCAAAATAATGCAGGCCTGGCTGCAATAAAGTCACTAATATAGGGTGCATTCAGCTCTGAGTGACAGATAAACCCTGACGATGAAATCGGAGCCCCCAGTAGCTTCCTACAGAGCCGATTTTCTTCTCTTTGTATTGAGGGGGTTTTTACCGACCCCCAAATTTCGGCACCATAAGTTGCCACTGGGATGCATTGGAGCCTATAAATCTTTAAAATTGCTTTAGTTGCTCCAACTTTCCTCGGTTTGGGGAGAGATAAAATAGAGTTTATGGCCTTTGAGAACTTGCCTGTGGCGTGGGCAATATGCCCACTCCACAGGCCGTTCGCAGCAAAGACCATACCTAAATATGGGAATGTTTTAGTTAGGAGCAGCTTGTCAGCTCCTATCGTGATAGAATTTAATTGCTTAGCACCCGGCCCACAGGACATGATGAATGATTTTTTAAAATTTACTTTTAAATCCAAATTCCCCATATATGATGCAAAATCCCTGACTAGTGCCCGTAGGGCGTTGGGTGTTAATCCCATAAGCACAGCGTCATCCGCGTATAAAAGGCACGGTAGTTGCTGACCTTTAATTTTAGGGACATCTTGGGTAGCCTTTTTTAAGGAGTCTCTCAGGCCATTTATGTAGATAATAAATAGTAGGGGTGCTAAAACGCACCCCTGTCTCACCCCCCTCTCTACATTAATTGGACCAGAGAGTGTACCCTCCATGTCAATCCGTACTTGTGCCTTTGTATCTTTGTGTAAATAGGCAAGGAAGTGTACCAGGGGGGGGTCCAGGCCATACGACAATAGAATCGACCACAATTTCGACCTGTTTACCAGGTCAAATGCGGACGATAAGTCCATAAACGCCAAGTAAATGGGAGACGCCTTAGCAATATTATATTTGCTAATTAAAAGGTTTAAATTTAAACATTGTTCGATGGTTCCCACCTTGCGTCTAAAACCCATTTGGCAACGGTCAAGTACCCCCATTTCCTCAGCCCAGTCATTAACTCTATTATAGAGTACCCTACCCAGGATCTTTAAAGTATTGTCCAAGAGCGAAATAGGCCTATAATTTGCGGGCTCAGATCTTTCGCCCTTTTTATAAATAGGCACTATTATGCTCGTGGACCAAGTTGCGGGTATTGGGGCAAACGGTAGACTATTAAAAAGGTTGACAAAAATATTTCCCCAGAGTTCTGGGTTGTGCTTAATTATGTCTATTGGGAAGCCGTCGGGCCCAGGTGCCTTGTTTCCAAGGCTCTGATTTATGGCCACGATGACTTCCCCCACAGTGATTTCTAGGGATTCCACTGTTCCTGGGGTATAATCCTCTAAAACCACGCCAGGGCTGGCATATATTTTAGAAAAATGCAATTCCCATTGCTCACTTGCTATGGTACAACTGGTCGGGGTTAATTGCTTACCCATATCCCGCATCTTTTTAACGGCAGGCCAAAAGGTGGTGCTGCTCCCCAGGGTGGCAGCAGTTGTTAGTGCCTCCCATTGCTCAGTTAGTAGAGCAGCCTTCCTTGAGCTTGTAGCTGTTTTATAATTTAGTCTAGCGGTCCTCACATCTGTTTTACTTCTCGGTTTACAGTTTAAAGCTCTACGAAGAGCTTTATTTGCTGCCGAGCAGTGACGATCGAACCACCTTGGCTCAGGGGCGGTTTGTTTGATAGGGACACTTAAGAGGGATTTAATAGTAATGCAGAGTTTAGAAAAATCTTTTACTATTCTGCAATAGTTCCCATCATCCAGAGAACATGATTCAAGTAACGGACCATGGTTGCTTGTGATAGTGTCCGTTACTTGTTTACTATTTACCCCCCGCCATTTTAACCTCAATTTGTTAGTTGAAACCGTAATATCCCTTGCCCCCAGGGATCGAACAAGGGCATTCGTGGGGCCTAAGCCAATGTTGACCTCTAAAGCGTTATGGTCCCCAAAGGCAGTTTCAAGGATGCCAACCTTATTAACTCTATCTATTAGGTCAGAGGACATGAAAATATAATCCACTGTACTAGAAGAATCTCTTCCTCTAAAGGTTGGAATATAGATAAGTGGCTCCTTTTTGTCAACATCCATTATATCTATTAGGATGTGTTCATTAAGGAAGCATTCTAGTTCTTTGCCCCGTTTGTATGCCCTATCTATTTGTACATTGTTCGTTTTTGATGTTATAAACTTGGCATTAAAATCTCCTGCCAATATTGTCCTGGTGCTTATTTGATAATGGAGCTTTTCCTCTATTTTAGATAGTTCTCCGAAAAGTTCAATAAAATTCCTATTCGGAGTAGAGCTAAAATCGTTATTATAAAAGTTAATAAGATAGTATGGTACCCTTCGAGTATACTCAATTATTTGGATATTTGGATTATTTGAATGAATCAATTTTATAGATCCTCCTATGCTTATCTTAAACCCTGTCAGTAGACCTCCAATTGGACGGCCAAAGACAGGCTTTCTGGCATTGATACAATAGCAGTGGAAACCCTCTATATGCACCGCTGTTGTCGCCCAAGTTTCCTGGAATAGTATTATATCCTTTTCGGAAATAACCTTTAACCATTCAGGATCGGAGACCCTTTGCTGTAATCCAGCAACATTCCAGCTTATGATCTTAAACTCCTTATTATGCTCCTTTGGGTATTCACTACCTTCATGTATTCCCAAATCATGGGGTGTGGCACATTCTTCTTTTCCGTAGAGCACTAATTGCCCCAACACACCCAATGCATTGACCAATCCTTGTACTGGTGTGGCATTTATCTCATCTATTTGTATGCTTCCTGCCTGAGCTTCGTTGATATTTTTGTCCCTAACACTGGCATCTAATGGGTTATTTTGAAATTCGAGTGGTAATGGGAGTCAGTCTACCATATCCAAAGTATTGAAGGCATCGAATCTATTGGATGTAGAGAACCCCCAAGTTGGATCCCTTGCTAAATGGGGTCTTTGAAAATTCCAATGATTGTTATTATTATTTTGCCTATGGTTATTTCTCCCCCATTCTCCCCAGTTGTTTCTCTGTCCTACCTGGGTCCACCCTTCGTCTAAACCACAATCATAATCATCATAGCATTGTTGTCTGGGATTTCCTCTTGGCGGGTAGAAGTATGAAAGGTGCCTTGTCTCAATGCCCTCGGTATATCCCTCATTAACCCAGGAACAAATATAATCCACTGTGCGAGGGTCATTGAAATTAATAATAACACAGTCACCTTGAACTCTCTTTTTCTCGTGGCCAACCCAAGGTACTCTTCGTACTGTCAGGATTTTACTTACATAGTATGATGGTAAAGGCCTATTATTATTCAGCCAGTGTGTAACCTTGTTAAGTAGCGACCAAGATGGCTCATCTATATTATCGGGGGTCTCAGGTACTCCTGTCATCACTACGACATAGGGACTTGAACCTGGGGGTAGATTGGCTGCAAATCGTTTATTCTTCCCTTTGTGCCACTCATTTCCCTTATTTGCCTCTTTGGCTTTTTCTTTACCAATGGTGGAATTATCCCCTGCAATATTTTTGTTATTGTCTTGGGGTTTTGCAGTTGGGGTTTGCACCATTGGTTTTGTTGTCAAGTTCTTAGCCATCGGGAGTGCCTTAGAGTTAGTTATGGCAGTAGTAGGGGGTGGATTAGTTCTTGGTGTTGGCTGGGGAATTTTTTGCTGAGGAGGGGGTGGAGGTTTTAGGGGTTTAGCTAGGGGTCCTTTAATTATGGTGCTTAATTCATTCAGTTGTTTTTCTATTAGTCCCAGTCGTGTGTCTATGGTCGCAAGATGAGCAGTGACAAGTTCTCCAACCTTCATTATTAAATGACTGTTGGAGGTACAATCTTTACACATCAGGGCTAGGCTGGGCATTTCCCCAGCACATACAGGATCTGCAGTTCCTTTTTTACTCCCTTTTTTAAGGCTGTTCTTTGCTTGATCCTTCCCCTGCTTTTTCTGAACCTGAGGATTCCCCTTAGAACTTGGTACATTTGTAGCTAACTTTTGTGGCGGTAGTTTTTGTACAGCCCCCTCCCTCAGACCTCTCAGATTTCTTGAAATAGTAGTTGAGTCATCCAGAGTATTACTACTGGTAACTATGGGTATGTCAGGAGTAAGGTTAGGAACAGAACGGTCCAAATTTATGTTTAATGTATCATTCACGATAGAGGTATTTTCAATATTAAAGATGGCTTGCGAAGCCTCTATCATAATTGGGTCTAAACCATTGGCAAGATTTACCAATGGGATGGACTCAGTTACAATATCTAATTGTGTGTTAAAGTCCTCTATCAGATCTAAATTTGGTGACTTCTCCAGACTCAGTTGTAATTCAGATAATGACTGAGTAGCAGATAAATCAACAGTGTTTGGCATGCTGTGTATCTCCACTATGGCAGCAGGTTGATTAAGTATTCCAGGATCTCGATGGGGTGTTTTCGCATTGGCTAGCAGACCCAGTGATGACCTTCTTGCTTCTGCCAACTCTAAAGAAACGCGTCGATTTAATAAAGATATACCCTGGTCTATTGCATCATTTGCTTTCGCAATAAAATTATCAATGGGTCCGATGACCTTTGCTCCTCCAGCTGCAGTTTTGCTCCGGCTGCCCCTTGTGGACATGATCACCGTTTAAACACAAACAAAAGGCAAAAAGGTATATGTTACAATGGATAATAAGTTATTACTTATCCTCACAAGTCACAGGATCCAAGTGTATGGGGGGTAGCCCGTCCCGTCCCCGGTCGTCCACGGACGGCCACAGACGGTCCCGCCCTTGTCCCGGGCTGCTCCCGCGCCGCGGGAACGCTCTGTCTGCTTTATAGTGCCTGGGATAGGATGGGGGGGGCGTATCCTGCAGGGAGAGCGCCCAGGTGTGTTGCTTGTGGGCGGGCGGTCAGGCGGGCGCTCCTGGGACAGGTAGTCCTGCGCCTCCGCCTCCGCCTGCTCGCAGCCCTCACAGGATACTTTGGTTCTTCTGCTCACCCGTTACTCCTTCACAAAACGATGCGGGACCCGCGGAGCGGGTTCCGCGAGTTGCGACGTGGAATGCAGAAACGGGAGGGATTTTCTGCAAGTCTCCCCTGTCGGTCAGCAGGCAGCAACCAGTGCGCGAGGGTGAAAGTGATCCCGCTGCAGCTCCAATCCGGCAGCCTTTTTACTCCAGTCAGTTGGGGGCGTATCCTGCAGGGAGAGCGCCCAGGTGTGTTGCTTGTGGGCGGGCGGTCAGGCGGGCGCTCCTGGGACAGGTAGTCCTGCGCCTCCGCCTCCGCCTGCTCGCAGCCCTCACAGGATACTTTGGTTCTTCTGCTCACCCGTTACTCCTTCGCAAAACGATGCGGGACCCGCGGAGCGGGTTCCGCGAGTTGCGACGTGGAATGCAGAAACGGGAGGGATTTTCTGCAAGTCTCCCCTGTCGGTCAGCAGGCAGCAACCAGTGCGCGAGGGTGAAAGTGATCCCGCTGCAGCTCCAATCCGGCAGCCTTTTTACTCCAGTCAGTTGGGGGCGTATCCTGCAGGGAGAGCGCCCAGGTGTGTTGCTTGTGGGCGGGCGGTCAGGCGGGCGCTCCTGGGACAGGTAGTCCTGCGCCTCCGCCTCCGCCTGCTCGCAGCCCTCACAGGATACTTTGGTTCTTCTGCTCACCCGTTACTCCTTCACAAAACGATGCGGGACCCGCGGAGCGGGTTCCGCGAGTTGCGACGTGGAATGCAGAAACGGGAGGGATTTTCTGCAAGTCTCCCCTGTCGGTCAGCAGGCAGCAACCAGTGCGCGAGGGTGAAAGTGATCTGATAGTCAGTATGGGTATGGAGTTGTACATGATTATGGACAACTCTGGTCTCAGAGAGGCTATATGACATCAGCAGGGTCTCCAATTAAAAATGCAGTTTTCATAAGGAGATTAATAGAAGCAATACAATTGCCGAAAGAAATCGCAATTGTCAAGTGTGCAGCGCACACTAAAGGAGTTGATTATATTTCAAAAGGCAATGCATTTGCAGATGAAACGGCAAAATTCTGTGCAAGAAAAGGTTATTCATACAATCGGGAAAGGAGTAAAGAAATTGATTCAAATTCATTAATGCTAACAACAGTTGTAGAAACATGGAATGAGATTAAAGAATTACAAAACGAAGCAGATGATGAGGAAAAGGATCTGTGGTTAAGATCAGATTGTAGACCACGTGATGAAGATGGAGTATGGGTTTACAAAGATGGCAGAGTAGTCTTACCAAATTGTTTGATTGCTGATATGGCCAGATTATATCATGGTCCAGCGCATCTTGGAAGAGATTCTATGATCAGACTTTTCCGAGAAACTTGGTTCAATACTAAATTCAGAACAATTGCAGAATCTTTTTGTCAAAGGTGTTTATCATGCCAACAAATGAATCCAAACAGAAAATCATTGGTGGGGACAGGAATAATTGGTCGAGAGGGTGGTCCTTTTACCAGGTTACAGATGGATTTCATTGAAATGCCCTTACACAATTGCTTAAAATATGTTCTTGTGATCGTTTGTTTATTTTCAAGATGGGTAGAAGCATTTCCTACAAGACATTGTGATTCAATTACAGTAGCAAAACTATTGCTCAGAGAAATTATCCCAAGGTACGGTTTTCCAGTCACTATTGAGAGTGATGGAGGAAGCCATTTCGATAACAAACTGATGAAGTTAATTTGTGAAGCTTTGAGCATTGAGCAGAAAATACACTGTGCATACAGACCAGAGGCATCTGGGGTAGTTGAACAGATTAATGGAACAATTAAAAACAGAATTGGAAAAATGTGTCTTGAAACAGGTGTAAAGTGGACAGATGCTCTTCCACTTGTTTTAATGTCATTAAGAAGTACACCAGATAAAAAGACAGGTTTGAGTCCTCATGAAATTTTAATGGGAAGAGTTATGAGGCAAGCTTTTGTACCTGTAGGTAAACTGTTGAGCATAAATGACAGTGCTATTTTGGATTACTGTAAAAGGTTATCTGATATAGTGACTTCTGTATCTAATCAGGTGGGAACTGAAGCACAATCAAATGAGAAAGTTTTGACACATGACCTGAGACCTGGTGACTGGGTCAGAACGAAAGTACATCGGAGAAGAAATTGTCTGGCTCCTAGATGGCAGAAGCCTAGGCAAATAATTTTGATCACTACTAATGCTGTAAAATGCAAAGGATTGAAACGTTGGATTCATCCTAGTCATACTATTCCAGTACCAACTCCTGAAAATTCTGATGTTGAAAGTGATACTACAGATGATTCTGATTCTGAAGCAGAAGGTGAAATAAATCCAGATTCTGAAGATCGACAAGAAGGTTGACATCTGGAACCTGTACCTGTGAATGACAATTCAACAAGAAAAGACTTGGAAATTATTGAAATAGATTCTGAAGGTGAAGAGAATCTGTTAAAAGGAAAGATAACTGAGGATTCAGTTGTTTCTATTAAAGACAGAGAAGCGAAACAAAAAGAAGTTTCAGACCAGGAGAGTATCAAAAAGCAGAAAACAAGCTCTGAAGTAAGGAACAGAAATCCAAAGTCTGGGAAGTTGGAGGTAATTGAAGAAGAAGAAGACGACGAATTACCAAGTACCAGTATTGGAAATCAGAAAAGTGTTCCTGAAAGAGTAAAACTGCCGAATAGAGAAGTTCCTGAGTCAATTGAAATTTCAGACTACGAAACTGAAGAAAGTGACGTGGATGGTGAAAGTGAAAACAGAAAGAAAAGGGCTTGGAAGTCAGAATCAAATGCTTCTGAACCAAAGAAGAAATACGTGAGAAAAGCAGACTACTGGCCTGGTGGAAGATTGAGAGTCAGGTTGATCAAGAAACCTAAAGAGCAAGAGAAGAAATCAGTAGTCAAAAGAGTCCTGGAAAGGAAGTGGGGGTTGGAAGGAAAATTGAAGTGGTGTCGAGAAAAGGAAAAAGAATAGTGAGACCAAACCAGAAATACAAGTCTCCTGAGTGGACTTATTTAGTAATTCCACCTGTTATTGACATTTATGGTAGTAGTGAAGAAGAAAACGAAATAGAGGAAATTAGTGACAATGATTGAAGTACAGAAAATTTAATTTGGCAAAAGGCTGAAGAAATTTTGTTAGCTGACATAAGGTCGAAGAAAAACTGTTTAGTTGAAGAAATCTTATGTATGACATAAGGTCGAAGAAAACTTGTTTAGGGTTTTAAAAAATAAAATTATTTTAAAAGGGGGGTATAAATAGTTTAATTCTTAGAAATTTTAAAATAAATTTTGTTTTTAATTTTGAGGCAAAACTAACCAAAAATGCCATATGTTAAGGAGAGCACTTCAAAGTGTTCTGTTTTTAAGAGATGCTGTAAGATGACTCTGGTATGTCTGCTCATTTTAATTCTGCTCTGGTTAGTTTTAGCTGTGATCATCCCATTAGAGATGAATAGAGAATTACACAAAGTTAACATGACAAGCAAAGCTTTGGTTAGTCAAACTAAACATAGTGCATCTGCTAAAGTTATTGATCATCAACCTAACATTCATCAAGATAAATCTATTTGTGATTTTTCAAGTAATACATTCACAAAGCTTTTGAGTGAATATGTCAAGGTAATGGATGCAAAAGACTGCTACGTCTGTGTCAAGTTACCTGCTTCTGTTTCTGAGGGAGTGACATACAATATGCTTCCTCTTACATATGGTGTAACATGTAGTGTGTTAACTAGCTTATTTGATCAAACTGGACGCTTAGAATATTACTATTCAGATTTTGACGAGATTTTTGCGAATATAAAGATTGAGGGTGCTTTAAATAAGCACAAGAAAGCAAAACAAATGAGAGAATTTTTCCTTGTTACTAATGAACTCACTTACGAGTATGCTTACAAGAATAATCTAACCTGCAAATTGAGTGCTGAGGGAAAGACATTTTTGAATATGGTTGAGGAGAGAAGAGCAATTTACAAAAGAAATGAATTAGTCAAGCAGACTAAGTCAAATTTTTGGCAAAAAGAGGATGAGAAGTTAAATGGCAAAATGCTTGAAAATGTTGCAATTCACATAGATAAACCAGTTAGTGGAAAGCTTTGCATTAGAAGAGATAATACACTTTTTGATAATTATTTTGTAGGTGCAAGTAACTGTGAAGATACTTATCAGATATTGGGAGGTTGGGGATTCAAAGGTGGAAAAGATCCAATCTTCCCTGGGATTTATTTTGTTTGTGGTGACAAAGCCTACTACAACCTTCCAGACCATTGGTATGGAACTTGTTATGTGGGAATTGTTTTTCCTAAAGTGTTTCATGTTGACAGAGATTCAGAAGGATTGTTCAAAATTCATAATTATGTAAATAGAGTCAAAAGAGAAACTTTTACAGAAGTTCTGGGAGATATTTTTCAAGCAGTAATACCTTTTGTTGGTATAACCCTAAATGCAGGGAGAATTAGAAAATTGTCTACAATTGTTGACAGATTGTCAACAGACACAGCTGATGGATTCCAATTAGTGAATGTTGAAGTAATTGCAATCAGATCTATGGTGATTCAAGATCGCCTTGCTTTAGACATACTCCTAGCAAAAGAGGGAGGAGTCTGTGGCATTTTACATGTACAACATTGTTGCACATATATACCTGATGAAAGTAAGAATATAGCAATGTACATTAAAAACATTACACAAATGCATTCAGAGATAATTCCTTTAGAAGAAGATGATTTTACTGGGAAACTTTCAAAAAGATTCCAAGCAATTAAAAATTGGTTTCATAACATTGGTAGTTCAATTCTTGGCAAGATTTTGGCACCTTTGATTATAATAGTATTCATTTTTATTTTGACAAAAATAGGTTGTTTGTTGCATAAGAGAAAGAAGCAGTTGAAAGAAAAGAAAAGGATTTATAAACTTAGAAAAGAAGAAGAAAGGGAGATTGAATTACAGGAGTTACACAGAGAGCGTTATGCTAATTCTAAAGATTATGCAGAAACAGATTTTTAGGGTTACTGACTCAAATGAATTTGAATCATTTTCTCGGAAATTTAAATTACCAAAATTTTGGGTGTTGGTGTGGTGATTTGTTAATCACCAGATGAGGGAGTTGATGGAGCGAGATAGAAAACAAAATTTTGTTTAAACTCGCAAAGTCACATTTCCATAACATGAATAATAATATTAATGATTTGTGATGTGTCGTGCTAATACAACTTAGATTAAACTTTACACATGGGGGGGACTAACATCTGTGCTCATAAACGTGCATAACTGTTGCATCTTTTTGTTCGTGCAAAATAATAAAATAATTTGTTGTTTTCGTTTTTGTCATTACTAACTGCAGCAAACCTAAAAGAGGCATGTGCTTATTTTGCTTTTCCTTGTCTATGTGATGTCATTTCTACTATTCTAGGTGCACATAAGTTTCATGGATTCATGAAGACTGGTAGATATAAACGCTGCTTTATTTGTTTGCATTTGCTAGGTAACATTAGACTAATTGGGAGGGTTAATTAATTAGTAAACCTAGGGTGGATACAGAATCAACATTATTTCTTACATTAATACTTCTCTTGTGTTTGTTTATTACTAGAAAGCATAAGTTGCCTACTTTTGGGCCTAGTTTGCTCGAGTTTGCTAAAGCTGAATTTTACTTCTGCAAAAGTCACGAGATGCCCATTCTGAAAAAAGTGTTCGTCAAAGCTGCATTCACTAAGCAAATCTGACTTGCTGTCACCATTTTGTCGGACGTGGCCAAGGTCGGAAGTCAGTGATAAAGGACAATTTTGTCAGCTCTAACTTGGCACCCGCGGAAATGAAATGAACACTGTGAGAACATTATTTTACAATTGTTGCAAACCAAGGAAGCTCCTGGTTGCGTTCGGAAAAGACAATGGTCTTTAAGAAATGTGACCTAATGGAAGTTTTGAAATGTGGGTGACATGTCACTTGTCACTCTCAACCAATGGGACTTCGTGGATTTATGAAAACTTTCCTTCGCTTAGTTTAGCTAGCATAGAAAGGTATAAAAAGTCATGCCCTTAGGGATGGGCTGGCTGCTGCTTTCTGACTTTCCGATGAGGGTGAAGTGCTGCTGGACTTTGCGTGGAGCACGTAAGAATCCTCAATGAACTTTACTTTAATTTCATTTATTTGACTTAGCTAGGGACTTAGGTTTTAGAAATGCTAAACTGTTAAAATCTCACTTAAACTTTGAATTTCTTACTTAAACTGTATTTTTCTCATGAAGCTTTACAAACATGCTTACCTTAATGCTAATAAAATTACAATAATAAAATTATATTTTGAAATACCATAATTTAGTAAATAAAATCTTACTTTTGACAAACAAGCTGGTCTTGGTTATTCAGAAGTGCAGGTTACTTTTAGCTAGATCCCATCGCCAATGGTGGTCGTTTAAATAATTAGGATTTGTTATAATGACAATATTCCTTCCACAGATATATAAATTGTATATAGTTTGTAAATAATGTGTATATAGATTTAATCAGACCACCTGATTCAGTAGGCCCAAATATGTCATGTTTATAAATGGGTCCATAAATTAGTGTAGAATTTTGTTTATATGTTATGAAGTTGGGTAGCGTTGTTTATGATATATTTTCTATAGGCCGCTGGATCAGAACCACTGTAACCACGCATCCCTTCGCACTCACGATTACCTACTTCATCAAGAGTCCTGCCCCGCCTCCTAACCTGCTTTGTTCTGATCCCTGGCTTGTGTGAGTTGGTGTCGGGGACCGGCATATTTGTACACCCATGTAAATCTGGAAATGGCGCTTGATTGCCAATGTCGCCCACCACGTGACGTCACCGCGTGCGTATGCTGACTAAAGGATCTTGGGAGATGTTGTAGCGAGCAGGAAACCTTGTGACTACAGTACGTTTCGTGTTAAGCACGGGACGAGCACACAGTTTGTAAATATCATGACACAGACAAACGTATCACTTTTCATGGTTAAAGGAAGGGTCTAGGCACAATATACATATGCATATGCATATCTCATTCTAGTGCTCCCGATGTGTGTACAGAGAGTTTTTCTGAGTGCTGTTATTACCCGAACTATATTGTGTATAACCACCCTATATATGCTCCCTTTCACCGAACGAAAACGCAAGATGTAACTATTGTAGGTGGTATAAGTGTGCATAGGTGCACATGGTTACTGAACCCATATCTAAGGTTTTATTGAAATGAAAAGAAAATACCATTTATAAAGCTGCTGTAGCTACCCTGAGGAGTCCTAGTGCTGCAGAAGCTGTGGGGAGGGTCAGTAGTGGAGATTTAATCAGTTTTTTAAAAAGCAGGGTTTTTAGTTGCTTACGGAAAAATAGCAGATTGGGCTCTGAACGTAAGTGGTAAGAAATGGCGTTCCAGAGTGTTGACGCGTTATATGAGAACGACCAACCTCCACATCTGGCTCTCTTAATCCTGGGTACAGTCACCAGGAGAGAGGATGACGATCTGAGCTGTCTAACATGGTTATAGGAAGTAATCAATGAGTGGTTGATGGCAGCACCAGTTTTCCAGGATGCTCGATGAGGTATGCATTGGGTCCTAAAGAACAAGCCCCAGGATCATGATTGTCTGGCTTGGAGAGGCAGTAGGGGAATAATCTTCCGCAGGAGCTTGAGCAGGCAGAAGCAGATGGCTGACAGTGTAGCTGCTTGGATATTAAAATTAAGGGGTTTATCCAGCAAATGCCTAGGCTCTTTATTCTGTCCCTATTATTGAGGCGTATATACCTGAACCTTGGGGAATGACCATGGTCATGTGATGGTCAGTCCATGCCTTAACTGAACAGGTGTTTAGTGACATCACTCAGCCAAATAGGACATAAGGTCACAGGTATATCGTGACAGAATTGTCACTGGTGAGTAGAGACTGGTAATCTATTTAATTGACTCCAAGGAATGCAATCATTGAGACCCACTTCATGGGTCTTCAAACGATAGACCCACCACTGTTCTCGTTCAAGGAGTCTACGCTGCAAATTCCCAGTGCCTTTAACCTTCTCTATTATGGTCCTTTTGATTTCTGTGTCTTTGTGCCCCTTGTCTTTGTAATGTGGAGTGACTTTAGTCACTGATATTGCACGACGTATCGTGCTTCTGTGTTCGCTAATGCGAATCTTTACGTTGCGGCTGGTCATTCCGACATATGCCAGATTACACAGGCACTTGATTAGATAGACCACTGCCTCGGAATTGCAGTTGGTGTGTGATCTTTGTTCCCAAGGTGAGTTTAACCCTAGATCCAGGTTTTTTGTGTGTTCTGATTATTTTTTTCACGTCATTAGACGATGTGTACCGCAGGGAGGCTGCCCATTGCCCTGAAGAAAGTCCTGGACCTTTATGGCCACATATGGACTGAAACATGTTGGCACTCGGGTCTTAGGACCATAACACTCCTATTCTTACCCGCTTTTTAGGAGTTTTTAATAACCCTGACAGACCCAATTGTGGTGCCTTCATTTTTTCATGTCATCAGCTCTTTTTGTTGTCCATTTTATTCAGTTTTACAATGCAAGTACTTGGCTGAGAGCATCAGAGAGCTTACAAGACAACCAGATGTCACACATTTTTTTAGACACAGAAAGATTAAGTAAGGAACACAGAATGCTCTGCCCTCATCTCACCTGGCTGCTACTTGTTATCCCAGTCTTCCCGGCGGACACAGACTTCCCAGGACTTTGTATGCCGGTTACCCAGGCAACCAGGACCATCTGCCAAGTACCTTAAGGATCTTTCAGAACCTTAAAGAGGTAGGGCCGAGCCAGCAATGAAGCCCCGGTGCAGCACAGCACTGGTAAAGCCTGCTCCTCCCTCCCCGAAACAGTATAAATACCAAACAAAAAGAAAAGCACGGGGATAGTACATGATTTACCCAGAATCATCTGATGTTGAGCCTACGCAAAAACTTGTTCTTTATCATTTGCATAACGGGCGCTTCACACTACAGCTGCTTGTAATTGTCAATTGTAATGCAGTACACACAATACTGTTCCGTGGTAGCTACGTAACATTTCTGAATAGGCTTGGAACACCATGATGTCATCTGTTAGGTCACAAACACAGACCTGTCTGGTATTTTCTTGTGTTCCTAAGGACACTGCTTTTTGCTGAAACCGTGCACCTCCTTCGCGGGCAGAGCAGCCTCACACAGGCCCTCATACGTATAAAGCCCAGTCTTGTCTAACTCTGCCTTTCCGTCCTTTCAGGGGCACAGACCGCTTTAGAATTGCTTCAGTGCTCCAATGGCCACTCTTCTCGTGGTCATCGCTCTCCTAGACCTCCGTGCTCTATCCAGCATGTTCACTGCTCCTGGATACATCCAGCTCCTGTGCGCTGTACCCATGCTTCAGGCAGAGAACGGTGCCTCATTAGAATGGTCCTCTGTAATACTATATTTGTAAATAATGACAACACACAGTGCACCAGAATATAATCAGTAGCTGTGGGAGCAGCTTCACCCTGCTTTTTACAAGTGTATCCGGCCGCCAGCATGTAACTACCTTTCTCTAACTCTTCCGCCATGTAACTACCTTTCTCTAACTCTTCCACTCTCTATTTCATACTCTCCCTGTTCACTCTACCTCTCACTTATATATGTAAACAACTCAAACTTGCTCTATATACCATCTCCCTCGCCCTTTCTATCACTTCCACACTCACACTCTCTCAGATAAGTAAAATGCACTTCCATTACAACGCCAATAGCTGTAAAATAAAAAGCGAGACCTATTGCATTGCAAATGCTTGTTAATGACTGCAAAAGGGTTCTCATCAGGCCCCATTCTTGCAGAGGCACTTGTGTTTTTTATATAACTTACAACCTCAGCTTGGGAAGGTGCTTTGCTTGCTGTTCTGCATTACGTGAAAGTTTAGTAAAGGTGCCTTTCACTGTTGAATTTAACATTTGACTTAGATGTCACAGTCCACAGTCTGCAAGCTAAACAAGAGGAATTGTTAAAGTAAAAGGGCTTGTGCATGATGTGTACCAGAGTTTATAATATGACTACGATCTCAGTCAAAAAGTTTGGTTCTTATTTGGATGCTATGAAAGATACATGGACATTTTTTTAAATGGGCATGGAGTATTGTCTCAGATAGAAAAATAGCTCTGTAGAATGTGCCTCGATGTAGGACAAGACAGTCAGACATTTTGAGACAAGATAGTCAGACATTCTTATCTTTATACATCCAGCTTAGGTTGTCATTCTTGAAAGCTTTTATAAATTGTATATATATAGGTTGGGTAAAAATTATAGCTATAAATAGCATACAGATACAATCCACTTTATGGTATACTTTTTATGAACTGCCAATGCTATCTTTTCTTACTTAAGTGAATTATCGGAATAACAACGAACAGGAGTAATAACTAGGCTTTCAAGCACTCTGAACCAGTAGTTCCTATTGATCACAATTGAGATTACATTTGTCTTCCATTTTACCACTCCCCTATGAAAGAGAAAGAACTAGAAATTAGGGCAACAGGAGATTATACTGCATGAACACTGTAGGTTTAGATGCGGGAACTCCATGCCTAAATGGGCAGGAAACTAAAACAGGCTTTTAAACTCTCATTCGTATTGACTCTATTTACTTTCCCGCTTCAGGTCTGGCTTGATAAATTATTATCAATAAGTTAACTACATATAGAGTAGGCTTTGCCCCCACAGAGAGGAGTATTACTTTTTCATCTTATGCTATTTATTGGCTGTTTTGGGTACCATTCTGCCTTCCAGAAAGTGCTTCCATTTGAATGCATAAGCGGTTAATTTACATCTGAAATGTAAACTCAATCTGCCAAGCTGTTAGTTGCTATATGCATTATATTCAGAAACAGTGGCAGCTGGCAGGGAATGGGGCGTGCGAAGACCAAAATAGTAAAAAAAAATCCAAAACACCTACCTCCCCGCTCCGCATTTGCCTCCATTTCGCCTCCGTCTCTCCTCCGTCATTGCTGAAGAGTCCAGAAGCACACAGGCCCCCCAAGCCAATCACAACACTACACTGCAGCGTTGTGATTGGTCTGAGCACCGTGTATCGGTGCACAGATAGGGACTGAGGGCCTGGGCTTTTTCTCCAC
Organism: Lissotriton helveticus; assembly: GCF_964261635.1. Taxonomy (NCBI): domain Eukaryota; kingdom Metazoa; phylum Chordata; class Amphibia; order Caudata; family Salamandridae; genus Lissotriton; species Lissotriton helveticus. The sequence continues at coordinate 1,271,232,420 of NC_136059.1, read as the reverse complement.
CAGGCTGTGTAATGCAGCCTGGTGGGGAACATGCAAAGTACGCATGATGGCTTGGCCGGGCCAAGACGGCCGGCCAAGCAGTCATGCGCATTTAGGGCCTCATTACGATGAAATGGCATTTGGAATGACCTAACCCGTGTCGGAACCCATGTTTCCCACCAACTAATTACAATAGATGGAGACTCCGAGTCAGTAGGAGCTGAATCGTACAGGTCTATGGACAACGTTCGCAACCGATGTATTACAATTTGGATTTTGAGAGCCTTTCTGAATCAGTCTGTTTGACGCGAAACGGCCGTCGGAAACTGAGTTTGGTGGCCCCACTTTCACCTGGAGTCCTCCAGTTGGGGCCCGTGGGGGTACCCATGGGAGCCATCTGTACAACCATGCACAGTGAGGAAGGCACCATGGGGTGCCTGACACAGAGTGCAAGGTTTTGCAGGAACCACCCCTTTTTAGGTCGAGCCTAGAGCAGCACATGCGCTGCTTGCTTGATCTTTAGTAAAGGGCAAAAAAAAGTGCTACCTACCAGAGCTTAGCTGGCCTGAAGCAATAGTGCATGTGTGCCTGCACGCGCAGCCGCCATCTGTCTCCTCCGTCACGGGTCATTAAGTTGCTTTCCCCTCTGCCTTTGTCCGATCACTTTAACTTTCTCTTTCTCGGCTTGGCTGGCTGGTTTTATTTAAACTAACTGTAGACCTATGCAAATTTGCCCTTTATAATTAACAGCACATGCGCACAGTCAACACACAACCAAACATAACCACACAACCACACACACACACACCACACACACAACCACACTCACACACAACCACCCACACACACAACCACACACACACACAACCACACACACACAACCACACACACAACCACACACACACACAACTACACACACAACCACACACACACGCAAACCAGACACACACAACCACACAAACACATAACCACACAAACAACCACACACAACCACACACAACCACACAAACAACCACCCACAAACAACCAAACACAAACAACCACACCAACCACACACACAACCACACACACAACCACACACACACAACCACACACACAACCACACACACACTACACACACCCACCCACACAACCACACACAAACCACACACACAACCACACCCAACCACACACCCACATCCACACACACAACCACACACAACCACAACCACACACACAACCACACACACAAACACACCCAACCACACACACACACACACACACAGAAAAACACCCAACAACACACAACCACACACACACACAATCACACATACACACAACCACACACAACCACACACACAACCACACACACAACCACACACATACACACACACAACCACACACACCCAACAACACACAACCACACACACACAACCACACACACAACCACACATACACACAACCACACAACCACACACATTCACACAAGCACACACACAAGCACACACACAACCACACACATACACACATACAACCACACACAACCACCCACACACAACCACACACACACCCACACACACAACCACACACAACCACAAACACACACCCACCCACACACACAACCACACACAACAACAAACACAACAGACACAACCACAACCACGCACACACAACCACACACACATAAACACACACAACCACACACAACCACGACCACACACACAACCACACACAACCACAGACACAACCACACACACAACCATACAACTGCACACACAACCACACACAACCACACACACATAAACACACACAACCACACACACACTCGCACACACACACACAACCACACACACACAACCACACACACACACATCCACACACACAACCACAACCACACACACAACCACAACCACGCACACAAGCACCCACATGCAACCATAAGCACACACACAACCACATACACACACAACCACGCACACAAGCACAAACACAACACACACAGCCACAACCATACACACAACCACACGCCCCCACAACCACACACACAACCAAACACACACACAACCACACACACACAACCACACACACACACACACAACCACACACACAACCACACACACAGCCACACATACAACCACACACACACAACCACACATACACAACCACAACCACACACACAACCACACACACAGCCACAACCACACACACAACCACACACACAACCACACACAACCACACATACAACCAGACATATAACCACACACACAACCACACCGTCAGAACACACTTTTACCAGACACAGACACCATCAGTCGTCAGTGCACGCTTTCACCGGGCACAAACACCACCAGCCGTCAGTGCATACTTTCAGCGGGCACAAACACCACCAGTCGTCAGTGCATGCTTACACCAGGCACACACCACCAGACGTTAGTGCACGCTTTCACCAGGCGCACACACACCACCAGCTGTCAGGGCTCGCTTTCACCAGGTACACACACACCACCAGACGTCAGTGCACACTTTCACCAGGCACACACCACCAGCCGTCAGTGCACGCTTTCACCAGACACACACCGCCAGCCGTCAGTGCACACTTCCACCAGGCACACACACCACCAGCCGGCAGTGCACACTTCCACCAGGCACACACACCACCAGCCATCAGTGCACAATTTCTACAGGCACACACACCACCAGCCATCAGTGCACATATCAATTGTTAACGCATCCTCAATTAAATATTGTTGCAATCGCAGTAAGGCGCACTTTACTTTTAAACATATTTATCTAAAGCGCGGCATGCCACAATTTCTACGAAAATAAATACACTTTTTTTGGCCTACAATTTATGGACTTTTGTTGCAATTGGTGTTGCAATATTTAGCAATGCCAATAGCTCAGACTTAATTAATGCTAACCCTATTGCATTGCAAATGCTTGTTTCAATAGGAGCCTGTGTTGTCGGTCGGAATACAGGCTTCCATTGAAGTCAAGGGGAGTCCGACCGAACAGTGTTTAGAAACATCGTAATCGGTCATTCAGACTCCCAAAACCCGAGTCAGTCAGAAACCATTCCGAAAAGGAGTTGGCTGGAATGCTTTCCGACTGACATCGTAATGAGGCCCTATGTGTGCACAGTCCAGTCCTCCTCCCTGAGCCACCAGCCCCGTCCTACCCTAACACAGTCCGCAGCAACAAAAAATAAAATAATTATAACCTTGTTATTATAATGTCATTTTTCCCTTTTCCAATGTTCTAGGCGCGTGGGGCGAAGCTCCTATGCCTTAGCGGAGGAGCTGCACCTGTTCGGAAAGTAATACATTTGTGTTCCTCAAGTTTTGAACTACCCCCTGGCCCCTGCATTATCATAGCCAATGGAGCAGTCTTTACGGTGATAACCAGCAACTGTGCATGCATGTAAGAGGCATTTGTGAATACCTGTGGTAAGATGCATTGACAGACTAAAGCCAGACCTATTGACTTTGTAGTGTAGTTCCTATTATCCCAATAGGCTCTGCGCATTGGAATAATACCTTCAATAGTATAGGCCTAGACCAGATGTTAACTAGGTCTACTACTGTCGATATTAGACTTAAAGTTTTGGGTTTGCCAGCTAGCTCAGAGTTCACTAGAAACTTTATCGAATAGGCAAGGAAGAGTTGAACCTCCCTGGATAGACAAGAAGGGATTTAGTTTCTGACAACCATAGAACATGACAACTTTGCTCTCCCCTAATCAAGAGTGTATCTCGAGAGTCGTGTGAACAAAAGGCAATTTATTTTACTCAGTCAGTACGTGCATTCTTAGTCTCATCAGATTGTAGAGAAAAGGAAGAGACGGGCGTGTTCAATAAAAGATGTTATTTATTTATCAGTCTCTTTTCTCATACAATAGAAATGGATCGATATTATTGCAATACTTATAGTTAAGTAAAGTGCATACATTAAAAGCAGAAGTATAAAATAATACTGTAAAAACATTGATATGGTTTCTAAGCCATATGAAGGTTTAAAATGAATAAAATATATTACATACACATATACATTTGACTAATCGTACTCAACTGGTGTTTCTAACTATGCCTACCCCGTGTACCTGACCTTAGCCTAATACGTGGGCGGGAATAGAAAGTTACAGTTTGAGTTAAGTTTGTTTTTGCCAAGTGACTGACTAAAGAATTCTCTGCGAGGGGTTATTCAGTTCTGTACCTGGAATCTAGGATGGATGATGGATGGTATCTCTCGTCTCTGGTCTCGATATTCCAGGCTGCCTGCGAGGGCTACCCGGAAGCGCCGGAGCTGGATTTCTCGGCAGGAGAAATGGGCAGCTGCTCGTTCTCAGCGCGTTGTTATTATTATTCATTAGTGCAGCACTATGCGAATTTTGCACTGCAAAAGTTTTGCAACATGAGTTAAGGTGTCGGTAATCCAAAACTAGACGATATGAATTGTCTGGTTTGGAGACCGGAAACAAAGGGTTGTTCATTTGTGAGGTGCAAGTTTCAATCACCCCCTGGTATTCTAGCTGATCTAGGATTTCTTTTACCTGTTTTTTAGCTTCTTGCTTAAGTGGGTACTGCCTCTGTGCAGTAGGTTGTGATTTTAACTGGATTTTGTGAGGAGGAGAGTCCTCATCCCATCCTACGTGATTTTTATATAAAGCAGGAGCTAGAGCTACTGCCCACTTTCTAGCAAGTGTATATTTTTTATGAATTGGGATATGATTTGAGAAGGCAGGCATAATTATTTCTTCGCCATGAGGGCAGTCCCTGACAAACTCTGGTGGCCAGTCTTTTTCAGCTAGAAGGATGTCATAGCCCTTGGAGAGATTATCCCAAAATAGTCCCCTTATTTTTCTAGTCTTATCCCCCTCTATACGTAAAGTTATTTCATATATTTTGTGAGGTTTGCTAACTCTGGTGTCTGCAGTTTCCACTTGAAGATATTCATTCGTGTCCACTGTCTCCAGATGATTCATAAGGACTTTGCGAACTATGCTCACTTCTGCTGCGCTGTCTAGCATTGTCTGAGCCCATTCTCCGTTTTTCAGTTGTGTCCTCAGTATTCTCGGCATTGTTAACTACCTTGATACTGGCTACCTTCTTTTTTGGAAATTGTAGTTTCTTTTTTAGATGAGCAGGTTCCTTGTCTTTGGACTTGGTGTGCTCTTCTCTTTGTTCTGATCGTCCTCTTCTTTCCGATTTCTGCGAGGAAGTCTGAAAAGATTGAGAGGGACGTGTATCAATGTCTTGATATCTATCAGGCTTCTTTATATTATCCCTATTTCTAAGGTTATATCCTTTCCCAGAGGGGTCACTCTGGGGTGACCTGTGTCTTTGGTTCGGAGATTTTTCTCTTCGCCTAGGAGACCTTCCTCTGGACTGGAATTTCTTTTCTTTAGGATTGGATTGTTTGTTTCCATCCCAGCTCTTTTTCTGTGATGCTGAATTATTATTAAAAAATATTTTTTCTGGACTTTCAATCAGTTGCGGTTTTACTGGTATTCCACCTAAACTATCTCTACCTAGTTCCTCATAGGATTTTTCTATGATTCTGGCAATTTCAGCTGGTTGGTCTGCTATATCTGTCTCCTTTAACCTCTGGCGGATCGCCACGTTTGCTGCTTCTCCCTTTATGTTGGCTAATAATATAGCCGAGACCTGCTTGAAGTCTTTTAGTAATTTCATACCAAGAGTTAAAGCGGGTTCTGGACCGTATTTGTCTTGAATTTGTTTTAGCACATCTGGTATTACCGAAATGGATGGAACACCGTGCGTTTTTGTGTAGATGGAAGCAAAGACTGTACCCCAAGTGTCACAGTCCTCAATGTGTGGTGCGATTCCCATTGGAAGACAGATAGTCAGAATCCTGTGTTTTTCTAACGGGGTGGTGTCTGGAAACACAGCCTCTATTTGGGTGATTTTTTGTGCTAACCAGAATGGTATTTGTTCCCGTTTAGCTGGTACTTTACCTAGGCAGGATTGTATGTTCTGTGGTGTAATTTTATTTGTGTTCCCCTGGTGAGGGGTCAGCTGTGGAATTTTAATTGCTGGCTGAATTGTTGAAGTCCGCATCACATACTGGACTAATTGTCTATGTATTTTTATTAATTGTTTTAGTTGTACTAAAAGATCTGCTGCAGACATCCCATTGATGTCTGGATGTGGTGTGTATCCGGCTAGGACCGGCCACGTTGCTCCTGGTCTACCTAAAGGACCGAGCCTGGTGATGTGATTATTATGTTTTAGGGCGCCATTAAATAAGAGCAAATGCTCTTGAAATTTAAGTGGTACTTCCACCTCCTCGAAAGGAGTGTACATTTCAGGAGGTTCCTCTATTTTGTAATAGTGGAAGTACTTTGTTACAGCATTTGCTGCTGGAAAATGTATCCATGAATAGCATACCTCTGTCTGCCGATATTCGTGTGCCTCAATTACGAATATGACTGTGCCACCTCTAGGTGTCAGTCCATTTTCTATAAGTTTTAAAGTTATAGATTTCCTTTTAATGACCGGGATGAGTATTATATCCTGGTCAGCTTCTTGTAGTGCAGTATCAGCTTCTGCTATTTCAGCTGCTAATCTAACTGCCTCTCTTTCATCCTCACTGTCTACCATTTTACCGACAGGATGGTTACTTTGTTTGTTTGCAGATCAGGTTTCTTATGGAAACAAAGATTAGATGCACAATATTTTGGAACGGTGTATCCTTCAACGTTGACTAAACCAAGTACCATACATAGGAGTTTCCTCCTGCGAGGTTTGGCGGATATTACCTTTTACCCACTCCAGACGTCTTTGGAGTATTATGGGAGAAAGGGGTCTGAGTGAGAAAGCACGACTGAGTTACTCTAAATGTCTTACGTTAGTTTTATCGCCCTTCCAAACGCGTTGGGCGCCATGTAGTGTAGTTCCTATTATCCCAACAGGCTCTGCGCATTGGAATAATACCTTCAATAGTATAGGCCTAGACCAGATGTTAACTAGGTCTACTACTGTCGATATTAGACTTAAAGTTGTGGGTTTGCCAGCTAGCTCAGATTTCACTAGAAACTTTCTCGAATAGGCAAGGAGGAGTTGAACCTCCCTGGATAGACAAGAAGGGATTTAGTTTCTGACAACCATAGAACATGACAACTTTGCTCTCCCCTAATCAAGAGTGTATCTCGAGAGTCGTGTGAACAAAAGGCAATTTATTTTACTCAGTCAGTACGTGCATTCTTAGTCTCATCAGATTGTAGAGAAAAGGAAGAGACGGGCGTGTTCAATAAAAGATGTTATTTATTGATCAGTCTCTTTTCTCATACAAGAGAAATGGATCGATATTATTGCAATACTTATAGTTAAGTAAAGTGCATACATTAAAAGCAGAAGTATAAAATAATACTGTAAAAACATTGATATGGTTTCTAAGCCATGTGAAGGTTTAAAATGAATAAAATATATTACATACACATATACATTTGACTAATCGTACTCAACTGGTGTTTCTAACTACGCCTACCCCGTGTACCTGACCTAAGCCTAATACGTGGGCGGGAATAGAAAGTTACAGTTTAAGTTAAGTTTGTTTTTGCCAAGTGACTGACTAAAGAATTCTCTGCGAGGGGTTATGCAGTTCTGTACCTGGAATCTAGGATGGATGAGGGATGGTATCTCTCGTCTCTGGTCTCGATATTCCAGGCTGCCTGCGAGGGCTACCCGGAAGCGCCGGAGCTGGATTTCTCGGCAGGAGAAATGGGCAGCTGCTCGTTCTCAGCGCGTCAAGAAGGCGGGGCTGCGCCAGCGGGGTCTGCTCTGCTCTGGGCTTCGGCAAGTCTGGCTGCTCCGTTCTCGTCACCACCGCGTGTGTTTGCATAGGGCAATATCGGTAATATTTATACCTTTAAGGTGCCGAGATTGACGTAAGGATGGACATAAATACGTCAATAAGGATGTCATACGACCAGGTCGTTAGCACATTCTTTTGCTGAAGTTCTCGGTGAAATCAAAACAATGGCCGCAGGGTTTTTCCCAGGTCTGTCATAGGTTTGATTTGTTTTGAGAACTCCGTATGCCTTATCAGGGGCTGGAGGAATATCGCTTGTCTAATTAGATGGCAAGCGTTATGACCTAATCAGATAACACGTTCCTGTGCCGTAGTGTGGCTTTATCAGATAACGGTTCCTGCATCATCAGGGTTTTCTGCCTCATGGGATGGCTGCTAGTTAACTTGTTAGTTTGTTAACCAGAATAGGGTCAGGAATAGGGGGATCGATACAGAACCTATAGGAATACATCACAACTTTTCCATTGCTTGTTCTCTTGCCCATCCTTGCAGTCTCCACTCTTCCCTTCGCCACAGGTACTATTTGATCCCTATTCACTGCTTCAGCAGGACTACCTCAAGCATGCAGTTATCTGCCAAATTCGAATAAGAAAATTAAATACATTTAGAAACACAAAGTATGTTTTTTTTTTTAACCTGAACATTTGAAATACAATTTATCAGGTTAACCACATGCAGTTAGGGCTATGTGACCTATTTTCTAATATGCCTGTTTCCACTTTCAGGCGTTTTAATTTTGTGCAGCTATTAAGAGTCAAATATATGCTGTTCAAATACATAATCCCTCAAAATTGCTTTTTGCGGTGGGAAGCAGATGATGGGTTACTATCTGACTGCAACGATTTCCTGAGAAATGCGGTAGTAGGTGTGCTTGCAGTCATTAATTATCGGTCTGACTAATTATTGTAGGTAGTAATTAATCTTTGCTCTCGCATTCTTTGTTGATGGCTGTGCGAGCCTCTTTTTTTGTGAGTGTTTCAGGGTATGATCTGTAATATTTCCAGCTGCACTGCCACTGAAAAATGGCAAAACAATTTGACATGATGGAGATGTCCCTTTTACTTAAGGTTTTCCAGTGGCCATCTCTTCTCTGACTTGCAAAACTGTGCTGCAGCATGTGGCATCTCATGTTTCATATCATAAGCATGATGTAGTACCCACCGAGTGTGCAGTCCAAATGGTGCATTGCCTCAGCTGCTCGGCTAACGCGTCCAGACTCCATTTTCTCAGCAAAACTGACGAACAGGAGGTATGAGACGAAACTGCCATTTAATGCCTTAGGCTCAGCTCGTGGGGAAACGTAGTGCTAACTCTGTGGAACACAGCCCTTTTTCGACGGGATAAAATTCACTGAGCTGGAACCATGGCAGCGAACTGATTCATGGCATCGCGCTGCACAGGAAGAGGCCTGGAGAGAGCCAGGCCATTCCGCTCACCTGCCCTGGCTGCGCCGCGCAGTTCTCTACAGTGGCTCAAAACACATTATTCACCTGTGCCAGAGACTGACAGCCAGGAAAGCAGACAGGAAGAAAGACAGAAAAAAAGGGCCTGCACTTCTGCACTGCAAGAAACCCATTTAGAGGCCAGATTTACCAAAGATTTACGTTGTCTTTGCGTGACGTACATTGTTGCAAGGGAACACAAGTCATTAAATTGTATTTACAAAGCCACGAGCTTTGTAAGAAATGTAGCACAACACAGCGACTTCCGCTCTATTGCATAACATTTCACTGTGGCAGGCACTCCATGGGTTGGAGCATGAGGGTTCTGTTCCATCCACCCATGGAATTTGCTGCAATCCCAAATTTACTGAAGGCAGTGAACCTGGGATTGCGCCAAAATTATGTGCCTACAGCAGAAAGACTTAGGGGCAGATTTGCAAGCCCCTTGCACCACTTTTGCGTCATTTTTAACATGGGAAAAATGACGCAAAAGTGGCGCAAGGGGCTTGTAAATCTGGCCCATAATAAGGAGAAATACCATTATTTTTCCTCATTATTTCCCGTTCCCACATAAAGTCTCTAAGTATTTTTTTGCGAGGAACGCATGATTTCTTGCACAAAAACAACCCTGTTAATAACGTAGGCACCCTTACACTATGGGGCAAGGATGTTTGCATTGACACCAGGCAGCACACAGTGTGTCAGTAATATCTTAGTTGTTCTCTTACTTCATTGTTTTGGGTGAACCGTTAGTAAATCTGTCTGCAGATGTGCATGTGACTGTATAATATTACAGGTGCCTGGCTATCTGTAGTGCAGCAGGTGCAGTGGCATTGGGCCCAAGAGTGTAAAGGGATTTCTAAAATCTAAATATGGATTTATTTCATTACCTTAATGGGGATACTGGGCATATTCCTAGAATGCTTTAGGGCCGCAACATCCTTGTTTCTCTAATGTAACCTCCTTATTAAATGTAGCTATTTTGAGGATTTTAACATTGTCAAAATAAAAGTAACAGATCCTCAAATCAGTACCTGTTACTGAAAGTTATTATTAAAGTGTTAAACTACATTTTATGCAAGTAGGCCAAAAATACAAGGATGTCAATTCACCAAAATGCCAGGGATAGTGAAGTGACTTCACATGACCCTTGACATTCACTTTCACTCACACGTGCTTATACATAAACATGCCTGAACACACTCTGTGTACACATACACACACACATACACACACACATGCATACACACACTCTCTTACATAAACGCACTAAAAACTGCAAGCATGCACACAACATACATACATTTAAAAAAAAAACATTTTAATTACCTCAGCTGCCAGGGAACGTCACAATCCCAGTGGCTGGCTTGGCTCGCGGGCGGGTGGGAAGGCAGGTGCGGGGGGGGGGGGGGCGGGGGCAGAGGGTCATGCGGGGTTCGCCATTGCGGGAGGGAGTGTACAAAATAAAAAAATTAAAGACGTACCTTTCCGCCGGGTCCCGCGTCTCTGCTCCTGCTCTCCTGCCTCCGACTTCAGGAACAGGAAGCATGCAGCCAGGCTCTCTCCGCTGAGCCAATCACAATGCCGCAATGCAGCATTGTGATTGGTCTGAGCTCCGTGACGCACACTCAGCCAGGGGCTGGAGGGGTGGGCATGTTCTCCATGCAGGCTCTGTAATGCAGCCTTCATGGAGAACGGGAAAAGTATGCATGACTGGTTTGGGTGGCCTGAGAGGGCCGACCAAACAGTCACTGCGCACTTAGGAGTCGTCAAACCACTCCTCCACTGCCCTGCTCTGAGAGCAGAGCAGCCCCACCCACTTGCCCGCCCACAAAGCAGTACAAACATAAAATATATCATTTTATATTTTTGCTTCTCTCACTGCTTGAAAGCAGTGGGGCGGAGGAGCTGCCAATGCATAATCTAGCTATTTGTACGCTATTTTATATTAAACTAATAGCAAATAATGTACTAGTATTCACTATTAGAATAATAAAATATCTACAAAAAACAAGGAAAGTGAACCCCCAACCAATGTCCATAAGGACAAGCTGCATCTTCTCCCAGCACTGATTATGCCACTGTTGATGCTATGAGTCGCAAAGGGGTGCCAGGGGGTCACAAGGGGCTTGCCAGATGTCGCAGCAATGGCCCCTTACGACCCTTAAATGACATTAATGCAAAATTAGCTCAAAAATATGTTCTGGCTAAGATTCTGGATTTTTAATGAGCAGTATGACGCATCATAGTTGATTACAGTAGTAAAAATTGAAATATAAGTACTATATGACCCTCTGACCCTGCAGGCAGGCATGTCGCTCCCCATGCCACACACGGCCGCCAGCTGCCTTGTACCTGCCCCCTGCCGCCCGCCTATTTTCCCACCATTTCCTGCTCCTTTCTGCCACTACGTCCCTGCTTCCCCGCCCCCCTGCTGCCCATTGGCCACCCCGCTCCCGCCTCCTAGCTGGTCCTCCCTCCCTCTACCCCTATTATGGAGTCCGCGCAGCGGCGGCGCCGCTGGCGTGCCAGAGGCAAGCCCGTCTGTGCCCGTCCGTGCCTGGACAGCGCCCAGCGCCAGAACCACTGGACCCCGCGAACGCCACAACACCAGACTCCGCTATGACGCCAGCACCCTTTACTCACTCAACGCCGGCCGAAACCACACCTGCTTCCAAGCCGCCCCAAAACTGACTCATGGACCTTTTTGCCTGCCACACCTACAGCTTCACCTGTGACAGAGCCACCAAAACCTCCAAGGACTGGACTCAACCACCTCCGCTGCATACTCCTCAACAACCGCTCCGCACGCAAACACGCCATCAAGCTCTGGGATCTGCTTGACACCTCCGACCCAGACGTGGCCTTCCTGACCGAGACGTGGTGGAACTACTCCTCGGTGCCCGACATCTCCATAGCCATCCCGGACGGCTATAAGATCACCCGCAGGGATTGCGCCAACGGAATCGGAGGAGGAATAGCCATCGTCCATAAGTCCACCATCAAGGTCGCCACCCACGCAGACGACACCCTCAACACCACCGAACACCTGCACTTCCAGATCCACACCGACCCCAACACCACCCTCAGAAGAACACTCATCTACAGACCCCCCCAGACCCCGAGCTCAATTCAGCGACTCCATTGCCGACCTCACCAGCACCCACACTCTTGCCTCTATGGAAGACATCCTCCTCCGGGACCTGAATTTCCACCTCGAGAACAACAATGACGCCAACTCGGCCACCCTGATCGACAACCTCGACAACCTCGGCCTTGGACAACTCATAACCGCACCCACCCACGCCGCTGGCCACATGCTGGACCCCGTCTTCTCCACAGGCACCCACGTCACCTTCGACCGCACCACCGAACTCCACTGGACCGACCACCGCTGCATCTATTTAACCTTCAATAAACCAACCACACACCACCGCACCGAACCGCTACCTCGCCGCTGCTGGGGCAAAGTCACAGAAGACCAGCTGATCACCACCCTCGCCCAAAACTCACCCACGACCCCACCAACTCAGACGCCACAGCCCGCAACCTCAGACAGTGGATCGACGACTGCGCCAACACCCTCGCCCCACTCAAGAAACCCTCCAACAATCACACCAGCAAGAGAGCCACCTGGTTCACCGACGAGCTGCAGACTTCCAAACGTGCATGCCGGAAACTGGAGAAGATATGGCTCCACGAACGCACTTCGGACAACCACGCAGCCCAGAAGGACTCCACCCACAGACATCACCACCTAATCAGATTAGCCAAGAGATCCTCCTTCAAAGACCGCCTAGATAACAACGCAAACGACAGCAAAGAGCTTTTAGGCATCGTAAAGGAACTCTCCAACCCCAGCGCCAACGCCAACGACATACCGCCCTCAAAAGAACTATGCAACTCACTGGCCATCTTCTTCCACCGCAAGATCGCTGACATCCATGACAGCTTCAACACCATGACCGCCCGACTATGCCAGACCGCACCTCCCCTGTGAACACTACCAGCACCAACCGCCTGACCTCCTGGTCCAACGTCAATGACGATGAGACACGCAAGGTCATGAACTCCATCCACTCAGGATCTCCGTCAGACTCGTGCCTACACCACGTATTCAACAAAGCAGACGCTGCGATCGCACCCCAACTATGGAAGGTCATCAACATCTCCTTCGAAACAGCGACTTTCCCGGAAAGCTAGAAACACACCGAAATCAATGCCCTCCTCAAGAAGCCCAAGGTAGACCCCAAGGACCTCAAGAACTTCCGGCCCATCTCCCTGCTCCCGTTCCCGGCAAAGGTCATCGAGAAAATTGCCAACATGCAACTGGCCCGCCACCTGGAAGACAACAACATCTTGGACCCATCCCAGTCCGGGTTCAGACGAAACCACAGCACCGAGACTGCCCTCATCGCCGCCACAGACGACATCAGGCGCCAACTAGGCAATGGTGAAACCTCAGCCCTCATCCTCCGGGATCTGTCAGGTGCCTTCGACACGATCTGCCATCGCACTCTAAAGACACGCCTCCTAGAAGCCGAATCCAAGAGAAGGCCCTTGACTGGACCACGTCCTTCCTCTCCGGCAGAACCCAGAGCGTCCGCCTCCCGCCCTACCGATTCGAGGCCACCAACATCATCTGCGGCGTCCCCCAGGGCTCATCCCTCAGCCCGACGCTGTTCAATGTCTACATGGCCCCTCTCGCACAAGTGGCCCGCCAACACGACCTCAATATCATCTCCTACGCTGACAACACCCAGCTCATCCTCTCCCTCACCAAGGACCCGCACACCACCAAAAGCAACCTCCACTAGGGAATGAAGGCCATCGCCAACTGGATGAGGAACAGCTGTCTGAAGCTGAACTCGGACAAGACGGAGGTACTCATCCTCGGACCCACTCCCTCAGCCTGCGATGACTCCTGGTGGCCGACCACACTGGGAACAGCACCGACACCCACCGGCCATGCATGCAACCAAGGATTCATCCTTGACTCCTCCCTCTCCATGTCTAAACAGGTCAACGCCGTCTCCTCCTACTGCTACAACACCCTCTGCATGCTCCGCAGGATCTACAAATGGATCCCGACCGAAACAAGAAGAGCGGTGACACACGCCCTCGTCGGCAGCAGACTGGACTACGGCAATGCACTCTACGCAGGAATCCCAGCCAAACACCTACGACGACTACAACGCATCCAAAACACCTCCGCCCGACTGATAGTCAACGTCCCCCGTCGCAGCCACATCACCCCCCACCTGTGAGACCTACACTGCTCCCCGTTGACAAGAGGATCACCTTCAAGCTCCTCACCCATGCACACAAAGCACTCCACAACGCCGGACCAGCCTACCTGAACAGCAGACTCAGCTTCTACATCCCCACCCGCCAGCTCTGCTCCACCAGCCTCGCTCTCGCCGTTGTTCCCCGCATCCAACGAACAACATCCGGCGGCAGATCCTTCTCCTACCTCACCGCCAAGACCTGGAACACCCTCCCTACCCATCTACGGCAGACCCAAGACCTACTCGCCTTCAGAAGACTCCTCAAGACCTGGCTCTTCGAGCAGTAGCGGCACCCCCTCCCCTCAGCGCCTTGAGACCCTCATGGGTAAGTAGCGCGCTTTACAAGTACTCTGATTGATTGATTGATTGATTGATATGGCTCATTTTACCAGTACTCTCAGTACTGCAGTCAATATATGCAGGGCCAGACTGGCTACCGGGCATTTTGGTCTGCTGCCATGATTTCGTTGATGGGGATCTGCGTGTGCTTAAAACCATTCGTTTTGCTTTGTTTATTTAGAAGCACACGCAGGTCCCCATAAACTAAATCAGCCCCCACCGCAGTGAAATCAGCCCCGAGATTGGCAGCACAGCAAAACGCCTAGTAGCCAGTCCGGCCCTGTATATTTGTGAACATTATCAAGAGTTTTCTAAAGACCGGGTTTGGGTTAAAATGTACAGTGCACTTTTACTAATGTCTGTGTTTCAAATCAGTGACCTTGTTTCCTTGTCCAAATTTCCTCTGTCCAATTGCCTATGTTTCTTGGTCCCTATGATGGTGTTTCTTTGTCCCATGGCCGCTGTCTCCTTATCCTAGTATCAATCGTACTTTCTCCCAGTGTCTGTGTTTCCCTCGCCCATTGTGTGGATTTTCTAGTTCCTTATCCTGCTGACTTTGGTACTCCACCTCAATGTCTGCGTTCCTCTGATCCAGTGCTCATGTGTCCATCCCAGTGCATTTTCCTAGTCCCAGTGTCTTCAGGTTTTCAGTTCAATGTCTCATTGTTCATTTTTTGACTGTCTGCATTTTTGAGTGCCTGTACCAATGGCTGTGTTCCCCTGTACAAGTATTTGTGATTGGCTGTCTAATGGTCCCTGAGTTTATCTTCCAGAGTCTATTTTGCTCTTCTAGTGTCTGTGTTCCTGATCCAGTGTCTGTATTTTTATGTCCCACTCCCCTGGTGCCTATGGTTCAGTGTCCCAGTGTGTTTGTGTTCACTTTCCCAATGTCTTTGTTTTATTGTCCTAGTGACTGTTTGTGTTTATGCGTTTCTCTGACCTACTTGCAATGCTTTCTTTCCCTACTGCCTCTGTTTTCTTCCTCTCATGGCAGTATTTCCTTGTCCAGGTGTCTACGTTTTCCCTGTGCTATTGTTTCACTGTTCCTTTGGCTGTGTTTCTCTGTTTCACGTTTTCTCAGACAAGCAATTTTCTTTATTCATCCTTAATGTTTAATTTGTCAAATCCCGGTTTATTTGTTTATAAATTAATTCTTCTTTGGTTTTCAGTACAGTTGCTTGTGTTTCCAGGTACACATGGCTATGTCTACCCTTTTCACTTATCTTAAATCATGTGCAGCAAGGTCTATATTTCTCTTTTTATAGTTCTAAGTGTGTCTGACATAGTACAATATTTTCCATTTCCCATTGCCTATGTGTCCTTTTTCCAGTTACATAGTTTGCCTTTGCGTGCCCCTATCTTTATCTCTGCATCTTTTAGTGTCAGTGCATGCCTGTTTGAGTGTCCATGTTTCTTCATCACAGAGTAGGTCTCACTGTCTGTGCTCCCTTGTCCCAGTATACTTGTTTCCTTGTCCCAGTTCATGTGTTTCAATGTCTTGGTGTTCATTTCTCGTGTCCTGTTACCTTGACATGCCTCACCCAGTCAGGCATGTTTTATTCTTCTAACTCTTGGGTTTCCTCGTCCCAGTGAGTGTGTTTCCTGCTGAAGTGTGATGCTGATTGTCCCATTGTCTGCCTTTCCTTGTCCATGCCTCTAAATCTTCCTGTGCCATTTTCCTTGTTTTCCCGATCCACTATTATTTTTCCCTTTCCCAGGATCCTCTACTTCATTTACCAAGCACATTTTACCCAAGCTCTGTGTCTTTTATTGTCTTGCAGCGCACCTTTATGTTTACAAGATAACTAGTTCGCTATGAGAATATTTCTCTTTGGCATGACCCCAGAGGAAAGACAAATACTGTGGTGGATGGTGGACATGCTTCAGATTTCTTGGCCTCAAGCCCTGAAACAACCACTCATTCCATTGGCACCATCACCAAGTCCATTTGTCTTTTAGAAAACCCCTGAATAACTTCTTCTTCTGTTCATTTTTATCTATGTTAATGCCTTTCATTAGAGCTTATTTTTCAGGGTGATTAGTTTTTAATCTACTTAGCGCCAAGAAGCCCTTTTGGCAGTATACTGCATACGTTGGATATACACATTAGTGAACTAATGGAGGCTACAACACCAAGTCCATTTGTTTTTCAGAAAACCCCTGAATAACTTTATCTTCTGTTAGTTTTTTTTACTGTTAATGCTTTTCATTTGAGCTACTTTTTCAAGGTGATTATTTTTTAATCTACTAAAAAAAGCCCTTTTGGGTGTATACTGCATTTGTTGGACATACAAATCAGTGAACTAATGGAAGCTACATTAATGGCCATTCAGCTCTTAGCCAAACTCTATTCATAAAGACATCAACCAGCAGCACAGTTGACTTAAAAATAGCTGCTGGGTTCCCCTAACAACCAGCATGGACTACAGGTAAAACTCAGTGAAGTCTACAGGAATCTCACGGCCACAGAGAGGAAGAAACAATGGAAACTTAGCTCCAATTCAGCTCCTCAATGTTCAAGTTGAAAATTGGTTGATAGCTGGTTTAAACATGGGGAGACGGATTTCATTAAAGATGCGGAGGCTAACATTATGCATAACATATTTTATTGCCACTCCTGCACCTTTAAAGACTTCACAATAGTTAAAGCAGTAGAACTGAAACACACAAGTACATCAATGTTCCTTTCTCCCAAAATTCCTCCTCTTTTAATTGCTGCTCCTGAACAGATCTCTGTACTGGGGTGAATGTATGACATTGTTCTGCATTCTGTCCATCAACTGTTGTTTTTGCATTTGTCACCCCAAGTGGGACGGGTATGCTCAGACGTGAATCCCGTGCTCTCCACACCACTGGAGTCAAGCTATCCTGGCTGATGACGGCTGATAGCCAGAAACCGGTCCTAGGATGCTTGATTCCGGTCCAGGGAAGACATGGCTTGGCAGTTCGGGCTGGACTGTTCCCATGAGGCACAGGGTCAAGGCTGATTTGCATATGGCCATGTCTGAACTGGGGTGGTGTGGAGTGCAAAAAAACGATGGATTTAGGCCCAGATCTCTGTACTGGGGTGAATGTGTGACATTGTTCTGTATTCTGTCCATCAACTGCTGCTTTTGCATTTGTCACCCCAAGTGGGACGGGTATGCTCAGACGTGAGTCCCGTGCTCTCCACACCTCTGGAGTCAAGCTATACTGGCTGATGACGGCTGATAGCCAGAAACCGGTCCTAGGATGCTTGATTCCGGTCCAGGGAAGACATGGCTTGGCAGTTCGGGCTGGACTGTTCCCATGAGGCACAGGGTCCAGGCTGATTTGCATATGGCCATTTCTGAACTGGGGTGGTGTGGAGTGCAAAAAAATGATGGATTTAGGCCCAGATCTCTGTACTGGGGTGAATGTATGACATTGTTCTGCATTCTGTCAATCAACTGTTGTTTTTGCCTGAACAGATAAGTCATAATTTATTTATTACATGTGAGAGTGTTTTAAATAGAGTAAATGGTTCGAGTTTGTGGTGTGGAGCATGCTCACGTTTGTAATTTTGTTGTAAGAAGTTTTGGAAAAAAAGGTTCATTTAAAGAGAAAGAGAAAGAAATTAAATGGATTAGTATTTTAGTTAGGGGAATGTAATCAGGTGAATCAAAAATGAACACAGAGTTTTTTTACGTGTAATTGTTACATTAATATAAAGTGTACTATGCAAGAAATGAAATGTCTTTTGAAAAAATGCCAAAGCCTCATTTACTGTCTAGGATGCGCCAGCTAGACTTGCGGATGCTGCGTCTTGTCTTTCATGGAGTTCGAGTGCGTGCCATATTGCTTTGTTGCTTCCTTGCAAAGTAGAAGAGAGAAGTCTCTTCATGCAACAATATTTTCTTCAAGAAAGCAGACAGTAAGAGAGCGGCCTTGATGAGGCACGTAATGGCATCTTTAGTCTCACAAGAGCTAGGCAGCCATATTGCTTTGGGCAAAAGTAGATAGAAAATAAGCGAAATACGCTGGCACTAGAGATGGTTAGAAATGAATCGATGGAATTTGACTAGAGGAGTCTTACGTGAGGCAGTACAATGAGATAAGTGGGATAAATAGGTTTTTGAGAGGAGAACGTTTAGTTTGGAGAAATAAGATATGTAAAGATTTGTGAGATAATTAGATTGGATGAGAAAGAGTAGTTTTTTGGTGAGATTTTGGTGAGATTATTGGAAAATTAGTTTTGAAATAAAAAAAAAAGACTTGGAAAGGATTTGAACCAAGAAATATAGGGAAAGAGGGATGGAGAGAGATATGAGTTCAGAGTAAGACAATTATGGTGGTATGGTGAATGAGGAGATAGTAAAAAAATTCATAAAGTATTAAAAGAAGAAACAAGTAAGAGAGACAATGGAACATTACATTAAAAATAGGAAGAGGTAAGAAGCTGAGCGAGGTGAGGAACTCTACTCATTGTCATTGGGGGAAGGAATGAGTATGGAGGAAGGACAAAAATGAACAAAGAAAACCAGACATATAGAGGAGGTTGATTTGGCACATAATATAAAGGTTGGAGATAGAGCAACCTTGAAGAAAGGTGTCCTTGACGACACAAAAAGATTTGGGGCCACATGCATCAAAAGAAAAAATGGTCTCAAACGGGCAGATTCTCAGAATCTGCCCCTTTTGGCATCGGTATTATTGCATTTGGGATGCATCATCCCAAATGCAAAAATCGCAATTTAATTAATCGCTAAAATAGCGATTACTTAAATCACTATTTAATTTAGGGAATCATAAATTGCAGTTCCCTAAATGCAATGCATGATGCAATCCAAATAGCGATTTTGCTATTAGGGCTTGCAAATTACTGTTAATTTGAACGTGATGGTAATTTGCAAAAACTTAGAAAAATGCACTAAAGTGCATTTTTTAAAGTTCCATGTTACTCACACACATGCCCTTGGGGCATGTGTGTGCACAACATCTGCACACATGCAAAGTTCTGGGGTACAAAAGGGTGTCCTTCTGGTACCCTTGCACCCTTGAAATTGAATGCACAATTTACGAGTACCTATAGAGTACTCGCAAATTGTGTATGGAATTCCCATTCATTCCTATGGGTAGCCATTCCTTCATTGCGTCTCGCAATTAGTGAGTAGCAATTAAGGAATGTTTAGAAATCGCTATTTTTTTAAACTATTCCTACATGCATAGGCTTTTGCGATTCCATAATTGTGATTCCTTAATAATCGCAATTAAGGAATGCAAAAGCCTACCTTGATGCATGTGCCCCTTGGTGTCCTTAGCGGCACGCAAGGAAAGGATGCCCTTGGCGGCACACATGAAGGAGAGGATTTTGAAAATGAAATGTTTGGGAAAAATATTGAACATATGGATGACTATATTTTGGACTTACAGGAGGATGATGGATATGAGGAATTTGAGGATATGGAAATGGATGCAACAACTGAGAGAATTGAGGATCCCTTTGGGGGAGATATGTTTAGCCCAGTAAATATTAAGCATCTTAGAAGGGAGAAATGGTGGCCCATGGAACACGTGGCAAAGTTTATAAAGACTTGGATAAAAAAGTTTTTAGACAGAGAGATGCGTAGGCTGGTGAGGGCAGAATGCTCAAGGCATAGAATTGAGGAGAAAGTTTGTACAACTCCTAATTTGGGCCCGGACCTCTTAAGATATCTCTTTAGAGAGATCCGAGGAAGGGTCTGGAAAGATCACTAAACATTTGCCAAGATAAGCTTTTGGATGTTTTGGGGACATTAGAAAGGATTGTAGATATGGCAGAGAATACTTATGCAAATGAGGAACAGGTAAATGTGGGGTTGTTAAGAGGATGGAGCCAAAGGGTGCTAGTCCAACTAGGTAATGCTATGCTGGGTTCCTGCAGGAGAGGAGACAAGCAATCTTAATGGAGATTAATGTGAAGTTGGGGGATAGAACTCAGAAGGAAGGAAGTAAGGATAGAAAGGGTTTGTTGTTTGGAGAAGGTTTGGTAAAAGGGATTGGAAAATATGTAGGAACCTTTACGGCATTGGAAAAAGAACATGGAAACATTAGAAAGGTGTTTGGAGTTTTTGGAAGGGCCAGTAGAAGGGGACATTTTACTGGCCATGGTATGCAGAGGTCCCTGTATGGAATGCAATATAATACACAGTATGGTTTGCAGTACAGAGGTAGAGGACACAACAAAGTTCAGGATTTTACCCAAGTAGAGGAAGGATAGGAAGACAAAGCAGGAGATATTCGAGAGGTCGAGGATTACTCAATAATGGAGGACAAGGTGAGTATGGGGACTACTTTTGGTTCTTCCCTTGGGTCATGGACACGGTTCAGGGTTTTGTAATAGAGTTCATGAGTTGTCCTTTATCGGAGAAGGAAGAAAGAGAGATAAGGATGTCATTAGAACAAAAAGCAATAGTAGACATAGAAATAGTTTTACTAATTGGAAAGAATGTGATAAAAGAAGTGGAGGAATCAGAAAAGTTTTTCTGAGCAATTTGTTTTTGGTGGAAAAAAGGTCAAAGCGCGGCATCTAGTGTTAAATCTCAGAGAGCTAAACAAGTTTTTAGTGTATCATCATTTCAAAATGGAGGGAATCCGTAGCCAAAGATTTATTGATAGAAAAGGATTGGATGGTAAAATTGGATCTCAAGGATGCATACATTTACCATTCCCATGGCAAAGGAGAGTCAAAGATATTTGCAATTCAGATGGAAGTCAAGGTTATACCAATTCCTGTGTTTACCATTCGGTCTATCCTCAGCACCTTGGTGTTTCACAATGGTAATGAGAGTAGGTATTGCCTACTTCAAGTAGAGGGGGATAAGGATGATATCCTGATTTTATCACAATTCCAGGAAGAATTGAGGAGATCAATGCAGGAAGTAGTGCTGAAACTGGAGAAATTAGGTTCATTTTGAACAGGGAGAAATCTTGTATGGAGCCTATTCAGAGTTTGGAGTTCTAAGGTTTTCTAGTGGATACGAAAGTTTGGGTTAAGTCTGCCAGGAAAGAAGATGAAGATGATAAGAAAGGAAATTCAGCAGAGTTTGAAGAAGGACTTGGTTACATTAAGGGAGTTGGCAAGGATTATCGGTCTTTTGTCATCTTCAGTCCAGCTTGTGCAGAGCCATTGTTGATGCCTGCTAGAATGGGCCTACTCAGAAATGCAGAGGAGGAAGAGCTGCCTTTGGTTTTGAGCAGGGTGTTGAACTTTCTTACTTGGAAAGTGTCATGCGATCTGACGGAGTCAAAGGACTTTTGGAAAGGGCTGCAGAATTACCGCAGGAGTCATGGGCTCTTGGCACAAGGAATAGATACAAAGACATTTGGAGAATCTAGTCTAGTTGGTGCTTGGTAAGGAGTCTGGATACCATGGAGGCTCCTGTAGTGGAGGTGGTTAATTTTTTGATGGAGAAATTTCATGAAGGCTTGAAATACCGAACCCTCAATTGTTATAGATCCACGATATCAGCTGGCCATTCTCAAATAGATGGGAGGTCTGTAGGGAGAAATGTAATGGTGTGTAGGATTCTAAAACGTATGAAGATAAAGAGACTGTCAAAGGCAAGTTATAGTGTATTATGGGATGTTAACATTATGCTATCACTGTTTTTACAGTGCCCAACTAATAGATATTTAGACATTGTGGGCCAGATGTAGGAAAATCGTATTTACCGATTTCATAAATACCGAATTTTACCGATTCAGTATTTATGAATCGGTAAATATGAAGGAGGGAGATTTAGGTAGATTGGGTAATTGAATTACCGAATCTGTAAAAATCAGTATTTACCGAATCGGTAAATACTGATTCGGTATTGCCCATTGATTCCTATGGGCCTTGAAGCCCATAGGAATCAATGGGCAATACCGAATCGGTATTTATCGATTCGGTAAATACCGATTTCAGCAAGGGTGCAGGGGGTGTCACTTTGACACCCTCTAGCACCCCGAATACAGGCATGTGTGCCATGTGGCACACAGACATGCCCTAAGGGTATGTCTGTCTGTCACATGGCATAAGTGTGCATGCACACATGTGTATGCACACCTGGATTTGGTATTTTACCACCCATTTGGATTGGGTGGTAAAATACCGAATCTGTAAGGCCTTTGGGACTCTGAAGAGTCCCACCTACATCTGCAAGTTACCGAATCGTTAAAAATACTGATTCGGTATTTTACCGATTCGGTAAATTTACCGAATCGGTAAAATTGGCCCCCTACATGCCAATTCTTAAAAACCGGTCGGTAACGGCCGAAATCGGCCGTTACCGACCGGTATTTGGGCTCCTACATCTGGCCCTAAATTACTCACTGAGAAGTTAGCGTGTTTGTTTATGTCTAATTGTTTATGTCTAATCTCATGTAAAAGAGTAGTGGATGAAAATGCTTTGGAGATAAGTAAGAAATTAGTGAGACCAGATGGAGTGTTTTTTGAGGTTTGTAAAAGAACAAAGACAATGTCTACTTCTGATTTTCATCCAATTTTTGCTGAGGAAAAGAAGTTATGTGTAGTAAATTGTATACAGGAGTATAAGAACAGAGTTTTAGAGAATATAAGAGATGGAGAAAATCAGCTTTTCGTTTCATACATAAAACCTTTTTGTGCTGTAAGCACTGCTGCAATCTCTAGGTGGGTCAAGAATGTGATGAAAGAGTGTGGGATAGATGTGGAAAGTTTCAAGTCTCATTCTCTGCATGGTGAAATGACAAGTAAGATGTATCTGTTTGGTGGTCACTTAGAAGAAATTGGCAGACTGGGCGGATGCAGTAACATTCACAAGACATTATTTTTGACTCATTAGACATGTTTCAAATCTAGTTTTTAGAGACTTTGAACATGCATAATGGTAGCCTCCGGTCTTGTAAAGAAATGGCGTTTCTCCAAGCATACTTAAATGAGAGTCAAGATTTCATTAAAGACCCGGAGGCTAACATTATCCCACCCTCCACAGCCCAATTGGGTAGGTTTGGAGTGAGTAGGTTGTGAATTTATATATTTTTTAAGGTTGTTATTATGTTTTAGAGATGGATGGAAAAAAAAGAAAAAGGGGATAAGATTGATGTTTATTGGTTTTGTTTTTTATGCAGATTAAAGGATGGCATGCTGTAAAGAGGACGTTTTCAGGAAAGAAGAGTATTTGAAGGAAGCTCCAGTTCATTGGATTAAAAGAAGAGGAATGTTGGGGAGAAAAAGGAATATTTATGGACTTGTGTGTTCCAGTTCTAGTGTTTTAACTATTGTGAAGTCTTTAAAGGTACTTCAGAAGTTGCAATAAAAGATGTTATGCATAATGTTAGCCTCCGCGTCTCTAATGAAATATTGATTCTCATTTCACTATACTTGGAAAGTCTCCATTCTGCAAACTGAAGGTCGAGGCTATTGGGGAGATGTGGGTAAAGAGGAAGTTATTGAGGCTTTCACTAAGGATTTGCTAAAATCACTTGCGCTTTTGTTTTTATGAAAACTCTGTTCAAATCTTCCCAATTCAGAATTTCACTTTCTTTAAGGTTCTTATCAACGAAATATTTCTACTGTTGAATTCATAACATCTTCCCTTAGAGTATAATATACTCAGCAAAAGCATGATTAGCATGTTGGCGCAGTTCAGCTTCATTGATGTCCCTCATGTGTATCACAATCCGCTTTCACCAGCATCTTCAATATTTTCCTCCTAGAGTAGCACCTACCCACACGTGACCATTTTGTGCATGGTACAAGTCACAAGAATTATGTTGCTTGCAAATACATACTTGTACCTAGGGATGCCGTACTATCTAATAAAAAGATGTATTCTGCAAAGCCATGCTTCACTCCATGTTGTGGAGTTACATTCTCAACACAAATATGCTGTCAGGTGAGGACAGGCTAGAAATGGCTTGCGTCCTGAAATGAATGGGCCTTTGTGTCAAGCACACACTTGAACGTTTTCAATTTGTACAGACTTAGCCACACACACCCTCAAAATGATATTAAAGATGTCTGTGCATGTAAAAGTTGCTGATGTGTGGTCTGCTAGAGGTGTATTTGTGATCTGGCATTATTTCTCTGCATTCATTTAAATCTGCCTACTACTATTACTTCAGCTATGAATTATACAATTTTGTGGCCAACTCACATCAATTTATAAACCAGGATATATATGCCCCCATCTTAGAAGAAAACAGGAATATAACCGCTCTGCCTGGATGAGCAAGACCATATGTGCATTTTCTTGTCAAATGTAGACCTTTAGGGCCTGATTCCGATCTCACTCGGAAGGACTACGAACGGGATCCATAGCGAGCGAGTCCGATTCATAGCCCCAGTTTCCGAACGACTCGTACCGCTGTATGTGCGAGCACGTACGATGTGAATATCGCCTCGCGCTCCAACCGAATTCTACTCATCAACAAAGCCCTCCGGACAACTACAACATGGTCGACTCGTGCAGCATAATGGGTCCAATTTCTGAGTGACCAAGTACGATGCACGCATCGTACAGCCGGATCAAGTTGGAGCCTCCGACTCAAAAAAGGTCCAGTCAGTGTACTTGTGGGGGCTGAGGCAGGCCCCTTTTCACCCGGGGCCCTCCAAATTGGTCACGGGTGGGTGCCCATGGGTACTCCCGATCCAAGCATGCACAGTATGGCGGGCACCATTGCGTGCCCACCACAGGGCGTATGCTTTTCCCCACCCACCCCTTTCCTGGAATGGGAGCCTGTGTACACGTCTGTTCGCAGGCTCTTTTAGACTTCAATGGAAGTCCGAGCGAATTGAGTCCATATGCTTAAGGACGCATCATACTCGCTCTCTCAGACGCCCGGAGCACGTTTCATCATGAAAGCCCTCCCAATCCGAGCCTTATGGAGGTCTTTCCGGACGGTATCAGAAAAGGGCTCGACGATGTTCAATAACATCATCTATGATCTATTTTCCAAGGAGACCCATTCCAATACAGAATGAAAAAATAGGACAAGATCAATAGGATAATCCAATTCTCTTAGTAGTCATGATGGATTGTGCCCAGCAGATCAAACTCTGATGCCATACAGGAAAGATGCAGGAAAACGTTTGATACATTCTACTGTGGTGTTTTCTGGCAATGTCCATGGACATTTTATCATTATAAGGGGAAGACTGATAAGTGTGTGTTATGTGTAGACGATATTTTGTTATGCACAAATAATCCAGTTAAGGTTATCTCAGCTTGGAGAGATGTATTTGCTGAATATGAAAATGTTTGCAGGAATTAGGATAATTGATGAAATAGTTAGGATGGTATTGGCACTCCATTTTGGCATTTAGGAATTGTGGATTGTCACCGTTAGACGGTGAACTGATATTAACCCTGGTTGCATATCAAAAGCTTTTATTGAATGGCTAAAATTTAAGGATGGCAAGTGCCAGAGTAAACTGAAAACAACATTTTCTTTCAATTTATTTGTTACTGGATTGGCCCTTGGTCTTTGCTCTTTATAGGCTTTATCTGAACTCTGTATTTCTTAAGCATGCGTTGGGAGCTAAAGCTTTGAATCTCATCGGTAAAATGTAAATTGATACTTGTATAGCGCACTACTCACCCGCAAGGGTCTCAAGGCGCTTGTATGAATACCGCTGTGGAACCCATCCTGGCTTTCCCTGTGAGGTGTCCACTCCTGGACACCCCCAAGGTGGAGGCCAGGCATCCTTTGCGTTGTGGGGGCCGTTGTGGAGATTAAGCAAGCTATTGCCCAGAGTTGCAGAGTGGGGCTCCATGATTGGAATAGGCACCGAGGCGAGAATTATCAGGTCCGTGGAATTTTAAGCCCTAGACCCACCGAGGCGGGGAATTGAACCTTGGTCCCGGGCCAGACCTCTGCATCAGGGTCTGCCGCTCTAACCATTGAGCCACACTTCTCCACATGTGAATATGTAGGATATTGTGCAAAATTTGGTGTGGTTTTTACTTTATGTGCTATGCCTAAATAAACAATACATTTTCAAACTGCCATTTTCCTTAGGAATTCCTATAGCGTGTAAGCATGGAGCTTTCTCAAGGTGTTGCCATTTTTTAAACAGTCCATACAGGAGATGAGAAGACTGGATATTAACAAAGTTTAAATTGTGCTTTTGGACAACATGTGTTAAGGCTCAGTAATCAGGCCAGACTATTCCTATTGGAGGAGGCTCAAGACTGAATTGTATAAGGCTGAATCCAAACTGAGGTGTCGTGGTGGGCAAAAGAACAATTGGTTGGAATGTTAGTCTTAGCTATTCCCAGAGGTCAGGCTAATTGCAAGTATTCTTGCCATCGCTTTTTGTTTAACCTTAGGGAGGGGAAGAACAGCTGTGTGATTATGCTATTACTCACAACAGGGACAAGGAATCAAAGAAATGTACTTGACAAATTCTCAATGTCTCGATAATCTTGACCAAGTTTTATTGAATGTGCCTTGCCAGAGGAGCATTGGCTCAAGGATACTGAAAAAGGCAATTTAAAGGCACAGGGAATCTCAGTCTTATTGAATGAGCAACACAGTTGCTGGTGATTTGTTATGGATGTTGTAGATGTTGTGGAATACAAGATGATGATCTATATTATACATATCTAATTTATGAGTGGAGTGTTGTGGCTCACTGGTTAGAGGCGGCAGACCTGGGAGCAGAGGACGGCCCGGGACCAGGGTCCAATTCCCGACTCGGCAGGGTCTTAGACCAGGGTCAACGAACTCGATAATTCTCGCCTTGGTGCCTACTCTAACTAGGGATCACACTCTGCAACTCTGGGCATTAGCTTCCCCATCTCCACAACGGCCCCCACATACGCCGGGGATGCCTGGTTTCACCTTGGAGATACCCAGTAGGGACCATCTCACAGGGAAAGCCAGGACGGGTTCCCCAGCGGTCTACAGCGCAGAGATACTCCTTCAGGAGTCGATTCTAGCGCTTTAGAAACCCTTAATTAATGAGGTTCATGAGGCAAAGAAGGACTTGAAAGTGAGAAACAGCACCCGCAACTGATTGGCTGCTTTGATGGTGTGCACACATATCCTAAGTTTGTGTTATTTTAAAAGAATTTAATGTTTCCAGGTATCAGGGCTCATCTGATTGATTGCACTCAGTGAAGTGCAGCAAAGAACCTATAGCACAACACACTTGGCTGGTAACCCAAAAAATAGAAAATAGAAATTGAGGGTTTTTCGGTCAGATGACTTAGGACCTAATTGCGAGTTTGGTGGTCCACAAGATTACAAAACTTGGGTGGTGGTAGGACTTCCAGAGAACTACCACAACCATCATGGATTCACGATCCCTGGCGGTGGTGCTGCGGTCTTGAGGGCCACTGCGGCACCTCCTAGCAAATTACGAGTTTCCTCACTGCCTGCGGTCTCATGGCTGTTCTCCTGCCATAAAACTGCTGGCAGTGTGGAAACATAGGGGGCCCTTCAATGCCCCCTCTTGCCCTTGTGCATGGGGGTACATGAATGTAGAGCCAAGTTATGTCCCCCTGTGTGCAGCACCCCTGTTCCTGAATGGCATGGAATGCACAGTCCATGCCTTGCAGGAACATGGTAAAGATTTTGGGTTGGTCTTGTGAAGCAATAGTAAAATTATGAATCATTTTGAATTGGGTGGGCAGCCCAGCGAATCTCGGGTGTGGTGGAGGCTCTTACCTCTTTCTGCTCTTGAATAGCCCACATGTTTTGTTTTAATTTTCTCTTCCATATTTTGGCTTTCATGCTGCATTGAGTGATGTTTTTCACATTTATACTGATGTAACCAGAAGTACCATATTTGTATGTTCTGAAATCTCATTTAAATATCTTGATCTTTTGTGTTAATTTTTTTCTTTGATTCAGCCGGATTAAGAATGTGGCCAGGGTGTGCAGACAGAATATCGAGTTTAAAATATCGACTTGCACAAATATCAAGTCAGAAATATCGTAGTTCAGAAATAACGACAGCAAGAATATCATGGTCAAGAATATCGAATTAAGGCAAGTAATATTGACTTTAAAAATATCGAAGTGTTTAATATCATTTGTAAAAATATTGGGGCTGAATCCGATTCTGGTCGGAAGGGCTCCGAACCATGTTTGGAGTCTTTCCGACTGAATCGGTCAGTGCCGCCGGATTCCATTCCGACCGAGCCATTCCGATGGGCTCGGTCGGAATGGAATCCGACTCGGCTTTATGGATGGCCTACGAGGCCCGTCTGCCATCCAGAAATCCTTCAGTACTCCCACGGTCGCCTCTTTACGACTGAGGGAGTACGATGGCAGTATTTCACTGCCTTTCGTGCCAGTCTTTCCGGCATGAAAAGGCAGTCGCAAACTGACTTTGGGGGACCCCAGCAGGGCCCGCATGGGTGCAAGGCTGCTGAATGGCATCCTGGGGGCACCTATGGTGCCCCTCTGTTGGTCCCTGCACCCGGTGGCAGGCACCTTGGGGTGCCGGCCACAGGGTGTAGGGATGAACTACACCCCTGCTTTTCTCAATGTAGGCATGCATTCCACTCCATACTGTTGCAACACTGGAGTCGGAATAGTAATTTGTATACCTCCACTATCCAACACTTTCCCTACTGTTGCACCCACTGGAGGGGGAATAGTAATTTTTACCCCTCCGCTATCCAACAGTTTCCATACTGTTGCACTCACTGGAGTCAGAATAGTACATTTTACCCCTCCGCTTTCCAACACTTTCCCTACTGCTGAACTCACTGGAGTCGGAATAGTACATTTTACCCCTCAGCTATCCAACACTTTTCCTACTGCTGCACTCACTGGAGTGAGAATCGTAAATATTGCTCCTCCGCTATCTAATACTTTCCCTACTGTTGCATTCACTGGATTCGGAATAGTAAATTCTACCCCTCCGCTATCCAACACTGTCCCTACTGTTGCCACACTGAAGTTGGAATAGTATTTTTTATCCCTACACTATGCAACACTTTCCCTACTGTTGCATCCACTGGAGTGGGAATAGTAATTTGTACCCCTCCTCTATCCAACTCTTTCTCTACTGTTGCACTTACTGGAGTGGGAATAGTCATTTTTACCCCTCTTTTATTCAACGCTTTCCCTACCGCTGTACTCACTTGAGTGAGAATATTAAATATTGCTCCTCCGCTATCTGATACTTTCCCTACTGTTGCACTCACTGGAGTCGGAATAGTAAATTTGACCCCCCGCCCCCCGCTATCCAACACTTTCCCTACTGTTGCCACACTGGAGTTGGAATAGTGACTTTTATCCCTCCACTATGCAACACTTTCCCTACTGTTTGCACCTACTGGAGTGGGAATAGTAATTTGTACCCCTCCGCTATCCAACTCTTTCCCGACTGTTGCACTCGCTGGATTGGGAATAGTAATTTTTACCCTTCTGTTATCCAATACTTTCCCTACTGTTGCACTCACTAGAGTGGGAATAGTAATTTTTAGCCCTCCGCTCTCCAACACTTTCACTACTGTTGCACTCACTGGAATAGTTATTTTTCCCCTCCACTATCCAGCACTTTCCCTATTGTTGCACTCACTGGAGGGGGAATAGTTATTTTTACCCCTCCCCTATCCAACACTTTCCCTACTGTTGCACTGCCTGAATTTTGAAATGTAAGTATAAATATTTTTTAATTGTTTCATGTTTTACTTTATTGTATATTTTTGTTTTTTGATATTTTAAATCATTGATATATATTTTTATTTTTTATATAATTTTAAACATTTAACATGAATTAAAAATATTAGTTTATTAATTGTTTTTAAACAAATATATATGAATACATTATTATGTGTGTGTGTTTATCTTTTTTATTTAGTTTATTTGTTATATTTTATTGCAATGTATATTACATTCATTTTACTTTGTTAACATTTTATTTAATATTTCATATATTTAATATATATTATTTTATTTTATATTTATATAAAAGTCTATATTTTATACATCTATATTTTTTACATCGATATTTTGTATTCAATATTTTTGTACCTACCTGTTTAAGTATAGTAGTCAATATTTTTGTTGTCTATATTTTTTACTCAATATTTTTTACATCAATATTTATTACATCAATGTTGTGTCAGTGGACCATGGCCAAGAGTTTATTTGAACCCAAACCAAATCAAATCGGAGATTCTGTATTCGTTTTCATGACCACCAAAGTTATAAAATATCCATATAATACATTTTGCAAATTTAAATTCATCCAATATCCTTATTAAATTAATATAATAAAATATTTTTAAAATCCTAGAATACATTAAACTTATTCTCAGCAAACTTCATGCAATCAGCAATTTCAGTACAGTTGTTGCTATCAGTATATATCAAGATGCTCCCGCAATTTGATTATCTTATCTCTGTGTTGCCTAAGTTATTAGTTAATATCAGCCCATGTTCCAAGATGTATAAATCTCATGATGTCTAGGAAAGTGTAATGTTTGGAAAGGTGCTGATAAAGAGGATTGGTCAAAAATATTAACAGTAAAGACTGATTTACATACATAATACATAAATACTTAAAATAGTTTCCATAGAAAAACCCATACGCTAAATGTGCTAGAATTTACAATGTTACAGAAACATCTCCTGCTTCGTTCAGATGTTGGATAAGAATTGACTCACCGAGAAAACAATTGGGCCAGATGCATCAGACACCAATATTCATTTTGCCTCTCTGCAGTGTGGTACCCCCATAGACAAAAAGATCGGATGCAACAATTTTCTGCACACTGTACAATATTCAGGACATACAAACATAATATGATCAAGAGTCTTTGAATTCCTGCCACAAGTTGGACATGAATCAGATGAGGAGTTTTTATTTAAATTTTTACTGAATGATCAAGGGGCAATCAACCTGTTCTAAATCTAATATATAAGCTCTTGGCGAGGGGCAGTGTTATATTTTCCATGTAAGTTCCAAAGATCGGAGTAGGTTTAAATGTCAATAACTGCTTGGTAAGGTGCCCCAGAGTGCCCCTGGTTATTAATTCTTATCAAACTAGAGACCAGTAGGGTGATTTAAAGACCTGTTTTCCCGCCTTACAAAGGAATTCAGCCAAGTCCCACCGTTTGATCAATGCCAATTTTTTGCATCATTCACGAACAAATCTTAACCAGAGTACCGCCGAAGCATGATCCATATCCCTTACATCTCGCAAGGAATCTCTATATTAAACTAATCCTGAAGTTGTCCAGATACGGACCCACAAGAGTAGTGGTTTTAAAGTGCGCCAGTTCAGATACTCTTTTCATCCCCCTTTCAAAATAAAGAGGGACCAGGAGAGTACTTACACGGACCCAGAGCAATGATCTAACTAGTGTGTTCTCCGCCACTGCAAGCCTCGTGGTATCTGTGTAACCTCAAACTTCTGTACCATACAATGTTGCACCTTGAACCTTCACTCAATAGGTTTCCAGTGCTGAGGAAATGGAACCCAAATATATGTTCTTTTGGAATAAGAGAATGGACTTTGATGTATGTGATATTGTGAGGGCTCCTTTATTTACTTGAAGAACCCACCTATGTTTGTCCGTTAGGGTCACTCAATAATAATCAAAGCTATATACACATTCCAAACGGTCTTTCCCAGCCATTATGGAACAGCTCTTATTCAAATTCTCACCAAAGACCATGAACTTAGGTGCTCATTATGAAGGCGGGCAGATATCAGTCCGCCCGCCATCGCTGTGGAGCTGGGACCGGCTGCCGGTAAGGATGCCTTCCCACTCAGTGTATTAGGATGTGCCTGCCACTATGGCAGGCACATCCAGGCCCCTGATGATTGCGGAAAGTGCTGCTGGCAGCAGCACCGTTCACAATGCACAAATGGCACGTAGTGCATTTCCATGCACAAAGTGGCAGGCACCACGCGGTGCCTGCCACCTTGTGCATGGAAATGTAGGGGGGTGCATGTGAAATGTAACAACCTAGGCAATTAAATTCAACTTGTCATATCAGGTGTAGTAATAGAGAGTAAAACACTAATTATAGTTCAGCTTCAAGTATTTATTAACATAATTAAAAATCCATTATAAAAAACATGATTTCACAATATAAATCAAATCACATCCATAAAGTTCAAATCAACATCATAAACACAAATACATTTTATATTCAAAATTTAAAAAGTGCCACAGTTATATCTCGACGCGCGTTTTGGCGACCAGCACCTTCTTCTGGAGTAGCCACACACTACCTACAAAGAAAAATAACATATATTGATTTGAACTTTATGGATGTGATTTGATTTATATTGTGAAATCATGTTTTTTATAATGGATTTTTAATTATGTTAATAAATATTAGAAGCTTAACTATAATTAGTGTTTTCCTCTCTATTACTACACCTGAAAAGACAAGTTGAATTTAATTGCCTAGGTTGTTACATTTCGCATGTTGTTTTATCCCTGACCTAGGAATTATTGGATTCATTTTTTCAGGGGGTCCTTGATACCTATAAATAATGTAGGGGGTACCACAGGTACCCCCCAGTGCCCATTGACCCTCCCCTCACACAGAGGGGCCAGCAATGGGCCCCAGAACCCAGTCTCAGCCAGCCTTGCCAAAGCGCCATTGAAAGGCTGGCTGACGCTAGTATCGCAATCTGGTGGGCGGTGCTAGAAGTGTGGAGGGTCGTCTTTTTGACCGCTGCGGTCAGTAAGCGATTCCCCTCACCATTCTAATGTGGCGGGAGAAAATGGGAGCCAGATGGCAGAGGGACCGCCACCGCCTGCCCGGTGGTGTCGGTTTCTCAACCATCGTAATGAGCCCCTTAATTGTTGCAGCATTTAAATCCAAACCCCTGAGACCACAGAACTCCAAGAATTTGTTTAGCAGATTTTATAACCCCATCGGGTACTTGGAGATTAATAATGAATCATCTGAAAGCAAGAGTATAGGTGATTAAGCCTCATTCAGAGTGAGGTAGTCATTAACACACTTTGACAGTTCCTTGGCCACATCATTAGTATATGAGCTGAACAAGGTGGGAGTCAAAACACATCCCTGATGGGTCCCTCTTGCAACTGGATTGCTCTTTGCCAGCTCGCCTCTAACGCCCCCACCTGATCTGCATGTTATGCAGCCTAATTTATAAATCAGTTTACCACCTGGAACTCCCATGGCGGCCTGTACCCTCCAAAGGCTCGTCTGGGGTATCAGATCAAATGCAGTACACAGGTCAACAAATGCCACATAGAGTTTCGGTTTGCCCAACAGGGCAGATTAGAAGGGCAAATTATAAAAACCTGATCTAAAGTGTTAACTTTAGCACGAAATCCTGCCTGAAAGCGCTTTAGAGTCCTCTGATTTTTCAATCACTCTTGAAATCAATTTAAGACCTGCCTGGTAAATATTTTTTGAAGGTTGTCTACTAGGCTAATAGGCCTATAATTTGATGGACAATTAGCATCTCTTTTTTTAAATATCAGGATTATTGATGCTCCCACCCTCCAGGTATCCGGGATCTCTCTGCCAAAACCTATTGCATTAGTGGGAAGTTTCACATAAGTAGCCCACAACCCAGATTCTGACTTAAATAGATCACCAGGAATGCAACCAGGACCAGGGGCCTTTAGTGCCTTGAGACTGTTGATAGCAGAGAGGGTGTCCTCTAAACTAAAAAGGATCTTGGCGGACTCCCCACTTCCCTACTTGGTAACATCACTTTCGAGACATGCATCTACCTCATTGGAGGTCTAATTTATGGGGGGAACCTGCATGTAAAATTTTTCAAAATGATCTTCCCATCTTTCTGGTGGGATAGTATTCCTTCTAAGGTTGGACATTTCGATTGTCCCTTGTGCAATAATATGCCAGAAAATCAGGCCATCATTCATTTTAAGGGCCTAGAGCATATCTTGCCAATTAGCTTCCTCTCACTTCCTTTTGTCATTATATATTGCACACTTCTATTCCTGATGAGCTGAACGACTCTCAAGTCGATTACAGCCCCTAATAGTGCTTTGCAGCAGTTTCTTGCCCTGCTTGTAATCAGGCGTGTACCATTTTGGGTCTTTGGGAGGGGCTTGTATATTGCCACTTGATTTTGTATAAAAAAATACTAAATCATTTATTAAAGAATCAACTATGAATATCCATGATTGGTATAGCTTCCTCAGGGAAATGTTTATAATTTGATTAAAAAAATATAGAAACCACTGATACATCTCTGCATAGAGGTTCTCATTGGCCATAACCTTAGGCCAGGTAACTCTTCTGTAGTTGTTGGCCACAGTAGGTTCAGGGACCAAAGTACTGTGATTGGAAGACAATCTTGTGAGGTAATTTTCCGATAGTGTGACAATCAGGGGGTTATGGTCATTATCTGTACGCGACAAAACCACCATGTCATAAAGCAGAGGCCAGAGAATCAGTGATTCTCTATTCTAGGACACAGACCTACCATTTATATTTACTATCACCAAATTAAGACCAGTTGGGAATTTAAGAATTAACCCCATTAAATCCGGAGATGCTACATTCAACAATTCCAGGATACACATAATATCAGTCTTTACCGGTATCATTAAACTCCCCCACTGCCTGTCTTGAATTCCTGAGGGGTAAAGCTTTCACACTTTATGAAACAAGCCCCAATGAAGATTGTTTCCAGCGCCCAGGTCTCCTGGAACATGCAAACATCATAGTGTTTGACAAAGGAATACCATTCTTGCTCAATAAGTTTTGATTTGACTCCAGCCAAGTTCCAAGAAATCAGCGGGAGACCTTCTTTGTGAACAAAATTCTGTTGTGACTCAACTCCTTCCATCCCCGTCATGATAGCATTAACTGGATTGGGGGCAAATACACTGGG
Organism: Lissotriton helveticus; assembly: GCF_964261635.1. Classification (NCBI taxonomy): domain Eukaryota; kingdom Metazoa; phylum Chordata; class Amphibia; order Caudata; family Salamandridae; genus Lissotriton; species Lissotriton helveticus. The sequence continues at coordinate 1,271,196,775 of NC_136059.1, read as the reverse complement.
AGTATTACTGTTGCGTAAATTGGGTGGTAGGTTAGACTGTGTCCTAGCCCTACCCAAAAGGACTGGTACTGGGCAGAAATAATTGTGTCTCCTGTGCGTCTCCCTGGAACGCTTCTCCAAATCAATCTATAAGACTGAGTAGGGCCATAGATACTAACAGGATCCATGCGTCTGGTATACTTGAACTGAATTTCGGAATTACCTGGTGGGTTAGTTCTTTGATCTAGGTCAACGAGTTTGTCAGCCATATCAGAAGAAATTAAAACGAAGTCAAGGACGTCTAAAACAGAATTAGAACAGCCTGATCTTCTAACACTAACAATGTTGTCCCGTATAACCAAGTGACACTCCTGACCATGACAAATCCACTGATCGTCCTGTTTTGTAAACTCTCTTCTGTTTCCACTGGTGTGCAGGGGGTTTGCTTGAGGATGTTTATCAGTGGAATGTAGCCATAAGCTGAGTGTTTGCCCCTCCTTGGAGATAGATTGATCTTCGGATGGTTGCCATGCGGGCTCCTGAGAGCATAAGCTGGGTAAGTGTTGGAGATATTTTCTCTATGTGGCTGGTGCTTAATATCAATGGAACTAGTGCCACTGCCAGTCGAGCCACCCACTGTAGCTCTATGGGTCTGTGTGTCAGATGTGGGCAAGAATTCCTCCAGATTATGTTTTCCCACATTGGTTGGTGGGTTATGGGGCCCTAAGGAAAAAGAAGCAGAGCTTGGTACAGATTAGGGGTTACTAAAGACCTACTAGGAGCTATTAAATTATTAACTATCGATGTTAAAGATAAGAGCAGCGATTTCAGGGCACCCACCTCCTACTTTAAGGATTTAACAAGGGAAATAAGGAACATTTCTTCAGTAATTGTGGGGCACCCAGACACTGCCAAATCAATAGAATGCTGTTCATAATTAGAACCATCAATGATTTCAGTAATGACTTTTGTCTGATCAGCTTGTGAGTCACTCAAAGGAGCAAAACCGTTACTGCAAGGAAAATCAACCACATTGGAATGGGTGTTTGAGGTTGTAGAGGGGTAAGGGGGCACAGGAGAAGCAGTAGTAACTCATGGGTAAAAAGGACACAATGCTATCTGAGTGAAAGTGGTCAATGCCTGTCTGCCGAAGTCTCGCTGCATCGGACATTGGAAGAATAAGAGCAGTAGGAGGAGGTGGTACATGGCCTCTTGAATTAGGATCTGGTCACATTTCACCAGAAGATCATCAATCCAGTCGAGCACTCAGTTGTCCCATGCAGATTTATGAATGTTCTTGTTTTTTTCTGTTTACTGGCCCCCACACTCCCCTCTGTAGCCTTCCATATTGCCATAGGCAATAAGCAAGGGAGGGGAACAAATATAGAACAGGTAAAAAAAACACACACAGAAATAAATAAATAAAACAGCCAAACAAGACCAGAGCCATGTCCCACCAGCGTGACCTCAGTGGCAGCGACCAAAACAGCAGCTTGCCCGTAACTTGCAACAGAGCTCAGGGGTGACTGAGGTCACACCCAGTCGCAGGCAGAAGAAACAACAACTTGAGGAGAAAAGCAGGATAAGGACCAAGTCAGGAGCTACAATTGTAGTACCAGGAGCAGAAAACAATGCTGGGAGCAATGCTGACAAGACATCAAGCACTTGAGTGCTCGAAGGAATACAACTGTGTAGCAAAACTTGACAGCACGTGTTCCCACAATGAGGAAGAAACTATTGCTTCACATTTTGGAAACTGCAAGTTCCCACAGCACCCAGAGAATGTATGAAATGTATGAATGCTGCATCATTTTAGCACAACCCCAGGATCTAGAGACTATGCAAAAACCTGTTTAAATCTGTTGATGCAGAAGAGTGCCCAGAGGTATGGCCAGTTGGGGATATAAGTATATATTAGTACATAGTAACCCCTGTGTTAACTAGCAATGTGTCTCATTAAGTGTTAAGGTGTTAATATGCTCCACCTCTGCAACCCTCAGGGAGGAAAAAGGCAGTCACACTTAACATCCTTCAATAAGCTGTACCCTTTGCTCTTCCTTTTAAATGCCTGATAGGCAGATACAATTTACATTCAACATAATGCAGCAAAACTTAATGTTCAGTTCATATTTTTGATATTTTCAAATGTAATCTAGATTGCTTGTTTTATCAATTTTATCTCAATAATCAACCAAATTCTACCATGCAAATAAATTACTTTAAAGAATAAAAGACAAACTAAAAGCCCAAGAGTGTTGCAGTTCTATTCAAATCTACCATGTTAATTTGTATACCTTCTTTTGCTGTCAAACAAGGGCATGCAGAAGCAATTGTTATGAATATGGCAGTTATCTGCTGCATTACAATTCTAAGTCATGTTATTAAACAGCTCTATAGAAGATTTATTAGATGTCTCAGAAGCTCCTTTAGTAAACTACTCACCATTATAGCTATTGACTATGTACAATTCTAGCAGATGGATGCATAGCCAATCAAGTCCCATTATAAATACAATGCTCATTGCTTCGCTGCGTCTAAACTTGGGAACTCCTCTCCTCACACTCATTTCTGCTGACACACTAGTCCGCCGTCGGCTTCTGTTTGAGCGGAGAGAGTCACTTCCTTTCTTTGCTCCTTTGCTGGCCGTCATCTTGTGAGGGTGATGATCCAGTTTTTCCCACTTCAGCTTCTGGGGGCTTCAAAAACAGATGCAGTTCCGAGCGCGCAGAGGATACTTGCACTAGTAAGATGCACTCCTACGTTTAAATATTATTGCACTTTGCACTTTAGGGTCTCTTTTATTCTTCAAGCCCTGATTTAGTTTTTAACATGGGGCTATTACCTGTTTTGTTGGTCCAATCAGGGCAGACTGCTCCCGTTGTTTAACTGCATTCAACTGGGGAACTCCTCTCCTCTCACTCATTTCTGCTGACTCTCTGATCGGCCGTGGGTTTCCGTTTGAGTGCAGAGAACCACTTCCTTTCTTTATATTTGTTGCTCCTTTGCTGTCCGCCATCTTGTGAGGGTGACGGTCCAACATTTTCCCACTTCCGCTCCTGGGGCTTTAAAAACAGATTCAGGTCATGCCAAATGCGTACAGAAGGCAAGCCCATCTGCGCACGTCTGTGCTCGGACCACGCTCAACACCATTTCCCTGGTAGTCAGGCCTTAGATATCAAAGGCCAAATTACCTATTCCAGGGATACCCTGTTAACCATTAATGCCTCATATTGTTATATGGCCCTTAGGGACATTGTCGACAATGCTAAGTTAGCATGAGATTTGCTGCCATGATGCTGATTTTGCTCACATTACTACGTGACTTTGTTTTTGCAAGTCTCTGTTTGGGCCTTTCACATGAGAACGGCTGCTTTTCGCGTTTTCTACTTTCGTGGAGTTTAGTCTGAACACGATGTGCAAGATTGATAAACAATGCCCCTTGTTATTCTGTTCTGGTCAGTCCCTAGCACCTAGACATAACATGCTACACACAGCTGCAGTACTGAAGACTCGTGCTTTGATATTACTGGGTTGCATGTTGTTTTAACAGACTTGGAGAAAGCTGTTCAATTGAGAAGAGCTCCACTGTTCCTATGATGTAAACCTTATATCTAGGCTTTAAGGTATGGGGTCTGCTGTCAAAGCCCAGAGATATTCCTTTATATAAAATAAACTTCTTCTAGTTAAGGGAAGGGTGGTTAGGCCTAATTGCCCTTTTTTCCACAGTCTTTTATGATGACTTCTTCCTTTATATTGTATGGAATTGTAAAAATGCTAACTGTGCTGAGTTTATGCATTTTGCTGCTGGTAATGGCTCGTATACTGTATTGTAGAGCACAATAGTTAAAATAAACATTTTGAACTATTTTCAGTAACTCTGCCAATACTTATTGTGGACAAGTGTGAGTAAGTGAGCGAAAGAGTATTTGTTGCTCCTGCGATTCCTGAGAGAGTCGGGAGTGTTGTGTTCTGGGTTGTCTAATCATTTGTAGCTTTGTGATATTTGGAGGAGAACGAAAGAGACACTATAGCTAGTCGGTTTTGGGATTTTAGGTACTAATGTGGTAGCTTGTTACACCCCTATATTCTGCGGTCCTGTTTTCCTGCGCTTAGTTCTATGTATGTGCAGAATCCCTGCAACATGGCGCCGCCAATGCTAGGTCTGGTTCTTATTTGCGAGACGCTTGATTAGTGCTTGTGCTTGTCTACAAAACCAACACTTCTGTTTCTGGAGACAGCTGTGACAGTGTAACCTCCTATACAGATGTTTTATAGGTTCTTTCAAGCTTAAAGTTTTACAAGGTTGTTTCTCTTTATTCTTGACCCGTGATTGCGCTGCCGTGCTTTAGGGTATTGTTCTTAGTTTTTCATAATGGCAATTGATATTCCGCCTCATAGCCGCGCCCACCTCAAGGCATATGTGACTCAATATGGAGTGCCTGATGCGGGTGCCGCACGTATATTTGTTGTGGAAGCAGATCTAGTGTTCCGCTTCGAGCTGTTATATTCTTGGATCACCTTCCCAACGGTGGATGGAACAGATGATTTGTTTCATGAATATACTGCCACCGCCCTTCCTAATGCTTATCAGCCGTATTGGGCTCTTAAGGTTCCACTCACAGCTTGGCAGCACCAGATTTGGTTTAATGGCGCCCTTCCTCACCCAATAACGCCGGTCCGTTTAGGTCCTTTATCGATAGATGGGACCACATGGCGCGTTTTGGCTGGGTATACCCCACATACGCGTCGACTGATGACAGCGACGATTGCAGAACTCTGTGTGTTGCATACGACTGTGATAGGGGTGCATAGAGCTGTTATACAGTTCATCTTGCGCAACTTGCCGGTGGGACCAGCTGGCATTGCTGCGCAACCTGCTGTAACTGGTGGTGTAACTATCAGTCCCCTTATGGTTAATTCAGTGATCGGCAAGCGTCCACAGAATAAGGATGAGTTCCCCTATTGGCTTGCTAAAAAATTTGGACAACTAGAGGCCATTTTTCCAAATACCTCTCCTGTGGAGAAACACAGGATATTGCCTATTAATTTGCCTAAAGACTTACTTCCCAAGTTAGCTGATTGTAACACCTGGGGCAAGGTGTTTGCAGCGGTATATTCAAAGTATTTTGGCACTCCCTCCTTGACTGTGCTCCCCTCTATGATTAAGCGTGTTCAAGATGACCACTTGGCCGAAGTGTCTATAGAGTTGGGGATGAGACGTGTGCGGGTGTTAGACGTGGTTGCTGAAATGATCCTTGCCAATGTCAAGGGCGATACTGTATACTTTAAAGTGGCAAACCGCTTGGAGGATGTCCCAGATGCAGGCAAGCCACGTGAATTACCAAAGATTATTGCAAAGGCTTATAAGACCATAGGCCATAATAGTCTGGGAGTTAAGCCTTTTACTCAAACGCAAACTTAATCTCAAACTCACCAAAAAGCCCAGACTGATAAAGATGGGCGTCCGTTCTTTCCTAAAAAGAACTGGAAGAACAAAAAGCAGGGGCAGCTACAACAGAAGCCAGGTTCATGTGCAAGTTCACCGACACCTGAGTCTTCTGACCACGTGAAAATTACGACTCCAGATAGATTTCAAGTCCATGACCAGCGCTCTCCTTGTTCTTTATAGGATACTTCAGGCTCTCAAGTCGGTGGAGGGGAAAGCCAAGATCATGGCAAAAGTCAACCTTCACCACAGGGACGAGATAAGCCTCAACAATTTGAAGTCAAAGGAAAACAAGAGGATCTACGTCCTTTTCGACCGATGTTTCAGAAGAAAAAAGTTGCAGCTTTAACAGCGAGATATGCATTAGACAGTGTGAACGCGTTTCCTGGATTGGACATTGGCAGTGACTTTGCTCGACAGCCCAGAGGAGGTTACCATAGTGTGGGAGGCTCTGCATCCCTGTCTGGAGGCGATATGAACTGATACATTCATTACAGTAGAGACTGCAGATACCTGGGTTGCCCCCCCGGGATAGGGTCTAGGAGATTTATTTCCAAATTAAAGGTGATATATCTTGACCAATCATGCCAGTTTTCTGGGAGAATCTAACCTCTTCGTATGACATTTTGTTAGTGGAGGCAAATTGTCCCCCACCCTTTGTGTTTGCCACTTCTAGAGGAGAGGACATTATACTTCCGAGTTTTTTGCGTTACGTCCCTGCGGAACATGCAGAGGCTTTCGCAGCTGAGTGGGCTTTGTCACTAACCCCGGTGGTGTATCGTAACCAGGTGGGTTGGGATGGTGATTCACCGCCTCATGAAATACCTTTACGCTCTTTGCCACATCCACAACGGCAATATCCAATCAGAAGTGAAGCAAAAGCTCACATTTGTGAAATTCTAACACAGTTAGAGTATCAAGGAGTGATTGAATCATGTACATCACCAATGAATAATCCTTTCTTTACAGTATCAAAACCTGATGGTTCATATCGGATGTTATTGGGTTACTGAAATTCGAATAGTCATTGTTGAACTTTTGCAGTGCAAAACACACACAACTCAGCGCTGGTGAACATTCTTGTTCGTAAAATATACAAAACTACACTTGATATTTCCAATGATTTCTATAGTCACAATCTCGCTCCTGAGAGCCGTGACTTGACAGCATTTACTGCCGTCTGGAATCTGAAAAAATGTACACGTTTGCCTATGGGGTATAAGAATAGCCCCGGGGCATTTGCGGCATGCATTGTGTCTTTGTTGAATGACATATACCCAGATGTGTTCTTGTACATGAATTAGATTTATCTGACTGAAGATGAACTTATGCTGCATCTTGTCCGAGTCGAGAGAATTATCTTGTCCTTTGCCGACTATGGATATGAATTCAATTTTGCAACATCGCACATTGCCCATTTGGTGGTACTCTTTTTGGGCTACGAGCTCAATAACGAAGGAAAGGGCTTAGCCCCCCACTTCTTGGAGAAATGTACACAATTGCATCCCCCTTCTACACTGAAGAAGCTTCAGTCCTTGCTGGGATTTTTGTATTTCAGGAGGACATACATTCCCTATTATGCCCAGTGTATCAAACCGCTTTATGCATTGATACAATCTACTTATTCTACTGCCAGCTAGCTTACGGAACATACCTCTATCCCGTGTTCTTTGCAATCAGACTTGCTTGCAACTAACTACTTATTGACGCGTGATAACACCACAAACCTGGTAATATGTATAGTTTCAGGGACAGTGGGTTTCACTTACTTGACGTTCAATGAGGGAGACACAATGCTTATTGCATACAAATCATATTTATACACTGCAGCAGAAATGCATTTCTCCACTATTGAAATTGTTGACAACGGTGCAGTTAGCGTTTCTGAAAGATTGCTCATTGGCACAAGGTAAACGTATTCTTATGGTCACGCCTTTCCCTGCTTTGGAAGCCGTGACGAAGGCTAGTGTACCTAACTCGAAGGCACTACACCCCCATTGGATACAATGGGCTACTTCTTTGACATTGGCTGTTGTAACGTTTATTTTTGACTCTGCTCTCCAGACACAGGAGTTTTTACAGTACGAACACATTCATCCTCCTCCCTTGTCTCTTCTTCCTCTACATGAGTATGACTGCATCATTTATACCGATGGCTCGGTTCAACCGGCCACCGGTTTCAAACATGCTTATTCGGCGGCTTGCTCAATTGTTGCTGGCTCGGTTGCAGACTGTACGGCACAAATGGCGGAGCTGCGTGCTTTTGTTCTGGCTCTCAAGTTTGCTGATCCAAATGTGAATACTCTTATTGTTTGTGATTCATATTACTGTGTCCAGTCTTTTAATGACGGCTTATTTTTTTGGTCTCGGAATGACTATCGAGACTCTAAAGGCAGCGCAATTAAGCATAAAACGCTTTGGGTTCGAGTGGCAGACATTAAACAAAGTCCGCCCCTCACACGTTATAAATACTCTTGGCCATCAGCGTGTGGGACCACATGCTCTTGGTAATTCTTTGGCTGATGAAGCGGCCAAGTCTGAAGTAGCCACGTGTTTCATAGCAACGGTTACAAGGTCGATGACTAAAATAGAGAATGAGATTCTGGCAGCGGTAGCTGCAACGAAGGAGGGAACTGCTTTTCCTCAGGGTTTCTCTTCGAAATACTCTTATCATATAACTCCTGAACAGGTTCCTTATGCTATGATTCCTTCGGTTAGAGATTGGATGATAACCAACTTGGACCGCAGACCTGCTTTGATCAAAGCCGCACATGAAGGCATAGCGTCAGCACATGCCGGTGTGTCAGCGACAGTCTCCATTTTACAGAAACATTATTGGTGTTGTGGTTTATATAAACAGACCTATAATTATGTACTTTCTTGTGACATTTGTCAACAAATTCAGCTGTCTACGGTCACAAGCCCACTGCAGACACAGCTGTGTATTTCTAATCAACATTTTGGCTGTGCCCCTCTTGATCACTGCTGTCCTCTCTCATATGATACTACGTATAAGTATATATTTGTTGCAGTTGATTCATGAACTAGATTCCTTTGGGTTTGGCCACAATGCAGTGCTGACGCTCTAAATGTCATCAGGAATTTGCATGTCTTTCTCTGGATGTCTGCCTGTGGCACGTTTCATTCTGACCAAGGTCCAGCGTTCACCTCTAAGGCGTACAAGGATGCAATGAAGTCAACATGGTGCTGGTGCAGTTTTCGCCTCCATACAGGCTTGAGGGCAATTCAATTGTGGAGTTAATGAACTATGACTTAAGACAATCCTTGACAGCTAGAGTCTTAGGTACAGGCAGGAACTGGCTGGCCCACTTGTATGGGGTTCAACATGCACTTAATAATCTCCCAAGAAGATCTCTGGGTGGGCGGACCCCATACAAAATGCTCTTTGGCATTAAAATGTTTGTACCAGACCTTGTTGGTCTAGATGCTGTGGCAGCTGCCACAACCTTTGACGTAAATATTCATTCTACTGTGCTACAGGATCAATAAAAGACATGTGACAGCTTTGCAACTGAAAATTTACCCTCTTCCACTGATACAGCACTACTGATTCAAGTTGCCGGTTGGCTTTCTAAAGTCAGAGATCTGATACGAGTAAAGCTGGAGAACAAAAAAGAATTTGGTCCTTCTTATCGTGCACCGGTTCCAGTACTTGGACTGAAGGGTACTCGTACAGTCATGTTTCCACCTTTACCTGGTTGCAAAGACAACAGATACATCTCAGTGGACAATGTCAAGTTACACCTTGTGGCTGATTCCGAATAGTGTCACGTCTGCAGTTTCGAACAATGCAGTTTCATTAGATCCACTGACTTTATCATCTTTCATTGGTCCTCGTGTGGCTAAGAAAGTGATGGACACTGTAATTGATCTTTCACCCGTCCGACCTCTATCTTCCACTATGTATGTCGAGTATACATATCATCCTGATGAGTCAATGAGTGAGGTGCCGAACAGTTCTCGGGAACATCAGGCGGACCCAGCACTTCCACCCCTGATTAATCGACCAACGAGTGGCTACTATGGATATCATGCCAGCCTCTCTTCCGGCTCGTCCTCCTCGACATCCTGGTTGGCAGACCCGCCGACTAAGGGCCCGATTATGATTGCGGTCAATCCGCATCCTCCGGGCCGGTGGAAGCCACCGCCGGCCCGGAGGATGCGGATTCACTGCTGCGGTGTGTGTGAAGACCCCCCGCCAGATTAGGATGGCTGGGGGGTCATCGGCGGACGGGGAGAGCGTCTGCCGCTTTTCCACCGCAAGACCGCGGCGGAAAAGCTCCAATATGGTGGCGGTATCTGTCAGACACCGCCAGCCATATTAGGATTTGCCCTGGGACATGCCTTTCCGCGGCGGCAATGCCGCCCCTAAAAAGCATACGGTCTTTTCTTTGGGGGCCCGTTGCGGGCCCCCAGGGTGAAGGTGGGGGGGTGGGGGTGCACATGGGGGGTACCTATGGTACCCCCCTGCATTTGCATGCACGAACCGGCAGGCACAGCGCGGTGCCTGCCGCTTTGTGCATGCAAATGCACTGCTTGCACTTTTAACATTGCGGCGGGTGCTGCTTCAAGCAGCACCCGCCGCAATGTTAAAAATACAGGATGTGACCGCCAGGGTGGCGGTCACATCCTAATTTGCACGGAGGGACCGCCGCTGCCCCTGCGGACGGTCCCCCCACCTCTGGGGTGGCGGACAGACGCAGGTCCGTCCGCCATCCTAATAGGCCCCTAAATTTGGTTTTTATTTCTCTTGGTTCAAAAAGACTTACTTGGTCCCTCCATGGACCTACGTTTGGTTGGTGCTTATACTAATTTTCCTCTTCATGTCAATTGGATTTATGACAGTGTTCTTTTTGCTCATCAATGGTCATTACTTGCCAGAACGCTCTGCTGTAAAGTTGGTTGAGGTAATTCTGGCCCCTCACACATCGTCCCATATCATGAAATGTGATCAGACACTTGTTACCATTTCAGTATTCCCGGTTGCAGATGGCATCATTTAGGACAAAGTAACCTTCCAAATCCACGATCCGACCAAGGTACTCAGGGTACCATACGGGTTTTGTGTTTCATTAGGAGATGTGGTACATGGGACAAACATTCAGACAATTGGGATGTACAAGCAGTAAATGCAGTATTTTCAGATTTAAAATAATGTGCTGCTTTTGAAGCTGAAGATTTGTATTTAATTTCTGCCAATTATGGGGATCTATTTTGCTATCAACATTATGGGCATCATTTTTTACACAAAACAAACTCTTAAGACCTGTTTTTAATTTTACACAATGGGAACATTGTCCTACTCCCATAGAGGGATGTTCTAAAACTCTTAGAGATAAATTCATATAATTTACTGATTATGACATATCTAATCCAAAATCCTATTTTTTTAAACTTCAATCATCTTTGCATTCCAAATTTATGTTGACCCACGCTAAATTGATTTACGCCAACTTGTTTAGAACTAAATTGACTACACAGGGTTATGATCACTGGAAAGAGACCGTTGATTTAAAATCAATCTGGGGCTGGAAAGAGACCGTTGATTTTATATCAATCCGGGGCAAGTAGCCATAGCAGGTTCAGGGAACTGAGGCTTTACATCGTGCCTGCCTGATCCCATCTCAAATTTTATTTTTGAATGATACGGTGTACAAGGCCAATAGTTTTGGCCTGGCAACTGTCAAAAATGTAAATACCTTATCCATTCCATCCTTAGCGGAATATGACGATTGGCGCACTCAAAACAATTTTATTATTGAGGCATTGCAAGCTTTGCTTCGAAATTACACTTTCAATGTCTTTGAAATTGATTCTTTCGGGTGGTTAGTGTGGCAAACTAATACAAATGCATGCTAAATGTGTTTTTATAATGTTACGCCTGGTTTCATTCAGACTAAACAAACACAAGGAGATGATGGACGGAGCGCTGAAACCTTTCAGACACTCACCCCCAGTCACAGGTCTGGGTTGAACCCATCATCATTCTTTAGCTCACTTCATCACCTCAGTTCAGACACAGCTATATGCAAATCAGTCTTAAACCTGTGCTCCAGGAACAGTCCAGCCCGAACTGCCAAGCCTGGTCTTCCCTGAACCGTAAACTTTGACACTGGATTCAAGCTAGCCTGGCTGATAAAGGGTGTTACCCAGAAACAGGGCACAGGATTCTTGTTTCCAGTTCAGGGAAGACTTGACTTTTGCATATTGAACAATTGGAGCCATTGCCAATCTCAGTAGTGGAAACAGACTCTGCTGTTTGGTTAATTCATGGGGTTATCTCTCTCATTTTTTCACTGTTTCAATTTAAATAATGCATGCAACATTTTTTGATTAGCCGTTTCGAACCACTGGGTAGTGCATCTCTACATGAATTGTGGTCCCTACCTTTCACTTACAGATGTCAGAGGGAGGGTAAGGAAGTTTTTCTTACATGGGAGGACTGTGATTGCACAGTAGGACATTCCCTTGTTTGCAAACACAATAAATTGCATGGTGCGTGTAATGTATCAGCACCAAATCTAGTTTTTTTTTTAAAAAGAACACCAGTGCCATCAATAATTCCCGCTTTTACCTTGCTTACTAACGGCAGTCATCTTATTTTGAACAAACAAGACTGCTTAGTTTTACGGGCAGGAATCCCGTATTTAGTAATAGTTTCACATCGAGTAGCTTGTTGTAGCAATGTGCTTTTTCCACCCCGCATGGGAGTCTAGATAGTACAATTTGGCCTTCCATTCTGGCTTTGAAACAGATTTCAACAAGTTGAGCAGGCTCAATGTGCAATTATTCCAACAAGAGGTGGCTCTCACTTCAGCATGAGAGACCTTCAAGTTACAGTTGGCTAGGACTTCTAGTGAGATGCAATCCCTTCTGAACACTAACCTCCCACTTCATTTTGGGGATCTTATACACCAAATATGTAATGTGTCTGACAGTAAAGGCCTTGCACATTTTTTTTACTTGTGGGATCCGGCCTTGTGACTTCTTTTCACACGATATTTGGAGTAATACCGGCTTTTATTCATACTATTTTTTCCAGCATCTTTGGAGGGTTCCTCTTAGTATTAGCGTTAGGTGGTGGAATCCTGCTTCTTCTGTTCCTGCTGCGCAATAGCTGCTCATCTTGTGGTAATGCACAGACCATGCAGCTGTACCTTTTTTGCATTCAACAGGTTTTTGGATGCTTGCCATTAGCAACACTTGATGTCAGTTATGGATAAACTTTTTGCTTTGCCTACTTTACTTGCGTGCAACCAGTGTTTTGCTGTCAGCGATGCCCCTTCTATTGAGCAATGGAGATATGCCTCTCCAACATGTCGTGTCCAGTCCCGGATTTTAACCAGTTGATGGGTCCATTAGAGGATCATGACCAGGCTTGTTGTGGAGATGGCCGTATGGCGCATGCAGCAGCACTTGGAGTATTGGCTGAATGGGATGTCTGCACGGCTGCGCAGAACACCCTGCATCGAAGTTTCATTGAATATCACACAAGTTGCCCATTTATGTTTTAGAGGCATCTGAGTACGAGAAGCACGTTTGTTCCCTCGACTTACTAAATTGGATGGAATCCCTTTTTTCTTCTAGCGATAGGGATGATCTTTTGGAGGGAATTGCATTCCTCGGTGCACACACCTTGATGGACTTACCACCTCCTTCATAATAACTTTATTATCCTGGAGAAAGCACTCTTTCAGTAGGCCCGAAATAACGATATTGATTTTTTTTTGGGTGTGAAAAATGTCGATTTTTTAATCTAAATTGTTTTTTTTCAAAAGCTTTTAACTCTGCTTGAGTTTTGAATTGTGTTTTGGTCCTTTGTCTATGACCAATGACCTTACCAAGGGGAGGGAGTTATATGGCACTTAGGAACATTGTCGACATTGCTAAGTTAGCAAGAGCTTGCTGCCATGATGCTGCTTTTGCACACGTTACTACATGACTTTGTTTTTGCAATACTCTATTTGTGCCTTTCACATGAGAACGGGCTATTTTTCGCGTTCTTTGCCTTTCCTGGAGTTTAGTCTGAACATGATGTGCAAGGTCGATAAACAATGCTCCTTGTTGTTCTGTTCTGGTCAGTCCCTAGCGTCTACACATAACATGCCTTGGGGGGAAATCGGAAATCGGACCTTTGTGACCAGCGACCAGCAATCCTACCTGACCTCCCCTGCTTCTGTCTCCCCCTGCTGTCGCTGCCTGTGACATCTCGGCGCGGCCGCCGAGCGGGGGAGACTACGACCCCCAGTGTCCTTTGCGGCAGGAAGCCGCCTGATACCGTTTCCGCGCCTGGAGGCGCCATAAATTGAATCAACAGCCCCTGTGGAGGGGGCTGCCTTGGGGGGAAATCGGAAATCGGACCTTTGTGACCAGCTACCAGCAATCCAACCTGACCTCCCCTGATTCTGTCTCCCCCCGCTGTCGCAGCCTGTGACATCTCGGCGCGGCCGCCGAGCGGGGGAGACTACGACCCCCAGTGTCCTTTGCGGCAGGAAGCCGCCTGATACTGTTTCCGCGCCTGGAGGCGCCATAAATTGAATCAACAGCCCCTGTGGAGCGGGCTGCCTTGGGGGGAAATCGGAAATCGGACCTTTGTGACCAGCGACCAGCAATCCAACCTGACCTCCCCTGATTCTGTCTCCCCCCGCTGTCGCAGCCTGTGACATCTCGGCGCGGCCGCCGAGCGGGGTAGACTACGACCCCCAGTGTCCTTTGCGGCAGGAAGCCGCCTGATACCGTTTCCGCACCTGGAGGCGCCATAAATTGAATCAACAGCCCCTGTGGAGCGGGCTGCCTTGGGGGGAAATCGGAAATCGGACCTTTGTGACCAGCGACCAGCAATCCTACCTGACCTCCCCTGCTTCTGTCTCCCCCCGCTGTCGCAGCCTGTGACATCTCGGCGCGGCCGCCGAGCGGGGGAGACTACGACCCCCAGTGTCCTTTGCGGCAGGAAGCCGCCTGATACCGTTTCTGCGCCTGGAGGCGCCATAAATTGAATCAACAGCCCCGCGTCGCGGGACGTGCGCAGGACGTGCGCCGGGCAAAGCCCGGGCAAAGGGCGGGCCCTCTGTGGCCCTCCGTGGACCAAAGGGGACAGGACAGGTCTCCTCCCCTGACCCTACTGCGAGAGGAGGTAGAGTGTATTCACATACTATCTGACCATTTCTGTAGCCCAACTAATCCTACTCTAAACATGCCTTGTAAGGAGGGAACAAGCCTAGCTACGCAGAGGGACCCAGGTCAAGGGGTACTAAAGCATCATATGATTAGCACAAGCACTTTGCCTACTGTCCTTGAGATAGATAACAACTCTCCTCGTTACTCCCCAATCAGCACGCAACCTCCCCCTCAAACTTCCCCAAGAGTGCAAAAACTTTCCCTGTGGGATGAACTAAACATTCTATGCAATTCTAAGTACGTTACAGTGGAATCACCTTCTCTTGCTAAAGGCACCAGCACTTTAAGTACTAAAGACAGTATACAGGATTCATCCTTTTCTCCTAAGAAAGACAACACCCAAGACTCAGTCCTCCCTTCGGCCATTACCCAATAAAAGAAAGCATGATGAGGACAATACCGAAGGGAATCAATCCAAATTCCATAAACCATCCGTAAGCCCTACATCACCTGCCAATATTCTCCCTTTCACCATGGAGACTGCTGACAAACTGAATGATTCAATACCCTACCCCCAGTTGTCTCTATTGATCCAGATTGAGCAACTTGTTAAAACCATCATTTCCCCTCTAGTAGAAAAAATTCATTCCATAGGGGAAAGGCTCTCCGGTCTAGAGAATAAAATCACGGCCATTCTGACACCTATCAATAATTCAGTAACATCAATTTGCCCCCAGCCATTTACTACCTTGGAAACAGCCAAGCCAACTCCCAATCACAAAAACGCCCAAGCCACATCACAACCACCTAAAATCCCAGACTCAACCGCTTCCAAAGCCCCGTTCAAATCTGCTTTATCAAGGTCCTCAGGGGTTAAAACAGCACGCAAACCACCATACATACACCTTCCCCCAGAAGCCGCGCCATATGTGTCCGTCCTTTCAGGAGTACCAGCACTTGCGATGGGAAAAGCTGAAAGACAGCAGGACCTACTGAACAAGGTCATATTCTGGTTGGGGAAAAACAGACCCCTATCACAGGATCACCATGGCGGAATCTTGAGCGTGAGAAGGGTGGGCTGGTTGGGCTCACTACCAAAAAACATTCCTGGGGACTTGGTACTGGTTAAATTCAGGAATCGGAACATCGTCCCGTACCTAAAATCCTGCCCGCCCCAAGAAGGAGATGGCCCAATACGCACTTGAGATTTATTTGATTTTTATCCATGCACGCCAAATATCCCCCTGTTAAGAACAACAGTAGAGCACCACTACCCGCTGGGAGGGGGGGCCCACGAATCCAGTGGTTTTAGTTTTTCCGTTCCCAATAGATTTAAATCATTGTACAATTGTCGCAATCCTTGAGTGCTCCCACCCAAAGGGAGAATTTTATGCATGTTTACAGCTGACAGGGATAAACCGATGGAACCTTGAGGTTGGGGATATGTCTTTTTACCCTGAAGTTATGTTGGTATTGAATGTATGTATTTATTTCAAGACTGTTTTTTATGTACGCTTTTATGATTTTTAAAACAAAATCGAATAAAGCATTTTCGTCGTCGTCGTCGTCACATAACATGCTACACACAGCTGCAGTACTGTAGACTTGTGCTTTGATTTTACTGGGTTGCATGGTGTTTTAACACACTTGGAGAAAGCTGTTCCATGGAGAAGAGCTTGGCTGTTCCTATGATGTAAACCTTACATCCAGGCTTTAAGGTATATGTTCTGCTGTCAAAGTACGGAGATCTTCCTTTATATCTATATATATAAAAATGAATGTATGTCTGTCTGTCTGTTAGTCCTTTATGCATTACTACACAATTCATCAGATCGCCATGAAACTTTGGGAAGTTGTTGAGTACACTCCCGCAAAGGTTTCTGGCATAATTTTTTTTAAATATCCGCCCCCCAGGGCCCTCATAATCTTTCGAATACTGTATTTTTCCATTTATGTATCCACAAGCACTCGAATAAATAAAAAGAATTAAAACAACACTTTGAAATGTTTTCCATATTAAAATGAATACGTTCCAATAAAAATTACACAATGTAAATTGAATGTTATCATAACAAGTTTCCTTGAATTTCCTTTCTTCTGAGATCGCAGTAACGTGCGACGGGTGGGCCATGAAACTTTGGGAAGTTGTTGAGTACACTCCCGCGAAGGTTTCTGGCATATGCATTACTACACCATTCATCCGATCGCCATGAAACTTTGGGAAGTTGTTGAGTACACTTCCGCGAACGTTTCTGGCATATGCATTACTACACCATTCAACCGATCGCCATGAAACTTTGGGAAGTTGTCGAGTGCACTCCCGCAAAGGTTTCTGGCATAAACATTTTTTAAATATCGGCCCCCCCAGGGCCCTGATAATCTTTCGAATACTGAATTTTTCCATTTATGTATCGACAAGCACTCAAATAAATAAATAGAATTAAAACGACACTTAGTAATGTTTTCCATATTAAAATTACTAAGATTCAATAAAAATGACACAATGTAAATTGAATTTTATCATAACAAGTTTCCTTGAATTTCCTTTCTTCTGAGATCGCAGCAATGCGCGACGGGTAAGCTAGTAAAATATAAAAATGAATGTCTGTCTGTCTGTCTGTTTCTCTTTTATGCATTACTACACCATTCATCTGATCGCCATGAAACTTTGGGAAGTTGTTGAGTACATCCCCGCGAAGGTTTCTGGCATATGCATTACTATACCATTCATCCGATCGCCATGAAACTTTGGGATGTTGCTGAGTACACTCCCGCGAAGGTTTCTGGCATATGCATTACTACACCATTCATCCGATCGCCATGAAACTTTGGAAAGTTGTTGAGTACACTCCCGCGAAGGTTTCTGGCATACATTTTTTTTAAATATCGGCCCCCCAGGGCCCTCATAATTTTTCGAATACTGATGTACGCACCAGACGGAAAAACAACAAATTGTGTATCCACAAGCACTCGAATAAATAAATAGAATTAAAACACCATTCATCCAATCGCCAGGAAACTTTGGGAAGTTGTTGAGTACACTCCTGCGAAGGTTTCTGTCATAAAAATGTTTTAAATATCGGCCCCCAAGGGCCCTCATAATCTTTCGAATACTGATGTACGCACCAGACGGAAAAACAACAAATCGTGTATCCACAAGCACTCCAATAAATAAATAGAATTTAAACACCATTCATCCAATCGCCATGAAACTTTGGGAAGTTGTTGGGTACACTCCCGCAAAGGTTTCTGCCATAAAATAATTTAAAATATTGGCCCCCAGGGCCCTCAAAATCTTTCGAATACTGATGTACGCACAAGACGGAAAAACAAAAAATCGTGTATCCACAAGTACTCGAATAAATAAATAGAATTAAAACACCATTCATCCGATCACCAGGAAACTTAGGGAAGTTGCTGAGTACACTCCGGTGAAGGTTTCTGGAATACATTTTTTAAAAATATTAGCCCCCCAGGGCCCTCATTATCTTTCGAATACTGATGTACGCACCAGACGGAAAAACAAAAAATCGTGTCTCCACAAGTACTCGAATAAATAAATAGACCTAAAACAACACTTTGAAATGTTTTCCATATTAAAATGAATACGTTTCAATAAAAATGACACAATGCAAATTGAATGTTATCATGATGAGTTTCCTTGAATTTCCTTTCTTCGGAGATCGCAGCAATGCGCGACGGGTAAGCTAGTATTAAATAAACTTCTTCTAGTTAAGGGGTGGGTGGTTAGGCCTAATTGCCCTTTTTCCACTGTCTTTATGTGATTACTTCTCCCTTTGTATTCTATGGAATTGTAGAAGTGCTAATTGTGCTGAGTTTATGCATTTTTCTGCTGGTAGTGGCTCGTATACTGTATTATAGAGCACAATAGTTAAAATAAACACTTTGAACTATTTTCAGTGACTCTGCCATTACTTATTGTGGACAAGTGCGAGTGAGTGAGAGAAAGAGCATGTCTTGCTCCCGCGATTTCTGAGTCAGGAGTGTTGTTTTCTGGGTTCTCTAATCATTTGTAGCTTCGCAATATTTGGAGGAGAACGAATGAGACACTATAGCTGGTCGATTTTGGGATTTTGGGTACTAATGTGGTAGGTTGGTACACCCCTATGCACTGAGGTCCTGTTTTCCTGCGCATAGTTCTGAGTATGTGCAGAATCCCTGCAACAATATGAGCACAAGTCCTCAAATAGACCCTCACTGTGACAACGATGGCAGTAAATGCCCATTCTGAATCCTCTCTCTAACTAATCTGCACTGTATGTCTCTCACCCCTACATATTCAACAAAGATACCTCCAAAAACAAGACAACTAGCTATAGTTGCACTCTCATTAATGCCAGCTCACTCGTTTGTAGACCTCATAGAAATTCTGAACATTGACCTAGCTTTTATCACTGAGACCTGGGCAGATTCAACATCTGACCCAGACTTACTAGTAGCCTTACCTGCAGGTTTCAGGATATTCAGACATGACCGCCCTCTAACAAAAGGCGGAGGTCTTGCATTTATATCTAGAGAACATTTTAAAACCATTTGTAACACTCTTTCTAATGTGCCTCTTTTCAAAGCTATTTATTTTAAAATTGAAGTAACAGCTACTATTCTTTTAATGGACTTCTCATCTATCGGTCACCAAGTTCCTGAACAGCCTTTCCCCAACTATTGGAATACTTTGTAGCTAAAACAGAAGGAGCTATGAATTCCTCTAAGGAACTTTTCGTAACAGCCAAAATATTATCAAAACTCCCAGATTCTAAGAACCCAAACACAAACCAACAATTTTGCTAAAAGTTAGCACCTCACTTTCAAGATAAAGTCAAATCTGTCTATGATTCTCTCCTAGACATCAATCAAACCGACGACATAAATAACAGATTTCCTAGGGGCTCTCTTAATTTCACCCCATTATCCCACTTTGGGCTGTTGATGGCTGAACAGACGCAAACACTGACACAGATCAAATCAGGCTCTCTACAGGACCCTTGTCCTGCCAGAATTATTCATCTGGTCCCTGAGGTGATAGCCACTCACCTCACAGTCATTTTTAACAACCTATTCAAAGCAGGATATTATCCAAAAGACTGGAAGGTAGGCTCTATTCTGCCATTATTAAAAACGATCAAACTAGATATGGAGGACCCTAGCAATAATTGGCCAATCACTTTGCCATTTCCAGCTAACCTGGTCGAGAAAATGGTTAATAATGAATTGAGCACCTTCCTAGACAAATCCAGGTGTCTGGGCTCTACACAATTCTGTTTTCATAGCCACCATAGTACAAAGTTGGCACTGATCACAGCTAGGGAAGAATTCAGGCAAACCATAAATAGCGGAGGCAATGCAGCTTTGTTCCTTTTGGATCTTTCAGCTGCATTTGATACAGTCAAACACGCTCTCCTAATTGATTGCCTTGAAACAATAGGGATCAAAGGTAATGCGCTTAAATGAATTTCTTCTTTTTTGGAAGACAGCATTCAGACAGTCTTTCTTGGTGATTTTACCTCACCACCCTTTTCATTGCCCTGTGGGGTCCCCCAGGGCATATCCTTGAACCCCACTTTGTTCAACATTTATATGACCCTACTTGCAAACCTAATTAGATCATTTGGCTTCTCCTTAGTCTCTTACGCTGATGATACACAGATTGTTGTATCTATCACTGACAATCCTGACAGTCCTGGGGACACAGCAGCTCAGTTTCACGATTGAATGGTCCATTTTGGGAAGTGAACGAGCAGCAATTGTCTGAAACTAAACTCCTCAAGGACTAAGGGAATGCTATTTGGCAACAATCTCTCTTTTTAGTCCAACAATTGGTGGCCCCAGGAACTAGGGAGTTTGCCTACCCCCAGTGACAAAGCAAAAAATCTTGGGATAATTATTGACACTAATTTATCCTTTGAAGTACAGATAAATCATATCACCTCATAATGCTTCTTCCTCTTGAAAACTCTAAGGAAAGTGTTGCCTTATAGTCCAAGCCTGCAGAAGAGGGTAGATACAACTCTTTTTTCCTCCAAAGTAGACCATGGCAATGCCCTCTTCATCAATATCCAAAAGTGTTTTCTTCAAAAGCTAGAAACGTTACAGAATGTCGCGGCATGGCTACTACTGGGCATTATGAAACATAAATCAGCTTCCCAAGCACTGATCCAACTACACTTGCTCCCTAGTGATAAACGCATTTAGTTGAAGGCACTTTGTATTGCCTGTAGTGCTCAACAAGCTGTCAGCCCTGACAATTTGATTCCCACATTTTCAGTGCTACATTCCTTCTCGCCTTAGGACAAATCTGTTAGATTTCAGGAAACACCTAAAAACCTGGCTCTTCCGCAAATAACTCTGTCATCTTCTGGATCCTTCTAGCTCTATTGTCCGCATAGCGCCTAGATACCCCTGTGTAATTGTCACACTTTATAAATGTTATTTTCATTTCATTTCAATGGAAGATCTAATTGATGGCCATAGCATTCAATTACTTAGAGGAAAGTCTGATCCTAAAGCCACAGTTTGAATTTGGTTATATATACAGACTTAACAGTGAATTTGCATGGCCTCAGTCTTGTGGGTTGTTATATCACTTTTTGGTCTGCTTCAATTTAATACAATGTTAGTCATACAGTGATCCCTCACAACTAAGGGAAAATATAGTGAACATTTAAACCAAAAATGATAGGTTCAACATTCATTGAGGCTAAGTTAATAAATGATTTAGGTGAAACTGGGTAACAAAAATGACTGCTCAATATCTTCAACAGTATGCTGTGAATTCAGGCTATAGGCAACAATTTTTTTTTTTTTACATCATTTTGAAGCAGCAAGAGTGTTTTAACAGTGAAATCTTGATCAACAACTAAAAATTGTATAACGCAAAAGGGCAAACTAGTTACCCCTGTCATGGAATGAGGCTATAATCACATTAATTTTAAATCCAGGAAAGTGACCAAGAACTTGTGATTCCTATAGACCAATCTTGCTTCTAAACTCTGATTATAAAATATTTGCACAGGTCCTAGCTCAAAGGTTGGGTGGTGTGATTGGTGGTCTCCTGCATGCCGATCAGTAGAGATTTCCTAAAGAGAGAGCTTTACATGAGTTGACTCATGGTCTGATCAGTTCAATAGATAAGGCTGTGTTTCTGTTCGATGCAACAAAAGCCTTTAATAGAGTGAACTGGAACTATTTGCAGACCATGCTCAAGCATTTTAACCTGGGGAAGAACTATAGTAGGACATTACAAATGATTTATCAGAATCCCAAGTCTGGGGTTTTGGTTAATGGGGGTTTGACAGAAGTTATAGTATAGAACACTCCGAAGGAATCTGGGTTAATTACAGAAGACATTAGGCACATGGGGGATAAAATCACGCAAGATATTAGCGAGCTTGTGGGTGTAAATTGCCATCAAACCAAGAAGGAGACGTGCAGCCTGTCGAAGGGTTGGGAGCATTATTATTATTAGTATTAAAAGAAATTTGTAGATAGCGCAACTTAACCCGTAGGCATTAAGCACTGGGGGATGGTAAGCTGAGGACTCAAAAATCACCCAAAGAAGGATTAGAGATAAGCCTCTTGGAAAAGCCAGGTCTTTAGCGCTTTACGGAACAGAGTATGGGAAGAGATCACCTTCAGGTCGTTGGGGAGCATATTCCAAAGTTTGGGTGCAAGGAAGCGGAAGGACCTTCCACCCCATCTGGCCTTGGATATACGAGGGACATCTAGTAAGCTTTTACTAGAAGAGCGGAGTGTTCTACCAGGGGTATAAAAGGCCTCAAGGTCACGGATGGCCTCCGGGCCGGATTCGTTAAGCGCACGGTGTGTAAGGCATAGTACCTTAAAATTGATCCTCGCCTGCATGGGGAACCAGTGCAGATTTTTCCTAATGGCTGTACCAGAGGAGCGTTTGGGGGCCCCCACAACAAACCGGGCAGCCGCATTCTGCACAGTCTGGAGGCGCTGGACCAAACCACTGCTAATGCCAAAATAAAGGGCATTGCAATAGTCGAGTCTAGAACAAATAAGCGCCATTACTACCTGTTTGCGCGCCTCAGGGGAGAGATAATGCATAATTTTTCTTAAAATCCTAAGAGCATTGCAGCAGGTGGACACAGTCCTACTGACCTGCTTATCTAGCGAAAGAGTAGTGTCCAGGGTGACCCGAGGTTGCGGGCGAAGAGGGACGGCGAGGGACAGGCACATAGGACAGAAGGCCACCATTCCATCGACCAGATCTCACTTTTGCCTCCAAAGATGAGGACCTCCGTTTTCTCCCCGTTCAACTTCAGGAAGTTCTGAACCATCCATCCGCCGACTGCCCCCATACAGTTTTTAAAGTTGAGAGCAGTTATGCTAACAGATTGAGATACGGAGGCCATAATCTGCGTGTCGTCGGCGTAGGAAAGAACTTCTAACCCAAAAGATCTTATGAGTCTGGCGAGTGGGGCGACGTAGATATTAAAAAGCGTCAGGCTCAACGAAGAGCCCTGGGGGACCCCACGCTTCACAGGCTTTATGGGTGACATATACTCGCCTAGCTTAACCCTTTGCTTCCGCTGGTCTAGGAAGGATGTTAGGAGGCTGAGTGCAGAGCCCTTGACTCCCAGTTCACTGAGTCAGCTAACCAGAATGGTAGGGGACAGGGTGTCGAAAGCTGCTGTAAGGTCGAGTAACACCAGTAAGGTGGTCTGACCGGTGTCGACCCTAAACCGGATGCTGTCGACAACCACTGCAAGCGCCGACTCAGTGCTGTGAGTCCTACGGAAGCCATGCTGAGATGGGTCAAGGGCGTTGGTACAGTCAAGGAAGGCACTCAGATGTAAATTAAGATGGGCCTCCAAGAGTTTAGCAGGGGCAGGGAGAAGAGATATGGGACGAAAGTTCTTTAATGTCCCAGGGTCTAGGGAGGCTTTTTTCAATAGTGGCTTGACAGTGGCCAGTTTCCAGCAAAGGGGATATACCCCCTCTGAAATGGCCAAATTCATAACCTCCAACAAGGGGGGTAGAATAGTCTGTCTGCAATCCTTGCGGACCTTTAGGGGGCATGGGTCTAAAGGTGAACCGGACTTAAGCTTGTCCAACAGCATGCTAAGATGGGTAGGAGTGATAGGGGGAACTGGGAAAAGAAAAGTGAAGAGACCGGAGCGTGAGTTTCCGAACTCAAGGTTGGAGAGGTGGTGAGTAAGGAGCTGGAATTGAGAGTTTCTAGGTCTGTGTAAATGTCCGTGATCTTCTCATGGAAGAACGTGGAAATCTGATCGCACAGAACCTGGGAGGCTGTTATGGAGTCAGGGGTCTGAATAAGGGAAAGGTTATTTACTATCTTAAACAAGTCCCTCGAAGATTTAAGCGAGGACGTGAGGTTGGAGTAGTAGGCCTGTTTTTCTGTCAGCACAGCGGCCTTATAACCTTTGAGAAGGGATTTGTGTGTATCCCTCTCTAAGGGGTCCAAATATGTTCTCCAAAGCCTTTCCTGCCTCCTACATCCTTGTCTGAGAGTCCTGAGGGAGTCAGAATACCAAGGCGCGGATGGTCGTTTCCTAGCGGAGTAAGCTTGCCGGGCAGGGGCAAGCGAGTTGACAGCCTCCATTATGTTATTAGAGAGGTCAAGAGCCGCTATGTGGACATCCCTGGTAGCCTGGGGCTTGAGAGTGGCCAGAAAAGGAGTAAGGGAGTCGTTGGTAATCTCCCCAAAGTTTCTCCTCATTACCCACCTAGTGTGCTCAGACCGAGGGTCTGTAGGCGGGGAGAAGGAGAAATCTAAAGGGACAGCAAAGTGGTCCGACCACGACAGAGGGAAAGGGGTGCCAGTAAGAAGACGGGAATCGTTGCTAAAGACCCCGTCCAGGGTGTGCCCAGCTAAGTGGGTAGGCCCAGTCATTAGCAACGGTAGACCATAGGAGGATAGAAAATCCAACAGATGGGCTGTGTCAGGGGAGTTGAAATTTTCCAAGTGGAAATTAAATTCTCCTAAGATGGTTAGACTAGGCTCATCAATATAGGGCTCTATGATCTTAAGGAGTTCTAAACTGAACGCGGACCTAAGACCAGGAGGTCTATAGATCAGAATTCCAGAGAAGGAAATCGTGGGGAAGGGGTTGAGAATAAAATACATAGCCTGAAGGCGTTCGAGCGGGGAGGTCAGATGAACAGTCCGACATTTTATAGAGTTGTGGTACAGTATCCCCAAGCCACCTCCCACTCGACCCACTCTATCCATCCTGGCCAGCGAATAACCATCAGGGATGGCATTTAACAGATCCGGATCGGACAAGTCTGTAGCCCATGTTTCGGTAATGAAGGACCATGTGGGCTTACTCTGTGAGATGAAGTCCCTGAAAGAGATGTTATTTTTGACCAGTGAGCGGGAATTAATAAGAAAACCCGTATGGACGGTAGTGGGCGACAGAGGTGTCCTAGTGAGGGGAGAGCGACAGTTAATTGTATCCGAGGATTTATACATAGAGGCTATATCATTACAGCCACATACAAGGGATTTTGAGAGAGCATCGGGGGTGAGGGAGTAATGGCATGGTAGTTTAGGGGGTTTCAATGCACGCAGGGCAGAAGGGGAATATAAGGGTTCACCTAAAGCAGCATACCTGGCCCCTGGTGCTTCCTTGTTGCTGATGGGCGCAGACGGGCTGGACTCTGGCTCGACTCCGGCGCGATTGCGGCGCGCCCGCTGATCGCGTCCGCTGCGAAGTCATGACTAGTTGTTTAAGTACTGGCGACTAGAGCGCCGACCCAGGAGTGCCCAACGTAAAATGGCCACTGCCGATTTGCGCAGCCCGGGAGCCTCTGCCCTTGAATCGTCCGAGAGCCGCCCAGGGTGCGTGAGAAGGGAGATAAAGTTCCAATCAGCGGAGCAGAGTGCCAATATTAAGTGTTCCGTGACACAGCAAAGTATATTTAGGCGGGAGGAGCGCCGCGATAAAATCTGCTGGCGCTTGGTAAAGGGAGGGGGAGGGAGCGGTCACAAAGGGTAAATGCACAACAACAAGATAAAATAAGTTTTAAAAGAAGCGCTATCTGAATAATGCCTCCCGGCTTCCGCCTCAGGAGATAAATGTTGCAAAAAACACAGTTGATGGACAGAATGTAGAACAATGTCATACATTCACCCCAGTACAAGGATCTGGGCCTAAATCCATCGTTTTTTTGCACTCCACACCACCCTGCGTTAGACACTGGCTATATGCAAATCAGCTCTGACCCTGTGCCTCATGGGAACAGTCCAGTCCGAACTACCAAGCCATGTCTTTCCCAGGCCGGAATCAAGCATCCAAGGACCGGTTTCTGGCTATCAGCCTTCATCAGCCTGAATAGATTGACTCCAGTGGTGTGGAGAGCCTGGGACTCACGTCTGAGCATACCCAGCCCACTCGGGTGAATATTGCAAAAAACACAGTTGATGGACAGAATGTAGAACAATGTCATACATTCACCCCAGTACAAGGATCTGGGCCTAAATCCATCGTTTTTTTGCACTCCACACCACCCTGGGTTAGACACTGGCTATATGCAAATCAGCTCTGACCCTGTGCCTCATGGGAACAGTCCAGTCCGAACTACCAAGCCATGTCTTTCCCAGACCGGAATCAAGCATCCAAGGACCAGTTTCTGGCTATCAGCCTTCATCAGCCTGAATAGCTTGACTCCAGCGGTGTGGAGAGCCTGGGACTCACGTCTGAGCACACCCAGCCCACTCTGGGTGAATATTGCAAAAAACACAGTTGATGGACAGAATGCAGAACAATGTCATACATTCACCCCAGTACAAGGATCTGGGCCTAAATCCATCGTTTTTTTGCACTCCACACCACCCTGGGTTAGACACTGGCTATATGCAAATCAGCTCTGACCCTGTGCCTCATGGGAACAGTCCAGTCCGAACTACCAAGCCATGTCTTTCCCAGACCGGAATCAAGCATCCAAGGACCGGTTTCTGGCTATCAGCCTTCATCAGCCTGAATAGCTTGACTCCAGTGGTGTGGAGAGCACGGGACTCACGTCTGAGCATACCCAGCCCACTCGGGGTGAATATTGCAAAAAACACAGTTGATGGACAGAATGTAGAACAATGTCATACATTCACCCCAGTACAAGGACCTGGGCCTAAATCCTGGCTGGCTGATTTGCATATAGCCAGTGTCTAACCCAGGGTGGTGTGGAGTGAAAAAAAACGATGGATTTAGGCCCAGATCCTTGTACTGGGGTGAATGTATGACATTGTTCTACATTCTGTCCATCAACTGTGTTTTTTGCAATTTTCACCCCGAGTGGGCTGGGTATGCTCAGACGTGAGTCCCAGGCTCTCCACACCACTGGAGTCAAGCTATCCAGGCTGAATGAAGGCTGATAGCCAGAAACCGGTCCTTGGATGCTTGATTCCGGTCTGGGAAAGACATG
The DNA here is from genome assembly GCF_964261635.1 of Lissotriton helveticus. Taxonomy (NCBI): domain Eukaryota; kingdom Metazoa; phylum Chordata; class Amphibia; order Caudata; family Salamandridae; genus Lissotriton; species Lissotriton helveticus. Next base: position 1,271,169,783 of record NC_136059.1, on the reverse strand, counting down.
GCTTGGTAGTTCGGACTGGACTGTTCCCATGAGGCACAGGGTCAGAGCTGATTTGCATATAGCCAGTGTCTAAACCAGGGTGGTGTGGAGTGCAAAAAAACGATGGATTTAGGCCCAGATCCTTGTACTGGGGTGAATGTATGACATTGTTCTACATTCTGTCCATCAACTGTGTTTTTTGCAATTTTCATCAGGAGATAAATGAGCAGCAATCTCGCGCCTGCTTTCTATGGGCTGCTTAAGTACTGGCGACTAGAGCGCCGACCCAGGAGTGCCCAACGTAAAATGGCCGCTGCCGATTTGCGCAGCCCGGGACCCTCTGCCCTTGAATCGCATCTGCCACAAACTATTCTGGACAGAGATAACATAGTCAAAATGTATATAGTACCCACATTTATGTTCATCTTCTACGCTATTTCCCTGTTGTTCAAGAAACAGTTGTTGGATAAGCTACAGGGTAGGGTTAACAGTTTTATCTGGGTCTCGAAAAGGACACGGACTGATTGGAAAATGTTGAGAAGGAAAAGCGAAAAGGGGGTTTTAAGCTTCTGGATTTCTGATATTATGCATGGGCTATCCTCTTAAAGAAAGGGAAAATGTTGCTATGGTCGTGGACATCATGGTTGGGGATTCACGCTTCATGTATAAATTCAGCGACCCCAAATTTGATAAGAAGGCAAGGCTGAATGTGTTGCAGGATATGGCAGAACTTTGGATTGGCAGTTTGAAGGTTGCAGGTTTGTCTTACTTTAGCAGATACGCACCAGTTTGGGACTCCCCAGACTGGGCTAAGAATAAACTGGCTCTTTCCATTATAGAAGTGGGCATTCACAACTAGAGTCAATTGTTCCAAGAAGCTGTGCTGTTGACTTGGGATGAGTTTTGGGAAATGGCTGAAGGAAGAATATCAAAGTTTAAATATATCCAAGTTAACAGATAGTGTCAGAAGGGGGCTTTGAGGTAAGGGGCTCGACTGATTTAGAAGAGACTCTAGCCCAGGAAAGGTTAAAAAAGAAGGACGTTGCAAAGTGGTACTGGCTTGATGGCTGAATTCGCAGAAGGAGATGTCGACTTGCCAGAGGAACTGTGGGAAAAACACTTGCCGGGGATACAGCTAAGAGATAAATGGCAAGTATCTATGAATCTGCTGTACTGCACTGTCAAGCCTGCTTGTTTAAAGAGAAATCATTTGTTTTCCCTCCACAGAGCATATTGGACCCCGGAAAGACTATCAAAGATGGGGAAAGACAGAGAGGGGATTTTCAAAAATTGTTGGCTTGAGAAGGCAAATGTTATTAGTATGTTTGTGATATGCCTGGGAATTTCGAGCTACTGGGAGGAAGTGTGTAATGCTCTGTCTGAGATACTCTATATTAAGAGTCAGGTAATCCTTTCCCTTGTGATTTTTGAGACCTGGAAAGGCCAGGGAAAATTAAACAGAGAGAGAGTGAAATTACTTTTGTACAAGATTCGCCTGGCCTGGAGGGAGATCTTTAGGAGGGGGCTCAGCAACCTCCCACCTGCATATATTGAGTGGTTGGGGTCAGTCACATAAAACTTGAAAATGGATGCAGTTGATCTGCAGAAGAGACAATATGAGTTTTGGCTCCCATTGGCTAAATGGTTATAAAGAAAGGGTGACTGGAAATATAAGATTCCGAAGAGCACTGGGAATTAAGCTCTCTGTGCTATGATTATATCCTATTGCTGGTTTTAATGCTTTGATACGGGGCCGAAAAAGCCATGGAGTACCAAAGAGTTCAGCATGATACTTCCCAGTTGGGGAGTCTGCACCCACTTGAGATTTGAGATCAGGGCTCATGTCATAAAATGAAAAATAAAATAATGTTGTTTTAATCGCTGTCTCAAGTTTTACAATTTTAAAGTGATCACATTTAGTTGTCCCATCTATTTTATCGTACAAGGAAAACGTGTGCAGTTAGCTTCCATTATGTTGAGTCCTTGCCCAAATTCAGGGGCATATTATCAAGGGATTTATCTCTGCTTTTTTGGCTTTAAAAGCCAAGAAAGCAGAGATAAAATGATCTCCCTATCAGCAACAGGGTGCTAACACGCAAATTCGCATGTTAGCACCCTTTTTCTCTACGCTTCCCCTTGCATCTCTAATGAGATGCAAAGGGGGCGTTCCAGAGAAAAATAATAGGAAAAATGTTGTTAAGCGACATTTCTCCTATTATCAAGGATATCGCTAGCCCTGTTCGTGATAAAAAAGCAGCGCTAACCACGGTTAGCGCTGTTTTTTTAACACCTGGTATTTTCCTGACTTAGCCATGATATCCTATGGAAGGTGGATATCATGGCTACGTTTGTGAGCCCCTATCATCAAGCTAACGCCAAACTTCGAGAGATTATCGTTGGTTTTCCAGCGATAAAGTCTCATTTGGCAGTTAGCGCGAGGATTTTTATCACTTCTGAGATAGGCGTTGCTAATAGCACGCTATCTCAGTGATACACATCAACGCTACCCGGCGATAATTATCCTAGCGCTAAGTGCGCTTAGCGATAATTATCGCTGGGGCTTGATAACATGCCCCTCAGTTTGTTCAATTTCTTTTTATAGAATGATACAAAAATATTGCAAATGGACTTACACTTTTTTGCAGCAGTGCTAGCTGACCAGCAACTTGCACAGATTACCAGAAATTGACATATATCATGAGAAAATTTACTTTCGATGTTTTCTGTGTATGAGGAAATATGTGATCTAACCTTATATAACAAGCATTGTTAAAGCCAGTATATTGGGTACTCGTACTTCAACGTTGACAAAAACAATCAAAAATGTCATGCAGCAGTGCAAAACGGTTAAAAAAACATAGGGGTATATTATCAACAACTAGCGATAATTTTTGTCTCTAACTTGTTTAGAGACAAAAATTATCGCCGCACATCGGCGATTTTTATCGCAGATAAACCTTGCTATTAGCAAGGTTTATCGCAAATGCGATAAAAAACGCCCGCAATGCATGAATATCGCTGAAAAGTCAGCGATATTCATGCATTATCGAGCAAATGCTCTTAGCCATGTTATCCACCTCCCATTGGATAACATGGCTAAGAACTGCTCAGGGCAGGTGTTAGCTTTTGGAGATATTCGCCCTTAGCGCAAATATCTCCAAAAGTTGGTAATAGGAGATAGCGATGTTAGCGACTGTTTCCAGTCGCTAACATCTTGGCACGCCCACTTTGCATATCATTAGTGATAAATATCACTGACATGCAAAGTGGGGCCCATGATGGTCGCTATCTCCTATTAGCTGTCGCTAACTGGTGTTAGCGACAGCTAGGTAATAGGGAGATAATTTTATCTCCGCTTTCTTGGCTTTTAAAGCCAAAAAAGCGGAGATAAAACCCCTTGATAATATACCCCATAATGCTTTGTATATGCAGTGCATAGGTGAGATAAAGTCAGAGCGTTCCTTTCTAACATACAAAAGCCCTTCTTGCATTTTAGCGAAGGGGGAAGTATACAACCACAGAGCTATTAGACGAAGAGAGTCCTAAAAATAGTGTGGAATGATCTGAGATGTGATTGACTTTGTCTCAAGTCAGTGGATGAAGGAGGCTGAACCAAAGCCCTTTAGAAACTTATAAAATACAATATACATACCATCAGTGACACAAGCTTCATTACGCGTTAAACCAAAAAAAGTTCACTACCAAAAATAAAATTGTGTGGATGTCTAGTGGCGCTTGATGACGCACGAATGGTATGCATTTTCACGAACAAACAGAATGCTTGTCCTTTCAAGTTTGTGTTCTACTCCTTGTTCAATGCAGTATGTACATGAAGTTCACATCCCCTATTGTGGTCCTTTCTTTATCTCGAATTCTTGGCTCGAACGACAGTAAAGGTGCTGATCGGGTTAAAACTGGACACACTTCCTCCCAGATACATAAAGAATATTCTTTTTGTCACTTCCTTACAAAGATAAAACTCCTGAGCTGTTACATTTCCTTTTTTTCCCAGAGTGTCCTTGGGGAACGCAGAAAAAATACCGAGCCCTATTATACTTTCATTCCATGTACCTTAGTGTCATAAAACAGTCACCAATAAAATCTGTTCAAACCGTATTATGCACTGGATTTTCATATTTTACTTACTTACACATTTATCTGTATCATACCTTGCCATAAATGTTTAATGCTAAGGAGCGCGCCTTCCAGAAGAGCCAGAATTGAACTTAAGGAGCAATATATCGTCGGGGTTTTAAAATGATAAATAATTTCTGATCAGCATTGCTTGTGATGTCTTTATGTGCAAGCGCACTCCTGGACTGGTAATGTGGAAATGTGGAGGAGTGAACTCTGCAGAGATGATGTTCCCTTCACTGTTTTCTCCCTTGTTGTCAAAGACAACAATGTGTTTTAAGCAACAGTGGCAGCGAATGAAGTAAAGAACAACACATTCCTGAACATCCTCATTCTCCTGGTCTTTGAGCAGCGTCTTTTCTGCATGCACTAACACAACATGTGTATTTGTAAAGCGCACTTTCACCCCAAAGGGGCATCTTGGCACTGAATAACATGTTTATTGTTACCCAACTCAATCGTACTCATTTTATCGACCTCAAAAAGGATGAAAGGCTGAGTGGGCCCGCCAGGATTGGAACCTGGGACCATGAAGTCAAACACAGGACCCTGCAATGGATGCATCAGTCCCCTAAGCCACCAGATCCAGCATTACCTGATCACTTTAATTGTAGATGTACAACTGCTTTTGGCAATTAATTCCTTCTTCCTTACCCCTTCGGTGTGTCGGACGGCCGGGGGCCATCCGACGCACCAGTGCTCATTTGCGTCGGATGGCCCCAGCCGTCCTCACCATGGCACAAGGAATCCCACTGGTGCGGCACGAGAGAGATTCCCTCTACCCCCCAACAGCCTTGGAAGCTGGGAAAGAGCTTCCCCAGCTCAGGTTGTCTGCTTTGTTTCCCTGAAATGACGTCATGTTGATGAAACCAAGATAACAGGGATTTCTTTCTAATCTTTCTAATTTGAATTAGGGGTGGGGCTGCACAAAATGGCCATGCCAATGCCCCACCCCCCTGCCCCAAAATGACAGTCTTTCTGCCCCCCTGGGGGCAGTATCCCCAATCTGCCTCCCGGGGGCAGAAAGCCCACTAGATACCAGGGATTATTTACTAATTTTAATTGGGGTGGGGGCTGCCAAATAATCCCTGCCACAAAGGTATAGTCTTTTTGCCCCCGCTGGGTGGCAGATGGGGGCAGTAGCCCCTAATCTCCCCCCCCCCTGTGGGGCAGAAAGCCCACTAAATACCAGGGATTTCTTTATCATTTGAATTAGGAGTGGGACTGCCCAATATGAGCATGCCAATGCCCCCACCCGCCATAATATAACAGTCTTTCTGCCCCCCCTTGGGGTCAATAGCCCCAATATGGCCCCGAGGCAAAACGCCCACTAGACACCAGGGATTTTATTTCTAATTTGAATTGGGGTGGGGGTTGCCAAGATGGGCATGCCAATGCCCCCAACCCTCCTCCTCAAAAAATGCCAGACTTTCCACCCCCCCTGGGGGGCAGATGAGGCAGTAACCCCAATATGCCCCCCCCCCCAGGGGCAGAAAGCACCAGAGACCCCAGGGATCCTTTTTGTTTTATTGGCCCGGGGGGGGGGCATGCAAATGCCCCACCCAAAAAAAATGCTACAGTCTTTCTGCCCCCCTGGGAGGCAGATGGGGTAATATCCCATTTTTTACATATCGGTAGGGGTGGTAGCTACCCAGAATTAGCATGTCAATGCCCCCACCCCAAATAATATGCTACAGTCTTTCTGCCCACCCCTGGGAGGCAGATGGGGTAATAGCCCATTATCTTCCCCCCTAGGGGTGGGGGCAGAATGCACACTAAACACCAGGGATTTTTTTTCTCCAAAGTTCGGGTGGGGTCTGCCCAGAATGGGCATGAAATGAAATACCAGATGTTTGTAAAACGCACAGCTAACTCCGGAGAGGTGTCCTGGCGGGGGGCCTTTGGGAAGATTAAGCAAGCTATTGCCAAGAGCCACATGGTGTTGGGCTAACCTGCAGCCAGAGCAAGGGATCAAACCATGAACGTTGTGGTCCAGAGTCAGGCACCCTGCCCGCTGTGCCACACCCATGCCAATACTCCCAGCCCCCCACAGATACCACAGTCTTTCTGCCCCCCTCTCCCCAGGAGGCAGATGACGGCAGTAGCCCCTGATATATATTACCCGGAGGGGCAGAAACCATCTTTGCGCCAGCAATTTTGCTGGCTTTCATACATAGAGGTGGGGGCTCTCAGAATGGGCATCCCAATGCCCCCCCAAAAGAATAGCCATAGTCTTTCTGCCCCCTTTGGGGGCATTTAGGGACCTTTAGCCCGGATTTCCCCGTTCCCCAGGGCGGCAGAGAACCCACTAGGCACTGACTTTTTTTCAAAATGTGCCTACCTGTGGATTTTGTGTCCTAGCGCAGCCAGCACCTAGGGAAACAGAGCAAACCTGTATATTTTTTAAACTAGACACAAATGGGAATAGAGGATGGGGTGGGTGACTTGTGTGGCTCTCACTAGGTTTTGTTACCCAAAATCCCTAGCAAACCTCAAACTTAGTTTAAAAAAAACAAATTTTTCTCACATTTCTGTGATGGAAAGTTCTGGGATATGCATGGGTCCATAAAATTCCAACCAAAACGCATTCTCCAAAGTCTTCCAAGAAAAATGGTACCTCACTTGTGTGGATAGGCCTAGTGCCAGCAACAAGAAATGGCCCAAAACGCAACATGGACACACCACGGGCCAGATTTACAAGTCCCTTGCGACACATTTGTGCCGCCGTTGTGTCACTTTTGTGACGCAGTGGCGGCGTAAATCTTGCGCCACGTTGCGACTCATTTACAAGGTGATGCATCTAGGCAGATGTATCACGTTGTAAAGCACTTGAGCCACATGAAACCTGCATCAGGTTTCATGTGAGTGTTCTATCGCAGGGTGGGCGTTCCGTCGCAGGAAAGCCCAGTAAAACCGATGCAGTGAAATCTACAAGATTTCACTGAGTCAGTTTTATGATGCTGCTGCGTCAAACCCTTACACCTGCATGAAGCAGGCATTAGGAATGATGCACCACGTTAAGTATGGGCGCCCCCTGGGCATTGCTGGAGTTGCGTCACACTTGCGACTCCAGCAATGCGCCGTCCTTACGCCACAAGATGCGACACGCATCTGCCCATCCTTGCGCCATGGTGCACCACATTGTAAATTCGACACATCCATGGTGGCACAAGGGGGGAATTGCGTGTTGCATTTCTTCTGCTGCATCCCTGCTGATTTGCAATGATGCGCCAGACATTGTAAATATGCCCCCACATTTATAGGGTGAAAACTGACCCTTTTTTGCAAAGTGCCTAGCTGTAGATTTTGAACCCTAACTCTGCCGGAACCTAAGGAAACCTAGCAAACATATACATTTTTTAAAACTAGACACCTAGGGGAACACAGGAAGGGATGACTTGTCTGGCTCCCATCAGGTTGTGTTACCCAGAATCCCTTGCAAACCTCAAACTTTATATAAAACACCCATTTCTCACATTTCCGTGATGGAAAGTTCTTGAATCTGCGTGGATCCGCAAAATTCCACCCACCCGCCTTCTACAAAGTCATTTCATAAACATTTTACCTCACTTGTGTGGGTGGGTCAAGAACCTGTGACAGGCAAGGGCCCAAAATGTATTGAGGAGATTTCAAAATTACCTATCACAAAACAACCTGGTTTTGCATGGAGGGTCACCTGGGTTTTGGCCCCAGGATTGATGGCTATTTTTACTTTTATACAGCAAAAGGTGAGTTTAATACTTGGCAAGGGGGTTATAATACCAACTCGAATTGGCAGTTTAAAATTGCATTCAGGCTGCAATGGCAGACCTTGTTGTTAGAGGCTACTTAAGTGGGTGTCACAATAAGGGCAGCAGGCCCACTTATATTAAATTTACAGGCCCTGGGTATATGCTATATCACTCTACAAGGAACTTATAATAAAATTAAATATGCCAATCAGGTGTATGCCAATTTTTTGGTTGTTTTTTATTATGTTTATTAAGGTTTTTGAAACAAGGAAAATAAAACAATACAATGAGAAAAATAAAAGACATTGACATGGTCCAAGAGGTCTCATCTACATTCAGCAGTTCAATAATCATACATCGTAGTTGCAGATTATAAAAGAGAGTAATAAAACAGCTAGCACATCTGGCTCACCTGTGGTCCCTCCCATAGAGCGATACATAGTCCCTTATCTGTCACATCATTACCCAGATGGAGAAGGTGCGTGAAAAATTAAGCGGTAAGTGTGAAGAATGAGGGTCACTTTACGTGGTAGAGTCTAGGTTTTCGTGGGCAGTCGTCATGTGAGGAGTAGCATCATCGCAATCGGGGGTCACCGGGGTGGGTCTCCTGGTCATATATAGGGCCCAGACGTTTTTGGGTCTGTTGCGGGGTGGCAGTAACTCACTATAATTTGCTGTTTCAGTGCAGCAGTATAGCATGTCTCTGGACCACTGTGCTAATGTAGGAGTTGGTCCGCGGAGCCAGCAGAGCGCCACGCACCTCTTCGCCAGAAGGAATGCCATGTCCAGAAGACGTCTGTGTGCCTTAGGAAGTGGTTTGGAATAACCCAGCAGAGCTAGGAGCGGATCAGGAGATAACGCCATTTCCGTAACGCGGTTAATCTCAGCGAAGACATCTCCCCAGAAGGGGGATACCCCTGGGCAAACCCAGGCCAAGTGAAAGAAGTCAGCAATTAGTTATCCACATCTTTCGTACTGGAATCCCTCGCGCCGGCCATAGCGAAATAAGCGTTGTGGCGTATAATAAAACCTATTAAGAAATTTAAAGTGGACCAACCTGTAGCGTCCGTTTAGCGAGATAGGTTTGGTACTTAAGCAGCAATAGAGCCTCTTGTCATCTGTCAATTCTACCTGCAAGTCCCGCTACCACGCCAGTCGCGGTTTGTTATATTCGCCATCCCTGGCAGACAGCGCAGTATAATATATTCTGGATACTAATTTAGCGGGTGACTTTGCCTTAATAACAGCTGTCAGAGCCGAGACCTCTGAGGGTTCCGCCATATCGTCCCCAAGTAGATTTCTCAGAGCGTGTCTAACTCTGTGGAATTGGAATTGCGCAAGGAGCGGCAGTACATGTTCCCCCTCTGCAACATCCTCCAAGGTTCGGGCAGTGCTGTCTGTAAAAAGGTCTCCTATAGTATGTATGTTTAGCGTCTGCAATGCAATTATAACTCCCCTGTCAGTACACAGAGCAATATCACAAACAAACAGTGGAGAGAGGGTCAGAGGGATACAAAGTTTAAAGACCCCGTCCTGGTTCAAATCCCCAGCTACAGTATATGAACAACACACAAGAACGCAGGGGGTCTGAAGAGCCAGCTAATCTGGCTGGGATGTCCTTAAAGACTAACAAGTAGTAGGGTACCCAGGTCACCGTAGGACAGCCTCTGCAAAAGGAGCAACTACTAATACAGTGAAAAGACAAAACACTCCACAGACACCTAATCGGCATAAAGAACGGGTTGACAAAATCCAGACCACCGAGTAGTGGATTACCATCAAAAGAGACTTAATGATCAGTCAGATCATCTGGCTATCCAAAGTGTGAATAGGCTAATCCCTTAATCATAGGGATTGAATGCCCCACAGTCATTAGATGGTCTTGGATTTAGTCCACAGTCATCTGCGAACTACCCTCTGATAGCTGATATTTGATGGTTGTGAAGAAGAAAAGAAAAACTAAGTGCAACATAAACAAAATGTGGTGAATTAAAAAAGGGTGATGTGTCCTCAAAACACACAATTTTATTCCTTAGCCGAACAACATCCCCTCATTAAAAACCAGAACAGTGCAAAAGAGACAGTGTCAACAAATTACTGTCAAAAAATAGGGCCAACATGTTTCTTCCTAACGGGCAATCAATCCCTCGGCTTTCATCAGGGCCTTTCACCATAGGTACCCCCCATGTGCACCCCCCACCCCACCTTCACCCAGGGGGCCCGCAACGGGCCCCCGAAATCAATGTCTGTATGCTTTTCCATGGCGGTTAAGCCGCCGTGGAAAAGCATGCCTTTCACACCATCCTAATATGGCTGGCGGTGTCTGATAGACACCGCCAGCCATGTTAAAGCTTTTCCGCCGCGGTCGGAAGGCGACCGCGGCGGAACAGCTGCGGACGGAATGCCAGACCCACCAGCCATCCTAATATGGCGGTGGGTCTTTCGAGGCTCCGCGGCGGTTTTCCCGCATCCTCCGGGCCAGCGGTGGCTTCCGCCGGCCCGGAGGATGCGGGAAAACCACAATCATAATAGACCCCCTAATTTGAACAATTATCTGTTAGATACAACTCAGTTCGACTTTGAACAAGGGCACAGCACCAAAACTGCCCTGGTCAAAGCAACGGAAGAAGTGAGGATGACAGTGGAAATGGGGGTTCCGCAGCCATGATCCTCTTGAATTTATCGTCCGCGTTCGATACAGTTCATCATAAAACCCTTAGCCACTATTTAGCGGAGATTAGAATTAAGGGCAAGGTGCTGGATCTGCTTACCTCCTTTCTCAATTATAGGAAAAAACGGTATGTTGGATAAGTATAAATCTACTCCTTATTCTTTGCTTGTAGAGTCCCTCAAGGATCATTATTAAGCCCCACGCTATCAATGTGTATGTGGCTAAATTGGCCCTACTTATTAAAAGTTTTAGGATGGATGTAACCTCATATGCTGACGATACACAATTGATAATTGCTGCGACCAAGAATTAATTGTAAGGTCCTCAAAGAAGTCGAGGCTGTATCGAGGCTGCCAGCTGTTGAATGAGCAGACATTTCCTGAAACTCAACTCCGGTAAAACTGAGAATATTACATTCGGGAAGCCTTTTCCATCATGGTCCAATATTTGGTGGCCTGAGCAACTTCTTCAACCCCCACTTCCTGCTCCCAAAGCTAAAAGCTTGGGAGTCATCAATGATGACAATCTTAACATGGGACCCCAAGTATCAGCGGTGACCTCCTCAGCCTACTAGATTTTTTAAATGATTCGGAAAGTACTGCCCTATACTCCCGACAATTATAGGAAAATGTGATCACTGCACTAGTCCTTTCAAAACTGGACTGTTGCAATAGTCTTTACCTAAACGTATAAGAAAGTCACTTAAGTGCAAAATGCTGCTGCCAGAATGATTCTTAAGCTACCTAAATATCGTTCCATCTCACAGGGACTTCAAAAACTACACTGGCTCCCAATTGGCAGCTGGGCTAAATTTAACACTGTATGCCTTGCTTATAAAGGACTATATAACACGGGCCCAGAGTTTCTCAGGAAGGTTTTTAGATGGAATGTCTCCAATAGAGATCTTTGCCCCAAAAACTCTAATACTCTACTGTCCCTAAATTCAAAAAAGTTAATGGGGAGGTAGGAGCATCATCTATGGCACAGCTGAGCTATGGAACAGCCTGCCGCCACACATTAGAGCTATTCCTTCCTTTTTGGCATTCAGGAAGGAGATTAAGACCTGGTTGTTCAATAGTTAAAATGTGCTTGTCTAGCATGCCTTACGCTCAGATAGCGCGAAGACACCCTCAGGTTTTTACTCACCTTAAAAAAGTGCCTCCAGTCCAGGACCCTTGGTGGTGGTGCAAAAGGTGCCCAGATAGTCAAAATCCAAAACTTGGGACTTAATAAGAATTTGGCTAAAAACTACTCTGAGAGGAGACTGGGTCCAACCTGCTCGTCCATCTGACCAAGGTTCAGCTAATGTCAGGCAGATTTTGCAGTAACTTCTCCGCATCAGCAAATCCTGTTTATCGATCTTTCTCCAAAAGGCTTTCTGGCCTTGTGGAACTCTCCTTGGTTCCTTAAAATCCATCTAACACAAAAGAACAAATGCCCTATGAAGCAACAGCTAACCATGTCAAATCAACTTCAGCATATCAAATCATATGTCAGAGCCTCATGCCCCACCAGTCAACAATATCCTGATGATGCAGTGTGCCCCATCCCAAATCCCCATGAAAAACAAATGATCTGTGCATTTTCATTTTTCTACAATTTTTTTTAACTTAAATACCAGTTCACATGCAACTATGCAAGCAATCAATATTCTCTAATTGCCACTTAAAAAACAAAAATGGGGGTAGCATTGAACGGACTATCCATTTTAACACTAACAAAGGAATTAAACTCAATTGGGGACAGTTAAACCCATTAAAATTTGAAAAAAAATATTATTATAAGCAACTATAACTTAATAGGTGTATGCTTGCAGTCTGATTCCTCCTCAGTAGAACTGCTTCCGGTATTTTTGCAACTGGGCTGTGATGTAACCCAGGGGTTGACCAGGAAGGCTACTCAAAAGCAACAGCCAGAGGCACAATGGTTCAATTCTGAATGCTTCAATGCCCAAAGGGAATTCAAAGTTTCTTTATGCTCAACCCCCCCATGATAGAGAGCTCATTAAAATCACAACAAACAAATATAAAAAGGTTGATTTAAGATACAAAGAATGATCTGAGGAGGGCAGTGGAAGGGCCTGGAAAAATCTGGCTCTCTCAAAGATTTCCAAAAATTCAGGGAAATCATAAATTGCCCATTGTTTACTGAAAAAGTGAGGCTGATGGACTCTTTGATCCTAGGTGAGACATGGGAAGCCCATTTTTCACATATTTGTAATCCCTTACACGAGGTGCTAGAGGTAATATCCATTAGATCAATGGATATTACCTCTAGCACCTCAACCTTAGCTACACAACTTAGTTTATCAATCACAGTTGAGGATGTGGAGGTGGCCTTAACACAGGGCTTATGCCTGATAGCCCCTGGCCCAGATGGGATGCCCCTTTACCTTTTTAAAAGTATGTCGTAAGTTGTGGGCACAGTTGCTAACAAATGTTTTTAAAGCTGCCATTTTTGGGCCATTGCCAGCATCATGGAAGGAAGCAATTGTGGTCCAAGTCTTAAAAAAGGGCACTAGATGTGACCTGGCATGCTATTGGCCCATCTCATGGATTGACACCACAGTTAAAGTTTTGGCTAGGGTCCTTCTTGCACGCCTGTAAGACTGAGCAACCACTTAGGGGATTCTGTTCAATACACAATATCGTTTTAGGAGGGGGCGGGGTACAACTGAACAGTGCCTTAACCTATCCTTAATCATTAATAAGCACCGTAGGTCCATGAAGAGCTCAAGTTATCTGGCCTTCATGGACTTATCTAGCACCTGTGATGCTGGCAACTGAGATAAACTATGGGCCATGATGGAAGGCATGGGTGCTGAAAAAGCCTTATTAACCCTTTCATTCCAGTACAACAGTCACAAGATATGGTATTAAAGTTGAGAAAACTCAACTAATCATTTCAACGGAGGTCGTTAGGAAAGGATGTATTTTTGCTTCTTTTTTGTTTTTAATTTACTCAAATGGGCTGGAGGCTTTCTTATTAAATATGGAACGTAATTTCCCCAAAATAGGCAACACTCCTGTTCCTCTTTTATCTAATGCAGATGATACAGTTTTATTAGCAAAGACAGCCAAGAGCTTGCAGAGATCTCTTGATGCTGTTACTGATTTTATGACCTCTCTTGACTTAAAAGTTAATTTTATCAAATCATACATAATGGTATGTGGTCCTAAAATCACTAAATCTAAAACTGTAAGTGTCCAGGGTAAGAAGATAGACAAGGCTAACAATTTCTCATACCTGGGCAATCTGTTGAATAATCAGCTGAAATGGGAACCAATTGTAATCACACACGTGCAGCAGACAAGTAGGGCTGTCGATGTATTATTTTGCTTTGCCTGCAAACTAGGGCACAAGCCTGTGAAGAAATTAATTACCCTTTACAGAGCTAAATTCTTCCATATTGCCACATATGGGACTGGGGTTTGGGGCAATGATAAAAACCATCAGCTCATAGGATTTGAAAATAAATGTATTACAAGAATATTGATGCTACCAAAAGTGCTCCAACTCCATTTTTCCATACAGAATTGGACTTAGAGTTCATTGAAGTCCATATAGACAGTGCCCTTTTGCATTTATGGGTTAAGATTTAGCTCTCAGATGATTTAATGTTTTCAAGAGATGTCATCAAAGATTTCCTAAAATCAGATAATGTTTTAAAGAATCCCTGGTTCCATTATCTGTGGAAAAATATCATGAGATAGGTCTTAAACACTTTTTCGAAAACCCTGAAAGCATTCCTCCAAATACCAAGATCATTATTAAAGAGGCTTATCGCACTAGTGGTAACATATGTAATTGTCAGCATCATTGCAATATGGGAGACCCTCGCCTGTTACCCGCCCCTGTACAATTTTATTGTACTTTTTCTATCAACTCTGAGTTCCAATTTTATTTAACAAGGTTTCATTTACACAATGTACTTTCTGCTGGCATTTCCATGGCAAGGAGGGTGGTCAGACAGGCTTACGTCCTGTCTGTGTGATAATTCCTCAAGTCGAACCACTATACACCTTGTATTATTTTACACATTGTATAAATCGGTGAGAATTAGATTTTTATTGCCATTATTAAGGAACATTCACCCTTGTTTGTATATAGATAGTTTTAATTTTTTTAAGTCATTAGCAACCGCTGAAATATGCTCTGCAGTAGTTAATTATATAAGGGGTTCTATTGTGATTAGGAAGCACTATGAGTAAAATTGTATAAAGACCATTAGGCAAAAAGTTTGCTCCTAAACAGACTTTTTATGAAAAGAATGACATGATATAGCTGGAATGTTATGATTAGTTTTAGATTTTATTGTGTTTTTTTGTTGTATTGCATTTTATCTTCTGATGCTGTTAATCTTTTTATGATTCTCAGAACCGCAATAAAGTTATTTCGACTTGACTTGAACTGCAACTTAATTTCCAATGCACCATTGTTACCTCTTCAACAGTGTTGTGCAAATGTGAAACACTTAAAACAATTAACAATTTGTGATTTTTTTGTCTAGATATTATATGCTTACTCGCCACATATACATTAAAAGAAGGAGCCCTGCTGTAAAGCTCTATTCTCCATCACATGGAAGCAGCAAACCTGTGGTGTAATATAGGGTTCTCCATGTGACTACATTGTGTGATCCTGGGCAAACTACATTTTTCGTCAGCACCCATGCCTAGCTGCAAAGAACGATAAGATTTTAGAAAATGCCTACCCACAGAAATGCTCATTTGTTCATGTGTGTATCTATATACTAATCACTTTTTACAACAAGCTAACTTGCAACAGAAAGCTATTTATTTGGTTGCTACTAGTATGTGGGAAGGTAATAACAATAATAAGGGCCATTTCACACATCACCAATGGATGCTATTGACATCATGTGACACAGCAAATAAGCTATAGGCATACTATGCCTCATGGACGCATTCTCATTGCCCCTTGTCTGGGCAACATACTAAGAGGTTTTGAGGATTTGATTAATTGATGTCAAACATATAGATTGCCCTGAACCAACTCTGTCCTGCTTTTTATGTTCATTTACTTTAGTGTATTGGTGCACGAAGTTTCAGTATCATATATTGCAAAACTGGACAACTGCTCACCAAGCTAAAATGTACAACCATAAAAAACGTATTAATCACATAGGCAAAACCAAATGCATTTACCAATGCACAAAAACACCAAACCACATAATTGAACTCAACAACACAATTACACAACACACCACATACATCCAATCCACACCACATATTTTCATATCTTGCCTCAAAATTCAAGAGCACACCACATAATCCACTACATACCACTCCACAACACAAAAAAACAATCCACTGAATTACACTCATAACACAAATCGTAAGCCACATAATTCCAATATACTCAATACCACATCATTTCTATCCACATATTTGCACTCCACACCATGCCACGTAATTCCACTACACAAATCCACTCTACACCGCACAATTTCATCCCACGCAACTCCACATCTAAGAATTCCAATCCAACACACCTAATTCCACTACAAACCACTTACATACACTCCATAACACATGGGCAAAAAACATTGTCATTTACAACGTAATAGCTCTAACTCAACCAAATGCGAGACCAAGTGCATTTCCAAAGCTTGCTTTATATGTGGAGTTCTCTGCCCCAAATGAGGAGTTTCTGCAATCATAAAGTTGTTATTAAATGGAAGCTTTGAGAATAACAAAAAAAGAGTAAACTTGGACAAACGTATAAGTTTACCTTGGTAAATCAGGCACAAAATGATATGCATAAGCCACCGCCTCCCAAGGAAAAGGCTTCAAATATAAACTCAGATACCTGAGTTAGGTGCTAAAAGACAGTAAGTATGGATCTGATGGCCCTGTTAATCTTTCGATCAGCCATCAGTTCCAACAAACACAGATTTATCACGGATACGTTTAATAACTAGTTATTTGCAGCCCTTTACCAGCTTGCATTGTATACATTTGTTTGATTTTAGTCCAAAGCATCACCAATAAATGGTTTCATCCTCACCTGACAAAGGGCAAGATTCCTTTTACACAACTAGAATGAGCAGAGCATAAATTGCACAACAGCAATTCCAAAGCTCAGCGTCATAATCAAGACTGAATTTAAATTCTACTGATAACATTGGTAGATTGCTTTTTAGATCCAATCTAAACAAATAAGAGCAGGAAGAAGCCAGTACAAATATACATTGTGATCAGTGGTTCCAGTACTTTAGCACTTGATTTACTCATTATTGCTGATAATGGATACAATTGTGCCCCTTACATGCATTATTACTCTCATTGCACATGTTTTGTACTCACTTCTACCACCAAAGGATAGCTTCTGGGATAGCTGCTGGGACAGGCAGGGCAAAATGAGAGCAAGGGTATTTTGTGCTCATCCTTCAATACATGCTAGTGGGGAAAATGCCAGTAATACAATCAGTACCAATTATTAAAATACATTCAGGGTCCAAAGAACCCATTAAATCGAGGTATTTTTCTAATATGATTGCCTTTAAAGGGACCCAAAGAAAGTTTTTCTTTCGCGCAGCATTCCTATGTGACAAGATTTCCCATGCTCTCTAAATGAATACAGAGCATCAGAAATAAACATGCTATGAAGGTCTTTCAATACCCTTTTTACAGAACTGACAAGCATCCCCAACCTATATCTACTAAGGTATCTATAAATCTTTAAGAGCCAATAAGTAGACAACTACTTATCTTCTACGCAAATTCTCCCGAAATTAAGCACCTCATTTGTAACACAGTCCTTTATTAGATGGACCTATGAGGGGAAATGCATGCTTCATTTGTTTTTGAAGTCTGCAGCAAGCTGACTACACCTGAAAATTTAAGCTGTGTGACTTATCTGGTGTGCTTATCAGAGACTCATTGGAGAGCTCTCCTTTATCACAGACCACACATGTTTGACACTGTCCACTTCAGAGAGCTGTGTGCCTGTTCTCGGATGCTCTGCCTCCTGAAAACACCACTCCTTATGCGACTGGCATACTATGATATTGTAGCTTCATGTAGATTTTTCTGCTTTCATTTCCTTTATTTTCATCACTCCTACATATCCATTAAACACATCACCTGACTTAAAGGTAACAATATATTTTAATGTTTTGTTCTGGCTCGGCTTATTTAATGTAGCCTCAAGCTTTATAAATATGGAAGCATTACTTTCATTTCAGAAGTGCAGGAACCTTTCCAAACATCAGTCCTGATAATGATTTGCTTCATGCTCAATGATCGAAACACTGACTCTTCTTAATTTGTTGTAGAGTACATAGATGTACCATTAGTACTGATAAATCCGGGGCGCCCAACTGAGATGGCGGTGCACGGGTGAAGCTCTCCGGCAGATTTCAGAGTTATCATGCTTCCAGTTCATTCCGCAACGCATTAAAGACAAACCTGTGTGGATGAAGGTCGGTTGACAAATATGTGACCCTCTGCGCCCTCCTTCATATTCAGCAAGTAACTTTATTTTGAGAAACTTTGTCTGAATCAACCGCGTATTTTCGCGGCCGCCATCTTGAATTTTTACTGCGACCACGGACAAAATATAATTGGAGCTGAATTCAATACAAAACATCTTTTGCTGTTTCCAATATATCCTAGCACCTGTACATTGCATAAATCTTCTCTAAGCACTGACGTATGCTGTTACATTGTACTGCTGCATGAGTATTGAAAGATTTGTGGAGAAGATGTTTGGCGGCCATTTTACGATATCCAGTGAGCCCTCTCAGTGAACACTTGTCTCCATTTTCATATTGCTGGCTGGAAGTCGGCACAATATATCAACTAATATCCACACTAATTGTTTTATAATGTAACCAGCGTTCGTTTGCATTTGAGCATTGCAGGATATCTATCCAGAATTTTGAGGAACGATGCTATCAATTGCTGTCAAAAAATAACTGAGGAATTTGTGAAAATTGTGTTTTAGCTGTCCTTTTGTGATCTCCAGCGAGCCCTTTCAGAGAGTACTTTCCTCCACTTTCTTGCTGTTGACTGGGGGAGGGACTGTTCGGTTAGCGTTATATGGGCAGAACAAAAGCAATTCGTCCCTCTTCATCCAAGAAGCACATATTTATAAAAAATGTAAAACTTTTCACAGAATTTTCTAAATTTGAAGATTCTTTATCATCCATGCCTCAGTGCTTAAAGACAAATATGGATCCTTCCTCTAGAACCCCTGGGAAATCTGTCACTAAACGTCTTAAAAAAGATCCTGCCTCGCCACCTAAGTCAATCTCACCTGTTTCAATGGAACTGTTGCTTGAGGAAATTAGAGCCCTCTGACTTTTTATGGAAGAGACTAACACCAAGCTGTAAATCTTAACGGATAATTTGTCTCAACTGGACACGAGGGTCTCTGCTGTAGAGAATACTGTTTCTTCCTTAAAAGAGAGTTGCGTTAATGTTTATCAATTACATTCTCAAGTCTCTACACTTCAAAAACAGGTTGAGGATCTCGAAAATCGTGACAGCCGGTACAAATTACCTATTTATGGCCTGGGAGAAGGACTTGAAGGATCAGACTCACTTACCTTTTTCAAATCATTCCTCCCTAAACTACTTCATATGCCAGAAGGAACTACACTTAACATTCAACGAGCTCATAGGCTGGGATGTCCTTCATCTCACGCTACTCCCTCACAAAGACCAAGAGGAGTCAACTTATACTTCTTGGAATATACAGATTTGTTGAAAGTACTCTCGGCGGTCAAAGCTTCTCCAAGAATTACATGGTCAGGCTTGTCTTTATTTTTCACACAGGACTATGCTAAAGCTACTGCTAAAAGACGCAAGGCTTTCCTCAACATAAGAGCTGATCTACGTTCCATGGGAGCCCAATATGGCCTTTTTCATCCGTGTCTTTTCAAAGTTATGTACATAACAGAACAACGATGTACGAAGATACCACGCATTTACAAAGCTTTATTAATTCTTGCAAAAGGGATATTATGGATTCTTCTGGGCCCTCGTCTTCTTTCACAACACATGATGAAAGTTATTTCTTTTACAGGTTATTCAGATTATGTTTTCTCGTCCATGGTATCCCGCTATTTGAGAAATTATTCTATATAGTTTTTGTTATACTTGCTGTTCTCACAAAGTTACGTTTTAGCTCAAAATTGTTTAATTTTATTGTTGGTATTCCTGTTACTGATTGATCAAATATATGTTCCAATTTTATGCTCTAATATTTACCCTCATCCTTATTATTTGTCGTCTTCACAGATTTTCTATCCCCATATCGTGGTTTCTCTTTGATCCTCCATTTGGCTGACCCCGGATGTGTTGCCTACTCCATGTGGTTCCATCCCCCCTCCAGTGTATCCCTGAGTCTTCTTTTTTGTAGCTATGTTACCTTCATGCATTGTCTTAGGTTTGTTATTCGTAGTGTCTTCTGTTTTTTGTCTTGCTTTGTTAGTTCATATTTTTTCTTTTGCGGGTGTCTCCTGTATTTTCACTCCCTATTATCTTTCCTTTTTTACCACTATTTCAGTCATTACAACTATTAATATCCTTATTCCTTCGTCCTCTTATTACCTATCTACCTGTTTTTTTATTTTTCTCATTCTCATATTCTACTTCCATTCTTTGTTTTGGCTATTTGATATGTTTGTATCTCTCTACTCTGACATCGAACCTACCATTTACCTCTTAATTTCCTTATTTCACATTCTCTACTGTTGTAGACTTCGGTTTTTCACTTTTGGTTCATTTTATTTTTAATTACTTATGTCATTAAAATTGATCACATGGAACGTTAAGGGATTAAACTCTCCCATCAAGAGGTAAAGAGTCCTGACCCACTTAGCCAAATTAGATGCTGATATTGTATTTTTGCAAGAAACTCACCTCTCGGATATTGAATAATTAAAGTTAATAAAAAGGTTGGGTGGGGGAGATTTTCTTCTCCCCAGGTGATGGCTAACGAAATGGAGTAATGATACTATGCCGCAAATCCCTTTCGTTCTCACTTGTGTCCCAAGAATCATATATGGATGGCAGATGACTGAATGTTAAATTGTCCTTGAAGGGTGTTCTAGTCTCTCTTCTAAATGTGCATGCCCCTACAGGAGGTGTACCTCTCTTTTTGGCCCACACTGGCCCAGCAAATCACTCATTGTATGGAAGACAAATTCATTTTAGCTGGTGATTGTAATCAGATTTTTGACCCGTTTATTGACAGAGATTCTAAAGTCTCCTTTGTTCCCAACAAACCAAATACGTCTTTTGTTCATGCTATCACTCAACATAAACTCCTGGTGTTTGGCGTCTTTGTAATCTGATTACTAGAGAGTACCCTTCTTGTTCCCCACCCTATCATACTCAATCAATAATTGATTATATATTTGTCTCTCACACCATTTCGCAAACTCTTACAAATGCAGAGATTGGTCCCATTTTATTGTCAGATCATGCCCCAGTCTATATAGGCCTTGACATCCTACCTAAAGTTACAGGCGCTTTAATAATGCCCTCCTCTTAGATCCAAAGTTTACTGCCTCCTTCATTACCTTTTTTAACAAGTTTTTTTAGGTGAATTAGACCCACTCCATGCCCTTCTCCAATGTATGGGATGCATTCAAAACCTCAGCAAGAAATTTCATAACAAGCTTTATTGCAAAGAAATGAAAAAAATCCCGTAAATTCACTAAAGATTTCCTTCAGCATATTAAACGACTTGAACACTCTTATTACACTTCACACTCGAAGGATTGTCTCACAGCTCTCATAAATGCCAAATTGCAATTTAATAAAAAGTCAACGGAGTATGCCTCATTATATCTGTTAAGTCCAGTGCAAAGTTTTATGAAAGAATAAATAAGGGAAAATACTGGCCAATTACTTAAAAATTAAACACAACAAGCTAAAAATTGAATCTATCTATGATGACCAAACAGTTATAAAATTTAAAGATGTTGAAATTCTGAATTAATTCTCTCTCTTTTACAAATCATTATACACTTCCGAAACACAACCCTCTGATCACTCTCTATTGCACTTTTTCTCCAATATCCAAAACCTTCAACATACTATGCCGGACCTATCCTCCCTAGAGTTAGATCTAACATACCAAGAATTATTAAAAGGCCTTCAACACCTTAAAAAAGACAAAGCACCGGGACTGGATGGTTTTATCATAAAATGTTATCAACATTTCCCTAAACTTGTAATGCCCAAGTTACATTCCCTAATAAATTCCTTTAGCACATTAGGTAGCTCCTCTGGTTCTTACTCAGAAGCACATATCTGCCTCATCCCCAAAGATGGTAAAGATTCTAAATATTGTAAAAATTATAGGCCCATATCCTTGGTCAACATCGACTACAAAATCTTCTCCAAAGCATTAGCTATACGATTGGATTCCTACTTACCTGATCTGCTGGGAAAAGGCCATTCTGGATTCGTCAAGGGTAGATTCATAACTGATAGTACACAACTCCTTTTTAACGTTTTATCTAAATCTTCCCATCTAAATCAATCCCTTGCAGCGATTCCATTAGATGCCAAAAAGGCGTTTGATGGAGTCGAGGGGACTTATTTGTTCCACACTCTCAATAGTTGGGTTGTGGCCCTAAATTTACATCCTTAATCTCTCTTCTCTATTCCAACCCTCGTGCGGCCGTTTGCGCCAATGGTTTGGTTCCCCCATTCTTTGATTTGGGGAGAGGAGTATGTCCTTTTCAATTTAACTTTGGAACCTTTGGAGAAGTGTGGCTCAGGGGTTAGAGGCAGCAGACCCGGAAGCTGAGATTGGTCCTGGACCAGGGTTCAATTCCCCGCCTCGGCGGGTCTTGGGCTAAAAATTCCACGGACTCGATAATTCTCGCCCCGGTGCCTCCTCCACTCACGGGTTCACACTCTGTGACTCTGGGCAATAGCTTGCTTAATCTCCACAACGGCCCCTCGCGGCGGGATGCCTGACTTTCACCTTGTGGATACCCTGCTATCTCACAGGGGAATACCAGGAAGGGTTCCCTAAGCAAGCGCCGGGAAACCCACTGCGGGTAGCTGTGCGCTATATAAGCTCAACTACATTTACATTTACATTTACATTTCTCTCTAAATTACGTTAAAACCCAAATTGACATGGTTTACAAACATTAAATTCCCACATTGAACTTGCAGCCTATGCTGACGATATTTTGCTTTTTATATCACAACCAAGTGACTCAATCCCTGCCTTTTTGGTGGTGCAAGCTTACTCTAATACCTCTGGATACAAATTGAACAACGATAAATGTGAGAATTTACCCTTAACTAAGTACACTTTTAAATCGGATTTCAGTGTTTCCAACTTTACTTGGAGCCCTAATCACATTAAGTATCTAGGATTACAGGTTACTCCTTCAATATAGGACACAGTAGCAGTATGTATGAATAAATGCATACAAAAAATGTCAGATTTAGCCACTAAATGGCACCCCCTCTATTTATCCTGGTGGGGCCGCCGGGACACTATAAAGATGATGTTGACGCCTATAGTTTTATGTACTATTTGTAACATCTCGGTATCTATTCCTATTAAATTTTGAAAGAAAATTAACTCCACCCTTTCTTCCTTCTTTTGGAATAAAAAGAAGTTTTGAATGTCTCTACTTAAGCTAATTCCCTACTTTCCCGACTTCCAGGCGTATCAGAAAGCATTTCTTATTCACCAAGCCTCACTTTGTTTGCTTGATCCCACAGAAGATTGTCCTTTATGGACTACAACTGAGCGTCTTTTCTTACCTCCTTTCTCCTTTTATGAATATCTTTTCTTTTCACTCAAACCACAGGCCTTGTCCACTCCCATAATCAAACTGACCTCTAAACTCCTGGAACCAGCATTCCTCCCTATACATAGTACCATCGATTCCTTTCTCAACTCAACAACTTGGCACAACAAAAACCTAAATATTCGTAATAAACCATTCTATTGGAAACTTGGCAACAAAAAGGTTTAATATGGATTCATCAGTTATTCTCTCAATTGGATTTTTTGCCTTTTTCATCACTTAGTCAATTATTCAACCTGCTTACCTCATTTATCCATAAATACAATCTACTCAAGAAAGCAGTGATGGATAAATACACCCAAGTATCACCTATTGCCTCCAATATCCCTGAACCTTCCTCACAACTTCACACTCTGCTAAAATCTATTCCAAAAGCTTCCACTATATACAGTTATCTGCAAGGTTAAGACACTGTTAGGCAGAAATCCAAAATAGAAGAGGCTTGGGAACGAGATCGTATGTTATCCTGGCCGGTGTCTTTATGGAATAGCTTATGGACCAAAATACGTAAATCATCCAGAGCAGCTAACATAATACAAACGTTGTTCATTGTTTATAATAGACTTTTATTCACACTGAATTCTTTAAGCAAAAGATTTGCGACTGTACCAGATACCTGTTGGACATGTTCTTCTCCCAATGCTGATTTATTTCAATTGTTATTCTCTTGTCAATTGTATACAATTTCTGGGTACAAGTATGGTCTCAAATTAACCTAATTTTTAGAACTAACCTTTCTTTTTCCATCACTCATGTTTTCTTAGGAAGTCTCTCATCTTGCTGGGAGAATGTTACACTCAATGTTAAAATTATTGATTTGTTATTAGCGGTTGCATTTCAGCAGATCACTGTAAATTGGAAGGATTACACAAAAATTTCTCATAAAGCATGGTGGTACGCTGTTTGCCATAATCATAGGTTCGACACCTCCTTTGTATATCCCATACATATGGCAACAAAACGTCTGAATTTGTGGTCACCTGTTACATTGTACCTAGATGCATGTGCCAGACGTCATTCCCAGTTAAAACCATAGCAGCAACAAGTTTAAACCCCCTTGATTCCCTCATGCGTCCCTAGACTCTTTGTTATTCCATTGCTTTCTATGACCCACTTTTTTCGTTTTAACCCTTATGTTTGTATTCATAAGTCTGATTCATTTATCTTTCTTTATTGCAGCAAATTTTATTGTAATGACATGACCTTAGCGTTGTGAACTATGTATTGACACCTTTATTTCTATCAATATATATATTTTTTTAACTTAAAAAAGAACTGATAAATCCGCATATTGAGAAAATCTGTGTATTGTTTATTTTGTGACATGTGTTTTTTCACTCTTTACACATGCCAATCGGTCCAATTGCCGTATGCAAATATATTTCACTGTAAGAAAATCTTTCAAAGGTATTCTTCATGATACATTTTAAGCAACACTTTCCGTGAATTTTAGAAATAGAATTCAGTGTTACTTAATTAAATAACTGATAGGCCGGTCAGCGCTCTTAAAATGTATCGGGGTGCACTATACTCATGAATAATCTGCACTGACACATATCCTGTTGTTTTGCTGCAATCCATGTGATTAGAATGATGCTTGTATCATATATAAGGACATTAGAATAAATCGGTACTGTTACATATGAAGATGATTAGGATTTTGCACATGTTTAAAGAAACAATGTAGTCATGCATGCATATTACGAATACTATGCAATATAGAATGCATCCACTTCCGACTAAATGGTTCATATAAAGACTCATGTAATGTGTGTGTTTTAATGGATATTCGTAGGTTAGCCAATCTTGTAGGCCTAACTTTCGTTTTTTAAAGTTTTGTTTCTCCTTGTCTGCTCTCAAGTTAAAAGTTCAATTAGAATATGTGTTTTTAGAGAGTTTTCCTTCTCATCTCTACTACAGATGCAGTAATTTGACCTTGTTACTAAGATTTAGGAAGAGACATAGGGAGAAAAGGAATGTCTTTATAGAGTCTTAACAGATAGATGGGAGGACGTCTTTCGTGTTTGGTGAAACCTGGGAACCAAGGTGGTTGGACAAAACATGAATTAATTGGAGTTCTGTGGAAAGGAATCCGTTCCCATTATAATCATAACAGTGTTAATCAATCTTTCATTTTGGGAATAACATGTGCTAATGTTTTCCTGTTCCCAAGTTCACCCGGAGATATTAGGTTGCCATATATCTTGAACACTAATGGCCTAGTTCACATAAGTAATTTACACTCTTGAGTAAGATTACACCTTTGTAATAAGACCAGCACTACACATGGCCTCCCACTGGTACTGTAATACACAAAATAATGTAGGCAGGGACTTAAAATAAAACCCTGGTGGAAACAATGCTAAATAAAGTTAAATTATTTAAAATAGGTAAAAAGATAAATCAATATAAATTAATGCTAAAAATATATAGAAATAGTAC
Source organism: Lissotriton helveticus (assembly GCF_964261635.1). Taxonomy (NCBI): domain Eukaryota; kingdom Metazoa; phylum Chordata; class Amphibia; order Caudata; family Salamandridae; genus Lissotriton; species Lissotriton helveticus. The sequence goes on along the minus strand of NC_136059.1, from coordinate 1,271,144,006 downwards.
TTATGTATTATTTATTTATAAAATATGTATTAACTAATTAAAAATACGTCAATACGTTTTCTTTAATTAAAAAATAAATAGGGACTATTTTGATATATTTTTAACATTAGTGTATATTTATACGTACTATTTATATATGCAATTCAAAATAGATTAGTAAATATTTTATAATTATATTAGATGATTTCAAGGGTCATATTGCTTTTTGTCCTGGCTCATTGTGTCTCTGACTGTTTGCCTTCCATGGTGCTGAAGAAATATTGATAGGCTGGATGTTTCCGTTTATCTCATTCACTGCTAATTAATTTATGTACCTTCCGGTCCATATTATTTTCTTATTCCACTCCAGATATCAGCCACATTCAAGTCAGTCTTTTTTTTTTGTCCTCATAACCACCATGTAGACAAAGTGCCAAAAGGAATCAACGGAGAATAACTGACTCAGTTTAGCTGAAAAACTGGAGGGGACACATATCTTATGGAAGCAAACTATCCCACAGTCTTCCACCGTGATCCAAAGAAGCACCAAGTCATTAATTTGCCAACCCGCAGCAAATCTTGGGGTAGTTTTAGCAGCCAAATGGGAGCCGGGCATGAACCGGGTAGCGGCTGTTCCAATGGTGCAGAATAAAAGAGCACCTAAGGAGATCAATCATTGGACTCGGGGGAAAAAAAAAACCCTGAATATGTCACTTAAGCCACGTTAGTAGGTGCCAAAATGCCCTTTTTCTGCGATTACCGGCTCTGGCCATATCTGTGACAGAGGTCTGCAGTACAGAGTTTTGCCAATCTCTAAAGATGGGTGGTGAGGAGTCTTTCCATTTCCTGCAGATCTCTCTTCTTGCGAGCAAGATGGAATAAAAAACTAAACATCTGGGTAGGTGTTGTACTCCTTCCAAGACTCCAAAGATAATCAGAGGCAAATCCATTGTGACAGGTCTTCCTAAAGACTCAGAAAGGCACTTGCTGATATCCTGCCAAAATACTGTTAGTTCCGGGCAGTCCAAGAACATATGAGTATCCGAAGCAGCAATCAAACCACATTTTGCGCAGGAGACTGGCTGTCCTCCTACAAATTTAGAAAGTCTTGAGGGGGAGTAATACGCCCTATAAAGGGTGAAGATGTGATTTCTGCGAAGCCATGATGGCTTGACAATGCTCCACAGAAGCTCGAAAGAAGACTTCCAAAGAATTTGTAGACTCAGATCCACCAGAACAGAACCCCATAATGACTCTGGCAAGACAAAGTCTCCATCTGCCTCCTCCACAATAAAGTTATACCATCTAGATATTTCTTTCTTTTCTGGACCTCTGTTTAGTAAGTCAGAGATAAATGGGCTATGTCCACCAAGTTTAAACTTATTTTTATTGGCAAGAGATGCTTTATAGGCTGCCGTCCAACTATACATCTGGATATATTTGAAGCGCGAAAAATTATAGCCAACCTTGGCTTGTAAATGTTCCCATGATAATAGATCACCCTCGTAGAAAAGGTCACCCCAAACCTCCATGCCTGCCTCTCTCAGAGGAACTGCCAAGATGTCATCAAGCCAGGCAGGACTTTCAGGCAAGTCTCACAATGGAGTTTTTTCACAAAAGTAATTTACTTTTATTGATTTCATGATTTCAGCCCATGTTCGAGCAAGACCCTGTAGAGTGTTCAGTTTAATTTTTTTGAAAAACGTAGGATTTCCAAACTTAAAAAGAAAACTAGAGTGGTTTATATGTTCCCCCTCCAACATAGCTGCATACATCATGCCCACCCCCGAGGCGTCGAGATTCTTCAACAACATCCTAGAGTGGGACAATTGAAAGGCCCAAGCATGGATTTTTAAATCTGGAGCCGCCAACCCACCCTTTTCACGTCGCCGTCTTAGTTTTTTCCAAGCGATACGTGGAAGATGGTTGTGCCAAATAAAAGATGAAACATTTGATTGAAATCTGGCTAAAATATTTTGATCAAAGTATAAGGGAATGGTATTAAATAAAAAAGATATTTTTGGCAGAATAGACATTTTGATAAGATTGACCCTACCTATTAAAGAGAGAGGGAGATGCGACCAAGATTGGAAAAGCTTACGGCAGTCTTTAAGTACTGGGGACAAATTAACTTGGACTATTTTGTTTATATCTTTTACAATTGTTAAACCTAAATAACGCATTGAAGTGCCAGGATGGAGTTCCATAGGAGGATTTTCATCATTCCAGATAAGCATTTCCGTTTTGGCTGCGTTTATCTCATACCCCGACACCTGTCCAAAAGCGTAAGCCAATTTCACTATAGCCGGGAGAGCCGTAGCGGTCTCTGATGTTAATATAAGTACGTCGTCAGCATATAGTGCCACCTTCCTCGACCAGCCTTGATAGTTAAATGGTTTGATGGAGATCTCCTCCCTTAGGTACTGCGCAAAAGGCTCGATGTAAAAATCAAAAAGTAAGGAGGAGAGCGGGCACCCCTGTCGGGTTCCCTTAGTGATAGAAAAGGGGCTTGATAAGTCTCCATTGACGAGAAGAGATGCAGAAGGATTGCTATACAACAGGCTGATCGCCCTACGAAAACTTTCTCCCACACCAAACTTGGCCAAGGCCTCCGACAGGTACACCCAATTTACCCTGTCGAAAGCCTTGGTTGCGTCCAGTGTTAGGGCCGCCAATGGGAGCCTATTAGATGTTGCTATTTCTATGGCACCAATTAAATCAAAGCTCAGTTCATACAGTTGTCTACCCTTTAAGAACCCTTTTTGATCTAAATGAAGGATAGATGGTGCGGTGTCGGCCAATCTTGAAGATAAAACTGTGGTAAAGATTTTATAATCCACGTTCAGAATGGATATTGGCCTATACGACCCACATTCCTCCTTAGGTTTACCTGGTTTTAAAATGAGGGTAATAGAGGCATTATCCCAAGATGCTGGGGGAGACATTCCTTCTAAAAGTATTCGATTAAACAACTTTGTAAGGAAAGGAGCGATCTCTGAGTCTAAGATCTTATATAACTCAGCCGGAAGGCCATCGGGTCGCGACGCTTTCCCATTCTTAGATTTCTTAATAGCAGATATCACCTCACTCTCTGTAATGGGGCTATCCAAGTATTGGGATTGTTCAAGAGAGAGGGAAGGTAGACTAATATTGTTCAACCAATTCTTGGCAGACTCAACCGATATCACTTTGTCTTCTTTATATATTACCTGGAAAAATTCCCTAAATGCCTTCCTGATATCCTCGTCTGAGGAGAGCTTGGTGTTACCTATTTTAATAGATGCAATGTTGTTCCGGACCTGATCTACTTTGGTCTTCCAAGCCAGCAGTTTACCAGCACCTTCGCTATATTCGAAGTGGGCCAACTTGCTGGCTTCCCATCTATGTTGTACCCTCAAACTCAAGGATGATGCCAGACTACCCCTCAAAGTCGCCAATTTGTTATGTAGGGGATCTAATATCGACCTCGAAGATGTACTATTTAGGTCGATTTCATGTTGAACACAAGCAATATCTGATTCTATAGAAGAAATCATTTCGTTATATCTCTTTCTCCGAAAGGCAACTTTGGCAACAACCAACCCTCTCAATGTTGCCTTAAATGAGTCCCAGATAATTCTATCAGAGGCTGTTCCATTATTAGATAGAAAAAAGTTGTGTGTCTCTGTCTTTAGGAACAAAATATCCTCCTCATTAGTGAGTAGGGAATTATCAAAGGACCAAACAGTCGAGGTTTTTTTACTACCAAGTCCCATCACCAATTTAACAGCAGAGTGATCTGAGAGATGTGACGGGAGATATTCTATTATTTTAACAGAATCGACCAGTCTTTGAGTCATTAAAATATAGTCAATCCTTGACTTATGGTGATATTTATAATTCCTATAAGTTTCCTGACCTTTGTCGCCAAACGTCAAGGAACCCTTGCTGTCTCATGGCGTCTAATAGAAAGGATCTGGTTTTGGACAAAACCATGGAACGATTATTAGGGGACTTGTCCAAGATGGAGTCCAAGACAATGTTAAAGTCGCCGGCTAAAATTATAGGTCCAGAAATAGAAAGTAACTGTAAAAAAATTGTTTCCAATGTCGAGGGGTCGTCCTGATTCGGACCATAATAGCCGACTATTGTAATTGAAATCCCAGCAATAAGAACTGACGCTATAGCCCATCTACCAGAAGAGTCTACGACCTGTGAGATTAGCTTAGCTTTAGCTCCTTTTTTAAAAATAATCGCAACCCCTCTTGTGTGGGATGTTTGTGTGGTAGAGACCATAAAATCAATCCATCTATTCTTTTTAATTATTACCGACAATTCAGAATGCATAAGATGGGTTTCCTGCAACACCATGACCTGCACATCCGAGTCTTTCAGATATTGCAGAATTCTGCTTGCTCGGGGCTTAGTGCAGAGGCCATTGACGTTCCAGGAAAGGAGACCTATACTACTCATCTCTTAACCGATAGGACAGCATGATTAGTGTTATATCAGAAAGAGATAATTGTGATACTGTTAAATGGTTGTGTCCAGCAATTATATGTAAGATATGTGAGATATGTAAAACATGAGTTACCATTCCAAAAACTTCTATACTAGTTATTGAGGACATTTTATATTTTTGCCACCCCTGTGCACTCACCCGCTCAAGGTGAGAGCCCCCCCCGTGAAGAACCCTTGCATTATCTAACCAGAACAAAGTCCAGTAGATAGTGCCCCACCGGTTGATCCCCTACAGAAAAGTCTAACCGCTAACTATTCAGATAGGTAGACCTAAGTGAGTGAGGAAATAAAAAAAAAAAAATAATAATAATAATTAATGCTATAAGGTCTTTGACTAATGATTATTTAGTGCATATATAGTGCATTTAGGTATATGTGCCTCTGCTCATTTATATTCAAAATTAAGAATATGAAAGAATAAACATCAGGACTTACTAAGGCAGTTTAGTGAAGAAGAAAGAAGAAGTTATCTAACATTAAAGCCTGCGGTTCTTTTCGCCCAAACCCATTGGTGGCTCATTACTGGTTATTCGGGTCAACATTAAACATTAAACCTAACAGGCTTTTTTACCCAGATCCATTAACAACTCATCTGCTGCTTGCACCGACCTGATGTTATACATCTTAATATTGTGCATTACTTTAAGAGCTGCCGGAAACATCAGCTGAGCTGTTGCGCCCAATCTTCTGAAAGCATCCAGGCGTTTACCAAATTCCCATTGCTTTTCAAGTGTTGTTCGGGACAAGTCTGATCTTATCAAGAAAGTAAAGCCTTTCCCAAACAAAGACTTTTGTTTCAAGGCCATATTCAAGATACGTTCCTTTAAGACGTAAGTGTGGAAATTGACCAAAATCTTTCGCGGTTTAGAACGCTGTGGATTAAGTTTGAAAGGGTCTCTATGTACCCTCTGGATATCAACTGACAGCTCTGCGGTAGTGTGTTCTAATGACAATGCTTCCTTCAGTAGTGAGACGATGTATTGTTTTATGTCTGACCCTTCAGAGCCTTCTGGGACATTCAAAATGCGGATATTGCCTCTTCTCGCATTATTTTTAAGGGTCTCCATCCTCTCACTAAGAGCCAGATCTTCCTTTGTAAGTTTGTTAATATCCTGCCTTGCCTGATCCAGATAGACTGAGTGAATGCCAACTGTTTCTTCTAACACTCCAGTTCTTATAGTGAGACCTTCAATTTTATTGTCAAGGGATTCACAATAATTTTTGAACTCTTGTTGATTGGCAGAAGATTCGGCGAACCCTTCCTTATCTCCACAGTAAGAGCTGAGAACATCTCTAATACAGAGGCTGCCGTCATCGGGGCTTGAGAGGTTAAAGGAGAGACCAGTAGGGAGTTAATATCGGGTTGAACCGAATTTACAGAATCATCCTCAAGTGGACCCCCAGACGCACCACCCAAGTCGGTAGAATCTGATTCTTCAGCCTCTTCAGAATTAACTGTAGTAGGAGCTTGAGGTTCGCTCAATTGCTGCATCGATGACGACTGAGACTGAGATTGACCTGACTCTCTTCCTGGATCTAGCGATCTTTGCGAGCTAGCTTCTACATCAGAAGTTACATCAGTAGTTACAACCATTTCCATTATTTGACCAGGGAGTTTTCCAGCTTGATCCGACTCCTCGGATAGCAATGTATCCAATGATGTGGCTGGTTTACCAATGGATATGGTATTGCTCTCCGATGTTGACGCCATAACCTGACTGTTTAAGCCTTCAGAAAGGTGTAGGATCTGTGGGATGGCTTTAAAATAGGCGCGGAGTGAGGGTGTTAATTTGGAGCCTGCAGGGAGTAGTGCTTTAGCGTCCTTGGTCTTGGTCTTTGCTTTAGTTCTAGCCTTCACGCTTGGGGTTTTGGGCTTAAATTCAGTATTTAAATAAGAAGAAGGTTTCGTCTTGGATGATATATTGGCCACTTCTCCAGTTTCTATCCCCCCTTCTAAGATTCCGACCTTATTTGTCGATTTTTCCGATGACGAAGAAGAACATGGCGGCGGAAAGTTAGCTCGCCGCAGTGCTCCGTGCTGATCCCCAGCGGGATTGTCTCCCGCTTAGGCGCTGAAGACTGCTTGTTTATGGGGGCCTGAGTGAGGCGCGTTTTGTGCATATGAGCGGCGGCGGTTTTTGAGCAAAATCTCTGCTTAATTTTGAAAACAGACCCAGTTCTCCCAGTTTCACGCACCGATGGTGGTTGCCTGGCGAAGCGGCTGGTGGAGCGCGCGAGTACTCTCTATGTCTCCATGCTCTCCTGCTCTCGATCTCGGCCGGAGTGAGTGCTGTGACGAGGACGGCTGTGGGCGCGGCTGCAGAGGTAGCGGGTGTTGCGGGGGGACAGTGAGGTCTCATCAGCCACAAGTAAGTTGTTTTTTGATGTTTTGAATTTCGGGGTCTGCTGCAGCCAGAGTGGCTTGGATTTTGTTATAGGAAGTTTTGAAAACATTTCTACTGCTCAGCAGCCAGGTTTCAGCAGCACCTTAACCCCTCCTTCTCCTCCTGTTGAGAAGTGTTTGAGGATACCGGACACTTCATCTAGTCCGAGGATTTGCGTAGCCGCCCTGGAGCTTAGGAAGGGCAAAAGATTGAGGAATCTCTTTTTTTCTCCTCACAAGGGTACAGAGTCAGAGTCAGAGCCTGATAGACGCACAGACACAGGTACTGACTTAAGTTTGGTTTCAGCCTTTAAGGGAGGTGTTCACGAACTGTCCCAATATCCACAAGTTCCCGCTTTTGTTTCTGCTGCGGAGGGGTCTCTTGGGCAGGAATTGGCTAATACTAGCTCTATAGACCAGGCACTGCTAGAAAACACTTCCATTTTGTCTGATTTCGACATTAATGCTGTCAGTGTTGAGGAACAATTACAGGCCCCCTCTGATAAGAATACTCCAGTTACTTTTAGTGCATTTAATGCCACCGTCAGCTTACTTAATACTCCCAAAAGTGGGTCTAAACGAGGCCGAGGTCGCCGACAAAAAAAGAAGACACATTCAAGTCAGTCTTGGCCCACTGTATAATTTACAGTTACACAGAAGTAACTCCCAATGGCTTATTGAGTCAATTAATCAATTCATCTTTATTCGATCAAGTTAAAAATGATCATAAAAGCACATATAAATACATCATCATAAAATTATTACAAAATTCTATCTTAAAATTACAAATATTTCACCACAATTATAGAATACAGATACAGATACATAAAAGATGTTAAAGGATAATTTCATATGCTAAGTCTAAGTACTTGTGTTGTTGTTTAGCGAACTCATCATCACTCTACGTGCCGTCCCCTTCCTTCTCCTCCTCATGCTTGCCCAAGGAATGACAGGACTGAATAACAAACCAAAGGGTCATGTAGTGTTTTTAGATAGTATAGTGCTAAACGGCACTGCTTAAAATTCATTTTCTTTAAAATTGGTTTGAGGTGGACATTCCTTTCATTCTCATATAGCCTGCAAAATAAACCTAGGTGCAATTCAGTTTGAAGTGATAAATTATCACATGGGCACGCACTTAACCCCTTCCATGCGCATGACGAGCTGAGCTCGTCATGAGTTGCGCCGCTCGCATGCTCATGACGAGCTCAGCTCGTCATGTAACGCGGCTTTTCATAAATAGCCGCACAGCGCAAAAATCGCGGTCGCACGCATGCGGTTAAATCAGAATGATTATATGTTTTTTCAGGGTAACCTAACATAAGGGGAATCAGGTTAGTGCGAAACCTCAGTAATATAAATCTGTGTTGCATCGTATTTACATTTACTAGGTAAGAGAAACCTCCTTCAATTAGTGGTGGGTTAAGGCAATATGCCCGGGCTGCGTGTTTCCCTTTGTAGTGATCCTTCACTTGTACCTAGACATCTGCATAAACATGTCACTAACATTCTGTTTGGGGACCTTCTTAAAGACCAGAAGATCTTTAAAAAGTTCATGGAGACCAATCTCCCTCAATGCTGACTCTACATAACTAAGCCACCTAGACCTCTTCCATTTATCCATAGCTAGGCAGCTCCCTATTATTGATTTAGTCAGTGGTACTGTGCCTCTCCTCCAGATTGAGTGCCAGTGGAGAAGTGAGGCTAGTTGTGTATAATCTCAGGTATGAGGTAGGTCCAATTCTGTATGTAAGATGCTGTTTGTAAAAGAGGGAGGGAGGCCCACTACAGAGTTAAAAAATATATTCTCAATAATTAGCATTGGTGTCGGTGCAACCGTACCCCTGACACCAGCTCCATAGGTCACTGCTGCTTTTACTCTGGCCTGGTAACTATTTTTTATCGGTAATAAGGGTTTAGCACCCAATTTTCTAGCAAAGGATTTTACTGCAATAATACCCCTCTCCATCACCATCTTTCTTCCTTCCATCAGTTTTGCCAATGACAGATCTTTATCAAAAAGGATGCCTAAGTAGGGAAAAGAGTCCACTACCTCAATTTTTTCTGCATCCGTCCGGAAGTGCGGCAGTTTTTCTTTTTTTGTAGCCCCAAACGACTTGGTCTGGTTCACTTTCAACTATAGTGAATCCATAAAAGAGACATACCGGGTTATCAGCCTTTGTAACCCTATACCCGTTCTGGCGATTAAAACAGCATCGTCCATGTAAGCCAATATTGGTAGCATTTGGTTTTCAAAGAGGGGGACATCCCTAGTAGCCACTGTGAGTACATTTTCAACTCCATTTGTGTGTAGAGAGAAATTAAATGGGGCCAAAACACAGCCTGCCTTACTCCCCTGGAGATTTTAAAAGAGCGTGTACAGTCTCCAGTTTTGGTATAACGCACTGATGTCGTCGCGTTTGCGTACGATTGCCTGATAACATTGAATATAGCAGATTCATCTCCATTATAGTCTATAGCTTATCATGGACCACACAGTCAAAAGCCGTGCTCAGGTCCATGAATGCCATGTATATTTTCCCGTCCTTCATTTTAGTATATTTTTCTATGGTCAATGCTAAGTTTAAGCATTGATCCACAGTACCCCTTCCCTGCTGGAAGCCATACTGGCCCTGGATCAAGATCTTATTTTCTCTAGCCCATCCCTCTAACCTAGAGAGGAGAAGGTGGCCCATAAGCTTTGATGTTGTATCTTATTAAGGCCGTTACCATACTCTCTATGTGTAAAGTAATTCCCCCATGTCCTCTAACACACAAACAGGCAATGTATTGTAATTACAGGGGTGTATATTGAAATCACCTAACCATATGACATTTATATTGGAGGTCTTAATGTTACATACAATGTCAGAGATAGCTTTGTCGACTTCCCCCACAATCGTGTGCATCTTTGCCACAATCATGTGCATCTTTGCCTCAATCGTGTGCATCTTTGTTGGGTCATTGCACTGAGGCTTGAGCACTCTTGCAGGGATTCTGTGCAAATACAGAACTATGCGTAGGATTATGAGACCTTGATATATAGGGACTAGATCACCCTACCATCCTAGTACTCATAAGCTCGGGACCGACTAGCTATAGTCTCTCACTTGCCCTCCCACTAACTCACAGAAGGACAAGTGATTAGTCACCCCAGAACACAAAACTCCAGACTCTCTCAGGAATCCCAGTTGCTCATTCTCTTGTACTTGTCCACAATAAGATCTGACAGAGACACAAACAAGTTAAAAAAAATTTTTTTAACTAACCTGCTCTAGTACGCAGTTAAGGTGCCATAATAAGCAGAAAAATGCATAACACAAATACGGTCAGCATGGCAAGTAAGCCATAACTCATAAAAGGAGCTGTCATACTGAGATTTACATCATAGGTGCTTTCATCCTTTTCTCCCTGGAAAGGTCCCTCTCCAAGTGTGTGCTACCTATCAGTGTTATTCCAATAAGACCAAAGTATGTATTCTCAAACAACAGATGCATCTGTATGTTTTATGGAAGTGCTAGAACCTGACCAGAACATAATAACAAGGGGCATTGTTGTACGACCTTGTGCGCAATGTTCAGACTAAATCCCAGGAACTGGCAAAGTGCGAAAAGGACAATAGGTTATCATGTGAAAATAACTAAAGAGACATTTGCAAAACAAACTTGTTTAGCAAAGTGCGCAAAGCAGTGGACAATCTGCAGCGTACTCATGCTAACTTAGTGAAGATGACAATGTACCCATTGGCCATCTGACACCTTCCCCTTAGTTAGGACGGTAGCCCAGGACAAATGAAGAAGTCACTGGTAATCAGAACCAAAGCACATCAATCAGAGGACAAGTCAAAATTCAAAGTTTCAAAGTAGGACTGTAACAGTTTGGAAGAAAGAGAAAAGAAAAGAGAGAAAAAAATATTGTACGGAAAAATATATTCAATTACAGCGTATAATCTGGGCAAAAATGTTCATGTGATAAATGAAATGCCATGAGCTCCAATAAAGTGTCAGCAACTTTCAGAGTGAAAATCAATGACATCCAATTAAGCAATTCAAAAGAACAGACATGCTCCTCGTATCCAGAGGCTGGAAGGAGCCACCCAGGGCAACCTGTGTCAATTTTGATGAAACTCAGATCCAAGTGGCAATATGCATGGGGACAGAGACTTCGGCAGGGGCCCCAGTGAAGGATCATACACAAAACACATACCCAAGGAACAGTCCTGCCTATGGGACATCAATGGACTCATCAACAGTTCATAATAAAGGGCAGCAGGTGGCGTAGCGGACAGGCAGACGTCCAGGTTCCATTGAAAAGGGCACCACATACAATAGAACACAGATTACATGCAGGTAAAGTAGGCATAATGGAAGGTCAGCCAATAGTCAATATCAATAGCTTACGATGGTATTTATCCAAAAACTAAAAAACTGCTACATCTGCTCATGATACTGCCACAACTCCTTGGCTGGGCAGTACCACAGATCGAGCAGCCATTGCGGAACAGCAATAGCAGTACAAGAACACCACAAACCAGGAGCAGCAGCAGGAGAGACCCTCTGAATATGGTGGAAAAAATGGAATGAATAACAGCTGGGATTACTCCAAAAATAGTCTGAAACGATGTTACAAGGCCGGATCCCACACCCTAAAAAAGTGGACTAGGCCCGCCTTATCAGACACATTAAAGATTTGGTGAATCAATTGCCCAAAGTGTAGGGGGAGATTCGTGTTTAGCAATGACTGAATCTCACTTGATATTCTCGCCACCTGCAATTCAAAGGTCTCACGATCTGATGTTTGAGGTACTTCTTGTTGAAACAATAGCATTTTGATTCCACTTAGCTTATTGAAATCTGTTTTCAAAGTTGGAATTGAAGACCACAGTGAGCTATCTACACTCCTGTGTGGGGGGAACAGGACATTTCTGGAACAAGTAACACGTTGCATAACTGTGACTATGTACGGGATGCCTGCACATAAACCGCAGCAGTACTGATTGTTGAAAATAACATAATTGCAGTTAGAAAGCAAAGTGAGAGTTGGAATAATAGCATGAACCGGGGTTCCTTTAAAAAAACAAGCCAGATTAGGGGCTGTAATGTAAGGAAAACTTCCTTTCCTGAATGCTGACAACGTAATTTGAGGTGCAACAACCACAATTCATGTATGTAACTGCTCCCAAGTGGGTCAAATCTACCCAGAGGATAGTGTTTCATGCAAACTGGAAACTGGAAAAGTGAGATTGGTAATGAAATAACACCATGTTTTAACCACACTGCTTAATCTGTTTCTGCTGCAGTAAATTATAAATGTTCTAGCTTCTCAATGTGTAGCATAGTGTACGTTGCGTCCTTCATAGATATCACTTTTTGTTTATCTGTCAAATTGAATGGTAAAAACAGTGCATAAGCATTCAGGTAATCCCATGGTACTCTCCCATTTTTAAGTGTCTGTAAGGTCCAACCAAATTGCATAATTAAACGTAGCTGATCCTAACCATGATACAAAGTAGAAACTTCATTCTGGACAATATCTATAACAGACGACACAATGTTGTCTAAGGTATATATACGAGAATACAGTGTGTTTATACTGTTATCAACTTAGGCAATAACTTTTTCCAAATTATCTTGATCAATTTGGTGTATACGTAGTGCTGCTTCCATTTGTTAGAGTTTCCAAAATTGATTATAGACTGCACAAACAAAACGTTTAGTGCGAGTGGATTTTGGACCTCAAAGAAAATCTGAAAGATCAATGTCACCTGACAAAAGGGAGAGATGGTGTTCCACAGATGAAAGTGTTGAATGTTCCAACCATTGTTGATATAATTTACCAACTGAATAAGTTGTAACTGTATGAAAATCAGGGTAACAGGGATCAGGTCTATTTTTGGTAAACCCGTCAGCAATATTTATAAAATGTAAATGACAAGCATTGGTGTATGTGGACCATAACACCCAACACTCCGGGTCTATTATAGAAATGTTGAAAGAGCCATTTTGTATCATACAAGTCAATTCATCGATAGTATAGTTGGTATGTGTGTGCCACCTCTCATATTGAGCCAGAGATGGAATAGAGGGAGTATTCACATTTTTAGCAGTGGCTAAATCAAACAGATTGCATGCTGTCATTGCAAAGAGCATGGGTGCAGTTCATACCTGCACACCATGGCAGCCACCTCAAGGTGCCTGCCACCGGGTGCAGGGATCAACAAGGTGGCACCATATGTGCCCCCTAGGATACCATTTGACGGACTTGCACCCAATGGGGCTCTGCTGGGAGCCCCCAAAGACAGATTACCAATGCCTTTCTGTGTCGGAAAGACCGGGACATAAAGTCAGTGGGAATCTGCCATCGTAATGCCTTGACCGGAAAGAGATGAGGGGTTTCTGAAGGGTTTCCAAATGACAGATGGGCTCTACGAGCCCGTCTGAGGCCATTCTGAAAACCGATTTGGATTCCCTTCTGACCGACCCCATCAAAATGGGTCGAACAGAAAGGAATCCAACCACCTGATTATGATGCGGGCTGGAGGTCCCCGACTGACGGTCAGAGCCATTCCAACCTGCTTCGTAATTGGGCCCTTAGTCTGTGTAAGCATATATTTGTTCAATGTGGGTATATTCAATTTGAAATATTATGAAGCTGGGTCGGATAGATTATAACCAGTAAAATATGAAAATTTCTTTGGCTGTGTAATGAAATTCCCTTTTGATTGTGTTGGGCAATGTTCCCATTGTGTATAATTAAACATGGGTCTCCAAGTACTGGTTTTATGAAGAATGTGATTTCCATAATCTTGGTAACAAAATAAATCTGCAAATGTTGCTGAATTTAAATATTGATCTTCAGTATCAAAAACAGTATAAATTTGCAGATCAGAAAACAATGAATTAACAGCGCTGACATCCCAATCATCCGAATGAATGCCAGGTAGAATAACATCTCCTAAGGAAACATGAAAGACATATGGAGTTTGCAGGGTTTCTGTCGGACCATATACTTCGAATGGCAGGTTGTCCCATATAAGGCCATCAATGATCGGGACTGCTGGAATATTAACAAGTGTTTGGTCGCTTTCCCTTTTATGTGAAGAAGTATGAAGGGCCAGTATTCTGTCAACCAGTTCCACAGCAGAGCGTTCAGGCAAGTAGGGGCCATTACTGAAAAGGAAAAAGACGGTCACAAAACCAATCCACATGAAGAGGAGCACCATTGACAACAAGATCCAGAAGTAAGTCCATGGTGGGACTAGGTAAGTTCTTTTCAAACACAAGATTAAAACACAAATCCGTGTTGGCGGCACAGCTACAGAAGAAGACAATGAAAATGTATCTGAAGAAAAGTTATCTTGGTCAAGATAGTAACTGCTGAAGCTGAAATAATGGGGGCTGTTCCTCGTTAGAAGTTGAATGTATTATAGTTTTAGGGATATCAACTGTAAGTTCAACTGGTAGGGAAGTATACCCATTTTCCCCAGTTGTAGATGAAGAAGGCAAAACTGGCAACAAATCAATTGAAGACTCAATCTCCCCCTCCAGTTGTTGGGGAGATTCTGGAGAAATAGAACTCATCAGATGTAACGAAACATTCCAGGGCGAGATGTTTGTAGGTATACTATTAAGTATCAGCCATATGGTGTAACTTGACATGTTCAATTGAAATGAACCGATTATCTTTGCATCCCGGGAGCAGAGGTAAGCACAGTTCGGGTGCTCTTCAGTCCAATGACCGGGACTGGAGCACTGTATGCGGAACCAAAGTTCTTTCTTGTTCGCCACCTTCTCCTGGACCAGATCACCAACTTTAGGAAGCCAGCCAGAAACAGGGACCAGTACTGCTGTAGCTGTTGTTGATGGCATATGGGCTTTTGCTAGAGCATCTTGATTCTTTCTTAGATCCAGTAACATAGCAAAATGGTTATCTAAGTAAAATGTTGTGGCAGTCGCCACAACGTCTAGACAGTCAAGGTCTGGCACAAACATCTTAATGCCAACCAGATATCTTCTAGGTAGATTATTTACTGCATGTTAAACCCAATCACGATACGTCAACCAGCTCTGGCCTGTACCTAATACCCTTGCTGTTAAAGATTGCTTTAAGTTATGGTTCATCCACTCCACAATAGAATTGCCCTCAGGCCGTTAGGAGACAAGAAATGCTCCTGCACCCACATTGACTTTATCGAATCATGGTTATCCTTAGAGGCAAAAGCCGGACCTTGGTCAGAATGGAAGGTGCTAGAGGCATAAGACTCTACAAATACATGCAAATCTTTTATAACAGCACAAGCGTCTGGCCAAACCCAGAGGAACCTAGTGCATGAATCCACTGCAACCAAAATATATTTGAAAGCATTGTTGGATGTCAGAGGATCACAGTGATCAAGATAAATACAACCAAAGGGTTGATTTGAAATTAAACGCTGAGTATGTGGTGGTTGTGAAACAGTAGAAGGTTTAATCTAATGACAAATGTCACAGGAAAGAACATATTTGCTTGTTTGTTTGTATAAGCCACGCCACCAATAACGCTGTTGTAAAAGAGAAATTGTGGCAGTCACTCCCGCATGTGTGAAAGCCAATCCTTCATGGGCAGCCACAATCAATGAAAGTATGCAGCCTTGTTGTAATCAATCGATCACCAACCGAGGGAATAGTCACAAACGTAACCTGATTGGTGGTTAAGTGATGTGAGTAATGCAAAGGAAAACCCTGGGGAAACACTGTCTCCTCCTTCGTCGCAGCAATAGCTGCTAAAATATCATCATCAATTTTAGTCATGGACCTTGTAACAGCTGCTACGGAGCATGTGGCTATTGCAGATTTGGCTGCTTCATCAGCCATAGAATTACCCACAGTGTGTGCTCGCACACGCTGATGGCCTAGTGTATGGAAAACAAGTGTGAGTGTCAAACGGTCCTTGAGAGTGGCCACTCTGACCCAAAGCCTTTTATGCTTGATTGTGCTACCTTTAGAATCATGAAAATCATCCTGTTTCCAAAAGAATAAGTTGCCATTAAAGTATTGTACAAAGTAGAATGAATCGCACACTAAGAAAGGAGGCACTTGTGGATCAAAAACCTCGAGAGCCAAAAGCAAAGCACATAACTCGGCCAATTGTGCCATGCTATCCCCAAGGGATTGTTTGTAAACCATGGATGATTTAAAATCACCATCCACTATGGTGCCTGCCACAATAGCTCAGGCTGCCGAATAAGCATGTTTAGAATCAGTGGCGGCTGTTCAGACCCATCAGATTAAATGATACATTTGTACTGATCAAGAGGGAGTAGAGACAATGGAAGAGGATAAACTTGTTCATATTGTAAAATATCTTGTGTCTGTAGAGAGGGGTCAAAGACGTAACTGGCATCCACCGATGTTAATGAAATAGCCCACTGTATCCAACAAGGATGCAGAGCTTTTGAATTGGGTACACCCACCTTCATGACAGCCTCCATAGCGGGCACAGGAAAAACCATGACAATGCATTTGACATGAGCCACATAGCTTTATTTTAGAATTGCCATCTGTACTGCTGTTAAAAAAATTCGGTAGAAGAAAAACACATTTCTACAGGAGTATACAAATGCGATTTATAAGCAATGAGAACCATGTCCTCTTCATACAATGTCACGTAGGTGAATCCTAATATTCTCGGACAATCCTCATGACCAAAGTTGTGGTATTGTCTCTAGTTAACAAGAATTGAGTTGCAAGCATATCAGATTGCAAAGACTGCAGCACTGCGGTGTGTTACATAAGCCAACTGGAAGATGAAGAAAAGGTTGTATCAATGCGTACAGCGGTTTAATACGCTGGGCATAATCAGGAATGTAGGTCCTGACGAAATTCAAGAACCTCAGTAAAGACTGTAACTTTTTGACAGTAGTTTAAGGTTGCAATTGAGCACATTTTGCCAAAAAGTGGGGTGTCAACCCCCTACCCTTATTTTTCGATTCATAACTAAGTAAAAGAACTGCCAAAAAAGCTATATGTGATTTTGTAAAATAGAATTTATATCCTAAAGTTGCAAAATGCGTGATAATGCGATCCACTCACATGGGATGCAGAGGCAGGTAATAGAAGGCAGAGTGTGCTCAGCCCGCATTGCTGCGCTAGCGCTTTGTAAATGGAACTTGTAAATTGATTTTAAAATTGCCCTAAACTGTTTTAAAAATCACTATTGAAACTTACTCTCACCCATTGTGTGCTGCCATACGCTCGCCGACTCCCCAGTCCACCAAAGCAATTCCTATTCTGGTTGTGTGGAGGGAGATTACAGAGCCCATCACTTCCTGGTTGAGCCATTATTGGGCGGCCATCTTGGCAGGGTGACGCTCCAGGTCTCCCGGCGATCCTGACTATTTTAGGGCGAAGGGCGCCGACGCACAGGTAATTGAAGGCAGAGTGTGTTCAGCCTGCATTGCTGCGCTAAAGCTTTGTAAATGGATCTTGTAAATTGATTTTAAAATTGCACTAAACTGTTTTAAAAATCACTATTGAAACCTACTCTCACCCATCGTGTGCCACCATCTGCTCGCCGGGTAACGCTCCAGCTCTCCAGGCGATCCAATCTATTTCAGGGCAACAGGGCGATAACGCGCAGCGGACGCGCACAATGGGTGCGCCTAAGGCGCACCAAAGGCAAATTTTGCATTCATGGAACAAGGTTTCTTTTTCTCAAGTCTGAAGAGAAATCAGTAAAAGAGGTGAGAGCTGAGCAGCGAAGAGATTTGTATGCGCTACTGTGGCTAGGACGTACCTAGCCTTGCCTACTAGGACTGCTGGATCTGCCGGGGATACAACATTACCGCACAGTAATATCCAGGGTGAGTTTAATGGCTTCCTCAGTTTTCTTTGTAAGAATGGGGAGAGGAGTTGGCCTAATGGCTAGGGCGCTCGACCTAGGACCTGGGGACCTGGGTTCGAGTCTCGGTAACGACGCCAAAACCTCCTGTGATTCTGGGCAAATCACTTAATCTCCCCGTGCCTAAAATGAAAGTAACTGGAAACGTAAAATGTAACGTAACTGGAAAATGTGTAAAGCGCTCTGATACCTGATTCGGTTCGAGTCTAGTTCGCGCTATATAAAACTCTGCAAAAAAAAAAAAAGGCAAGCCGATCTGTGCCAGTCCATGCCCGACCAGGCCCAGGGGCCACAACCCCTGGTCATTTTTCTGGAGGTTGAATAACCTATAGCTCGCAATGCCTGCTTGAGATGAGAAGGGACATTAATCCCAAGTGTCTACACTTATTGAACCCTGCCAATAACTCCGCCCACTGCCCACACTGTAGTTTTAAACTTATGCCCAACAAATGTTTTAGGCCTTACGCTAATATTCCACTAAAGATGTTTCTCTTAAATTGCAGATCATTGTCCAAACACTCTGTTGAAAGAGCATTACTATTGGAGGAGCTTATGCCAGATGACCTTTTCTTAACAAAGACCTGGCTCCAGATTGAAACTGACCCTGCTATTATTTAGGCCCTCCCCCAGGGCTATTCAATAATTAGAGCCAATCGCATATCTGGTAGAGGCGGAGGTCTGGCTATTATTTTCAAAAACTCCTTTAACTGTCGAACCCTATCGACTACGTTCTCAGACTGCGAAAGCATGGCCTTCTCCCCAGAGTTTTCGCAAATGAACACCTTTTCCCGTCCGTTGATCTATCGCCCTTCAGGAGACCTAGGGCAATTTCTTCCTAATCTCTCTGACGCGGATGTATGACGTTACGACGCATACTTTTACAACGCCTACCTTTACAACGCAATTTTTACAACGCAGTATCCTTTACAACGAATGCCTTTACAACGCATGACATTACATCGCAGATGCTTTTACAACGCATGCCATTACAACTTAAGTATAGGTAAGTATATAATTTAATTTATTATAATTATATATATATATATTTAATTTAACAATAATATAGGTGTTCAAAAATAATATTCTAACTCCAGGGAGGAGTAATAGTAGGGTAAGTGCTGGATAGTGGAGGGGTAAAAATTACTATTCTAACTCCATGGGGGTGTAATAGTAGGGTAAGTGCTGGATAGTGTAGGGGTAAAAATTACTATTCTAACTCCAGGGGGGTGTAATAGTAGGGTGAGTTCTGGATAATGTAGGGGTAAAAATTACTATTCTAACTCCAGGGGGGTGTAATAGTAGGGTAAGTGCTGGATAGTGTAGGGGTAAAATTACTATTTTTTTTATTAATTTAATAAATATTAATATTATTTAAATTATTTTTTTTGCTAAATTTATTTAAAGTACTTTTTTAAATAATTATTTATTTAATATGTAATAATGTATTAATATATAATTAATAAAAAAAGAATTTTAATTAAATAAAAGTTTTATTAAAATTATATACTTACCTATACTTACGATGTAATGGCATGCGTTGTAAAAGCATCTGCGATGTAATGTCATGCGTTGTAAAGGCATTCGTTGTAAAGGATCCTGTGTTGTAGTTGTTGCGTTGTAAAAGTAGTTTGTGATAAAAGTTGCGTTGTAACGGTTGTTTACCCTCTGACGCAGTCGTCAATATCATTCAACAAACACAAGGTAAACCCTACTCACGAAGAACCAGGGTATGTATTATATAGCAAGAAACAGTGGTTCTTGTGGAGACAATAATATGTAATGCATGTATTAAGGATGTATACTAGCAATGTACATGGGTCATGTGTATACCAGACAAAAAGTAGCCGAGTCCATCTACCGCTTTGTTCGCCATAAGTTGGCAGGGTATGCTCAGACATGAGTCCCTTGCTCACTTTGCCACTGGATTCAAGCAAGCCTGGCTGAAGATGGCTGAAATGCCAGAAACCGGTCCTAGGAAGCTTGTTTCCGGTCCAGGGAAGGCATGGCTTGGGAGTTAGGGCTGGACTGTTCCCATGAGGCACAGGGTCAGACTGATTTCCATATGACCATGTCTGAACTGGGGTGGCAGAGTGGGCTAAAGAACGGTGATGGATTAAACCCAGATCTGTTGACTGGGTGTGAGTGTTTGATTGGTTCAGATGCTCCGTCCATCACCACCCCCTTTTGTACAGCAAACACAGAAATAGGCGCAGGATTATGGGCCCTTAGTCTATAGGGAGTGAGTCACCCTACCGTCTTAGTACTCATAAGCCCGGAAGCAACCAGCTGTAGTGTTTCATTTGCCCTTCCACTCACTCATAGAAGAACAAGTGATTAGAAACCCCAGAACACAATACTCTCGAGTCTCTCAGAAATCGGGATTGCAAGACACACCTTTTTGCTTACTCTCCTATACTTGTCCACATTAAGATCTAACAGAGACACGAACAAGTTTAAAATATTTATTTTAACTAACATGCTCTAGTATGCAGTATAGATGCCACAAAACGCAGAAAAATGCATAACACAAATATGGTCAGCATAGAACTGCAGGGAGCTGTCATAGTGAAATACAGCGTAACCTAAACTCCCTTCCCTTGTCTAGAAGCAGGATAATTATGTATTAGAAATTCTCTTGGTGTTATCTGCAGACCCCGCACCGCAGTCTATAGATGGTAGATCTACATCATAGGTGCTGTCATGCTTTTCTCCCTGGAAAGATCCCTCTCCAAGTGTGTGCTACCTTTCATAGGTGCTGTCATGCTCTTCTCTCTGGACAGGTCCCTCTCCAAATGAGTGCTACCTATCTTTGTTATTCCAATAAGACCAACGTACATATTCTCAAACAACAGCTGCGTCTGCATGCCCTGTCTAGGTGCCAGGGCCTGACCAGAAGTTAATAACAGGGGGCATTGTTGTTCAATCTTGTTCACAATGGTCAGACTAAATCCCAGGAACCGGCAAAGCATGAACACAGCAATAGGTTCTCATGAGAAAGTAACAAAAGAGGCATTTGCAAAATAAACTCATGTAGTAACGTGCACAAAGCCAAAGGCAATCTGCAGTGTGCTCATGCTAACTTAGGGAAGACAACAATGCCCCCATTTCTAAACTACTGTAAATATTCTGTGAGGAGAATAAATATGACCCAAATGTTTTCTATAGATTATCGTGGTCTAGTCTTCACTTACATGTGAGGGGTCATAGCTTTCCAGGCCCTATGGTTATCCAATAAGATAACAGTACTCAGCATATGTAATTCATAGACATAAGGTCTCATTATGAGTGCTCCAGCCAAGCACCTTGTTAGTCATTATGCCTGGAGATAACGTTACTAGGTGTTATGTATCTTAGTGGTATACCCTAAATCCAAAGGTTTACATGCTCTGACCATATAACATATGGATTTAGTTCAATGCGCCATATCTGAGAATGATGAATCTGGTGAACTGCAGATCCACACCCTGCCCTGTTGCATGGTGGGAGTGGTTCTCTCTGGTGAACAAACAGCTCCTTTGCTTTCTGGGGGGACACAATGTTAATTGGGAAACCCAACATGTGTGCTTAGAATGTCACACTCAAACATCTGAACTCATAATGACACAATGTATGTTTAAAAACATTTATTGTCATAACCTACTACTTAGTACATGCACTGTAACCACAAGACATATAAAATAAATTGCTACAATAGTGGTTCCTAGAAATGTGAAAACATAAACAGAATCAACCATGTTTAGGAATATGTTTCCTAAAATTCTTCCCTCTATTCTTACTCATTACTCTGAGAGAATGAAGAAACTTAACAGTGTCCAATGGGAGACTATTTATATTGATACCCAAATCGTCATGTCTCTGTTTATGTAACAAAATGAGCACTGATTAGTCTAGATGATTATGAGTGAAAAACAAGGCAGAAACTGAATACATTCCAGCCGGAACCAACACTAATAATAATTTGCATCAGCTCTGTGCACATTTCATCTCTCTATCTTGGTATCTGTAGCAGGGGTCCCTGAGAAGTAGATATTCAGGGCATCGTGGCCAGACTTATGACTACGTTTCTGTTGATAATCAAACGAGAAGGCGTTGTATAAAATTAACTTGCCTACTTGTCATGAGATGGGCAGATAGCTTGTTTGAGGCAGACAATGGAAAAATACTCTGTCAGGCTAACTTTCAGGGCCTCGTTTATGACGTTTTGACGTAGGGCAGAGCTGCAAGCAATCTTGCTGTGCTGCCCTAAGTCAAAACAAAAGGGCAGGAATGCTGGGCTAATTGATTTTGTGCAGTAAGTGACACCTTCCTGTACAAAATCAATCAATTCAGGTGATTTCCTTTTTTTATGTGTGCTGCAGCACAAATAGCAAAAGAAAAGCACGAAGAGAAATGAAAACATTTCTCCTCGTTGCGCCTCCCTAACGCCACCCCAGAGGTGGCGTTAGGCTCTGACGCATTCCCGGGTGTATGATTTCTCGTAAATCTGGGAATGTTTCAGGTTCCATGGTTGTTGTGTGGGAACACCCACAGCAACACCCATTGAACGCCCCTTTCACGCAGTGTTCTGCACGAAAGGGGCACATATTTATAAGGCCATGAAAAGCCACGTAAAGTGGCTTTACGTGGCCCAATAAATATGCTGTGGCACATTGCGCCATCAGAACATAAAAAAAAGTGTATATAAAATGGAGTCAGACTCGGGAATCTAAATCATGTGTGTCCCATTATCACCCTGGTGGACACAGCTAGTGGGTGTTCTGCCTGAAAGTCTTAGGTTCCGCTATGAAGTTGGGAATTGCCAGGTGAATGGGTATTGGTATTGGCAATTCACCTATTAATATGGCATTCCTTGACGGAGTTTATTGCTGTTTTGAACAGACATCATTACCGGTGGAAAGAAGTCAGGTCCAGGCTGTTTCTGCAGACCATATACATTTGATGGGACTAGTCCCTTGTGTTACATAGTCTATTGGGACTGAACAATACTTATATTGAGGGGTTTATTGATCCAAATATAAAACCATGCAAGAACAGAAGACAACAATTCGCCACTCGAAGCTGTGTGAACTACTAAATGCTACTGCCAGTATCTTTCAAATTGAACAAAACCTTCAACATTCTGATTGCCAGGTGCTGTGTAGTTATATTTGTAGGTCCTCCTTGTCATCCTCATTTGTAATTCCATTTACTTTCCTGCCAACAGAACATAAAATAACAATATGTGGTTCTGAGTTCCACTGGGGCGACGGCCAGCATTAGAAGAGGTGTTAAAGGCAGTCTAATTCGCATGCTTAAAAATCGACTTCTTATACATGTAATTGTAGTCTTGGTGGCTTCACCCCACTAGATTATCACATCCCTTTGTCCTCCGTCATGTTTTTTCACGTTCAGTAAGACATATTAGAACACAAAAGCGACAACGATGTTAGAAAGGTGTGGAAGATGTTTATAGATTATCGAGTTGAGACTTTTTTGGGGGGAAGCTACCTTCGAGTATCTATTAGTTGCTTCTTTTCAATCAGCCTACCTGCTGTGAATCGTATATATAACATTATCAAGCTAAACTAAGACATGCAAGCTTTTGAATAAATTAGTCTAAAACCACGAATTATTTTGCTGTTGCTTAATAGCCGTTTCCATGGATTTCTACATAAATTAACTTCAGTCGCAGTTGTCTTTAATAGGCAGGCTGTTACCTTTTAAATTCCAATAACCAGGTATTATATCCTCTCTCTGTTCGATTGCTGTGGTCTGATAATCTTCACAAGTAGCACAACAGTTTAAATTTAGACTGAGAATGATTTTTTATTGCAGTTGATCTGTCCTTTCATTTTCTCTAGTGATTACCTGGCAACATGGAGAGAGGACCCGGACACAAGACAATAAGGCATTCAGGGGAACCTGTCACCTTGGTCTTGAAAGAGAGGAAATATTGTGTGCTTCCATTTTCCAGCTTGTCTTCTCCTGAGAGCATGCAAGGCTAATAGCTTTTCTGACAGCTGCTGTTCACTGTCAAAAAGGTGATAAAATGTTATTTGTTTGTTCACACTAATTAAACTACTTAATGGCAATTGACATTCAAATAAAAACACCGACAACACAAACCAAGCTTGAAATGGAGAGGAAAGCCAAATTAGCTAAAGGATGCTACCACTCTACGGGTGGCCTTTTCTTCAGCGATGTTGTTGTTGAAAACCTTTTTGAGATGACATCCTATGCCTCATTCGATTTGCAAAAGGTGTTTATTTTTAAATTAGGAAAAAGTGTAAATTCACCCGTCACATTATTCAGACATAACATCAGAAGTCTAGCTTTAAAAAGCACACAGCGTGTTTTCCTTTCTTGCTGTTGCATTAGAAGGGCGCCCGGTGAGCCATATGGGGCCAGTAACAAGAGTGAACAGCCCCATTATGATGACAAGTTGTGCTCTTTCACAAAGAGATTTCATTTGCTAAAAGCGTCCAAAGTCTCTGGGAGAAATGCCGGTTAAAATGATTTGCTAATCGAGTACAGCCACTGATTCTCCCATGATATTCACCCAAACTTGTAATCTCTGGTATTTCCCTGGCTCCAGAAACGCGTAGAATACTGGTATCAGTAATTTTAGGGGGATCTGGGGGTGAGGGTCAGGGGAAAAATAACAGGGAACTCCTAAACACCCTGAATGCCTAGGTTGGAAATATGTAGGGTCAATACTCTTTACAGAAATCTGTGTGCTTATTTGTGTTTATTTGCACGGTTTTCCTATGATTTTTCAGCTGCTTATGAGAAATTTTGAGGGTAAATGGAGATGGGTGAAAAAGGCAGGTCTAGGGCTTAAGGGATAGCAACAGTTAACTGAACATGAGTAGTTGTAAACCTCTTGAAGACTCTGACTGCAACAAAAATGTTTTGCAAAGTATCAGATGTTTCGATACCGCTCAATGTTGATTTATTGCAAACAACTGGAATGCCCGACATACTCTACCAGCGCTTCAATAGGCATTTCCCCTGATTTTCATAGGAACACGTCCTTAGTCAACACTAGGGTCTACGGTTTAATGTTGTGGGTGTTTTCCCCAAATTTTCTAATGCAGTGACTCGAATGCATAGTTAGGCAGTGCGTGTGCCCTCTGGTGTTCAAATATGGCAGCCATGCCAATAGCTGTGTGGATTGATAGGGACGGGTTAAAAAAAGGAAATTTAGTAAAGAGGCTTAAACAGCAGTAGATATGCACTAGGCTGATACTGAAATGTGCTTATTTTCATATAAGGGCAGAGATTTATCTTCTGCAGGTGTTCTGAAATGGGCATGCATTCACTTCATCACCCCAGTTCAGACACATCTATATGCAAATCAGTCTTGACCCTGTGCCTCATGGGAACAGTTCAGCCCAAACTGCCAAGCCATGTTTTCCCTGGACTGGAAAAAAAGCATCCTGGGACCAGTTTTGGGCAAACAGCCCTCATCAGCCAGGCTAGCTTGAATCCAGTAGCAAAGTGAGCAAGGGACCCACGTCTGGGCATACCCTGCCAACTTAGGGTGAACAAAACAAACACAAGGAGATGATGGACGGAGCACTGAAACTTTTCAGACACTCATCCCCAGTCACAGATCTGGGTTGAATCCATCATCGTTTTTTTAGCTCACTTCACCACCCCAGTTCAGACACAGCTGTATGCAAATCAGTCTTGACCCTGTGCCTCATGGGAACAGTCCAGCCTGAACTGCCAAGCCATGCCTTGCTCCCTTTGCCACTGGATTCAAGCTAGCTTGGCTGATGAAACCGGTACCAGGATGCTTGTTTCTGTTTCAGGGAAGACCTGGCTTGGCAGTTTGGGCTGGACTGTTCCAAAGACTGATTTGCATATAACTGGGTCTGAACTGAGGCGGCGAAGTGAGCTAAAGAATGATGATGGATTCAACCCAGATCTGTGAATTGGGTGAGTGCTCCGTCCATCATCTCCTTGTGTTTGCTTTGAACCTCTCAACAAGCCTGTAAGTTTGGGTATGGTAGGGTGTGGAAAACTTTTAGGTTGTACCAAACTCCTTTCTACATAGATTTCATATATGCAGACATAAAGCTGGTACATTGGTTAGAAACCAACTCCTTAGGGAATCCCACTCGGGTAAATTTCCCATCAGTGCCCTGGCCACAGTGGGTGTAGTCACTGTCCTCAGAGGGACAGCGGCTGGTTAAATGGTGGCATCGTACACCTAGACCAAGATTAACCTGTTGCCCAAGGCAGTTTTGGCGTCCTGAGACCCAACAATGTTGATGCCTACCCTTTCAAAGGGTGGCAGGGGAGCCTTGCATTTCCCTCCTGACTTACCACTGGCCTGGCAGATAGGGCATGAACTGCAGAATGTATCTGAAGCATCCTAATCCGGGGCCAAAAGAAATGGGTGACAAGCCTTTCAAAGGTCTTTTCTTGTCTTGCCCTATTTGACTTGCCAGGGGACCATCATGAGCCAGCTCCAATAGGAAGGTCCTGAAACACTGGGGGCCTCCCAAAGCAGCCTCAGGAACCTTATGCTCGCTATACAGGAAAATATGCTCCCAATTGATCAGGTGATCACCAGATGTGTCACCAGCTGCCTGGGCCTCTGCCTGCCACTGTAGGCCCTCCAGAGTAGGGCACTCCATCTGTGCCTTACAGAACTCCTATCTGGAGGGACCACCTTCCTTCCACTAGTTGGTCAGTTCAGGTAGGTTCCCCAGGGCAGCAATGTCCTCCCCTGGAGGTTATCTGGCATCGCCCTCAGGCTCAGCCTCATCCAAAACCGTGGGAGTTTCAGGACTGGGTTTCCTGTGCCCCAATTCCCTCCTCTTTTTAGCAGGGACCCGGGCCATTCTTGCAGGCTCCACATCCTCCTGACTACACTCTCGGGTAGCTATGGGCTGTGTGGTCAGGCACACCCACTCAGGCAACCCTAGCATGTTCAGATGGGACCTGAGCTCCACCTCTTTCCAGATGGTATGCTCTATATCATTGCCAAGCAGAAAATCTACAGGCATGGATAAACACACAGTTACCCTTAAGGAACCTGAGTAGCCCCCCCTCCACCACTCAAAGGGAACCAGAGCTACTGGATAGTGTCTCTCATGGTTGTCTGCTCTAATAACCTTGTGGAATTCCTTAGGAACTACCTGCTACGAATTCACTAGTTGACATCTGACAGTTGTCATTCTAGCTCAAGTGCCTCTAGGAGCCTTCACCCTCTGCCCATTGATGGTGACCCACTGCTGATTTATGTCTTAGTTTTTCTAGGCATGTGAGACCTTGTAACCATCTCTCCATCACTGAGGGACACTAGGCGAACCTCTACACTACCCACAACAATATCTGAAGCAATCTTCCCCCAAGTGCTACACTTGCCAGCCCCAGCATCTGCCCAACAGTGAAGAGCTGTGCCCACTTGGAACATTTGGCATCCCCTGTGAAATACCCAACCTGTTGCCACCATAAATACTTTTGTGAATGTAAATGTAAATGTGTTTGTATTTATATAGCACACTTCTGCCCAGAGGTCTCGTAGCGCTGTATTCATACCGCTGTGGAACCCATCCTGGCTTTCCTGTGAAATGTCCACTCCTGGTCACCCCTAAGGTGAAGCCAGGCATCCAAGCGCTGCTGGGGACGTTGTGGAGTTTAAGCAAGCTATTGCCCAGAGTCACAGAGTGGGACCCATGATTAGACTAGGCACCGAGGCGAGAATTATCAGGTCCGGGGAAATTGAGTCCAAGAGCCGCCGGGGCGGGAATTGAACCCTGGTCCCGGGCCAGAACTCTGCATCAGGGTCTGCCGCTCTAACCATTTAGCCATGCTTCTCCACATCTTCCCTGAGGACTTGTTATCAGGGAACCATTTTTTCTTCTGCTCAGGTGTGGATTGGGATGCCTGACCCATGGAAGTATTTTGGGGTCTCCTTGTTTTCACATTTGTCTCCCCTCTCCTTCTTCTGGTGGGGACCCAGCTGACCCGTATGGTGATCCCCCAGATATGTTATTTTTTGACCCTGGTGCTAAAGGTTACTGGGTTACCCTATTATCTTTAATGCCTGGTGCTGGTTCAGCGGTCCACCTGCTTAACCAGCTCCCTGGGTTCAGTGAGCTTACTATCAATAAGGTGTTGGTGTGAATCTGCAAAACAAAGACTAAAGAAGTGCTCTTTTACAGTCAAGTTATACATCCTCTGGTAATCCATCACATCACTGCCTTTCACCCAACCATTCAGTGCCTTGCAAAAGGAATCTATACACTCCACCCAAAACTGATGGGCTAGCTTCTGGCTGTCCCTAAACTTTTGCCTATACTTTTCAGGGATGATGCCATATTTCCTGACAAGGGTTTCCTTCAAGTGGGGGATACCTCTTCCTGTCTCCCTTCTTTATGGCCAGAAGGGCATTTGTCCTCTCATTAGGGATATGCTTCCAGAGACTAGACCCCATTGTTCCTCAAGGATCCTATGATTCTGCAAAGCTGTCTCATAAACTTCAAACCACTTGTCAATGTCATCTCCTACAACAAAGTCGGGCATCTGACCTTTAGGAATGTGGCCGTCTTGTCTCCAGAGGGCATTGTAAGTACACTGCCACGCAAATTGCTGGACTCTGCCTGTCTGCCCTTGATGCCCAGCTCATTAAGACTCAGTTCATGAGCCAACAACATCTTTCTCTTCTCTATTGCACATTTGTTATTCTCTAAGTTCCTCTCAGCCTGTTTTTCCTCCATAACTAGTGTCTTATTCTATCTTTAACTGGGTCACCTGCAGCCTAAACTTTCGGCCTTCATGTCTGCTAGCTCCTCTGGTGACTGGCTTTGAGAAGACTCACTGCTCTCTGCTCTGGCAGGGAGCTCCAAATCCGAAAGCAAGTCAACCCCCTCAACTGACTGCTACATCCAAGGACTGGTGTCCAGATCCTCTCCTTGCCTTTCCATGTCATAATTTCCTTCTGATACTATAACCAGTGACTTGTGGACTTCCGCTTAGGCCATCAGCGCCTTTTGGAGCTCCACTTTCCTGGTGTTTCTGTTTTCTGAACTCAGTCCCTTCTCCTTGCAGAACTCCTTCAGTTGGGCTACAGCGTAGGCCTCCATGTTGGCCAGCTCAAACTTCATCTTTGCAGGTGTGGCTTCAAGCTCAACAGTCAAGTAAAATGAGAGGGACTTTGTAAAAAGCAAAAAAAGGCCAATCAAGGAGAAATTTAAAACTCAAACTAGTCTTAGATTATGTATCTGGAATATTCAGTGTAATACAAAATCACTATATGGCACTGCACAAACACAAGTTCAATTTCTCACCATCTCTTGTCAATGTAAGGAATTGAGCTGAGGAGGTGAAACCCTACTCAGACAGGAATGCTTGTCAGGTTGAGGCACAAGCAAACTCAAAATTAACCTGTGCTCAGCCCCCCTGATAGCTTGGCACAGAGCAGTCAGGCTTAACGTAAAGGCAATGTGTAAAATATTTATTCAACACAAATTTATTATTTTCAAGCTTTTGCTTATTTTTCAATAATTATATACAAATACAGATATATAATACCCAACACCCTGCCACTAGACACATGCAACAAAAACACTGACCCTAGAACCTGGTAAGACCTGGACACAAAGGGCTCACACTAATTGCAATAGCACCAATGTAGTCTACCTGATAACGTGTCCATGTGACCTACAATACGTAGGCATGACAGGAAGAAAGATCAAACAACGCATATGCGAACATCGCAGCACCATTCGGTGTAAAAAAGCAACAACAATACTCACAGAACACTTCCTGCAGGTGAATCACACCCCAAATGACATGAAATGGACAATAATAGAGCAAGTACAAATCAGTGAAAACACCCAGCAGCACCTTTTTCAAAAAGAACAGCGCTGGGTTTATAGACTGTCAACCCACAAGAATGGGTTAAACGATAATATCCCCTGGAATTCAGTCCAGCAAAAATAAATTCCAGGATCCAGCGACCACTTCACTTGGAATGAGCCCAATACTTTGATCCTGAAGAGCAAACGCTATGATCATGTTACACTAATCACACTGAATTTAACATGCTCTCTTAAGGTTCATGTCCCTTAGATCAAATGGTGCTTATCTATGACCATTCTATTTAGACTGACAAATGACATGCTAAATGAATAATCAAAACTTCGGGTCACCAGAGCAGTGCCTCCATATTATCCCTCAAATATTTAAAATCTGAGCCCCCCTGGCTGTTCGGGACTTCGGCGGTGTAGGGGTTTTAATAAGCCCAACGTCGGGTGAGGTGTTGATGTCAGCCTCACTCCCGCCTATAGAAATCCCGGTGACATTCAGGGTGAAGCGGTATGGGGTAAATGGAGACGGCGTGATCCTATGTGCATGGGTCAAGAAGGACGCCCCACAGCAATCAAGTTCCGCTCCACGCAGCAACCTATAGCCGGATAACAAACATGACTAATGCATGCTGGGACTGGTAGGCGGTCGTCACTAATCACGTCCTACCTAAGGTTGTATGCGCTGGTATACACCTTTAAGAAGCGGGGCTGCAAGCTACCTATCAGGAGGGGGCAGGTATTCAACCTATGAAACACGACCCTCCCTGTTTTATTCACTACCCTGGCGCTGAAGAAGGCAGACAACGTGCCGAAATGCATTCGCCCATTGAGGGGTTATGGGTCTGTCACTCGCCTGTGCTGATGGATTAAAGCTGTTTTCCATACCTACCCTGCTGTTGGTCTCTTCACTGGATCTTGGGATGTGGTGTGGAATGTCTATATTTCAGCGCGCTTGCCAGTAAACGCGCCAAGAGACCCCCGCCTCATGAAGTTGACTCTGCAACTACTGGAAAAAGGAATTCTCCGGGGTACCGGAATCTTCAGAGTCCCCCTGGCTGTTCGGGACTTCGGCGGTGTAGGGGTTTTAATAAGCCCAACGTCGGGTGAGGTGTTGATGTCAGCCTCACTCCCGCCTATAGAAATCCCGGTGACATTCAGGGTGAAGCGGTATGGGGTAAATGGAGACGGCGTGATCCTATGTGCATGGGTCAAGAAGGACGCCCCACAGCAATCAAGTTCCGCTCCACGCAGCAACCTATAGCCGGATAACAAACATGACTAATGCATGCTGGGACTGGTAGGCGGTCGTCACTAATCACGTCCTACCTAAGGTTGTATGCGCTGGTATACACCTTTAAGAAGCGGGGCTGCAAGCTACCTATTAGGAGGGGGCAGGTATTCAACCTATGAAACACGACCCTCCCTGTTTTATTCACTACCCTGGCGCTGAAGAAGGCAGACAACGTGCCGAAATGCATTCGCCCATTGAGGGGTTATGGGTCTGTCACTCGCCTGTGCTGATGGATTAAAGCTGTTTTCCATACCTACCCTGCTGTTGGTCTCTTCACTGGATCTTGGGATGTGGTGTGGAATGTCTATATTTCAGCGCGCTTGCCAGTAAACGCGCCAAGAGACCCCCGCCTCATGAAGTTGACTCTGCAACTACTGGAAAAAGGAATTCTCCGGGGTACCGGAATCTTCAGAGTCCCCCTGGCTGTTCGGGACTTCGGCGGTGTAGGGGTTTTAATAAGCCCAACGTCGGGTGAGGTGTTGATGTCAGCCTCACTCCCGCCTATAGAAATCCCGGTGACATTCAGGGTGAAGCGGTATGGGGTAAATGGAGACGGCGTGATCCTATGTGCATGGGTCAAGAAGGACGCCCCACAGCAATCAAGTTCCGCTCCACGCAGCAACCTATAGCCGGATAACAAACATGACTAATGCATGCTGGGACTGGTAGGCGGTCGTCACTAATCACGTCCTACCTAAGGTTGTATGCGCTGGTATACACCTTTAAGAAGCGGGGCTGCAAGCTACCTATCAGGAGGGGGCAGGTATTCAACCTATGAAACACGACCCTCCCTGTTTTATTCACTACCCTGGCGCTGAAGAAGGCAGACAACGTGCCGAAATGCATTCGCCCATTGAGGGGTTATGGGTCTGTCACTCGCCTGTGCTGATGGATTAAAGCTGTTTTCCATACCTACCCTGCTGTTGGTCTCTTCACTGGATCTTGGGATGTGGTGTGGAATGTCTATATTTCAGCGCGCTTGCCAGTAAACGCGCCAAGAGACCCCCGCCTTATGAAGTTGACTCTGCAACTACTGGAAAAAGGAATTCTCCGGGGTACCGGAATCTTCAGAGTCCCCCTGGCTGTTCGGGACTTCGGCGGTGTAGGGGTTTTAATAAGCCCAACGTCGGGTGAGGTGTTGATGTCAGCCTCACTCCCGCCTATAGAAATCCCGGTGACATTCAGGGTGAAGCGGTATGGGGTAAATGGAGACGGCGTGATCCTATGTGCATGGGTCAAGAAGGACGCCCCACAGCAATCAAGTTCCGCTCCACGCAGCAACCTATAGCCGGATAACAAACATGACTAATGCATGCTGGGACTGGTAGGCGGTCGTCACTAATCACGTCCTACCTAAGGTTGTATGCGCTGGTATACACCTTTAAGAAGCGGGGCTGCAAGCTACCTATCAGGAGGGGGCAGGTATTCAACCTATGAAACACGACCCTCCCTGTTTTATTCACTACCCTGGCGCTGAAGAAGGCAGACAACGTGCCGAAATGCATTCGCCCATTGAGGGGTTATGGGTCTGTCACTCGCCTGTGCTGATGGATTAAAGCTGTTTTCCATACCTACCCTGCTGTTGGTCTCTTCACTGGATCTTGGGATGTGGTGTGGAATGTCTATATTTCAGCGCGCTTGCCAGTAAACGCGCCAAGAGACCCCCGCCTCATGAAGTTGACTCTGCAACTACTGGAAAAAGGAATTCTCCGGGGTACCGGAATCTTCAGAGTCCCCCTGGCTGTTCGGGACTTCGGCGGTGTAGGGGTTTTAATAAGCCCAACGTCGGGTGAGGTGTTGATGTCAGCCTCACTCCCGCCTATAGAAATCCCGGTGACATTCAGGGTGAAGCGGTATGGGGTAAATGGAGACGGCGTGATCCTATGTGCATGGGTCAAGAAGGACGCCCCACAGCAATCAAGTTCCGCTCCACGCAGCAACCTATAGCCGGATAACAAACATGACTAATGCATGCTGGGACTGGTAGGCGGTCGTCACTCATCACGTCCTACCTAAGGTTGTATGCGCTGGTATACACCTTTAAGAAGCGGGGCTGCAAGCTACCTATCAGGAGGGGGCAGGTATTCAACCTATGAAACACGACCCTCCCTGTTTTATTCACTACCCTGGCGCTGAAGAAGGCAGACAACGTGCCGAAATGCATTCGCCCATTGAGGGGTTATGGGTCTGTCACTCGCCTGTGCTGATGGATTAAAGCTGTTTTCCATACCTACCCTGCTGTTGGTCTCTTCACTGGATCTTGGGATGTGGTGTGGAATGTCTATATATATATATATATATATATATATAACCTACTGGCGATAGCCAGTAGGTATATATAGTTAGGATTTTTTTCCTATGGGATTTTTGAAAATTCTATGTCGAATAACTTTGGCGTTTGAGGACAGAATTGGCTGAAATTTTCAGGAAAATGGAACATTTTGTTTCTGAGCAGCCCCTGAAAATTTGGGGGGGTTTCGTCAAGGGGGGGCAGAGAAAAAAGGGGGGTCCCAAAACGTGTTTTTCCCATGCAATTTTCCATAGGGCGGTTGGCCTCACTTTTAGCCTGAACGGCTGAATGGATTTACACCAAACTTGGCAAAATTGTAGGGACTGGTAGCCCGATGTGCCTTTGCTATGTCTCAAGATACAGGCTCCAGTGGTTTTTACGAAAATTAACTTTGAAAAATATATATTGGGCTACATTGGGCTATATATATGTTGGAGCCCTAATGTAGCCCAATGTAGCCCAATGTAGCCCAAAGATGGCCACCAGAGACAAAAAAAACAAATGTAGCCCAAATATCAGCCAGATGTAGCCCAACTATAGCCCAATGACAGAATGTCCCAGAGTGTTCTAAAGAACAACTAGAGTGCTAACAGTCCTACTTATTACAAAGGTATGGCGCACCTGAAGCCATCTTGATTGGAATAACGTGGTAACTCTTAAAACATTTAATTTAAAAAGGAACAAAATGAGGGGGTTCATTTTGCCATAGAAAGTATGATTAGCGAATATATGACGAAATCACGCATACCATCAGTCCGCAAAAAAAATCCCGCATGTACTATTAGGCCGCAAATTAAAATAACGAAAACTTTTAGAACGAATATGCCTTTAGCATACACTAAACAACTAAACTACCCTAAACCCTAAAACACTACCCCCAGCATGACTCTACACTACACAAACAGTACAACACTACCCTAAACCCTAAAACACTACCCCCAGCATGACCCTACACTACACAAACACTACAACACTACCCTAAACCCTAAAACACTACCCCCAGCATGACCCTACACTACGCAAACACTACAACACTACCCAAAACCCTAAAACACTACACCCCAGCATGACCCTACACTACGCAAACACTACAACACTACCCTAAACCCTAAAACACTACCCCCAGCATGACCCTACACTACACAAACACTACAACACAACCCTAAACCCTAAAACACTACCCCCAGCATGACCCTACACTACGCAAACACTACAACACAACCCTAAACCACTACCCCCAGCATGACCCTACACTACGCAAACACTACAACACTACCCTAAACCCTAAAACACTACCCCCAGCATGACCCTACACTACGCAAACACTACAACACTACCCAAAACCCTAAAACACTACACCCCAGCATGACCCTACACTACGCAAACACTACAACACTACCCTAAACCCTAAAACACTACCCCCAGCATGACCCTACACTACGCAAACACTACAATACTACCCAAATTCCTAAAACACTTCACCCCAGCATGACCCTACACTACGCAAACACTACAACACTACCCTAAACCCTAAAACACTACCCCCAGCATGACCCTACACTACGCAAACACTACAACACTACCCTAAACCCTAAAACACTACCCCCAGCATGACCCTACACTACGCAAACACTACAACACTACCCTAAACCCTAAAACACTACCCCCAGCATGACCCTACACTACGCAAACACTACAACACTACCCTAAACCCTAAAACACTACCCCCAGCATGACCCTACACTACGCAAACACTACAACACTACCCAAAACCCTAAAACACTACCCCCAGCATGACCCTACACTACGCAAACACTACAACACTACCTAAAACCCTAAAACACTACCCCCCAGCATGACCCTACACTACGCAAACACTACAACACTACCCAAAACCCTAAAACACTACCCCCAGCATGACCCTACACTACGCAAACACTACAACACTACCCAAAACACTACCCCCAGCATGACCCTACACTACGCAAACACTACAACACTACCCAAAACCCTAAAACACTACACCCCAGCATGACCCTACACTACGCAAACACTACAACACTACCCAAAACCCTAAAACACTACACCCCAGCATGACCCTACACTACGCAAACACTACAACACTACCCAAAACCCTAAAACACTACCCCCACCATGACCCTACACTACGCAAACACTACAACACTACCCAAAACCCTAAAACACTACCCCCAGCATGACCCTACACTACGCAAACTACCCTAAACCCTAAAATACTACACCCCAGCATGACCCTACACTACGCAAACACTACAACACTACCCAAAACCCTAAAACACTACCCCCAGCATGACCCTACACTACGCAAACACTACAACACTATCCTAAACCCTAAAACACTACGCCCAGCATGACCCTACACTACGCAAACACTACAACACTACCCTAAACCCTAAAACACTAGCCCCAGCATGACCCTACACTACGCAAACACTACAACACAACCCTAAACCCTAAAACACTACCCCCAGCATGACCCTACACTACGCAAACACTACAACACTACCCTAAACCCTAAAACACTACCCCCAGCATGACCCTACACTACGCAAACACTACAACACAACCCTAAACCCTAAAACACTACCCCCAGCATGACCCTACACTAAAAAACCACCACAACTCTACACTACACTAACACAACACTACACTACACAACACTACACTACACTACACAATCACTAACCCACGAAAAAATTAACACAAACCCACTTACCTCTCTCGTCATTGTGGTTTTCACAACGCAAATGCATTTACCATACATGCCTTTAAAACGTAATTCTTTGTAAAGGCATGCGCGATAAATGCACATGCGTTTTGAAAAAATGCGGGATAATGGTGTGCGAGGTCAATGAAAGTCTGCGGGATAAAAAATGCGGGAAAATGGCTGTAAACCATGATTAGCAGCAGACTTCCCTGGTGAGCACTAGCTTTACTACAGTGATCTAATGAGCAACTAGAGTGCTAACATTCAGAATTTATGGCAAATGTGTGACACATCTGAATGCCTTCTTGATAGAACCAAAGTAAACAAGCATTGAAAATGCAATAGATCTCGCCCTCGTTTAAGTTAAAGCCATTCTGTTTGTAATGAGGTGGCTTTTTAGCTTTGCTTTTATTAGTGTTTTTAAAACTTTCATGTAAATAACATGCATATGTATGCATATATGTATATGTATGCATGCATTTATATTTATATAGATATGCAGATTATATATGTTTATATATGTATATTACCTACTGGCGATAGCCAGTGGGTATATATAGTTAGGATTTTTTCTCTATGGGATTTCTGAAAATTCTATGTCTAATAACTTTGGCGTTTTTGGACGGAATTGGCTGAAATTTTCAGGAAAATGGCACATTTTGTTTCTGAGCAGCCCCTGAAAATTTGGGGGGATTCGTCAAGGGGGGGCTGAGAAAAAAGGGGGGTCCCAAAACGCGTTTTTCCCATTCATTTTTCCATAGGGCGGTTGGACTCACTTTTAGCTCGAACGGCTGAATAGATTTACATGAAACTTGGCAAAATTGCAGATATGGTTTGCCCGATGTGCCTTTGCTATGTCTCAATATATGTGCTCCAGTGGATTTTGAGAAATTAACGTTTAAAAAAATATATATATCTGTGACAGCGCTCCGGTTAGCGCCCCGGTTCGCGTACCTGACGCGTAACGGAACTTCGCGAAGCGGAGCTGATTGGCTCTCCGGTGTCTGTCAACATTCTAAACAGTCCGGAGCGGCCGCCATCTTGTCTCTCGGTACGATCGAGAGACAAGATGTGGTGAAAAACGAAGGGGGAAATGAAGGAAAGGGGGCAAGGTAGACCACTCCTGACCCCCTAGGATTGATGAGGGGGATATTAAAGTGCCCCGCGGGGCAAAAAATAAAAAAAATTTTTTTTTGCGATTTTACGCCATAGAGGCGCGTCCCGGTACGCGAACCGGGCAGCTCACCGGGCAGCTCACCGGGCAGCTAACCGGGCAGCTAACCGGCAGCGTAGCTGTCAACATTGTAAACAGTCCGGAGCGGCCGCCATCTTGTGTCTCGGTAGGTTCGAGAGACAAGATGTGGTGAAAAAAGAAGGGGAAAATGAAGGAAAGGGGGCAAGGTAAACCCCTCCTGACCCCCTAGGATTGATGAGGGGGATATTAAAGTCCCCCGCGATTTTTCGCGGTAGAGGCGCTTCCCAGTACGCGAACCGGGCAGCTAACCGGCAGCGTAACGGGAGTCCGCCATCTTGTGTTTTTGGAGCGTCCGGTTCGCGTACCGGGTAGCGTCCCGGTAAGCGTAACAAGGGGAAAACCAAGAGAAACAGTAAAAAAAAATTAAGGGAATAGATTTCCAGCAAACTTGGCAAAATTGTAGGGACTGTTTGTTTGATGTGCCTTTGCAAGGCCTCAAGATATGTGCACGTGTGGATTTTGTCTAATTAAGGTTAAAAAAAATATATATATCTGTAAGCGTGCTCCGGCACGCTTACGTTACGGGTTTTGTTTGCGCTGCAGAGCCGATACGTCACGGTTATGCGACGCGTCATGAGGCGTCTCACGTGGCTACGTGATACGTCACGTAATAAAGAATATATTTTACAGCTATAGATATTAGCTTTTAAAAAACCAATGAAATTCACTGAAAAAACCATAGGTTATAGACCATATATAGTTAGGAATTTGCATTTACAAAACCTTGAAAATTCACTGAAAAAACCATAGGTTAGAGACCATATATAGTTAGCTGGACATTTTATTGACATAAAACCAATGAAATTCCATATATAGTTAGTTGCACTAACTATATATCGCTCACCCGCAATCCACTGCTGATGATGTCACATATTACATCATTCATGACATGGTCAGTGACATCACTGATGACATCACTGATGACATCTCAAATGACATCACTGATGACATCACTGATGACATCTCAAATGACATCACTGATGACATCATGACACACCAATACCACTTACTACATACGCACTCACTGATTCCTACGTCTACACACACATTCACTCATTCACCCATACAATCACTCATACATACAGTCACTCATTATTACAACACTATCATATGCACTCATACACCTATGCAGACACTCACACACTGCCACTCATCCATGGAGTTACTCACACACCTAGTCAGTCCTGTAAAGAATCAATCACACTTCCATTTCCTCATCTATACAGTTAAACACAGAACACCATACTTCAGTGACATCACTGATGACATCACTGATGACATCTCAAATGACATCACTGATGACATCTCAAATGACATCACTGATGACATCATGACACACCAATACCAGTTACTACATACGCACTCACTGATTCCTACGTCTACACACACATTCACTCATTCACCCATACAATCACTCATACATACAGTCACTCATTATTACAACACTATCATATGCACTCATACACCTAGTCAGTCCTGTGAAGAATCAATCACACTTCGATTTCCTCATCTATACAGTTAAACACAGAACACCATACTTTTCACACATATACTAACACATACTTACTCTCTTATACAATCACTGATACAAGTACACATTGATATGCACAGAGTCACACACCTCCCAGCCAGCCACACACACACTCAGTCTTCCATACATCCACTCATTCTTCAATATGTAAAACATATTTAAACTTTACAAAAACACAGAGACACTAGATGATGTCATCAGTGATGTCATTTGAGATGTCATCAGTGATGTCATCAGTGATGTCATTTGAGATGTCATCAGTGATGTCATCAGTGATGTCACTGACCATGTCATGAATGATGTAATATGTGACATCATCAGCAGTGGATTGCGGGTGAGCGATATATAGTTAGTGCAACTAACTATATATGGAATTTCATTGGTTTTATGTCAATAAAATGTCCAGCTAACTATATATGGTCTCTAACCTATGGTTTTTTCAGTGAATTTTCAAGGTTTTGTAAATGCAAATTCCTAACTATATATGGTCTATAACCTATGGTTTTTTCAGTGAATATATATATATATATATATATATATATGTATATGAAGTAAACGCCTCCTCTCAAAGAAAGAAGCAGGAGCCTCGACGGGGATTACAAAGGCGAAGCCCTTTATTTCAAAATGATGGCGGATGCATTTCGGCCGGTGTGGCCTCTTCAGCGCCTGCGGTGGTGAAAACGGAAGTCCTCACGCTCTGCAGTTTAAAGTGCACCCCACCGCACTGGATAGGTGAGAATGTCAGCTCCGCCCCTCAGCAAAAGGATCCTCAGGTGATGATGTGTAGGGTCCGAGAAGATCTGCGGACTCCATTGCCCAGGATGCAACAGTGGCTCCCAGGTGAGTAGTGATGAGGGACGGTATTGGAAAAATCCAAAGAAATAGCTGTAGGAGAGGTGCTCTGCAAAACGTTCTTGATCCCGCAAAATGAAACTGGTGGTCTCGCCTTAGGTCCCCTTGACCCCATCAACCATTAGTCCGAGCACAAAAATAGCGTGAGCAGGAGGTGCATACAACCCGCCCTGCTTGAGAAAATGTCACGCTGTATCGCTGCAGATACTCGGGCTGCCGGCGAGTCTGGAGATATTCAGTGCAATGAAGAAACACGCAATGCCGGAGCAGACTCCAGAATCTCCAGACCACTTGTGATGGGGGGCTTCTGAACCGCGCCTCTGGAAAGCGCGCAGTAAATATGAAGTAAACGCCTCCTCTCAAAGAAAGAAGCAGGAGCCTTGACAGGGATTACAAAGGCGAAGCCCTTTATTTC
Source organism: Lissotriton helveticus (assembly GCF_964261635.1). Taxonomy (NCBI): domain Eukaryota; kingdom Metazoa; phylum Chordata; class Amphibia; order Caudata; family Salamandridae; genus Lissotriton; species Lissotriton helveticus. The sequence goes on along the minus strand of NC_136059.1, from coordinate 1,271,104,079 downwards.
AAAATGATGGCGGATGCATTTCGGCCGGTGTGGCCTCTTCAGCGCCTGCGGTGGTGAAAACGGAAGTCCTCGCGCTCTGCAGTTTAAAGTGCACCCCACCGCACTGGATAGGTGAGAATGTCAGCACCGCCCCTCAGCAAAAGGATCCTCAGGTGATGATGTGTAGGGTCCGAGAAGATCTGCGGACTCCATTGCCCAGGATGCAACAGTGGCTCCCAGGTGAGTAGTGATGAGGGACGGTATTGGAAAAATCCAAAGAAATAGCTGTAGGAGAGGTGCTCTGCAAAACGTTCTTGATCCCGCAAAATGAAACTGGTGGTCTCGCCTTAGGTCCCCTTGACCCCATCAACCATTAGTCCGAGCACAAAAATAGCGTGAGCAGGAGGTGCATACAACCCGCCCTGGCTGAGAAAATGTCTCGCTGTATCGCTGCAGATACTCGGGCTGCCGGCGAGTCTGGAGATATTCAGTACAATGAAGAAACACGCAATGCCGGAGCAGACTCCAGAATCTCCAGACCACTGGTGATGGGGGGGCTTCTGAACCGCGCCTCTGGAAAGCGCGCAGTAAATATGAAGTAAACGCATCCTCTCAAAGAAAGAAGCAGAAGCCTCGACGGGGATTACAAAGGCGAAGCCCTTTATTTCAAAATGATGGCGGATGCATTTCGGCCGGTGTGGCCTCTTCAGCGCCTGCGGTGGTGAAAACGGAAGTCCTCACGCTCTGCAGTTTAAAGTGCACCCCACCGCACTGGATAGGTGAGAATGTCAGCTCCGCCCCTCAGCAAAAGGATCCTCAGGTGATGATGTGTAGGGTCCGAGAAGATCTGCGGACTCCATTGCCCAGGATGCAACAGTGGCTCCCAGGTGAGTAGTGATGAGGGACGGTATTGGAAAAATCCAAAGAAATAGCTGTAGGAGAGGTGCTCTGCAAAACGTTCTTGATCCCGCAAAATGAAACTGGTGGTCTCGCCTTAGGTCCCCTTGACCCCATCAACCATTAGTCCGAGCACAAAAATAGCGTGAGCAGGAGGTGCATACAACCCGCCCTGGCTGAGAAAATGTCTCGCTGTATCGCTGCAGATACTCGGGCTGCCGGCGAGTCTGGAGATATTCAGTACAATGAAGAAACACGCAATGCCGGAGCAGACTCCATAATCTCCAGACCACTTGTGATGGGGGGGCTTCTGTACCGCGCCTCTGGAAAGCGCGCAGTAAATATGAAGTAAACGCCTCCTCTCAAAGAAAGAAGCATGAGCCTCAACGGGGATTACAAAGGCGAAGACCTTTATTTCAAAATGATGGCGGATGCATTTCGGCCGGTGTGGCCTCTTCAGCGCCTGCGGTGGTGAAAACGGAAGTCCTCACGCTCTGCAGTTTAAAGTGCACCCCACCGCACTGGATAGGTGAGAATGTCAGCTCCGCCCCTCAGCAAAATATATGTATAAATATATATATATATATATATATCAGCACACGCTCCCAAACAATAGTGTCCAGAAAAAACGACCAGCACACCGGTATCGTGATGAAGTATATATTTGTTTTCCAAACCCCCCAGCACCCCCGACAGACGCGTTTCGCTCAAAAAAATAAATAAAAAATAAATAAATAAATAAATAAAAAATATATATATATATATATATAAACGCACACACGGATGGCGTGCTTCTGCCTCTTACGACGGCGGGCACTCGACGGGGTTCGCCAACCCCTCAATAATAAACAGCACTCCTGGCCCACTTTTTCTTTCACACAAAAAAAACCAGAGTCGAGGCCCCAATGCAGTTCACAGTGCCTCAGGTTTATTAGGCACAAACAAAAACCTTTTTTTTTGTGCCTAATAAACCTGAAGCACTGTGAACTGCATTGGGGCCTCGACTCTGTTTTTTTTTGTGTGAAAGAAAAAGTGGGCCAGGAGTGCTGTTTAATATATATATATATATATGAATATTGTGCCTTTGTTTAATATAATCCACCTTACTGATAATTCGACCATAAAATATTAATCACCTCACTTTCAGGTGGAGCGCTGTGTTGCCATTCACTGCTGTCATAAGGCTAGCGCCACCCCCCCTGACGTCATTCCGTGATTACATGACCGTGTCACGTAGCAAAACGAACCACGTCCAGCTTCCTGGTTAAAAGACCTGGGAAACGCTGACACAGTGATCCTCGGGATGCCATGTAGGATGAATGGTCCAGGTTTGGTTGTGGGCGGCATGGTTTGGCGTAGTAAGTAACGATTACATGTAGGCGGGCTAAGCTTTATTTCAAGATGAGATAACAAAGGTATGTGATAACTAACTGTTTATTGGTCATATATACTCCCCAGAGTGTGAATTGAGCCAGCGCCCTTCCATACGGTGTACATGGGGCACGACTGAATCTAGTTTCCAGTAAGCCTGTTATTCTGCTCATTCATGTCTGTATAGTCATATTAGTGATAACAATGACCGTGCATGCAAATATTAGATCGCATGCATGTTTCTTCATTGCGTAGCTATTTTTACAATCCACGCTCATTTCTTATTGAGGATTCAAACACCTACACACGCTATTGAGCACATTGTAGGATGTTTCTTTAGGGGGTGGGCATTCCACCTCTCTAATGAGAGTGCACTGTTGCAATTTAATTGTGAATTCACATTAAAACACAATGCATGGAATGTATGGAGCATGGTATGTACCACATAAAAAAGCTTACTATGGTATCACGATTGAGAGGCGCAGGAAGAGCAAAACACACCAATTAACAATGAGTTTGTGTGTGTCTTTTTGCTTTCAGATTATTCCTTTCACAGAAGGCTGGAAGGTTACCACTCTGTAAGTAAACGGTGTGGTTTGCGATTGACCCAGAGTAGGATGCACCTTAGCACATGAAAACCTTGTAATGTCACGCACAGATTGAAACATGTAGACCACCACTATCTCTCTCTTTAAAACATAGACACCGCAGGCCAATTTAACCTAAATTTGGTGTCTCACTTTTGTTTTTAACCATTGTCTTATTTCTCCATATTAAACTTTTTAGGGAGTTAAATAAAGACAACTTTTAATCTCACTCCTTTGCACCACCACTGCCGATAATCCTAACCTGCTCCACTGTAATCAGGTGTTAAGGCACACCCGGGTGGGGGGAACATCCTTTACAATGCGTATGTTACCCTGCACTACAGTTACGACGCGTCTTTTACAACTCCGAATGTCACCCGGGGGATGTATGACGGTACAACGCGTGGTATTACCACGCGTACCGTTACAACAAGTTTTTTTACAACGCAAGTCGTAACCACGACTTACGCTGGAGGGCGCTCAAGGACAAGGAATAGTAGCTTTACTATTCCAACACCTTCCCTACTGTACATATCGGAATAGTAAATTTAACTATTCTAAGTCCAGCATCCCTACAGCGCAAGTCGTGGTAACGACTTGCGTTGTAAAAAACGCGTTGTAACGGTAGGCATGGTAATACCACGCGTTGTACCATCATACATCCCCGGGGTGGCATTCGGCCACTTGGGTGGGATCCCTATGATGAAGCATGTCACCAACTAGGTTGGTGAGTGAGGGGTCTTATAAAAAGGAAGTTTTTTCCTTTTTTTCCCCTAGGTACCTTCTCATCTCGTTTGATATCTTTTTTATCTAAGGGGTTAATCCTTTGCTTTGTTTCACATTGATATCCTAGGGTGACTGGGAGTATCCCAATAACCCTCACTCTCTATTTGATGAAAAATACATGGAAGAGGAGTCCACTAGAAAGCCTCCAGCTCCAACTGACACCAACTCAAGAGTGCACCATAAAGATTCCAATGTTACTAGGCAATAGAAACATTCTAAAAGGAACTAAGATAATACAATAGCTAGTCAATACATGTAATACAAAAGGCAAAAGGCATAGTCAAAACATTTAGTTGAAATAACCATTACATATTATTACATTACCTTCCCTTCTCCTGACAACAACAAAAAAATAATAATAATAATTATCTCTAAACCTTGTGGGTTTGACAATGACACAGGAATGCCTCCTGGTATTCCCTTGGATTGATTCTCTAACAGGAGAATAATTTCCTTGCATGGATGATAGATGAGGAACATAACTTTGCACTTTGGCAACCTTGCTCAAGGTCCACCAAAACACCCCATCAACCTAAACAGCATTTCCCACCAACTTAATTACTTCGACCGGTGGACCAAATTTGCTTTCACCTTTATTGACATGGTAAGATTTTTTAATTTTGACAGTATCGCCAACTGTAAGGATTGAAGTCTTAGATTCTTTCTTCGCGTCAAAATAAGTTTTTTGCTAGATTGGGCTGAATAGACATTCCCTTTCACAACAGTCATCAATTTCGAGACATCTGACTCTGTATTTACCCATTTAGAAATCCACCCAGGGTGAAATGAAGTATTAGCCTTCCTTCCCCTCATCAATTCAAAAGTAGAAACCTTGTGGACGAATAAGGAGTGGTTCTATAAAACCATATCATGCTGTTCAAAGCTTTCAAAACATTGTGATTGCTGGCTTTAGACCATTTAGCACAGTCTCCAACAACATGATTCATCCTTTCCACAAGTCTGTTCCCTGAGGATGATAAAGGGAACTTTTCATGTGTCTTACACCAGAAAGAGACAAGAATGATTAAAAATCTTTACTAACAAATTGTTTCCCATTATCAGAAACCAGTATTTCTGGAAACCCCTCCCTGGACCAGACATCACTCAAAAAATCCATAACACTTTTAGTATCAGCCTCCTTGACAAGCCTGTACTCAGGCCACTTTGAGGCATAGTCGAAACGAACCAAAATAAATCTGGTACCCCCAGAAAGCATATTATATTGTCCCATGACATCCACACCAAGCTTAACCTAGGGACGGTCTGGACACTCAACAGGCATAAGAGGAGGAACAGAAGTTTTAATGGATTTGTCTGATGTGCTGCAAACATAACAGTTCTCAACAAACTCGTCAATTTCCGAATCCATTCCAGGCCACCAAAACGTGTAATGTATATGACATTTAGTAAAAGAAGAACCTACATATCCTTCATGGAACCTTTCAATAATCCCTTTCCTGAAAACATGTGAAGGAATAAGTTTGTCATTCCGCAACAAAATCCCATCTTCTAAAGAAATCTCATTTTCAATTCTAGAAAATGGTTGAAGTGAAGAAGAAAGTACTTTCTCTCTTGGCCACTCGCTTCTAACAAGGTTACAAGCTTCCTGAAGAATACAATCATCGCAAAATGCTGATTTCCATTCATGTTCAGAGCAAAGCTTAAGTTCAGGAATATCCACACCCGCAACCAGACAATCTTCACAATCCTCTTCGATAAGATCAGAAAAATAAATGTCATCATCATGAATTTCAGTGGCAGGACACACATTCATCACTCCAAATAAACTTGGTCCTTTTTTGAGGAGATTACTTATGGGACAAACTACTGGGACAAACTAATGTGGCATAATGAGGAATAAACATCAAATAATATTCACAGAGCCCCAGTAGAGATTTGACTCCAGTTTTGTCGGTGGGTGAAGAAGCATTGGTAATGGCCTCGAGGAGACCAGGTCTGGGTTTAATACCCTCATGAGAAAGCACATGTCCTAGGTATTCAACTATGTTACAAACATTTTTCTAATTGCAGTACCACACCATGTTGCTGAAACAAACTTAACACTTTGTGTAAAATGGTATCATGTGAAGGAGCATCTTTTGCAAAATTGAGAACATCGTCTTGGAAGACTAATACACCCTAAACTACCTTAAGAATGTTATTCATCATCCTCTGGAATACCAACACAGCCGATTCCAGGCCAAAAGGCATACATCTGTACTGGAACGTGCCTAGAGGGGCCACAAATGCAGTTAGGTGATGAAAGTCCGGATGTAACTCAACCTGGTGGTAAGCACTGGAAAGGTCGAGCTTGGTAAATAACCTAGCCCCTTTAGTAGAAGCAAAGAGGTCATTCATTTTCGGATGAGGATGTGAGTCAACCCAGATCTCTTTGTTGACAGACCTTAAGTCAACACAAACCCTGAGTTGACCACACCTCTTCCTAGCAACAATAAGGGGTGAAAGCCACAGAGATGACTCAGCAGGCTCAATGACACCTTTCTCACACAGTTTTAACAATTCTTTTTCCAGGTCGTCTCTCACACTGTAAGGTACCCCTGTAAGTTGATGTTTCACAGGAATAGACCCCTCTTTAACTATTATTCTGAGCTCAAACCACATATTTCCCTAAATCAGGACTAAAAACAGTGGGAAATGTGTTCTTAAGCAATTACATTTCATTAGGACAGCCTACAACAAGGACTTTCTCCTTGGTTCCAGGTTTGAGGATCATACCAAATAGACCTTGATGGAACCAGGCTAAAATATTAAGGCCTTTAACTGCAACATAAATCTTCCCTTTTATTTTCCTCCCTTTGAAGCACATCTCCTCTTCAAAGAAACCCAAAAGGTAAATTTTTTGACCCTCATATGATACAGGAGATCTAGCTGGAGGAAGTAGAGGCTGACACCCTTTCCAAGTTTCATTGAAAGGTTTTTGCATAATCATCGTAATTTTTGTACCAGAATCTACTAAAAGTTTAACACACTTGCTTCCCACATTAATGTCAACAATGGGATCAACACAGGATCTAGGATCTCCTTCAACGACATCATGTGAACCAGAGGAGTCAACAACGTTAAAGTCAGTGACGACTGAAACAACCTCAGAATCAGAAGAAGAATGGCACAGTCAAAACATTTAGTTGAAATAAACATCACAGATTATTACAAACTGAACAAGCAATACTAACCGTCAACAACAAAGGGAGAGATAGGGAAAAGGAGACACTCTCTCAGTCCCCAACCAATTGCACATAAACAAGAAAAGAGAGGTCAGACCAATCTCTGGTCAATCTTTGAGAAATCTCTAAAGACCACAGGGAATGGAGTCAAAACAAGGTTAGCACACCCGATTTGGGTGGTAAAGAAAGCCCTCACACACCGACCTAGTCAGTGTCATGCTTCATCATCGGGCCCCACCAAAGAGGCCGAGTGCCTCTTTGGTGTGCTACGACGCCAGAAAGACTGCGGAGCTGGTTGTGTGGGGAGGGCGTGCTCTAAATTACAGTGAAGTTTTAAAAGTGCCTTAAAAAGGGTATCAAAAACAAATTTTTAATGAGTGATCCCTAAGGCACAGAACAAAGAGTATTAAGTGTCTGGATTTAGTTGCCAAGGTTCAGGGTTGGTTAAATACAGAATATACTCAAATCAATCTTAGTCAACATGTTTCTGCCATAAGGGTGGTTTTCATTTACCAAGGCATTCGTCAGGACTAAACCCCGGCGGTATGGGCTCTCTAATCACCCACCCTAACCTGGGGACGTGAAAGTGAAAATTATAAAGGTGAAAAAAGTGCTTAAAAATGGGGGAAGAGTGAATTACTCGTTCCAAAAATACTCCACAAATTTTGAAATGTTACAGCACCTGTAAAGTGAAGGACATAGACAAACAGAAGACAAACATAAACATTATTAATATGAGCCTTTCTGAGTTATCATAGTGCTCCATGATATGTGGCTTAAGTGGTGTTCCCAAAGTAAACATTGATTTTAAGCACCATCCAGATAGCCCCTAGAGGAAGATAGCGGATAACTCTGGGAAGTGACGTGCTAAAGGTGTGCTATTTACAACAAACGTTCTAGAATGGGGGGATTTAAAAACACAAATGCGTGTACTCCTTATGAAGGGATCAATGGACCTAAAAGGTCTGTGCCCCTCAAGGTTGGTATATCAAGGTAGAACTCTCACTTTAAAATGGGGCGCTACTAGCACCATGGGTCTCGGGAGGGGATCGGAGCGAACCAGGCACATCCTAAAAGAAAAGAAGTAAAGTTGCAATAGCATGTGCGAGCGGACACTTAGCTCTTTTTGCAGAAAGGTCGGCGACCTCGATTGCAGCGTCAACTCACGCCCTCAGTGCTCTCGACCCGCCTCAAACCTGGTTGTTCATCACCACCCCCTTTTCTGAATCATTTTGTCCACCATAAGCGTGGAAGGGTATACTCAGATGTGAGTCCCTTGCTCATTGCACCATCAGGATTCAAGCAAGCCGGGCCGAAGACGCCTGAAATGGCAGAAACCGGTCCCCGGAAGCTTGTTTCCTTCCCAGTACAAGAATTGGCTTGGTAGTTTGGTTTGCCCTGTTCCCATCATGCACTGGGACAGGAACAGACTAATTTGCATATAGCCAAGTTCTGAGCTGGGATGGTGCAGTGAGCTAAAAAACGGTGATGGATCAAGCCCTGATCTTTGGACTGGGTAAGAGTGGTCTGCTTAATTCAGGCACTCTGTTCATCACCACCCCCTTTTCTGAATCATTTTGTCCACCATAAGCGTGGAAGGGTATACTCAGATGTGAGTCCCTTGCTCATTGCACCATCAGGATTCAAGCAAGCCGGGCCGAAGACGCCTGAAATGGCAGAAACCGGTCCCCGGAAGCTTGTTTCCTTCCCAGTACAAGAATTGGCTTGGTAGTTTGGTTTGCCCTGTTCCCATCATGCACTGGGACAGGAACAGACTAATTTGCATATAGCCAAGTTCTGAGCTGGGATGGTGCAGTGAGCTAAAAAACGGTGATGGATCAAGCCCTGATCTTTGGACTGGGTAAGAGTGGTCTGCTTAATTCAGGCACTCTGTTCATCACCACCCCCTTTTCTGAATCATTTTGTCCACCATAAGCGTGGAAGGGTATACTCAGATGTGAGTCCCTTGCTCATTGCACCATCAGGATTCAAGCAAGCCGGGCCGAAGACGCCTGAAATGGCAGAAACCGGTCCCCGGAAGCTTGTTTCCTTCCCAGTACAAGAATTGGCTTGGTAGTTTGGTTTGCCCTGTTCCCATCATGCACTGGGACAGGAACAGACTAATTTGCATATAACCAAGTTCTGAGCTGGGATGGTGCAGTGAGCTAAAAAACGGTGATGGATCAAGCCCTGATCTTTGGACTGGGTAAGAGTGGTCTGCTTAATTCAGGCACTCTGTTCATCACCACCCCCTTTTCTGAATCATTTTGTCCACCATAAGCGTGGAAGGGTATACTCAGATGTGAGTCCCTTGCTCATTGCACCATCAGGATTCAAGCAAGCCGGGCCGAAGACGCCTGAAATGGCAGAAACCGGTCCCCGGAAGCTTGTTTCCTTCCCAGTACAAGAATTGGCTTGGTAGTTTGGTTTGCCCTGTTCCCATCATGCACTGGGACAGGAACAGACTAATTTGCATATAGCCAAGTTCTGAGCTGGGATGGTGCAGTGAGCTAAAAAACGGTGATGGATCAAGCCCTGATCTTTGGACTGGGTAAGAGTGGTCTGCTTAATTCAGGCACTCTGTTCATCACCACCCCCTTTTCTGAATCATTTTGTCCACCATAAGCGTGGAAGGGTATACTCAGATGTGAGTCCCTTGCTCATTGCACCATCAGGATTCAAGCAAGCCGGGCCGAAGACGCCTGAAATGGCAGAAACCGGTCCCCGGAAGCTTGTTTCCTTCCCAGTACAAGAATTGGCTTGGTAGTTTGGTTTGCCCTGTTCCCATCATGCACTGGGACAGGAACAGACTAATTTGCATATAGCCAAGTTCTGAGCTGGGATGGTGCAGTGAGCTAAAAAACGGTGATGGATCAAGCCCTGATCTTTGGACTGGGTAAGAGTGGTCTGCTTAATTCAGGCACTCTGTTCATCACCCCCCCTTTTCTGAATCAAACCTGGTTGTGGCCTCAAAACCGGACCCCGAAGTTGGAAAGCCGGGGCCGGTAACTTGGTTCTTAAAGGAATCAATCGCGTGTGCGTCCTGTTTCCGGGTGGGCGTGTCCCGCCGCAAACGAGGCTTGGGACGCACCCGCCCACCCCAGAGGGCTGGGTCAATGTTGGAAACGAGGCTTGGTTGCCGTCATTACCTTTCAGACAGAGCCCATCGATATTGTAATACTGCATGGGTAATGCTATTAAAACTAATTAAATTGCCGCGCTTGTGCCAAATATAAGGAGTATAAAAGCGCTGATTTATTATTTTAAAATTTAATCGGGATTCGAGCAGGAGAAATTTCGCTCCATTAATCTTTGGGCAGTGGTACAGATAAACCGGTCATGTCAGGAAGGCTTAGTACTCAACCAGGAAGTAAAAGAACAGACACGTAGTGTCGGAATAGTACTGATTCGGTGTAGATAAATACTGGGTGAGAGGATCAGAGTCTCAGATAAGGCAATCGCAGGTTCATTATAGGTAAACAATGCCCAGCACTGCTTAGGGGAGTTAATCAGAAGTAGTGATATCACTGTGGACAGTATTCTCAAGATAGTATTGAGCTCCATGGGATATCATCATTTAGCCCATTTACATTAGTGCCCAAACGATACACCCAACGTTGCTCCTTTTCAAACAGTATGCTGGTTATGTTGGTCGAGCCACTCACCACTTCGATTACCGTCCACCTCATATCATTCGGAGTGTGGTTTCTGTCCAAAAAGTGGCGGCTCAGTTTCGTGGTCAATTTTTTACATCTGACGTTGCTCCGATGCTCGCAGATACATTGTTTTATCTTGCGCGTTGTCATGCCAACATAGCGTTGCTCGCACGGACACGTAATCAAGTACACCACGTTCATGGTGTTACAATTTGTATGCTCTCTTTGGGTCCATATTTTTCCAGTTTCAAGCGATAGAGTCTTGGTAGCTTCGGTCAGGTGGCAAACACTACAGTTAGAGCACGGGTAATGCCCTACAACTCTGAGCATACCCCAAGCGCTAGTAACTGTAGGTCTAGATTCGGGGTTTTTTCCCTTGGGACGAGTGTGTACCAAGGCATCTCTTAGGCTCCGTCCTTTTTTAAAAGAGAAGAGGGGTTTCTCCCAGTTCTCTTTGTAGGAAGTCAGTATGTTCCAATGCTTGTTGATGGATTTTTTCATCAAATTAGAGAGGCTGCTGTACGTGGTAACACACGTGAGGGGTATTGATTCATGGTTGGTGACTTTGTCCTCTAGCAGGGCCTCTCTTGGTTGATTTCTCGCTCTTTTGAAGCCTTTGGTCAGGATAGGTGCTGGATAGCCTTAATCCCTATGCTTTTCAACAGCCTCAATTTCCTTTTATGGGCTGGAATCCAGGTTTCATGCCCCCACCTAATTTCCAGAACCAATACAGGCAGCCTTTTTTAGAGAGCGGCAGGAGAGGCAGAGGAAAGAGGAGAGGCAACAACCGAGTAACCTGGGAGGAGGACGACTCTGTAGCGAATCACACTTGCAGCAACCAACAACCAGGAACCAGCGGGATGTGAGCCTAGTGACCAACCTCTCTACCAAAGAACTTACATCTACTGAAATCCAGGTGCTTGAGAAAGGCTTGGGTTTTGTTCCCAAAGCCAGACCTGACAAGTTCAAGCTTCACTGTGAACTTGCCGTTTTTTTTCGGAAACTTAAATTAAAAGCTTTTTTTGAAGGGAAGGATGACCCAAACGAGGCTACAAGAAACGGTGATACAGGTCTGAGACCAAGCTCAACCTTCACCCCTCCTCCACACACTACACCTGCAGCGATCACAACCTTCGAGCAGGCTGTATTCAAAGATTTGGAGTCCTGTGAAAACCCCACAGTTTTCGGTAACTTCAGCGCTGCTGAATATCAAGCACTGCAACAACTGCAAAATGACAGCACGATTACCATCAAGCCGGCCGACAAAGGCGGGGGCATCGTCATCCAAGACACTGTCGACTATGAGAGAACGTGCAATGAACTACTTGGGGACACCCGTAACTACACCCCACTAACAGTAGACCCCACTGCAGTCCTCACTAGTAGAATCACAACCCTTGTCCAACAGGCTGAGGAAGAAGGACATGTGTCCAAAAACGAGGCTGCATTTCTGAGGAACACCAACAGTGTTATACCATATTTCTACACTTTACCGAAAATGCACAAAAACAGACTGCCACCACCAGGCCGTCCTATCGTCTCGGGGATAGGATCTCTCCTTGAGCCCCTATCCCAATTTTGTGATTATTTCCTTAAACCTTTGGTACAGTCCACCCCAACTTACCTCAAGGATACCAAAAGCCTTTTACGCCTATTATCGGATGTAACCTTTCCTGAAAACTCAGTCACTCTTGTTACTCTGGACGTTGAAAGTCTGTACACGAGTATCCCACAGGATGACACAATTAGAGTCCTGGCTGAATCATTAGACTCCATCGAATGGGATCATCAAACTCCCAAAGCCTTCGTCATCGAGTGTGCCACGATTGCCCTAAAAGAAAACTTTTTTTCTTTTAAAGACAGGCTTTATCTCCAGTGCTCGGGTACCTCCATGGGCAGTATTTTTGCTCCAAGCGTGGCGGGGCTGTATGTAGCTGATTTTGAGGCTAAACACATCCTACCGACCACCCAATCTTTTGCGTCATCTATGCTCCTGTGGAAGCGCTACATAGATGACATCTTACTACTATGGACTGGGAGTGACACCGATCTTGAACTCTTCTTAGTTTGGATCAATACTCTAGACCGCAATCTGCAATTTACAAATACCAAGAGCATATCGGAGATAGTCTTCCTCGATGTTGTAATTTCTGTGCATGGAGCTGGCCTTAGAACTAAGACCCATCATAAGCCCACGGCAAAAAACAACCTCCTGGAGTTCAGCAGCTTCCATCCCCGCCCGCTGAAGGAAAACCTCCCCTACGGGCAATATCTCAGACTAAGGCGCAACTGCACCTCACTTTCGGACTTCAAAGAACAGTCCCTGAGTCTAACTGGAAAATTGAAAGACAGAGGCTATCCAGCACCTATCCTGACCAAAGGCTTCAAAAGAGCGAGAAATCAACCAAGAGAGGCCCTGCTAGAGGACAAAGTCACCAACCATGAATCAATACCCCTCACGTGTGTTACCACGTACAGCAGCCTCTCTAATTTGATGAAAAAATCCATCAACAAGCATTGGAACATACTGACTTCCTACAAAGAGAACTGGGAGAAACCCCTCTTCTCTTTTAAAAAAGGACGGAGCCTAAGAGATGCCTTGGTACACACTCGTCCCAAGGGAAAACCCCCCGAATCTAGACCTACAGTTACTAGCGCTTGGGGTATGCCCAGAGTTGTAGGGCATTACCCGTGCTCTAACTGTAGTGTTTGCCACCTGACCGAAGCTACCAAGACTCTATCGCTTGAAACTGGAAAAATATGGACCCAAAGAGAGCATACAAATTGTAACACCATGAACGTGGTGTACTTGATTACGTGTCCCTGCGAGCAACGCTATGTTGGCATGACAACGCGCAAGATAAAACAACGTATCTGCGAGCATCGGAGCAACGTCAGATGTAAAAAACTGAGCCGCCACTTTTTGGACAGAAACCACACTCCGAATGATATGAGGTGGACGGTAATCGAAGTGGTGAGTGGCTCGACCAACATAACCAGCGTACTGTTTGAAAAGGAGCAACGTTGGGTGTATCGTTTGGGCACTAATGTAAATGGGCTAAATGATGATATCCCATGGAGCTCAATACTATCTTGAGAATACTGTCCACAGTGATATCACTACTTCTGATTAACTCCCCTAAGCAGTGCTGGGCATTGTTTACCTATAATGAACCTGCGATTGCCTTATCTGAGACTCTGATCCTCTCACCCAGTATTTATCTACACCGAATCAGTACTATTCCGACACTACGTGTCTGTTCTTTTACTCCCTGGTTGAGTACTAAGCCTTCCTGACATGACAGGTTTATCTGTACCACTGCCCAAAGATTAATTGAGCGAAATTTCTCCTGCTCGAATCCCGATTAAATTTTAAAATAATAAATCAGCGCTTTTATACTCCTTATATTTGGCACAAGCGCGGCAATTTAATTAGTTTTAATAGCATTACCCATGCAGTATTACAATATCGATGGGCTCTGTCTGAAAAGTAATGACGGCAACCAAGCCTCGTTTCCAACATTGACCCAGCCCTCTGGGGTGGGCGGGTGCGTCCCAAGCCTCGTTTGCGGCGGGACACGCCCACCCGGAAACAGGACGCACACGCGATTGATTCCTTTAAGAACCAAGTTACCGGCCCCGGCTTTCCAACTTCGGGGTCCGGTTTTGAGGCCACAACCAGGTTTGAGGCGGGTCGAGAGCACTGAGGGCGTGAGTTGACGCTGCAATCGAGGTCGCCGACCTTTCTGCAAAAAGAGCTAAGTGTCCGCTCGCACATGCTATTGCAACTTTACTTCTTTTTCTTTTAGGATGTGCCAGGTTCGCTCCGATCCCCTCCCGAGACCCATGGTGCTAGTAGCGCCCCATTTTAAAGTGAGAGTTCTACCTTGATATACCAACCTTGAGGGGCACAGACCTTTTAGGTCCATTGATCCCTTCATAAGGAGTACACGCATTTGTGTTTTTAAATCCCCCCCATTCTAGAATGTTTGTTGTAAATAGCACACCTTTAGCACGTCACTTCCCAGAGTTATCCGCTATCATCCTCTAGGGGCTATCTGGATGGTGCTTAAAATCAATGTTTACTTTGGGAACACCACTTAAGCCACATATCATGGAGCACTATGATAACTCAGAAAGGCTCATATTAATAATGTTTATGTTTGTCTTCTGTTTGTCTATGTCCTTCACTTTACAGGTGCTGTAACACTCCAAAATTTGTGGAGTATTTTTGGAACGAGTAATTCACTCTTCCCCCATTTTTAAGCACTTTTTTCACCTTTATAAGTTTCACTTTCACGTCCCCAGGTTAGGGTGGGTGATTAGAGAGCCCATACCGCCGGGGTTTAGTCCTGACGAATGCCTTGGTAAATGAAAACCACCCTTATGGCAGAAACATGTTGACTAAGATTGATTTGAGTATATTCTGTATTTAACCAACCCTGAACCTTGGCAACTAAATCCAGACACTTAATACTCTTTGTTCTGTGCCTTAGGGATCACTCATTAAAAATTTGTTTTTGATACCCTTTTTAAGGCACTTTTAAAACTTCACTGTAATTTAGAGCACGCCCTCCCCACACAACCAGCTCTGCAGTCTTTCTGGCGTCGTAGCACACCAAAGAGGCACTCGGCCTCTTTGGTGGGGCCCGATGATGAAGCATGACACTGACTAGGTCGGTGTGTGAGGGCTTTCTTTACCACCCAAATCGGGTGTGCTAACCTTGTTTTGACTCCATTACCTGTGGTCTTTAGAGATTTCTCAAAGATTGACCAGAGATTGGGCTGACCTCTCTTTTCTTGTTTATGTGCAAGCAATACTAACACCATGGCATGAAAGTCATGTAAGCTGGACAAGGGCAAAGGCGGACATTGGGACACAAGATTGTATTATCTGGGATAGGAGGCTGTATCATATAGTAATCTAAGAGAGGCCAGACAGAGCAAAAAATCCTTCACTCATGGACAGAAAATACACTAGAACAGGGACAGGAAGATGAATGCTCTAAGTAAAGCATTTAGAGGTAAAGACATTTTTCCAATATTGAGAGAAACCAAATATTTTGTAAAAAGATAAATAACTATGCGCCCTACTAACCTGAATTGCATCCATGGCTGACTCAATAGCCTATCATTTGTATTGGTTGTTTAAAGGGTGATGCACATAGTAGCTAGTAGATGAACATAACAACATAGGAGAAAGGGCCACATGAACAGGTGCAAGGAAAGGAAACAATTGTTCAAGGAGATGACATACTGGCTAATAGATAAGGAATGTAGGCCATTATTTACAGGGATGTGGCGCAGGGCAGCGCAGCAAGTCACCTTGCTACACTGCCCTGCACCAAAGTTACAGGACCCTTTCTCCATGCACTGTTGTTATTGTTATTGTTATTTTTGATTTGTAGCGCGCTCAATCACCTACAGGCCTCTAAGCGCTCGGGAAACGATGGAGCAGTTTCAACTGCCAAGCACTAATGCAGGCACACTTGCACCATTATGCATGGGTGCCTTTCTTGTTGGCAGGATTATTTTTGTACAGGAAGGAGCACCTTTCTGATCAGACACATTCCTGAGAAGTGTTTTCTTCTTTCTGTGTGCTGCAAAATACAGCACACTTAAAAAGAGGAAATAACGAGGAGAAATACATGAATGTATCCTCATTATGCCTCACCTTGGGAGGCATACGAATTTGGTGCTTCCTCAGGCTTACATGCTCTTGTAAACCTGAGGCAGCATCAAAATCCATAAGTGTTTTGTGAGAAAATCCATTGCAATGCACATTGAACACCTCCCGAGCGCAGAGTAAGGAAATGCAGCAATTTGCTCTGAACTGCCTTAGTCCATATTTGTGAGGCCATTCAAAGCCAGGCATAGCCTCATGGCCTCATAGATATGAGTTTGTAATCTGCGCCGCTGGAGTGTCACTCTGGAGGCACAGGTGGCTCATAAATAAGCCATGTAGGGCCAGATGTAGGTAATCAGATTTTACCGATTCTTAAATACCGAATTTTACCGATTCGGTATTTAAAAATCGGTAAATGAGATGTAGGTAAAAAATCGGTATTTTTTACCGATTCAGTAAAAGTCGGTATCGGACTTTCGGAATTTACCGAATTGGTATTTACCGATTCGGTATTTCCTGAATCGGTATTTCCCATTCATCCCTATGGGCCCATAGGAATGCATTGAAAATACCGATTCGGTAAATACAAATTCCGAATCGGGAAGCAAGCAAAAGTGAAACTAATGAAAACAGCCAATCAGGTGCTACCACCCTCCCCCTCCCAACCAGGAAGTGGCTACCCAGGCAGCTGCAACTCATTAAAAAGTTCTGGAGAGGCAGTCAGAGCTGAGCAGAGACACAGAGAAGCAGGGAGTGATTTCTGGGAGTGTTTCACTGTGAAAATGGCTAGCAGCAGTGAGAGTCTGAAAGGAGAGAGGAAAAGGAAAGTAAAGTTCAGCAGCATGGAGCTGCAGGTACTAGTGGAGGAGGTGGTTAGAGTCCACAAACAACTCTTTGGCAAGCTCTCCCTCACTGTAGCTGAGTCAGCTAAACGCAAGATGTGGCTAGACATTGGTGAAAGGGTCATGGCTGTGGGAGTCACCAGCAGGAGCATTGATGACCTCAAAAAACACTTCTACGATATCAGGAGCCTGAAAAAAAAAGATGGCAGAGCTACACAAGCAGGCTGGTCTCACCGGTGGAGGCAGGAACCCAGCGCCCCCCCTGACTGACCTGGAGGAGTTGGTGGCGTCAACCATCGAGCCAGACAGTGTTGTGGGACTGGGAGATGTGGACAGCTCAGACAGAGCCAAAGCAAAAGGTAAGACGCATGCGCAGCATGACACCCCATAGCAACCAGCTTCCCTTAACCCTTTGTGCAAAGGCCAACCCCAGTCCACTACAGCTAGCACTATACAGGAGCAATGCATTATGGGAAATGTAGTCAGATAATATATGTGTAACTGCACAGACATCAGCAAGGCAGTGAAAGTAATGCAGATTAATGAAAGTAAAATGTGTAAAGAATTTATTTTAGTGACTGTGACACAGTAGCACTCAGTTGACATACGCTTATTTATACCTAGGGGCAACATCAGCCAGTCAAGCCACACCAACAGCAGGGACTGCAGCAGTGAGGGAGGACAGTGACGAGGCAGGGCCAAGCCATGTCCATGCCTCGCAGGAGGAAGAGGACACAACTGCCAACACCCAGGAAGAGGAGACAGTCCAGACCCCCGAGTTTCCCCACTCCCCACACCTTTCCCAATCACCTTCATTGGTATTCTCTCCTGAGACCTCCCCATCAATGCTACTGCCTGCACCTGCAACCTCACCAGCCAGGAGGCGAGTCGTGGCCCCACTGCCAGTGATGGAGGCAGCAGAGGTTGAGGCTCAAGACACTGCACCTAGGAGTCCTGCTGCACTGCAGCCCACCACTGAATCTTTCACCATGCGCAGACGTCAACGCTAGCCCAGCAGTGCAGGTGGACCTGTAGATGGCACTGTGTTCCGTGGGCTGGAGGGTAGCATGGTGCGCATCCAACGCATGCAGGGGAAATCAATACAGGCCTGCCACCGCCAATTCCGTGTCCTAAACCAACAAATTGGCGAAATGGAGAAGGGCATCAGTGACATGGTAGAAACCAACAGGGAGATATCAAAAACCAATGCTGACTTAGCTGCAGGAATGCAGCAAATGAGTACTGCAATCACCCAGCTGTGCACAAAACTGGACAGCCTGGAGCACACAAGGCACAGGGACGCCCGTGTAAACAATAGGGCCATGAATTGCCTGGCCACAGCCACAACACAGCTCTGTCGTAGAGGCCTTAACATGCAAGAAAGCCTCACTCAGAACACAGCCGAGGTCACCAGGGGCATGGCCAGGATGACCAGTGCCCTCGAGGCAATGATAATATCTCAAACTGCACAGAATCCTGCCCTGCATGTGGCTGAGGCAGACGACAGCAGTAGCCGCAGCAGCTTGGCTAGCGCTGTGGTTCAGCCTCGTAGGAGCAGCAGGCGCCCAGCTGAGCCTGCAGGCCACGAGGAAGGCAGTGAGCATCATCCCAGTGGCTCTGGGAAGCGCGGGCGCAAATGACTTTGCCAGTGTGGGTGATGTAACCCAGGATATGTTGTCCCCTCCTTTCTTTACTTTAATTTGTTGCACTTAAGTGCTTTAACTTTATGGCAACATAAAAATACGTTTGTCCCATACACAACCTGTCTGTGTCTCATTACTTACTCAGAAATAGTTGCTTGTTATTTCCTCACGTCTGTATCTGCCATCACTTGGTGTTGTCACTCCAGCAGTTTGTCTGTCAGGCACAGCATTGTGGTCGTCATGATCCTCGTAGTCAGACAACTCCACCTCAGTACCCTTCCTCACAGCCAAGTTGTGCAACATGGCACAGGCAGCAATTATCTTGCAGCAGGTGATGGGGGTATACTGCCTTGCACCTCCACTCTTGTGAAGGCATCTAAATCTGCTCTTCCAGATGCCAAAGGTCCGTTCTACCACATTCCGAGTACTTTTGTGTGCCCGGTTATACCTCCTTTGGCTGGGTGTGGAGGGGTTGAGGTAGGGAGTGAGGATAAATGAACGTAGGGCATATGCACTGTCTCCTAAAAGGGAAATGGGAATACATTACTCACATGCATACTTGTAGTTCTTACTGCAATAGGTGTTGAAGGGGTTGCACACTGTGTCTTACCTAGGAGGTATCCTTCGCCAAATTCCCCTGCAGACAGCCGTGCATAGATGCCGCTGTTCTGAAAAATATAGGAGTCGTGGGTACTCCCAGGGAATTTCGCAACAAGGTCTGTGATGACGAACTTTGCATTGCAAATCACCTGTACATTGATGGTGTGGGTGGACTTCCTATTCCGGTAGATGTATTCTGTGGCAGCAGGGGGACAAATGGGGATGTGCGTGCCAGTTCAGCATGGGTGGCTGGAAAAGAAATGTAATGCTCCATCCTCTGCAACATGGCGTCAAGGAATCTGTGAAAAAACCTTGAGAGGGTGCTCTGGGTCACCCCACCCACCGCAGCAACCACGCTCTGGTAGCTCTTAGACGCGAGCAGGTGGAGGCTGCACATTACCTGTACATGGGGTGGAATTGCATGTGCCCTTGGGGTAGTGTGCTCCAACAGTGGTTGTAGGTCCCTGATGAGGTCCAAGATGATGTCTGGAGCCAACCTGTACCTCTGCAGTATCTCTTCCTCTGTGAGCATGAACAGGGTCACCCTCTGCCTGTAGACCTGCTCCTGTCTCAGCCATTCCCTCTCTCCTTCCTCCTGTAGCCGTAGCCGTCTTGCGATGACATAAAATGCTGCCATTGTGCAAACAGAATTGCATTTTGGGGCCATTTTTATAGGCTGCACCTGTTTACCACCTGATTTGAATCCATGGTAAATACCGACTCTTAAATACCGAATTTGAAGCAAATTCAGTATTTCATAGCTTACCTACATCTCAATCTTCAATTTTACCTATTCTTAATTACCGAATCGGCATTTTACCTATTTGGTAAGTTTACCGAATCGGTAAATTTTCCGATTCGGTAAATATTCCGATTCGGTATTTTACCGATTCGGTAAATTTTACGATTCGGTAAATTTACCGATTTTGCCAATTTTCTATCACCTACATACCGATCGCTCAATAACGGTCGGTAACGGCCGAAAATACCGATTTTCGGCCGTTACCGACCAGTAAAGGGCTACCTACATCTGGCCCGTAGTGTCTAAGGGATAGGTTAACACCTACAGAGAAAGAGAGCTACAAGCAAAAAAAAGCACCTAAATGTCGGTCTGGTAGACCTCATTAAGACTGGGATTGTACTGACAGGGATATATGGAGATAGGGATCAGACTATAGTTGAACAGAAGAAAACTAGGATTTTACTAGCTTCAAACGTGGTCAAAATGTAGGTTAAGTGGAACGATCGCTTTGGGGGTAGAGAGTGCTTCCAACTGACAAGTACTTGCATGGAAAGGCACATGAAACTGAAGGTAGTCACTGAGATAGAGAGACACTGAAGCACAATGGCAGCATAAAACATGAAAAACGCAAACCAAAGCCTTTGACTTTCATCTAATAAGAACTACAGGTATCAGTGATCAATCACATCGTCAAATGTTAGGAGAACTATCTTAGGATGAGTCCAGGTGTATGGAACACCTCTGTAAGAAAACCTGTTGACTACATTGACAAACCTTACATGGCTCCCAATGGAACTCCGATGTAGAAACCCCCCACATCCTAAAGGGGGCACAGATTGATAGTCTTTGTGGCACTGTTTGAATTTGAGGGCAAAACCAGGTACAGAAATTCTGTCTGCCTTACTATCCTACCCAACACTGCCCATATTAAGTCATATATTCCTTCCTCTTCGGAAGGTGTGATCACACATACCCAGCAAAATGAAACAGCAATAGGGATAGAAGCATGGTGCTGTGCTTTGGGACCACACTCATATAGGCAAGAGCGTAGGGGTAAACATCCTTTACCACAAATGCATCACAACGCATGTCATTACCCCGCATTTTTCATACTGCAAAATCTTTTACTTCGCAGAGCTTTACACTGCAAACCATTACACTGCATTCCCCAAAGTAATGCCCCGGTGGAGTTAGAATAGTAAATTGCATTGTAATGGGGAATGTTCTTTTGTAATGGATTGCGTTCGAAAGTCCTGTGTTGTAAAAGATTTTGCAGAGTAAAAAATGCAGGGTAATGGCACGCGTTGTAAATGCCTGCGGACTAAAGTGTCCTATTAGAGCGTAGGTCATGACCAAATTCACACACCCTCGCCACCATTTTCACAACTGCCTCTTTTTGGAAAACTGAGAACCCATAAAGATTGGATTATGTTGAGAAACTCCCATTAACAATAAAAGACCAATACGTTTAAGCATGTGTTGTTCAAAAAAACGCATACAACTACATTCATGACTGAGTGGAAAATAGGTGGCAAGATGTCTGTCGATTGCATATGATTGTTGCTGTGGTTCCTCCCTTATTTAGAATTCTCAGCAACAGATGACGTAGGCGTATTCCATAACCAATAAAGATCTGAGCAGCCTAATCACATTGTCTGAAAAGTCATAGGAAGGAGCTAAATAAGTGGAAGTGACTAGCATATTATATAGAAACAACTATGCCACAGAATAAGCAGGCATTGTCAATTGTACCAATTTTTCAAAGATGTTTATTAATCATTACATTTTAGACAATAATTCTAGTGCATCGCTCAGTTTCTTTCTGTTTTATTATGATAGATAGAATGACAGAGCTACAATAAAATTAACTCCCCTTGCAAAGATAATAATTACTTCGTTTTACTGTACAACAATTTATGTTCATGTCTAAATGAATTACAATTTCACTAGCATCAGTGTAGCAATATTAAAATAATTACAACACTAATTCACGAAATGTCTGATTTATCCATGCTTTTGTCACTTAAATGAAACAATAAAAATCACGCCAGCCTGCTTTTAAATGCAGTCTTGAAAAGATTTGAGATTCTTGCACATATAGGCGTCAATGAGTATGCCATGTAGCACTCCTGTTGTACTATTTGCGTACTCCCTCCGACCCAAACTGCAAATACACCACTGGAGACCTTGTAGAGGATCATTGAAACAATATCGATGTAAAAAATATAGAACTACAAGAATATCGAGTAAAAAAGTATAGAATGCAAAAATATCGAACTCCTATCTCCAAACAGGTAGGTACAAAAATATCGAATCAAAAATATCGTTGTAAAAAATAGAGCTAGTCAAAATATCGAATTTTTAAAAATGCTTTAAAGTAATTAAAAATGAATGTTATAATAAATATAATTAACTTAAACATACTTAAAATACCTAAATAACCTTAAAATTAATAAATAATTAATGTAAGTAAAAAAACCATACAAAGTGATTTCTCAATATATATATATATATATATATATATATATATATATATATATATATATATATATATATATATATATATATATATATATATAAACGTAATAATAATAAAATATTTACAATATTTTTACCATAGCATAGCGGAAAGGGTAACATTTACTATTACCACTCCAGTGAGTGAAACAGTAGGGAAAGCGTTGGATACCGTAGGGGTAAAAATTACTATTCCCACTCCAGAGAGTGCAACAGTAGGGAAAGCGTTGGGTAGCGGGAGGGTAAAAATTACTATTCCCACTACAGTGAGTGCAACAGTAGGGAAAGCGTTGAATAGCGGGAGGGTACAAATTACTATTCCCACTCCAGTGAGTTCAGCAGTAGGGAAAGCGTTGGATAGCGTAGGAGTAAAAATTACTATTCCCACTCCAGAGAGTGCAACAGTAGGGAAAGTTAATACTTCATATAATAATTTAAAAAATTAAATATTAATACCAATTACAAAGTATTTAAAAAATATTACCAATTTTATATGATATAATAAGTAAACAATTAAAAATACAAATAAAAAATATTCATCAGAAATCAATACCTATTTATACAAATTAATTACCAATTTACAATTAATTAATTAGCAATTTAAAAATAATTAACAATTAATTAAAAATAAATACCAATAAATAAATTAAAACATTTAATTAATGACAAATAAATTACTTCCCACCATATTCCCCTGTAAACCCACAACCTGCTACTGTAAATAAATTAATAAAATTAACATAATTATCAATTAATAAATTAATACAAATTAATTACCAATTATAATGTAATTAATTACCAATTAAAATGTAATTGACAATTAATTCAAGATAAATACCAATAAATTAAAACATTTAATCAATTATAATTAAATTACTTTCCAACCTATTCCCCTATAAACCCACAGCCCGCTACAGTAAATAAATTAACTAAATGAACATAATTATCAATTAATCAATTAATAAAAATTAATTACCGATCATATTTTAATTAATTACCAATTAAAAATTAATTAACAATTAATTCAAGATAAATACCAATAAATAAATTAAAACATTTAATAAATTATAATTAAATTACTTCCCACCCCATTCCCCTATAAACCCACAACCCGCTACAGAAAAAAAAATACATAATTATCAATTAATCAATTAATACAATTTAATTACCAATTATAATTTTATTAATTACCAATTAAAAATGAATTAACAATTAATTCAAGATAAATACCAATAAATAAATTCAAACATTTAATCAATTATAATTAAATTACTTTCCACCCTATTTCTCTATAAACCCACAACCCGCTACAGAATTAAATTATGCAAAAATAAAATACCATAATATTCATTACTTAAAATAAATTATAAAATAAATATACACTTTTCACACATATACTAACATAAAAACATCTTTAAAAAATTCGATATTTGACCTGGGGTCGTCCCAGAAAGAGGTGCAGAGTGTGGGGACCTTGGAATAGCTACCGCGTAGAGATATGTGCACCACCCATAATAGAAAACACTGATGTCCCACCTTCCCCCTGACCCTGCATTCTGATTATTTTCGTGTATGTATATTGATTTGGCCCTGTCCTTCCCCCCCCTCCCCTTCTGGAAATTGATCGCTGATTTTGTTGTATAGTTTTCCTTCCCCATTCGATTTGGTACTTCGTGTAACATATTTCTTTGCCTTGCTTGTTATATATTTATTTTTCAATAAAAAGATTTTAAAAAAAATGTAAACAAATTAATAAAATTGGTGCTGATATCTGGAAAAAAAAAAGTGATATTATTATAAAATCGATATATTTAACATCTATAATATATACTTTGATATTTTGACTTTCTATATTTACTTACCTCAAAATCGATATTTTTGTTGTCTATATTCTGTCCATTCGATATTTTGTCCATTACATTCAATATTTTTGTTGTCTATATTTTGTCCATTCAATATTTAGTCCATTTTATATTTTTTACTCGAAATTAATGCAATTCTATATTTTTAACTCAATATTTTCACTGTATACCGTTCCAAATCATACTCCCATCCGCATTTTACTTGCTACACAAAAATGCATTATGGGACGACCAGACAGCCACTCCAATAGGAAAGACAACTAGGGAGCAAAACAGCATTGTTGCTTAAATCAATCAATCAATCAGGACACTTGTAGGGTGCACTGCATACCAGTGAGGGTCAAGGCGCGGGGGGGGAGGGGTGCTGCTACTGATCAAAGAGCCAGGTCTTGAGTAGTCTCCTGAAGGCCAGTAGGTCTTGGGTCTGCCGTAGGTTGGTGGGGAGGGTGTTCCAGGTCTTGGTGGCGAGGTGGGAGAAAGATCTGCCTGCGGCTGTCGTACTTCGGATGCAGGGTACAGCGGTGAGGGCGAGGTCGGCAGAGCGGAGCTTGCGGGTGTGGGTGTACAAGCAGAGTCGTCTGTTGAGGTACGCTGGGCCGTTGTCATGGAGGGCTTTGTGTGCGTGGATGAAGAG
The DNA here is from genome assembly GCF_964261635.1 of Lissotriton helveticus. NCBI lineage: Eukaryota > Metazoa > Chordata > Amphibia > Caudata > Salamandridae > Lissotriton > Lissotriton helveticus. The sequence goes on along the minus strand of NC_136059.1, from coordinate 1,271,079,152 downwards.
CTTGAGGGTTATCCTCTTGTTGACGGGGAGCCAGTGTAGGTCTCTCAGGTGGGGAGTGATGTGACTGCGGCCAGGGATGTTGAGGATCAGACGTGCCGAGGTATTCTGGATGTGTTGCAGCCGTCTCAGGAGCTTGGCTGATGCTCCTGCGTAGAGGGCGTTACCGTAGTCCAGCCTGCTGGTGACGAGGGCCTGGGTGACTGTTCCTCTTGATTCAGTGGGGATCCACTTGAAGATCCTGCGTAGCATTCAGAGGATTTTGAAGCAGGAGGAGGAGACGGTGTTGACCTGCATAGTCATGGTGATGGTGGAGTCGAGGATGACCCCTATTTTGCGTGCATGGTCTGTGGGTGTCGGAGCAGTTCCCAGTGTGGCCAGCCACCAGGAGTCGTCCCAGGCCGAAGGGGTGGACCCAAGGATGAGGATCTCCATCTTGTCCGAGTTCAGTTTTAGTCGGCTGTTCCTCATCCAGTCGGCGATGGCCTTAATTCCTTCGTGGAGGTTGGTTTTGGCTGTGTGGGGGTCGTTGGTGAGGGAGATGATCAGCTGGGTGTCGTCGGCGTAGGAGATGATGTTGAGATCGTGTTGACGGGCGACTTGGGCGAGGGGTGCCATGTAGATATTGAACAGCATCGGGCTAAGGGACGAGCCCTGGGGTTTTCCGCAGATGATCTCCGTGGCATTGGAGTGGAAGGGGGGGGCGGCAGATGCTCTGAGTTCTGCCGGAGAGGAATGATGTGGCCCAGTCCAGGGCCTTCCCTCGGATTCCGGCGTCATGTAGGCGTGTGCGTAGAGTGGCAGACCATGTCGAAGGAGGCTGACAGGTCCAGGAGGATGAGGGCTGCTGTTTCTCCGTTGTCTAGTAGGGTCCTGATGTCATCTGTGGCGGCGATGAGGGTGGTCTCGGTGCTGTGGTTGCTGCCGAAACCGGACTGGGATGGGTCTAGGATGTTGTTGTCTTCAAGGTAGCGGGTCAGCTGTTTGTTTTCTCTGTGACCTTAGCTGGAAATGGGAGCAGGGAGATGGGCCGGAAGTTCTTGAGGTCCTTGGGGTCCGCTTTTGGTTTCTTGAGTAAGGCGTTGATCTCGGAGTGTTTCCAGCTTTCCGGAAAGGTTGCTGTCTCGAAGGAGATGTTGATGGTCTTGCTGAGATGTGTTCGATGAATGTGCTGGCTTTGTTGAAGATGTGGTGGGGGCATGGGTCTAGTGGTGAGCCGGAGTGTATGGTCTTCATGATCTCGCAGGTGTCCTTGTCATTGACGCTTGTCCAGGAGAGTAGATGGTTGGTGCATGTGGTGGTGGTGGGGGCGGTAGTCGTCGGTGTGGTTGTGGCTTTGAAGCTGTTGTGGATGTCGGTGATCTTGCGGTGGAAGAAGGTAGCCAGTGAGTTGTATAGGTCTTGCAAAGGCAGGATGTCGTTGGCATTGGAGCTGGTGTTGGAGCGTTCCTTCTTGATGTTGAAGAGCTCCTTACTATTGTGCGCGTTGTTGTCAAAATGGTCCTTGAATGAGGCTCTTTTGGTGGCTCTGATGAGTTAGTGATGGATGCGGGTGGCGTTCTTGTGGGCTGTGTAGCTGTCCGGTGATCGTTCGTGGAGCCAGATATTCTCCAGTTTTTGGCATATTCTTTTGGAGGCCTAGAGGTCTTCAGTGAACCAGGTGGCTTTCTTGCTGGTGTGGCTGTTGGAGGGTGTCTTGAGCGGGGCGAGCCTGCTGGCACAGTAGTCAATCCATTGTCTGAGGTTGCGGCTGGCGGTGTCGGTGGAGTCGGCGGGTGGGTTCTGGGCTTGGGTGGTGGTGAGTTGGTCCTCGGTGACTTTGTTTCAGCATCATCAGGGCAGCAGTTGGGTGCGGTGGTGCGTGGTGGGCTTCCTGCAGGTGAAGTGGATGCAGTGGTGGTCGGTCTAGTGGGGTTCGGTGGTGCGATTGAAGGAGACGTGGGGACTTGCGGTGAAGATTGGGTCAAACGTGTGGCCGGCGGTGTGGGTGGGTGTTGTCACGAGCTGTCTGAGTCCGAGGTTATCGAGGTTGTCGAGCAGGGTGGTGGAGTTGGTGTTGTTGTTGTTCTCGAGGTGGAAGTTCAGGTCCCCTAGGAGGATGTAGTCCATGCAGGCGAGGGTGTGCGTGCTGACGAAGTCGGCGATGGAGTCGCTGAACTGTGGTCGGGATCCGGGGGGTCTGTAGATGAGGGTTCCTCTGAGGGTGGTGTTGGGATCGGTGTGGATCTGGAAGTGCATGTGTTCAGCGGTGCTAAGGGTATCATCGGTGTTGGTTGATACTCCTCCTGTTCCATTGGTGCGGTCCCTGTGCGTGATCTTGTATCCTTCCGGGATGGCAATGGCGATGTTGGGTGTGGAGGCAGGTTTCAGCCAGGTCTCTGTCAGGAAGGCGACGTCAGGGGTGGTAGAGTCGAGGAGGTCCCAGAGCTCGATGGCGTGTTTGCGGGCGGAGCGGGTGTTGAGGAGGATGCATCTGAAGTAGTTGGGTTCCTTGGTGGGCGGTTTGGCTGGCCGGATGCTGGTGAAGTTGCAGATCTGGCAGGTGAAGGGGCCTTGGGTGCACTTTGGGGTTGCCCAGTAGCAGGTGTGTTCTTGGCTGGGGTTGAGTACATGGAGGGTGCTGGCGTTGTAGTGCAGTCGGGCATCGTGGCATCTCCAGGGTCCAGGGGTCCTTGCACTGGGTGCGGTCCAGGCGTGGACGGGCACAGATGGGTGCAGACGGGCTAGCCTTTGGCACGCCAGCGGCGGGCCCGCTTCGCGCGGCCTCCATATGAGGGGATGGGGGAGGGAGGAGCAGCTGGGAGGCGACAGCGGGCTGGCCAATGGGAGTACAGGGTGGCGGGGCTGCAGGGGACACAGCGGCGGGAACCACGAAGGGGTGAGCGGGCGAGCGGGGGTCACAGAAGGCAAAAGGGGGACGCAAAATAAAGGGGGCAAGGCAGCAAGAAATACAACAAGACGGTAACAACAGCACAGATTACACAGTTATGGCAGAGGAGGAAGCAGGCACAAACCTAAAAAGCGGCACACTCCAGAAACGAGCGGCAGCAGTAGCTGGGCACAGGGCACACAGGGGGCTGTGTGGCGGCAAGGGGAGCGTCCTGCCTGGTGACGGGGTCAACGGTCGCTCAGATGGGAGCTGCAGAAAATGATAGTCCCAATGTCTGAAGTGGGCTGGAGAGGCAAATGTAGAGGAGAGGGTAAGGAGGCCTCCAACCTCAGTAGTCTCTCAGCACCAGTGACCACATGCAGGAGGTGCAATACTAGGAGTACCACTGCATCAGAAGGCTCTACAAGGGATGTGACAGAGCCCACAGAAAGGTGTTTGGAAGTGTGGGGCCGCAGAAAGTAGTGTGGCATTGAGAGACAAACTCGAATCTGGTGAGGTAACCAGTATCATGCCGTTTGTCTGGGCCGACATACACGTTCCATGACAATGTCATGTTGTCTAATTTTTACAGTCACAAAGCTAGTTTGCACCTGGTATGTGTGCATTAACACTACCACATTTTCTTCCCAATAAACATCTGCTACGGTTAAACCATGCAGTGTCTTGTCTCATCATTATCCACCTTAAAAATAATGCTGTGTTATTTTTGCATGTCTCTGTCGCCCCTCTGCTAAGCTTGCCCCAGCTGCTGCTTGTGGTGGTTGCCCTGGCTGGTTGACTTCCTCAGCCTCGTGTTAGACAGCTCCAGGGGTATGCCTTTCCTAGTTGCGAAGTTATGCAACATGGCACAAGTGGCCACAATTTTGCAGCCGGTATCCGGTCGGTACTGCAATGCCTCGCCAGTCTTGTGGAGGCTGTGGAACCTACTTTTTAGTAGGCCAAAGGTGCACTCTATGACATTGCTGCTGGAGATGTGCACTGCATTGTAACGCTGCTCACTTGTGGTATGGCGTCAGGATGTAAGAGCGCACAATGTATGTGCTGTCACCTACAGGGTAGTAAGCAACAGATTACTCACTGATGTGTTTCACCTTTTGTCCAGAGTATGCAAGACATTGTAACATATGTTTACCAAGCAGGTATCCTTGACCAAATTTACCCCTAAGGAGATGAGTGTGTGTGCCACTGTGTCTGAATATGTATGTTTGCTGCCAGAGAATTGTGCCACTATGTCAGTTATGAAGTTTCTGGAATTGCAGACGACTTGGATATTGAGTGAATAGTAAGATTTTCTGTTCCTATAAATGTTCTCTTTCACTGAGGGGGACAAATGACTACATGCGTCCCATCAATGCAACCAATTATGTAGGGAAACTGGGCTACCTGATAGTCGTCTAATTTTGTTAGCTACAATTCCTGTGGGGTTGATGGGAAGCTAATGTGGTGGTGTATCCTGCTCAACATGGCATCAATGAAAGAATAGAAAAAGCGCGATACAGCACTTTGTGACACCCCTCCAGCTGCAGCTACTACACCCTGGAAGCTACCTGACGCTAGGAGGAGCAGGGAACATGGGACCTGCACATGAGTGGGTATGGCATGTGTCCTGCGAGTCCGACGCTGCAGTAGGGGATCTAATTCAGCAATCAGATCATAGATTATGTCTGCTCTTAACCTATGCTTTGGTCTGGATGGCCTAATGCACTGCTCAAATCACTCAAGTGAGTGTAAGTCAAAAAGTTTTTTAGTGATAGTCAATAAAGTTGAACTTTTCAATCGAATGGTTGAACACGATGTGCAGATATCAGCAGAATAAGTTCTTTTGTTTCTATAATGTTTCTTTTTATAAAATCAAAGGTTTATCCAAGGAAAATGTTCTGGGTTCACATAATCCAAACGTAGGATATTCAAACTTTTCTTCAATAATAGTTCCATTTAAAGATCCCAATGCATTTCGGGCTTTAAGGGACAGCCCTTCATCAGGGGAATCTAAGGAAACAATACCGGGTATTAATAAGGAGTATCTTGAATGCAGACATTTATTGTACATTAGAGAATGCGAGGAGGGCATATTTGGGGATAGAAAACGGGAACTAGGTAAAGGAAGATGAGTGGGTTTTAGTAGAGATAGGTAAACGAACGAAAAGTGATGAACGCGGTATGTTAGTGCTCGGTGGTTCGTAGACGCAAACAATATGGTGCAAAAACGCGAGTGAGCAAGCAATGAGGGTGTAGTAAACGGAAAGAGCAAAGAAAGATGTGCAATCTAGGAGACTAACGCAAGTAAGTTGTGTGTGGTGATGGACGATAAAGTGATAAGAGCCCAATGAAAAAGACCAATGAGGAAAAACTCAGTGGAAAAACACATGCTCGTATGTGGTAAAAAACCATATAGGTGGACTTACTGGACTGAGCAAAAAGCGTAGTTAGTCAATGCCAGGGGGTCTGTCTCGCGGTGGACGAAAGTTAATGGTCTATTAAAGGAAAGTACAAAATAGTGAGAAAGCACATTAACCAGACGTGAGATGAACGCAGTGAACAAGCTGACGCCTATCAAAACCAGTCTTCATGGGAGCGCGAGAAGAATTGTACTCGAAGAGTCAAAGTGATTGCACTGAAAGTAAACGTGCAAGTCATCAATATCGAGTGAGGGTATACAAATTGTGAACAAGCGGGATAAAAGTGTGGCGACTCACCAGTAGATGTTAGGAGAGCAACGTGTCGGAAACCCGGTGGTGGCGAGAGAATGCAGGAACAGTTTCTGCGGTCAACCGTTCATGCAGACGTCTCCGTGAAAAGTAATGAAAGAAACAGAAAAGAGACTAAAGGTGCTTGCGAAAGGAGCCGGCCATCTTTAAGTGAGAACACTGTGAGTCACAAAGATTAGGTATCAAAACACAAGTTAATAGAGTAGGCAGAAAAAGAAATGAAAGTGAGTGAAGAGAAAAGAATGAAAGAGAAAGAGAAAAGAGGTCCAGAAGGCAACAGATCGAGTAAATTTACAAATTAAGCTGAACATAATGCTAGCATGAGTTAACAAGACTAATGTATATGTCAAACGGATACTGTACAATAAACATTGAAAGCAGATCGGAAACATCAATTTAAAGAAAACAGGCCAATTCAAATTTGTCGTTCAATCCTAGCGGAGTAAGTGTTTGCATAAACCAAATCCAGTATGTTTCTCGCTGAGACAAGAACTTATTGGTGTCACGATCTGAACGTTGTTCAATGGTCTCTAGGACCCCACATTTGAGTTGCGCAATGTTATGTCTCTCATAAGGCTATTGATCTCTTCGAGACTCTTGTTAAGCAAGACATTGCTAAGTTACCTCCTACTTCTCACTCCAATCAAAATCTATCCAAAAAAGAAAAAGACTCACTGAGATCACTGCAAAATGACATCGAACTACATTTCACCCGCGCAGATTAAGGTGGCGCTTTAGTGGTCATGGACCAGCACAAATACGACCACAAAATAGAGGACATACTAAAAGACACCACTACATATCTCCCATTGACTTACGACCCAACCAATGAATTCATGAAAGTCTTGGACACTATTCTAGCTAAAGCCCTTGAAATGAAATGGATATCTCAAAAAAACAGAGAATTTCTATTTACAAAATTTCCGCGCAGACCTCGTCTGTATATGCTGCCAAAGATCCACAAATGTTTATTGTACAGTATCCGTTTGACATATACATTAGTCTTGTTAACTCATGCTAGCATTGTGTTCAGCTTAATTTGTAAATTTACTCGATATGTTGCCTTCTGGACCTCTTTTCTCTCTCTCTTTCATTCTTTTCTCTTCACTCACTTTCATTTCTTTTTATGCCTACTCTATTAACTTGTGTTTTGATACCTAATCTTTGTGACTCACAGTGTTCTCACTTAAAGATGGCCGACTCCTTTCGCAAGCACCTTTAGTCTCTTTTCTGTTTCTTTCATTACTTTTCACGGAGCCGTCTGCATGAACGGTTGACCGCAGAAACTGTTCCTGCATTATCTAGCCACCACCGGGTTCCCGACACGTTGCTCTCCTAACATCTACCGGTGAGTCGCCACACTTTTATCCCGCTTGCTCACAATTCGTATACCCCCACTCGATATTAATGACTTGCACGTTTACTTTCAGTGCAATCACTTTGACTCTTCGAGTACAATTCTTCTCGCGCTCCCATGAAGACTGGCTTTGGCAAGCGTCGGCTTGTTCACTGCGTTCATCTCATGCTTGGTTAATGTGCTTTCTCACTATTTTGTTCTTTCCTTTAATAGACCATTAACTTTCGTCTACCGCGAGACAGACCCGCTGGCATTGACTAACTAAGCTTTTTGCTCAGTCCAGTAAGTCCACCTATATGGTTTTTTACCACATACGAGCATGTTTTTTTCCACTGAGTTTTTCCTCATTGGTCTTTTTCATTGGGCTCTTATCACTTTATCATCGTCCATCACCACACACAACTTACTTGCGTTAGTCTCCTAGAGTGCACATCTTTCTTTGCTCTTTTCATTTACTACACCCTCATTGCTTGCTCACTCGCGTTTTTGCACCATATTGTTTGCGTCTACGAACCACCGAGCACTAATATACCGCTTTCATCACTTTTCGTTCGTTTACCTATCTCTACTAAAACCCATTCATCTTCCTTTACCTAGTTCCCGTTTTCTATCCCAAAATCTGCCCTCCTCGCATTCTCTAATGTACAATAAATGTCTGCATTCAAGATTCTCCTTATTAATAGCCGATATTGTTTCCTTAGATTCCCCTGATGAAGGGCTGTCCCTTAAAGCCCGAAATTCATTGGGATTTTTAAATTGAACTGTTATTGAAGGAATGTTTGAATATCCCACGTTTGGATTATGTGAACCCAGAACATTTTCCTTGGATAAACCTTTGATTTCATAAAAAGAAACATTATAGAAACGAAAGAACTTGATGTCTCTTATTCTGCTGATATCTGCACCTCGTGTTCAACCATTCGATTGAAAAGTTCAACTTTATTGACTATCACTAAAAAACTTTTTGACTTACACTCACTTGAGTGATTTGAGCAGTGCATTGGGCCGTCCAGACCAAAGTCTGGTGATCTTCCTCATTGTATGAATACAGGCTTGCAGGGCCTGTTCCTTTTGCACGCAATTGAATACATTGTCTAAAATTGAATAGATTGTATTATTCTTTGTTTATTCTTATACATTGAGTGCATTCAGGTTGCTTTTGACTCCGACTTAACCTATACTTGTCATAGATCTCTTCCTCTGTCTGCCTGAACAAAGTAACGTGCACTCTAAAAATGTACTCCTGTATCCTCCTTCTTCTCTGTGCTGCTTCTCATAGCTTCATCCTCCTCGCCATGACGTAGACAGCTGCCATTGTGAAACATTCTGAGGCCTTCTGGGCCTGTTTAAATACTTTACCAATGTTTCCCACCTGATTTGATTGTTTTCACCTGGTTACCAACTGGTTTGATTTATTGGTATGTTGCGTGCGCAATTTAGTGATTCCCCAGCAGTTTGCAATTTACAATTTTCCATGCATAGATTTGTGATTCCCAAATAGTGATTCGCTTAATACTGATTTGCGAATTTGGAATTCGCAAAATAGGTAATCACAAAAATTGTGATTATGTAATATATTCTGCGATTTTGGTTGATGCACTGCTTAGAGCTAATTTGCGATTGCAAAAAGCCTTTTTTTTACAATTCACAATGTAGCTTGATGCGTGCCCCCAGATTTTTTGAGTGGATGATAGGGTGTGGTGAAATGAAGATCCTGGTGTAGTAGGCATTAGAGCACTTCTATGAAGGGGATGAGGGAGAGTTACGTAGGATAATATTGCCCTTTTGGTTTTCTTATTGTCTTCTGCAGTCCCTTTGTCTCGTTATCACAGAGTCCGCTACTGAAATTGATCCAATGGGTACATGGCTTAACTGTAGATTGCCTTGGTTGTGTACAAATGTTTATTGTCCTGAACTGGTGACAGGAAGTCAATCAATCAATCATTTGCAAAGCACGCTACATACCCGCGAGGGTTTCAAGGCGCTGTGGAGGGGGGGGGGCGCTACTGATCGAACAGCCAGGTCTTGAGTCTACTCCAGAAGGTCAGCATGTCTTGGGTCTGTAACAAACCTACAGCCTACCATTGGCCACCAGGGATGAGGCACAGGTGGTAGCCTGTGGGTGGTGGAGGGCCTCAAACTTCCTCAGCAGTGGCAGTGGGGCAGGGGCACACAGGCGGTGCTGTGCGGAGGGGGAGCAACCTACCTAGTGGGGTCAAGGGTCGTGGAAGTAAATCCAGTGTCTTCTAATTTAGGTGGGTACTGCTTGGGGTTCTAAGTGATAATGATCAAGAAATAGTTTGAAAACTCAATAGCATATTTCCCTCTAATCCTGCTCCTAATTGGTCTTTTTGTGTATTTAGTACATCATTGAGATCAGTGGATCTTAAACTTTTGACTTCTGTTCACCCCCAATTAATCACTTTTAGAAGCTTGGGACACCTTCCTGGGTAATTTCTATAACTGAAACCTTAAAACAGTACACAGAAACACAGTAACAAGTCTTGATTCATCAAATGCACTAATTATGGAATATCTTATTTACTGAACAGGTCTAAAATATGCTAAAATAAACTTTTTATGGGAAGGTTGAGCTTTTGTAATGTATTTGTGTTTTCAAAAGATGAAATATTCTGTAATATAGCCGTGTCTCTTTTGCTCCTAATGCATGCCTTCTTTTTGTCAGCACATACCAGTGCTTCTCCAATTGAGGGGTGAAATCATCAATACTAGATTCCGTTTGTTGTACTTGCAAATGGAATCACACCCATGAATCACGATAAGGATGCCGAATAAAGGCCTAATTTATGTTTTTTGCCATAGGGCAGGGCAGCAAGTCTTGCTGCTGCGCTGCCCTATGTCAAAATAAAAAGGCAGGAATGTGCCATATCTATTAGATAGGGCACATTTCTGTCCTTTTCCCCTGCTCTAGCACGCAATGGGCTGCTGTGTGCCAACTCAGGCACCTTTGCTCCATGGTGCAAGGGTGCCTGCATTGCTGGGATGATTATTTTTGGGCAGAAAGGGGAACTTTCCTGCACAAAAACAACCGCAAGAGGCTTTTTTCTGTTTATCTGTGTGCAGACGGAGAAAGAGGAAAAACGAGGAGAAATGAAGATATTTCTCCTTGTGCCCTTGGTCTAGGTCCACTCCTCCCCGCAGCTCTGCTGTGCCGTCTCTTGCCTCCAAATCCTCCTCACACTCTACCCTGGAAGACTTAGAGAATGCCAACAGACCTCGCCGAACATGACCCACGGCCAGTTCTCCTGAATCCACTGTCGCCAGACCCTCACCGCCACCCCGGCATCCAACATCGCCGATGCCAGCACTGATGACACCCTAAAATGCATCCTTCTCAATGTACACTCCATACACAAACACGCCATGGAAATCTGGAACCTACTCAACTTTCTCTTACCCGACATCGTCTTCTTCACAGAGACCTGGACCAACGCATTCTCTGCCCCTGACATCAGCGCCGCCATTCCAGAAGGATACAAGATCCAGAGGAAAGACCGCCCCAACCACCCAGGAGGGGGCCTCGCCATCACCCACAAGAGCACCCTCCGCTTCACCACCTCCAGCTAAACCTTCCCCTCCGCCGGACACCTGCACTTCCAGATCAATACCACCCCCAAAGCCACACTCTGAGGAACCTTCATCTACAGACCACCCGGCCCCCGAACACCCTTTGCCATCACCATCACTGACTTCATCGCACGCCACGCCATCACTTCAACAAACTACATACTCATTGGAGACCTGAACTTCCACCTCGACAACCCCTGTGACCCCAACTCCATTATCCTTTGTGACAAGCCTCCCAGCATCGGACTTAAACAACTCATCAACACACCGACCCACAAAGCAGGACACACCCTCGACCCCATCTTCGCGCCAGGAAACAGCATCCAATTCAGCCACACAACGCAGCCGCCATGGACCGACCACCACTGCGTACACTTCGCCATCAACAAACCCAAGGCACCCAAACCAGGCGCACGCCCACCACAAAGGAACTGGAGCAAGGTTATCAACGAGCAACTTAACTCCACCCTCACCCGAGACAACAACACCTGGGCACCCAACGGAAACGATGCAGCCAGAGAACTCCACAATTGTATCTACGACGGCGCAGACAAGCTCGCCCAGCTACGTAACCCTGACAGATAATGCCCCAGGAAAGCCGCCTAGTTCACCACTGCTCTCCAAGAAGCCAAACACACTTGCAGACACCTGGAGAAGAAATGGAGAAACACCAAGACAACCGAAAACCACACCACCTACAAGGGCGCCTTGACAGACTACCACAACCAGATCAGAGCCACCAAGAGGAACTTCATCCACAACAAAATCCTGGCCAACTCCACCAACTTCAAGGAACTTTTCAGTGTCATTCAAGAAGTCACCAACCCACGCAGCGAAGCCACAGACATCACCCCATCCTAAGACCTCTGCGACAACCTTGGAACATATTTCCACCTCAAGATCAAAAACCTCTACGACAACTTCATCGACCATCCACCAGGTGCCACAGACGCTCCCCCAGCCTCCAGAAACACCAGCCAGCCCACCATCTCCAACTGGGCACCGATCATGGCCAAAGACCCCACCTCAACCATGAAAAGCATGCACTCGGGGCCCCCACCGACCCCTGCCCCCTCACATCTACAACAGAGCCGTGGCCACCATCACACCCGAACTACAACGCACCATCAGCACCACCTTCAAAGCAAGCACCTTCCCAGATGACTGGAACCGCGCCAAAATCAGACCTCTGCTCAAGAAGCCCACAGCTGACCACACTGACCTCAAGAACTATTGGCCCACCACGCTCCTCCCCTTCGCAGCCAAAGTTGCAGAGAAAACAGTCAACAGGAAACTGACACTATTCATTGAAGAGAACGCCGTCCTCGACCCGTCCCAATCTGGATTCCGAAGCAACCACAGCACAGAGACTGCCCTACTCGCCGCCACAGATGACATCCGCACCCTTCTGGACTAAGGCCACTCCGCAGCCCTCATCCTACTTAACCTATCAGCGGCCTTCAACACCATCTCCAACTACACACTAGTCGCCAGACTACACGACGCAGGCATGCAAGGAACAGCCCTAAACTGGATCCGATCATTCCTCACCGGAAGAAGCCAAAGGATCAGACTCCCAACCTTCCTCTTTGACCCCTCATAAATCACCTGTGGAGACCCCCAGCGTTCATCCCTGACCCCACCCTGTTCAACAATGGCCCCCCTCACAGCCATCATCCGACATAACGGCCTCAACATCATATCCAATGCGGGCGACACCCAGCTCATCCTCTCTCTCACCAAAGACCCCACCACTGCCAAACTCAACTTCCAGAAAGGAATGCAAGAAGTCGCAGTCTGGATGACCAACAGCTGCCTGAAACTCAATGCAGAGAAGACAGATACCCTCATCCTCGGTCCCACACCTTCTGCATTGGAGAGCACCTGGTGGCTGACCACCCTCGGTAGCCCACCTACCGGGTCAGACCACGCCAAGAACCTCGGCATCGTACTCACTCACCATAAACTGACAGGTCAATGCTGTCACCTGCAGCTGCTTCAACACCCTCCGCATCCTCCGCAAGACCTTCAAGTGGATCCCCCCTGAGTCAAGGAAGACAGTCAACCACGCACTCATCACTAGCAGACTTGACTATGGAAACGCACTCAAAGCAGGCATTAACAAGTCCCTACTTCGCAAATCTCCAGACAATACAGAACACCACCGCCAGACTCGTCCTCAGCATCCCGGACACAAATATATCAGGCAACACCTACAAAGTCTCCACTGGTCCTTGTGGAGGAAAGAGTCACTTTCAAAATCCTCACTCACGCCTACAAATGCTTACACAACAACGGACCCAAATACCTCAACAACAGAATCAACTTCCACGTCCCCAAAAGAAACTTCCGATCTTCCAACCTCGCACTGGACGAAACCTCATGCATCCACAGAGCCAGAGCAGGTGGAAAATTCTTCTCTTACATTGCAGCCAAGACCTGGAACGAGCTACCGGCAGACATCCAACGCAGCCCCATCAATGAACACCTTCAGGAAGACCCTCGAGGCCTGGCTCTCTGTCTAAACAGATCTGCGGAGCCCCCCATCAGCGCCTTGAGACCTTCACGTGTGAGTAGCGTGCTTACAGTTTTCTGATTGATTGCCTCCCTTACGCCTCCCCTGGGAGGCATAGGTTTTTGGGGCTACCTCAGACTTACGGTTTCTCGTAAATGTGGGGCAGTGTCAAAAAGCCATGGATGTTGCTGGGAGCACCCCTAGCACCACCCATGGAATACCCCTTTCACACAGTTTTCTGCTTGAAATGGGCACATATTTCTGAGGCCATGAAAAGCCACGTTACATGGCTTTACGTGGCACTATAAATATGCCAGGGGCACAGTGCGCCCCCGGAATGTCAAAAAAGTGGCATTTTGGCAGCGCAATAGTGCCTGCAGAGTCCCATAAATGAGGCCCTACATTTTTAGCTTTCAATTTCAAATAACTCCACATTTACAAAGTGTTTTAAAACCTTTAATGTTGCTTTTTTAATTTGGAGCTGTGAAGGAGGTCTTTAGTTAGCATGCCAGGAAGTTAAAAGGTACTCCAGCCAATTGAAGTGTGGTGGCCATCGTGTAATGAGGATGCAGCCTGTGTTAAAAATGTGATAGCAAATGGATACATAAATGTACAATGGTATCCATAAAAAGCTAAGTGCATTAATTAAGCTAAGCTGTCCACAGATGAAACAAAAGTGAAATCAATTTTGAATAAAAATATTGAAGTTAATTTACCATACACATAAGAAATGTAGGAATCAATCTCCTGTTTTAGGAACTTCTGGATAGGGCACAAAGATATTTTGTGCTACAGTCTGGTAGTATTTGGTTCCCTAAAAGGAATATGAGTATGGTGTTCAACCATGTCACATAAATGTTTTATTCACTCATTATAATACATTGCAGGGGGGACAGTGTGAGTGTTTCCCGGACCCGCTGGCCGGCTTGGACGCTCAGTCCGTTCTTTCGTTTTAATAATAGCGTGTTGCGCATGAATAACATTGTGATATTTTAAAGCCTGTGAGAATAGATTTTACGAATTTTCTTCATCTGTGACACTAGATTAAAATAGTGCACACACTTGCACACATACACGCTGATATCATATCATTACCTGAGCACTCGATCGCTTCCCCGCCCCCCCGTGATTGTGTACCGGGGAGGGAGAACACCACTTCCGGGTTTGCTGAGCGGTTAGCGCTCTAGCGGACAGGGCTGACGGGGCTATTTAGGTTGAGCCTCGATTTCCCGCGCTGCGGCAGGGGGGACAGTGTGAGTGTTTCCCGGACCCGCTGGCCGGCTTGGACGCTCAGTCCGTTCTTTCGTTTTAATAATAGCGTGTTGCGCATGAATAACATTGTGATATTTTAAAGCCTGTGAGAATAGATTTTACGAATTTTCTTCATCTGTGACACTAGATTAAAATAGTGCACACACTTGCACACATACACGCTGATATCATATCATTACCTGAGCACTCGATCGCTTCCCCGCCTCCCCGTGATTGTGTACCGGGGAGGGAGAACACCACTTCCGGGTTTGCTGAGCGGTTAGCGCTCTAGCGGACAGGGCTGACGGGGCTATTTAGGTTGAGCCTCGATTTCCCGCGCTGCGGCAGGGGGGACAGTGTGAGTGTTTCCCGGACCCGCTGGCCGGCTTGGACGCTCAGTCCGTTCTTTCGTTTTAATAATAGCGTGTTGCGCATGAATAACATTGTGATATTTTAAAGCCTGTGAGAATAGATTTTACGAATTTTCTTCATCTGTGACACTAGATTAAAATAGTGCACACACTTGCACACATACACGCTGATATCATATCATTACCTGAGCACTCGATCGCTTCCCCGCCTCCCCGTGATTGTGTACCGGGGAGGGAGAACACCACTTCCGGGTTTGCTGAGCGGTTAGCGCTCTAGCGGACAGGGCTGACGGGGCTATTTAGGTTGAGCCTCGATTTCCCGCGCTGCGGCAGGGGGGACAGTGTGAGTGTTTCCCGGACCCGCTGGCCGGCTTGGACGCTCAGTCCGTTCTTTCGTTTTAATAATAGCGTGTTGCGCATGAATAACATTGTGATATTTTAAAGCCTGTGAGAATAGATTTTACGAATTTTCTTCATCTGTGACACTAGATTAAAATAGTGCACACACTTGCACACATACACGCTGATATCATATCATTACCTGAGCACTCGATCGCTTCCCCGCCTCCCCGTGATTGTGTACCGGGGAGGGAGAACACCACTTCCGGGTTTGCTGAGCGGTTAGCGCTCTAGCGGACAGGGCTGACGGGGCTATTTAGGTTGAGCCTCGATTTCCCGCGCTGCGGCAGGGGGGACAGTGTGAGTGTTTCCCGGACCCGCTGGCCGGCTTGGACGCTCAGTCCGTTCTTTCGTTTTAATAATAGCGTGTTGCGCATGAATAACATTGTGATATTTTAAAGCCTGTGAGAATAGATTTTACGAATTTTCTTCATCTGTGACACTAGATTAAAATAGTGCACACACTTGCACACATACACGCTGATATCATATCATTACCTGAGCACTCGATCGCTTCCCCGCCTCCCCGTGATTGTGTACCGGGGAGGGAGAACACCACTTCCGGGTTTGCTGAGCGGTTAGCGCTCTAGCGGACAGGGCTGACGGGGCTATTTAGCCCTCGCCCCTTCTGAGCGCGCAGCGTTCGCGCGCAGGGGAGCCGAAGATAACGCCGAAGAGTAGCCAAAGAGTGGCCCGTCTGCGCCCGTCCGCGACTGGACGGGGCTAGGGGCCACCCACCCTGTCCTTGCCACTATGGACTGCTCCAGGCCAACCCCCGCAATCAGGTATGCCTCACACACTCTCAAAGCATTACAACCCCAGGAGAAATATACCTGTACCGCTAAAACTTTACGTTGCCCAGAGGGTCCTTTTTCATGCCTTAAATGCGGATTTCAGGCTATGGACTCTCATATTATTGCTGGGCGGCCCACTTACAACATAGGCCCCCAAGGAGGCCTGAAAAGTTTTTTGTTGAATCTCAGATCCCTCCCTAAACATCATACACAACTATGGGACACTATTCATAGTATTCAACCAGAGATCTGCTTCCTAACGGAAACTTGGTTGAAACCCCACACTACCCCTACTATCACTCTGGGGATACCCACAGGATACAAAATTCTCCGGCTTGATCGACCTGTGAAAGTAGGAGGTGGAATTGCCATCATATACAGGGACACTCTGAATATCAGAGTCCTAGACCAAGTCATGCTACCTACCATGGAAGTGTTAATTTTTCATCTGACATTCAGCCCCAAGGTATACTGGCGAGGAGCATTAGTTTACCGTCTGCCTGGGCCTAATGCGGGGTTCTCTCTTGCCCTCACTGAACTGTTAGCTCCTCATATGAAAGCTAACGGAGATTTTATTCTCTTAGGAGATTTTAACTTTCACTTTGATGTTAATGATCACCCGGACACTAAAGTCTTTCTCGCGGACCTTGCTCTTTTAGGTCTTCATCCAAGAAACAGTGAACCCACTCATTCAGGTGGTCATATCCTGGATTTGATTCTCACTTCTCATCCGAATGTTCACTGCTCTTCCCCTAAACACATTTTTTGGTCTGACCACAAACTGATAAACCTCTCTTTCACCCACCTAACTAATCCCATGAATCGCCCGCACTCTCAGCACATTAAACGCAGATCTTGGCACAAAATAACTTCTGCTAAACTCATGCAAATATGGGAACAGCCAACACTCTCCAACTCTGACAATATCGACACTGCTCTCTCCAAGTTCAATTCCACTCTGATGATGGCTATTGACACTCTTGCCCCTCAGAAAAATGTAAAAAAACCTACCATGGCCAAAAGGGAAGCCTGGTACACCGAGGCCCTAAAAACTGAAAAGCAGAGATGCAGAAAATTAGAGAAAATTTGGAGACGAACAGGAAAGGAGGAAGATAAAACTCGTTATCTGGAAGTAATGACCTCCTATTATAAAAATATAAAAAAGGCCAGGAAAGTAGGCCTTACAACCCAAATTGAAGAGGCAGGCAACTCTACAAGAGAGCTTTTTAAAATCATTCAGACTTTCACTAATCCTGAGGTGTGTGAGAGCCCAGACACTTTCACCCAGGTCTTGTGCGACGATATATCTCAGTTTTTTGAGGACAAAATTGAAGGGATATACAAAAAAATTACTGCAGTCTCAGATCCTTTGGGAAACGAGGTCCCTGAAATGTCCCCTATGCTGACCTCTGTAACGACTCTTCAGGCAATCCCAGAAATAACTTTTGAGGGCTTGACCATACTTATTAACCAAGTAAAGACTGGCTCCCCCACTGACTTGCTACCTGCCAAATTCATTTCCCCTCTTATTGACATAGTAGGACCTCCCATCCAGAAACTACTTAATCTCTCCTATGCTGAGGGCTTGCTCCCATCAGCCTGGAAGGAAGCGGTGGTGAATCCCATACGCAAAAATTCCACCTTGCCCTGGTCTGAACTCTCCAACCTCCGTCCGATTTCTCTCCTTCCTTACATCAGCAAACTGGCAGAGAAGCATGTAAACACCACTCTTTCCAGCTTTATCGAAGCGACAGGGGGCCTGGACCAATCGCAATCTGGGTTCAGGCCCAACCACAGCACTGAATCAGCCCTCCTTTCTGTGACGGATCAGATCAAAATGTCACAGGATAGAGGTGGCTCCATGATTCTAGTGCTGCTGGACCTGTCTGCAGCCTTCGATACCGTGGCTCATAACATCCTTCTCAGCCGTTTGCAAGGAGTAGGAATCGGAGGCTCAGCACTATCATGGTTGGAGAATTTCCTTTCCGGAAGATCACAATCTGTCAGCCTGGGCCCCTTCTGTTCCACTTCTAGGGGGCTCACAAAGGGGGTGCCACAGGGCTCATGTCTTAGCCCCACATTGTTCAATGTATATGTGGCCCCCCTTGCTGAGATTGTGCGGAAGTATGGGTTCACACCGATCTCCTACGCTGACGACACCCAGCTCCTCTACCCTTTCAACTCCCTTGACTCTAAAGTCAAGGAGAATTTTGCTGAGGGTATGAGGGCGGTGTCACGTTGGATGGCAACGAACTGCCTCCAATGCAATGTCACAAAAACTGAGGTCATGCTCTTTGGTAAAGCAAGCATCCTCTGGTCCCCTGACTGGTGGCCAATAGATCTTGGCCCTGCACCTACATCTAAACATCATGTAAAGAATCTTGGGGTGAAGTTGGACCAAAAGCTAACCCTGAAGGAGCACACCAATTACATTGCAGGATTGTGCTTTTATACTATTGGCCTACTTAGGCGTGTCTTCCCGTATCTCCCTGCCACCTACAGAAAGACACTTGTGCAGGCACTAGTGACCAGTCGTCTGGACTACTGCAACGGCCTGCTGACACTAGCGAATGCTGATGCAGTAGGTCGTTTGCAGGTGGTCCAGAACACGGCAGCAAGACTGGTCATGGGCGCACGAGCTAGGACCCCCTCTAAACCCTTACTGAGGGAACTACATTGGCTCCCTATACGACAGCGCATTGATTTTAAGATCTGCTGCACGGTCCATAGATGCATCTATGGTGTAGGTCCTAAATACCTGTCTCAATCCCTGGTGCTATATCAGCCCAGCAGGTCCCTTCGTTCAAGCAACCAAGCCCTTTTAAAACCTCCGGCCACAAAGAAATCCAGACAAGGAGACCGCGCCTTCTCCTCGGTTGGACCTGCCTTATGGAACAAATTGCCACCTGATGTTAGATCTACTACTAACTACCTATCTTTTAGGAAAACATTAAAAACCCTTCTTTATCAAGAAGCATTCCTGTCCACTTAATTCCCCTAGATGCACTGACTGAGAATTCTATAGCTTGCTCAGCGCGGAGATACCCTTACGGGATTGATTCCAGCGCTATAGAAGAAATTAAAATAAAATAAATAAATAAATTGTTTTTTCAATGTTCATGATCCTCCTTTTGATGATTTTTGAGAGCTGAGATTTTTTGGGGCTTCTTGTAGAAGGCCTAGTGCTACCTTTAGGCTTCTTTTTAAGAAGGATTGTGCTTGGTTAGTATTTCAGACCTGGCAACCCAGCAGCAGTGGACAAGCATTAGCAAACAGCAAATGCTGAGAGATAGGTGGTATCTGGCCCAGAGAAGGAGGGAAACATCCAGTAGGCAAATGCTGCTTGGGGCACAGGGCTTTGCCGGCAGTGGCCCATGAAGGTAAGAGTGGTGGGTAGTGGGGCCAGGTTGGGGGGATTCAACAGACAGACAACCATGAGGGAAAATTAAATAAATAATTAATTTTCCCTCCTCGTCGTCTATCGAAACCCACCCACCTGACTCCACAGCCCCACCACTCTTACCTGCATGGGCTGCAGCTGGGCTTTGGGACTCTTGCAGGAAGTAAATTGAGTGAGCACAGTAATGGGACTTCTGTGGAATGGGGAAGTGAAAGCAGGAGATAGGTAAGTAATGCATTTGTATAATTCATAGGAGTGCTTCACCCAACTACCTTGTTCATAGCATACTTTTTCATACTATTCATCCAGCAAAGTGGGTTTCATACATGCATGCTTATTGATCTTATATCACGAGTGGCCCCTACAGTCAAACTGAAACTTTAAGCACCCTCACTATGTATTTTGGGACTGGTACTTTTGTTTTTTTCCCATGGTAAGCAGCGTTTTAACTGGACAAGGTGCTGTCTCTACCGAGCCCTCATTTCTATCTTTGACAATGCTGTCCTAACAAAAGAAGTTTGGAAGCCAAAAAAGTAAAAATCTCAGTGACATGTTTGGAGGCTGTGTCTCACTAAAACCACTGTTACTGGGGGCTGGGGAAGGAAGGAATGCGACCAGTAGGAAGAAAATGATGACCAGTAGGAGAATAAGGGCCAGGAGATGCAACATGCGGAGGGCTAAGATGACCAGTGTCATGATGGCAAGGTCAAGAAGCACCAGTCTCAGGGATGCCTAATCCACAAGGACCACAGTTACCAGGGTTACCAGAAACAAATAGATGGAGAAGAACAGCACAAGGAAAAATAGGGCAGGGGCTAGTGGGACCAGGATGAGAAGGATTAGGAGGGCCAGGAGGATGCCTTACAGGGGGATCAGGACACAGTTGACAAGGGCCCGAAGGAACACAAGGACCAGGGATAGATGTAACAGAAGGCCTTGGAAGATTACCGATGAGGAGGGCTAGGAGGGCCTGAGTGCACTGATCAGGGTGAGAGGAATGAGAAAAACCAGGGCCAGGAGTAGCAGACACAGGCAGACAGAGCAAAGAGGACCAATACAAAGAAGGATCAGAGACAGGAGGGCCAAGTCCACAAACATTGGATCCAGGAGGACTCAGGGCAGAAGCTTATAGATCATGATTGGGAAAACCAAAATCGAAAAGGAACAGGGCTAGGAGGACCAAGATACCCTAGATCAGAATTATCAGGAGGGATATAAATGACCAAGAAGTCCAGGGCCAGTGAGACCAGAATCAGAAAGTCCATGAAGTCACAATCTGGAAGATTCCAAACTATAGTGATGTTGTGTAGTCCCTATAAACCTATAAAGGATTTGCACGCTTAGACAACATACACTGGCTTGGTGTCCAAACTGATGGCGGACACCCCCACCGAGTATGTTAGCCTGTATACCAGCTAGCTCACGGTGCCACTAGAAACCCCTCTTACCAAGGAGAGAATGGTTCTTGGCAACTATCGAACATGACAACACTGATTCCCTCAGAATCTTGGAAACAGTGCTACTAGTTGCTCAGTCATTGGTGCTCCTTTTGTCTCTGAGAGAGATACACAGAATAAAAGGTGGAGACATTTTCCAATAAGTATTTATTGAACCAGCGTCATTCTAGTGTAAAATAGATGTGCTGACACAATCATTAGACAGTATCAGAAATAGATGATTATAAGCACTAACAGAGTAAAAGGATTGTAGATTTCTACTATAGTACTAAAACGATAAATACAGGCAAGTATAAGAATACATGACAGTAATCAAAGAGTACTCCTACGATGCGACCCTAACCAGATGTACCTAAGTGTACCTAACAGATATGTAGGTGTGGAAGCCAAGAATCCCTCTAGGATAAAGTCAATCCCATTACCTGAAGTGAGAGACTGTGGGACCCCGTTCTGGTCTTGAGGTGCAATGCAGATACTTCAGCTCACAGTGGTCTGACATCCCTGCAAGGGATGTCAGACCACTGTGAGCTGGAATATCTGCATGAAGGAGCCTCAACGTCTCATGTCAGTGTGTCGGCGAGGAAGTCCTTTTCTCCTCTCTCTACCTTAGCAAGAGATGGTGTATATATACCCAAAGTAATACCTCCCTGGGGATATCCCTCACTGTGTCATGTTGAAAAAGGATGGCAGAAGGAATGACCCTTGTACATAGTTTTTATGCAGAAGATGTTCAGCCTGCTGTCCAGCTGTGATGCCAAGAATCCTTATGCATAATCAATGAGGCTTAGGCCTTTCCGAGGTCCTCTAGTCATTACCTCAACCAGGTAAAAGGTCAGTCCTAAGAACAGTTATAAGGCGCAATATAGGTGAAAGGTGCAATTAGTACCTAAGCCGATATTGGGGTACCTAGATGGAATATAACACCCAATCCTCATCCGACTGGACAAGATACCAAAAATTCGAAAGTACGGCTAAATATAGTACGTGCAATAAGTCTATAAAAAATAGTCCTTAAAATGTTTTTAAAAGACTAAGAAATGTTAAAAAAAACATGTGAAGTAGGTGATAGAATTCTAGAATATGTTTTGGGATATAGTTTGAACATAGAGTGACTGAAAGCCAAGCAGCTTAGACTAAAAAATTCTTGTTTAAAATTCCAAATTTGGTTGTTTTGAAAAAAAGGCCGAATTTTCGCAGCACACGATGTGCCAAATGTTTATGTGTCCTGGCTGGGAGACCCAACATCGATGTTGCCTGCATCTGCAAATGACGATCCCTGCAACACCTCGCAGATCAGGTCAATCAAGCACAGATGTTCCTCCAAATTCACTACAGCCGTTGCTGGTGAGGTGCTAGTGTCATCTCAGGCCTGAGTATTTGATGAGGAGCCAGTATCCTTTCCAACAGGAGCTGAAGCATCCTGGGATGGCTCTAAGAATGCAGACATCAACATTGGAACACGAGGAGGACACTGCAGAAAATGGGCCGTTATCAGGTCCAGTAAAGCATCAACGTCCAGTGGCACAATTGTTGGAAGTGTTAGACAGAGATCCCACACGCATTCATGTCCACAGAACAGGCATCTCAGGACTGGCAGGATACAGTTGATCCAGACTGGTATAAATGACAAGACTCGCTTGGTTCTCGAAGTCGAGGTGTGCCCCGATGGATTACCATGCGATCACGGTATCGGCTCTCCAAGAGCGCGCGTTCCATCTCCTTGGTGACTGGGACGTCCATTGCATAGCAGAAAAAGGACAATCAGGTCATCTGCTATTAGAAACAGGATCGCCGGAAACCCTCCAAAAATGTTTCGAACACGGAGTGTATAAAGTTGGGAACAACTGTGAGGATTGTCTGAAAGGCGCTTAATAGTCCAGAACCTATGGTCTTAAATAGGTGGACAATACCCGTAGTATCAGACATGTTAAAGATACATTGTACCATTTCTGTGAAATGGAATGGGCAATTTGTTTGAATCAGTGCCTGTATCTCAACCGAAGACCTTGCAACCTGACAATCACAAGTTTCTCGGCAGTGGTTAAGGGCACGGTTTTCTGTAAAAGCATGGCTTTCATTCGGCTCAGAGTATAAAACCATATAAAGGAAACATTCAACGAAGGCCATAACAGCACCTACTTTATTGTGTGGGTCTGTAGAAACAATACTTGCATACAGCAAGTAACCCTGGAGTTTACAGTGACAAGATATGCGATGCCCGGAAGCATCCCACAACAACCTTGATCATTCAGCATCAAGTAACTCCCCTTTGAAAGTAACTTGAATATCGGATTAATTACAGCAGCTGGGGTCCCATTCAAGTGACAGGATAAGTTTGCAACTGAACCATTACAGGCCCTGTGAAGCATAATATCCTGGCATATGAGAGAGCTGCTAAAAGCGCTCTTACAGTTTGCACCACTAAGAAACACTTCTGTGTCCCCATTCCGGCATCAAAATTTGTACAGCAATTCCAAAGATTCCTTGATGAACTCCCTACCCATTGCTCCATATCTGCTGCCTGGTGTTGTTCTAGGCAATATTGAAATTGGAAAGTTGTGACCGGTTGTGTTATATGGCCATGAATTAACTATTCTGTGGAAAGTGACTCCGCTCAGTAAAAGGTAACTTGTCAAGTTTCTCAATACACAGCATTGTATATTTTGCACCTCTTTGTGCCATTGAAATCTGTTTTTCAGTCAGATTGTATGCTGAAAATAGAGATGTACGGGTGATAAATCACCAAGGCACATAACCAGCGTGCAAAGATTGTAGAGTTCAACTTAATAACATAATAGGACGCAGTTGTGATTGTCCCTGTTGTAGAATGGACAAGTCCTGTTCTAGTATATCAATAGCAGAAGATACAATGTTGTCCAGTGAATAAATCCTGGTTGTTAATGTAGTCATATCATTGTCAACTACAGCTAAAGCTTTCTCTAAGTTAATTCTATCTATTTTTTGAAGTCTCTCTGCAGCTTCTTTTTGAGAGATTTTCCAGATTTCAATATAGACAGCATAATAGAAATGTTTCTGACGTGGCTTTCGGGGTCCTAATAAAAAGTCCCGTAAATCCACCTTGTCTGAGAATAAGGATAAGTGTAGTTTCACCCGGGACAGGGTTGAGGATTTTAGTCAATCAAGGCACAACTTCCCAATACTGTGTGATATCACTACCCCCGGATGTTCTCTCTGTACATATCGTGGGTCTGGCCTATGGATACTGAAACCTTCAGTTGTACCCCTGAATCTTGATTTACATCTATTTGTGTCTGTGGGCCAAAATAACCATCCCTTCCAATTGGGGTCTGATGTATTGTACTGCATGATGTCATCTACTGTATCCTCTTCACGTGATGTAAAATTGATGTGGGAAGGTATGTTGAACCGTGGTGCGTTCAAATCTTTGTTTGTGGCTAGTCCAAGACAGGAAGTCTGTTGCACAGTTTAATTCAGAAATATTATTTGTTGCTGAATTAATCATGCTCTAAATAAAGCTTCTGTACCCTGAACTTTCCGATCTTTAGAACCCCAGGCCAATTTTGGGCCTATTGTGTTTTACCATAAGTCAAAAGCCTGTTCAGACAGTTGGGCAATAAAGGATGCTGAATAAATCTGCTTTGTGTTAACCAGCATATATTTCTGTGCAGGTGCAGGTGCAACCTTATAGTAAAATGAGGTCGGATCAGAAGTGTTGAACCCTGAAAAATATGAAAATGTCTGTGCGAAAGGTTTCGAACAACCTTTCGGTGGTGTTAGACAATGTTTCCATTGATGGTAGTGTAAACATTTCTAGGTATACTAGATTTGTGTAAAAAGTGATGACCATAATGAGGATAACAGTACAAATTATCAAAATGAGACGTGTATTATAGCATTTCATTGCTGGAAAATGCAGCAGATGTTTTTAAATCAGACAACATCTTATTGACAGTTTCAAAACCCCAATCGTCAGAGAATGTAATGGAGGTAATAATATAATTTAGAGATATTTTAAACAAATGTAGTACTTTCAAAAGTTCTATCAAACCAAATACATCATAATCAATTGTGTCCCAAACAATACCATCAGGAGTAGGAACAGCTGTAATGTTCACGGAAAACAAGTCTCTTTGTTCACAATGAGATGATATATGTGGTTCCAAGACCAAGCTTACATTGGATACTGCAGAGTGTTCTGGGAGATATTTTCCATTCACGAGTAAGCACAAACAGTCACTAGGCCAATCCAGAACAGAAAAAACAATATTCCAGATATTATCCAGAGCTGGAGCCAAAGTGATACTAAGTAAGTCTTTTTCATAAAAGTGTAGAACTCACAAATGTGTTGCTTATGGGAAACTGGAGTGCTTGCTGAGCTCAAGAGAGAATGTATCAAAATCAATGAAGTAGCCAGAAGCAGTTTGATCTATCTTTTGTAGCTCAGCAGGTGCTGTTGAACTTGTAGGTGTCTCTTTCTGAGGCATATTGAAATCAGTATTTGGTTGAATTGATATTTGCATTTCACTCGAGTTTTGATGTTCAATTTGAACAAGAACGAGTTCCATTTCATTGTTGGAAATTCCTTCACTGTGAATTGGTGATTCTTCAAATGTTATGAGTCTTTCAGTCTGAACTTCCTTTTAGGCAGCAAGAGGAGAGCATCTGCTACTTAGGAGCCCACGTGGCCCAGTATTCAGTATCGGCCACATTGTGTGGTTTGATCCGATCAATGTAGGCAAATCTCTCTTTTTTTTACTGACAAGATGCATAAGAAGTATTGTACTTGTTCCCTCAACAGCCATGACAGGTACATGCTTTCTGTAGGATGGCCCACATTTTTTCTTGTCCTCAATCTTTTTTCTGACCAGATCCCTGACCTTTGGGATCCAGACAGGTCTTGCTGTTACCGATTTGACTGCCCCTGTGGCAGTGCGCTTGGCCTGCACATTGCTTTGTAGTGCCCTGTCCTGTAAAACAGCCAAATGTTTATTGATGTCAAATGGTTTAACATCCGCCACTGTGCCTTCACAATCGAGATCAGGTACCCACATTCTCGTCCCAAATAGGACCTCATAAGGATTGATCCCCCAGAGAACTTTTTGGCAAATTGTTGAGGGCACGCTGTACCCCATATAGTTGATTGACCCAACTACCTCCTGAACCTAATACCCTAGGTGTTAAAGACTTCTTTAAGTCACAGTTTTTCCTCTCCACAACCAAATTTCCCTCAGGATGGTACGGAGAAGAGTACTGCAGTGCTACACCCAAATCTTCCATCGCTTCCTTGTACGACCAAGAGCTAAACACGGGGCCACAGTCAGAATGTAATGTGCCAACCGCTTATGTCCCTATAAAGACACTCAAGTCTTTTATAACAGTTTGAGGGTCAGCCGAGCACTGAGGCGATACCCATAGGACTCTTGAGCATGAATCCACTGCCACCAAGATATACTTGTAAGCCCCATCTGAATGCGAGTGGTCTGTCTGATTTGAATAAAGATGTCTGCGCTGGACGTGATACAGTAGAACCCTTCATCTGCTGGCAGATGTCACAATTTGAGACAAAATTCTTCATCTGTTTTGTTAAACCATGCCACCAATAGCATTGTTTCAGTAATAAAACTGTTGCGGTAATTCCTGCGTGTGAAGAACCTAGATCCTCATGTGCAGCTATAATTTAACCTAATCTGCGATCCATGTTTGGTATTACTCTATCCCCCACTCCAGGAATCTGAGCATAGGGAATGTTGTTCGCATCTAACTTTTTACAGTACAGCCAAGTTATAGCGTGTAGCAATGACAGCAACCATAATGTCTCTGCCTATTCTAGTTTTTGAACGAGTGATTGCAGCTATGAAAGTCGTACGTACAGCCCCTTTTGCAGCTTCATTAGCCAACGAATTACCTGCAACGTGAACGCCATTACATTGATGACTCAACATGTGTATCATGTGAGCTCTTGGTAGTTCGTTTTTCAACGCAGCTAACTGTTCCCATAGCATTTTGGGCTTAATTGTGCCACCTTTTTTGTCCTTAAAACCATTCTGACCCCAGTAATAAAGATGTTCGTTGTGTGACTGAACACAATAAAAGGAATCGCACTCAATGAGTGTGGTGAATTCCCGATCCGTATTTATTAGTGCCAGTAATGAGGCTTTTAATTCTGCTAGCTGTGCCGTGCAGTCTCCTACAGACTGTATCTTCGTATCACTGAGATGGAACTTGCCTTCTTGCGTACGACCTTTTACAATCGCACAAGCTGCACTGAATTGTTGTTTATTCCCTATGTCCGGCTGAGCAGATCTGTCAGTGTAAATTATACATTCATACTTATCTAGAGGCATGATTTCATTTGAAAGAGAATATTCTTGTTCATATTGCAGAAATACTTGTCGTTTTAGCCTTGGATCATATCCGTATTCTACATCTGTTGCAGTGAGAGAATTAGCCCATTGTATCCATCTTGAATGTAAAACTTTAGCATTAGGAATGCTAGCCTTTGTAACAACCTATAAAGCTGGTACTGGAGTTGAGACAATTATGTGTTCCCATGAGCCAGTGCTCTTTCTCTCGCTACAGTGGTCTAAAATGCTGTCAACATTTTTTCTGTAGATGTAAAACGCATTTCAGCATGTGTGTACAAATGTGATTTATATGCTATGGGTACCGTTTCTTCTTCATTGAAGGTTAGGTAATTGTACCCGGATTGACCCACTACTACACGTATCACCAGATTGCGTACGTTTACGCTTGTCTGTAAGTGTTTTGAAGCTATCATGTCAGCTTGTAGGGAACAAAGGAGATCTGGGTGTCCCTGTGTCCACTGCCTAACTGAGAAATCAGGTCTTATTAACTCATAGGAAGGTTTTACTCTTTCTGCGTAAACAAAAATGTATGTTCTGCAAAAATTTAAAAATCCCAATATGGATTGTAAATTTTATCAAAGATTTGGGAGGTTGGAGCAACGCACACTTTTCTAAAAAAGTTAGCTGCCAGGCTTTTACCTTCACTTGATAGTTCAGATGCCAAAAATAGGACATTGAAGTGGGCTATTTTTGATTTTTTTAAATTAGATTTGTAGCCCTCAGAGGTGAACCCCAAAATGATGTTGCTCACCCTGGTTATGTGTTCCATTAAGTAATCGCCTGTCAGATAAATTTCATCCACATAGGACAATGCCTCTTCATCTAATTTTTTAAGTAATTCTGTCACTCTAGCGCTGAACAACCCAGGGCTATTCTTATACCCTTCGGGGAGTCTCCAAATTGATGCTAGAAACCTAACATGGAAAATGCGGTCAGATACCTGCTTTCAGGTGCTATGTTTTGGCAGAAGAATCCATTTGAGATACCTAGTGCTGTTTTGAATTTTTTATGCACAATGTTATTCATTAATGCAGCACTATGTGCATTCTGTACTGCAAATGTATTTGTACAAGAGTTAAGATGTCTATAATCTAAAACTAAATAGTATGAATTATCGAGTTTCATAACGGGAAACAAAGGATTATTCATTGAGGAGGTGCAAGTTACTATTACACACTGGTATTCAAGTTGATCTAAGATCTCCTTGACCTATTTTTTTGCTTCCTGTTTTACTGGGTACTGTCTTTGTAGAATTGGATTCGTTTTAACTGGGATTATTTGGTGAGGTGTATCCCACCCAACATGGTTGCGATAAAGTGCTGGAGCAAGGGCTACGCCCCACTCCAATGCGTATGTATGTTTTAAGGAAATTAGAACGTGGTCGGAAAAAGATGGGAACAAGACTATTTCTCCCTTTAGGCAATCAATAACAATTGCAGGCAGACAATCTTGTTCAGCTAAAAGTATGTCATAGCCAAAAGTCAAGTTCTCCCAAAAGAGACCTTAACCTTTTCTGGGTTTGTTCCCCTCCATTTGGAGTGTTATCTCATGTAACCTATGTGGGACACTTACCCTCGCATCAGGTGATTCTACCATGATGTACTCATTCAACTCCGATGTCACCAGAAATTCCATCAGGTTCTGGCAAGCTTTTGTTACTTCAGCTCCACTGTCTAGCATCGTCAGAGCCCATTCCCCATTCAGTAGTTGTGTCCTCAGAATTCTGGCCATGTCTCACTTTGAGAGCTGCTACTTTCTTCTTTTTAAATAGAGATTTGGATTGTGGCTTGTCTTCTTTTTTTAGAAGTGTAGCTTGAAGTGCGTGGCGTGTCTCTTGACTTTGTACGCTCTTCTTGTCTGTGTTCTGATCGTCCTTCTCTCTCTGAGTTTCTTGGTGAACCCTGAAAGGAACGAGAGGAACATGTATCAGTATCCCGATTCCTTTCAGGTTTTTTAATGGTATCCCTATTCCTGAGGTTGTATTTCCTTTCAGAGGGCTCCTGTTGAGGAGACCCACTCCTGGACTTAGATCTGTTCTTATGTTTTTTATTATTATTATCCCGTTTCTTCTTGGAAGAATCAGGTGCTAGCTTTGTGTTATACTTCTCAGGACCACTCATGAGTTGAAGTTTTAATGCACTAGCTCCCAAACTATCCCTACCGAATTCAGCATAGGTGCTTGTGATTATTTTAGGTAATTCCCGTTCCTGTTGTAAAGGAGTGAAATGCTTTAGGGGTTGGCGTATTGCCACTGCTGCTTTTTTATGTTTTCTTTATTTATTTCAAAAGTTTTATATAGTGCGAACATGACCCTTACGGGTATCAGAGCGCTGTACAAAGTGGCAAAAGCATGAGATAAAACAACAAAATGGAACAAATGAGGTAATTTAACAACCACAAGGACAAAAAGTGGGGAACACAAAAGGGCAAAGGGGGCACGGGGAGTCAGCCAGTCTAGAGGGACCTGTACAGTTTCATCAGGTCTATAGATCAAAATGACACATAAAAAGAAAATATATTACAATTTGAACAAACAGTATAAAAGAGTATCAAAATTGGAGAAAAGGAAAGATTGAGAAGGTAACAGGGTTAAAGCTGCTGATGGTCATTCAAGATTAGCCATTTGACATGTTTTTTGAAAGATGCAGTAAATGGGTTGGATCTGATCTCGGGAGGAAGAGCATTCCATATTCTTGGAGCATTTATCCTTTTTAAGTTCATGTCCATTGAAACCTTTTGAAAGTCCTGTAGTACTGCCTCTTGTGCCTGTCTGTATGATTCCTACCATAAAGGATGCTTTCACACTGTAACCAGACTGCGCAATACCGCACGAACTGTGTGCGGAGCTGCTGCTATTTTCTGTATTGTTCAATGGAGTGTTTGTTTTAGTGCTGGTCACGCACTGTGGTGGTGCTCCGATTGGCTTGTCAGCTATGCTGCGCTGCTGCAGAGGATATCGCGGTGCAGTCCTCGTGGCTTGCCTCCCCTTTTATATTTGCTAACATTTTAGATAATACCTGGGCAAAATTGCCTAGCAATTTCATCCCTAAGTTCAGGGTAGGTTCTGCTCCATACTCAGTTTGTATTTGTCTTCATACATCAGGTACTACTGCTAATGAAGGGATACCATGAGTTTTGGTATATATTGCAGAGAAAACTGTACCCTAAGTGGTACAATCCTCTGTCTGGGGAGCTATCCCCATTGGCAAGCAGATTGTAAGCATTCTGTGTTTTTATTGAGGGCTTGCATGTGGAAATACTGCCTTTAGCTGCGTTATTTTCTGAGCTATCCAGAATGGTATTTGTTCACGTTTAGTGGGCATTTTACTCATAACTGCTTTTAGTGTTTGTGGTGTTGTTTTAGTTGAATTTCCCTGAATGGGTCCTGCTTGTGCAGCTCTTGTTGGCTGAATTGTGAGTGTTCTCATCCCAAATTGTGTTGAATTTCTGTAAAGTTTTATTATTTCTTTGTGAAGTGTACGTAAGTCTGCTACTGGCATTTTGTCAATGTCTGGATGTGGTGTGTAAGCCACAAGGAGAGGCCAAGTGGCTCTGTCTCTTCCAAGCGGACCCAGTCTTGCTTTACTTCTTCTATGTGGAGGGGCGCCTTTAAACCAGTTCATGTGCTCCTGGTAGGTGAGCAGAATCTCAATGTCCTCATACAGACTGTATTTATCTGGAGGTTCTTCTTCAGTGTAAGAGAGATACACAGAATAAACAGTGGGGACGTTTTCAATAAGTTTTTATTTGACCAGTGTCATTCTAGTGTAAAATAGATGTGCTGAAACAATCATTAGACAGTAACAGAAATAGCTGATTATAGCACTAACAGAGTAAAAGGATTGTAGATTTCTACCGTAGTGCTAAAACAATAATTATAGGCAAGTTATAAAAGCATACTCCTACAAAGCTACCCTAACTAGATGTACCTAAGTGTACCTAGAATGTACGTAGGTGTGGAAGCCGAGAATCCCTCTAGGATAAAATCAACCCCATTACCTGATGTGAGAGGCTGTGGGACCCCGTTCTGTTCTCGAGGTGGACAACCGGAAGGGATGTCAGAGCACTCTGATCTGGAGTATCTGCATGCAGGAGCCTCAGCGTCTCGTGTCAGTGTGTCAGCGTGGAAGTCCTTTTCTCCTCTCTCTACCTTAGCAAGAGATGGTGTATATATACCCGAAGTAATACCCCCTGGGGATATACCTCGCTGTGTCATGTTGAAAAAAGATGACGGAAGGAATGACCCTTGTACATAGTTTTTATGTAGGAGATGTTTGGCCTGCTGTCCAGCTGTCCAGCTGTGAGTCCAAGAATCCTCATGCATAATTAATGAGGCATAGGCCTTTCTGAGAAAACCCCTTGTCCTCTATTCATTACCTCCACTAGGTAAAAGGTCAGTCCTAAGAACCGTTATGTAGTGCAATATGAGGGCAATGTAGGTGAAAGGTGCAATTAGTACCTGAGCCGATATTGGGGTACCTCTATGGAATATAATAGTGACAAGTACTACATGGACCAGACTGACTCACAACATGCGAACTAGGAGGACCTGTGCCACAGGGATGAGGAAGGCCAGACCCAGGAGCACCTTTACTAAGAGAACCATGATAGAGGCTACCTCAGTGAGATGGACAAGAACAAGGTAGAACTGGTAAACCATGAGAACATGAGGCTTGGAAGGACTAGGTAGTGGGACGAAGACTGAGGTAACAGGAGGGCTAGGGAAACCAACGCCAGAGAGACCACTACCAGAAAACCAAAGGTGTACCAGAACTAAAACCTGAACTACATGGACTAGGGGGACCAGCTAACCATTGCACAAGATAAACCAGGGGAGCAGGGCTAGGATGTCTGATGGCTGAGAATTGAGAAAAGGAGGACATAAATGTTAATGACCAAGAGCCTGTGAAACTAGAGACCTAGAATCCAATGGGCTAGGGGCAGGAGTATATTGGAACGACTACCACACAGGCCAAAACCAGGAAGTACAGGGCGAGGAAGTTCTAAGGCGAGCATGACCCAGAGGTTATCAGAATATCAGAACTAGGAAAGGTTGTGATGGGCCAGGATAAGTTATTGAAAAACAATGAAGGCACAGAGCAGGAGTACTAGTACCAAGAGGATCAAGACAAGACTGAAGAAGACTATGAAGATCCGTAAATGTAGTGCAATGACCAGTAGGACCAATAGACCAGGATAAGTGAGAAAGAGATTAGGAAGATCAAGATGACCAATGACAAGGGCGACTAGAAGACAAGGATGACTGAGGAGGACTATGGAAACTTAATGGATCACACTAGAAGCAAGGCTAAGATTGTCATGAAGATCAGGACCTAAGGTGCTTGGGCTTAAATTTCCAAGGGGGCAAAATAATCATTACAGCTGGCAGGACCAAGAATATGGAATACCAAAGGAACTAGAGAGTGGCTCAAGAGGACCTCAATAAAGAAAACCTGGGTCATGAGGTCCAGGATAAATGACTGCAGAAAAAATAGTACAAAGGGGACATAGAGCAGATATGGCAAGAAACAAAACTCCAGGAACAGATGGCCTACCAATTGAATTTTACCTAAAATATATTGATCTATGAACTCCCAGGTTGGTACAGTTATACAACGCTGCAAAACCATTTGGACACCTGCCCGTCTCGACCAGAGAGGCGATTATCATACCCTTGCTTAAGCCAGGTAAACTGCTGTTGGACAAAGCGGCATATTGCCAGCTTTTCATGCTCAATCTAGACTACAAATCCTAAATCGTATACTAGCTATCGGTTATTCCTGCATATGTCAACACTGATCCATAAGGACCAGTCGTTGTTTATTCCCACCAGAAACACAACGCTTAATGTCCGATGACTTCTGCGAGTGCTAGGGAAAGACTCCTATGGGAAGGACTTGGAGACGATCTTTGCGGAGGACATAGAAAAGGTGTGTGATATCCTAGAGTGTCCGTATATGTTCCATGTGAGGAGGAAGTTTGGGCTGAGAGACAAGTTTGTGAACTGCAATGCTCTCCTCTACCCCGGCTCCACTGTTTGAGTAAAAACGGGTGGACTAATATCCGATGCCTGTAGCGTGGGACGGGGAACAAGGCAGGGGTGTCCTCCCTCCCCCCTACTGTTCACCCTGGCTATAGAGCTGCTTGACATTCGAGCTAGAACAGGGCAACACTATTACGGCCCTAATGTTGATGGACAAATACACCACATTGTGTTGGAGGCAGACGACCTTTTGATGTTTCTGGCGGACTCAGTGGACGCTCTTTGGGGTGCAAAGGTATTACTCCAGGCCCTGAGTGGAGTAGCAGGGTTAAAGGTAAACTGGGAAAAATCTTGTTTATGTCCAATGAAAGACGGCAGAGTAGACCCACAGGAAACTGAGGAAGTGAGATGAGAAGACAGATGCTTCACTTACCTGGGCACCCAAATATATCACGCCCAGGGAGATCTACTGGAGGGCAACATAGGGAGAGCCATTAGAGAAACAAAAAGCAATGTTGACTTGTGGAGCAGATTGCCACTCTTGGTAGCTGGCCGAGTAGCCCTACTTAAAATGGTCACCCTACCGAGATTATTACATTTCTTTGGAACCCTACCAATTTGGATACCACCACGCTACTTCACTCAACTCAGATCAATGATCACTGGGGGGCATATTACCAAGCAATAGCGATAATTATCGCTATTGCCTGGTTAGAGACAAAAATTTACCGCTGAGCTGCGGCGATTTTTATAGCAGATAAACCTTCGTATTACCAAGGTTTATCGCAAATGCGATAAAAATCGTCCGCAATGCATGAATATCGCTGAAAAGTCAGCGATATTCATGCATTACTGAGCTAATGCTCTTAGCCAAGTTATCCACCTCCCATTGAATAACATGGCTAAGAACTGCTCAGGGCAGGTGTTAGCTTTTGGAGATATTCGCGCTTAGCGCAAATATCTCCAAAAGTTGGTAATAGGAGATAGCGATGTTAGCGACTGTTTCCAGTCGCTAACATCTTGGCACGCCCACTTTGCATGTTATTAGTGATAAATATCACTGACATGCAAAGTGGGGCCCAAGATGGTCGCTATCTCCTACTAGCTGTCGCTAACTGGTGTTAGCGACAGCTAGGTAATAGGGAGATAATTTTATCTCCGCTTTCTTGGATTTTAAAGCCAAAAAAGCGGAGATAAACCCCCTTGATAATATGCCCCTGGGTTTCTATGAGGAACAGGCAGGCGGAGGGTGGTGCTTAAAGTTTCTGATGCGGCCGAGAATGTAAAGAGGATGGGCCGTGCCTGACTTTGAGGCTTACTACCTATCGGCATCGTTACAATTGCTCACAAAATGGGTAGTGGATCGCCTAAGGGAGACAGAGGTAATGGGCGAAGACTTGATGACCCTGAGGCTACTATCCCAACTTACTCTGACTTCCGATCCGGAATCCGGTCCTTCCCATGGAGTTAGCTACAGAAAGGCGCTGCTGGAACAGGTATATGTGGCGAGCCACAATTAGTAACCCTTATGCCCCATAATCCCTTTACTTATATGCAAGGTCTTACCGCTTGTGAGTAGTTGGCAGAGATTGATGGCTTGGGCGGATCAAGGGTTGGCTACAACGGGAAACTTATATGAGGAAGGCACCATGATCCCATTCAAAGACCTGCAGTGCTGTTTTGACTTACTCAGGGGGAACGTCTTATTGCACTCTGCCCTCACTGTGGCCATACAAAAACACTAGGGAAGGGGACTCACTAAACCGCCAGCGTCCAGTTGGCACCAGAAAGCCAGATTCCAACTGGTACACTTTTACATAGTACATAGGGCATACCTTACTCTGGAGAAAATTAATAAGTACTTCGCGGCCCACTCTGCGGCTTGCCCCCGGTGTAATAAAGAAAATGCGGACTTCAAACACATGTTCTGGGACTTCCCATTTCTGGGTAATTTCTGGGAGGAGGTGGT
Source organism: Lissotriton helveticus (assembly GCF_964261635.1). Lineage (NCBI taxonomy): Eukaryota > Metazoa > Chordata > Amphibia > Caudata > Salamandridae > Lissotriton > Lissotriton helveticus. Next base: position 1,271,044,126 of record NC_136059.1, on the reverse strand, counting down.
TACGGTGTTGGCCGACATCACTGACAGGGAAATTGAGGCATCCTTCAAATACTGCTTGTTGCACTGGTTCCTGCACACATCCATAAATAAAGTCACGAGCACATTTTTAGACATAGGCTTACTCCTAGCCAAAAGGGACATTACCATGCACTGGAAAGCAAAACAGGGTCCAAGCACAGCCAGATGGAAGAAAGAACTCATTAAGTGGGCAGAGTGTGAGGGAATAATCAGGATGCAAATAGCAAAACGGACGGGGAGCGAGAGAGCCTTAGATACAGCAAGAGCATGGGAAGCTTTACTTGTGTCACTTAAGACCCCAGATGCTGACAGGGAGGAGGAACCACTAGAGGAGCCCCAAGCATGAATAGGTTTGAATACAAACACCTGAGTAAAAAGGCATGGCCCCAGGGAGGGGGACAATAGAAACAGCACAACGCTGCCCTCCCTGTTCGAAGGATCCGGTAGAGTTGCCCTTAGTCCTAATGCGCAACCTAAACTTCAGTAGTAGGGTATTGCAAGCCGGGGATTTGTTTGCAAGTGACATGCCTGAGGGGAGGGGAGGGTGGGGGGCAGTTGTGGGTAGGGTGTTTAAAATCAAAAACAAGGACACATACAGTAGATCCAGAAACGAACTCCAATAGACGTACGCCCATGGGGTTGCTCAGAGAGGGGTGGGAAATTATGGGAATTGTAGTGATCATTGTCCCTTTTCACCTACTACTGTATCAGCTGTATAATGAATTGGTCAATTACGATCCTGATCAATGAAGTATAAGATGTACTGATGTCATCTGGAATTTTATGTCAAACCTAATAAAGGTTGTTTAAAAAAAAAAGAGGGACATAGAGCAGATCTAGTACGTCCAGAATAACCCATCCATGAGTACAAAGACTAACTGAGTCAGTACTTGAGAGGCAGTTGGACCAAAGAACAAGGGCTAGGAGACTCAGGGTGAGGAAAACCAGGACAAGGTGACCAAAGACCAACAGGACCAGATGGGCCTAGACTTGGGAAACCAAGTAGGACCAGGATGGCCTTAAGTCAAGATTTATGATAGCAGGCACAAAAGGGCAAGAAGGACCAGCATGACCAGAACCAACGAGACCAAGACGATGATCACTGGTGGGCCAAGTCCAAGGGAACATTTCCCAGAAGAAAGCAAACTATAAGGCCAGGATAAAGAGATCCACGGCCAATGGACACAGAATCTTGAGAAGGATAAGGACTATGAAAAACAAAGAATAGCACGACCTTGGCCTGGAGTGCCAGGGAGTTGAGACCAGGGGCACAGGCAACCAGAGTCAAAGTAAATGTTCTAACAGGACCCACAAATAAAGGAATAGTGGGATCAGGGGCATAAGGGCATCAAAGTTCAGGACCTTGAGTACTAAAACCAGGAGAACCAGGGTGAGGAAAAAAAGAAAGGTCAGGAATAGGCACATGAGGACAAGAATGACCACAGCCTGGAGGTCCAGTCTACAAGGCTAGGGACAGGATGGTTAGGATAATGATGAACAGAATGGCTAGGTCAAGGAGGACCAGGGAAAGGAGGACCATGATCAATTTGTGTAGAGGCATGAGGACAAGGAGCAGGAAGACAAAGGTGAGGAAAAGTCAGAAAAAATTAGAAGACAAGGAGCATGAGGATTATGGCCAAGAGGATGAGGGGACCAGAATAAGCAAGGAAGATGGGGTGGTCAGTACCATGGATATCAGAAGGACAACGGCAAGGAGGACCAGAGGAAACAGGATTAAAATGATCATTACCAAGTGGACCAAGACCTGGCCTGGGTGTGCTGAGGGACAATGACCAAAGGACCAGGGCCCAGAGTATCACATAGAGCAGCAAGACCATGACCTAGGGGTAGCAGGACCAAGTTGTAGGAGAGCAGGAGGACCAAAACAGCCGTGGCCGGGAAGACTAAGGGTAAAGACTATTCAATGTAGTATCAGAAGGACCTTGAGGGTAAAGCAAATGACCAGAAGGACAGGATGATCGATTCCAGGAAGAGAAGGGTTAAGAGTGCAAGTCCTAACAAGACCAGGACACAAGAGGTCACGTAGACCGAGGGAAGCAGTAGCATCAGGTACTGATGTACTAGGAGCAAGAGGCAGAGGGTGAGCTGGATCAGAAGAACCAGATCAAGTAGATGAGGGGCTGGAGGACCTGCAAGAAAGAGGAAGAGCGAGGAGAAGGGGGTATGGAAGGGCCAAGATGGCCAATAGGACCAGACCCAAGAGGATTATGTATACAAAGAGCCAAAAAGGAAGACCATAAACAAAAAAGGATCAAGGCTAGTAGGCACTGTGGGGACCAGGAATAGGAAGACCTTTGCTAAGGAAACCAGACTGAAGGTGAGGAAGACTAGAAGAACATGACCTGGGGAAACAGGAGGAGATTGCCAAAGACCCAGAGCCAGCAGGACAGGTACAAGTGGACCAAGTCAAGCAGGATCAGTGGGACCACAATCAAGTTGAAAAGGAATTTCAAATCACAGAGGCCCAGGAGTATCCGGACCTGGCATACCAGAATAAGGAGAACCAGGATGAGGAAGAAAATGAATACCAGGACAAGGAGGGCCACGATGATCGAGTCAGTGGGCTAAGAACAGAATGAGCTGACCAAGGAGGACCATGACTAACTGGGCAAGTTAATACAGAACAAGTATGGAAAAGATCAAGAGGGACAGACTACAAGAATCATGGTACTCTGAAGGAGGTCCAGGCATACTAGTCAGGCCACAATCAGGTGGACTATGGCCATTAAGACCAGGGGCCAGATGGGGAAGATTAGGTGAACTAGAGGGATCAGAATAAGCAGGACCAGCAAAAGGGCTAAAAGGACCAGAGGTGACAGACACAAGGGCACTTGGACATGAAGTAACATGCCGAGCAAGAGGACCAGGAACTGGGGTATCGGTACCAGGCTGGTGAGGATTAGGGGGACCATGATAACCATAGCCATGAGGCCCAATGCAACGAGACGAGGGACACAATGACCAGGCTCAGTCCAAGAGGACCTAATATTGAGAGAAGACCTGTTGATGCAGTACCAGGTAGACCATGAGGGCAGGACCCAGGGGAAGGAGAACAGGATGTCCTAAACTAGGAAGACTAGGAGTGCCAGACCTAGGAGAACCAGGAGAATAGGGCTAGGTGAACACATACCCAGAAGACCATCAGGTCAAGAATCAGTGGGACCAGGATCAGGAGGCATAGGAAGGGCTCATACAAGGATGGGCCAGGAGCCGAGCCAGAAATACCAGGGTCAGGAAGTACTAGAACCAGGATAACCAGATTCAGGAAACCAGTACCAAGGTGAGGACAGCTAGTTAGACCAGACCTGGGTGAGGATCAGTAGAACAACACCAACCCAACATAGGATGACTTGGAACAGGAGCAGGACGTGGACTAACACCAGAATGAACAGAACGATGAAGACTATGAGTAGTAGGACACTTAGGATATCGCTTTTGTAAAAGGTTTTTATTCATGCTTCTTATGCTATCAACTCTTAGAACCCCCCGCTCTTTTTTAGCACATATAGTACTGATGAATGTTTGCTGAAAAAACAGAGCATGCAAAGTGAATAAAAATCCAGGACCCGATTCACAGAACTTACCTAAGACAAAATCCTAAACTTACTACCATTATGGTATTCACAGAAGGCACTTACTCATTTTGGTATTCATCATCATCATAAATCTTTATTTCGGTAACTTTGTCACCATAAAAGATACACACAATTCAATGCATAATATTAAAAGAATAAAACGTTAAAAAACATCAGAATCCATCCGGTTACATAAAAGTTTTCCAAAAATACAGAGTTTCAGATTTTATGGTACAGTCAATCAGTAATCAATGACCAGTCTTAAGGCACTGTCTCCTCAGAGACCACATTGCACCTAAGTATTTAGCCACAGCAAAGACAATGTGATCAGTCAAATCTGTTTTCAATACTCTGAAGGCACTTACTCATTTTGGTTTTCACAGAAGGCACTTACTCATTGATGAGTAAGTGCCTTTTGTGAATACCAAAATGAGTAAGTACACTTACTCATTTTGATATTCGCAGAAGGCACTTACTCATCAATGAGTAAGTGCCTTCTGTGAATACCAAAATGAGTAAATGATAGTAAGTTTAAGATTTTGTCTTAAGTTAGTTCTGTGAATCGGGCCCCCTGAACTGAGGCACTCTAACCTCTAAGCGATAGCAAAAGTTGTGTGATACAGTGATCTGAGAGTGGATCTGAGGGCAGAGGGATATGACCTAGTCAGTGGAGTCGTAAGATGGATCAGTGAAAAGGAGTGTGGTCTGTGAAGGATGGTTGACATCAGCAAAAATGTTTAATGGCTAACTAAGGGAGTCAAAGGGCCATGGAAATCAGAAAAGGGAGGTCAGAGTCATAAGAAGGCTTCATGAGCAGAAGAGGTTGTGAGGGAGGCTCCAGATAGATCATCTCAAAAGGTTCAAAGAGAGATTCTGAGTAACAAAGGACTCTGATTGCCATATGTGATAGCACTGTAACCAAGGGCGACAGTGATAACTTCAGCATCAGATGAGTGGTCAGTGAAACTCTGAGGAACAGATGAAGAGTTATGGAGATACATATGTGGCAGAAATGTTTGAAAGGCCAGAAAAGAAGCAGTGAATGTCAAGAAAGCTAGAGAAGTCAGTGTGACTCCAAGACCTTTACGCTAACATTCCATGCATGTGCCTGTCCAGCGTATATGTAGCAAGTGTGTAGTAGTAAGTCTCCTTGCATGGCGAAAGTTTAAGTACATGCATCAGTGGGATGCTTTTTGCATGATGTGATGGAAAGTAGATACAGGGTTGCTAAATAATGGATGTGTATTAACTGTATCACTATGGATTGAGGGTGGAGACCCAGAACTGAAGTGGGACGATGGATCAAAGGCTGGCCACAGAACTTCTGTGTGTCCCTTGTTAACAAAGGGCTTCTGATTCATTCTTCCTGAGTGACGACATAGGGTAGATGGTAGAACTGAGGGGTAATTCAGAGGTTTCTCTTATTAAATATGAGAATGTTTCTAAGCAGCGATTGCCTGTTGTCTGTGCCTGATAGGTTTCATGCTTCATTTTGCTTTTTTTATATTCTTGCTTGGTGCCAGCACTATTGCCACTGCTGTGAGAGCCATAACCTTGCATCCAGGCTGTCTCTTAGCTAAAGCCAGGAAAAGACATTTAAAAGAGTATTACTCCAAATCAGTTCTGAAGACCTCCTCAGTGAATCCATATCCCTTGTCTGGAAAAAGAGTATAAAAGTGGAGCTGTGATCTGATTGAACTGTAGGTCACAAGAATGGAGGTAACAAAGAATCTCTGTTATTCAGGGTCTTATTTCTTACAATATTTGTTGATAAGGTCAATGAATAAAATATTTCTGTGAGTTTCTTTACTTGTGTGCCTTTGATGCCTATATGTCCTTATTTACTGGGAAAATGAATTAACATTCCAATGACATCAGTTCAATTAATTATTGTCATATTCCTTTGCTCATGGCTCCTCGACAGAGTACTTTCTCTGATGGACTCACAGAGGAGGTGCCCTCACAGGAAGGATTTTACACCATCCATCCTATTTAGGGTAAAACCTGGCCATAAGGGACATGAACACAAATAATGACCCCAACACCTTGGGAAAAAACGTCCAGTGTATGGTGGCCATTAGTTTTTTGTTTTTCAAAAAACTAAAAAAGTTCGACTTCGAGAGATTATTTTTGAAAAACGAAACTCTTTTGAACAGTTTGCGGGCCAGCCATCATGTCTGACGGTACAGTTCATCAAACCTTTCCTGCATTGACAGGACCCTTCATAAAAGCAGTTCCTGTCAATGCAGAGAGATGTCAACAGGGCTGGTGGACGAATTTGATTATGGAGAGTCAAGATCCCTCACGATGGCAAAGGTATTGACCTCCATCATCCCAATGAAGTTCACAGTGTCCCGCAAACTCTAATTCTGGCTCATAGTTTGTCAGCCTACTGTCATGAGATTTGACTGACATTTCTAAATTATACTGTGTTAGTGACTTGAAAAGGAGCTGCATGCAATTGTTTCTACTTTGATTTCCCATGCCTCTGACCTGAACGGCATTCCAGTAATGGTTATCAACTCAGAATTGAAAAATGTAAGCTATATACTTTCCTCAAAATTCAGCCACACAATTTTACCATCTTGAAAAAGCTCCTACCTTCAACCCCTTTAAGAAAGGACCAAAAACAGAGACAAGTAGAAATCATATCATCACTTTGTTGGATGCTGATGGCAAGATATTTGCCAGGCACCTCTTGTCATACCTGTTTAAATGAGCTTATGCAGGAGAAATAATTCCAATTAGTCAGACCAGTTTTAGACCTAATTACTCCAAAGTGTAAAGTATGCTTGTATTAGGATCCTGGCCACTCACTCACCGGAAATAAAAATAAATAATCTGTTCATGTACTTTGTAGACTTCCCACCACCTCTGACAAATTTATCAGACACAAGCTTTGGTCAAAACTCTGTCAATGGTGGTAGATTGTGAACTTTCACTCCCCATAATAGAGCTTCATACGAATACCTGTAAACAAGGGAAATTAACTAAGGGTAAAGGCCTCATACCAACATGTTTTACCTATAGAGGCCTTAAATAGGGATAAATCTTAACCTCTCTTTTGTCGACCACTATATTGCTGACTTAACCCCAATTGTTAATCAAGACAATGGTGACAATCCAAATTCAGACAGCAAATTATTTCTCACTTAATTTATGCTGACAATCTTATTTAAAAATCTACCACCCAGAGTGATCTCTGACAATGACAATTAAAAGACCTATGAGAATATATCTGGGAAAAATGTGGAAATTGATTATCTGTCAACTATAAAAAACGAAGAATAAGGTCATTTGGAAATCCAAAATCCAGATAACTCTGCATATTGAACAAGGTAATAGAGAAAGTTACAGAATACACCTATCTAGGATTTACAGTCCTTTCCAAATTAAACTGGTCTTCATATAAAGAACTGACCAAAAACAGGCTGATGACATCTCGATCAATTGCACCCATTGCTGACTTTATTTGAAGAGTATGTAATTGTCCTTACACTCACTGTTTTGAGCATGAAAATCTTCCCTATTCTTTAATATGGAGCAATAAGTTAAAAATAATCAAATTATAGAGACTTTAAAAGCCACTTTTGTTAAAATTGTTTGCAAAACCATCAACATAAGCTCATCAATACCTCACGCCCCATCAGATTAGAATTGAGTCTTAATCATTTAGTTGTTTTTAATCAAATCAATGCAATTAGTTATGTGATTGTTATAAAGCTCCACTGACAAAATTGAAGTGTCTAACCAAAGAAGACTTTAGTATATATTCTAGAATTAAGGTTGTAGTCACAGAAGCAGAGCTAAAGTCCATACTAGAAAATTGCAGTTTTGCTCCAATATCTGCCCTAGGGTCAATTCCAAAGCTGGTAAGAAAATAACTATGAAATACATATTCTACAACACAGAAAAGAATAAAGGAATTTGTGCTACATGATTAACACAACAGAATGCAAGCCTAGCTACAATGCAGTGTACAACACACATGCAAAGTAGGAAATGTTTTAAAAGTTGTCGAGGCATAGTATTTTGCACTGGAAGCGAACATTTACAGAACAAAACCTATGTTAGACTCAAGTTCAAGTTCAAGTTTGATTTATTGAATTGATTAATAAAAATCGTTACAATATTCGTTCAATAAAATAAATAAAAAATGACAAACTGTAAATATGTACATTCATTATTAAACGTCCCTATATAGATTTAAAACCATTCTTAATTTCCCCCAGTGCAGTACGTATTTAACCCCTTCCATGCTCATGACGAGCTGAGCTCGTCATGAGCCACGGCGCTCCGGTGCTCATGACGAGCTAAGCTCGTCATGAGCCGTGGAACGCTCGCATGCGGGGATAATTCCCCTGCTGTGCTGAGCGTTCCACGGCAGGTAATGCACCTGTGACGAGCTGAGCTCGTCATGAGCACAGGAGCGCCGTGCCTCATGACGAGCTCAGCTCGTCATGAGCATGCGGGCGCCGTGCGCGACCCCTCCCCCCCAGCACCGCGGGAAAATAACCCTCGCAGTGAACGGGTTAAGTTCAAATTCTTGGTCAAAGATTTGATGGAATTATGTATGCCTTAATGTACTTCAAGCCTCTGTCAATTCCTTATGCCCCACAAGGCTTGTTTTTTTCCCATTAAATTTCTTGTAACCGTTTTTTTACCTCAATCATGAATTTAAGTCCGCGACAGGCCAGGATGGAAGAGGTACCTCCCAACCAACTTATTACTGCTTACCTACATGAATGTATATTCAGTGTGATAAAGATGTCTCGTAGGTACTGTCTTCTTAAAGCCATGAGTGCCGGGCATAAGCATAACAGGTGCATTAAGGTTTCTTCTTGATATCCACACAGTCTGCAATGGGGATTTTCTTTTTGATATTTCCAGGATGGTCTTAAGTCCTTAGAGTAATGCTGGCCCATTCGATAGTCAATATAAATCTTTTTTAAATGCTGACTAAAATTCCTGTGGCTTTTGTTGATTGTAAGAGGTGATTACTGTCCATGCGTGTCGACGTTTAGTTAATGTTTTTTTGTCCTACAACAATGATTTCATTTTTGCTGCACCATTAGCTACTTTGCTAAAGTATGCCTGGTCAGTTTCTTTTTTACATTCTTCTAATAATTCCAATTCAGACAGACAGGTACTCAAATAACTTCCCCATGAGTTTGTGGGTGGCTGGCTTTCCTGGTACTTTATTTCTTTCCAGCAAATGTTGTCCATTGACTCGATTGGTGCTGAGCGGAGTTTATGACATAATTTAACAAGGCTGCTCACTGACCAAAATTTTTGATTTTGTAGGCCGAATTCAAGGCAGACTTGTGCTGGAGAGGCTGCCTGTGGCAGTTTGAACACTGCTTTATATATCTTATTTTGTGATACGTTTAGTATTTTCACCTCCCTTCCAAGCCACGTTACTAGGCCGTATGACAGTGTTGGTAAAATTTGTGCAGCCATTACCTTTAAAAGATGAGTATAGTTTGGGCGGGCCATTTTTAGTTGTAATTGACTATACGCATAAATTAGTGTTTGTGATTTTGCTTTTATTGCCAAAGTGTGCTCCTTATTTGAGTAGCCTTGTCCGAGGATTACGCCGAGGTACTTATAGGATTCCTGTTATTCTGCCACTGTCTCGTTTAGTGCCCATTTAAATTTGATGTTCTTTTGCTCCATTAACCGGACCACTTTTGTTTTTTCTTTGTTCAATTCCAGATATTCCTGGGCTAAGTAAGTTACTAGCCTGTTTATTAAGCGTTGTAGGCCTATTGGCGTTTTACTTAGTAGGACAATGTCATCTGCACACTGCAGAATTGGAACTGAAACATTACCCAATTTCAGGGCGTGACAATCGGTTTCTTCTAGATTTCTGCCTATGTCTGCCAGGTATAAAATGAATAGGCTGGGGGCTAACATGCAACCTTGTTTTAGGCCTTCCTGGGTTTAATTTTGGATGTTAAACTAGACCCTTGGCCTAGTTTTACCCTTACCCATGTGTCGCTGTACAAGCCGATTATTGCGTTTAATAGACTTTGGGGCAACCCCAACTCTTTTAGCTTACCCCATAGTCTAGACCTGCGCACGCAATCGAATGGCGGCTTTTATGTCGACAAAGCACGCATATAATCGTTGGTTCTTTTTTTCGGCGTTCTCGGTTTGTAATGCCAGGATGGTCAAGTTTGTTATTGTCCTCATCCCTTGTATGAATCCTATTTGGAATCTAGGAATTAGGTTATTATTTTCCACACATTCTTGCATCTGCTCTAAGAGACATGAGGCATAAAGCTTGGCTTCCACATCTATTAAAGAGATCAACCTGTAGTTCCCTGGATTTCTACGGTCTCCTTTTTTGTAAATTGGGTGGATAGTATTTCCTTTCCAAGATGCCGGCATTTTAACTTGTACGTAAATTTGATTAAACAGCATAGTTAGATGTTCGGCCTAAAAATCCTCATTGTACTTAAATACGGCAGTCGGGAGACCGTTTGGTCCTGGGGCGCCCTCTGTTTTGAGCTTTTGAATTAGTTTTTTTAAATGGTTGGGATTAGTCAGAGTGGGTTGTTCGTTAACCCCTTTTTCTCATTCCAAATCTTTGTGCTTTTTTTCACTAACCTGAGTAATTTTTTAGTTGGTTGGTTCCATTTCTTTTGTTTGCCCTTGGTTCTTTTTGTTTCTCTGTGGGTCCTTACTTGAATATAGGTTCCTTACATAATCTCCCCAGTCGTTGTCTCCGATTCCGGGATCCTGGTGCATTGCTTCTCCTTTATTTAAGTTATTTATAATGTTCCAAAAGTCCAGAGAGTTAGGTTGTTTGCTTGCACATAGAAGTTTTGCCCAGATAGATACTTTATACACTGCTTTTGAGGTCCACAACTTTTTCCGATAGTTTTTTCTCAGACTCCTAATGTTATTGAAGTTTGGTTTAATTCCCTGTTTTTTCCTTCTCAGTTGGATCCGTAACTCCCGTGCTATTTTTCTCTTCTCATGTCTTAACTCACTGTTATACCAGAGTTCTCTCTGCACTTTTGTACCTCTTTGTGTAACTGCTGGAGCAGAGTGCTTATGGATAATTTCCTCTACTAAATTTTCCCAGTTTGTTACCCAAATTTTTGTGAGACATAGATTGATAGACCTCCCCGTGGGTGCCTAAGGTTGGACAGTTTCTCTGTTTAAATATGATATTCAGTGAATCCCGGAATTGCAGGGTAAGTCAGGTTGCAGGTCTCTTGTAAAATAATTATATCTTGGTTTTGGAAGAAAGATTGAGTTTCGTGGTCCTGGTCCAAGCCACTGAATCCGTGTACATTCCATGAACACATCTTGATCTTTACCAAATTGCTTTTTTCCATATAATTGGCCTGGTTGGATTTTCATAGTGGTAACTTTGCGTCTTTTCTAGGAATTCTTTTGACTTAATGCCGTTGGGATCCACGACCAGTCCTGGTCAACCCAGAGAGGCCCTCCTTTGTTTATCTGATTTTTTTGGTTGTATGTTTTTCCTGAATTTTTTTCCTGGGTCGTTGCACGAGCTCCACGGAGACACGTTGTTTGCTATGGTCTTAGTGATTCTTCCCCCTTTGAGTGAGATAGGCTTTTCAAAAGGAGATATGGGTATCTTTGGCGCATATGTTGCTTCAGGGTTATTCCCCAACTCTCAAATAATGATCTCTTCGCGAAGATCCTGGCCGCTAACTCCTTAGATGCCCAGGTGATCACAGAATCTTCTATATCTGGGTTGTCTTTATTTTGAAAGAACTCCACTGCTATTATGTCACAAGAGACTATTCCACTTAGTTCTGGTATTACCTTAAATAGTTTTATCAAGTTCCCTCTGTTTAAAATGTCCTGCCTTCCCTCCCTTACATATTCTGGGGTAAATGACAGTATTGGTTCAATGTCATCCAGGATTTATTTTTTACTTCCTTGAGGGGCCTGTTGGTGGTCTTCTTTTCTGGTTACTGGGTTGTTTATTTTTCTGACGGTTTCCTGTCCTGTATAAGCCTCTTTCCTTTTTCCCCTTGTCTTTTCCTTTCCTACTAAATTGCTTTGCTTGGTTTCCTCGTGTTCTCGATCTTTTCTTTGTGCAATACATCTATGAGTGTTTCCGTTTATGGTGATCTTGATTGGGGTCTGTTTTGTAACTAACTGCGCGTGTTTTTTCCCCCTTTTTTGCTTGCTTATATTTTTGTCCGAGCGCCCATGGCCGATCTTTCGTGTACTATCTTCGCTCGGGTGCTTTGAGATCTGACCGTCCTCTAAGTTTACACATGAAACCCTTAAAGATGATAAGTCTTTAACTAATTTTTTTGTCGGCGACCTTCCACCAACATTCTCAAAGTCTTTTTTTGGCCTCTTGTGGTTAAAAGTGCCTGAAAGTTGTTGTGGACCCTGGTTTGATCCCTCGTGTGTTGATGAATCTAGCTCTTGAATGGGTTCCACCAATATCGACTGCTCAAGCGAGTAGCTTACCCGATCCAAGTCTGATAGTGCTAATCTGCTCGTGGAGTTGTTCGGAGAGTCATTTATACTAGCTTGGTCTCAGCTCATGCTCCTTTTGAATATTGGGAAAAAGTTTTCTGTGGCCGTAGTTTGTTTGCTTTTTTGTTTGGGCCTTGCCTTCCTAGCTCGTTTCCTTTGTCTTTTTGTTAATTTATCCTGTGGCTGAGGATCAAAGTTGGCCTGTTGTTCTTTTATTTGAACGTCGTTACTGTCCAGTTCCACCTTTAGGACCTCTTTGTGTTCCAGTTGCTCTAAATTACCGTCCCCCTCTTTGTTATGCCTTTGTTTTGCTTGATGATTTGGGGCATTTGGCGTTTCTTTGTTGAGTTTTATCTCTAGGGATTCTTGATTTCCCTTGCGATTACTCGCTGTTTTTACTGCTCCGAGAATGTCTTTTAAAATATGTGGGAGGGACGCAAGTTTCTCAATTATACTCCCCCACTCACAGTTGTTTTATTTGTCTTTGTTTGGGAGTTGGTCCTTGTTTCCTTTGTTTGTCAGTAAGGACATTATTATATCTGTGTCGGAGCTTATGTTTGCAATGTGCTCTGCGATAATATTTACAAGGTAGATTTGAACCTCCATTTTGTCAGACTGATAGTTAAGTGCCCTTATAGCTTGGTCCAGCGAACTTATTAGCGCCTTCCCCCAATATATGTTGAACTGTTGGCTGCCTGCATTCCCTGCTAATTCGACTGAATGTTCAGTCATACTTGCCGATGAAAGTGAGGTTGGTGCCGACTGATGTCCTTTACTTGTTTTACTACCAAAATTTATACTGTCTTTAATGAGTATTCTTTGAATGCCACTGCTGTCAGTTATTTTACGTGGGGTTGATGCCACTGGACCCGACCCGCACTCTTTAGGGATTGGTTGTTGTACTACAGTAAGCCCTTGTGGGGATGTCCTTTTTGTTGTCGTTTTGGTAATTTCATTCAAATTTGATTCATTTGATGCTAAAAGGGAGTTCGACCAGACTTCCTCCCGTTCTACTCTCTGTTTTATTAAATCGCTAGTTTCTCCGGATTTAGTCACTTTGCTTGGGTCGTTATGGTCATTGTGTTCCTTGTTGTTCTTATGTCCCATGTTGTTAAAGATATTTTCCAAGAATTCCTTTCCCGGTTGTGTCGATGATGTCAATGAAGTTTGGTTTTCACTCTTTGGGTCTTGCTTACTTATTGTTGTTTATTTTCCATACCCCTGGTCGGGAAACATCCTTTACAACGCAACTTTTACCACACAGTGCCTTTACGACGCAACTTTTACAACGCAAACCATTACAACGCATTGCGCTGGGGGGCGCTCTAGGATAGGGAATAGGTTTAATTTACTATCCAACACCTTACCTACTATCCACGGGGACTGGAGTTGGAATAGTAAATTAAACTATTCACTATCCAGCACTATGCGTTGTAAAGGCATGCGTTGTAAAGGCATGCGTGGTAAAAGCATGCGTTGTAATGTCATACATACCACTGGTCAGTTCCATATCAATAGGTGACCCGGTTGAATTGTGGACTTGGGCCAACACAGTTTCCAGTTTTTTCCCTAGGTGATGTTTTTTCCCTGGGTAGTCGGCTGTAGCGTCGTAAGTAAATAATTCCATTGGCTGATTGTCCTGGTTTAAAATTTTGAACAAGACTGGTATTTTTAACTTGTCTGGCTGAATTGGGCTCAGTAGGTTTGGTGCCTCCTTTGTTGAAGCAAAAATCGCAGACACTGGGTCCTTTAGGAAAAATAATTTGTTGATCTTCTGCTGTTGTTTTCCTATGCTTGGGTCGATTTTGTCTAATGTCGGGACTGATCCTGCCCTCTCTCTCTCTGGTCCGCTGGTTCCCCCTTTTGAACTGAAGAGGAACCCTCTTGGAGGGACTTACCTGTTTTTTTTTGTTTTGGATTTCTTACTTGGCAAAGCTTTCCGGTTCGTTCCTGATCTCATTTTTTTATTTTTTTGCTTGACGACAGGACCTATGAACTCCTTCTCTTTGTTCGCTCTTTTATTGACCCTTGAACCGATGTTTTTTTTTCCTCTTGCTCTCTTTCCTGCCTCTCTTGTTGTTTGTGGTCTTTTTGGCTGCTAATTTTTTGATCGTTAGCTAGTCACGCTTTGTTGGAGTCTCTTAGTAAGAAAGTAAGAAAGTGCTCTGCTAGACTAAGCTAGTCCTCCTTTGCTTGTCCTCCCCCGCGCTCCAATGGCTCCAAGGCGCAACAACTCAGTAGATTGTTTGTCGAGAAGCGCCCGCACCACGGCTCCCGAAGAGGCCTGAAATCCAACAGGAGCGGATGAGGTGAGCAGAACAGAGCAAGTGGAGCTCATGGTGACTTGCAGGCTGCACCTGATCCTAGTCAGCCCGCCTCTGCCGCGGTGGCAGCGGCAGTGGTATAACTCCTTGAGCGAACCTCTGTCGGGGGGAGAGTGGCGGGCGGCCAGCGGAGCTCACAAGGGGGCTGCTGGCTATGCCTGACCTAGTCAGGCTGCCTCCACGGTCTACCCCCGGGCTCTTACTTTGCAGCCGCCTCTAACGGTGGCTGCGCTCGCGCTCTCTTTTCCGGCCCTTGCTCTGCCCTTGCCTCCTCCCTCACCGCGCTAATCCTGGGGGCACAGCACTGACCTCCTTCACTTGGCTTTACTGCCGAGATGCCGTAATGCCGGGATGTAGGCTGCTACTCCCCGGTGATGGACGCAGGGGGTCGCTGGAGACGCCGGAGAAGCGGGACTCCGCAGCCTTCTCTCCTGCTGCTACTACTGCTTGCTCGATGCTCGCTCGATGCTTCCTCCTCCGCCGTCCTATGTTAGATTCTTGCACACCCTTGCACTATGGGAAAAGGATGTGTGTGTGGTGCATGGCAGCAAAAGTCTGCTCCAGTTCTAGTGAGAAGGGAGGAGAAAGCCATATCTCTGTTAAAATGGCGCTCTCATGCTCCCTCCCTGTCATGCAACACAATTTTTTAATGCTGCACTGCATTGGGTGACAGTTTAGTAAATCTGCACCTCAGACTGCTAAACAATCCCCTTTTACAGTTGTAAGGAACCTGGTCAAATGTTCCAAATAAAAATAGGAATTGCCACCTTAGCAATATCCTCTGAAAATAGCATGGGAAGAATAGACAGCTTCAACTAGTCTTGTAAAGGTTCTAATCACCCTTATCATTAGCCAACTCTGCAGTTAATCATAATGAAATAAAAGCAGTTGTAGAACATGAGCTTGCTTAATAAAAGGCATTCCAAGTGCTGAATCTTGGCCCATGGTGTAATGGAGGGGCATTCAGTGCTATGCCTGTCAAAATACCTTGGAAATGTTCAAACATGTGGGATATATGATTAGTGCTTGCATCTAAGCCAGTTCTAGCACTAAGGGCCTCATGTTGCAAAATCACAGGGTTTGTTACCACAACAGTGGTTATCATTATGTACAGAACCCCTTTTATGACTTCATTCCACCTCCCCTTTCCAAATCCAGAAAGGACTTTTTTGAACATTTATGACTGCAAATGTTGTTGCAAACCATTGATGAGCAACCAACACCAGATTTAGGGTACCACTAATTTATAAAGGGAATGGGGTCCCCTTAGGTACCTTTTCCCTTTAAGATTCATGTTGGTATCCTCATGGAGGAGAAGGTTTTTTTATGTACCACTGGTTCTTTTAAGGAACAGAAACTGCTCTGAAAAAAAAATCTGTTCCGGAATGCAGTCATAGGGATGGTGGTGTGCAATCCCTTGCAGGCCACCATCCCTTTGATTACAGCCATAGTGAGTCACAAATAGGCACCTCCTTAATGAATACTAAGTGGGTACATTGTCCAGCAACCCAGTTTGCAAAATGCTATTCCATTCACAAAAAAGTATGTGCAGAATTTTCAAACACGTTTTACAGGTGAACTAATAATACATTAGGACCCTAACTTTCAAAAGGAGATAGATACAACATTGTGTTCACTTCTTGTTTGCACTTCTACCTGCTGTTAAGTACCTGTTAAAATATGCCTAAAACATAATGACACCAACTTTCAGCTGTTTAGACCGGAGCCTGGTAAATAGTGACATGCATTAGCTATTCACAGCTACTGGCCAAGCTGTGCATACTGTCTGCTATTTAGCCAGCCAACAGGTGTATAATGAAGTTTCTTTTCTAGTACATCATTCCTGCCATTTAGTTACAAGCCAGGGAGATAATCAAATTGATGTTCTACTTGCCAGGCTACCTGTTTAATAGTATTACATTTCTGTTATTTAACCAGCAGCCATGTGGAAATTGGGTTCATTTCCTATTTGCATGGCGGCTGGTCAAATTGGACATAATGTCTGCGATATTGCCAGGACCTGGGTAATGAGTGAAGTTTTTTTGTTTGTTTGACCAAATAGTATATAAACTGTGCTATTTATTCAGTGGCCATATAAATAGTGACGCTTCCTTGTTATTTGCACAGCTGCATAGCACACAGTGCTGAATGTCTACTATTTAGCTGGCTGCTGGGTGAATAATAACGTTTTTCTGCTATTTGCTATGTGGCCGGCCAAACAGCGCTGAATTATCATTATTTAGCCAGCGCCCACATAAATGGTGAAGTTTCTCTTATATTCTCAAGGCTCCCTACCAAATAGTCATTCATTTCCACTATCTAGCCAGCTACCAAGTAAATAACTGAGAAAACTCACTATTTATCTGGCGGCCGGCTAAATACCTGTCTGCATTTTTATTTATTTGTACTTTCTTAAAATGTTAACTATTATTAAAATGTATAAACAGTTGCGGCGATCCTAAGTAAGCTTCATGCAACCCAGGGGAATTGGACCCTAAGGTAATAAACACTAATCTGCATGGGCTACATAATTTCACTTGGTTTACCCAGTAAGTAAACAACTTACAGTTGGAGAGGGAAATGCAAACATGGCAGAAGTGGTGAGTAGAATGATGCTGGCTTGAGTCTCTTTAAAGAATGAGTCCGCAAGGGGAAACAACCTTTACAACGCAACTTTTACAACGAACTACCATTACAACGAAAGTTTTACAACGCATAAACTATTACAACGCATGTATTTACAACGCATGTTTTTACAACGCAGGTACCTTTACAACGCATACCATTACAACGTAAGTATTGGTAAGTATATAATTATATTTAAAATGTTATATTTTTGGGTTTTTAAGGGGTATTTTTAGGGTTCAGGGTCAGTTTTCAGTTTTTGGGTATAGGGGTATTTTTAGGGTTCAGGGTCAGTTTTCAGTTTTTGGGTAAAGGGGTATTTTTAGGGTTCAGGGTCAGTTTTCAGTTTTTGGGTAAAGGGGTATTTTTAGGGTTCAGGGTCAGTTTTCAGTTTTTGGGTAAAGGGGTATTTTTAGGGTTCAGGGTCAGTTTTCAGTTTTTGGGTAAAAGGGTATTTTTAGGGTTCAGGGTCAGTTTTCAGTTTTTGGGTAAAGGGGTATTTTTAGGGTTCAGGGTCAGTTTTCAGTTTTTGGGTAAAGGGGTATTTTTAGGGTTCAGGGTCAGTTTTGGGTTTTTGGGTTTTTGGGTGAAGGGGTATTTTTAGGGTTCAGGGTTAGTTTTCAGTTTTTGGGTAAAGGGGTATTTTTAGGGTTCAGGGTCAGTTTGGGGTTTTTGGGTGAAGGGGTATTTTTAGGGTTCAGGGTCAGTTTGGGGTTTTTTGGGTAAAGGGGTACAGGATAAATTAAATTAAATTAAATAATTAAATTAAATTACATAAAAAAAATTAATTACATTAAATTAAATTAAATAATTAAATTAAATTAAATTAAAATAAATTAAATTAAATTAATTAAATTAAATTATTTAAAT
Organism: Lissotriton helveticus; assembly: GCF_964261635.1. Taxonomy (NCBI): domain Eukaryota; kingdom Metazoa; phylum Chordata; class Amphibia; order Caudata; family Salamandridae; genus Lissotriton; species Lissotriton helveticus. The sequence continues at coordinate 1,271,026,215 of NC_136059.1, read as the reverse complement.
TAAAATACATTAAATTACATTAATTAAATTAAATTAGAATAAATTAAATTAATTAAATTAAATTAATTAAAATAAATAAAATTAAATTAAATTAAATTAATTAATTTAATTAAATTACATTAAATTACATTAAATTAATTGAATTTAATTAAAATAAATTAATTATATTAAATTACATTTAATTAAATTAAATTATTTAAATTAATTAAATTACATTAAATTACATGAAATTACATTAAATTAATTAAATTAAATTAAATTAAAATTAATTAATTATATTAAATTACATTAAATTAAATTAAATTAAATTATTTACATTAAATAAATTACATTAAATTAAATTAAATAAATTAAAATAAATTAAATTAAATTAATTAAATTATTTAAATTAAATTAAATTAATTTTAATTAATTTACATTTCAAAAAATATTATATACTTACTAATACTTACGTTGTAATGGTATGCGTTGTAAAGGTATCTGCGTTGTAAATACATGCGTTGTAATGGTACTTCGTTGTAATGGATCCTGCGTTGTAAAAATTGCGTGGTAATGGTAGTCGTTGTAAAAGTATGCGTTGTAACGTCATACATCCGTCCGCAAGGGGTGGATGGGGTTGGGATCCCCATTGCCTTGTAAATGGTGGAAGTTCTCTCTTCTGTGCCAACAGTTTCAAGTATGAGAAGCGCTGTGGATATAGAGAGTGAGGCACTGTTCTGTGGAATGAAGGGCTATGGGAAGGATGAGTCAACACTAGCCTTCTAACCAAGATTATATGAGTGATTTGAAAAAGCAGCTTGGAACATCTGGCAATAAAAGAAAAACCAACTCTTCCTCACAGAGATTTGGTAGTTCTGTGTGATATTAATTAGAAACATAAACGTATAGAGAGCTCAGGGTAGATGATTACTATGGAATGAAAAGAAAACAGCAGCGACAACTACAGTCTAAAGAGACTAAAATACTCTCAGAAGAAACGTGATCTTATTTATAAAGTAATGAGTAGATTGGTCTGCAAAATAAGAAACTTTACATTGGTGGCACTGGGAAATTAGAGAAAGGATTGTGCAAATCAAGAAACACGTGGGGAGTAATAAAAGATCAAGGAACTCTCCAGGAATCCTTTCTTAAATCAATGACCGACTGAAATTAAGACTTACAAAACAGTCTTTGACAGAACAACTAGAAGGTTTTTAGCACTACAGAGGAGATCGTAGCCTCTTTACCGCCTGCCTTGATATTATGCTGTGGTATTTTTATATCAATTTTACGGGGTTCATTGTTTCCCTTATAATAAATCAACTACTGGCACATAACTATTTGTACACAACTATTTAAGTTTAGTTTATATGGGGAATGTCTTATTAAGGGCAGATGTGGTCACTAACACAGCCCTAGGGTCATCTAATATCATTAGGACATAACGATTTTGTTTGTTTTGATGTTACCATTACCACCACCAAGATGAAATAATACAAGGGCTGGGACACCAGTACTGAGGTCACTTTCTTTTTTTGTATGAGAGGAATGTTCAATTTACATGTAATATACTGGTACATTTAGTGCAATATGTAACATTTAAAAAAATGTTTTTGAAAAGTACGTCCTTTTTGCACAAAAAATAATTTTTTATCTATAAAAATATGACTACAGAGAAGAGGATCACAGCTACAATGAAATCCAGTGATGTAACACTTTCCATTTAATGAAATACTAAACAAACTTGATAACAATTTCTCTGCAATCGTAAACGCAGGACTGCAAGTGGCTCAGCTGAATGACCACTTCTCCTATATTTTAACCCTCTTTCTGCTTGGAACAAGTGAATCAAATTTAGGCTGACCCAACGTCAGAAAAGCGTGCCATTTAAGACTGACGGGTAGTTATGCTACACCATTTTTGATGTACAGTAGGTTTAATTTTAGAACTTCTCCTTATATTATCCCTACTTCCAGAGAGGTTTTAAAATATGTTTTTTAATCATTTTATTGATAATTGTTTTATCCTTAAGCTGAGCTTCAATGCTTAGTAAGTGAAAGGATGCTTATAAATATGTTCATTCATTTTTCAGTAGATGGTGTTTATTTGCAGGAACATGCCAGACGTGACGATAATTAGGGATGGTGTGGAGATACTGCACTAATCATCTGGGAAAAGCTGCAGATTCACTGGAGAAAGCTGTGAACCTTGGACAGATGTAAATATTAAGGCCGCTAATTGAATTGATTTGTTAATGAGTAGCAGTCATTTCATTATTAAATGCTTTCCTTCTGGTTCTTTCCTTTGGGAGGAAGCCACGCATTGTGATTACTTTAACTATCACAAGGACATGGTTTGTCCAAAAGTGGGATGGAGTGGCGTGGGACGTTGTGTAGATGTGACACTGAGGAATGGAGACAACAATTGAAAAGGTATTGATTAGGAGGAGCAACGGAATTTTAGCGAGAGGATCACAAAAAGGGTTTTTCTAGCAAGAGTGATGGCAATAGGGTTAATGGGTGACAGGAGTAATGTTTCGACTGATGTTTCTTTGGATTAGTGATGGAAGATGGAAGCCTTTCACACTGTCACATGGGTTGTGAATAGTTTACTGAAGCATAAAAACAGGACAGACATAGTACTATTTTTGCAAAGATATAATATGGACATTATTTTTCTAGGGGAAACATATTCAGTTACGACTCAGCTGGAAAAATGTAACCAGTCTTGGATAACACTGGCTGCTAGAGGTGCCAGAGAGAATGAGAAATACATTTTGAACTGGTAGCTCATTATTGCCTAATTGTGTTGGTATGTATTCCTTATAGGAAATGGAAATAGCCCTAGCTGAATTTTCAGCTGTGAGATAAGTGTATGTATGCATTTAAGCTTATATAGCGCTCAGCTACCCCCAACAGGGGTGTCCCGGCGCTTGCGGATACAGTGGAAGGTGAGGGCAAGTTAGAGTTGTCGAGCCCAAGTTTGCTAAGGGAGGCTGAAGAGCCAAGTCTTCAAAGCCTTTTGGAAGATTAGTTCCGATTTGGCTTTTCTGATGTGGTCAGGCATGGAGCGGGTGGTGATATCTTTTAAATTAACAAGACTTAAACTGCTTTTTTCACTTGGCCCACGTCCAGAGAGGTTGTTAGGGATATTTTAATAGCACTTTGTCTCTAGTTTACTTGAGTAAAATACAAGAGGAATGCTGGTTAATATTTTTTATTATATCAAATAAGACACAGGAGCCGATTACGATGGCGGTCACATGAGCATCAGACCACCATAGTTCTGGGAAAGGGACTGACCGACAGGTAGCCGATGGTCCCACCCACTAAATCAGGATACAACCTCCATGGAGGTGGTCAGAAACATTACTGCGGAAAAGGGCCGCAGTGCAAGCCCCACTGCAAAGAGGCATGTTTACAAACATCCCTGCACCCTGTGTCAGGCACCATGCGCTGCCTGCCACACAATGCAGTGATGTTTAGGGGGGACCTCAGGTGCCCCCTAGGGCCAATAACAGAGGGCTACAGGGGACAGGGCCCTGCTACGGGCCCCCAAAAAACCATTCCTCCAGCCTTTTCATGTCAGAAGAACCGACATGAAATGGCAGGCGGAAAGGTGGGTCAGAATCCCCACGGAGGTGCCTCTGAAGACACTGCCCCCATTGTGGGGAATGCAATCCTTCCGACTGTCCGACTGTCTGACAGCCTCCTTGAGCCCTCCTTGAGACCATTAGAAGATGTTGGTCAGTCCCTGGGGCAATGCATCAGATTGACTGAATCGTAATGCGAAGGTCTGACTACAGCTAAAGATGTCAACTGGATTGACACCAACGTACTGTCAGTGTCGGTCCCACTGACATCGTAATTGGCCCCTCAGTATTTTCTACAATTGTTTACATTTCAATTTCATGCTGAGCTAATCAGGTTAGAAGAAGTGAAATATGGCCTACAATTTCCCACTGTGCACCAGCACTTCATGATGTAATTCCAGATGTAGAAACTGCACAGTGTGAAAAGTGTGGGACATTGGAAAGCAAGTTATCAAATGATCTGGAATTAGGTTACGTTATCCAGGGCTTGATAAATGATTATAAAAAGCTAAATTAGAGTTGCAATGCTAAGAATACAGTAGGATTTTGTTACAGATTTTTTTAAGTGAGTGCAAGGAGCTCAACACAAAATCTATTAGTTTCCTGCAGGTGTTCCACTGTCTTGAAGTGAAATATGAGGCACAAATAACATACACTTTTTCTCATGTACGCCAGGTCAGAGGACATTTTTCGCTGACATAAGAGCAGAGAACAGTGCATTGGGGAGAGGAGTTGGCCTTATGGCTAGGGCAGTCGACCTTGGAGCTGTGGAACCAGGTTCAATCTCGGCAGGGACACACAACATCCTGTAATTCTGGGTAATTCACTTAATCTCCCAGTGTCTACCAAACATTTATGTGTCCTCATGTAACGCAACTGGTGCTCGTGTAAAGCGCTCTAATATCCAATACCTTAAACTCCATTAAAAGAAATGTAAAAATTATATCTTGAAAGACAATTTGACATGGATTACGTAGGTAAGCTTAGGGAGCCCTGACTGGATCAGATGGAAAACCAAAAATAAGGCAGTCAACTAGCTACCATTAGCAGCCCTGTACTGGTTCACTGACACAACATTGATGTAAAAAATATTGATGTTAAAAATATCGACTAAAAAATATATACAACAAAAATATCGACTCCTATAATTAAACAGGTAAGTACAAAAATATAGACTCAAAAATATTGATGTAAAAATATAGATGTATAAAATATCAACTTTTATATAAATCAAATATAAAATCATATATTTTAAATAAATTAAATATATTAAAAAAATATATATATTTATTATACATTTTATTAAAATATAACCAATAAATGTAATAAAAAAAGAAACACACAAACATAATAATTTATAAATATATATGTACTTTAAACAAATATTAAACTAATATTTTTAGTTTGTTAAACTTACATTTCACAATACAGTCAGTGCAAAAGTAGGGTAAGTGTTGGATAGCAGAGGAATTAAACTAACTATTCCAACTCCAGTGAGTGCAACAGTAGGATAAGTGTTGGACAGTAGAGGTAAAAATTACTATTCCCACTCCAGCGAGTGCAACTATAGGGAAAGTGCTGGATAGCAGAGGGCTAAAAATTACTAATCCCACTCCAGTGAGTGCAATAGTAGGGAAAGTGCTGGATAGCGGAGGGGTACAAATTACTATTCCAACTCCACTGAGTGCAACAATAGTGAAAGTGTTGGATAGCGGAGTGGTAAAATGTACAATTCCCACTCCAATGAGAGCAAAAGTAGGGAAAGTGTTGGATAGCGGAGGTGCAAAATTACTATTCCTACTCCATACAGTGTAACAGTAGGGAAAGTGTTGGATAGCGAAGAGATACAAACTACTATTCCCACTCCACCGAATGCAACAGTAGGAAAAGTGTTGAATAGCAGAGGGATAACAATTGTTATTCCCACTCCGGTGAGTGCAACAGTAGGGAAAGTGTTGCATAACGGAGGGATAAAAAGTACTATTCCCACTCCAGAGAGTGCAACAGTAGGGAAAGTGTTGGATAGCGGAGAGGTAAAAATTACTATTCCAACTCCAGTGAATGCAACAGTAGGGAAAGTGCAGGATAGTGGAGAGCTAAAAATTACTATTCCTACTCCAGTGGCACTCACAGTAGTGAAAGTACTGGATAGCGGAGGGGTAAAATTAATATTCCCACTCCAGTGAATGCAACAGTAGGGAAAGTGCTGGATATCGGAGAGGTAAGAATTAATTTTCCCACTCCAGTGAGTGCAACATATGGGAAAGTGTTGGATAGCGGAGAAACACAAATTACTATTCACACCCAAACAGTTAATATATATATATATATATATATATATATATATATATATATATATATATATATATATATTCCGTTACGCTGCGCATGCAATGACAGGCGAACTCAGCCACCACGGTTAAGTCCTTTATTGAGGCACAACGGGACACAGCGCTGAATATTTCATTAAGCCCCAACGCGTTTCGGAGCTCCTTATGCTCCTTGCTCACGGGGCGGACATGCTGTGGCAGACGTAGGAGGAGAACAAGACCCTGGTTCGTCCTGTTTCATAGCTTGACCTGTCATTCTGCAATACGGTTTCTCAATATTTCAAATCCTGCAGTCCAAAAACATCAAACCTCAAACTGTGGCAGCGTAACGGAACATATTTACCGGCCGAGCCAGGTCTGGGAGGTAGCAACATCACAAACATTTTTCAACTGACACAGTATTGGAGGTCCGACTAAGGGTTTGATTGTAATTATACTCATAAGTCCAATAATAGTGAATCTATCCTTGATTATGTGGTAGTAGGAAGTACTTCTTTTTCCATTTTGAAAGACTTGTCGGTCTCCAATACTGTATTTAGTGATCACAAGATACTTACTATTATAGTAAATTTGAACTTACTGTCTACAGACTCGTGGTCATTAAATAGTGAACTGGTAAGCTTTGGAGACAAATCAGGAATATGCTATTGGAACTTCAGGGCTGTTAATGGGTTGGCAAGTATCTTAGAAGCTACTGTGGAGAATCTGATTTATTGGAAGGACTCTGAACTTATGTGCTTCACTGATTTTATGACTAGAGTAATTTCCATGGCAAAAAAAATCCTATCCTATAAGTAATATTAAAGCAGCTCCCAATTGTCTTCGGAATCTTAATATCGAAATAAATAAACTAGTAAGGGAACAGTATTTGTTCTATTCTTCTGAAAGATACCACAGAATAGTTGTATTAAGAAGAAGGAGGAGCAGGGCGAAGGCCAAACTGAAACGTGAGCGTGAAGATTCTTTATGGGTAAAACTACGGGAAGCAGTTTGTAAGGGTCTAGTTAGGACATTTTGGTCACTTATTGGGGAAGGTTGCGGATTAAGATCTAGGCCACTACGAATCCCAATTGAAGAACAAATTTGGGTTGGGTACATTGCGAACTTGTATGCTAGCAATGGATTGGAGCATGAATATGCTAGAACGTACGTGGATAACTCCCAATATGGTCCTCCATCTGAAAAGGACATTGAATTGGCTATTAGGGGCTTGCGATCCTCTGGAGCAATGGGTCCGGATGAGCTTCCTATCTCAGTTATAAAACAAAATAGTGAGCTATGGAGCAAAATTCTCTTCCCGGTCTTTAGTGTATGTTTCACCCGTAAATTGGTTCTTCCCTCCTGGAAGGGGAGCATATTGGTTCCCCTTCATAAGAAGGGAAAACGGGATGCTCCAAACAATTACCGTCAAGTTGCCCTTTTGGATGCCATAGGTAAGGTCTTTGCGAAATGTCTGCTTAAGTTGATTAATGACTGCAAGGTTAAGGAGAAAATCTTGCCCCTTGAGAAAAACGGGTTTTAGGCAAAGACATGGCACCATGGACAATTTGACAGCATTGCAGATTATAAGTGAGAAATATATCAAGGTTCGAGGAGGGAGAGTTTACGGTGCATTCATAGATTTCTCCACAGCTTTTGACAAAGTAGATCGGTCATTGCTGTGGAGGAAGCTATCGGACCTTGGTATGCCGTCCATTCTTTTGGATTTAGTTCAGGCTCTCCACTCTAACACCTGGTGTAGAATCTTGTTAGGTGGGGAAAGAGGACTATCCAAAGTAATCCCTTCTGCCAATGGGTTGAAACAAGGCTGTTTACTGGCCCCTTTATTATTTTCCCTTTATATATCTGATCTCCCTTATGTTTTGTCCACAAGTGAAGGAATTGCACCTATCTTGGGGGGTTCATCAATTGTTTGTCTGTTATATGCAGACGATATATTAATTCTGGATCTAACTCCAAAAGGATTAAATAATCGCCTGCAAGCACTTTATGTATATGAATTAATATATTGTCTGCATATAACAGACAAACAATTGATGAACCCCCCTTTATATATCTGATCTCCCTTATGTTTTGTCAACTCTACAGGTAAAATACATTTTGCTATTTTGTTAGAAGTCTACCGCGCTAAAATCCCAGCATCATTACTATACCGAATTGAATTACTTGATATAAGTAATTGGGGTTTCTTAAATACTACGGAAGGCAAAATTCTGAGGTATTTAACCACAGTCAATACAGCTTGTTCCACAGCCGCCCTTAGGTTGGAATTCGGCCTGCGTAGTAGCTGGGTCCAGGGCCTAGCAGGGATAGTGCGCTGGGTCTTTAACCTTGCAAGGGGAGAATCTGGCACATTAAGATACCTTATTCAAAAAGAACTATTAGGAACTTTCAAAGAGTATTCTTTAATTGTGAAAAATTTCAGAACTGCAGTTGATCTTCTGCAACTTGATGAATCAACTTTATTTTCCTTATCTGCATACCAACTGAAATCTACCCTAAAGTTGGCATCTTGGGAATTAAGTTTTAAGATGGATAGGGAAACTCGTATCATGAAGAAAGATGTCTCCATGATCATTGATACCTGCCTAATAAAGAAAGCGCAACCATATGTTACCTGGAATCTCCCCCATGGTGTGCGTAGGTTTCTATTTTTATTAGCGCAGGATCTACTCCCACTGAATAAATTATTGTCCAGATGGTACGGTTCCTCTGTTAGGTGTAATCTTTGTAATGCTCCTACTCAGGATGTCACCCATGTGCTCTTTGTATGTCCAGCCCTAATTCCTTATAGGCGCAAATGGCTGAGACCAATCTGTCTTCAATTAAAGTATTCTCTTAGCCCCTGCACTGTTAGATTCCATTTATAATCCCCCTAATGAAATATTCTGTTATAAAATTTTTAACTTTTTTAAAAAGCTTTCTAGAAATATATTAGATGGTTTTTAATGTTTATTCTTTTTCACTCGTGACTGTATTGAAAATGTATTTGTGTTGTCGCCTTTTTATGTGGATCTCTATGAGTTCCAAAATCATAAATAAATAAACTTGAAACTTGATACAGAGACCATCTGAGTGCATCCAGCCCTCCCTTCAAAATGCTTAGAGTGTGGATTGTGGGACACAGCTATATTTTCTGGAGCCAAATAAATGCAGAAAACAAAAACATTGACAAAGACCTAGCTTTACCAAATGTAGACCTTAAATGGAATTGACAGAGAGGGTTAAAGTGGCTCCAATTGATGCCATTGTTTAAATCCTTTTTGCATCTCCAACACCCTGACCTCATAATTGTGCACTGTGGTGGCAATGACCTAGCCACTTTCACTGGGATAGGTCTGGAAATGCTTGTAAAGGAAACCTTTACAGAATTGATGTCACTTTTCCCCCAAACTGCCTTTGTCTATTCTAACATATACCAAAGGCAGAAATAGAACTGGTCCAATCAATTTTGTCCACAAATTGGAAAAGCTAGGAAACATGTCAATAAATCTGTTTCTGCTTTTCTCCAAGATTATAGAATGGGGTCCATTTACCACAACAATCTGTGTTTCAATATGAATGGCATCTATAGGAGAGATGGTGTACATTTTACAGATGAGGGTAAGAGAGTCTTCCTCTTGAACTTTAGACTCTGCATAGGTACTTACTTGTAGGTACCAAAATATATCAATAAATACAAGGGCTCTTTTTAGAGTCACCTAAGAACTAAACACAAAAGCTTGATGTATATCTGAAAAATGTTATATGATCTTTTGCTTGGAGTTGCGCACCCAACGCGTCAGAATCGTGCCCCGAACGCATAGAAGTCGTGCACCAACCGCGTTTTAGTAGCGCACCCTACAGATTATGAGTCGGGCATCCAACACGTGCACACTAGGGGGCCGCACTGAGCATCGCTCTCGGTTGCGCGACTCCTAATTTTACCGTAAACATTTTTTTTGCCCCTATCACTAATTTCTAATATCCCCGGGGACCCCAACCCCCGGGGCTTATAAAAAACATTAGGGACCGTGGGGGGAGCCCCAATGCCCCCACGGTCCCCCCGGCTCCCCGCGTCCTCCGGGAGCTGGCATTGCTTTTCCACACGGGGAGCTGCTAACATGCAGCTCCCCGTGTGGAAAAGCAATATTGTTTGGATTTTGAAAGAGAGAGCAGGTTTCCCTGCTCTCTCTTTCAAAATCCAAACCAAGTTTGCTACGGGAGGGCAGGAGCCGCGAGACTCCTGCCCTCTCATAGCAAACAGCAGTGTCCCGGGGGTGGGCACCCCGGTACACTGCAGGAGCCGGCCCTGGGGGGGTGGCGGTCCCCAGGGCCCTCGAAGGCCTCAAGTTATGCCCCCCTTGGAATCGAGTCTCTAATTCAATGATCCATTTAGACTCTTAAATGGATCATTAAATTAGAGACTCGATTGCTAGGGGGGCATTATTTGGATGAAGAATTGGCTACCCATCTCCATGAAAATTAATTCATATGTAGTCATCCAGTAATGCTAACTGTGTGTAAGAAGTATGAAGATTTAGATTTATAAGTGTATGTTTTTAAACATGGATTTAATTTGTCTCTTTCTTTGGTTGTTTACAGGAGGAAAGGAAGGGACCCTTCACGTTTTGAGAAACTTCGCGGGTTCCCTACCCTTTTCCTCAATGGATAGACACTATACACCGTTAAGATAAGAGACTTTCCTATTTAGTAAGGGGCACTTTTTCTTTCTTTTTTTTTCTTGTAGTATTAATTTTGTTGAATTCATGTAGCATCTGTGTTTTGTATCGAATTTTACGATATTAGAGGCTCGCAATCATAACCACTGGGCTGTTTAGTATTCCTGCATTGTGAAAAGAAAGGGGAATAGAATATGAAGGCACTAGTCCGCCAATATATAATATATATGCACAGGGGATAAAGGCACTAGACCGCGTAAAGTAGACTATACTGTAATATTGTAGCACCCCTGAGCATTTCAGCAGAGCAGCAAGGTCCCCTTTGCAGGGTGCAAGAATACAAGGGTCGACCTTTTCCATAGACAGGGAAAGGTTAAGACACTGCATTACAGAGGAGATGTGTATACTACAGATGTAGAATAACACTGAACTCCGCTTACACATTTTGTGCCATTTAACATTAATGTATGGAATAATGAGTGTTTCTGTGTGTAAACTACAGGCGTATAATGTGTATGCATTGCAATGTGTTCAAACTTTATCCATTGCAAGATGGCGTCCGTTGCTGAGTTCCATAGCAGGCAGAAATCGAGTACCTCATTTATGTTTACTGTTTGCTTATTTAGGACGTCCTTTGTTTACCTTGATTATCGTGTGACTACGACACCATCATGTGTCAAAACGCGTAACGGTACTAAGGAATAAAACCTGGTGAATTATCTCTCTCCTGAGTGCGCATTTATACTTTTCTTTGGACTTTGTATATATATATATTTATTTATTTATTTATTTATACATCTTGTAAAGCGCTTGGTTACACTAGCAAGTGTGTCCCCGTGCTGGATGCTTTACAGCCGCTTTCAATTGAGTCTAGGCATGACTGAGGGGAGTGTCTTCGACCGAGCACTATCCTTTGGGGAGCAGGAGTGTTTTAAGCTCTCTCCGGAAGATGAGCTCATATATAGATAGATAGATAGATAGATAGATGTATTTATTTATTTATTTTCAACATTTATAAAGCGCACTGTTACCAAGATGGTGTCCTGGCGCTAGTTGACCACTCCCGAAAGTTAGCCTGTTTAGATAGATTGATAGATATTTCTGATCATAAAAATAAATAAACAATATTTAAAAAATCACAAATCAAAAATATTAAACATATAAAAAGAACACATATTATAATATTAAATACATTTACCAAAAACAAATATTATATAAAATAAAATTATAAATACAAAAAAAAAAAAATCTTTTAAAGTACAACATATTTACAAACAAAAAAAGATTTAAAACAAACATGTATTTATTTTATTTCCTACCCTATAACTCCACACCAATAACACACTTCAACATGTTTTATTACATTTGTTTCCATAATTACCATAATTAATAATCAATTAAATAGATATTATTAATAAAAAACGAATAAACATTAATTGACTACACACAATTTAACACTATAATATCCAAAACACACACCTAAATTAAACTATAAAATAATGAAACACAATTAAATCTTTTTTTAAATAAAAAACTATTACTATTAACAGCTAATAACTGAATTAAGATCCACACTTCACCTCTCTAAAAGTAAAAACAACACACAAACAAGCATTTGCAATGCAATAGGTCTCACATTTACGCGAGTTTGAGCTATTGGCACTCTAAATGACAATGCCTTTTATTTATGTTTGGTTTTTAAAACATAAATGAAAGTCATTGTTATTTACAATGCCAATGGCTTAAGCTCACATAAATGCAAGACCTATTGCATTGCAAATGCTTGCTAATATATGTCTCCAAAAGGGGTCATTTTTCAGTGGATGCAGCTCGGCCAGTACATGAAAATGCAGAGGAACTGGTGGAACAAAAGACGTTTCATGAACACAACAGCTCCATTATCTCCAATTTGTAATATTTTACCAGGAGATGGGCTTACTGCACTTATTCAAGTACAAACACATTGTGGGAATCTAGTGCAGTGTGGCAGCTTCAAATAAGCTGTGGGATAAACTAGTACAGGTAGTAAACTGAGCCATAAATATGCCAGTTTGACAGGCAACCCTTTCCCTTACTCATCCTACTTTTTGCTGGAGCATGCGAAAGATACTTACCAAAACAGATGAAGACTAGTTACTTAACTTCCCGGATCAGTTGACATGCTGGAAGAGTGTGTATATTATGTGAGATCACAGGATAGCAATAATTCCCAGTGACAAGGCAATCTACCTGTATTAACTGCCTAAATATTGCCCCATAACAAAGTGGATGGCGCACTCGCGAGGCTGGTACTTTCAACTTCCAGAGTGTTTGGTAATCAGGCACTCCAATAACCTATGTCTACTGAATACGGCATGATCAGTTCCACATGTGCGTTATCTACTGAATATAGCAATGGTAACGCGGTAGTATTTCAAGTTGTGTGGCACTGAAGCAGAAGCTAAAAAAACACCTCTTATAAATCCAACAACACTGCTCAACAGCATTCGCTTGCTGGAATTGACTCCGTACAGCAGATGGATCACACGAAGTTACAAAGAAGCAAGATTGTGCCTGCACACAGCGACTGCTGCACCTGAAGTCGTGGAGCCGGAAACGTGAAAAAGAGTTCTCCTAGCAACCTGTCAACAATGGAAGTGGAAGGAAACAGTACTATACTGGTGCGCCTTAGCCTAGAAGGTAAATGACGTGTGACCAAAGCAAACGAGTGAGGAGGCAGCAAAGAAGACTGACTGTAGCCTGAGCCAATGGTAAACAGCAGGTGGGGGGAAAGTCGGATTTTTGGTGACGGCAGGTCTTGAGGAGAGCGCATGCGCACTGATGCGCGACCTACAAATAAAAATATCAAATAATTAACATTAATTAACAAATATATATTAATTAATTAAACACAAATTACTTGCAACACTTTACTCCTATTAACACCTCAACACAAACCTAACACTATTACACAATTATATGATTAATTACCAATTAATTAATTAAAATTAACTAATTAACAACCAATTATTAATTCATGAATTATAAATAAGTTACTTCCCACCCTTTACACCTATAAACACCACAACACACACCTAAAATTAATTACCCAACTACCACAATAAGTTATCAAATAATTAATTAAAATTAATTTAACAACCAATTATTAATTCATAAATTAAAAATAAATTACTTCCCACCCTTTACACTTATAAACACCACAAGCCACCTAAAATCAATTACACAACTACCAAAATGAATTACAAATTAATTAAATAAAATTAATTATTAACCAATTAAATTAAAAATAAATTACTTCCCACCCTTTACACCTACAAACACCACAACACACACCTAAAATTAATGACAGAATTACCATAATTGATTACCAATTAATTAATTCAAATTAATTAACAAATACATATTCATTAAATAATAATAAATTACTTTACACATTTAACTCTATAGCATCTCAATGAAACAAATATGAATAAATGAAAAATAATTAATACATTTAATATACTTAAATTACTACCCACCCTAAACCCACAGCATGCTACGGTACTAAAAATGCAAAATTCTAATTAAAAACAAATTAATAACTACTATATAAGAAGTATAAGCAATTCTTGTTGACAGTATATGCCCAGATGTGGGTTCCTTGCTCACTTTGCCACTGGATTCAAGCTAGCCTGGCTGACGAGGGGTGTGACTCCGAAACAGGTCCCAGGATGCTCTTTTCCGCTCCAGGTCTAGGGAAGACCTGGTTCGGTAGTTCAGGCTGGACTGTTCCCATGAGGCACAGGTTCAAGACTGATTTGCATATAGCTGGGTCTGAACTGGGGTGGCAAAGTGAGCTAAAGAACGATGAAGGATTCAACCCAGATCTGTGACTGGGGGGGGTGTCAGAATAGTTTCAGTGCTCCGTCATCATCTCTTTGTGTTTGTTTTGTTAGCCCTAAGTTGGGAGGGTATGCCAAGAAATGCTCCCTTGCTCACTTTGCCACTGGATTCAAGCTAGCCTGGCTGATGAGGGGTCCTACCCTGAAACCGGTCCCAGGATGCTTGTTTCCGGTCCAGGGAAGACCTGGCATTGCAGTTCGGGATGGACTGTTCCCGTGAGGCAAAGGGGCAAGATTGATTTGCATATAGCTGGGTCTGAACTGGGGTGGCGCAGTGAGCTAAAGAACGATGATGGATTCAGCCCAGATCTGTGACTGGGGGTGAGTGTCTGAAAAGTTGCTGCGCTTTGTCTATTATCTCTTTGTGTTTGCTTTGTTTGCCCTAAGTTGGCAGAGTATGCCCAGACGTGGGTCCCTTGCTCACTTTGCCTCTGGATTCATATTAGCATGGCAGATGAGGAGTGCTACCCTGAAACCGGTGCCAGGATGCTTGTTTCTGGTCCAGGGAAGAACTGAATTTGCAGTTTGGGTTAGACTGTTCCCATGAGGTACAGGGTCAAGACTGATTTGCATATAGCTGGCTCTGAACTGGGGTGGCAAAGTGAGCTAAAGAATGATGATGGATTCAACCTAGATCTGTGACTGGGGGTGAGTGTCTGAAAGTTTCAGCGTCCGTTCATCATCTCTTTGTGTTTGCTTTGGATATCAATACAACAGCAACATTTGCATTCTTTGAAGTTCAAACTGGCATTTTCAACATTAGACATTAATACTAAATACTTGGGTTTTGGGATTAGGCAGCTGCCGTCAATATGACCATGAATTCCTGAACATCGTTTATTGACAAAAGATAGGCGTTTTAACACATGTTCTCTTCCAGAAAAAAAAGAACATTTGAACATGAGCATATTGCAATTTTGTCGAATATCGAAAGTCAAAGCTATAGAGAGAACGGCTAAAGCCTTGATATGAGCTCTGACTGAGATCCTTTAACCGAAAGAATATGACTCTTAATAGTTCTATTGCTTTCTGTGAAGAGCGCCTTGCTCAACCTTGGTAGCAAGGTTCAAGCGGTAAGGCTTGTCTAAAAGAAATGCAAGTGCTGCATGTTGAACAACGAACAAAAATAATAATACAGTTAATAGTATCAAATATTTCAAAGTACCCAGACGAAGAAAGTTTAAAAGAAGGGAGTTCAATAAGTACAATGCTACAGAAATTACATATTTCTGATGTAAGTATGAAAATATTTGCAAAATTGAATTCATACCCTACATGTTACAAATCAGCTTTGTCTAGAAATGAAATTGTTATTTTCTCAAGACATCCAGGGGGAAGGATGCATTTGTTTTTTGTCACTGTTATCAGAAAAGTGGCCTCACAGTACTTGTTTGGGAGAATTTAAATGATTTATGTAATTGTGCATTGAACAGAAAAGCTTTTGCTCACTTACCAGCATACATTGCTACATAGAATTTACCTCAGTAAAATGTTTTCTGACTTTCAGGATTTTTCATAACTCAATTTCAGGCCAACCCCAAAATGTGCATTTCCAAGTGGTTATAAAGACGTATATGCAGCAGGAAGTGGTCTTTCACTCTTTCTCTCTCCCTTTCTCTAACTCTCTCTCTCTTTGTAATCAATCCCTCTTTTTATTGCTCTCTCTCTTTCTCCCTCACTTTTTTTTATCTCTCTCTCACTCTCTTTCCCTCTTTCTTTTTCTCTTTCTCATCGACAAAAGAGCTATCACCACCTGCAGTTATATAGGAAAGTTCTAGAGGGGCAGGTCAAAGAAATGATCAGCTGAACTGGCCAGAGATTCTGCAAGCAAGCATTTCATTCGTCTTTCACAAGACCTTCAGCATGCTCCAAATACAGGAGAGAAGTTACATAGGCCAAATGTCATGGCTGTGGCAGGCGTGAGGGAGGGATGGATCAGGGGTACACATTGACACGTACTTACATTATACAGAATGACTGGGGAGTTCCTGCTGTACTACAATTCCCAGCATCCTCCAGGGTTATCACAGAAAGTGTCTCTGGAGGGCAGCAGTCCTGGATATAGCCCCTCCTGTTTGATAAACCGGTGCTTGTCGTTTCGTTTCCCGTCTGAATTCCTAGACTTGCTGTTTCTGAGATCGTCCGCATTTGGATTTCCTGGCTCGCTCACACGGGGGCGAGCGCTTCTCTGCCTCAAGTACTGAACCCTTGTTGGGTTTCACTGCCGATTTTCCTCTTTGTTTTCCTCAGCGAAGGGGATCCCGGGGCTCCTCTAGTTCTCCCTTGAATTTATTTCCTGCCGGCAGTGGAAACTGGCTGATACCTGTTCTGGTAATCCCGCTCACTTAGACTTTGGAAGGCGGTGCGGGCCGGAGGATTCTGCCTGCTCTCCGATCTTGTTCTGCCCGCTCTTGTGATGTAACAGGGTGCTTCTGCACACCAGGAACAGATAAGTGGATGGAGCGCTCTATGTTCCAATTTCACACTTAACTTATGTTTTTTTGTGTTTTGGTTCGATTGCCCTTCTTCATTAAGACTGTTTCCTTACAAAGCAATATTACATTGGGAGGAGAGCACTGTTTGCAGGACTTTTGGGCTCTCTGTTGGACACCCCCTCTTGTGCGGCATCCTCTTTGCTTGTGGACAGTCTTGCTGGACATTATGACATCCTTTTCATTTCTCTATGCTGATATATGCTGGGATTGTGAGTATGCCTCTATAGGAGGAGGGTACCAGGTTAAGAGTAAAACGTATAGGTATGCATGTGTTCTGATTCTTGTCCCCTCTATTACACACAATGTCTTTCTGTCCTGGTAGATGTTCTTGAGTGTCTTGGTGGTCTACCGTAATCCAGGGCGGTTCGACTAGCGCATCTGCTGCCCAGCAGGGTTTATTGTTTGTTTCCCATTTTCCCTTTTCCCCGGTGCGCTCAGAGAAGTGAGGTACAGCATAACTCTCTGTGTGGCAGTGTGGAAGGTAAGTGGGGATCAAGTGTCTTTCCATTATCCCCGCTGGGCATTCTAGAAGGTTAGTGGCTTATCTGTATGCCATCCCTGACAGAACAACAAGCCCACGTTGTTTACCAGACTGGATGATGGGACCCAATATAACGCTGATGTCAGTTCTAGAGACTCTAAACACTTTACAGATTGAGTTTCAGGCCTTAAGAGCAGAAAAACAGGATTTGCGCAAAGAGCTAGGGACTATGTGCAGGGAAGTTGCGGGGTTGTCAAGGAGAGGAAAAACGGAGAGTAGCAGAAGGCCTTACATTAGACAATGGACTCTGCCGCCTCCCTTGCATGCAGAAGATGTCTCTTCTGAATATCTTCCTTCACAGGCACACAAAGGGAGTACTCCCAACCCCGGGTTTTATAATGCTAACCATGCCTCCCCACAAGACAATGGTACAAATGCCCCTATCAATGGTATGCAGCAGCCTCAGATACCTCTTGCTCCACCTGAACGGTTCTTTTGAGACCCAAAGAAATTTGGCATTTTCTTGAACCAGTGCCGATTGCACTTCCTTCGTAAGCCTACGGTATTCCATAATGACCTAACCAAGACAGCCTTTGTGATGACGTATCTGGGGGAAATGCAGCAAGTTGATCTATTCCATTGACCAACAGAAATGCTTGCGTTCTGTATCACTTTACAGCATTCTGCAACGAGATGTGGAAACTATTCGACTGGAGATCTCATCACCTCTCTCTGGACAGAGAACTGATCTCTTTGAAACAAGAAACACAGGACTTACTAACTTACAGAACCACCTTCAACCAGCTTGTGATTGTAACTGACTGGCGTGTGGATAAGCAAACCTCTTTGTTTTACCAGGGATTACGGGGAGAGTTGAAGGACATACTAGCCCAGGTGGTACACATGCCCCAGGCATGTGATGAGTTAATCAAACTCACAGTACAGCTGGACCATCGACTTCAGGAGCAGAAGGGCATTAAAGGGAAGATAGAACTGCGATATTACATACCTCGACCTAAACCGGTGGTGGAAGAGGTGTCACGCTCTTCCAATGGTGTAGAACCAATGCAGATTAATGGGATACATGGACCTTTAACCCTGGAGGAGAGGGAAAAGAGACGTAAACAACATCTATGTTTATACTGTGGAAAAGGAGGACATTTCCTTAGGTACTGCAGTGCCCAAACATGGGTTGTGGAAAAGGCACCAGCAGTAAGAACACAAGCAGACCTGCAACAAGAATGGAATCAGTGGGAGAATTTGGGAAACTGAAGAATGCACGACAAGACTGAGATCCCTTGTTCGAGCGGAATCTACCCCGAGATCTCTACTATTGTGGCAAACACTGTACAAACGACGGTCATCCATATCAATCTGGTCGTCACCCTGTGGTTGGGACATGAACTCCACCAAAGAGTGCCAGCCCTGTTCGATTCCGGAGCCACGGGTAACTTCATTGATCTAACCTATGCACAGCTGTTAGGTCTACCATGTGAACAAAAGAGCATCCCGAGCAGTTGATGGAACATCATTGACTTCGGGAACAGTGAAATACCACACCCACCCCTTGTTAATGTAATGCAGGGAAGGCCACAACAAACACATTAAATTTCAGTTAATTGATGCCCCCCCCCCCCATTTCTGCCTCATACTGGGCATGCCGTGGTCGAACCTTTAGTGAGGTGGTCTGCTCGATCAGTAACCATAAACTCTCCATTCCTCAAAGAACATTCTAGCAGTATAGAAGAAGTCTGTCAGCAGAAGGCCCAAATAACACAACCAGGTTACCTTGCAGCAGAATATAGCATACCCCTGTTTTGTTGTGTTATCTCTGTTCCTCCAGAGTATGAACAATACCATGAAGTATTTAGTAAACAACAAGCAAGACGATTGCCCCCACATAGGGAATACGACTGCCGATTAGACCTGTCCCCGGGAGTTACCATTCCATGCAGCCGAGTGTATGCCCTAACGGAGCCTGAAACACAACACCCGAGGGAATATATTGAGAAGAAGCTCCAATTGGGATTCATTCATCCTTCATCCACATCTTCATCTTCCCCTCTTCATCCCTGGGAAAGAGGGGGATCTAGGACTTGTATTGATTACAGGGCAATCAATCGAGTCACTGTGAAGAACCGTTATCCGTTAACACTCATTCCTGTTCTGCTGGGCCAGTTGAAGGGGGCTCGGGTCTTTACCAAATTAGTACTACATGGCGCCTATCACTTGGTACAAGTAAAGCAAGGTGACGAGTGAAAAATGGCCTTTCGCACTAAGTTCGGGCTCTTTGAATACCAAATGATGCCCTTTGATTAATGTAATGCCCCCACCGCTTTCCAGCATTTCATGGATGAGGGGTTATGTGGATACCTTGATGCGTTCTGCATAGTTTACGTAGATGACATCCTTATGTCGGACATGTGAGAGCAGTGCTGGACCACTTACAGAAGAACTCCCTCTATGCGAATTTGGAGAAATTACTCTTCCATGTGCCCGAGATCGAGTTCTTAGGGTGAGTGATAAATGAGAACAAATTAAGAATGGACAATAAAAAAATGTTGGCCATCATCGAATGAAAGTCACCTAAGAATGTGAAAGAGCTCCAAAGCATCCTTGGGTTCGTGAATTCTATAGGAGGTTCATTAAGAATTTCTCTTGTATCGGGCAACCCATCACCTGGCTATTGAGAAAAGGAGCACAATTCATCTTGGGGCAGAAGCAGAAGAAGCATTCCAGGACATAAAAACAAGATTTATGCAGGCCCCTATCCTACGTCATCCTGACGCCCTGCTGCCTTTTGTGTTGGAAACCAATGCTTCTCAGTTTGCTTTAGGGGGCGTATTATCGCAACGACATCCGGATAATGGACAACTACATCCGGTGGCATATTTCTCCAAAAAGTGAAACCCCAACAAATGCAACTACAGCATTACAGATAAGGGATTGTTGGCTATCAAAAGAGCATACGAGGAGTGGAGACATTACCTGTTAGGAGCCACACACACAATAGAGATCTATACCAATAATCTGAACCTATTGTTCGTAAAGACGGCCCGAGCCCTTACACCAAGACAACTGAGGTGGACCCTATTCTTTTTGGACTACGACTCTGTGATAAATTATAGACCCGGTCCAAAAAATGGCAAGGCGGACGCCCTCTCCAGGGAGAATCACATCACCAAACTTGAAAAAGAAGAACCGCCAGTAATCCTCCAAAACGTGGAGTTCTCAAGTCCAGTACAAGCGGTGATCACTACTACCAGGTCCTTCTGTATCATCACACTTGGATCCAGGAAGAGCCAGCCCTTCGGTCTCGGAAAGAGGACTTCTTGTTTCACTCCCAAGCTCTTTTTCTGCCCACTGAAGCATTGCGAAGCCAAGCACTGACCTGGACACAAGATTCCACGATAAGGGGGCATCTGAGTATACACAAGATCGTTGCCTTGACTGCACATCATTTCTGGTGGCCGAATCTATGTCAGGACTTTCTGCAGTATATTAAAAGTTGTGCTGTCTGTGCACAAGGGAAAACCAGCCACAGTAAGCCGATGGGACTGCTCCAGTCTATTCCTGTTCCCCCTTCACCTTAGCACACATTCTCAATTGATTTCATGTTGGAAATGCCACCCAGTGAGGACTATACAGTGGTCTTGGTGGTTGTGGGCCATTTGACAAAGATGGGTAATTTCATCCCTCTGAAGAAGATACCAAGGTCTGCAGAGCTAGCATTAACCTTCTTGAAAAACATAGTTCGTCTCCATGGGATTCTCGCTGTGCTGATAACAGACGGAGTGTCTCAATTTACCTCTCACTTTTGGAAGGTATTGTGCGCAGCTATGAAGACTGATGCCCGGCTGTCCACCAGTTACCATCCCCAGACCAACGACAAGACTGAGTGATTAAATCAAACCCTTGAGCAATACCTTAGATCAGTGGTTCCCAAACATTTTTGACCTGTGACTCCCTTGAAAAAATTGCAGTTGACCGTGTTTTACCATCATGACACTTTTTCTTTACCAGTGGGGAGGGAGGAGGATGCTTGACCTTGGGAGTACTTCCAGTTTTCTGCCAGAAGGGCAGCAGTATCCAGAGATGCTGGGGCACTAGAGGGGTGCTAGATGTCGAGAGCCCAGGATACTGCCAAGCCAGAGAGGTGCCACCCTTGATGGTGGCCATGGCTGCTGAAATACTAGAGAAGAGAGGTTCTGCTGTGCTGGATTAGGTGGAACCTCAGAGTGCTGATGCTGTGTAGAGCAGTGAAGGCTTAGGTGAGGGGATTGAGTGCTGCAGTGCCTGAGAAGTGCTGACCTGGGTAAGGGTTTGGGGTTCTGCAGTGCTAGAGAGGACCCGCATAAGGTGTGATTAGGGTTGCTAAAGTGATATAGGGAGGTGCTGGCTTGGGTGACAGTTCAGGGTGCTTCAGTGCCTGGGAGGTCCTGCAAAGGATA
Organism: Lissotriton helveticus; assembly: GCF_964261635.1. Classification (NCBI taxonomy): domain Eukaryota; kingdom Metazoa; phylum Chordata; class Amphibia; order Caudata; family Salamandridae; genus Lissotriton; species Lissotriton helveticus. The sequence goes on along the minus strand of NC_136059.1, from coordinate 1,271,004,345 downwards.
ATTTCTAGGGGACTGCAGTGCTAGAGAAGTGCTGGCCCGGTTGAGAGTTCATGTGAGGATGTAGCAGTGCGAGAGGTGCCAGCCTGTGTGGGTGTTTATCAGGGGTTCTGCAGCGCTAGAGATGTTGAGGGTCCGGTTTTAGGTCTGGGTAGGTTGCTAGTGGTAGTGAGATGACGGCTGGGGTGAGAGCTAGAGGTGCCATAGTGTCAGTCAGACTAGGGCCACCCCGGGTCGAGTGCTAGGAGTGCTGCAGCACCAGAGGCCCAGATAGAACCTGGGCAGGTGAGGGCATGAAGTGCTGCAATGCCAGAGAAGTGCTGGATGGGTGAGGGTTCAGAGTGCTACAGAGCTGGGGCTGCTGTGACTGTCTTCATGTCAGTGCATGGAGGGGTGAAATACGCTCCTGTTTTTCTCTGCTGTGGTAATCAGGATTCCGCCATCAAAAGTTACCGGCTGAATGGAGATTACAATTTACACAGAATAATCTCCTGTTGGTGTTTAACCATCCCCCAGTATTTTTACTCGCTAAAAATGGTGAAGTCTCTGGGTTAGAAATCAGATAAAAATTGAGAATTGTCACACAAATGTGTGCCCCTCGATAATAGCAATTCCTGAAGTAAATGCCCATTTTTCCAGGTCAATGTCAAAATATCAGTATTTTCAAAAATTACACAATTATTTACAACAATAATAATTTTATTTGGGAGCGGAAATACCAAATCAACATCCTTGCCCTCCTCGTTTTAAATATCACTCGTATGTTAAACATTCAAACAAAATAGGTGTATGTCACCTTTTAGCTCAGCTTTTAGCGGAAGTTAACATACCAGGACCTGGTAAGACTGGTCGTGTTATGTTTACTTTTACCAGGTGAACCGGACAAGACTCCGCATTGCCTTTTGACCTAAATAACAAGTACCTCCTAAAAACAAATGTAGAGAAATATAATAGTCTTATTATATGCTCAACATTTTGGATATTTTTGCAATTAACCTACCTTTTTACCCTGTCATAGTTTCATTTCTAATTGCTCTCCCCTGGAAAGCAGTAAATATTACTGCCTTTTTGAAAATACACAGGCTTGGTGATCACAAGTTTGTCTTTGCAGTTAATCAATCAAGTAATTTGTGAAGAGGATCTCCAGAGGCGCGGCAAAACACAGGCAGCAATAACACTTAACAGTGATCCTGTGTAGGCTGCAGGTATGTGAACACGTACGTGCGGAAGGCGGACGTGCACTCTTGGGCCAAAACATGACTCCGGATTTTACAGGTGGTTTGCACATCCCAAAGACGAGCAAGGCGCCCCTGCCTGCTATTAAGGGCGCACCGGGGAGCCGCTGCGCAGTGTTTGGGAACCACGGCCTTAGATGCTTTATGCTGCAACAAGGGGAAGAGTGGAACACCTTGCTGTGGATGGCAGAATTTGTGTACAACAATGCTGAACATTTGTCCTTGGGTTGTTCCCCTTTCTTCTGCCACAATAGTTGTCATCCCAATATACTGCTTTTTGAATGGCCCAACTCTTCAAACCTCACATCTGTATGAGAACATCATGCACGTTTATGTACTGTGTTACAAGATGCTGAAACACATCTATTAAGGCATCAGTCAAACGACAAACGCTATGCTGATAAAAAACGATCGAAGGAACCTGCTTACCAAGTTGGGGATAAGGTATGGTTGGCAACAAAAAACCTGCATCTGAAAGGGGTTAATAATCTGTAACCCACAAAGGTAGGCCCCTCCACCATAGATAAAATCATAAATCCAGTGGCTGTGAGACTACTTCTGCCCCTGATGTGGCGGATGCATCCCGTCTTTCATGTGTTTCTACTACACCCCTGTCAAGCACACACCTGCTTGCCAGACAAACCTCTCCCTCTGGATAAGGAAGAGGAGGATGAGTATGAGGTACAGAGTGTCCTAGATTCCAAGCTGGCGAGGGGGTGGGTCCTCTATTTGATAGATTGGAAGGGTTATGGCCCAGAGGAGCGGTCTTGGGAGCCTGTCCGAAACCTCCATTGCACTCGCCTGCTTATGGCGTTTTCATGAGTGATTCCCTTCAAAGCCTGGTCACCCGCCTAGATGGTGGTCTTTGCGGGGGTACTGTCATGGTTGTGGCAGGGACAGATCAGGGTTACACATAGACACGTACTTAGGCTATACAGAATGACTGGGAAGCGAGTGCCTGCTGTACTACAATCCCAGCATCCTCTAGCTAGGGTTATCACAGGAAGTGCCTCTGGAGGTCATCAGTCCTGGATATAGCCCCTCCTGTTTGATAAACCAGTGCTTGTCATTCCGTTTCCCATCTGGATTCCTAGACTTGTTGTTTTTGATATTGTCCGCCTTTGGATTTCCTGGCTTGCTCTCATGGGTGCGAGCGCTGCTCCGCCTCAAGCATTGAACCCTTGTTGGGTTTCCCTGCCAATTTTCCTCGTTGTTTTCCTCGGCAAAGCAGATCCCGTGGCTCCGCTATTTCTCCCTTGAAATAGTTTCCTGGCGGCAGTGGAATCCAGCTGATACCTGTTCTGGTAATCCCGCTCTTTTAGACTTTGGAAGGCAATGCGGGCTTGAGGATTCGGCCTTCTCTCTGATTTTGTTCTGCCCACTCCTGTGACATAACAGGGAACATCTGCACACTGGGAACAGATAAGTGGATTCCGCTGTCACACTTGCCTTTTTGTGTTTTGTTTCGATTGCCCTGCTCTATTGAGACTGGTTTCTTACAAAGCAATATTACCTTGGTTGGAGAGCACCATTTGTAGGACTTTTGACATCTCTGTTGGACACCCAGTCTTGTGGGTGGCTGTGAGGAGGCTGAAGGCACACCCGACCGGAAGTGTGTCAGGATGGGCCTGGATGCCAGAAAACGTCAGGAAGGGTGCAGCGGTCTAGTGGTGCTAGGAAATCATGGCGTCAAGACGTCAGCACTGGCAGAGGGGAATAAGGGCGAAAGTTCATACCCCAGTGAGGAGAGTAGCGTGAAGGCAAGGAGCAGCAGCGACGTAGAGGAGGAACCGAATAGAGGAGAGCATAACGAGGAGAGAGAGAAGTCAGCCAGGAAGATGACAGAGGTCTGGAGTTCCTGAGATAATATACACTGCGCACAAACCTGGCGGCCCAGAGAAGGGAGAGAACGGCCCGGATTTCAATGCCACAGCCCTTCTCACGGGTCGTGGGCCAAGGCAAGTGGCAATAAAGGGGTTGTTTTGGTGGGGGTGGTGGGGTGGCACTGGGAGCTAGTTCACCTGTGGTCCTTTCTGGGCTTCCCGCCATGTACCCTTACTCCCTATCCACCTATTCTCTTTGTTCCGCACAAGCGCTTGGTGGTGGTAGCACAATACACCCAGAGCAAGGATTGTGAGCTAATCCCGGCATTTTTGATCTTGCTTTTCCCTTCTTCTTATTGGAGCACCCAGGAGGAAGCAAGATACACACAGAGAGCCTGAAACCAAGTCACAAAAGGACGGTCCAAAGAAGGGAGAAGCAGATCCCCATCCAGTGTTTAAGCATTGTTGCAATGATTTAGCCACATTCTTATTTGATTTATTTTGTAAATTCCTGTATGGTCTATGGGACTTGTAAAGCCTTATTTCTACAAAAAATGCCCAGACAATAAGAGAAAAGCATTGAAAACCTTATATTGCCTGCGTCCACTAGTCACATACACCCGCCAGACCCTCGAGCCGCCTACAGTGGCAACCCCATTGCTTGTGGACAAAGTCTTGCTGGACATTGTGGCATCCCTTTCATTTCTCTATGGTGATATATGTTGGGATTGTGAGTATGCTTCTATAGGAGGAGGGTACCAGGTTAAGGGTAAGAAGTATTGGTATGCCTGTGTTCTGATTCTGGTCGCCTCTCTTGCACACAGGGTCTTTCTGTCCAGGTAGATGTTCTTGAGTGTCTTATTGGTCTACCGTAATCCAGGGAGGTTCGGCCAGTGCATCTGCAGCCCAGCAGGGTTTATTGTTTTTTCTCATTGCTCCTTTTCCCTGGTGCACTGCCTATCAGAGAAGTGAGGTACAGCATAACTCTCTGTGTGGTAGTGTGGAAAGGGAAGTGGGGATTAAGCGTCTTTCTATCATCCCCGCTGGGCATTCTAGAAGGTTAGTGGCATATCTGTCTACCCTTCCAGAAACTAAAGCAGGTTTCACCAGCATAAGGCCAACCTGGAGAGATTTGTTCCAGAAAAGCTCTCCCAGAAAGCTAAAAATTCTTCTGTATGACAAGCAGAGCATAGTAAGGGGTAAATTATGTTGGCTGTTCCTGATGAAAGGGACACAAAATCTCAGACTTCCTCCTCTCATATTTTGCAGTAAAATGATCCAGTCTCTGTTGTACTGTACAAGTTCGGAGCAGAGCACGGAGTGAGCTCACAAGGCACCAGCGCTCGATGACCTGAGCAAGGCTTGCACTGCAGACGCAAGGACCGTGGGTTACACTGAGAGACATCACTTGCCTTTGGAGCAAGAAGACATGCGTGGGATACCGTCTGAGGATTCATCATGGATAACGTGGAGATTTCAGGTGAACTCATCATCAACATGTCCAATGATTACATGGTAGCACCACAGATGGGATGGCTTCGGGTGACATGGATTACTTGGAGGAGCCGTGCTTCAAAAACAACAATTTCAACCGGATATTCTTGCCCACCATGTACTCTATCATCTTCCTGATAGGAATCATCGGCAACGGGTTGGTTGTCCTTGTCATGGGTTACCAGAAGAAGTCAAGGACTATGACCGACAGAGCGGCTGCTCTGCCGTGATATTGGCAATATCCACCGCTGGTGATAACACCTCAAGATGGTGCCCAAGGTGAAACGGAGGTAAAAGTGGGGGGGGGGCCACGGTGAAACGGACCCACGTTATGAGGTAACAATGCGGGGGCCGTGACATCAAGAGCTGGCCCCCTGCTGCCCTTTCATCTTCCCCGACGGGCACCCGCAGCTGGGGCAGCCCGTGATCGCCGGATCTGCAGCCTCCATCCGCCTGTGTGGCCCGACCACAGTTTGTGGATGGGGGCCCGTGGCCACAGCGGACGGGCGTGACAGGTTACACGACCGGGAGAGGATTTTAATTACAGAGCTCACCCCCTACATATGTCGAAGCCGCTTACGCCCCCCTGGGAGAGCCAAGATAGACATCAGCTTTTTGTTGAGCATGAAAGCTGGGTGGAGACCTGGGGATTTGTTTTAACACCCCTCCAGCTAATGACACGGGTGGACTGTGGTGCCCAGTACAGGAGCATGGGAGCATTTAGACCAGGGATCATGTGTGTGCAGCAGTGGTGAAAGGAGGTGCAAATACTGAAGATGCTCCTCCTTTTGACTGTCTGGCTCCTTTCCCCCTCTTTTTCTTCCTCCGTTGGGTCGGCTCCCTGGTTTTCTTTGGACTTGGCCCTCGTAACATTTGGACTGGAATTCGTGTGTGCCCCGCCATTTTGGGACCCTCTCCTGTTGTCGCTCTTGCCCTGGGTGCATCTTGCCATGTTGAGATGGTTTCCATCGATGCCCACGACCCTGGTCCGCCATTTTGTTGATTCTTGTCCTTTCCTTTGGTACCTTGGATTCCACCCTGCTGACCTTCAGACATTTCTCTTACGCTGGACTGCCTTAACTCTTTCTCCCCCTCAGGTCTCCCTCTCTCCTCTCACAAATTTCTGCCTCCAACTCTTCTCCCCGACATACCGCTCTCTACCCCTTTATTTATTTATTTATTTTTATTTCTCTTTTCACTCTGTAAATATGTGATTTATACTTGTCCAAGCCGAATCGCTGGTGAAATGGAATCCTGAGAAAATCTACTATTTGTATATAAATGTATATAGAGATAACTCTAACCACTAGTAGATGTAGTAGACCTGTAGTGATTCTTAGAGTTTATCCATTTGTATCTCTTCCTTGAGTGTCTTTTCAACTTGTACATTTGCGATTTTTTTCTATTTGTATATCTTCCCTGTGTGATTTTACAACTTGTACATTTGCAATTTTTTTCCTGTTTGTATCTTTTATGCAACTCATGTAATCCTTAGTCCTTATGTATCGCAACTTGTTCTTTTGTAAAGCGCTCTTACACCTTCGGGTAATGTTCGTGCTATAGAAAATCGCATTAAATAAAAATACATTGAACATAAACTGTATTCTTTCAGGTGCATAGCTATCTAAGGTCCCTTTCTGATAGAAACCATCATCATTCATCCCTTTTTCTGTTGAGCAAAGCTGTGATAGTCTACTAACTCTAACCTAGCCTGGCCCAGTTAACGCAACCAAGTATCAAAGGAAGTTTCCATCCTCAAGTTCACATCTTCTTTATCTGTGCCGGAGAATTTAACGCTTTTGGTTGGTTCCTGTTCCCCAAGTTCAAAGGAAAAAGGGGCTACACAAATTGACATTGTACTAATATTACCTGTAATGCTTGGGGACTAAAGTATCCCCCACATCAAGCCCTTTGTGAATGTTGTCTTTGTTCTGCCAAGTGTTGGCTCCGGCTGACACAGTTGTATCATATGTGTGAATGACAAAATGGCAAAGTTCTGCCAAAGATGAGCATATTTTCTGGTAAGCTTACACATATTTTGTTTATTATTCCTTAAGTTACGTAAGTGCTATGGGTAATACATTTAAAGTACACTCAGTTTATTTTTTACATACTGCATTTCCTGTTTGCTGCCAAATTGGGTTTGGTACTACTTTCATATGAAATGTTAAAAGTGCTCCAAGGGCTATGTGCTATTCAGGCTGTTTGTAGAAAACATATACTTCTAAATGCATATGTTAATCAGGACGGAACTTTCCCCACCGCCAATATACTTACTGACGCCATGACAGGAATAATAAATAAAATGCGTTCGGGCGGTGCTCCTGGTCCTAACGGAATTCCGACCTAAATATTTAAAGCCTCTGCTGGAAAATGGGCCAAGATACTGTCACCACTCTTTGAAGCTGCAATATTGGGTGGCCCCATCCCGGCGTCTTGGCAAGGCTCACTTCTTGTTCCCTTCCATAAGAAGGGCTCGCGCTCCAATGCCGATAACTATCGGATGATAGCCCTTCTAGATGTGGACGGGGAGGCATATGCCAGTATTCTCTTAACTGCACTCACCAAGTGGGCAGAAACTAACAACTTAGTCACCTTCACCCAAACCAGCTTTCAAAAAGGGTGCCACATTGAAGACAATCTGATCTGTATCGCCCATTTGATCGAAACCACCCTAGCTGCAAAAGGGAAATCGTTACATCTTGGATTCATTGACTTTCGCAAAGCTTTTGATAGCGTAAGCCGACCAAAACTTTGGGAAAAACTCGCAAGATGGGGCATTCCGCAGTCGTTACTGAAAGCATTAAGTGCATTACACACTGACACCTGGGTTAAAGTGAGAGTTACATCAAGATGGTTCACCTCCAATAAAATGTATACCACCAGAGGTTTAAAACAAGGGTGCACTCTTGCGCCAATGCTTTTCAATCTGTACCTTGCAGACCTCCCCGAATGGCTGTCAAGTTCCCGTGCTTTTCCTCCGGGAATAGAATCAAGAAAGATTCAAACTCTGCAATACGCGGACGACACCATTCTGCTCGATCAAACCCAGGTGGGCCTTCAAAGACTGTTTAATTCCCTCGCCCAGTACTGCAACACGAACACGCTCGAAATAAATGTCTCCAAAACTAAAGCCATGACAATATCCACTGGAAAAACCAAAAAGAACACATGGTTTATTGAAGGGAAGAAATTGGAAACTGTCCCTGCCTACAAGTACTTGGGCGTGTGAATCGACCACAAAGGGAGACCCACCGTGCACATAACCGAAATGCAGGCTGTTGCACGAAGCCTAGAAGGGACTTTCATAAGAACAAAAAGTACTTTGCACTCCCAGGATTTAGTACCATTAACAAAACTGATTACTGCAAAACTACTCCCCACAATCTCATTTGGAGCAATAATCTTCAAGGATAAAATGAACATTTGGCTGGACAGAGCGCAATCGTCCTGCTATCGCAGGGTTTTTCGACTCCCTAATTCAACTGCTCATGCCCAAATTAGAAAAGAATTCTTGCTGTCCTCTCAGCGATGGATTATGAGTGCACGTTTCATCAGCTACTGCTTAAAAACTAAACAAGCTAGTGCTCATACCTTAAAGAGCTGCCTATGGACAGTCTTCAGCAACCCAAAAACATCGTGGAACAAATATTTGATGTCATGCCTCGAATCCCTCGAGGTAAAAGACATATGGCTTTCTTCGCTGCCCATTGAAGCAAAAACAAAATTCTTAACCAGGCAAGCAAAAATTATTTCAAATGATTTTGATGAGCAGCGGGTAAATCAGCTTTTCCATGGCTCCTGGGCCTCCAAATTATACACCTCGAAAATTCTTCCATCGTACCTTGCATCCTCTGTGAAAGTCCACATAAAACTTCAATTGATGAGATTCCGCTTTGGTTTAATACCACTGATGGCATACAAGTTCGGCCAAGGCTACAGGAAAGAAGCATCTCCACAATGCCGCTTTCGCAAACAGGATGAAGAAAACCTTATCCATATCCTGTGCATCTGCCGAGAACTCCGAGCCCAAAGAAATTTTTGGTTGCGCCCACTCTGGCTCCTACTAAATATCAGGACTTGCCATGAAGCATTAGATGCATGTATGAGGAGAGGCTCACCGCAGTTGGCAGCGCGTTTTGTTAAGTTTATTACCGAAATTAATTCCCTGAAACTCCCCTCTGTCAAAGCTTGAATTCTTTTTCCTCCCTGTGACATTTTTGCGCTCTTTTTAATTTAACTAGCAACTTCTCTGTTCTTTAATTGATTTTTATATTGTTTTTCTTTTTAAAATTCTTTAAACTTAATTTTTAAAGGTTATTCTTTGACTGTACATTGTGAAACGATTTTAATTAATTGTGCAAATAAAATGTACTTACTTACTCTAAACGCATATGTTACATTTTAATGTGAAAGTGCGAAAATAATTTCTACTTAGTTTATCACAGTGACAGATATCACCTTGGAATAAAAATGGTTATCCTTTTTAATAGATTCATGCATGTGTTATTTTTATAGTGTGTGTTGCACCTGCCATTTGTAGCGGTTTTACCCCCAGACTTTTTGTTTCCTGGCCTCCTGTGTTTGCCCTATTTTTCCTTGGCTATTGGACTCTGGGCACTTTACCACTGCTATTCAGTGCTACAGTGCATATGCTCTCCATTTAAATTGTGTTATTGTTTGGTATATCCATGATTTGCTTATTTGATTACTAGTAAGGCCCTAGTATGGTGCCCAGGTGTGCCCAGGGCCTATATATCAAATGCTACTAAAGGGCCTGCAGGACTGATTGTGCCACCCACACAAGTAGCCTTTCCAATGTGTCTCAGATCTGCCACTGCAGTGTCTGCACTATCAGTCTTAAACTGCCATGTCGTCCTGGCAAGTGCATGCCAGGCTTATCCCTTCCCTTTTATTACATATAAGTCACTCCAAGGTAGGCCCAATGTAGCCTCATGGGCAGGGTTCAGTATACCTGAAAGGCAGGGCATGTAGTAGTGATGCTTACATGTCCTGATAGTGAAATACTGGGCATTTCGTTTTTCTCTATTGAAAGGCTATCTCTTCCATAGGTTAACATGGGTTCTGGCTGGAAACTCCTTTCCAATGCAGATTCCCATTGTACGATAATAGAAAGTTGGAGTTTGCGATGCCTGAACTCGCAGTTTAAAAATATACCTTTTAGTGAAGGTGTTTTTTAAATTGCATGTTTGAAAATACCTCTTTTAAAAGTAGGCACTTTCTTGCATAACAATTCTGTGCCTGTGGAATCCATGCCTGTGTAGCTGCCAGCTGGGGCCTCCTGCATACACTCTAGACAGTCACCCAAAGGGATACGTAGGTGTCCCCTGTATATCCTGATGGCTCAACACCAGGCTGATGGGTCTTCCTGGGCTAAGAGTAGTGGGAGGAGTTGTCACTGGCACCTGAATAGGGCTCAACCTGTTCTGCACAAAGAAGTCTCGACCTCCTGGAGAGTGTTTGGGACAGACCAGAAAAGAACTTGATCTTGTGAACAAGAAGGACTTCTCTTTGAAGTTTGCCCACTTCAAATAATAGAAAAGGTTTAAGTATTGGGGCCTTGACCCCAGAGCTTTAGAACTCTTTTGACTAAGGAACCTGACAAGAAGAAGAGTTGGAGAAGCTTTCAGGAGGGACTTCCTCTTTGCTGTGTGCTTTGATTCCTCTTTGCTGTGTGCTTTGGAGTGTTGGTCTGCTGCTTGCTGCTTCTGTCTTGGGCAGTGATAGAACTGGACTGACATTTCTGCAACTTATTTTCTGGTTTTCTCTAAGGGCTTAAAGTAGAGCTTGCCTCCTGTTGGAAGTCTCAAAAACACCAAAGATTTCAGGTTCATCTGCCATTAGCACTGGGAACTGTGTGTTTTGTGCTGCAACAGAATGAAAACAATTATGATGGCAACAATGACACCGCTGCCAGCTCAGTGACCTAAAGGCACCGTGCAAAGCATCGCCCGCTTCACAACACAACCCCGGTCTCACTGATGCTGCCTAAAATGCAGTCATCGAGCTGCTGCCTGCATCATGACCTGCATCATGACCACCTCACATTGCCTTGCTTCACATCGCTCTTTGGCTTCATCGACACCGCCTTTCCCAGCCAATATCACTGCCTCTATCTGCACCGTGGCCTATTGACACTTCTCATGAGGTACACGAAGCATTGCCCCGTCTCACACCGCAGACCTGGTCCACCAATGTTGGCGCCATCAACTCCAGCATCGTCAACAGATGCTGCTGCTTACACCGTGACCTGTGGGCATCCCATGAAGCATCGCCCTGCTTCGCATCGCAACTTCGGGTCTAGCGACAACATCACTTCAGGAATGCCAACGCGGCTGCCTGCACTGTGACCTGTGGAAACCACACATCGCATCGCCCCACTTCACACCGCAGCTCTGATTTCACCAACGCCATCAGTGCTAGTGCTTCTGATTTCAACCTCAAAGAGTTCGATCCGCAAAGCATGTGACTTCATGGGACTGACGACTCCTGCACCGACTACCAGATCCAACGCCTGCTGACACCGACAACATTGCCTCTTCGAAAATCATCACATGGTCCACGACTCCCTTCATTTCCAAGGTGCTATTTGCGGATCTTTCCGACACCGTTGTCTTGAGACAAAATATCATGTTGGAAATATCGACTTGCAAAAATATTGAGTAAAAGATAACCTAACAATGAAATATCGGCAGCAAGAATATTGCTGTTAAAAATATCGATTCTAAGGTAAGTAATATCGATTCTTAAAATATCTAAGTCATTAATATTGATTACAAAAGTATTGTTCTTCATAATATTGTTTTTTTTAATTATTGTTACGTATTTTGGTATACAATTTTAATGTATATGGTGTTATATTTTTGTATAATTATTGTTTATGTTTTTTAATGTATTGGTAAAAGATTTAGTAGGTATTTAATTCAATTTAAGTCATTTTTGTCATTTTTAGTACCATAGCAGGTTGTGGGTGTTTAGGGGCACAGGGTGGAAAGAACATTTATTAAAATAAATTAATGATTTAATTTTTATTAATAATTCATTATGTTAAGAATGTAATTAACTGTTTTAAATTTAAATGTTATGTGTGGGTTGTGGGGTTTATAGCAGTACAGGGTGGGAAGTCATTTCATTTTAATGATTTACTAATTGTTAAATAATATTAATTATTTAATTGATCCTAAATTATGTTAATAGTATTTTTTTTTAATATTCTTTTTTGTGCGTGCTGTGAGTTTTATAGGGTGGAAAGTAACTACATTTTAATTAATTAATAATTCATTAATATTAATTATGTAATAATTAATTATGTTAATTGTGTAGATATTTTTTCATTTTAGGTATGGTTTGTGGGGTTTATAGGGGTACTGGGTGAGAAGTAAATTAGGGCCTGATTACGATGGTGGTGGGACCGCCACAGTCAGGCCATTAGTGATGGTCCCACCGCCATCCAGCCCATTGTATCTGCCCGCTTCATTAGGATGCAGGTGGTCGGATCTCAGCTGGCAGGGGCAAAGACTGCCGTGTCCAACAGGATCACGGATCCCGTCAGTGCAGCGGTCTAACTCCTATTCCCTACAATGGGGCTGTGCCTGGTAAGGCACTGCCGTAGTGATTAGGATGTTCTGTCCGCAGGCCCTTTCATGGCGGGCAGTAACACTGGGGGACCCCAGGTCCTGGGGGGCACCTGTGGTGCCCCCTCAACATCCCTGCACCATGTGGCAGACACTGCATAGTGCCTGTCACATAGAGCAGGGATGTTTAAAATGTGTATATTTTTTACTGAAGCCAGCAGCACACGCTGCAATGCAATGTACACACACTGCGACCGCCTTGAAGGTGGTCGCATTCTAATGTGGGCATCGGGGCTACTGACTTCTAGTTTGGTGGTCCTGCTTCTGCCACAATGCCAGTCGGACGAAAGTCCGACTGGCATCGTAATGAGGCCCTAAGTTCTAAGTAATTATTATTCATATTTTTATTTAATAATGATGATTAAATTTTTGTGTAATTAATTTTTTTTAACTAAAGTTTTAGGTGTGGGTTTGGGGTCTGTTGGGTTAAATGGTAGGAAGTAAATGACATTTTAATTAGGTTAGAATACATTTTGTAATTGATAGTAATTATTAATATTAATATGTTACATGTTAATTGAATAAGTAACTTTTTATTAAATTTTAGGAGTGTGTTGTGTATTGTGTGAGGGTATATTGTGGAAAGCAAATTATTTTTATTTATTAATAATTAGTTTGATGTTAAATATTAATGTTAATAGTATAAATAATTAGCTTTTAAAGTTAAGGTTTAGGAGTAGCTTGTATGCTGTGTAGGGGTATATGTTGGGCGGTCACAAAAATAAAAATTATTTAATAAATGGTTTTTTTTGTTAAATAATTTTAAAATATAAATATTTTTGATAGGAATATCTGTTGCTAAGCTAACTTTCGATATTTTAGATTTCCGTTTACTTTCCACCTGATCCACAATATGTGTTGTAGTCTCTTTTGGAAGGGAGTGCTTAAACTTAAAATAAGTACGGAGCGAGTGGGTGATTTTAACCTGTGAGCCCACTACCCTTGCACGAGTCGACGCCGGAGTAGTTTCCAGGATTTGAGGTGGCAAAGCGAGCTTATTAGATCTTTTAATATTTTGAATCACTGCGATGGTGGGTTACCGGGATAGTTCTGTGGCTACTGCAAGGCTTACTGGCAAGTTCCTGCTCCTTAAACAGTATCTTACCCCTCTGTTTAGAGAGGAATCATGAATTAGCTCAAATAGGCTATCAATACCTTTCCCCAAATTCTTTCCTTTGCTTCTCTGAGCAGAGCCGAAGAGTTGCCTAAACCGTTTCATTTACCCTGTGTGACTTCCCACCCTCTCTCTGACCTGTTTGAAGTGTTCGCCCCCTCCTGAATGATCTCTCTCCTCTGCTTGCCGTGTATGGACCTGCTACCGCCGCCACACTGCTCTCCCAGCTACTGGTGCTCCTGCTGCTGGGGCTGGTCTTTGCTTTCCCCCGGAAGGGAACTCAGGCAGCTGCTTTCCTGCTCGCACGCAGAACTGTTCCTGACTGTGCCCACAGTGTTTCCGATGCTCCAGCAACTGGAGACTGCACCCTGGCGGATCCACACTGTATTCCACTCTGGGCTGCTGAAGAATATGAAGGCCCCTTTTATGCTACTGCAGAGCCAAGGGACATGCTCCGAACGTCGTGGGAGACCCTCTAATTGTAAGTTTAGCGCTCCGCACTACACATGTCTTTTGCCTACAGAGCTCCGGAGCTCCCACCAGAATTCCTATCCAGCCGCCATGTTCTCCTCCACCAATAGGTGCTTCCTATGCCCTCATTAGACACTGTCTCATCAGTCTTATGATAGTGATGTGGGGTACTTTGCTAAGGCACTGGATAGTTGGGTGAAGGGTGGTTTGTTTAACACATGTGAGAAGCTGTGTAGTTTGGATGCTGTAGAGCATGTGTTCAGTCCCTGTTTTTCAGAGTTATGCGTGTGGGACCCCAGAGAGTTTCACTTGGGGCAGACCCTTTGGTGGGGTCAAGAGGGTCTGAAGAAGCATCTGGGGCTTATACTGCAGGGAGTGGCTCAGGTTTTCCCCCACCAAGGGAGGTGAGGGGGTTTGCATTAGCCTGATAGGTCCCAGTGGAGGGGTAGAGGGTCCCAAGTGCCTTCTCAGAAGAGGAGAGGAAGGGGTGGGCAGAGGCCCAGGTTGCCCAAAACATATTCCCAGAACCAGGAAGGATCCCAGGGGGAGCACCAGGAGGGCGGCCTAGACTGTAACAGGGTCACCCAGTGAGGGGATCCCCTAGTGTCAGGAGAGCTGGGGGGCGACTGTCCCTAGTGTCTCTCCAGTTCTGATGTCTGGCAGCCACTCCAGAGAGGAGGTTGCATAAGTCCAGAGAAAGGGGTGAGAGAGGGAGATAGTCCCCAGTGGGAGCACCAGTGGGTGAGGGGTGCGAGTTCCGATGGCAGAGCACCACCGGACTAACCCTGGTGAGGCCACTTCTGGCCTTGGGGATCTTCATGCACTGTCAGATGGACAGAGGACTGCAGACCTGCACCATTGCCAGATGCCACAGAGATTAAAGAGCCCTGGCTCTCCTCACTGACAGCTGTCACTGGCCACTGTGGCTTGCTATCCTGGTGAACAGTGTTGCCCCTGGTTGGGGGACAGGAGTCACACCCTGGTGGTGGACTGGGCCACACCACTATGTTGACCATGGTGGTACTCTCTGCCTGCTTGGACATTCCTGTGAGCAGGTGAAGATTCAGAGCTACTTGGCACTTGGCAGGCCCTAACCTTCCCTTTTCTTACATGTAAGGCACCCCTCAGGTAGGCTGAAGGTACCCCCATGGGCAGGGTGCAGTGTATGTGAAAGGTAGGAAATGTACTGGTGTGTTTTAAATTTCCTGATAGTTAAATACGGTGAATTTAGTTTTTCACTATGGAAAGGCTGTCTGTCTCATAGGCTATGGGAGTTCCACTGTAAAATTTTACAAGCGTAACTATCCATAGGGACAAGATAGAGAAATGGAGATGAGGCTTGCTTACCTCAGAATTTAAAAATGCAACTTTTAGTAAAAATTATTTTTTGTTGTGTGTTTGAAAATGCCATTTTTAGAAAGTTCATCGAAAAGAGGGGGGTTATGCTCTTGTTCACAGCAAGATTAGGCTTCTTTTATAGTGTAAACAATTGCAGACCTAGCTGCATCATTTTGCCATGAGCTACTTGAAAAATGACGGACAGGAGAATAAATCTCCAAGGCCCATGTTTTATTATTTTTATTTTATGAAATTCATTTAATCTGTATAGAAACTTTGCAGGAGATGTACTAAGATTTTGCACCGTGTTTGCATCAGAAAAGTGATGCAAATCTGCCCACAATCTTTTTTCTCAATTTACTCTCCAGCGCTAAACTAGTTTAGCGCTGGATATAATGGAATTGTAATGCAAAGCAGCGCATTACGCTGCTTTGCATTACTTTGCGCCATGGGGCATACCAAGGGTGGTGCAAGGGCATTCCAGTGCAACCACCCAGGTTTCACATGCTAAACTCAATTTCCAAATAAAGTGAGTTGGGTTTAGCATGAGAAAACTGCACCCTTTTCAAGTAGGCTCAAGGAAGGAGAAAAGCTTTAATTTCTCCTTCCTTTTCCAACTTTGCATGTGTGCTGCACTGTACAGCACACATACAAAGTGGAAAAATGGTTAAAGTGAGTCTGTTCATAGTACTTGGTACTGTACGGGTTCCTTCCAGTACAAAACCTATGCTAGACTCACGGAGAAACCCTTTCATCATGGCGCAAAGGTATCTTCGAGGCGCACGGCAGCTGATTTCTCCTCCTCTCTCCTTTTTATGTAGCGCAGGGCAGCATTTGCGGGTGCTGCAGTGCACTACATGAAAAAATTGTAACTCTACCGCCAAATGACTAGTAACCAAAGGGCCACTTTATGGTTTATATCTGTGCATGAACGAATGGCCGTCCTTTTTTTAATGATAAACTCAGAGCTTGAAACATTTCATCATATTTCAACTTAAAATACATATAACATACTAAATACCAAATACGAATAGAAAGGTACTGTTTTGAGGATCTTCTGACACCACTGCCGGCTCCCACCGCTGCAGTCGGACGGAAATGTTAGATCTGGGTGTACACGGCACCGTGCTAGCCCAGGATGGAGCTATCAACTTCAAGGAACTACATTAAAGTATATTTTTCTATTGTTAGTATTTTGAAGACCTGTATGTTGGATTGTTTTCATTTAGGTCTTATTTTCCGCAGAAAAATATTAGATCTTTTCTAAAACAGGTGTGGTGTCCTTTTGTGGTGTTTTCACTCTATTACTGTTTGTTATGTACAAATGCTTTACACATTGCCTCTGCGATAAGCCTCATGCCAAGCCACCAAGAGGGTGAGTAGGGGTTATTTTAGATGTGTAATGCCCTTATCCTGACTAGAGTGGTTGATTCTGATTCGAATGAGTCCCCCAGACTCTGCAAGCACCTGGAGACCCCCTAGGGTGATTAGCTGCTCTCTATAAATCAACTGATTGATTGATTGTTTGACTTCATTGTGAAATAGTATTTCTTTAAACAGGTGAGTCTTTCACCTCTTTCCTAAACTGCAGTGTAGGTTGATGGACTTCTGGTAGAAACATGGATGATGTCCCAAGTCTTAGGTGCATAGATGGAGAAGACAGACCAGTTGCCTTGTATTTTTTCCTTCTTCTTCTCCAGTCCTGGTTGTGGGTGTGTCAATGGTTGTTTAAGGAGAAGATCTTTTCAGCCAGATGAGCAGAGGTGCCAGAAAGAGGGGGCCAGTATTGAGTCTATGAGCGGTGCGTTGTAACCATACAGATTCAATAGCTTAAAGGGCCGATCTGAAGTCAAATTTCTGGAGGAAAATTTTATTGCTTTAGTAGAGAGAGCTGGTACCAGGCCATCTTAGTTTTCTCTGTGATGTATTTTTTAAGGGTAATGTAAACTTTTCAGGGTAAATTAGAATGACTAGGCATTGAGTGAAAGTTGTGGTTACAATATGTCCAGGTCCATGTCCTTGAGCCAAGTGGCTTGGACTAATTGTGACTTGTTTTTCATGGTGGACAGAAGCTATTCTGTTTTGGTGAGGTTGAACCTTGGGCATGAACCGGACACCAAGGTCTGGCTCAGGTGTAGACAGTGACTGGGGTGTTGGAGACTTTCATGTCTAGTTGTGGGTTATGTCACTATGCACCTTTAGAACGCTGCAACTACTGCAGTGGTCAATAACATCATATTTTTTTAGCCAAAATTAGAGCTAACCCAGCAAGATGCGCCCACAGATGTAGTTATACTAAGCTTTGCTACACATTGCAGGTGTGGCATGCCTGCCAGATTGTAAGTCTTGTTTCCCTTTGGTTTCTGTATAGCCTTATCTGCTTTGTGTGCACAAAGTAACTTTTAGTTTTGTCTGTAAGCATTATTGAGAATAAAGTAATTTTTTAAATCATGTTCCTTGATATTTGATGATGTTTTTAACCTTGAAATGTTAGGGCATTTTTCTAGGCAGTGCTTTGGTAACTTAATTGTAGTATTTGTTTCCTGGGTAGAAGTTATCATGCAACATTGTAGAAAACAAAATAATTAGCAGTGTGGTACCTGTTTGCTCATTAAGCTAACATACAGTTCCCTTAATGTTGTCAAAGGTGACTTGGAGTAAAATATTAGCTAATTGGTTTAGGGGGTGGAAGAGGCAATCAGGAAACAACCACACTCTTAGTCAGGGTGTACCACGAAAGTCACTAAATGAGCCTGTGCTTAACCCTCTGGTAGTTTGGCCCAAAAGCAGTGAGCCTTAACTTAGAGGCAATGGGTCTTATTTACGAGAAAGTAACGCAACACAATGTTGCAAGTCATTTGGCTGCGCGAAGCTGTGTTACTTTCAGAGCATAGGGAAGCGCCATAATTACAACAATATGATGGATCCGTGTGCTATCCCCTGAGCTAGCACACAATTGCCTGCCATGAGCAAATGCAGGCAGTTTTGCACCATGGTACAAAGGTACCTGCTTTGCGGGAATTATTGTTTTTGTGCAGGAAAGGGCACCTCCCTGCACCAAAACAATCCTCTTTCTATGTGTGCTGGAGAATGCAGCACGCATAGAAAGAGGAAAAAACAAGGAGAATTAAAGTATTTCTCCTCTATGCGCCTCCTTATGCCTCCCCTGGGGAGGCATATGATTCTGATGCATTCCCAGGTTTACAAAACCTTGTAAGTATGGGAATGCGGCAGAATACATGGGTGTTGCGTGGGAATACCCACGCAACACCCAAGGGACATCCCTTTCACGCAAAGTGCTGCGTGAAAAGTGGACATATTTACAAGGACACAAAAATCCATGGGGCTTTATGTGCCCTTGTAAATATGGAGCACCAAATTGCGCGACCGGTGCATCGCAAAAAGTGATACATTGGCGGTTCAAGGGTCTTGTAAATATGCCCCAACATGTATTGTGTTTTGCAGCACACAGACAGTAATAAAATGCAAGACAAACTCCAAACCAATTTCGAAAATGTAGAGTAAAATGTAATAAATAAAATGACACCAAACAAATTCAATTCAATCAGTAGGTCTGGAGTAATGACATTTTTTTTTACTTTTTGTGCAAAATAGCACCTAATGGATCAAAGCCCCCCCCCCCCATGGGTATCTTGCTGCAGAAGACCAAGACAAAGTCAACAGTAACGGCCAACTGCGATGGAGTGCTGGCCGGAAACACAAGGTGTATTGGTGCCAGATTGGGCCCAGTCTCAGCTTACCTTCAGACTCAGAACAACTTTTGAAGAAAGGTGAGAACGTAGAATTCAGTGTGGCAAGACAGAAGGTGAAGTCCAAGGATGGGGGGGGGGGGTCATCGTCTTTGAGAAGCCATAGGATTTTACCTTCGAACTTAGACTCTTTTTTGTAGTCGAAAATCTCCTGCCGGATGAAGCTAATGGCTGTAGACAACAAGGACTCCACTTAGCCGGATACCTTCACTGAGATGTCCTACTCTACAGGATTTGCTTAGGTGGAGAAAAGCGTTGCAGGAGCCACAGTCAATTCAGGCTAAGCGGCAATGCACCTTTGGTAGATCGGCTGACAGGTAGGTCCCAGTCTTCTGTATGTTCACAGGGCAGCTTTTGGTGAAACATTTTATAAGTCCTCAGTATTAGAGCTAGGCTGGCATCTACAAACAAGATTGATCCCCAAACCGAATGGAATACTCCAGTCATTATTAATATCTGTGTAAAATGTCTATTTTGGTGTAGGGAAGCAACATCTTGTGCTTGTGGCATCATTTTGTGTAACTGCTTCAAATCTTTTAAACGAAAATATTACCTAGAGCACCTGATTTGATTCTCAGTAGACACCCTTCCACAGAGGGCAGGTGTTGCTGAATTTATATTAACTTCTAGTAATTTCTGTGAGATATTTATCTGTAGTATTTGTATAGTTAAAAGCAGCTCTCTCTCAGCCCATATATCCATTTGTAGTTGGGCCAAACCAAATTAATGACATGCCACTTCTGCAAATGCATACTACCTTGTCAAAAAGCAACAGACTTTTTACCATTTTGCACTGACCACTGAGGAGCAATGCTTGGGGAGCAGGTATGTCTGCACAGGGTGAACTCCACTTTTACGTGAAAAAAAGGCAAAGTGATTTTTACAGTCATAAATGAAAGATCCTGGTCGGGGTTAGATGGGGTTGGACAAAGGCAGCAGTTAAACATGAGTTTTTGTATGTGAGGTTGTGTGGCCTGTGTGAATTGTTCTGTGTATCTATTTGGGTGGGTGGTTGAGGGCATACTATGTGCAGGGGGATCTGCAAGATATTTATGTTTTGTATTTGTGAGTGGGTCCATTTATGTGGGTGGATGCATGTGTGTACAGCTAGACCAATATTTCTACAGACTTCATGATAGAACTTCATTATCACACCACCCTAGCACCTATACTCAGAGGGGCTTATTTATGAGAGGCCTGAGCTGTCAGAGCATCACCTTTTTTGATGACGCAAAGCTACTCTGTGCGGCTTTGAATTGTCTCCTAGATATGGAGTAAAGCAAAGCAGCGCAAGTCACTGTCTTGCCTTACTCAGTGGCAAAGGGACGTTCGATAGCTGCTGCTGTTGATTTTCCCATGCAGCACTTATGGATTTTGCTCCTGCCTCAGATTTACAAAAACATTTAAACCTGGGGCAGTGCCAAAGCCTTATACTTCCCCAGAGCATGCATAATGATGAGAAGTATTTTTACTTCCCCCCCTCATTTTTCCTCTTTCCTTTTGTTCTGATTCTGCAGCACACATAGAAAGAGGAGCATGCTTCTAAGGTTGTTGAAGCACATTCCTGCACAAAAACATTCCTGCCTGCAACAAAGGAGCCCTTTCAACATGGTACAATGGTATCTACTTTGGTACTAGGAAGCAATTTGTGCACCAGCATAGGGTGAAAGGACAGGAATGGAACATATTTCATGCATACTGTGCATTCCTGCCCTTTCACATTGGCTTATGGCTGCGCAGCAAAATGTCTTTCAGCGCTGCCCTGCGCCAATTCCTCATAAATGAGACACAGAGTGTACTGTAGCGAGGCACTATCCAGGCAGAGAGCACTTCTCTTAAGCCTGACAAATCCAGGAATTGCTTATCTAGCTCTTTCTCTTTCTACTGTACTCAGGATGATGCTTTATTTTCTGTACTCAAATCATAATTTATTTATTTATTTATTTTGCACATTTATTTCAGCGCACTAATACCAAAAAGGTGTCCTGGCGCTGGTATAACCGCTAGAGTACGTAACGAAGTGGATTAGTGTGTGAAGAGCCAGGTTTTCAGGGCCCTTCGGAAGGGCAGAAGGTCGGATATCTGCCTAAGGGCCAGTGGAAGAGCGTTCCAAGCCCTAGTCGCTCCTAGGGAGAAACTCCTTCCCCCCCGGCGAGCCTTCCTGACTCGGGGACTAAAGCAAGTTTTAGTGACTAAAGAAATTCGATCATATTTTTAATACAATCCTTAAATGATAGAGACTGTCTAAATCAAGCAAAATTGCTACTTCAAGCTCATCTGGAATCTGATGCTCCAATGAAGCCAACAGCAAGTCAAAGTGGAAAAAGCACCTCCAGGGATGGTCATCAACTGGTACACATTTAAAAAGTGTTGGATGGCACCTAATCTTGTTGTTATTACTGTAGTTGAAGGGAACTCTAGAGGAAAGCTTTTCTGGTTATTGCGGCACAGATTCGTCTGAGCCGCACAGGTGCTGCATAGGAAACCGGGTATGAAAAATATTGCTTCATAGCAGCCAGCACCATGTCTGTGCCCTTTCCATGCCGGAGGAATTGTGATATACTGCAGTGTTTTCCTATTCCTCTGCAGCTATTCAGAATTCGCTGCTTGAGCTGATGAGTACTCTATCATCACTCACCTGAAAGCCGAAACGACAAGTCTGCCTAACACCAGCATTGAGAAAAAGTCCATAAAACGCTGATGTATTGAGTGCACTACACTACAGTGCATGTGCACGAGCAAAAACAAGCATGACGCATTTCTCCAGGGACAAAACTGAAAAGAAATGCTTGTCTAGACATTTCTGTATGCACAAGCAAAAGGCATTACAGTGGTACTGTTTTGGAGAGTAGTTTAAAGAGAAGATTGCAGAACACTTCTTCAAGTGTAGGCAAAGATATGGGTTTGACCCTTTTCAACCTTTATTGGTTCCCTACTCGTTTTGCTGAGGAAAAAGACTCTGCCAACACTGATTTGGAAAAGGAAACATCAAAGCAGTGTAGGGAAGTAGTCTGTGAAATTGTATTGACAAGCAAACTGCAGATCCGTAAATATAATTACTTTTTGTTCTCAAAACCACCCATTGCTGTATTAGTCTTTGGCGTTTTAAGGAACTACTTTGGCCCTAATTATGATGAGAGTCGGAAAGCCTCATACCACAGGTCGGAGGCTTTCTGAATCTCATCGCGGTTTCAGTTTCAACCGCCGCATTACGAAGCAGGCAGTCGAAAGTGAAACAGGCCTGTCATTCCAGCTGGATTCCGACAGGCTCAAGGAGCCAATGGCCATATGGAGGTCTGCCCGTAATCCCCATGGAAGGTGTATCCGCCGTAGGCATTAAGATGGCAGTTTTTGACACCCTTTCCATGTCAGGCTTTCTGGCATTGAAAGCGTGTTGTAAATCGACATCTGGGGCTGCTACGGGGTCCTGCTGACCCCTTCAGCCTGCGGCCTCTGGTTGGGGCCAAAGGGCACCTGTGGTGCTCCCCTGTTAATCCCTGCACCGTGTGGCTGGCACCCTGAGGTGCCTGCCACACAGTGCAGGGATGAACAGATTCTCCCATTTGTCTATGGGAGATTGTGCTACAGACGTTTTACGGCAACAGCACAAGCTCCCATAAACAAATGGGAGTATGCAACAGCACCATGTGTGGTCGCATTGTAATCGAGGTGTCGGGACCATCTACCAGTGTTTGGTTTGTCCCGAGACCACAGAGGTGTCAATCAATCAGGGGGTTTGTATAGCACACTACTCACCTGTGAGGGTCTCAATGCATCCCACCCGACATCATAATTTGGCCCTTTGTTTGTGGAAGTGTTCCTTGTGAAAGGGCTGCATGTGAGTGAAATTAACCAATGGTTTGAAGTGGGCTGAACCACTGCCATATGATTTATGCCGTAGTGGGCAGAATAAAAATGTAAATGACACAATAGACCAATAGAAGAAGAAGGCTGGCTGAAAGGCCCTATATACATATAATTTTAGTAAAATCAGAAGGTCTTGTCTAACGTAGACATAAAAAAAATTGGAATATGAGCTCTACCTTTAGACGCCTTCTCACAGCACGGGTACAGCTGTAGGAGTTAACATTATCCACCTATTTATTTCGGAAGTAAGTATACTATTTAAACATGCTGTTTGAATGCCTTTTCCCTCCTCAGTCTCTCGTTTAGTAACTGATTTTTAACACCTCATATCCTGGGGTTATTTTAGTTATTTTCCAGGAGAGGGAATAGAGCCCGGTCTGGTGAAAGCTTCAGACTTTTTATTGTTGTTGACTTCTGTGAAAGCAGCTAATAAAATGGTTGGCTGCAATTAGCTTCCACCTCCCTGTTAATGCATCCCCCTCTTGTGGAGCGTAAATCAGCCTTGAAATGGAAAAACACTCATCTGGAAGCCTAGGAGAAAGAAGCGCAGGCCTGCGTTTGTTTGCGAAACAGGAAAAAACAGGAGGTTTTCACAGATCATTGGCGTGCTCCTCCAATGCACGAGACATATTTTATTTTTGAAGGCAGAGTTCAGCGAGCGGCGTTGCTGTTCCTGCTTGCCACGACCACCTGAAGTGTGAAGAGTTCCCATGTATTTATACCTGTGTTTAATTTATACCTCGCGTGCTTTTTAATTATACAGTGCTGCGGGAGTCTCCAGCAGAGGAAGTAATGTGCCGCGTTTATGTACTGACTGGCCTGATTACGGTCTCCACGGGATGCACGTCGACTTCAATGGCTTGGGTGTAAAATCTAGTTTGGCAGAGAAAGCCTGTAGTAATTTTTCACTCCCTTGGAAACCCGGGGAACGCTTTTCTGCCTTTTAGGTGGCACAATTCTCTAGCGCCTATGGGTTTTTTGTGGGGGGCTAAGCAGTATCTGGAGCAAGGCCTGCTCCCGCACCACCTGTGAACTTTCAACAAAATGGCAGTGTCGTATGTTAGACTCGCAGCGTCTTCCTAATTGAAAGAGGACAACATATGAACAGCATTTATAGACTATCAATTTGGGAAAATATACCGCAGGGACCGGGTGAAACAATGTCCATGTTTTTTAAAAGAAAATGTTGCCTGGGTCACAGTTATGTTGAGAAGTTGAGAATGATTCAGGCACGAATAGTTTTCTCGGTTTTAAATTTCAATCTCTTTTCCCCGCCACTGTAGATCACAGATCCCACCTGATGATCAAGCCTTGTCTTGACAGGTCGCCTTTTTCAAAAGCCTGCCTAGAAACATCCATTTCACATTGGCATAGTAACGAATGTATGTAAAATACATAAAATGCTATGTATGGTTCGCAGGCTAGTGACTTCTACTGAAATCAGAATTTCATTTGTTTAAATGCTGTCAGAAATATAAAATTATGTTCGGCAGTAGTGTCATAAATCCAGTTTAAGAATAAGGCAAAAAAGAAAAAAACACAGTTGGCATGATTTTTCCAGATTTGTTTCTTGGTTGGTGTTTGTGTATTGGTTAATTCCCCTGAACTGGAGTTTCATCTCTTTCGCTATTAGTTTGTTGTAACCCCTTGGCTGCTAAACCTTTCCCCCTGGAATGCTAAGCCCTTTTTTGGCTATTTGGGGTAGTTAAGGCTCAAGCCTCAATAACTTTTTATCCACATAAGGTATCCACTCCAAATGTGTATCCTTTTTTCCCATTATAGTGGGGATTCTAAAGGTACCAAGGGTTTGTGTATTCCCCTGGAGGAGCCTGAGAAAATAGCAAAAATATAGCTAAATTTTGGGCGTGTGGGGAAAATTAGGACAAAAGTGTTCCACAGGAGTTTTATTGTTTTTCTAAATATGGCATCAATGAAAGGTTTTCTGTGCTAAAATCATAATTTTCCAGGCTTTAAGAAACATGCAAAGCTGAATCAAAAAACCTATTTTCTTACATTAGTTTTGACCTTTTTCAAAGAGGTAGCCCATTTTTCCTAATTTTTGTGTTTTCAACCTACTTCCAGTTTGTGGTGAGAGCAAGGGTGAAACCCAGTGAAAATCCCAGAAACCTATAGATTTCTGAAAAATACACAGAATTTTGAGTACAGCAAGGGATAATTTGGGTAGATCTCTCAAGGTTTTCCCAATGAAACTAACTGTTGAAATAAAAAATATATTAAAAATGAGTGGGGAAATGCCCATTTGTGACAACATTTTCATCTGTGACTTCCTTTCATAATGGGCAATTTATAAAAGCAATACACCATTATGTCTATTAGACCCTTCTTGTTGCAGAGATATAGAGGGGCATATCAACAACAAGTAGCGATAATCATCGCTAAACTAGCTTAGCGCTTCTTTCAATATCGCGTGTATCGCTGGTTGAAATCGCTGTGTTAGCGGGGTATTAGCAACGCCTAGCGCCCAGTCGATGTCATTTCCAGCAATAAACGGCGAGAATCTGCATTAGCGTGTGAAATCCGGCAAAGATTTCAAAGCGCTACTGAAGTGCTTGATGGTAGGGGAGTGTGGACCTAACCAGGCAATCCACCTCCCATTATCAGTATAGCTAAGTCGATTTGAAAGGAGAAGTTAAATTACAGCGATAACCACGGTTAGCGCATTATATTATATCGCTTCGCGGATCTGCTGCTGGGTTGTAAATATCGCGAAGCCCTGTACGCGAGTATTTACATGGAGTTGTGGGCAGGAACGCCCACTTTGCATGTCATTAGCTATGTTCATCGCTGAAGTGCAAAGTGGGGGGGAGGGAAACAGCTAACTCAAGGAACCTCGCGTTAGCGAGTCCTTGCAAATAGTGATTTACTGAAATTGCAGCTTTTCAGGTGCTATATGCGGAAAAGCGACAATATGTTTGTTGATAATATGCTCCAGAGGGTTTGTAATCTTTACAAGAACCGGAGGTACCCATAGTCAACAACTGAACTGCATCTTACAATGATTTTTCATTGTGTACCGGGTATAGAGCAATTCATATGGTAAAACGTCAATATGGGTATCAAGGAAACCTATATATTTCTGAAATAGACAACAGATACATAGCTTAGGAGCAGTCGTTATTTGTATATCTTTGAATTTGAGGGTACCCACACTAGCATGTAATTGAGAGAGCATTTTTAAAAATGCCTTCAATCTGACACAATGGCTTACATGTGGAAGCCTCAAATGCAGAGAAATACAACTGATAGTAACAAATGGTCTACTATTCTGCCTTTCCTCATGTCTGCTGATAAAAATAGTACCTCACTTGTGTGGCTAGAGCTAGCATCTGTGATAGGAGAGGGCTCAGAACACAACATGGACATATCACATTTCTCCACTGAAAACTGAAACTTTTTTTGCAATGGATCCAACTGTGGATTTTGGGCCTAGCTCAGCTGGTATCTAGGGAACCCTAGAAAACCTGTACATTTTTAAAAACTAGATACCTGGTGGAATCCAGGGTGGTGGGACTTGTATGACTCCTACCAGATGTTCTTACCCAGAAACGCCAGAAAACATCAAATCTTGTCTGAAAATACACACTTCCTCAAATTACTGTGATGAAAAGTTCTGAAATCTGCAGAGAGCAATGATTTTCCTACAGCCTGCCATTCCCCCGCGTCTCCCAATAAAAACAGTACCTCACTTGTGTGGGTGGGGCTAGGGGCCGCAACAGGAAAGGCACCAAAACACACTGGACACATCACATTTTTCTACTAACCTCTGACTCTTTTTTTGCAATGTGGCTAGCAGTGGATTTAGGGCCCTAGCTAAGCCGGCACCTGAGAAACCCTAAGAAACCTTCCCATTTTTTAAAACTAGATACCCGGAGAAATCCAGGGTGGGGTTACTTGCATGACTCGGACCAGGGTTTCTTACCCAGAAGCCCTTACAATCCTCAAACATTTTTGCTAAATAAACATATTTTCTTCACATTTCTGTGATGGAAAGTTCTGTAATCTGCAGGGAGCAAAAAAATTCCCTCCATCAACCATTCCCCCAAGTCTCCCAATAAAAAGTGTTCCCTACTTGTGTGACTCAGCTAGTGTCCATGACAGGAACAAATCAAACCAAGGTCAATGAATGTCCCTTTGCAAGGACTCCCATTGATCGTGGTTTGATCTGTTCCTGTCATGAGCTCCGGCCCCAGCCACAAAAGTGGGGCAGCATTTTTTTTTGGGACAAGTAGGATAATGATAGGTGGTAGAAAGTTTGCAGATTCCTTCAGATTCTGGAAAAACACATCACAGAAATGCAAGAAAAATGTGTACTTTTAGGCAAATTTTGGGGTTTGCAGGGCATTGTGGGTAAGAAAATGCTGTGGGATCCACAAGAGGCACACCACTACATCTTCTGTTGATATTGCCACATTGCATCTTGGACCCTGCCCTTTTGTGGGTGCTAGGCGCGCCCCCATAGATGAAGTGTCATTTTTATCCAGATACATGTGGGTACTCTGAGTGGCAGGAAATGTGCAGCTCCCTGTGGATTCAAGTACTTTGAGTCACAGAAATAGGAAGAAAAGGTGTGCTTATATTTGAGGATCGCACTGTATTCTGAGAAAGAAAACCTTGTGGGATCCATGCAAGACACACCATCTTGGAGTCCCCCAGTGTCTAGTTTATGAAAATATCTGGGGTTGGTAGATTTTCACTAGAGACTATGTAGACCCTGTCAAAGAAAGACAGAAAAGGCAAATATTACCGCACCACATCTACTCAATTACACGCACATACTAGTTGGATTTGGCAGGAGAGTGAGTGAAAAGTTCAAAATGTAAATGTATTAACAAAAGATTTCATAACAATTAAAACATAGAAATCACTGTTAATAAGGTCATTTAAAGTTATTACTTCTGAACCAGTGACTCACAGCTCTTGAGCTGTAAAGTCACAACAAGGAGGCCCCAACCACTTCAGACCATTCACACAACTTTCATGCAGCACACACACAAAACCAGTTACACCACCAGCCATGAGCCCAGCACATTGCAACACTCATAGCATCAAACTGCACCATTCAAGGGCCCATCACTTTCATATGCCCACAGGACTGGCACAGCAACCAAACCACCTGGCAGCTGGCTGAGTGCGCAGACTGGCATTTGGAGTGTGTGTGTAGTGACCAGCAGCACTTCTCTACACACACACACACAAACACACACATCACCAGTGTGTGTGTAGTGACCAGTAGCACTTCACTACACACACACACACAAAGACACACATCACCAGCCAAATGCCAGCCAATTCAAACACCACCGGTGAGACAGCAGCCGCACACACTACCAGTCAGACTAAATTTCAGAAACAGTACCTGGCAGCTGGCAGAATGTGTGGATTGGCAGCCAAATGCCAAGGCCACTCAGACATCACCACGAAGCTCCACACCACTTTTATTTCTAAAACACTCCCACAATGAACAGATCACACACACAAAGCAGAGGCAGGAAAAAATAGAACATCAAGGAAAAATAAAAACATCCAACTAAAAACAGCACATTTTTTTCAAATGGAAATAAACAACTTACTGGTAGAGTATGAAATACTAACTATGACTGCACACACAACAGGTGTAATTAAGCACATCAAACTACAGACAAACAGTTTCACTAAACAGAAAATGTATAGCAATGAAGACCACAGTCAGCTCCTTATCACTGTCATGGTTGCTCCCAATACTTCAGTTATGTATTAAAACATGTAGGCGCCCATAGGTCAGTATTAGAAGGACACTCTTGGCAGTACATAAAACTCTACTTTCGTACTCCTCATCAGACACAGACTCCTAATCTCTGACGAGGCAAGTCTTTTTTGGGTGTTGGAGGAATATATGCAGGAAAGTAGGGATCTTTCAATATCACAACATTTCCACCACTCCGACTCTAGGAACACTTGCCTGCTCAACTGCAACAAAGCTGCCTATTACAGATTGCTGAAACTGTACAAAAGTCTTCTTTGATTCTGGAAAACGATCTTTGAAAACAACATAGGCACTGAAAGATGCTAAATAAAATAGATGAACAGCCAACTTCTTGTAGCAGATATAGGACTTTCAAGATGCATTGTAAGGCTCTTACCTGTGATCTACTCTATCTACACCTCCCATGTACTTGTTGTGGTCTAGAATGCACACTGGTTTGTGCCCTTTTGCAAACTGATTCCAAACAGTCACGGTGCAGTACTTTCAGTATCAATAGTTGTGAGCATGTGGACATCTCTTCTGTCTGAATATTTCACAGCAAGAAGTACATTACTACACAAAGCACTGCTCTGTTCCCTATCAAGTGTTTTACACACAAGCTTTTAGGGTAACCTTTATGACTAGAGAGGATTGTGCCACGTGCCACAATGCCTATCTGAACAATACTTTAAACAATTTCACACCTGTGTAGAAATTGTCCACATAAAAATATTGACCTTTGTGAAAACGTGCTCTGGCAAATTCCTCCACAATTTTCTCACTGATTCCAAAAGTGGAAGGGCAACCAGGTGGGTCAATTGAAGAATCCCTACCAATGCACTCCCTAAAGGTATATACATATCCTGTGGCATTTTCACACAGTATATACTTGCTTAAAACCATAATGAGCTCTCTTGCTGGGAATGTATTGTCTGAAATCCAAATGGCACTTGAACAAGACCAGAGACTCATCAGCAGATATATCTTTCCTTGGACCATAGATCTCTCAGATACAATCTACTAAATGGTCAAGGAAAGGTTGAACATTGAAGAGACCATCACAATCAGGGTGATCTGTGACAATGCTCTAGCATTATCGAAAAAATACAGCATCACTTAAGAAGCGAATACTGATCACCACTCATAATTGTTGCAAATATAGAAGTTGTCTTCAAAGGACTGGTAGACCAATATAAAGACAATGATGGCTTCTTTATCAGTACTAGCAGGAAAGTTAAACCCCAGAAGTGCCTAATCTCATGGGAGTCCACTGAGTAGTTCTGGATTGGGTCTTAAGAGTGGCAATGTTGTCCTTCAAAAACTGATCTGCATTCAAATTAGACAGCCCACTCATAGTATCAAAAAATACCTCATGAATAAACAATTGGGAGTTCTCTGTATTGACTTTACACCCTAACACACCACTAAAGGCAGGCAAAACAGGCTGCACCATGTTAAAGGCAACCCAGAGTTCAGCAGTTCCAATGGGAAGGCTTCCAGCCCCTGGCTGCAGTCCAGCTTGCTCATGCTGCACTGCCGACATATCACTGTTCTCCTCTACAGGAGGCACTTCATCAGCACTAATAGTGAATTCATCATCAGATGATTCCCCTTTAACAGAACATTAACTGCCAGAATCATCAACTTCGTCCTCTGCCTCAGATGCAGAGTCTGTCTAAGAGCCATGTCCAAAGTCAGATTCATAAAGCAAATGTAAGACTTGACATCATTGGCATGGTTTCCCCTGACTTTTTGCCTCTACCTCCTATATTTTTGGCAGTTTGCTGGATTCCGTTTTTTGCTGGCTTAGATGCTTTGGGCACATTGCCACTGCTGATCACTGTCAAAGTGCAAGTACTCCCTGTTTAAATTTTAGCTTGATTGGTTATCCATGATTGGCATATTTGATTTACTGGTAAGTCCCTAGTACAGTGCACTGTGTGTGTGTCCAGGGCCTGTAAATCAAATGCTATCAGTGGACCTGCAGCACTAATTGTGCCGACCACATGAGTAGCCCTGTGAACCCATCTCAGACCTGCCACTGCAGTGTATGCGTGCATAGTTTTAAACTTCCATGTCAGCCTGGCCAGCCTCAACTTCCCTTTTCTTACATGTAAAGCACCCTGTAGGTAGGTCCAGGGTACCCCCCCATGGACAGGGTGCCGTGTATGTAAAGGGTAGGATATGTGCTGGTGTGTTTTACATGTTCTGATAGTGAAATACTGCCCACTTTGTTTTTCACTGTTAAAAAGCTATCTGTCCCACAGGCTAACAAGTTTCTTTGTAACATCTTACAACTTTAACTTTCCATTGAGACAAGATAGAAAAATTGAGTATAGGCTTTCTGAACTCAGAATTTAATAACACATCTTTTTAGAGAGATGGTTTTTAAATTGTGTGTTGGAAAATGCCACTTTTAGAAAGTACCCATTTTCTTGTTGAACCATTCTGTGTGCATCTGCTGTTTTGTGTAATGACTGTCTGGTTTGGGAGTGACAGGAGCTGGGGATATGCATCCATAGTAGACAGCCACAAAGGGGGTGTTGAGGTGTGTCCTGCCTTTCCTGTGTGACTCATAGCTGTGGTGAATAGACTGTGGCTGCATTCAGAGTGGTGGTAGGAGTTTCACTGGCACCTGAATAGGCTGCATCTCCTTTGCACAATGCTGTCTCCACCTCCTGTGGACATGCTACACCAGAGAGGACAGAACTGTTTTGGACTAAGCTCAGAGACCCTTGCCTCAAAGAGAACAACGAGAAAATGGGGTATAAGCATTGGACCTTAAATCCCAGAGAAGTAGATCACTTCTGGAATCAAGAGGAACCTCTGCAGAGGAGAAGAGCTGGAGAGCTGTAAGGATGAGCCTGGAACTTTGCTGTGAACCTGCTCTGAAAAGAATCTCAAAGGGCCTGTGGGTGCTGACCTCCTATTCTGAAGTCTCAGGACATCAACTGTGCCCACTTATCAGCACTTGGACTCCTCTGTGGACTCTTGTATTCATAAGGGTGCCAATTCCAGTTCCTGGGCCCTGAGAATTGTGTGGTTGGTGCTGCAAAGCAAGACAAACAACTCTGATGCTGTCAGCGATGCCACCAGTGATGCAATGACCTTCACCGAGACTGGGACCACGGCTAATGAAGTGCACGATGCATGATCCTACCTGCATCACAGCTCCAATGTCCTTCGATGCCTGCCAATGCCTGCAGTTATCGCCCTTCCCGACACCAGCGCTCGAACCGACTCGGTCCCTAGAGCTCATATCCCATTATCGCGGAGCCGATAATGGACAAGGGTGACTTCACAAACTCTTCGATATTGCATCGCCTCACCAGAACCGATGCTTCACCGCCGACGTCGCCTAACTTCCCCTGTCCTGAATTCGAAGCCTCACCTCCTCACGGACACAAAACCTCGTCTCCCCCATGGCAACCAGGGAACCGGCTTCGCGTTGGCACTGTCTCCTCACCTTCACAACGCCATGCATCGTCCATAGACTTCGTTTCCAAGGTACTGTTGTTTGGGGTTCAATGTGACTGTGCCTGATGCAGCGCACATCACAATCGGCACCGTACTTTGGATTTATGCCTGTCATGATGTTGTAATAGCCCCAGGTGGAGCTATTTGTTTCTACAAGTGCTATTTTTTGAAGTAACTGTTTTAAAAGTGATATCTTACTACATGCATGTTGGGTTTTTGTTGTTTTGGTCTTCTTTGGTTTAGATGAAGTCACTTCTATTTTCCTAACCTGCTTTGGTGTCCATGTGTGGTGTTTTCACTGTGTTACTGTGTGTTTGTGTGCAAATATTTTACACATTGCCTTTGGGATACACCTGTCTGTGATGGAGCGAGATTCAGAAATGTTTTTCATTTCAACTCGTGAAGTCACACTTCCATAAATAAAATAATAAAATTAACAGTTGTGTTGTGTATGTATTAATTTAACCTAGTTTAAGTTGCATCTACACATGAAAAACGCGGGATACTAACATGTGTGCTCATAAACGTGCATTATGTTGCATTTCCTTGTTTGTGAAAAATAATAATTTAATCGTGTCTATTTTGTCATGTCAAAAATTAACTGCAGCTGTTTAGAATAAATGGCATGTGCTTATTTTGCTTCCCTGTCTATGTGATGTCACTCTATTCTCTAGAGGTGCATAAAGAACCTTGCTGGATAAAAATGAAGAATGGTAGATATAAAATGCTGCTTTATTTGTTTGCTTCTGCTAGGTAACTTAGACTAATGGGTTAATTATTAGCAATGGAGGGTGGCAACAGAAAAATGTATATTACTCGCATTAATTATTTTCTTGTGTTTGTTTTTACAATAGTTAATAAAAAGGCTTTTGGGCCTAGTGAAAACTTTCCGTGCTTGCTAAAATCTGCTTGGAGCCAGAGTGAGTCCATGATGGCAACAGTTTTCTCCGTCTGAAAAGTTTTTCGTGCTGAGATGACATTCTCTTAGCTGAACAAGGCCAAGGCCAGGAACCGGCGAAAGGCTTATGACATTCACGCATCCGAGGAAGCTAAAAACTTTATTTGTTGCAATTGTTGCAAACTGGAGGAAACTGCGTTGTTCGAAAACTAGAGACAATGGTCTCTAAGAATGATGACGGAACTATAATTCTGAAACGTGGTGACACGTCGCCTGTCACTTTTGGACCAATGAGGCTCTTATTTCAGCAGTGAAAATTACTTTTTATTAGATTAGCTTAGCGTAGAAAGGTATAAAAACTCTTGCCCCGTGGAAGAGTTATGCTTCTCCTTGCAGACCTTTTGATGAGGGCGTTATGCTGTTGGACTTCTCTTGGAACACGTAAGAGCCCTCAAAGACTTTACTCTTTAATTTTCCTTATAGTTAGCATTAGCTAGGGACTTAGGTTTTGAAAAATGCCAAACTGATAATTCTCATTTGCAATAATAATTTTGATTCATAATAAAATTGTCATAACTATTTGCAATGATTCAAATAAAAATGCTTTAATAAATTTTCTAATACATTTTCCAAATGAGTAGCTAATAAAAATCTTACTTTGGAAATCAAGCTGGTCTTGTTATTTTCATAGGTATAGGTTATTCATAGCTAGATCTTATCGCCACAGTGGCTTAATTAGCTTGTAGGGTTGTGAAGTACGATGAATTCATTTACCATGGTTGTATATAAATGTATATAATTTGTGAATAGGTTAATTAGGTCACATGATTCAGTTGGTTATAATATGTCATGTTAGATTTATGGGCCTTATGAGAGTTTATTGATTGATGGTGTATATAGTGGAGTTGGGAAGCGTTGCTTATGACATATTTCCTATAGCCCGCTGGATCATCCGCACATGCCAAGCTACCAAGTGGGAGAGCAGGGGTTATCTGAAGTGGATAATCCTCTTAACATAACTAGAAGGAAGGGTCCTTATTGGACAAAGGTGCATACCTCTGCCAACTAGCAAACTTACAACCTCCCGGGCGGTCAGCTTGCGGGCAGCCATCATGCTTACTTAGGGAACTAACATATCAAACAGGACAACAAAAAACAATGCAGTGTCAAATTAGAACTAAACAAAGTCAGATGTATCTCAACTATTAACAAATAATCTGGAAAAAACTTTCAATACAATCCACACAATGAACTTGACACTCTAAAAAGATACCTTTCGCTTTCTACAGACAGCAAGAATGAGGAGCAACTGCACCTATTCTGCACAGACACAGCAAGCTCCAAAGAAATCCCACAATACAGATCTTGCACAAATCCAAACATGAATTTAAACAATAAAATCATGAGCTAAATATGCTACAATTATTACAAATGTTAAAGCAAAAGACATTCAAGAAGGGCAATGATATTCCTTTGAAGGAAAAATTACAAAAAAGTTTCCTTACCAAACACATGCAACTGCACAAACTGCAGATCTACTAGTGCTAAAACTGCAAGCTGGAGTCACCACCAAGGAAATTAAAAGCTTTGCAATACAATAAAGAGGAGAAATAAGAATTAAGATCACCAATGCAAATTATGGCACGTAAACAGTTAACATTATAAAACACTATGAAGTCTGCCACCAGGGGCATATCAGCATCACAAACATCCAATCTGGCGCAAGTGAGTTGCATAGCAAAGGCAAGAAATTGACACCCCAGAGAGGAATGACCCTTAACCCTCCCACCAGCCAAACACAAGTCAAACACAGACTCACACACACCACCAATCAAATGCCAGATACACACATTGCCAGCCAGAAGCCAGTCCACATACACTATGAGCAAAGCCCGAGTTTAATCACGCCATCAGCCAAATACCAACCACAAACCAGTTTGCACACACCACCAGCCAGACACCAGCTCTTACACACACAGAAACCTATTCTCTGGTTTCTAGTGGTTTTCTGCTGCCTTCCGCTGGGCAGATTGACCCAAGAAAAGTCTGATGTCCCCAGGGAGAGCAGAAAACAAAGGACATGTGAGGGTAATACTGGGGACCATCTCTTGACCAAGGGGCTGCTCCACCAACATATATAAAAATATAATCCCTGGTATCTAGAGGCTGTTCGCCGCTACCCCGCCCTCAGGACAGATCAGCCTAAAAAATGTCCCCTGGCTGGGGGCGGAGAGCCGTCAAAAAATGTCCCCAAATACGGGGAGAAACCCTTTCCCAATGGACCGCTTCCCAGCATGCACATAAAATAGAGTCCTTTGTGTCTAGTGGTTTTCTGGCCCCCACCCCACTTTGTGGGCAGATTGGTCTAGAAAAATGATTGACATGCCCAGGGGGCAGAGACAGCCAGAACAAGTGGCCAACTTTGGGACTGACCCTTGTCCAAGGGGTCACTCCTCGGCAGGTAGATATTTGAAATCCCTGATGTTTAGTGCATTTCCACCCACGGGGGGCAGATCAACCTGAAAAATGGCAGATCTACCCCCGGGGGGGGGCAGAAACAAAGGAAAATGATGCCCCTGAGGGGAAGCGACCCTTGCCCAAATACATATCCACCATAATCCCTGGTGTCTAGTGACTTGGCATTCTTTCATTTACATGGTCCATTGTTCATGTAAATGTGGAACTGGGCACTTTTGCATGCATGGGAGATGATATTTTACAGAAGGATCTCAATAAACACACACAGCCCCTTCTGTAAAACTGAGTGTGCCAAACAAACACTAACAAAGGTCCACACTCCATGACACCTATGATTATGTAATCTCTGATGGTTAAAGGGATATTGAATCTGCCTTTCAGCTCCATCCTGATCATCCAAAAGATTTATGATTTATAGACTTAATTGCAGGATATGTTGACTTGTTTTTAACATATCTACCACAATGAATTGCTTAGAAACATGCATATTTTGAGATAATTGTTTTCCCTCTTCTGTTTGGCTTTGACCTGTGGTATACTGTGCCTTCTCAATTTATCACCTCGTGTAAAACCTCCCTTGGAACATCAAGTTTGTGTATCCACTTTTTGCCCCAACTCTAACAATTTGAAAAAGGCAATTCTCCAAAATTGGCACCTAATTAAAAAACTGGACAAAGATCTTGTAGCCATACCCCTGTTTGCTTTTAAGAACGAAAGAAATGTCTCAAATTTTATTGTGAGAGCAGCAATGAACAAGCAACCAAAACAAACATTGAGGGAGCCTATGGGCTTACAACTGATAACTGCCGACCACAGATGCGGGACTTGTGTTTGCCGTGACCAGACCATTGAGGGATCGCTATTCACACACAGGAATTGTCTTTTGGAAACATAATTCATTTACAAATTGTAAGACAAAATGTGTAGTTTATGATATAACTTGCCCCTGTGATTTGCTATATATCCGTAAAACCAATCAAGAGACACGTCAACGTATCACATAGCATAAATCTCGGATAAGGAACTCTGTCATCTCAGCACCATTGGTAAACCACTGGATTAAGAAATCACATGTGGAAGCAGACATTCGCTGGACATTAATTTGCAAAGTAGAACGGGACCCCAGAGGTGGGGATATTGAGGTGAAATTATCCCAAAAAGAAGCCATGCTGATACTAAAATTTGACACGGCTGTGTCAGGTTTGAATGAGATGTCCGAATTATATAAACTGTAAATACATCCTTGTAGGTATTGGCCTGTAGCTTTACTTGAACACGCAGACCATCATGTGTCTACATTATAGGCGTTGGTACCAACATATATTAGGCACGATCCCCCCCACTACACTACCAACATTCAAGTTGTGATTATGAGTTCGCACTCATGTTTATTAGAAACTGAGTACAGGCCACTTTTTAAACATTTCATGTAGGCTGCATCTATCGCGTTTCTTATGTTCTTCTTTTCGCCTATCCCGAACCTCCAGGCTCAAACTACATTACCCAACAGGCTTCGCGCCTGTCATGCTCTTGTCACAGCGCGCGGGCAATGTAAAATGAGAATTCAACCTTAGGGTTGAAGACGTTGCCGCATATTACTAAATAAGCAGGTTACTGTCCAATACTACAGGCGGGCTGAATTCATCGCGCATACAAATCTCCTTACATTTATCGAATCCTTTGGGTGCAAACCATAACAACCGACAAGCTTTGCGCGCGTTTCGTATGTCCCACAGCGGTCGAGCTACGTAGAAAGAGTATTTATCTTCCGGGTTGAATACGCTGCTCCATATCAGCGATTGAGAGCTGGTACAAGCTGCTGAAACTTTACCGGATAGTTGAGAAAGCCGCTAGAACTGAGAGGTAAGCCTTGCACGGAGGGATGCTAGTTAGCAACAGCGGCAATTAGGAAAACGGGAAACCTTTCTAATCTCAAAGTTTTGTTTCAGCTGGTGGCAGCCTGGGAAGAGATACACTTACACTTACTTTTTTCGGCGAGGGGAACTGAAACTAAGCATTTACCCAGCAGACGAGTACTCCATCTAGAAGGTACGCCACACACCACATTATAGACGGTGGGGTTCAGGCTAGAGATTGATAGACGGTCAACTCATGAGAACATATGAATGTTTTGTTTAGGTGCCGAGGTCCTGGTGCATCAAATAACTTATCAAAAACACAGGATCCATAGTGAAAAATCGGGAGGGAGTAAGTACACTTGCCTGAATTAGAGAACTTTTGTACCTTATGTATCCGACATGATTCTTGACAACAGAATGTTTCTGTTTACTTTTATTTTTTCTTTAGATTCACACTTTGAATTAGATTGTAGAGGAAGTCCACGGCTCTTCTTGAAATTGGTAAGTCGTGGCCAGGTGCGAATGTTGAGGAACGCTGGGCACATGAAGCTAGATTTTGGCTCTGACATTATGTTTCGTTTTTTCTGTTTTCACAGTGGTTGTTGGTCCTGATGAGAACCCCTACATTGACTGGGGTTTGAAACGCGTAGACCTTTGTCAATGCCACTCCCAAATAATTTGTATCTACATTGTGATCAAAACTGATGTTACATTGTAAAAAACTGTTGTTCAAATTGTTTAGTTGCTCGTGCAATTTTTATGTACTTTCATAAATTTTGTTAGGGTAGTGGCAAGTCCTGTTTTCATGATAATTACACTGGCCTGTTAGGATTTTGTAGTATGTGTTGAGAGTGTTGAATGTGTAAATATAGGTGTGTCTGTACGAATGATTAATTAGGAGTGAGTGTGAATGAAAAGAGGTGGGTTTATCTATTCCGTATCATTATATGTTTTGTCATTTGTTTGTATACATCCCCTATATTTGTCTTAAATGAAAACAAATCTTTTTAATATTGAAAATAAAAGCTAATAATAAGCTTTTGGTTGCTTGGCTTGATATCCTTGCATCTATCATTTAGTGGGATAGGAATTGCTTATCAGTATTGGCAGCTTGTCTGGTGTGTAGTGTAGATGACTCAGCCTTACTTAGTAGAGTCAGGCCCTTCTTTTGTTATATAACCCAGATAAGTGGCAGACATGATGGTAACACTTCTGCGCATATCTAAACGGGACGCTTTCTAAGAGAAAGGGGTAAAAGAGCCTGCAGGCAAGTCCATTTTTTTTTAAAGATTTATAAAGCGCGCAGCTACCCAACAGGGTTTCCCGGCGCTGATCAGAACAAGGACAAAGTTTGTTGGGGATGAGGAATTAAACCTGACTAAAAAAGAAAAGTCTTCAGCTTTTTACAAAAGGCTAAGAGAGACCGACAGATCCTGTGTTCCAACATTTAGGTCCAAAGTAGGAGAAAGAGCGGCCTCCCATACGGGTCCGCCGCACTCTGGGAACTGAGAAAAAGAATGGCTGGCCGATCTCAGTTTGCGGGTGAGTTGGTGAGGCTTGGTAAGGCTTTGTATGTACAAGGGGAGCAAACTATGCTGAGCTCGAAACATATAGCAAAGGGCCTTGAACTCAATATGTTTGTTTACCTTTAGCCAGTGAAGTTGAAGGAGCAGAGGGGAAACAGATGGCATGACGAGGCAACCGAAAAAGCACATGGCCCGCTGCGTTTTGAATGAGCTGGAGACAGCGGACAGAGAACTTGCCTGCGCCCAAATACAATACATTACCATATTTAAGTCTGGAGATCACCAAGGCCTGCACTACAGTTCTTTTGGCTGCAGATGGAATTACTACTCATGAATAAGGGGACCCCTGATATTGATTAAAGGTAGAGAAGCAGGGGAGATAAATACAGACAAAATATACAAACAGAAAACTCTACCTATGTACTTAAAATATGCTGTGCGTCAACTGTTAATTTACCACTCTGGCTAGACCCAAATGACCATGTTCTTCACAACTAACAAGTTGATTTAAATGATTTTATTTTTTCATCTTAAACCAAGTGATGTATCACAGATAAATATCATATCCTCGAGATTATAGAAAAAAACATAGGAAAAACAAAGAAAACAGATCCTATTTATCATCCCCCACTAACAACATGCATACAAAATCATACTTAAACATCCTCACACATACCACATATAAGAGCACAGCAAATATATCTAGAAATCTGCTAAAAGTTTAAGTTCACATATAGCAATGACATGAAACAGATTTGACCAACACAAGTCGTCATCTAATTGCTTAGACCATCTGAAGGCTTAATTTGCAATATAATATCAAAGATGACGAGAATTCAACAATGAAGGGTAATTTTCAAGTGTATTAATCAATTATCCAGAATAGATAGAGTGAAACAGTTCATAGAGGGAACTCGTTCAAGGGCCAACACGCGTTTCGGTGAGACACCCCTTCTCTGGGTATCACCTTCTCCTGGGCGCATATATGGATTTTAGAAAAAAGATTGTCAACGGGACCTGTCTGAAACAAGCACAACATATAAAAAATATATCAATAACATAAGCATATAATAATGATTAATACAATAAATGTAAACATTACGTAAATGCATACAGAGGTAATCTGTTTCATAGTTTCTAAAGAAAATGGTCAATAGCACAGAGGGTCAGACTTACATGAAATATAGTAGTGATATAATTAAAGAACTGAGAGCATATGCAGACATGCAAAAATTAGAATAGGGTAATGAGGTGAAGGAAGATGAATAAGAGCATACAGGTCTGATAGAGTGCCAGTGGCGAATGGAGTAGTAAGGTAATGAAAATCCCCCAATTTCAAGCCCCCTGCAGCCTCCTAACCAGAGTCAGAAAAATGATAAACAGGAAATAAATTCTGAGAGAAAGTACTGAAAAAAATGAATAGTATGAAGGGCCCTGGGAGACATCGCCCAAAACTGTATTGTATAGGTCATCTGTGCATACATGCGATGACAGGAATGAAGAGTAATGTAAAAGAAAAAATTCCTCTAAAATAGATGGGGCTGCTGCACACATTCAAGGAAAGTACAACCTATGGAAAAAAACATAATTTCATTTAAATGTTTAACTGCCTCTATGTCCAGAATTCTCGAAGTGGTGTCTGGAAGTCTGATACATAAGCGACTTACCGGGGACGTGCTATGGAGCTGGAATTTCTCTGTTGCGAATAGGAAATAACGTAAAAGGTGCTTTCTGTCAAGGCTGGGATTCCGATATGG
This sequence comes from Lissotriton helveticus, assembly GCF_964261635.1. Lineage (NCBI taxonomy): Eukaryota > Metazoa > Chordata > Amphibia > Caudata > Salamandridae > Lissotriton > Lissotriton helveticus. The sequence goes on along the minus strand of NC_136059.1, from coordinate 1,270,963,843 downwards.
GTAAAATTATCTCCAGTCAGGAAGCTCCAAAAAGGGGCATCGTAGGAGCCTCTACAGTGTATAAGAAGGGAACAGTGAGTCTGCTTGCAGTGGCCGGATAGATAAGGGCATGCCAACAGAGGCATACGTTAAGTGCATATTTAAGAGGATAAGCCACTCAGCTTGATGGGTAAATTTAAGCTTGAGGATACGATGAAATAAACTTGGCGAGTCACGCAATGCTCGTTTCTAATGGTCTCTGGAAGATGCAATGAAGAAGAGGGAAATAAATTTAGTGAGTAATGCAGGCCGTCTAGTGCGGATTAATTGATGTGACTGATGCCACAAGTGTGTTAAAAGGCTAAAAGATGTGCCCACTCAGTGTAACCCAGAGATGTGTAAAATGGAGAGTAAGTATGTAAAATGCTACAATGGCCCTTGCCGATAATGGATATCTAACCTTGAAATAGTGCCTTTTCAGTCCAAAGGGTGATAGTTATAACAGCTCTCCCAGGGGATGGTCGCTGTGATAAGTTAAGGATAAAACAAACATAGGAATAACTAACTAGAAAGAAAACAGCAAACTAACTGCTGTCGGATGTAATGATACAGTGTAGGACGTTTGAGATGTTTACCTGAATCAAAAGAGTCACGGCATAACGTCAAGGCGTCCCGCTGCAGAATCGTGGACGGCCCGGTTAAGCTGGGCTATGTCTCCTATGTTTCAGTAGTCCAATGGCCGCATGCATCAGTAACTAAAGTGGCGTGTGATACGCCGAACCCATATGGTAATTGGAGTGGGTGTCGCTATCAATTGTGGTCACTTGAAGGGAGAACAGGGTACGGGTAGCCGGCCGGGATAAGATCACGAAAACTGACAAAAACATTTAAAGATATAGTATCACATAGAGTTAAGGGGGATAAAGAAAAACTACAAATATAAAATAAGTAAAAGATTTTAGAAAACAAAGTGAAATAATGTAGCAATGCCATATTACTAAGCATATATAAAAAGGAAAGAAAAAGCTGCTAAGGTCAGAGAGGCCTGGCTCGCATGACGATAGAATCAGACCGGGCAGTTACAAAGGGATGATCAAGTCTGACAGGGTATCATAAAGAAGAGGCAATACTCAAAAGCATGGCGAGCCCGCCATGCTGGATGGTAAAATTGCAAGCTGATAACCACAGGTAGTAAGAAAAGATATACTGAACCCAAGGGAAAAAGAAGCAATAAGAAGAGCAATAGGAGGGCTCACTCTACTCGCAATGGGGAAAGTGTCATATACAGATCTGCTAGATGATCGCATTTTCCCATGGCAGGGTTTCATTGAGTCCTTTATCTTTTGAGTTGAGTGGAAAAATCCAAAAAACCTTGCGCTTTTTGCGTATGTTAGTAGTATCAGTACCTTTTTGTGGGCATATCTTTTCCAAGATAGTCCACCGGAGATCATTCTCCACATATTTGGCTTCAATCCAATGGTTAACCAGAGGTGCTGTCTGTTTGTGGTGTCTGATGTTTGATTTATTGAAAAACAGTAGAGGGGCCCTGAATCTAAGGATAGATGTCAAGGGAGGGAACAACCCGCCAGGGTGAGAATACTAACGAGAAAAACATGAAAAGGGTGTTCCCTAGATACCATGAGAACAAATTTCTATTTTCACTTTCAGCTTGCCCACACAATCACAACAGAAGCAAATTTATTCCCAAAAAAATGTTGGGTTTTATTTTTTATATATATATATGTAGATCATTTTCATAGAAAAATAATTTAATTTAGACAGTGTAATGACATCTGCAAAACATTTCTCAATCATATACAAAGTTACAATATAAAAACTAGGACACACAGTAATAATTAAGGAAGGCACAAAGTACATTCACTCATCTACTCAAGCATACCTATTGTACCATCAGATACATGCACAAACATTCCCATACATATCACCACACACAAAGAAGCGCCGACGCGCGTTTCGGACAAGTGCCAATACAGGCTTCCTTCATCAGGGCGCACTTGGAATAGAACAAGCAGACACAATGAATGTCGTCTGACAAAAAGGTCCTGGGAAGCGGTCCTAGTAACAGCAAAGGTGGATATTCTGTGGGTAAAAAGAAACAGTATAGAAAAACACTGCAATATGGACTTCAATAAAACAAGAGGCCTTGATGAACGTCAGCAAGAACACAAATTCAAACAACCTCATCCACACATACCAGTCAGGTAGAAAGTCCTTATAACCCAGAATTTGCAGCACATAAACAGCCAACAAGATTGTGCATGTGATGTATCGAGGACTATGGACACAGTGTGTCAAAAGGTCAGAATATTTTTTAATTGAAGGAAGAGGACCACAGAGTGCAAAGAATTGCCACCACGTGACAGAGACAAGTCAAAGAGAAAAAGTGGAGAAGATGTGTTCAAAACATTGGATAAAAGGAAAACAGCCTACCAAAAGGCCCTCAAGAACGGGACCACTGTGAGGTTACAGGCGATAACCAGGAGAATAGCCGCAAGGGCATAGATGGGAATCCAGTACATGAATAAACTTGATAGGCAGTCAGGATCCCGGACATCAGAATTTGGAGGGCTTGTTGAGGATCCGGAAATGGCTCAGGGAGGGAACTGAAGTGCCCAATGCGGGTCAAGTAGGAAATGAAGCAGTAATGAGTCTAAAGGATAGGCTAGAGACAAAAAATACAGTAACAGCTTTAATAAGCTAATGCAGAAGGACTGCATTGCCAGAATATCAGGGTCTTCAATACTTAAGAATGTGGGAAGAAATGAACAAAGCCCGCACGATATACAGACAAGGGATGCAGGCAGTAACGACGTGCATGGTATGTAAAAAGGAGAACACAAAGTAAGTTCAAACCATAACTGTGAACTCATTGCTCATGAAGTGATACATGCAAGGAACTTGGGCGGATTACAAAGTCTATACCACCCGGTATTCGGCATTAGACATAATTAAGGAGAAAAGGGGGGGGGGGTATTAACAATAAAGCAACTACTTATCGGGATGAAGAGGGTGGCAATACACGCAGCATGCATGGGGCGGCAGCACATGATAGTTAAGGAGCCAGCCAAAGGAATAAGGCGGGGTCTACCTCTAAGATGTTCCAATAAAGCCTGATGACCAAGCTTCAGGAGGCCAAAGTAACATGTGGATGGTCAGGAAACAATATTAGACAAACCTAAAATAATAAATACCGTAGGATTACTAGCTGAAAAAAATAATCAAAGGGAGTAATGAGAGAAACAAAGACACAACCCAGGAATACCTTACGAAAACGGTCGGCGTCATCCCTCTGAGAACGGGGAAGAAATACCGGGGTGAACGGACTCGGGATAACAGCTTCAGCGAAATGAACGGCGGTGAGCCTGGAGAGGAACAAGCGGAAGGTCAGGGTACGAAAAAAGGGGGATATCAGGGTTTTAAATTAAACGGTCGGGGACCCAAATTACCTTAGATGACGGGAAGATTCGCCTGGTCCGGACGCGATGACAAAGGCGGCGTGACTCCTTCTCCCTGCAGCGGCGAGATTCGCCGATAAAGACGGTTGGTAGGTGAGAGGAATATATAGTGCGCGCAAGTGCCAAAATTGGCAGCACCTGCACGCACAGAGCAATAGAGAACGGACTCCATGTGAAGATGGAGAGTCAGTGACAGAAATAGAGGCTGGACTAGCGGGCTTGGACCGCATACAGTGATACGAAGTATAATGAAACTCTAACATAGGCTACTTCTCAAGTATACAAATGACACGAAGGGCAATGTAACTAAATTAGCCAACAAAGTATAAAGAAAATAATTAAAATAATAAGAACAAAACTGTTACGAAACAGAAGGGCACAATTGAGGGCCAAGGCAAGAATTAAGGAACACTGGGAAGAAAACGCCAATAATAACAGAAAGGAGGGTAGAATACTGCCCGAAAATAACCTCCAGGACAATTCAGTGGATGGCGTTTTCCCACGGAATAGTATCGTTCAAACCTGAGACAGCCGTCTCAAGGTAAAACATCCAGAAGACTTCTCTTTTGGCTCTTATGGCATCAGTGTTGCCATCCTTAGGGTGGTGTACTTTTTCAAGAATAAGCCACTTCAGGTCTTCCAAGGTATGGTTCAGGGCTTTCCAATGGGCAACTAAGGGGGCAGGTTTCTGATGCATGATTTGTGTTCTGACAGCCACAGATGTGGCGGATGCCATGCTTGCGATAATGTATGACTGTACCCGAATTCAACTGGGGCAAGAAAAGAACTACTTTGAAAGAAATGACAAATTGCCGAACAAGCAATGTCATTTACCTCATCATATGTCCTTGTTCCAGGGGATACGTGCCAGAAACAGGAAGGGAATTTAGAACGAGGCTGTCAGAACACAAATCATGCATCAGAAACCTGCGCCCGGGAGCCTCCTTAGTTGCCCATTGGAAAGCCCTGAACCATACCTTGGAAGACCTGAAGTGGCTTATTCTTGGAAAAATACACCACCCTAAGGATGGCAACACTGATGCCATAAGGCCCAAAAGAGAAGTCTTCTGGATGTTTTACCTTGAAACGGCCGTCTCAGGTTTGAACGATTCTATTCCGTGGGAAAACGCCATCCACTGAATTGTCCTGGAGGTTATTTTCGGGCCGTATTCTACCCTCCTTTCTGTTATTATTGGCGTTTTCTTCCCAGTGTTCCTTAATTCTTGCCTTGGCCCTCAATTGTGCCCTTCTTTTTCGTAACAGTTTTGTTCTTATTATTTTAATTATTTTCTTTATATTTTGTTGGCTAATTTAGTTACATTGCCCTTCGTGTCATTTGTATACTTGAGAAGTAGCCTATGTTAGAGTTTCATTATACTTCATATCACTGTATGCGGTCCAAGCCCGCTAGTCCAGCCTCTATTTCTGTCACTGACTCTCCATCTTCACATGGAGTCCGTTCTCTATTGCTCTGTGCGTGCAGGTGCTGCCAATTTTGGCACTTGCGCGCACTATATATTCCTCTCACCTACCAACCGTCTTTATTGGCGAATCTCGCCGCTGCAGGGAGAAGGAGTCACGCCGCCTTTGTCATCGCGTCCGGACCAGGCGAATCTTCCCGTCATCTAAGGTAATTTGGGTCCCCGACCGTTTAATTTAAAACCCTGATATCCCCCTTTTTTCGTACCCTGACCTTCCGCTTGTTCCTCTCCAGGCTCACCGCCATTCATTTCGCTGAAGCTGTTATCCCGAGTCCGTTCACCCCAGTATTTCTTCCCCGTTCTCAGAGGGATGACGCCGACCGTTTTCGTAAGGTATTCCTGGGTTGTGTCTTTGTTTCTCTCATTACTCCCTTTGATTATTTTTTTCAGCTAGTAATCCTACGGTATTTATTATTTTAGGTTTGTCTAATATTGTTTCCTGACCATCCACGTGTTACTTTGGCCTCCTGAAGCTTGGTCATCAGGCTTTATCGGAACATCTTAGAGGTAGACCCTACCTTATTCCTTTGGCTGGCTCCTTAACTATCATGTGCTGCTGCCCCATGCATGCTGCGTGTATTGCCACCCTCTTCATCCTGATTAGTAGTTGCTTTATTGTTAATACCCGGCCCCCCCCTTTTCTCCTTAATTATGTCTAATGCCGAATACCGGGTGGTATAGACTTTGTAATCCGCCCAAGTTCCTTGCATGTATCACTTCATGAGCAATGAGTTCACAGTTATGGTTTGAACTTACTTTGTGTTCTCCTTTTTACATACCATGCATGTCGTTACTGCCTGCATCCCTTGTCTGTATATCGTGCGGGCTTTGTCCATTTCTTCCCACATTCTTAAGTATTGAAGACCCTGATATTCTGGCAATGCAGTCCTTCTGCATTAGCTTATTAAAGCTGTTTCTGTATTTTTTGTCTCTAGCCTATCCTTTAGACTCATTACTGCTTCATTTCCTACTTGACCCGCATTGGGTACTTCAGTTCCCTCCCTGAGCCATTTCCGGATCCTCAACAAGCCCTCCAAATTCTGATGTCCGGGATCCTGACTGCCTATCAAGTTTATTCATGTACTGGATTCCCATCTAAGCCCTTGCGGCTATTCTCCTGGTTATCGCCTGTAACCTCACAGTGGTCCCGTTCTTGAGGGCCTTTTGGTAGGCTGTTTTCCTTTTATTCAATGTTTTGAACACATCTTCTCCACTTTTTCTCCTTGTCTCTGTCACGTGGTGGCAATTCTTTGCACTCTGTGGTCCTCTTCCTTCAATTAAAAAATATTCTGACCTTTTGACACACTGTGTCCATAGTCCTCGATACATCACATGCACAATCTTGTTGGCTGTTTATGTGCTGCAAATTCTGGGTTATAAGGACTTTCTACCTGACTGGTATGTGTGGATGAGGTTGTTTGAATTTGTGTTCTTGCTGACGTTCATCAAGGCCTCTTGTTTTATTGAAGTCCATATTGCAGTGTTTTTTTATACTGTTTCTTTTTGCCCACAGAATATCCACCTTTGCTGTTACTAGGACCGCTTCCCAGGACCTTTTTGTCAGACGACATTCATTGTGTCTGCTTGTTCTATTCCAAGTGCGCCCTGATGAAGGAAGCCTGTATTGGCACTTGTCCGAAACGCGCGTCGGCGCTTCTTTGTGTGTGGTGATATGTATGGGAATGTTTGTGCATGTATCTGATGGTACAATAGGTATGCTTGAGTAGATGAGTGAATGTACTTTGTGCCTTCCTTAATTATTACTGTGTGTCCTAGTTTTTATATTGTAACTTTGTATATGATTGAGAAATGTTTTGCAGATGTCATTACACTGTCTAAATAAATTATTTTTCTATGAAAATGATCTATATATATATATATAAAAAATAAAACCAAAATTTTTTTTTTAATAAATTTGCTTCTGTTGTGATTATGTGGGCAAGCTGAAAGTGAAAATAGAAATTTGTTCTCATGGTATCTAGGGAACACCCTTTTCATGTTTTTCTTGTTTGATGTTTGATTTATGCTCGTCCATACATACTCTGCATTCTCTAGCTGTCTCGCCCACATATGCCAAATTGTAAGGGCACAGGATTACATAAATGCAGTTTGATGTACTGCAGTTGTCCTCTCTTTGAGATATATTGCATGGTTATTCATGCAAACTTGATCACTCACGATAGCATTTGCACCTGCATGGCATGTCCCCATTTGTGGTTGAAATTAATGGGTTGGTCACCCGTGACTGATCTTTGGGTGAATCTATCCTTCTCAAAGGTTTTTGCTCTGACCAACATATTCCTCAAGTTCTTGTTCCTTTTGAACCCAAAAAGTGGTTTAGGTGTTCGTGGTGTCTGGTTGTCCAAATTTTGCAAGTGCCATTGTGAATTCACTGTTTGGCGAATTTTATTGTCAATTGTCGAGTGTTTAGTCACACAGACTAATTTGTCAGTCTGTTTGCGTTGTCTTGGTTGAAAGATCGTGTCTCGATTGTACTAATGTGCTCTTTTTAGGGCGTCCCTAATAAGTCTGTGGGGCTACCCTCTTTGAATGAATTTCTCCTTCATCACCTCAGCATGCGTCAAATAATCCTTTATGGTAGTACAGTTTCTACGGAGACGTAAAAACTGACTGAAAGGGATTCCATTCTTTTGGCTTGTAGGGGGAAAGCTGCTGAAGTGAAGAAGATTATTCCTGGATGTAGGTTTTGTATATAGAGACACCATCAATTTGGAATCCAGACGTTCCACCTATACATCCAGGAATTCAAGTCCATGGGTACTAGTATGTGCGGTGAATGTGAGGTTAGTGTCTGCTGTGTTGATACACAGGATGAATTTGTCAAGGGTGTTTTGGTCGCCGTTCCAGATAAAAACATATAATCTATAAACTGCGACCAGTGGCGGATGTTTTCATAAAAAGGGGCAAGCTTGTTGTAAATATTAAGCTGTTCAAATGTCCCATATAGAGGCATGCAATGCTTGGGGCGCATGCTGCACCCATGCTTACTCCCTTTATCTGCTGATAGAAACAGCAGTTGAATTAAAAAAATATTTCTTCAACGACAATCTCGAGGCTTTGGGTAAAAAATGCAGCATTATCAAGTGTCATTTCAGTTTCAATGATCCTATTAACCACTTTTAGTGCTTCTTTTTGTGGAATATTCTAATACAGGGACTCAACGTCCATGGTGACTAAAATCTCTTTCTCTTGGTTGAATTGAAGGCCCTCAATCTTAGAGATAAAGTGCCCGTATCTTTGACGTAGGAGGGAAGGGCAGTCGCCAATGGTTGTAAAAAGCAGTCAATGTATTTCGATATAGGTTCGGTTGCTGACCCGATAGTGGAGACAATGGGTCTCATGGGTGGCTCAACTTGGTCTTTGTGGGTTTTGGGAACCCCATAAATAATGGGGATACGTGTGAACATTGGGGTCAAATATTCGGCTTCTCTTTGGCAATTTTCTTCCCGTTCTACCGCATGCTCAACAGCACGGAAAATCCTGGCCTTACCTCTGGGGGCAGGATTGGAGACGATCAACTAGCCCCATAGACCTCCCTACTGAAACACTCCTTACCAAAGGTCTCTGTTTTGTCCCATCCACTACGGCGAATAGGTTTGAACTTATGAAGGATCTTCATGCCTTCTTTCGAAGAGTGAGACTTAGGAAGTATTTCCAAAACAGAAATACTGGGATTCCCAACAAAAACTTATCTGGCCTGAAACCACCTACCATTTTATTCCGGGCATTGACCTTGTGGTAATGGAAGTGGACTTGTTAGAAAAGGCGATCTTGAGTAAGATACCGAAGACCACCAGATTTGCACCTAACCCCCCTACAAAATCACCAAGGAGGAGAAGGTCGCCCTAAGTCCCTTAAGGAAAATAGTGATCTTACTATAAAGGGGGGTGGCATAGTGATTTATCAGACCGGCAAATATAAAGAGAAAATGGATGACCTATTAGGGTCCCCTAGACACTACCATAAGATCATCTCCAATCCTGAATCAAGAGTTAAGCGCAGGTTTCTCCGTGCTGTTGAGAATGCGGTAGAATGGGGGGAAATTTGCCAAAAGGAAGCCGAATATTTGACCCCCATATTCACACGTATCCCCATTATTTATGGCGTTCCCAAAATGCACAAAGACCAAGTTGAGCCACCCATGAGACCCATTGTCTCCACTTTTGGGTCAGCGACTGAACCTTTATCGAAATACATCGCATTCCTTTTTACAACCATTGGTGACTGTCCTTCCCTCCAATGTTAAAGATACGGGCACTTTATCTCTATGATTGAGGGTCTTCAATTCAACCAAGAGAAAGAGATTTTAGTCACCATGGACATTGAGTCCCTGTATTTGAATATTCCACAAAAAGAAGCACTAAACGTGGTTATTAGGATCATTGACACTGAAACGACACTTGATAATGCTGCATTTGTGACCCAAAGCCTTGAGAATGTCCTAGAATGATTTATTTTTTATTTGACGGCAGTTGCTATCAGCAGGTAAAGGGAGTAAGCATGGGGGCAGCATGTGCCCCAAGCGTTGCATGTCTCTATATGGACACTTTGAACAGCTTAATATTTACAACGAGCTTGCCCCTTTTTATGAAAACATCCGCCACTGGTCGCGGTTTATAGATGATATTTTTCCATCTGGAACGGTGACCAAGACACCCTGGACGAATTCATTCTGTGGATCAATGCAGCAGACACTAACCAGACATTCACCGCACATACTAGTACCCATCGACTTGAATTCCTGGATGTATGGGTGGAACATCTGGATTCCAAATTGATGGTGTCTCTATATACAAAACCTGCTTCCAGGAATACCCTTCTTCACTTCAGCAGCTTTCACCCTACAATCCAAAAGGATGGAATCCCTTTCGGTCAGTTTTTACGTCTCCGTAGAACCTGTACTACCATCAAGGATTATTTGTCGCCTGCTGAGGTGAGGAAGGAGAAATTCATTCAAATAAGGTAGCCCCACAGACTTATTAGGGATGCCCTAAAAAGAGCATGTTACTACAATCAAGATACGATGTTTCAACCAAGACAACTCAAACAGACTGACAAATTAGTCTGTTTGACTAAACACTCGTCCATTGACAATACAATTCCCCAAATTAAGAATTCACAATGGCACTTGCTAAATTTGGACAACCAGACACCACGAATACCTAAACCACTTTTTGCGTTCAAAAGGAACAAGAACTTGAGGAATATATTGGTCAGAGGAAAAACCTTTGTGGAGGATAGATTCACCCAAAGATCCATCACGGGAGACCAACCCATTATTGGCAACTACAAATGGGGGACCTGCCATGTATGTATGTGCCAATGCTATTGTGAGTGATCACATTTGCATAAATAACAGTACAGTATATCTCAAAGAGATGACGAACTGCAGGACATCAAACTGCATTTATGTAATCCTGTGCCCTTGCAATATATGACATATGTGGGTGAGACAGCTTGAGAATGCATGGTACTTATGGGATAATATAAATCAAACATCAGACACCGCAAACAGACAGCAGCTCTGGTTAACCATTGGATTGAAGCCAAACATGTGGAGGATGATATCTGGTGGACTATTTCGGAAAAGATACGCCCACAAAAAGGTACGGTTACTACTAATATACACAAAAAGTGCAAGGTTTTTGGGATTTTTTCACTCGACTCAAAAGATGAAGGACTCAATGAAACCCTGCCATGGGAAAATGCAATCATCTAGCAGATCTGTATATGACACTTTCCCCATTGCGAGCAGAGTTAGCCCTCCTATTGCTCTTTTTATTGCTTTTTTTCCCTTGGGTTCGGTATATCTTTTCTGACTACCTGTGATTATCACCTTGCAATTTTACCATCCAGCATGGCGGGCTTGCCATGCTCTTGAATAGCGTCTCTTTTTTATGATACCCTGTCAGACTTGATCATCCCTTTGTTACTGCCCTGTCTGGTTCTATCGCCTTGTGAGCCAAGGTCTCACTGACCTTAGCAGCTTTTTCTTTCCTGTTTATATATGCTTAGTAATATGGTATTGCTACATTATTTTACTTCGCTTTCTAAAATCTTTTACTTAATTTACATTTGTAGTTTTTCTTTATCCCCCTTAACTCTATGTGATAATATGGGCCAATACCGAATTTTACCGATTCGGTATTTGAAAATCGGTGTATAGTATGTAGGTAAATATTCGTTAAACTTTACCGAATCGGTAATATTCTGTATTACTGATTCGGTATTTACCGATTCGGTAATTCCCATTCATTCCTATGGGCCTGGAGGCCCATAGGAATGAATGGGAAGCCATTCACTATTACTGATTCGGTAAATACTGAATCGGTAATAGAGGGAACATATTCAAGGGTGGCAGGATGTCACCCTTGAATATGGGCATGTATGTCTGCCACATGGCACTGAAAAATAGGAAAAAATTGCTTTTTCTAAAGTATTCGGTATTTACCAACAACTTTTAGTTGGTGGTAAATAACAAATCCTGAATGCTAAAATGCACTCACTTGAGTGCCTCCTACATAGGAATTACGGATTCGGTAATTTACCGAATCGGTATTTTAAGAATTTGGTAATTTACTGATTCCTTAATTTACCGATTCAGTAAATTACCTAATCCTTGAAACCTGCCTCCTACATCTCTAATCCCTAAATACCGGTCGGTAACAGTGAAATTTACTGAATTTCACCATTACCGACCGGTATTGTCTCACCTACATATGGCCCAAAATCTTTAAATGGTTTTGTCCGTTTTCGTGATCGCATCCCGGCTGTGCTACCCGGAGCCTGTTCTCCCTCCAATCGACCACAATTGATAGCGACACCACTCCAATTACCATTTGGATTTGGTGTATCATACACCCGTTTAGTTATTGACACATGCAGCCATTGGACTATTTAAAGGCAGGAGACATAGCCCAGCTTAACTGGTCCGTCCGCAATTCTGCAGCGGGACGCCTTGCCGTTATCCCTTGACTCTTTTGATAAAGGTAAACATCTCAACCGGCCTTCACTGTATCATTACATCCAGCAGCAGTTAGTTAGCTGCTTTCCTTCTAGTTAGTTATTCCTTCTTTTATTTGTCCTTAACTTATCATAGCGACCATCCCCTGGGAGAGATTGTTGGACTTGGCCCGCAGGGCAGGTTCACCCCCAAACTTTTTGCTTTATGTGTGACCCTGTGTCAGTGATTTTTTTGGGTCTCTGCGCACTTTTCCCTGGGTCCCAGAGTGAAAGTGCGTGCGTGTAGCATGGCTGGCCTGCCCTCCCATAGGAATGCATGGGGAATGTGTGTGTCCCTGGTAGTTCCTGATGCGTGGGGAGTGCAGGCTCGAGTTTAGTATGTGTAAACTCGTGAGAGTGAATGCTGCGAGATGGTATATGCGGCATGTATGTGTCTAGAAGGGAAGTGCTACTTCTGGACATTGATGTGCGTGTGCTGTGAGGGTGCTGGAGAGTGATTGGCTGGAGCTGGCTGGCATGCCAGGCTCCAGGAAGTCTGGATGGGTCTGCCCGGTGGTGAGAGGGAGATTAGCATGAGTGATGTGTGGGAGGAGTGTACCTGTGTCCTGGATGGGCTGGGTTTTCCCCACACAATGCTGGCTCCGCCCCCCTGTGGTGTGTCTAACGACCCTAGCCTCCCCAGTGAAAGAAATGGGTGGTTGGGCCATCAAGAGTGCTCCAGAGCCAGCTGCAACTGGTTTTCCCCCACCCTGCACCCTTAGACACAGGGATTTTACAGTATAAAGAAGGGGCTGTGTCCCCATGAATGTGTTCTGCTTTTGGATCCTGCCAGAGGGGGCTGTTGCTGCTGCTGGGGCCAGGAGGACCGCCACTTGGGGTGTCTCCCTGCCTGTAGACCCAGTGTGCTGGCTCTGGCCCAGCCTTGCCCCCCTGCCTGCCTCCAGCCCCTGCTGGAGCTTGTGCTGTGCCTACAGCACTGAGAGCGCTGCTCTCTGCCTTTCAGCGCTGGGGAGCGCTGGAATCCCTTGCCTAGCGCTTGGAAGCGCTTTATTTGGCCCACAGCGCTGTGAGCGCTGGATCTTTTCCCCTGGCGCTTGGGAGCGCCTTTCTCTCGCTGCTGCCGCTTCAAGCGCTGTGAATTTGCTCATCGCGCTGAGAGCGCTGCTCTCCTGTCCGTGGCGCTTGAGAGCGCTTCATTGTGCCCGTTTTGAGGATTTCCTTGGAGGCCGGTGCCCACCCGGCATCTGATTGCCCCGTCCGTGATTTATTGGAATTACATGGGAGCCCGCCTGCCTGCCTAGAAGCGGGCCGCTGCGTGGCCCGCGGCGACCCGGAAGTGGTGAGGAGGCCCGGCCAATCACAGCGCGGCCCAGGAAAGGCCGACCGGAAGTCCCGCCTCCTCAGCCGAGCCGGGAAGAGAGAAGCTGCCGGCCGGGTCCCCGAGGCTCCCCGAGTGGAGAGGAGAGCCCCGGGACGAGTGGAAAGGAGCCCCGCCGCGAGAGGAGCCGCCCTGCAGCCCAGACAGCCGGTGAGTGACTGCTCAGGGAGAGGGGGGCGTCGGGGCACATTGACGGTGCCCGCCCCTCCCCCCCAGTGCGAGGCTCACGGCGCCACATTTGTTTAGAGCCAGAGAGGCTCTTAGGGGGCATTTCTGGGCAATTCGAGTCCCCAAGAGGGGGACTCCAACCCGAGCCTGAGAGGCTCTTGCTGCCATTTGTTGCCCGAGTCCCCCAGAGGTGGGGACTCCCACAGAAGCACTCCCCCGTGAGGGGCCCCGACGCCCACATCCTTGTTGAGGAGCCCAGAGAGGCTCCTGGGGGCCATTTGTTCTTTGAGCCCAGAGAGGCTCTGAGCGTGCCATTCCCCCGTGAGGGACCCCAACAGCCCAGTGAGGCTGCACCTTTTTGGTTTTGAGCCCTGAGAGGCTGGAGGTGGCAGATTGCTTTGTGAGCCCAGAGAGGCTCATTGCCCATTCTTGTTACGAGCCAGAGAGGCTCTGAGAGGGTCATTCGTTTTGAGAGCCCTGAGAGGCTCTGCAGTACCACAGTGGTGGTTCTTGAGCCCAGAGAGGCTCCAACGTTGCCCTAACTTTCCCTGCACCAGTTGCCCAGCACTTCGTGGGCAACTGCTACGTTTAGGCCCTGACATTGGGACACAGGGACTGTCACAGGTGGTGACTGATCTAAGTTTTGCGCAATGTTATTGCTACACCTCTGAATGTTGATGCATCATGTGTTTTGTTTTTACACCCCTACAGGTATTGTGATGTGTAGGTGGTTGTTTTCTCCCTAGTACAGGTGGTGCTAGTGAGGTCCTGTTACCAGTGATTACTGGTTGTGTGCTCTATTTTTATATTGTGTGCTACAGTGATTTTTATTTCTACAAGTTCTAAAAGTGCTGATACCCCTGACAGTGGTCCAAGTGGCCCTGTCCTGTGCAATATCCCTTGTAAATTCTGCCCGTGCCTCTGGCACAGTGTAACAAGATGTGTGTTTTATCTGATGTATATTTATTATAATACAAAGGCTATTTTTATATAACCTTGTGTGGAGTTTCCTTTGTGGTGGGCCTTTGGTTGTTGTTGCTGGGGTGCGTGCGCAAATACTTAGCCTACATCGCCTCCAAGTTTAGCCTTGCTGCTCGCGCCACGTTACCTAGAGAGTGAGTAGGGGTTATCTTGGCGTGTAACTCCCTTGCCCTGACTTGGGTGTGGTGGTCTCTGACTGACTTTGGAGAAAGCCCTGGCCAGCCGGGGATCCCATTTCCAACATTGGCGGCAAGCGGTGGGATAAGGATTTGTGTTTGCCTTGTACCTTAGTAGCGGCTGGCTGCACCACAAAACTCTGCATTTTAGATAACCACATTTTGGGGATTATTGTTTTGGTAAAATTCTATTGTTTCTTCTCCTGAAGAGTGTCATTTTATAATTGTGTTCAGTGCATTTGTCCCCCGCCCTGCTTCCAGAGTTTGGTACCTGTGTCACATGTGGTCAGGTTGAGAAGTCAGGGGTGGTAGAAACTGCCTTACCGATCCGAGGGGAGGGTGTGTGTGGATGAATGGTGTGTTTCCCTGGACGCATGAGTGAGTTCTTTTTTTTTTAAGGAGAGTGTGGAAGTTTTGGAATTGTGTACTTTTACTTCAGATTGCTAGGTCCCTTGTGTTGCATGTGTCTGTGAGCATCCTGTCAAGATGGAATCTCCTTTTAACCTTTGTGGCCTGTTTAAGTACAGTGTGCATGAGTTGGTACGGTTATGTAAGGAGAGAGACATCCCAGTGAGTGAGTCAGACACCCAGTCCAAGCTTAGGGATAACATGATCCTGTGGCAGAAGAATGACTGGGAGCGTGAGCACAGTGAGAGGGAGAGGGCCCGGACCGCACACCATGAGGGTGGTGGGTCTGAGGGGAGCCCTGAAGAGTCTGATGTGGAGAGTGAGGTTGACAGTGGATGGGCGCCAGCAGAGAGCGAGTACCCCTTAGATAGGGAGTCCCTTGCTGGGTCCAGTGTCAGATGTAGCACCCCATCCCTTTCCCTGTCCCCAGAGGAGTGGTTGGATAGGAGAGAAGAGAGGGAGCACCAGCTGGCCATGGAGAAGCTCAGGTTAGAGTATGCCAGAGAGATGGCGCAGCTGGGTGTGAATGAGCGGATTGCAGAGGCTGAGAGGGCCTTGGCCAGGGCGAAGATAGCCCTAGAGTGTAGGTTATCCCCTGACCGCAGTCTTAATTTTCTGGATCCCCCAGGGAGGGTTGAGTCCAGTGGTGGCAGCTATTTAGACCTCAGTGCAGGAAGTCCCCTACCCAGTGCCCAACGTATGGTACCTGTTTCCCAAGAGGAGGAATATAGGTTGACATTCAGGGGCAGTAGGAAACTGTCTCACCAGTCTTGGGGAGAGTTTGTGGATGACTGTTCTGATGCAATGTGGGATTGGCTGGAGGCTAGCTCGGATGATGAGAGAGACGGAGTACTGAATATGTTTCTCAAAGAGCAGTTGCTCAGTGTTGTTTGCCCAGAGTTGCGCCAGCACCTGTTGAAGTCTGAATCCCTTAGTCCTGGGGCGCTTGCTGAGGAAGCAGAGCGCTGGGAGAGTGCTAGAGGTTCTCTAGAGTCATTGGTGAGTGACTCCGAAAGTAGTGGTTCAGGGATCTTCCAGCCCAGCGTGGTGGAAGAGGCTCAGTGTAGCCCAGCTAGGTCCCAGTATAGTGAGAAGGGTGTAGGGGCTGACTACCTGGCTCAGTGGAGCAGGAGTCAGTGGGTGGCGGAGAGCCCCCAGAGGCCCGAAGCCCTGTCTCAGAACCTGGGTGGTTTCTTGAGGGAACACCAGGTTGGGGACCTAGGCTGTCCTGTCAGCCCATTTGAGGAGGATCGCCCAGTGAGTAGAGGACCTGGAGCGTCTGTAAACAGAGCTCCTGTGGTTCTAGAGTCCGGCAGTGTCGCTCCAGTTGGGAGGGCACAGAAGTCCGAAGTGAGGAGTGATTGGGGGATGAGTTTCCCAGTGGATGCACCAGTGGACCAGAGACTAGCCAGTTGGGCTAGATCTTCTTGGAGGGACCCGGGTGGTGCCATTTCTGGTCAGGGGGATCGTCACGTACTGTCAGGTGGACAGAGGGCGGGAGATCTGCGCCAGACAGACAGTCACACAACAGATGTGTCATTTGTTAGCCTCAGGGGGATTGTGTGTGAGTCCCCAGAAGTCCTGGAGTGCCAGGCAATTGTTCCACCGAAGGTTTTAGACCAGAGGTTGGAAGGCCAGGTTCAGGGTCAGCCTGACCTGAAGGGTAGGACGACTGGAAACAGTGTCCTGACCGGTTCTTCTTCCAGAGGAACTTCTCCAGTTGGGAGAGGGCAGACCTCTGGAAGGGGGTGCAGAGGGTGGGAGAGCCCACCTCTGACCCCGGTGCAACCTGAGGGGTTAAACCCTGGGTTGGAATGGCGTTCTAGGTGTCCCCCTCGCACGGGGAGGAGGAACCCTAAAAGAAGAGGTAAGGGGAGGAGAGCCTTCCCTGAGACTCCTGGTCCGCCTGAAGTTGTAGACCCTAGGCTGGAGCACCAGTGGCAGTCTAGCCCTGTCTTGCAGACAGGAAGAGTGGAAAGTGGCTACTATGGGCCTGGGGTTACTACCCCCCACTTCGTGAGTAGGCAGGAACCAGTGGCACCTGGGTGGCCTAGGGCCTGGTCCTGGTCGCGGACAGCTGAGGAGTACCAGTGGGGTAGCCCAGTTGGTCCTTACAGTAGCTTTAGAAGGAACCCTAGGGGTTCACCGTGGCATAGAACAGGAGGGTGTCCCGGCAGTGGCGGGCCTGCGTCCGTGTTCTATCGCCCCAAGCAGGGAAGTCCATCACGGTGGTGATTGTTCTCCCCTGACTTTTGGCTGGAAGGGGGTTGTGTTGGACTTGGCCCGCAAGGCAGGTTCACCCCCAAACTTTTTGCTTTATGTGTGACCCTGTGTCAGTGATTTTTTTGGGTCTCTGCGCACTTTTCCCTGGGTCCCAGAGTGAAAGTGCGTGCGTGTAGCATGGCTGGCCTGCCCTCCCATAGGAATGCATGGGGAATGTGTGTGTCCCTGGTAGTTCCTGATGCGTGGGGAGTGCAGGCTCGAGTTTAGTATGTGTAAACTCGTGAGAGTGAATGCTGCGAGATGGTATATGCGGCATGTATGTGTCTAGAAGGGAAGTGCTACTTCTGGACATTGATGTGCGTGTGCTGTGAGGGTGCTGGAGAGTGATTGGCTGGAGCTGGCTGGCATGCCAGGCTCCAGGAAGTCTGGATGGGTCTGCCCGGTGGTGAGTGGGAGATTAGCATGAGTGATGTGTGGGAGGAGTGTACCTGTGTCCTGGATGGGCTGGGTTTTCCCCACACAATGATGGCTCCGCCCCCCTGTGGTGTGTCTAACGACCCTAGCCTCCCCAGTGAAAGAAATGGGTGGTTGGGCCATCACGAGTGCTCCAGAGCCAGCTGCAACTGGTTTTCCCCCACCCTGCACCCTTAGACACAGGGATTTTACAGTATAAAGAAGGGGCTGTGTCCCCATGAATGTGTTCTGCTTTTGGATCCTGCCAGAGGGGGCTGTTGCTGCTGCTGGGGCCAGGAGGACCGCCACTTGGGGTGTCTCCCTGCCTGTAGACCCAGTGTGCTGGCTCTGGCCCAGCCTTGCCCCCCTGCCTGCCTCCAGCCCCTGCTGGAGCTTGTGCTGTGCCTACAGCACTGAGAGTGCTGCTCTCTGCCTTTCAGCGCTGGGGAGCGCTGGAATCCCTTGCCTAGCGCTTGGAAGCGCTTTATTTGGCCCACAGCGCTGTGAGCGCTGGATCTTTTCCCCTGGCGCTTGGGAGCGCCTTTCTCTCGCTGCTAGCGCTTCAAGCGCTGTGAATTTGCTCATCGCGCTGAGAGCGCTGCTCTCCTGTCCGTGGCGCTTGAGAGCGCTTCATTGTGCCCGTTTTGAGGATTTCCTTGGAGGCCGGTGCCCACCCGGCATCTGATTGCCCCGTCCGTGATTTATTGGAATCACATGGGAGCCCGCCTGCCTGCCTAGAAGCGGGCCGCTGCGCTGCCCGCGGCGACCCGGAAGTGGTGAGGAGGCCCGGCCAATCACAGCGCGGCCCAGGAAAGGCCGACCGGAAGTCCCGCCTCCTCAGCCGAGCCGGGAAGAGAGAAGCTGCCGGCCGGGTCCTCGAGGCTCCCCGAGTGGAGAGGAGAGCCCCGGGACGAGTGGAAAGGAGCCACGCCGCGAGAGGAGCCGCCCTGCAGCCCAGACAGCCGGTGAGTGACTGCTCAGGGAGAGGGGGGCGTCGGGGCACATTGACGGTGCCCGCCCCTCCCCTCCAGTGCGAGGCTCATGGCGCCACATTTGTTTAGAGCCAGAGAGGCACTTAGGGGGCATTTCTGGGCAATTCGAGTCCCCAAGAGGGGGACTCCAACCCGACCCTGAGAGGCTCTTGCTGCCATTTGTTGCCCGAGTCCCCCAGAGGTGGGAACTCCCACAGAAGCACTCCCCCGTGAGGGGCCCGATGCCCACATCCTTGTTGAGGAGCCCAGAGAGGCTCCTGGGGGCCATTTGTTCTTTGAGCCCAGAGAGGCTCTGAGGGTGCCATTCCCCCGTGAGGGACCCCAACAGCCCAGTGAGGCTGCACCTTTTTGGTTTTGAGCCCTGAGAGGCTCGAGGTGGCAGATTGCTTTGTGAGCCCGGAGAGGCTCATTGCCCATTCTTGTTACGAGCCAGAGAGGCTCTGAGAGGGTCATTCGTTTTGAGAGCCCTGAGAGGCTCTGCAGTGCCACAGTGGTGGTTCTTGAGCCCAGAGAGGCTCCAACGTTGCCCTAACTTTCCCTGCACCAGTTGCCCAGCACTTTGTGGGCAACTGCTACGTTTAGGCCCGGACATTGGGACACAGGGACTGTCACAGGTGGTGACTGATCTAAGTTTTGCGCAATGTTATTGCTACACCTGAGGTTCCGTAAAAATTATTACGATGTCCTGGGCATTGCCGAATATGGACGAGTTTGGTATCTACGAACCGCAAATGACGAGTTCGGCAAGTGTGCGAAATTTCGCTACACTACCTGCCAGGGTTCGTCTAATATTACGTGTTCTTCATCTGAACCCTTGGGTTCCATTTTAGATACGGCATCCATTTTGTTTCTTGCCCTCACGTAGTCAGCGAGCAGGTAACTGTTCGCTCCTTGACCCTCTAGTTCCCAAGCCTTGCGGAAGACGAATGTTCCTTTCATGCGTCTTTATGGCCGGAGGAATGACACAGCAAAGGCAGATGGCTCAGCTTGAGGGTAATCTGGCCGTGCCGGCCTATTGTGACAGCCGTGCAGGCGATGGATCCAACTCTTTTGATCCCACGATCATGCTTCCGAAATTACCCCCACACTCTTTTCTCTACACGTGTCTGACTTCCTTGCAGCTGCTCTTGTGTCTCCTTCTTTGTCATTTACAACTCTAATGGGTGTGCCTAATGGTGGGAAGATGTACTTTTACAGTTGGGAACCGGCATGGCTATTGTAATTATGTTCCGGGATTCTGAACACATGAAAGCGACCCTTTTGAAGTCTACTGTGGGAACCGGATTGTAATCTTTTGTCCACATGTTATGCAATGGCAACATTCTGTATAAAAGAGAGCGACCTACATATACAATTTGAAGCAGACTCTCAGAACCTACACACTGTTGTACTTCTTGTGACATTTGCCTCCCTGCAGTAATAAACGCTGATCTTTGACGCCGAAGGAAGTGTCACGTGTCTCTGTAGTTTGTGCGCCGAAACAGGTATCCCATGAAGGTTATAGGTGTTGTTCCCTGGCACCGCTGGTACTGTTAAAAGTCCAGTCCTTCAGTTGGCGCCCAACGTGGGGCGACTTCAGCGGTACCGGTCCAAAGCCTGATGATCGTGAGGAACTTCGTGTGAAATCTCCGAGGGAAGGTGCACCCCGCTTCATCGATCCTGTTGTCGAAATAAGTGGCCCGAAGTTTTTCCCTGCGAAGATTCCCGCCTCCTGACGGCTGCGACGGACCGATGCCCTGACTGTCGACCTGTCTTCGACGCCCGGTGCAGACCTTATGTACAAGCGAGACAATAGACGGGCCTTCCTGGTGACGCCATTGAAGTTCTGAGTTAAGTATTTGTGGGTCGCTCCCAGTCCTTAGTGGTTGTTCTAGCTTTTTGAAAGCTTCGTTGTTAGCCTTTAAGGCTTTGTTGTAATAGCTCACTGAGCTTTGTGATAGCCTCCTCAGGCTTTGTTGTTAGCTCTCCGAGCTTTGTAATAGCCTTAAGGCTTTGTTGTATTGCATGGTTCCATTGCATTTGTGGTTCTTAGTATTGGTTCTTAGTATTATTTGACAGTTGCAATTGCCAAAAACCGAGGATTTTGACTTACACGAGGTTTAATTACTTCGGTAATCCTTGAAGTTTGATACTAGGTTAGTGTGCACGATGCCTAGCCATAGTGGTTTGTTTCGTATTTTCAAATGTTGCGCAATGGATTCCCGGTTGGAGGACTCGTGTCCGATACCTCCAGTTGGAACTCCGATACATGATCTTTATAGTCGACATGGGGTGGGTCCTATAATATATAATGATTACTGGGTCCGCTATACAAAGAAAGACGGTGACCTTAGATGGCCACCACATGGAACTTTTGAACTTTCAATTTTAGATAATCTTGAGGCTAAATTATTTTTAAAGAAAGCTAGGCCAGCTATGTTTGATTCCTTTCGGATATGGCGTAAAGAGGCCAAGCAGAAAGAAATCAAACAACTTAAAAGGGATCAGAAGCAAGGGTTCGTTCCTATAATGCAAGCTATACGAGAATGTAGACAAGACAAAGAAGAAAAGGAAATGGAAATCTCTACTAGATTGCATCATATGAAAATAGATAAATGTTACCCGGTTTTACCGAATAATCTAGAAAAGAGAGAAGAAGATTTAAAGGAGGATTCCTTGTTATCGTATTTGATGAAATCACCACCTCCTTATGTACAGGGTGCTACTGCTCCTGTAGCTCCCCCTGTAGCTCCCCCTGTTGTACCCCTTGTTGCTCCAGCGGCTGCGGGCCAGCCCGTTGTTAACTCTACGTTTGTTTCACCACCTGTCCTTGTTCCTACTGCTCCTGTACCTGTACCTTCACAGACTGTTGTTTCTGCTACTCCGACTATCTTGTCCGTCCCTACTATGCCTTCCTTCACCTCCAGTGTTGTTGCCCCTGTTTTTCTTTCTCCTTCTGTTCGTAAGCGTGTTCCTAACTCTGTTGCTACCCTTTATTCACCTCTTTCTGGTCCGTTATTTTCGTCTGATTCATCTGAAACTCCTCAGAGACGGAGTCAGGTCCCTAGTGGTAGGGAGAAAGAGACGTTAATAACCATGGCACATAGGTGGATGAAACATCCTGCTAATTACACTCCACGTGTAATCTTCGATACGTTTTCTCAGTTTAACGAGCCTACGCAGAGATTCGTGTTTGAGGAGATGTGTAACTTTTTGAGGGAAGAATGGTATAATGATGATGTAGATAATGTACCGTCCGACATAATTGAACTTCAGAGTCACTTTTCGAACGGTATGATTATAGGAGATGATGTACGACGTGCCGTGGAACGCTTATTAGCGTTCAGATCCACAGCACATTCTCGGGTGTCATTAGATGATACCACCGAGAATTGGAAAGCGGTTCCTGGTCAGTATCCTATGAGAGAGGTTCCGCCATTGTGGGTGCCTGGAGATCCGCAAGCTAACCCTGTGGTTCTACCGCATTTTCGAAGAGTGTGTATACATCTTCCATGGAAACGATCGGAAGTTTTGCAAGTGAAACAATCCTTACCTGATCCGCGTAAAAATCCGGCTTATTATTATAAGGAGTTATCACAACTGGTGGAAGCTTCTATTATGAACCTTGCCGATATCGACATGTTGTTTGGCAATGTTGTACCGCAACCAGTTTGGGCGAAAATTCGTCAAGCAAACCACGCAAATGAGCTAGGTGGTGATTGGGCTGCACTACTAGCGGCTGATGCATTACAAGTTGGTGGGGCTAAGCCTGACCAGTTGATCTTGGATTTGCCTCAGAAAATAATTACGCTCATGAAAACTCTCATGCCAGCGATGAAGGTGAACTGGGATAAGTTATCAGCTTGTAAGCAGAAGAAAGACGAGAGTGTCTCGGATTTCTTTACAAGGTTTGAGGAAGCGTTTGTTGACCACAGCGGCCAGGACATGGGCGCTGAGGGAGGCCAGCGGTTATTCGTTGACAAATTCGTGTCAAATTTGCTGCCTGAGCTATGCAACAAATTAAAGAATTCAGAGAGTGCGTGGGCAGTTTCAACCCCTGCGCAAATACTAGCAACGGCCCAGTATTATGAGAATAGGGAAAAGGAAGAAAGTGATCGTGTAGAAAAGAAAACGAAGGAGCTCAAAACGAAGGTTTTGTTGCAGCAAGCATACCCTCCACGATCAAACCAAACTGATTCACAACAGCAGTATCGACCACGAGCACAGCCCGATAGGACACAGCCGCGCTCTGACAACTTTGATTACAGATCTTCACTTGGGTATAATCAGTGCGCATATTGTAGGAAAGAGGGACATCTAAAATATGATTGTCTTGCCTTACGGGACCGTCTGAATGGTGTGTCGACACGTGGAAACCGTGGTGGTAATCCTCAACAGGCACCACGTGGTAGAGGTCGTGGTTCATCTCACAATCAGATTGATCGTCATCAAAATCAATCGGATGCGAATAATTATTTTGACCAGCGAAATGCGGGGTCAGTTCGATCTGCACAGTATAATGTGGATGATTATTACGTAGAGCATGAGACTGTTGCAAATGACCATTACTAGGACAGCCAACGACAAAGAGAGGGAGTAGTGTCAGTTCCGGTCGATCAGAGTGGGCCTTACGTTGCAGTGGCTACATCGGGTGTAGTTGAGCCTTTTCTGTTAGACACTGGTGCGACAAAAAGTTCCATCATGCATTCGAAACTCCCTGGCGCACCTTTGTCTGGCTTAACGAACGTTTCCGTTGGATTCTCTGGCGCCCCTGTTAGTAACCCAGTCTCTAATCCTTTGCCTCTTATGATTGGACCTCGTGAGCTAACGGCTCCACTGATTCTATCTACAGGGTTTAGTGAAAATCTTTTGGGGCTGGATTTGTTGAAACGATTATATGCAACATTGTATTGTTCCCCCGAAGGAGTGGAGCTTACATTGGGACGGAAAGTGATCTCTCCAATGTATTTGTCGGTCGATAAATTCCCACCGGAATTGTGTTCCCTCCCTGCGTCCTTATGGGCCACAGGTCCCAATGATGTGGGCCTGTTAGACATTCCACCCTATGTAATTCAATTGAAACCAAATGCGCGATTACCGCGTTTACCTCAATATCGTATTTCTCTTGAGGGCGAACGAGCACTGTTAGCAATCGTTCATGATCTCATTGGAAAAGGTGTTGTTGAAGAAACTCGTGGAAACGTGTGTAATAGTCCTGTATTGCCAATTCTGAAACGAACTGACCCCAGTAAACCTCCTGTGTATCGCTTCGTTATAGATTTGAGAGAGGTAAATAAAATAGTGGTTCCACAATTTCCTGTGGTTCCTGACATTACGGCCTTACTAACAATGATTCCGGCATCTGCCTCCTGGTTCACAGTGATCGATCTAAAGAATGCTTTCTTTAGCATCCCGATTGCAGAGGAAAGCAGAGACCTATTCGGATTTTCATTAGGTGGTCGCAGTTTTAGGCTAAAACGCGCTCCACAGGGCTACTGTGAGAGTCCGTCAATCTACAGCCAAGCACTTAAAGGTCAGCTTGATGCCTTTGTATTACCTAAAGGTGCAGCTTTGATTCAATACGTTGACGATCTTTTAGTGGCAGCTGATACAGAAGCTATTTGCAAAACGGCTACAGTATCATTGTTACACTATCTACATAACTTACACCACAAGGTATCGCCTTCAAAGCTACAGTATTGTTGTCAAGAAGTTACCTATTTAGGTCACTTATTGTCAAGAGAAGGGAGAAGGTTGACCCCAGAGAGAATTGCAGCGATTTCCCGAATGACTGTGCCAAAAACCCAGAGAGATGTTCGCGCCTTTTTAGGTATTACGTCCTATTGCAGACAATGGATTCCAAATTTTTCATTGTTGGCGAAACCATTGATAGCCCTTACGTGCAAGGATGTCCCATCCCCAGTACCTTGGTCTGAAGAATGTCAGAAAAGTTTTTCGGAATTGCGTAATGCGTTGTGTTCGGCTCCTGTGTTGGGCACTCCTGACTACAGTAAGCCGTTTACACTATACGTTCACGAGAGGGATGGTTGCGCGTTGAGTGTTCTGACACAACCTTTTGGTGGTAAGCAACGCCCATGCGCCTATTTTTCTTCGACTTTAGACCCAGTAGCAAGAGCCTTGCCAAGTTGTTTAAGGGCAACAGCGGCAGCTGCGGCGTCCATTCGACAGTCCGCAGGTTTAGTTATGGATAATATGCTCACGGTAATGGTTCCGCATGCAGTTGACACTCTATTGAATCGAACGAAAACTCAACATCTGACAAGCGCAAGATTGTCTGGATATGAGTTGACGTTGCTGGCCAGTCATATACGGATAAAACGATGTAATGTGTTGAATCCAGCAACATTGCTGCCGATCGACACTGAATTAAGTGGTGAAGCAGTACATGACTGCTATCTCAGAACTGAAGAGGAAACTAAGGGTCGTATTGACCTAAAAGATACTCCATTGACAGATCCCGATGGTACTTTGTATGTGGATGGTTCTTGTTTCAAGTTGCCGAACGGTGATGTGACGACTGCGTATGCTGTAGTAACATTGAAAACGATTGTAGAAAGCGCAAGATTAAGTCAGAAATCAGCTCAGGCTGCCGAGTTAGTCGCCTTGACAAGAGCGTGTGTGTTGTCTAAAGATAAACGGGTGAATGTGTTTACAGATAGCCAGTATGCGTTTGGTGTGGCACATAGTTTTGGACGACTGTGGAGAGAGAGAGGATTCCTTACGTCGCATGGCACGAAGATTCAACATGGTCAGCTTGTAAATGATCTTTTAGATGCACTCACATTGCCTAAACAAGTGGCCATAGTCAAATGTAGTGCACATCAGAAAATAACAGATGATGTGGGTCGTGGTAATGCATTTGCGGATGAAACGGCTAAAGAGACGGCTAAAGATTTGACGAACAGAATGTATGTTACGAGCTCAGTGAGATGGCCAACAGAGACTAGTATGTGTGAAGACACATTTGAAAGTGTGAAAGGAATACAGAATGAAGCCACTGAGACGGAAAGGGCAAAATGGAGAGAGAGCACGGGAAGATTGGATGAGAATGGATGTTGGGTTGATTTATCAGAGAAACAGAGATGGATGTTACCGGATGCGTATGTGCTCGCTGTTGTTACAATGGCTCATGGTATGGCGCACATCAACACGAAAGGTATATGCAAGTTGTTGTCTCATGTATGGAAGAATGATGGGATTACTAAATGTGCAGAGAGATTGGTTAAGAATTGTATGGTGTGTTTGATGCACAATCCTGGTAAAAGCACCCCCACTCCACCTGGCCATTTTGCCCCTCCTACGTACCCTTTCGAAGTTATCCAGTTGGACTTTATCCACATGGAGAGATGTAATAATTTGAAGTATGTGTTGGTTGTGGTGTGTGCATTTTCTAGGTGGATTGAGGCCTACCCCCTTAAGGATAATACGGCTTTATCCACGGCAAAAATTTTGCTCAAAGAGTATTTTCCCCGCTACGGAATGCCTCGGGTCGTATGGTCGGACAACGGAAGTGAGTTTGTTGGGAGTGTGATGAAGAGTATGTGTCGCGGTTTAGGGATTGTACAAAAATTTCATAGTGCAAATCATCCACAATCAGCAGGATTGGTGGAAGGATATAATGGCACTTTAAAACTGAAATTGGCTAAAATTCAGGCAACAACTGGTTTATCATGGCCCGACGCTTTGCCTCTGGCTCTCCTGTCGACCAGGGCAACTGTACACTCTCGAGTAGGGCTCAGCCCATATGAGATTGTGTTCGGTCGTCCTGCTAATGTATGAGGAGTTCCAAGACCCAGGAATTTGACAGAATTGAATACCCTATGTTGATTGATTATCTCTATGATCTGACTGCTAAATTGAGTTTGATTCATCAACAGGTCTTTGAGTCTCTGCCATCACAAACAGAGGGTCCTGGTCATCGACTTCAACCAGGGGACTGGGTCCTTGTTAGAAACTACGGACGAAAACGAAACCTAGAACCAAGATTTGTGGGCCCGTTTCAAGTACAGCTGGCTACGAGGACGGCGGTTCGATTACACGGACGCCGGAACTGGGTACACGCTACCCACACCAAAAGAGTCCTGCTTCCTCTGCCGTCGGACACCTGGATGAGAAGAGGTCTTTCTTCATCTGAGACCGACACTCCACCACGTTTCTTTCCATTCAGCGAAGCTCGGCTTGTATCTGACACCGTTGCTGACTCCTCTCAAACAATCTCTTCCACGTCAACCTTGGAAAATTTGACTGTTGAACAATTGCCTGAACAATTGAACACTCCTTTGCCGTCCAATCCATTGTTTGAAGATCAGACTCGCCCTGGAAGTAGCCGATATTTTCTTCGTCCACGAACAAGCCACAAATAAAAAGATTTTTTTGTTTCTAGGTTCTACATTGCTCTGAAAACAGTGGACATTATATATTGTGTATCTTTTTCTTTTTTCGTACAGCCAAGAACATTATTTAGTTAGAACCTACCATCCAGGTTGACCGTAAGGCCGTGCGGGTACTTCCTTCTGTTTAGCAGCTATCGACACAAGGTTGGTTTCTATTATCAATTTCTGGGAACTCCTGGGAATTGATAACCGCTACTCAGAACGAAGTGCGTCAAGAACGTCGCGGACGGTCGTTAGGGGATGGAATCATCATTGTCTGAGCTGTCGAAAAGAGAAGAAATGTTGGCGCAAAGATCTACATTGCAGAAAATATGTCATACAAAATGGTTTTTCTCACAAGTAATCATACTGTTTCTCACCATATCTATGCTATTGGTAGGAGGAATATATTATGGGTCTCAGTTCTTATTGTCTTCTGCTACACCTACTCTTCCATCTCATGATCAATATTTCGTTTCTACTGTTTCTCCACATTCCTTTTATCCTCTGCCTCAACACGAACAAATCAGACGTGCGGAATTCAGAAACAACTCTTTTATCCAACTCCTGCATCAGCATCAGTTAGTGGTAAACACTACCAATTGTTGGGTGTGTGGGTTGATGCCACATACCATGGATAAAGGTATTCCGTACTTAGTTCTGCCTTATAGTGCACAAGGGTCAGCTCGAGCATTACAAACTATGTTCCGTAGCGCACTAGATTCCTACCCCCATCGAGAACCACGCTCAGCAAACTCTGGTCCTGGCCCGTACCACAAGACTCTGGCGAGAGCTATTGCAGACTTAGATAGAGATATTTTTGACGCATCGCTCATCCCAGAGGAAGAGGTGCGAGCATATAAGGAACTAAGTGAAGCTGAGTACAGCTTATCAGTGGGTGAGAGGCAGCTTAAAAGCTCGCCACCGATATGGATTGTACCTCACCTTGGTAATTTCTGCTTGAAAGGTCTTGGTCGAAATCCGAGAGCTCAGTTTGGGGAGAGTGCTTGTACCGAGACGTATGTCTTACCGACGCTCTCTTCCCCTGTCTTCCTGCCTGCCAAGGGTACTTACTTTGTATGTTATGATCGAGCCTATACGTGGTTACCTCATGACTTCTCGGGTACCTGCTATATTGCGAGTCTTTTGCCTCCCACTTTCACTGTGGCCTCTGATTATCACAGAAATAGAATTGTAAGAGGTGTGATTAGCAAAGAAGATACTTCCGGACAAGAAGCTGGAGACTTCTTTAAGGGTTTCCTACCGTTCTGGGGACCGATGGTTAATAGCAGAAACCTGAGACAGTTAACTCGTGTAGTAGAATCAACTGCCAACATAACTGCAAATGCCCTTGGTAACTTGACAGCCGAACTCCAGGCGGATAGACTGATGACGTTGCAGAACCGTATGGTTCTAGATATCATTCTAGCAGATAGAGGTGGGGTTTGTAAAGTCATCCATTCGAGCTGCTGCATATTCATACCTGATAACGCTCCGACGGTTTATCAAGCCATCTCTAAGTTGCACAAAATTTCGGAGTCCATACACGTGGACGAAGGAAATTGGACGCTTCTAGGATGGTTTTGGGGTCTGATGTCGACTTGGGGTTGGAAGATTCTGATGATCATAGGGGTTGTTGTAACATTTCTGTTTTCGTGTTGTCTTTGTGTGCAATGTGGTCCTGCCTTATGTAGCCTTTGTGCTACGACGTGTATAAGACAGCCCGTTGTCACCAAAGAGGCATTGAAGGATAGAATAATGTATCAGCAACATCTAAATGATCTGATGAGTATCGAAATCGATTATGATTCCGACTAGTGCTTGCCTACATGAGGGCAAAAGGACCGTCTGAGGTTCCGTAAAAATTATTACGATGTCCTGGGCATTGCCGAATATGGACGAGTTTGGTATCTACGAACCGCAAATGACGAGTTCGGCAAGTGTGCGAAATTTCGCTACACTACCTGCCAGGGTTCGTCTAATATTACGTGTTCTTCATCTGAACCCTTGGGTTCCATTTTGGATACGGCATCCATTTTGTTTCTTGCCCTCACGTAGTCAGCGAGCAGGTAACTGTTCGCTCCTTGACCCTCTAGTTCCCAAGCCTTGCGGAAGACGCATGTTCCTTTCATGCGTCTTTATGGCCGGAGGAATGACACAGCAAAGGCAGATGGCTCAGCTTGAGGGTAATCTGGCCGTGCCGGCCTATTGTGACAGCCGTGCAGGCGATGGATCCAACTCTTTTGATCCCACGATCATGCTTCCGAAATTACCCCCACACTCTTTTCTCTACACGTGTCTGACTTCCTTGCAGCTGCTCTTGTCTCTCCTTCTTTGTCATTTACAACTCTAATGGGTGTGCCTAATGGTGGGAAGATGTACTTTTACAGTTGGGAACCGGCATGGCTATTGTAATTATGTTCCGGGATTCTGAACACATGAAAGCGACCCTTTTGAAGTCTACTGTGGGAACCGGATTGTAATCTTTTGTCCACATGTTATGCAATGGCAACATTCTGTATAAAAGAGAGCGACCTACATATACAATTTGAAGCAGACTCTCAGAACCTACACACTGTTGTACTTCTTGTGACATTTGCCTCCCTGCAGTAATAAACGCTGATCTTTGACGCCGAAGGAAGTGTCCCGTGTCTCTGTAGTTTGTGCGCCGAAACAGGTATCCCATGAAGGTTATAGGTGTTGTTCCCTGGCACCGCTGGTACTGTTAAAAGTCCAGTCCTTCACACCTCTGAATGTTGATGCATCATGTGTTTTGTTTTTACACCCCTACAGGTATTGTGATGTGTAGGTGGTTGTTTTCTCCCTAGTACAGGTGGTGCTAGTGAGGTCCTGTTACCAGTGATTACTGGTTGTGTGCTCTATTTTTATATTGTGTGCTACAGTGATTTTTATTTCTACAAGTTCTAAAAGTGCTGATACCCCTGACAGTGGTCCAAGTGGCCCTGTCCTGTGCAATATCCCTTGTAAATTCTGCCCGTGCCTCTGGCACAGTGTAACAAGATGTGTGTTTTATCTGATGTATATTTATTATAATACAAAGGCTATTTTTATATAACCTTGTGTGGAGTTTCCTTTGTGGTGGGCCTTTGGTTGTTGTTGCTGGGGTGCGTGCGCAAATACTTAGCCTACATCGCCTCCAAGTTTAGCCTTGCTGCTCGCGCCACGTTACCTAGAGGGTGAGTAGGGGTTATCTTGGCGTGTAACTCCCTTGCCCTGACTTGGGTGTGGTGGTCTCTGACTGACTTTGGCGAAAGCCCTGGCCAGCCGGGGATCCCATTTCCAACAGAGATGTTATAACTATCGACCTTCGGACTGAAATGGCACTATTTCTAGGTTAGATCTCCATTATCGGCAAGGGCCATTGTAGCGTTTTACGTACTTACTCTCCATTTTGAAGATCTCTGGGTTACTCTGAGCGGGCACATCTTTTAGCCTTTTAACACACTTGTGGCATCAGTCACATTGATTAATCTGCACTAGACGGCCTGCAATACTCACTGAATTTATTTTCCTCTTCTTTATTGCATCTTCCAAGGACCATTAGAAAAGAGCATTGCGTGACTCACCGATTTTATTTCATGTATCCTCAAGCTTGAATCTACCCATGAAGGTGAGGGGCTTATCCTCTTAAATCTGCACTTAACGTATGCGTCTGTTGGCATGCCTTTATCTATCTGGCCACTGCATGCAGACTCACTGTTCCCTTCTTATACACTGTAGAGGCGCCTACGTTGCCCCTTTTTGGAGCCTTGACAGAAAGCACCTTTTACGTTACTTCCTATTCGCAACAGAGATATTCCAGTTCCATAGCACATCCCCGTGAAGTCGCATATGTATCTGACTTTCAGAGCCCACTTCTAGCGTTCTGAATATAGAGGGCAGTTAGACATTTAAATTCAATTATGTTTTTTCCTTGGGTTGTAAGTGGAGGAGCCCCATCTGTTTTAGAGGAATTTTTCTTTCACATTGCTCTTCATTCCTGTTATCGCAGGTATGCACATATGACCTATACAATAAAGTTTTGGGCGATGTCTCCCAGGGTCCTTCATACTATTAATTTTTTTTCAGTATTTTCTCTCAGAATTTATTTCCTATTTATCATTTTTCTGACTCTTTGGTTAGAAAGCTGCAGGGGGCTTGAAATTGGGGGGATTTTCATTACCTTGCTACTCCATTCGCCACTGGCATTCTATCAGACCTGTACGCTCTTATTCATCTTCCTTCACCTCATTACCCTATTCTAATTTTTGCGTGTTTGCACAGCTCTCAGTTCTTTAATTATATCACTATTATATTTCATGTAAGTCTGACCCTTTGTGCTGTTGACTATTTTTTTTAGAAACTATGAAACAGATTACCTCTGTGTGCATTTACGTAATGTTTACATTTATTGTATTAATCATTATTAGATGCTTATGTAATTGATATTTTTTTTATATGTTGTGCTTGTTTCAGACAGTTCCCGTCGCCAATCTTTTTTCTTAAATCTCTATATGCACCCTGAAGAAGGTGATACCCAGAGAAGGGGTGTCTTACCGAAACGCGCGCCAGGGCTTGAATGAGTTTCCTCTATGAACTGTTTCGCTCTATCTATTCTGGATAATTGATTAATACACTTGAAAATTACCATTCATTGTTGAATTTTCTTCATCTTTGATATTATATTGCAAATTAAGCCTTCAGATGTTCTAAGCAATTAGATGAAGATTTGTGTTGGTCAAATCCGTTTCATATCATTGTTATATGGGAACTTGAACTTTTAGCACGTTTCTTTATATATTTACTATGCTCTTATATGCGGTATGAGTGAGGATGTTTGAGTCTGATTTTGTATGTATGCTGTGAGTGGTGGATGATAAATGGGATCTGTTTTCTTTATGTTTTCCTATGTTTTATTCTATAATCTTGAGGATATGATATTTTTCTGTGTTACATCAATTGGTTTAAGATGAAAAAATAAAAAAAATAAATTAAATCAACTTGTTAGTTGTGACGAACATGGTCATTTGGGTCTAGCCAGACTGGTAAATTAAGAGTTGGAGCACAGCATATTTTAAGTACATAGGTAGAGTTTTCTGTTTGTATATTTTGTCTGCAGGTAGAATTAGCCAGAGCATTTTCCTTAACCACTTGAGGACCGCAAAGCAAGCTGAGGAGACTCCAGACACTTGGGGTCCAAAAGAAAGCTTACTATCAATGATAAAACCCAAGTTCTGAACCTTCGGGACCGGAGCCGGTAAAGGTCCTAAATAGGCAGGCCAATGGCTAGCTCCCCAGAGCTCGGGATTGTTTCCTGGATGAGGACCTTAGTCTCAGAGCCGTTCAGCTTTTCTGGACATCCACTAGGAAATATCACGCAGTCCCAGCTGAAGTAGTGAAGGGTCCTGATGCTGAGCCGATGAAAGAGAGAAAATGATCTGCGTAAGATTGTCAACCCAGATTTTTCCGCAATATCTGCCAGAGGGCGAACATAAATATTAAAAAGTAGAGGACTCAGGATCGAGCCCTGCGGTACTCCTGATGTTAAGGCTACAGAGTTTGATTTAGTGGAGTGTGAGAAGACTAGGAAAGAGCTATACTCTCAAAAAGAGATCATCCACTGCAAGGCCCCACCTACAATTCCTGAGGCTACAAGGCGATCCACAAGAATGGATTGAGAGACTGTATTGAAGGCTGCACTCAAATCCAATAGGATGAGCGCTGCCGTAGCACCACAGTCAAGCTGCTGCCTGAGATCCTACATGACCCCAAGTAGAGCGGATTGGGTACTATGACCAGGACGAAAACCTGACTGTGATGGATGAAATCATTTATGCAATGTCACATGTGAGGAGAGTTGAGAATGAATGTGTCTTTCCAGTACTTTGGAAAGGGTAGAAAGAAGCGATATGGGCCGGTAATTTGACCAACAGAGGGGATCTAGGCCAGTCTTTGTCAGCAAAGGGAGAACGAGAGCGTGCTTCCAATTTTGGGGTGCCTGCCCAAGATTTAGAGAGGAATTGAAAAGAATAAGAATCACCGCCAAGGGCAGACTCATCCAAAAGTCTGAGCTTAGATGGAGGGAGAGGGTCAAGTGGGGAGCCGGACTTGATGGTTCCCAGCAGGCATTGCAGAGAAATCAAATCAAGTGAGAACCAAATCTTAACTTGACAGGACTCAACAGATGAGAGGTCGGGCAGTATTGGCCTGATCAGAAAGTTGAGTGTTAGGGAAGATGAAGTTATCTTGAAGGGACGGAATCCGAATCAAACTGACGGTGAATAGACACAACTTTATTGAGGAAAAACAGCGCAAGTTTGTTGCATTGATTTAGCGAAAGTGAAGGGGACGGCAAGAATGTACTTGAAGCGGAGTGCTCTGTCACAACTTTAAATAGGGTTTTCTGGCAGTTTTGGGCAGTCATAATCTTATCTGTGTAAAGGGAAGCACAAGTTAATTTGCATGGAGCATGGTATTTTTCCAGTGCCTCCAAATAGGCAGCCTAAGCCTCTGGTGCATAGTGCTTTCTCCACTGTCTCTCCAAAACTTTACAGTGTTTAAGTGTTCAAGTCTGAGAGAGTCGGTAAACCAAGGGGCAGGGGGAAGCACTCTAGATTGAGATTTGGTGGAAAGAGGCAGACTAGAATCAATAGCCTTTGACAAACAATAATGTACCAAGAGCTGATCTACGTTCAGTTGAGATGTAATAGAGGGAGTGGTAGCTGCTTATTAAGAACCTTCATATCAAGTTGA
Organism: Lissotriton helveticus; assembly: GCF_964261635.1. Taxonomy (NCBI): domain Eukaryota; kingdom Metazoa; phylum Chordata; class Amphibia; order Caudata; family Salamandridae; genus Lissotriton; species Lissotriton helveticus. Next base: position 1,270,930,019 of record NC_136059.1, on the reverse strand, counting down.
GACCAGTTCCGCATTTTTGGCATGACAGAAGGTCGAGGCAAGGGGGCCGGGGAAGAAATAATAAAGAAAGGAACAGCAAAGTGGTCCGACCAACCGAGTTGAATAAGAGGTGCGGTGGACAATTTAAGGAGATTCGGAATAATAGAATCCAGAAGATGGCCCACTGAATGAGTGGGTAAGGAATTGAAAAGTGAGAGGTACAGGATCTTCAAATCCTCAATGAGGGTTAGAGTTGATTTATTATTAGAAACATTAAGATTCAAGTTTAAATCACCGAGCACTGAGAAATTTGCCACCCGGTGTACAAGGGCGGTTAGTGATTCGGCAAGCGTGGAACCCCAACTATTAGATGGCCTAGGGGGGCGATAGATAAGAGCACCAGAAAAGGTGAATTTAGGGGAGAAAGGAAAATAGAAGCAAGCAGGGCTTCACAAATAGGAATTGTGAGTGCCTCAATTTTACAATTAGAAAAAAATATGTAAACAAGGGCAAGCCCACCACCAGTTGTCTGTGGTGTGTTGATACCTAGCAGCGCAAAGTTCTTAGGAAGCATTGCAACCATGTCTGGTATGGACCCATCGTGAAGCCAAGTCTCCATTAAAAAAAACGCATCAGGATCCATGTCAACGAGGAAATGAAATAGGTGCAACTGATGTTTAGAAAGAGAGCGACAATTAAGACTAAAACAGCGGAAAAACCTTTGGTGGACGAAGAACAGACTTGTCGTCTACTGGACTGTGGAAGGCCTCCATACCAGAGGGAGGATGGGGGCCAGTCCGAGAGTAAGAGGAAAGAATATTCTCAAATTGGCAATGAGAGCCATGCCTAATGCATGTATCCGGAGCAAGAACCTGACAGCAAGTGTTAGGGGTGGGTTTTAGTCTGCAAAGGGCCTGAGAAGAGTAGGTGAGATTGGGTTGCAAAGGAAAATGGACAGGGTTCTGGCCCCTGGCCCCAGCCGGACACGGACGGGCGCAGACGGGCTTACCTTTGGTGTGCCAGCGGCGCGCCCGCTACGTGAGTCTGCCATGGTATGAATTTAAATAGTGTAATGACCGGAAGTGCCATGCATCACTAACCTGACTGTTTCAAAGATGTCCTCCGCACAAACCGCATGCAGCCGCTGTGGAACGGGGCGGAACCACAAGAAACAACAGGGAGCGTGAACACAGTGCGCAAGGGGGCAAGAAACGTAAGTAGACTCACTACACTTAAGATCCCCCAAGTCTTTCCCCAGCAGTCACCCCCAGAACTGTGCAAAAAGTAATGCCAGTAAACGAAAATAGCATACAGGCTAAAATATTTTAAAACACACAAAAGAGGACAGTGGACCAACCAAGCAACCAACCAGGCACCAATCCAATGCAATCACTAAATCAACATGTTCAAATGCAAAAGTGAATTCCTGCGTGCAGAATCTCCAAAAGTGCCCCCTGTCCAAAAGCACTCCCCTGTTAAAAGGGGCAACCAAATCCAAACAAAATTTGGAGATGCACCACTTAGCAGCAATATTCAATAAAGTCCTTTGAATAATAATTCTCTAAGGATCCATACAGTCGTTGTACACTGGTCAAGTTATTTTCTTTTCCTTTATTTAGTTCTTTGTAAAAGACAGACAGCCAATGCGTTTCGTCCTAAAAAAACAGGACTTCCTCAGGGCGATGTAGGAACTAAGTCGCAAATTGTGGCATGATAACCTTGACCAAAAGATGTTTTGTAACTAGGATGGTATTCAGACCCTTGTGTTCCATTAAGCAATTTATTTAACTCTTCTTTCTGAGCCGATGTGTAGTCCAATCAAAGTGACAAATATAAGAACACTAGGTGGTCTTTCGTTTCATTAAGATCCTTCGGTAATTTTGTGGCCCCAAGTGTGGCTTATGTGGTATGATAGCCACAGAAAACAGTTTCACCATGTAGTTGTTATTCCCCTAGCCATTTCAAGAATGTAGCCAGTGGCTTTTCTATCGGGTAATCCTGTGCCACATTGAAAGTGGCATTCTCCTGCCGCCAAACCAGCACTTCGGGTCACAAAATTACCAAAGGATCTTAATGATACGAAAGACCGCCTAGTGTTCTTACATTTGTCTCTTTGATGGGTTCTCAAGTTGGCTGTAGATATGGAGAAAGAAAGACAATAGCATGCTACTCCCTGAAAGCATTTCAATGCCTTAACAGGGATGGCAAGAGCTATATAAATGCAAACCCTTCCCTCTTCTATTCTTCCACTATCTTTTCCAATCCAAATAACACACTAACATGTCCACCGCTCAAATTAATTTAATAGTTAACTATACTAATTCACCACTAATCCTTTTTGGGTTCCGGAGTAGTGTGCTACTAACCGAAAAAGCGCTTTGACTCCTTGTTAGGTATAGTAAGCGCTATATAAATGCAATTACAATTACAATAGATTGGTTCTCAGTTCCTGCAGTAGTAATATAGCAGCTGCGAAATTATATAATCCCAACACTATTGTTGTGCTACTTTTCTTTTTGATTTAAAAGGAGATTACAAGTTGCTGTTGTGTTCTTCTTTTTCCTAGAATTTGGATATTGCTGTATATTTTTATAGGGCTTTCAAGTAACGCATGTTGCAAAATGCCTTTTAGGTATGTGTAGCTTTTACATTTGTTTACATATCATACTCTTACATATTAGATGCAGAGTAAACTTATGTTCCCTTTTCTTTCCATTTCCATAGTTGTATACTGTTCCTGTGTATGCATTTATTTACCTTGTTTTTGGATACATGCATCAGGCAATAGCATTTAGTGTTGGTAGCTTTGTACTTCTTTAGAACGGTGCAACACATATGTTTACATTCCATTTCTATTCCTTATATGCAGGAAATAAAAATAAGAGATACCTTGGACTCTTCATACCGCCCTGCGTTGACTCAGTGAGACATGTGTCATTTCTCTTCCCTTCCCCTCTTACCCCTATATCACCTCGACTGGCTTTGACATAATTTGGACAGTCCCAGTGTAGGGAGGACGTTGGGAGCCCTACCGTGGAAAGTACAAGTACCAGCAGTTTCACATACATTTAAATGTTTTTTGCCCTAGCCTCGAGTAAAACCCCACCTCATGGTCTCTTGAGACTCAGAGAGGGGCCCATCTTTGAAGTCCCTCATGAAAACGTTCATGAAGCAATATTTACTCAATGAGTTTAAACAAACAAAAAGAGCAAGATTGACACCACTTGGTTCAGCGACTTACTGTTAGCAACTAATTTATGATCAGTTATAAAAAATAGCAAAACCAATTAGGAGGCCATATTTGGGTATTATTCACGTTCAGATCTCTTATTCTTATACCCCATGATCTCCCTACCTACAATACATCTTACCAAAGTTTTACCTTTCAGTTTTAAAACAGTCTAACCACCAAGTATAAAAAATGAGAAAGACACCCCTTATGTCTAGTACTCCACAAAAATCAGAGACACTTAATTCTGACTCCTAACATTGCCCTTCAAGGTTACTATACTGAACTAATATTCTAAACTTCACAAAAAAATGAAATGTCAAATACTTTTAAAATGACATATTTAATTTGCTAAGGCTCGCTCATTTCAGGAAAGCTAAGATATTGAGTGCCTGTAGACCTGTATTCTTATTATCACTTGAAGCTAAGGTTTATAATATTTAATGGCCTTATTCAGATCTTTTGGGGATGGGATACTGGTGGTGGATATATCATCCCTTGTTTTAATATTGTCATAGGCTATAATGCACTTGCAACACATAGGACAGTACATCCGCGATGTTTATAATGGATTATCCAATCCACCAAACTCTAAATAATTCCTTGGTGTTTTAGGATAGTGTAGATATTGATTCAATACTGTCAGGCTTTCAACTATTCCATTGCAAGGAGAATGCATTGTTCTAAATACTAAATTAACTTCAGGAGGGTTTAGACAAGAGCAGCAGGCAATTCTAATTGTATTGGACTGCTCTCCTGTCAAAGTTAAGGTTTCTTGTGCTATATTGTTGCATAGACTACAGTTAGTCAGAATAAAAAGAAAGGCAAAGAGCTGAGACAAATACGATCTGGACAATAGAATGCGAGCAGTATCTCCTCCTGCTTGGAGTCCTTCTCACAGAGAGTTAAAATGCTGAGCTTCACAGTAATAATCCCTGAACTGTAACTGATTAGTTATTTATGTTCCTGCTCTTACTGACCTGAACAAGTCCTTTGACCTCTTTCTGGTGACCTATATGGGTGACAAACAATCGGTTGTCTCCCTAGAAACTTCTTCTAATTCAGCATGGGAATATTTGTGACGTGACTGGTTGTTACTTTTAAAGGGATGTTGGCGAATGTTCTAAAGATCAACCTATATAAGGCTAAGATGTTAGCAATAGGTAAAGAGCAAAGTGACTGATCACGCAGCTATTTGCCGCTGGAGAGTCATAACCATCTATTTTCTGTGTCAAAGTTTTTTTTGTTGATCACAAACTTCCTAAGAAGAATAGGTAAAACAATTGTTTTCTGCTTGTTTCATCTTCCTCAAACTGCTCCAGAAATAAAGTACTCTGCTTTGCTCTTCTTCCCCTAAGTCAGAAATGCAAATATTGATTTTTCACTGATTTGTCCACAAATATTATGAATATGTTACAAGTTATTCAAAATACAGCAGCTGGGAATATTTTAGGTCAGATAGAAGAACTCATATCTCTCCTTACCTGTTATCTCTAGACTAGATTCTGATAGTCAAAAAGATTGACATAATGTCACTATGCCTTCTCTCATAGTGTAGTCAATAATGCTAGACCAAATTACATATACGGCCAAATGTATTGCCCACTTACAAATGCTTGATCTAAAAGGTCTACATTTTAGATATGTTTCAAGCAGATAGATAACTAAAACATACATTTACTGTTGGAGTCCCTTTAGGAAGCCAGTCTCCTCTTTGTGTATTATTCTGACCTTTAAACATTTAATGTCATGCTGAATTAATAACATCTGTTAACATGATGGCATCATCATACATATATCATAAATACCATGTCTACATAATCACATCATAAATATGATGCTACTACCATGGTGACATCCTCCTAGTGAAAATCATTAAAAAGAATTTCCAACTCTTTAGTAAGACTTGGTGCCTTATAATCAATACAACCCTAAAAGACTGAATGGCTAAACATTTCCTCAAACCTAATCAGAACAGAACTGGATTCATCTTTGTGTATAAGCAACACCACCTCAAATTAAAATTTGACTAGCTCCAGGAATATGAAGTCTCCAGTTTCATCCCCGTTTCTCATTTAAAGTAAAATCATTAATCATTTGAATTGACCACTCCCTTTCTATGTTCTCCTGCATCAAGCACATTTCCAAATCTTCCACACTATCTATACTCTCCCTAAAACATTCAAACTTATACTCCTGCCAACTGACTTCCTCCTAGTCATCCAAACCATGATTATCTCCCACACCAACTACAGAAATGTAATGTTCATTGGGTACCTAAATAGTCTCTTTCACACTTAAGCTGTCCGACGCTACAAGGCCCATTCAATTTCCAGCAACCACAAATGTGATCACATCACCAAATGGTAAAAGACCTTTATATTCTAGCCAATGAGGTTCATATAAAACCCAAACTAGCCTGCAGTACTTTTCAGGCAATTCACTCCCCTCCCCTTTTAAAAACGACCTATGTTGTGCCTTAAAAATATCTGGAGACATGAAACAGCTTCAAAGAAGAGTCACCCTCAGATTTGAATCTAAACATCTGAAAACCAAGTTAGCCAAACCCGTCCTTCAGATGAGCAGCACACTCCCATGGGAACTAATTTCCTCTTGAAATGTGACCATGACAACCTGCTCACTTTCTACAAGAACTAAAAACCTTCCTCTTTATCTTGTACTTGAACTCATCATGCACTAAACTTCTCTTTCAATGATCTACTGTAATATATGGTTGTAAACACTGGTCGTCACTTCACCACCCCTCCCCATTTTCCTCTGCTCCTTTTCCTTCCTCTCTTCTTTGGCCCCTTCCTTTGTCCACCTCCCTCTCTTCTTTATCTACCGTTTGCCAACCTGCTCCCTTTTCTCCACTTCTCTACTCTTCTTCTCCCCTTCCCTGCCAGTGTGCCCCTTTCTCACATCTTGTTTCTCATCTTCCTCCAACACTCCTACCTTTCCACTTACTCTCAACACCTGTTCCCTACTTCTCTGATGTCTCCAACACTTCTCTCCTCTCTCTCCACTCCCAGACTCCTACCCAACTCGTTCTCCAGCCACTCACTCCTGTTTTCTTTTACTTGGCCTCCTCCTCTTCTATCTCCATTCTCACTGCCTTCCCTACTACCCACACCTCACCTCTTATCCCTCCTCCTCCACTTCCACCAGCCCACCTTTCCTGCTGGCCCCCCTCAGCCATCAACTCTTCAACCCTCCCAGCTGAAAGTTTTTCTTCACTTTCTAAACTTAATCTGGTTATTGTTTCTCCATTGTTTAACCTTCAATGAAAGAAAATACCTGTTCTCGACTATTTTGTTACTTTGTAATGCATGCTGACATACCCTGGTAGGTAGAGTGGTGATATAGACAAATATAAAAAATAAAACTTAAACAAACACATCCACACTGAGTCAAAGCTTCCATGCTTGAAAGGAATCGTATTTACAGGTAAGAAGGACAGGGCTGTCAAAATGATAGCTCACAAAATAGTTTAAAGCACATTCTGGATTCCTCATACAATCACAGCCATCGATTATGATCAAATTGGTGTTCACACAAGCTATAGATTTAACACAAGGAATGACTTTGCATTACACATTAATCACACAACCCGTCTCAAACCTAACCTTTGCTGATAGTCTACTTCTGCTATCCACTATCAGATTGCTCTGCAGAGATTACTAACTAATCAAGGTGACTGTAGCAACAACAATAATGTTCATATTAATTACTAAAAGCCCAAAACCATCGTATTCTCAAATTCTAAAGTCATCTACACATAAAGAATCAACGAATCAGCAACGAACAAAATGACAAAGTAAAACAGTATAATGATCTAGACATGGTTACTGACCATAAAGTTAAAGACTTAACCTATAAGAAAACTCTGTCACCCAAATGCCGAAGCAAAACTGCAGGAATAAAAAGATTTCTCAAAACACACCAAAGAAGACTTTAAGAGCACCACCACTTGAATAGACGTCATAGTGGCTTTCAGTATACCTGGGTTCCCTCGACATCTAAATCACAATCTGGTTATATTGCACCTGGTCAGTATACAACAAATGTTGATCCTCTGTCAGTCTATCATCCAACATGGACAACATCTAAAACTCAGGGTGTGATTCACAAAGGTAAACATCCACTTTCGTGAAAGTTTACGATTGTTTGCTATTCACAAAGGGATTTAAGAGTAGTTTCATTAGAAGTGCTGAGTCGCCACACATAAAAAGATAGGCATACTGATGCCCAAAATACTCTCTTCTAAATACTGAATCGCATCTTGCATTTTGGACATTTGAAAAATAATTTTGCGAATCCGGCCATTTCCGGATACAAACATGCTTTATACATCTGTCCCCAGAATCGAATCCTGGCCTCAGCTCATTACCCTGTGATTCTGCACAAGTCGCTTAATCTTACTTTATTTAAGTATTAAAGAAAAAAAGTACATAATGTAGTCTGATTCTGTTGTAAAGCACTAATATGTCCTAGGGCCAGGTGTGTTCTATGAATGGATTCACCTTTCTGAAAGTATAATCTCACTTCATACTTTGTACTTGAAATGCTGGAACGTCTATGATGCTTTACAGTTCGGCACCATGTCAAACAAACTATCTGCCATTTTTTTCAATTTTAAATCTACTCAGAAGTAGAAGTAGGGCTGGTAAGGTACTTTGGCACGCAAGAGTTGAGATGTAATAGAGGGAGTGGTAGCTGCTTATTAAGAACCTTCATAACAAGTTGAGACCAGTTCTGCATTTTTGGCATGACAGAAGGTCGAGGCAAGGGGGCCGGGGAAGAAATAATAAAGAAAGGAACAGCAAAGTGGTCCGACCAACCGAGTTGAATAGGAGGTGCGGTGGACAATTTAAGGAGATTCGGAATAATAGAATCCAGAAGATGGCCCACTGAATGAGTGGGTAAGGAATTGAAAAGTGAGAGGTACAGGATCTTCAAATCCTCAATGAGGGTTAGAGTTGATTTATTATTAGAAACATTAAGATTCAAGTTTAAATCACCGAGCACTGAGAAATTTGCCACCCGGTGTACAAGGGCGGTTAGTGATTCGGCAAGCGTGGAACCCCAACTATTAGATGGCCTAGGGGGGCGATAGATAAGAGCACCAGAAAAGGTGAATTTAGGGGAGAAAGGAAAATAGAAACAAGCAGGGCTTCACAAATAGGAATTGTGAGTGCCTCAATTTTACAATTAGAAAAAAAATATGTAAACAAGGGCAAGCCCACCACCAGTTGTCTGTGGTGTGTTGATACCTAGCAGCGCAAAGTTCTTAGGAAGCACCGCAACCATGTCTGGTATGGACCCATCGTGAAGCCAAGTCTCCGTTAAAAAAAACGCATCAGGATCCATGTCAACGAGGAAATCAAATAGGTGCAACTGATGTTTAGAAAGAGAGCGACAATTAAGACTAAAACAGCGGAAAAACCTTTGGTGGACAAAGAACAGACTTGTCGTCTACTGGAGTGTGGAAGGCCTCCATACCAGAGGGAGGACGGGGGCCAGTCCGAGAGTAAGAGGAAAGAATATTCTCAAATTGGCAATGAGAGCCATGCCTAATGCATGTATCCGGAGCAAGAACCTGACAGCAAGTGTTAGGGGTGGGTTTTAGTCTGCAAAGGGCCTGAGAAGAGTAGGTGAGATGGGGTTGCAAAGGAAAATGGACAGGGTTCTGGCCCCTGGCCCCAGCCGGACACGGACGGGCGCAGACGGGCTTACCTTTGGTGTGCCAGCGGCGCGCCCGCTACGTGAGTCTGCCATGGTATGAATTTAAATAGTGTAATGACCGGAAGTGCCATGCATCACTAACCTGACTGGTTCAAAGATGTCCCCTGCACAAACCGCATGCAGCCGCTGTGGAACGGGGCGGAACCACAAGAAACAACAGGGAGCGTGAACACAGTGCGCAAGGGGGCAAGAAACGTAAGTAGACTCACTACACTAAAGATCCCCCAAGTCTTTCCCCAGTAGTCACCCCCAGAACTGTGCAAAAAGTAATGCCAGTAAACGAAAATAGCATACAGGCTAAAATATTTTAAAACACACAAAAGAGGACAGTGGACCAACCAAGCAACCAACCAGGCACCAATCCAATGCAATCACTAAATCAACATATTCAAATGCAAAAGTGAATTCCTGTGTGCAGAATCTCCAAAAGTGCCCCCTGTCCAAAAGCACTCCCCTGTTACCAGGGGCAACCAAATCCAAACAAAATTTGGAGATGCACCACTTAGCAGCAATATTCAATAAAGTCCTTTGAATAATAAATCTCTAAGGATCCATACAGTCGTTGTACACTGGTCAAGTTATTTTCTTTTCCTTTATTTAGTTCTTTGTAAAAGACAGACAGCCAATGCGTTTCGTCCTAAAAAAACAGGACTTCTTCAGGGCGATGTAGGAACTAAGTCGCAAATTGTGGCATGATAACCTTGACCAAAAGATGTGTTGTAACTAGGATGGTATTCAGACCCTTGTGTTCCATTAAGCAATTTATTTAACTCTTCTTTCTGAGCCGATGTGTAGTCCAATCAAAGTGACAAATATAAGAACACTAGGTGGTCTTTCGTTTCATTAAGATCCTTCGGTAATTTTGTGGCCCCAAGTGTGGCTTATGTGGTATGATAGCCACAGAAAACAGTTTCACCATGTAGTTGTTATTCCCCTAGCCATTTCAAGAATGTAGCCAGTGGCTTTTCTATCGGGCAATCCTGTGACACATTGAAAGTGGCATTCTCCTGCCGCCAAACCAGCACTTCGGGTCACAAAATTACCAAAGGATCTTAATGATACGAAAGACCGCCTAGTGTTCTTACATTTGTCTCTTTGATGGGTTCTCAAGTTGGCTGTAGATATGGAGAAAGAAAGACAATAGCATGCTACTCCCTGAAAGCATTTCAATGCCTTAACAGGGATGGCAAGAGCTATATAAATGCAAACCCTTCCCTCTTTTATTCTTCCACTATCTTTTTCAATCCAAATAACACACTAACATGTCCACCGCTCAAATTAATTTAATAGTTAACTATACTAATTCACCACTAATCCTTTTTGGGTTCCGGAGTACCGTGCTACTAACCGAAAAAGCGCTTTGACTCCTTGTTAGGTATAGTAAGCGCTATATAAATGCAATTACAATTACAATAGATTGGTTATCAGTTCCTGCAGTAGTAATATAGCAGCTGCGAAATTATATAATCCCAACACTATTTTTGTGCTACTTTTCTTTTTGATTTAAAAGGAGATTACAAGTTGCTGTTGTGTTCTTCTTTGTCCCAGAATTTGGATATTGCTGTATATTTTTATAGGGCTTTCAAGTAACGCATGTTGCAAAATGCCTTTTAGGTATGTGTAGCTTTTACATTTGTTTACATATCATACTCTTACATATTAGATGCAGAGTAAACTTATGTTTCCTTTTCTTTCCATTACCATAGTTGTATACTGTTCCTGTGTATGCATTTATTTACCTTGTTTTTGGATACAAGCATCAGGCAATAGCATTTAGTGTTGGTAGGTTTGTACTTCTTTAGAACGGTGCAACACATATGTTTACATTCCATTTCTATTCCTTATATGCAGGAAATAAAAATAAGAGATACCTTGGACTCTTCATACCGCCCTGCGTTGACTCAGTGAGACATGTGTCATTTCTCTTCCCTTCCCCTCTTACCCCTATATCACCTCGACTGGCTTTGACATAATTTGGACAGTCCCAGTGTAGGGAGGACGTTGGGAGCCCTACCGTGGAAAGTACAAGTACCAGCAGTTTCACATACATTTAAATGTTTTTTGCCCTAGCCTCGAGTAAAACCCCACCTCATGGTCTCTTGAGACTCAGAGAGGGGCCCATCTTTGAAGTCCCTCATGAAAACGTTCATGAAGCAATATTTACTCAATGAGTTTAAACAAACAAAAAGAGCAAGATTGACACCACTTGGTTCAGCGACTTACTGTTAGCAACTAATTTATGATCAGTTATAAAAAATAGCAAAACCAATTAGGAGGCCATATTTGGGTATTATTCACGTTCAGATCTCTTATTCTTATACCCCATGATCTCCCTACCTACAATACATCTTACCAAAGTTTTACCTTTCAGTTTTAAAACAGTCTAACCACCAAGTATAAAAAATGAGAAAGACACCCCTTATGTCTAGTACTCCACAAAAATCAGAGACACTTAATTCTGACTCCTAACATTGCCCTTCAAGGTTACTATACTGAACTAATATTCTAAACTTCACAAAAAAATGAAATGTCAAATACTTTTAAAATGACATATTTAATTTGCTAAGGCTCGCTCATTTCAGGAAAGCTAAGATATTGAGTGCCTGTAGACCTGTATTCTTATTATCACTTGAAGCTAAGGTTTATAATATTTAATGGCCTTATTCAGATCTTTTGGGGATGGGATACTGGTGGTGGATATATCATCCCTTGTTTTAATATTGTCATAGGCTATAATGCACTTGCAACACAGTACATCCGCGATGTTTATAATGGATTATCCAATCCACCAAACTCTAAATAATTCCTTGGTGTTTTTAGGATAGTGTAGATATTGATTCAATACTGTCAGGCTTTCAACTATTCCATTGCAAGGAGAATGCATTGTTCTAAATACTAAATTAACTTCAGGAGGGTTTAGACAAGAGCAGCAGGCAATTCTAATTGTATTGGACTGCTCTCCTGTCAAAGTTAAGGTTTCTTGTGCTATATTGTTGCATAGACTACAGTTAGTCAGAATAAAAAGAAATGCAAAGAGCTGAGACAAATACGATCTGGACAATAGAATACGAGCAGTATCTCCTCCTGCTTGGAGGCCTTCTCACAGAGAGTTAAAATGCTGAGCTTCACAGTAATAATCCCTGAACTGTAACTGATTAGTTATTTATGTTCCTGCTCTTACTGACCTGAACAAGTCCTTTGACCTCTTTCTGGTGACCTATATGGGTGACAAACAATCGGTTGTCTCCCTAGAAACTTCATCTAATTCAGCATGAGAATATTTGTGACGTGACTGGTTGTTACTTTTAAAGGGATGTTGGCGAATGTTCTAAAGATCAACCTATATAAGGCTAAGATGTTAGCCATAGATAAAGAGCAAAGTGACTGATCATGCAGCTATTTGCCGCTGGAGAGTCATAACCATCTATTTTCTGTGTCAAAGTTTTTTTTGTTGATCACAAACTTCCTAAGAAGAATAGGTAAAAAAAATGATTTCTGCTTGTTTCATCTTCCTCAAACTGCTCCAGAAATAAAGTACTCTGATTTGCTCTTCTTGCCCAAAGTCAGAAATGCAAATATTGATTTGTCACTGATTTGTCCCCAAATATTATGAATATGTTACAAGTTATTCAAAATACAGCAGCTGGGAATATTTTAGGTCAGATAGAAGAACTCTTATCTCTCCTTACCTGTTATCTCTAGACTAGATTCTGATAGTCAAAAAGATTGACATAAAGTCACTATGCCTGCCCCATAGTGTAGTCAATAATGCTAGACCAAATTACATATACGGCCAAATGTAATGCCCACTTACAAATGCTTCATCTAAAAGGTCATATGAAAAAGATGCGGTCCGAGGGGAAGCAGATAGGTATTACCGTACGGCGTTGCTGATCAGGAACATTGCTTCCACCGAAGCAACGCCGCCCTCTCTGAGACCATGAAGTGCCAATTAGCACCCTGAGATGTTCTTCAGTGAACAACTAATACGTCAGTAAGTCTACCACGTATGAATGTTATTTGAACCTCGCATGTTTACCTAGTGAACAGCGATTAACACCACCTTTATCTGTTAATCATCCCTAACCTCAATTTAGGTTTTTAGGAGTGGAAAATACAGGGCTGGTCCCTGTATGGTCCTGACGAAACGCTCGGGGTAGCGTGAAACATGTTGACCACATACTGAACCCTCCTCCATAGTTGGTCGGTCCACAGTATCACCCCATTTTTAACATACCAGTCTAGGAGCAGAATAAAACATTGAGGCCCACTAGCACGGTATTTTTAATTCACTTACTCACCCACTCCACCCCACAACACTTTTTTTGCACCACACATAGTCCTTCACATTACAGTGCTCCTACGTAACTCGCAAGTCGCAGCACGCCCCTTTTCGTAGAGAACTGGGATGGCCCCAATGATGAAGCATGTCACGGTGAGGAAACTCCGGTGAGTGAGGGGACTCAAGAAAGACATTTTTTCTTTCTTTACTGACCACACCAAATATTATTTTGTATCCTATCAAAAACAAGACAGGTCCAAGAACCCAGACACTGGGCTCATTATTCATATCATCTAAAAGGTCTACATTTTAGATATGTTTCAAGCAGATAGATAACTAAAACATACATTTATTGTTGGAGTCCCTTTAGGAAGCCAGTCTCCTCTTTGTGTATGATTCTGACCTTTAAACATTTAATGTCATGCTGAATAAATAACATCTGTTAACATGATGGCATCATCATAAATATATCATAAATACTATGTCTACATAATCACATCATAAATATGATGCTACTTCCATGGTAACATCATCCTAGTGAAAATCATTAAAAAGAATTTCCAACTCTTTAGTAAGACTTGGTGCCTTATAATCAATACATCCATAAAAGGCTGAATGGCTAAACATTTCCTCAAACCTAATCAGAACAGAACTGGATTCATCTTTGTGTACAAGCAACATCACCTCAAATTAAAATTTGACTAGCTCCAGGAACATGAAGTCTCCAGCTTCATCCCACTTTCTCATCTAAAGTAAAATCATTAATCATTTGAATTGATTACTCCCTTTCTATGTTCTCCTGCATCAAGCACATTGCCAAATCTGCCACACTATTTATACTCTCCCTAAAACATTCAAACTTTTACTCCTGCCAACTGACTTCCTCCTAGTCATCCAAGCCATGATTATCTCCCACACCGACTACAGAAATGTAATGTTCATTGGGTACCTAAATAGTCTCTTTCACCACTTAAGCTGTCCGACGCTACAAGGCCCATTTAATTTCCAGCAACCACAAATGTGATCACATCACCAAATGCTAAAAGACCTATATATTCTGGCCAATGGGGTTCATATAAAACCCAAACTAGCCTGCAGTACTTTTCAGGCAATTCACTCCCCTCCCCTTTTAAAAACGACCTATTTTGTGCCTTAAAGATATCTGGAGACCTGAAACAGCTTCAAGAAGAGTCACCCTCAGATTTGAATCTAAACATCTGAAAACCAAGTGAGCCAAACCCGTCCTTCAGAGGAGCAGCACACTCCCATGGGAACTAATTTCCTCTTGAAATGTGATACCATGACAACCTGCTCACTTTCTACATGAATGAAAAACCTTCCTCTTTATCTTGTTCTTGAACTCATCATGTACTAAACTTCTCTTTTAATGATCTACTGTAATATATGGTTGTAAACACTGGTCGTAACTTTATCACCACTCTGCCTCCCCATTCCTGACCCTCTTCTCTGATCCTCTGGTATTTTCCCTCCCCATTCTTCTCTGCTCCTCTTCCATTCTCTCTTCTTTGCCCCCTTCCTTTGTCCACCTCCCTCTCTTCTTTATGTACCGTTTGCCAACCTGCTCCCTTTTCTCCACTTCTCTACTCTTCTTCTCCCCTTCCCTGCCTATCTGCCCCTTTCTCACATCTTGTTTCTCATCTTCCTCCAACACTCCTGCCTTTCCACTTACTCTCAATACCTCTTCCCTACTTCTCTGATGTCTCCAACACTTCTCTCCTCTCTCTCCACTCCCAGACTCCTACCCAAATCATTCTCCAGCTACCCACTCCTGTTTTCTTTTACTTGGCCTCCTCCTCTTCTATCTCCATTCTCACTGCCTTCCCAACTACCCACAACTCATCTCTTATCCCCCCTCCTCCACTTCCTCCTGTTCTTCTCTTTCCACCTACCTAGCACCAGCCCACCTTTTCCTGCTGGCCCTCCTCAGCCATCAACTCTTCAACCCTCCCAGGTGAAAGTTTTCTTCACTTTCTAAATTTAATCTGGTTATTGTTTCTCCATTGTTTAACGTTCAATGAAAGAAAAGACCTGTTCTCGACTATTTTGTTACTTTGTAATGCATGCTGACATACCATGGTAGGTAGAGTGGTGATATAGACAAATGTAAAAAATAAAACTTAAACAAACACATCCACACTGAGTCAAAGCTTCCATGCTTGAAAGGAATCGTATTTACAGGTAAGAAGGATAGGGCAGTCAAAATGATAGCACACACAATAGGTCAAAGCACATTCTGGAATCCTCATACAATCACAGCCATCACTTATAATCACATTGGTGTTCACACAAGCTATAGATTTAACACAAAGAATTACTTTGCATTACACATTAATCACACAACCCATCTCAAAACTAACTCATGCTGATAGTCTACTTCTGCTATCCACTATCAGATTGCTCTGCAGAGATTACTAACTAATCAAGGTGACTGTAGCAACAACAATAATGTTCATGTTAATTACTAAAAACCCAAAACTATTGTATTCTCAAATTCTAAAGTCATCTACACATAAAGAATCAACGAATCAGCAACGAACAAAATGACAGAGTAAAACAGTATAATGATCTAGACATGGTTACTGACCATGAAGTGAAAGACTTAACCTATAAGAAAACTGTGTCACCCAAATGCCGAAGCAAAACTGAAGGAATAAAAAGATTTCTCAAAACACACAAAAGAAGGCTTTAAGAGCATCACCACTTGAATAGACTTCATAGTGGCTTTCAGTATACCTGGGTTCCCTGGACATCTAAATCACAATCTGGTTATATTGCACCTGGTCAGTATACAACAAATGTTGATCCTCTGTCAGTCAACCATGCAACATGGACAACATCTAAAACTCAGGGCCTGATTCACAAAGGTAAACATCCACTTTCGTGAAAGTTTACGATTGTTTGCTACTCACAAAGGGATTTAAAAGTAGTTTCATTAGGAGTGCTGAGTCGCCACACATAAAAAGATAGGCATACTGATGCCCAAAATACGCCCTTCCAAATACTGAATCGCATCTTGCATTTTGGACATTTGAAAAATAATTTTGCGAATCCGGCCATTTCCGGCTACAAACATGGTTTATACATCTGTCCCCAGAATCGAATCTTGGCCTCAGCTCATTACCCTGTGATTCTGCACAAGTCGCGTAATCGTACTTTATTTAAGTTTTAAAGAAAAAAAGTACATAATGTATGATATGATATGATACAGGATTTGTATAGCGCACTATCACTCCAAGGAGCATCTTGGCGCTATGACTCAACTAAGCTGATGAGGATGTTCCCAGCTATACTGTCTCCAGAAAAAGAAAATTCACATCAATAATTTGCATGCTGAAACCGACAGACTATATATCCAGGTCTTTAGGGATTTCCTAAACCCTTGTTCGGATGTGATCTCACGTAGCTTGTAAGGTAGTTTATTCCATGCCCTTGCGCCAATCACTGCAAGGGATTTACCTCCCTTCGTTGAAAGTCTAAATTTAGGGACAATAAGCAGGTTGGCAGTAGCTGACCTGAGATTTCGGGAGGGGTGGTATCGTGCAAAACTTTTCCGGAGGTACATCGGGCCCTGCATGTGAAAGGCCCTATGGGTAATAGTTAGGATCTTAAACAAAATGTGTTTGTGGATAGGGAGTCAGTGAAGGACATCCAATGCGGCAGAGGCCGAGGACTTTCTAGGCCATCTAAGTACCAGTCTAGCAGCCGCATGCTGGACCATCTGAAGTCTGTGCAGGGCCGATTTGTTTGACCCTGCATACAGGTTGTTACAGTAGTCCAGTCTTGATGTAATTAACGCTACTGTGACTGTACGCCTAGCTGCCAGGGGGAGCAGATCAAAAAATGTCCTTAGGCCCTTTATGATGGTAAAGCAGGCGCCTGCTACCGCCCCTGCTTGCTGTTTAAACAATAGGGTGTCATCAAATTTGATCCCTAAATTTCGTGCTGCACTAATTGTGTTCGGCGGGGCTTCCGCGTCCTCTGGCCACCACTTTTGGGGAGAGAAGGAGTTGTTTAGTCCGAACGGCAAAATTTCCGTTTTGGCGGAGTTACACTTTAGATGATTATTGGTCATCAAAGCGAATGTCGCAGATAGGCAGTCTTTTAAGGTCTGTTCCGCATTAGCCATATCCTTATCCAGGACAAGGACTAGCTGCGTGTCGTCAGCGTAAGCAATCGTGCTAATGTCAAATGAAGAGATTAATTTAATCAGGGGGACCATATAGAGATTAAAAAGTGTTGGGCTCAAACTTGAGCCCTGCGGTACCCCTGACTTCAGTACCTTTTCCTCTGAACAAAACTGCCCCAACGTAATTGCTTGACGCCTATGCGTCAGGAAGTTTTCAAGCCACTCTAATACGGTGCCTGCTATGCCCGCAATGGCCAGGCGGTCTAAAAGGATAGCATGGGACACCGTATCGAACGCTGCAGATAGGTCTAAAAGGATCAGGACAGCCTTCTTGCCCTGATCCAAAGCAGCTCGTATGGTCTCTGTTGTAAACAGCAGGGCAGACTCTGTCGAATGTTGGGCTCTAAAGCCCGCTTGGTTGGTGTGAAGAATGTTATTTTCTTCTAGGAATGCTGTAAGCTGCTTGTTCACACAAGTTCCTGCCAATTTGCAAAGAGCTGGAAGGAGCGAAATAGGGCGCAAATTAGATAGGGTCGTGGTATCCTGTAATATCTTCTTCTTAAGTGGTGTTACGGCTGCAACTTTCCATTGAGATAGAATTTCACCCGACCGAAGTGATGAATTGATAATGGAGTTTATTGCAGGATTGGCCTCTTCAATTATAGCTTTTAACAGAACCGGGGAGCATGGATCAAATGGGGATCCTGACTTCAATTAGAGATATGGCCTGGTGGGTGTCCTCCAAGGTTAATCAGGGTAAAGGTTTTTAAACATGCTGTGCTAGAATCGGTTGTACCCCTTGACTCTAGGTCAGCCGGATCAACCTGAAGGAAATCTTTTGTAAGATTGTATATTTTTTGTTCAAAGTAGTTAGCTATATCGTCGCAGAGGATCTGAGACGGTGGGATTTCCTGTAACAGGAATTTAGGGTTTCTGAAACTATTGACAATTTTAAAGATTTCCTTCTGCTTGTTTTTTGTGGCATCGATTTTGGTCGTGTAAAAGTCGACTTTCGCACCTTTGATCAAAGCATGATAGTGCCTCCTGGCCGTCTTGTACACCTCATGTTCATTGCTATCGTAATAGCGCCGACATCTGCGTTCTAGAGTTCTGACTTTCCCTAATGTTTCTTTTAATGTTCTCGAGAACCAGGGCGCAGATTTCCTCCCCTGATGGGGTCTAGGCCTAGCACCTAAAGGTTTAATCTTGTTCCCTATTGCATTGATCCATCTCTCAAACCTCTGGTTATCTGTGGTGGTATTCCCTGACAGGGTGGGTTTACTCTCCTTCACCCAACTCCAAAAATCAGGGTGGTCTATGATTTTACCCCAGCATGGAGTGGGCCTCCCTTTGCTTTGTGCCCCATTCTTCGTTGCCCCATTAATATCTACCCTAAGGCTGAATGCAATAGATTTGTGATCTGACCAGGTTTGAGTCAGGGGGGGCTCTACCATCATCGTGTCTAAGTTGGAACTAATGCAGTCTAAAATATGCCCTGCTTTATGGGTGGGTTCTAAAATTTGCATAGTTAGTCCAAGGACCTGCATTATCTCATTGAAACAAGTGATACTCGGATCGTTAATGTTGTCCAAATGAAGATTCAGGTCTCCCAATAGGGTGAAATTGGAGAACTTGAGTGTCAGATTGCCCAGTACTTTCCCCACACTTTCCAAGAATTGAGTAGGTTGACCCGGTGGGCGGTATACTAATGCTACAAACAAACAGTTAATGGGGGTCAAAGGGAATGTTTAAAGACCTAGCATAGACACTATCCCTAATATATAGTATACTAATGCTCCAGAAAAAGTGAAAGAATCGTGAGCCTGGATGCAGAAACTTTCGGCTCCTTTAATGTTCCCTAGCTCCGTAGTTGTGCAAGTTAAATGTTCTCGATAAATAATCGCTAAACCTCCACCCCGCTGTAATTGTCTGTCCAACCTCTGAATTTGGAAACCTGGTGGCAGGGCATGTACAATATCGGGATTAGACCATTCTCTTAGCCACGTCTCAGTGACAAACAGACAGTCCAGGTCCCCTTCTACTATAAGGTCATATACATGTAGTGCATTCTTACACATAGATCGTGCATTTATGAGACCTCCCTTTATAGTCTTGGGTGTCCCTTTCCCTCTCGAATTTTGATGGGGTACCAATACTTGTTTACAACCATAGCAACTAATAGGGCCTACCCAGGTGTCGACATTAAGAGCGTGATGACAGTGATTAGGCTGTTTATTTAACGATAATATAAAGACCCTGGACATTTGATTGTTGTTAATTACCTGAGCAGCGTATCTGGCCCCTGGCCCGTCCTCAGCGCGGACGGGCGCAGACGGGCTGGACTTTGGCTTGACTTCGGCACGACAGAGGTGCGCCCGCTGATCGCGTCTGCTGCGCAGAGGCATGTCCATCTGTCTTTATACTGGTGCCTGAAGCGCTAGAGCGCTGTGACTTGTATTCCCCTAAGATGGCCGCTGTTGTGACACAGACGTCTCCTTCAGCACAGCACCTAACTCGGCTGAGAGAAGGGCGTCGGCGGGGTAAACTGTGTGCAGGCTACTGCAAGGAAGATCACAATTAACATACGGCGCAAAGTAAGAATAACAAAGTATTTTCAAAACAAAGCTACGACACATATAGTATGTCTCCCAGCTTTCCGCCTCAGGAGGACAGTAGAGTAATGTAGTCTGATTCTGTTGTAAAGCACTAATATGTCTTTGGGCCAGGTGTGTTCTATGAATGGATTCACCTTTCTGAAAGTATAATCTCACTTCATACTTTGTACTCGAAATGCTTGAACGTCTTTGATGCTTTACAGTTCGGCACCATGTCAGACAAACTATCTGCCATTTTTTTACAAGTTTAAATCTACTCAAAAGTAGAAGTAGGGCTGGTAAGGTACTTTGGCACGCAAGAGTAGCAAATACAAAATCCAAAGTGCCCTAATCAATCCCACTTGAGAAGCCAGAGTTACCATACACTATTCATTTATTCGTACTTACTGTAAAATGTATGATTCCTATTCAGAGATGGAATCTGAATACATGCCTCATTAATATTTTAAATTTGTTGTCATCTAGGGCCCGATGTAGGTGGCAAATACCGGTCGGAAATGGCCGAATTCGACCGTTTCCGACCGGTATTTGGCATCTTGAGATGTAGGGGGCCAGATTTTACAGATTCTGTAAATTTACCGAATCAGTAAATTTACAGAATCTGTAAAATACCGAATCGGTATTTTTACCGATTCGGTACCTTCCAGATGTAGGTGGGACTCTTCTGAGTCCCAAAGGCCCTTCAAATTCGGTATTTTACCACCCAATCCAATTGGGTGTTAAAATACCGAATTCAGGTGTGCATGCACATGTGTGCATGCACACCTAGCCATCTGACAGACAGACATGCCCTTAGGGCATGTCTGTGTGCCACATGGCGCACATGCCTATTTTTGGGGTGTCAAAGTGACACCCCCTGCACCCTTGCCAAGTTCGGTATTTACCGATTCTGTAATTACAGAATCGGTATTGCCCATTGATTCCTATGAGCTTCAAGGCCCATAGGAATCAATGGGCAATACCGATTCGGTATTTACAGATTCGGTAAATACCGAATCTTAACGATTCGGTATTTACAGAATCTGTAATACCTACATCTCCCCCCTTCATATTTACCGACTCTTAAATACCGAATCGGTAACATTCGGTATTTAAGAGTCGGTAAATATGAATTACCTACATCTGGCCCCTAGTGAGTAAAATTAAATTGAACTCGCATGAAACATAAAATTACGTTTTATAGAGCTCCATCATGATGGTTCTCTTTTCAAACTTTTGTGTATTTATAGAGTGTAAAATGGCAGCTGTGTCCTCCTTAGTCTGCTGCTTTGTCAATACTCTGATACTGAAATAAACATGTCACTTTCTATGGCTACGCAGTATTACACAGCTGGGCAATGATGCATTTGATAGGCCCCATTACTTGCATTTCTGTATTTTAATAAAACATGTATTGATTTTTAGAACCCTACATGTCTTTTATTTAAAACCCATATGGCTTCAATTACAGCTTGCATGCTATTGATTGGTTTCTATGTACTAGTCATTTGCCATTCATGATGGAATACAGTTGTGTAGCTTGCGTCAATAGAGCGTTTGAGAAATAAGGACTGGACTGCAGTCCTGAAAACGTTCATGTAAATTAAGAGGATATTGGGAAGCATGCCAGAGGGAAAAAATCATCAATCGTCATCAAATCCAAAAATTCCTGCTCTGTATACCTATACAACCCCAAAACCGCCAGCCTGCATCTCCTCTACGTGATGAGCTCGAACGTGGCCATGACCATGGTGTGTGAAATGTCGTAGAAAGGTCAGGGAGATGCTGGGCCCAAACTCTCCATCAGCCACAATCCTGGTGTCTAACAATATCAAAATAGCGACAATGTCTTTAATATATTTTGCTGAGATTTTTGATGCCAAGTTGCCATGTGACTAAGTTCCAATTTACTACTTTCACAGACTAATTGCTTTTATCAGCCACAGAACATGCTTTGTAAGAAATGATTCTCCCAGGTGAAGTGATGCAGTATCTATGGGAACCCAGCCCAGTCCCGCGTGATTCAGAATATTTACGATAATTGCTCTTTGTCCCTTGATCTCGGATTTCTTGTGTTTTATTAAAACGGTTGCATGTTTATTAAACGGGGTTTGTTAGGCGTGCTGCTATTTGCTGATGGCACAGGTCGCGGCGAGCAAGAGGCTGCAGCTGGCGAACACTTTGTCACTTAGCCCCTTTATGAAGCATCGCCCTCATTACCGCGGTTCAGTGCACAAACTGCTCTTGGGAGGCCGGCGATAATGGTGTGCACTAGTGAGGCGTGCAGTGTAAACTACCCGGTTATTGATTTACTAAAGGAAACTCACACATCAGAGAAACCAAAAGAAGGAAAGAGAAATCCAATAGCTGCCAGGAATCAACATATAAATAGTTACAAGATAATAAGACTATAAGAGGCATTTTGTCTGAACAGAAGTCGAAAATGCGTGAGAATTAGAAATCTAAATTAACCATTTTTCTGGAGATAGTTGGTAAATGCTGTTCTCTCTTTTATCTGGAAAGTCGTTTATTGTATACTACCGCCTTCGCTTCCATTTCATGTCAATATATTCTCACCTGGAAGGTTTGTGCGTTGGCAGCCCTGAACATTTCGAAAATGTGCTCCAGTGCTTGTTAAATGCTGCTTATCGGCTGCCTTCTTAAGCATTTAGCCGAGGAAGCGTCACCTCACGCCATTTCCATGTTTAGACAAGCATTTGCAATGCAATAGGTCTCGCATTATTTAAGTTTGAGCTATTATTATTGTAAATGGCAATGTTTTTTGCTTTATGCTATAGTTTTCTTATGTACATAAAAAGCTACATATAAAGTATTTGTTGTTAAAATTATTTATGCAGTATTTAAATTTGTTTGCATAAAAGATTACAAGAATATCTTAGCAAAAAAGTTAAACTTTTTAATGGTAATTGACTAAATGTCCATTTGTACATTTTAATTTCAAATAGGTAAGTGTAAACATCACAAATATATTGTGCAAACAGTGCAAAATATTTTAGCCCTAAATATTTTTGTTTTACTAGGTAGTTTGTAAGAAAATGATTGTAAAAGGCAAACACTGTAATTAAAATGTAACATATAACAGTACAGTTATGGCTAGTAAACATACATTAGTAGTATAGTATAATTGTAAACAAGATGTAAATAAGACTACAGAAATTAGCATGAATTATCACTTTAACATCAACTTTACAAACATTTTGAAAACACGATCACAGCTGGTAATCATGCATTGGCTTGTTATTACAAGCATTTCATTTTAATAAATATTTCTGATTCCCAAAAACAAATATGACAGTCTCTCAAAATAATGGCTTTTCAGTTTTAGTTGTATTTTTGATCTCCATGTCATCAAGTACTCATGAATATTACTGCCCCATGGACAGAGTCTGGCTTTACATGTCTACATATCAACATCCAATTCCATGAACACCCATCGCATGCCAGGGATGACCATCACCGCTGGTGAAGAGAAGCACAATTGGGTCAAGAATGCCCACAATACGTTGTGGTCCCATTATACCAGGGATGGGCTCAATAATGCCAAAGATGCCAACATCATGCCAAGCATTGCTAGACTAAAAGTGGGAATAATTCTAACAGGGACACCACCAATAAATTAAGAAGGAACACCATTACGCTAAGGCAAGCATTACCGCCTTCGGGTAAAGTCCGCGCTATATAAAAATGCATAAATACATGAATAAAGAAATACCGCCTTCGGGTAAAGTCCGCGCTATATAAAAATGCATAAATACATAAAAAAATAAATACCGCCTTCGGGTAAAGTCTGCGCTATATAAAAATGCATAATTAAATAAATAAATACATACCGCAAAACATCCTCGTTACTCTGCCGGCCTGCGACCAGGAAGTCAGGCAGGCCGGCGCGACACCCGGAAACAGGAAGTAGGAGGGCGGGAGCCTACCCCGCCTCCCACGGAAGAGCCGCGATTGGAGCCGTGTTGGGAGCAGGGAGCACCGGAGCAGGCAGGAGCCTACCCTGCGCCCCGGTGCCGAAGGAGGGAAGAAGAGTCCTGCTGCCGGGCCTTGCAGCTGAGGAGAGGAAGCCGGTGAGTGCGTTGCTGAGCGGCGGGCGGGCGGAGGGAGAGGAGCATGTAGGCGCGGGGGGGAGGCGGCCTGTGTATGTGTGTGTATGTGTGTGCGTGCGTGTGTGTATGTGTCTTGGAGTGCGTGTGTGTGACTGTGAGGGAGGGGGTGTGTGTGTGAGCGAGTGTCTGTCTGCGACGTGTGTGTGTGTGTGTGTCTGTGTGTGTGCATGCATGCATGCGCGGTAGGCTGGGAGGGCGGCGCATGCGCGGTAGGCTGGGAGGGCGGCGCAGGACGGAACGTGCGCGTTCGCGCAGCCAAATCCGACTGCTAAAAATCGTGCCAGTTTTGTGTCCCTCATTCCCCGGCATCAGACAGCTATAGAGTCTCTGTCCCTGTTCCAGGGCGAGACCTAAAAAGGATGTGTCCGAACAGTGTTCATGTTCAGTTCCAATAAAAAAGAGTGTCCATTTTATGGTGCTGTGTTTAGAATTATATATATTCGTGTAAGAGTCAACTATTTAATCCATAACAACGAATACAGTATTTGTTTAGGTCTGGCGTTAGTGAAGACGCTCTGGGGTATATTCACAAGAACGTGTGATAACTACCGCAAGAGTAGCGTAACTCAACTTTCAACATCGCAGCCTATCGCGGGAAAATAACCCCAGCGTGGAATTCACAACATGGCGGTAGCATGCGATAGTCTGCCGAAACGCTGACAATGTCCGCGATACAACCACCTCAATGGAGACAAAAACACAAACCACAACACCAAAATACCTGTGATGGGCCAAAGCGCGATGAGGAAACCAGCGATAAGTAGCGCCAGGCCTGCAACACACACCTGGCAGGCTGGAAAAATTACCTTAAGGGTAGAAAAAAACACCCAAACACAAACTGACCAACACCCAAGCATCATGGAGGCAGCCAGAGCAGGCGCAGAGGACGAACGCAACCCCACAAGCACCCCGGACGACCAGCCAGGGACCTCGGGGACAGGGAAGGGCAAGAATAAGAGGAAGAGGAAGAGGAAGTTCAGTGCGCAGGTGAACAGGATCATAGTCACGGAGGTGATGGAACATCATCAACAACTGTTCGACACCTCCAACCAGGGTCGGATTGAGATCACAATTTTGCCCGGGCACTGACGAAAAAAGTGGCCCACATTTGCGGGGCGTGGCCCACATTTGCGGGGCGTGGCTCACATTTGCGGGGCGTGGCCCACATTCGCGGCCATGCCCTTTCATGTAACACACAAGGAATGTAATTGGGAGGATATTGTTCTTGGGAAGGACACAGGGCCAAGGTGACAATGTCCTACAAGCTGAGCACCTGAAAATCAGACAGGCCCCTTTCTATTACCAAATTATTCGCAGCCCCTCCAGCGCAGGAGCATCTGAAAACAGCGAGGCCCCTTTCTATTACAAAATTATTCCTCAGCCCTCCAGCGAAGGAGCACCTTAAAAAAACAGCGAGGCCCCTTGCTCTTAAAAAATTATTCCCAGCCCTCCAGCACAGGAGCATCTGAAAACATCGAGGCCCCTTTCTATTACAACATTTTTCCTCAGACCTCCAGCGCAGAAGCACCTGAAAAACAGCGTGGCCCCTTACTCTTAAAAAAGTATTCCCCAACACTCCAGCGCAGGAGCACCTGAAAAAAGAAAGGCCCCTTTCTCTTAAAAAATTATTCACCAGCCCTCCAGCGCAGCGACCATCTGAAAACAGTGCAGGACCATCTGAAAACAGCGAGGCCCCTTTCTCTTAAAAAATGATTCCCCATCCCTCCAGCCAGGAGCATCTGAAAATAGCAAGGCCCCTTTCTATTAAAATGTTATTCCCCAGCCCTCCAGCGCAGCGCAGGAGCACCTGAAAATAGCAAGGCCCCTTTCTATTAAAATGTTATTCCCCAGCTCTCCAGCAGAAGCACCTGAAACCAGCAAGGCCCCAGCTATTTGCAAATTACTCTGCCCTCCCCAGCCCTTCACTGCCTCAGGGCAATGGCGTGGCTGGAGAGGGGCTAAGCAAAAACATAGCTTCTGGGTCATGGGGTTGGGGGGCTGCTAAGGTGAAGATGGGGCCAGTTCCCCACATCACCTGACCCCCACACCATTCTTCCTCCCCACTATGCCCTGAACGAAGGGCTGTGAGGTGTTAAAGTAAACACTGTTCCTGGGCTGCATGGGCCCCAGGGGGCCAGGTGAAAATGGCTCATAGGCCTGAGCAACACCTGGCCCCCTGGGAGGCCGAATCTGGCACACAATCACCCCTCCCCAGCCCACCATCAGCGTGATTGCTTGGCAGGGCAGGGGGTCAAGGAGAAGCCACAGCTGATCATCACTGAACTGGCCTCATTCTTGGTCTCCTCCTACTCAAAGGGGAGCTTACAAATACAGATATAAGCTAACTAGATGCTCTCCCCCATCGGTTTGATCTCCCCCTACGGGGCTTATGGGAAGGGGGAGATCATCCCGATGTGGAGATTAAAACGACGGAACATCGGGCGGAGCTGCTTTAGTCTCCCTTTCAGTGATCTCTGTTCACTAGTAAAGGGGGAAAAACCGGCCCACAGAGTGCACTGGGACACCGGCCCTTCGGCCCATGCCCGAGTGCCCGCAGTGCCAATCCGCCCCTGCCTCCAACGTGTCATTGGGCACCAAAATGGAATATGGCGGGACATCGTGCACAAGGTGAATGCCATCGGAGAGCACAAGAGGACACTGGATGAGGTCAAGAGGCAATGGAATGACATCAAGAAGCGGACCAAGGAGAAACTCTCCACCAACCAGAAGGCAGCAACGCAGACTGGAGGTGGGGGCCCAGGGCCACCGCTCGTGCTGGATGACATGGAGGAGCTGGTGTTGACAGTCATCAATGTGGTGACTGTGGCCAGAGTCGGGGGATCGGACACTGCTCGACCTGACACAACACAACCGCAACAGGGTGAGTGACCACAGGCCTAATGGTGTGGTGTATTCGGCTGTGCCCTGTTCCACTCCAGCTGCTGTACTGCACTGGATGTGCAATGAACATCCAGTGACGCACTGTTGTGTTATGTGTTTCATCATTCATGTATGTATGTGTGGGTGAACGTAGGGATAGTGATTCCCCTTGCATCAATGGTGCTCATCCTGTGGGATGCCAGTCTGAGGGTGCTTTATAGCGATGTGTGCATGGGTCCCGTGGTCACCACAACAGGGACACACGCACCAGCCACTTTCTTGTCCTGACATGGACTGAACCACACCCAGTGCGCACGAGTCATTATTGCAAGCCCTGTGCTGTTCCGGTGTATGGCATGGCAGACCACTCTGCACACGCTCCCGGGGGGTCCTCATTGGTACTGATGGAGCAGGAATTCGCACGTAAAGCGTCTTGCTTATAATCAAGAACCTCGAATAACATTTATAAAATGTAACCAACCTGTTTGTCTTACTAATTTCCCCTTTATTCAGACATTGGGAATGTCCCAGAGAAGCTTGCATATGTGTTTATTAACTATAATACGCTTGCTATTAAAATGGCCGCTGCTTGGCGGGGTTTTCTTCTGCGCATGCGTTGGTCACACTCGCGTGACGTGACGTACTCGCAGTTCTGGTGGGAACTTTTCACGCTTGCGCACTCGATTTAAGATGGCCGCTTTGTGTTCTCACATGCCGAAGCTTGCCCTGCCGCTTTCTGCTTTTCTGTTCGTTTTGCGCTAATCTTAATGCTATAGTTGATATAAAGTAAGGGGAGTCATTTAGGGATTCCTGGTATACAGTGTATTCAATTATTTCTGTGTTCTAAATAGTTTTCGCTTACTTTTCATGTATCGAAATCCGTGGGCATGAGGGATGGGAATACTCCATATTGAACAGCCTTTCTGCGCATGACAGTCTTCTGCCAGTGGATGAACTCTATGGCATTGAACCCTTGCCAACCCGAGGTTCCAGCCAAGATGTGCCTGGGAAGATGCACCTTCGCCTGGCAGAAGAAGCTGAAATGTACTAAATGTATCATAATTCATAGATGCGCTATTGTAATATTGAGACCTGTGTCATGGGAACCCCAAATTCAATAGGCGGTCCCAAAACATGTAAATTATGACTCGTGAAAGTATATTCTGGTTGGTGTGTTGACCTATCCTACTTATGGACCAATCGAAATTGGGGATTCTTACACTTGCAACATTTGGGGGGTGGTACACTGACCCGAAAACAGTATAACTAGCCTAGGTTTAGCTAGAACAATTGTCCGACTTGTCCGAATAGCTGACCTGTCACTGACCAAACGCACTCAATAGGTAACTGATACAGAGAGCTGCAGAGCACTCTGTCTGTAATTTCCATAGACCCAGGGGGGTTTTGAGAAACCTTAAGTGCTGGTGGAGCACTTTGCTGGAGAATTCGATAACCCAATCGGGTTCTGACTGATAGCTGCAGAGAGGGTGTAGCGCAGGCATTGCTACCGAACTGTGGGTGCTGGTCTTTCCTTGGTGGTCTTGTCCTGATCCTAATGTGGTTTTCCTGTCCTGTCCTGGGGTGTCCATTCTGCACCTGCTGGCCTACTGGCGACTGTCCTTCCTTGGGGTTTCTCCTGTCCCTTACTGACCCGTGGCCAGGGTTGGTCTTCACACCGTACTAGGTAAATATAGTGCTGGGAAACTTATTCTGCATCCTTCACTCTTTTCCTTGCTTTAATAAGGACGTACTCTTGCATATTGATTTTCCATGTGTTTTCCTTTCTGCCCTGATAAATGAAACGATCATACATTGTCATGGTTATACTAGCATGTTCCAATTTTTCCCTATCCTTTAAGCACGTTCCTGCATACAGTTCATGATATATAGATGTTCCTTTTCTTTACCCTTCTTTATCTAAATGAAATGATGGTTCTGGAATATTAGCATGTTCCACTTTTACCTTCCCCTTAGTTTCATGGTATCTCAGAGATTGTCGTAATACAAACTAAAGTGTTTTTCCGTACCCATATTTCAGGGGAAATTCAACTGTGACTTTCTAGTATGTACCTTATTTTTCCCCGTCCTTTAGTCACTCCATATCAAGTCTAAAGCCTGAAACTGCTAGCATGTTCCGTGTTCTTACCTTCCTTTAGACGCATAAATGGTTGGTTTCATTTACTTCCTTTATGGATACGTGCTCTTTATAATCTTGGTTATTGACTGCTTACTTATTGTAAATCTTATGCTTTTGGAATCTGATGAAGTTTAGATAAAGGTTTTTGAAACTTCCTGAGTTTGTGGTTATTATAAGAGTGCAAATATAGACAAGTATTTTGGTGTCTGCCTTTCTTTTACAGCTAGCTCCCTGATCCATTGTGATCATAGGTACCCATAACAGTGGATTGGTAAGTTGGTTACACTGGAAATAAAATAGGAAGGAACAAGGGATACTGGTAGTAGAGTGTAAGGTCACCTGATTAATGAATATGGTAAATTGAAATATATGGGCCCAAACGTGTACGGTAAAATTATAGTCGGGTGACCTGCGCGGTCTATCAGTAATTATCTGGTAGCAGAGGATGGTTAGGGACTAGTTAAAATTAGGTAGGACTAGTTAAGATAGGTAGGTAGGTTATTTGTTGGTAATTGTGAACATTTTGCTGCTAAACTTTCGAACAAATTTACAAATGTTTTATTGCTTTGAAAATTATGAAATGTTTTAAGTTGTTTTTCTTGCTGCTATATTGATATATGTTCTAACAAACCTCGTTAGTGATTGTCATATGTTCGTCTGGAAATCCCCGGGGACAGAATAAGTGGGTGGTAAGGAGAATCCACGCCGTAGTGAGGTCACTTGCTAGAGGAAAATTGGTGCAGGTTAGGCAGGACTGGAAGCACTGATTAGGGTTTTTTCTGAATAAATGTTTGAATAAATGGTAGCAAAGAGTTCGCTGTCAAAACTTCTATTGTGATATAACCTAGGAAGGGTCACACGGAAGGAGTAGCCGGTTCGTCTAAGCTTGATTGGTAGCAACGGAGTTCACTGGTGAAACTTTTGGCTTAGTATATATCCCACAGTGGATGAGTCGAAGGAGTAGCAGGTTCACTAATGCTTGTGTGAAGGGTAGGCAGAAGGGATCTACTCGCAGTATTTGAAAAGTAAATAGAAGAAGTTTACTTGCAGTGAAACAAATCTTTTCTTTCTAGACACTCGAGTACAGTGGCGAATGTGTTTACATTGTTAATTAAACTGAGCACTTGCACTTTAAGGGGTCGAAATCGTAGCGTTTCTTACCTTGTGAAGGAGGGAGTCAGTTGCGGAGCTGCGCTGACGTCACTCAGTGCCGCGCTGGTATTGGTCGAGACAGCGGGCGTGTAGTTGAGGAGGAATTGTGAAGGAGGGGTGAGCACAGGAGCGTGAGAACTCGCTTGCGAGAAACGCCCCGCACCCATTGGCTGAATCATTTTGATTTCGCGCATTTGATTGGTTGCATGAAAATAAAAGACGCTTTTATATTGGAAGTGTTTTTGTAAACAAAGATAAATTGCGGAAAAGTATATGTGGTATCCAGAATTGATACCTGATCCGAAATACTTAGGGTTTGCTAAAGAACAGATGCTAAAAGGCAGACCTTATAATATGTACGGAATCAAGAGAAAAATGACTTTAGTTGACAAAGTTAAAAATTATTTTAAGAAGGATAAACCCATCAAAACTAGAGAAGGCGTTGTCATCCCACCACCTAATACTCCCGCATCATTCATGATGTTTGATAAAGGATATCACACATGTGTATGGTTGGAAAATTAGGTGGAATATACTAAAAATGACGGAATTTTGGCATTTCCGTTAGATGGTACTTTTAATAGCCGGATTCTGTTCAATTTGAGAACCCGGATGAACGATTTACATCCCAGACCTAGCCTAACGCAATACGAGGTCTTAGAAGAATGGGAGATAGAGGCCTTTGAACGAGATAGACCTAGAATTGACAAGGGAATAAGTAAATGGTACCCGAAAATGCATAGAGAAGCCAAAGAGAAAAAGATGAAGCAGTGGAGACAGAACATGATAACAGAAGGACTACACCCCGTAATAACCCTAGAAGCGCCCCTGGGAGAGAAGAGGACGGAGAAAACAAAGCATTTAATGACTAGTGGAGATTCAGATGATGATTATTTGGAGGAGATATTAATGAAGAACCCACCTCCTTATAATGAAAGTTTAAGACCCCTCAGTGCTAGAGACTCCTGTCTGAGACCTCCCTATGAGGAGGAGTCAAGACCCATAAGCACAGAGAATCCATTCCTGAAACCTAATTATGGTGAGGGACCAAGTATGACACATCCAACTGACCCGACTTATGCCCCAACCCTGACTCCGCAAATAGTATATGAAACACGCCTAGAAAGAGTACTGCAGGAGAGAGAGCGAGAGGCTATAGCTAAACAGAGAACAGAATTAATTCAGAAAATTTCCCAACTAAATACAAGTCCTGAAGCCTTGACAATTCCAGTAACCATTGGACCAGTTGTTCCTTTCTACGGAGATAAACAGAGGTGTCCAAAGATTCCGATTATTACCCCAGCTGTAGTGCAGCTGAGAAAAGTACACTTAATTGTAGATGACCAGGCAAGTGAATGTGAATCTGTGATTTCTTTGATGGATTTACCGATAAGGGAACCTGAAAGGGGTTCACGGCGAAAGAACTCTTCTTTCAATTCAGGAGAAGTGCAGATTGAGTCAGCTTCTGGTACTAGAAGTACCACCGTAGTGACTCCTGAAGAGATCGAGAGATGGAGTCGAGAATTAGAGAAACAAAATCCTCAGCCGAAACCCTTAGATATTTACAAGTTAAGAATAGAATTGGAAGAATTGATGGCTGGAAATGTAGGTCTGTATAGACTTAATACCCTAACAGAAGAGGAGTTGTTGTTCATTTGTAAGAGCCTAACCCGTAATACCAGAGTGTTCCATGAGAAACTAATGGACACTGCAGCTAGTATGGGAATAGATATTAGCAAATCAAAAGTTTTGCAGAAACCCTATCGAGCAGAATTTTCTGACAAAGATTTGGAAAACATGAATGTGTCAGGAAAAAAGGTACAGATCAGAGAATTGCTAAACCTGTTACAAAAATGGGGAGACTTAGAAAAATGGAAATCCAGGTGGGTCAAGAAAAAGGAGGATAATAGGTCAAAACAAATGACATCTGAGTATGTGTTACAAGAAGCAGACAAGGCAGAAAAATGATATCCTATGCAAGAAGTGCCAGGTGGAAAGTATGTGCAGGTTCCATGGTCCCGACAGGATATTGTGTGCTTTACTAATGACTTCCCGAAATTACGAGAGAAACCTGTAGATTGGTACAGACAGGTTGAGAGATTTGTGAAGGTCCAGAAATGTCTCTGGAAAGATTTAGATGGGTTTTTCGACATTGTGGTGCCTGTAGATCTGTGGACAGAATGTAAAATTGCAATTGATTGGCCTAGTGAGGAATACCCGAGAGGCCCAAATACAGGAGCACCCTCAGCTGAAGTGATGAAAAAGTAAAATCAGGTAATGTTGTATCTGAAAGGGAAGGTGCCTGCAAAGGAAACTGAATGGACCCGAATAGACAGAACTACCCAGAATAGAGATGAGACTGTACACTCCTATTATGACCGATTGTTACAGGTGTTCAAAACATACAGTGGCTTGGACAACATTGAAATGAAGGACATGACACACATTATTTACAGGTTTGTATTAGGGTTAAGACCTGAAATTTCCCAGTGGATCAAAGACAATAAAATCTGCTGGCAGTCTAAACCAATTGATGAGGTTTTAAAGTATGCTAAGTATTGTGAGGATGAATTGGCAGACAAACGAAAAGAGTTAAAGGAAAAGGTTATGTGGGCACAAGTGAAATTAGCAGAACAGCAGGAACAGCAGTTAAAGAAAATGACCAGTAATCAGGGTCAGGGCTCCGGAGGTGGGGGTAAGCCCAGAGTAAAAATGAGCAGAGAAGAAGCCAAAAAAGAAGTTCCCCTGTCACGGGTGCGGACAGATAGGTCACTGGAGAGACGAGTGTCCACATGTACAGAATGGTAATGTTCAAATTAATGATTTAAATCCACAGACGCAGAATGAGAAACCACGACAGACCCAGCAACAGGTAAAGCAGAATCAGTTGCCTCGTGCACCTAGACAAAATTATAAGAGCAAAGCACAGCATGGTGATGACACCGAAGAATGGGAAGAAAGGGAGAAAAAAATGCAGCCACTTCACAATTTCTGTTAAATGACAAATTTCTCTGTGATGACACCTACTGACGGTGCCTGATGGGGGAGGACGAGGAGTGCGTGCTTGGCGCCTCCTTGCCGGTGGACCCGTCAGGGCCATACATTGAAGGAAAGGTTGAAGGAAATGATGTCACCTTTCTGTTGGACACTGGTGCTACCCGTTCTACTGTGAGAACAGCAGACATTTCAAACCTACCCCTCTCGGGAGAGGCGATCCAAGTAGTGGGTGTTTCTAATCAGCTAATTAGTACCCCAGTTACCAAGCCTATGGAAATTAAAATTGGAAATTTCAAAGAGATGCACAGATTTGTCGTTTGTGACTCCAGTCCTGTAAACCTGTTAGGGAGATATTTGTTGTGTAAAATGAATTGCACCATCTTTTGCACACCAAATGGCGTTGAAATTCAGACCCCAGACAAAGATGGAATTTACAAATTAATGTTAGCAAGACCCGATTCAGAAATTAAAAGACTGACCATAGCAGACTTGCCTGAAGAGCTCCAAGAAACAGTGAAACCAGAAGTATGGGATTTTACTGG
This sequence comes from Lissotriton helveticus, assembly GCF_964261635.1. Classification (NCBI taxonomy): domain Eukaryota; kingdom Metazoa; phylum Chordata; class Amphibia; order Caudata; family Salamandridae; genus Lissotriton; species Lissotriton helveticus. Next base: position 1,270,896,205 of record NC_136059.1, on the reverse strand, counting down.
AAAAGATGTAGGATTAATGGAAAATGTTGACCCAATTAAAATAGCCATAAAAGAAAATGCAGTATACCCAAATATTAAACAGTACAAAATGAGTGCCGAAGTGAAAGCAGGGGTTGCTATTGAAATAAAATGATTGCTAGAAGCCAAAATCATTCAGTAAGTAATGAGCAGTCCATGCAATTCGCCCATAATTGGAATCAAGAAACCTAGCGGTAAGTACAGGGTGGTACAGGACCTGCGGAGGGTTAACAAAATTTTGGTTTCCTGCTGTCCTGTCGTGCCAAACCTAACGTATTCTATACCAAATTCCATGGAATGCTGGATGGTTTACCGTCATTGACTTATGTCATGCATTCTTTTCAATCCCATTGCATCCAGACAGCAAATTTCTCTTCTCATTTGAATTCGACAGTCACATGTACGTCTGGAATCGCGTCCCCCAGGGGTATACAGAAAGCCCCTCAATCTTTCATCAGATTCTGAAAAAGTGCCTTGAAACCCTAATTTTGCCCGGAAAATCAGTTCTGGTGCAGTATATAGACGACCTCTTGGTGGCGTCTAAGAGTCGAAAAGACTGTGTGACTGACACAATTGCCTTGCTAAATCATTTAGGTGAGGGAGGGCATAAGGTATCACCCGAAAAGCTGCAATTTTGCACCACATCAGTAAAATATCTTGGACACCAGATAGAGAGGGGTATCAGGAAAGTCACCTCAGAAAGAATCCGGATAATTTGAAACATGGAATTGCCAAACACTCAGAAGGAAATCAGAATGTTCCTTGGAGTTGTAGGATACTGCAGGCAGTGGATTGTGGGATTTGCAGTCCTAGCAAAACCATTGATAAAAATGACCAGGAAAGGAGCAAGTGACCCAGTGGAGTGGGATGACGAAAGCATGTCAGCTTTTATAAAACTGCGAGACTGTCTCTGTACTGCTCCTGCATTAGGAATGCCTGACTATTCAAAAGATTTTGCACTGTTCTTTGACACACGAGACAATTGTGCACTTTCAGTCCTGACCCAAATTCATGGTATGACTAGACGTCCAGTGGCATACTTTTCTTCCACATTGGACCCAGTAGCAGCTGGATTACCTTGGTGTTTGAAAGCTGTATCTGAAACTTGTATGAGTCTTGAGCAGAGTGAGTCCATAGTGATGGGTCATCCAGTGACTGTATATGTTCCTCATTCTGTTGTAATTTTACTGACAAGAACAAAGACCCAGTATCTCACTCCCAGTCGGCTGACAAAGTATGAGAGAATCCTTGTAGGTGCAGGAAATGTAACCATCGAAAGATGTAACATTTTGAATCCTGCTACCTTACTGCCTAGCTCATTTGCAGAAGAAGTGAGGGAAGAGTTTGAGCATGACTGCATTGACTTGACTGAATTCAGTACAAAACCACACCATGACATTAAGGAAAACCTTTTGTACAGAGAAGATTATGAGCTGTTTTTAGACGGCTCATGCATGAGACATGAGGATGGAGGCCTGAGCGCTGCCTACTCAGTGTGCACCCTAGACCGACCAGTGGAAGCATCCTATTTGTATGGAGTCAAGTCTGCACAAATAGCCAAATTAATTGCATTGACAAAAGCTTGTAAATTTGGGAGAAATTTGAGAATAACCATATATACTGATGGCCTGTATGGTTATGGGGTTGTGCATGACTTTGGCCAATTGTGGCTACAGAGGGAGTTCCTGACTTCTTCAGGCACCCCTATCCGAAATGGAAAACATGTGCAGGATTTACTGGAATCAATCCAGTTACCAAAATAATTGGCTGTGGTCAAGTGAGCTGCTCACAAATCTGGCAATGACAATGTGACAGCAGGTAATCAATATGCTGACCAGTTGGCCAAACATTGTGCAAAATACAAAATCTCAATCAATATAAGGGTTGGGGGAACTGGAAACAGGTGCCAACTTTTGATGCTAGAGGGAGTGAATACATGGGAGGAAGTGAGAGACTTACAGGAAGCAGCAGAGCCACAAGAGAAACAGAGATGGTGAAACTTTGGGTGTCAAAGGAGAGATGCAGATGGTGTCATTGTTTATCTTGACAGGATGCATGTGTTGCCAGACTGTATGCTTGCTCCTATGGCCAGATTAATTCATGGAAACACACATGTGGGCAGAGATGCGATGATTCGCATGTTCCGCCAGACATGGTTCAATTTGAAATTCAGAAGCGTAGCAGAGGCACTCTGTCAGATGTGTTTGACCTGCCAGCAATTTAACCCTGGAAAGAAGACCATAGTGTTACCTGGGAAAATTGGAAAGGCAGAGGGCCCCTTTATTAGACTACAACTTGACTTCATTCAGTTGCCCCCTTGTTGAGGAATGAAATACCTACTTGTCATTGTCTGCCTGTTTTCAAAATGGGTGGAAGCTTTCCCTGAACGTAGAAATGGCAGCATCACAGTAGCAAAGCTATTGCTTAGGGAGCTTATACCTCGTTACGGTTTCCCGGTCTTAATTGAATCTGACAGAGGAAGTCATTTCCAGAATGAAATAATAAAACAAATCTGTGAAGCATTCAAAATCACGCAACATCTGCACTGTGCATATCGTCCAGAGGCTTCTGGAGTGGTAGAACAGATAAATGGCACGATCAAGTCAAGACTGGGAAAGACGTGTGAATACACTCAACAGGAATGGCCAGATGCTCTGCCTCTTGTGTTGATGGGACTCAGAAGTATTCCAGATCAGAACACAGGCTTGAGTCCCCATGAAATCCTGATGGGAAGAGCAATGAGGCAAGCATGGGTGCCAGGGTACAAAATAATAAGCATATCTGATGATTTGGTACTGGAATATTGTAAAGAGCTGACTGACCAAGTACGTTCTATCTCTCGCCAGGTTGGGGGAGAAGACGTCGCCAGACCAACGACTCCAGCCCATGGCCAGAATCCAGGTGACTGGGTCGCAATAAAGAAGCACACACGGAAAAGCTGCCTTGAGCCCAGGTGGGGAAAGCCACGACAGGTGATCCTGATTACCACCACAGCTGTAAAGTGTGCAGGAGTACCTCGCTGTATCCATGCCAGCCACACGAAGAGAGTGACTGATTCAGACCTAACTGAAGCTGAAGGTTGCCCAGCTGAAGGATCCCAAGCCATCGGTCCTGACGTAGCTGAAGAGGAACAGCCGAGCTCCAGTCAAGAAGATTGGGTTCCACTCATCGATCTGACAATCGACCCTATACGAACCAGAAGCCAAGCCCAGCTAGATAGACAGTGGGATAGTGAGGACAAAACAGGTGAAGAAGAAGCTACTCAGATCATCGAAATCCATGTAAGATCTGATTCTGAGGAGAACCAGATAGGGGAAGAGCAGGTAATTGACACTCCACCAAGAACACCTGCATCAGATCAGGGACAGATAGAAATTAGGGCGGAAGTTCATGCGGAAGAAAATCAAGAGTTCGAAGAGCGTGAACAGGAATAGATAGGATTAGACAATTGTGTTAAGGAAGAAGAGATCGAAACAGATCAAAGCCAAACTCAGCATATACCTGAACACGGCCAGTTTAGGGACCAGGCAGAAGAAACAAACGAAAGACCTGGACCTAGTCAGTTAGGGAATAATACTGAAGACGGACTTGACCCAAATGTGCCACAGCTGAACGAAAACAAAAGAGTGTTGGACGAAGGACAGTGCCAGTTAAAAGACTGAGAAAAGGTGATTCAGTACCTCGATTTGTGAAAAGGCTGAGATTGCGTCTGAAGACAAGAAACGAGGAGCCTGAACAAATAAACGAGGTTTCAAGTCAAACTGATACAGTGCACACAAAAAAAAAAAGGAGAAGTGCTCGCATCAAGAAGCTAAATAAGAAGTACGCGAGCCCTGAGTGGACCTACTTTGTATTGGAAGCGTTCGAGAATCTAGAAATAAGGGACGAAAGTGATGAAAGTGATGAGGAGTTGATTGCTGAACAGACCAGTGAAGAAGCAAACCCAACCTGAAAAGTTACTCGAGTAAGCAAGCTGTACAGAGTTACAAAGAGGGGTTGAAAACTTCTTTTGAGTCAAAATGTCTGATTCTTTTGAGAGTGGGAGACCGAGACAAAGTTGTTGTAAAACATGCTGCCAAGTATGTTTGTGTAGTGTAGCCATAGTACTGATACTGTGGATAGGACTAACAATAACTATTCCTTCTATGATGAGTAAAAATTCGGGTTTATACCCAAATAATAATTTACCTGATGACACTGTAGAATCACACACTAGAAATACACCACGAAGAGTAGACTCATTGGACAAACCACTTAGCCTGAAGAGAAGATTACTGAATTTAGAAGCACCAGATGAGGAAGGACTACATTTTAACAAAATTAAGAACAAGACGCATTTAAATGTTTTCGCAAACTTGTTATTGCATTATGTAGAAACTATGGAAATAGATGACTGTTATGTCTGCATCAAGCTACCCACTTCAGTAGCTGAAGGTGTGACTTATCACCATTTGCCCTTAACCTATGGAATTTCCTGTAGTATACTAACTAGCTTATTTTACAAAAGAGAACCGTTGCAGTATTATTATTCAAACTCTGACGTGACATTCTCCGAACTTCCTGTTCGAAGGAACCTGAACCCTGTACATACGGCTAGAGATGTAGCTAAATACATGAGTGATTATTTTCTAACAGTAGAAAAGATTAATATAGATGATGCACATAAAAATAACCTGACCTGTTCTTTACATGAAAAGGAAAAAGAATTTCTGGACATGGTAGAGAAAAGAAGAGATCATTTCCAAAAGAAAGCCAAAGACAGGAACCAGAAGGTCCCTAAATGGGCAGAAAGCATTGGGAGCACCCCAAATGGTGGAGCTAATGCTGCGATGCTTCTGGATTTCGAAAAGAAAGGTAAACTCTGTCTTAAAAGAGAAATGACTAGTTACTATAACAATGTTTTCATTGGTTCCAGTGAGTGCGAACACAATTACAAGGTAATTGGAGGTTGGGGGTTCAAAGATGGGACAGAACCTGTGTTTCCTGGAATTTATTTCATCTGTGGGACCAAGGCTTACTTCAAATTGCCCGATCATTGGTACGGGAGTTGCTATTTTGGTATTGTCTTCCCAAAGATATACCATGTGGGGAAAATCACTGGAAGCCCTGAACAAACTAATCAATTAGTGCGCACGAAAAGAGAAAGCGCTAGTGAAATTGTAGGAGATATTTTTAGTGCACTGATACCTGCAGTGGGAGTGACTCTGAACACTTACAGAATTTGCAAATTGTCAACAGTAGTAGATCAGTTATCTACTGACACTGCTGGAGGCTTCTTGATGGTCAATACGAAAGTGGTTGCGATCAGATCAATGGTTTTATAAAACAGGCTTGCTCTTGATACCCTATTAGAAAAAGAGGGCGGAGTCTGCCGAATGTTGAAAACGCAACATTGTTGCACCTACATACCAGATAAAAGTGTGGAAATCAAAAGATATGTGAGGAACATTTCTAATTTGGAAAAAGAGCTCAAACCACTGGAGGTTGACAGTGCCTGGAAGAGACTTACTGATGGTCTCTCCGCTGTAGGTCATTGGTTTTCTAACTTAGGTAAAAGTTTTTTGATTAAAATACTGATGCCAATTGCGGGAATAGTTTCAGTAATATTCATCATATTAATTTGTTGTAAATGTCGAAAGCACCAAAAGAAGTACACTATGAATAAAAGAGGAGTAAAGAGGAATGTGGATGAACTTGAATTAGAGGAACTGAATAATCAGATTTATAAAAGGGTGAAAAATTCTCACCCTAATAAAGAAACAAAAGAGAAGCTGAATCCAATGTTTGAGGAAACTGAATTGGGCAAAATGTGAGAAAGTTGGCATCTGGTTCTATTGTTTTGTGATGATATAAAATATCATCAAAGAGGGGATTGATGGAGCAAGAATTCGCACGTAAAGCGGCTTGCTTATAATCAAGAACCTCGAATAACATTTATAAAATGTAACCAACCTGTTTGACTTACTAATTTCCCTTTTATTCAGACATTGGGAATGTCCGAGAGAAGCTTGCATATGTGTTTATTAACTATAATACGCTTGCTATTAAAATGGCCGCTGCTTGGCGGGGTTTTCTTCTGCGCATGCGTTGGTCACACTCACGTGATGTGACGTACTCGCAGTTCTGGTGGGAACTTTTCGCGCTTGCGCACTCGACTTAAGATGGCCGCTTTATGTTCTCACATGCCGAAGCTTGCCCTGACGCTTTCTGCTTCTCTGTTCATTTTGCACTAATCTTAATGCTATAGTTGATATAAAGTAAGGGGAGTCATATAGGGATTCCTGGTATACAGTGTATTCAATTATTTCTGTGTTCTAAATTGTTTTCGCTTACTTTTCATGCATCGAAATCCGTGGGCATGAGGAATGGGAATACTTCATATTGAACAGCCTTTCTGCGAATGACAGTCTTCTGCCAGTGGATGAACTCTATGGCATTGAACCCTTGCCAACCCGAGGTCCCAGCCAAGATGTGCCTGGGAAGATGCACCTTCGCCTGGCAGAAGAAGCTGATATGTACTAAATGTATCATAATTCATAGATGCGCTATTGTAATATTGAGACCTGTGTCATGGGAACCCCAAATTCAATAGGCGGTCCCAAAACATGTAAATTAGGACTCGTGAAAGTATATCCTGGTTGGTGTGTTGACCTATCCTACTTGTGGACCAATCGAAATTGGGGATTCTTACACTTGCAACATTTGGGGGGTGGTACACTGACCCGAAAACAGTATAACTAGCCTAGGTTTAGCTAGAGAAATTGTCCGACTTGTCCGAATAGCTGACCTGTCACTGACCCAGCGCACTCAATAGGTGACTGATACAGAGAGCTGCGAAGCACTCTGTCCGTAATTTCCATAGACCCAGGGGGGGTTTGAGAAACCTTAAGTGCTGGCGGAGCATTTTGCTGGAGAATTCGATAACCCAATCGGGGATCTGACTGATAGCTGCAGAGAGGGTGTAGCGCAGGTGTTGCTACCGAACTGCGGGTGCTGGTCTTTCCTTGGTGGTCCTGTCCTGATCCTAATCTGGTTTTCCTGTCCGGTCCTGGGGTGTCCATTCTGCACCTGCTGGCCTACTGGCGACTGTCCTTCCTTGGGGTTTCTCCTGTCCCTTACTGACCCGTGGCCAGGGTTGGTCTTCTCACCGTACTAGGTAAATATAGTGCTGGGAAACTTATTCTGCATCCTTCACTCTTTTCCTTGCTTTAATAAAGACGTACTCTTGCATATTGATTTTCCATGTTTTTTCCTTTCTGCCCTGATAAATGAAACGATCATACATTATCGTGGTTATACTAGCATGTTCCAATTTTTCCCTATCCTTTAAGCACGTTCCTGCATACATTTCATGATATATAGATGTTCCTTTTCTTTACCCTCCTTTAGCTAAATGAAATGATGGTTCTGGAATATTAGCATGTTCCACTTTTACCTTCCCCTTAGTTTCATGGTATCTCAGAGATTGTCGTAATACAAACTAAAGTGTTTTTCCGTACCCATATTTCATGGGAAATTCAACTGTGACTTTCTAGTATGTACCTTATTTTTCCCCGTCCTTTAGTCACTCCATTTCAAGTCTAAAGCCTGAAACTGCTAGCATGTTCCCTGTTCTTACCTTCCTTTAGACTCATAAATGGTTGGTTTCATTTACTTCCTTTATGGATACGTGCTCTTTATAATCTTGGTTATTGACTGCTTACTTATTGTAAATCTTATGCTTTCGGAATCTGATGAAGTTTAGATAAAGGTTTTTGAAACTTCCTGAGTTTGTGGTTATTATAAGAGTGCAAATATAGACAAGTATTTTGTTGTCTGCCTTTCTTTTACAGCTAGCTCCCTGATCCATTGTGATCATAGGTACCCATAACAGTGGATTGGTAAGTCGGGTACACTGGAAATAAAATAGGAAGGAACAAGGGTTACTGGTAGTAGAGTGTAAGGTCACCTGATTAATGAATATGGTAAATTAAAATATATGGGCCCAAACGTGTATGGTAAAATTATAGTCGGGTGACCTGCGCGCTCTATCAGTACCCATTGCAGGCTTACTTGCTGGTGTTGTGCAGGTCATTGGTATAGTTGTCAGCATGTCACATCCACTCCCTGAGGGCAGATTTGCATGCACACCACACTCACCCGGCACAGGCGTCACAGGCTATGTGACCCCACAAATATAAGGGGCTGATGACGTAACATACCGCTCTGCCGGTGGTGACTGGATGAAGGACCCGAGGCCGGCACAGGCCTACCATCACATGGGGTTGAACAGGATTTGTGGCACACGCTGCATTGCGGCCGGCACAGGCACTCCGCCACGGGACGGTAACTGGGATTGAATAGAGTTGTGGCACACGCTGCATTGCGGCCAGCGCTGGCACCCAGCCAGGGGACGGTGATGTCAGGTGCACTGAGTCATTGGCACCGTGAACCGCGGAGCGGGTGTGCAGCCTGCGATGATGGCCCATCCCGGTGGTCCTGACTGCTCAGGATTAGTGTGCCTTGCTGGACACCAGTGCAGGTCGCACCAGTGGGTTGCGCAGGCCTACCGCCACGTGGTGTCGCTTCCGGGATCACAGAATTAGTGGCACCCATTGGGCTGAGCAGCTGTGCAGGCTGCGATGTTACCGGGTGCCTTGGTATGTCCCATCCCATGGTGAAATCAAGACCCAGCACCAAACATGAGACCTGGTGGCCTGCGCAGCGTGGCTGTATGGTATGGGGGTGTCCACGGGCCCTGGGCTTGTGGCTTGCAGCAGCGCATGGTGGGACCTGCAGTCTACATGCCGGTGGTGGAAGGTGAGCAGTGAGGCCTTTGTGTGCATGGGCAGGAATGCTCGAATGGGCGGCGGGAGGGGCTGGGATGCCTCTGCCTTGGTGTTCATGGGCGGGCGGGTGATGCTATCTTGTGCAAGTGTGTGTACTGTGCCAGTCATGTCCCTGGACTCTGTTTCAGATGATGGCTTTGTCTCAGATGTGTGACCTGATGTACTGCTATAAGTACCAGCAAGTGGTTGGAGACACACCGGTGGCAGCAGGTGAGCAGTGTGGCCTGGGTGCGCCGGGTCTGCTCTCTCTCTCCCTCCCCCTCTTCTCTCTCTCTCTCTCTCTCTCTCTCTCTCTCTCTCTTTCTCTCTCTCTCTCTTCTCTCTCTCTCTCTCTCTCTCTCTCCTTCACTCTCTCTCTGTCCTTTGATGTGCGCAGGACACACCTTCTCATCGTGTTTTTTGTCTCGTAGGCTGTGAACTCCGGATTGTGTCGAGGGGAGCCACCATGTGTCTTCATTTGATTTCTGTTTTGATTTCAATAAAGTTTCATTGTTTGCTTCGAAAAGTGAATGTGTGATGCTCATTTCTGTGATGACACATGCATATCACCAGTTGTGATTGTGCTACATCAGGCGGATTATTATTTCATACATGTTTCGGTGTAGCTGATGTGGCATATCTTTGGTCGGGGGTGCCAGGGAGGGGTGGTCCAGGGTGTGGTGTCGGTGGGTGTTGTGGCCCTCTTGGGTGTCTGTGCTGCATGTTCAGTTGCTCTATGGCATCTGTTTGTCTTCAGGTGTCGATGTGGCTGTGCTCCCTTTTGTGGTGCAGGCTGTGGTCCGACTTTACACCAGGTGAGGGCAGGTGTAAATTTCCTGCTGCTAAAGCGCCTTATCTCGTGTTCTGTGTCCTTTTTGCCGGTCTGGCTGGTCGTTGTGAATGTTGAGGTGTGGTGTTGTTGCGGGTTTTATCACAGGAACGCCTACTCTGCATCTCATTAGCGATAGTTGTGGTGGTCCTCTGTGGTAATGTTTTTTGCGGCTTCTATTGCGGTAAACTGATGCTGAGGGCTGTTTGCACCAGCTTGTGAATGGTTGGGTAATTTTATCATGACTTTGGCTGCGCAAAAGTGGCGTTAATTCGGCGATAGCTCCTTGTGAATAAGCCCCTCTGTGTTTCCTGGAAACTTCTTAGAAATACTAACAAACAGTGCCATTCACATTTTGTTTCCACTAAGCATAAGATACAACAATTAAACTGTTAGGAAGAACAATGTTAAAGTAATGAAGAAAGACAAATAAACAATTCAAATGACAAAGGGCTTGAAAAAAGACAAAGGTGTTCAATGTAAGAATAAGTGAAATCAGAAAAATTTGAACTTTTCAAGGCAGTATCGCTAGGCCCGAGAGCACTTTGTATAACTAAAGATTACAGCTTTTTCAGATCTGATGTTAGTGCTCCAAAGCCGTTTGAAGCAAAAATTCTTACAGTGGGAGTAATCTGTAGACTGTATCCATGCAAGGCTTTTAATAACTTACAAATATTGTGTCTGGAGGGCATTAGTGACCTTAAAACATGTAATGTAACAAACATTGACAGAGCTAAGAGGTCCCTAAAAAGCTAATAGGTCTCTAAAAGTTTGAGGTTTTTTTTTTTAGTAGTTTTATATAGCGCAAACTTGACCCGAATGTATCAGGTATCAGAGCGCTTTACATGAGCACCAGTTGTGTTACATAAGGAGACTTCCATTTTTTGTTAGGTGAGGAGATTAAATGATTTGTTCAGAATCACAGTATGTTGTGAGTCCCTGCGGAAACTCGAACCCGGTTCCCCAGATCTGAGGTTGACCGCCCTAACCCTTATGCCACATCCTCTCCCCAACTTTAGTGACTTTGCCAAAGGAATTGAAAACCCACCTTTCCTGGTCCTACATTTCTCACCCCTGCCCTAAACTGTGTCTGACATAGAAGTCAAACTGAGAACCAAAACTAAACAATGAGTCCAGATCTTATCTAAATAACAATTCACATTAAAGAACTTGCCCAAATCATTTTTAAGGGAATCCATTTGCTCCTTGGGCCAAAGGAAACAAATTCTCAATAAATGTGAGTTGATTCTGAGCAATGTGTTTCTATCTTCTAACATATTGGCCCACTATACCTTTGCTACAATGCAAAATCCATTCATTGACTTAACTGAACTGCAATAACCTTCGACAGATGCTCAATGAGTCTACATGGACAAAGTGCAGCATTTACACAAAAAGTAACTTTCATTTGAAATCTTGGTGGTATTAATGAGTCACAACATTTGCCAACTAAGACAAGTATTGATAAAACCATGTATTAGGAATGTGTGTAAAAATTATTATTACTCTTGTGCTACTTAACTACAATTACATGTTATGTATAATGATTCTCATCAAGCTGTTTGTGTAACCTGAAACCTGGTATCCCAAGAGAAGCACCTAGCACTCATCTCCAAAGTACTTGCAGGTGATTAGGTCTGGCTTGATTTTCCAAATGCTGTGTAATAACTTAGCAAAATTGTATTTAGCCGGTACAAGATTTATGAATGTTCTCTCCATGTGCCCAAGAACCCTTAAATTTGTTGGCAGCTACTAAAACTAGGGAATATGGTTACTGGAAACGTTTATTTTAGCAGCTAAGGTCAATGCATATTCTGTATCGATTGCTCTAGTGAACTACTGAGGCGCAACTTGGCATCACAGGATAGGTAACAAAAAATAGGTTTTGCAAAAACTATATCTGTTTTGTGACCCCAAATGTAATAAAAAGGGGGTATTTATCAATTTAGTTTTATAGATCAGTTGTTCATATGGAGCCATTTTGGAAATTGCTGTAACCCAGTCGGAATGTGTAGGTAGTGCCTTCATTTTCCACCATTGAAGGATACACAGTTTTGGCACTACCAAGGCAGAATCAAATCACCTCATTTCCAGAGATTAGCAAGTCCAGTAGTGTCATGCATTGTGCAAAGTCACCAACTTTGATGATGGGTTAATATGTAGGTCACTTCTGGCTTTCAAAGTGTGCCTCACAGACCGCCAAAACAGCACGCACAGAACAGACTAGAGACCATGGAGCATGCCACTGCCTCATTGACCACTACGGCTGTATGATGTGGGTGCTAGGTTCACTATACAAAGTTTATAAGGAAACTAGTGCCAGCCTTGTAAGATCTTGAAAATAAATAATGTTAGATGAACCTCTTCCAAATCTCCATCATGAGCAGCTCCCCTACCTTTATCTTCAGTTCTTCATCAATGTACTACTGCTGATGATGGGCGTGCCAACTGACGTTAAGGAGATGAATGATTGAATGAATGAATGGATGGATGAATGAATGAATGGGTATTTATATAGTGCAGAAAAGGGTTACAGCTACTTCTGGAACAAAGTGTGCCGGTGCTAAATTGGTCAAAGTAAGGTCAGATGGTTCTCAAAGAGAATGAGTAAGAGCTTAGATTCTATTGAGGAATGAAAGGTCTTCAGTCTCTTTGTAAAGTTTCTAAAGATTTGCTTTAAAAGCAGCAGGAATGGAAGAGAGTTCAAATTATTTGCTGCCACGACTGATAAAGAGCAGCCCCACATCCTTGCTTCCTTGAACTTTGGAACTGTGATCTGACACACACATAGTGATCTCAGTTCTCTTGTAGGCTATTGTCATGAAAACTGACTTAACATGTAAGATTGCATCTATGTGTGAAGTGTTTTATAACAAAGACAGCGTGCCTTAAATTGGTATCTTCTTAAGCCAGTGTAGTGTCACCAAATAATTGGAAATGGGCATAAGCTTCTTTAGACCAAACACCATTGTTCCAAAGGAGCTGAAATCTGTACAAGAGATATATCGGTAACCCCACATAAAGTAAATTACATTAATCAATCCTGGAAAGGATGAGGGTTTGGATCTTGTCTTTTCTTTTTCCATTCTGTTAGGTAGCTAGGTTAAATAGCACTTTCTTCATTTGTTGAATTCACAGTGTCGTAGCTGGAAGCTTTTCCAATGTTGTATTCCGCTCAATGTGGAATTCCGCTCTTAGTTCAGGAAAGAGTTTTAGAAAACTATCTGATAGGACCTGCTTGAAACCCTGTATTGCATTAGAAGACCAGACTGACCAGTGGAACAGGAGCGCCCCCAATAAGAAGTTCAACCTCGGTCACAGAGGACACTAAGATGTAGACAGCCATTGAAACCTAGAGATGTGACTGAGGATGACCAGATCTGCATCCTTCACAGAACAGTTAGATTCTCTTGACCCCTTATTAGTGAGTTAGCAAAACCTTTATTATGGCAATTAATACATAATTGGTACAAAACACCACTAGAAAACATAGTATTATATAAAATTCAATATTCTGAAATAGATATAAAAAGAAGTGCAGCCAAATAGGTTTCACGTTGAAAGGGCAAAATGCTTTGGAGTCAGTGTAGGCATATTCAATCCTATATTACGCAGGGACATTAAGGCAGTTTTAGTATTGTGCAAGATTTTAGTAAATTTTCAAACCTAAGCAATGCCCATCAGTCTGTTGAGATTTAGTGCCCTGGATTCCTCACAAATGTGGATCCCATTGGTTAAACATTGGTCTAAAAAAAAGTGTGACATGCTTTTAAAAATGCTGGACAGCAGCATAATAGATGAAATATTGATTGTAGACTATAATCACAAAATCGTCTAAATTGCCAAATTATTTATTTTGCCCAGTTTGTCCTCTTTTCTTGAAACAAGAGAGTCATAAGTCTAAGGCATATTACGGTCCTTCCAGTCTATTTAGATACTCTTTAAGATAAGGCTCAATCTTTGTATTTTCATAAGATTTAACAATTAGATTTGCAAGGGGAGCATCTCCTATTTTCTCTATATCAACTTTAGAAGAGTTGGACATAACTTGTTCTTTTCAACATAGACTTGATCGACGATGATGTGATAGTGGATGCAGAAACTAACTAACACTAAGCTGATCTTTAAATCATTGGCCACAGCTACAAAGTTTTAGCTTTTAGATCTCCAATAAGGCCATTGCTGGAAAGGGCCCTTTTTACAGGGTTACCCCACCTCCTCTTTTTCTGACCTTTTTTTTAATGGCCTTAGGACTCTGAGCACTTTAGTACTTCTAAAGTGTATGTGCTTTCACCTCTAAACATGGTATAATTGGTTTACAACTGTTTGCCAAATATGATTTACTTGTAAGTTCCTTTGAAAGTGGTATACCATATACTGAGGGCCTGTGAACTAAATGCTACTAGTGGGCCTGCAAAACTGACTGTGCCACCCATAGACCTGTCCCAGGCCTGCCACTGCAGAGTTTACTGCCACTTTGACCTGGCATTTAAAACCACTTGCCAAGCCTTAAACTCCCTTTTTATTACACGTTAGTCTCAACTAAGATAGGGCCTTAGTAGCCTAAGTGCAGGGTGCAGAATAAGTTAAAGGTAGGCCATGTACATTTAAGCGGCCCTTCCCATTCTGAGTTCTTTTGTTTCAAGTAGGGACCACATTGTGGCTTTTGGAGATTTTATTTCTGGTTCATTTAACTTGCCTTGCCAGGGCTCATCACTATCACCCAGACTTTTTAATATTTACGTTGCACCATTGGCAAAACTTATCAGATCTCAAAGCTTTACTGTTGTGTCATATGCAGATGAACCATAACAAGGGGCCAACAACCTGATGAATGCCAGAGCGATCCTTGTGGGAGCATAATATTGGCAGAAACATGTTGGTATTTGCAGTGGAGCTATAGGGGTCGTTACCCCCCCTTTATATCCCTGATCTTGTTTTTAATCCTACCAGGGGTTAACAGATAGAATAAAATATTAAGTGTTGACCCTTAGGTTGTTTTAAGTATATGTATCTGCACTATTTGGTCCAGTCTCTCAGGGGAATACATTTCTCTGCTTTAAGTTGTGTTACGTTTTTTACGTGTTTTTTGTGTGTTCTGTCACTTTTTCTTACTTTTTCTACCCTCACCACTGTTCTTCATCAAAAAAATCATTGCCCTCCATCCAGAGTGTTGGTCTGCACCTGGATGTATGATGTGGCCCTATGATGAATCATGACACTGCAAAGTGTGTGAGGGCAGTATTAAGACATTTATTGTCTTCCCCTTGTCTGTCTTGGGTCTGGGTGGATGAGATATTTACCATTCCCATGTGGATAGCTGCATGAATTGTAGCACCTGTCTATCTTGGATCCCAGGGGATAGGATATTGTTTGCAGTACTTCTCTGTTGAGTGAGATTTATACTACTAAAGAAGTGTCAAATTAAATTCCAGTCACTTCAGAATGTGGCTGCTCTTCTGATTCGCAGAATCCCCAAGTTCAGTTTAATTTCCAAGGGCATTCTTGATCTCCATTGGTTACCAGTGACCGAGAGGGTTACAGTTAAAGCCCTTTGTAATGTACTATTCATAAGGCTCTGTATGGTGCAGGTCATGCATATCTTCAGCAGTCTTTCTCTTGGCAAGTGCCAAATCGTAATCTAAGATCCAGCAGTGCTAAATTAGCAAACAAAATGGGGAAGAAAAAGCTTTTCAAGGATCAGGAGAGATTGCTCGCTTAAGGTTGACAACTTCTCTGAAGCTAAGACACTGTGTACCAAACTTACTGGCAGAGGATACCCACGACGTTTTGTCCGTAATGCTATGAAAAGGGCATGGTACTGTCCCTGTGAGGTCCTACTAGAACCCAAAACGAAAACACAAACGAACCGTCTGGTATGCATTACTACCTTTTCCCCAGTATCCAATGCTATATGCAATACCATCAGAAAAAACTGGCCTCTCCTTAATGCCGGCACCCTCAACTTTGAACTCCCCATGTTTGCCATCAAAAAGAGCAAAAACATAAAAGATCACTTAGTGCGAGCTGCATTACCCCCACGAAAGTCCGCAACCCAACACTTCATGACCGTTGGTCCCTTGCACCTTTGAAGGGACATGACAAATGTGGCAATTGTGTGGTATGCGAGTTCACAATAGAGTGTAAAGAATTTGTGTTTAAAAATATCAGAAATGAGTTAAAAATGTTTACGAACTGCAATACATGCAATGTTGTATATGCCATTTTCTGTCCGTTCAACAAAATATACATTGGGCAAATGACCCAAAAGATTTGTTTACGAATTTCCCAGCATCGGAGCAGAATAAGATGCAAGACACCAAATGCACCTTTGGTGGAACATTTCGCACAAAATGGACACTCTGAAAATGACATTCACTGGACTATCATCACTGTTGGAAAACTACCCCCAAGAGGGGGAGACATTTCGAAAATACTGGATAAGGAAGAACTAAAATGGATTTTGAAAACTGACAGTTTGAATACTGGACTCAACCGTCTAGAGGACTGGACCTCATTAACATAGCTTCAGTTACCAACGTCGACAATTGCTTCCTTTAAGCTTCATAATTGAGCTGTAAATCATGTAATGTCACACTATCCCTTCACTCACTTACTCTCCCCAACACCTTCCAAGATGGCACCTGCCTTTGCACCACTGAGCAGTCCCTACGCTATTACCACTACTCTGAGTGGCTTTCAACACCTTCCATGATGGCCCCCGCCCTTGCATCACTGAGCAGTCCCTTCTTTATTACCACTACTCTGAGTGGTCTTCACCCTGTAGTCCCTCCTTAGTCTACACGTCACCTGACCGTGCGGGCCAATCGTGTGTCAGGTTCCGCCTTGTAATAGGAACCACCGGGTCCCTGATTAGAACGCAACATCACTTTGCAGAATCTTGCGACCAAGCGACTGCCCAACCTTGGAATTTATCGGTAAGACATATCCTTGAGAGCAATTGCTCGCCTGCTAACCTATACAGGCAGCGGCTAACCATGCCCTCACTCCTTCCCCTAGGCGATCCTGCTGCCTGAGTACGCTAATGCGTCCCTTCTGTTCGGGATCCTGACCTTGTTTGAGTGTTTGGGTCAAACATTCGTCTTGCCAATACAGTCAACTAGGGATTGCTGAACTTCGCCAACATGCCAGGTCATTGCACCAATTTTGTGTAAAGCGTTAATTATATTAAGAATGCAATCTAACCACTTAATAACTGCTGAATCTTATCACCATGCCCAGTCATTGCATTGCTGTGGTTGTACCTTTAAGGTTAAGGAATTAGGATTGTGATCTTAGCACCAGAGCTGATATCACTGCTCTGCGGTCATTCTCCCTGTTCACATACTGGCTGTTTTTCATGTGATCAACCTCCTTCCATGCGCACGACCATCGCGCAAATACCTGCTGTCACCTGCATGGTTCACTCTGTTTTTCCATATGTTAACTGTACTTGCCTTCAACCCTCCATAAACGCGCCTTGGTCTTGTAAATGTTACCACACTAGGTATTCCAACCGACCTTCTGAACAACACATATCCGTGCATGGCCTCCTCTGAGTTCTGCGTGCAGCGTTGTCACCTATTACTTCTTGTACTTAGTGAACATCTCCTTAATTGTGCATTTTGTATTTTCCCTCCCAATCCTTCTTCCCGAGGCGTATGATGTTCTTATATTAATAGGCATAATTTCAATGTCCTGATGATGATCCGCTTATCCTCTTGGTGGATCGAAAGCAGTCAGCACTGTAAAACACCTTATACATGGAAAAGCTTGAAATCATTGAAACTGTAAAGGTGTACTTTGCGATTTGTTATTTTTTGTCACTGTGTATTCCCTATGTGCAACAAACCAAAAAGCTTTGCCTGAGCCCCCTTTTTCTCCCCTGTTTTATATTGGTTAAGTAGGGCACAGGCTTGTGCCCCTTTTTATGTATTGCTTTGTTAAAATTTCTTCATTCTCTATTAAGTAAATATCAGACCTCTGTCCGGCTGGACATGTCCTTTGAATATAGTAACAACTGAGTCTATATTTATTGGTTGCATATTCCCTTTTCCGGGGACCATTGTTGCTCAAAAGAATTGATTCCCAAGGACCCTGGTCGACTTCTTTGGGTTCCTTTGTTGCCTTAAAATATATATATATCTATATCAAATCATATCAAATTAAAAGATACTTTATTCGGTTTTTAGAATACAAAACCATAAAAGTGTATTTTAAAAATACACAATGTAAAACTAGATGATGATATTTACACTCTTTAAAAGAAATAACTATTGACATAAAAACGATTTAGTATCTTAGCTATAAAATTATTGGGCAGAATTAGATAATTATACAGTACGAAATTGGATCATTACATACAAATTAAATTTAAACAGTTTGTAAACAAAAATTCAATTGATTGGGTTTGGTTCACCAATACTATTCCTAATTTGACCTGTGCTTGATACAAAATTTAAAAAATTTGGCAATATTCTTTGCAATACACTCCAGCTCTAGATATTGGATCACGAGGAATGCCGGGCGGCATTTCCGCAGACCCGAGATTTTCATTATTGGTTTTACCCACTGCTTCCTCGGTTCATGATAAAATTTGCAAAACAAGAGCACATGCATCGTGGACTGGCTAGACGTTTCGTCACAAGGACACAATGGTAACGGGTAGGACCAATCGTTAGTTGTGGGAAAGGTTAACAAACGATGAAAAGTGTTCATTCTCAGTCGGGTAAGCACCAATCTGTCATAACTACTCAGATGGAATGTGAGATATGGCTGGATGGTCGGGGAGATTTGTACTTGGAGTATCTGTTGAACCAAACTTTTTGTTGCCTTCTATTGACAGACGCAGTTCCTCCATGTGTGACAAACACAGTTTCTTTAGCTTTTTCCTTGGGATATCCTGGATTGAAAGGGGTTTGTTAAGATATCTTTCCAGGCCCATATCACACAGGAATTTTTTGACATATGCGATCCAGCCTATCCTGCCCACGCCAAATTTGGTGAGGACCATATTCAATGCCACAGGAGAATCAGTTGAATTTTTACCAGGTCAATAATATATGGAAGTCCCAGTTCCATGTGACAACTCAAAGTCGATGTACCTCTTGGGACCGCTAAAAGGAACCTAAGAAAACAGTTTTCCACCTTTTGAAGGGAATCGTTTCCATAACCCCATACCCCTGCACCATACATCACGGTGCTTATACATTTGGCTTGGTATATTTGTATCATCTCTGCAGGTGGTCTTGTACCAAACCTGTGTGCAAAATTAACTAGCGCAGTCGTGGCCCTTATAAACAGTCAGTTTCTGGCTTCTATTGCCTGCCTCCACAAACATTTATTGTCAATTAAAATTCCGAGGTATGGGTAGGTGATGGTATTTTCTAGCTTGCACTGTTCTACGAAGATACTCCTCTTTTTCTTATGACTCATCTCAAGTGACATGACAAAGGTTTTTTTAATGTTGATCTTTAGGTCGAGATTTGCCATGTAGCTATGATACCTGACCATAGCACGCTGAAATTCTAGGGAGGTGCGTGCTATGATCACGGCATTGTGCGCATATAATAGGGCGGGGACCGAGCGATTTTTCACCCAAGGTAGGTCCTGGCTCCCTTTCAACATAGCTTGTTCCAGACCGTTGGTATAGAGTGAGAAGAGGAAGGGAGCCAGGACACAGCCCTGTCTGACCCCTCTCCTCACTCCAAAAGATGTTGTGAGTTCTCCATTTATGCCGAAACTGACTCCAGCCGTAGTGTTCGTGTACATTTATCGCAGGAAATTAAGTATTGGGAGCTCAATGCCCAACTCTCCTAGAATTGCCCATAGTTTGGCATGGTCCACGCAGTCAAAGGCTGCTGTTAGGTCTACATAGGCCATGTGAAAGTTTCCCCCCTTCGCATTCTTTTACTTCCCCATCAATAAAATCAAGTTTAGGGCTTGTTCAGTAGTACCCAGGCCCTCCCTGAACCCAAATTGAATGTCAGACAGGATGTTATTGTCCTCTAACCATTGATGTAAGCGTTCAAGGATAATGCGTCCCACTATCTTTCCTAATGAATCTAACAAAGAAATAGGACAGTAGCAAGACGGGCTTTGGCGGTCTGCTTTTTTAAATATTTGAACCAAAATTGATTCAGACCATTAATCAATAAGGCCTACTGAACATGCAGCTTCCAGCCCCCTTGTTAAAATTGGGTACCAGAGTTCCATGTTAAACTTTAAACAAATCTACTTGGACTCCGTCGGGGCCTGGTGCCTTGCCCCCTTTACTAGCTTTCAAGGCACGCTCGACCTCCAGCGGTTGGATGTTCAAAACAATGGGGAAAGTTGGGGGGTTTATACGTGGGCTCAATCTATCCCCTGGATTTAAGGAGCCGGCCTCTTTGCCATTTGTCCCAAATATCCGCATGAAATGTTCTACCCATAGGTGTTGATCTATAGCTATTTCTAACCTTGGGGAATCAGTACTCTCCGATAGTAAAGGAGTTCTTACTCTTTTCCAAAAAGTTGCACTATCTTTCTCTTTGCAACTTTTATGTAATCCTTCCCACGCCTCCTTTTTTAATTCTGCTTTCCTTAGTTTGATGGCCTTATTATATTCTTTTCTTTCTGAAGAGTGCTACTTCTTTTTTGTCCCTAACAGTTTTTTTCAGAGATGATTTTAAGTCAGAATAGGCTTTAGTGCATGTCCTATTAAACCATCCTTTAGGTTTTTCTTTCTTTCTCAATTGGACGGTAAGAGCATCCTTTACCTCTCGTGTAATGACCTCAAAACTAGCTAGAATTTCCTGATTCAAGGAGGAAGCATCTAAACAGGCCTCTATTGATTTCGAAGGACTTTGTTATCACTTCTGTAGTAATCTGGAGAGGGTTAACTTTTTCCCATTTTAACGTGTATCCGTTCAGCCTGTCTAATGTTAAGTCTTTTTGTCCTAATGTCCTAGTCCTCAAGCTCCCGCTAGATTTGTTGGAGACGAGTAATACCATGCTATTTGGATAATGGTCGCTCATGGCGTTAGAATGAGTTTTAAAATTTAAAATACAAGATCCAACGTTCCTTGATATAAATATAAAATCAATAATTGCACTTGCTCCTCTGCCTATAAAGGTCTGGTTTAATAGTACTGGGGGGTCACTAGTTTGCAAAGGCAAGTTCCAGGACAAGTAGTGTATCATTTAAGCAACTTGCGGTTACTGTGTGTGGGAAATGGGTCATAGTATTCCCAGCCTCATCTGTTAGACCACAAGTAAAATTCTCATTGTTCCCACAGGGTGCAAGTTTGAAATCTCCGCCCCAAATTATGGTCACCTTTTTAGAGTTCTTTTAACTAAGGTCCATTAGAATGGAGCGCATCTCCTTTAGGATAGTAAACAACTGGGCTCCTTGAATATTATTATAAAAGTTAACCAGTACATAAGTCTCAGATTTATTAATACCGAAGGTGATTACTTGAAAATTCGGTTCCAGCTTAAGAGGGACTATGTCTTTAAATTCAATAAGATTTGAAACAAATATGATCAAGCCCCCCCTTCCCTCTCCCCGCTGTCGATGGAATTGTGGGCGAAAAGTATGTCTTATAGCCCTGGAGGTGCGTGGCTGTAACGGCCCAGGTCTCCTGTAGGCAAAGAACATTAAATCTTCCAGTAAATCTGAGCCATTCATTGTTATCTAGTTTGGAGCGGAGTCCCGCTACGTTCCAAAATAGAATGTCTACTCTGGTACCTCCACCAATTTCTGACTGAGGTGGGCCTTTTTTCACTGGGCCCCCTTTATCAACATTGTTGGTTACATCGCCCATGGTATTATTTTCTATAGAATCCTTATTGTTAAATAAAGGGACATTGCACGTCCTTGAAGAATCGTGGCTAGGCGAGGGTAGAGGTTCGACATCAGTTATCATGATGTTGAAACGAATCTCAGCATTAGGACAAAGTTCCTGAGTGTGGGACATGTATTTTTCAATAAGTTATGGCGTCCATCAGGTAGAGATTTAGATTTAACCAGTCAATCTATTTCTTCTATTCCCGACAGCGCATCAAATCTAATATAGGTCTGGATGGTATTCCGATGGTCTTGACGGAATTCTACTCTATTAGTGTTGTAGTTGTTCACTGCTCTTGTATGGGGTGGGTAAAAAAAGCTGAGTGGTAAAACATTGATCCCACTTTCCGACAGTGGTCTGTTACTTCCTTCCCAGAGCAAACTCCTAACAAGGTCCGGTGATTTGAATGTCAGAACGATACAGTCTCCTGAAAGTGTCTTCCTACATATTCCCACCCATTGTACCCTTCTAACCATTTTAAAATCGGCGAAGAGCTGTTGTGTTAACCCAGTCCTAATTCCCAACCAGTGTAGTGTTTTGTTCCTTAGCATAGCCCATGTTTCTTTTTCCAGAGGGGCCTTTTTGGGCACATTTGCCAGGATGACTACGTAGGGAGTTGCTTCAGGTGGCAGATCAAGGTGTTCATTTATAGAATGTTTTTGCTGTAAGTGTAATCTATCATGGGGTGAGAATGGTTGATTAACCTGTGGGTCATGGGATAGGGTGTTAATCCTGTTTGTACTTCTCTTGCCTATGGGCTCTCTATACCCTGTCCCTATCTCAGTTATACTTTGAGAATTTTTCGTCCCTATTTATGGTTGGGATGTTTTTCCAGGTTCCGTTGGTCTGTCTGAATTATTGGGGTGATTCAATGGGTCAGTCTCTCTTGGTCTAATGTGAGGTCTGCAGAATTGTTCTGTTTGTATCCTATTACCTCTTATACTCAGAGCACCCCTCGTTTGATGACAGGGGTTTATCTGGGTTAGAATTATTAGCTAGAAGTTTTTCAATATTTGTAAGTCTCACTCTTTAGTTGATCTAGCGTTATTCTTACATGGAGATCCATTCTCTCAACAAGGGTTGTTACATTTTTCAAATCGGTTTTGTGGGATTCAGTTCTTTTATTGCTGTCTTCTTTCCCCTATATGAGCCTTTTCTTGTGCCCGTTCTTTTCTTCCCTTGATGATCTTGTCTTGTCCCTACAGGTTTAAGAGGCTTAGGGTGTATAGTTCCCACATCTCTAATAGGCTGTACACCCCTACCTTTCCCGGGTTCTTTTGCTTTTTCTGGGGGGTTGTAAGACTGATTCCGAGTCACTTGATAGAATCTCCCCAGAGAAATTCTGAATGCAGCCGTTTACAGGTCGGTTTAACTTTGTGCTACTGCCCGATAGGTCTAAGATTTCGGTCTGTTCAGGTACCTGTCCTGGGGGTAGAGTCCTTGCCTCAAGTGATTCAACTACTGATGATATCTGCTTATCTAATGCCCCCATAGCACCTGTGATGTAACTCAATAGGGTTTGTTGTGTGTTGCTTGCCCGTGTTTTCCCTCCCGTTTTGGGGCTTATCAGCTTTCTTTTACCCTTAATCAAATTTAGAGTCCAACCAATTAGCTACTCTAGAAGACGAGAGGGGATAGGGAGAACACAAGAGGCTGTTACGATTAGTTCTTATACTTCTGAAAACCCTAATACTGGTTATTCATTAGTTGTTTGTTAATTTGGAAAATTTATGATTTAATTAACAATGACAATGAGAGTTGATTAATGTCTTACTGTCAATATGTACCATATGTCCAGTGTTCCAGTGCAAAACCAAGAGAAGGCGATAGGTCGCGCGGCCCCTCTCGCGAGACCGCACTGCCTCCTGGGGGTTGTAGTGCCCCGGCAGTCAGCGGTCCGCGGGAGCTGCGAGGCGTCTGGCAAAAGATGAAGGCTTGCCCCAGGCTCTCAGGAAGGGTATCAGCAGCAGAGATGACGGTAGGAAAATCCCAAACTCACGAGCAGCGCGTCCCGCGCCGCGGGGGCTCCCAGCTGATTATATGGCTGGCGCTAGATCTCGCGGCCCCTCTCGCGAGACCGCACTGCCTCCTGGGGGTTGTAGTGCCCCGGCAGTCAGCGGTCCGCTGGAGCTGCGAGGGGTCTGGCAAAAGATGAAGGCTTGCCCCGGGCTCTCAGGAAGGGTATCAGCAGCAGAGATGACGGTAGGAAAATCCCAAAATCACGAGCAGCTCGTCCCCTTAAAATATATATATATCTATATCTAACAAGGCAATCAATCAATAATTCGGTGAATTGGTGTTGGATCCTTTTTTATGGATCTGGTGTAAGACGGATCCCCTACAAGATTGTGGAATTTAAGTGGACTGGAAGAATTGGTGATAAAGCGGGTTAGGATATTAATTCACATCCCTGTATCAGCCTTAAACACCAACCCAGGCAGTCTATTCAGTCCCTGCACCCCATTCTCTCTAATTGTTTTGAAGACATTACAAACAGCTTCAGTACTAACCATGATTGCTTGTAGACAGTGACCGATACTCTGCACGATCTCTATATGCATTGTCTCTTCTGCACATTTTAAAGACTCCAAGGGAAATTTGATTGATTTGTGGGGAGACTGGTTGACATAATTTGGAGGAGTTATTTTTGTTCATTATATAAGTCCTCAACATGTTTAACCCAAAATTCCATAGTAAACCCATTTACCTTGCAAGGATTTACTATCTAATTTGTTCATGTGATGCCAACATTTTGCCTTAAGTTTTTATGAGGACCAAGGAGGGAATGAACGTAAAGCCATTCCAAATGTTTAGTCTTAATTGTCCATATTACTTTCAATGCTGTTTTCTTAAAATAAGTACCTTTTATTGCTAAATAGTATTATGTCTATTTGTACTGTATTTTCTCAAGTTCAGCTTTTTTGCCTGCTGCTTTTCTGTGTCTCCACAGTGTGACTTGGATTTTTAGAAAGGCCTTCTGTGGATAGGTAGTTTCCTGTCTTCCTTTTAAGGCTTGGTACAGAGTTTCCATAATATAACCCCAAGATGTTGTCAAACTTTGACCTGGATTGGGATCCATCATATACTTGTTCCTGTTGAAGGTCAATTTCCAATGGTTGAGTCTCGATTCGCTAATCTTGCTCCACTTTAGCAATTTTAGTGGCTTTATGGTACTCATCACCTTGCCTCTCACCCACAGCATTTAGCTGGGTGACTGTACTGGTGGTCAGCCGAAAGGAGGAGCACTGTGGAAGATGATCACTGGCCTGAAGTTGAAGAATTTCATATTCTGTATGGTTGCCGTGTATTGCATGACTTGCAAATATGTAGTCCAACGGGAAAATGCCTCTGAATGTGGGTATTAGCTTGCTATCTGTATTTGTCATGCAGCTGGGCTAGGTTGAGTGTTAACAAAAAATCTATAATTGTATCCTCTGGCTGGGCCCTTCAAAGTTGGATTTAGGTATCTTGGGTAGAGTGTGCCAAGATTGGCTACATTAAAATCTTGAGTTAAAATTATCTCAGTGATTGGATATGTGCAAATGAGGTAATCCAAAGCTTCATATTAATCATCCAGTGTTACATTTCTGTTATCACTATTCAGGTTTAAGAAAATGGGAACCAGTAATATTGATCTTTGTTTGACACCCTTATGACAACCATTAAGTGCAACAGCTTATACTGATGGTTTGCTGTAATTTCTGACATTGAGATTCAAAGTTGTGGAAACGTATTTCGAGAGCCCACCTAAAGGGTGCCTAATTGCATAGGCTTTATTGTGTCTCCACGTCTGTGCCAGCTCTTCACCTTTTAGGTGGGGCTGGTGTCATGAGCATCGCGCCGTGGTACTGGGGGAGCTCTGGCCAACGCTAATTAATCCAGCCAGGGAGAGCAGTAGGGACCTGGTTTAACGTCCCTTGGACTATTTGTATCCGCTTGAAAGTCTATTGGACTCTGAAATTTATTTGACATTTGCGAATCCAGGCTACCACCAACTTGGACTTACTTTTGGGAATCTATTGACTGTTGTATGCTAATTAATTGAATCAAGATCAAGATACTTGAGCCCTGATGAAGTTCCATTTTGAACGAAACGCGTTGACTGAAAATACAAGAAAGGATATATTGTGGAATACATTTGAAGCTCACTGACTTCATTCTGGTGCACCGTCCTTCTCTTTAAGCATAGGCTTTATTATTGATTTCTGAAATTCATAAAAACCTGCTATCAGGACAGGGCCAACCACCCAGATTTCCTGCAGACACATATGTCCCCATTACTGATAAACTGTTATGCCTCTTGCTGTGTCAGTAAGCTACGGAGACAGAAAACATTGCATGACCTTAGTGTAATCTCTTGTTTACATGATTTAACCACTCTCATGGTGCTTTATTATAGTTCAAAATATTTTAAAATGTTTAAAACTTATAAGCAATCTATACTACTATAATAAAGGAAGAACTTTCAGCCTTTGAGGCGGGTAAACTCGGGAACCACAGCGCCAATCCACACACCCGATACACCGTTGGAAACGTCAGGGTGTGTAGATGGTTATAGGCTATATAAATTAAAAACAAAAATGTTATTAAAAAAATTCAAAGTAAAAAAAAAATAGTCCCCTCCGAAGTAGCACCGGCCGCGACATGCATGCTCACGTCAGGAGCGCGGGGAGGAGCGGCGTCTAGGAGCGCGATGAGGAGCGGCGGACATGGCGCGGGGGAGGAGCGGTGACGTGAGGAGCAGCGGACAGGCCAGTGGCGGTGCGAACAGCGGACAGGCGGGAGGAGCGGCGGCTCAGGTAAGGGGACGCATGTCGGGGCAGGCGCGGGTCGGGGCAGGCAGGGGTCGGGGCAGGCGGGGGTCGGGGCAGGCGGGGGACAGGCCGGGCGGGGGCCCGGGCTGCTGCAAAATGTCGGAGTGGGCGGGGGGCGGGGAAGCCTGTTGCACCCGGACAAGGTCGGGATGGGCTGCTAGTATATATATATATATATATAATTTAAAAATACATTAAACATAAACATATAATATCAAAAAATATATACTTACTTATTATTATGTTTTATTATTTATTTTAATAAATTATGAATTGTTTTAAAAAATCTTATAAATTATAAATACATCTATACACATAAAACAATAATATAAATACAAATTAAATAAATATATGTAACAAATAAAAATATATATATTTTTAATCTTTAAAATGAATTATATACTACATTAGCTAGAATAATAAAAACATATTAGTTAGCGGAAGCGATAAAATTACTATTCCAACACCAAACACTGCAAAAGTAGGGAAAATGATGGATAGCGTACGGGTTAAAATTAATATTCCCACTCCAGGGAGTACAACAGTAGGGAAAGTGTTGGATAGCGTAGCAGTTAAAATTACTATTCCCACTCCAGTGAGTGCAACAGTACGGAAAGTGTTGGATAGCTTAGGGGTAAAAAATTACTATTCCCACTCCAGTGAGTGCAACAGTAGGGAAAGTGTTAGATAGCGTAGGGGTAAAAATTACTATTCCCACTCCGAGGAGTGCAGCAGTAGGGAAAGTGTTGGATAGTGTAGGGGTAAAAATTACTATTCCCACTCCAGTGAGTGCAGCAGAAGGGAAAGTGTTGGATAGCGTAGGGGTAAAAATTACTATTCCCACTCCAGTGAGTGCAGCGGAAGGGAACGTTTTTATAGTTTAGGGGTAAAAATTACTAGTCCCACTTCGATGAGTGCAACAGTAGGGAAAGTGTTGGATAGCGTAGGGGTAAAAATTACTATTCCCACTCCAGTGAGTGCAGCAGAAGGGAAAGTTTTGGATAGCGTAGGGGTTAAAATTACTATTCCAACTCCAGTGAGTGCAACAGTGTGGAAAATGTAGGATAGCGCAGGGGTTAAATTACCATAATTATCAATTAAATAACTTTTGTAAAATAAATAACATATTAATAATTCATTAACGAAAAAAATTATTAATAAATACCAATATAATTACATTCATATTTACTTAAATAACATTAAATTACTACCCACACTATTCTTCCATAAACACACACACGCTACACGTAAAAAAACACATTTAATTTAATTATCAATTAATCAAGTAATAAAAATTAATTAGCAATGAAAAATTAATTAACAATAAATTAATAATCAATAACAATAAATAAAAACATATGCATTAATTACAATTTAATTACTTCCCACCCTATTCCCCTATAAACCCGCAACCAACCACACATAAAAAAATCACAATTACCTTAAATATCAATTAATCAATTAATAAAAATAATTACCAATTTATAATTCATTAACAAGAAATTAATTAACGATAAATAAAAATTAATAATAAATTAAGTATAAGTTATATAATTATAAATTAACCATTTAATAAAATGTATTACCAATTGATAATACATTAATAATCAATAAGAATAAATAAAAAAAGATTAATTAATTAATTATAATAAATTACTTCTCACCCTATTCCCCTATAAACCCGCAACCCGCTCTGATACTAAAACGCAAAATGTACTTTAAAAAAATTACCAATGTCTAAACATTTAATACATATATTTAAAAATAATGAAAATACATTAAACAAAATGTTAAACATACATATAAAATACATACTAAAATACATAACACTAATAAAAATATTGATATTATTGACAACGATATTTTTACGAACAATATTACTTACTTCGATATTAAAAAAAGACGATATTACTTACCTTAAGTTTGATATTCTGGTCAACGACATTCTTGACTTTGATATTCTTTACCTAAGATATTAAAAACTCGATATTAAGGTAGGTCGATAATAAAAAAATCGATATTTTGACTGTGCACTGGTGCTTGTAATGTTGAGGGGATTAGTAAGAACCTTCACTGTTACTTCATGAATTACATTAAGATTTTCCCACTTGATGCGTAGCTCAGGAATGTATCCTGAGTTCGACTATTCCAGTGCTTCTAGGGATTTAGCATCCATGCCATTTAATGTGAAACTAACAGGCTCTCCTAATGGGGAATCATATGTTGCCTGGGCGGGTGGATGCGTTACTATTTACAAGAGATGCTTTGCATTCCTGAAGGTCCAGTTCATGATGCACTTGTGCCATGGTTTCCAGAATGGCACCATAATTACTCAAGTGTGTAACATGTGTAGGAGGGGGGACAGGAAACAGCAAAGGAGAAATAGGGTCAATCTTTGAGGACAGTTCAATTATCTCTGAGTATCCTATTCTCAGGTCTCCTGGTTTCACTCCATTAGACACTGCTATTGACACTGATGGGAGAGTTCTTTAGGGAAAACTAGGTTTTGCTGTCTACTCAGAGGCTGCACAAGGTATTTCCATGCCTCCTGATTTGAAACAGGGCCACAAATCTGCTTTATGTTTCAAGACGAATTGATGAATTGAAATAATATTTTCCCCAGCACCTCAGACTGAGCCGACCATTGGGAATTTTATAATCCTGGGAACCTCAGTGATTTTTGTTGAGGTTGAAATGCTCTGTTGAATGGGAGGGCATTTGGGAACTGGCATGTCTCTTGGTGGGCCTCCTGTTTTTGTCACATATTGGAGATTTTATTAATGAACTTCCAACTTTGGGTTGGGAAGAAAGAGACAGGGGTTTCCTCTTTTTGTTATGGTCATTGGCTTTGCTGCCAGGTTTAGGGGTGAATGTTGGCTTTCTTTTATAGTACACTTTTGCTTTGTTGGGTGCTGCTACCATCCCTATTTAAAATCCACAGTGGACACAAGTAAGCTGCAACGGCCTACTGCCAGTCGCTTCTACTCGCTGTGGACACTTACCAGATCAGGCTCCGCCACCCTTAGCTGCATCGCTCTGCTCCACCGACTTCCAACCTAGTTTACAGTTTCGGTGTACAGGCACAGGTGCTATCTGTTTTCCTAGTGTCCGGTAGATGATGTGACCATTTGGTGCCCGCCCTGAGCACAGCAGTCGGTACACGGCTCACTGCTCCGGCTCACTGCTCACTGCTCAGACTCCTCCGGCTTTCTAGTACCTAGTCTATTTTAAGTCCCAATGTGCACATTAGGGGGGTCATTAGGGTGGCGGGCAGACTTGGTCCGCCCGCCATCCCATCGGTAAATGGGACCGCCCACCATAAGGGCGGGGGTCCCGTGGGGGACATTAGGATGCGCCCGCCATTCTGGCGGGTGCATCCTGCATGTTTAGCATTGTGGTGGGCGGTGCACTCAGCCCCGCCCACCACAATGCTAAACATGCTTGTGACGCATATACATAAACAAAGCGACAGGCACCGCACGGTGCCTGCCGCTTTGTTTATGCAAATGCAGGGGGGTATCACAGGTACCCCCGTGTGCACCCCCACCCCTCCTTCACTTTGGGGGCCTGCAGGGGGCCCCCAAAGAGAAGACCGCATGCTGATGTCGCCACGGAAAGGCATCTGTCCTGGCCCATCTTAATATGGCTGGCGGTGTCTAATAGACACCGCCACCATATTAAACCTTTTCCACCCCAGCCGCAAGGCGACCGGGGCGGAAAAGCGGCGGACGGTCTTTCCGTGCGCCGCTGTACCCCCCGCCATACTAATATGGCGGGGGGAGCATTCAGGAGAGGATGTCAGGCGGATTGCCCCCACCAGTCCGGCGGTGGCTACCACCAGCCTCGCGGGGGCAATCCGCCCGACATCCTAATGGGTCCCTAGGTATTCACTATTATGCCCCCAGAACTTCTGATGTCTGTACTTCTGATGTTTATATAGAACCTGAAGACCTCTCACATCATTCTGCAAATATCTTTCTAGAACCACCAAATATGGAAATTCCAAGTTAGGGCTAAAGTGAAATGCCAACTGAGAAAGTTCCTGAGCCTAGTAATACAGTTCAGTATGAGGAAGACTTACCCCCTCCTTCCTGAAGTAGTGGAGACAAACAGTTTAGACATTTTCAATCTAGGGAAATCTGTATCCCAATCACAGGTTTTGATAAAGTGTGCACCAGACAATAGAAACAAGTGTGTAATCCTAAAAGGTGACAAATGCAAAAAGAAAATTGATGGACAGAATGCAGAACAGTGTCATACATTCACCCCAGTACAGAGATATGGGCCTAATTCCATTGTTTTTTTGCTCACAATACCATTCCAGTTTGTACCCAGCCATATGCAAATCAGTCTTGACCCTGTGCTCAATTTGAACAGTCCAGACTGAACTGCCAGGCCAGGTGCTCCCTGGACTGGATGCAAGCATCCTAGGACAGGTTTTGTGCTTTCAGCCCTCATCAGCCAGGATAGCTTGACTCCAGTGGCATGGAGAGCACAGGACCCACATCTGGGCATACCCGTCCCACTCCGGGTGACAAATGCAAAAAGAACAATAGATGGACAGAATGCAGAACAGTGTCATACATTCACCCTAGTACAGAGATCTGGGCCTAAATCCATCGTTTTTTTGCTCACCATGCCATTCCAGTTTGGACCCAGCCATGTACAAATTAGTCTTGACCCTGCCCCCAATGGGAACAGTCCAACCCGAACTGCCAGGCCAGGTCCTCCCTGGACTGGCAACAAGAAACTAAGAACCGGTTTAGGGCTTTCAGCCCTCATCAGCCAGGATAGCTTGACTCCAGTGGCATGGAGAGCATAGTACCCACGTATGGGCACACCTGTCCCACTTCAGGTGACAAATGCAAAGAGAATAATTGATGGACAGAATGCAGATCAGTGTTATACATTCACCCCAGTACAGACATCTGGGACTAAATCCATCATTGTTTTGCTCACCATGTCATTCCAGTTTGGATCCAGCCATATGCCAATCAGTCTTGACCCTGCGCCGAATCGGAACAGTCCAGCCCGAACTGCCAGGCCAGGTCCTTCCTGGACTAAAACAAGCATCTAAAGACCGGTTTAAGTCTTTCAGCCCTCATCGGCCAGGATAGCTTGACTCCAGTGGCATAGAGACCACGGGACTTTCAAAGCCCAGCTCACCTGAGTTTCTGTTCAGTTGTGATGGAGGTTGAAGACAGTACGACCCCACCCTGAAACTGCTTGTTCCAGCACACTAGTTTTAAACAGTGCACTAAGAACCAGAAGCTCAAGGGAAGGGGGAAAGTGGATAAAATAAAAAAAGAGAGGCAACACCGTTCTTGCCTTTCCACTGTAGAAGTGCTGCTAAAATCTGCGGCCCTCTCTGACTTCTGTAGAAACTGGTGCCCTATGAAACATAAACAAAGAACAGATAAGTGCAACCTATGCCTAAATGTGTTCCTGACTAACCCTTAATCTATTAGAAATTCTCTTCTAAAAATACCTCTTGGATCCTGGTCTCTAGCTTCCAGGTTTGGAATGTGTTACTGTTCTGGGATGTGCTTTCTATTACTGTAAAACTTCTGTACAATCAAACGAATAACATTATCAGAATTACCAACTTCTAACATTCACCTTAATATAACTAAAGCCTAAATTCTTAATAGCAAACTGACTTTTCACACATTTCCAGACTTTTTATAAAACAAATACTGTACTTTTACATCAAAATACAGCAGGTAATTTGTGCAAGTCCTTGATTTACTGTTTGCCTTGCTGTCAATGGTTTCCTCTGTTCGATTCTTAAAAAGTTCCAGGTAAAACAATGTTTATTTCACAAAGTTCCACAAAGTATTCTTGTAACAAAGGGTTTGAACCACAAAGTTCGTGGGAGATATCTTGTTCCAAATTGTCTTTACATGAATCCAGAAATTGCCGACAAAGTTCTTTCAGGTAATAAAAGGTTTTGCACTTACTTGTTGCTGAAAAGAGATACTGATCCGTCTAACATTGTCTTCTTTCTCTTTTGCAGGTCAATTGCAGTGGACAGAAGAGGGGCTGAGGTAAGAAGGAGCCGGAAACCGGAAGAAGGAAGAGCCAGCAGCCGCGCCCGTTGGCGCCAATGAAGGTCTGGAGAGAGCAGGAGTGCCAGCACCAAAGGATCTGTTCTCAGGTAAGTGAGAGGTAGACGAGCACAATCACTGGGTGAGGCTCAGGGGCTGCCTTTTATAGACAGGGCTGGGTGTGGTTCGAAGAGCTGGGTGTGGTTCGAAGAACTGGGTGTGGTTCTCACAAGCAGGTGTGCAGAGCTTCATTTATTATGCTAATGAATTGAAGTAACACATGGCCTAGGGAGGAGTGCTCTAAATAAGCCTTGGTAAAAGCAAGGTCCAATGTGCAAACAAGACAGCAATGTCCAAAATAAGCCTTGGTAAAAGCAAGGTCCAATGTGCAAACAAGACAGCAATGTCCAAACTTGTGAATACATTGAGCAACATACACAGAAGTCTTAGGGAGGGGCTGAGATAACAAGAAGGCTTTCAATAGTATGTTTAAGAGACCTATTACAGAGACCACTAGTGCAATGAGAGGGGACATGCTCTTTGCTGTGCACAAACCCTAACAGTCGCCCCCCTCAAAGGCCCTCCTACTGGACGGGGTTTCCCTGGATTTGTTTGGATAAAACTGTCTAATCAACCATGGGGCATGTACATAGGACGCTGGTTCCCATGAATTCTCAGTTTCGTCATATCCTTTCCATTCTACTAAATAAAACAGACGTCCATGAATTCTTTTTGCGACTTTTATGCTTTTCACTTCATATTCTAGATTTCCCTAAATTGGTATGGGTGGAGGTGGTGGTTCGGGTCGGGTATTTGGGTTGAACGGCTTAAGCAAGGACACATGGAATGTAGCATGTACTGGGTATTCTTTTGGTAAGTCCAATTTTACTATTACCGGGTTTACTATGGCAGTTATACTAAAGGGTCCAATGAAACGTGGTTGCAGCTTTCGGGATCCCTCTATATTTAGGTTCTTTGTAGAGAGCCATACTTTGTCATCGATTTTATACATTGGGGCCTCAGATCTGTGTTTGTCTGCTTGTCTTTTCATGCTTTCTTTGTACTTTAATAAATGTTTCCTGGCCTTGTCTTGATTGTCACCTAATCTCGTTAGTCTATCTGTTACTGTAGGCAACAGGGAATCTTCTAATAAAATGGGTATAGCTCTAGGATGATACCCCTGCATGAAATAGAATGGTGAGCAAAGTAGAGCTGCATGCTCAGTATTATTATAAACAAACTCCGCTACAGGGAGAGCTTCCAACCATTCACTAGAATATTCAGCCAATAAACAACGTAGCGTTTGAAGTAAGGTTTGGTTCAGTCGTTCAGTTTGTCCATCTGTTTCTGGATGTTAAAGCAGTGGATAATGCCACATCTATTTTCAGTTTTTCGCATAATTTTTTCCAAAATCTAGAGTTGAACTGCCTACCTCGGTCTGACACCACTTTACTTGGCAAACCATGTAAACGCACAATTTCTCTTATAAAATATCGGCAAATTCTCCCGCAGATGGCAATTTCCGTAATGGTACAAAATGTGCCATTTTAGACAAAAAATCCACTATCACTAACACTGTTGTGAAGGATTTTACTGGTGGTAAACCTACAATAAAGTCTACACTCACAGTGTGCCAAGGTTGTTTGAGTGAATGCATTGGTATTAACAAACCGTCAGGGGCCTTATGAGAAGATTTATGTCTTGCACAAACTGGACAGGTAGTGACATATTGCTTAATGTCCTTACTCCCACCAAAAGTGTTTTCGCACAGTTTCCAGGGTTTTTACCCAGCCAGGATGACCTGCCAACGGTGAGGCGTGATGCCAAATTATCACCTGTGTTTGTAATTCTGTGGTGGGCACTAACAGCATGTTGTCGTGATACAATAAACCTCGTTGTATTGAGTTATGAGAATCCTTTAACTAATATTGAGGTGCTATTTGCATGTGTGCATTATATAGATCTGTGATGAAATCCTTCTGTTGTACTGGTGCCAAAACTTTTTGGGGAGGAATAATGGATTCTCCTATTTTGTCTTGTTTCATGTCTGAGGTATGTCCGTATCTAGATAACACATCAGATTGAATTTGTTGTGCACCTGGTCTATAGGTTATAACGAAGTCAAATGTACTAAAAAAATTTAACCAGCGCATCTGACGTGGAGTTAATGCTTTTAGTGATCCACAAAACTGTAGGTTCTTATGGTCAGAAAAGATAGTAACAGGGTACTTGGCTCCCATTAAATGGTGCCTCCATTCAGAAAAGGCTACTTTGATAGCTAATAATTCTCTTTCAGCCACAGTGTAATATTGTTCAGCTGGTAATAACGTTTTGGAATAGAAGGCTAAAGGATGTAATTGGCCATCTACTGCATCTCGTTGAGAGAGAACTCCTCCTAAAGCTACTTGTGAAGCATCCGCTTCAACAAAAAATGGCAAGTCAGGATCAAATAAACCTCCTATAAAAATTGGCGAAACCCAGAAATTTCTGAACATCCTTCACAGATGATGGTTCTGGCCAATCAGTAATAGCACTAATTTTCTTTTCATCCATAATTATTCCTTGAGGTGACAGACAGTATCCTAAAAAGTCCACTTTGCTAACATTAAAAGTACATTTCTCTAATTTAGCAAAGAGATGATTTTCTTTTAACTTTGATAATACTGCACGAAAATGTTGGGTATGTTCTTCTGGGTTCTTAGAGTAAATGAGGATGTAGACTATGTATACTATGACACAAACGTCCACGAATTCGTGTAAGACCTCATTTATAAAGAATTGAAAGGCCGCAGGGGCATTACACAATCCAAAGGGCATTACTGTGTACTCAAATTGACCAAACTTTGTCTTGAAAGCTGTCTTCCACTCATCCCCCTCTTTTATTCGGACCAGGTGGTAAGATCCCCGCAGAGCTAGTTTAGTGTATACAGTAGAATGTCTTAATTGATCCAACAACACTGGTATTAGAGGAAGAGGATATTTATTTTTTATTGCAGCCTTATTTAGTCCTGTATAGTCGATACACGTGCGCAGAGATTTATCCGGCTTCAGGATAAAAAAAAGTGGAGATGACACCGGAGATGTGGAATGTCGGATGAACCCAGACTGTAGTAGGTCGTCTAGGTAGGTTCTTAAATATTTGGTCTCTTCGTCAGTCAAAGCATATACTCTGTTATTAGGTAAAGGGGCCCCTGGGATAAGATCTATACGGCAGTCATATGACCGATGTGGGGGCAACACACTAGCCTTCACTGGATCAAAAACGTCTTTAAAATCAGAATATTCAGGAGGGAGACTTGGTTTGTCTTGTGTAACACTATCACAGCGTATTACTGTGCTCTGTTCTGTACCTGCTTTTTGATAGCAATTGGTTCTACAGAATGAGGAATCCAAAGTAACTGTTCTGTTCACCCAATCAATTTTTGGGTTATGAGTTGTTAACCAGGGTACCCCGAGAATCAAGCCAAAATCTCTGTGTGCCCGTTTTGACACACCATGACAAGGGGACTTGTTTGTTTTGTGATTCATCCAGAGGTCAATTCTGACCCATCCACTGCACATACTGCTTCTGGACAAGGCTTTAGGCAAATAGGAAGACCTAATGTGTTAGCTAACTTATTATCCACAAAATTTCCTGTTGCTCCTGAATCCAGTAGGACAGGGAGAGAATGTCTACCTTGAGTAGTAACAATTAAAAAGATCTGAATAATGAAATGTCTAGGTATGTACGGTACCTTCAAGGCTGCAGAATTAGAGGTTTGATTAAGATGTTTTCTCGAACAAGTAACCTCCCCCCTTGTCGAGCTTAATCGTTTCCCGACTCAGTTGAGGAGATAGAGGAAACAGTACCCTTTCGTGAAGTTTTAGGTTTTACTTGACATTCTCTGGCAAAACGTCCTGCCTTGCCACAATATAAACATAATTGAAGTGTTCTACTTCTTTCTTTTTCCTCTAACGTGAGTGGACCTCTGAGTGTCCCTATTTGCATAGGTTCAGGTTCAGGGAGTTTATTACCTGTGTCTTTCTCCTCATGTCTAATAAAAGTTAACAGCGATTCCAGTTTGGATTTATCTCCCTTTCTTTCTCCTAGTCTGTGTTCCAATTTCACGACTAAATCTACAAAGTCAGAATAGTCTTCTGGCAAATCAACGATATGAGCCAGCGCGTTTTTTAACTCGTCTCTCAAACCTTTATAAAAAAGGGAGACACGCTTTTCTTCTGGCCAACGTGTCTCGGTGAGTAACCTCCATGCGGAAGGGAAAGTTGTATGTTTTGCTAGCGCCCCTGTCTCTGAAGAGGTTTTAAACAAAGGTGTAAAAGCTGTGTTCCACTGAGATTCCCTAGGTTTATACCTGCTTAAATCCTGTTTTAAAAAGGTGTTTTCCAACTTTAATTTCTCTATTTCCTCTTGCATATGTTGCAAGATGCCAGACACTGATTCATTATGGGCCAAGTCCTCGTTTAGGGCCTGCGCCATATCCGTGGCGTCAATGCCCTCTGTTTCTTCCCCTGCATTCATCATCCAACAGAACTGAATATTTTAAAGGCTTGTGCTTCTGTCAAAGCCCAGCTCACCTGAGTTTCTGTTCAGTTCTGATGGAGGTTGAAGACAGTCCGACCCCACCCTGAAACTGCTTGTTCCAGCACACTAGTTTTAAACAGTGCACTAAGAACCAGAAGATCAAGGGAAGGGGGGAAGTGGATAAAATAAAAAAGAGAGACAACACCGTTCTTGCGTTTCCACTGTAGAAGTGCTGCTAAAATCTGCGGCCCTCTCTGACTTCTGTAGAAACTGGTGCCCTATGAAACATAAACAAAGAACAGATAAGTGCAACATATGCCTAAATGTGTTCCTGACTAACCCTTAATCTATTAGAAATTCTCTTCTAAAAGTACCTCTTGGATCCTGGTCTCTAGATTCCAGGTTTGGAATGTGTTGCTGTTCTGGGATGTGCTTTCTATTACTGTAAAACGTCTGTAAAATCAAACGAATATCATTATCAGACTTACCAACATCTAACATTCACCTTAAATAACTAAAGCCTAAATTCTTAATAGCAAACTCACATTTCACACATTTCCAGACTTTTTATAAAACAAATACTCTACTTTTACATCAAAATACAGCAGGTAATTTGTGCAAGTCCTTGATTTACTGTTTGCCTTGCAGTCAATGGTTTCCTCTGTTCGATTCTTAAAAAGTTCCAGGTAAAACAATGTTTATTTCACAAAGTTCCACAAAGTATTCTTGTAACAAAGGGTTTGAACCACAAAGTTCGTGGGAGATATCTTGTTCCAAATTGTCTTTACATGAATCCAGAAAATGCCGACAAAGTTCTTTCAGGTAATACAAGGTTTTGCACTTACTTGTTGCTGAAAAGAGATACTGATCCGTCTAACCTTGTCCTCTTTCTCTTTTGCAGGTCGATTGCAGTGGACAGAAAAGGGGCTCAGGCAAGAAGGAGCCGGAAACCGGAAGAAGGAAGAGCCAGCAGCCGCGCCCGTTGGCGCCAATGAAGGTCTGGAGAGAGCAGGAGTGCCAGCACCAAAGGATCTGTTCTCAGGTAAGTGGGAGGTAGACGAGCACAAGCACTGGGTGAGGCTCAGGGGCTGCCTTTTATAGACAGGGCTGGGTGTGGTTCGAAGAGCTGGGTGTGGTTAGAAGAACTGGGTGTGGTTCTCACAAGCAGGTGTGCAGAGCTTCAGTTATTATGCTAATGAGTTGAAGTAACACATGGCCTAGGAGGAGTGCTCTAAATAAGCCTTGGTAAAATCAAGGTCCAATGTGCAAACAAGTCAGCAATGTCCAAAATAAGCCTTGGTAAAAGCAAGGTCCAATGTGCAAACAAGACAGCAATGTCCAAACTTGTGAATACATTGAGCAACATACACAGAAGTCTTAGGGAGGGGCTGAGATAACAAGAAGGCTTTCAATAGTATGTTTAAGAGAGCTATTACAGAGACCACTAGTGCAATGAGAGGGGACATGCTCTTTGCTGTGCACAAACCCTAACAGGGACCCGCGTCTGGGCATACCCATCCTACTCCAGGTGACAAATGCAAAAAGAACAATTGATGGACAGAATGCTGAACAGTCTTATACATTCACCCCAGTACAGAGATCTGGGACTAAATCCATCATTGTTTTGCTCACCATGTCATTCCAGTTTGGGCCCAGCCATATGCAAATCAGTCTTGACCCTGCGCCCAATGGGAGCAGTCCAACCCAAACTGCCAGGCTAGGTCCTCCCTGGACTGGAAACAAGCATCCTAGGACCAGTTTTGG
This sequence comes from Lissotriton helveticus, assembly GCF_964261635.1. Lineage (NCBI taxonomy): Eukaryota > Metazoa > Chordata > Amphibia > Caudata > Salamandridae > Lissotriton > Lissotriton helveticus. Next base: position 1,270,857,576 of record NC_136059.1, on the reverse strand, counting down.
TCTTTCAGCCCTCATCAGCCAGGATAGCTTGACTTTAGTGGCATGGAGAGCACAGGACCCACGTCTGGGCATAACCGTCCCACTCGTGGTGGCAAATGCAAAAAGAACAATTGTTGGACAGAATGCAGAACAGTGTCATACATTCACCCCAGTACAGAGATCTGGGCCTAAATCCATTGTGTTTTTGCTCACCATGCCTTTCCAGTTTGGACCAAGCCATATGCAAATTAGTCTTGAACCTGCACCCAAGGGGAACAGTCCAGCCGGAGCTGCCAGGTCAGGTTCTCCCTAGACTGGAAACAAGCATTCTATGACCGGTTTCGGGATTTCAGCCCTCATCAGCCAGGATAGTTTGACTCCAGTAGCATGGAGAGCACGGGACCCATGTCTGGGCATACCCGTCCCACTCGGGATGACAAATGCAAAAAGAACAATTGATGGACAGAATGCAGAACAGTGTCATACATTCACCCCAATACAGAGATCTGGGCCTATATCCATTGTTTTTTTGCTCACCATGCCATTCCAGTTTGGACCCAGCCATATGCCAATCAGTCTTGGTCCTGCGCTCAATGGGAACAGTCCAGCCCGAACTGCCACTGGATTCCAGCTAGCCTGGCTGAAGGAGGGTGTTACCCAGAAACCGGTCCGAGGATGCTTGTTTCCGGTTCAGGGAAGACCTGGCTTGGCAATTCAGGCTGGACTGTTCCGATGAGGCACAGGGTCAAGGTTGATTTGCATATAGCTGGGTCTGAACTGAGGTTGCGAAATGAGCTAAAGAATGATGATGGATTCAACTTAGATCTGTGACTGGGGGTGAGTGTCTGAAAAGTTTCAGCGCTCTGTCCATCATCTCCTTGTGTTTGCCTAATTTAGAAAGGTAACATGCCAAAAACATAAACATAAACTGTGGTCCTTCCACCATGTCCTATAGTGGATTATTGATATTTCTTCCATTTTGTAAAGTGCAGCTTCATTGAATCAATCAGCACAGGCAGATTATCTTTCCCCATATGGAATATATCACCACTCACTAGTCTGCCAAAGTATTTCAGTTTGGTGCATACTCACTAGACTGGTTGAGCCTGCAACAGATCTCTCAGTTGTGTGTTGTGTCATACGTAACGCCTCAATCGTATCCCAGTTTATCTTGTTCCCTGAGAAGGGCAAGAGCAAAGAAATATTTCCATTAAAGCATGTAAGAAAGTACCAGAGTCAAACTTAGTCAGCTGTATTTAATCGGGTTACAGCCTCATTTTAATATCTCTTACTTTCAGTGTGACTCCTGAGGAACTCATAATCAGTATCATGAAGAGCTTGAATTCCAGAAAAAAGAGTAGATGTCTGCTACTTCTGCTAATTGAAATCCTATCCATTAGGAAGCTATTAAAAAATTCACCATTGCCATGGGGGACTGATACAGCCTTCTGACCATGGATGTAAAGTTATTTCTAATGCCAGATCTTTTCCTTCAAAGAAACAGATAATCCTATTCTACTAAATTGAACGTCACTGTGGCATCTAGGGATAGAGCAATCTTGTCTTCTTTGTCCCACCTATTTTGCCATAAAAGATGTATAAGGTAGTTGCTTCCTGACACAAACATACATTTGTATAAAAAGCCTACATAATAGGCACATCTATGGAAAACATTTAAACAATCATTATGTTGAAAAGATAAAACATATCAGAACATGCACAGAATATTTTGATTGATGAGTTTTCAAGTGTTGGTCACACCTGCATATGTATATATTATGACCGTTGGGTACGAATGATGAGATGGATGTGGCGTGTATGTGGTCTGCTTTAGTTTTAATGCTAGAATATAGAATATATCCTTATTAATTAATAATTATTTTTGTACCTTTCCATTTACATTTATTCTTGTCTCTCCTGGTATAAAAATTGTTCTGGTTATTATTACTGTGGAAGTTGCCCTATGAATTTACATAATGTATTATTTCCCTGCCTAGAGGAACTTCCTATTAGTAGCAGAGGGCTCTTTATCTTTACACTAATAGCGAGGAGTCACCCAGAAGCCTTTGCTCCAGCGCATTCGCCGGCTCGCCCTGGGGGGAGTACCACCAGTCTTTAAGCACCGGTAGATGGGAAGCAGCATAGAACGACTGAATGTCGGCCGTTGCAATGCCCCACAATAGTTAGAGATGAAATAAGTCTGAAGCGCTATTCTAATTGTACCTTTGCCCCAAAGAAGCTAATTGAGCACAGTATTCAGCTGCCTGACCCAGAGCTGTGGCATTACATAGGGGTGATTTTACTATTGATAAAGGAGCCGGGGTGAGAAATCATTTTAAAAATAGCCAAGCGGCCGCACAAAGATAAGGGTAAGCCCGACCATGACTTGAGTTCCTTTTTAAACCAGGCAAAGACTGTGTCAATATTTCTTGGTCTGGATATTTCTTTTCGGTCGGTCACAAAAACACCCAAGTATTTCATGCCTTCACAGGTCTGGGAAAGATCTAAAGCTCAGCTATAATCGGACTCAAGGCAGCGCAGGGGCCACAAGATGGATTTATTAATATTCATGTATGTTTCGCCTAATATCCGCATAATCTGCAAAATGCTGGGGCCTCATCTTCGAGCGTCGGAAGGGAAAAAAAGAACATCATCTGCTTAGAGTGCAATTCTATCAGACACCTCTCCTGACAACTGGTAGCCTTTGATTAGGGCTTCCATGCGTACCCAGGCCAACAAGGGCTTGATGGAGCGGAGATAATGGACAGCCTTGGCGAGTGCCACAGGTGATGGGGCGGATACCCTGCCGAATATACGCACAGAGGCTGATAAAAATTTGGGGCCAAAAATAAGATGTTGCAATAGAATAAATTGATATGTCCAACTGACCGAATCGAAAATGCGATCAATATCGGCCAATAAAAGACCCCTAGGCGGCCAAGATGGTACATGGCAGTTATCACATTATGGGTTCGACGAATGTTATGTCTTATGGCCCGACGAGGCATGAATCTGGCCTGATCCGGGTGAATAAGGTCAGGGAGGTGTGTCAGCAGTCTTGTAGCAAGCATCTTAGCTATAAGTTTTGCTTCAATGTTTAATGTCTGTAAGAAGCATGCAATTCCGATTGGCTCCCTGGTTGTGAAATACAACTATTTCTACATGCCGCCAGTCTGAGGGCATAAGTGTCATCTGTGCCACCTCTAATAAGGCTGTAAGGCAGTGTGGGCCTAGTAGAGTTGTATAGGCTTTATAAATATCACATAGGAAGTCATCCGGGCCTGGTGCTTTCCCCGGGTGTAAGTCTACTATAGCCTTGGTGAATACTTCTAATGTTAGTGGTGCATAAAGTGAGTTGCGAGCTTCATCGGAGAGAACTCGTTGGGGAAGATCTTTAAAGAACTGGTCAATGACAGAGGCATCCAGAGCTTTCTGTGCTGTATAAAGGGACTGGTAATAGTCCGCGAAACTATCTGTGAGTGCCTTTGGGTCAGTCACAACTGCCCCGGCAGAATCACGGATCCCCAGGAGTGGAACATGCACTTTTGCCTGTTGACAGATTTGATATAAAAGTTGTCCAGACTTTTAGCCCCACTCAAAGAATCTACTCTGTGTAGCAAGCCATGCCATCCACACCTCACCTATCAACATTCTATGGTATTGTTGCTCAAGTAGGTGCATCTGAAGGCATGCCACAGCTGCATCTGCACCTCGGGTCTGCTGCTCTATCTTCATAATTTGTGCTTCTAATTAAATTAGCGATTGTCTACGGGTTTTGCGTGCTGCAGAGCAAAAGCTAATATCTATACCATTTAACATGGGCTTCATGGCCTCCCAGAGCTTGCATGCTGAGGTCACCGTCCCTTCATTATTGGAAAAGCATTCTGTAAGTGAATGACGGAACAGGGTGCAATATGTTGAATTGTGTCGATTCCATGTCGAGAGCCGCCACCTGAAAGAAGGCAGATCTGGACCTATTAAAAGCTGAATGGAAATAGGTGAATGGTCCGACAATCCCCGAGGTAGGATCGCTACCGTAGGAACCCTGTGAATAAACGTGTCTGGAATAAATATGTAATGTAATCTTGAATATGAAATATGGGTATGGGAAAAGTAAGTCAGCTGGGGTTGTGTACCCACCATGTGTCTACTCAGCCTAGCATATTTACTAGAGTCTGTAGTTTGATATCAGGGGTCCCTGTGGCTATCTCGGCTTGTCGCCATCTATCCATGGTTGGGGACATGACGTTGTTTCAATTTCCCCCGATTATTGACTACCATCCCTGGAAGTTTCCCCAGATTCCCACCAGGTGATCGACGAAGCCCTTTCCGAGGGGAGGCATATATACTACCAAGCACTTCTACTTCCCTGGATACCATCCCAGGTAAAAGATGTATTGACCATGTGTATCGGACCACTTCTTTATCAGTGTAAAAGGCACTCTTAGATGGATTAAATAGCAATGCCTCTGGAACCCCTGTTGAACTCTGTATGAAAGACATGGAGGAAGCCATATCGGGCCAGACATGGGTCTTATGGCCACATGCATCAAAGTTAGGATTTGCAAATCCTAAATAGCGAATTTTAAGAAATCGCTATTTGGGATTCGCAAATCCCAATACATGTAGGAATTGCAAAAAATTGTGCTTCCTGCAAATTCCTTAATTGCGACTCCCAAAGTGTTTATCACAATTAAGGAATTGCTTCCCATTCATTCCTTTGGGACTATTCCAGGGGTGCAAGGGTGCCAAAAGGACAACCTGTTGCACCCCTGAAATTGAGATGTTACCACATGTTGAGCACATACACGCCCCAAGGGAATGTGTGTGTGTATCAAGAAACTTTGAAAAATGCACTTTAGTGCATTTTCCAAAGTTTTTAGAAATTACCATCAAGTTCAAATTGATGGTAATTTGTGATCCCTAATTGTGAATTCGTAATTCGGAATAGCATCATGCATTGCATTTAGGGAGTCGCAATTTGCGATTCCCTAAATGCATTTGCAATTTAAGTAATCGCATATTTTGCGATCACTTAAATTGTAAATTGCATTTGGGTTGATGCATCCCAAATGCAAAAATACTGGTTGCAAAGGGGCAGATTCTGCAAATCTGCCCGTTTGCAATTGGTATTGTCGTTGATGCATGTGCCCCTTAGTGCCCAACATATGGGTCTCTTGCAGTAAAAGGACATCGGTGCCGATGTGTTTGGCCTGCCTAAGGACAGCCCTGTGTTTTATCTAGTCAAGCATGCCCCTGATATTCCAGCTGACTTTATGAAGCTGCACAGATGGGTGTACTATAGGCACTGTTGCCATTGTGTCGTGACAAGATGAGTGAAGGTGTCGAGCATACCTCGACAAAAATATACTAAGCACCTGATCGCCACACAACAATAATCTGAAACAATTAAACAACTCCACCCATTAACATCAAGCCTCCCCAATCCAACCCAATCCGCCCCAATACCTCATAACAGTAGAAGTATCTGACACGGAGAGTGAAACCACCCACCCCCAACTGCGGAGTGGGGTGTAGACTCGCCAATGGATCCCCATAACCCCTTAGCTATCCCAAGTCCTATTGGCGGAGGGGTGAAGCAGTCCCAGTACGCTGGCCAGTCTTCACCTGACATACGTTGCATAGAAAGTGCAAGTTCTCCTTGTCGCTCCACGGTATGAATACTAGAAGTCACTGATATCATTTTTTGGAGGGCGGCATGGGTTCTACCTCCTGTTCTTTGTTTTTAGACCTCCAGGTAGATCTGGATTTATGGCATCGCCGATCTTTAGGCTTGGCTGTGTGCGGCCGGGATCTCCAGTTGACGAATCAGAGTCTCTAGGTGGCGGAGAGTGTGGCTTGACAGGTTGTCGCTCATCCATCCAGGCAAAGGCCTCCTCAGGGGTGTTAAAAAAGATGGTACGAGAGTTAAAGACCGCCCCTAGACGAGCTGGATATAACAACATGTATGGGATTTTGAGATCTCGCACCCATGCCTTGATGGTGATGAATGACTGGCGTTGTTGTTGGACCATTGTAGTGCAGTCCGGAAATATCATTATTCGGTGGGATTCAAATGTCAAATTCGTTTTGAGGCGGGCCTGCTGCAGTATCACGTCGCGGTCATGAAAATGTAAAAGTCTTGGGATTAGGGACAGTGGTCTGGCAACCTGCGGGGGTTTTGACTGCAAGTGCAAGTCTCTATGTGCGCGTTCAATTACGAAGCACATGGAAAGGAGACCATCTGGGATCCATGAGGTAAGCAAGTTTGTGAGAAACTTCCCAGCGTCGTTGCCTTCGCAGCCTTCCAGAAGACCCACAAAGTCACCGCTGTGCATTGTTTTCCCCCCGGTGTGGTGTTCAGGTGAGGCCACGCCTGGCTGCAAGCCGCACCAAACACTAGTCTGGCTGCTTTCGCAGCGTGGGGCACACCTTCCCACCCCTACCGGGTGCCTTGCTTCCACCATCCTGTGACCCCACCGCAGGGTCACTCTAGGCACAACTGGGAGAGCAGGGGCACACTCCACAGGCCAAAATAGCAGGCCCAGATAACAACCAGGGGGGGAGTACAGGTGTAATCCCATGCTCGGCAAGGCAGCAGGCCGGCCTGAGCACCTGGGGACTAATCAGCCGGGTCAGGCCTCATCAATGTCCTCCGGGGTGTGTCCCAACATGCCACAGGTGTCAGCCAAGCTCCACATATAGTCACTCACCCTCCTTGTCCGCCCGATCCTTTTTAAATGCAATCAAGGCGGCGGGGGCGCGACTGCAATCCGCGTCACCAGGCAATCAGCGCAGGGGGCCCACTAAGGCCCAAGGCCGCTAGTCCAGGATAGGCCAGCACATCGTGGATACCGGCCCAGTATGCCAGTCGCCCTGTCTCCGGATCTGTCAATCGCCCAAGTCAAGCCTGGATCCACAACGTCAGGTCGGGGCACTCCAACGACTCCACAGCGAGCCTGCAGATCTTGCAGGTCTCCATTTTGATGCTTTGTTTCCCTGCGGTCTGATCTGACCGCTGCAGCAGCCACAGACGAGGGGCGTGCTCACACGGCCGTGACACTACCGGCCCCGATCTTCAGCCACGGGGACTTCTACGCCGGCTGCTCACCGCCCTGGGCGACGACATTCACGGATGTCACAGTGAACAATACTGTACCCCTGTTCGGCCTTCGTCAAATAGGCCAAAAGCGTCCAGGGCCACACCCTGAGCCCCCTGAGTCAGATCGCCCGGTTCCTCTGACATCCACCGCCACTTGGCTGTCACCACAGTCGCCAAAAGAGCTTAATGACAGGTAGGATATTTCAGGATATTAGTTGGGCTGACGGAGCTCACTCAGAGCACATCAGTCATGCTGGGAGTCTTGGCTCCGCCCCCAAAACTTTTATTTGACATAAGGGGTTATGATTGCCATTTTTCCCAGAAAGATGAACACTTCCTGATTAAAGTAAGGAGTTGCATATTTCCATAGGTACAGGGATAATGGTGTTGGTTACTTTTTTAAGTGATTGACACACAGGAGGATGACTTACTATTGCCCAGGAGCTCAGAGATGGCCTCTTCTGATACCAGTTGAAATGAAGACCGTACTTGCATAGTACTGTTTGCTTGGTGATATTTAAGCCTTGCTTCTCCTTGCCCACACTGTCTAGTAACTTATCAATACTATCATGGAAAAAGTCTTATATCTTATTGCGCAGATATTGTGCAGGCACTGTGTACATTGTTGCTGCTGGTGGCTGAACCAAGCATTTGAAGATTTCAGCACCTCTTTTGCTGGATTTTTTTTGCCTCAGTAGTGACTAGTCCAAGCACACTTTTAGTCTTCATTAGGATAAATTGGTTGCATCAAGGTGGCAATTGTTAACTAAGTATTGCAAATAGAGATATGTTAGACTTGAACACAGCCTACACTTTTTTCATGAAACACTCCCCCTTTCTCAAGTTTGTAAAGCAGTATAATTATTACTAAAACAGATAGGGCCATATTCTCAAGGAACTATCGCTGAGTTAACGGCACTTTACCGCAGCCAAAGTTGTAATAAAACTAACGCCCAGTTCACAAGCTGGTGCTAACAGCCCATAGCACCAGTTTACCTATGATAGCAGCCGCAAAAAACATCGCCACAGATGACCCCGCCAACTATCACTAATGAGATGCAGAGTAGGCTTCCCGTGCCAAAAGCCAAAAAACATGCGATAAGGCGCTTTAGCAGCAGGAAACTAAAACCTGCTCTGACCTGGTGCAAAGTCGGACCACAACCTGCACCACAAACGGGAGCCAAGGCCAGAGCCACACCTGAAGAACAACAGATGCCATGGAGCCACCGAACATGCGGGTCAGACACCCAAGAGAACCCCAACACCCACCGCCAGCACCCCCAGGACCCCCCCGTCCCGGGTCCCCCCCTCCCGGACAAAGACATGCCACATCAACTACATGGAATCATGTACCAATTATTCCGCCTGATGTCGCACAATCACATCTGGTTACATGCATGTGTTGAAACAAAAATGAGCATCACACATTCTCCTTCGAAGCAACAAATTAAAATGTATTAAAACAAACACAGAACAGAAATGAAGACACATGGCGGCACCCCTCTGGACACTTTGTAGATCACAGCCTGCAAGACAAAAATCATGATGAGAATGTGTGTCCTTCCAACATCAAGGGACAGAGAGAGAGTGAAGGAGAGAGAGAGAGAGAGGGAGAGAGAGATAGACGGACAGAGTGGGGGATAGTGAGACAGATGGAGAGAGAGAGAAAGAGAGAGATAGACGGACAGAGTGGGGGGAGAGAGACAGACGGACAGTGTGGGAGAGAGAGAGACAGATGGACAGAGTGGGGGAGAGAGAGATAGATGGACAGAGAGGCGGGAGACACACAGATTACAGAAGAGAGGGACAGGGAGAGAGAGTGCCGACGCTGCGCTCTCAGGCCACACTGCACACCTGCTGTCACCGGTGTGTCTCCCACCATGTGCCGGTAAGTAGTGTAGTTCACCAGGTCCCACATCTGATACAGATCCATCATCTGAAACAGAGTCCAGATACATGAATAGCACAGTACATACAATTGCACACATCATTGCCTGTCCGCCCCTGCGCACCCAGGCAGCTGCACCCCAGCCCCTCCCGATGCCCAGCTGTATATGCCTGCCCCCTGCGCACCCAGGCCTCACTCCACACCTCCTGCCACCGGCGTGTAGAAAAGAGCGACCACCATGTGCCACTGCAAGTCACTAGCCTAGGGCCTGCTGACATGGCACCCTCAACATCATGCAACCCCGCTCCGCAGGCCACCAGGTCTCACATATGGCGCTGGGTCTTGATTTCTCCATGGAAGAGGACATACCAGTGCACCCGGCATCATCGCAGGCTGCACACCCACTCAGCCTCATAGAGTACCACTAACTCTGTGATCCTGGAGGCGACGCCACGTGGTGGTAGGCCCGCGCTGCCCCTTGGCTCAGGCCTACACTGTGGTCCAGCAGGGCACACAAAACCTGAGCCGTCCGGACCACCGGGACGGGGTATCATCGCAGGCTGCACATCCGCTCAGCACTTATGGTGCCCCTACTCAGTGCACCGAAAGTCATTGTCCCGTGGCGGTGTGCCTGTGCCGGCCGCAGTGCATCCGTTGCCACCAGGTATGTGCCCCGCAAGTCATGGACCCTCTATGGTTGGGTATTGTGGTGCTGACACCATCATGTCACCTCCGGGCCTGCAGGATGTAATGTTGGCCCTCATGCCTACAAGCACACCACACAGATACACCCTGAGAGAGGTTGGACATGGCGCCCAGCACTGGCGCCTGGCCCGTTTTATTGGCAGGGTCACATGTCCTGTGACACGTGTGCTGGTTGGGTGCGGTGTGGGTGTACACCAGCCATGAGGGAGTGGCCCTGACATGCTGACACCTAGACCTGGGAGTAGCAATTCACCACAGTGTAGTCCTGGCACATGAAGCGTTGTTGTCCCCCCCCTGGAGCGTAAGCATTGTGGGCTGACCTGGCTATTGCCAGTCCTGCATGAGGGTTTAAACGATGACCCTGGGGTTCTTGGCATGGTTCCGTACAGGGCAAGGAAGTAACTAACGTGTGTGTCACTCTTGTTGCGTCGTTGCAACATTCAGCAATGTGTCACCCTGTGACCCAAGTCTAACGACATGAACCACATGGACGTAGGGGGAATTCACTGATTGTCCATTCATCAATACTAACACACATGAAAGACCACTGACATGACACATATGTGTGGTTATGAATGTTTAATGCACAAGTGTTGCTTCTGGAGCAGTACTGGGCCATGCAAACCCCACTTTACAATGTTGGCCCGTGGAGGGCCAGTCAGAGTCCTTCAGGGAATGACAATTCTAAAGGAAGAGGAGGAGTTCAGTCCACAGTCTGTTTGCTGTGTCATTGGCGATCAAACAGAATATGGCAGTCGATTGCGAAGTCCAAGGTGAGTGTTGCAGAGTGTATCGGGGACAGTGGACAGTGATGATGCAGAGGGCACAACCAAGCTGAAACCAGCCATATGACGGAGATGAATGCTCCTGCATCCTTCTTACCACGATGGCGCTTTAATCCACCTCTTCCTCCTTTGCTGGGCCGTATGCCTCACGTGTGGGTGGTGCTAGCCTTTCTCCAGCACTCTGTGGCTGTGACACCTCAGTGGCCAGAGGTGGAATGTCTGCCACACTGTGTGGCACTGAAACTTCAGGGTGCCGAGATGTGGATGTGGTGGTAGCAGCAACATGCATCAGTGCCAGGGCTTGTGGCAGCAATGCCACGAGGATGGTTTTGCGGTCATTGAGGAACCCAGCTACCACTCGCTGGTGTGCCGGTGTGGCAGCCGCTCTTTCCGCATTGAGCCGCTCCATTGACTCCATGAGCCTCCGCATGTTTCCCACCTCACGGGCGCTCTCGATAGTGCCACTCTGGCAAGTCAGTCGTTCTTGTCTCTGAGTCAGGACTCTGGCGATGTCAGCTATGGTTTGTTGGAGCGCATGGAGCAGACTGTGGGTGTCCATTAGGTACTGTGAGTGGTCCCTGATGGGACTTAGACACCCACATAGTTTGTCTGCCATGCGGTCGAAGCCCATCTGCACCTGCTCATCCAGCTGCTCCTGGCATCCACACACACGTCGTAGGAAGGCCATGTGTTCTTCGTGGGGGTCCTGGGAGGCAGACGTGGTGGTGGGAGCTGCCTGCTGTGTGTTCTGGGCAGGAGGCGGTGTGTCCTCATTGCAGCTGGGCTGCCCTGCTCCTGTAGGTGGGCTGCTGAGGCTGTCAATGAAATCTTGGAGGGCTTTGGAGTCGAAGCTTTGGTGGTCCTCTTCATCATCAGAGAAGAGAGGGTTGGGCTGCTCTGCAGGTGGTGTTGATTGTCCCTCTGCAATGTGAAGGGGCGATGCAGTTTAACAATGCGATCACATGTGTGTACATGTACATGTTTACGTACAGACTGCATGACTGTGTACATCGTGGCAGTTTGGGAGGAGCTGCCTATTTGATGGGGTGCAGTGGACATTTCAACAACAGACGTGTGTGTGTGTTTGCACTTGTACATAGTCATCTCACATTTCCCTGCAATGCCACTTGTGATTGGCCAGTGACTACACCCAGTCGGCACTAGTTGTGTTCTGTTGTGAATATGTTGCGGTTTGTGCTACATTGTTGTCAGTGTTGCTGTGTTCTGCATTTCATATGTGTGTGCTGCATTTCGGGGGTATGGCCCCTGCTGCTCTGTTTTGATGCCCCTTATCGCTTTTCTGCGATGTGCCTTTGACTACTGTGCTTATACAGTGCTGAGATGTTGCATACTTGTGTACATTGGTCTCGTGGGGGGAGTTGGGGTCTGGGGCATGGTTTCTCCGCAGATGTGCTCAGCTCTATTGTGCATGTGTGCCATTGTGCCCATCTCCCCCGTTCCCCCAGTCCCTGGTAGTTACTCACCCTGTTGCTGTTATGTTTGGTCATGTTGAGCAGTGTCAGGTCCCCCAACTCCAGTCACCGTCTCCCCACTGATGACTGTGGACACCATTTTCTCCATCTCATCCAGCTCCTCCTGTGGCGCAGGACTGCCACCTCCAGTCTGCATTTGCTGCCTTCCAGTTGTTTGCGAGTTTCAGCTTGGTTTTGTGCTTGACATCTTCCAGCTCCTCTTGACCTCTTCCATTGTCCTCTTCAGCACTCCGACTGCATTCACCTTGTCCACGATGGACTGCCACAGTCCATTTTTGGTTGCCAATGACACTTTGGAGGTGAGGAATAGTGGTTGATGGTGTTCGACCACCTCCGTTATCAGAATCCTGTTTTCCTGTGGACTGAAGCGCTTCTTCCTGCTCTTCTTCTCCTTGGCCTTCCCTGACCCCGAGGTCCCAGGCAGGCTCTCCGGGGGGCTTGTGGGGTTCTGGTTCTCCGCTGTACCATCCATTGTGCTTTGCTGTTGTTTGGCATTTGTTTGTCAGTTTTTGTTCTACTTTTATGGTGATTTTTCCCGCCTGACAGGCCTGTAGCTAGTTTTCGCAGATTTTTGTATAGCGATTGGCCTCATCGCAGCTTTTTTTGAGTTAACATTTTGCATTTTTGTGGCGTGGCATTGATTTTAACGCGGTCATTTGACTCAATATCTGGAGACTATTGAATGGTACCGCCGTATTGAGAATGCTCGGTTAACATAGCGTAATTTTCCCATGATAGACTGCGATGTTGGAAGTTGAGTTAAGTAACTTTTGCAATGGTTCTAACATATTCTTGAGAATATGGCCCATATTATATTGTTAATATGGATATTGATGTGTTTGTTGACAAAAATGCAGTATCGTCCTTATTAATAAAATCAACCGTTCTGAACTCCACAGCTACCTCAACACAAAAGTACATAGTCAGGCACGACCTTAGACCTAGGCCCAGGATTACTGAACAATGGATCACAGGTGGGAGGGTGTATAGCTGGCAGGCATACACTTGTGCAGGAAACTCTTGATCAATTCCACAGATAGGCGCAGCAACATTACAATGGTCAGGGTAGATTGCTTCAATAAAACAGAGATGGCCAATGGGGGTATGCGTTTCTAAACACACCATAAAATCAGATGCCACATGAGCTAGGAACACTTAGCTAATTAGGGCCTAGTACATGCAGCAAACACACGCTCCCCAGGCCAGACATCTGGACACATTCATCACTGGTCACACTGTGCCCACGCATGTCAAGAACCATCTGTAATAACCTGTTTTGCCAAATGCTTCTTGTCTTCTGTTTCTCAAGGAAATTCGATTTAACCAACGATATGATATGTATATGATACATGCTATAATAAAAACAAGTTGCCAAAAACATGAGTAGGACTACATAGGAAACACAGCCAAATGCATGCTGAATTGTGTCATCTGTACGGCATGCAGAGATAGGTATATATCAGCCACAATGCTGAGCAAATACATTAGCATTTTCATGTATATTTATTTAATTGAAGTAGGACATCTTTAAATAACTAATCTATGAGCAATGCCATTTCACAGTTTATGTTGCAGAATGATGGGCAGGGACTTCTGGCCCACAATGTTTGTCCTTTAGTTAGTTCTGTGATCGCATGTCATCGTTCTAAAAGCTATTTTCATAAGGTGCCTCTGACCTACTCACCTAGTAGTTATGTCCTGAATAGCAGGTGTCTCTATGGTGTATGTTACGCAGCTGTTCCTCAAGATCATGGAGTTATCATGGAGCTATTGGTGAGCCCTGGGCATTTTGCACAGCAATGCGTGAAGCACAAGTCTATGGGCCAGATTTAGGTGAGGGACATTTACAGATTCTAAAATATCGAATTTTACCGATTCAGTATTTTAGAATCGGTAAATGCTATGTAGGGAAAAATTCGGTAAGTATTACCGAATTGTTAAGATTCGGTATTTACCGAATCGTTATTTACCGATTCGGTATTCCCCATTCATTCCTACGGGCCTGGAGACCCATAGGAATGAATGGGAATTACCGAATTGGTAAATACCGATTCGGTAAAAGGGGGAAAACATTGAAGCGTGGCTGGGTGTCACTTTGACACACTGTTGCACCCCTCAATTGTGTATGGGTGCACATGTGGCACACATGCATGCCCTAAGGCAGGAGTCTTCAAACTGTGGGGCGCGACCCCCCGGGCGGCCGTGGAGTGGTGTGAAGGGGGTTGCGCATTCACAGTCACACTTCTGCCCTGGCCTCCAGGGCTTCAGCCCCCCTCTTCCCCCGTCCTGTGTCTCAGACCGTGCTGCTGCAGTGAAACTCGAGCTGCTGGGGGCTCGGCTGGGCAGTGTCTGGAGTCTTATCTCCGGCACGCCGCCCGAGTTTTTCACAGGTCTTTAAAGACCATTAGCATATTTACATGCCTTTGTAAACTGGTTATAGAGGCTTAATGTGTTTTATGGTTCCAGTAACCCCTGGGCCCCCACACTGCCTATTCCTTACATTTATATTTTTACACTTACTGCTGTAGTGTGAGAATGCATTTAATGAAAAAGAATATAAAGTTGGGTTGCCAAAAGAAAAATGCCTGCTCTTGACACTAAATAGAGTTATAAATAAAAAGAAAATATGTATTAATTAGTTATGTGACTTTTCTGTCTTTGTCCTCTTTAATTTTCAGTCATGGATCATTGAGGCAGCCCTAGAACACAATTAAAAGTGACACAATTAAAAGTGCTTTCTATTTATATTTGCTGTTCTAAGTATTCACAGATAAGTGCTAAAAATACAGCTTTAGGTGACTGCTTATTTCTGGGCCATCAAAATAATGAGCTGGTAACCCTAATCATAAGACTGGAAGTTTGTTGCAGGATCAGCACATTATTTATTTCCTCCACCCTCAATCCCTGGTTAATGCCATTATAGCAATAGTTTAACTTATATCTGAAACCCTACACTTCAAGTTTCTGGGAATGCACCCTGCTTTCAGACAACTCACTTCTCATTCTCGCCTTCACTTTCACGCTCACCCTGCACTCGCAGCGATCACAATGCACTCACACTGATCACCATGCACTCATAGCGATCACAATGCACTCACACTGATCGCCATGCACTCACAGCGATCGCCATG
This sequence comes from Lissotriton helveticus, assembly GCF_964261635.1. NCBI lineage: Eukaryota > Metazoa > Chordata > Amphibia > Caudata > Salamandridae > Lissotriton > Lissotriton helveticus. The sequence continues at coordinate 1,270,842,493 of NC_136059.1, read as the reverse complement.
CATTCACCGCGATCACAATGCACTCACACTGATCACAATGCACTCACACTAATCACCATGCACTCACACCTTTCAACCGTTCACCCTGCACTCACAGTGATCACAATGCACTCACACTGATCACAATGCACTCACAACATTTACCCGCTCACCCTGCACTCACAGCGATCACAATGCACTCACACTGATCACAATGCACTCACACTGATCACAATGCACTGACACCATTCACCCGCTCACCCTGCACTCACAGTGATCACAATGCACACACACTGATCACAATGCACTCACACCATTCACCCGCTCACCCTGCACTCACAGTGATCACAATGCACTCACACTGATCACCATGCACTCACAACATTCACCCGCTCACCCTGCACTCACAGTGATCATAATGCACTCAGAGTGATCACAATGCACTCACACTAATCACCATGCACTCACAACATTCACCCGCTCACCCTGCTCTCACAGTGATCACTCTGCACTAAAAATGTGCTTGCATTGTTCACTCTGTACCTCACCCTGCAGTCACACGAGCACACTTCTCATCCTGCACTCATGTGACACTTCCCTCACCTGTCCCCCCTCACTGCGCAATCTGTAGCTCACTCAAACAACGCCATCACTAACCATGCACTAATTCGTCCCACTCTGCACTTACAGCCGAACCCAAATTCATATGGTCACCTCACTAAACCTGTAGTCACTCCTTTTACCCTACTCTCATACTGTTGCATTGCTCTCCATGCAGTCAAATGGGCACTCTTGTCACCCACACAGTGCAGAAGGTTAAAGTAACTGGTACACAGAAGATGTACCACTCACATCACAGAACTGAGAGTGAGGAAACTATGAGTATTTTGTCAGACAGGTGCTATAGAGAGATGAGGTGTATTGTTGGTGAGTGGTAGTGAGGGAATTCATGGAGAAGGTGGAAAGACTGTTGCACCGTGTGCGACCAGTGCTAGGGCCATCACTAACCATGCACTAATTCGTCCCACTCTGCAATTACAGCTAAACCCTAATTCATATGGTCACCTCACTCACCCTGTAGTCACTCCTTTCACCCTACTCTCACACAGTTGCATTGCTTACCGTGCAGTCACATGGGCACTCTTTCACCCACACAGTGAAGAAGGGTAAAGTACCTGTCACAAAGAAGATGTACCATTCAAATCACAGAACTGAGTGTGAGTAAACTATGAGTATTTTGTCAGACAGGTGCTATAGAGAGATGATGTGTATTGTTGGTGAGTGGTAGTGAGGAAATTCATGGAGAAGGTGGAAAGACTGTTGCACCGTGTGCGGCCAGGGCTAGGGCCAGCCCTGGCTGGGAGTGTTAAACACCCCCGAAGTTCGGGTCTAGTGGATCCCCTGCTTCTGCCTATTATTATTTACATTTGTAGTGCGCTACTGTTACCAAAAGGTGTCCTGGGGATAATAACCATCTGCCTGCAATGTGAGAGAGGGATCCGGGGTTGGGAGAGTAGAGAAGAGAGCGATGGAAGGAAGTGGTGAGAGGAAAGGGGCATGGGTAAACTGCTTAACTCTGCACAAGACCGCCAGGATTTGAAGGGTTTGAAGGGACCCTTGCTGCTCCAGGCCATGGCAAGGTGAGCTTCTAATGTGGCAGCGTGTATTCTTGCGGAGTGGGAGGCCCTTCACAAAGGTTGACTACACATCTTTCTGATGTTAATTGCTGTATTTTGGTTATAAACTGGTACTGATGGGGTAAAATCTTTCCTCAGTGTTACTGTGTTTAAAAAATTTCAAAATAATAAAGCAATGCTATCCCAAACTACGCAGCATCACAGAACATTATTTAAATTTTCTACTCACACAATTTAGTCAAGCCTGTCACATAATTTGGTCCTCACCTACCTCATAATTCCAGTAGCCCTGCCTAGAGGTTTGAAATTTTTGTCAGGAGGGAGTCGTTACACCTGTAAATGGTGACAGGGGGGTCTCTGCATCCAAAAGTTTGAAGACCTCTGCCCTAAGGGCATGTATGTCTGCCACATGGCACTGAAATACTTTGCATGAAATTGCTTTTTGGGGGGTTTCGTTATTTACCACCAACTTGTAGTTGGTGGTAAATAACGAATCCTAACATGGGAAAAGCACTCATTTAAGTGCTCCCTACATTAGGAATTCAGTAATGTTCCGAATCTGTATTTAAGAATTCGGTAATTTACCGATTCCTTAAAGTACCGATTCGGTAAATTACCGAATCCTTGGATTAGGCCCCTACATCAGAAAAGCCTAATACCGGTCGGTAACGGCCGAAATTTGGTAATTTCGGCTGTTACCGACCGGTATTAGGGTTCCTACATCGGGCCCTATGTCATGAAAATTCACATTATGTACATTCATAGTTTGCTACATCATCATATTTCAGTAAATGTCTGCTCTGGTTCTGGGAGTCATTTTGGAATATCAGTAGCCTCCAGTAAATTTAAAAAAACATAAAACAGGAAAGAAATTGTCTTTGCAGCATTCACTGTGCCTGGGGTGAAAAAATGTAGCATCTGACTACATTGAGTGGGTTGTTCATAAACTATTTTAATATCTTAAGAAAAGTGGACTGTGCCATCACATGCATTAGATCATGAACAACCACAGGGGCAGTCCAACCAACCTGAACCAGGGGCAGTCAGTACATATTCCTAACAACCGTTCAGGAGACAGTTGATTTACAACATATACTATCAAATCAGAAATTAATCAAAAAAAGAACAACTTAACGTTCATAAAGAGAGAAAAAAAGAAAAAAGGGGAGTGGGGAGAAACCATATATCAGATGAACAGAACAAGAAGAATTTTTTAGAAAAATATCACGAATTTATTATAAATACAAAATTAAGAAAAACAAACACGCTCAGAAAAATACTTGCTGGTATACAAACAATACATCACAAAAACCAGACAGGTGGCAAACATAAAATATGATACAATGAATAAACAACATATACAAAAATGATGTGTCCTCTGGAAATTATTGGCGACATAAGCGTTGACGGCGTTTCGACCACTGTCGAATTACGTGGTCATCATCAGGACAAAAGTGTTCACTGAGCGTCAAAAGTTCTGTAATTGAAAATACATATGTCACATATAGAATTAGGTGGTGAACTCCCTCGAAGGAAAAGACTAGAAGAGAGAAGTGAAGTAAAAGAGGGAAGAAAGAAGAAAGGAAAGAATAGACTCAAAGTGAAAGAAATTGGAATAGGTTTAAAAATAAACCCAAAAGTTTAAAATTGAGAAATGTTAAACTCTCACACATCCAGTGAGCCAAATAAAATAGCCACCACCAATAACAGGTCTCCAAAAAATATAATTCACCTGTATTAAAAATTCTTCCACGAGCATTCACACTATGTTATTGAGCTTGCACGTAATTTGTATCCAAAATATACTGTAAGAAAAAACTCACATAAGCAACCAATCGGCTAATCTCCATAGAGTAGGAGGTCTGGAAGCTAAATGCGAAAAACACTTACTTAAAAGGAGACAACCATTCCACAGGAACAAGGCTTCAATATGTAAGATTCTTGTTAATACAATTTAAGGGGGAATGGGATGAATAAATCATCAACAGTTCACGTCACCCAGCAATGAGCTTGAAAAGCAATAAAAAGTTACTACATTAGTCTTTCCATCTGAACTTCCTGTATAGTAGCAAGAGGAGATCTGCGGCTACTCGGGACCCCACGCGGCCTACTGTTGAGAATCGACCACATGATGCAAGTTGATTACATCAATGGAGACAAATCTTTTTTTATTTTGCGGCAAGAGGTCGCAGAAGTACTGTTCTTGTTCCCACTTCCGCTAGGACAGGTACAGCTGTTCTGTAAGAAGGTCCAAACTCTTCTCTGCCCACGATCTTTTCCCTTACCAGGTCCCCAATCTGCAGAACCCAGACAGGTCTAGCTGGAACTGGTTTTCACTTCCCCAGTGGCGGAGCGTTTGACTTGCATGTTGCTTTGTAGTGCTTGGAATTCATTGAGTTCTTGTAAAACAGCCAAACAGTCAGTCAGTTCAAATGGTTTTGCATCAGTCACTGTGCTGGCACAATCGAGATCAGGTACCACATTCTTCTCCCAAATAGCATTTCATAGGGGGTACGGCCTCCCAAAGACTGTCTTGGCATGTTGTTAAGTGTTTTGAATTTGAGCTGTTCTTATAGCCGTGGGGCAGGCAACACAACTGACACTGTGTGACAAGGGCAGAAAATCCTGTCAAATATCGGCTTTCAGGAGCTATATTTTGGTAGAAGAATCTGTTTGAGATATCTAGGGGTCCATTAGGATGTCGGGCGGATTGCCCCCGCCAGCCTGGCGGGGGCAATCCTCCCGACATCCTTCCCTGAATTTCCCCACGCCATATTACAATGGCGGGGGGGGGACCGGAGTGGAGCAAAACACCGCCCGCCACTTTTCCGCCCCGGTCCCTTGCGGCCGGGGCAGAAAATGTTAAATATGGTGGCAGTGTCTATTAGACACCGCCAGCCATATTACAATGGGCTTTGCTGATTGCCTTTCCACGGCGGCGATGCCGCCATGGAAAGGCATGCCGTCTTCACTCTGGGGACCCCCTGCGGGCCCCCAGAGTGAAGTACAGGTGGGGGGTGCACATAGGGAGTACCTGTAGTACCCTCCTTCATTGTCATTTACAAAGCGGCAGGCACCACGCGGTGCCTGCCGCTTTGTAAATTACAATGTGAAAGTGCATTTTCAGCATTGTGGTGGGCGGTGCAGAGAGCACCGCCCGCCACAATGCTGAAAATACAGGATGTGCCCGCCACTGTGGCGGACATATCCTAATAGCACCCCCGGGACCCCCGCCCTTATGGCGGGCGGTCCCGATTTACGATGGGATGACGGGCGGGCAAAGTCCGCCCATCATCCTAATGAGGCCCCTAGTGTTTTGTATTTCTTCCACACAATGTTATTCATCATTGCAGCACTGTGTACCTTCTGAACTGCAAATGTTTTGTGCAAGTGTTCAAGTGTCTGTAATCGAAAACCAAACGATATGTGTTGTCAGGTTTCATTACGGTAAAGAAAGGGTTGTTCATTGATGAGGTGCAAGTTTCATTCGCACCTTGGTTTTCAAGTTGGTCTAAGATTTCTTTGACTTGTTTTTTCACCTCATTTTTAATAGGCTACTGTTTCTGTGGTGTTGGAGTTTTTTCTAATGATATTTTGTGGTGTTTGGACACCATGTCCCACCCTACATGGTTGCGATATAATGCCGGAGCTAGTGCTTGCACCGACTCTTGCGCATATGAGTGTTTTAAGGACACTCATGCACTCATTCTTAGACCCACTCAGAGAGTGATGCAACCACTTTCTGGCCCACTCACACACTAATGCATCCAGTCTCAGACCCACGCAGAGACTGATGTACCCACTTACTGACCCCCTCAGACACTAACGCACCTACTCACGGACCCACTCAGACACTCACACACTCAGAGACTCACTGATGGACTCATGCAGCTAGTCACAGAGCCTGTCAGAGACTTAGACACCCACTCACAGACCCACTCAGACACTGATACACCCACTCACAGGCCCACTCAAGAGACTCACGTACCCAGTCATACACTCAGTCAGAGACAGACGTGCCCAATCACAGAGTTACTCAGAGATTAACACACCCACTCACAGACCCAGAGACTCATGGACCCACTCATAGAGCCAATCACACACTCATGCACCCACTCACATACCCCACTGAGACACTGATGGACCCGCTCACAGACTCATTCAGAGACTGACACACCCACTCACAGATTCACTCAGATACTTATGCACCCACTCACAGACCACTCAGACACTCATGCACCCACTGAGAGACTTTCTCATACACCTAGTTACAGACCCACTCTGAGGCTGACACTCCCATTCACAGATGCACTCATATACTTATATACTCACTCTCCCACCCACTGAGAAACTCATGCACTCACTCACACACTCACTCTCAAAGGTTACAGGAACAAAATAAAATTAATAATAACCTTTGAAATGTACTTAAAAATCAAAGGTTACAGGGACGTTATAGTTAGAAATTAGCATTTAAAAAACCTTAGTAATTCACTGGAAAAAAACCAAAGGTTACAGGGACGTTATAGTTAGGCTCACATTTCACTCGCACAAAACCAGAAAAATTCAGCTGTTATAGTTACCTGAGCTAACTATAACTTACACCGCTGCAATGCACTGCTTATGACCTCACATATTACATCACTTCTTGACATTGTCAGTGACATCACTGATAACATCATCCAGTAAGTGTGTGTGTGCTTTTTAAAGGTTCATGAGTGTTAAATATATATACCAAGGTACTATACAGTTAAAATAGTGTCCTTTTCTGTACTACTAATGACTGATGCTATTTCTAACATATATTATGTGAATGGCTGTGTTACTGTGTGCATCTATGTGTGAGTGGGTGTCTGAATGCCTGTATGGGTATGTCAGTGGGTGTTTCAGTACTTGTATGGGTGAATGAGTGGCTGTGTGAGTGGCTATATGGGTGGATGGGTGGTTGTGTAAGTGACTGTATGGTTGAGTGAGTGGGTGTCTGAATGGTTGTATGAGTGAGTGACTGACTGTATAAGTGACTGTATGGGTGATTGAGTGGCTGTTTCAGTGGGTCTTTGTTTAAGTGAGTTGGTGTGTAAGAGTGTGTATGGGTGAATGAGTAGATGTGTGTGTGTTTGTATGGTCTGTGAATGGATATGTGAGTGGTTGTATGGGTGTATGAGAGGTTGTGTGGGGGTGTGAGTGGATGAGTGAGTGCTTCTGTGTATAATATCATCAATGATGTCACTGACCATGTCATGAGGGATGTAATATGTGAGGTCATAGACAGTGGATTGGGGGATGTAAGTTATAGCTCAGGTAACTATAACTGCTGAATTTTGTATGGGGGAAATGTGAGCCTAACTATAAATATATACCTTCAAGATATGTAGATGTGGTCAAATACTTCCCTATATGCACTTCTGAAATTTTGACCTTCACTATTTTGGCTGCGATAATAGTGTATCACAATACTCCCTACTCAATAATCCAGACTGCAACCTTTCTAATTATTCAGAAATATGCATACGTGTCTATATATTGGCACATTTTTTCGCCTGTTTCAGCCCAGCACCAGGTTTTCAAATGCCCTTGGCCTCTTAAATCTTCTCAAAACAATTAGCTGAAAGTAGTGCAGGGATGAAAAATGCAGGCATCCGTTCTTTGAAATTGTGCTATTTATATCGCTGGATAGGACTGTACCTTCATTTTCTTTTAGAATAATGTGTTTTTGCAGTTTCTTTGCTTCCAGTCTGCCTTTGTTGGCCTTTCATCGTCTGATACATGTTCCTGAATTTGCCCTTAATTTTGTTGGCACATTTGAGCGGCAACGAGATTAAACTGCAAAGAAAGGTGACTTTCGTTGTCTTTTCTCCCTTTCCTCTTGACAATGTGGCATTGGTGGTACTCCTGTGTAGAAAAACTGACTCAGCTCAAACAGATACACTTTGCTTAGAGATGCCACAAAAATTATAATAAATTACAGTGCCTTTCTCCAGTTGCAAAATGCAGACGTTGATATTAGCAGCTAGCTCAAAGGTATCCATCACAAGACAGCCTATCGACTGCTCCAAATAGTTCTATCAATATCTAATTTGCTGTCTGATCTAATGCAGGGTCCCTGCATTGACTTCATCATTCAAATATCATATGTCATCTTTCCTACCCAGTTAGCTGTGATGGGCCGCACAGCGAGAATCCATTGGACTAATGGATCGCCAATAGGCTTTTGCTATAAACTCGCCATTCGTAACAATCAAGCGTGTGCCTCATATTTTCAGTACAAGCTGCACAAAGCAAATTATATAATTGACTCCATGTATCATCTTTGCTGCTCACCCTGTCCCTGAGGAATGTGTTTGCTGTATTTTTTCATAAAGCACACAGTAAATCTTTATCTTAGATCGAGTTCACTTGTAGCTGTGCGATGCCATGAAATATAGAATACTAACAAGCACTATAAATAAGTGTGTTTTTGCAGCTAGAAGATGCTGTTTACCCAGGCCACATAGCCGCTGTGCAGATGGCCATCCCTTCATTTTATTCTAAGCTTTGCATCGTCCTATGGTTTACTGAAGCACAATAGGTATTGAACCTTAGACTCACTATTTTTCTGAGAGTAAAGATTAATGGCATCTCTCTGTACATCAAGGGCACAACGCTAGGAGTCACTATATCGCTGGAGCAAAATTGGGAGTCATTAGAGCCAGAGCTAAGTACATAGAGGTATTAAAATAAAAATTTATTTTATTTTCATAGCATTATCTAAATATATATAATAAATATTTGCGTATATATATATATTACCTACTGGCGGTCGCCAGTAGGTATATATAGTTAGGATTTTTTCTCTATGGGATTTTTGAAAATTCTACGTCTAATAACTTTGGCGTTTGTGGACGGAATTGGCTGAAATTTTCAGGAAAATTGAACATTTCGTTTCTGAGCAGCCCCTGAAAATTTGGGGGGGTTCGTCAAGGGGGGGCCGAGAAAAAAGGGGGGTCCCAAAACGTGTTTTTCCCATGTTAATTTCCATAGGGCGGTTGGCCTCACTTTTAGCCCGAACGGCTGAATGGATTTGCACGAAACTTGGCAAAATTGTAGGGACTGGTAGCCCGATGTGCCTTTGCTAGGTCTCAATATATGTGATCCAGTGGATTTTGAGAAATTAACGTTCAAAAAATGATATATATCTGTAAGCGCGCTCCGGTTCGCGTACTTGACGCGTAACGGAACTTCGCGTAGCGAAGCTGATTGGCTCTCCGGTGTCTGTCAACATTCTAAACAGTCCGGAGCGGCCGCCATCTTGTCTCTCGGTAGGATCGAGAGACAAGAGGAGGCCAAAACAAAGGGGGCAATGACTATAAGGGGGCATAGTAGATCCTCCCTGACCCCCTAGGTTTGATGTAGAGGCTTTAAAAGGGCCCCGCAGGGAAAAAAAAAAAAAAAATCTTTTTTTGTTTTTTTTGCGTGGGGAGCGCCCGGTACGCGCACCGGGAAGCGTTCTGGGGAGCGTACTAAAAGGAAAAAAGAATGATAGACTTTTCTAATATTGTATGTTAATTGATTGTTTGTTTTGTTGATTATTTTTTAATTTCTTTATTTTTTAAGCAATTATTTATTATTGTGATTGTGTTTCAAAATTTAATAAAATGTCTAACATTTCACAGTCTGAAATGTCGTTATTTTCATTGAACATAGCTTGTAATGTTTGAGTGTGTAAAATGTCCTCATTTTCAAGGAGGACATCTACTGCTTGCACACATTGCAGTAGTTCTTGGTCCCAAGTTTCATCCATAAATTCTATATAATTTGGATCAATTATTTCTTGGTTGCTCTCTTGCAGGACAATTTGAAATGAAACTTTCTGTTCGCCTTCCATTTTGCCTGAAATTTGGATAAAAAAAAATATATTAGTACAGATAGGGCACTGTTGGGATTAATTTTAGATAGGCAGTTTTTATCAGTGAATTTATCTTTGGGCAGTGTATAGTATCAGAGTGGAAGTAGGAATATAAAAAAGTGTATGTGATTTAACGTAAGTAAATTCATAATTATACAAGAGAAACCTAACTCCATCCATAACTATAACAGAGAAGTCTATCTAAATCTATAACTACTACAGAGGGATAGTATATAACTATCAGAAAAAGTTTACCATATTAACTTATAGTGCACAATATACTTCAGTTTTTAAAATAACAACTTACCTTTACAAAGAAGTTGAAGTGATTAGTGAAAATCCAATTGAAATGTACACCAGGAAGTAGTAGTCAAAATGGCTGTGTTTCCTTCTCTTCCTTTAAATATATTCAGGTATACAACCAATCAAATGTCAGGTAAAAAAAGTAGAAAATGAAAGTAACATTTTCATTGGTTGTCAATTCCAACACTTCAGATGTGTTTTGTGAAGTAATTTACCTCACCGTATTTAGAGAAGTCAAAAGGCTAAATGGCTAAATGGAATTTCAATCAAATTTGTGAAAATGGTAGGGATTGGTATGTAGTATGAGCTAATCTATATTTGGTGAAAGTGTCTCCAGTCGTTTTTCTGTAAATTACTTTCCCACCTTTTTTGATGGAGCGCTTCCCGGGGAGCGCCCCGGTACGCGAACTGGCGAGCGCCCCGGTACGCGAACCTGAAGCGTTACGGGAGTCCACCATTTTGTGTTTCGGTCGAATTAAGATACAAGATGGAGGGCAAATAATGTTCAGAATGGGTAGAAGGGGGTACGGTAGACGTATCTTGACCCCCTAGGTTTTCTGAGGGTGGCTGAGGAGGCCCATATGTGCGGGAAAAAAACATTGTTTTTAAAAAAATTCACGCGGTTAGCTTCCGGTTCGCGTACCGGGTAGCGCTCCGGGGAGCGTACTTTGTTGAAAATTAGTGAAAAAAGTTAGAGTAAAAAAATAATTGTGAGTGATCAGATGTAGGGTAGCTCTGAGAAGAGCTTTTGGGTTTATGGTACATTTAGGTACTTATAAGTATGTACCAATGCACAGTCTTAAATTCAAAATGAAAATTCTGTTGCCCTCATCTGAGAAGTGAACTCCATCTGCTCTGTAGATATCTTGCATGTAGTAACGCAAGTTATTGTTGTACATGGAGCCCATTCCATGGTCTCTCATGTAAGCTGAAACAGATTTGTTTACATGCTTCCTCGACTTCTCAATTTGTGGACAAAATTGGTTCGACCACCTCCATTTCTGTCTTTGGCATATATTTGAATATACCAAGGCAGTTTGAGGAAAAAGTGCCATCAATTGCTCAAAGGTGTCCTTTAAAAGCATTTCCAGACCTACCCCAGTCAAAGTGCCCAAATCATTACCTCCACAGTGTACAATTAACAGGTCAGGTTTTGGCAAATGCATTAAGGTTTTCACCAATGGTATCAATTGGTGACATTTTAATCCTCTGTGGCCAAACCACTTAATTTCCACATCTTGTAAATTGAGGTTAGGTAAATTTCTGTTATCAGCATACCTCTGAGCCCAGTAGATGTAACTATGTCCAACAATCCAGACAGAAAACATGGTGAGAGAAGGTTCTGCTGCAGTCAGATGAAGTGTGGCAATGAAATGGTAGTTGAAAAAATAAGAGTTTAAAATGAAAAAAACTGTGGAGTTTCTGTGTTAATGAAGCAGTAACAGTGATTGGTGGATTTTGATTGCTGAAAACAGAAAGTTAGGGTGCATGGATGAGTTCTTTGAAAGATGTATTTTGAATGGTCAAGAAAAAATCATTAAATGAAAGATTGCACTGGATATGCAGGTGCACTGAGAGTTCAGAGTTCAATTGAAACATTGTTGTGTGAACTTGCAAACACCAGAGGTCTTCCAGGAGGTGGTTGCTATGCAAAAAAGGCAGAGAGGGCAGAGGGGGGAAGGGTTTTGATTTGAAAAAAGTGAGGGAAGAGTTTTGATTGGGTGACATGAGAGATATGTGTGATGAATTACAGCATTTCTGTGCTTCCTATAGCTGCAGCCTCTGGAGTGCATACCCTTTGTTCTGCTGAAAACAAATTGGTGTATTTCTGAGACTGTTTTGAAACTCATAAAGTATTTGCTAAGGTGAGAAAAGATTTATTTAATTTAGATAGAGAATAGTGTGCTTTAAGGAGAAAATTATGAAGAAAGTTGTGTTTTTAAAATGTTGCTTTGTCTCAAGTTTTTTACAAATAGATTTTGTTTCTTTGAGAAATTGTAATTGGAGAAAATGTGAAGTATTAGTACTGACAGGGTGTTTTTGTGCATAGGAGCTGTGCAGTGTTTTCAAATTATGACTTGAAAATCGTTTTTGAGGAAAAGGAATGCTTTTAAAATTTATGACAAGGACATAATGGTGTCTGCTTCTTTATAAGGCATTTGAGTGTCTCTGATGTTATTTTTCCCATTTTAATGTAAGACCTTTCTCCGTGGGGCAAGTTCCTTGTAAATATGCTCGCACCTGTGCTTGGCAAATTTAGATTTTGATTCTTTGAGTTACATTGCCATGTTAAAAGTGACCCAAAAATACTGCAAAGGCAATCAAAAAACGCTTTCATGTGTCTTAAGGACATTTTAAGTCATTTCCCCATGTGCAGTGTTTTCAAATTATGACTTGAAAATCGTTTTTGAGGAAAAGGAATGCTTTTAAAATTTATGACAAGGAAATAATGGTGTCTGCTTCTTTATAAGGCATTTGAGTGTCTCTGATGTTATTTTTCCCATTTTAATTTAAGACCTTTCTCCGTGGGGCAAGTTCCTTGTAAATATGCTCGCACCTGTGCTTGGCAAATTTAGATTTTGATTCTTTGAGTTACATAGCCATGTTAAAAGTGACCCAAAAATACTGCAAAGGCAATCAAAAAACGCTTTCATGTGTCTTAAGGACATTTTAAGTCATTTCCCCATGTGCAGTGTTTTCAAATTATGACTTGAAAATCGTTTTTGAGGAAAAGGAATGCTTTTAAAATTTATGACAGGGACATATGAGTAGGCCTCACCTTAAACAAACCTCTGGAGAGGCCACACCTTATCGTCATCCTGAATCAATCATTTAACATGTTAGGGACAGATTTATGATAGCCGTGTGCCTCTTTTGCGCTGCTGTGCGTCACTTTTGTGACGCAGCGGCGGTGCAAAAGATTTGCTATGTGGCGACAAAATTACAAATTGATGCATCTAGGCAGATGTGTCATGCTGTAAAAAACCCGTGCCACATGAAACCGATGCAGCAGTGATGCAAAAGATGCACCATGTTGCAAGACAGGCCTCACTTCATCTCCAACAAGATAAGAAGCTGAGTCTTCTGTAAATGTGAAAATTGTTGTATACACTGCTCAACTTCTGTGTACTCTTTGATATGCTAGACTCCATCTGCACTATGAGGTACCTAAGCAAAGGAAACACAGGTGATGTAATTGTAAAATGAGGAAAAGAAACTTCACATTTTTCAATTACATCACCTGTGTTTCTTAAGTTTACGAATGACATTGTGCAGATGAGGTTTAGGCCTGTTCATGGACACAGAAGAGGTCTGGCCTTTGTTCAAGAGTGAAGTGGACATGACTTACTTCATTGGTAGGTCTTCACATGTATTATCTCCTCTATACTCTTCAACAAGCGTAAATTTAATCTGCAACCCTGATTAGGCCTCACCTTAAACAAACCTCTGGATAGGCCACACCTTATCGTCATCCTGAATCAATCATTTAACATGTTAGGGACAGATTTATGATAGGTGTGTGCCTCTTTTGCGCCGCTGTGCGTCACTTTTGTGACGCAGCGGCGGTGCAAAAGATTTGCTATGTGGCGACATATTTACAACTTGATGCATCTAGGCAGATGTGTCATGCTGTAAAGTCCTGTGCCACATGAAACCTGCGTCAGTTTTCATATAGATGTTTTGTTGCAAGGTATGCATTAATTTGCATGAAAGCCCTGTAAAACTAACACAGTGAAATTTAGAAGATTTCACTGAGTCAGCTTTATAGCATTGCTGAATCAAATCCTTACGCCTGTTTGAAACAGGCATAAGAAGTGATGCACCATGCAATGTGAGGGTTCCTCCTGTGCATTGCAGTAGACATGTCGCGCTTATGACGTGATTCCTGCAATGTGCTGCTTTTGCGGCACAGATGTGTGACGCATCTGTGCTGTTTTTGCTCAATGGTGCTCCACATTGTAAATGCGGCACACTATGGGTGGCAGAGCAGCGGTGCACATTAACTGGTGCAGCCGTGGGGATGCGCCACTTAGCATACATCTGCCCCTGTACATTTAAGTATGAGCAGGGGACACAGAGTCGGTGAGGCTTATCCAAGGTTAAGAAGAGATGAGTCCTGTTCACTGAAAACTTGGACATAGGCCTCACCTCCTCAGCATCGCTGGACATGGCTAAATAATAGCTGCAAAATGTTACTCTTGTTAAACAATTTTACTATTATAATCTCTGAGATTTGTCTCTTACTCTGCAACATCTCATTGTTGTTCTCTTTCTTTAAAGATAACGACAACATCAACCATGAGTGACAATCAGCAATCAGTTGATTATGACATTATCATTGAACTTGTAATTGAAACGTCAGTGGAAGTAGATCCCTTGGATGATTTAAATTCTGAGGATGATGAAGAACATGATGAGGATGCCGATTTGTCAGAATTGTATGACATAGGGTGGGAAGCTGACGTGCTTGAGCCTATGGAACTATAAACATTTATTTTTAAAATTTATAATAAATGAAAAGTAAAAATGTAAACCGTTTGATTTAAAATTAAAGACATCTTCAAAAACAGGTTATGTCTAGTGTCTTCAATAAAATATTAAAATATGCTCATAAAATTAGATCAGATTCACATATAAAACAGCACAGACTATTTGTGTATTATAAATTTGCCAAAGCACTAAAAAATGTTCTATGTAAAAATGTCAAGTAGTGTGTTAAGTTTTTGATGACTGTTATTGATTTACTGTTTGGTAACAGTGGTTAATAACATTTTTTATTATATTTTACCACAGATTCAACTGCAGATCATTTCAAGATTTGAGCATGCCAACCAAAGAAAGACTTAGAAAGGCTGCAAAACGTCAAAGACAGCAGGTCCATGAAATAATGCAGCAGTCCTCTACCAAAAAAACTTGTCAAGTCACCAAGAAAGCACCGGTTAAGACCACGAAAACATTCATAAGAAATATTTGTAGTAAAAAAAGTATTACTACAGAAAATGTTTCAGTCCAGAAAAAGAGAAGCAATTTAAACGGAAAGGAAAGGCCAATGAAAAATGTTACTGCTAGAGCAAGAGATAACTCTGTGCATGATAGTAGAAGGAAACAACAGTTTAGGGACATTCGTAAACTAATGTTCCGCAACAGGATAATTGGCAATTTGTTAAAAAATATTAAGAAAGGTCAACAGAAAGTGGTTTTTTATAAGAGAAAAAAAAAGTTGAGAAAGTTATTGATCAGGCATTTGAAATTAAACGCAAGTTATTTATTTTGATAATCAATAGAATTAGGAAGCTAAACAAGGCAATTTATGATTTCAAAAGAAATAGTAGATGGAAGAGAATAGTTAATCGTAGTAATTTTTGTGAAGTTTTTTCCAGAGAATGGATGCATAGTTCAAGTTGTGAGGCATTTTTTAATGAGGAGAGTTATTTCCAGGATAATGATTTGGTGCATGCAGTTGACACCAGTGGTCGAGCTTATGAAGTGAAAGATGGTTGTCCAGTTGAAAAAGAAAAACTTGTGACAACAGAGACAGAAGAGGTGTTAGGTAATGAGGTTTTAGGAAGACGTCCTAAGGGTCCTGTGTACACCTGGAAGTGTAGTAGTATTTGCAGTGTGCGACAGGATTCCATCAATTTGCTTTGTGATTTTGTACGGACATTTAATAAGAAAAGTTTGAAGCAGAAAATGAAGTTGTTGCAAGAATTAGATCCTTGCAGAGTGAGAGAAGTGACAGGTTTGCATGGTCATTCACTGGCTTGTCTTTCCAGGAGAGTATGCCAGAGTGTTTTTCATCATTTCAGGATGCTAGCAGTGCATCATAATAAAGTGAGGAAATTAGTTAGAATGTTGTATTATGCTAAGAGTCCAGCAATTATGCTTAAACAATTATGCGCTGCTCTTTTGCATGGTTCTGAAATAGATGTGAAGAATATTTGTGAAGAAATAGAGTTTTGTTACTTTGGAAGTAAAGAGGAGAATGTTGAATTTGACCAAGAAGAAGAGGGTAATGTGGAAGATAGTGTACAGGTTTCCAGTACAGATAATTTTCAGAGGGAAATTGCGACGTTTCAGGTGAAATCAAGTGAGAGGCCTAATTTCACTTGTGTGTGTTGTCGACGCACTTATTATAAGAATCAGACTAAGTTAGTGGATTTATATGCAAAAAGTGAAAGGGAAAATAATAGTGAATGAAAGGATGTCACAACATACTTGATGGTAGAAAATTGTTTTGATTTGGGATCGGATCAACGTGTGTGTACTTATTGTTGTAACAAATTAAATCAAAACCAGATGCCTGCTAGAGCAGTTCATAATAATCTGGAATTGGTTAAGATTCCTTCTGAATTGAAGGATTTAAATACTTATGAATCTATTTTGATTCAAAGTATCCATCCCTTTCAGGCTATTGTAAGAATGGAGCCAAAGACAGGGAAATTGCCCCCATCAGATTTACAGAGAGGATTAAAGGGAAGAGTTGTTTATTTGCCTCTAGATTTGAAGAAAAACATTAACACAATTGGAGTAGAAAAAGTGGAAGAGGAACCTCTGGTTATCTTAGTTAATGGGGTTCCGACAAAGAATAAGAAAATATGGCAAGATTTAGTGGATGTTAGGAAAGTCAAAAAGGCAACATTGTATTTGAAAAAAAATAATAAGTATTATAAGAATGTATATGTTGCAGAAGAGGAAGTAAGTGAGGAAGAGGATAGCGATTTGTGTGCTGGTCAAATTGAGAAAGTAGAACCCTCTACTAGTGAAGAAATATATGAACATTATAGTGTTCATCCTTTGCATTCCAAGGAAGTTATGGGGAATGCTATTGAGTTGTTTCAAATTAAACAAGCCAAAGGGAGTCCCATTAGTGTTTGGGAGGAAAGTTTGGAAGCTCGGTGTTTCCCACAGCTTTTTCCAACAGGTCAGGGAGGAAGATATGATGAGCGACCTCATCAAATTCCTGCTTCTGAATACCGGACTTTGCGATTGTATGCAGGAGATGCTAGGTTTCGACAATGTATTCCCTATTTGTTTCATCTCCTGTTTGAAAGCGATCTGTCTGGACTGTCATATGCAGTGAACCACATCTTGAAAAGTGGTATACACATGCAAAACATCTCGGCAAGTGACTTTATGGATAAAGTCAATGTCCAAGACAGTATTTTGGATTGTCACCTGATTAATCTCATGGCGTGTCAGCGTGGTACTAATGAGTACTGGTACCGTCGCCATGGTGATTTAAAATGTATGCTGAGGAACTTAGGAAGTCCCACATGGTTCCTCACTCTGAGCTGTGCCGAGTATGGCTGGGAAGACTTACTTGAATTTCTACGAGAGGCAAATGGAAACATTGAAAACATCGAATTCAAGACACCCGGAGAACTGTGCTCTTTGGATCCAGTCAATGTATGCAGGTACTTCAATCATAGATTTGAAGCTATGATGTCTTTCATCATGAATAAGAAGAATCCACCTCTTGGAGAGGTGTTGGATTTCTTCTGGAGAAAGGAGTACCAAGCAAGAGGTGCTCCTCATATACATATGCTGCTGTGGATCAAGGATGCACCTAAATTTGGAACAGATTCAGAAGACTCAGTGATGAGTTTCATACAACAGTATTCTACGTGTGCTGTTCCAAACGCAAAGGAGAAGAAAAGCCTAAGAGAAAAAGTTCTACGTTTCCAAAGCCATCGTTGTGGAAAGTACTGTCGTCGTAAATTCCGAAACAAGGACAAGTTCTACACCAAATGTCGTTTCGGCTTTCCACGACCGGTGATTTCTAAAGGAAGAGTAAACAGTTTGATGTCTTCGCTGCGACATAATGTGATGAAGAAATCACCGAAAAACACATACAATTTGAAGAGGAACGAAGAGTCCAAGTACATCAACGACTACAACCCAGTGATTTTGTCCATGTGGAATGCTAACATGGATATACAGTTTGTGGCTGAGAATTGTATGGCTGTGGCTCGGTATGTGACATCTTACATCACCAAAAAAGAAAAGACAGAATTGAAGGATATGTGGGAGGACATTTCCCATGAAAAGAGCCTCAGTAAGAAGTTGTACAGTTTCAGTCTGAAGATGTTGTCGCATCGAGAAATCGGAGCTTACGAATGTTCTGACCGGTTGTCTTCAGCAAGTCTCTATGCCAAATCTAGGAGTATCGTTTGGGCGAGTCTTGGTCTTGCTGCAACGCGTAATCGAGTTCTGAAACCTGTGCGGGAAATTGAGTATTTGGCGGAAAAGGAGCCAAACAGTACCGACATTTTCAAGACCAACATGTTGGATACATATTATCCAAATCGAAGCAGTCACCTCGAGAATGTTTGTCTGTATGAGGTTCTACAAAATTACATATTCAAGAGGAACATCAAAGAAGATACTGAGAAAGGAGTGTATGCTGTAATTGGAAGTGAGGGATGTCTGGTCAAGCAAAGAAAATGCCACTTGGTAAACCATCGAAAATTGAGTGGCGAATCTCCTGAAAAAAAGGAGTTTTTCTATTTAGCACTTTTGCAACTTTTCAAGCCTTGGTGTGCAGAAGAGGAACTGCTTGGAGATTTCCTCTGTTACGAAGACTCTTTCACTGCTGCCAAGGAGACCATAGAATGTCCTGCTTTTCCCAAATATCTAGAAATGTTGAATGCGGAAATCGAGCAGGAAGCAACGATTGCAGCCGAGATTGCCAGAGACATTTCTCAGGACAGTCAGAGATCTGTTTCATTGAGTCAGGATCCACTAGGAGGACCTGTTATCGAAAATGAAGCTGCCACTGCCATGAATGAAGTGGAAAGAGCCATGGCACATGCTCAGGAGGATGCGGTTAACTTAGAAGACTTGGAAAGACAACTCAACGTTGAGCAGAGGAAAATATATGACGAAGTTACCAAGCAAATTGATCATGGATTAAGTCATGAGAAGAAAGAGTGCTCATGTACGTCGTTGAAGCCTGTCCGACTGTACGTGAGTGGAGAAGCGGGAACTGGAAAAAGTTTTCTGATTAAAGCAATTGCATCTTATCTGCAGAAAAGGACTGAGTCATCGTTGTCTTGTGTTGTCACCGCTCCAACTGGACTGGCAGCACATAACATTAAAGGGATTACTTTACATCGTTTACTGATGCTGCCAGTGGAGCATGACAACAAATTACAATATCACAAGCTATCTGGAGATGCTTGTTGTGAAGTTTCAAGAGTCTTGAGGAAAATGAAACTTCTTATCATTGACGAAGTAAGCATGGTTTCCAATGTCATGCTTGCCTTTGTGCATTTGAGAATGCAAGAAGTTCTCAAAACAGAGTATGATGTGTTATTTGGTGGCAAACACATCATTGTTTTCGGAGATCTTCTGCAGCTGACACCAGTGAAAGGACAACCTGTGTTCAAAATGCTCACGCATGAAGATACCAGGAAGTGCCTAGGGAGCATTGGCAACGTCAATATATGGTTAAACTTCAATTATGCTGAACTGCATGAAAATATGCGTCAGGCGAAGGATGAAGTTTACAAGAATATTCTACAAGATGTTAGAATTGGAAAAGTGACCGAGCATGGGAAAGAAGCTTTACATGCACGATTACTGTCAAATTTATATCCAGAACAAGATGTTGTGCCTGAGAATATTTTTCAGAAAATTACTGAGAAGAAATCTGGAATATGTTTGATGCCAACTCTTGCAGAATGTGCCATCTTCAACAACAAAATGTTGCATTTAGAAAACCAAGAGATTGTGAAACTGGAAGCTATTGGCAGAGTAGAGCATATGGGATCAACAATTATTTTGTCTGAGAATTTGAAAACAAAATTGGATTCATTAGAGAAGACTATATCTAAAACTGCAGGTTTTGAAAAGACTCTGAATGTGTGCCTAAACTGCCGTATAATTTTAAGAAGGAATTTACATGTTGAAAGAGGTCTGGTAAATGGATCAATGGGTAATGTTGTTGATTTTGTGAAATAAGGAAATAGAGATGGAATTGAATTTTTAAAAATTAAATTTGATGGCATTGAGGAAGTACAGCTAATTGGTCGCTGTTCTGCTAGATTTTTGCTTGTAAAAGACTTATATGTTCGCCGTAAGCAGTTTCCTGTTTGCTTGGCATATGCGGTGACAATCCATAAATCGCAAGGTGTAAGTGTAGGCAGTGCATTGGTGAATATTGGCAGTTCTGTGTTCAAGGAGGGTATGGCATATGTGGCATTGTCACGAGTTAGAACTTTATCGGGATTGTACTTGATTGAGTGTGATGTCACAAACATTTGTGCGGATCTAGATTGTGTTAAGGAATACAATAGGTTAAGAAGAGAGTATGCGCCACATTTGCCTCAATATCCTTTGTTTGAGAAAAGTGTGGTAGGCCGGAAACGAAGAAATGTGACCAATACTAGGGAGGTTGTAGCAAAAAGACGAAAAGTCGATGAACCTGAAATTATAAGCAGAAACAAAAAGGATTCTGTTGAAGATGTTGTTGGTTTTCAATTTGAAAACAGTTCTGGTGTCAACTGCTATGCTAATGTAGTGGTTAATGTTTTGTTTTCTCTAGAAAATGTAAAAGAAGAGATTGTGGTCAATTCTGATCAAAGATTTTGCAGTTTGTTAAATTCTGTGTTAGAGAAATGTAGCACTGATAGAACAAAAATAGAAAGTGTGTCTGAAATTCGAAATCTGTTAGACAGATGTTCAGGTCAAACACAATTCTCTCAAAATATTCAGCAAGATTGTCAGGAGTTTTTAATGTATATGCTTGATGTATTGCATGCTGAAGGTGTAGATGTAGATCACCTGTTTGGGCTTTCTTATCAATGGCAGCATGACTGCGAGAACTGTAGGGTATCAAGTACTACTAGTGTAGACTCAGAAAGATTTATATATTTAACTTTGCCACACAGTAAATCAGTCTCCTTTAATAAGCTAGTAAAAGCAGCTAATCACAACATGGAATGTAACCAATGTAAATCTGAAATGATGTCATCATTATTTATACGAACATATGGCCAGTATGTCATATTAATGTTCCAACGATGTAGGCCTGATGGAACAAAATTGACAACTTTAATTAAAAATTTTGTGGCTTCACAGTTGTCAATATCAGGAAGGACTTTTGTAACTGCAGCAATTATATATCATGACGGTCCTTCAATAACATCAGGACATTACACAGCTTATTTAAAGTCTAGAAATGGCTGGTCATTCTGCAACGATTCTGTTTTAATTTTCAAAAAGAAATTGCCGTATGACCTTAAAAATTCTTACCTGGTGTTTTTAAAACCAAAATTTTAGGGAAAGAATCTCGGGATGTGCTCTGAGGAATTTCAAGAGGTTCTAATGGCTCCTACACGATTTGGCCTTGAGGATAAGTGTAATACAGAGACATAACTTCTTACCATAACAGTTGACGTCATGGAAAAATAACTGCACTTTGAATGAGTTCAGAAAAACTGTTTCTTTTTATAAGCTAATTGAAGCAGCCAATCAAAACATGGAGTAGAGGGAATGTAAGTCTGCAATGCTGTCTACTGTTTGATATTGCTTTGTGATTAAAAGTTATGTAGGGAATTAAATAATTGTAGTAGTCATAGAGGTAGTGTAAGTCTGCTTCATAGTAAGCAGTATCAGTGTCATAGGAAATGTAGAACATGAGTGAGCAAGAAGGGTAAGATATTACTAGTCCAGGATTGTGAAAATGATCTTCAACATTTTAATTCTGAAAGTTGCGGAAATAAAAAATGACGGGATTGGCTTACAAGAATTTCAAGAGTTATAAATGGCTCTTACATGATTTGGCCTTGTGGAAACATGTGGTAGAGAGCGAGAAGTCATTTATTGTATGTAGCATATTTTTCAAAACGATGGAGGTTTTCTTTCAGAAATTGGCGGGCTGAAAGTAATAATAGCACAACAGAGTGTAAGCTGTTCATAGGACATCCTTCGACGTCATGGAAAGTAAGTTAATTTTAAGGAGTTCTGAATTCTGATTTGTTATATTGTATGGGTTTTTTAAACACAATCATTTTGATTGTGTTTTTTTTCCCCGCTGTTATATGATGAATACCTTCAAGTCACTGTTTTTAGTGAAATTTGATACATTCTGAGAACAGCAAAAATAAACCATTTAACATGTATAATTAATTCTGTACTGTTTGCATTTATGATGTACATTTAGAACTGTGTAGGAGGCATGGAGAAGGAGAGGCTTCTGTAAGTGTCAAAGTTGTTGCATACAGTGCTCACATTCTACGTAGTCTTTCATATGATAGACTACATTTCCACAATGAGATACCTAAGCAAAGGAAACACAGGTGATATGATTGTGGAATGAGCAAAAAAAATTGCACGTTTTCCTATTATATTACCTGTGTTTCCTAACATTACACATCACATTGTGTAGATGAGGTTTAGGCCTGTTCCAGGAGACAGAGGAGGTCTGACATTTGTTCAAGAGTGCAGTGGGCATGACTCACTTCGTTGGTAGGCCTGCACATGTATTATCTCCTCTGTATTCTTCAACAAACCTAAATTTCATCTGCAACCCTGAGTAGGACTTACCTGAAACAAATCTGTGGATAGGTTACACCTTATCGGCATCTTGAAACAATCATTTAAAATGTTAGGGTCAGATTTATGATGGCCGTGCGCCTCTTTTGCGCCGCTGTGGGTCACTTTTGTGTAAAAGATGCACCATGTTGCAAGATAGGTTTCAGTTCATCTCCAGCAAGATACCATCAGTTTAAAATGTATATAATTAGCACTGTGTAGGGGGCATGCAGAAGCTGAAGCTTTTGTAAGTGTCAAAGTTGTTGCATGCAGTGCTGCACTTCTGGGTACTGTTTCATATGCTGGACTACATCTGCACAATGAGATACCTAAGCAAAGGAAACACAAGTGATGTGATTGTGAAATAAGCAAAAGAAATTGCACGTTTTTCAATTACATCACCTGTGTTTCCTAAGTTTACGAATGACATTGTGCAGATGAAGTTTAGGTCTGTCCACAGACACAGAAGAGGTCTGGCATTTGTTCAAGAGTGAAGTGGACATGACTTACTTCATTGGTAGGCAACAAGCTTAAATTTGATCTGCAACCCTGAGTAGGCCTCACCTTAAGCAAACCTCTGGAGAGGCCACACCTTATCGTCATCCTGAATTAATCATTTAAAATGTTAGGGACAGATTTATGATAGGTGTATGCCTCTTTTGCGCCACTGTGCGTCACTTTTGTGATGCATTGGCGGTGGAAAAGATTTGCTATGAGGCGACAAAATTACAAATTGATGCATCTAGGCAGATGTGTCATGCTGTAAAAAACCCGTGCCACATGAAACCGATGCAGCAGTGATGCAAAAGATGCAGCATGTTGCAAGACAGGCCTCACTTCATCTCCAACAAGATAAGAAGCTGAGTCTTCTGTAAATGTCAAAATTGTTGTATACACTGCTCAACTTTTGTGTACTCTTTGATATGCTAGACTCCATCTGCACTATGAGATACCTAAGCAAAGGAAACACAGGTGATGTGATTGTGAAATGAGGAAAAGAAACTCCACATTTTTCAATTACATCACCTGTGTTTCCTAAGTTTACGAATGACATTGTGCAGATGAACTTTAGGTCTGTCCACGGACACAGAAGAGGTCTGGCGTTTGTTCAAGAGTGAAGTGGACATGATTTACTTCATTGGTAGACCTTCACATGTATTATGTCCTCTGTTCTCTTCAACAACTCGAAATTTCATTTGGAACCCTGAGTAGGCCTCACCTCAAACAAACCTCTGGATAGGACACATCTTATTGGCATCTTGAAACAATCATTTAAAATGTTAGTGTCTTGCGACACTTTTGTGAGACAACAGCAGTGCAAAAAATGCACCATGTTCTAAGATAGGCCTCACTTCATCTGCATCAAGATACTGTTAGTTTAAAATGTATATCTTTAGGACTGTGTAGGGGGCCTGGAGAAGCAGAAGCTTCTGTAAGTGTCAAAGTTCTTGAAAAACTGTTTCTCCTTCAATCTTTTCCCTTGTCTTTTCTAATTTTTAAATACATGTTTTAATATTTTTCAAATGTTTGTTCTCTCTTTCACAGATTGAAAGTATAAAAATAAAAAGTGAGTAATTTAACGACAATTATAAGGTAAATGTTTTGTAGTCTTTTCGTTACATTTCTATCACATTCACCTACTATTAGTTCCACAGCTTCATTTCTTTAACCCTCAGTTTCCTGCCTTTGCTACTTCCCTCATTCCTTTCTCTATTACCTACTTACTCTACTCCTTCCACTCCTTTTCTCAGTCCCTCTCTTCTCATAGTTCCTCACTCTTGTTCACTCGCTCCGTCTCTATTACTCTTAGTGTCTTTGACTGATCACTCTTTCACTACTTGTTCATTATGCTTTTTCTGTGTAGTTGAAGCACACTAAGGGGCATATTATGAACACAGCCAATAAAATTATTGCTGTTTTTATCGGCAGAAAACTGCTGCAAAAGTGGTTTTAGCGGCAGTTTTCTGCCGCAAAAGCGGCTTAAGCGACACATTTCTGCCGATAAAAGCTGCAAAACTTTTATTGCCTATGTTGATAATATGGCCCTATGTTATTTACATTTCTTTGCTGTTTCAATTATTCTTTTTCTGTTACTTCTTCTTTTCTGCTTTTTGTTTTTTCTCTCTGTTATTCCACATGTTTTAATCTTATTTTGAACATTCACTCATATTCTCTAAGAAACTCTTCTTTGTTATTGTTCTACTCTCTTTTATTTCTTTCACTTCCTTATCTATTTTGTTTTTCACAATTATATCCTCTTCCCTCTTTTCTTCGGTAAATAAATCTATTAAACAGTATCTCTGGTTTAGACCCTATAGCTGTCTTTGTTTTAACATTACTCTCTGTTTACTTCCCTTATACTTACTCTTCTTTTTTTTGGTTCGCTCCCGGTTCGCGTACCGGTGAGCGAACCAGGAAGCGAACCAAAAGAAATACAGCTTGCCAGAGTGCTAAACATTCTAGCAATTTTTTTTGAAAGGGGAGGTAGTTCTGAAAAGAACTTTTTTTTTATGTTTTTGTTGTTTTATATATTTTTTTTATTTTTCTGAACATTTTTTGTTTTTTTTGTATTTTTTAAACAGTTTTATGTTTTTTTTGTTTTTTTTGGAGGGGAAACAACAAAAAACAGGCATTGGAAAGGGCTCAACAGGAGCAAAAAAAAAATTTACTTTCTGGGGCGTTTAGAGCACTTGTGATTTTCAAATGCTCTGTTGATTAAGTTAATGCTCATATTGGCACATGACAGTAATGTACCGCAATACAAACAGGTAATCTTCATATGGACAAAGTTGTCCTGAATGTTTGGCACGGTTTCCCGTGCCTCTGGTCCTGACAAAGATACCTGTGTTGATGTCGTGGCCACAGGAGTTGGTGGGTTGTCCTGCAGGTCACGCATCTCTGCCCGGCTGTAGTTTAATGGATGCCACCTCAGCATGTGACGGTGCATGGTGTAGTTGCCGAAGCTATACTTTTTTAAGGTGCCTCTAGATAAGTCCTCTTTACATATGAGGCACGTCACATATCTAGCATTAACTTTTTTCTGCCCTTCAGGGATTGAAAAAAACTGCCAAATAAAACTAGTTTTACGATGAGAAACCCGGGGCTCCTCTTCTAAAAACTGTGGTCCCTCTGTCTCCTCTTCCTCTTGTTCATCCTCTTCCTCCTCTGTGTTGCTGATGAACTGTGGAGGTGGTCCTCTCTTCCCATGAGGAGGTGGTGGTGGTGGTGGGGGTCCACCAGCTGAACCTACCAATGAAGCCATTGCTCAAATATCAAAAAAGGTCTTCCTCTCACAAAGATGAAAGTCAGAGTGAGGAAAGAAGGAGGGGTTTTCATCATTTGGGAAAAACAATATTTCTAAACCAATTAAAAGTGTTATTTTTAGGTCACCTGACCTAGCCTTACATCATTAGGAAACCAAAAGTGAAATGAACCAATGAAAAGTTTTATTAACAAGTCACATGACCTGTTACGCTTATGTTACGCGCTGCGGAACGCGCCCCGGATCGCTTCCGGGTTGCTGCGCTTCACGCCTCGGTTCGCGCTCCGGAGCACTTCCGGGTGCGCTAACGCGGCGCGTCATAAGACGCATTACGCGGCAACGCGATACGTCGCGCTTTCGCGACGCGCCCCGGATCGCTTCCGGGGAGCTGCGCTTTGCGTCTCAGTTCGCGTACCGGAGCACTTTCGGGTGCGCTAACGCGGCGCGTCATAAGACGCATTACGCGACAACGTGATACGTCGCGCTTCCGCGACGCGTCACGATGTTGATTTCTAACGCGGCAGTTGCGCAAACAGAACGTTTACCGGTTCGCGGACCGGGTCGCGGCATCAAATTGAGCTAACGGGAAGCTTCCCGGTTCGCGAACCGGGAGCGAACAAAAAAATATATAAAAAAAAAATGTATTAATAAACATATAAAATATATTTTTGGATTTAAAGAAGAATAAATTTTACAGCTACAGATATTAGCTTTTAAAAAACCAATGAAATTCACTGAAAAAACCATAGGTTATAGACCATATATAGTTAGGAATTAGCATTTACAAAACCTTGAAAATTCACTGAAAAAACCATAGGTTATAGACCATATATAGTTAGGAATTAGCATTTAAAAAACCTTATTTTACTCACACAAAACCATTGAAATTCCATATATAGTTAGTTGCACTAACTATATATTGCGCACCCGCAATCCACTGCTGATGATGTCACATATTACATCATTCATGACATGGTCAGTGACATCATTGATGACATCACTGATGACATCTCAAATGACATCACTGAGCGCTTGCAACTGTGATGGTTGGCCAAGTGGGGTGTGCAACTCCTCTCTTGCCTGTCTTGGGTCGCGGCCGACTCTGTCTTGAGGCAGTATGAGGGAGGACACTGTGTGTGGTCTTCGGTCCACTGCGGGGTTTTGCTGGGGTGGTGCAGACGTTGGTGCTCTCCTACCTGCATTCAGCAGTGCTTCTTTGTGGAGATGTCTCCTGGGTGCTGTCTGTGCAGTCAGGTTCACTGGCGCGGATTTCTGCATGCTTCTGGTTTTGCGGTTTCTTTGCGTGCTCTGTCGTCTTCTTGGACGCTCTCTTCTGGCACTTGGGGTGCCTGTGGTGTGGTTGGTGGTTGTGCCAGTTCACCTGTAGGGGCGGGTGATGCGACCTCTTAACTGCCAGTGGCTTTGGGCAGCCATGTGTGTGGTGCATACTCTGCACCAGTCTTTCTTGCGTTATTGCTCTGGGTAGCTTCCCTTGAGACAACGGTGCCTTAGCTGATCGTCCATTCTTGTTGGTGGTGGCTATCCCTGTGTAGCTCTGAGCTTCTTGCGGCTCTTTGTGGGGTTTGGCAGTCTCTCCCTGTACTTGCAGTGCAGCACTCTTGCTTCTCCAATGCTGGTTTGCGCTGGTGCAGCTGGGGGCACCTTGGGGCTCTTGGGTGTGGCGGCTACCTGGAGATTTTGCTGTCTTCGAAGGGTGTTCTGGCTGTTCTCACTTGCAGGGTGCAGAGGACCACTCTATGAGCATTCTTCTTTGAGGGCGTGTCTTGCTGTGCCAGGTGCAGTTTGTCTCAGCCACTGGGCGTGAGTAGGCCGTCTTCCAGGTGACAGCGGTGAGCTCGCTTGGATCTGTTGACTGCCACTTGGTTAGCCGGATGCTGCGCTCCAGTACTACTGGTCGGTAGGGTGCAGCACAGCTACGCTTGTCGCAGGTCTGCAGCCATCGGTTGCGCTGGGCAGTTAGTGTGCTGGACCGCTCTTTGGATGTGCTCGTTTGGGTCCTCCTGCTCGGATCCCTTCTCAAACTCCTTTTCTGATCCTGCCGCTTCTGGCAGGGTAGTGGGGTGTCAGGGCCTCCCCTCCAGTCTATAGTGCTGCTGGGCTGACGGTTGCGGCGTATAGCTGACTAACAGCTCTGGCCAGACAGTGCGTCTGTCCCTCAGCGCGTGGTGTCTGGGTAGCCACCAGGTGGCCCTGCGGTCATCGCGGTGGCTTACCCTGTATGCCGCAGTTTGTGGGGGATGGGGGAGCTGGTGCAGTGATCGTCCATGGCCACAGTGCCGGAGCTGAGAATACTGCATGGTGCACTTGGTGCTAAGGTGGAGTGAGCTGCACTCTCCCCTTGTGTGGGGTCTGGGGCATTCCTTATAGCTTCGCCTTGTTCCGCCTTTACCCTAGGCTGGGGATCTACTGGTCACAGTGGATCTGTGGATGTATGGGTGTGGAGCTTCCTGGCATGATGAGGTTGTCCTGCCATTGGTTTCGCCTTGCAAGCTGTTTCTTCCTCCTGTGCCTGGTTGGTGCGGTTGCGGTATCACTCGTGGTCGCTAGGTGGCAGTGCAGGGAGTGACAGTGCAGTGCTTCCATCTCAGAGCCCAGCAGTTTCTTCTGGACACTGCAGGCTTCTCCTCTTCACTGGCTGCGGCGGTGGCCTCTGGCGGCGTTCTACCACTCGGCTGCGCAGACAGGGAGCCAAAAACACAGGATGTCCCCCTCCTTCCACCGGCTAGTGCGTGTGTCAGTTCTGTTTGCTTTCAGGTGCAATAGGGCGCTGTTGCCACCAGGTGGCGCTGCAGCCACTTGTCCGGCAGCAAAAAGGAAGACCCTCGATGTGGTCTGGAGGTTGGACGGGCATAGAAGCTCACCGGCAGGTAGGGAGTGCCACCGGCTACTTTGTTTAGTGCTCAGAATTGCCTCTGTATTCACTCTCGCAGGCTGTGGCAGGAGGTGTCAGCTTGGCAGGGGCTTGTCATAGGCTGCTGGGTTGCTTGCTCCTTCCTCTCGGCCTTCAGCATGTGGGGCTGATCAGTGGCAGCATCCTGCGTTGGATTCAGGCGCCTACTGGAAATTAGAGTCTATGGCAGCGCGCCTACCTCTGGACCGTACTGGTCACCTGCAAAAGGTAGGGGCGCACAGTCGGGGCATCCCACATGGCCTGGGCGGCTCACAGCTTGCTGGCGGTGGTGCTTTGAGCATGGACAGTGTGGCTTGTACTCCTCCACGTCCCAGCTCATTAATGTGCATGCTTCACAACAAAGGGCAAGCAGCCTTGGTTGTCTCTCTCGCTGGGTGCCCACCAGGCTGGCAGGTGACACCGCGCTCATTGTATGTGCTGGGCACTGCTTCGCGCCAGTGCGGTTGGGCAGCTTTTGGTGCCTCATAGGCGGAGGAGGCATGGGACACTCACCACCCTCCTGTTGACGTTGTTCGGACTCCGGTTGTCATTCTGCCTGTTGCGGTGGGAGAAGGCACTCTGCCCTTGCGGCAGCGACCGCCATGACTAGGGGTCGCAATGATGGCAGTATGAAGAGGTTCCCAGGGAGCTCTCTGCGGCTTTGGTTGTCTGGAGCGCCTCACCGTGAAACTATGTGGGCAGTTCCCACCTCGTGGCGCTGCGGCCGCTCCTGAGGCAAACAGCCGCTCACTTCATGAAAGGTATGCACCACGGTGGGGCAGCTCTGCGCCCTTCCTTCACTCGCAGGCCACTATGTGCCGGCCAGCAGTTGCAGGGTCACACTGTGCGGTCAGACAGGTGCCTCAGGGTATATCACTCTTCCAACCTTGAGGCAGACGTAGCTGTCGTGCACGGGGGCTGGCACCCCCTTGTCGCCATTGTAATATGGGCCTCAGGCCCTTATAGTAAGGACACGGACACCAAAGGTATGCTACAGTAACTGGCCACGAGCATGTGCACCCAGGCCCTTTTATTGACAGGGCCACATCATTTGTGGCCATGCATTGCTAATTCCCCCACTTATTACATTACTGAGGACACCTTCTATGACATCATTGATAATATCAGTGCGACATTTGCATTAACATCATTGATGAGAAAAATTGCATTGTGGGGCGCGAGTTATAGTTACCTTAGGGCACGAGTTATAGTTACCAGAACTAGCTACAACTAGTGAATTTCAGTGGTTTGCACGTTTAAAATGTTATGTTGTCACTGAAATTCTCAACTAACTATAACGTTACTTTAACCTTTGTTTTTTCAGTATATATATATATATATATATATACATATATATATATATATATATATACGCAAATATTTATTATATATATTTAGATAATGCTATGAAAATAAAGATATTTTTTTTTAATACCTCTATGTACTTAGCTCTGGCTCTAATGACTCCCGATTTTGCTCCAGCGATATAGTGATGGATGGGTGTGGGGGTGCAGTGTGTCCATCCCTTGAGGGAGTGGCTGGGATGACAGCTTCCTGCGGGACACTAGAACATGTCAAGCAGGACATTACAGCCCGCACTCCATTGCGGTCGGCCTGATCATTTGGGCTTTGGCCTGGTGTTCTGGCATGACCAGATATCCCAAAAGAGATTTTTGCTTCCTGGTGCTATTTCACTTTGAAATTCAATAGCTCAAGTTCCACCTATTGCATTGTTGTTGATTTGGTCTTGTTTTTATATTTACTAAATTGTGCTCTATTTCTCTACCAAGTGTGGAATTTTTTTAGTTGGTGTTTTCACTGTTTTACTGTTGGAAATGTTGAACAAATACTTTACACATTGCCTCTAAAGTTATTGCTTGACCAAGAGCTTATACCCCATTCAACTAGTAACCGAATTTCTAACATGGAGTAATTGGCAGTGCATTGCGAGGGCGCATGTTGTAGTTACCTTAGGGCTCGAGAAGTAGTTACTTGAGATAATTATAACTGATGCATTTCAGTGGCTTTTACAGTTGGAAACTTTATGTTGTCACTGAACATTTCACCCTAAGACGTTCGTTTAATCGCAGTTTTTTTCAGTAAATTTCTAGTTTTTTTGGGTGTTAAGTAATATATTTAATTACCATAAACCCAGCTCCCCTCATGCAGCCAACCCCCATGAAGACAACCAACTTCACACTGCGCAGGGCCATTGTTCGTGCAAGGTGGGGGGTTGGCCGCAGAGTCTGGCCTGCAGCCAAACTCTATGTCCAACCCCAGCATGCCACCAATCTCACACTGCTTACGGCCTTTGCCTGTCCACAGATGAGGGTTGGACCCCTTTGCAAAGGGCCACTACTTAAAATAAAGGGGAGGGGAGCCGCACAGGCCCCTTTCCAGAGCTGTATTAGGCTCTGGGGACTCCATCTACCAGGCTCACTACTTAAAATAAAGAGAAGGGAGCTGCACAGACCTCCCTCCCCGGGCTTCGTTAGGACCTGTGGATCCTATTTCCCCAGGGCTGTTTTCATAAATTAAAGGGGAGAGGGTCTGCGTGCTCCAGCCTTCTTATATCCCAGGGACCCCATCCCCCTGGATTTTTATTTTAATTAAAGGGGAGGGGGGCAGCATGCCCTCTCTCCCAGAGACTTGCTAGGTTCTGGAGTCCACATCCCCTAGGGCCATGACTAAAAAATAAGGCATTGGTATGGTATGGTGAGCTACATTGTGGTGTATAATGTAGTTTATACAATCCATGCAAATGAAAACTTCACTGAGGTGCCTATTATGGTACTCAGATAATCCATGGAGATTTGTAAAACAGAGATGGGTTGAGAGAGATCATTTTTTAAGAAACGTCACTCTTGATGGGGACAGGTACCAGGCATCTACATTGACTTCACAGAGCTTCCACTTCAGTCATGTCTGAACTCAACACTACAGAGAATGTAAGAATCCTCCCATGTCTGGTGGCACCATGCCCTGGGTGGCAAAGGTGGCTCTGACCACAGCCTGGAGCCCTCTTATCTGGGTCATGCCCCAACACCCGGGTTTCACAAACCTATAACAAGGCCTACCAAGGCTTAAATTGGCCTAGAATAGATTGTGGTCCCTTCCAGAGGGGCCCTTGTCTGATAGTACCGGTTGCCTGTTCCCATGGGAATAAGGGTCAGTACTGATTAGAATGAGATATACCTATGTAGAATGGGAAAGTGTTTTTCATAAACTAAGGGTTAAACTGCTACCCAGAGCAATTGCCAATGCTTAGACTATTAGCAACCATTTCTCCAATCACCTTTTGTGTATTTGATGCAAGTGCCTGGTACCTGCTAGGACTGACTTGCTCCTGGGTCAGTGGAAGGTGTGGGGGGGGGGGTCTGACTGGGATCATCTTGTTATGCATGACCTGAATGCATTTAAATTAAATTTATCAGAGTCAACCTGTGATAGCTTCCCAAATACTTGAACCCTCAAAACTGAAGCACCAAGTCATGAGACACATTAAACTCACCAGTACAGAAATCACAAATACCAGGCCCCAGCAGGCCTCTACCAAGAAAGTGACAAATAATATGCAGGTGTGGTCAGGATCTTAACAGTTTTCCCCACTCCCTCACTTAGTGCAGGTGTTTTAAGACTGCGCCCTTGTTAGTAAATGATGTTTCATTGGCAGATCATCTTCCAAGAGCTCTAGTACTTACCCAATTTGACAGCTGAGCTTGCACACTGGTCAACAAACTTCTCATAGGAATGTTTCTATCAGAAGGGCACAGATCTGAAAAGGAACAGAAGATTACTATAATAAGGGCAACATACCAGTTTAATCATGTTAAAGTTATAGCCAAAGACAAAGCACAAAGAAAACACAATAATACAACAAATTGGTCTCGCTAGCTGTGGAAGATGTGGTAGGGTGGAGTTGGTTAATCTCATATATTGTTTCAGCCGGGCCAGCACCCACTGGTTAGTCATACTGTCAAGTTAGTGATGTCATTTGAAACTATTCTGCAATAACCAAGTTCATTGATCAGTGCTCGGAGTGACATTTGCACACTTGTCTGGTCTTTTGGAAAGCATGTCCACCGAAATACCTCTCTGGCAGGTCTGGCAAGGGAAACATCTATTACATCGCGGACATCGCGGACATTGCGGACATTAAACTGTAGTGTCTTTACAACTCAGTCAGTACCACAACTGCAACATTACCACAAATTGCATTACAACATGGGAACAGTCCAGCCCGAACTGCCAAGCCATGCTTTTCCTCGACCGGAAACAAGCTTCCGAGTTCGGGCTTGACTGTTCCCATGAGGCACAGGGTCAGACTGATTTGCATATGGCCATGTCTGAACTGGGGTGGCAGAGTGGGCTAAAGAACGGTGATGGATTAAACCCAGATCTGTTGACTGGGTGTGAGTGTTTGATTGGTTCAGATTCTACGTCCATCACCACCCCCTTTTGTACCACTTTGTTCGCCATAAGTTGGCAGGGTATGCTCAGACGTGAGTCCCTTGCTCACTTTGCCACAGGATTCAAGCAAGCCGGGCTGAAGATGGCTGTAATGCCAGAAACCGGTCCTCAGAAGCTTGTTTCCGGTCCAGGGAAGGCATGGCTTGGCATTTCGGTCTGGACTGTTCCCATGAGGCACAGGGTCAGACTGATTTGCATATGGCCATGTCTGAACTGGGGTGGCAGAGTGGGCTAAAGAACGGTGATGGATTAAACCCAGATCTTTTGACAGGGTGTGAGTGTTTGATTGGTTCAGAAGCTCCGTCCATCACCACCTCCTTTTGTACCGCTTTGGCCGCCATAAGTGTGGCAGGGTATGCTCAGACGTGAGTTCCTTGCTCACTTTGCCACTGGATTCAAGCAAGGCGGGCTGAAGACGGCTGTAATGCCAGAAACGGGTCCTCGGAAGCTTGTTTCCGGTCCACGGAAGGCATGGCATGGCAGTTCGGGCTGGACTGTTCCCATAAGGCACAGGGTCAGACTGATTTGCATATTGCCATGTCTGAACTGGGGTGGCAGGTGGGCTAAAGAACGGTGATGGATTAAACCCAGATCTTTTGACTGGGTGTGAGTGTTTGATTGGTTCAGATGCTCCGTCCATCAGCACCCCCTTTTGTACCGCTTTGGCCGCCATAAGTGTGGCAGGGTATGCTCAGACGTGAGTCACTTGCTCACTTTGCCACTGAATTCAAGCAAGCCGGGCTGAAGACGGCTGTAATGCCAGAAACCGGTCCTTGGAAGCTTGTTTCCGGTCCAGGGAAGGCATGGCTTGGCAGTTCGGGCTGGACTCTTCCCATGAGGCACTGGGTCAGACTGATTTGCATATGGCCATATCTGTACTGTGGTGGCAGAGTGGGCTAAAGAACGGTGATGGATTAAACCCAGATCTTTTGACTGGGTGTGAGTATTTGATTGGTTCAGATGCTCCGTCCATCACCACCCCCTTTTGTACCGCTTTGGCCGCCATAAGTGTGTCAGGGTATGCTCAGACGTGAATCCCTTGCTCACTTTGCCACTGGATTCAAGCAAGCCGGGCTGAAGACGGCTGTAATGCCAGAAACCGGTCCTCGGAACGCTTGTTTCCGGTCCAGGGAAGGCATGGGTTGGTAGTTCGGGCTGGACTGTTCCCATGAGGCACACGTTCAGACTGATTTGCATATGGCCATGTCTGAACTGGGGTGGCAGAGTTGGCTAAAGAACGGTGATGGATTAAACCCAGATCTTTTGACTGGGTGTGAGTGTTTGATTGGTTCAGATGCTCCGTCCATCACCACCCCCTTTTGTACCGCTCTGGCCGCCATAAGTGTGGCAGGGTATGCTCAGACGTGAGTCCCTTGCTCACTTTGCCACTGGATTCAAGCAAGCCGGGCTGAAGATGGCTGTAATACCAGAAACCGGTCCTCGGAACGCTTGTTTCCGGTCCAGGGAAGGCATGGCTTGGCAGTTCGGGCTGGACTCTTCCCATGAGGCACAGGGTCAGACTGATTTGCATATGGCCATGTCTGAACTGGGGTGGCAGAGTGGGCTAAAGAACGGTGATGGATTAAACCCAGATCTTTTGACTGGGTGTGAGTGTTTGATTGGTTCAGATGCTTCGTCCATCACCACCCCCTTTTGTACCGCATTGGCCGCCATAAGTGTGGCCGGGTATGCTCAGACGTGAGTCCCTTGCTCACTTTGCCACTGGATTCAAGCAAGCCGGGCTGAAGACGGCTGTAATGCCAGAAACCGGTCCTCGGAAGCTTGTTTCCGGTCCAGGGAAGGCATGGCTTGGCAGTTCGGGCTGGACTGTTCCCATGAGGCAAAGGGTCAGACTGATTTGCATATGGCCATGTCTGAACTGGGGTGGCAGAGTGGGCTAAAGAACGGTGATGGATTAAACCCAGATCTTTTGACTGGGTGTGAGTGTTTGATTGGTTCAGATGCTCCGTCCATCACCACCCCCTTTTGTACTGTACTTGTGATTGACCATTCATATTTTGAATAACAACGAGAAAATATTTAGAAAAGAATAGTGTTTGTCTTTATTCCTAAGCCATGAGTTATTTGACATATTATTGTTGTTTGTTGATGAATAGATTACTCTTTTATTACAGGTCCTCTTGAGAGAGTGGCTCTCTGACTTTCACTGCTTAGTCCCTTTTAGCTCTACCAAAGATCCATCGGAGGACCTTTAATACTGATAACTGAATAATAATGACTTATAGACCTGTCATTAGAGTTACGTTACCGTTAGTGTTCTAGTAATTGGTGTGGGACATAAGATGATAAAAACTCCCCACCACCTCTACTGCATCACATCTGACCTCATGTTGCTGTGACTGCAGTAAAAATTTAAATAAGCCATCCTCTACACTTCCCAATCAATCCAGATTTCTTAGCTCTGATTCATGTCCATGAAGCACATCTTCTCTTTGTGTACAAAATTTCCCCTGTGGTGTTAGTGTGACAAATTTTGCGCACCCTATATCTCATAGGTGTGATTTTGCACAGTCCTAAATGCACCTGCGCACAACAGCATCTTCAGAATTTGGTGGTATTATGCATAACATTGCATATGGTATACATGCATATGGTATATATAAAGCATTCTAGTCTACGCTTTTTGTGCTTAGTCATTATTCCTAAGTATGAAGGCTTTTTTCAAATGCGGATCCAAAGCTTTCAGTGTGAAGTGAGACAAACTCTGTCTCACTAAGGAAGGCCAGTAAGGCGTAGAATAGTCTGGTGTTGTTTGTGTTCCCATTCAGAGAGAATATGCCCGCCAGCCATGACTAATTCCCCATTTGGTTGGTCCACGTTTGTACGAGCACACTTAAATAACAATGGACAGAAAAGTGGGTGAGAGTGATTAGCGGTGGCTCAGAATATTCGAAGGAATTCTATCATCAAATTTACGTTGAGTCTAGTTAGGAAGAGTATACAAAGAAGTACGGGCCTCATTTATGAGAAATGACGCATCGCTGCGTGAAATGAAATGAAAACAAATTTATAACGCGCTGACTCAGCCCATCGGGCATCAAGGCGCCTAACCAGAAAAAAAATGTATATTTTTCATGTCCAGAGAGTTGAATTATTGGTAGGCTTTCTTGAAACACCATGTTTTTAGGGCCTTTTTAAAAAGGGGCAGAGAGGTTAGGGACTTGAGTTCCAGTGGAAGTGCATTCCAAAGGCGCGGAGCAATTGTGGAAAATGCTCTTCCACCCCATCTGGACTTCTTAGTCCGAGGGATCACCAACAGATTGTTTTGTGATGATCGTAGACACCTGCTAGGGGTATAGCCAAAGAGAAGAGATCTCAGCCCATCAGATGTTCCTGCTTTCAGAGCCCTGTGCACAAGACAGATGATCTTAAAGGAGATACGATGCTCTATGGGAAGCCAGTGAAGGCTCTTTCTGGCTAGTGTCGCAGAGGAGGAGCGGGGAATGTCTAGTACAAATCTTGCGGCCGCATTCTGTACTGTTTGGAGGTGCTGGATCAGTCCCTTGTTGATCTCTGCATAAAGAGAGTTGCATTAATCCAGTCTTGTCCTGACCAGCGCAACTACTGTCTGTTTCCTAGCCTGGGGAGAAAGGTAGTGCACTATTCGTCGGGGAATTTTGATAATTCCCCAGCACGTAGCCACCGTTCTATTGACCTGAAGGGTCATTGCCAGCGAGGTGTCAAAAATAACCCCTAAATTTCTGGCTGAATGAGAGGGGACAGGGCATGTTCCCAAGGAAGACGGCCACCATTCATTCGACCATACATCCTGGTCCCTTCCAAATATCAGCAGCTCGGTCTTTTCGCCATTCAGCCTCAAGGAGTTGAGTATCATCCAGTCAGCAACTGATTGCATACAACTCCTGAAGCTGGATGCGGAGTTGCTCTCCGGTTGGGCCAGTGACACCATGACCTGAGTGTCGTCTGCATATGACACTACTTTCATGCCATGTGCTTTTACGAGTCTTGCTAGTGAGGCCACATAAATGTTGAACAGGGTAGGGCTTAGAGCCGACCCCTGTGGTACCCCACATTGCAATGAAGTAGCAGGGGAGAGGTATTCTCCAAATTTGACCCTCTGTTCTCTAAGATCTAAAAAGGAGGACAGAAGGCTCAAAGCGGGCCCCTCCACTCCTATCTCCCTCAAACGAGATGTTAGAATTGAAGGAGATAGGGTGTCAAATGCTGTGGTCAGATCGAGTAAAACCAGCAGCGTTGTCAGCCCCTGATCCACTTTCACTCTGATGTGATTTGTCACCATGGTAAGTGCAGACTCCGTGCTATGCAGCTTCCTGAACCCATGCTGGGTCTGATCTAAGAACCCAGTGGAGTCAAGGAAAGCAGACAGGTGTAAGTTCAGGTGGCTCTCTAACATTTTGGTGGGAGCAGGGAGTAAAGGTATAGGTCGGAAATTTTTCAAGATGGTGGGGTCTAGAGAGGGTTTCTTCAGTAATGGCTTAACAATCGCTTTCTTCCAGGCTGATGGATAAACCCCATGAAGCAGGGCACTATTCATGCGTGAAAGCAGCGATGCGTCACTTCTCAGTGCACACTCCTTGCGACATACCTGATGCGACATATTTAATGTATGATGCATCATGTCGCAAGGAGTTACAGATACGTCAGTATTTCTGACGTATCTGTAAGCGCAAAAGTGACGCATTGCTGGAGTGTTTCACAAAAGTGACGCAGCTCCAGAAATGCTTCCTTTCACATGGGGCAAGCCCCATGTGAAAGGTCTTGCGTCAGTCTTACGCCTGCTGTGATGCAACGGTGTCCTAGAAGTGACACAGTGAAATCTCATAGATTTCACTGCGTCACTTCTACGACCCTTTCTTGCGTCAATACGCCCCCTTTGCATATATTATACCTGGCGCAGGTATAATGTGGCGCAGGGGTTTACAAAGTGACGCATCTACATAGATGCGTCACTTTGTAAATATGGCGCAACAAGGCGCATTGTTTATGCCACTGGTGCGTCACAAAAAGTGACGCACCGGCGGCGTAAAAGTGACGCAAGGGCTCATAAATGAGGCCCGAAGTGTTCCTGAACTCACGTGCCATAGTATGCACAATTCATCTCACTGATGAAGTTGCCTTATTCCGAGGGATTGCTTTTGTTCTTGTACATAAAGAATGAGGCATCATTCCAGTTCAGACTGGGCCGTCCCTTCCGGGAGGGGACCACACTGATTTGCACAAGGCTGACCACCGTCTGTAATGACATGAAGACGCTAAAAACGATGGAATACTCCATAGCTGAGATTAATTTAAACATTCGATCAAGTAAACAACACACGCTTTATGTACTATAAACGAGAAGGCCAGAGCAGCGCCATGGTACTTGCCATCCTGGTTTCCAGGCTCAGTTCCAGCCCAAGGAGTCTGACAAGGGGGGGAGGCTAAACCCCTCTCAGGGCTGAACCCCTCTCAGCCCAATGGGTGTTGCAGACCTGCCATCTATCACCTTTTGGGCTAAGTAACCAATAGCTGCGTGCTTTGTAAATGGTGGAAGCTGAAACAGTTACGTTAGAATGTTATCTAGGTTCGGCACTGATACGTTACAACAACTTGGTCCTTTATCACCATTCTTCAGTGATTAGTTCTAAAACTTTAATTGCGGATTTCGTTTTTAGTTAATGTTGTTCTCTT
This sequence comes from Lissotriton helveticus, assembly GCF_964261635.1. Lineage (NCBI taxonomy): Eukaryota > Metazoa > Chordata > Amphibia > Caudata > Salamandridae > Lissotriton > Lissotriton helveticus. The sequence continues at coordinate 1,270,803,836 of NC_136059.1, read as the reverse complement.
GGTATATTTTACCTTATTGAGGAATGTATATTTTATACCATATGTGCTGCACTGTACGAGGATGGCTCAGTGAAAGGCAGAACATAAATACTGAATGTTAGCATAAAAGTTTGTGCTGAAGGGGCATTGCCTTTCATTTAGTTAACAAAAACCTTTATTGATTTTTCTCGCAAAGGAACAAAATGCAAGAAACAACAAAACACAGATGCGGCTATGCAGGACGGCATATAAAGGTACACATAAATATTAAACACAGGAAACATTAAATAAATAATGCAACTTGGGTTTAGCACTGTGCATAAAAGACAATATTCCACACTGCTGGGGAAATGTTCAAGATATAGTTGCATTAGATCCACTGAGGTGGCAAAAGTACTTTTTCTGCTTAAGCTCCATGTTCCTGTAGTGGCAATCCCAGCTCCACCAGTACACCTCTCAAACACTGCTAGGCTTTGGTGTTTAGATATGCTGGCATGCATGCCAAGGGTAATCTTTTTAGGTACAGATTTAGACAATGGCAGTCTCATTTCCAGTGCCATGTACACCTGAGAAATAGGATTAAAACTGATTTACATTTGGCTGGGTCCAAACTGGAATGTTGTTGGGAGCAAAAAAAAAACAATGGATTAAACCAAGATCTTTGTTGCTCGGGGTGTTTGCATTGTTCAGCATGTAGTCCATCATTTGTTCTTCTTGCTTTTGTTGCCCTCAATGGGAAGGGTATGCCCAGACATGGGTTCCATGCTCACTGCACCACTACATTCAAGCTAGCATGGCTGATGAGAAGTGATACCCAGAAACCAGTCTCAAAATGCTTGTTTTTGATCCTGGGAGGACCTCGCTTGGCAGTTCGGGCTGGACTGTTCCCATGAGGAGCAGGGTAAAGACTGTTTTGCATATACCTGGGACCAAACTGGGGTGGGGTGGTGGGCAAAAAAACGAAGGATTAAACGTAGATCTTTGTGACTGGGTGTGAATGTCTGCATTGTTCAGCATTCCATTCATCATTTGTTCTCTTTGCTTTTGTTGTCCTAAGTGGGAAGGGTATGCCCAGACATGGGTCCATTGCTCACTGCACCACTGGAAACATGCTAGCTTGGCTGATGAGGGCTGATACCCCAAAACTGGAGCCGGAATGCTTGTTTCCTGTCCAGGGAGGACCTGGCTTGGCAGTTCGGGCTGGACTGTTCCCATGGGGAGCAGGGTCAAGACTGATTTGAATATGTCTGGGTCCAAACTGGGGTGCCGTGGTGATCAAAAAAAATATGGATTGAACCCAGTTCTTTGAGACTGGGGGTGAATGCTTGCATCGTTCAGCATTCTGTCCATCATATGTTCTTTTTGCTTTTGACACCTTATGCAAGCAAACAAACACAGGAAAGATTGCAATTTTGCGGAGAACCTAAAATCAGACACAAGACCATATGCAACTGCATTTAAACATTGCATGGCAATCAAAATAATTGTTTGAGATACGGCAATGCAGACATGTGGCAATCTACATGGACTCTAGGGTGCTCATTTTGAGAGGCCCATATTAGACCCCATTAAGTCCGCTCGCTGGAATTACCAATAAAGGGGATACAGGTAGCTCTGAGGGGATGGAACAGAGTTAATAGGGAATGGAGGTGCAATTCTGAATGTCCCCTAAGACATTAGGAATTGTCAAGTGAATTGATAGTTCGGGGTCCAACTAGCCTGGCAGTTACTCATTTCTTCCTGGAATTTCACCCAGAAATCATGGGTGGTTCCATAGTGGAACCCACAAGGTAAACGTATATAGATCTTCGAAGTTCCCACAGGATTCCAATGGAACTGATAACCTGTGTCATCATCCAAAGGCAAATTAAGAGTCAATTCATAACGACGGTCTGAAAGGGAGATAACAGTCAGCACTTAATAACCCAGACAGCCCTCAGCACCAAGAGAGTAAGGACTTAGCAAAGAATGATTTTTACTACCATCATTTAAAACATCTTACTTAATACAGTATCATACTTGTCTGTTTCAACTGAGCAGCTTCTGTCAGTATTCTAAAATAAAGCTGACGTGATAAGCGTGTCGGTTTCAGTGACTGGTTTGTCCAAGTATTTGCAGGTGGTGGGGACTTGCACAACTTCTTGGAACCAGGACGTATTTTTCATCATCTGACTTTGACAAAGAACAAGAGAGGTAAAGAGGCAGGGAAAAGAGAAAGAAGAAGGAAGAGAATACATTGACAAAGAGAGAAAGTAGGGATGAAAAATGAACCTGCTAAATTGAAATATCGGAACAGGAATTGGAAGGTGGTGGACAAACAAGAGATGAAATGGAATCAAGATTAGATACCCTTGGTATTTGAAAATCCTGCCATCTTGCAGAGGGCTCCCAAGCCAAACTTTACCTGTGCATTTTAACTTAGATTTAAAATAAACAAAAATTAAATTTTATGATAGTCTGGGAGACATAAACCAATTAGACTATGGTGCTGATGCCCATATACCATGTGCTTCATTTCCTAAACGCCATCACTTGCTGATATTTAAAAAAATCTTTTGTCCACAATATTTTTTACCTTCAATATTCTGACTTTGATATTTAGTATACACACCAACTATAATTGCGCACAAGGAAAATGTGCAGCTATTAATTTGGCCTACAGATTTATGAACAGGCATGGCATTAGCCATGCCATGGGAGCCACCACTTTGTAGTTATAATTAGGACCACGCTTCCATAGGAAAATCATTTTTTGTTTTGCTTATTACTTTAGTGGCATTTGACAGGGTGCATGTATATATGGAAGGACTGAAATATTACAACTTCAACATTTTATAACATGCAAAACAAAGCTAAAGTAAGTATAATTCCTCCTAGTATAATTGATGGATCAATGCTATAAAATCCCACTCCTAAGGACCCATTCTATGAGAAGCATTGGCAAAGCCACTAGGTCTCGCCTATGCAAGAGCTATTGGCTTTGTCAATGTGTTTTAGCCATGTTGTTCACCGGTGTAGATGCTGCTCAGCATGGCTAAAAGTTAGTCGCATAAAGTGTTGCAGACTATAGTGGTGTAGAGTGCAGTGGCATTAAATTCAGTGGCATACAATGCAAGGTCATAAAATGCAGTGGCGCAGATTATAGTGGTGGATAATAGAGTGGAGTGGCGTAGAGTGGAGTGGTATAGAGTGGAGTGGTACGGAGTGGAGTGGTGCAGAGTGGAGTGGGACAGAGTGGAGGGGTACAGAGTAGAGTGGTACAAAGTAGAGTGGTGTAGAGTGCAGTGGCATAGAGTAGTGTGGTGTGGGGTGGTGCAGAGTGGAATGGGGTAGAGTTGGATGGCATAGAGTGCAATGGCTTAGAGTGGTGCAGAGGAGAGTAGCATAGAGTGGTGTAGAGTAGAATATAGTGCCATAGAGTGCCGTGGCATAGAGGGAAGTAGTGTAAAGTGGAATAGTGCAGAGTAGAGTGGCATAAAGTTCAGTAGGGGAGAGTGCAGTGTTGCAGAGTAGAGTGTCAGAGTGCATAGGTTTAGAGTGGAGTAGAGTGGCATAGAGAGCAGTGGTGTAAAACACAGTGAGGCAGAGTAGATTGCAGTGGCATAGAGTGCAGTTGTGCAGAGTACGTTGGCATACAGTGCAGGATTACGAGTAGAGTGGCATAGAGTGCAGTAGCATAGAGTGAAGTGACACAGAGTAGAGTAGAGTGTCCTAGGGTGCAGTGTCAAAAGGGAGACTGCTTCAGAGTAGAATCAAGTAGCATATAGTGGAGCGGAGCAGGGTAGAGGGCAGTTGTGTTAAGTGGCATAGAGTGTAATGGCAGAGTAAGGTGGTGAAGAGTGCAGTGGCATAGAGTGCAGTGGTGTAGAGTAGATTAGGGTACCGTACAGTGGATTGGCATAGAGTGCAAGGGTATAGAGTGCAGTGTCATAGTGTGCAGTGCAGCAGGGTGGCGTAGAGTGGAGTTGTGTGGCGTAGATTGGTGTGGCCTAGACTGGAGTGGTATAGAGTGCAGTAGTATAGAGTACAGGGGCTAAGAGTGCATTGGCATAGAGTAGAGTGGTACAGGGTAGAGTAGAGAGGCATAGAGTGAAGTGGCATACAGTGGGGTGGTGCAGACTGTGTGGCGTCTCATGGTGTAAAGTGCAGTGGTGCAGAGTAGTGTGCAGTGGTGTGGAGTGGTGCAGAGTAGAGTGGAGTGGTACAGAGGGGAGTATGCATGGTATGGTAGTGCACTGCCATTACCAAAAACACATTTTCAGTGGAAATTATTATTACATTTGAACAGATTACTAATAACACTATATAGTGCACAAACGAAAATGTGTAGAAACTGTATCACCTAGTGTAGTGATTTATTTTGATCATATTAAAGTATTTGTATCGAACACACTTCACAAACAACAAAAAATTTGCTTTATTTGTGTTCCTAATTCTGATATATTCTGAAATACTTACAGAGTTAATTTAAATGTTGTTGTGTGCTAGAAGAAAACCTCCTTCCTACCTGCAGTATCCAGCAAGATTGTCACATAAATCCTCTCATTCTGAAGTCAGAGAAAGAAAAGTAAACAAGCACCCTCAGTAGACAACACCTGACATTTGACCCCAGTCTTTGAATACACAACGATTGTGACAAGATAAGACCAAGATGTTAAGTTCTGTTTACAGAAAGGGATTTCTTGGAAGAATACAGTAAACATGGTTTAGGTAACAGGAGGGGCGAACTGAACCTGGACAGCCTAAAGCAAATAAAGTCAGCAAATAGAAAATCAGAAAACGTAAGCTACAAACCACAAAGTCAGTGGTAATCAATGGGCTTAATGCATTCCTTGGTCAACTTTCTGAAAGTCCCCAAGATGTCTTTAGCAAGCCAGACAGCTGTGCTGTCTGTTAGACTTCGACCTGAAAATGACTCAATTCATAAAAGACATTATAAAATTGGAGGATTAATAAAGTACTGGTTTCTTTAAAGTGCATATTCCATTCTCTAAGATAAAAACAATGGCGTGTGTTTATCAATATTTCAGGCAATACAGCAAGCCACCTTACTGCGTGAAAGGGCTAGGGCAGGAATGTGCTGTGTTTAACATTACAGAGCACATTCCTGCTCTCTGCCTGTGATGGCTCGCAAACTGCTGCCTAATGCCAATGCAGTCACCCTTGCACCATGGTGCAAGGGTGCCTGCTTTGTAGACAGGATTGTTTTTGTGCATGAAGAGACACCTTCTTGCACAAAACAATGCTCAAAGGCATTTTCCTCTTTCTAAATGTGATGCAAAATAAAGCACATGTAGAAAGGAGAAACAAGGAGAAAAAAAAATTCTCCTTGTTGTGCCTCTGCTTAGGAGGCGTATAATTCTCATACATTCCCAGGTCTAAAAGTGTTGGTAAATCTGGGACTGTGTCAAAATGCATGGGCGAATGCATAGATACATTCATGCTCCACCCATGGCATGCCCTCCTGCGCAGAGTAATGCAAGACAGTGAATTGTGCTGCCTTGCATAATTCTAGATTTATTAAGCCATGCAGGGCCATGCAAAGTGGCATTGAGTGACTTGATAAATCTCATTTAGGTTTTGTGTCAACCTTGTGTCTCTTTGTGTGGCGCAAGGTTGATGTAAAACCTTGATAAATATAGGCCAATATGTATAATAGTATGTGCCAATTGGAGTGATTTTTTGTCACCTAATCTTCTCACTGTGTATGTTCAAAGAGCAATGTGCGCGCTCACAGTGGGAGCTGGAAGGCAAATTTATGGCATTACGATTGAAAGAGAATATTTTTCAGCATTGATTTAAGTGTGGTACTTTAAGCAACATGGTTTTTGCACTAAAAATACAAATAATTCATTTATCGTGTTTTAATCAATTCACCGTTTGTTCGTGAACTCATACAAACTAGGTACCGCCCCAGTGAGATTTAGGGATTCAGGCAAAACACCACGTTTAGAGGGAATAGATACACTCGTGCATTGTTGTGTCCAGCCCAAGTGGGCTTAAAATGACAATAGTCCAAGTCTTCAAAGCCAAATTTGTATTCACTCTGTTACAGGTCCCTGATGAGTATAAGTAGGAGAGTTTAAGGCACAGCATGGAATGAAAATCACAATATGTTGGAGAAACGATTGATGACTTTATGTAGTTTACTAAGCGTGAATGCGACTTGGTACCTAGTTTGTATGAGTTCACAAACAAAACACGATGAATCAATTATATGTATTTTTAGTGCAAAAACGATGTTGCTTAAAGTACCACAGTTAAATCAATGCTGAAAAATATTCTCTTTCAATTGTAATGCCATGAGTTTGGCTTCTAGCTCCCACTGTGAGCGAGCAACCGGGGAGTCTTTTTTCTATTGTTACACCAATGGTGAAAATGTCACATGATATGTATATAAACTGTTTGAGTACGTACACTCGCACTCGTGAACAAGGAGGTTTCCCTCCAAAATGCGTTGAGTGAGCTTTACTGAAATAAACGCACGCTGAGTTGCAAGAAAGTGGCCTGGACATCGTTTGTTTTACGAATACAAAGAGGAGTACTGGTGGATTATTGTGACTTGCGACCCCGTCCTGGCCCACCGCTGCAAGTGGCTGGGGGTTTATCTCGCTGAATATGAGGTGGAATATATATATATATATATATATACATCTATATATCCTGGGGTTTCCGTTCAAACAAATGCCGGTAGCACACTCAAAGAACGGACACGGACCACAATTTCGTGCTTACTGGTGTTTATTCAGTGCTTGGACGCCATGACGCATTTTGGCCCCTCCCTCGGGCGTTGATCACATGACACAGTGTCCAGGTAGGCATTGATTTAAATACATTTCATCAGTGCATGACGTTCCGTGTCTAAAATTGTAATTATAGACATAGAAAAAATACATAGAAAAAATACCTCATCGTATTTCATGTTAAAATACAGGCATATAAATTAACACATCCTATATTATTTAAAACCATAATTTTCCATCCTAAATTTAGATGAAAGACCAATGCCTAAATTTAGAAATGTTTAAGTGACTAAAAGTGCTATGTGCAAAGTGTAAAAAAGTTTTTTCGAAGATTCATTTCGTGCAAAATTACCATATTTAGTTTATAGTACATCACTATGGGGATCCTATTATACAACAGCAGATCAACCCATACATTTTTATGTATATGAGTGAATGTTGTTTAATCCATATTCTTTTATATAGTGTTGACGCATATTTTAGATAACTGTATAAATACATTTTGAGTCAATATTAGAAACATTTCAGTTCCTGCAAGATTACTAGAGCCCCAGTAATTTAGTTACATTGAGGTAGAGTTGATCCCAACTTAAAGTGCCAAGTGCCAATACCAATTACATATAAGGCCATCAAAAAGATATAAAATGGTTAATATCAGTATAAATACCCAGATCGCCAATGTCACAGTTTTAGAGAGGTTATTAAGTAGCAAAAGATAGAATATTTGCTTCTATTCAAGATATCATAGACTGATATGTATGTATATATAGAAAAATTTGTTTGAAAGACAAAAGTAGTTCTGTCTTTAGAGGCAATACATGTATTATAATTTAAATACAACCAATTAAATATTAGAATTAAATTTATATCTAAATAGATAAAATTTGATTCATAATACAGTTGCATAAAAACCGTTTGTATAAAATACACAAAAAAATACAGATTGCTGAATAAATATATAAAAATATATAAATATTTCATATATACAGTCTAAAATCTTTTGTTTATAATAAAACCTCATATTTTTAGAGATGTTTCATAGGATAGCATATGATTAGAAAGTTAAAGGCAAGTGGACAAATCCTCAGACGTGTTTAAACCTGACGGTTGTTTCGTATTGAGCTCTAAGATATATCTTGTTTCTAATTGACGTAATTTTTCTTCTCTGTTGCCTCCCCTTCTACTTGCCACAACAGAGTCAATTACATAGAATCTTAGCTCACGACTGTTGGATTTGTGTTTGGTTTTAAAATTCCTTTGCTACTGGATAGGTATTATCCTGATTGTTTATGGCCCGTAAGTGCTGTAAAATTCTTTTATGTACTTGGAGTTTTGTACTCCCCACATACAATAAGTTACATGGGCAGGATAAAATATAAACAGCAAATTCTATTTTACAAGTCAGTAGCTTTTTGATTTTGTGTTCTTTCTGATCAAAGGGTGAAGTGTATGATGTATTTACACCTTGTTGACATGCCTTACAGACTTTACAATTATAGAATCCACTATGTGTTTGTAGCCAGTTAGCTGACTCCATTACCTCTGGACTAGTCTTTATAAGTTCATCTCTCATTGAGCGACCTCTGCTGTAGGTAACGGATGGCTTTTTTGGAAGGTTAGAACCTATTACAGGGTCACTAAGTACTAGTGGCCAGTTTTTCTTAATTATTGATTCTATTTTTATAGTGATTTTATAGTATATATATTTTTATATGTATATATATATATATATATATATATATATATATGTGTATATATATATATATATATATATATATATATATATATATATATATATATATATATATATATATATATATATATATATATATATATATATATATACATGTATCATATATAAAATACCTTAGGTTACATTATGTAATCACATACACCCCCCCAAATAACAGTGTACCCCCACCTATCTCAGACAGAACATCACAATATATGGGGGTACCACTTTCAGTAAAACAGGGATATTAGCTTTGTCCGTGGTCATCCCATTAAAAGAAAAATACTCCACATGCAAAAACCACCATAATTTCATGTAATCAATAATAAACATGGTTAAAAGCAGTTATTACTCTCAATAAAGCATTTCAATATTGCACAACAATCACTGTAAGCATTGACAATAAGCATATTGTGTGACTGTGCCTTTTTTATACAACGTCAGGCCACAGAAAATACAGCCATAGAATCAGCCCCTAGAGGTTGCTGAACTGCCAGTTGAAGAGCAAAAGGTCCAGCCCTGAGAGCATCTTAAAATATCAGTGAAAAGTGAAGGGGTGAAACTTTCCTTTACCCCGCAAACATAGGGCTACTGTCTCATTCAAGAAATACCTGTGCCTCCTGCAGCCCCGCAAAATATAGTTGGTGCCACCACTAAGCACAATCTTAAATGAAAAATCAGCCTGCTAGGCTTTAGGCGCTCTCATTCGTAGGGGCGTGAATACATAATGATCGGATCCGAAAAAATGTCTTTACTGCAACATTGCTTCCTTATGTTTTTTTTCTTTCTGTTAGGGATGCCCAGTCGCACTTGGGCATCCCAGCTTGCCAATGCAATGGGTGCATGTCGGGGAGTCCACTCCTGGCTGTCCCCACTGGCTCCCCTGCCCAACAGGCTCCTGCTCTGCCAGTGTGGGGGCTGGCAAATTGTTTTTGCCTTGCTAGGTCAGTGCAGTCAGGGTGTTCGTTATGTTGTGGCTGGTCTGCTCACTCAAGACATGGGCCAGACACCATTAGGAGGAGCATGAAGGCCATCCCTCTGCTTGTGCCATTGCTTGGGGCTCAGAGATGGGGTCCCTGGTACCTTTTTCTTCTTGGGGGAGTGCAATACCTCTATGCCATCTTTTCATCTTCTGTCGGGGACCCAGAGATGGGGCCACTTTCTGAAAAATTGGCTTGGTAGTTTGGTTTGGTTTGCCCTGTTCCCATCATGCACTGGGACAGGAACAGACTAATTTGCATATAGCCAAGTTCTGAGCTGGGATGGTGCAGTGAGCTAAAAAACGGTGATGGATCAAGCCCTGATCTTTGGACTGGGTAAGAGTGGTCTGCTTAATTCAGGCACTCTGTTCATCACCACCCCCTTTTCTGAATCACTTTCTGGAGACGGCCCTTGGGAGATGACCCCACCCCGGGCAAGAGTGAGCCTGGGGTGGGAACCCCACTCACACCCCCTCCCTGGCTAAAGTAGGAAATTAAGCCTCGATCCAACCCCGGGCCCTGGCTCAACCTCGGGTAATGGGGTAAGCTTAGCTCTTGAAGTGGAGCTCCACATGCTCTGTTTCCCAGTAGAAAAGGGCAAAGCTCTGCAACCTTAAATAGGCTATATCTCAGGCCCTGTTGGGACAATTTAGATGATCCTGGGCTTTTATTACTCCTGGTACCGGGGTCTAGCCACTAGGAGCAGTTCCACAGGCTCTTTGGCCTAGAAATAAGGTGTATGTTGCAGTAAGCTGCTTCCACTGGCTCCTGCACCAGTTTGTCTCCTGCACTTGGCCTCTGGTGCAGAAGTCAACATATTCCCCCAACTGGTCCTCAGGGGTTGTAAGCAGGTCAGGGCCCCTTGCCATCAGAGAAACCCACCACTCCTGTGGTCAATCTGCAGCCCGAGTCCTTAGTCTTTTAGGGCATCAGGGGGGTTTGTCCTTCCTGCTGCCCATAGCTGTTGCCACCATACACTTCCAGTAAAAAGCACAACACAAAATCACTCTCTCTAACTTGTCCAAGAGTTTTTAAATTAGAGTGGTAGGTTCTAGAAGCAAGGCACCCCATGCCAATCCTAGGGTGCCACAGCAACCCTGCACTCCTGTCCCAACCCTTCTACGCAGCATCTTGGGACAACTCAAGATGGCGCCATCCAGAAATCACTGGTCACATCTCTTCTCATGTACTCAGATCCACCCCTCATTGACATCACTGCCAGGGCCTTTCCCATCAAAGCTTCAAAGAGGAGCCTCCTCCTGTGTTAGCTCCAGTTGTCTGGCCTTGTTCAGTGGGCCTGGGCTGTCTCAGGCCTGGTACAGGGTGACAGCTAATTAACAGTGCAAATTTTATTTCCTACCCCCTTAGAAGCTCAGGGAAGCACTTTTAATTACTCCTGTTGTTTAGGGAGTACTTTGTTTCCTCTGCTGGGGAGTAATGTAATTACCGTGGCCCAACAGAATGACAAGTGGCCTAGACTATCATCCTGAGCAGAGCCAGAGATATATGAAAATGCTGGACATTCCATAAGATGTACATATATCTGCTTGGCACACACATTTCACCACTGTTTCGTAGCTCACATGACTTTGTAGTCCTAAGGGAAGTGAAACAGCACCATACAGCAGATTTCCCCTATATGTATACTAAAGTATCACTTCAGATGAAACAGCAAACCATACTGTGTTTACCTATGACCATGGACTCGGAACATAGACTCGGAATGCTCCAGTGAGGAAATCCAAATCTGCCCCCTGGTTCAATACTGAACTGCGAGGACAAAAAGCAAAATGTAAAAGTCTAGAGAGAAAATGGCGGAGGCGTTTTTCTGAGACAGAGAGAGCTGAATATAAGAAAGGCTTAAAAGATTATCATGCCCTGATCCGGAGAACTAGGAGAACCTATTACTGCACCAGAATTAAGAATGCGAACAACTCCATGAAGGAAATGTTCCTAGTATATAGGGAACTATCAGATCTCGCCCCACTGGCAGCCCCGATAAATGGATCAGTCAAAGCCTGCAATCAAGTAGCAGAGTTCTTTGCCAGTAAAGTAGACAAAATCTACGCGGCTTTTCCGGAGGCAGCTAGAGTAGGAGATGGGAGGGCGGAAACTCCCCTGTCTACACAGGACAGCAACCGCCTCTCGGCATTTCTAGTACCCTCACGGGAAATAATATGCCATATAGCAGGCAGCATTAAATCAGGATCACCGAATGACCCAGCTCCCCCAAAAAGACTTTATGGCAGCATAACCACTCTGGACCACTATATTAGTCACTTACTTGCTCTCTCCTTTGAATCAGGACAAGTACCTACTTCATGGAAGAAAGCAATAGTCCTTCCTCTGAGAAAAAAGCCCAATATTAGTTTAGCAAATCTGGAAAATCTGCGACCCATCCCCCTTCTCCCCTACTTTGCCAAAATCGCGGAGAAAGCAGTCAATAAACAACTCTCTGCATTTGCTGAGACTAACAGACTGTTCCACCCCTCTCAGTCGGGATTCCGCGCTCTACACTCTACTGAGTCGGCCCTGCTGTCTTCAACGGAAGCCCTACGGAGATAAACAGATGAAGGCCAGACAGCGGCACTGATTCTCCTTGATCTCAGTGCCGCTTTTGACACTGTAGCGCATCACACACTGATACAGTGTCTTAAAAAGGGAGGAGTGAGAGGCAAAGCATGGGAGTGGTTGGAATCATTTCTAACAGGCCGCAGCTTCCAGGTCACACAGGGACATTTCAGGTCCAAAGAAATAAAACTCAAACAGGGAGTACCACAAGGCTCCAGTCTCAGCCCCACCTTATTTAATCTGTATGTGGCCCCTGTTGGAGTGATCACAGACAAATTTGGGGTTGAGACAGTGTCGTACGCAGACGACACGCAACTGATTGTGACCTTGACGCAACCAGAGGAGCAATGGGCTGCCAATTTCGCAATCTGCTTGCAGGAGTTGGCCAAGTGGATGGCGGACAACTGCCTCCATCTTAATGGAAATAAGACGGAGATATTTTGTGTAGAGTTTTATATAGCGCGAACTAGACCCGAACCGAATTAGGTATCAGAGCGCTTTACATAGCACAAGTTACGTTTTACATGAGGACACACTTTCATTTTTAGGCACGGGGAGATTAAGTGATTTGCCCAGAATCACAGGAGGTTTTGGCGTCGTTACCGAGACTCGAACCCAGATCCCCAGGTCCGAGGTCGAGCGTCTTAGCCGTTAGGCTAACTCCTCTCCTCTCCCCTAATATTGATCGTAGGCAAATCCCCATCAGTGTGGATCTCAGCCTGGTGGCCGGACGAGCTGGGTGAATTGCCCACACCTAGCAATCTAGTGAAAAACCTAGGAGTTTGGCTAGATAAAAACGTATCCTTCGACCACCAGACCAAACAAGTGGCAGGCACTTTTTTTGGTACACTACGGGTCCTTAGGAAAACACTGGACCTCATGCCTATGCCGGTACGCCAGACCCTAGTCCATACCCTGATAACATCCAGGCTGAACTATGGAAATGTACTATATCTAGGAGAGGATATATAATAGGAGAGGGGTTGGCCTAACAGCTAAGGCGCTCGACCTCGGACCTGGGGATCTGGGTTCGAGTCTCGGTAACGACGCCAAAAACCCCCTGTGATTCTGGGCAAATCACTTAATCTCCCCGTGCCTAAAAAAAAATGAAAGTGTGTCCTCATGTAACGTAACTGGTGCTATGTAAAGCGCTCTGATAACTGATTCGGTTCGGTTCTAGTTCGCGCTATATAAAACTCCAAAAAAAAAAAATATATAGGGGCCAGCGAAAAATGCTTCTCGATACTGCAACGTATACAAAATGCAGATGCCCGCTTGATTCTACAACTGCCTAGAAGGGCATCATCACAAAAAGCTCTGAGGACTCTTCACTGGCTCCCTATTAGGGAACGGGTGACTTTTAAGGCCCTCTGTGTAGGACATCGTATCCTCCATGGGAGAGGCCCTAGGTACCTGCATAGCTATCTTAAGCCCACCCGCCAGCTAAGATCCTGTGGCACGGGGCAGGTGCAGGTCCCGAAGGTGAAAAGAGCTAGAATGGGTGGAAAATCCTTTAGAGCCATGACTGCTAGGATATGGAACAAGTTGCCAGAAAGGCTGCGCCTGGAAACCTCGGAGCTCATATTCCGTAGAGAGCTTAAAACAGTCCTGTTCCCCAAAACCCAGTGCTCGGCGTAAGACTCCCTCCACACTCGGACCTAGACGCTAATGGAAGCAACTGTAGCAACCAGCGCGGGGACACACCTGCTGGTGTAACCAAGCGCTCTATAAAATATATATAATAATAATAATAATAATGAATGCTCATTAATATTATAAGGACTACCCCATGACAACATCTAACACTGCAGAGTTCCCTCAGATTTACCTGAGTGTGCATGATGATATGCTCACATGCACAGCCCATCCAAGTGTGCACACATTTGTGTACACATGTTCACATGTAACCAGCCAAGTCCCCCTTACCCCATCTGCATTGCAGGGACCTTATCTTAAAAGGTGAACACTGGCGGTACATACTTGCAGTCCATTTACTGTGTGATTACTGTGGGTGAGACTTAAAAACACTAAAAAGAGCAAAAGCTGGTGATCAAAAATAAAAGAATCTGGTAGTTCTAACTGGGCAGAAACCATTTTACATTACCTTAATTATTATGCTTATCAGAAAAGATACTATTTGCAAAAAATAACCAAGATCTGAAGATGCTAAACATTAGGCTACCTGCACCTTTCATACTGTGGTGAAAAATTTAGAGAAAGCCCATCTTCTCAAGCAAAACAAGCAAATGTACATAGCTTAGCACCTGGTGCACACAGTCTTGTATTCTAAGTAGAAATTGTTATGCTGACATGAATCTGTCTATTAAGTCAAGGCTGCTTACAACCGCTAGTATCTACTATGTTGAAACTTACTTCTGTTAAAAACTTTTTGGGAGGAATCAAAAAAACTTGTGTGGAATATATTGAACACAAGGCAACTCATCTGTACGCAGGGTTACTCCTTAATACAAACATTTATAGCATGTTCAATACCTCTACACACCTATGATGCATTAGCAGGACATGTGTTTTGTAAACACTTACACCAATTGGCTGGACCCAGGCTGTACAAAATTGGGTAGACAAGTAATATGGTACTTACCAACCACTATGTAAACTATAAAACAAACTAGTGCGCTCATTGGATGATATCATAATTGCCGTCATCAGTGATGTCATCAATTATGTCATTTGAGATGTCATCAGTAAAGTCATAAATTATGTCATAGAACATGTCATGAGTGATATATGTGAGGTCATAAGCAGGGCATGGCATGAAGCAAGTTATAATTAGTGTTTTGTACTATAATTGGTGAATTTTTGTTTTATTTTAGTTCAAAACGTTAATGCGGTCACTGACAAATTCACCTAATTATAATGTTACATTTTTTAGTGAGTTTCTAAGGTTTAAAAAAAAAACAGATCTTTTTATCACATCTAACTATGATGTTACTTTAACCTTTGGTTTTTTTTCACTGAATTTCTAGGATTTCTTAACTTAAAGTAATATTTTATTACCATACGTAAAGTCAACCCCGCAGCGCATTGTACCATGTGTGGATGGACTAGCCACTCCTTTCAGACCTCTCTCTCAGATAACAGCTGTTCATAGTAGGATGTGTTAATGGATTGGCCTCTCCTTTGAGACTTGCCTCTCAGATGCTGGGTGTGCTTAGTAGGGTTATGGGGAGCAACTTCCTCCATTTTGAGTCATCTCTCGCAGATAACCGGTGTGCGGTGTGCGGTGTGATAGGTTGTATGGAAAGTGACTGGCCTTTCCTTTGAGACCGCTCTCTCAGATGACAGGTGTGCATAGGAGCGTGTGTGGATGTACTGGCCTCGCCTCTGAGACCTCTCTCTCAGATGACAGCTGTTCATGGTAGGGTGTGTGGATGGATTGGCCTCTCCTTCTAGACCTGTCACTCAGATGCTGGGTGTGCTTAGTAGGGTTATTGGGAGCAACTTCCTCTCTTTTGAGACATCTCTCTTAGATGACAGGAGTGTGTAGTAGTGAGTGGGGAGGGACTAGCCTCTCCTTTTAGACCTCTCTCAAATAACAGGTGCACATAGTAGGGTGTTGGGGGAGTGACTGGCATCTCTTTTGAGACCTCTCTCTCAGATGACGGCTATGCATAGTACGGTGTGTGGAGGGATTGGTGTTTTCTTTAAGACCTCTCTTTCAGATGAAGGGTGTACGTAGTAGGGAGTGGGGAGGGATTCGCCTCTCTTTTCTGACCTCTCTCTCAGATGACGGGTGTGCATGGTTGGATGTGGGCGGAGGCTGGCCTCTCCTTTCAAAACCCTCTCTTAGATGATGGGTGTGCGTAGTAGGGTGTGAGATGGACTGGACTTTCCTTTCAGACCCCTCTCTAAATGACAGGTGTGCATAGTAGGTTGTGGGGAGGGACTGGCCTCTTCGCTGAGACCTCTCTTTTGCATGATGGGTATGCATAGTAGGGTGGAGAGGGACTGGCCTCTCATTTCAGACCCCTCTCTCAGATGACCGATGAGCATAGTAGCGTGTGTAGCTGGACTGGCCTCTCATTTCAGACCTCTCTATCAAATGAAGGATGGCTGTGAGATAGGCGGAGGACTTTCCTCTCGTTCTAGCCTTGTTGATACCAGGGACGGTGGCCAGAGAGAGCTGGGTGGATCACATGTGTCTTTTGGGTTCGTTGAAGGAGCGGTGACTGTTCAGGCATGTGGAACTGGTGTTGCATAGGGCCTTGTGTGCGTGGGTGAGAACTTTAAAGGTTATTCTTCTTTAGACTGGAAGCCAGTGGAGATCGCGCAGGTGTTGGGTGATCTGACTGCGACATGCGATGTCGAGGATCAGTCTGGCTGCGTCATTCTGGACAGTCTAGAGTTTGCAAAGGAGTTTCTTGTATAATCCGTCATAGAGAGCGCTGCCCTAGTCCAGTCTGCTGTTGATGAGTGCATGCGTGACGTTTTTTCTGGATTTGGTTGGGATCCATCTGAAAGTCTTTCGGAGCATGCGGAGGGTGTTGAAACAGGTTGAGGATTGGGCTTTGATCTAGCGGTTCTTTGGGAGTCATGGGTCTAATATGATGCTGAGGTTTCAAGCGTGGTCTGTCTGGGTGGGGGGATTCCCAAGAGCGGAGGGCCTCCAGGAGTTGTTCCATGCAGAGGGGGGGAGGTGCCAAGGATAATAACTTCTGTCTTTTCTGAGTTGAGTTTCAGGCAGCTGTTCTTCATCCAGGTGGCAATGGCTTTCATCCCTTCTTGGAATTGGTGTTTGGTAATGTTGGGTTCTTTGGTTAGGGAGAGGATCAGCTCTCTCTCAAAGGACAGGTGTGCATTGTAGGGTGTGTGCATGGAATGACCTCTCCTTTGAGGCCTCTCACTGAGATGACAGGTGTGCGCAGTAGGGTGTGGGGAGGAACTGGCCTCTCTGCTAAGACTTTTCCCTCAGATGATGAGCGAATAGTAGGGTGTGTTGAGGGACTGGCCGCTTCGATCAGACCCCTGTCTTGAATGACAGATGTGCGTAGTAGGATGTGGGGAGGTACTGACCTGTCTGCAGAGACCTCTCTCTTGGATGGCAGATGGCGGAGTACTATGTGGAGAGAGACGAGCCTCACAACTGACATCTCTGTCTGGGCTAATGGCTGTGTAAAGTAGGGTGTGAAGAGGGGCTGTTCTCTCTGCTGAGACCTCCCTTTTGGATGACAGATGTACATAGCAGGATGTGGGAAGGGACTTGCCTCTCCTTTCTGTCCTCTCTCCTGGATAACAGGTGTGTGTAGTAGCATATATGAAGGGACTGACCTCTCTGCCGAGACCTCTCTCTCGGATGATGGATGTGCATAGTAGGGTGTGTGGAGGCAATGGCCTCTCCACTGACATTCCTCTCTTGTATAACAGGTACGCATAGTAGTGTGTGAGGAGGGACTGGCTTGTCTGTTCAGAACTCTCTCTTGGATGACAGGTATGTGTAGTAGTGTGTGGGGAGGTACTAGCTAGCCTCTCTGCTGAGACCTCTCACTTTGATGACAAGTGTGTGTAGTAGGGCATGAGGAGAGACTAGCCTCTCTGCTGAGACCACCTTTTGGATGACAGGTGTGCATAGTAGTGTGTGGGGAGGGATTAGACTCTCATTTAAAACCCCTCTTTTGGATGATGTGTGTGCCTGAATAGAAAGTGTGAGAAGAGCCGTAACCCTTCTCACAACTCTTCCCAAACCAATTGGCATAAATAGTAGAATCTGATAAACACCATGTCCACTAAGACTCCTTCCTACAGTAACAAGTATGCATATCAGTGTGTATTCAAAGATGACCTACTCTTTCCTATTTTTCACGATCCAGCAAGAGTCTCACAAGGTAGTCCTATTGAAAAAAAAAAGTCTTCTCATCACATTACTTATGTCTTACACACTTCCTATCAATTGCAAGGGGCACAATATGCATTTGTACTAGTAGAATGTATAGAGAACTCTCCTACTCCTCTTCACTATCCAAAATACCGCAAGAGTCCTGCGAGATTGTAAATTGCTTTTTTAAAACAATATACATTTATTTTCATCATAGCAGTTATGCATTAGAGACGTCCACTCCAAAGACAGGATGCCTTTCTGTTTCCACCTTATCCATTCATTTCCACAACACCTGCAATTCTTCACAGTAAGCAGTAATGGCGACCAGTTTATTTCTAACACTCTAACAGCCAGACAATCAGACCACTCACTCTCACGAGAAGGCTCATGTGAGAGCATGAAAGCTCATAAGAAAAATGGGCCTCTTGCCGAATAGCAGGACTGTGAGCATTCACTGACACACTATGAGATCAAGGCCACATCTTGACATGCATATGCAATAAACTTCACTTTTTGCATCTTCAACTGAGTCTGTGCACTTGGGAGGCCGAGGAAAAATTAGGGGTCCTAAAACGTGTTTTCCCCATGCAATTTCCCATAAGACCTTTAGTCACGGCTACAGCCCGAACGGCTGAAAGGAATTACACCAAATTTGTCAGCGAGGTAGTCCTCAGTTCTGACTTGTGCCTTTTGCTTATATGGTGTCAATCTGTTCAGTAGGTCCTGAGAAAATGACAGTTAAAGTCATTTACATATCTATGGGCGCGGTGGATCTGCGTATCTATCCGCGTACCCAAAGCGCAGCCTGCACGCACCCTGCCGTGCACAAGCTGCATGCTGATTGGCTGTCAACAGTCAAAATCTGAAAGTGTTGGCAGCCATCTTGTGCCTTGGTAGAACCGAGGCACAATAAACCCAAAACAAACGCTGCAAAATGCGAAAAGAGGGCAGGGTAGACACACCCTGACCCACCAGGCCTGCTCAGGGGGTCCCACAAGGAACCCTAGGGCCCCCCAAAAAATGTTGGGGAAAAAGACATGATTGTCCCTAGGCCCCGCCCCCTCCTTGCACCACTGTGCAAACGTGCCCCCTGGCACGTTTGCAGAGGGGGAACGAGCTCCCCTTGAATACTGGGAGTCCCTGGGGGCCAACTAGCCCACCAGGAACCTCCAGTATGCGCCAGGGGGATGCGTTGCAGAGAGGTGTTCTGAGGCCACGCCCCTTTTTACACCTCTCTGCAACATAGCTCTGTGGCACTTACTGGAGGTACCTGGTGGGCTAGTTGGCGATCCCGGCGAGTCCCAAATCATAGCCATTTGACTATAGTAAGGAATCTTCAAAAGTCTCCTAATTCTGAACCAACTCTCTGCTATGTCCCTTAAAACCTTTAACCTGACCTTTTCAAAAAATTTCGGATCAGCGAGTTTGTACATAAAACCTTTTTCATTGCATTTTTGTTTCCTGCGCATGGCTTCAAACATTTTACCAATCACCGTGTTGGTCGGGATATCCAATAGCATCCTGCTGTTTTTCAATAAGAAAGCCCATGAATAATATTGTAAGTCCGGAACCGCTAAGCCTCCTTTAACAAGCCTTCTCCTAAGCTTCTTCCAAGAAAGGCACAGACCTTTTGATGCCCACAAAAAAGTACTAATCTCACTTTGCAAGCTTGCAAACCAATCCCTCTTAAACATCAGGGGAATTGTTCCAAATAAAAAAGTTAACTTAGGCAACAACATCATTTTAACCAAATGTGTCCGACCAAATATTGTGAGTGGCAAATGCGACCACCCTCGTAAGCAGGCAGTTATCTCCTTTTTGATCTTAATAAAATTCACCTGGTGTGTAATATTGATGTAGGTGTATAAGCATATTTAATAGTGTTCTATTGATCTTTGTTAGCATGTATGAGTGAATCTATAGGTAAGTGTTTAGATGTGTGTGTAGATGTAGGAATCACTGAGTGGGTTTTTAGAAACTTGTATTGGTGTGTCAATGGTTTCAAATATGGTACTCCGTATTTTATAATGAGTGTTGAAAGGTTATACTAGTGTATGATAAGATGTATCAGATTGTCACATGGATGATGCCAACAGTGATGTCATCAGTGATGTCATTTGAGATGGCATCAGTGATGTCATCAGTGATGTCACTGACCATGTCATGAATTATGTAATATGTGACATCATCAGCAGTGGATTGCGGGTGCGTGAGTTATAGTTAGTACAACTTACTATAACGGGGGAATTTCAGTGGTTTTGTACGCGTGAAATGTCCAACTAACTATAACACCCCTAAAACCTATGTCTGACACATATGGTTTTTCAGTGAATTTTAAAGGTTTTGTAAATGACAATTTTTAAATGTATTAATTCTTATATTTATTTTTTTGATACTGATTTACTACATTTTTTTAAATTATTTATTTATTTTTAGATATTTTATTTTTTAAATTACAATATACCTACATTATACATTACATTACAAAATATACTTTCTCAGAATGAGAACTTTAGTTTAAATACTTTGCAAATAGGCAATAGACTTTTAAGTACAGTAGTTACAGTTGTTGTAATGCACAACACAATTTCAGACACAATGCAACATTGAGGTCAATGTGAATTTCTAGTTGAATGCAATTAGTTACTTTTTGGATTACTTTTCTAACCACAAGACTAGATACTAGATTCAGTCCTGGGATAACTCCTGTAAACAGTTGAGTAAAAACGTTTTGGTTACAGTAGTGATTTTTAAGGAATAATATTGTATTTTAAAAGTTGACACTTAGAAACTTTTTCACATAGAATCAATGTTATCCTATGGGAGGAAATTCGCTTATCAGGTAAGTAGTGTTAACGTTACTTTTTCTTACTCATTGGTGGATCCTAGGTCCAGCATGGGTGCATCTCCTGTAAGCAGTCGAAAAAATGCGTTTAAGTCATACAGGCAATTTTTAAGGAATATTATTAGTTTGTGAAAATAGACACTTAGAAACTTTTCTGGTGAAAACCACACAATGGATTCCTATGGAAGGAAATTCAAGTAACTGGTAAGTACAATTAAAATTACTTTTTAGGATCACTACTGGGCTTAAAGTTGAAGCACTGAGGTCACTCCTGATAACAGGTGAGTAAATCGGAATTCGTACTACGGCTGATTTTAGAGGAATATTTTAAAGTTCCAAAACTCCACACTTAGAAACTTTTCTGGTGAAAACCACACAATGGATTCCTTCGGAAGGAAATTCAAGTAACTGGTAAGTACGGTTAAAATTACTTTTTAGGATCACTACTGGGCTTAAAGTTGCAGCATCGAGGTCACTACTGATAACAGGTGAGTAAATCGGAACTCGTACTACGGCTGATTTTAGAGGAATATTCTAAATTTCCAAAACTCCACACTTAGAAACTTTTCTGGTGAAGACCACACAATGGATTGCTATGGAAGAAAATTCAAGTAACTGGTAAGTATGATTAAAATAACTTTTCAGGATCAGTACTGTGCTTAAAGTTAAAGCACTGAGGTCACTCCTGATAACAGGTGAGTAAATTGGAATTAGCAGTTCGGCTGATTTTAGAGGAATATTTGCACAATGCTGAAGGAAGGGGGCGGTGCCTGAGGTGACATGTGTGCAAACACACCCTGCGGCGCATTTTAAGTTGGGGAATTAATTCCTCTTCATTTCTGAGGTCCCCCTGTGGGCCAACTAGCCCACCAGGTACCTCCAGTATGCGCCAGGGTGCTGCTTTGCAGATAAGTGTTCAGAGGCCACGCACCTTTTTACAACACTCTGCAACGCAGCTCCGTGGCACCTACTGGACGTACCTGGTGGGCTAGTTGGCCCCTAGGGAACCTCTGGATTGAAGAGGAATTAATTCCCCAACTTAAAACGCGCCACAGGGCGTGTTTGCACACACATCACCTCAAGCCCCGCCACCTACCTTCATCACTGTGCAAACGCGCCCGTGGCATGTTGTAAGTTGAAGGAATAATTCCCCTTGAATACTGGGGGTCCCTGGGGGCCAACTAGCCCACCAGGAACCTCCAGTATGCACCAGGGGGCTGCGTTGCAGAGAGGTGTAAAAAGGGGCGTGCCTTCTTTACACTTCTCTGCAAAGCAGCCCCCTGGTGCGTTTGCAGAGGGGGAACTAATTCCCCTTGCACACTGGGTGTCCCTTGGGGTAACTAGCACACCAGGAACCTCCAGTATGCGCCAGGGAGCTGCGTTGCGGAGAGGTGTAATGAGGCCATGCCCCTTTTTACACCTCTCTGCAACACAGCCCCCTGGCACGTTTGCAGAGGGGGAATTAATTCCCCTTGCATACTGGGGGTCCCTGTGGGCCAATTAGCCCACCAGGAACCTCCAGTATGCGCCGGGGGCTGCGTTGCAGAGAGGTGTTCTGAGGCCATGCCCCTTTTTACACCTCTCTGCAATGCAGCCCCCTGGTGCATACTGAAGGCTCCTGGTAGGCTAGTTGGCCCCCAGGGACTCCCAGTATGCAAGAGGAATTAGTTCCCCCTCTACAAATGCGCCAGGGGGCGCGTTTGCAGAGAGGTGCAATGAGGGGACGTGGCCTCCTCCCGATCCCGTTTTTAAAAAAAATTACTTTTAAGAAGGGGGGCTGTGTAGCCCCCCTTCTTTTTCTTTTTTTTGGCCCTGGGGACCCCATCCTCCAGAGCCTGCCCCCAAATTTTAATTACAAAAAAAAAAAATCGGGAAGGGGGCCGTGTGGCCCCCCTTCTAAGGCCATAGTCTGCCCTGGGGACCCCATCCCCCGGGGCATGGGCCTTTTTTAAAATATATTTTTTAATTAGGAGGGGGTTGCTTTGCCCCCCTCCTGTGGCCACTTTTGCCCCGGGGGCGGCCATTTTATTTATTTGTATTTATTTTTTGGGAGGGGGCCACGTGGCCCCCATCCTGGGCCACTTGTAGCCCCGGGGACCCCATCCCCTGGGGCTGGCCCACCCCCCACGGTCCCCAAGCCCCCCACAGTCCCTGCCGGCTCCCCGCATCCTGCTGGAGCCGGCATTGCTTTTCTGAATGGGGAGCAGCTAACATGCTGCTCCCCATGCAGAAAAGCAATCCGCTTTGGTTTTTGAAAGAGAGAGCAGGTTTCCTGCTCTCTCTTTCAAAAACCAAAGTAGTTTGCTTTGGCAGGGTGGGAGCTGCGAGACTCCCGCCCTTCCATTGCAAACAGCAGTGTCCCGGGGCTGGGCTCCCCGTGACACTGCAGGAGCCGGCTCTGGGGGGTGGCGGTCCCCAGGGCCTCTACAAGGATCCAAGAGGGGGGCCAGGCAGCCCC
Organism: Lissotriton helveticus; assembly: GCF_964261635.1. Classification (NCBI taxonomy): domain Eukaryota; kingdom Metazoa; phylum Chordata; class Amphibia; order Caudata; family Salamandridae; genus Lissotriton; species Lissotriton helveticus. The sequence continues at coordinate 1,270,780,692 of NC_136059.1, read as the reverse complement.
CCCTCCAACATCTGTAAAAAGCCCTGGGGGGTGGTGGTCCCCGGGGCTGCGGGCCCCTCTGGCCCCCCTTTACAAAGAGTCCATTGCCCCCAGGATTTGGGATATTCTTTTTTTTTTTTATCGGCAGGGTACATGTACCAAACACGTATCCCGCAAATTAAAAAAAAATAATAATACATTTGGGGCCTTGGGGGTCCTTGTGGGACCCCCTAAGAAGGCCTAAGGGGTCAGGGTGTTTCTACCCTGCCCCCTTTTCACGTTTTTCGCAATTCTTTTTCTGTTTTCTTGTTCCTCGGTTCTACCGAGGCACAAGATGGCTGCCAACACTTCCTGGTTTGGAGTGTTGACAGGCAATTAGCATAAAGCTCGTGCTCGGGGAGGTACGCGTACTGTACGAGTACTGTACATTGTCTATGGATATATCTATGATTTTACTTTTGGATTTCTCAGGAACTACTGAACGGATTTACACCATTTAACAAAAAGCATGATCTGCGACCCAAACTTTACCTAGTGGAAAATGCATCGAAAAATTCCATTTTGTTTACTCCAAATGTACACGTTCTGCAGGAGCTACATTTGAAAACCCAGTTCTATTAGACAACCAGTTTCCTTTTTCAAGCACCTTTGGACTGGATTTAACCAGGGCATGCCTCATAGAGGGAGCCCGTCTAAATGTGATGGCAGGTATGTCCTCTAATTCTGATGCTAGTGTCATGTCAGTTTTGAGAATCTGCCAGTTTTTGTTATTGATATGTCTGACCATTCTGTGATGACAACTATAAGTAGTTATTAATCTAACTGGTGTTTTCTCCATATTGTGCTCACTGCTAGTGGATGAAGGATTGACTCTCTCTTCTCTGTGAGTCACTGTTACATTTTGTTCGTTGTGTAATTTGGATAGTGGTCTTTGTAGATCAACCATATTATAGCCTCTTGCTAGGAATCTCTGTACAGATTCATTAAGACATGTAGTTAAATCTTTTTCACTGCTGCATATTCTTTTTATTTTTAAAAATTCTCCGTAAGGGATGCTCTTGATGAGGTTCCTGGGGTGTGTGCTGCTGGCATGAAGGGTCGAATTTCCAGCAGTTGCTTTCCTGTGTAATCTGGTGTGTATGGTATTATCCTCAATATATACCTCCACATCTAGGAATTCGACCCTTTCACTACTGATATTGGCTGTGAATTCCAAATTCAGTGTGTTATCATTGATGGCATCTACAAACATCTGTGCACATTCAGCAGATCCCTGCCAAACTACACAGACATCGTCGAGGAAACGCCATCACTTAACTATGTTCTCCATAAACACACCTCCTTGGACGTGGCAAAGAACATGCTCCTTCCACCAGCCTACATGAAGACATGGATAGCTAGGGGAGAAGCATGCCCCCATAGCCAAGCCCCGGAGCAGATGGTGTACCTCCTTATTGAAGAGAAAGTAATTGTTGGTCAAACAAATGTTAATCATGGACAACAACACCTTTTTGTGCTCATTGAATCTAACATCTCTATTAGCTAGATATTGCTGGACTGCTTTAAGGCCGTCTTCATGTTTGATACTCGTGTAAAGAGAGCATATGTCCATAACAATGAAACAATATGACTCATCCCAACTGGTCTCCCTAAGTTCTTTCAAAAAATGACCGGTATCTTTGATATAAGAGGGAAGGTTCTCTCCAAATCCTCTGAGGAAAAAATCTACATAATTGGACATAGATTCTAAAATGCCTCGCTGTGCAGATATAATAGGGCGACCTGGCACTGGATTAATTTGTTTATGTACTTCAGGTATGAAGTAGAATGTGGGTGTAATGGGGTGGTTAGTTTTTAAAAAATTATATTAATCTTTGTTGATGATACCCACCCTCTTCTACTACACCAGTTCTTTAAATACTAGGGGGGGTCATTAGGATAGCGTGAGGAAAACCACCCCGACCGCCATGGATGCGGAAACCAACCGCCCGCCTGCACCGCGGATACACCGGCGGCCACATTAGGATCATCGCCACTACAGACCGACCGCGGTGGTAGCGGGCCAAGCAAAGCTGTCCGATGCGGGCGGTGATGGCCAAAAATCGACCGCGGTGGTCGGAAAAGCTGTGGAAAAGCAACAACCCACCGCAAGGACAGCGGACACACCGCACGGGAAATTAGGATATCCCTGAGGGTGTCGCGGTCGGAACCGCTGTCAACGACCGCCGTGGTCGCACACAGGAGTGAATGGGAAAAATAGCGGAAGAGCTGCAGCATAGACACCGCAGCGGACGGTACATGAAAATCATGGCGGACGATGCCAAAACACCGCAGTGATGCCAAACAGAGCACAAATAAAATCAGCCATGCCCCCAAATTAAATAACACACATACAAATATAAAAAAACAAAGAAAAAAGATACGAAAATACCCTGGAAAAATCCCACAACACACCTGACACCCAAAATCCACATGGACACACCCACACAGCTGAGTATAAAGCCACCCCCTTCACTAACCACAATCCTTTGCAACACTCCAGATTAGAAGGCTATACCCCACAACTAACAGGAGAGGCAAAAGAGCACAGCACACACACACATCCACCACCACCACCATCACCACCGCCTTTACACCAGCACAAATAATCCCCCAGCACACAACACATCTCACACCTCAACACCATACCAGTGCACCCACAAACACCTCAACCACCACACACAATGACAACTCAAAAAATGCCCAAATTCACCGACAGTGAGTTGACAGTTATGGTCAATGAGATTGTGAGAGTAGAGCCACAACTGTTTGGTAGCCTGGTCCAACAGACACTATTAGCCACGAGGACACAAATGTGGGAAAGGATAGTCCAAAGGGTGAATGCAGTAGGGACCACCCCAAGATCCAGGAAGGAGATCATGAAGCGGTGGCATGATCTCAAGAGGGTTCTCAAGGAGAGGAGGAGTAAGAACTGGACGCTGGTGAACGAGACTGGCAGTGGCCCTCCCATCCCACTGAAAACATTCACACCATGGGAGGAGAAGGTGCTTGCCATACTGCTGCCTGAGAGTCTCACAAGAGTAGCTGGGGGAGCAGAGGCTGGTAAGTACAAACAAATGCCAAACAACACACTGACAAGTACTTCCTTGCAATACCTTAACACCATTACACTGTCCACCCTCACCCAACAGGTAGCTAGCCTTCTTGCTCAGGAGGCCTGTATGGGGGATGGAGGGAGGCCTGCACTACCACTCCCACCATGCCCCCTGGCCCACAACTCAGAAGGATACAGGCCTCCCCCACCCAGGAGCAAGTGTCAGCCATTGCACTGTTAACAAACAAACTTACAGGTAGGTAGCCATCTTTACTTGGAGGGTGTTTGGGGGAGAGAGGCCTGTATCACTACTCCCAGCATGCCCCCTGGCCCACACTCCTGCAGCATGGAGGCCTCCCCCACCCGGGAGCAAGTGTCAGCCATTGCACTGGTAACAAACAAACTTACAGGTAGGTAGCCATCTTCACTTGGAGGGTGTTTGGGGAGGGAAGCCTGTATCACTACTACCAGCATGCCCACTGGCCCACACTCCTGCAGCATGGAGGTCTCCCCCACCCAGGAGCAAGTGTCAGCCATTGCAGTGTTAACAAACAAACTTACAGGTAGGTAGCCATCTTGTATTGGAGTACTGTTTGGGGGTGGGAGGCCTGTACCACTACTCCCAGCATGCCCCCTGTCCCACACTCCTGCAGCATGGAGGCCTCCCCCACCCAGGAGCAAGTGTCAGCCATTGCACTCCTCACCCTCACTTAACAGGTAGGCAGCTATCTTAACTCTTCCTGATGTGTGTGTGGGAGACCTGCATCCCGAAACGCAGCAACAATTGCATGCAATGCATTGACATCTAACATGTATCATGTATCAGTAAATGATGTTCCTTTGCAATATGAAATTACACACACTGTTGCCATGAATTGTACTACTGCAGAATTCATATTTGTGTAGTGTACAGACAGTCCGCTACACCCAGCTGAGACAATACTTGCACAGTGCCCAACACTGACCATTCCCTATCTACTCCACAGGTGATGAAGAACTCACTGCTGAGGACCACACCAACGACCAGCAGAGCCAGTCTCCACCCCCGGCACATGGACTCTCAGATGCGGAGACCCAGGACAGTTTGGACGATGAGCTCCAGGCCGGCCCATCTGGTGTGCCACAGACCCAGAGGTCCCAGGCCCCCATCCTCCCCACCACCACGTCTGCTGCAACAACAGCGCAGCAGACCCCTGCTGTCATGGCCTCTGCCTCCACCGCAGCCACCACCGTTACCACTGACACTACCACTAGTATCACCAGTACCACCTGCAGCACCCTCCCTGTCCCAGGGGATGACCAGCCCACAGGAACAACTGTGGAGGGCAGGGAGAGAGTGCGTGGACCCACAGTGGTGAGGCAAGAGGTCCATGGCAGCAGAGCAGGTGGGAGGGCCAGGGTCACCACCAGACCTCGGGAGGAGTGGACACCATCCCTGGACCACTTCACCAGAGTAGTGGAGGCATACCAAGAGGTCCAGGGACAAAGTGGCCGGTCGGATGAACTTTTAAGGGAGCTCATCCTACTGATGAGGTCCATTGACAACCGCCTTGGACAGATGGTAGACCTCATGGGCCAGCAAGTGGCGTTGCAGAGGGACAGGCCTGTGTCCCAACCACCACCTCAGGCCCCTCCTGTTGTGCCGCAGGATGACAGTGCACCAACCTCCCCTGCGCCAACAGAGAGGGACGAGTCCCCTCACGCCGCTGGCCATTCAGCAGGACCCCCACTGCCAAAAAGATCTAGGGGGCATCCAAAGAAGAGCCTGGGAGTCTCCGGAGGCAAAGCACCTGCCACAACCCTCTTCACTACTGCATTGACTGTTTGGACTGTCTTTACCCACATTTCCTTGCCAATGGCACCTGTCTGTTGGACTGGGTCACCACATCCATGTGGACTCTACTCTTACATCTCATTAAACAGGACTGTCAACTCACTGCTCATTCACCACTGTCATGTAAATATTTCCGCACAAATCACATGTCCACTGTCAAAAAAAAAACCCGATGCACCAGTTTGTGTGCTGTAACGTTTTTAGTGCAATATTTACAATATTGACAATGTCCATTATGTGTCCAAATGATGTACAGTATGTAGTGCAGGATTTGTCTGTAGCACCTAGGAAGACACAACAGAACAACAGTCACTGGTCTCATTGTGGCATCACAGGCAGAACAGTACACAAAACATACACAAGACACTACAGGCATACTAGACAATGGGCTGCAGGTGTGAACAAATAGGGTCCACCATACGTTCACGTATGGAACGTCAATGTCACTTTTACCACACACAGGTGACAGAACGTGTGCCTGTCTGTTACATCCGTGCATAGCCCTTCACAACAACAGCAACCACACCAGACAATGTACATGTTGTACCTCGTCACCCACCTTCAAGTGAAGTAGCGTTCGATGAGCTGCTGGCGCAGGTCTACTCCTTCATCCTCTCCACTGTCCTCATCACTGGACTCAGGTCCATGAGCGGGTGGTGGCCTTGGTTCCTCACCATCGTCCAGGAGCAGGGGGACCCTCTTGTGGATGGCCAGGTTGTGCAGCATAGACACCGCAGCGGACGGTACATGAAAATCATGGCGGACGATGCCAAAACACCGCAGTGATGCCAAACAGAGCACAAATAAAATCAGCCATGCCCCCAAATTAAATAACACACATACAAATATAAAAAAACAAAGAAAAAAGATACGAAAATACCCTGGAAAAATCCCACAACACACCTGACACCCAAAATCCACATGGACACACCCACACAGCTGAGTATAAAGCCACCCCCTTCACTAACCACAATCCTTTGCAACACTCCAGATTAGAAGGCCATACCCCACAACTAACAGGAGAGGCAAAAGAGCACAGCACACACACACATCCACCACCACCACCATCACCACCGCCTTTACACCAGCACAAATAATCCCCCAGCATACAACACATCTCACACCTCAACACCATACCAGTGCACCCACAAACACCTCAACCACCACACACAATGACAACTCAAAAAATGCCACAACGATCTTGCACACATTCCCAGGTGAGTATGCCAGTGCCCCTCCGGTCCTGTCAAGGCAACGGAACCGTGACTTCAGCAGGCCAAAAGTGTGTTTGATTGCCCGTAGGGTCCTGCCATGGGTGTCATTAAGGCGGATGTCAGCCGGGCTCCTGGGATTCCTGAGGGGGCTCAAAAGCCATGGCCGACTGGTATATGCAGTCACCTGTGAATGACAAACACCCATTGCAATGTTGCACAGCCAGAGTGCAGCAGGTAACATACAGCACACCATATCAGTAGGCATACTCACCCACAATCCAAGCACGCTCGGGATGCAGATTCTCCATCATCCGTGGCACCATGCTGTTCCTCATGATGAACGAATCATGCGCTGAGCCAGGATACTTTGCACACACATGAGAAATGGTCATGTCTGCAAGGCACACCACCTGCACATTGATGGAATGATAATGTTTGTGGTTCCTATATATGTGCTCCGTCGCCTGTGGTGCCACCAGACCTACATGGGTGCAATCGATGGCACCAACAACATATGGGATGTGCCCAAGGGGATAGAAGTCCCCCTTCACAGCAGCCAATTCTCCTCCCCAAGAGAAACGGATGTAGCGATTCCGATAGAGCATCATGGCTGCAAGAACATCCCTCAGCACCATGCTGAACATGGGCTGTGACATCCCTCCAGCGTTAGCCACCGTCTCCTGGAAGGAACCTGTTGCAAAAAAGTGGAGTGCTGCCATCACCTTGTATGTGGGTGTGAATGCCGTTGGATAGTGACGGCGAGGCTGCAGGTGGGGCTCCAATAGATCACACAGGATCTTCAGTGTTGGTCTATCCAGGTGGAATTTCCATATTAATGCCTCATTCTCCATGTCCTCCAGCACTGTCAGGTGACGTAGGAGATTTGGCCTCCTCCTAGTACAGAAGTCAAATATAAAATGTAAGTGACAACCATCATGAGATGGCCACAGCACATACCATCAATTATGTAATGGGAAAAAACGACTGCTTGATAGATGCATGGCACACCAGGTGACATGGCTGGCCTTGTGATACACACAGAGGGCACACCTCTCTACTGTCAATACACAAGTGACACAAACACATCGGAGAATGTGTATGCACACATTCTGGAGAACACAATTCACATCTGCAGGCAAGGTGCAGCAACATCCGCCAATGTTTTAGAAATTACCATGTCTGTATCATACCCATCTGCTGTACCTGTCACACCTCAATGCATCATGTAAACTCTGCACACATCCATTAACACAATGATCACAGTATCAGGAAAACGTTCAGTTGTGTGCATGAGCTGTTGTGAATGCACCAGTCTGATACGATACAATGCTGTGACACAAGCCTTGTGAAGATCATCACTGACCCACAACTAATGGATTTGTACCACATCATGAACACAAGCTCAAGAGTGTCAAGCATCATCAGCCATTAAGTACATAAGTAACATGGCAGGGAGCGCAGACCAAAGTGTGTCACACATAACGTGCGTACAACTGTGGATGATATGGTAGTATGGCATTGTGTGTACAATGATGTGCCCTTTACCAGTTTGCTGCTGTGTACTGACACACTCTTCAGGATTGACATAGCCATTAGTGGTAATGGAAATCGCGGTACCTACCGCCTGTCCACGGCGGTGTGACACCAGCACCACCCCCTTCACAAGTGCGGAAGCCATTGGCATATGGACAGTTGTACATGGCGGTGGGCAAGCTCCACCGCATGAATCGTGGTACCTACCGCCTGTTCCCGGCGGTGTGACACCAGCACCACCCCCTTCAAAAGTGCGGAAGCCATTGGCATATGGACAGTTGTACATGGCGGTGGGAAAGCTCCGACGCATGAATCGCGGTACCTACCGCCTGTCCCCGGCGGTGTGACACCAGCACCAACCCCTTCACAAGTGCGGAAGCCATTGGCATATGGACAGTTGTACATGGCGGTGGGCATGCTCCACCAGCGCGTAGGTGGTCATTGGATAATTTTGAATGATGCACCCCGGGCACCCGCGGACATCACCGCCATGGAGCATTGCCTACAGCCAATGGGAGCGATGATCGCGGTGGCATGATGCACATTTGAAAGTCGCGGAAGGTGTGCTCTGCCAGTGCGTAGGCAGCCATTGGATGATTTTGAATGATGCACCACCGCGGTAGCGCACCCTGGGCACCCGCGGACCATCACCGCCATGGAGCATTGTCTACAGCCAATGGGAGCGATGATCGCGGTGGCATGATGCACATTTGAAAGTCGCGGAAGGTGTGCTCCACCAGCGCGTAGGCGGTCATTGGATGATTTTGAAAGAGGCAGACCTGGACAACCAATTGGTGCTGCTTTGCAGCTTACAGACGACCCCAGGGGGGTATAAGTTTGTGGGAGTGAGCCTCACATTTCCACAGCTCACAGAGCCTGCTGCCTTGGACCCTCTCCTGCTGCTGCCTCCTGAGCCTGCTGCCTGGGACCCTCTCCTGCTGCTGCCTCCTGAGTCTCCTGCCTGGGACCCTCTCCTGCTGCTGCCTCCTGAGCTTGCTGCCTCGGACCCTCTCCTGCTGCTGCCTCCTGAGCCTGCTGCCTGGGACCCCTCACCACTCACTTCCGCCACAGGTATTCTATGTCCACAGGGATGGCAAGGACATGGAAGATCCGTGCTAGTCCATTCACCAGCCAGGAGCTAGAGGTCCTTGTGGACGAGGTGCTGGCACAGTACCCAAGGCTGTTTGGTGGCCCCCATGTCGTGGTAAGTCACCATGAAAGTAGCTGTCGGGCAGGGGGGTGTCAGACGTGTAATTGTGCTGCTGCAGTATATGCCTGAGGGTGTGGGGTTATGTCAAACACTGACAGACAAGCTGTCTCCAGTGCGAGGGAGTGTGTGTGTGTCACAATGTCAGTCTTTTCCATGCCTGTACCTGTATGTGTGAGTGGGGAGTGTTACATTGTCAGCCATACAGAGCCAACAAATGTTTGTCATGTAGGTGCCAGGATATTACTTGATTGTGTGAGTATTTCTGTGTGCCCATGTTGTCTGACTCAGTGTGACCCAGGGAGTCGGAGCAGTGGCTGCCCAAACAAATGATAAACACCACCAGACTCACATTTTCCTTGCACCACTTCCTTCACAATGATTAATAGATATGCCTTGTGTAATTGCAGACTTACACATTTCTGTCGATGCATAATATGTTGATGCATTTGCATTTGTGAGATTATCCTGAACCGTATACGCCCCAATGTGTGCATGCAATCACATCTGTGTGGGCCATGCAAACTGCCCTTGTGAGGGGTCCCCCAGTTTTGGAGGGAGGGAGGTTACAATAGGTCCTGAGTCTGGGTCTTGCAACTGTACTGATAGATGTTGGTATGTGACAATGTGGAACTGGTCATTAACCCTTCTTTCCTCTCATACATCCAGCTCAAGGTGAAGCAGCGTAAGGCTGTCTGGAGCGCCATTGCCGCAAAGGTGCGAGCCCTGGGGGTATCCAACTGCCGACGCACACACTGCCACAAGAGGTGGGATGACATCAGTCGGCTTGCAAAAACCGTGGCTGAGATGACATTGGGGATGCTACCACGCACAGGGCATTTGGCACGGCGCAGCATGACTCCAGTGATGGCCCACATCTTGGCAGTGACTCATCCAGACCTGGATGCACGTCTGAAGGAGCATGGCAAGCAGGGCAGGGCTGGTGAGTATCTGGGGATCGTGACTTTTGCTTTGAGTGGATGCATGTGTACAGGGCCTGTGGCAGCGGTGAGCCATGTGATGTGCGTGTGTTGCTGTGCTGTGCTGTGTCATGTGAGTGGCTGCTGTGATGTGTGCTTGTATCGGGTATTGTGCCACCCTGGCCTTACTGAGCAGATACTCCCTGATGTACTTTCCCATTGCCAGATGTGTTGGGCTCCACATGGTCATTCAGCGTTGGGATGGTGTGGGTGATCTATTATGGGGTGAACAGCAGTGTCCACTTGCTGAGTGTGAATTAATGTATGCGACTTTGCCTGCACCAAGATCGTTGGTGCCCCAACACCTGCAAATAATGTTCCCCAGATTACCACATGGTGCTTGCTATGGCCTACGGGGCATTGTGGACTGTGATGTCCTAATAGGTGTGTGTGTTGTCCCCTCCTGTTCCCTGAAGGTCAGTTAATGGTAACAAGTGTTGTACCCTCATCATGTCCCAAGGTGTGGGCAGGCCAAGTTGTGTGTGGGGCACAGTTCATGTAGGGGCAGGGTGTAGTGCTGTGTGGCATCAACATGGCTCACTCATGGCAGATTTTCAACGTTGCAGGCAGTGGTGTGGTCTATGTTGTGTGTAGCTGCACAGTGATTGCTGGGTGTGGTGGTTACCATGTACATTTGGACCTCTCCTGTACTGCATTGCTTTGAATTCGTGTGACCAGATGATGACACTTACACAACCCTGTTTCTCTCTCTCATGCAGATTCACAAGAGACCACGGAGGGACATGAGCCAGAAACCAGTGGTGGCGAGAGTAGCACTACAGCTGCAGCGGTGGCCAGTGACACAGATTCAACCAACGCATCTGAGGGGGACAGAAGTATGCAGGAGGAATCCGTGGCTGGGACACAGAGTAGCACATCATCTGATGCCAGCGGGGATGCATCCATGTTGGCAGGCACAAGGGATGGGGAGTCTGCATCATCATCTACAACCCAGCGGCCATGTCCCACCCTCCCATCCACTTCCTCAGGAGCTGCCCGTATCCGTGTCGCTAAGAGGGGATGAGTGACATTCACACCTGGCACTGCTGCCCCTGTACCTGTCCCCCTTGCTTCCCTCAGTGCAGAGTGTGTAGAGCTCCTGCGCCAGCTCTGTGTGGGCCAGACCGCCCTGCTCAATGCCTTCAGTGACCATGACAAGAAATTAGGCCAGGTGGTTGCATACATGGAGGGCATACACTCTGACGTGTGTGGGCTACACCGTACAGTCCAGGCGTTGTCATTCACAGTGACGTCATTCATTCAACAGGCACATGCTCCCATTGCAGCTCAGGTGTCTTTGTCCACCCCCCAGTCAGTGGCCAAATCAGGTGACAGTGACCACGGTTCACCTGCGTCACCAAAAAGATACAGCACAAGGAGCACACAACAGACACAATCCAGGCACTCCCGCCCACAGACACCATCCCCACTGAAGAGCAGGGCCACCCCACAATGCACAGACAAGATCCAGTCAGGGAAGACCAAGGCCAGGCGATCAATGAGGCTGACATCAGGCTCATATGCCGCAGAGGCATCACCAGCAAATGACTCTCCTGTCACTGCAACTTCACACAGACCTACCCATGCAGTGTCTGTGTCCACTGAGGAGGTGTTGCATAACAGGGGTACACCTAGGAAGATTACAGGGACACATCCACCCACCACATCTACCCCAATTCTGAGTCCATTGAAGCAGGTGGAGGAGGGCACTGTAGACACCACCCATGGCACAAAGGCAAAGCAGGGCACTGTAGACACCACTCCTGGCACAAAGGCAAAGCAGGGCACTGTAGACACCACTCCTGGCACAAAGGCAAAGCAGGGCACTGTAGACACCACCCCTGTGAAAAAGGCAAAGCAGGGCACTGTAGACACCACTCCTGGCACAAAGGCAAAACAGGGCACTGTGGAGACCCCCCTGTGAAAAAGGCAAAGCAGGGCACTGTGGAGACCACCTCTGTGAAAAAGGCAACGCAGGGCACTGTAGGGGGTACACCAGGAAAAGAGGGGAAGGAAGACCTGAGGCGTAGCCAGACCAAGCGTTCCGCAGGATCCAGCACATCACCAGAGGTAGTGCCAGTGTCTGCACCTGATGTGGGACAGTTGGTGTGTGTTCCTGTTGGGTCATCAACACTTCCCATCAACCCCAAGACAGGGAAGCCAATTCATATTCCCAAAAAGTGGAAGGGCACCCCTCCAACCTCTCCCACCCACACTGTGTCAGAAGTCTGCATGACTCCACCTCCACGTGCCACTATGCCACCTGGTCCACACAGCCTTCCAGCTTGCCAAGCCACTGTTAGCCCCACAGCACCTGGGGCTCTGTCACCCCAGTTAAGTGGGCCTACTCTCACCGACACACAGCCAGGTCCAAGTCTGCATGACTTCCAGGAGTGAGTTGACATTCCCCTCATGCGCCTGTGCCTCATACAGGTGTGCTAGTCCTGACCATTGTTTACAACCATGGACACTGGGCCTGTTGCTCTGCTGTGTTTGCCTCTCCCCTGCCTTGGACACTGGGCCTGTTGCTCTGCTGTGTTGGCCTCTCCCCTGCCTTGGACACTGGCCCTGTAGCTCTGCTGTGTCATGCTCTCACCTGTGCCTTGGACACTGGCCCTGTTGCTCTGCTGTACTCTCCCCTGCCTTGGACACTGGCCTTCCTGTTTGTGTTTCACCTGTGCATGGTATATAGCATTTTCGCATCATTTTGAGCCTTGCTGTTGTCTACTATTGTTGTACCGCTGCATCTGTGCAATATGTGAATAAATACAGTTACTTCTGGTGTGTGTTTTGTCGGTGTCCTTGCTGATTAAAGTTCTGTTTGTGTTCGCATTTGATTGCCTGTGCACCATGCTCCATGTATCACTTCAACATTGCAAGGCTCTTTGCAGCCATCATAAGTTTGGGCAGGGGTGACAGGGTCTTAAGTCCATTCTGAGCCTGCAAATTGTGTGATCTGTGATGGCTATTTTACCTGGCATGCAGTAATATTGTTAGTGATTTGCTGTTGTTGCCTACACTGTTCACATGTGTGGTTGGGAGACACTGCCAGCACAGGGTGTGATGCTGTGCAGATGTTTCGAAGCTGGCTGGGATATGTAATGTAGTATGTTTGTGGATTGCTTTCTGTGTGCCCAGCCTTGTATATGTATGGACATCTTGTGTTGGGCCTTGGTCCTGGTGCCATGACCTACATGAGATGCGTGGTGTTGGGTGTAGCAGAGGTGTTCAGTGTGAAGGGTGTCAGTTTGTAGTGGATCTGTGTGTGCCCCTGCATTGTGTGAGACACACATGTATCACCCAGGAGTTGTATGCCTGTTGTTTGTTTTGTCTTGCCCTGGATAGAGGATTGTATGCCCTTGTGTGAGCTGTTTGTAGTGCACTGTGCTGTGTGTAGGTGTATCCATGGTGTTGTGTGAGACTCCTTCTTCTTGTGTTGGTCACTTCGGAGTGTACAAAGTGTGTGAGTTGCACGTCAGTGTTGTGTTTGATTGGTCCTCAATGTGTCTTGGGTGTTCTTGTGTGAACTGTGTGGCCCTGCTGCTCCACACTGGCATTGTGTTTGTGTTTGTCATGCATTGCAGGCATATGTTGGTTTTTCAACTCCTGTATGGCATGGTGTGAGTGGTTTTAGGCCATCCCCTATGTGTGCCACTTGTGCTTGGCCATTGTGGGTGTTCCGTCCCTCTATTTGTGTGTGGTACACCCCTTACATGTCTGCTACTAACATGCAGGCTGTTTAACTTAGATGTCAGCTTTCCCCTTGGTTTCCATGTGTGTGTGCCTCCCCATCACTTCATACGTGGGCTTGTGCTTTGTGGTGCTGTTATTTTTTTTTTTTTTTTAACTTATCAGGCAAAACCAGATCGTATATTACACAGCCCGTCAGCCGACAACCCGGGGGTCCGGCGGCGTACATCAAAGGATAGTTGGTCAACAAACAGTTGTAATCCACATCATTGCCAGTTGCAGTGTACATATGCATTTTTAGCTTTCCCCCCTCTTTGTCATCCACTGCATGTCCGCTGTGCACCCTATCCATCTAACAACAATGCCTGAAGGCTCGTATCGAAATAAACTAGTATAAACCCATTAGTACCATCAACATCCCACCCCCCTCCCTCCCCAGCCTCAGAAGGACCTCCCATGTTGCTCTGATTCGTCCGAAAGTGTGGTAGCCTAACCTCTCTCCCGATCCCTCACTTCTCCTCAAATGTCCTCCCTAGGGAAACGTACCCCTGTCACGTTCAGGCTATCTATCCATCTAGCCTTGTGCAGTGTCTAAACTTGGAGGTACGTGCAAAGTGTTACCAATAGTGTCACCTTGCCAGTTCGCCCCTCACTCTGTTCGCTCCCCCCTCAATCCCTTCCAATGGTAGCACTCCCCTATCCACTCCCGCCCCATCACTCCGTCTCAAGCTTATAGTGTAACGTCAATTGTGGCCCTCGCTTCCTAACCCTGGAAAACAGTATCTGCGGTGCTTACGTTCACATTTTGCTGTCCCTGCAAGTGAGTCTGGTACAGGGCCCAGAAGTTTTTCGGGCGACTTGTCGGAGGTAGTAACTCGCTGTACGTCTCCGTCTGCGTACTACAGTACAGCATATCCCGTGCCCCTCTAGCCTTAGTTGGTAAAGGACCTCTCATCCAGCACTGGGCCACTACCCTCCTGGCCATTAGCATCCCCATGTCTGTGAGCCTGCGTATCGCACCCGGGAGTCACCTGGAGTTGCCTATGAGTGCTATGCCCGGGTCTGTGTCTAATTCAACCTCCAGTATTTTGCTAATTTCCGCAAATACTTCGTGCCAGAATGCCTGTACGCCCGGGCAACCCCACGCTAAATGCAGGAAGTCGGTGTCCGCCGCATGGCACCGTTCGCAGTTCGCCTCTGTCCGTAGCCCATATCTGCGGAGCCTCTCCGGGGTGTAGTACACCCTTTGGAGGAACTTGTAGTGTATGAGCCGATGCTTCCCATTCAGAGAGATATGCCTCATACTCTCACAGCAGTAGCGCCATGTCGCATCGTCCAGCGTGACTTCTAGGTCCCTCTGCCAGTCCAACCTGGCTTTCATAAGTTGGTGCACACCTTGTGACCTGGCTATGCCGTAGATGTTTGTTAGGAGTTTTTTTGGCTCCTTGCATTTAATTACATATGTCAGTTCAGGGACATCCGGGGGCTCCGCCATGTCAGGGCCCAGGATCTCCAAAAGGGCACTCCGGGTTCTATGAAAATGGAATCGTTGGAGCAGCGGAGGGTCATTGCTATCTCCCCGAACTTGTTCCCAGGTTTTGACTACTCCGTCCTGGAATAGGTCGCCCGCTTTACTTAGCCCCAGTTTCGCTAGTTCTTTTATAACTGCTCTTTCAGCCATGGGCGGGAGCCAGAGCATCCATTCCATCGGCATCTCCAGCGAGTATAGCGTGGCCCCTCCCTGGCGAAGCAGGAGAGAGTGCCAAGCGTGATTGGTGGAGGAGACTGAATCCAGTATCCCCGTTCGACGATTCTGTGGCTTGCAGACTGTGGCTCAGAGTGGCAGAGGAACCACAAATAAGCGCTCCATCCGGACATGCGGGATCTGACAGTCGCCATGAACCCAGGTGTGTAGGTGGGATGCCTGGGCCGCCCTGTAGTACAATTCAAGGTCCGGCGCAGCCAGGCCCCCCATGCTGTACGGCAGGGTGAGCATTGTCCATTTAACTCTCGGCTGTTTCCCTGCCCTAGCCAAGTTTATCATGAGGCCCGTCAGGCGTTGAAAGAAGGCCTTGGAGAGCACTATAGGCAGAGCGTTAAAAAGGAACAAGAACCTCGGTAGCACTACCATCTTCATAATGGCTATGCGGCCCATTATGGTAAGAGGCAGTTTAGTCCAAATCACTATGTCGTCCTCCAGCCTACTGACCACCCTCCCGTAGTTCTGGCTTACGAGCAGGTCCGGGTCTGTGTGGATCTGAATCCCCAGATACCTGATCGGGTCCTCAGTCCACTGGACAGGGAACTCGGTCTCCACTTGTTTGGTTACCGGAGTCAGGGGCAGCACCACTGATTTTGCCCAGTTTACCTTGAGTCCCGATAACGCACCGAAACGCACCACCTCTCTCAGAAGTGGGGGAAGTGTGGTAGCAGGGTCATGTGCATATAATAACGTATCATCCGCGTACATGGACACAACTATTTTATACGTGGGGAATCGTATTCCTTGGTGGCTATGATACTCTCTCAGCGCACATGCCAAAGGCTCAGCTGCTAAAGCGTACAGCAAAGGGGATAATGGGCATCCCTGACGGGTACCTCTGCCTATGTATAGAGGGCGAGAGATCGCGTTTCCCACGCACACCCTTGCCATGGGTCCGTCATAAAGCGCGCCCACCATTTGTATGAAGGGTTCGCCAAGTCCCATACGACCAGGCCCGGACTGGCAATGCCGGGCACCGGGCAATCCCCCGGTCGGCTGGAAGGGGTGGGGGCTGTTTTTTTTGGCAGGGGGCCGTTTTTTTGGCAGGGGCCGGTTTTGTTTCTGGGTCCGATTTTCAGTCCGGCGCCGGCAGCGTTAGTCAGAAAGAAAAATCCGAGCAGTAAGTTCACGAGTTCACACTCTGACACTCACTCATTGCATGCATCTCTCTTCGCTCTGTGTTGCGGGAAAAAAAGCACAACTCTTTCTGAGTCTGGAATGGATTCTCTCTGCAATCTGCATAAATAATGGCATGCGAGCACTGTGTATCATTTAATAGGGTACTTTTTACGGTGCGCAGATGTCTCCGTCATTGCGTCTGCGCGGTCTCTGCAGGCGGCTGGTGGTGATCATGCGCATTCAGGCTCACGCAATAAAAAGTGCCCGTGACCGGTGACTGAGGCCAGGTTGAGGAGCATTCCAGAAGTACGCCAGAGCAGATACTGAGATGACTACTCCTGGTGAGAGAGGCACCCCTTAATTTCAATTATTTCTAGCCCCCTGAGGCACCCCATAATTGAATTTTTTCTAGCCCCTGCTTCCTGCCTGTCCCAGTCTCACTGCAGGCCTGCTGACGACTGCCGCCCGTCCGGCCGGACTCTGGCGTCCAGTCGTTTGCATTTTTGCCAATTGCAAGATTCTGGGACGGGATTAAACAAAAGGTATAGCATCCCTCCCCCGGCCCCGGCTTTAGACTAACTATACGATCCCCTTTTCAGGCATCTTACCAATTGAGCACTGTGCACTTTAACAGCACTTTAACACCTCGGATACAAGTATCACGTCCAGTACCCCCTTTTCAAGCTTATTTACAGCCGTGTGAGTGACATTCATTCAACAGAGAAATAGGAGAGAAAGCTGTTCACATGTCATTTACGATCTCATTTTCCAGCCAAGCACGGTGTACTTTAATATCTATTGCAGCCTTAAGATTTCTGGGCTTTCTGAATAAACAAACTAATGATTACACCTACCCAATACGTTAATAATCAACTTAGCACTCTGTGCTTTAACATTCTTGAGAACAGGGAACATGCACCTTGCCTTGTATGAAATTAAGACATGGGCGCCCCTCAGATTTTTAACATGAACGCTTACTAGTTAGATGCTATGTACTTTTAAATTTTATCTCCAGAGAGAAAGGTCATATGCTTATCTCATTTTTTAAATCTGTTGTAGCTTAGCACTGTCCACTTTAACGGCCTATACCTTTTTGTTTACTCCCCGGCCCGGTTCTGTGCAGGCCAGGTGCAGCACACTAGCGCCTGGCCCCTGAGTGTGGATTTATTGTGAGCAGGGCAGCCAGGTCGGCTGAGCCTGTTGGTGACTTTGAGCAGGGGCCAGGCGGAGGCTGAGCCGGCTGCCGGAGCGAGGTGGTGGTGGCTGCCTGCATCCTGCCTGGCTTGAGTAGTTGAGTTGAGTTTCCTGCATGGAGGTCTTCTTGATTATCTGTTGGCTTTTGTTTGTGGTTGAGCTCCTGTATGATTGCCTCTGCACATAGGTACTTTTCTGTTGTTTGGTCTTTTTTCAATGGTATACGTATGTACATGTATGCTTGTGGGTCCAGTTGCCTGTCTGACTGTGTTTGTTGGTCTGTGTGCAGAGGTATCTCTAGGCATGTTCATCTGCATGTGTGCATAAGGTACCTGTAGATGTGTTATTATCATCAACCCCCTCTCTGTTTGTTCAACTGTCAATCCATGTATGCTTAAATGTTGTGTTTGTGATTAGATGCACATTGTATGTTGCAATGTGTGTTTTTCTGTCAGTAATAAAGTACGTCCTTGTCAGTAGGTGTGTGCACAGGTTCTGTCTGTTTGCTGATCTGCATGCACAAATGCCTGTGCGCCCATTTATCTAGGTATGCTTGCTAAGCTGTGTGTGCTG
Source organism: Lissotriton helveticus (assembly GCF_964261635.1). Taxonomy (NCBI): domain Eukaryota; kingdom Metazoa; phylum Chordata; class Amphibia; order Caudata; family Salamandridae; genus Lissotriton; species Lissotriton helveticus. Next base: position 1,270,762,513 of record NC_136059.1, on the reverse strand, counting down.
GTGCGGCTATGTCTTTTAGCACTCAATAGAAGCTATTTTTTCAAGACGTGGAAAAGACAGTGGGACTAGACACACCATTCCATTATCTACCTAAAATGCTACTTCCTCTGCATGGGGTCTAAAAATTAAGCCACTTTCTCTGCACCTATTCTGTTTCCCGCCATACCCCAATCCATCTATCTATTTGCCCATCCAACCATCCATGCATCTATACGTGCATTGTATATTAATGTATATTTTTAAGTTTAAGCTGACTGTTCACTGAAATCCTAAATCGATGTGCTCGGTGCTCGAGCACCTCATGTGATGTCTTTGATCGTGCCTCTCAAACTCAGAATGTGTGTCATTTTAGGTATGAAGACTTGTAGCCCTACACTCAGTACTGCCTAAAAAGTTGGTAATTGAAGTATTGACAACATTGAATTTGCAACTCATCCTTGGAGGAAAACTGCAGGCAATACGTGTTTCGCGCTGGCATTTATCACAGAGCTTTTGCCAGGTTGTGAAGGAGCAATCACAAGATATTTGCAGGCATAAACCATTCTTTCTGCATTACAACCTTCACCATCACCCATTAGCGACAACCTTGTAAGTGAAAGTAGGGAAACCCCTCAGTTATATCACCAAATAGAAATGTGCAAATTATAAATTAACAGTGGAGTTATACAAGAGTGCAATGTGCACAGTTTATCAGTAGTGATAGACCACACTTCGGTGTTCATAAACCAGGGGTGAGGTTGTGAGTGTGATGCTGTTGGAAGTAACTGGGGCGAAGGTTGGGGTCAGCAAGTCTGCTTAAAATATATTTTTCAGCACAAGCCCCCAACTTGGGGCTTTTGCTGAAAAATATATTTTAAGCAGACAAGTTGACTCTGGCTCAATTCGTGTTGTGACCTATATATTTTTTAATTGTCCGGATTTCAGTCCGGATTTATTTCACAAGGAAGCTCCTTTCTAAGAAAGGAGTTTGCGCTGTTAAAATGCTCACTTGTGTGCAGGGCCGGCTCTAGGCTCATGGTGACCCTGGGCAAGGAGCGTAGGTAGGGGGCCCCGGAAGAGGGGGTCCGGGCGGGGCTGAGCGCGCAGGCCAGTAAAGAGGGGAGGGGGTCAGGGTGTTTAGAAGTGAAACAGAGCCGGAGGCCGCCAAATCCCTGCCAGGGGCCACCACGCAAATATGTATCCATCCTCAGAGGATTCATATATTAAGGATATATATTGGTGTGGTGACCCCTGGGGTTTGGTGGCCCTGTGCAGGTGCACAGCTTGCACATGCCTAAAGCCGGCCCTGTTGTGTGTTCCGTGCAGGGGGGTGGTGGCGCGGCCTTCTGCTAGGGCCTGCTCTTTTGCTGTGAGGAAATAGAAATGGCCCTAATCAGTTCCGCTTGGCTAGCGAGTTGTCACTTGGCAGGCATGTGCCAAACAACACTCTCCCTGGCGCGCGTAAACAGACACACACAAACAGGGAGGCGGCGTGGCTTCATGGCTTGTTGACAACAAGAGGTAGGGACCTGGCTGGTTTTGCGGCTGGTTGACTCCGGTATTTGGCTAACATGGGTGCCAGAGAGCAGCCCATCCAACCCCCTCACTTCCCCTAAAATACAACTTAACAGTAAGCATTGGCATAGCCAATAGGTCCCTCTTTTGGGACCTTATAAGTATTTAGTTATGCAGCACAATGTCCTTTGTGGAACAACATTAACTGTTGCGTGGCTAAACACTTAGAAGGTCCCAAAGGCTATGCCAATGTTTGTTTTATATAGTGCTTCCTACCACACTTTTCTCTTTCTTAGTGTTTTCAGTAGCAGTTATTGCTTTTACCCCGTTCGCTGTTATTATTTTTACAAATCTTGGAATCATGCAACACTTAGTTAGTCTTCATTGACTTACATGCTGGCATTGCCTGAATCAAAGTACAAGTGCGGAGAGGACCTGTGTGGACAGAGTGAGTCCCCCCACTAATTTTAGAGAGCGGACACTGCCCCCCTCAACTTGAGTTTGAAATGTCATTCTTTTTATAAGAAACTGGAACTTGTGGTGTCCCCTTACTTGTACCCAATCTCTACAACTGTTATATTATAGCCAGGGCCAATGAACTTATCCGTAGGGGAGGACCAACTTATGCAGTAGGTTGACTAAATTATGTAGCAGCAAAAAGCAAATAATGCTGCACATGATGTTTCAGCATAAGCTTATTAATTTTGCTTTATAACACATGTTAAAATTTTTTTTCAAATGTTGTACCTCATCATTACCAGTTTAATACTCCAAATACAGAAATAAGGAACATAAAAGGGACCAGTCAAACTTTAGGAAGGACCCTCCACTGTGCTGCAATGCGTTTCTGCATTTTTAGTAACTTTAGTTCCGTGGGAACGTAATTTTTTTGTCGTTGTTAAAATTTGCACTTGAAGGGTCATTTGTGAAATGAGCAAATCCATAATTAACACGTAAATTTGCATTATTTCACAGTGTATTTTAGGTCATAATCTACTATTTACTGTGCTTTGAAAGTTGATACAATTGAATATGTAATTAAAAATGTGCTGTAAAATTCACCATTTTGATCTGTCGTTTTTCAAAATTTTCTTGGGGGGAGATCCCCACCAAAAAAACCCTAGTGGGCTCGCTAGCTACGCGCCGGACGGGGGCTGGTCTGGCAAAATTTGCCAGGGCTGCTTTCAGTTCCCAGTCCGGCCCTGCATACGACGCAGCACCAGATGGAGGAACGACCATTCTACGGAGTCGAACGCTTTCTCCATATCTAGGAAAAGCGCCACCGCCGGCACATCCTGCTTGACGTGTTGGATGGTCCCCAACACTGTTCTGATGTTGTAAGTCAGATTTCTGGATGGTATGAATCCCGCTTGTTCTGGGGCCACTAAGTTAGGAGCCAACAACGCCAGCCTAGTTGCTAGGACTTTAGCGTATAATTTGGTGTCAACGTTTAGCAACGGTAGAGGGCGGTATGAACCACAGTCGTCATGCGGCTTACCTGGTTTTAGAATAGTGACAATCATTGCCTCCCTCATAGAGCTAGGTATGCTGCCCTGGACACAGATGTCCTCCAGAAGCGTATGCATGTGCGGCAGTAGTTGGTCTTGAAAAGTTTTATAAAATTTGACCGAGAGTCCATCTATACCCGGCGCGCTGCCTGATCTCATAGTGGCCAGTGCATCTCTAATTTCGTCTAATTGTATAGGGCACATGAGGAATTCCCGGTCCGAATTCGGGAGGAACGGGAGCTTTATGTGTTCCAGATAATCTAGTATCTCCTCCGACATATCGCCACTTTTGGAAGAGTACAGCTCCGAATAGTAGTCTCTGAAGACCGCGGCTATTTCCGCTTCGTCCGTCACCCTGTCTCCGTCTGCGTTTTTCAGTTCTTCAATTAGCGCCTTTCCCCTGCGTCCCTTGATAATATTAGCCAATACTGAGCCTGGCCGCTCTCCTTCGCCGTATGTTCGGACCGTGGCATACTTGCCTAGGTGCTGGACCTCCCTGTCCGCTGCCTCGTGGTATTCCATCAGAAGGTGCTTAATCTCCCGCTCTACTGTCTCGTCTGACCTAGAATGTCTTCGTTCCTCAAGCGCCTGCAGCTGTTGTTCCAGCTCAGCCAGTTTGGTCCTTGTCGCCTTCAGTACACTACAGTGCTTAGACATCGCTATGCCCCGAATATAGACCTTAAATGCCTCCCAGATTGTTTGGAAGTCCTCCACTGATCCCACATTCTTCTCAAAGAACACATCAATCGCCTCCGCTAGCTCCCCACGGAAAATCGGGTCTAGGAGGGAGTAAGGCGGGAAGCGCCACGTGAATGGAGTAATCCTTTTGGCAGGGGTCTCCAGGGTTATCAGTACCGGGGAGTGATCCGAGAGTGTGCGCGGAAGCACCTTGCACTGCCTGACAGAGCGATTGATCCCCGCTGTGGCAAACCAGTAGTCTATTCTCGTGTGTATTTTGTGGAAAGCTGAATAGTGTGTGAAGCCGCCCCTCCCTACGTTTCTACTCCTCCACACGTCATCCATATCTAACATTATTAACTTCGCTGTGAGCGATTGTGCGGCAGCCGAGGCTCTACGGGGGGGCCCGATGATCTGTCTATGTCCGGGTTAAGCGTTAAATTAAAGTCCCCTCCCCACAGTACTTGTGGATTGCCATGCCTAGCTATCTCACTAGCCAGTGTGTCAAAGAATTCAGGGGAGTCATAGTTGGGGCCATAAGTATTGACCACTAGCAGGTCCAACCCCAGACCCTTACAGGACGCTATAACATACCTGCCCTCAGTGTCCGCTCCCAGCGTCTGTATCTGGTGGTTTGTTTTTGGGTTCACCCATGTGATAACTCCCCTCGCATGCGTGGTGAATCCAGCTGCTGCTATACGCCCTGTTAGGCCCCTGGTGTGCAGCATTCTACTTGTGAGTGGTAAGTGCGTTTCCTGCAAGAGTGCTACATCAATATTATGTCGTCTAAGGTAGCCTAGCACTTTTCTGAGTTTTCTATAGTCATTCAACCCCCTAACATTCCATGTGAGGGCACTTAGTGAGAAGGGCCGTTCGATCGTTTGTATTCTAGTTACTAACCCTGGGCGTAGTTCGCGTAGCCGCACTCCGCGACGCTACGCGAAGACGCACTTGCACTCCGCGAGCTACACGTAGCTCCGCGGACATGCGTAGTAGCTTGCTAGACCCGTTCGCGCGCCGTTTTTCGTCTTCGGGAGCGCGGTGCGCGTGTTCGGGGCGCTGCCTGCATGCTCGAGATAGCTAGCGCGCTAAGTTACTCAATGAGGTTTGTCCCGCCCGCTTGCGTTCCCTTATTTCCGGTTCCGGGTCACAAGTAACGTGTTCGCGTTGTGTTAGACATGTTCGGGAACTCATCTTCTCGTTCGCACTGCCAAAGTGCGTGATCGCGTCAAATATCGCGCGAACTTACCGCGGCGGTCGCGACGGGCAGAGCCATCTTCGATTTCACACTCTGGCTATGGTTTTGGGCCTACTTTAGCATCTCACTCCTATCTCTTCCATCCTGGTCTTTTCCCTCAGTTTTTCTAACTTTCTTTACTTATTACCTATTTCTGTCTGTGCCTAGGTTTATATTTCTCATTTTATTTTTACTTTTACAACTTTTTTTGCAACTTTTCTCTTGTTTTATATTACTTCCTTCTTTTATCTTTCTTCTTTCTTCCCCTAACCTTTTTGTCTTCAACTTTCCTTCTCCCCTCCACCCAGAACCATGGTGAAGGGTGCCAGCAGCATCGGCGGCTCAAAGGGCAAGGCGGCTGTGCCGAAAAAAATCCGGCTGCCTTGCGGCAGAATGCGCCCGGCAGGAGTGACGCCCCGCCAACTTTTTGGGGAGGAGGAGGTGGCCGCCCTGGTCTTTTTTATCCAGCGTCACCTCCCCTTGACTTTGGCAGCAGGCGGCAGGCCCGGCTCCGGCTACCAGCGCATTGAAGAGCGTCTCCGGCGGTGGGCGAAGGTGCGCCGTGCAGTCTTCCGCTGCTCCGGTATCCGGCGTACCCAGACCCAGAAGGCCGTCGTTACGGCCACGCCCACACCGGGAGGATCTTAAAGACTTAAGTGCGCGAAGAACACTGCCTCGAGCCAGCAGAATGCCATTGACAAAGGGTGCTGAATCCCGAAACCGGTCTGGCTGGCTATTGACATGATGAAAGCTACCCTGCTGTTCCCTGTATGCAGCTGCGAGCAATAAATGGGGTGAAGTATACATCCACCTGGCGGCGTCTTCCTTTGGGGCAACCTTGGTTTTTGATAAATAGCGGCTGAGCCTAAGCCGCGGAAGACAGCCCGCTGCGGAAGTGCAGACTCGTTGTGACACCACGGGGGTGCCATTAGTGAAACGAGAGGTGGTTTCACGCTTGCAGCTGAGAGAGACATCAGACGTTTGCAGAGGGACTCTTCATCAGCCCACATGGGTGCTATTGCCTTTTATTTTCTGCTGGAAGTGCGAGACAGACTCACTGGAGAATAATATTTCGTGTCATTACAAGACCCAGAAGGCCGTCGTTACGGCCACGCCCACACAGGGAGGATCTTAAAGACTTAAGTGCGCGAAGAACACTGCCTCGAGCCAGCAGAATGCCATTGACAAAGGGTGCTGAATCCCGAAACCGGTCTGGCTGGCTATTGACATGATGAAAGCTACCCTGCTGTTCCCTGTATGCAGCTGCGAGCAATAAATGGGGTGAAGTATACATCCACCTGGCGGCGTCTTCCTTTGGGGCAACCTTAGTTTTTGATAAATAGCGGCTGAGCCTAAGCCGCGGAAGACAGCCCGCAGCGGAAGTGCAGACTCGTTGTGACACCACGGGGGTGCCATTAGTGAAACGAGAGGTGGTTTCACGCTTGCAGCTGAGAGAGACATCAGACGTTTGCAGAGGGACTCTTCATCAGCCCACATGGGTGCTATTGCCTTTTATTTTCTGCTGGAAGTGCGAGACAGACTCACTGGAGAATAATATTTCGTGTCACTACAAGACCCAGAAGGCCGTCGTTACGGCCACGCCCACACAGGGAGGATCTTAAAGACTTAAGTGCGCGAAGAACACTGCCTCGAGCCAGCAGAATGCCATTGACAAAGGGTGCTGAATCCCGAAACCGGTCTGGCTGGCTATTGACATGATGAAAGCTACCCTGCTGTTCCCTGTATGCAGCTGCGAGCAATAAATGGGGTGAAGTATACATCCACCTGGCGGCGTCTTCCTTTGGGGCAACCTTAGTTTTTGATAAATAGCGGCTGAGCCTAAGCCGCGGAAGACAGCCCGCTGCGGAAGTGCAGACTCGTTGTGACACCACGGGGGTGCCATTAGTGAAACGAGAGGTGGTTTCACGCTTGCAGCTGAGAGAGACATCAGACGTTTGCAGAGGGACTCTTCATCAGCCCACATGGGTGCTATTGCCTTTTATTTTCTGCTGGAAGTGCGAGACAGACTCACTGGAGAATAATATTTCGTGTCACTACAAGACCCAGAAGGCCGTCGTTACGGCCACGCCCACACAGGGAGGATCTTAAAGACTTAAGTGCGCGAAGAACACTGCCTCGAGCCAGCAGAATGCCATTGACAAAGGGTGCTGAATCCCGAAACCGGTCTGGCTGGCTATTGACATGATGAAAGCTACCCTGCTGTTCCCTGTATGCAGCTGCGAGCAATAAATGGGGTGAAGTATACATCCACCTGGCGGCGTCTTCCTTTGGGGCAACCTTAGTTTTTGATAAATAGCGGCTGAGCCTAAGCCGCGGAAGACAGCCCACTGCGGAAGTGCAGACTCGTTGTGACACCACGGGGGTGCCATTAGTGAAACGAGAGGTGGTTTCACGCTTGCAGCTGAGAGAGACATCAGACGTTTGCAGAGGGACTCTTCATCAGCCCACATGGGTGCTATTGCCTTTTATTTTCTGCTGGAAGTGCGAGACAGACTCACTGGAGAATAATATTTCGTGTCACTACAAGACCCAGAAGGCCGTCGTTACGGCCACGCCCACACAGGGAGGATCTTAAAGACTTAAGTGCGCGAAGAACACTGCCTCGAGCCAGCAGAATGCCATTGACAAAGGGTGCTGAATCCCGAAACCGGTCTGGCTGGCTATTGACATGATGAAAGCTACCCTGCTGTTCCCTGTATGCAGCTGCGAGCAATAAATGGGGTGAAGTATACATCCACCTGGCGGCGTCTTCCTTTGGGGCAACCTTAGTTTTTGATATATATATATATATATATATATATATATATATATATATATATATATATATATATATATATATATATATATATATATATATACATATATAAATATATATATATATATATATATATATTATATATATAGTTATATATATTATATATATAGTTATATAAATATATATATATATATATAGTTGTATAAATATTGTTATTGTATCTTTGTAAATATTGGCTGAATAAGTAACGCGATGACTGTTGCTCCTAGTTACATTTCCGATGTATTCCGGTATATCTACTGTCATTGTATGACAGTGTTCTTCTTCTTCACTGGCTCTTGCGTGTTGTTTCAACTTGGCGCTAGCTGTTGCTGTTTATTGATGTGAGATTTTCTTTATTGTTGAGAACTGAAGTTAGTTAATGCTATTAATAGAGTCTTGTCCTTCCTTTGTCCGTCAGTGAAATAGCGGTGGATGGATAATTGTACGTACTTTGCATATTGTAGCATTTTTTTCACGGCCTTCTCTTCTGCATGAATCGAATCCTTTTCTTGCAAAGAATGCTAACGTTACTTTGTTCTTCTTACCTCAGCCAGGGCCGGCTCTAGGGGGCATGTGCAAGCTGTGCAACTGCACAGGGGCACCAAACTTCAGGGGCCACCGCACCAATAGATATCCTTAATTTAATAATACTCTAAGGATGGATACATATTTGCGTTGCGGCCCCTGGCATGGATTTGTTGCCTCCGGCTCTGTTCCACTGTAGCAGTGTTTTTTGCAATGATGTCTATGTTTCACAGCACTCAATGTTTTTCTCTTTGTTTATTATTTTTTACATGAACCACAGAACCCAGGGGCAAGCAGAATACAGGGACCGAGTCGGCGGGTGAACCACCACTTACACAGAGCTCCTCTACTGAGGATCCTGCTGCTGTCCCCAGTAAGTCCAACAGTGCTTGTTTTTTCCTCTGTAATGTGTCTGCTTTGGCAATTGACAGCAACCAAGTATGCATCCAGAATGATGTTTGTCTAGTATTTTTGTAAACGTTAGTATACCACTACTAGTCTTGTGGGTATTCTATCTCCTATGGAGTTATATACATATTACACAACTATGTAACTATGCACACGAAAATTGGATGTTGGTACTGATAGGCAGGTTGGACCTTACTTACACCTCAGTCACAGAACTCTGAGGAACGCACAATTCACTGAACGACAGCCTATATGGCCTGAGTCATTGGTCAATTATTCAATTCACACTCCTGAACCCCAATACCAAGATGCCGAATGCTTTTAGTACACAAACCGTTACCTAAGAAACCCCCTTTTGCTCACTCACTCGTGTGAGTCTCCAAGACAACAGACACTGAAAATAAACTTCAGAGTCAAAGTGGTCATTCAAAAGCTTTATTTTGTTAGAAGTAAGTAAGTAACATCAATGTTTTTAAGTTGTTCCGTCAAATACGTTGAAGGGCCCACCAGAAAAAATCCAGAGTTAAAAAAGGCATAATAAAGTAATCAACATTTGTACAGCTACTAGTGCACAATAGGGAAATGTGGCAACTATCGGAGAACTCTCACCAACGTATACTGGTCAGATATTCCTCTTTTTTTGTAAGCTATGGAAATGTCCGCTTCGTAGAAGGCAATCTTCTCATCTGCCGAAAAATAATGACAAAAGTGGTGCACGTTAGACAGTATGAAATACATTTATGCCAGTTTTATGCAGCCATGCTAAAAAGAAGTTGTAACCTGTAAGCAAACTCTATTCCACAATCCACATAGAAAACTTAAATACGGGCCCTTTTACTTTCCCACCTCTTCAGGTGTATGCATTGAACAATGATGTGTTGCCTCAGAGCGTCTTCTTGTACTGCGCAGCAAGCTGCGAGTTAACATGCGCAAAACTGGATACATTGATGTACAAAGGTTACATAGTTCACTTCCAATTTCCAAGGACTAGAGTAGCAGGACAGATGAGATGAGCTTGGGTACCATACCATAACAATGAATGCTAATATGTGTAGTGACTCTGCTGTACTATGCAATGTGGACTCATACTGATTACGTACGTTGTACTTAACTGTTTTGAAGAACTCCATTCTTGGTGAACAAGTACAAAGGGGGCTGTGCATCCATCTAAAAAGGTGTACTTATTTTTATAGGTGCAGAACCCTTACCATCGACCAGTGCAGACGGGGACAGCGGCGCAGCTTCAGCGATCCCGGCGGGGACAGGAGGAACAGAGGCACCTATACCAGCAGCAGTGGGGGGGGAGCCAACAGCGGCGGGCGATGGTAAGTTACATTCAATAGTGATCTGCATTACTTGGTGGGAGGGCAAAACTTTCTCACTGTACTCTACTGGAAAATATATGATGTTACCTTTACTTGTCATTAGCATGCTAAGCATTACCACTACAGTAATGCAAGTGGCTGATAGCAGTCGGATGCATGGGTTGTTGTTAAAGCATGTAAAGGGGAAAACACAGCTGCCAGCGTGGTTGGGAGACACACCCAATACCGGTGGTTAGTGGATAGTCTCAGCAGCAGCGGTGTTTTGGGCAAACCCAAAGGCAAGGGAAGGAGGGGACGACTGGGTGCATGGGTCGTTGCTGGTGAAACACAAACCAAATAAGGTTTGTTGCGCGGTATAAAGTATTATAGTCTTTACTAGACATGTACTACTAGCTGCCCCCTGTTAATTAATGTTACTTTGAGAGTGTTCCCGCCTTCCCGGAATCAGAGTATATAATACAAAAGGAGATATGAAAAAGACAGGTGTTCGTTCTAATGTGTGTGACCGTTGAAGTACACCCATGCTAATAGGGCAGGCATAATGCCGTGCCAAAAAGTCCAAAAAATTAATAGAGGCTGTAGAATGTTCAAGATAGACGCAACACAATTTTTTGGTACTCAGCTTGCTTGCTAGTGCTACTGTGCCGCCCACTATGTGTTGAATCAATGTTGTGTTCTTGATTTGCGGGGAGTTTGGATTACAACAATTCTGTTTCTTTCTTTATAGTTACTCCTTCCCAAAAACCAACAAGGAAGGAGTTGGCAGTCCGGGCCCGGCAGCGGAAACTGCAGGCAATTGTAGAGGCCTACCGCCGGCTGGTGGATCAGGCCGAGGAGGAGGAGGAGGAGGCGGCGGCAGCAGCTGCTGCCTCTTCCAATGCCCCGGGCCCCAAGCCTGCAGGACTACGTCGCCGTGGTCAGGCAGCCACCCGCCGCCGCGTTGTTACATCTTCGGCGGCCCCCCCACAACAACAACAACATGCATGCAAGTGTAGGTGCCGTGATTTCCAAGCGAAGATTCTCCGCTGGGTAGCGAGTAAGTTGGAGGAGGAGCGGAAGAAGCTGGAGGACGGTCTAGAGGAGCGTGTGAAGATAATGGTGGACAAACACCTGAAAACCCGCCGGCTTTGAAATGGACCCTGTTTTTTGCCCCTTTTTTAATCCTTTTGTTGGTGGGTGGGATGTGGGAGTTGGGGTGTACATTTGGGTTGAAATTTGGTTGGGGTTAGGGGAGGGTAGGGACAGCTCTGGGTCAGGGGGTTACATTTGTTATATATTTTATTTTTCTATTATCATTATGAAAATATAAAAATAAAACAAAGATATTTTCACAAGAAAACATTTGAAGTTCATTTGTGTTTGTTGGGGGGGTGGAGGGGGGACTGTTTCACCAAATAATGTACGTTGTGCAACATGAACATGAACTACGAACGATAAATTAAGTACTGACTGCACCTGTAGTAGTAGGGTCACAAGTGCATAAATAATTTATATTATTAAATAACATGGGAAAATTGCCCATCACGTGAGTCTGAAGTTACTAGTATACTTTAATTCCATGCACATTTGCTCAGAGTCCGCTAAACAATCCTATGCAATGCATTGCATCATTCCTTTAATATACCTGTCCTAGTTGTCAGGGAAGAGGAGCTCGTCCTCAAACTCTGTGCGTTCAGACAGAAGTAGGTCATGTAACCCAGTAGTGAGGACGTCTTCGCACTCGCTTTCTTCATCCGGCGGTGATTCACGTACTTGATAGTCTGGTGGTATGAAGCGTTGATTCATTTTTATCATTGTCAGCCGCTCCACGCTTTTGGGGGAGAGACTAGTCCTTTTCGATGTGACAATGGCACCAGCAGCACTGAAAACCCGCTCAGAAGAGACACTGGCTACAGGACAAGCCAGATACTTTATCGCCAGCCTGCTCAGCACTGGCCACTGTCTCCTTCTTTCATACCAATAGACCAATGGGCTTTGCTCCATGAACACCTCTGTTGTGTCATCCAGATAGGCCTGAACCATCCGCTCAATGTTCATTGGTGCTCGGCTTTGCTGGTCCTCTTTTCCCTTTGCAACAGCAACGGACTTACCCATCCCTTTCTGTAGAAAAAAAGCAGTTATGCTTTTGGTTGGGTCTGCTGAATCAGATCGTGTAGGTGCTGCTTTTGGTACTGTTGGTGCCTGCTGGAAAGCAGACGCACTGCTCTCATGCTGTGAAGAACTTGCGTCAGGAGTACTTGGACTGGCCTGGGCTGGCAGTGGCAGGCCTTTAAGTAACAGCCGTTCAGTTTCTAACTCATTAGCTTCCGCAGCTATGGAAGTTTTGTACTTGTCAACATCCTCATCTGAAAATGGAATTACTTCGTTACTGCTGACAAATAATTTGTACCGTGGATCCAAGATTGTTGCAGTTATGTAATGTTCACCTGACACAATATTGTTGAGCCTTACATTTGCACACAAGCGGTTGCCTAAGCCCTTGGCTAAGGTATATGCATCAACTTTTTGTTCGTCACCTTCGTATGTTTGACAGACCTCCTTCACCTGTTGCTCAAGCATGTACAACAATGGGATGGCTTGGCCCATAGTACAGTCCTCCCTGCTAACTGCACGTGTGAAGACCTCAAAGGGTTGTAGCATCTCTGTGATGCATTTAATGAGGTCCCACTGCCACATCTCAATGGTCAGGGCTTTAAGATTAACAGTAGGATCCCCTAATCTTCTTGACATGACATAAGCATTCAGTGGGATGTACTGCTCAAAGAGACGCTCAAGCATGAAATAAGTTGAGTTCCAACGTGTTGGGACCTCCTGGATCAGTGCTTTGACTGGCAACCTATGCTCATGCTGAATGACCCGTAGCAGCTTCCGTCCTTTGAAAGAATGGTTAAAGTGCGTGCATATTCTTCTGCAGATGGCCATTATGTTGCTGACTTTGGCTTCATTTTTCAGAAAGTCTTGCACGACTAAGTTTATGCAGTGTGCCAAACAGGGTACCCTGAAATAATGTCCTTCTCTCATTGCCTTCACTACATTACTGCCATTGTCGGTGGAAACAAAACCAATCTTAAGGCCTCTTGGTTTCAGCCATTCAAAGACCTTGTCGTTAAAGTCAGACAAAATGTTTTCAGCAGTATGACTTTTGTCCATACCAAACATGGCTATAGTTGCATGTCTGCGCGTATCATTAAAAATTCCAGCAACGTCACGGAGGCCTGAAGTTAACTTGTCTTTAACACCTGCAAAAGAGATCCAGTGTGCGGTGATGCACATGAAATCTGTAGCATCGCAACTGCTCCACATGTCTGTTGTCAGGTGGATACAATGGACAACACTCTGTTGTAAGGCTTTCCCAATCAATTCCAGCACGTCGTGGTGTAGTGCTGGAACAGCCACTCGGGCAAAATAGTAGCGACTGGGAACGTTCCATTTTGGGCAGAGGGTTGCCACTAATTCCAGAAATCCAACAGCCTCAACAAATGAAAATGGGAGAAGGTCCAGTGCTAACATTTTCGCAAGTTTGGCATTGTACAAACGTGCTACTGGGTGGTTCCGCTCGTACTTTCCCTCCTGCCTTAACATGCTAGGAATGGTAAGCTGCTTTGCATGTCTTTGAGTTATGCTAGACGGACCACCTTGCATCGCAGACTTTGCACTCCTTGGTGTCTCCAGCTGACTCTGGTGCCACTGAGAAGTTGCTGATGCGGCGGATGTGGACTTTACCACTCCAGTGCTGGCGACAGGGGTCCATTGTGTACCACTCCTAGATAGAAGGTCATCGTCTCCCTCTTCTTCTACCTCCTGGTCAACCATGAGTGGACCTTGTACCACTGTATCCCCACCAACACGAGTGCTAACATTTTTTAAGCTTGCAAGGTGGTTCTCCCACCTGATCAAGTGTGTTTTTTTCAAATGGGTCGTTTGGCCTCCAGTCCCATAGTTTGTACCAAGCTTACCACGACTAACATTGACATGACAAATGGTGCATACAGCAATGTTCTCCTGAACTGGGTGAACCGTAAAGAAGTCCCACACTGGGGAGGTAAACTTTTGTCTCCTGCCATAGGAAGAGGAGGACCCACTGCCAATGCCGGATGGACTGGAGGATTGTGGAATTTCACTATGGGACAGCTCAGTCCTAGTACTGCCACTACCTCCTTCTGTTGAAGTGGCGCTTCTGCTGGATGTCGGATGCTGCCGGGCCTTCGCTGATGAAAAAATTGGAGCTGGTGTTACTTTGGGTGTTGAGTGTGTAGGAGTTATGCGTGGTACCTGCTCATCAGTCATTGCAGCATTTCTGGATAGGGTGAAAATGTTGGTCTCTACATCCTCTGCACCAGGAATAACGCTTGTGATGATGACAGTGTCAGACCCGTCTTTATCACCAGCAGTATCCTGCTCACCTACATCGACCTCCATAAGTTCAAGCCTGCCTGGAAACTTCCTTTTTCCTAGCATGGTCTTCTTGGGATGTCTCTCCTTTGAATGCGCAGATAGTTGTGGCTGCCAATCCGTATCAAGGTCATCGGAAGGGATGCTTTGCGAAGAACTCGATGCACTAACCCTCCTTTCCCTTGGTGAATTCAAAGGAAATAGATCACCTACAGAAGTGGCTTCCTCTTCTTCTTGCTCGGAAGGAGGCTCTACTTCCTGAACTGCCCCGACTTCGGGAGGAACAACTACTACTATTTGGTGCGGAGATGGTGGTTGTTGTTCTTGAGGAAGTACTATTGCGGGCTGGGGTTTTTCAACAACAACTGTTGCGGGCGGTGGTTGTGGTTGTTCAACAACTGTTGCGGGAAGTGGTTGTGGGTGAACAACTCCTATTGCGGGCGGTGGTTGTGGTTGTTGAACATCTACTGCTGGCGGTGGTTGTTGAGCACTTCCATCTTGCGTGGATTGTGTACTACTTTGAGACAGCGATAAGTTTAGTTCTGGCTCAGTATCACTGCTCGCAAGCAGAAGGCTGGCTACCTCTTCGACCCTCATCATGTGCTTGGCCCTGGGATGCTGGCTTGCCCCCACTAATGCAGATGTGCTGGTCCCAGCTTGCACCCCAGACCCCGCTGCTGCAGGCGTACCTTTTGGGGTGCCAAAAAAGGTTTTGGGGTCCATACCAGACTTAAGTGACACTTCCTTCTGCTGTTCCTTCTTCGCAGCAACTTTCTTTGTGGTGGAGGACCTGGTAGCTTTCTTAGGGCCCATCTTCTTCTGATGTCAGTCAGCTCACAGCAGCACAAATTGCAGAGATGTCTGGTCAGATGAGTCACACACCACACGTGGCGTACAACTGAAGGACGTCCGTCTGGCAGTAGAACGAGCGATGGATGAAAAAACAACCAGCACCTCCTCAGTCTTTTTTGTGCACCTACAAGTAAAGAAGGCAGAACAACATCAGTCAAACAAGCAGTAAGGCAACATGAACAATTGAAAGACACACAGGCCAATGTATAAAAGACAAAACAGAAGACTAATAATACCAGTCCAGCAGCACCACAGCTCAAAGGCCACATGAAGTCCAGAAAGAACCAATAAAGTCAAGCAGGCCTATAGATACCAATATGGACAGAAAAAGGAGGATGCCTGCTGCACATGACAGGTTAATGTGCAAGGAATAAATAGCCCATGGCTAAGACAGAGGTTGTAAACCTAACACCGCAAAAACACATACAAACAAACCCCTGCCCAGACAACACATTGTTGAATGCAATGCCATACACACACATGCCCTAATGATGTTAATTGCATACACCGAACTAAAACAGCTACATAAAGGCAGCACCCCCGCTAACTACTACCTCTGGGACTCTGGCCTACTGTGAGATCAGACAGAAAGCTGGGAGTCCAATGATAAATGCACAAAGGAAGTACCTTCAAAATGGCCGCCACCACATGGCCTAGCCACCACCAGCAACATGAAAAGTAAAAGAAAAAAGAAGACAGACAATAAATGCCTCTGGGAAAGGGACAATGCTTTGTTTTGTTTCACAAAGTAGCCGCAACGCTGCCCACGTGGTCAGCCCACCCACAAACAAGAAGACAGACACAGTAATTGTTCCAGGCTCCAAAAACTACAACCAAATGACAAATTCTGTTTTTTTGGGTGCACAAGAAAGACCTGCAACATTTTCGAGAAACTTTTATGCAACTCGGGACATATTGTCCGCGAGAATGCAAAATCGGCGGGTTCGGCAGCGCGAAAAGAAGAAAACGTCGTTTTCGCGTTCCCGAGCAAGTACATTGAGCGCGCGAACAAGACAAAAAATGTAATGTCGCGTCAAGAGTTGATTAACTTTAATGCACCTATGGCTATGAGTAGTAGTAACTCTGCCCTACTGCCACAATACAATAGTCAAAAACCTTGGATGCCTATGGCAAAAGCACAAAGGAAGGACACACAAAATGGCCGCCAACATAGGGCCTGGCCACCAACAACAACATGGCAAAATCACAAAGGATGTATACACAAAATGGCCTCCACCACATGGCCTGGCCACCAACAACAACATGGCAAAATAAATCACAAAGGAAGCATACACAAAATGACCACCACCATAGGGCCTGGCCACCAACAACAACATGGACAACTTTACAAAATGGCCTCCACCACATGGCCTGGCCACCAACAACAACATGGCAAAATAAATCACAAAGGAAGCATACACAAAATGGCCGCCACCACATGGCCTGGCCACCAACAACAACATGACAAGAAAGAGAAGACAGACAATAATGCCTATGGCAAAGGGACAATGCTTTGCTTCACAAAATGGACACACCACACCACCGCCCAAATTGGTCACCCCACCCAAAAAAAAAAAAAAAATACATAGAGGACAGAAAATGGAAGTGGTCCATGCTCCAAAAAGAGAAAACTACAACCAAATGACAACATAACATAAATGAGGACTTTTTGGGTGCACAAGAAACACCTGCAACATTTTCGAGAAACTTTTATGCAACTCGGGACATATTGTCCGCGAGAATGCTAAATCGGCATGTTCGGCAGCGCGAATGGAATAAAAAGTCGTGTTCGCGTTCCCGAGCAAGTACATTGAGTGCGCGAACAAGACAAAAAATGTAAGTTCACGTTCTCACACTGTGCGAAGTTACCAAAACTACCCAAGCTGTATTCCTAGGGTTACCTAATGGCAGAAATTGACAGAGTATTTAAAGTTTAAACACACCCAAAACCAGAAATACCCCACACATAAAAATAAGATTTTCTATATCAATCCAAGCCATCCATGATTTTCACATTAAGGGTACACCACAAAAACAGTTGATTAACTTTCATGACCCTATGAGTAGTACCTATGGCCTACTGCCAGAGTAGGCCACAAGGTTGGAGGCCTATGGCAAGAGCAAAGTGGCTGGAAACATAAAATGGCCGCCAACACATGGCCAGGCCAACCACAGAAAGTTAATACAATGAACTCAAGCATGCCTACACACTAACTACATGGGGTACTAGGGTCAGATATTGGCTTAAAAATTAGAAACATTTTAAATTCCACAAACAGAAATTCCACAACAGACATTGCTATTGCATAATGAACATAATCCAATGCCATCCATGATGTTTGTTTACAAACTGGAATAAACATTTAAACACAGACTACAGAAACATGATTGGACCCATGGGTACCTCTATATGAAGCCTGGATGCAAGTTAAAAAAAAATACAATTTGGGACCTCATGAAAGTACAGGCCTCCATCAATAATTTAATTCCAGGATTGAATACTGTAGTTAAAAAAAAAATCAAATCAAACAAGCACAAGTCTACATCACTCATACATTACACAAACTTACTTGAAAAAGAGAATTCCAATTCAAAAAGTCCTCATTAAATCCAAGGTAAATCAGTAATGCAGCCAACACAGACAGAAAGTGATCCTTCCAGCTCAAAATCCAAAGGAAAGTGAGCACCACATGGACAAAGCACTGGGAGGAGCCTGGTGGACAGGAACAGGAAGTTGTAAACTCAAGAGCCCTTCCTCCTTACTCTTCAAAACAAGAGTAGAAACAAAAAGAGGGGTCCTTCCCCCCTAAAAATAAAGCCAAAGGTACAACTTTAAGGTTTTTTGCTTTTTTTTCCTAACCAAAATGGTAATTTATTATGGTTTTAACATGCTCGCGAGTTATTCTGTGCAAGAATGCAGTTTCTGCGTGTTCGGCAACTCGATCTTACCAAAAAGCATCCTCGCGCATCCTTATGACGCTATCGCGCATCCAAATGACGTTATCGCGTTCGCACAGTCGCACGGGACTGTGCGAGAGTGTTTCCAAACATGGTGGCACAAGCGACCAGGAAAAAACGAACGCAGAACGAAGGTAAGCCATTGCCGCGCACGCGATAATGTTATTCAGCGCGCGAGAACTACGCTACGCACCGGATCGCGGAGTAATCGACAGCTACGCGTTCTCCGCGGAACGCGGAGCTGCCGAAACTCCGCAAGCTCCGCGAACGGAGCGTAGTTCTTCGCCCAGGGTTACTAGTTACATCAGCCATGAGGGTGTGTCATGAATTCTAAAAGTGAAGTCAGGTGTGCAAGGTTGGCTATAACATGAACATGCAGTAGACCGTAGCATGCACTCCGTGTCCCCTGAGGCAATGGATATCGTGAAAAAGAATACATCAAAACAGTAACTTCCCCCGTGTCCCATGACCCCCCACCCACAGCCAACCACCCCCAACCTGGCCTGGCATGACCCGATCCCTCCTACCAATTTCCAACTGGAAATGCCTCCCTGTACACACCCAAAAAGTGCCCCCTTGGGGGCGGTTAGAGCTATAAGCGCTAGGGCAGAGGTCGCCATAAAAACCACACAATTGTGCATCAGTATTGTACATTGCACTGTCGCCCCAAACGCCATCACCCTAATCAATGTCCATCAACGTGAGGCCGAACCAGTGTCCAGTGAGTGTCAAAAAAGGGGGGCCTCCAAATTGGTTCCCTCCCCCCTCCCACAGCACTCGCCGAGTATCAAAGTTCTATGGCTGAGTGCATTGGGTTAAATGCTGATACCATTTCCCCAAACAGTCTCATGAAAGTCACTTGGCTGTCATCCGGCACATGTATAATGAAATGATCTTACCCATCCGCAATGCCGCTGTCCAATCCCAGGTCGCTGCGGTCCCCTTGTAACAGCACTTCACCACACCCAGACGCCGTAGCAAGGCGATGTCCCATCCGTATGACACCGCTCAGATTCAAGTAAGTCCGAAATCGGGCAGACCAGAAGATCTCTAGACAGTCTATTCTTGCTCGTCCAGGTGGCTACTTTCTTCGTGCTCTCCGGTCTGGCTCCTTGGGCTGCTCCTCTGTTCCTTGGACCACTCCTTTAATGATTTCTGAAGTTCCCTGGGGTCTGTAAAGAAATGTGAGTGACCCCCTCTGTTGATCCGCAATTTAGCCGGATACAGCATTGCATAGTCTAAGCCAAGGTCTCACATTTGTTTCTTATATGGAGCGAAATGGCATCTCTCCTCCTGCACTTTTGCCGTAAAGTCAGGGTACAAGGAAACCTCCATGCCTTCGAATTGTAGCTTCCCTTTGTCTCTGGCCACCCGCAACGCCGCGTCACGGTCTAAAAAATTCAGCAATTTTGCTATAATCGGCCTCGGAGGCGCTCCTGAGCGCGGTCGCGGTCCCAGCGTGTGGTGAGCCCTTTCCACGATAAAGATCGGTGAGAAGACACCTTCCCCCAGCAGAGTGACTAGTAGTTTCTCCACAAAGAGTTCCATCTTCCCCGTTTGTGTCGTCTCCGCAATCCCCGTGATACTAATGTTGGAGCGCCTCGAGCGGGCTTCCAAGTCTTCCGACTTATCTTGGACGACCTGAAGTAGTCTGGAGAACTGTTTGCGGTCTTTGTCCCATTCAGTCTGTGCTTCTTCCACCTCAGTGAGACGCCTCTCCGACATGTCGAGCCGCTCCGCGTGCTTATCCACCCGCTCCGACATTCGATCCATACGGTAGGTGAGCGCGTCTATCTTCGAGCCAATGGACGCCATGCTGTCCTGCAACCCTTTCTCCATTGACACTAGCATATCCTTTATGTCCGCATACATTGTGCCTTCTGAGCCTAAGCTCCTCGGCGAAGGGTCGGGAGCTGAACCTTCCTGTGTCTTTGTTGTGCGTTGGTCGAACGCCAGTTTGGTCTGGGTCCTGTCGTTCTTGCCCATTGCGTGCAGCCGAGGAAGTCGGTGTCCTGCTTCCCTGCGTGCAACCAGGGTCAATGTCCGCTGCGATGGGTGGCACCCGCAGCACAGCAACGCGTTCACCCCGCAGTGCCTACCGGGGGTACCTTCCAGAGCACTCGCCGCTCCTTGGTCTGATGAGGGCAATAGTCAGCCACCGCCGCTAGGGCAGCCCAGAGTTGTTTGAACCCTGCCGTCGGCGGTTAGACCACCCACTTGTCTCTCACCAGGGGCGGCTGCTCTCAATCATCACTCGGTCCCGGGTCCAACCACTCACTCCAAGTCACCAGAAAGCATAGCAGTCACAGGCTCTGCAGTCAGTATACACGAAGGGTGAGTAGCAAGAAGTTCTCCAATCCAGTCTATCCTGCAGCTTTTCCTAGTAGAAAGCGTTCTCACAACTCACACTTTCCTCTGCGAACGCACCAGAACCACGCTGAGAAAGGCCGTCAAAATGGCGCCCACCTTCTGGCTTCAGCCAGCACGTTCACACTGCCACGCAGTGTCTGGGAGGGAAGGGGTGGATGTATCCTATGGCACCGCTTGTGCCAAGTATGCAGCAGGTGTACCGCGGGGGGGGCCTGAAGGTGCCCGCTCACTGCACCGGACAGGTACCCCTACCGCTATCAGAGCCGACGTCCTCCACCAGGTCGGCTCCTCCAGGATCTTGCAACCACGCAGTGGAAATTGCGAGGGTATGGGGGGACCCCGGTGCGTCCGAGCACACAGCTCCACAAGGATTAGCCACTCTGCACACTCTCACTGCGAGGAAGGGGAACGCCAATTCAGGGGGAGCGGCACCCAGGCAATATAAACTGTTTCCGAGCCCCACTGTGAGGCCCGCCGCCGAGCCGCCGAGACGAGGGTAGTGCGCGGTCAAAGAGCCGCTTACAGCTTCGGTGCTTTCTCGACTCAATATGCGTGCCCGCAGTGGTCCGGGACGTTTACCGCTGTGTCTCACCTCCAAACACTTGGATGGCGCTTCGACTCACCCTCCGCTGTGTAGACCTCGGAGGTGGTCCGGTAGTCCCCTAGTCGCCGCTCCCCCACTGGCCGCACGCAGGATCACGCACGGCGGCTGGCCGCCCAGGCGAGTCCGCTGCTCCTGGCCTGGTACGCCAGCAGCCCGCGTGTCTCCGACCTCTCCGGTTTTCGTCTGTTTTCCGCCGGCGGTCTCCCAGGATGTTCCTGCGAGGTCCGTATGGTATTTCCACACTCTGACAGTTCTCAGCGTCTGTTGATAGAGGATAATTTTCAGGATTTATAAGGTGATAGCGCGGAGCTCAGCGCTCACACGTCTTACATCGGCGCTGGCAAGCTCCGCCCTCTTGTGGTGCTGTTCTTGGGCCATATGTGTTGTTCCACTCTGGACATTGCCCCAAAGGTTTATGTGTGCTGTCCTTGTGCTAATGGTCATTCTGTAGTGGTCATGTGCACTTCAGCTGTGTGTGCTGGCCAGTGCAGTGGTGGAGGTGGCTTTGCTCTTGTATCCCAGAGTGGTGCATGTGTAGTTGTTGTGTTGGATGTGTGGATGTAGGGTGTGGTATAGCTTCAGTTCCTGGGTGTGGTGTTGTATTTGTGCAGTGCTGATTTGTGGTGTGTGATGCGGTTGTGTCAATCATGCCTGTTGTGCAGTCAATGCTTGTCGTGCAGGCGGTGCTGTGTGTATGTGGCCTTGGCATTGCCTGAAGTACATACCCTATTGTCTTGTGGTGTTTGTTGATTGAGGTTTCATGTGCATCTGTGATGGGTTTGATATGGCTGTGTGTGTTGGTCCAGATGCACTTCTTGTGTGTTTACTGTTATGGTGTGTGTGTTTATTTCCTGGATGATGTTGTTGTGTACTCCTGTTGTGTCTGTGCTCCCATTGATTTTCCCCAGTTTGGATGACAGGGTATGTGTTTGAGTTCAGTATGTGTGCCTGTATTGTTTGTGTGTTGTTCTTGTGCAGGCATCGGTTGAGGCATCCCTGTTTGTGTGTGGGGTTTCTGGCTGTACCCAGGGTGTGTGTTTGTGTGTGTGTGTGTATGCTGGCAAGTATTGTGATCCTTGAGTGTGTGTGACAGTGGTGTTGTGTGTTCCTTGTCAGCCACTCCTGCAGTGGCTGTCTCCCTGGTTGTGTGTTGTGTGGTGCAGGGTGTGTATTGTGCTTGTTGTTGCAGTGCTTGTTGGTGTGCATAGGGGTGCACAGGATGGGCACCTGGCCTGTGGGTTGGTGGGGTCTGTTGCTGTGTGGTTGGGGGCTGTGTGTCCTTGTGGTGTTTGTGGCCTGCCCATGCCTTGGAGTGGCCCTGCCTTCTGCATAGTGCGCATGTGTTGACCGCAGCGGTAACATGACCGGGACCGGGACGTTGCTGCTGGTTGGCGGTCGCTGTGTGTCCCGGATGCTGAGGGGTGCCTTGTTGTGAGGTGGGTGATGTGTGGGTGCCTGTGTGGATGTGTTGTGTCCTCCAGCAGGGTGACTGTGTGGTGATTGGACCCTGTGTCAGCCTGTGTGTTGTGTGTTGCATTTGTGTATTTGCGTACCTGCGGCAGCGTCCGCGGCGGCCCATCTGACGATAGTGTTGTAGGAGGAACATCACCGGATGCATATGGAGGGCTGGGTTCATGGCGGTCAGGACCGGGTCTCGCCTATCTTGCTCCGCTGTCGAGTTTCCGCCTGCTCAGGCTGGGCGGTGTCTCCGCTGCGATGCGTCAGCTTGTTTGGGCCATCCTAATTTGTCGAGCGGGGCGGACGTCATTCTGCACAGCGGAGAGTCTCGATTGGCTCCCGCCGCCGCGGTGGCAGGCGCACTTTGATGGCGGTGTGCGGCGCTCCGCGGCGGACAGGAAATGACCTATGTTTACCTATCCTAATGTGGCGGACGTGAGTTCCGCTGCTCGCGGGTGGAAAAAGTTGTTTTTCCGCCCCGCCACCACCGCGGTGTTGCCAGCGCCCGACATCCTAATGGACCCCTAGGTCTTTTACCCTTCGTAACTCGTTAAAAGAGGCCTTCCTATAACATGCAGAGTCATTAAGGTGTCTATTGGCCTCTTTCATGTATGCATCACGGGGCCAAAGAACGTTATTACCCCCTTGTCTGCATTGTTTACAATTATGTTGTTGTGGTCATTTATTTTTTCAAGAGTTTAGAGTATCGTTGTTCGCCATAACTCTGTTTGTTCTTAACCATTACATTTCTATTCAAAGTTTTCATTTTATCAATAACACAATCACTAAAAATGTCAATGGCATCATGTGGCATGACTGAGACAAATGTTGATGGTGGACGAAATGGACTGGTGGCAGGACTGGTAGTTATCACCCCCATGTCCCGCAGTTCATCCTGAGTGCTGCCCCTAGTATCATTAGTGTGTCCTGCCAATGCATAGATGTCTTGTAATGTTGGTACATTTAATACTTGAAATTTGCCACTTGGTCGATTTTCAGCACCAATTGCAGCAGCCGTGTTGTGAGCTCTATTCAGTTTATGAAATTTAATAAGTTTCAGTTTGCCAATAAACTTGAACACGTCAACTTGCGACTGTACATACTTAAATCCTGATTTGGGACAAAATAAAAATCCATTTATGCAACCAGCACAGAAGTAAACCCACGCGTTCCGGTATCCTCGTATACCCTGTTCACGGTACCGTGAACAAGGTATACGAGGATACCAGAATGCGTATTGGATGTAAGAATACATTAAACCTTCAAAGAATACTGCTGTTGTGCGGCTTAATCGTTTCCTTCTGGAAGCTTTGTGGACATAAATTGCGGTTTGGTTCAACCGATAAGCCACGTACTTTTGTGAGCAGTGCCAAGAGCCGGAAAAAAGGAACCACCTTTGCTGGATCTATATATATATATATATATATATATATATATATATATATATATATATATATATATATATATATATATATATATATATATATACTTACAAATCAAAGGTTACAGGGACATTTTAGTTAGACTCGGATATCTCTCACGCAAAACCAGTGAAATTCAGCAGTTATAGTTACCTGAGCTAAGATCCCCCTCGCAATCCTAGATGCAGCAATTCCGACAACCTCACCCATGTGAAGATCACCCAGACTCCTTCCCCCCTAATCCACTATAACTTAAATGTGTACTACTTAATTGCAGATCAGCCACTAAACACGCCTCCAATATCTTCAACCTCATCCTGCACAATGATTTAGACATTATCCTCCTCATTGAAACTTGGTTAAATCCCACTTCCACTCCTATTTTAGCCCTCCAATACCTCCCACTCATGACCTACTTAGGCTAGACAGAGCTTTGGACTTGGGTGGTGGCATAGCCTGTATTTAGAGGAACACAGTCTCAATTTCTCACTTTGAGTCCTCTGCGTCATCCTCCAGTGAATACCTCTATCACAGCATCTCAAGTAAGAACCTACCGGTTTGCAAACTTCACACCTTTTACCACCTCCCGGGTGACAATCTCCCCTTCATTGAGCAACTAATGGAAATCATCACTAGCAATGTCGACTCAGCAGTGGCCCAAATCTTCCTTGGTGATTTCAACTGTCACTGGTC
The DNA here is from genome assembly GCF_964261635.1 of Lissotriton helveticus. Taxonomy (NCBI): domain Eukaryota; kingdom Metazoa; phylum Chordata; class Amphibia; order Caudata; family Salamandridae; genus Lissotriton; species Lissotriton helveticus. The sequence goes on along the minus strand of NC_136059.1, from coordinate 1,270,737,772 downwards.
TAACCCCAATGACTCCGCTGTATCTTGCCTTAAATCATTCTTAATGGATCAAGATCTGACTCAGCACTGCGACCAACCAACTCATATTAAAGGACACAATCTAGACCTTATCATCTCTAAAGGGCAGACCATCACCCTAGATTCCATTACCCCTTGTGATTGGTCCAGCCACCATAGCATCCTCTTTTACATTAACAGTGAGGTGTTGACGAGGAAGGCTCAACCATTGAAAGTAAAGATATAGAAAAGAGATCTCAGATCAATAAACTCTGACGATCTAGCTGCCCAATGTAAATCTGTCCTCTCCACCCAAGCTGACTTGGTTGAGGTGCAATCACTCACCGACGCCTACATTTCGACAATCACCAACATCATATATGACATTGCTCCACTCCAACATAAAAATGCTTCAACAAAAATATCCAAACCATGGTATAATGACATCTTAAACACAGAACGATGCAACCTTAGGGCAGCTGAACATTCCTGGCGATCCAATTCCTCCTCTGACCAACTAAAACTCCTTAGAGATGTGAGGAGCCTCTACAACAAATAAACCAAGAGTGCCAAGGCTGACTACTTTAGACACCAACTGGATCAAGTGGCAAACCACCCCAAAAAACTGTTCGAATTGGTCAAACAACAATCAGTCATTGGTCCAAACCACTCTAAACCTGGTGGCAGCCCACCCTCATGCGACGAATGTGCCACTTTATTCTCTGACAAATCAAGACTCATCCCTGCTGACCTCATCTCTAAGAAGGCTCTATTGCCTTCCTCAAGTGCCACCTCCCCCTTGACCCCTTTGAAAAGGGCAAAACGACCACCAAGAACACCAAGAACAATGCGTCATGGGGCAACTTTACCCCATTTAGTGAAAATGACATCCACAAGGTTCTTCAGAATATCAACCCTTTCAACCACTTCAGTGACCCGTTGCCCCCGGCCATCTTCAAGGAAATCAAGAATGCACTCATCTCCACCTGGACAAGGATAGTAAACACTTCTCTTTCACAAGGCACAGTCCCCAATTGCCTAAAAGCAGCTCAGGTATTACCTATGCTAAAAAAAAATAATGCTGACAAATCTGATCTCAATAATTTCTGCCCCATTTCCAACATCCCCACCCTAGCAAAACTTCTAGAAAAATGTGTTCAATCTCAACTTTGTGCTCACACAGATAATTATCAACTCCTAGACCAGCATCTATCTGGTTTTAGGAAGGGGCACAGCACTGAATCAGCTCTCACTCACGGTATGAATGACATTTTAAAAATGCTTGACAACAATGAATCCTGCCTCCTGATTCTTCTCGACCTTTCCTCCGCATTCGACATGGTTGAGCATGAAAACCTCCTATCCATCTGCATAACAGAATTGGTTTTGCTGATCAGGTGCTACAATGGTTCTCGTCTTTCCTACATCACAGACCTCTCTTGTACTCATGGGGGTCCCCCAAGGGTCCGCTCTATCTCCTATCCTCTTCAACATTTTCCTGGAACCTCTTGCTAACTCAATAAACTCCATGAACATTCTCTTCCACATGTATGCGGACAACACGCAACTCTATTTGAAAATCTTATCCCTGAAAAACATCATCTCCCTCAACACTACCCCAACATCTACTCAAAACTGGTTAACGGAGAACCATCTCCTGCTTAACACTTACAAATCAGAATTCCTCCTCACCTCCCCTCCGAACCACATCCCCAAGCTAGACCTATGGCTGAGTCAACTCACTGCTTTCAGTTGCACTCCTCTCATTGTAGACTCAGCCAAATCTCTCGGAGTCACCATGGAGAAGCACCTGAATATAAAAAATCATATCAGCAATGTTTGTAAGGACACAAACCATTTGTTGAGGTCACTCAGAAATACCTAACCCTTCCTTCCACTTAATGATTTGAAGCAGGTGGTCCAAGCACTTGTCTCGCCGAGGCTAGACAACGGCAGTGCTACCCACTGTGGCCTTCCCAAATACGCCCTGGCTCCACTAAGGTCATCACTGAACATGACGGCTAGACTGGTCACAGACACCAAACAATACAAACATATATCCCCAGTCCTAAAATCTCTCAACTGGCTGCCCTACGAAGCATGAATTCAGTTAAAGATTGCTAATCTGGAGCACAAAGCCCTTCACTTCATTACTCCCAGGTACCTTGCGCAAAAACTTGAGCTATCCTGCGGTTTAAGAGCCTCAAGAACCACCATTACCTTCCTCTAGAAACCACTTATCCTTAAAAAAAAAAAACTTGTCACTGAGCTTTCTCTGGTGCTGCACCAAAGATATGGAATTCTCTTCCACCGGAAGCACACAGTATCTCTTCAACAAAGGCTTTCAAGTTGGAAGCTAAACGATTCCTTATGAACAAATTCTTACCCTAAGATGGATAGGCTCACTTGCTCGATGTCATTGTTCCCACTATCATGATACCTCCATTTGTAATGGCTCCTCTTTATTGCATACTGGTACCCCCCTCGTTGCCCGTGTACACCTGCCTATTGTATTTCCCTCCTGGGCGCGATTGTCCTGAATTATGCAACCATTCCAGTCTTTTTTTTATCTCTCTCTCTCTACCAGATTTTGAAATTGCATTTATGTTCTTCCTTCCATCATACTGTAACGTGCTCTGATATCCTTCGGGATCTTGTTTGTGCTATATAAAACTTTATAAATAAAATAAATTATATCCCCACAATGCACTGCTTATGACCTCACATATTACATCAATCATAACACGGTCAGAGACATCATTTATGATATCATTGTGAATTGCTAAGGTTTACAAAAAACCATTCCTAACTATAACATCCATGTAACCTTTGTTTTTTTCAGTGAATTTCTAAGTTTTTTTATGTCATTTGCTAACTATAAGGTCTGTGTAACCTTTGGCTTTTTAGTGAATTTTTACAGATTTTAGTGAATTTCCATGCTTTTTTAAATGTTATTCCCTGACTACAACATCCCTGTAACCTATTGTAGTTCCAGTGAATTTCTAAGTTTTTTAAAATTTTGATTTCCTAACTCCAATCTGTAACCTTTGGGAGGGAGTGTGTGAGTGAGTGCATGAGTGTCTCAGTGGGTGTGTGAGTGAGTGTGTGAATGTCTCATTGGTTGTGGGAGTGGGTGTATGAGTGGGTCTTGGAGGGGCTGTATAAGTGTATCTCTGGGTGTGTGAGAGGGTGCATGAGTGTCTGAGTGGGTTTGTGAGTGGGTGAGCGAGTGTCTGAGTGGGTGTATGAATGGATGCAAGAGTGTCTGAATGAGTGTCTGAGTGGATCAATGAGTAGGTGTGAGAGTATCTAAATGGGTTTGCAGGTGCCTCCAAAAGTGTATGAGTCAATCTGTGAGTCAGTACATGAGTCTCCGAGTAGGTTTGTGAGTGGGTGTGATAGAGTTTGAGTGGTTCTGTAAATGGGTGCATGAGTGTCGGAGCAGGTCTTGTGAATATGTGTACATGTCTGAGTGGGTCTGTGAGTAGGTTCCCGAGTGCCCTAGTGTGTCTGTGAGTGGGTTTATGAGTGGGTCCATGAGAGCCTGAGTGGGTTAATGAGTGTGTGTGAGTAGGTCTTTGACTGGTCATGTGAGTGGGTCTGAGTGAGTGTGTGAGTGTCTGAGCGGGTCTGTGAGTGGGTATATTAGTGTCTGAGTAGGTCTATCAGTTGGTGTGTGAGTGCTTGAGTATGTGAGTGGGTATCTAAGTGTCTGTGTGGGTGTCAGTAGTTAAGTCAGTGACTGGGCCACAACAGAACTGCACCTGCCCTTTTATCCAAAAGGACTCCACAGTTTTGCACAAAATATTTACCCAAGTGGAGTACTTTATACTCGTTAATTGCTAATTGCTACCTCCTTTGGTAAATGGCTGGTACATATTCCACACTACAGCTGCATATTGGAGCATGAGGACTTTTCACTAGTGACCTTGTGTCTGACTTGGCAATGTGATTGTTCCTCGTGCGTCTCTATCCAGAAATATGAATCTTCCTATAGAGTAGACAACAAGAGTACAAAAGGCAAATCTCCAACAAACAAGCGTGATTCCTCTTAACAATAAGAAGTGAAGGCTTCTTTGTTGTGTGGAGATGTCCTCATATTCCTCAGCATCAAAGCGCTGATGGCATTATAGTAAGCTTCCAATCATCCTGGCAAAAGGCCATTGCATGAAACTAAGGTGGATGGAGCAAGGTCAAATGGGCTGAACTTCAGGTGAGTTTGCACATTTGTATACTCATGTGGGCACATGCATCAAAATTTACAATTGCGATTCCTTATTTGCGGAAAAATAAGGATTCGCAAATAAGGAATCGCAAAAAGCAAGGCATCAAGAAATTCGATAAATAATAGCAAAACTGTAAAAATCACAATCGCAGTTTCCAATTACTTATTACTGTCTCGCTATTTGCAAACTCGCTATTTGCAAGACGCAAATTGCGAGTTTGTTTCTGGTGCAGCTTGATGACATCACAACCAGGAAGTGAGGCATCCCATGCTGATTCCAGTGCACTGAGAGAGTCAGAGGAGGAGACAGACTTCAAGAGCACAGCTGAAGGGACCAATTTGAATTTGGGAAAACTGTTCAGAGACAACAGCATGACTTCAGGAGCATCTGGGAAGAAGGCTGCAAATCACAAGAGGAAGCTGAAATTTAGTGAAAAAGAAATTGAAATCCTCATTGAGGAGGTTGTGATGAGGCATGACAAGGTGTTTGGAAAGCTGTCACTCCAGGTCCCTTAGCTAGAGAAGCACAAAATCTGGCTCAGAATACAATCCCAAGTGAACGCAGTGAAGGTCACCCACTGCACAATAGAAGACCTGCGCAAACGCTGGTATGACCTGCTCAGCCATGCTAAGGAGAGGGTTGCTGCCAGGCTTGAAGAGGCAAAGAAGACTGGAGGCGGACCTGCAACACAGACTGGGAATACACCCCTGGAGGACCTAGGTGAGTCCACCCTTCAGCCTGAAGCTGTAGTTGCTGTGACGGAGTTGGACATCTCTGCACCGTCCATTACTTCACAAGGTTAGAAGCATGCAAATGTCCATTTAAAGATGAATGTTAGGGGAAAAAAACTCACGTCACATCAGGTATAGTGTTCAGATTCATACTGCAGTCCATTTTTTCCTTGCTACATCCAAATGCATTATGGGAGATACAGGCTGCAAATCCTATAGGGAAGGCAAGTAGGGAGTAAAACAGCATTGTCGTTTACAAGTACAACAAGAAAGTAAAAACAAATAGACACTATGGGCCCCATTAGGATGTCGGGCGGATCGCCACCGCCATGCGGGCAGTGGCGATCCGCCCGACATTCTTTCCTGCCCGCCACTCATTTCCCCCCCATATTACTATGGCGGGGGGACCGCGGCGGACGGAAAGACCGTCTGCTGCGTTTCCACCTGGTCAAGGAGTTGACAGGGCGGAAAAGGGTTTATTATGGTGGCGGTGTCTGTTAGACACCCCCATCCATTTTAGGGTGAAGGCTGGGACATGCTTTTCCATGGCGGCAACGCCGCCACAGAAAGGCATGCAGGAATGTCATTTGGGGGCCTGTTCCGGGCCCCCAGGGACTCTGCAGGAGTGGGGGGTGCACATGGGAGTACCTATGGTACCCCCCTGCACTTCACTGTACAACTTGACAGGCACCGCACAGTGCCTGTTACGTTGTGCATTGAAGTGCACAATGTGCATTTTTAGCATTGCGGCGGGCGGTGCTTTCAGCACCGCCTGCCGCAATGTTAAAAATGCGGGATGCGCCTGAATGTGGAAACACCCAGGAGACTCAGACACAGTCAGATGTGGAGACATATGTGGCCCACAAACCACAAACCCTGCACCCACAAGACGCAGGTCCACAGTCCCACCACTACCTGCCATGGAAGTTGAGGAGGAGAGTCACATGATCCCCAGTCATCCCAGACTGGATGTACACCCCCGACAAGAAACAAGTCACAGGTGCGGCACAGCAATGTCCTAACCCAGAGGTGCAGGGCAAGGGCACAGATGGGAACGCCAGAGGAGGACAGTCCAAATTTCTGTGGGGGTCTGGAGAGCCTAATGCTGAGGATGCACCGCCTGTAAGCAAAGAACATGCAATTAATGCAGGAACAACTTTGCACAATATCAAACAAAATGCAGACATGAGGGACTGCTTGAAGGATTTGTCTACAGTAGTGGTGGAATGACATAGACAGTCAAATGAAGCCATACATGAGCTATGCAGGGTGATGCAGGAGGACAAGGTGTCCCAACCAAGAAGGCATCACCAATTCATAGGGCACATAGATGGCTACACCAGAGCCATCAACCTGCTTAGCGCAAATACAGCTCTGCTGTTCCGTCGTTCTGTGGCCATGCAGGTCGAAATGACCCATTGCTGTAGGGATGTGCCCAGTGGAATAATTCAGGTCACAAATGCAGTTGAGCAATTTCAGACTGCTACTTCTGGGGGCAGCAATGTATTGGTGGGAGGGGACAGTGAGGAGGCGTCCAGCCTCAGTAGTCTCTTGGTGCCAGTGACTACATGCAGGAGGCACACTACTAGGTGTACCACTGCTTCAGAAGAATCCAAAAGGCTCCTGAATGAGGCCACAGAAAGGCGTTTGGGAGTGCGTGGCCGTAAAAAATAGGGTGGCGTTTGAAGACTAACTCCATTATGGTGATGTAACCATAATCATGGCAAAAGTTGTGACTGACATTCAAGTCCACTGATAATGTCTTGTAATTTATTTTGTTTACCTTCACTGGGCTAGTTAGCACCTGGTATGTGTGCATTATCACTACCACATTTGTAAATTAAAAACATCCACTCCAGTCGAACCATGCAGTGTCTTGTCTCATCATTACCCTGGTTGTCTTCCTCAAACTCACTGTCAGACAGTTCCAGGGGTATGCCTCTCCTAGTAGCGATGTTGTGCAACATGGCACAAGTGACCACAATTCTGCAGCAGCTCTCCAGTCGGTACTGCAATGCCCCGCCAGTGTTCTGCAGGCAGAGGAACCTACTTTTCAGTAGGCCAATTGTGCGCTCTATTATGTTTCATGTGGGGATATGCGCTGCATTGTAACGCTGCTCACTTGGGGTACTTAGGTTGAGGTATGACATCAGGATGTAGGAGCGCACGGAGTATGCACTGTCACCTACAGGGTAGTAAGCAAAAGGTTAGTGAATGATATGCATTACCATTTGGCCATAGTATGAAAGACATTGTAACATATGTTTCCCAAGCAGATATCCTTCTCCAAATTTACCCCCAAGGAGACGAGTGTGTATGCCACTGTGTCGGAATATGTAGGAGTCATGTGTGCTGCCAGGGAACTGTGCCACTATCTAAGTAATAATGCTTTTTGAATTGCAGAGCATTTGGATATTCAGTGAATGGCAGGATTTTCAGTTCCTATAAATGTACTCATTCACTGATGGTGGACAAATGGCTACATGTGTTCCATCAATGCAACCTATTACATGGGGAAACCGGGCTACGTGATAGAAGTCTAGTTTGGTCTGATGCAAATCTTGTGGGGTTGAGGGGACGCTAATGTGGTGGTGTATCATGGTCAACATCGTGTTCTTGAATTAATTGAAAAAGCGCAATAGGGAACGTTGTGAAACCCCTCCAGCTACAGCTACTACACCCTGGAAGCTACCTGACGCTAGTTGGTGCAGGGAACATAGCACCTGCACATGAGTGGGTATGGTATGTGTCATACTACTGCAGCGAGTCTGACGCTGCAGTAGTGGATCTAATTCAGCAATTAGATCATAGATCATGTCTGCATTTAACCTATACTTGTCATAGAGCTCTTCCTCTGTCTGCCCCAACAATGTAATGCGCACTCTAAAAATGTGCTCCTGTATCCTCCTTCTTCTCTGTGCTGCTGCTCGTTGCCTCAACTATCTTGCCATGACGTAGAGCGCTGCCACTGTGACACATTCTAAGGCATCCTGGGCCAGTTTATATACATTGCAAATGTTTCCCCCAGTTCAAGTGTTTTCACCTGTTTACCACTTGCCTGTAAAAATCAATATTTTGCATTCGCTCATTTGCGATTTTCCCAAAAATCGCAATTTGCAAGTTTAAATGCATTGCTTTGTGAATCTCAAACTGCGAGTCGCAATTGAAAAAACTCAATTTCTGAATTCGCTAAATTGCGACTCTTAATTTCTGCAAATTTCTTGTATATGCTCAGAATTGGGATGATGCATTTCTAAGACCTATTTTGCGTTCGCAAAGGGCCTTTTTTAGTGAATCACAAGTTTTGTATACTCTAAATTGCTTGATGCATGTGTGCCATGGTCTTTTAAAGGGAGAACAATGCACTCTGCTCTCATCAGGTAAGAGCCAGAAATAACCCACTCATCACAGTCACTACACGTTGCATTCCAATATATCAGCAATGCATTCACCTCTACAAAACATTTCAGATCGTCTTTCGGTGTGGAATTGCAGAGAAAACACAGTTGCTCACCTTCGTCAAGCCCAAAAGGTCAGGATCCTTTGTCCTTTATACAAGTGGAGCTTCAATTGGGGCACCTACTATTTATCTATGTGTACGTTTCTTCCACTGAGGGTTTTTTTTTGTTTGTTTTTTTGCAGAGTTTTATATAGCGCGAACTAGACCCGAACCGAATCAGGTATCAGAGCGCTTTACATAGCACCAGTTACGTTACATGAGGACGGACACACATTCATTTTAGGCACGGGGAGATTAAGTGATTTGCCCAGAATCACAGGAGGTTTTTTGGCATCGTTACCGAGACTCAAACCCAGATCCCCAGGTCCGAGGTCGAGCGCCCTAGCCGTTAGGCCAACTCCTCTCCCTCTATTTTAATTTAATTTCTGTAAAAATTAAGCAGGTCCTCAGGCCAGCTACCCCTATGACGGTTCTCCTGTCCAGCTTGCCCGCAGTTGTTACCCTCTGTTGCCTTACACCTGCTGCCTTTAGTTTTGCCTCTCTGTTCATCTGCCCTCCGTTTTGCCTTTATTGCATGTTTTTCTGCCCTCAGTTTTGCCCTCTCCTGCTCTGTTTTTCCTTTCCTGCTCTTTTATCTGCCCCCTGTCTTGCTTTTGTGCTCGTTTTTCTGCTCTCGGTTTTGCCTTTTCCTTTCGTTTTCTGCCCTCTGATTTGCCTGTTCTGCTAATTTTTGTTCCATCTGTTTTGCCTTTTCTGCTCATTCTTCTTCTGCTCTGTTATGCCTTTAGAGCAAATTGTTCTGCCTTTTGTTTTGTCCTCTTCTCCTTATTTTTCTACCCTCTGTTTTACCTTTTTTCTTCTAATTTTTCTGCCATCTGTTATGCCTTTCCTGCTAATTCTTTTGCCCTCCGTTCTACCCTCTCTGCGTGTATTTCTGCCTCTATTTTGCCCTCTGCTGCTCTGTTGTGCCTTTTCTGCTTGTTTGTCTGCCCTGTTTTGCCTTTTCTGCTTGTGCGCTTTAATGGGGACTGAGTGGGGAGCCTTAATGCTCCGTGGTCCCGACATTGCTCCCGCATGCCGGGAGGTGCTAAATATTCAGCTCCCTGAGTGCTGGAGCAATCTTTCTCCTTTTCCCTGCTTGATGAAAACTCTGCTCCCAGCAAGCGGGAGCTCTTAGTGTTTGTTCTCACTTGTTTGGACCTGTCAAAACTCCTGCTAAGCAAAAGCCAACTGCTATCTCTTGAGGATGGGCACCTTGGGAGATAGCAGGATCTCGCCCTGGGAGTGGCAAATGCCAGGGCCATTAATGACTCTAGGTGGGGAGCTGTATGGTCCCCCCCATCCTTTAATTGGCACAGGTCTGCCCCAGGGAAGTGGTGGTCCCTGGGGCCATATATAGTCTGGGAGTGGGGTCATGCGGCGAGCCTCTCACTTTTATATATTAAACAGGCCCGCTGAGGTGGTGGATCCCAGAAGTGGGGTATGCACAGACCCCTTCATTTAAAAAATAAAGCCCTGGCTAGGGGGTGGTTCCCGGGGCTCAATTGAGCCCATAGATGGGGGTCTGTGTGGTGCCCCTTCAATATACTAAAAAAGCCCCAGGGAGGTGGTGGTCCCCAGGGCTCAAAAGAGCCTTAGGTTGGGGACCCTGTGCACACTCCCCCTTATTTTTATATGCCTATATGCCCAAGGGACTTGTCCCACCTGGGAGCTATTCTGTAAATAAGCCATGCTTGTTTTTTTGTTTTTTATTAATTTTGCCACAAATTCGCAAATCCATGGCAATTTTCGCTGCACAAATTAAAAGTAAAATGCTTTTTGCCCTGGTGTGGTCACTGCATCTTCTCTTTTTTATGTTTTGCTTTAGGACAAAACAGAGTCAGAGTCCCAAGATGGCTGCTAACACTTCCTGGCTGAAGTGTCGCCAGTCAATCAGATCATGTGATCAGGAGGATTCGCAGAGGGGTTGCGTCCCAAGATATACAAATTTGTTTTTTTCTTTAATATCTACCAAAACTACTGAACTGATTTGCACCAAATAACAAAAGGGCACTTTCTGGACCAAAAGCTCCCTTTCTAACAAATTTAGTGCAATTCCGTCCAGCAGTTCTGCCTGTAGTTGTGTTCAAAATCCCTACGTGAATTAACATGGGAAATGCACGCTTTTTGTCCTCCCCTTTTTTCTTCTCTCCCGCTTGACGGATCGCCCTGAAACTTTTCATGCACAACTTTTGGTTTGCTAATAACTTTGGTGCTGTTTGACGAAAATTTTAGGGAGATCCGTCAATCGGTGCCAGGAAAACATGTTTAGACCATGCCATTTTCCATAGGATAATTTAACAATGAAACCACAAACACAGCTTAATTAAATCATGCCAAATTAGAAAAAAAGCTAGATCTTGATCCAGAGAGTTAATTTTCTGTGATTTGGTGAAATCTATTCAGAAATGAAGTCTCAAAATGTATGTCCATTTCAGGCCAGAGATCCACTTGGATCCATCCACGAGTCCAAGCATGCATTGTAATTGGCTGGTCGAAACCTGAAGGAAAGGTTATGCCCGCCATCTCATGATTTTAAACTCGGTTCCCAAGTCCTAAAAAATATAATGAAATATGATATCAAGGTTCAGGGTACGCGTACTCTGACCCTCTGGGCCTTGCACGAAGAAGTCTTTTAGGGACCTCCTTCATGGTCAAATAAAGAAAAATAGGCTTCTATGGATCTGCGGATTCACCAGGAGGCTCAGTGCTGGCCCCTGGTGAATCACAGCGGACATGCAGATCAAGGGAGCTAAAAATAAGAGGGGGTTAGATGCCCACAGGGTGTTGGCTCCCTGCAGGGGTTGGGTGCCAGTGGGGGAATTGGGTGCAGGCCAAACTCACTCCATGCACATCAAGGTGGATTGGCCACCCGTGTGGGGTTAGGTGTCTGCGGCGGCTTGTGTGCTGCCCAAGCCCATGATGTGCACTGCAAAGTATGTTGGACGTCTGTGGGGAGTTGGGCAGAAGGCCAAGCCATCATTGCCTTTCCAACGTCTTGCTTACATCATTTGTGCCTTGCTATTTTATATAAAAGATAGTATGGGATGCTTACATAGAGAAGAAAAGCAGAATATTTTGAGTGAAATTAAACACACCAAAAAGCAGTTAGTCATTTATTGCAAAAAATCATTAGAATCAGTTTCATGTTAATCAGAAAAAACATTGCTGAAGCTAAGACAGTGCAGAAACAAGCAGAGAGGCAATATATTTCCTTTTCTGATCTGCAGCTCTCAAGAAACAAACAAATGACCATAAATATATCTTTTCTGCCGATTCTAGTTCATTTTAGAAAAACAGTTCAGAAGTATGAGATTCTTTTCTGTTGTTTGAACCGCAGCTGTCGTTTTGTTCTGTGAATTGCATTACATCTTGACAGCAGGCATTATGTAGTCAAACTTATTTGTAAGATGTAAGCATAATTGAGACAATACTGCACCTTTTGATTACAGTTGACTTTCTTGACTGCCATAAGGAAATTAGACCTAGACTTTCATCCACCCTTTGCTCCAATGTATTATATTGCACTTGCACATCAGTTGATACTTCACTAGTTCTCTGGCTGTTTTTCAGAACAGGCATCAGCCAAACATACCATACCTTATAGACAATGAACTACTCAAAAGAAAGTGAATTTAGTATGCAGAAAATCTATTATACGAATCACTGACAGAATATCGACTCACAGAATATCGACCTACAGAAACATCGATGCTGGAATATCGAAGGCAAGCATATCGACATCCTATCTAAAACAAGGTAAGTACAAAAATATCAAAACCAAAATATTGATGTTAAAAATATCGTAATTAAAAATATCGGGGGGTTTTCTGTTACAAATAAATGTGTAAAATAAAGTAAATAATACTAATAAATAAAATAAACATAGTTACAAATATTTAATAATGTTTAAAATTAATAAATAATACATATAATAATAAAAAAATAATTAAAAATACATAAGATATATAATTACTTAATAACTTTTAAAATTATTTTATTTACTTATAAATTATTTATAAATACTATAAATTACAAATACATCTACTCACATAAAATAATAACAAAAATAAAAAGTAAAACATTATTTTAATAAATTTAAAATATTAAATATACTTTCAAAATATAAAAAAAGTATTAAATACTATATTTTCTAAAATAATACAAAAAAATTATAAAATAGATAAAGAAATAAAACTACTATTTAAAATAAAAAAAACTACAGTAATGAAAACATTGGATAACGTAGAACGTAAAATTACTATTCCCGCCCCAGAAAATGCAACAGTAGAGAAAGCGTTGAATAGCGTAGGGGTAATGATTACTGCTCCCACTCCAGAGAGAGCAACAGTAGGGAAAACGTTGAATAGCGTAGGGGTAAAAATTACTATTCCCACTCCAGAGAGTGCAACAGTAGGGAAAATGTAGGATAGCGTAGGGGTAAAAATTACAATTCCAACTCCAGAGAGTGAAACAGTAGGGAAAGCGTTGGATAGCATAGGGGTAAAAATTACTATTCCCACTTCAGAGAATGCAACAGTAGGGAAAGCATTTGATAGCGCAGGGGTAAAAATTACTATTCCTGCTCCAGAGAGTGCAACAGTAGATAAAGCGTTGGATAGCGGGTGGGTAAAAATTACTATTACCACTCCAGTGAATGCAACAGTAGGGAAAGTGTTGGATAGCGGGTGGGTACAAATTACTATTCCAACTCCAGAATGTGAACCAGTAGGGAAAGCGTTGGATAGCGTAGGGGTAAAAATTGCTATTCCCACTCCAAAGAGTGCAACAGTAGGGAAAATGTAGGATAGCGTAGGGGTAAAAATTACTATTCCCACTTCAGAGAGTGCAACAGTAGGGAAAGCATTTGATAGCATAGGGGTAAAAATTACTATTCCCGCTCCAGAGAGTGCAAGAGTAGAGAAAGCGTTGGATAGTGGGTGGGTAAAAATTACTATTCCCACTTCAGTGAGTGCAACAGTAGGGAAAGCGCTGGATAGCATAGGGGTAAAACATTTTATTTCCACTCCAAAGAGTGCAACAGTAGGGAAAGGGTTGGATAGCGGGAAGGTAAAAATTACTATTCCCACTCCAGAGAGTGCAACAGTAGGGAAAGCATTGGATAGCGCAGGGGTAAAAATTATTATTCCCACTCCAGTGAGTGCAACAGTAGGGAAAGCGTTGGATAGCGTAGGAGTAAAAATTACTATTCCCACTCCAGAGAGTGCAACAGTAGGGAAAGCGTTTAATAGCGTAGGAGTAAAAATTACTATTCCCGCTCCAGAGAGTTCAACAGTAGAGAAAGCATTGGATAGCGGGTGGGTAAAAATTAATATTCCCACTCCAGTGAGTGCAACAGTAGGGAAAGCGTTGAATAGCGTAGGGGTAAAAATTACTATTCCCACTCCAAAGAGTGCAACAGTAGGGAAAGCGTTGGATAGCGGGAAGGTAAAAATTACTATTCCCACTCCAGAGAGTGCAACAGTAGGGAAAGCGTTGGCTAGCGGGTGGGTAAAAATTACTATTCAAACTCCAGAGTGTGAAACAGTAGGGAAAGCGTTGGATAGCGTAGGGGTAAAAATGACTATTCCCACTTCAGAGAGTGCAACAGTAGAGAAAGCATTGGATAGCGGGTGGGTAAAACATATTAAATACATAATAAAATACATAGCAATAATACAAATATCGATATTACTGACTTCGATATTACTCACATCGATATAAAAAAATTAGATATTACTTACCTTAAAGTCGATATTCTGTCCAACGTTATTCTTGACCTCAGTATTCTTTACCTTCGACATTTCAGACTTGATATTTCCGTAGGTCAATATTACAATCTCATTATTTAGATTGTGTACCCTATTATACACTGACAATATGATATGGGGGAGTATCCTTTCCTCATTTAGCACTGAAAGATATAAGGGGAATAATAGGGGTAACATACCCAGCTGTGACCTCACATGGAAAGAACAGGTGTGGGGGACAAAAGCACAATTGATGTAACATGCTCTACCTATGATTGATGTGTATCTACAATACTTTACACTGAGGGGACTGCTTGAGCTCACTCAACATGACCTCTTTCTAAAATTTGAATTTCACCTTTTGCTTTGAGTATTCACAGTGAGTGTGTTTCACATACTGACAACCTGAGCAGCCATGCAGCATTATTATGCTGATACTCTAAATAATTAGAGGATTGATGTGCAGGGTTAGGACTGCCTGAGTCTTCTTAAGGTCTAAAATGTCTTCATAAGACTAAATCCTACTACCAATTAATAAAACCTTCACAAGACAAGAATTCAAGTAAAAAGTATAATGTTTTTTTAAATTAAGATCATTATAGAAGTCAAAAAGATTGCTAGTCAAATCATGGGAATTCAGCAGGCATAATAATTCAAAATCAAATAATACAAGTTGATCAACATAAGGTGAACCTGAAAATAAAGTATTAGCCAGAACCAAAGTGTACTCATGCTAGAGCACTGGTATAAAGATAAAGTTTGCCTCCAAAGATAAAGCCAAAGAGACTGTCACATTTCCTAAAATCATAATCTTCAATAAAGTTTTAAACAGAAAAGACACACACTTGACAACATAGAGAGAAATTAAATACATTGCTGGATTAACAAAAATACATGAGAATTAATCAATGCCTATTTGAATACACAAGATACAGCAAAAAAGTCTTATCCAGTAAACACATAATGATATGTTCTACATTCATAAGGAATGTAGGAAATGTCAGTGGGTGTATGCATGTTAGCAACAATAATACGTTTAGAGCCTGAATGGTTCTCTTGTTCGAGCTAGGCAAAAGGGCCTTGAATATTGCAATATACGTTAACATCTCGGGCACCTCTTGCTCCTGAGGAGGCAAAGTAATACAACTGTATTTTATAAACAAACAGACACCATATAGAGAACTTCTATTTCACCTATTTTGCAGACATGGAAAAGCATATAGGGACATGCATTTGAAAAGGGTCTTTCATTTATACTACTATTATAAAGAGTGAGCTGAAAACTTTGAGGCGAGTAAACTCAAGAAGTACAGCACCAATCACAACACCCAATACAGCATTGTAAAGGGGAGATGCAGCAGATGGACATAGGCTATACAGCTGGCCACCATATACATTACAAAGGTCAAACAACCTTAGGGGTAAAGTAGTCCCTTGTGGGTCTTGGTGTGGGCGTGTAAAAGTACACTTGGGCGTTGGCGTGTCAAACTACACTACATTATTCCCTTGTGGGCGTGCAGCATTGACAGAGGGGCGTGGCACAACAGCGTTGTCAGAAGGGCGTGCCACAAATAAAACAAAAAATGGCCGCCTACTTCAGTAGCACGCCTCTCAGAAACAATGTGCGCGCCCATTCACGCTCCACCTTCGCGTCTCACACGTCCGTCTACAAACACCAAGCTGCGCCGCATTCACGCCCATTGCCATTCAGGCGCCATTAATCACATATAGTGCGGCGCAACCTTTGTGGGCGTCAGCGTTGTCAGAGGGGGCTGCACCAAAATCAACAAAAAAAAGGGGCACGGCCTTCGCCACCAATGTGCGCGCACATTCACGCTCCGCCTTGGCGTTCTAATCACATCTCACACGGCCGTATCAAAACACCAACGGGCGCCGCATTGACGAACAAAACAAAACTTTACTCCTTTAGGAACATAAGATTTGTCAAAAGTGGCTGCAGGAAAAAAAAAGGGGCGCACCAGCGCGCCATTCACTCACCGCGACATTCGCGCTCCAACGGCTCCAGCGGACACTGAAGGCAGGCAGGGTACCACACGATCTAAGCCACTTCACAATTAAAATTTAGTCTGGGGCTCAGGCGGGGCCTCAAACCAGCCGTAGCAAACACGGGATCACGAAATCTTACAATAAATTAAGATTTACTATTACAAACATTACACACAACATTTCATACCTGGACAACGTCGGGACGGGCTGCTAGTGTAAAACAAAAGTGCATATTTCTTCAATGAGTGATAATGCAAGCTTGCTGAAACCTTGGTAAATTAAGCATTAGTTTCTAATCATTTTAAACACTCCTACAATAACATTGGCCCTGTTTGAAGATGAATGGCAGCAAATACTAAAGTGTGGGGCCTCTGCTTACAGGGAACTTTAAAGAAACCTCCATTTGACAGTTACGAGAACTGAGGCACAGGGAGGCGAACAGATTGCTTGTAAACCTTCATTTTTGATTAATATTAACTACAGCACTTCTCAGCGACTTTCTGGTGGGTACACTGTGCAATCTATTTTGTTTAATGTAGCATTAAGGGTCAAAAATTAAAGTTGTGCTTTCAGTTCTACAAGCACAAACTAACATTTGGGCACATAAGCCAATCAAATTATGTATGTTAGAAATTCAGAAATGTCTTCTGTAGTGATTTGTTGGTAGATGTACACCCAAAAATGCATACATTAATTTCACAGATCAACACAGAGAACATTTTCACTACATCTATTCATGTTTTTACAATCTGACAATAGCTTGTTTTAAAAAAGAATGTCCCTAAGGCTCTTGGAGTTTTCTTTCAGTGTATGGGAAACATTTGTGTTTTTTTCAAGCAATTATTTTTATGGTTATCCTGCAAAAAGTTGCAAGGAGTGAAAAAGTCAAAGAAGCCCTAAATATAGCAGCTCCTTTGATGCAATTTTTGCTGATGGATGGGAGGGACAGGACTACTGAGGACCCTCTGTCAGAAAGACATTAGGTCACCAAAATCTAAATGAGGAGAGGCAACTGAGCGATCCTTTTCTGCCCAACTGAGGGATCCATTTCTGCCCAATCCTAAACGAGGTGAGTAAGTCAGTAAGTAAAAGTTTGTAAAGCGCTCTACTGCCGAGGCGTCTTGGCGCTGGAATAGCAGAGCTATGAAAAGGCCAGGAAAAAAGAATGTTACTGGGTGGGAAAAATTCAGGTTTTCAACAAAGCCCGGAAATGTGCATGGGCCGTCGAACATCTAATATTAAGTGGCAGCTTATTCCATAGTTTAGAAGCTAGATGAGAGAGGCATCTGCCACCCCACTTTGCTCTCTTGATTCTTGGAGTCCTAAGGAGTGCTTGCTTTGCTGATCGCGGCGAGTGACCAGGAGTATACCATTGGAATAATTTACAATATTCTGTGGGACCTCCTCCATGTAGGCTTTTATGAATCAAAGCATAATGCCTTAATTCAATTCGCTCCTTGACTGGGAGCCAGTGAAGTTTTCTGATGGTCCCCGATATATGACTATATTTGGGGAGATTCAATAGGGTCCGAGTTGCAGCGTTCTGTAGGGATTGCAATTTGTTCAATTGTCTCTTATCCAAACCAAGATAAAGAGCAGTGCAATAATCAATCCGAGACAGAACGAGAGCTATGAAAACTGTTTTTCGCTGCTGCATCTGGAGATACGGTAAAATCTTCCACATAATTCTTAGACCTAAATAGCAGGTGCAGGTACAGGTAACCTGGTTTATCTGCCCCATAAATCTAAGCTGAGTGTCGAACATCACTCCCAAGTTTCTCATTTTGGTCACAGGCAAGGGAGAGGCTCCTGCTTCTCCTGGCCACCAGTAAGAATTCCAAATGGGAGGACCAGAGCCAAATTCCATGATCTCCATCTTCTGAGTGTTCAATTATAGAAAGTTGAGGTTCATCCATTGAATAATATGAACCATACTACTATGAAACCTGGCGGAGGGCTAACGATATGGGGAGGATATGGAGATTATAACTTGTGTGTCATCAGCATATGACACAAGCGGAAAGCCATGGTACTTAACTAGTAGAGCCAGCAGTGTCACATAAATATTGAACAATGTGGGTGAAAGTGCCAAGCCCTGAGGGACTCAGCAAGTAAGATGGATTTTATCTGACTTAAGGTTATACCAGCAGACCCTATGTTCTCTCCCGGTCAGGAAGGAGGTGAGGTCGGCTAGCGCAGAGTCCTGAATCCCTATTGCTCTCAACTGAAAACGGAGTGGCTTTCCCTATAAAATGCAGCGGACAAGTCCAGCAGGATGAAGACCGCCCTGCCCCCTATATCAATTTACCATCTGAGTTCATCCAGGGCCATGACTGATGAGGACTCAGTAGAATGATTGGCTCGAAAGCCATGTTAAGTACTGTCAAGTAGGTTATTGGAGTCCAAGTAGTTGTTTAATTCTTTCTTTAGGGTTTTCTCTAAAACCTTGGCCGCCAAAGAGAGGCAGTAAATAGGACGGTAGCTGACGGTAGCTGGTAACATCACAGGGGAGCAGGGTAAGTTTCTTTAGGATTGGTCTGATACAGGCCTTCTTCCAAGACAGTGGAAAGTCCCTGAACTTTATGACAGTATTTAGTAGCCGGGCAAGAGTCTGACTGACTAAGTTCGAGACACCATGAATTGTGTCTGGGGGGCAAGGATCTTCTGGGGAGCCTGACTTAATGGTCTATAAAAGGTAATTTACTGAGTCCACCGTAAATGGTGAGAAACTGGCCAAATGTATAGTAATTGCCAACCCTTTCTCCAGACCAGACAGAGATGACGCTTGGGGGTCAAGACCTGCCCCCTATAATTCCCTGTAAATAGATCGAATTTTGGTTTGAAAAAAAGAAGCAATTTTTTCGCATAAGGTCTGATCAGGGCTAAACTCACATTTCAATTTGGATAGTATAAAATTCCTTCTTTGCCCTAATAATAGCATCTTTATATTCTGCAAGAGCCTGATTGTAGTTGTTTTTACCTTCTACACTATAGTCTGACCTCCATATTTGTTCTACGTGCCTACATGTGGATTTGAGAGTTTTTAACTATGCAGACTACCAAGGGGAGGTAGGTTTGTATTTACGTTGGTTGATCAATTTAATGGGAGCCACTTGATCAATAGCGGATCTAATCCAGTAATCATAGCTGGCTGCATCCCGGTTAGAATAACTTTAAAGCAGTGGGGCGTTGTTACATAGCTGATTATTTAGTGTGTCAAAATTGATGCTCCACCAGAAGCGAGTGGTAGTTGTTGGTAGGCGCTTTACCGGGGATGGAATCTGAGAGGCAGATAAACTAAGGAATATTGCTCTGTGGTCTGTCTATGTAAGTGGCAAGATGTTGTCAATTTCAATAGTGCCAAGATTGGTGAAGATGCAATCCAGAGTGTGGAGCGCTTTATGTGTAGGGCCTTAAACTATCTGGGACAGGCCGAAGTCTTCCAAATCATCCAGTAGCGTCTTGGTCGAGAGATCAGTAGAAAGCTCTAAATTAAAGTTAAAGTCACCTAATATAGTGAAAGAAGAAGTGTCTAGACAGGACTCCAGCAAAGAGAGTCGGCCTTGTGTAAAAGGGGCTTTAGGTCAAGGTGGTCTATGAAGGAGCAGACCAGGGAAGGAAAACTTGTTGTTGATTTTGATATTAAATGACATAGCTTCAGCCCCAGACAGAGGTGCTAAATCAAATGTAATCTTATATTCAGCTCTATATATGATTGCAATGCCACCACCCAATTGTCCTAGTCTAGGCAGAGCAGCCAGTGAGTAGCCATGAGGCAGTGCTGCCACCCAGTCCGACTCTGAGGTTGTGAAGATCAAATCAGAATTGGTTACCTGCAACAGACGCTCCATTATGCTGAGAAGGATAGCCTTAAGGGCACCAGATATGGTGAATGAAATATTGTTATCATGTATAAGGCTAGATGAAGATGGAGCGTGGCAATTATAACTCGCAAAAGAATATTTGCTCAGTGAATATATAATGGGGAAAGTATTCAAATTCCAGGTATGCAAAGTATGGTTACCACACTTACCCTGATTAAGAGCAATAAATTGCGTTCTGGATTAAATAATTTTGGAAAAATGGGCAGTGGTTATGCCGCATGGCGCCCTCTGGGCACTCCGAGGTGTAACTATTTATTGAAAACTAAGGATGCATTAGAGCTTGGCAGAGTCAGACCACTTCTGTACATTAGTTGTGCTCCCACCCTGCCAAACTTGTTGCTCCCTTAATCTGTTTAGAATTGGGTGGAAGCACTTGGGTTACACTGGCGGAAACTCAGATTTCTCTGTTGGCAGAATTTATTGACCTGACCACTCATCTACCACAAGACTGTAAGGTCACAGTACATCAATCAATCAATCAATCAATCAATTAGGGGGTTGTAAGCACACTACTCACCCGTGAGGGTCTCAAGGCGCTGGGGGCAGGGTCCCCAGATCTGCTTAGCCGAAGAGCCAGGTCTTGAGGGTCTTTCTGAAGGTGCTCAGGGAGGGGCGTGCCTGATGTCCGCCAGGAGCTCATCCCAGGTCTTTGCTGGAATGTGAGAGAAGGCTCTTCCTCCGGCCCTGGCTCTGTGGGTGCGCGGGTGGTCGGCTAGTGCGAGGTTAGAGGATCAGAGGCTTCTTTTGGCTACGTGGAATTTGATTCTGACGTTGAGTATTTGGGTCTGATGTTGTGTGGGCATTTATAGGCGTGGATGAGGATTTTGAAGGTGACTCTTTTCTCCATAGGGAGCCAGTGGAGCCTTCGTAGGTGTTTGCTGATGTGTTCATACCGGGGGATCCAGAGGACGAGTCTGGTGGTGGTGTACTGTATGGTCTGGAGTTTGCAGAGTAGGGATTTGCTTATGCTGGCATAGAGTGCTTTTCCGTAGTCCAGTCTGCTGGTGATGAGTGCGCGGGTGACAGCAGTAACGGCGCTCTGCCATTCTTAGGGTGGCATGATCTTCATTTATGACTCTAACCGGGACCGCCATACAAGGATGTGACCATGGGTTGGAAAAACAAAAGGACCCCAACAGGGGGCGCTGTTTTTATTTTGAAGAAACACACTCTAGCTTAATTAGCTTGTTTTTTGATAGCAACAACACTTTTTGAGTGAGCACAACAAACGTGGGGCATATTACCAACCTACAGCGATATTTATCGCTAAGTAGGGTTAGCAGTAATATTTTTATCGCCGCCCTTCACCTGTTTTTATCGCTGAGATAACTTGCTATTAGCAAGGTTTATCTCAAAAGCGATAAAAATCAGGCAAAATGCGTGAATATCGCTGTCAATACAGCGATATTCACGCATTAGTGTGACAATGCTCTTAGCCATGGTATCCACCTCCCATTGGATAACATGGATAAGAACTGGTCAGGAATGGCGTTAGCTTTTGGAGATATTCGCGCTTGCGCGAATATTTCCAAAACTACGCCTGTGTTGATCATAGGCGATGTTAGCGACTGTTTTCAGTCGCTAACATTTTGGCACGCCCACTTTGCATGTCATTAGCGATAAATATCGCATACATTCAAAGTGGGCCCCAAAATGCTCGCTACCGCCTACAAGCTGTCGCTAACTGGTGTTAGCGACAGCTTGGTAATTGGGCGAGAAAATTATCGCCGCTTTAGCGGGAAAAAGTCCAGCTAAAGCGGCGATAAGGGCTCTTGGTAATATTCCCCTTGGTACCTACTTGACAAACTCCAGTGTCTTATTGGAGCCACCTCACCAGCATCTCCTCTAAGGGCATAGGGATCAACTGGTATTTATCCCTAAATTAAGCAGGTAGTCTTTTGGCGGGAAGTAGAGGCCAAGATTTACACTGATCTTGTTGGCAGGCGGACTTCCCAGCAGGGTCTAAATGATGCCTAAAACTTCTTTGAAGCAATTTGTTTCTGTAGTAAACAAGTATACATTAATCTAAAGTCAAGATTTTCTCGTGGATGATTTCAACAATAAAACTTTGCAAACTAAGTGAACATGCATTTGCCATCTACTTTCTTAAAGGGTGCACAAAATAATGTCACAAGTTTTAGCACTGCTGTATAAAATATCTTTAAATAGTGAAGTGAAGCTCCTCTTGCCCTGAAAGATACACACTACAGACTTCATATTTTACAAAGAGTTGTGACAGTAATTGAGCAGAAGACTCTAAAATGATTTGTAAGAATTTAGTCGTTTAAGCCCTCATTTAAGTCGTTTAAGCCCTCATTTAGATTTTGAAGGAGCAGCACCTCCACTCAAGAGGCAACTCCAACACCATCCTACCAGTCTCCCACCATTGCTGCTGCCAGTATAACACTGCATTAGGAACCACCTGCACACCCAGCAAAGACCCCAGGACTTCCCCACACATCTATTTAAGTGCCACTGTTGATATTGAATCCCTTGAATTTCAACTGTCATTGTGGCTTTTTAGTCCTCCAGAAAAAAGTATTGTCTGGGGTTCCCTTTGCCAGCAGAAGCCTCATGGTCCTTACACGCAACTGCATCTCTGGAATTCCCCTTTGCCAGTTGAGTGGTACACATTCCAGGATAGTTAATCATAAGAATCACAGAGCGCCACAGGATGCAAGGTGGATGACATCTATGTTCCCACAAATGCGAAGTGGCCAGGGAAATCACTGACCCACCCTGAGCCCCTGGGTCTATCATACAGAGCGCTGCTACTACCCTACCCTGCCTCTGCATCTGGTCCTGTCAGATGGGCAAGGAGTGAAGTCATCCCACTCTGAAAAAGCAGTAGTCTGGCCACCTGCTGGTGCCATAGATTAAGGGATTATGCCTTCTGATTGTATTCACTCTGTAGTGTGTGGCCTTGATGTGTGATGGTGCAGAAGAAGCCGCATTTAATACAACATTTTAATCTATGAAAATGTGAATATCAACACTTACGGGGTTCCAGGGAGAAAAAGGCTTACTAAACAGCAATGATGAGGGCTGACTGCATTTACCACTGCTGTCCAGAGGACAGGTGAGCACTTCAAGAATTATTGTGGAAGGTAATGTGCAGTTTGAGACGCAAAACCCAAAAATCAACATAATATCAATCAATAAAGGGATGCCTAGTCAGTGCTTTGAATTTATAAAAAGAAACAAAGTACTTTTTTAAACCAAATACACAATGTGAAAAAAAATATGATAAGTAGACTATTATGAGAGGAAGACTGGGCAGGTGCAGGCTCTCAGTGTGAGGAGTAATCAGATGCCTACATTTAAGACTAGTTAATCAGTCTTTAGGGCATGTGTCCTGACTTAGTGGCTTTCTTACGCAGGTCAAGCATAATGTTTGAACCTCACTGGAGCTTGAGGGAGGTAATGTCCACTGGATTACCTGGAGCAATGCGGCTGTCAGGTTCAAGACGGCACCTAGATTCACCTTCTTCCAGGCATGAGATGTTGTTGAAGAGAGGTTTGCAGCTGTATAGAGGATCAGTCACAGTTCATAATGTGGTTCAGGGCAAAAGCAAACCCTATTGCCCAAAAATAAAAGTGCACAGTCCACTAATCGATCTTGAGGCAAGGTTATGGAAATTTGTAGAGAGACTGAGATTTGGCTCAAGGAGCTCTGCTCTGGTTACCCCACCACACAGTGAAAAGGGGGTCCAAGGGCACAGGCTGCAGGACCAGCACAAGTACAGTTGGGGCACATCAACAACCATGGAGGGTTATTCTTCCAGTCCTTTTTGCTCCACGCGCTTCTTGAGGACAATTTAGTTCTCGACCGTGACTACAGGATATGGTCACATTTCTTTGGGGTGAGGAGTGCCTCAGGCAAGGGCCACAGTGGAATCATAATCATGCTAGAGGTGGCTCCTTCAATTTTCCTCTGTAAGTCCATGCTGGCCAACACTCAAATCACACTCAGGCCAGTTAGGGGACAATAAACCTCTCATACCTCAATAAGGGCAACAGGGGACACGCACTGCAGCTGCAAAGGGCTCACCGCAGCTTCAGACAGTGTCTACTACATTATTGGTGTGAGTTGGCAATTCATTCAAGAAGCTGTCTGTTGAGAAACGGGGGTTACAGATATCAATGTACGAGGAGTCTGCCCAGAGGAAGAAGCCAAGCTGCAGCTTCCTGGCAGAAGGCCAGAAGTAACTGTTTGCTTCTGCATTAAAACAATGTCTAAGGCAGCAGCCCTGCAACATTACCGTTAAGCTGCATAGAACTCATTACCCAACCATCCAACATTTATACAATCTAAGTTTTTTTCTTCTCCCCATAAATGAGATACATCACCCCAGACCTCTCAATATCAAGTGTAAGATCCAATGCACTTGCCATTTGGCTTACACAGTTGTCATTGCCAATTATTCCTTGTATATTTGCACTTTTAACTTCATAATAATTTGGAACCTAAGATAATAATTGAGGCCTGTCACCACTCCTGTCTGGTCCCACCACCACCAAACTATTGGCCAACTTCCATGAGGCTATATCCGAAAAGTAATCTCTATGATTTGGACCAAAAACATTTTGGACAGTTTTACTGTTTTTGTTAACGAATGATGCCTTGCCACAATGACTGCTTAGGCTTAAATCTTCATAAATAGTTTTCAGTTAGAGTTGCATTAAATTAACATTCTATCAGAGAAGATGTCAGCAACAGCTCATAGAGATCATCCATAGTGTTAATCTTATATTTACTTAACAGACCCAGGGGAAGGTGAGAGGACACCTGGAAAATCCCAGCAATATGGGGAAAATACAACCTCACCTTGACCACCAGAACGTTACAAATAGTAATGAATAGCCCACCAGCAGTCCTAACTCTATCACCCTTTTTGGCATTATATCAAATCAGGTGAAATGCGTTTGTTAAAATGACTTCCAGGAAAAGCATGTTGTAACAATAGTCAAGAATATTTATAAGCTATACATCTATTTCAAGATTTCAACCAGCTTAAACTAGTAATATTATGTAGAGCAGCAACTAAAAGCACCTAAAGGTCCTCAGTGGTGACTGGAAGTAAGCCAAAGGGAGTTCTCAGTCTATCACATGGATAGTGCTTAGACTGCACAAGAACAACAACTACTTTCTGTAGCTGTAGTATGTTCAAAATGGGATGGGAATTTCACTCCTTGCTTTTAATGTCTCCAAATGTGGTTCAATCTGGCACTGCAAAATTATTATTTTTGCTAGGCAGGTTTCAGGGCAGCCTGATTGTCAACTTCATACATGCTGTTTTTATTGTCCTTCTTACTAGATCTGGCACCATTGTTTAGTTCATATCTGAAAGTGTGTCAATTATTTCAACATAAAGCATGTCAGGAACTGCCAAAACGAGTGACATGTCCTCATAGCAATTGCAATTAACTCTGCCAACCTATTTAGACTCTCCTCAGTTTTTAAATTGAAAATGCAGCTAATGTTACATGTATTAACGGACAACAGTTCCCTAATGCTACTCAACAAAATAAATAGGTCTGTGAGAAAGATCTATGGGCAGTAGCAAAATGGCAAGCCACAAACTAAACAATGTTTGACTGCTGAAAGAAAGCAAAGTGTTTTGTGCTGAAAAGAGGTAACATTTTGAGGCACAATAGCAACATGGCATTCCAATAAGCCCTTATAACCAATCACCTGGTCTGCTTTTCAGCCTGTCACTTCCCTTTTTTGTCATACTCTGGCTCTGGATCTAACTGCTGTAGGCTGAGAAAAGTCTGTAGAGCACCCCAGTGGGCAGGAGAATGGTGCGCCACAGTTAGAATAATGCCAGTCTGCTGCAAGAAATGAAGTACACAGTGTGAACCAAAGAGGTAGTAATTTATTGGTCTGAGATATTTTATTGTCCCACCTTACTTGATTGTGTAATTATCACAATAAGATGCCTTTGAGAGTCATTTGCATGGTTCTCATTTTGTGCTTCTTTTTAGCCATCACCACTGTGTGCAGTTAGCATGTCACACAGGGGACACAAGTGTTTTGTGCTCATTATTGTATTTTCATATCTAACAATTGCTTTTATTCTCACCAGGTTGGTCATGTTCTACCAGGTATCACACTGAGAGTATGGTTTAGGTGGGTTTATCTAAGCATTTCACACCAGACAACCATCCTTGTGTAGATAGACTTGATTTTACTGGGTCCTGACTAATCACCGCTTGATTGATTGACTACGAGGCGAGAAACATGTTGACGACACAATAGAGCGCCAAATCTGAGACATTAACTCAGACATGCGCCTTAGTTCTTTTAATCAGGTTAGGAGACCTTTTGATTAAAATTGTTTTCTTTGGTACTCCCAAATCTGTCTTAACCTTCCTTCCGGTCACACACCTTCACTCACTCATCTACAATGTTTAGGCCCCTCATCCCCAAAGCACCATACAGCATTTTGGAATAGAAGATCTCCACCAAAGAGCCCCTCATAGGGAGCCTGTCAGGTATTGCAGCACCGACATGATGAAGAGCAGCCCGATGATGAAGCATGACACCTAGCCGGGTGTGTGAGGGACCTAAATTCCAACAGGAGACACCTCTGTTCTCCCTGCACTTCATGACCAGTAAAAAAACGGGTTCCCCTATTCCTCTTCATCTGGTAGCTAGGAACTGCATGCCTTTTTGTATTTCTATTGTTCCAGAGAGACCATCTCTGGATATGGGAGAGAAAGTGTTCCAGGGTTTCTTGGTTATAGGCATGAATAGTCAACAAGAGTAAAGGGGTAGCATCAAAGCAGGGATAGGCAAACTAGTTCAAAGAACTATTATGATACAATTAACTGGATCATGAGGGGCTTCTATGTGGCAGTGTGTTTTTAGAAAGAAATTGTTTACTGAAAGTTCTATATGGATAATTAGTCCCCAAGAACCCATCACAATGCTTCTCCATTGAAGAATTTCTCACAAGGCGTTATCTGGAGGGAACAACATGATTGGGCAAGGCATGGTTTTGAAAAAATCAACATTGTTTTTTGCTCTGTCTACCTCATCACCCTTAGCTCATCTCAAAATTAGTTACTATACCTCCCTCAAAACAACTCTGAGCTCCTCCCTCTCGGAGAGGGGTTAGTCGCCCACACAGTGACTAGGTATAGTGATGGACGTAGGTTCCCAATGATGAAGAATGACACCTATGGTTGCTGAGGTAAATCGTCCTTTAAAAGGGTTACTCCACCATGGCTAGGTCACAACTCACAATATTATTTTTGTTTATTGTAGACCCAGGAGTTTCTTTTGTGGTTCATATTATTTCAATGCATCCATATCTCTTATCGCATACAGGGGATGAACAAAGCGACATACCTGCCTCCAAATCCTGGCTTCTTTTAAGTAATTGTGAAGTGATAACAAGTTGTGTGGCTTTATTTCTCCTCACTTCATTGGCATCTAGATGGTAGGCTCCACATACTCCCAGCCAGCATGATACAAGAACTAAACATGGAATGATGGGCCTTTAAATGAGGACTTTCTTTTGGATCCATCGGGAACTAAAATAAGAAAACTCCCTTGCTGCCCACAGGTTGCTACTCAGAATGGAAAGCAGATAAAATGTAGGGGCTGCTGAATGTGTCTCAGTGTCAGGAAAGTGCACTGGTACAAATTCATTATACTTTTCTGAGTCCAGCCCAGATCTTATGTAGATACATATACCATCTTTAGGTTGAAATAGGCATAGTAACAACCATCTGCTGCATGTAGCAGAAGAAAGTCTTTCTATTTTGCTTACAGTAATGTAGGTGTAAGCAGGGTCACTGGGATTATGCAACAAGCATTGGAATAGCCCATAGGTCTCGCCTTTGGGACCTTATAAGTGTTTAGCCATGCAGCACATTATCACCCACCGGGCAGATTTCTGTACTGGAACTAGTACTTATGTAAAGTGCTTGATACCTTAATTCGTGCAACATAATGCAACAAAAAAAATGGAATGAAAGGAGAAGTGCTGGCAGATTTCTGAGCTGGGGAAGCGAAAAGATGCACTCTGTGCAGTTACGCTGTGCCGACCTGCTGTAGATGTTTGGTTTTTCTCCACAACAGTTAGGGTAAAATACTGATTGCTAACGTTCTTCTGTTTTGTTTAACCAGAAGCATGATCATCCGGTCAACAAATGTTTAAGCATCAACATGTAGCTATTTACCGAAACCCCATGAGGATCGTTTCCTTCCTACCCAAGACATGAGTGGCCTTTAAGGAGCTTTAACTACTGTAGCAGCTGCTTGTTGCCTTCCAGGGTAGGCTTGTTGGCCAAGGCCTGCTCATTAGACGGTGCTGAGGATACCGCTGAAAAGTAAGATGTCACTGTAATTGATTTAGTTTCTGTTCCTTTGTGTTTTAGAGAAAATTAAAGCGCAGTCTTGTGGAGGTGGGGTGGAGGGGACGTGCCTTCCAATGAAAGCAGCAAGGTCTGGAAATGAAACCTGACCCAAAACAGATGTCAGCCTGTGCACCGCCACTGCTGGCTCATATTATATAATGCCAGTACCAAATCAGTACCAAATCAGAATGCTAGTCCAGTATAGAAAATCAGGAGCTGAGCGTTTGGAAAGTCCAGAGTGATTCCAAGAGGTCAATTTCCTAGAGCAGTGCATGCGTGCTGCGCTAGGCTCAACCTAAAAAGGAATAATCAGATTATGTGGCAGGACTGCCTAAATTATGTGGTAACAAATGGAAATTATGCAGCATAATGGAGAAACCTTTCTTACTGTATTATTGCAGTATTTTGTCTGTTTTCATATGTTAACATTGTCTGGGGAAAAGGTTCACCTCCTTAGGAACAGTGGGCCATATTTATCAACATTCCACGTAAGGTGGCTTGCTGCGCGGTATGAAATAGAGAGGGCAGGAATGTGCCGTATTTATCATTAAAGGGCGCATTCCTACTCTCTGCCTGCAGAGGCGCACAAACTGCTACTAGTGCCAACATAGACTCCCTTGCACCATGGGGCAAGGGTGCACGCATTACAGGCAGGATTATTTTTGAGCAGGAAGGGAAAGGACACCTTCCTTCAAAAAAAGACCTCGAAGGACATAGTCCTCTGAGCTATACACATAGAAAGCAGACAAAACGAGGAGAAATAAAGATATTTCACCCTATTACGCCGTCCCTGTGGAGGTGTACCATTCTTCTACTATGGGAATGGTTCAGAATCCATGAGTGGATATATGGAAACACACACGCTCCACCCACGGAATGCATTCTTGGGCAGAGTAACTCAAGTCCGCCTCTTGGTGTGCCTTGAGTTACTCCAGATTTACCAAGCCACACAGTGCCATGTGAGGTGACCTTGAGTGGCTTGGTAAAACTCATTTAGGTTTTGCTTTGCCCTTGTGCCAGCTTGCGTAATGCAAGGGTGATGCAATATGTCGATAAATATGCCTGAGTGTAAAACTCAAATGGTTCCATGTTAAAATATCGATTACAAAAAAATAGATGACAAAAATATCGATGTAAAAATATCAATCACAAAAATATTGAATCTCTATACTTAAACAAGTAAGTACAATAATATCGACTCAAAAATATCGATGTAAAAAACTATAGGTGTAAAAAATATCAACTTTAAAAAATGACATAAATTAAAATAAATGAATTAAATAATATTAATATTAACAAAATTAATTCTATTTAATATATTTAAAATAATTATAACAAATAGACGTAATTTATTAAATATAAACAACAAAATAAATTTTATTAACAATTATCTTTATTTAATTTATAAACTTTTTTAATTATATAAAAAAATAAACACATATATATATATATATAATTTAAAATAAAACATTCTATATTTATTTAACATGTTAAACTACTTAAAAAATAATGCATACATTTAATAAAAAAATAAAAACATTAGTAGTAAAAACGTTGGATAGCGGAGGGGTAAAAATTACTATTCCCACTCCAGTGAGTGCAACAGTAGGGAAAGCGCTGGATAGCGTACGGGTAAAAATTACTATTCCCACTCCAGTGAGTGCAAAGTAGGGAAAGCGCTGGATAGTGTAGGGGTAAAAACTACTATTCCCACTGCAATGAGTGCAACAGTAGGGAAAGCGGTGGATAGCGGAGGGGTAAAAATTACTATTCCCACTCCATTGAGTGCAACAGTTGGGAAAGCGCTGGATCCCAAAATAATAAAAAACAAAACCATCGACATTTTTATTACATTTAATTTCCAATATTAACATAATAATATAGAAATGTAAATATGTAATTATTAACAAAGATAATAAAAAAATCATTACCCATTATTTAACACTACAAAATCCACAAAACACACTTACAATTAATCACACAATTAAATTTAATATTTACTAATTAATTAATGAAAATGTAATTATTATTTCTTAATTAATCACTAAAAAATTAATTACCTTTCACACCATTTACACATATTAACACCAAAATACACACTTACAATTAGTTACACAATTACAATTAATAATTAATAATTCATTAATGGTAATTAATTTTTAGGTATTTAACAATTAATCACTAAAAGAAATTAATTACTTACCACCCTTCACACAATTTGAACATACAAGCACCACAATACACACCTAATATTAAGCAATTAATATAATTATTTATTAATTGACTAATTAAAACGAATTAACAACTAATTATTAAAGTACTATTAATTAATCAATTAACAATTAATATTCAATACATTTTAAAAAATTAAATTACTTCCCACCCTTTTCCCCTATAAACCCACAACCCGCTACGGAACTAAAAACACAGAATTAAACTTAAAATAATTTAATAACTAGTAAAACTCTAAAACATATAATAAAATGACAAACTATTCTCATTAAAAACACTAAAAATACATAAAATTATTTAAAAAAACAATATTTTTGTAAACCATATTTTTGTAAACTATATTTATTACAAAGATATTTATATAATCGTTATTACTTACCTGTCAGTCAATATTCTTGTCGACTATATTTTTATAGTCGATATTTCTTCCCCACAATATTTTTGCAGTGATATTTCTGTCCCACGATAATTTTGCGGCGATATTTCTACTCTGCACTGCTCAAATATAGCAATAGGCAATTGAAAGCTGACTGTCAACATTTGTGAAGGGCCTTCACTGTGAGCAAACATGTGTTGTTGCAATTTTAGTAAATTTAGATCCATGTGAACTAAAGACAATTGTTTTGTAAAACCTGCTAATTATTCAGCAGATGAAAGATTAGGTAGCAAATGCAGCAAATTTGTATTCATTTGGAAAACTCAGTAGTCACAGAATTTCATAATTCTAGTGTCCTTGGCTATAAGGCAAAGACTACTATTTGTTACTTTATAGCAAATGTTGGTCTTTCTTCTATACCTGTGACATATAGACATGGTAAAAAAAGACGGCAGTCTGATACAGAGAAGCAGAGGATAGATAGTCTTCTTGCCACACCTAGTCACAAAGGTGCAGTAAAAATCGTTGTCTGCTACTAAGAAGCAACTAGTAGTATATTTACTCCGCTTGACGTGCTGTAGGAATGCTGCATAAAAGACAGGAGTATTTGAACGTATTTGTAGAGTCAAGAAGTTGGTGTGTACACTGCATGTTTTTTTTTTATAAATCGCACTACAGTGCACACAGAGTTTAACGTAAATACAGCACTGTCAGGTGGTCGACTACCCTCACCGGCAGGAGCATGTCTACCATGCAGGGAATTACTTCGGGTTCCTGAACCTCACTGTCAGTTTGTGAACACATTTCACAGCCTTTTTTGAGTCACACAATATGTCGGTTATCAGATTTCGTTGGGAATCATTTAAATACTCTCCTGTCAGTTTGAGGCACGTTCTAATACTATTAATCAAAAGGCCTTTTTTTGGCAAATGGCACACATGCAATTTCTGCTTCATAGTTTCTGTGTTCCTGGCCCCTGCTCTGCTGGAATTTAACGGAAGTTTTAATTGCTTTCTCTATACACAAAGCATGGCGTATTTATTTTATGTGCATAAAGGCATGCCTTTGCTGTAAGCATTAGAAATCTCACACCAGTTTCACAAAGTTAATTTTCTTATCAAAAGTAATCTGCCGTGGATATGTGTGTAGAAATAGTCTGAGCCTGATTCTCTGGATCCACCTGAAGAATGAATTTATTACTGCAGATAATCCACAAGCTTTGCATATTATGTGTTGGAGATAAGCTGTGACCAAGGGTAGTATGGGATGTCAGTGATTGCAATCAGGTCAACGGCACTCCAAATATGGCTGGCCGGACATAATCAATTTCTGACAGACTGTCTAAATAAAAACCTTAGGCCTGATTGAAAGTGCCTTGGTTAATTGCGATCCTTCACCTGTTTACCCGGGGATCTCAGTTATAAGTGACACAATGTTTATCACACACAGTAATTACCAGGTGCAATAAAGTTTGCACCATTCATTAAATGTTAGCAGGTTAAACGTGCTGGAATTTAATGCGGGAAATATTCACTGAGGAGTGCTTACGCGCCAAAATCTGCGCTCTTCCCATTTAAAGGAAAATGGTCGGAATAAGTTCTATTTATCTCACGTGGTATACTCTGGAATCGGGGGTGTAGGACTTAATTGAGTGCATTAAGTACCTCCTACCCGCCCTAGACACTCATAATGAGAATCTTACAGCTGCACACACACATAAAGCGATTGTTTGGGGCTGACTAAGGCATAACAATGCAGTTTAAAACAAGCATTTGCAATGCAATAGGTCTCGCAGCATTAAAGTTTGAGTTACTGGCATTGTAAATGACAATGCTTTGCATTATTTTTTTTAAATTTGCAATTGGTATATGCACCAACAAAGTAAATAATGCACCCCCTGCCGAGACCGTGTGTGACCTGCAGGAAATACTTTTGAATGTCAGCAACATATCTCATTCGGTTAATGCACCTGCTGAAAGAAACGTGTGACCTGTGCAGAGTGTGATGGTCCTGAGATGTGCAGTGTGGCGACTCAGATGAGCAGTGCGAGGGTTATCTCCTTGGACTCAGCCCCATTAGCTGCAGTCAGCTTTAAGTTACATAAATATTTACACACGCGTTCCCACCAAGGTGTTGCCTCAAATGTGCTACTTGCGTAGCTAGAATCTATCTCTGAGGTTAAAGAAACGTGAACGTTTTGAGCTGCTACCCTCAGAAAACCAACAGAGAATGTAAATGTTAAGTAAATTACCTTATTAAAAGCCTCTCCCTTCTGCCAAATTGGAGATTCCTATGCTTATTCCTGCTAGGAATGCATCCTGCCAGTTGACATCATTTCAAGCCTGATGTCAAGGCCTCTGGGATCACAGCTGAAGGCCTCCAGCTCTAATGGCCGGGCTAGATGTACACGCATCACCACCGTGTTGTGGTTTGCAAAAGTCTGAAGATAAAGGCTTGTTTGTGACTCTGCATCTCTTGGACGACCTTTGAGTCTCTTATCACGACGAGTGCTGATCCTTAAACAGGAGGGGTGACCTTAGTGCAAGCACATGCTCTGCGTCCTGCACCGAGGTCAGTTATTGGCGCCAGCTGGGTAAAGGGGCGGGACTTCGCCATCTCACATTGTTGTACCACGTGTGCTGGCTAGTGCCCGACTTAAGGGGTTCCATCCGTGTGTAATCCTGAGTAAAACTGCAGAATTCCTACCCTCGTCATGTTTTAACACTTACTCAAAGGGGTATACCTGGGAGCTAGTTTCAGTATGGTACAGTGACGTCACATTGCATCAGTCATTACTGTAGGGACAGTACAGAGAGCTCCCCTCCATGTAGTGAAACCACAGCTGGATCGGACCTACTTTGAAGGGTAACTTACTGAGAGCTGGCTCAGCGCAGAGACATCACACCAAGAGCGTCTGTCACGCAAGTGACATCACACTGGGACATGGCCGTGACCTCACATTATGACCGCAGATACCTCACACAGATTCATTACCCTCACTGCAGCGACATCTTTTATGTAACACATGTAATCCTTAGTCCTTATGTTTTGCAACTGGTTCTTATGTAAAGCGCTCTGACACCTTTGCATTAAATAAAATGGTAGGGCATTCCTGACAAGGAATGCCTGGCCTCAGTTAGGTAAAGCACCGTCATGACAGGCATGCATCAGAACGTAGCCAACAGGTCAATTCATGGCTCAGACAAACAGACCTTAGATCGTGCACACCTGTGTAGAGCAGAGGATTGTAGGGCATTTCTGACAAGGAATGCCTGGCCTTAGTTAGGGAAAGCACGGTTATGACAGGCACGCCGCAGAATGCAGCCAACAGGTCAATTCAGGGACTCCAAGCAGACACACTGGATTGGATATTTTCCAATCCTGAGACCCTTACTGTAGGCGGCTGTCTGCTGTTTACGTGGTCTGACCACAGTTTGGTTATGTTCAGCTTAATCGTAGTTCATGTGGGTGGAAAGCACGTTAGGCACCGCTGAGAGGTCAGAAATTGGATTAAAATTGCAGTTGGCGATTTCTCAGACGCCCTTTTAAAATGTAAAGAGCAGGACCTTAAGGGACCCGGCTTTTCAGCAGAAAATGTCAACAAATGGGTTGGGGCGACCATCAAGGAGTTTGTCCCGGTGGCCATCGCTCGCCTTTAGGGTAGGAAGAACCTGTTGTCCTCTGAGGAGCGCAGATAGCTTCAAGGGCACTGTAGGAGGCAGGAACGGAGTAGGAAGTTGATTTGATCTCTGCAGAACTGCAAAGACACACACGCTGGCTTGTACCAGGATCAGCACCGACTCGTAAACACTCTCCCCCATGCGATGTACAGTCCACCCCCCATGAGCACCATTCTTTACATCGTGAATAATTGATTTTGTAAAAGAGGTGTGTCGCAGTACAAATTCCTCGAGTGAACTCCCCAGCAGAAAGATAACCCTTTGCCGTCCTATCGAGCATAGTCCATGGTTAGTGTTTTTGTAAGTGTGTTACTTTTACACTTTGTACGTCGACCTCCAAAGTTCTTTTGTACATTGCTAGAGTCAAACCTTTCACTTACAGGATGCATGCAAATTGTGTCAGAGGGCACACTGCCTCCTCCCTGGCCCGCTAATAACAAGAATACGGCTATGTCAATCTGCACTAATTGTATTGCAGTCGCATTTATACAGTGTTTAATATCCCCGACTAGGCTTTGTCCGTACATGGTAGCTTTGCATACACCGGAAGCTGACAGTGCCGGTAAAAGGTTCCAGCACCGGATGTCTCCTACAAGCCACTCACATAAAACTAAGCCGCGGATCGTTCGACGAGTCCGGAAGCCGGGGCTGCGCTCACGCTCTCCGGGGCGGGTGAATGAAATGCTGCCTTCCTCTTGTCGTTTCCTGCCGGGGGACTGTGCAGGGTGTTATGTTATGTTATGTTAATTTTGTCTTTTATAGCGCACGGCTACTCCGATAGAGTGTCCCGGCGCTTTTATTTGACAGCCTGAGAAAGACAAACACAACACAAGAATAAAAAAGACAAAGCCAGCAGACAAAAGAGGGGAAACTAAAGGGCAAAGAGCCAGGTTTTAAGGCCCTTCCTGAAGGTCAGCAAATTAGCGGTGCTACGTAATGCCAAAGGCAAAGTATTTCAAAGCTGTGGAGCCCGCAGCCTAAAAGAACGGCCTCCAATGCGGGCCTTCTTCCCTTGAGGAACCACAGCAAGGAACAACGATTCAGATCTCAGAGAACGATCCGGATGGTAAAAGGCAAGCCTACTTTGAAGGTATTTAGCCCCCGAGGCGTGAAGAGCCTTGTGTGCCAGGGTCAGGGCCTTGAAAAATATCCGCTTCCGGATAGGCAGCCAATGAAGAGACTGCAAAAGACTGGAGACCCTGGCTCGCCTATGGAGGCCGAAAATGGCCCGCGCTGCCGTGTTCTGGACCACCTGCAGCCGTTGTAAGAGATACTCCGGCAGGCCAAGGTATAGGACGTTGGAATAGTCCAATCTTGAACCAATTAAGGCCTGTACCGTAGTATTCCTGTGGTCTTCAGAAAGCAAAGGAAGAAACTTCCGGAGCATCCTAAGGAGGCCAAAACAGGTGCCCGTAAGAGCAAGGATCTGAGATCTTAAAGTCAGACCGTTATCAATCTTGATCCCCAAGTTCTTTGCCAGCTGGAACGATCGTACTGGAGGAGACACATCAGCAGGCCACCATTCCTACCAGTCCGGGTCGGATTGGCAGCCGAAGAAGAGTACCTCAGATTTATCTGAGTTGCACCTGAGGCTGTTCAGCTGGAACCATTTAAAAACAGCCCCAAGGCACTCACGGATACTCTCTCCATCAAAATCCTCTCCTTTCCTGCAAGTAAAGAGGAGCTGGGTATCGTCGGCATAGGATACGATCTGGGCCCCAAAAGACTCAGCCAATACCGCCAGAGGGGTCATAAAGATGTTAAAAAGAGTCGGACTCAGCACAGAGCCCTGCGGAACTCCGACTCCCAAAGGCGGCATCACGGCAGAACTAGGTGAGGCCCAGACCGTTTGTCGACGGCCAGCCAGAAACGATCTAAACCAGCTAAGCACCGTCACCCTCAGACCGATCTCATAAAGTCTGACGAGCAGATCCTCGCGGGGGACGGTGTCAAAGGCCGCTGACAGATCAAGCATCACAAGCATGGCTTTGCCTCCCGAATCCAGTGCCTCTTTAATGGCTTCAGACACCTCCAGAAGCGCCGTCTCGGTACTTAGGTTAGGGCGGAAGCCAGATTGAGTGGAGTGTAGCAAATCGTGGGATTCCAAGAAGGTGGAAAGCACAATGTGCACATGCTTCTCCAAGATCTTGACCAGCGCAGGGAGGAGACAGATGGGCCTATAATTGGCCAAGACCTCGGGATCAAGACCAGGCTTCTTGAGGAGGGGAAAGACCATCGCCTGCTTCCAAGCCTGCGGGACCACCCCCCGGCTCAAAGAGAGATTCAGAAGTGGGTTCGCCAACGGATTAACAACTGCCGCCATCTTCGCCAAAAACTTGGCCGGGCATGGGTCAAGAGGCGAGCCAGATTTAAGATTGGCCATAAGTGTCAATGACGAAGGGACTGAAATAGGCGGAAAATCTGCCAGGACTGACCCCAAAGGGGCCGATAGAACTGGTCCGTCCTCAAAGCTGGGGGAGACTACAACCGGCCTCAGCGGGAAGGAGTCCTGGATCAGCTTTATCTTGGTAGTAAAAAAGTTGGCAAGATCAAAAACCCACGCCTCGGTAGGGGCGGTCTGGATCGAATTAGACCGTGGAGCCGTAAATTCCCAGACAATCGAGAAAATCTCCTTGCAGGAATTAGAGGCAGCCTCTATCCTCCTAGCGAAATAGCCTTTCTTTTCAAGGAGGATATCCCGGTGATACGTTTTAACCATTGTCCTATAGGCAAGCCTGGCGGCAGAATCATACTGAGCACGCCAAGCCCTTTCATCCACCTTGCACTGCCTACGACAGGCCGACAGCGCTTCAGTGAACCAAGGGGCAGAAACCCGTTTAGATGACAAGCAAGGGGCCATCGCAGGAGCTAGGTCGTTCAGCCTGTCCATCAGCCACGTCTGCAGGGACTCCAGATCCCTATCCAAATCCCCCGTAAAAGGGCAAGGATGGTCAAAAGATGCCTGTGCCAGCATTTCTGGAGTCACCCGATGATACGCCCTCCGCGCTAGTCCCTGCTGTCTGAGAGCAGTGCTCGATGGTTTCTTTGTACCCAGCACAAAAAAATTGACCTGCCGATGGTCTGTCCAGAGGACCGGCAAAAGTGCCGTCACCTCTATGGGGGACGTGGAAAAGACCTGATCCAAGGTATGGCCTTTATCATGTGTTGGTCCAAAGAGATAGGGGACCAGGCCAAGGGGGGCCGTGATATCGGTCAATTTGATCGTGTCAGGGTCCGATCCCTCATCCATATGGAAATTGAAGTCCCCAGCCAATACACAGTGTTCAGCTCTCAGGACCAGCGCTGACATTACAGACTGGAGCTCATCAAAAAAGGATCCGGCCGGGCCGGGGGGCCTGTAAACTAACAGCCCTTTAACAGATTGATGAGGCGCCAATGCTATAGAAAAAGCAAGGGATTCAGACCCTGTGATAGCCTCCGTAGGAATAATAGAGCATACGGCAGATTTATTCACTACGAGTGCCACGCCCCCACCCCTCCCTTCCGATCTATCTTGCCTAAAGATATTGGGGCAGATTTATGAAGGCCTTGCGCCGCCGGTGCGTCACTTTTTCCCATGTTAAAAATGACGCACCGGCGGCGCAAGGCCTTCATAAATCTGCCCCATTGTATTCTGGGGGAATTGCTTTGGCGATATCGGGATTAGATGAATCTCCTAACCAAGTCTCTGTCAGCATCAGACACAACGGCTTTTCAGTGGTCAGGAGATCAAAAAGCTCCTGAGCATGTCTGCGCACTGATCTGGTGTTTAAAAGCAGGCAGAGATGCTTCACACTGTCCGTCTCCCTGTTCGATAACGTAGCCGGGGCATTGCCTGGAGACCAACCACAGCCAGGACATCTCCTCTTACCCCTATATCGACCGGGAAAAACTTTGCAGCAAGCACACGATGCCTTTTGCAGAGACCGAAGCTCCAATGATGTGTAGCATACCATGATAACGACAGATGAGAGTGGTCCCGTTGAGCCAGCCCCGCGCGCCGCTCCGCTCGCCTCCAGGACGCTGACGGGCACAGACGGGCTGGACTCTGGCGTGACTCCGGCGTCACTACGGCGAAACGCTGCGCGTAGAATGGCTGCTTTAAATGCAGATCAGCGTGTCCTTGTGACAGCTGGTCTGCTACCCCCAAATGGCCAGGCGTGCAAAAACTTCCCCAAGATGGTGGCCAAACCTAAGGTGAAACAGGGACCCGCAAAGCGCGTTGTTAGAACAATTATAGTGCAGGAGAGGGAACGAAGCACAAGCTAAAAACAAGGTAAATAGAAAATAAATCAATTCAAATAGAAAAACAGGGATTTTAAAAAAATGCTACCGCGTTAATGAATAGTTCGCCCTGCAGCGCGCTATTATGTTGTGAAGTCGGGTCAGGCGTCCGAGGAGGGACTAAACAGAACAGCCCGCCTAGAATGCCCCCTTATATGCAGGTCAGCGTGTCCTTGTGACAGCTGGTCTGCTACCCCCAAATGGCCAGGTGTGCAAAAACTCCCCCAAGATGGCGGCCAAACCTAAGGTGAAACAGGGACCCGCAAAGCGCGGTGTTAGAACAATTATAGTGCAGGAGAGGGAACGAAGCACAAGCTAAAAACAAGGTAAATGGAAAATAAATCAATTCAAATACAAAAACGGGGATTTAAAAAAACGCTACCACGTTAATGAATAGTTCGCCCTGCAGCGCGCTATTATGTTGTGAAGTCGGGTCAGGCGTCCGAGGAGGGTGGGTGCGGGGAAGGGTCATTCATGGTGATGACAGCGAGAGCGAGGCCTGACACGCAAATCGAATTTCCGGCCGGGAGAAAGGAGAGGCGTGACACGCATGAACTGTCTGGAAGGGGCGGAAAAACAATGGAGCGGACTGCGGAGTCTGGACACAGGAAGAGGAGGAGTATAACAATCCCGGTGAGGGGGGAGCGTCGGGGCACATTGACGGTGCCCGCCCCCCCAGTGATGGAAGCCCTGCGTGTGCCCAGTGAGTGGAGTTGGGAGGGTGTGTGTGTGTGCGTGTTTGTGTGTGTATGTAAGCCCTGCGTGTTCGGGGGGGAGGGGAGTGAGTGTGTGCGCGTGGGAATGTGTGTGCGCATGCGTGAGTGTGGCTGTGTGTGCGCACGGGCGAGAGCCTGTTTTGCTGTAAATCTGTCTCCGTCTCCTGGGAATCTGAGACAGGGGCTAGGCGTGCGCGCCCACGAGGTGAAGTCGACGCTCGTGAGATTTATCAAGGCATTCCAGGCTACCCTGCATGGCCTTGTGTAGTTCTGGGTGGCGCTGCCTTGCTGTACACTGTGTGGTGAGGGCGTTACATGGGTGGACCGGGGGGTGTTCGCACACATCCACCCATGTATTTTGACAAATTCCCAGATTTACCAAGAGTGGTAGACATGGGAATGCATCAGAATTAAATTGTACACCCCCCCAAGAGGTGCAACTCAGGGAAATATCTTTGTTTCTCCTTGTTTTTTCCTCTGTCTATGTGTGCTTCATGCTGCAGTACACATAGAAAGAGGAAAATGTCTCTAAGGTTTGTTTTTGTGCTAGAAAGTGCCCCTTCCTGAACAAAAACAATCCTGCTTACAATGCAGGCACCCTTGCACCATGGTACAAGACTGCATGTGTTAGCACTAGGCAGCACATTGTGCATCAGTGCAGGGAAAAGACAGCATTGCACCATACAATATTAAGTATGGTGCATTCATGCCCTTTCCCTATCATGCAACACAGCGCAGCAAGGTGACTCTCTGCACTGCGTGATTTGTTAATAAATATGCTCCTCAATAAGGTAGAAGTGCGTACTTTCTAGATATCAGCATATAATATCGGAATTTATTAAAATGTAAGAATGCACATCTTGCCTAATCATGGAAGGTTTGTTTTAAGACATGAAAACCTATAACCGACGAACTTGATAAAACTCTAAAGAGCCTCCTTTGGATCCAGGTTTCAATAAAAGCTTCTATAATATCTGTATGTGCCACGTCAATGCCCCATCTTGAGGTGCAGCTACTATGGTATATATGCTGACTGCCAAGCAGTTGACTGAGTTATGCGGGGGCTACAAATTTTCAGAAACCTTTGTCACTCCATAAAATACTTTTTAAAGATCCCTTCTACCCCGAGCCAAGCAACCTCTATATTAATCTCAAATATCACAAAGGAAAAGAGAGACAGGATCATCTTTCAAAAGATGATCTTGATGCATGGTTTCTTCGTGGCCCTCCCTTGCTTTGATGACCTTGGCTTCAACTCACAGATACAGTCTATGTGTATCCAGCCATGCTGCGACGAAAGGCACGACAGACGCGAAATGCTCTTTGCAGCACAGTCCTTCAACGTCAGCACTGAGGTCGGGCTGTCTCTTCACCGCGACAACTGGATGCGCAACTGAAGAGCGGGGAGTGAGCGGTGTCCTTCACAGCACAATGGCATTTCTGGAAAGTTCAACCCTAGCAGCTGAGGGGAAGATGATCAATTGCATTGTCATCCCTGACCAATCAAGCATCAGGCATGGAATGGCAGCCTAGCCTTTGTGCTTACCCACTGCACGGTCTGGCCTGAGGCAAGTTCCCTGAGGAATCATTGCACAGGCCACCTAGGCCTTGCCTTTGGGGACTGCATCATTTACAGCAGATTGAATTTCTGAACAATTCATTTCCCTAGCCTATAAAAACATCTTTTTTGAAAGAAGAAACCCCCACAAAAAATAAGCAGAGGAATCATAGGAAAATACAGATGTTTCTTGAAAGTCACTTCTATAAGAAATATCTGTCTAGAATATCTGATAAGAGGAGGCTTGGAACGCAGTGAAAAGGAGCAGAGAGTAGCTCTAGATAATAAAGGAATTAAACTTTATTCCTGAATTTAAAAAAATTAAGACTATTGAGGTGTGAGAATAGTTTTCAACACAGAGAAAGACTGATGGACTGCTGAAATATATATTTCTAAATTGTATGTCAGTTAAACAGACGTGCTTCTTGGCAAAGACACTATCAAAAGATTTCCAAAACGTTTTATACTTCATAACATCATTTAATCTATTTCATGTCTTTTATTAAATATTGATTTGGCATTTTGATTGAAGCTCCACTGTAATTATATCCAGTGTGTTTTAATGTTTAAAAAAACACGGGAAACCCGTATTTTCCTAAATTACATTTCCATATTCTTTTATATCACTTTTGTATCTGTACTAGTAAATTATTAATATCAAGAAAAGCGTGTTTGCCTCTATTTAGCTAGACTTTTTTTTTATAGCACACATGCAACTTTCTCATTTTTAAAAGCAGCACCTGGCCTACACACTCATAGGAGCAAATTCGAAGATTATTTGCAAGCATTGTGGGCAATAAATAATGGCTGCTAGCAAAACATCCACAATGGAAAAGTGTTTGAAACCCAGATTTCCAGAGTGTCCTTCTATGTAACCTGCAATGATTTTATGTGACTGCAGAGAAAGCTACTAACTGTGCATGCCAGACTTAAGACTATGGCCCACATGCATCAAGCATTTTTGTAGTCGCAAACGGTGCGATTCCTTAAAATCGGCCGTTTGCGAATGCAAAAGTGCTTTTTGGGATGCATGAAGCAATTTTAGAATTCGTAACATTTTTGCGAGTTCTAAAATTGCGGGTGCTTTTAAGAAGTCGCAGATGTGCGATTTCTTAAAAGCAATGCATCATTACTTTTAAAAGTGTAAATTCGCAATTAGGGTGCCAAATTTACCGAGTGGTTGAACCACTCGGTAAATTTGGAAAAAGTGTTTAAAATGCTGAAAATGTTTTTTTTTCAACATTCATGTTTCACACACACATGTCCTTAGGACATGTGTGTGTGAAACATGATGCGAAAAATACATTTATGGGGTGCATGGGGGGGTCCTTTGGACCCCCCCCTGCACCCATGAAATTTTCAAAGTGCCACTCGCAATTTGCTAATGCCTTCCCTTGACTCCTATGGGCCTTTTGGCCCATAGGAATCAATGGGAATTGTGAAAATTTACTTAAGAATTCGGTATTCATTTGGGATTCGGTAAAAATTGCGATTTTTACCGAATCACAAATGAATACCGAAAATAATGATGCATAGCATTTTGCACTTCTTAATTTGCGATTCCTTATTTTTCGCAAATTAGGAAGTGCAAAATGTAACAATGATGCATGTGGGCCAATGTAACCCATAAGTAAATCATCTATAGCATGCATGGGCTCATATATGAGATTGTGACACAGTGCAGAAAGCCACCTTGCTGTTCTGCACTGATTGACAGGGAAAGGGCAGGAATGCACTGTCTTTAAAGCAATACAGCACATTTCTGCCTTTTGCCCTGCACCGGCATCCTTTTGGCAGCCTAGCACCAATGCAAGCATGCTTGTACCATGGTGCAAGGGTGCCTGTGTTGCATGCAAGAATGTTTTTGTGCAGAAAGTGACACCTTCCTGCACAAAAGCAATCCTGGGAGACAAATTTCTCTTTTCAGCACAAATAGAAAGAGGAGGAAACCAGGAGAAATAGAGATATTTCTCCTCGCCACGCTTCCGAAGGGAAGGTGTAAGATCTTGGTGCACACCCAGGTTTACAATGTCTTGAAATCTGATGTGCCAACATTCATTGGAGTTGCATGGGAACACCCAAGCAAAGCCCATGGAATTACTTCCCACAGCAGAGTAACACAATGAAGCCATTTGTGCTGCTTTGTGCTACTCCAGATTTTTTAAGCCATCCGGTGCCACATAAAGTGGCTTTGTGTGGCTTCAAACATCTGTTTTACGGTTTACATCGCTCTTGCACCATGTTGCATGTGCAAGAGAAATGCAAACCGGGTCATTAATAGGCCCTGCAGTTCTTATCTTTGTGTGGAAATAGAACCATAGTACACAAATATACTTCAACATCTTCGTTATCTCCAGAGATTTGCATTTCATTCCCTAGTGTACTTGATTTGTAGACGTACTCTGTTTTTCCTTTCTCTATTACTTGCTCTTGTTGGTTCCTTTTGCATGTGTTTTATGCCTGTTCTGTGCTTCTGAATCCAAATAATGTGCAGGCTCCTTGTGTTTTTTTTCCTCCTGCCTTTTTATTGTTCTTTGTTTACATTGATT
Source organism: Lissotriton helveticus (assembly GCF_964261635.1). Classification (NCBI taxonomy): domain Eukaryota; kingdom Metazoa; phylum Chordata; class Amphibia; order Caudata; family Salamandridae; genus Lissotriton; species Lissotriton helveticus. Next base: position 1,270,693,913 of record NC_136059.1, on the reverse strand, counting down.
CATATTAAGTAAAGGCCACATTGCCCAGGGAGAGTAGGGCGCAGACTGGAAGTGTGCCCTCCTACAGGTAAGGCACTTCCCCAAGGCCAAATGCAGATGTGTACCCACTCAGAGGCCTGTGCATTAGCTTAAGTTGGACAATTAGTCCACCTTTCACTCAGGTGTCAAACCTAGCCACATATTTATAGTGGAGAGGGGAATCCCCCGGCAAGCCAGTGCGGTGAATGACGGCAGCCACATGCTGAAGGTGCTACTGAGGGAGTTCGTAGGACCACAGTGTCATGATGAACATTCAGTGCACCTTCCCATGGCGTGTTTGCTTTGTGTCCATGTGTAAAATATTGAGGAATAGAAAACGTTGCTTTTTTCCTCAATTGGACCCTACCCCCCTAGCAGTGACAGGTAAGCCAATATATGAGACCCAACTTCACTTTGTTGTAGAACTCAAGCTGTACCCTACTGAAGTGGCCAAAATAGGCGGAAATCAGTCTGGAGTTGCTTGTGGTCCCACTCCGGAGGGACCTGGTCTGGCAGTTCAGTTTGAACAGTTCCTTTTGAAGAAGGACCAAGATTGATTTGCATATGACTGTCTCCAGTCTGAAGTGGTATGCTGGGCACAAAAGGTATGAACTGGATTGCTGCCCAGAGTAATTGCCAATGACGGAGAATAATTCGAACGATTCACCCATTTTTGCTTTTCTCATGTCTATAATATTGTTTGGATGTAAAGGACTCCTTCATTTGTGTGGGTCTGCACACCAATGCAAACGTAGTGTCAGCCCACTGAGGTCGCTCCGGCGCAACATGTGGAACGGCACGATCTATATTACAGAACAAGCCGTGGACGTATCTGCGGCCCCTTCTAAAATGCCAAAAAGCTCATGGGGCACAGAAAGCAGGAGCACATGCACATTGGCACATGTCATATAAACAACCCTTTGCACCTAATTTGGTGTCCCCTGTACTATCTAGGGATAAAAAAAGGCATGGTGGGGACAGGAGAGAGTCAGCCTTTCAATCTATCAATCGAGATCAAGGGCATGGAAAGGAAGATGGGGCATATGATCAAGGAAGGTGTTAAAATTATCACCGGTTACGGCGATAATGGGCTTGATAATGTGTCCTGGAGAATTCCAATAGAAGCCAATGTTCACACCAGAAGATGGACTTCTATTGGAATTCTCAAGGGCATATTATCAAGCCCATTATCGCCGCTTTAGCTGCAGTTTTCTGCCGCTAAACCGGCGATCATTTTTAACGCCGTCCTTGATAATAAGCCCCGAAGTTTGGCTGGCAATTGGTTTTCTATAGACAATGAAATAGTGAAATATTCTCAGCCAGGTGTTGCACTCTTAAAACATGCCCACGAAGATTCTGATTGACTCCTACCCCAGTGAAGATATTTCTAAAAATGCTGGCATCTCCTTTGTCTTGAAGAGGACTGGGACAAAAAGGGTAGGTAGAGAAGACATTAAAGAGAACCGGAAACAATAAATGACGTGTACCAAGAGAGAAAAAAAACTGAGAGGCAAGAGGGTGGTCAAGGAACAGGGTACCAGGAAACGGTGTTGGGTGGCCTCCGCAAAAAAGTGATGGCAAACAATGACTAAAGAAACGCTTTAGGAAAGCAATGTTGACTGTGCAACTTTAAAATAAAGTGTAATTACTATGAGTGCACCTACTAAATATTGTTTGCAACTCTAACAGTTTGTCAAAAAACAAAGAAGCAAATCAAAAATCACTCCTAAGCTTTTTTTTAAAATATTTTCCTTTTCATTTATGTTTTTGTCTTTTTAATAATACCTGAGTATAAAGTGATTATATACACTACAGCGGTGCTTCCCTAAAGCGTGTTGGTAACTGGTCATTGACGTTCACAAGAGAAATTGCAGACCTGCGACAGGTGCCAAGAACAATACGCAGTTCGCATAATCATAGAAGGGATTTTATTGTAGGGGAACTGGTTGCTGAGTGCCCTTCCTACATGACTAGGCATCAGGCATGTACCTGGTAGTCAGTCATGCCCTGGCTCTGTGCACCTAAGTGGGTTGAATGCTGCAGCACCAGCTGCCAACCATTGGGTAATAATGCAAACTGACTATTGTCATACATCTTCATGCAGAAGCTGGATTTATCTTTTTTTCTTGCTAATGGTGTTCCCCTTCAGCAAAAGCTTCTTTTTTTTGCTGATGCTTTTCAGTATTAACAAAACCTGCAATGCCAAAAGGTAGACCAATGCCTTTCAAAGGTGATACCTCTTGGTGTTACCAGTGCTTGTTTACAGTGGTGCCCAGGATACAGTTCGGCTTGCATATCTTCCCACTCAATTTGTAAGACTTTCCGCTGTTAATGTAAAAATATGTCCATACATTGCAAGGTAAACATTTTTGTGTGTACTTTTTTATAGATTGCATGCTATTGTTTCCCAAATGTAATAGGTAGAGAGTAAATGGAAGCGAGGGGAAAAATATAGAAACACGGTAGGAGCAAGATGTGATGGAGCCACTTTGCTTTTCAGTGCACATGATTCCCCAAGATTGATGAGTGGTTCTGATTTAATGAAATCGGTGTCTGTTTACGGCCTGTCTCGATCTCTTTGAAATGATGTAGCAAAATAAATAATATCAGGCTGAACTCAGAGCTGGAGATAAATCAGATGTTTAGTCTACTATATCAGTTTAGAAGTGAGGCCACATAAAGTATATTCAGTATCCTGGAAAATGGTATGATATTGCAATAAATGTCACACGATGTATGGAACTAACAAAATACGCTGATGACTCTGCAGTCTCTTTTAGAATCATCTCAAATGTGTTTCCCAGCTTTAACAAGAATGGATTTTTTTTACCTGGCACACAGACTTGGACATGAAAGGTAACATGCAACCGAAACCTGTTCAGACACCAACAAACTGTACGATGTTTTTTGACTTTTTTTGTTGCAGTTTTTTAGAGCCTACCTCGACCCGAAGGTATGTGAGTGCTGTGCATAAGCACCAGTTACATTACACTACATCACATTCCTGTCCTTCCTGCTCCAAAACATTTCTCAGAGGCATTTTCCTCCTCCTAACTGTTTTACAGAGAGTAGCACACCTAGAAAGAGGAAACACCAAGGAGAAATAAGGCTATTATGCTAATCTGTGGCAGTCGCATTTTCCGTATTATGGGTTTACCATATAAAACAGATAATTCACCATGTGCTGCATGATTTTCAGATTTCATAAAAAAAGGCATTTAATTCAAATAGATTAAAAGTTGCTAAAAAGTGCTACAACTGATGTTACACAGTGGCAGTCCTTTGCAAAGGTTACTGGTCACATTTGAGTTACTGACTGCCATGAAATAAAACTGGTACAGAATGTAGCACATTATGCAGCTTACTTTTGATTTCTTGCAATAGGGCGTAATCTACCTGCCAATGAATTGGTTCCCATGTTCGAATAATTCCACAGGCCTTATCTATAGATTCCCTGTTCCTAATTACAATACTGGATGTGAATTGGATTTGAATCTATTTTGCTATTGAAGCTCGTGAGGGTAGTAGGAGAGACCCATACTCCTCCAGCGTTATATTTAAAGATTACTGGTCGTCACAAAATATGACTATTAAACCTTGATACTAATAAAAATGGACTTGTTAGAGTGTGCAATATAGAATAAAACCAATGCGTCACCATCACCTTTCCAAGTGTGTCTCGAAAAGGTTGATAAGAATTTGCAAGAATGAATCCACAATCAAAGGGAATCAGTGCTCAACTGTATGTCACCGAAACGTAGGCTTTCCCTTAAAAAGTCAGTGTTTTCAGGTGTTGTTTGTAAAATGTATTCATGCAAACACTAGAACTACAATGCCCAGAATGCACCAATTTTCTAACAGAAACCAAAGAAGTGAAAATAACTGCCCTGTTGACTTGACACGGAATCGTGTGGCAACCCAGTGCAGGACATATGTCGTACCTGAGAGGTAACATACTTGTGAGACCAAATACCAACCACTGCATCAAGGAAATTAAGATGTGAAGAATACACAGGTTAAAGGTTGGAGGGAGGAGTATGAATTGCAGTGGGTGCAGCATCTAAAAATAAGTAAAAAGCTGTATTGAAAACCACGGCCTAGATTTGTCAAGAACTTGCATTGCCCTTGAGCTGCGCAAGGTGACACAGGGCAATGCAAGTCTTTGCGTGGGTCTGCATGGCATAGTAAATCTGGAGTAACATAAGTCAGCGCAACTCGCTACCTTGCGTTAGTCTGCATGAGGAAGGCGATCCATGGGTGGAGCGTGGGTGTTCCCAGGCATCCACCCATGAGTTCTGATGAATTCCCAGATTCACTAAGAATAGTAAACCTGGAAATGCGTCAAAATGCTACGCCTTCCTAGGTGAGGCATGCCGAGGAAAAATATATTTCTCTTGGAGTTTTTTCCTCTTTCTATGTGAGCGGCCCATAGTAAAAGGAAAATGCCTCTGGGGATTGTTTTTTTTTGTGCAGGAAGGAGTCTCTTCCTGCACAAAAACAATCTTGGCTGTAATGATGGCCCCCTTGCACCATGGTGCAAAGCTGCCTGCATTGCCACTTTCAGCCACAAGTGAAAGAGAACAGGAATGCGCCATAGGTGAGTAATTATGATTCATTCCTGCTCTCTCCATTTGATGCAGTGCAGAAAGTCATCTTGCTGCGTTGCGCTGGTCAAATGTTGAATAATACTGGGCCATAGTTGCTAACAGGGTGTTTTACTGGTCTAAAAGAGCCACTACTTGTTTGTTTTTTTAGGTATTGGAGAGCTTTACTTGAGCACCAGTTACGTTACATAAGGATAAAGTCTTTGGTAATTTTTTTAGGCAAAGGGAGATTAAGGAACATGTTTATTAAAGACTTGCACCACCCTTGAGCCATTTGTGGCCTTGCGTGGCTTGATAAATCTAATTTAACGCAATGCAGTGCAAGTCTCTGCCTTGTGTTACTCTGCCCCAGGGAGGTGTTCCATGGATGGAGCGTGGATTTTGTCGCATTCCCAGATTGACCATTATTGGTAGAACTGGGAATGCTTCAAAATTCTACGTCTCCGCAGGTAAGGTGTAATGAGGGAAATTTCTTTATTTGTCCCAGTTACCTCCGCTTTGTATGTGCTCCTGCATTCTGCAGCACACATAGAAAGAGGAAAATGTCTCTCAGGATTGTTTTTGTGCAGGAAGATGTCCCTTCCTGCACAAAAACAATCCTGCTGACAACACAGGCACCTGTGCACCATGATGCAAGGGTGTCTGCGTTGGCGCTAGGCAGCACACTGTACGCCAGCGCAGGGAAAAGACAGGAATACACTGTATAATGTTAGATACAACACATTCCTGCCCTCATTCTGTCAAGCAGTACAGCAAGGTGTCTTGCTGCACTGCATGATTTTTTTGACTAATTATGCCCCTAAGTGATTTGCACAGAATCACTGGATGTTGAGTTCATGCCATGATTGAAACCTTGGGCTTATTTGCAAGCCCCATGCGCCGCTGAGGCATCACTTGTTTTGAAGCGTCAGTGGTGCAGAGTGCAGACTTATATCTACGAGGCCATGCAAAGCCATGGCTTTCCATGGCCTCGTAGGTGCAGTGTAAGGCAACACAGCGCAACTAGTTGCTGCGTTGCCTCACACTGCATCAGGGAAGTGTGCCACAGGCATTGCGGTGGGTGTTCCCATGCAACGCCCATGCGTTTTGACACATTCCAAGATTTACAACATAGTGTAAATCTGGGAACGCGTAAAAAACGTGGGGGAGGAGTAACGAGGAGAAATAACTTTATTTCTGCTCGTTTTTAGAAAGAGGAAAATGCCTAAATGTATAGGGACAGATTTATGAAGGCCTTGCGCCGCCGGTGCGTCATTTTTAACATGGGAAAAAGTGACGCACCGGCGGCGCAAGGCCTTCATAAATACGGCCCATAGTTTTTTTGCAGGAAGGTGTCTCTTCCTCCACAAAAACAATTGTTCCTACAACGTGGACACCCTTGCACCCTGGTGCAAGGGTGCCTGCGTTGGCGCAAAGCAGCCATTTGTGGGCCAGCGCACTGAAGAGGACAGGAATGTGCCATACTTCAAAGATGCGGCGCATTCTTGCCCTTTTCTTTTGACACAAGGCAGTGCAGCAAAAGTGAGTTGCAGTGCTGCCCTGGTTCAAAAACTTGTAAATGAGGTCCCTGGTTCGCCAGTTCCAAACTCCGCAGCTCTAGCGATTACGCCACATCCTCTACCTGAACCGCCGACTTCAAAGTTACACAAAATAAATCAATGTTTTTTCCTCAAAAAGGGGGCACAGAGTTCAAAATTTCGGACACTTTAGAGCATTTGAATTCCTTGTGTAAACGGCGGTTCGTTAATTCTCAAATTCCATGATTTGTAGTCTTCAGCGAAAAGCCCCAATAGTTGGTACTACTGATATCAAATAACAGAAAGCAGCCAGCACTGCTATCTGCTGCCGGCTTTCCCACCACATAAATCTTTCACTCGCTCACCACAGATGCCATTCCAGAAGCTTTGAAATCAGCAAGGGCTCTCAGCCTTCAAAGATGGTGACTCCCGTAACCCCAACAACCACAGACGGCTCTGTCCTGCTTCCTGCCTCAAACATATGTGCGAATGCTTTTCATCAGTCAAAGCCTGAAACATCACAAGATCCTAAAATGATGGGCCTCGTTCCAGCCTCAGTACTCTCGCCTTCAGCGTCCGGTTCAAATTCACAGACTGGATGTGTGCGTGAGCATCTGTCAGGCCTTGTATTTCACCCAGGCATGCTCAACAACCATCAAACTGCATAGATATTTCCAAACAGTAGGTGTGAATACATCTGTGTTGTGACAGCATGCCTTCATTTCGACAGGCTTAGCATAAACAAACATGCATCCCAGTAGTTGTTTGTTCCAAGGCCACTCGACATTGTAGCTTCATTTATAGATCAGTGCAATGTTAATACATTCACAAACGATTTCTGTACCCTTTGTTAACGTTTCAACGGAACACAAGTACCTCTATCCGGCGCTTGGTGGGCACTTCTGAATAAGCAAAAGTAGAACCACCACAATATAGTAACATGCAAAGCGCGTGCTGAAACAGTTTTCAGGCATTGGTCTTTTTTTAGCACCATTGTCAGAATTGTTCACATAAACTCAGAGAACACCTGAGTCGTATAATATATAGATTGCATTACCACATATTTACTAGAGAACTGGTGGTGCATGGCGTTAGCCTCCTTGGCTCGACCCCGCCTTCCGCCTCTTCTGAAACGCAGGGCTGCACCATATTTACAACAGTATGGTGCAGCCCTGCGTTTACCCAGGAGCTGGCTCTACATTTAGCAGCCTAATGCCAATGCAAGCTCCCTTGCACAATAGTACAAGGGTGTCTGTGTTGAGGGGAAGAGTATATGTGCAGGAAGGGACACTGTCCTGCACATAAATAATCTTTAAAAGGCATTTCGAATCTTCTATGTGTGCTGCTTAATGCAGCACACATAGAAGTTGCAAAACGTAATGTTTTAATTGATTGTTTATGTGCAGGAATGGACACCTTCCTGCACATAAACAATCAAAGGCTTTTTGCTGTTTCTATGTGTGCTGCTCAACGCAGCACACATGGAAACTGAAAATACGAGGAGAAATCAAACATTTCTCCTCATTGCGCCTGTTTAAGACCAGGTTTTCCCTGGTCTTAATTTTGGCACTGCCCAATATTTATGCCGCCCTTTTAAATATGGGGCAGCGTCAAAATCAATGGGTGTTTCACACATCCCACGCATACAAAGAACCAGATCAGGAGGAAAGGCATTCTCTTACATTACTCCTAAAGCGTGGGTAAGTATCCCACTCCATCTCAAAGCCTCCTCCTCTCTCCTCAAACTCCACAAGAAGCTAAAGTACTGGCTTTTCAAATAACCTACCTACCACATGTAGCACCTGCACTGCGAATAACGATTAATGAAAGGTGGGCCAGGTGTTTGGTGCTGTTTCCACGTTTCACGGTGTAGGCGGCAGCCTGGCCCAGCCTAAGTTTGAAGGGGGAGAGAGAACCCGCTCCGGGCACCTGCTTGGAAATGCCTGGAAAGGTTCCCTGGGATGCATTTTTCCCCCTTTGGAGAGTCATCCTTAGGGGACACACTGAATGTGCACCACATCTATGTAAAGCACAGTCAGTGGGTATCCTGACTGCCACTTTGCCATGGCACAAATTAAATGAGGTGCTAGGGAAGCAACAGCTTGTTTTCTCTCATGGCTTTCTTTTGGTGTCCTCACATGGGAAGATTCAGCTGCCGCTCTGATGATCCAGCCTCCGGGCTGCTGATGAAATACAAATCCAGCATGCATGGACGCTTTGGCAAAGTCAATAGGACTGGTTTGTAACTGAAATCATGTTCTTGTACGCCAACACTTACCAGCTTTTTAATTGGTGACGCAAAAGAGGCAATATGGCTTCAGTTTAAAAGGTGGAATTTAAGAAAACTTTTGCAAAATAACAGTCAATGTGATTGCAACTAGCAAAAATTGATAGAAGTCAGTGTTAAGTGGAATGAAAAAAGCGGGGTCTCTAACAATAACATCGCCAAAGAAGCAAAACCAGGATTGCTTTATAGAGGGCATGGCCAGAACTATTGGCTTTGTCAATGCTTATTTTATGTAGAACTTACTGCATATTTCTAGCTGATTGGAAGTGTTTTAATTAATATACTGACCCCGGAAGGATGAAAGGCTGAAATTTAAACTTGTGCCCCAGCAATCACATCAGATATCCCCTCATAGGTCCATTTCACTACCTTAATGACAACTAAAGGCATTGAACATTATTGTGCATGAAACTCTTTACCTCTAATTATGAACTGTTTGGTAAATGGAGTTAAATGAGATGATCTAGTAATACTACTACAGCACCCTTTCTGACATATTTAGAAATTGGGCCTGACATTTAGGGAATATTCACCTACAAAAATATGTAATCAGTCATCACAACATGTAATTGCACAACAAGCAGAACTTGTGTTATACTTGTAGAAATACCAAAGAGGTTTATTTGATGGTGTTGAGAAGAGAAGAGTGAGGAGGAGAGTAGCAAGAGGCAGAAGAAAGGGGAGTGGGGAGAGTAGTATGAGGGAGAAGTAAGAAAGCGTGGAGGAGATTAGCGTGTTTTTGAAGGAAGGAAAGTGTGGAGAGCAGTATGAGGCATAATGAAAGAGAAAGGAGCAGAAGAGTATTAGGAGGGATATGAAAGGAGTGTGAGAAGTAGAACAGTAGTGTGAGGTAGCAGGAAGGTAAGATTATTTGCTTAGTATTAGGCATAAGAAAGTAGATAGGTGTAGAAGAGCAGTGTTAGGGAGATTGTAGGAGAAGGAGGAGGAGAAGAGCAGTGTGATGCAGAAGGACTGAGAGTGATGAGGATAAGAGCAGTGGTAGGCAGAAAGATGAGAGTGTTGCGGAAAAGAGCAGTGTGTGCTAGAATGTTTGTGAGTGTGGATGAGAGCAGTATGAGGCATATGGATGTAGTTGTGTTGGTAGTGTGTGTTGTTAGTGTTGTGTAGTTGGGGTTGGTGGTGGTGGCACTGCGTTGGTGTTGTTTAGCTAATGGTAGTTGTTGATTTTGACATACATTACACGCAATTAAGAACACAGCCATTACTCCCCACACTAAGAATACCAAGATTAAGAAGCACGTACGGACTGGTACATGGGGGAACAGGTACCCAGAGATACGCACATACTTACAGGCTTGAAAACAGCGCTGTAATCATTAAAATACCCAACTGGCTTTCAATCATATAAAGACACGACATGCATACGAATCCTCGGGCATCTACAACATGCACAGCCGTGTCCATACAATCGAATAGAGGGGAACACACATATAAATAGGTATTTACAACACAAACAAGCACAAAACAAGGATACACGCGGTAGACACACAAGCACTGAACTAAACTCACAGAAACCCAGTTACACTCAGACGTAGAAATGCAAGCAGAGATAAAGAATATAACAGGCAGTGGTATATCAAGATGCAAAGACAAATGCACGCACACCCTGCCCCAAATGCACATCCAGAGAAGCACAAGTCCCATAAACCCTACAAACACACATGTGAGATATCTATCCTTACTAACGTCAGTTATCTCCCAGAAACACTGGTGGAACAGGGACAGAAATGCCCTGCTGCCTACCAACAGGTACCTGCCCTTCGAGTTGGCCAAGTTGTGTGATCACATGCAAACCGTGGGATCTGTTGGTGGCCAGGTCCCATCTTCACCACACTGTGCACCACAAGCTGGGTAGGAAAAGAAGAACACCAACCATTCTTCCAGAGCTACACACACAGGCCGCAGGCTGAAAGCAGAGAAGCTGTACATGGTGCAGATACCGAAAGGAGAGGCCTCGCACTGCGTGGGCGAAGGGTTGGAGGCAGAATGTTGGTGTCTGCACTTTTTTTTTTCCTCACTATTTTGCCCAGTGGAAGGGAGAGGCTCAGGCACCCTGAGTTTGCACTACACAAACCAAGGCTGCAGTGTTTGCACCTGCGGAGCCTCGCCTTTTGCTCACTGGAGGAGCTAACCACGCCATCTACAATGTTCGCCAGTTATTTTGCCATCACTCACCTCCCAGTGACCGTCTGGAGAGAACACAGCTTCCCCAACAACAGTGCCCTGACAGCAGAGCCTCTCATGTGCCTCAGGCTTTGTAATCAATCACAGTGTCCTATCGTTGTCTCCACCAATCAAACAATAGCGATCTCCTCACACACAGCTCGGATTTGCTCCGATAACTACGAGCTATGTACAACTGGTAACACTTGAACCAAAGGCCAGTCAACTTAGCAGAGCCCTGTCGTGTTTCATGTTGGGACTATCTCTGACCTTGAAACTGAAGAGGAACAACTTGTACATATCCTATTTCATTGAAAGAGCAGCCATGTTTTAAGGGAACTTTGTCAGACAATGTTTTTCTCTAACACAAAAGTCATACAAGACTATAGAACACCGAGGGTATGTTTATTCTTATTTCAATATTTAAATGTGGATCTTTTAATTTTGTAGCAGTTAGATAAAAAGAAATGCTTTGCAAGGGTCTCTTTAAAGAGTGAAGAAAAAAGTGATGCTAAAAGAAGTAACTCTCAACTATATATTTCAAAATTAGGAAATGGGACCCCTTTGGTAAGGTTGGCTTGGTTCCAATAGGACTGGGGCACTGGAGTAGTCACACCGATTTGCTAGTCCTATTTTGGTCTCCATGCTGACTTCTATTGGTTGGTGTTCAATTTGCTTTAGGATTTGACACATCCCCTCTCCGTAGTTCGGGAAACAAAGATGGCGTTGGCCTGTCCAGATGGGCTGTCCTAAAATTGGACAGGGCGGAAACAAAAAAGCCCGATTTTCAATCACGTGTCAGCGTTTAACATAAACGATGACGCAAGCCAATTGAAAACAAGGGTGTGTCTTAAAGTCTCCTTCTGAAACTGTATCGATTCCAAGAAGCCCTCAAAGAGCGTGAAGCGCATGCACGCTGCACTGCCAGGCGAGACCTAAAAAGGCATAAAAGTGGTCCATTCTTGATATTTTGTGGCAATTTTTGTCAAAATACTAGCTACACCAGCCCATCCTTGCCATATTGCGGAAATTCTAGCACAATTATGACTTGCCTTGATATTATGGTTGTAAGAAATAGGGTTCACACATAACAAGCCTGCAATATTCTCTGTACTGGGAACCAAGTACCTCATTGTAGCCATTGACTGTCTCAGGGCAGTGAAGCAGTCCAAGGCCTACTCAGGGACGTTGGTGTGGACGAGATCCCTCAGTCTGCAGGTGTGCAACAACACAACCCAAATCATTATCCAGTCATTGCTTGTGCCTAGTAAAAGAAAAAGTACTCTATTATACAGACACTACTAAATACTATGCATTAATTCGAAATATATTCAATCTGGTGGGTGGAAATAACTTTGTTGAACAGTTCACCACCCCTTCAAGCCCAGAATTCATAATCACAACACCCACCTATACTAGGCACAACATCACATTATAGTGGTGTGAAATTATTAATAAGGCAGGCCTACTGACTTTGTAGAGTTGTCACCACACTAGCACAAGCAGAAAATGTTATAGTCTTCAGTGCAAAAACAACTGGCTGGCTTGGCAGTTCGGGCTGGACTGTTCCCATGGGGCACAGGGTCAAGACTGATTTGCATATGGCTGAGTTCAAACTGGAATGGCATGGTGAGCAAAACAACGATGGATTTAGGCCCAGATCTCTGTACTGGGGTGACTGTATGACATTGTTCTGCATTCTGTCCATCACCTGTTGTTTTGCATTTGTCACCCCGAGTGGGACGGGTATGCTCAGACGTGAGTCCCGTGCTCTCCATGCCACTGGAATCAAGCTATCCAGGCTGATGAGGGCTGAAAGCCCGAAACCGGTCCTTGGATGCTTGTTTCCAGTCCAGTGAGGACCTGGCTTGGCAGTTCGGGCTGGACTGTTCCCATGGGGCACAGGGTCAAGACTGATTTGCATATGGCTGAGTTCAAACTGGAATGGCATGGTGAGCAAAAGACCAATGGATTTAGGCCCAGATCCGTGTACTGGGGTGAATGTATGACATTGTTCTGCATTCTGTCCATCACCTGTTGTTTTGCATTTGTCACCCCGAGTGGGACGGGTATGCTCAGACGCGAGTCCCGTGCTCTCCATGCCACTGGAATCAAGCTATCCAGGCTGATGAGGGCTGAAAGCCCGAAACCGGCCCTTGGATGCTTGTTTCCAGTCCAGTGAGGACCTGGCTTGGCAGTTCGGGCTGGACTGTTCCCATGGGGCACAGGGTCAAGACTGATTTGCATATGGCTGAGTTCAAACTGGAATGGCATGGTGAGCAAAAAACCGATGGATTTAGGCCCAGATCTCTGTACTGGGGTGAATGTATGACATTGTTCTGCATTCTGTCCATCACCTGTTGTTTTGCAATAGTCTTCAGTGCAGCACCACTCTATTAAACAGAGTTAGTACCAACATTCAATACTTTCATTAGAAGATAACACCTTGCATTGTCAATTATCAGCATTACCGATAAAGTATTCTACTGGAAAAAAACATGTGTCTCGGATTCTTATTTCTACTTTTACACTGCTGCCTCTGCAGCGGTAGGACCATCCATCAGAGATTCAGACTCTGCAGAACTCATATTCAAAAGTAAAGGCTCCAAGAGTGTGAGTGCTTCAAAATAGGCAAAAACCTCGCCGGGTGGTATGTGTGTGGGGGGTTGGGGGTATCAACCTAGCCCTGTGGGAGATTTTGGGCAACCTCCAGAAAAAATAGGCCTGGTGAATCCTGTGGGCTTCTTCCAGTCCCACAAACATTCTGTATTATGTTGGTGGTTCCCCTGTCCTTCCTAGGGCACCACAAGCAGCAGATATGCATATTTTGGAGAACCCCCAGAGAACCCTAAGACTCTACTTAATTCTGAGGGATGAATCATTGATTGAAGATTTTTCTTCTTTCTTTATTTCGAAAGGTAGCCTTGCACTCAATCTTATTAAAGGAGGCTGGGTACCCAACCTTTCAGTGGGGCACCTGGCATTTGCACAGAGTGGAGACCGTGTGGGAGTCTACTCTGTTACCTGTGTGTCGGGGGCTGATCAACCGAAGCTCCAGAGGAAACCTCTAGGTTCTCCCAGCTGGTCCATTCCTCGTACTGCTCCTCCGGGGCGAATATAAGGGGGCAGCACCACAGGCCAATGCAAGATACATTTTACACTTATTGTGATGACCGAATCTGGCGGGAGTACTCTCCGGGACCGGATGTAGAAACTACTCAAACTACTTATATTGGACCTGCTCTTCACTTCTACTATGATGAATCTACCGAATGGAGACTTTTAATTTCTTGACTTCTACAGGAAAATATATGGAACACGCTAGTCCTTTGGAATTATTTCGTCAATTTGAGAATACCATTACTCGAGAAATCTTAATAATACGGTGAAGCCATTCTAGACGTGATCTTGACAGAACCCTTTGGCCCTGAGGAAGTCATTTGGGTATCTCCCCAAAGACGAAACACGTGTTAGCTGCTCTTTCTGTCTGGCTACTTTGGATGATCCTGTCTATGTAGGATCACCAACAGAAATCTGTATTTCAACAATAAAGACTTTTTTTGAATGATACAACCTGAAGAACCTTCTTTGGACTGATATCCCTCACTTAATATTGTATTGTTGTGCTCGGGAATCAAGATTGTTCCTATTTAGTTCCTTCTGTGTTCACAGAGGGACTTTTCTGGCACGCTAGTGGTCGCTGCCTGTTTGTTCCCTTGAGCATCCGCTACATGATAATTGGTTTCTTTTTCACTTGTATTGGTTTTGCGCAAGACACTACCCAACCACGTACCACAGTAATTTTCAAGATACATCCTAGTCCTGGGTAGAAGCAGAAGTCAAAGTTCTTCAGTGCATCTTCTCAATGGAGTCAGTTGGCTTCTCCTGCCGCCTGGACATTCGACATTGTCACTCTCAGGTCCAGTCCCTTCTCAAGTGTCTGTTGTGCAGCGTTTTTTAATGTGCGGAGGGAAAGTTCTGGAAGGTACGCCACACATCTTATCCTAGGGTGCCATGTCACCACCCCACCCCTTCTCCAACCCTTCAACACAGCATTCTGGGACATTTAAAGATGGTGACTTGTAGTGGTCTGCGAAAACATCTTTCCTGGGAGCTTCAGCCTCACGATCAACTGACACAGCTACCTGATTCTTTACCAGCAAAACCTCAAAGGAGACCCCTTCCTTTGTAAGGCTCCAGAGACCTGGCCTTCCTCCTTTGTTTTTGAGGGCTTGTACATGCCCAGTCTAGGTGCAATGTGATGAGTTAAATAACACAGCCTCTTACCCTAGCTCTGCATCAGCGAACTAGTCTTAAAAATTCAACACTTATGGTTACACTCGAAGTCCCTTTCCACAGAACATACCAGGAGTGAAACTCGGGTGGTGTGACTCGCAGCAAAAGTCCAAAACCAAGTAGTCGGAAAATTAAAACATCCAGGTGGATTAAATGGGTAAACCCATTTTCTCCATAACTTGTGTAAATATTTGCCTTATGATGGGCTTCTTTAGTATTTAACCATGCTATCATGGCAACAAATGTGTTCTGATTCACAGTAAAAGACACATATTGTCAGAATCTCGCAGATGATCTGTCAGACAAAATGACTGCATTTCTGACAATTTAAATGGGATGTTTGAGTGATAATTGATGCTGACTTGGGAAGATTTTGGCTTCTTGGAGTCAGAGGAAACTTTCTTCTACCATTTTTATTTAATTACTTATATTGTCATGTTCTTTAGGATAGTCCTATCATGCACATACCGATTACTTACAGTGTGTCCCATTCACAAGACATAACAGTCCTAAACACAGGTGACCTTTTATCTAGTAGCTTACTTATATCTCTTCGACAACCAGGCTCTCTGTATCCTATCTTCATCCATATACCTGACATACATAAACATGTCCCCAGGCACAGTAGATTTATTCTGTATAAAAGTCACCACTTTTTTCATCCATGGCTAACAGCCAGCTATGTATGAGGGTTTTTATTTAGAAAAGGATTAGTGAATGTTTTAAAAACATATTGATTCTGGAAAAACCCTGGAATTACCACTTTAGTGTAAAAGACCCTCACTCCCCCTTACAGAATAGAGGAGAATTCCTTCCAGGCCCGACCAAGACTCTGCAGGCTGATCCTTCGACAGGTAGATACTTGACATTACTTGTGGGGCGCCATCCTTGGCGCAGAGACAGGGTCCTTAATTGAGAACTATCAGGTGAGAGGTTAGTACTTCCCCAGGTGTTTCTTGGCTCCATTAGGATCTATCCTGACATTCACATACACAGGCTTCACCCACATACCTAGACTAGGTAAATGTAGGTAGTTTATGCATTGTAGGAGTACGCCAATACTATTGTTTTCTATAATATGTTTTTATTCATCTTATTAGCACTATGGTGAAAATGTATCTGCTATTTACGATATTGGTGCTAGCAATCACATTTGTCTGTTCCTGTCTATTGATTGTCGCAGCTAATTTGTTTCACACTAGACTGACGCTGGACCAATCAATACTTATTGAAACCGTTCCAATCGTCATTTTATGTGTATCCTGAGAAAAGTAAGCACGAGTGACTCAATGAAAGATACCATATTGTTTCCACGATACATGAAGAATCAGGGTTGTCATGTTCAGTGGTTGCCAGAAACTACATACACCAAGGCAGAATACAGGGGGGTGGTAGTGGCACCATATAGCTAGATGGTCTAACAACTGACTCACCCTGTGGGGGTGTCCAGAGTCTGTATGCACACCAAGCCCGAAGTTTAAGTCATCCAAAACGCGCAGGTCCTGGGGGTGTCCTAGGAACTACACAATAATATGAGACCTTTTATCACATATTTTGATAAAGCTATATGATATTATCTGTGCTGTTCTTTTATCCCTGGTCTCTAAACAATTGATCAGTAGAATTGACTAGGAGCTATGATGTGTACAGCTTGTGACTGTGAGATTTCTTATGTATTTTAGCTTTTTAAACCTACTCCCTTCCTGTAGACTCCCAGTTATAAAGTATGATTGAGAATCTACTTGGAAGGGGATGGATTAAAATATAAAGTCAGGAAAGATGCAGTTTACAGTTTGAAAAAAAGATAGGCTGTGCCACCTTGCATAACAGATTTCTTACCAGCCTGTAATACAGATAGCTCTTCAGCCGGCTTTTTGTGGATATTAAGCCCTGATTTCGAGTTAGGAATTATTATCTGTAGAGTTTTGAGTTGGCTGGAATTACAGTTTCCGACTGGTATTGTAGTGTAATTCTGATAGAACCCTTGCACGCAGGACCTACGATGTTTACAGTTAACATACTGTGGACTTGGTGGCAAACTGAGTCTGTACACCCCCACCAAATATGTCAGCCTATGTTTTCACATTAGTTAGCTCATAGTGCCACTAGAATCTCCTGTTATCAGAGAGATTGGTTTGTGCAACTTCAGAACATAATAACCTCAGACTCGTGGAAACAATATACTACTTTTCACCGAGTCACTTGTGCTTGCTTGTTTTGCTCTCAGAGAGATACACGGAAGAAACAGGTGAGCGTGTTTACAATAAGAATTTATTGTACTGGAGTTCTTCTCATGTAAAATAAGTGCGCTGCTACAACTGTATACGGTAGCAGAGACATAGAACCAGCAGCACTTTGAGTAGAAAGAAATAGTATTGTTCTACCATTTTACAATAGTCATGAACACATACATGAATATGACATGCACTTATAAAATAAAGTGCGTACTCCTAAGATGTCTGTCTAGCTGTACCTAAGTGTACCTAGCATGTGAGTAGGTGCGAAAGAGCCTAAGTCTAAGAGCCTAAGTCTAATAGCCTAAGTCTAAGAGCCAAGAATCCCACTGGGATTTAGTCAAACCCCCATACCTGAATAGTGAGTGTGAGGCACCGCCATCCGAATTATGATGCCTGGTGGAAAAGGCATTTCCATGGCGGCGATGCCTCCATGGAAAAGCTGATGGGGAATAGCTTTGGGGGCACGTTACGGGCTCCCGGGGGAGTGGGGGACTGCACTAGGTGGGTTGCTATGGTACCCCCTGCATTCCCATGCATTGGGTGGCAGGTACCACATGGTGCCTGCCACGTTGTGCATGGGAATGCACAACATGTTAATTTGGCATTACGGCACGTGCTGCGGTAAGCAGCACCCGCCGCAATGTCAAATATGTGGACTGCGACTGCCAGGGTGGGGGTCTCATCCTAATCAGCGGTGGGGGACTGCCGCACGTATGGCGGACGGTCCCAGCACTGCGAGGATGGCGGGCGAACTTTAGGCGCCCGCCATCCTGATGGCCCCAAAGTTATCAAGTCCGGGGAGTAAAATGTCTACATTTAAATTTTAGTAAAATGCCCCACACGTGGTGTAGGGAGGGGTAGGAGAATGTTAATCAATCAATCAATCAATCATGCCATTTGTATAGCGCACTACTCACCCGGGAGGGTCTCAAGGCGCTTGGGGGGAGGGGTATGCTACTGCTCGAACAGCCAGGTCTTGAGTTGTTTCCTGAAGGCGAGATGGTCCTGGGTCAGCCGAAGGTGGATGGGGGGGAAGTTCCAAGTCTTGGCAGCCAGGTAAGAGAAGGATCTTCCTCCGGCGGTGGCTCTTCGGATGCGTGGTACGGCTGCGAGGGCGAGGCTGGTGGACCGTAGCTGGCGGGTGGGCGTGTAGAAGGTCAGGCGGTCGTTGAGGTACTTGGGGCCCAGGTCGTGGAGAGACTTGTGTGTGTGGGTGAGGAGCCGGAACGTGATCCTCTTGTCGATGGGGAGCCAGTGCAGGTTCCCCAGGTGGCTGGAGATGTGGCTGCGTCGGGGGACATCCAGGATGAGTCGGGCGGAGGCGTTCTGGATGCGCTGGAGTCTTTTCTGTCTTGTCTTGGTGGTACAGGGAAGAAGATAACATTTTAAGCACTAGTTATAACTTGTGCATGAAAACTGACTGAGTATAAGAACCATTGAAAGTATTGATCACTAAGTCATATGAATTGTGTTAAACAAAACGTGAGGACTAGGTGTCCAGTGCCTCCAAACACCGAGGTAATTTGTTCACAGTATTAGTTTCATGGGGGTATGCAGACTGTTCACATACATAACACAGACACTATTGAAAACAAAACAAAAATCCACACTTCAAATAGAGATGATACTTACTCTAGAAAACCAAACAAAAATTGATTTCTCTTAAACTGAGGTGGAAAAAGGATTGAGTCAGCTTCAAGATTGTTATTTCGCACAACTTCGCACAATTATTTCTTTACATTTTGCAAGCTTTGCGAAGTGCTTTAAAAGGGAATTGGGAAAAAATGTGTCCCTAAATCAGATTTGCGGGACTCCTCAAATTGCCAAGTTTTTATCTGTTAAATCAACTTTCAGAATCTTTTAGCCCTGTTAATGTCTCTATTACAAATTACAGGTGCAAACTGTGCATTTATAATTAACAGCACGGCGTGGTGTGGTAATTCATTGGTGTGTAGCTTGCACACGATTCTGAGATGTACCCCCAGACTCTGAAATCACATGCAATTTTCCTGAATTTCACCGAGCCAAGTCGTGCATAAATCTGTAATTTACACAAATTTTACCCACAGTTTGGGAGAAATTCCAACTGCCGCAAATCGTGGGAGTAAACTACAGCGTTGAGAGCAATATGTCTGTCTTGTAATACTGTTTCCTGTGAGTTCGCCCCAAAAACAAGTTAATTGGCCCATCTATTGTTAGATACCTTCTGGGAATATTCTCTTGAAAAGCATTTTGTGAGAAATGGTTTGGGGGTTGGACAAAGTTGGTTCGACTCAGGAAATATTACAAACAGTAGAAGTAGAAAACGTTCAAACAACGTCCTGTTGCGAAGGCTATGTGTACAACTTGTTCCACTTCAGAATAGGATCCTTTTATTCGGGGGGCAATGAACCAGTCTCACCCGTTGTATAATGTTGAGCAAGAATATGATTTCTTAAATCAAAATTGCCAATAAGGTTTTTGCATATGGTACTAACATACACTTATAAGTGCTAGTGTAAATTATCACATGGTCAAACTGTTGTAAATGAACAGAAAATAATTTACAACCTGAAAGAACATCTGGCTATTTTTCAAAATGGAGGTAAGCAATATTCTAAGATGGGGCATGCTTGCTGTACTCATATAATCACTAAAAATGTAGACGTCTGGATGTCGGTGAAAGGAGTAGCTGCGAAGTGCATAGCAATGATGACTTAAGCTGCATGCTTACCATTATCAAAGTAACAATTATAAAGTAACGAACATCATATGCTATGAAGCTGATCTTTGAAAACTGATTAAAAGTGAAAATCCTTGTCAGTACTATGCATTTCCTAAGTTACAACATCGTCAAATTACTACACAAAGAGTTCTGGTTATCATTCACCGGACTCTCTTCAGGGCTTTCTCAATCTGATCTAGAATTAATTGTTTATGACAAAAAAATATATTAAAATAGCTTCCCCAATGCCTAAATTTACTAAACGTACTTATATCAGGTCAGTTGTACCTGAATAATGTAAAAAATCTCTTTTTATTCTCCAATTTTTCTGCTTGCATAAATGTTAGCAAGTGTTAGTACCGTTGATATCTGGAATAATGCAAGATTTTCACATCACATAAATTCTATCACCTAAAAGTGGTGGTTATTAAGAAAAGGATGAAACTATCCCTAGACCTTAATAGGGTTGGACAACATCCCAGATGTGCTGTAGTTGGGCGCAGCTTCCTTGCACATTCTGGTCAGATGCTTGTTCCTGATCAAAGTACCTCATTCATGGGATTCTTCACCCAACCTGATGCATAATCTGTCACTGGCTGATCAGGATTTCCCCATAAGGCAAAGGAAACTCATTGGGAGGCCACTGTCTGAAACAACAGCTTCTTACAATGGGCTTATTTTATTTCTGTATCACACTACAACCAATACCTCTCAAGAAGCAGACTGTAGGCTACAGCTAAACCTCAGTACTGGGAGCCCCATAATAAGGTCAAAGTTCTTCGTTAATTCTTAATACCTATTATTCAATATGCACAGCCCATGACTTTTGCATATTCAAGAATTCCAGTGTGCAGGTTCAGCTTAAGTCAGGCAATGTATATCACAGTCACAGACAAGCAGCAGTGAAGATCAGTGCTGAGTTATGGGGAACATCCTTTTCAACGCAACTTTTACCTCACAGTGCCTTTATGACGCAACTATTACAACTCATATTATTACAACGCATAGCGCTGGGGGGCGCTCTAGGATAGGGAATAGATTTAATTTACTATTCAACACCTTCCCTACTATCCACGGGGACTGGAGTTGGAATAGTAAATTAAACTATTCACTATCCAGCACCCCTTAACGCTATGCGTTGTAACAGCATGCGTTGTAAAAACTGCGATGTAAAGGCATGCGTGGTAAAACCATGCGTTGTAATGTCATACATCCCTGAGTTATAGCAGAGAGCATTGGAGTAATTGATCAATGCCAACTTGAATGAAACATGCCAGACATGCAGACCAAATCTGAAGACAAAAGCAAACCAATGGCAGGCATGACAGAAACAAATGGAAAACAAGAATCACACCAGCATGATGTGGCCAAAGTATGACAGTGAGCAAACAGCGTCCCTCCATGTGCAAACACATCTTATAAGATCAGCTGAATACTTCATGAGGAAGAGCCACATTAATGCAACCCAAATAAAAAGGAAAGCAGTTGTCTCTCTCATGACAAACACTAGAGACATACAAAACTGCATGCAATCTTCCCTGCCCGTAACTCCTGCATCAGCCAGATGACTCAGATATAGGAAAAATTGTCAAAGTAATGCTACGGGACATAAAGGAGATGACCAAGCCTTTATGTATAAGTTCAGATTCCCACGTTTCTTCAAGAAGGACCGCTTAAAGTCGATAAGAGATATAGTGACTATCTGGTATAAAATCAGAAAGCTCTTGAAAATCAACTACTATAGTGCCCTGGCTCCCATATGGGATTCTCCAGGATCACCAGAGTGGACCAAAGATGCATTGGCAACGTCATTGAAATCTGCAGGGTTGGAACGCTGGGCTCATTTAATGCCGGAGGGCTCCTCCTTGCTACCATGGGATGAGCTGAACAACATCATAGACAGCAAATTATCAAAAAAAATTAAATATCTATAAATAAGAAGCTGGAGTCAGGCAATCAGTACAGTTGTGGGTGTCTCAAATGATCTGAAGAGGGCCCTACATGTGAGAAAGCGGAACAAGAAAGAGATAGCAAACTTATACTGGTTGATGATGGATATTGCTGACGGAGATTTCACCTTACCGTTCCAGCTTTGGGGAGAATGCTTGCCAGACAAAAATCAAGAAGAAATATGGCAAGTATCTTACGACTCAGTACATTCTACAGTATCAACTGCCAATTTAAAGAGAAATCATCTCTTTTCTCTCTACAGAGTTTACTGGTCCCTACTTAGGTTGTCTAAATTTTCGAGGGCACCTACCCCCCACTGCCTGAAGTGTCAGCTGGAAAAAGCTGATGATATCCATATGTTTTTAAGACGCCCAATGATACACACATTCTGGGGTGCGGGTATTGAAGGTATGAAAGCTCTGTTCAGTTTCGAAATACAGGTGAGCATTACTTTGGTATTTTTGGTATCTTCACAAATTATGAATTGCTACCTCGAGGTGTAAGTAAATTGTCCTTTTATTTAATTCTACTTGCATGCAGAGAAATCTGCTAATGTTGGCTTAAAAGTATTGCCCGACTGTCTTAGACTGGGTAAATGCTATTAAATACACATCAAATCTGGATAGGGCTATCTGGAAAAGGAAAAAAGATTGTTGGTTGCCATGTATGGGGTGGCTTGACAAGTTGCAACAATAGAGACCTATTTGTACAATGATAAGGCCTTTTCACAGTAGTAGGTATCCCTCGGATCAGTTGCAAGGGACATCTAGTTAGAAAAACTGAACTGACTATTCAGGAGTGTCTCTGTGGAAAGAGCTTCCATTAATATCAGATCAGAATCTTCATACTGTTTGCGCCAAACAATCGAATGGGGGCCGCAGAAAGAGTAAAGCAGATTCTGGGTTTATCTAATGGCGTATGAGGACACAAAAAAACCCCACAAAAACAACAACATACAATAATTATTGAAATAGCTACACATACATACACACAAACATGAACACACATACACAAACACACAGAGCATGACATACCTATATATACGAAGTCCAGCAATTAACCATAATGAAGGGAGTATTTTCTGTTCTAAGTCTGCCCATGTCTTAATATCACAGGAGATTATGCTGTGGGACAAAATAAAATAACTGCACATATAGTTTTTTGATTAACTAGCTCAAACGTACCGTAACACACTATGAGGACCAGTCCTCAAAGTATAATGGTCCTCCAAGAGACGGTTCTGTGCCTGGATTTACCAGGTTTATCAACACAGTAAGGGACAATGTAGTCCCCACAGACTGTATTTGAAAACACACACAAATATACACACACACACACTATAATCAATCTGGAATATCACAACTTCACTAACAATTTGAGAGGCCAAAATGGAATTTAAGTTCCAACAATGCCACTAGTGGAGTACTCTAATACATCACTGCAGTTGTCTGCCATATCATATTGACATGCTGCATATCCAGCTTAAAGCAGTGCAAGGGTCTGCCATTGGAAGAAGAGTGCACAGATGTAATAAACTAAAGTAGATTACTGGTGTACAATAGGGCACCCAAAAAGGTGAATCAATGTGCAGATGATGAACAGCTAAATAAAGGGCATATTTATGAGAGGCTTGTGCCGCCGTTGTGTCACAAATTTAGACATGACGGCGGCACAGACAGTACTCCATATCTACAAATATACGCACGTGGCCACATGCGTCAGTTTTTGTAGGACTGGGTATAAAGATACCTGCGCCACATAGAGATTAAAATATGCAAGGCATGTGTTCCCCAGTAAATTCTGGATGTATGACGTTACAACGCATACTTTTACAACGCCTACCATTACCACACAATTTTTACAACGCAGGATCCATTACATCGAAGTACCATTACAACGCATGTATTTACAACGCAGGTACCTTTACAACGCATACCATTACAACGTAAGTATTGGTAAGTTTATAATATTTTTTTTAATGTAAATTAATTAAAATTAATATAATTTAATTTAATTTAATTTAATTAATTTAATTTAATTTAATTTAATTTAATTTAATTTATTTAATTTAATTTAATTTAATTTAATTTAATTTAATCAATTTAATTTAATGTAATTTAAATTTAATTGTACTTAATTTTTACCCTGTACCCCTTTACCTAAAATCCCAAAACTGACCCTAAACCCTAAAAATACCCCTTTACCCAAAAACCCAAAACTGACCCTGAACCCTAAAAATACCCCTTTATCCAAAAACCCAAAACTGACCCTGAACCCTAAAAATACCCTTTTACCCAAAAACCCCAAACTGACCCTGAACCCTAAAAATACCCCTTTGCCCAAAAACCCAAAACTGACCCTGAACCCTAAAAATACCCCTTTACCCAAAAACCCAAAACTGACCCTGAACCCTAAAAATACCCCTTTACCCAAAAACTGAAAACTGACCCTGAACCCTAAAAATACCCCTTTACCCAAAAACTGAAAACTGACCCTGAACCCTAAAAATACTCTTTTACCCAAAAACTGAAAACTGACCCTGAACCCTAAAAATACCCCTTTACCCAAAAACTGAAAACTGACCCTGAACCCTAAAAATACCCCTTTACCCAAAAACTGAAAACTGACCCTGAACCCTAAAAATACCCCTTTACCCAAAAACTGAAAACTGACCCTGAACCCTAAAAATACCCCTTTACCCAAAAACCCAAAACTGACCCTGAACCCTAAAAATACCCCTTTACCCAAAAACCCAAAACTGACCCTGAACCCTAAAAATACCCCTTTGCTCAAAAACCCAAAACTGACCCTGAACCCTAAAAATACCCCTTTGCCCAAAAACCCAAAACTGACCCTGAACCCTAAAAATACCCCTTTACCCAAAAACCCAAACTTATAATATTTTTGATAAAATGATATACTTACCATTACTTACGTTGTAATGGTATGCGTTGTAAAGGTACCTGCGTTGTAAATACATGCGTTGTAATGGTATGCGTTGTAATGGATCCTGCGTTGTAAAAATTGCGTGGTAATGGTAGGTCGTTGTAAAAGTTGCGTGGTAAAGGTTGTATACCGTAAATTCTACCGTAGAATGAATGCAGTGATATTTATGGTTAAGTCAACATGTGATGTATCATTGGCAAGCGGTGCGCAGAGCCTGAAATGTGTCGAAATTCCTGTGCATCGGCAACCCACGCATAGAAAATAACACAGTGGCTGTGGTACATAAAGACAAGCCACACAAAACAGTTTGACAATCGTAATTACGCCATATAGGTGCGCATTCCGCAGCTATGAGTTGTAAGGAGACCACCCCTTACCACTACCACTATCACCACCATCATGTAGGTAGTGCAGAAGAAGGGACTGTGTTTTACGCCATCAGATTTCCCTTACTGACTTCAGAGAGGATGAGGTCATCAGATATTGCATACTCAGGAGGGATTCCATACTAAAACTGCTGAACCAGATAGCGTTAAGGATCCAGCCACTAACTGCCAGACACACCAGCATCCCACTGCAGGTCAAGCTGATGGCAGTCCTCCATATCCTGGCATCAGATTAATTCCAGATCACAACATGCAGATTGGCAGGAATATTGCAGCCATCTCTTTCTGACTTTCTAAGGTCTTTCCAGCATGCCATAATCCGCCTCATACCCCAGTCCCTCCCCTTCCCCAAGACACAACAAAAGCAGCTGGAGACCAAGCAAAGTTTGTATTCTATTGCTGGATTTCCACATGTGCTAGGTGCCATGGATTACACACATGTGCAAATGGTTCCCAATGTAGAAACATCACACCTGTACAGGAACCGGAAGCACACCTGCTTTATCAACATTCAGGCCATCATGGACCATCTAGGGATGTTCACCAATGTGCTGGCAAAATACCCGGTGAGTAAGCAAGATGCCTGCATCTTCAGGCATTGCATTATCAATGAGTGCTACCAGAATGGGTGATATGGAAATGTCCTACTTGTTGGTAAGCAAATATGAAGTACACAACAGACGTACTAACAGTAAACACTGTATAACATAATAGCCATCTGTGTGTATGGCAAAAAAGATAGGGCCATATGTAAGAGGGGTGTGCCTCAGACTTGCATCCTGGTACATGTGTAAATCATACCCATAAGTCAGACATGTTAAGACAGGCAAAGCCACTTTGTGTGCCTTTGAATTGTGTAAAGATCCAGAGCAATGCAAAGATGTGCAAAATGCAGTATTGCATCACTATGTGTACACACGATCAGGGTCAGAGCTTTTAAACAAACCAGCACCAGACGTCACTATCAAATCTGCCTATTTTATTAATATCGAACCTCGGTGCAGCAAGTCTGGGATGTGACCCGCATGCATCCCAATTTAGTGGTTAAACACCATCGTTAACCTAAGCTACAAAGTGACCCTGCACCCGAGAAATGTAATTCTGTTTATGTGATTAGCATAATACAGCTTGTTTAAATCGAAGCAGAACAAAGAAACACAACCAGTAGGCTTCCCAAAGCAAATATATCCAACAAAACCTAAGTCTTGGTTGTAGTTTTAGTTCATCCTTTATTATAATTCAATTGTCCTCTTTTTTAGAATCACCATACAATTGCTTTACCAGCGCGTTTCATCCCCCTTGGGACTTCTTCAGGGCTTATTAACGTGCTGTATCTGATGTTGGTGATAAGTATGGCTCCAGGCCAATCTTAGCAGCAACGTTGGTAAATACTGTGTATTCGTAATGATCTTAATTTAGTTGTTATTTTGTCCCTATGTGCAAGGGAGGTGTTCCATGACAGTTGTGTGGGTGTTTCCATGCTGCTCCCAAAGTTAATGAAGCATGTCATGTATACCACACCAGGCAAACTTGGAAATGTGTTAAATATATTGCTCTCCCCAGGTGATGTGCAACAGGCAATATAACTTAAGTCATCCAAGTCACCCTCTTCTTATGTGTCCTGCATACTATGGTACTCATACTTAGATGATCAGGTGTCTAAGGGTTCATTATGTTCAGGAAGTTGCCCCCTCCTGCACAAAGACAATCCTGTATGCAATGCAGGCACCCTAGCACCATCGTGCCAGTGTGCCTGTGTTAGTGCTAGGCAGCCCATTGTGTACTAGTGGAGGGTAAAAGGACGGGAATGTGCAGTATAGCCTAAATACTGTTCACTACTGCTCTTTCTCAGTGACACAGTGCAGTGCAGATAGGTGACTTGCTGCACTGCACAGTGCCACTTTCCCAAATATCTGAGCCCTTGTGTCTTGTGCACATAGTGGGCCCAATGCACTGCAACATGTAGACAATTATGTCACACATTGACAGGCACTCACTAAACGGCCAATGGCAGTAGCTACAGAACATCAGTGAGTAGTAATGTGACAATTCACTCTGTGTGGATGGATGGAACCACATCAACAGCCCTGGGTAATGAACCACAAATAAAACCATGTGGTATGCCCGACAAGCCATTATGAGTTCAAACGCAACACAAGAGATAAGTGTGAGATGAATGTCTCCTCATTGGGGTACCTTCTCTCGGTATCAGTCAAAGGTCAGAAATTGCAGTGGTGTGAGAAAAATGAGTAAGTGTGTCACACTTGGCAGTACACTTGTATGTTGTCAAAAGTTCCAGGAGCAACACAGGAAGAAGGATGTGGAAAGGCCATGTGTGACCCCAGATGTGTAAATATCAATACTGGATAACTTAGTGACACCAGCAGTACAAAACACATATATGTCTCAGCAATACTGACAGTCTACATACACAGATACAAATAGGTTTACAGCCACATTGACTGATGTTACCAATGAGATGGCTCACCTGTTCTGTGGAGTAAGTAGCCTAAATTAAAAGCATATGAATCCAGCAATGTGAAACTCACAAAGTCTAACACAAGTGAGCAAACATGTCATACATTAGTCATCAACATAGAGTAAAATGCAACCTGGACAATGCACCACAGTGGACTCAGGATAGCATTCTCAACATTCATTTGTTGCAGCAATGAGGAAAGAATCAAGGCATAGAAGTACACAATCCCCTAAAAGTTACAGTCATACACATACATGTGAAGACCAAAGTATTGTGTGTAGGTCTATGGCAGAGAGATACTTGTAACAACATCAGTATGTCCAACAAGGAGATGTTACACATCACAATACCTATGTGTCCTTCTAAGTGCCCCATGACAAATTGTCTAATGAAATGCAGCAGATGAAGGCTGACTATAAATTTCACAACTACCTATGTAACATGTTGGAAACGCATCATATGTACACACCAAATTCTAATACTAACGTAAGTGAACAATTCAAAGGCTGTGTCAGGTAGGGCAGCAACATCATCTGTCGTTCCCCAGGGACATATGTATGTGTGAGAGTCAAACATGTTAGCACTCTCACAGACAACCTAGGGATGACTAAAAGGCCAAACAATCAGATCAATATTCTGTCACTTTGCACATGCAGTGAGTGCACATAACATAGAATGGTAATTAACATCTCATGAGAACTATCACAGTAAGCTACTGGCCAAACATGAATGTCTGTATGTAGAAGTGTCCAAAGTATCCACATACATTGCATGACACAGAGAACTGGAAGAGACGTGTAATACAATGGGCAAATATATATGTAACAGATATTGTCAAATACTGTAATAAATGTGTATGAGTCGTTCTGTACACATAAAAGACATGCACAGGAATGTGGCTGTAACAATCAGCATAGTCATTGACAGTATTATTATTTTCTTATTTCAGCTGATCAAGAATATGATCTGCAGCCATACGTCTTGACACCAATTCCACATCGCAAGACTGAGCCAAAACAGCAGTAAAACCAAGCACTGGCCAAGACCAGTAACAATGTGGAGCCTACATTTGACGTGTTGAAGTCCCACTTCCGATGCCTGGAACTGTGAGGGGGAGATTGCCATACTCTCCCCCAGTGGTGTGCAAGAACATCCTTGTATGTACCATCCTGCACAACATAGGTGTACCGACGAATGTCCCATGGGATGTGGACCATAAGGAGCAGGAACCAATGGAGGAGGAGGATGGAGGAGAGATCCAACACACAATGGCTGGTTGTAGGTGATGCAACCGCATTGTGCAGAACTTCTTTGCGTAAATTTCAGTTTACAGGAAGGACAACATTTCAGATATGACCTGAATTGTGAAAAATGTAAATAAATATTTGTAGGCTTCCTATGTGTCTCCTCAACTTGAATTTGGACTCACACGTAACAATCATGTTGTCAGACCTGTTGAGGAACATGGGGCCATAGATCCCATTATTCAAACCACCTATAAAGAAAAGCAATCTGATGCAGTGGACTGCATTCACGGAACAGGCCAGATATGTCACATATCCACATACCAAATTATAATTCCTGTCCACACGCACTTGAGCAGTGCACTCCTGCACCACTAGCAGTCTTGATGTATTTTGCTGTGGCAAAGTGTGTTTCGGATGGCACTCAGCGAGTGTTGGAACACAAGCCTCCAAATATGCCCATATCTCATGCAACACACTAAGTCTCTTATGTCTCACCACTGTGGTAACATGCACAATGATAGCACTTTGCAGGAGCAAATGTAGTAGCATATACCCTCACAGATCATAAATTACAGCTTTCTTGACAAAAGTCCAAGTATGATGTGTACAAGAGGACATTTTCTTGTTATAGAATGCATTTATGCATATCTGGGGAATCAGAAAACACTACAGATGTAACTCAATTCCTGGCCCAGTTGTCAAACGTACCCCTTCAGGCCACAGTTGTCAGTATGCAGAACTCATAGATCTTGCACAGTCATGTAAGGAGAGTCATAGTCCTGTAATACAACAATATCAGGAGATGACTTTGCATTGTGAGAAATTCCCAAGAGGATTATGACAATAGAGATGTGTTTTGCAAACAGCACAACACCTGAAGATTACAGCGAGGTCAAGAGCGTCATATGCCCAAAGGAAAAGCAAGAAACTAATAACTACTTCCCACAAAAAATTATGATAGACTTCGGACAGTCAACAATACAAGCCATCCTGAAAAATTACCCTTACACAGCAATTCAAGGTTGCTATTACCACTTTAATCAAAGCTGTCTCCTATGCTTTGATTGAGCTGCATGCCCCCTCCCCCTTTGATTATTGGCTGGGACAGGGGGTATAGTGTTCAGGGGGCCAAAATCAGCCCATGGAGGTGGGCTGTGTGCCCCCTCCCCATTTCAAATGGGGCCAGGCCCTGGGGGATGGGGTCCCTGAGGTCAAAATCGGCCCGGGAGTGTGCCTGCATGCCCCTCTGCCTCTTTGATAGTTGGCCGGGGCATGGGGCCCAGGGGCCAAAATCACAGCACAGAATCAGAAACTCTCCTAGAACTCGATGCATTCTGTGCACTTCTCCACATCTTTTA
Organism: Lissotriton helveticus; assembly: GCF_964261635.1. NCBI lineage: Eukaryota > Metazoa > Chordata > Amphibia > Caudata > Salamandridae > Lissotriton > Lissotriton helveticus. Next base: position 1,270,663,700 of record NC_136059.1, on the reverse strand, counting down.
TTTGAAGACAGAGTGCAGGTCCTACATTGGTTCTCACCCTTTCTCTTAGAGCAATCACATAGAGAATCATTCAGATCCGCTCTTCTGCCTCTGAAAGGTAGAATACTGCAATGCCCAATCTCAACACTCTCTCCATTCATTCATGACTTAGGGCAGCTGGGCCAGATTGTTCTGGAGTTCAGGGATTGATATTCACAAGCATGCCAATGACACACAAGTTTTTCCACCAAGACAAAACAACCTTGAAAGCCATCATTGAAAACTGAATGAACTGACACCCGGCAGTCAAGGACAACCCCGTCCTGAGGAACACAAAAACAGCTCTCCTGAAGGTTGACAAACTACTGACAACAAGCATCAAGGGAGGTCTATTTGAATCAATCTGGCACAATCCCACCTTAAGATACAGAGATAAGGTTCTAGACATGCACGAATGGTACAGCCACGGCATCTCCATCGCAAAAGACTTCCAGAAACAGGGCGCGGACATAACCTTCGACACCCTAAAAGAAACACAAAACCTACACAGCATAGAACTCTACAACTTCCTGAAAATTAAAGTAGCAATAAGGAAGGCAAACCTCAACAGCCGGACACCATCGCTCATAAAACTCGCAGCTAGTCTCAACACACTAGGCCACCAGGTAGCACACCTATACAAGGCCCTCCTCCCCCAAAACACCAAAATAAACGATAAGGTCACAAACTTCTGGGGAGGTGTAGCAGGGAAGGTACTATGTGAGGACGAGAGAGCAGAGCTATGGAGATCTACAACTAGGAAAAAGATAACGGCAATGCTAAACCAGACCAAATTTTGGCTGGTGCACAAGGCATACTGGACACCGGCCCGCCTGGCCACACTGGGAATACGAGAGAGCGATGAATGCTGGAACTGTGACAATGGGAGGGGAGACTTAGAACACCTCCTGCTCAAGTGCCCTAAGATCAAGGATTTCTGGGGAAGAATTAGAACACTCATCAAGGAGATCACAGGAATAGACATAGAAATAGACTTCGCTAGTCTAGCCCTAGGCTTTACATCCCAGACCATCACAACGACAGAGGATCGTGACCTCATTGACCTATTGCTGACGGCCGCAGTCAAAATAGTCCTAAGTAATTGGAAGGACACATCGAAAGCTGCGCCCCAGGCATGGCTCAACTGGGTCACGTTCCTCAGGGGGGCAGATAACATCACAGCGAAACACTCACCGAAAACTCACAGGCAGTCAAACATGTGGGGACCCCTAGATCTCTACCTATCGTCGCATAAACCCCCATAGGCGCAGAACGAAGACAACAACGGAGGGCACACTATGCGGATCCACGCGCTAACATAAGGGAACAAATTTGCAAGGCTCGTCACCTCTCTCATTTCCGACTTCTATCCTTCTCTGTCCCTCCAGGGTCAAGGGCGGGGGGGTAGGATACAAACCTAACATCGGAAAGGGGAACAGCAGGATACAACGTCAAGCAGGACCTGGAAATCTGAACTATGGGAATCTGAACTTTTCAAACTTGACCCATCGAACTATCGAACTACCTCAAGAACACGGACCACCGCCCCCCCCCTTTTCTTTTCTTTTTTTTTCTTTCCTTTTCTCTTCCGTCTTTTTTTCTTCCTCCACTCATGTATATTCCTTGCTCCATGTAAATATATATTTTTTTATATACAATAAAGAAATACAGAAATCAAAAAAAAAAGAAAACTGAATGAACTGTATTTGCACATTCTCCATGATACTGAACCTGGTAAAGACAGTGTTCTTCCACCTGTATTATAGAGAATCCTATTCCTGTCCAAAAACTATTAAAACAACTTGCGCATCTCAGCAAGTCATCTAGTCTTGCCACTTTGTGACAAATTCTGTGCCGCATATTTGACCTAAACAGAACTTGCAAAGAACATCACTTTTCAAATGTTCTCACTCAAAAAACTCCCACCCACCAATCCGCCCTGTGCTTTCAGAGCAGCAAATCCGACACTGCTTCTCTCACACTCAGATGTTGACAAAGCTTTATTAGTGGTCCATCAATTTCAGCCAAGCTTTTCTTACAACCATTTTCCATGCAGTAGCACACCAGGCAACCTGCATAATTTACGGAGGAGCAACCCTCCTTGATTGTTTCCCTACACAGGACCATCTTGTGGAAGCAAGGCAATTTTTTTCCAGACCACAAAACGCTTAGTTAAGCGGCATAACAAACATGGCTCCTTCTCAGCAAAGCTTCAGTGCCTTTAATGGAGCCAATGAAGGTAGTGCCATCCTTCCTGCTTGGTAGAGATTTCTAAATATTAGAGGGATTTTTCCAACAGTGTGATAGCGGTAGCCTCAATTGATCTGAGGGGCTGTATCTCTATTTCTTTTACATTTAGTCTCGCCATAAACTGCCTATATTAATTTTAGTTTTGCTATATTAAATTATCGCATGTGAAACACTCTGCTACGTATGTGACTAGATGAGCACTATACAAATGTAATGTATTCATTGAAAATGGCTGTTTTAGTCAGGGAATAACGGACACATTAATTCGCCACTTTTAGATTGTCTCTGAAATCAGCAGATGTGTTTGGCCTTGTGATTGTAAATATCTAAATCTGTGTAACTTTGTCCTGAGTTTAGAAGCACAATGTCAAATGTACTATGAGTAATTCACGTTTGGCAATGTCCCGTTTTTCAGAATACAAAGATAAAAACAAGTTTCCCCACCACCAACATTTGTTTTGCATCACCTTCTGTAGCTAGGCTAGGGTGACAAGGTAATCCTGTGAGAAAATGCATAAAATGCTATTTGCAACAGCAGATCCAAGCAAGAACACATTAAAAAAACAAATGAGATAACATTTAAACAAAGTAGAAACTATTTAATAAAACTATTAGAGCAAACATGAAAAAGGAACATAAAAGTGTCCAAATGTTATGGCGAAATTTAAAATAATAACATGGGAATAAAAGGAAAATCGTTTGCACCAAAGTCTCCTAGAAATGTGAAAATATTGAACAAGTTAAGCTTTAAAATGTAATTTAGGGAATTAAATCTATTTGGGGGGATTTTAGGTGACAATTTATCCAAATGAAGGATATTTTTTCTTTGACCCCATAAAAAATTATTTTAACAAAAATGTATAAAACAAGGCTGAACTGGAGCATATCTGAAAAGGACTTCGGAGTGACCATATAAGTCCTGCATTAATCCTCAGACAGGTGTGGTCATTTGTTCTAAAAACCTCAGTCAGCTCCGGAGAAAGCTTGCTCTAGGGTACTTAGGGGCATATTATCAAGGACCGGTGTTAAAATTAACGCCGTTTTATCGGCAGGAAACTGCAGATAAAACTGCGATAATTTTAACACCGGTCCTTGATAATATGCCCCTCTGTTTCCAGGCTTTGTAGGTTTGAGGCACAGCCAACTCTTGATTCTAGAAATGCAAGCCTCTTCAGAGTTCTTAATTTACTTATCTATTTGATGGCACAAGCACACTGTCAATTTATGAAAGGGTTGTACAACAAATCACCATATAAACACTTGAAAAGAGACTTGCATTAGTAAGCAAGTGCAAGCCACCTCCTTTTGTCATCGGCATTCATGACAGCTAATAGTTTTCAGTTCCCCTTGACAGTAATGTCTACCACCTTCATTTATTGATGCAGCAACCATGTGATTACATGAATGAAAGTACTATCCAACAGATGGAGTTTTGCAGAATTTAGAACACGAGTTTGTCAGGCTCAGAGTCTGTGACAGTGCAATGAAATCCCTTGAACATTACAATTGTGTGGAATTTGCAGCAGGTTAAACATATCATTGTCTTCCTACTACTATTAAAAGGTGCAAACCACCTAACATAACAATCTATAATCCCAGATGTGATATCGAGCTCTCTTTTCTTGCCTGTCTAGCTAGTGCAGGGCACTTTCTTGGCAATAGAGCTCTCTAGAAATTTATAAAATAAATAGCATTAAGACCCTGCAGACAATTTAACTTCTACATGATGATTGTGCATGACCTCAAAAGACAGTTTATGTGAGAAGCATCTGAACAAACGGCTCCAAATTGGAAAAACCTTCTCCATGGAAATTAAGGAAGAGAATTCTGGGCAATTCTGCAAATGCAATGCTCATTATGGGAATAAAAACTCACGCTGAAACATTCACCTTGTGGAATACCTCAAATAATTGGATTACTAATAGATGCACAATGTGGCTGAATAATTAGATGTAGAACTCAAAACGGAACACAACAGGTAATTGAAACTAGGACTGCAAAAACACGAATTAAATGTGTACTTGGAGATACAGACTAGAAATCAGTTTGTCCTTTCTATGTTGCCCTACAACTCAAGGGTTGTGTTCAATTCCTGTTTGTGCAGGGATCAGATTTCCATTGACTGCTGTAAACATGCCACCCCTTGCCAATTTCATCCCGTAAATATTGGTAATCTAAGCTTGCCAACATTTACCGAATAAAAATATGAAGTAAATTCTGATAGATGTAGAATTCGGTACGGAATGCTCAAAATCTGCATTTATTTCAGCAAAATTGGGAATAGAAGATTTTAAACATCACGGTAAATGCCACAAACCATTCTGTAAATATCCCCCTTTACATGCACTCTTATACATTGTTTCACATTTATTTTATATTTTTGTTTTGCTGCTTCATGGCATGTGATGTTTTGTTTTTAGTCATCCGAGTTGCGAATTTATCATATTTATTGATATTTCAAATGTGATGATGATTCTAGTGTTTGGGTTTTTTCTCCTCACACTGGAATAGCCTTTGTACATGTGAGCCTTCTGATATTAATAAGTATATGTTTAGAGATGTAGCCGTGAACTTGGAATTATAGTCAAGTTATAGGCAAGTGCTTGGAGGGATATAGGGTCGTTGTGCTGACAAACCAGTTGAAGGCATTACGTCTCATGCGCAAGAAAATAAGTGGTCTACAAAAACTATGAAAGAGGGACTGAGGGCAGTGTTTTAAAGCCCGGGGCTCAGGGCCACATAAATAGAGGTGTTGTCATAGGCAGTGACACCATTATGTCACTACAAGGTGAATCATTAATCCACAGATGAAGAAAGAAACATCTCCAAGGCAGTCAAGGGGGGCTAGGAGGGCAGATGATGCTGAAAGTTTTGTCCACAGAATTGTGAAACTGCATATTGAATAGAGACACTTCAGTGGTAATGTTCCAAGGGGTTTGGAGCAGCTACAAACCTCTCAGGTCACTACCAGGGAGCAGACAAAAACGACAGAAAGCAAAGCTGTTGCACAAATGATAGGAGAAATATAAACCCCTGGGGCTCAGGCCCGTACCATAATGAGCCAAGCCCTGTTTCTTGTGTTCAAGTTATCTTATATTGAAACATACAACTCAAAATTCCTCTGAGTTAATGAGTTACATTTTTTGACACAACAGGTCGGAAATAGAGGAAGGCGATCGCTACTTAATGTTTCAGTCATTACTCTTATTGCATGACAATGAATGCAATGAGGGCTTCCTAGACCTGATGAAGGTCAAAGACCCAATTGGGCACTAGTGATTATCGAAACATGGGTGCAAAATCAAAGGGGGTATATGAAACATTACGTTCGATAAATATCCCTGTTCTAAACACCTACAACACATCATACAAGTCATATACATACACATACTATTGACAAACAAAAGCAAATTGCTAATACACATGCACCCTTCACAAGTACATAAAGATATGCTCATATTACATATACAGCTGTGCATGTAAGACCGTGCACACCACTACACACCCCACTATATTATCTTCAACATGCACTTCCATGCACCATCTCATACATCTAAGAGAATGTATATACATACAGATACAACAACACAAACCATATGAAGCCATGATTGATTGCTTTAAAATATGATTTAAAATATCAGATTAAATCAGGTTATTTATTGTTATGTTTTCTTACTATCTACAGTTCAGTAGCATTTTAAAAGATGTAAGTGCTTCACAGACGAGTTCTCCTAGCACCACATTGATTTATTGCCAGTTCTAAAATGGGCAAACCTACAGTGACAAGAAAGCTGACATGTAAATCGTTCTACCTGAAGTACACACACTCTACCTGCTTCTGATTTGTGACCAAAAAGTGGTGCTCATAAGACAGCATCCAACACTATATGGCTAAATGTATGGGTTGGTTATGTAATGTCACTAGACCTTATAGAGTGCATATCCACCACACAGTCTCTTGGTGCTAGGTAGCTGTCTCAACAGGACTCTCATCCATATTGATAGGCTTGCTAAAAGAGCCAGGTCTTCAACAATTGTCTGACTTTCCATAGTTTGAACTGGTCCTAAGTTCCAAAGGCAGAGAGTTGCAGATAAAAAGAGCAGTGACTGAGAACCTGACTCCATCATTCCTATTTCTCTTAAATTGGTGGGTCACTAAATCGTGTAGATGAGTGGATCTAATTCCCAGAGAGGGGAAACGTATGGATCTGAGATTTAATCAAATCTGGACTATTTGTGTGCAAGGCCTTAAAGATACTGCAACATGCTTTGAATGTAGATCTCTGTGCAACAGGGAGCCAATGCAGATCTCTTGTCACTTGAGAAATAGGACAATGTTTGGGAAGTTGCTAGGTCAGCTGAGCACCTTGCTTTTGAATCAACTGGAAACTACATGTAGGATGTTTAGGAAGACTCAAGTAGAGGGAGTTGGCGTAGTCAATTCTTGACATGACTAAGTCAATTATTACTTAGATCAAGGCGTCAGTGGTAAGAAATTTCTTAATCTTCTGAATTCTGTGCAGTTGGAAGAAAAAGGATGATATCACTGAACCAATGCACTGGTTTATGGATAGCTCCTCATCGATAATGAAATCAAGACATATTACAACCTCTTGGAGAGAGGGGGGCCCAAATAATTGGACCAAAAAGAGGGACGCCAGAAGTTGAACCTATTTTTGGTGACTAATATCTCTGTTTTGTCAGAGTTTATTTTCAGATGGTTACTGTTCATTCAATCCCAGATGAACAGCATGGTGTCTTCGAAATTCGAATTAGAATTGAGGGTATTATCAATTGTGAAAAGGAGTTGCTTATCATCGGCATAGTTAGAAATGTTACCTTTCAAGCTTTAAAGAGAGTGAACTCGAGGACAAATATAAAGATTAAAAAGATGAGGAGAAAGGGAGGAGCCTTGTGTCACTCCACAATTCAATTGGACTTAAGAAGAATTAAAGAGGGAGAGTCTAACTGATTGAGAACTGTCTTTAAGAAAAGAGACAATCAACCAGTTGAAAGCTGTGTCCTGCAGCCCTGCGGCACCTAACACGGTAAGTCAAAAGACTATGGTCGACCATGTCAAAGGCCACTGACAGATTGAGGAGTACTAGGGCTTGAGTATTGCCTTCATTCACCTTCTTTTGCATGTCAACAACTAGCAAGAGGATCACTGCTTCAGTCAAGTGCGCTGGCCGAAAGCATGCTTGGCAGTGGTCAAGGGATTCTGAGGCCTCTATAAATGAGTAGAGGTGATGAAGCTCCTCAAGCAGTTTTGCCAAATAAGGGAGGAGGGAGATTGTGCAATAGCTTTTTAGGTCGAGGGGATCCTCAAATATTTTCTTTTGTAAGGGGACTAGAATTGCCTTTTTGAAGGAAGAGGGGACTATGCCTTGACTGAAAGATTGATTAAGAAAAGATAGTGCCAGATCTGGGAAATACCATTTGTATCAATAGGTATCATTGGGTGACTCTGAGTTAAATTTTATCAGTAAGTCCCTTAGGTCCTCTTTACTGATCTTGGGGAAGGACAAGAGGTAACTCATATTTAAATCCATTGATGGCAGGCTATTGTACAAAGGGCTGAAAGGAATACTCTTTTTGATGGTTTCAATCTTATTAATGAAAAAATAATTGAGAGAATCCCAGAGATTTTTAGAGGGCATGATAGGTAGAATGACTCCATCTGGGTATGAGAGTTCAGAAACAATTTTTTAAATCTCTTTATATATGTTGGGGGCAGTAAAGACCTTACTAGTGAAAAAAATAGCTTTAGTTTGCCTGATCGATTGTTTGTACTCTTTAAGTTGTCATATGAAGATCCTTTTGAGATCAGGAGAGTAAGAATTGCACCATTTCCATTCAGAGCGCCAGAGTTCCAATTTCACTATTTTTAAATATTCCTAGAACCATTTATTGGTGTTGTGGTGTCTAGCCTGTTTAATTTTGTGAAAAGTGACATGGGCATTACTGGCCTCCACAAGCCATCCTGCAATTGCTCCCTTGTAGTCATCTATATCTTTCTTAGGCGATGGTAGTGATTTTTCAAGCAGGTTGCAGAGGGACGTTAAGTTAGCTCGAGACCAATTCATGGATAAGGTATCAGGACTGGTCGGGGTTTATGAGAAATGAGGATTGATAATGAGAAGGAAATCAAACAATGGTCTGATCATACATAGGGGACAATGCTTAAGTTCTTCAAAGGGATTTTGGTAGTCCAAATTTGACCCAGGGTATGGCCTTTAATATGTGTAGGCTAATATAACAGGTGTTCCAGGTTTAGATTATTGAGAGTATTTGTAAGTCAATTGCTTGTTGCCCATCTTTTTCCTCATTGGCCAAATGGTTCAAATTGCCAATCAATAATACATTGGTGTGGCCAGTTATTAGCAGCGAGATTGATTCTGCAAGAGTGTGAGATAAAATGTGCACATAATTTGAAGGTCTATCGAGGATGGCGCATGTCAAGGATGAAGTGGACGATTATAGTTTGATTACTGAAATCTCCACTAACGGAAGGTTTAGAGATGTCACCTTAGTAAATGTATGAATTTTCTTAATTATTGCTGCAACGCCATGACCCAGCATCCCTACTGCCCTATTAGTTTGTAGGATGTATTAATCCACTGTGAGAGCTGACATAATATCTGGTATGACTCATCAGTGAGCCAAGTCTCAGTTAATAATAGCAAATCTGTGGCCTCTGTATCTAATAGGTAGAATATGTCAGACTGGTGTTTTACCTAGGAATGTGTGTTCAAATAAGTTACCAAAAGCTGGGTAGAGTTTGGCATGCAAATTGTGGCAATGGAGCTATTAAGACCGAGGGGTGGCAGAGGTCTAGGGGATTGCAAGTAGTTGGAATGGCATTGTGGATGTTTAGAAGTCATAATTTACTTAATTGCAAAATAACTGGAGGAGATAATTTTTGACTTACTGGATTGAGATCCCGTGCAAAAAGCCGCGACAATACCACTCCGCAAAATTCTCAACGACCCGCCAGATCAGCGATAAGAACCCAAAACAGGCAATAAGGTGCGTTAACAGCAGGAATTTAACACCTGCTCTAACCTGGTGTAAAGTCAGACGACAACCTGCACAAGAAAAGGGAGCCCAGCCCTGAGCCACACCAGAAGAACAACAGATGCCATGGCGCCGCCGATCATGCACCTCGGACACCCAAAAGGGCCACAACACCTCCTGCCACCACCCGCTGGACCCCCCCTCCCCCGGTTACATCAAATTTACGAAATCACGAATAAAACAATTTGCCTGATGTCGCACAAGTACAACAAGTAACAGGCATGTGTTGTCACAAAAAGGAGAATCACTCATTCATCTTCGAATTACCAAACAAAACATTTGATTCATGTTAGACCTGGCACCATTGGCGTGGGTCTCCCTTCCATTTTTGCTGTTGCCTCATGTGTTTTTGCTGGTGTTAGATGCTTTGGGCACTGTGCCACTGCTATCCAGTGCCACAGTGCAAGTGCTCCCTATTGTAAATTGATGTATTAATCAGTGATTCCATGTTTGGCTATTTGGTTTACTTGTCAGACCCTAGTCTAGTGCACTGAGTGTGTCCAGGGCGTGTAAGTCCAAATGATGCTGGTGGGCTTGCAGCACTGGTTGTGCCACCCATAGAAGCAGCCTTGTAAAATGTGTCTAAGGTCTGTCATTGCAAAGCCTGCGTGCAGTCTGGGACTGTCATGCTGAATGGGCAAGGGCACCCACTTGCCAGTCCCTAAACCTTCCCTTTTCTTCATATCAGTCACCCCTATGGTAGGCCCAAGGGCAGGGTGCATGTAAGTATAAGACAGTACAAACCCTGATGTGTGTGGCATGTCAATAGTGAATTACAGCCATTTTCGTTTCTCACTATAGCAAGGCTACCTGTTCTTCATAGGCCAGAATGGGCTGTTAGATTATTACATGTTTATAATCCTACCTGTCTTAGAGAACATGGTGGAAATTCGAGTTTAGTATGCCTGAACTCAGAATGATAAAAAAAATCTTTTTGTGAAGTTGAATTTAACATTCTGTGGGCCTTTTTAGAAAGTAGGTATTTGCTTGCCTAACCTTTCAAGCCTGCCTCTGCTAGGTTGTGTATTCCTTGTCTGGTTTTGTGAGTGACATGGCTGGGGGATTCCAAGAGACAGGCGGAGTCACCCAGTGGTGAATAGAGAGATATGCATCTAGATGGGGGGAGGAGTTGCACCTGAACCGTGAATAGGGTTGTGCCTGCCTTCCACAATGCTGGCTCCACCTCCTGGGGAGCGGCTGATGTCTCTGCCCTGCACAATGAAAGAAGAGAAGGAGTCCTGTAAACAAAGTGCTCCAGGACTGTACTTGCCTTCCACAATTCTGGCTCCACCACCTGTGGGGCGTCTGATGTGCCTGCCCTGTACTGTGAAAGGAAAGGAGAAGTCTGGTAAACAGAGTGCTTCAGAACTGGTTTGTAGTGGGCAAAGACCCCTCTCCCCTCAGAGAAAAAAGGATTTTTGGGTATAAATATTGGGACCCTGATCCCATGAAATTAGATCACTTTGGACAACTAGAAGAAACCTTTACTGAGGAGAGGAGCCTGAAGAAACTGAGGAGATACTATTCCCAATCTGAAGTGCTGCTTGGGGAATTGGCCTGCAGTGGTTGCCTTACCGCCAAAGGAAGGAGAAAGGAACTTTGGGGCATATTATCAAGTAAGGGCGTTACATTATCGCCGCTTTGCCGATAAAGCGGCGATAATGGGCTTGATAATATGCTCTATGAATTCCAATCGAAGCCCATGTTAGATGTCTTCACATCTAACATGGGCTTCGATTGGAATTCATAGAGCATATTGTCAAGCCCATTATCGCCGCTTTATCGGCAGTTTCCTGACGATAAAAGCGGCGATAATGTAACGCCCTTACTTGATAATATGCCCCTTTGTGTACTTTTCTTTCAACTTGTGAAGGATCTCCAAGGGCTTGGAAAAGAGCTTGCCTCCTGCTGAAGTCTCAGGAACAACAGACTTTAACCTCCAGCTCCCCAGAGTTCTTTTGGAAGTGCCTGCTGCTGTTTTGGACCTTCTGAGGAACTGCGTGTCCCAAGGAGCTGGAAGCGCGACTCAATGAGAAGAAGCGTGTCACCGTCGCCGTTGCATCTCCGAAGGAGAGTGTCGCCTCCAGAACTGTCACACTGCACCGCATCAGAGAGAAGCATGCCGCAACGAAGAGGAAGTGTGTCGCCGTCGCTGCTGCTGCTGTCACAACTCCAAAGGAGGGTGTCACCGATGGAACTGTCGCACTGCACTGCATCGAAGAGAAGCGCCTTGCATCCCCGAGAAGCGCGCCGCCATCGGAGATGCTGCCGTCTCATCGTGGATGTCGCCGCTGTAGTTGTTGCATCATGCGGAAGCTTCGCACATCATGGGAGATGAGTGTCGCAAGTGGGTCTGCTGCCGTCGCCTCGCGGAACAAGGGTGTCGCCGCTGCAGTCCACGCAACGAACCGAGACCTTTTCGCATAGCCGAGAAGCGTGCCGTATCTGGAAGATCTTCACATCTTTATTTCTTTGTACTTGAACTTTGCCACATTTCCCTTCTGCAACATTGCTTGTCGTGGAAGCACAATGCAACCTAAGGTACATTGATGCAAAGTGTTGCATCTTAAGAACTAAACTAAACTAAGCTAAATCTACCATCTTAAAGTAACAGTATTGAGTATTTTTGTCGTTTATGGTCTTGTGGTAACTCTATATAAAGTCTACTTATTTTTTATATAAAACCTGTGTGGTGTCCATTTTAGTGTTGTCACTTGGTTTACTGTATGTGGTCACAAATGCTTAATACAACGCCTCTGAGATAAAGCCTGTCTGCTCATGCCAAGCTACCAAGGGGTGAGCAGGGGTTACTTTAGGAGTGTAATCCCCCTTATCCTGACTAGAGGTGAGAGTCCCTATTTGTCACAAGTACCTACCTGGGCCAAATAGAGACCCCCCAAATCTAACAATTTAAATAAACTCAAAACTACAATTTTGAAGAGTCATGTCGGGTTTCCTCAGGACAATCTGTAGGTCACAGACTGCAAGACAAAAATCCAGATAAGAAGGTGTGAGTGACATAAGAAAGAGAGAGGGGGGGGGGAGAGAGAGAGAGAGAGAGAGAGAGAGAGAGAGAGAGAGAAAGACGGAAAGAAAGGGGAAGAGAAAGAGAGAGAGAGAGAAAGAGAGGGAGGGAGAGAGAGACACAGTGAAAAGAAGAGAGGGATAGGGAGAGTGCCAACACTGCGCACCCAGGCCTTGCTGCTCACCTGCTGGCACCGGTGTGTCTCCAACCACGTGCCGGTATGCACTTCAGTTCACCAGATCCCTCATAGGAAACAGAGTCCAGATTTATGAATGGAAGAGTACATACAATTGCACATGCCATCATCGCTTGTCCGCCCAGGCTGCAGCACCCCAACCCCTACCGCTGCCCAGAGGTGACTGCCCGCCCCTGCTCACCAAGGCCTCACTGCTCTCCTTCCGCCACCGGCGTGTCTCCAAGAGGACCCACCACATGCTGGTGCAAGCCCCAAGCCCAGGGCCCACGAACATGGCATCCTCTACATCATGCAGCCCCGCTCCGCAGGCCACCAGGTCTCACACTTGATTCTGGGTCTTGATTTCGCTATGGCAGAGTTCATATCAGTGCACATGGCATCATTGTATGCTGCACAACTGTTCAGCCCTTTAGGTGCCACTAACTCTGTGACCAACGAGGCAACACCATGTGGTGGTAGGCCAGCACTGCCCGCTGGCTCAGGCCTACATTGTGGTCCAGCAGGGCTCACACTAATCCTCACCATTCGGACCGCCAGGACGGAGCATCATCGCAGACTGCGCACCCACTCAGCACTTACGGTGCTCCTACCTCACTGCACCGAAAATCACTGTCCTGTGGCAGTGTGCCTTTGCCGAACGCAGTGTATCAAGTGCCACCAAGTCCGTTCCCTGCAAGTCATGGACCCTGATTGAGTATTGTTGTGCGGACGCCATCATGTCACCTCCGGCCCTGGGGAATGTGATGGGGCAGGGCCCTTGCCCTCATGCCTAATTAATAACCACACCGATACACCGATAGACGGACAGTTGATATGGCATCGAGCACGTGCGCCCAGCCCTATTTATTGGCAGGCTCACATGTCATGTCATTTGGTGTTTGTTGTGCCTCGGAGACCGCCCTCTCCACCCCGACCCCGCCTCCCAGCTGCTCCTCCCTCGCTCCGCCCCCTCCCACCATCCACATATGACAGATGCTTTCCCGCGCAGCGTTCACGCGCAGCGTTCGCGCCGAAGGTGCGCCAAAGGTAAGCCCGTCTACGCCCGTCCGCGCCTGGACCGCGCCCAGCGCCAGACCCCCTGGTCCCCGCATCACCCACCCCTCCCGTATTACATACGACGCCTCCACCCTCTTAGCACTTAACCCCGGCCAACTCCCTAACTGCGCCCAAGCAGCACCAGGACACACCCATGGACCCTTCAGCTGCCACTCCTGCAAATTCACCTGCATCAAAACCCACACCAAACCAACAAACACCAAACAGAGATCCAACACCAACCACCTTAAATGCATCCTTCTCAACACCCGCTCGGTTCACAAACACGCCATCGACCTTTGGAATCTACTCGACACCATTTCTCCGGACATTGCCTTCCTAACAGAAACCTGGATGAATGCCTCTTCAGCTCCAGACATCACCATAGCCATCCCGGACGGCTACAAGATCATCCGTAAGGACCGCACCATTCAAACAGGAGGAGGCATCGCCATCGTCCACAAGAACACCATCCGCGTCTCAACCAGCTCAGAAGACAATCTCGCTATCGCCGAACACCTTCACTTCCAGATCCACATCGACCCCAAGACCACACTCAGAGGCACTCTCCTCTACAGGCCACCAGGACCCCGTACAAAATTCAGCGAAGACATCACTGACTTCATCACCCCACACGCCCTCCCCTCGGAAGAATACATTCTACTGGGAGACCTCAATTTCCATCTGGAAAAGAGCAATGACAGTAACACTACCACCCTTCTGGACAATCTCGCCAACCTCGGACTCAAACAACTTGTTAACACCCCCACACACTATGCTGGACACACACTCGACCCTATCTTCACTTCCAGCAAGCAAATCTCCTTCACTCACACCACACCCCTCCACTGGACGGACCACAGTTGCATCCACTTCATTTACAATAAGACCTCGATCCACAACCACCCTCAACCAACTCTGCGAAGAAATTGGAACAAAATCACCATCGACCAGATCTCAACATCGCTTCTTCAAAAAACCCCTGCCTATTCAACGAACCCTAACCAAGCCGCCATCAACCTCACACAATGGTTAACCCAAACAGCCGACAAACTAGCACCCTTGAAAAAACATCAAATCAAGCAAGGAAGCAAGAACGCCCCCTGGTTCAACGACGACCTTAAAAAATCCAAGAAGCTCTGTCGTTCCCTTGAGAAAAATTGGAAATCAAACCCAATCACTATCACCCAAGCCGCCCTCAAAAACGCCACCCGCAAACACCACCAACTAATCCGGACAGCCAAGAAATCAGCACTCAAAGACCGACTCGACAACAACGCCCACAACAGCAAGGAACTTTTCAACATCATCAAAGAATTCACCAACCCCACCGCCAGCTCTAACGACATCACCCCCTCTCAAGTCCTCTGCGACTCCCTCGCCTCATTCTTCCATGACAAAATCGGCGACATTCATAACAGCTTTGACAACCAACCCGTAAACCAGTCCACCCCACTCACCTCCGAACCTGTACCTCCTCCGAATAACCTTTCCGACTGGAACCCAATCACCACAGAAGACACCATTCGCCTGATGAACTCCATCCACTCAGGATCCCCTACAGACCCATGCCCACATCACATCTTCAACAAAGCAGACTCCATTATCGCACCCCATCTCCGAGATGTCATCAACTGCTCCCTTAACTCCGCCACATTCCCAGAAAGCTGGAAACACGCCGAACTCAGCGCCCTTCTGAAGAAACCCACAGCTGACCCCACCGAACTCAAAAACTACCGCCCCATCTCGCTCCTCCCATTCCCTGCCAAAGTCATTGAGAAAGCCATCAACAATCAGCTAGCCGCCTTCCTCGAAACCAACAAATCACTCGACTCCTCACAGTCTGGCTTCCGAGCCAAACACAGCACCGAGACCGCCCTCATCGCAGCAACAGACGACATTCGAACACTACTGGACAACGGAGACACAGTCGCCCTCATCCTCCTTGACCTCTCCGCAGCCTTCGACACAGTCTGCCATAGCACCCTGATACAACTCCTCAGAAACATCGAAATTCAAGGAAAAGCATTGGACTGGATCACTTCGTTCCTCGCTGGAAGAACTCAGAGAGTCCGCCTTCCCCCTTTTAAGTCAGAGGCCACCGAAGTCATCTGCGGCGTCCCGCAAGGATCATCACTCAGCCCCACCCTCTTCAACGTCTACAGGAGCCCCCTCGCAACCATCGCACGTCAACACAACCTCAACATCATCTCCTACTCTGATGACACTCAGCTGATCCTCTCACTCACCAAAGACCCAACCACCGCCAAAACCAACCTACATGAAGGGATGAAAGAAGTAGCCGAGTGGATGAAGCACAGCCGTCTGAAACTGAACTCGGACAAAACGGAAGTCCTCATCTTAGGTTCATCCCCTTCCGCCTGGGACGACTCTTGGTGGCCTGCGGCCCTAGGAAAAGCCCCCATACCGACGAACCACGCACGGAACCTGGGCATCATCCTGGACTCCTCACTCTCGATGACCAGACAAGTCAACGCCGTCTCATCATCATGCTTCAACATCCTACGCATGCTCAAAAAAACATTTCGCTGGATCCCCACTGAAACAAGAAAAACGGTCACCCACGCACTGGTTACAAGCCGTCTGGACTACGAAAACACCCTTTACGCCGGTTCCACCGCAAAACTGCAGAAAAAACTCCAACGCATCCAAAATACTTCAGCCAGACTCATACTAGACATACCCCGCACAGACCACATTTCCGTTCACCTGAAAGACCTCCACTGGCTCCCCGTCAACAAGAGAATAACGTTCCGTCTCCTCACCCATGCACACAAAGCCCTATACGAACTTGGACCTGACTGTCTTAACACGCGCCTTTCCTTCTACACCCCCATCCGCCAGCTGCGTTCGTCCAACCAAGCCCTCGCCGCTGTTCTGCGCATCCACAAAGCCACCATGGGGGGAAGATCCTTCTCCTACTTAGCAGCCAAAACCTGGAATTCCCTTCCCATCCACCTCTGCCTTACTCAAAACCACCTAGCCTTCAGAAAACAACTTAAAACCTGGATATTCGATAAGTAAACCTCCCCCCCTTCCTCAAGCGCCTTGAGACCCTTTGGGTATGTAGTGAGCTATATAAATTCTAACTTGACTTGACTTGACTTGATGTGACCAATGTGCTGGATGGGTGTGGTGTGGGTGTAAACCAGCCATGATGGAGTGGCTGTGGCATGCTCACAACTAGACCTGTGATCAGCAGATCACTACAGGGAAGACCTGGGACATGTAGCGTTGTCCCCCCCCCCCGTGAGCGTAAGCATAGTGGTCTGGCCTGGTGTATGCCAGTCCAGCATAAGGGTGTGAACAATGACTCTGGGGCTCTGGGCGTGGTTCTGTACTGGGCTGGACAAGGAAGTAACTAATGCATGTGTCACTGTTGTAGTGTTGGCGCCACCCAGACCGCAATCGGCAATGTGTCACCCTGTGACCCAAGTTCAACGACATGATAAACATGGACGTAAGGGGGAATCACTGACCCTACATTCATCCATACTTCCACACTTGAAAGATCATAGGCATGACACATCTATGTGATTATGAATGTTTAATGCACATTCAGTGGAATGCTGCAGCTGGAGCAGTACAGGGCCATTCAAACTCTACTTTACATTGTTGGCCCATGGAGGACCAGCCAGAGTGCTTCAGGGAATGACAAGTCCAACGGAAGAGGAAGAGTTCAGTCCGCAATCTAAATGCTGTGTCATTGGTGACCAATCAGAATATGGCAGTCTATGTCGAGGTCCAAGGTGAGTGTCACAGAGTGTATCGGGGGACAGTGGAAGGTGATGGTGCAGAGTGCAGAACCAAGCAGAAACCGGCCATATGGCGAAGATGAATGCTACTGCGTCCTTCTTACCACGAAGGCAGGTTCATCTGCATCTTCGTCCTCTGCTGTTTCATGTGCCTCATGTGTGGGTGGTGGTGTTCTGTCTCCAGCACTGTGTGGCAGTGATACCTCAGGGTCCAGAGGTAGAATGTCTGCTGCACTGGGTGGCACTGACACTTCAGGGGCGGAGATGTGGATGTAGTTTTAGCTGCAACAGTCATCAGCGCCAGGCCTTGTGGCAGCAATCCCATGAGAATGGTCTTAACGTCATTGAGGAACCCATCTACCTCTCACTGGTGTGCAGCCATGGCAGCCGCTCTTTCTGCCTGCGTCCACTCCAAGGTCTCCATTATCCTCTGCATGTGTTCCAACTCCCAGGTGACATCGCTAGAGCCACTCTGACTGGACAGTTGTTCTTGTCCTTGAGTCAGGACTCCATCGATACCAGCCATGGTCCATTGGAGAGTATGGAACGGAATGTGGGTGTCTGTTAGGGACTGTGAGTGGTCCCTGATGGGATTTAGACACCCTAGTATGGCATCTAGTTTGGCTGCCATGAGGTTGAACCCCACTCGCACCTGTTCAGCTAGCTTCTCTTGGCAACCCAACACACGGCGTTGGAAGGCCATGTGTTCTTCGTGGGGTCCTGGGATGCAGCCGTGGTGGTGGGTGCTGCCTGCTGTGTGGTCTGTACAGGGGGTGGGGTCTCATCGATGCAGCTGGGTTGCCCTGCTCCTGGAGGTGGGGTATGGAGGGTGTCAATGAACTCTTGGAGGGCGTCCGTGTCGTAGGTGTGGTGGTCCTCTTTGTCATCAGAGAAGAGAGGTTCGATCTGTTCTGCAGGAGATGTTTGTTTTCCCTCTGCATTGTGAATGGGAGATGCAGTTTTACATTGTGTTCACATGTATGTTGTCGCATTGTACATGTTTACAAACAGACTGCATGACAGTGTACATTGTGACTGTTTGGGAGGAGCTGCCTAATTGATGCGGGACAGTGGACATTTTGTCAACATCACAAATGTGTGTTTGTACTTGTTCATTATCAACTCACATTTCCCAACAATGCCAAATGCGATTGGCCAGTTTATACAGACAAGCAGCACCATTTGTGTCCTCTGTTCTGTTGTGGAGGTGTTGCGGTTTGTACCACATTGTTGTCAATGTTGATGTGCTCTGCATGTTATGTGTGTGTGTGCTGCATTTTGGGGGAGTCACCCCTGCAGCTCTGATTTTGCAGCCCCTTCTCCCTTGCATGTGGTGTGCCTTTGACTTCTGTGCTTATACAGTGCTGAGATGTAGCATACTTAGGTTATCAGTTTACTCAGCCATGTGTCTGCTCAAGACAGTTAATTTGTAGTGGATTGGACTCTGCTATGTTCCTGGTCATAAAGGCAACAGGCACAGCATATCAGCATGCACCTTCTACCAGACCTACACAAACAGTAACTCTTCTTGTGCGTCACACATGTGTCACACCCATTATTGGTGGGGAAATGCCTGCCTGTAACACAAAGTTGGCAATGCAATATGTATGACTCTGGCCAGGACTCACCCCCTTGTACCTGTTGTTAGGCCCTCAAGCTCTGGGTAGGCCACAGCCATATGCGGACCATTAGGGGGGGTCAAGGTCCAGCATGCCCTGTCCACGTTGGGAGGGCATCCCCAGTTGGACCTCTGTGAGGGCCCAGCTCCTCAGGTCTTCCCACCTCTTCCTGCAATGGACGATGCTCTGGCGATAGACCCCCAGTATCTGCAACTTCCAAGCAATGGCTTTTCAAATGGAATGCTTTTGATGTCCTGTATGGATACAATAGATGAATACACAGATTATATCTGTAAGTTTTTGGATAACCTTTTGGTTGACATACGTTTTATTTACCTTTAGCACAAATCTAAATCAATCTTCAACACACTACATGTGTAGTTCTTGAATGCTGAGCACTACAAAGATATGAAAGCACACAATGGAAGTCATCTGCTGACTATCCTCAACACTAGTCATGTCCTACACTGACTAAGCCAGCCCACTAACATCATGTAGCCAAGGGCCATCCTACATGTACTATGGTGTCAGCTACTAGGAAACACAACACACCATTGTGACCTTCTGAAGGGAAAACTACTCTTGCATGATTGTGCACCTTTACAGCCAGGCCCATTGACCTGATGCATAAGTCTAAACATGCAGGTATCATATCCAGTGTACTGCTCATTTCCAGACCTTCAAACCGTGAAAGAAAGTGATGTCATCAAGACGTTTAGCAGACATCTTAGGTCACAATGAAAGTGCTGGCATGTGTGTCACTGAGAGTTTCCTCTCTGGGGATGTTTGAACATGTGGGCTATTTAATAGGGCATCATACTGCATCTGTTTGAGTTTGTGTTAAATATACTGCCATTGTTGTATTTCTATCTAGGACCCTAATTCGATATTCCCGATTTATGCCCTTATATGGCTATAACAAACAATATCCTTATAAAGGCATAAGAATCATATCCTTATTTAGTAATAGCCCATGCAGTTCAAATACGGCAAGGCTACTCCCCTAGACTCCTGGAAAGTACAACGCGTTCTTTAAACAAACCAAGCCTCCAGCAGCCCGGGAAATCCCCCTGCTTTTGTTTTGATTTGAACAAGAACTCCTGGAGTCCAGAAAGAACTGTTAGTTCTTGGTGACGTCTTATGTCCAACCTTACGTCAAACCCGGCACCTTTCAGCTATAAATATACCAACGCTGCCTTAAGCAAACACACAGTGTTTTGGAGCAGAGCGGCTATCTACTTGCCCGAGAGCCCAGCTGATGTGAGAGCCCACGGACGCCGCCCCTCCCTTTTGACGCACTGAGAAAGACGCTGTCTTTTTCTCCAGCCGAGAAAATCCAGCTCCGGTGTTTCCAGCCACCCTTGCGCGTTGCTGGGATATCGAGTCCTGAGAGAGAGATACCAGACCTCCTGCATTCTATTACCCAGGTACGGAGCTGACTAAACCCTTAAAGAGAATTCTTGATTCAGATTCTTGGCAAAACCAACTTAACTTAAACTGCTACTTACTTGCTCCTTCCCAAGTATTAGGCGAAGGTCAGGTACACCGGGGTAGGCGTACTTAGAAGCACCAGTTGAGGACGTTAGTCAATGTTTTTATGTATGTATATATTTTATCCATTTTAAAGTATCATATGGCTAAGAAACCATATCAATGCTTTTACAGTATTATTTTATAATACTCCTTTTACTGTACGCACTTTACTTTACACTAAGTATTGCAATTGTGGCAATTCATTTCTCTTGCATGAGAAAGAAGACTGCTCAATAAATAACACCTTTTATTGAAAACGCCCGTCTCTCTATTCTCTGCAGTCTGGTGAAACTAAGTATGCACGATTGACTGAGTGAAATAGCTGTCTATTGTTTTCACATGACTCTAGAGATACACTCTTATTCTGAGGGAGAAAAGTTGTCATGTTTATGGTTGTGAGAAGCTAATCCCTTCTTGTCAATCCAGGGATGTTAAACTCCTCCTTGTTTATTCGAGAAAGTTTCTAGTGACCTCTGAGCTAGCTGGCAAAACTAATTAAGTCTAATATAGTCAGTAGAGACCTAGTCGACCTCAGTCCTACGTCTACACTGCTGTTTTTATTATTCCAATGCGCAGAGCCTATTGGGAATATAGGAACTACACTACATGGCGCCCAATGTTTGGCAAGGCGATAAATCTAACGCAAGACGTTAGAGTAACTCAGTCGTGCTTTTTCACACAGACCCTTTTCCCGTAAATACTTCAAAAGACATCTGGAGTGGGTAAAAGGTTAAAAATCCGCCGGAACTTAGTAGGAAGAGATTCCTATGTAGTTTTTGGTTTAGTCAACGTTGAAGGATACAGTGTTCCAAAATATTGTGCACTTAATCTTTGTTTCCCTTGAAACTTAATCTGCAACAAAAAGCTTTCTGTCAGTAAAATGGTAGAAAGTGAAGACGAAAGGGAGGCAGCTAGAATAGCAGCTCAACTCCTAGCGGATGACACAAGTCTCCAAGAAAATGACCCGAATGTTATACTCATTCCGGCAAATATAAGAAGAACTATAACTATTAAACTTATAGAAAATGGACTGACATCACGAGGTGGTACAGTCATATTCGTGGTAGAGGCCCATGAATATCGGCAGACAGAGGTATTCTATTCATGGATACACTTTCCAGCAGCAAACGCTGTAATAAAGGAATTCCACTATTACAAAATAGAGGAACATCCGGATGAATACACTCCTTTCGAGGAGGGTGAAATCCCACTAAATTACCAAGAGCACCTGCTCGGGTTTAAAGGCGCCCTAAAACATCAAAATCACATCACCAGGCTCGGTCCATTAGGTAGACCAGGAGCAACGTGGCCGGTTCTAGCCAGCTACACACCACGTCCAGACATTGATAAAATGTCAGACCGGGAACTTTTAGCTCAGCTAAAAATACTAATTAAAATACACAGACAATTGGTCCAATATGTCATGAGGACTTCAACAGTCCAACCGGCAATAAAAATTCCAGAGACCACCCCTCACCAGGGGAACACAAATAAAATCACACCACAAAATATACAATCAGCCATTGGCAAAGTACCTACAAAACGGGAACAAATTCCATTCTGGTTAGCTCAGAAAATCACTCAAATATAGGCAGTATTTCCTGATACTATGCCTACTGAGAAACATAGAATTCTGACTATCTGTCTTCCAATGGGGATCGCACCACATGTGGAGGACTGTGACACTTGGGGCACAGTCTTTGCTTCAATTTACACAAAAACACATGGTGTTCCGTCCATGGCGGTTATACCAGACGTACTAGGACAGATTCAAAATGAATACGGTCCAGAACCTGCTTTAACTCTGGGTATGAAATTACTGAAAGACTTCAAACAGGTCTCGGCTATATTATTAGCCAACATAAAAGGAGAAGCAGTATCTGTGGCGATCCGCCAGAGACTGAAAGAAACAGATATAGCAGACCAACCATTTGAACTTGCCAAAATCATAGAAAAATCCTATGAAGAACTAGGAAGAGATAGTTTGGGTGGGAAACCAGTTAAACCCCAATTTCTTGAAAATCCTGAAAAAACATTTATTAAAAATAATCTAAACACTCCAAAAAAGAGTTGGGATGGTAATAAACAATCCACTCCCAAAGAAAAACGATTCCAGTCCAGAGGAAGGTCTCCTCAACGGAGAGATAGATCTCCAGAACGCGGTGGCAAGTCTCCCCAGAGGGAGCCCTCTGAGAAAAGATACAACCTTAGAGATAGGGATATATTGAGAAAACCTAATAGATATCAAGATATTGATACACGTCCCTCTCGATCTTTTCAGACTTCCTCACAGAAATCGGAAAGAAGAGGACGGTCAGAACACAAGGAAGAGCACGTCAAGTCCAAAGACAAGGAACCTGCTCATCAAAGTAGAAAATTACAATTTCTAAGAAAGAAGGTAGCCAGTATTAAAATAATTAAACATGCTGAGGATACTGAGGACACCACTGAAAAACGAAGAGTGGGCCTAGACAATGCTAGACAGCGCAGCAGAAGTGACAATAGCTCGCAAGATCTTGATGAATCTTCTGGAGACAGTGGACACGAATGAATACATTCAAGTGGAAACTGCAGATACCAGAGTTAGCAAACCTCATAAAATATATGAAATAACATTGCGTATAGAGGGAGATAAGACTAGGAAAGTAAGGGGTCTCTTTTGAGATAACCTTTCGAAAGGCTATGACATCCTATTAGCTGAGAAAGACTGGCCACCAGAGTTTGTCAGGGAGTGCCCTCATGGCGAAGAAATGATTATGCCTGCCTTCTCAAATCATATTTCAACTCATAAAAAATCCATATATGCAAGAAAATGGGCAGTGGCCCAAGCTCCTGGATTATATAAAAATCATGTAGAATGGGATGAGGACTCTCCTCCTCACAAAATCCAGATAAAAAGTCAACCTACTGCACAAAGGCAGTACCCAGTAAAACAAGAAGCTAAAAAGCAAGTCAGGGAGACCTTAGATCAACTGGAATATCAGGGGGTGATTGAAACATGCACCTCACAAATGAACAATCCTTTGTTTCCTGTCTCCAAGCCAGATAATTCATATCATCTAGTTTTGGACTACAGACACCTAAACTCCTGTTGCAAAACATTTGCAGTACAAAACTCACACAGTGCAGCACTAATGAATAACATAAAATACAAAACGACATTAGACATCTGTAATGGATTCTTTTGTCAAAACATTGCACCTGAAAGCAGGTATTTGACCACTTTCTCAATAATGGGGTCGCAAAAACACTTCTGTTGACTCCCACAGGGATTCAAGAATAGCCCAGGATTATTCTCAGCAAGAGTAACAGAGATACTACAAATATATGATGATGACGCATTATCTTATGTCGATGACATCTATCTAACAGATGATGACCCGGAGACACACTTGAAAAGAGTGAACACCATAATACTTGGTTTCGCAGCTGAGGGTTACAAATTCAACTTTAAAAAGTCAAGAATTGCCCATCTAACTGTCCTGTTTTTAGGATATGAATTATCAAGTGAAGGCAAAAGCCTAGCAGACAACTTCTTAGAGAAGTGTGCTGTACTCCAAGCACCTAAAACGCTGATGAACTTACAATCAATACTAGGATTCCTGAATTTCGGAAGAACATACATTCTAAATTATGCAGAGAGGGTTAAACCTCTCTATGAATTAATAAAACCTGATTTCAAACCATTTAATTGGACTCAGAAACACACAGAAATTTTAAGATCATTACAAACAGACATGTTAGCTAAAACAAAATTACAAACTCGCGAAAACATGCGCAACCTTGTAATCCGAGTCATCCCAGGAAGATGCGGATTCACGTACCTAACCTCTAATGAGGGAGAAACGGTACCAATAGCTTACAAATCACACTTGTACACACAAGCTGAAATAGAATTCAGTTCTACTGAAAAAATTCTAATAGCGGTTCAAACTACTGTAGCGAAAAAAAGAGCCCAATCCCAAGGAAGAAGGATAACTGTTTTAACAGTAGAATCAGCCCTTGAGGCATTAACAAGCCCATGCAATTTTACTGCTGTGGCATTAGATCCAAAATGGATACAATGGGAAAATTCTCTTGCTGCAGAAGACGTGAAGTACTATTTTGACCCGAAAATGAAAAAACTAGAAAATCAAGAATATGAAGAAGAATATCCCCTGCCAATCTAAATTCTGCCTCTCGAACAGTACACATGTGTAATCTACATGGACAGATTTGCACAACACTATGATGTAGAGGAGAAATCCTACAATGCGGCGTGCGCGATTGTTAAAGGTCGCTGGCGCTTAGGTAAATTCAGACCATTAATTACCAAAACTGAATCACTCAGAAACTGCTCAACTCAGCGAGCTGAAATAAGATCTTTAAAGATGGCGCTTGAAAATGCCGATCGCGAATTCCCCACACTAATAGTGTGCGATTCGCATTACTGCGTAAAGTCTTACAATAATGACATACAGAACTGGATTCAAAACGGTTACAAAGATGACACAGGTGCCACAATAAAGCATAAAAAGCTTTGGGAACAGGTAGTTATTTTGCAGAAAGAACTACAAAAGACTCATGTGATACAAACACTGAGTCATCAACGTGATGGCGTTCACGTCGCAGGGAATTCATTGGCTACCAGAGCCACAGCGGAAGCGGTTCAACCGGCTTCCGTAGCCACAAAAAAGCGTTCTAAAAATTACATAGACGGAGAAACAATGCTGGCAGTAAACGCGTCTTTAAAAGGCGACTATGCAGCATTACCTCTGAACTATCTACTCAGTAATACATACATAATTGATGCAAACTCCGTTCCTTTTGCTCAAATCCCTGGAGTGGGGGATAGAGTCATTCCAAACACGAACAGGAGAGTCTTTTTAATAGCAGACGCACACATGGGATTGGGTCTAAGGCACCAAGAGATCTTGAAATCTCTGAAAGAATTACAATCAGAATACTGGTGGCCGGGGATGAGCCTGCAACATTACAAATTTGCGATGGGCTGTCCAAACTGCAACAGAGATCGCAGTCATGAACCGACTGGAATATTGCCAGGACCCTTTTATTAGAAAGCATCAGGCTATCTATACGCAGAAATCCAGTAGGATGAATGCGTCCCCATAATATTTAAGACTAGAATCACTTAAAATGTAGACACCAGCGCTCGGCTGACGCCAGAACTGTTATAAAAGATTTGCGAGTCTTTATCGGCACATACGCAATTGGCATGCTACATTCTGACCAGGGTCCTGCTTTTAGCTCTAGGGCTTACAAGGAGGCCATGGCCAGCATGGGCATTGCATTGCGGTACTCTTATCCATTCCATCCTGAGGGAAATGCGGTAGTGGAAAGAAAAAAACGGGAAATAAAGCAATCTATAACGGCAAGGGTATTAGGTTCGGGTGATGGGTGGGTCCAACATTTAACAAGTGTCCAACGTAGTCTTAATAATCTGCCAAGAAATTCTCTAAAAGGTCTCAGTCCATACGAACTATTGTTCGGTACTAGAATGCACATTCAGGATCTTGATAGACAGACTTCAGTGGTAGAAGAAAAATGCTTTGATATCAAAGACCGTTTGGCTGTTTTACAGGACTTAAATGAAACAAGTCGAAACCTGAGTAACATAAAAATAAAGCAACAGCCAACAGCCACTGAAGAAAAACCACCTGTCCCAGCAAGACCTGTCTGGATTCCAAAGATTGGGGATCTGGTCAGAGAGAAGATCGCGGTGAAGAAGGAATTTGGGCCTTCTTACAGAAAAGCAGTATCTGTCTTAGCTGTCAGCGGAAAAAGATCAGTAGTACTACCGCCCCTTGCTGGTAAAAAGGAGAACCGAGTTGTATCCATCGACCTGGTAAAACCACAATCATGTGGCCAATAATAAGTAGTAGGCCCAGTGGACTCCCAAGAAATAGCAGAATACCAAAATTTGCTACAATCGAAGAGGTTCAAACTGAGAGACTAATCACATTTGATAAACCTGCAGTGAATAAAAAAGGACTAAGCAACAAAGCCATGGAACTTGTGCCTCTTGAAACCCAAATTGCAACAGTTCGTCAAGAAACACCAGTCTACAACGATGTAGCCTCGGACTATGCTAGTGAAACAAAGAAAAATCCAAAAGCAAATGAAAATCCGGAAGCAATTCCAACAATTGACAGAACTGCATCTGGCTACTTCATCAATTTCAATGACTTTTTTGAAGATCCAAGCGAGCATGAAGAAACGCCAGCAACAAAAACTTTCAAAGACAAAGTGACTGAACTCTTTCATCAACTAAAAGAAACCTACCTGATGTCTCCATGGATTGAATTTTGGATTGTGTTAGGTGTACTTTTCCTCCTGCTTTGGCTCATCATGGTTCTTTGTTTGGGAAAATTCATTGAAGGAAAATACAGTACAATGGACACAGCAAGTCAGAACATCAACTTGGTCCTAAAACCTCACAAGTCAACTCACATCGAGAAAAGAGAACTGTCATCAGTGAACATCACAGCCAATCCAATACCCGGTGGGGTAGCATGGGACAAAACGGATTATGAAATTTATGGCCCGATTGAGCTCTTGAAATATCCACACCAGTTCAAGGTTTCCTTAAGTGACTTTGTAAAACCAAGAACTTTTTCTGATGATTGGGACTTTGAAAATATTAATAATATGATGTCAGATTTAGTAATGTCAGCCAAATTCACAGAACATGATTATTTGCAGGGTTCATCAAATTATGAAGAGTTATATTGTTATAATCATTTTGGTCATCACTATTTGCATTAATCAGCTCAACCTAGAAATGTTTTTAATTATAACCAATGGGAACATTGTGCAACACCGCCTAAAAGCAGCTCAAAAACATTTTATGAGAAATTCTCATACTTCTCAGGTTTTAACACAAGTGATGCAGAAACGTTTTATTTTAAAATGTTAAATAAGACAGGAATGAAGACAATGTTGACAAATACTAAATTGATTTATTCTGAAACATTTTATGAAAAAATTATTACATTTGGTTTTGAATTCTGGAAAAACAACATTGAAACAAACACCATCTGGGGTACAAAAGTATGGCAGGTCCAAGGTTTAGAATCATTATTTAGAGCCTGCATGATCCCAGAACAATTAATATTCTTGAATGACACCATTCAACAGACTACTTGTCTTGGCCTAGCTAAGATAAAAGACTTAAATAAACCGTCTATTCCGAAGCCTATACCTGATAGTAATAGCACTACAGATGTGGAGATAGACGTATCCCATATTTAATACCAAAACAGAACACATCCTGATTGGAATAAATGGTTGATCAGGCCCACAGACACAAATAACTGTCAAGATAGATTCCTGAACAAAACACAGGGGTTCAAAATGACCAGGCCAGACCCAAGATACTCCCAGAGACAACATCCAGGGATAGTTACAACATACAGTGTAGGGAAACTATGCCTTGAGTGGCTACAGAAATCCACACTGGCTGAAATTAAGCAACACTTGACTTTACTTAAAGACGGTGCTGACTTGCGTGATTTCATACTGGGACCACGCAAACAGCGTCAAAAACGTTTCATATATGCCGGTATATACGCTGCTTACAACGAGGCTTGGAAAGTAACACAAATTGAAACAGCAGAAAAAATACAAGAAATTGATCGTATACATTTGGAAAAATCACTTTCTGTTGTGGACAATGGGTTAATGACTCTGTCCTCCAGAATATATTCACTGGACAGCATTGTATCATCTGCTATTGATATAATAGAGCAGGACTTACTAATGTTACAACATGGTCAGTCCCAATTACGTTCTATTGTACAGCTTGGCTGGACGTTGCAAAATCTGCGTTCAGGCTACGTGCCCTGGCGTTTAATCAACACAACGTCATTATTCTCTATCTTTAACCTTACTGATAAACAAATCAGTTTGGCACAAAAAGGAGAAGACTATCAGATTCTAAGCATTGAAAAACTTGAGAGATTACCATTGACAATGTCAGAAAGACCTGTCATTGAATGGATAATACACGGAATAATCACAATTCCGATAACAACTTTCCAGTTTAAATATTGCCAGGAGTATATACCAGCAGGCCTGTATGAAAGGTTGGGTAAAGGATACATCAAGTCAACATGGAAATTAACTTATACACACAAATGTTATAGTGAAAAGAAAAAAGAGGTATTTCTTAGTGGTAATAATTGTAAAAAATCACTAAGTGGTACACTCCTGTGTCAAGGTATTAACTTGCATGGAGCATGCAAAGGGTCTTCAAATAACCTTTCATGTCACCTGCACGGCACTCCTACAACTCAGATATAGCCATTCTTTAGACAGCTTTCCAACGGCAGCTACGTTCTAATAAATGACCACAGCTGTTGAGGCATGGTGCCAGGAAAAGCCTATCTCGTGAGCGTTAGTTCCATGGTCACATGCTGTATGCAAGTATTGTATCCAAACGGCACTCCAGACATGGAGGCGGCAATATGGCCTTATTTGAATATCTCTTCTATTCGAATTGATACTTTAAGCAGAATGAAGTCTATTCTTTTACAGACAACTGTGCCTTTTACCTCGTCCAAAGAGACGTATGATCTGCAAGTTGCAAGGAAAGCAGCAGAGATACATTCCCTATCACCAACAAATTGCCCCGTGCATTTCGTAGAAATGTTAAGCCAAATCTTAAACATGTCAGATACCAGTGGCATGGCACATGTATTTAAGACAATTTTTTCGGGACTGTTAACACCCTTTGAAACAGTTCTGGGCATCTTTCCTAATTTTGTCCATTCTGTCTTTGGTGGTCTACCTCTACTTTTGGTACTCGTGGCAGGAATTTTATTTTTGATCCTTCTGCTCCGATATGGCAAGCCAAGCCGCAGACAAAACTCCAGCGACGATGGAAGAAACGATCCTAGCTATACGCTATCGGGACCACATCACTAAAGTCCTCGGATTAGCCCGGCTAAGAGATCTAAATATGACCTGGTTTCTTTCATTCAGACCAATCTGGCTAAATTGCATCTTACCTGTGCTTCGATGTATGCTATGCGGAGAAGAATGCGTGTTGGACGGCTGTCTTACACTACCATCAGCAGTACCAATGGATACAGATACCTTGCTATGTCCTGTAACAGCTCATGCTTCGTGTTGTCCCCAGCGGCTACCCATTCTGATGACGGCATTCGATGAGACTTCACCACTACGAGTATGTGGCACTGGAGTATGAGATGAGAGCAACATCACGCAGGTACAACCTTCTGTGAGCATTGCTGATCCTGACATCGATGATAGCAATCATTCTCACACATGCACTGTTTCGGCATTTTCAAACTCTAACTTTCACCTGATGTTGTAGACCAATTTTTTGCGAGTCTGTCTGACATGATGTTCTCCCCTGAACAACGGGAATAACTTTTTAAACAAACGAGCACACAGCGTTCCCTGAACTCTGAATTTGGCCTTCAGCTTTGATAAAAAAAGCTACTGAAAACATTTGGAACTGTTTTTCCCCTGAAAGCGAAATTATTTTTTTCCCACTTCCAAAATATTTACTTTTTTTTTACACAAAATACTCTGCTTAAAGTAGAACTATTCTTAGAGAACAGAGCTTCTATTTTTAGGAACTCTAGAGACAATATTTTACCTCAGCCTCTAGCACATGTACAGCATTTTGTATAAATATGTGATGGAATGGTCTCGACCTTCTTTTCTGTATTCAGAGCCATTTCATGTGTAAATTTCGCAATTCATTCAGCTGATATATATATGCACCTTAACTGAATGATACCACTGCTTGAAAAGCGTACATTACCAATACTCATTTTCGTGTATTCACCATATACCATTTCAAATGCGATTTATGTATTTTGGGGTGGGTTGGAAAACACACATGCATCATTATATGTTTACTATTGCTTAGTTTTAGTAATGATGGACATTAGATCGTGGAGTGGGTGTTGTATCTCTATCTAGGACCCTAATTCGATATTCCCGATTTATGCCCTTATATGGCTATAACAAACAATATGCTTATAAAGGCATAAGAATCATATCCATATTTAGTAATAGCCCATGCAGTTCAAATACGGCAAGGCTACTCCCCTAGACTCCTAGAAAGTACAACGCGTTCTTTAAACAAACCAAGCCTCCAGCAGCGCGGGAAACCCCCTGCTTTTGTTTTGATTTGAACAAGAACTCCTGGAGTCCAGAAAGAACTGTTAGTTCTTGGTGACGTCTTATGTCCAACCTTACGTCAAACCCGGCACCTTTCAGCTATAAATATACCAACGCTGCCTTAAGCAAACACACGGTGTTTTGGAGCAGAGCGGCTATCTACTTGCCCGAGAGCCCAGCTGATGTGAGAGCCCACGGACGCCGCCCCTCCCTTTTGACGCACTGAGAAAGACGCTGTCTTTTTCTCCAGCCGAGAAAATCCAGCTCCGGTGTTTCCAGCCACCCTTGCGGGTTGCTGGGATATCGAGTCCTGAGAGAGAGATACCAGACCTCCTGCATTCTATTACCCAGGTACGGAGCTGACTAAACCCTTAAAGAGAATTCTTGACTCAGATTCTTGGCAAAACCAACTTAACTTAAACTGCTACTTACTTACTCCTTCCCAAGTATTAGGCTTAGGTCAGGTACACCGGGGTAGGCGTACTTAGAAGCACCAGTTGAGGACGTTAGTCAATGTTTTTATGTATGTATATATTTTATCCATTTTAAAGTATCATATGGCTAAGAAACCATATCAATGCTTTTACAGTATTATTTTATAATACTCCTTTTACTGTACGCACTTTACTTTACACTAAGTATTGCAATTGTGGCAATTCATTTCTCTTGCATGAGAAAGAAGATTGCTCAATAAATAACACCTTTTATTGAAAG
This sequence comes from Lissotriton helveticus, assembly GCF_964261635.1. Lineage (NCBI taxonomy): Eukaryota > Metazoa > Chordata > Amphibia > Caudata > Salamandridae > Lissotriton > Lissotriton helveticus. Next base: position 1,270,632,302 of record NC_136059.1, on the reverse strand, counting down.
CGCCCGTCTCTCTATTCTCTGCACTCTGGTGAAACTAAGTATGCACGATTGACTGAGTGAAATAGCTGTCTAGTGGTTTTCACACGACTCTAGAGATACACTCTTATTCTGAGGGAGCAAAGTTGTCATGTTTATGGTTGTCAGAAGCTAATCCCTTCTTGTCTATCCAAGGAGGTTAAACTCCTCCTTGTTTATTCGAGAAAGTTTCTAGTGACCTCTGAGCTAGCTGGCAAAACTAATTAAGTCTTATATAGTCAGTAGAGACCTAGTCGACCTCAGTCCTACGTCTACACTGCTGTTTATATTATTCCAATGCGCAGAGCCTATTGGGAATATAGGAACTACACTACACCATCACAGAACACACCTTGTGTGGCACTGTTACAGGGATGATATCAACATACCATTGTATTTATCATTTGATTGGCTGAATATAACAAAACTGGGGATTAGCACATCAAAATAACTTCAGAAGTAACCATCTATCTGCCCTGTTATTGTGTCACATATGCATAAGGCCTGTATAGTGCAAGCATGACTTATGAAAAAGCGACAACAGACCTGCGGGAGTAAGGGACCTGTCATAAGTAAGTGACAAACAGTGATAATGCGGGTCAATGGAAAGAAGTATCAGGTCAGGGGTTTACCTCAGTCACAATTCCAAAAGTAGTCTATGTAAAAGCAAACAGGCCTACTATTGGTTCAGAAAACTCATTTTGGAAACATCCAAGGATCCGCAGGTCTACAGGGAGATTACTCTGCGCATTACTTGTATTGCCACAGTAAGTCTGCCCCAGGCTGGGCCGTGGCCACAACACATTGTCAGCCTTGTTCTCTGCAGGCTGAGAATTCTGATCCTACATGAACATCACATTTCCGCCACTTCAATAGATAAAAGTACATCTTTTGGCCATTCAATACATGACCATAAGGTTGTGTAGCACTCTGAAGGAGTCTGTGAGGTATAACTGGTTCCCAGACAACAGTTTGGTGCGACCTGATCTGGGCTGAGTGATAGGTGGGATTGTACACATAGCTAACATTATCCTCAACTACTTCTTACAGTGTACATACACAGCTCATGCTGTAAAGCCTATACATTTATTTGCACATTTACTATGCTCTGATTGGCAAATACAGCATAGGTACCATGAAATGTATACATTCATAGATATGTGCATGCACCACAAGTAGAATCTAGGGCTTACCACACATCATAATGGTGATATTAGGTACGCAATGTACAGTGCTCCACAATCCATTACAGAAATGCCCTATGTAGGGACCACATAATGTTTAAAAAAGTCATCACGATTCACTCTGGAATTCAGAGGCTCATTGAACCTGAGGGATTGGAAAGGATGGAGTTAAACAGAGTAAACAACATATAAGATAAGTACCTGTTCCTCTGATTGAGCGATAGAGCAGGCCATACAGGGGAAGCACTTCTTGTACCAATAGTTTCAGCTCCTCTGGAGAGAAGACACAGGCCCTCTCACCTGCTTGGACTGGCATGGTTGCTCCCAGAGGAGGTAAACAGCAGCTAAAGTTGAGGCTGTCTTGATAGCAGCAGTGTCAATAGGCAAGTGGGCTATTTTTCAAACCAAGGTGTACATGTGCGCCATGTACACGATCATCAGCATACACGGACACAGCCATTGGACCGTGACATCACTATCACCAATGTTAGCCTATGCTATGTCTGCCATGGATGAAACCGTGCACCGAACAGTCGACTTCCTCCGTTGGTAGGTTCTAAATGTACTATGTGTAAGGTCAGGCATCCGCCATTTTAGCGGTTGGAACTACAGTATTGGTGACTGTTAAGTGCATCACAACCACTCGAAATGAGGGCTAACATGTTTACATATGGACTGTTCCATTGTTATCTGATTTCCATGACGCGAATCATCTGTGTAGTTCATTACTGTGCATGAATGCAAAATGTGCACTGTTAGACCTGGCAACTTTGGCGTGGATTCCCCCTATCTTTTTGCCTCTACCCCCTGTAATTTTGATGCTGTGCTTGATTTCGTTTTTGCTGGTTTAGATGCTTTGGGCACTTTGCCACTGCTGTTCAGTGTCAAAGTGCAAGTGCTCCCTGTGTAAATTGTTATTGAGATTGGTAATACATGATTGGCATATTTGTGTCACCAAGAAGTCCCAGGTAAAGTGCACTGAGAGTGCCCGGGCTGGTGATAACAAATGCGACTAGTGGGCCTGCAGCACTGATTGTGCCACCCACATGAGTAGCCCTAGAATGGTGTCTCAGGCCTGCCACCGCATTGCCTGTGTGCAGTCTGTGAACTGCCATGTCCTCCTGGTCAGGGTCCCCACTGTCCAGGTCTAGCCCTTCCCTTTCTGTACCCATTGGTCACCCCTATGGAAGGCCAAAGGTCCGACCTTGGGCAGGGTGCAGTGTATGTGAAAGGTAGAGCATGTACTTGTGCAGGTGACATGCTCTGATAGTGAATTACAGCCATTTTCGTTTTTCACTGTAAGGCTATCTTGCCCCATATTCTGTCATGGCGGATGCTGGCTACAGTGGCTACCACCATATATTCCCATAGGAGCAAGATAGGACATAAAAGTCTGGTATCCCTGAACTCAGAATTTAATAACACATCTTTTAGGAAAGGTTGTTTTTAAATCCTGTGTTTGAGAACAGCACTTTTAGAAAGTTGCTGTTCTCTTGTCTGACCCTTCTGTGTGCCTTGGCCTGTTTGTGGATTGGCTGTCTGGTTTGAGAGTGACAGGGGATGGAAGGCCCCAGGAGGCTGGCTGGGGCAGCCCTAGGCTGAATGACTGCATCTGCATCTTGAGTGGTGGGAGGAGATAGCACCTGGGCCTGAATAGGGCTGTGCCTGCCTTCCACAATGCTGGCTCCACCTCCTGCTGGGTGGCTGACGACCCTGCCCCTCTCCCTGAAAGGAAAGGAGAGGCTAGGAAAACAAAGTGCTCAAGGAACACCCAGAACTGGTTCAGACCGGGCTCTGAGCCCTCCTGCACAAAGGGATCAAAGACTTTTAGGGGTAAAAGTACAGGACCCCTGTCTATAGAAAATTAGATCATCCTGGAATCAAAACGGAACCTCGCCAAGGAGAAAGCTGAAACTGAAGAAGGAAGACTGTCCTGCTGTTGCTTTGCTGGACTGACCTGCTGTTGCCTTCCTCTCCCTAATTATGTATGTCAGTGAGCTAAATAACGGTGATGGATCAAGCCCTGATCTTTGGACTGGGTAAGAGTGGTCTGCTTACTTCAGACACTCTGTTCATCACCACCCCCTTTTCTGAATCGTTTTTGACCACTATAGGTGTGGCAGGGTATACTCAGACATGAGTCCCTTGCTCTCTGCTCCATCAGGATTCAAGCAAGCCGGGCCGATGAGGCTGAAATGCCAGAAACCGGTCCCCGGTAGCTTGTCTCCTTTCTGGTGAAGAATTGGCTTGGTAGTTTGGTCTGCCCTGTTCCCATGATGCACTGGGCCAGGGACAGACTAATTTGCATATAGCCAGGTTCTGAGCTGGGATGGGGCAGTGAGCTAAATAACGGTGATGGATCAAGCCCTGATCTTTGGACTGGGTAAGAGTGGTCTGCTTAATTCAGACACTCTGTTCATCACCACCCCCTTTTCTGAATCGTAATTATATATGTCCGGCACAGGAGGTGGTAGTCCCTGGGGTTCAAAGCAACCCTCAAGGAGGGGGCCTGCGCCCCCTCCTCCTAACTATGCATGGCTAGGGCCGGGGGGAGGGGAGCGCTACCCGGGGTTGAAATCAGCCTCGTAAGGAAGGCCACACACACCCCCCTTGTCCCCTTCCTGATAATGAATCCACTTCCCGGGACCTGGCGTACCAAGGGGATAATATACAAAAACAAGCTTGTTTATTTTTCTTCATATTTGTGGATCCTAAGCGAATATGCAGCAAAATTCGAAAAAAGTATGCGTGAGGCCTGTCCTCAGTGCAAAATTGCGAATCATGGTTAGAGCCTCTGCGCAACCCTTAATAAGTCTACTCCTTCTTAATAAAGTCACTAGTCGTTTTCTTTCCAAACTCCGGTCTTCATGGGGATTTTTCAAAGTGCACAGATGCTTGCCAGCTATCATTTTGCACAGACCAGCAAGGGACTATCAGCCTGATTCATGAAGGTAAATGCGCTCGCAAAAGGGCCAGATTCTCAGAATCTGGCCCTTTGCGAGTGCAATTTTTGCATTTGGGATTCATCATCCCAAATGCAAAAATCGCTAATAAAGAATTAGCAAATATGCGAGGATTAGCATTTAAGGAATCTCTATTAGAGATTCCTTAAATGCTATTCATGACACATTTAAAAATTGCGAATTAGCAATTTTGGGCCGCTATTTACCGAGAGGTCATACCTCTCGGTAAATAGCAAAAACTTAGAAAAATGCTTTTAAAAGTATTTTTCTAAGTTGCATGTTGCACACACACATGTCCCTTGGACATGTGTGTGCGCAACACCTGTTTCAATTAGCATTTCAGGGGTGCTACAGGGTGTCCTTTGGACACCCCTGGCACCCTTAAAATCGCTATCTCATTTGCGAGTAGCAAATTGCTACTCGCAAATAAGGGATACTCCCCATTCATTCCTATGGGCCTTTTGGCCCATAGGAATGAATGGGGAGTTATTCCTTATTTGCGAGTAGCAATTTGCTACTCGCAAATAGAGAATATGTAGGAATCGCTATTTATTTAGCAATTCCTACATGAATACCGTTTTGCGAGTCCTCAATAGCGATTCGCTATGAATCGCTATTAGAGACTCGCAAAACGGTACCTTGATGAATCAGGCTGTATGTTTTCAGTAATCGCTTCCATAGAGAGTTGAGCTTCATGAAGACGTCTTTAATCCTAAAATAAGGTGGTAGGGAAGTTAGCCTGTTGTTTTTGATGTGTTGTTGTTGCAAACATTGGAAACAGTGTTGGAACCAGGACTTTAACATATATTTGATTGTTAATGGAAACTCCTGAATCGTTTGTACAGCAGCTACCATGCCTCATCAAACGCTTTTGCCATCATCCAAAGGTGTTATCAGTGTTTTCTTTTATGACGTGAACACGCTCTAATTTACGCAGGCATCGGTAAAAACGAAAAGCATTGATTTCACATCTAAAGTTGCACCAAAAGATCCCTCTCCGCACAGAGCTCAGCACAATGCACGCTTTCATTACGTTTTGAGTCTCAGATTGCAAACTCAGCTCAAGGGGGTTTGAAAAATGCTGAAATGGGCCTGTTTGCTAGCAAAATCTGAGTCTAGGGCTACATAAATGTAGACTGTCAAACATGAAAGGGTCACTGAACTAGTTAGCCAGGCATGTGAAAATCGATCGCCAAGCTAATGCAAAAATGTAGCAAGCTATTTTCTTAGGGGCTGTATCTTTTTAGATTCAACCACAATATCGTGTCATTCATACATTTAGCACCTCAGACAACTTGTCTAAACTAAAAGGATGAACAAATGAAAGATCATGTACTTTTTGCAAGCAATATATTTTATTATAACCACAAAAGGAGTGCAACAGTTTTACAGCACTTTTCAGGTCACATATCCATTCTTGGGATCTTCGGATGTAAGCAGATGGAAAAATGGAAGTTGCCTTCCTATGCTTCCTATCTTTGAGAAGCGCTTTGGGGGCTCATCATCAATGACAGCCGCTATAAAAATGTCATTTCAGTACAATACTTTAATAAATAAACCCAACACAGCATCATTCCACAATTTATTTTTATTTCCTCCTACACCGCTACTGTTGTAGCCCTTGAGAAACAGTAGGATGAAAGAGATGAGACACCCGATTATTGGTCCTCTACTGTCTTCACAATAGCCACTAAGGTGCCAGGACAGCTGTAAGTGGCCCTGGTCCTTGTTGCCCGTTGAGAATTCACACCGAAAAGAAAGTTTCACAAGACAGTTGGACCAGTGCACTATTTGCAATTGTAAACCACTCTCCAGTCCAGCTATTAGCTGGCCCAAGTCTCCTTCATCTTTTATAAAATGTTCATGAAAAAGAGCAGAAGGGTCTGTTCTCCACTAAAAAACAATTTATGAGAGCTGTATAGCTGTAAAAAATACAAACCAATGAAATTCCTTAAGAAAAATCTACCGTTGCTGAGAAGTAAAGGTTTCCTGTGGATCAAAAGTGGCTACAATGCAAGATCTAACGCAAACAAAAATTCACAATTTTAGGTTCTGCATTTAACTTATCTAAGATGTCGTTATTTGTGATTTCATCTGTGATCTCACTGCTTTCTCCTTAGTTTCCCCTGTCTTTTGAGTGACTTCTCCTTGCTTTCCCTTCTTTTCTATCTTTCTCCTTGTTTATTCTCCCGTTTTTGAGTGCCTTCTCCGTGCTTTCCCCCTTTTTCATTGCTTTCTCTTTGTTTTTCCCTCATTGCCGCTCCTGCCTGCTGCCTTTTCCAACCTAGCCCTGCCCACCACCTAACAGCACCCCTCCCTCCTCCCAGAACCTACTTAATGGAGGCAACAGTGTGACGTCATTGAGTAGGCCCCAGGCCCAGCTGTTCCACGGCTGCTGCATAACTCTTGCTCCTGTCTTCTTGCGTTTTCTCTGCTTTTTGAGTGCTTTCTCCTTCCCTTTCCCTCATTTTCACTGTTTTTGCCTTGCTTTTCCACCTGTTTTTTGAGTGCCTTTTCCTTGTGTTTCCCTTGTTTTCACTGCTTTCTCCCAGCTTTTTTCCTGGTATGTGGTGGTCCTTCTCCTTGCTTTCCCTTTGTTTTCATTGCTTTCTCCTTGTTTTTTCCCCATTTTTTGAGTGCCTTCTCCTTGCTTTCCCCTCATTTTTATAGCTTTCTCCTTGTCTTTCCCTCATTGCTGCTTCCGCCTGCCACATTTATCCCTCCTCCACCTTACCCGCCCCCTACCTCCAACGCCCCTCCCTCTTCCCAAGACCTACTCAATGGAAGCCGCAACATGACCCTATTGAGAAGGCCCCAGTCCCAGCAATCCCCGTGCTGCTGCATCGTTCTTTCCCCTGTCTTGTGCTTGCTATTTTGAAACTGTTTTTGAGTGCCGTCTCCTTGGTTTCACTGCTTTATCTTTGCTTTTTCCTCTTTTTGAGTGCCTTCTCCTTGCTTTCTCTTCGTTTTCATTGCTTTCTCCTTGTTTTCCCACTGTGTTTTCAGTGTCTTCCCATTGCTTTCAAATCCCATCAGAGGATGGTTAGCTGCTCGGGCGCCTTGAGACCCTTATGGGTGATTTGCTGTGCTTTATAAATCCTTGATTGATTGATGTAGTACCACTTTACCAGGGACTGATGAGTAAACTAAGTATGCCAATTGGGGGTAAGCCCATGTTACCATGTTTCAAGAAGTGAGAACATGTACTTTAACACTGATTGGCAAGGGTAAGGTACACAGAGTACTGAGGCCAGAAAAACGAGAACAGCAAAAGTAGGAGGGATGAAGACAAAACGTCTGAGGGGCAGACCACCCTAAGGCTGACAGGTATATTAACAACCAAGATTTAAAAAAAATCTTACACTCTCAATTACGAATACTGGAGAACGGGGTGTGGCATTGGAGGATATAGTCATGTATTATATGTACGAGACAGAAATGGTCTCTGGATGTTAAACATACTGAGAGAAAGTAAACATAACCCAATACTTTCTAGGGTAAAGTGAAAGACACAGCAATGGTATTTTCCAATTCACACAATCTAGATGTTTTTTATTGTATACATTTGTGTCAATAGCCCTCATAAGTGTTCAATGGGTGTGTGAACACATATCTTGAATTTTTTATGTCAAATAGCATTGCTGTACATCCCCATTTGCAAACTAGGTATGTGCAATTTGCACCCCCATGGGTTTGCAAATGGGTGTATGATTGTGAGGCGACATATGCACTAACAGGTTTATTGGAAATTGGCCATTCGCAGGGCATTGCAAAACATCCTACCTAATGTATATTAATAAGACATGTACCCAATTTCCCACCACCTGTGATTGCCTGTGAATGCAGGGATGGAGACCTAGATCCCTGAATTTGCATTCCCAAAAGGTAAACCATTTTAATAAAGCAGACCTTCTCTATTAAAGTGTCAGGTGCTGATTTTTTATACATTTTTTCTGTTTGTGAACATGTTGTGGGCGGCAGGCAGAGGTGCTTTGGGCTACTGCCTGCTCCATTTAATGCAACCAACGCACTCCATGAAAGGGAATCTACAGGGACAACTTTCATTTGTGAATCAGCTACCTCCCCACTATGAGGGAAATACCATATCAGTACCTTGCAACTGCATGTGAGGGTGAACAACCTTTACAACGAAACTTTTACAACGCACTACCATTACAACACGGTCATTACAACGCAAACCATTACAACGCATTGCGCTGGGGGGCGCTCTAGGATAGGGAATAAGTTTAATTTACTATCCAACACCTTCCCTAGTGTCCACGGGGACTGGTGTTGGAATAGTAAATTAAACTTTTCACTATCCAGCACCCCAAAGCGCTATGCGTTGTAATGGATTGCGATGTAAAAACCGCGTTGTAAAGGCAGGCGTTGTAATAGCCTGCGTTGTAACGTCATACATCCGCATGTGAGACCACAAACCATCCACACATTCCATTGCAATTCCTAAATAGACATAGGAGGAAGCCTCTTTCACTTCCACTCCTATCTGTGAATCAAAATGGATTGAAAAAGCCTCTGTATGCTTCAGAACAAATTTTCAAACAAGTTGAAGGAGTTTATTACATCATTTAAAAACACGTTTTGCATTTGCAAACCTTGTTTTTTTGCCACTGGCTAATGTAACACATGCAAACAGTCATTTGGAGCAATTGCACATACTCATTTTTGATTATCTGACATTAGAGGACAATACTTCCAGATAAGTACATTTTTTACATTCCGTTCATCAATAAAAAAATACTGTTCATCCATCAATGAAAGAAACCATTATATATAGTACCGGTGGGCCCAAACTGCAACCGATGACTCAAATAAACACTTATGAACAGAAAGTGTATTTATCTTGAAAACAAAGGGATGTACATCAACATGTTTTCTTTTGCTCACAGCAGGGGCAGAGAAGTGTGGCCCCACTAAGCAAAATGCCCAAAAACGACCCACAAAGATGAAAAATAAAATGGTAGTAAAGTTAATCTATTACCTTTTTATTTTTCACCCTCCCCATCCTGAACCAAGTGTCAGAGACAGGCCGAGGCTTGTTGAGTGTAGCAGCAGGGAGGAGGGTGGGCTTCCTGGGCACTTTTCAAAGTGTGCCTGTCCCTTTGGCTGGCCGTCTTTCAATGACCAGCCAAACATGCACACTTTGAAAGCCCTACCCGGTTGTCTTAGGACAGCTGGGTTAGACCAAGTGCAGGGTTCCAGTGTCCTCGGAAGGGGCGGGAGATGCCGCTCCCTCCGATCCTGCCGCTGCTCTCATGCAGCATGAACTAATGGGTGTGTTTATGTAAACAACAGGAACCACCTTTCTCCTAGACTCTCAGATTGCCCTTTCCCTCAGAAAGGGGTTCATGAAGAAACCCTGTTTAATAGCACAAAGGACGTACGGCCCACGAGCCCTCTTCGCCTTCTATTGCAGCAGCAACCTTCTTGACATCTGTGATGAGGGGCAGCAAGTGCAGTGCTGTGGATAGCAAAGGGAAATCCAGAGGCAGCAGCTGCTCACCCTGGCTACCACTAGGGCCCTGATAGGATTGGGCTGGAAAAGAGTTTTCCTCTTGAAATGGAGGAATTAATGGTAAAGTTAGTGTTTTCCGCACAACATTTTGCATTTATCAGGTTTTACTATATTTTTCCACAGGTACATTTGGCAGGTTTGACTTGGGAAATGAATTAGAGGAAAATTGCCAGTGGTTAGCATTATCACAGTCTCGAATGTGCAACAAGCAGCAGGGACATGAATTAGTATGCCCCCTCACCCCACTGTAGTCTAGATCTGATTGAGTGAATACATGGACAGAAAGAGGCGAAACAGGGCACAGGCGAGGTTCTGGCTTGACTCGAAAAACCAATCCATAAGCTGTGACATGAACACATTTGGCATGTAAATCATGAACAAACATAACTAAAATACATGATAAACTCTCTTAAAAACTCACTGAATATATTCCTTTAACATGCAGAAATATTATACCTTAGGAACATCAGATTACATAACTGGACTCAGAGGTATTTATAATAACTGATAGTTTTAACCCCTTCCCCGGTGGGCTGATTCCCCCGCGGTGCAGGTTGGCGGGGGGCCACGCGCGGCGCCGCAGTGCTCGTGACAAGCTGAGCTCATCACGCTGCACAGTGGAGCTGTGCTCATGACGAGCTAAGCTCGTCACGACTCCGCCCACTCAATGGAATGCCCAGCACAGGAGGGGAAATATCCCTGCGTGGGCGTTCCGCGGCGGTTATGACGAGCTCACATTATTCATGAAGTAACATTATAGTCCAGCTGTTCTTAACCTTTGGACTTCTGTGGGCCCCCATTGATCCTTAATGGAATCCAGGCACCCAATACCCAGTCATCAATAGAAGCCAGGGACCACGGCTTATGCACTTTAGATGGTTTGAGCCTCAAAACAATACTCAAGAACACAGAAAAAAGCGTTCATCAAACAAATATGCAAATGATGCAATATTCCATTCCATTCACAAACATACAAGGTAAGGGCTTTTCTAAATTCAAGTGAGGCCACTAGTTATTCACATTGTATTCTGTTTGATGCATTTGCATGGCTCTGTGGAATCAATTTGAGAGCACCAACTTAATTTTGTGCTTCCAATTTCAAATTCCTTACCATTTGCAGATCAATTAAAAGTTGTCAATATCACATTTTACTTGTTCATTTATGCACCATTTTTTATCTGTTAAAATTATATAGTATGTTCTATACATCCGCGGACCCCTTGAGTTAGCATTGCCCTAGGGGTCCCCTTGAGTTAGCCACTGTTACAGTCTAATAAACCAAACACAAGGGGGCAGATTTACAAGCCCCTTGCGCTACTTCTGCGTCATTTTTAACATGGGAAAAGTGACGCGAAAGTGGCGCAAGGGGCTTGTAAACATGCCCCAAAAGGTTTTTGTATAGCGCACAAACTGAACTTGTATATTTGAAGGTGCTCTCAAACAATGAATTAAAATGAAGACCTGAGAAGTAAAATATTTGACTAGGACCACACAATTTGGTCAAGGAGCTCCTCCAAGGCTGATCCCAGGTTTTATGGTTTCACGTTGTGTAATTCAGCCACTAGATGGGTATCACGTGGGCTCTTCTCTTTTACAGCAAAGGTTAATGCTTATCTTTAATTCTTAGCGCCTGAGAGAGATGGTGGCAGATACAAGCCACATGAAAGCTTTCTCGTTTTGGGCTGGAAGTGTCTAAGAGGAATTCGAGCTGAGAAGGAGGCAATGACAGACATTCGTGTCTGTAGAGTGGATTTCCAGGTTTGGCTCGACAATTTCAATCCGTGCGTTTCTTTCAAACATTTTTGTGGAACTGTCACAGGGGTTACTGTCGAGTCAGCGTGAGCTGAATTGTTGTGGGTAAACCTGCATTATCGAGTCTACGTTACGTTAAAAAAAATTAAAACATGACTAAAAGCAAACTTACAAAATGACACAGTTTCTCAAGCCTCGAGCAAACTAGCACAATTAATAAAAGCTGTTGTGCTCCATAGTGTAGGCATTCAATGCAGTAGCCAAATATGTATTAAATTAATTTATGTCAAAACCCTCGCGTTGCGGTGCGCGCCCTCACGAAACATCTTTTCTCTATTTTACACATATCATATAACGTCATAAATTTGAGGTCAATCAAATATCCTTGCAGGAAATTCCAAGGGACTGTGGTTTGGAATACGCCTCGACTTCTCGGTTCTGCCCCTCTGCCCTCGCAGAGAAAGGGCCATTGACTTTAAAAGGTACACTGCGCTATCAAAACTCAGCAGAACTACCTGACATCTTCATAAATAATGTGTCCCTGTTTAATATCGCTCGCCTGATATTGAAAAATGTACCTTCAAGTTACAATTTTAAATAGAAACTGAGTGGCCATAATTTAGAGAAGAAAATCGATGCCCACGGTCTGGCGCGTATAGATCCGTTTCAACCCGCATCACATTTAGGAATTTCGTGATTTTGATCGATTACGCTTAAATACCTATTAGCTTCGTTTCGCTGAGGCATAAAAATATTTTGCGTGTTTGTGCTCACAAGTACAGGGCGGCTGAAGTCCCGCCTTTCTCAACCTTCTACGAGAAAGCATCTGAGCTGTTAATGTAGAAATATGCCTTTACGCCTACAGTGAAATATGGGCACTTTCACAACACATAACAGGAAGTCATTGGTGGCTGACCAAGTCTGACCAAAGAAAATAAAAAAATAATTAGATTCCCTGCGCCGTCCTGCTGTTAATCAAGTGGGAGGCTCTTATTTTTGAAGCAGTTTATAAACTAGTTAACCCGGCACTAAAAATTTTAGATTTTCTTTAATGGACACAGTAGAAAAAAAACGAGCTTTGCAGCATTCAGAATTTGTTACAAAAACCCCGATGGTTTCCTGGCGGGTTGACATTTGCTGTTTTCCAGTTTCCCACAGGAGATCCCTAGATTTATTAGGTGGGAGATGATTCACAAAAAGCCAGGCACAGCTCAGTGATCTGGGAGGCTGCAGTGGGGAATTTTAGGTGACTTTAAGTATACCGAAAATGCTAGTCATGTTTATAAACATTCTATGCCCATCGATGGGTTGATGAGTCCAAAAACAGTGGCCAGGTTCAACAACTACAATCATATATTAGGACATATATTAGGACATGCATATCTAGGCCCCCATTTATCAAGGGTTTGCATGGCCCTTTCGTCACGCCTGGGGAATGCAAGGACGACACAATACCTAAATGAGATTTACCAAGCCACACAAGGCCACTTGCGTAGCATACATGGGTTGATAAATCTAGTCTGTTTATCACAAGGCAGCACAAATCGCTGTCTTGCGTTACTCTGCGCAGGACGGAATGCCATGGGTGGAGCATGGGAGTTCCCACACATTCCCCCATGCATTCTGACGCATTCACAGATCTACAAACACTGGTAGACCTGGGATTGTGTCAGAATTGTACGCCTCCTCACCAGAGGCACAACGAGGAGAAATATTTGTATTTCTCCTCGTTGTTTCTTCTTTCTAAGTGACCAGCATTGTGTAACACATGAGAAAAAGAAAAATGCCTCTAAGGATTGTTTTTGCGCAGGAAGGTGTCCTTTCCTGATAGAACATAAAGAACAGGACAACCTGACCAAGGTTAAGCACAACCAAAACATTATTATTATTCCTCTGTGGACTAAGATTTTTTAAGTATATCTCACTGCTAAATCTACATGTGACATTTGGGATTTGAAAACCTACGTGTATGAACTTCCACAAACTGGGTCTCTTTGGGCCAACTGTGAAGTTTTGAATTTTTGCCCTGACGAAGTTACGTATTGTAACGAAACGCGTTGGCTGTTTTATCTGGTACAATTGCCGAAATAAAGAAGAGAACTTTTTGAATAATAACATTGCCTCATTGATCCTTTTGAGTGCGCCTCCTACCTTTCGTTTATTGTCAGGTGTCCTTTCCTGCACAAAAACAATTCTGCCTACAAATAAGCACCCTTGCGCAAGGCTGCCTACGTTTGCGCCAGGCAGCAGTTTGCGCCTGCACAGGCAGAGAGCAGGAATGCGCCTTAAAATGTTAAATATGGCACATTGTTGCCCTCTCCCTTTCATGCAGCGCAGCATGGTCGCTTGCCGAGTTGCGTGAAATATTGATAAATATGGGCCAAATACCTATTAAAGTGCACAATTTCTGCCTTCTATTCAAATCTATTTCTGTCAGTCCAGCCTTTAATTTGTGCTAGTGGCTGCCATTGGTGGACACCGGCATACATTTCTGGGGACTGGCACTTATTTGTCATCCATTATTGAGTGGGAGCAAAAGTGAGAGAAAGGCAGGCAAAAGAGAAAGAAGGAGGAGGAGAAAGATAGGAAATCAGTGACAAAGAGTGAAAGAAGGGAAGAAAAAGTACCCACTGTAATGAGAACAAGAGACAGGAGGTATAGGGTAGTAGAAGAAAGAGGTATAAGGGAGAATAAAGACTAGCAATGCAAAAAAAAAATATTGTCAAAGCCAAATAGCTATACTTTTTGGCTTTTCAATGCTTTTTATCCATGTTGGACTGCAGCATCACTGCTGTGCAGCAACAGTTGAAAGTTAAAAGAGCACTAAGACGCTGCCTGCATTGACTTCACCATATCTGTTTTCTTTTACACTTACAGCCATGCTGCACAGCAGGTGGGCTTCTGTACAATGTGGCTAAAAGACAATGAGAAAGCAAATAGATCTTGCATAGGTGAGGCACGCTTGTATTTTCCCCCACAAACTCTGTGGCAGATTTACAAGAAACTGACGCATCTGTAGAGATGTAACTTTTTCCATGCGCCTCAATACGTAACCCTTGTGCCACCATGGGTGCACCGTATTTACAATACAGCGCACTAGGGTGTAAGGATAGACAAATGCATCAGAAATTCTGACGCTTCTGTTGGCGCCAAAGTCACGCATTGCTGGAGTTATGTCGCAAGCACGACGCAACTCCAGCAAAGCACGGGGGCCTATTCCCAATACACTGTGTCACCCCTAACACCTGCTTCAAGCAGGTGTAGGGTTTTGATGCAATGGCGTCCTAGAAGTGGTCAGTGAAATCTTGTACATTTCACTTCATCAGTTCAGCAAGGCTTTCCTGCATGGGAATGCGCACCCTGCATACATTATACCTGACACAGGTATAATGTCACGCATGGCTTTACAAGTTGATGCATCCCCCTAGATGCATCACGTTGTAAAGTGGCTGCATTGTTTACGCTGCCGCTGTGTCAAAAAAGTGGCGCAACGGCGGTGCAAAAGTGTTACAGGGGGTCTATATATATGCCCCTTAGTGCTTACGCAGAAACAAGGTTAAATTGCATATCCCATTCGGGGGGAACATCGTTTACAACGCGGTGTTTACACCGCAGCACCTTTACAACTGTGCCATTACAACGCAAGTCATTACTACGACTTGCGCTGGATGGCGCTGTTGTACAAGGAATATTGTGATTTTATATTCCAACACCTACCCTACTGTTACGTGGGCTGGTGTTAGAATATAAAATTATAATAATCCACAATCCACGTACACCAACGCAAGTCGTTGTAACGACTTGCGTTGTAAAGGCAGCGTTGTAAAGTACCGCGATCTAAAAGATCGCGACGTACTAAGGTATATCCCCCATTCTGACCCTTTGTGTCCTCATGGTATTCTTGAAGAAAGGAGACGAAAAATCTCTGAGCTTCTTTTCCTCCCAAGGCTTAGCTGCAAGGAGCACACCCAAAAGGTCCCTGATCAAAGCCTCATCCTTCTGAGCTGAATCAATCCCTTTATCGCAATGAGCGCTGACTGACCATCTGAACAGACTCTAATCTTACTGCAAGTGGTGGTGAACAACAGCACCCTCTAATCAGTCTCCCTGGATGCACCATTGTCATTTGCCAATCCTGTCTTCCATTCTGCCACCTGCCTGATCGCTGTACACTGAGAGTTTGACCACATCACTCCCACCTCAAGGATTTTTCGTTGGTCCCCCCTTCTGGCATTGAAGGCTTCAGGCTCTTTCTGTCACCTACACGGAGATTTATACCCATAAGATTGCTTCAGGCTTTAAATGTACTTTTTTTTGTTGAAACCAGAACAACTTACAGATGAAATGTATTAAAATGTAAGATGCCCAAGGCAAGAAAAGGGAAACCCAAAAGCAAGCTTTCTCTTCCCTAACCTCTACTATCTAGATTGAACCCACTAGAGAATAACACTTTTGATGTGCATGAAAGAACAACAAACCCTTTCTTCCTCCAGCTATCTCCCAGCACCCTGAACTGATAAAACAGGCACATCTTCACAAAATATTTGGATAAATCTCAGATGCGTCACCATGTGCCTATCACTTCATTCTTCAGAGTTCCTGTGAAAGTTTGATAATTCTCCTGATGGTGAACCAATGATATTTTATAAATCATGTACTTTAAAGTACTATGTTGTGCAGCAAAGCAAAATTAATGGTATATAAATACCGACATTTACAAAGAAAGTAAATATAGAACTGTTTTCCAACCCTTAGATGTGCAAATTTCGTTTCTTTATGCATCTCTTCAACTGAGAAAATGATACATTAAAAATTATTTCAGTTAACATATCTTTAACCAAAACACATTGTTTGCATACATGCTACCACTTTGGACATATGTCCTGCAAAACCTGAATGGATGGCTATACTACACTGCTCTGTCTGCACCGTTTATCCCTGGCACATTTGGGTGTAAGCTAGCCCCTGCGATAAATCTAGTGAACTCATGGGCATATTATCAAGAAAGGGTGCTACATTATCGCCGCTTTTATCGGCAGGAAACTACCGCTAAAGTGGCGATAATGGGCTTGATAATATGCCCTTGTGAATTCCCATAGCAGCCCAGGTTAACACCAGAACCTGGGCTGCTATGGCAATTCACAAGGGCATATTATCAAGCCCATTATCGCTGCTTTAGTGGCAGTTTCCTGCCGATAAAAGCAGCGATAATGTAGTGCCCTTTCTTGATAATATGGCCCTTAATTCTGTATTTTTTAAATTTCCCCAGATGATACTAAGCAGGTGTTCGCGTAGTTTGCTTTGAGTGTGCATGCCCTTACTTTGACACTCCTTTTTGCAGCACCCACAGCTACACACCCTTGTGGAACTATCGACTGCGTAATTCACAAATATCTTGCATACATCATGCACAGATAACTTAAAACTCTGCATCATGATATTCGGATGCTGATAGGCTACATTGTGGTGCCACAACTAGGTGGAAGCCCCAGGAAGTGGGGTAGTGTTCACCATTGCTCTCCCTGCCAGTTAGCTGCGTCAGGCCTCTAGGGTGTCGCGAGCTGCAGGCAACGCTGTCAACAGTGGATAAGGGGAGCATGCTGTACCTCCATCAAAATCTTCCCTGAGTCAGAGTCCAGTGGGTGGCACAATACAAACTCTTTCTGTCTTTTGGTGCTCCTGCTTTCATCTGTGCAGGTTGGGCCTTCCAGGGCTTTGGCATCCATTTTAAGTGAAATGCCCTGTCCTAGATAAGGCCTGCAGATGTGGCACTCTGCACTATCAGCCATAAATAGAGAGCCAGGGGCATATTTACAATAAAGTGGTGAAGAGTGTTCAGCCAAGAAGGCTAACTACACGCTTCATCACTTTAGAAACACAGGGCTGCACCATATTAACCCCTTAGCTGCTGGGTGTTTTCGCCCCGCTGTGCGGGGGGGAGGGGGGCTGCGCGCCGCACCGCTGTGCTGGTGACGAGCTTGGCTCGTCATGAGGCACAGCGGAGCTGCCCTAATGGCGAGCTGAGCTAGCCACGGCCACACCCGTTCTCGAACGTTCAGCACAGCGGGGAAATTATCCCCGCGTGCAAATGTTCCAACGGCTGTGACGAGCTCAGCTCATCATGAGGGCAGCTCTACCGTCCCTCATGACGAGCTGAGCTCGTCACTAGTACACAAGGGGTTAAGTAGAATATAGTGCAGCCCTGCGTTTTCCCCTTCGCTGGTGCTAACTTAAGCTGCCTAGCCTCAACGCAGGTACCCCTGCACCATTGTGCAAGGATACCTGTACTGAGGGGAAGATTGTTTAAGTGCAGGAAGGACCCCGGTCCTGCACATAAGCAATCTTTAAATGTCATCTTGTAACTTCTATATGTGCTGCTTAATACAGCACACATTGAATCTGCAAAACAACATTTTTTTTAAATAACTGTTTATGAGCAGGAAGGGAAACCTTCCTGCACATGAACAATTATTGGCTTTCTGCTGTTTATATGTGTGCTGCGCAACGCAGCACATATGGAAAAAGCAAAAACGAGAAGAAATAAAGCATTTCTCCTTCTGTCGCCTGTTTAAGACCAGGTTTTCCCTGGTCTTAATTTTGGCGCTGCCTTCTATTTATGCTGCTCTTGTAAATAGGAGGCAGCATCAAAATCAAAGGGTGTTGTTGTGAACGCCCTCCGCAACACCCATTGCCCTCCCCTTTCACGCTAAGTGTAGCGTGAAAGGCTGCCTTGTCAATAAGGCGAAGCTCCTATCGCCACCACAACATCAAGAAAAGTCACGTTGTGGTGGCGATAGGGGCTTGTAAATATGCCCACAGAGGCAGTGGCATGGGCCCTGTGGAGGGCCACTGGCATAGGCACAGTCACACAGAACGTGCTTTACATGACTTGCCCCAGTCAGGTGTAATGTGACTATCAGCCAGATTCATCATTGAAAAATGGGCTCGCAAAGGGCCAGATTCTGAAAATCTGGCCCTTAGCGAGCGCAATTTTTGCATTTGGGATTCATCATCCCAAATGCAAAAATCGCTAATAGCGAAATCGCAAAATTGCGAGGAATTGCATTTAAGGAATCTCTATTTGAGATTCCTTAAATGCAATTCATTAACCATTTTTAAATTGCAAATTCGCTATTTTTGGCCGCTATTTACCGCGAAGTCTGACTTCAGGGTAAATAGCGAAAACGTAGAAAAATGCACTCTAGTGCATTTTTCTAAGTTGCATGTTACACACACACATGTCCTTTGGACATGTGTGTGCGCAACATCAGTCTACATTGACATTTCAGGGGTGCTACAGGGTGTCCTTTGGACACCCCGGGCACCCTTGAAATCTCATCCTTATTTGCGATTAGCAAATTGCTAATCGCAAATAAGGACTGACTCCCCATTCATTCCTATGGGCCTTAGGCTTAGGCCCATAGGAATGAATGGGGAGTCATTCCTTATTTGCGATTAGCAATTTGCTAATCACAAATAAGGAAGCTGTAGAAATCGCAAATAATATTGCGATTTCTACATGAATCCCGTTTTGCGAGTCCTTAATAGCGATTCCTTAATAATCGCTTTTAAGGACTCGCAAATCGGGACAATGATGAATCTGGGGGTAGTCACTTGCAAGAACATACATGTCCAATTTATAGCGTTTCCTTTAAAAACGTCACGCCTAGGTGCAGAAAAAGCTTATGAAATCATACCTAATATTTATAATGTTAGACGGGGACCTGGAGGGTCGGCCGAGCACAAGGGAGAGGCCTCCGGTGAGGACCGTCTCTAGCGATCGCACAGACAGGTAACTTCCCCCCCACAGATGGACACCACACAAAGATCAGGGTAACACCTTTTATAGGCAATTCTTGTAGTAGAGTGGTACGATACAAGGCGATCAGGACACGATGATCCTCTCAATTCTAGTCTCTAGGAAGGGAAGGGGGTAGCGGGACAGTCTTGGTACCCACGGGTACGGAGGTGTAACTGTGATAGCTCACAATCCTCGAGCTCGGTGTTCGGACGGGTCAGACCGCGGCAGCGCCGGCAGGTCCCGAAGAGGTCGTAGGTGGCAACGGGCCGCGGCAGCGCCAGCAGGTCCCAACGAGGATGGAGGTTACAACGGGCCGCGGCAGCGCCAGCAGGTCCCACGAGAATGCAGGTTGCAACGGGCTGCGGCAGCGCCAGCAGGTCCCACGAGGATGAACGTTGCAGAGGGCCGCGGCAGCGCCAGCAGGTCCCACGAGGATGAAGGTTGCAGAGGGCCGCGGCAGCGCCAGCAGGCCGGACAATAGTTCACAAGGCAGGGCTGTGGCAGCGCCAGCAGTCCGTCAAGGATGAGTTCGTCGCAGTGTCTCTCGACTCCAGGATACAACTGCCTTCCTGTCCTGGGCTGCCTCAGTTATAGGTCTGGCGCCCTTTGATGTCCGGACCCTCGCTCTTGGAGGTCGGGAGGTCTGGGGTGAGGGAGTCCAGACACCCAGCAGGGGGGTGGAGCCAGCGCCCGAGGAGGCTGGGGGTGCTCGGCACCTGGCGGGGGAGAGCCATTGACACTTCTTCCTCCCATTGACCTGCCAAGTGGTCCGTTCACCTCCTGGGTGGATGGTGGTGCCGGGATGTCGGGGCCTGGCCAGGCCCAGGGTCGGGGTCGGGCTGAGGCCGCGCGGCCGCGTGGTGCCGTGTCCAAGATGGCGGCTGGGCCGGGCAATGGTGCTGACGGTGGCCCGGGCCCGTGACACAGGGACATCCGGGAGCAGGCGTCCCATGGGGGACGGGGTGCGGGTTTGTTCTGTGGGTAGTACCTGGAAGGCCGGGACCCGGGCCCTGTCCTGCGGGGAGGGAGCGAGCCCTTCATGGGGCCTGTCCAACATGCGTCCCCCCCAGCTGAAGGCGGGGAGAGTCACCCATCTTCTTGGGGACTTTCCTCGTCTAGGCGGAAAAAGCGGGACAGGCCGTCTGCGTTGGCGTGGTCTTGACCAGGGCGATGCTCCACAGTGAAGTCCATCCCCTGCAGGGAGATGGACCATCGCAATAGTTTGGGGTTCTCCCCCCGCATCTGCATGAGCCATTGCAGGGGCCGATGATCTGTCTGTACCCGGAAATGGGTTCCGAAGAGGTAAGGCCGGAGCTTCTTGAGGGCCCATACCACTGCGAAGGCCTCTCGCTCAATGGTGCTCCAGCGCTGTTCTCGGGGCAGTAGGCGTCTGCTGATGAAGGCCACTGGTTGGTCCACTCCTTTGGGGTTCAGTTGGGAGAGGACGGCCCCAATACCATGGTCGGAGGCATCGGTCTGCACGATGAACTCGCGGCTGTAGTCGGGGGCCTGGAGCACAGGAGCGGTGCACATGGCGGCCTTCAGCGTCTCGAAGGCTGCTTGACAGTCGGGAGTCCAGTTGACTCTTTTTGGGTGGTTCTTAGATGTGAGTTCCGTGAGGGGCCCCACAATGCTGCCATAGTCCCTTACAAACCGCCGGTAGTATCCGGTGAGCCCCAGGAAGGCTCGGACCTCGGTTTGTGTTTCGGGGGGTTGCCAGGACTGAATGGCAGCTACCTTGAGTTGGAGGGGGGCCACCAGACCGCTCCCCACTTGGTGTCCGAGGTAGGTCACGGACCCCTGGCCGATTTGGCACTTGCTGGCCTTTATGGTGAGGCCGGCCTGTTGGAGGGCCTGCAGGACCGCTCTGAGGTGGTGGAGGTGGTCTGCCCAGTGGCGGCTGTATACCGCGATGTCGTCCAGGTAGGCGGCGCTGAATTCTTCGAGGCCCGCCAATACCTGGTTCACCAGCCTTTGAAAAGTGGCTGGAGCGTTCTTCATGCCGAAGGGCATCACTCTGAAATGGTAGTGCCCGTCCGGGGTGGAGAAAGCGGAACGTTCTTGGGCCCTGGGGGTGAGGCCGATCTGCCAGTAGCCCGCTGTCAGGTCAAAGATGCTTAGGTAGCGGGCTGCCCCCATGCGGTCGACTAGTTCATCTGCTCGGGGGATAGGGTGAGCGTCGGTTCGGGTGACCGCGTTCAGCCCCCGATAGTCGATGCAGAATCGGAGCTCCGGCGTAGTGCCTGGTGCCGCGGCCTTGGGGACCAGGACGACCGGGCTGGCCCAGGGACTGTCCGAAGGCTCGATGACCCCGAGGGCGAGCATCTTGGAGACTTCTTCTTGGATGCATGTACGTACCCGATCCGGTACTCGGTACGCCCGGTGTCGGACAGGAGGACTGTCCCCCGTGTCCACGTCGTGCAGGCACCAGGAGGTGACTCCGGGTGCGAGGGAGAACAGGTTTGCGAACGGCAGCAGGAGGGCCCGGCAATCTTGACGCTGCTCTGGGGTCAGGGCCTCGGAGAGTCGGACCCCGTCCACCGAACCATCTCTTTCCCGAGTCCTCAGTAGGTCAGGGAGGGGCTCGGAGTCTCCTTCTGTGCCACTGTCGGTAGCCATCAGCAGGCTGAGCTCTGAGCGCATGAAGTGGGGTTTGAGTCTGTTGGCGTGGAGGACCCGGAGGGGGTTCCGGGGGGACTCCAGGTCGATGAGATAGGTGACGGGGCTCCTGCGCTCGATCACCTTGAAGGGCCCCGTCCATTTGTCCTGCAAGGCACACGGTTCGATGGGGGACATCACCCATACCTGCTGACCCGGTTCAAACTCGATGGAGGAGGCATGTTGGTCGTACCACTTCTTCATGTCCTCTTGACTGGCCTCCAGATTGGCTTTAGCGATCCCCCTGAATTTCCGGGTCTGATTGCGGAGGGTCAGGAGGTATTTGTAGACGTCCGGAGGGGTCTTTAGGGGGGCCATTTCCCATTCCTCCTTCACTAGGCTGAGAGGCCCGCGAACGGGGTGTCCGTACAGGAGTTCGAAGGGGCTGAAGTCGAGGGACTTCTGGGGGACTTCTCGGTAGGCGAAGAGGAGGCATGGTAGTAGCACGTCCCACTGGCGGCGTAGGGGTTCTTCCAGCCCCATGATCATCCCCTTGAGGGTGCGGTTGAACCGCTCGACCAGTCCGTTCCCCTGGGGGTGATAGGGGGTTGTGAATCGGTAAGTGACTCCGCACTGCTGCCAGAGGGACTTCATATACTTTGAAATAAAGTTCGTACCCCTGTCGCTGACGACTTCCCGGGGGAAGCCCACTCTAGAGAAGATCCCCATCAAGGCTCGACCCACTACTGGGGCTGTTATAGTACGAAGGGGGACCGCCTCAGGATAGCGGGTAGCGTGGTCCACCAGGACCAGGATGAAGCGATGCCCCTGTGCTGTTCGGGGGTCCAGGGGCCCCACAATGTCTATTCCCACCCTTTCGAAGGGGGTGGTCACCACGGGGAATGGTTGTAGGGGTGCCTTGAGTTTGCGGCCGCTCTTCCCGCTGGCCTGGCAGGTCGGGCAGGACCGGCAATGGTTGGAGACGTCATTTCTCATTTTGGGCCAAAAAAAGTGAGTCACCAGGCGGTGGTAGGTCTTGTCTTGGCCCAGGTGCCCGGCCAGGGGGACATCATGGGCCAGGTTCAACAGGAAGTCTCTGAAGTGGAGGGGCACCACCAGCACTCGCCCGGCCCCCAGTTCTGCAATTTTCTGCTCGCTGTACAAGAGATCATTGTCCCAATAAACCCAGTGGGCCCCGGTGGTGTCTCCTTGGCCCTGGGCGAGCGCTTGCTGTCGCAATCCCTCGAGGGAGGGGCAGGTCTTTTGCTCCTGCCGGAATTGTTCCTGGGTGGGCCCCCCTTCTTGACGCCACTGAGCCAGGTCGGGAAGCTTGGGGGGCTGTGTGGACCCCTCTGTGGTGGGGTCCGGGTGGTCGGTCTGGAGGAAGTCTTCTTCTGGAGCGATCGAGGGCGGAGGTGCTGCCCATTCTGGTTCTTCTGGTCTAGGGATGGTGCGGGTGGCCATGGACCGGGTGGTCACGCACGCCCAGTCCGGGAGACCCAACATCCCCAGATGCTCTCTTCTTTCCACAGCGGCCCACGGGGAGCTCTCAAGATCGTTCCCCAGGAGGCAGTCCACGGGGGCATCGTCGCGGACAGTTACTTTCAGCATGCCGGACACTCCTCCCCATTCGAAGGGGACGCAGGCCATCCGACACAGGCTCTCCGAGCTATCTGCCGATCGGACGGGGCAAAGTACGTTTGGTAGGATTTGTTCTGGGGTCACCAGGTGACAACGGACGGCCGTCACACTGGCCCCGGTGTCACGCAGGGCCTCGGCCTTGCGCCCATTGATGCTCACCCATTGGCTGTACTTCCGAGTGTTGGCGGGCAGGGGAGTCCGCGGGACCATGTCTCTTCCTCCCAGGCATGCCAGGGTCATGGCGGCGGGTTCCCACTCGAACTGCTCCGACTCATAGGTCTCAGTGTCTTCGGAGATTTGTTCTTCTCCCAGGGCGGCGGCCGCCACCTGGCGGGGCCCGGGGACCTGGTTCTTCGGGCAGGTCGGGTCACTGGCATAGTGGCCGACTCGCTGGCATCGATGACACGTCACGTTGGCTCGGAACCCCGGGCGCATCGGGGGGTTTCCCCGGCCTGCTGGAGCCGGGGTGGCGTTAGCGGGCGTGGCCGGGACGGCGTCTCTGCCCCGGCCCGGGCCTCCTCCTCCTCCTCGGGGACGATGATGACCTTGGTTGGTTCTGTTCTGCTCATTCGGCCCACTCCGGGCCACTCGGGTGCTCTCCCACCGGTCAGCCTCGGTGGCGAGCTGCCGGGGTTCAGTCAATTTACTGTCGAGGAGGTGCTGCCTGAGCTCGACGAAGCAGTTGTTGGAGAGGTGCTCCCACACAATGAGATTGAAGAGTTGTTCGTAAGTGGTTACATTGTTACCCTTGATCCACCCCTCGAAGGCTTGGCTGAAATAGTTCACGTATTCCAACCACGTTGTACCTGGGATCCGGGTGCAGTTGCGGAACCTCTGGCGGTACATTTCGGGTGTAAGCCCATATCGACTGAGGAGGGCGGCCTTCATATGGTCATAGGACGTCATTTGATGGTCCGGAAGCTGCAGCAGGGCATCACGACCCTCGTTGACGAATCTCCCCCATAGACCGGCTCCCCAGTCACTTCGAGCGACCCGGTGGGCGGTCATGGCAATCTCATAGGCCTTGAACCACTGCTGTATGTCGTCGTTCCGGTGATATTCTCGGACCACATCCTTGGGGATGTGGACCTTCTGCTCGGTAGGACCCGGGGAGTGCGGTTGCTCGGGCACCCCTAGGTTTTTGTTCAGTTTGCGTATTTCTATCTCCGCTAGTTTGCACTCGTGCTCGTATGCCAGTCTTTTTTCTTCGAGATCCCTCTGTCTCTGTTTTTCCTCTCGCTCTTCTCTGAGCCGTAAGTGTTCTAAGTTTATTTTTTGTTCCGCCAGCTTCAATTCTCCGTCTAATCTGAGTCGTGCCAAGTCTAACTCGTGTAATCTATTTTTTTCCCGCTCTTGGATCTCTTCGCGGGAAGGGCCTGTTCTCCGTTCTTCCGTCAGGGTGGTGTTGACTTCCGGGGCTGCGGGGTCCCGGGGGGTTGCGGTATTTGTCTCTGTCCAGGCCTCTAGAGCGTTTTTGAAGTCTTCTTTTGTGCTTAGCCCGGTGGTAGCAATGCCTAAGTCCATGCAAAATTGTTTGAGCTCTCGGTGGTTGTATTCTTCCAGCCTTTCCATCTGGAACTTCTCCGCCGATCCGCTCTCTTTGGTCGTCATTGTGGTTTTAGTCGTAGGGTGAGTTACTTTCTGTACGGTACGCGTTGGTTCGGATCGCGCCGCTAGCCACCAATGTTAGACGGGGACCTGGATGGTCGGCCGAGCACAAGGGAGAGGCCTCCGGTGAGGACCGTCTCTAGCGATCGCACAGACAGGTAACTTCCCCCCCACAGATGGACACCACACAAAGATCAGGGTAACACCTTTTATAGGCAATTCTTGTAGTAGAGTGGTACGATACAAGGCGATCAGGACACGATGATCCTCTCAATTCTAGTCTCTAGGAAGGGAAGGGGGTAGCGGGACAGTCTTGGTACCCACGGGTACGGAGGTGTAACTGTGATAGCTCACAATCCTCGAGCTCGGTGTTCGGACGGGTCAGACCGCGGCAGCGCCGGCAGGTCCCGAAGAGGTCGTAGGTGGCAACGGGCCGCGGCAGCGCCAGCAGGTCCCAACGAGGATGGAGGTTACAACGGGCCGCGGCAGCGCCAGCAGGTCCCACGAGAATGCAGGTTGCAACGGGCTGCGGCAGCGCCAGCAGGTCCCACGAGGATGAAGGTTGCAGAGGGCCGCGGCAGCGCCAGCAGGTCCCACGAGGATGAAGGTTGCAGAGGGCCGCGGCACCGCCAGCAGGCCGGACAATAGTTCACAAGGCAGGGCTGTGGCAGCGCCAGCAGTCCGTCAAGGATGAGTTCGTCGCAGTGTCTCTCGACTCCAGGATACAACTGCCTTCCTGTCCTGGGCTGCCTCAGTTATAGGTCTGGCGCCCTTTGATGTCCGGACCCTCGCTCTTGGAGGTCGGGAGGTCTGGGGTGAGGGAGTCCAGACACCCAGCAGGGGGGTGGAGCCAGCGCCCGAGGAGGCTGGGGGTGCTCGGCACCTGGCGGGGGAGAGCCATCGACACTTCTTCCTCCCATTGACCTGCCAAGTGGTCCGTTCACCTCCTGGGTGGATGGTGGTGCCGGGATGTCGGGGCCTGGCCAGGCCCAGGGTCGGGGTCGGGCTGAGGCCGCGCGGCCGCGTGGTGCCGTGTCCAAGATGGCGGCTGGGCCGGGCAATGGTGCTGACGGTGGCCCGGGCCCGTGACACAGGGACATCCGGGAGCAGGCGTCCCATGGGGGACGGGGTGCGGGTTTGTTCTGTGGGTAGTACCTGGAAGGCCGGGACCCGGGCCCTGTCCTGCGGGGAGGGAGCGAGCCCTTCATGGGGCCTGTTCAACATATAACTGCTGTTTTCCATTCATGCCTTATCTTTACACATAGAAACAGCACGAATACTTTTGCAGATTTGTCGAACTGAGAAAAATAATACATTTTCCTCAACAAAAAAAACTTTTGAAAAAATGACATGATGTACTGTGGATTACAATATAGTTCGGTGTAATACTTCTAATAGTTTTCTCCCATGGTGGAGTATGCAAGGTATTTTTTTTCCTAGGCCCTTCAACTCCTGTCAGCGACTGGAGTGAGGCCCTTGCTACATTATTAATAAAACTCTTACTTACAAAGGATGAATTGCAAAAGCCAGATGTTCATCTAATGCGCTCTAGCGAGGGGTACGTTTCTGAGTGCCCGCCTGCAGCTGTAGCATTTGTTACAAGCGATTTAATAAGTCACTGCGTTGTATCTGTAAGTGTGTTACCTCAGTTGAAGTGGGGGAGTGCTCAAACCCAGGCCCACGTAAAGATTCTGGCATTGATGAACAGCTACTATCATGGCGCCCACCACAAATGGATTCCACGAGGTTTTCAGCGATGCAAGGAACGATGAAACCGTCCATTGATCAGTGCGCAGCCCTTCAAGTATTACAGATTGCCTGACTCTGAACTCTGATGCCATATGTCTATGCAGATGAAAAAGTTCAAGCAGCACTCTGGATTGACAGCTTGCTGGAGCCTGAAGGCAAAGAAATGGCAACAGCAATTGCTCCCTGCTATTGATTGTGGCGCAAAGTGTATTGCACAGCCATTTTGAAATCTCGAGGCAATTAGTATATTTAAGTGATTATGACAGATGAGCACGGTTTTTTCTCCCTTTGGTGCGTGCTCTGTTCTGCCTGTAGGTTGTCAGGGAACAAAGGAATAGAAAATGCCATCTTTGGCAGCCAGTTCCTGCAAAGAATGTGGGCTTCTTTTAAAGGGATTATATTCCCTCCACGTGAAACCTGTACAGCATACACCACAAGGGGTTAAACAGTGACTCCTGGCAATACATAATTCTAGGTTATTTACTGATTAGGCCCAATGAAGGGAAAAAATATATTTTTCTTTAATATTTTATTCCAGTGAGAGAACAGGGTATGAAAAAATGTGTAGAAAATCCTTTAGTTATCACTTGGCACACAATTCCATAGCAAATAGAAGTCTCTCCGTGGATGCAGCAGTGATATAGAAAATATGGTTTTATTCTGACATTATTTAAATTCTTATATTTTATATGTAGTTGTTGGCATAGTGTTTAACCCCTCTCTTGCACACGAGTCATATTATTCTTATGTATGATATTCAGGATGTGAGATTTTCCAATAGATGGACTTTGGTTTCTGCGCAGGTTATTCTAACTGGTTCATTAAAACATGTATTTTACTCATTTGGGAAACTGATTGATTTTTTGTTCAGCCCAGGTAGTTAGTGGGAGACCATATCAGACTCTAGGCCCTAGGCTCTAGACTTTAATTTTCTCGCTCGATTGTTTTTTTTTGTTGTGCTTTGAGCATTGCAGTTTCTCTTGGGATGAAGCTATAAGTTGGCTTTGTGGGTCACTTCATACCCTTTTGGCAGCCGGGACTTTCAGATATTTACATACATTCCCCCTCCCCATCAATTTGTCTGAAAACCTTCTTTTGTCGCTTGTCATGTCAAGTACTGAAACATTCATTTTTTAGGTGTACAGCAAAGTAGTTTTGCTGACATGAAGTAAATATAAAATAAAAAAAATGGCTGAAATCATCTTTGTAGGATGTGCATCACAGAATTTATGAACCCTATATCAAAAACGAATTTGATGGTGTCCATTACCTATCTACCAGTAGTCTCTTTTAGGTCTGGCATTAGCCACGACTTTTGTTATTACCAAAAATACATGTATTATTTACTTACTTAGAGGGGCTTTCAGCCCACCCTTTTTGTCATCAACATGCTTCCTTCGTCGACTACATCATACACCAAGGGGGATAAGGCACCCTATTTCTGCCACTGGCTAACTTCACTCTAATGGGTCGATTCTGATTCGGGAAGGAAATCGTTTTACCCGACACAAACCCGATATTTTTCCAACCGAATCGTAAACACTCCTTCCGAATGTGCAAGTACGATGTGAAGTGTAAAAGTTCCTAACGATTTGGTCGGGTAATAAACTCTATGTATGAGTCGGTAGGAAAGGAGCCTGTCGTGTCAGACTCGTACGTGGAAGCATCGAGATAGCCAAGTGACAACCCGAGGCAACAGACACGACAGACTCGTCCGCGAACGATGCCACTTAGTCCAGTATTAAAAGAGCACATTAGACACGTACACTGCACCGTCTCGTGCCTGTTTTTCGTGTTCTGGTGCGATTCGGGGCATCAATATGCCTCATCCGATTGCTGAGACTTGCGGGAAGCGGAGCCCTGTACGACGTGTGTTCAATACGCATCATACTTGCGTATCTGGAAATGTGTTGGTTGGAGCCTCCGTACGACGCGTACTCCGTGTTTCCTGAGCTTGTTAGGTACTGACATAGAGCACCAATCGGACCCGACGGTTCGGGAGGAATTTGACTGGAATTTGCATCGTACTTGCACGTTAGGAGAAAAAAGCTCCGGATACGATTCGGACATCTGGTAAACCTCTGAATAGCATTAGGAAGGCATTTTTTCCTGAATCGGAATCGAACCCTGAGTGTCAGCATTCTGTCCTTTCACAAGCAAATGATCCAAACCAAAAGTACATCATTTCAGTGCCCAGGACTGCTTTTGAGAGCCAGAAATATTTTGGATTTTAGCCAATAAGGGCTGACAGCTTCCCCAGCAACAATGCTTGCAAAAAACATAACAAAACAAAACAAATGGACAAAGCTTAAATACTTTCAGCCAATGGTTGACCTATTTGGCTTTGCCAATGCTTGTTCAATTAGGAAAATTAACATTGGTAGAAGGAATTAAAGTTAAATCGCCCACAAGGGTCCTAAATGAGAAACTAGCAAAAACGTCAAAAAAGCCATTAACAAGTAACTGTCTGAGAATTCAAAAAGAACAATTTTGGCCTGATTCATAAACTGCACTCTGTAGTAGATTTTGCAGTACTACAGTGAAAGTGCTATTCACAAACTGCAATTTTGTAATAATATACTCTTCTGTGGTACGTCCCTACTTCCATTATTTTCTATGGAAGGGTGCTCCTGTAATTAGCCGTGTGTAATACTGAACCTGCTTCACATGTGTAAGTTACGACAGGGTGCAAGTTTGTGAATATCAAGAAGTAGTAAACTTACACAAAAGTATAAACTGACCCAAACGTGTAAGATACCTTTGTGAACCAGGCCTTTTGGATGATGAAAGTAAGTGAGGCACTAAAACCTATCACATCATTAATGCAAGGGGGAAATGATTCTGCATAATTGGACAATTCATCCCAAATGTCATAAGAACAAATCCTACAAGCAGAAAGTAGCTCCTACAAGCACTGGAGAAATAATTAAAAAATATTATGGGAATATGCTTTAGGGCAACATATTACCTCATATAAAATTCAATAGTGGAAATAAATGTTTGCGTCAGCTGAAAGTTGAATTAGAATTTACATTTTGGATGGAAAGTTACTAGAGCATCTAATTACTGAAATAGCAGCATCAGGGCTGGCTTTAGCATTGGTGGCACCCGGTGCAACAATCTTTTTTGGTGCCCCAGCCACCAAACTACCTCTTTGTTCACAGATTCCTTTACTACCACCCTGTAAAAGTGCACTTTATCTCTTCATAGCCCGTCTCTCACTGCATTTGTTTTATAGTGCTTCCCACACCAATGCAAGCTGTCAAAGCACTTTATGTCACACACACATTATACAGAGACAATGAGTTACACATGTGTAAACTATTGTATAGGAAATGTTACATAAAACAATCAACAAGGATTACAAAGTGGAGTAATCACTTCTCATCCATACTAGTAGGCAGTGTATTTTAAGATTTTTTGGTCCGAAGAAGCACAAACTCAGGGTTTAAAACATACCACAGTGGTTAGGGTTGGCTTTACTAATAAGAATGTCTTTCTATGCAAATTAGCAACATCAGAATTATGAATGACTGAGAAAGAAATAACGTTATAACCTCTTTGATGACAGTCTATAGGTTACTGTGCTATATACTATTAACTTATGAACTGTCAGCAACAAAAGGATCTCTGTGACAAACGCAGTATCCCACTGAGCTATCACCATAAAAGACAGTTCTGTGATCTGCATGGTACACGTATATTGCAGCAGTCGTATTAACCCTCTGTGCTACTTTATGATGAGTCAAAACTGTTATTAGACAAAACTCATGTTAGCCATCAGAATTATCTTGACATTTTTATTGTTGCATGAAAACTGGTGGACACACAAGCAACTCCACTGAAGGTGTTTTTAAACCCGCACATTTGTTTTATAAACACTAAACACAGCGACACCCTCCCTTGAGGTCAGCACTAGGCTATGCTGCACCAGTCACACTGCACTAAAGCCGGCCCTAGGCAACATCAAATTATACATTTGAGGGAAAAATCGTTTTGCAGAAAGACAAAGGGTGTCTTTTCTTTCTATAATGAAGAACAAAATAATGCTGAACAAGAGGGGTCTTGGGAGCTTTGCAGTGGATGTGCAATGTATGCACCTTTTCAGTTCCTGCATGGTGGTGCTTATGACATAAGCAAAAACATTCCATGTGTTAACTCACTTGTGCCAACCGTTCGCATAATTTCAACTTGTATAAAAAAAAGGATCCCTACAGGAAAGAGTTATTGGGTGCCTGGAGATATTGACATGCCCTGACTCTCTTTCCTGACGTGTTGAATGAGGCCCCATGCCGAGAGCACATCAAGTTTACATGGCCTAGTCAATTCGAATATTTCTCCACTCTTTCATAGCAGGCCTTCACCTCCTTAGACTCAGGAATATACAGCATGCTCTTCAAGCCAATCTTCTCCACATATATATATATATATATGCTAATCCAGATACTGGAATAACCTTGAATAAGACGTTAGCTACTTCCGTTCAGGCGTTGTCATAGCAATCAGTTAAACTCGACATTCAAGTAGGTTTGCTTCAAGAATTAGCTATGTATGTTGCTGCAGTTGGACAAAAACTCACACGTTTTATTGACAATGTGACTCAATATAATTATTTTTAACCCCCTTTTTACTGTTCTCCAGTTGTCGACGTCATTTGCTCCCCCAGTAATGTTTACTTCCTCGGTTGCCAACTTTAAGACAGTTGTCATTATTAATCAAAAGCTTAGTATGGCGGCTCATGCTACAAGTGGCATGCTGTACTTTCCATTGAAGCTCGCTGCTTCTCCCTTACTTCATCTAATGCAAACATATTCCATATATCCAAAAAGAGAGCTCCCTGGAAGAGAAAAACGTCCTCAGATCCCACGTCGTCACAACTGATCAAGTAATTTCTCTAAGCATTAACAAACAATCTCAACAGAAAAGTCGTGCAGGCAGCCAGGATCATTATTGCTGCAGGTACCACCACATCATCTGGGGACCTGGCACTATCCAGCAAGAACTGCAAACGGCTAAAGAAACCAGTGAAATGCCCCCCAAGCCTAAAGGCAGAACCAAGCTCTCTGAAAATGTTCCTATTTTTGTTATCACTTATTACTCTTCCTCAATAATAGTTACCAACTTAGATTTAACATTGTGAATACTCCAACAACCTGAATGAAGGCCATCATTGTCTTCTTGAAAATGGCAGCAACATTTCTGCAAAATATGATACAACTTCATTTATGGTAATCTCCAATTGTAAACAAGTTCAAAAGTGTACTAGAGATAGTGCTCAAACAGCATATATTGAACAAACGAGGCTGCAGCCTAAAATCCTTCCTCCGGAGCTTTTTTGGCTAAATTTGCACCACCCATCAGCTAATCGATGAGTCTCTCCTTGATCATAGCGCTAGCTGTACTGATCTTTCCAGTTTTTGAAAATTAGTTCCTCCTCCTGTGCAGATATCAACCCGCATTAACCCATCTTCGTATGCCAGAGACAGCAATTATAGAGCTTGAAGAGTCAAGCATCAGGTATTAATTACAAGGTCAAGACGAGATCCAGCTTTCTCCAAACACTGTTAAAAGATAAAGCCTGGACACTTGTCCCCTAAAAAAGATTAGGATCTTATTTGTCGTCTCATCCCAATTCAGTAAAGGCCTGATTTAAAGTATTGTGTTTCTTGGCAGTGTCAAATGATGATGGCAGTTTTAAGAAAGTGGCAGCAGTATAACTAGTTGTGGCTCTTACTGACATTGTGAGTCCATGCTGTTCACTTGGACCTGCAGCATTCATACCATATTTAAGTCCTTGCGACGTGCTGGTTTCAGGATCATTCTTGATAGTCGGAGGAGATTTGTCTTTACCCTTGTTGTCCATTGGGCTCTTGATTTTGATGGTGATCTGTAGACTTATTCTGCTCCCCCAATTGGTAGCTTTTGGTGTTGGGCTGCTTAGTTTATGGACAGCTCTGCAAGCACAAGCCCTGCCCTCTCTCTGGGAACAACCCACAGCAGGTGGTGATATGATGACTCTCTTTGGTCATTTCGGTAAGTAGACAATTCTTTTTGTATTAGAATGATTTGATAAGGAGACAATGCTTTTATATTTAATTGGCTTTGCACTTAAATGTCTCTTCATAAGCACCTGATTGATCTCTGTTTCATAGCATATGAGATTACAGCTTAATTTTCACTGAAGTATCACAATATGCTGTCTTTCTAAACCTGGTTTCATCCGCTGTTAGTGTTATCATTAATTTGCGTAGTAGCACGGTACCTCTGCTTGCGGCCTTTTGATTTGATTCTTGGCCACCGATGTGTAGACTTTCAATAATCCTTTCCTTATCCTTGAAAGCTTCGCACAGGCTGCCGTTGTTCTGAGACTCCACAGGTGCCAGTGTCGATTCTGCACTTCGACTACAGCACATGTGGCACACACAAGCAGTTTGCTGGACTGCAGCAAACTCTCTGGGAGAGCACTGTTGATCTACGAGTTCCTTATCCCTGCCTCTTCACTATTTGTAGTGTCCTACCAAGACTGGGCACTCGCCAATGACTACACCACCCATGGAGAGTAGTTATAGGCATCTTTATTCCAGCATGTAAGCAAAAACTATATGTTCTAAACCTGCATTCACTTTGATATCCTCCAACACCTATTTGACAGGTCTACGGACTCCATCTGGAACAAAAATAGTTCTGTCATTCTTTATTTACAAGACACTACAGTCCTATACCTTTTTCACCTCAGTCTAATTCAGAAGGACAAATGTCTTTGAGAATCAAACTCCTGAATTTTTAGGCCATGACATGTCATGAATGCTACAATTTCGCTACCTTGTGGTGGGAACCTGCTTGCTATTTTCCATATAACTCATTGTTCTAAGCATCCTGCTGCAGTCTTGTATGATTTTAGCACTGGCCTTGAGATGGCCTTAGCTGTCTTACCAAATTCATAAAAACAAAAGAAAATGCTAAGTAAAAAATACATACATATATACATCGACATTCACTGGAAACATCAAAGGTTACAGGGACATTATAGTTAGGAAATAGAGTTAAAACACTTAGAAATTAACTGGAAAAAACAAAGGATACAGGGACGTTATAGTTAGGTTCAGCTTTTACACACATATATCAGACATGTTAAAGATATGGTGGACCAGCTCCCTAAAATGCAACAGCAACTTAGTGTGGAGTAGGGTCTGTATCTCAGATGAAGACCATGCAACCTGGAGATCAAACGTCTCTCTGGCTGAAGTTAAGGCCACATCCTTCTGAAAAAGCATGGCTTTCAGTTTGCTCACAGAACCAAACTGTATGTTGGAAACGTTTATTGAAGGTCTTAACGCTGCCTCCTTAACTGTGCAGGAAGATAGAAACAGTACTTGTGTGCAACAAGTCACTATGGAATTAACCCTCACTAGATAGGCAATGCCCTGTTCCATTCCTCAGCAACCATGATCAGTCAGCATCAACTAGCTCCCATTCAAGAGGACACCAGTAGAATCACGGCAGCTGGAGAACCCTTCAGATAACAAGACAAGTTAGCTACTGAAGCATTGCATGCCGCATGGAGAGAAATGGCCTTGCAGAAACCGCTTAAAGCATCCTCAAAATGAAACCGCTAAGAAAAACCTCAGTGTCCCCAATCGTGCATCTAAACCTGAACGGTAATTCCCAATACTCATGCACATAACCTTCCCCTAGTGCTTCATAATTGCCTACCTGTTGATATTGGAGACAGTATTGAAATAGGGGTGTCGTGACCGGTAGTGTGATGTAACCATGGATTACCCAGTCAGTGGATGGTGTCTCAGCCAAGGTCAAAGGTGATTGGTCTAATTTTTCAATATGCAACATGTTATATTTTGCATCTTTGCGTGCCATTATTATTTGTCTTTCTGTTAGATCATACTTAGAAAATAGACTAGTATTGTTGATGTAATGCCATGGTACAGAAAATAATAATCTCCCTTGCTCACTTTGCCACTGGACTCAAGCAAGCCGGGCTGGAGAAGGCTGTAATGCCAGAAACCGGTCCTCGGAAGCTTATTTCCGGTCCAGGGAAGGCATGGCTTGGCAGTTCGGGCTGGACTGTTCCCATGAGGCACAGGGTCAGACTGATTTGCATATAGCCATGTCTGAACTGGGGTGGCGGAGTGGGCTACAGTACGATGATGGATTAAACCCAGATCTTTTGACTGGGTGTGAGTGTTTGATTGGTTCAGATGCTCCGTCCATCACCACCCCCTTTTGTACCACTTTTGGCTGCCATAAGTGTGGCAGGGTATGCTCAGACGTGAGTCTCTTGCTCACTTTGCAACTGGATTCAAGCAAGCCGGGCTGAAGACGGCTGGAATGCCAGAAACCGGTCCTCGGAAGCTTGTTTACGGTCCAGGGAAGGCATGGCTTGGCAGTTCGGGCTGGACTGTTCCCATGAGGCATAGGGTCAGACTGATTTGCATATAGCCATGTCTGAACTGGGGTGGCGGAGTGGGCTAAAGAACGGTGATGGATTAAACCCAGATCTTTTGACTGGGTGTGAGTGTTTGATTGGTTCAGATGCTCCGTCCATCACCACCCCCTTTTGTACCGCTTTTGGCCACCATAAGTGTGGCAGGGTATGCTCAGATGTGAGTCCCTTGCTCACTTTGCCACTGGATTCAAGCAAGCCGGGCTGAAGACGGCTGTAATGCCAGAAACCGGTCCTCGGAAGCTTGTTTCCGGTCCAGGGAAGGCATGGCTTGGCAGTTCGGGCTGGACTGTTCCCATGAGGCACAGGGTCAGACTGATTTGCATATAGCCATGTCTGAACTGGGGTGGCAGAGTGGGCTAAAGAACGGTGATGTGTCAAACCCAGATCTTTTGACTGGGTGTGAGTGTTTGATTGGTTCAGATGCTCCGTCCATCACCACCCCCTTTTGTACCGCTTTTGGCCGCCATAAGTGTGGCAGGGTATGCTCAGACGTGAGTCCCTTGCTCACTTTGCCACTGGATTCAAGCAAGCCGGGCTGAAGACGGCTGGAATGCCAGAAACCGGTCCTCGGAAGCTTGTTTCCGGTCCAGGGAAGGCATGGCTTGGCAGTTCGGGCTGGACTGTTCCCATGAGGCACAGGGTCAGACTGATTTGCATATAGCCATGTCTGAACTGGGGTGGCAAAGTGGGCTAAAGAACGGTGATGGATCAAACCCAGATCTTTTGACTGGGTGTGAGTGTTTGATTGGTTCAGATGCTCCGTCCATCACCACCCCCTTTTGTACTGCTACACGCGCCAGCATCACCCGTACAAAGACCAAAGTTGAAGAAGCATGGGAAGTGGACATGGGTATCTCATGGCCTATTGCGGTTTGGGACAAGGTGTGGGTAAAGATACGGAAATCATCTAGGGCTGCAAACACTATTCAAACTTTATTTTTTATTTACAATCAACTCTTACTCTCCCCACTTATTCTTAGCAAACGATACTCCGACCTTACACATACATGTTGGACCTGCTCTACCCCACACGCGGATTTGTTACACCTTCTTTTTGTTTGTACACCGGTTCACACGTTTTGGGTCAAGGTTTGGTCTCAAATCAATAATATTATTTCCACCAAGCACCCTATTCATCTATCTCACATCTTTCTAGGTAGTATCTCCCCCATTTGGGATCATTGCACCTTCAACATAAAAATAATAGACCTACTCATTGCAGTAGCTTTTCAACAGATTACTAAGAATTGGAAGGATCTCACTAAACTTTCATATCAGGCGTGGTGGTACGCTATATGTTACAATCATAGGCTGGACACAACGTTTGTCTATCCACTAGCTTTGGCCCCAAAACGCAAACAGTTGTGGGACCCAGTTACCTCATTTTTTGATACGTCTGCTCTCCGCTCCTGGCCTTTGACCCCCTTTCAACAAGAAGTCGCTAAACCTCCATGAGTTCCCTTCGCTGCTTTATCTAACTTTTATTATTATGATTTCTATCATACTTTTGCTCATCATATGCCAATAAATGCTGTATGTTCTATTATTGCTGGTTATGTTTGTAGGTTATCTCCTTTTGAATGACTATCTCACTTATTTTGTTGTGTATTTTTCCTTTTGCATATTTATCCTTACTCTGTATACGATCAATATATGACTGTCAATAAACTTTATTTGAACATAAAAAAAGATTTTATAGAATTCAATTGATATACCATCGATTCCACAGGCTTTGCCACTAGGTGTATATTTTACGGTTGCACCGATCTCTATTTCTGAAATTGGTGCTACCATTTGGGCTCTCTGAGAGGGTGTTAAATGTGGTACCGTGATTCTATTCAATAAATTATCGATTTCTTCTAGTGGTTTAGATGTCAGAGCTGTAAATAGTCTTTCATAATGGGATAAAAAGACCTTATTGATCTTATCGGCCTGGTGGACATTTTGACCTTTCGCATCATCAAAGATGGACTTCACCATGGCTTTATTACGATTTTGTTTTATGAACCAATGCTAAAAATTTGCCTGCATGCTCACTTTCCTCATAACAATTTTGAAGGCAAGTTTTTTGATTTACTGTTTCCTGATGTTCATAAAACTTTCTGATATTTGCTCTGGCATGTTTTAAATTGAGTGTTGTTATTTCGGAATGGAATAAAGGATTGATTTGACTTGCCTTCTCAAAATTATATTGAAGATGTCTAGCTAATTCTTTTTTCTCTTTGATGATTCTGGATGTACATAAAATTGATGTGAAATTGCCTTCTCTCTGATATAAGCCTTGCAGGAATCCCATAACGCAAAAGGTGAGGCAGATTCCATATTTCTGATGGCAAACTCAGTGAATAGTACCTGTATTTTTTAAATCCAGGCCTCGTCTGTTGGTAGGGTTTTGTCTAATGTCCATCTGGGTCGCTCCCTGGACCGGTTTTTGCCTTGATCGCAAGTAGTGGGACCGAGTGGTCAGAAAAGGGATTAGGAATAATCCAAGACTCCCCTTTTTTGCACTGATGGAAAATTAAATAGAAGTACATTTTGGATGCTGTATTATATTTTTTTGAAACACAAGTTGCCTTCTTACTGGCTGGGTACTGAGACCGCCTTAGATTGACTAGTGTGAAGTCCTGCACCATACTATTCAAGTATCTGGCTGTTAACAGTTTATTTTGGGATTTGTTCTTTTGGGAGGAGTCCAAACCTGAATTCTGAATCCAAATGAAATTCCCTCCAATATTTATAGCTCATTGTAGAGGGATAAAAATATTGCCATTTTTTCTAGTCCTAAAGTTTCAACATGAAAGGGGCCATAATAGCTGATTACGTGGATAGTTTGCTCCCCCAGTTTCAGATTCCCCATCACCCATCTGGCTAGGTGATCACTCATAGTCTCAAGGGCTTCCCCTTGATAATGACAGGTAATAAGAATTGCAACCCCCTAACGGCGGCATTGGCTGAGGACAAAAAGGCCTGTTTTATAAATTTTGACCATATGGGTGGAGGCATACTTTTTTTGAAATGCGTTTCTTGAAGAAGCATGACATGAGGTTGATTTACCATTAACCATTGAAGCATGGCTCTTAATTTTGTTGAATTATTACCCCTATTCAAACTACATGAAACAATACATAGCACCTCTTGTTCAGCCATTCATGTTGGCTAATATTATCTGACATCTATCAATTGTATACATTATATTTCTTATTCTATTACATAGTAGGTTATATTATTTCCAACCCTGCAGTTGTGAAAATTGTTCTTAGTTAGATCAGTGATAATTTTTTTAATTTTTTTCCTGTCACCGATCCTAAAGTGCCCCCTTCCCTTTTTCCTCCCTAGAGTTCGGGCCTTTGCCCGCCATGGACCCTTGCCCCCGTGCCCTGGATCCCACCCTGTATCCCCCATTACCCTGGCTATTGTACCTTGACATGGTACTAAGAGCTTGCCCCCCCGGAGGAGATGGCAGCCAAGAGAGCAGAATAGCAAAAAACTGAGGATATCATCGCTAGATTATACCACAATGAATAAGTATATCTGACACATTATGACACGTTATGATCTTTCCATCGGCTTGCTTGATTTCCCAGCTAACTATATCTCATAATGGCTCAAATTCTATTTATTATTTCCTATCTCTATCCCCTCCTTGATTAAATGAAGAAGGTTGCAAGCCTGTTCCACTGAATGAAATATATATGACCTCCCTTTGTACACCCTTTAAGCTTGTATTGCTGTATTATCCCCACCGGTGCATTATAGCATTTGAATTTGTCAATCATTTCCACAAAATCTTTGTGCTTTCACGCTGCTAAAATAGACATATATCAGAATAGATTCTGAAAGTAAAGTTCTCTGGGGAAGTGAATGTTTTTTTAGAAATGCTTGTGATAGAATCTGTTCTTTGATTCAGCAATCGCCAAACTTAACCAGTATTATTCTTAGAAATTTGGGGTTGGAAGGGCAAATTCCTGGTACTTGATGGGCCCTATTGATGGTCAAGTCCCCAATATCTTTGGCGCTTTCAGGAAAAACAACTTTCCCTATCAGCTAATTCATTAATTGAACCAGCGATTTGCCCACTTCTGAATCTTCGGGAATCTCAATGAATCTTAAACTTGTACATCTGGCTCGATTTTCCAAACTATCCAATTTCAGTTGCATGTCCTCTAGTTCTGGCTGCAGTTTACTCAAATTGCTTCCCTGATCCTTGTGTTTTGACTCTAGTGAAGATACTTTCTTTTCGGCCTGAGTCAGACTAGTTGAAAGATGATGAACATTTTCATTGAGCTGGCCTAGTTGTTCATTGGCCTTCTGGTAAGCTAATTCCTGTGAAAGCTTCCCAGGCTATCTTAGTCCTGATGAGACCCTCTTATCCTTTTAGGGTCAAACCGCTGTTCCCACAATAACAGAGACAGACAACATTTCTGAGTTTGTGACACAATGATTTATTCTGTATTTATCCAAGACTGTTTTGAAAAGAAACTACTGTCCCTTCTATGTAACAACCAATACACCTTCAATGTTGATGTTTCACTTCACCTTCACCTTTCCCTTTTGACTTTGGTTTTGGTTTGATTACACACCCTGAGGCTTATTCTATTTTCTTTCCTGAGTTTCCTGAAAGACACTCATAATACTGTGTGTCAGAATAATTCTGGTTTAATTAAACTTGGTTCGGCTGAACTGCAGTTATGTCCTAAGATAATGCCTGTGCAATTATTGCTCTTACAGATTGTTTTTTTAGTTAATACCGTAATTAATTTAGAGATGTTAAAATATGCTGCTGTATTTTTAATCAAATGCATTACAATCCTTTGCATTTACATTGATAAACAACCAAAGATAGTAAAATGCCGCTGTTTTAACTATTTAAGACACCAATGAACTCAAAATTGCCCAGAACTGTCGTAAATTAGCACTTTGCCTTTGCACTTCAAGTGGTACTGCCACTGGAGTGTTTGGTATGATCAGCATAATATCATCATAACAAGGGCAACTTGAATTGTGTGGCAGGCGAGGACCATATTACGCAGCAAGGTAGGCTAAGTTATGCAGGAAGAGAAGGCAATGTATACGTCACATTATGTGAAAGTATTACTTCATTTTTTGTCAGTTTTACAGAGATTGACATGTCTGGGAAAGGACTGAGTCATCAGTACCAGTTTAACACTCAAATACACAATAAGCAACAGAAGGTATACAAGTAAATCTTACCACAATGTGTCACCACATTAGTAGTAACCTTTTATGCATTTGAGCCAGAAATAAAATAAATTTTTGTTAAAATCTGCAGATTATGCAGCAGATTATGAAATATGTGAAAATGGTGTAATCCATAATTTTGGAGAAATGAAAAAAACACATACTTCCAGTGACTTTGATCATAATTATAGTGAAGAAGAATGTACAAATAACTCTTTACCCGTGCATTCACTTCAATGCCAATAAATGAAATGGATAGCTGCAGTACACACATTTCTGTCAACATGCTAACCCAGACTTTTTACTAGGGGTCTAGATATTTCAACATATTGGGAGGCGACAAAACAATCTGTGAGAAATGGGATCATTGGCTGACTGGGGTGGAACCTCTGGTCAAGCTACAGCTACTTTCCCTGTCAAGATGAATCACAAAAGTCACTAAATTAACCTGTGCTTATCCCTGGGTAGATAGGCGCAAAAGCAGTCATGCTAGAGAGCAATGAGAAAAGTGTTTATGCAAATCACAAACATGAAAACACAACATAAGAAGTGCCCAACATCAATTTTTGAAAAATACAGTACATTTTTATAAATTATTTGACACCAAAATGACACAAATCCAATTAGTAGAAGTGTAGTTGTGAATTTTAAAATGTTATGGTAACAACTAGTATCTAAGAAATCAAAGAGCCAACTGTGGACATCTTGTTGTGTGAGAATGGGTCAATACCGAAAAATATGGCTGACTGCGAAAGAGTGCAGGTTTAATAGAAGAGGTGGATTGGGCCCAGTTGGCGATTACTTTTGGACTTAGAGGAGGAAGTGTCATCATGGGAGAGCTGCTGGACAAAGTCACAGTGAAGTTTTCCACATTCAGACTTAGGGCCTGATTAAGAGTAGTTTGGCGGTGCAGTTGTGGGCTTCCATGCCACCACTCCGCTCCCACAGTGCCGAATTCGTCTGCACACTGCCGGCCAATTTACCCTTGGCTGTGCCTTTTAGAAAGTCACTGCAATGGGAGTGCCAAAGCACGTTCCCTTATGAAATGGACTGTGAAGTCCATACCGTGCAGGAACTGGGAGTGCATGCAAACAGGGGGGCACAACATGCACCCCTTGCATGCATCCCCTGGATAGAGGCTCCTTCACCACCACAGTTTTCAAGGCAAGCTTAATGCCAAATAAACTGTGGCTGTGAAGAAACTAATAATATGCTTGGCAGTGCCGCAGCCGCACCACCAAGCATATTGCCAGGCTAGACCGCCGCGCCTGGCCCTGTGGCAATGGGACCACTGCACTTGTAATGCAGCAGTCAGACTGCCAGTGTGGCACTTCCCACCACGCCAACACAAGTTTGGTGGTCCGACGGACCGCAAAACTCGTAGTCAGACCGTAAGTATCTTTATTGGATGTTGAAAACCAGTATTGGTACAAAGCTGTAGCCAACAGGAGTTTCAGGAAGCTGGATGCCCCTGTGGTGAATGATCACTAAAAAGGATTTGTTGCTGTGGAGAAAAACATAGCGGGATCTGCTACAAAGCCAGGCAAACTGGCGATGCATCATGGGTGAATCAATAAGCCCTGTAGTCCCGGTCTTCTTATGGTTCTCGGAGAAGTTTTTAGCCAAACATTCCCAAGTTTTGGATTTTAGCTATCTGGGCACCTGTGACACAACAAATAAGGGTTGAGTCTTGGAAGGGCACCACTTAGGGGTTCAGCCCTCACTCAAGCTGGGTCCAGGTGCGGGTTCAAGATGGTGGGAGCCTGTTATGTCCATGTGGTTCTGAATAGAGGGCCAGTAAACTTGCCTTGTCACTCTGGTAGTCCTGGGTTTATGTAATGTTGCAGGGCTGAAGCAGCAGGGCAAACATCTGGGAGTTCATGGCAGGGTCCAGGCCGCAAAGCAGTCTTGTGGAGTACACAGCAGGCAACAGCAACAGTCGTCTGAAAGTCTTTCCGCAAGTCCAAAAATGGAACTTGAACTGAAGAGTGGATCTGAGGGTCCATTTTTAGGTTTTGCCTGCACAGCCCTTGCATTTGCGCTGTGCTTTAGAAATCTATTGTATTCAATATGAATCTCACAAGGGGTTTACTTACCACCCTCACTTTTGATTGGTTTGCAAGCTTGTACTTAATTTTCCTACGTTTCTATTGGCTGTAGCATACTATTTCCTGTTGTTCCTTGTGTGCTTCTCTTATCGGTCTCCCGAGGTCCAAGTACTCCTTTTCATGTGCGTTGGTGGGTGGAAATTCTTTTATTTTGTTTCATCTGCACCAAGTTTTTTGTTTATGTTTACCTAATCTCTCCCTGCCTCTAGGTATTTGAAGCATGCTTGTAATCTTCCTCTGCCTGCATGCATTTGAAGGGTGCTTGTAATCTGCATGTTTTTCAGGGTGCCCGCTCCAGAATGTGAAGCCCCTCCCTTTCGTGTGCCAATGAGCGAGCCTCTTATTTCCTGGAAGGCTTTTAAGATCAAGCCACCCAGCATGGGGAAGATTTGCTTGCGTTTAAGGAAATATTCACTGTGAATCTGCATCCTCACTGGTCACTTCCACTACGGTTCTCCCATGGGCACCTACTGTTGAAATGCTGCTGGCAGTGCAAGCCGCACCACACAGCTCATGACGTCATGTTGATGCCCGCGCACCCACCGCTCTCTTGTCCAATGGCCTTGTGCCTTACCCCGCTCCCTGTCTTCTCTCCCTATCATAATTACATGGGCACATCGAGCCATCCAGCATGGGGTGCATTTGCTTCATTTTAACGAAGTATTCACCATGGATCTGTAGCCCCAATGGTCGTCTCAACTACAGTTAATCTGTGGGCACCCATTGCACTGCTGCCGACTTTTCAAGCCGCACCACACAGCTTGCAGCTTCATGTTGATGCCCGCGAAGTCACCGCTCTCTTGTCTGATGGCCTTGTGCCTGGCCCTGCTCCCTGTCTTCTCTGACAATTGGAATTACAGGTGCACTTGTAATGAAAGCCTTAGCTGCAGGATGACTTTGGGAGTTGAATGCTCGCTAATTAAATGTGCTGATCTCCAGGCCACTACTTCTGGCAAGGTTGACTAAGCCTTACAATCTTCCAAGGTTAAAATGTGCCATGAAAATGAGTCATACTATACCACCTGTTATTTACAGCGGTTAGAATTAGTAGAAGTGCTGTATTATTAGTATTATTATTATTCTTATGTGTGAAATGGTTCATAGCCTCACCAGAGTGGGGATCGGAATCCTAAACTCACCTGACATGTGGGACATGCTGGGGTAGAGGAATCAAGAGTGGTGGCCTTTTTAGTTGCACATGTTTTTACAGCCCGGCAAACAAGATGCCATTTCTCCCTTTGAATACTCAGAAAAACTGTAGACTCACAAGGAAGAGCGCATGTTCACTTGAGAGGAAAAGGACTGCACTAAGTAGCTGCGATAACATCAGACAACAGTCTTAGCACAGAAAGGGAAGGCAGGGCAGGAGGTCCTGCTTCTAATTTTGGTTTTCTAAAGGTTCTTTAAAATATTGATGTATGTGTTTTTTGTGTAGCAATGTTTCTTCTGCTAAATTATCTTGTTCACAACAGGCTGAAAGGAAACTAAAACATTTCTAGGAGCTTGTATGCATTAGGTGGTTGGCACAACATTCAGCATTATATCCCTTCAAAGGTGGTAAGAAAACATACAGGGGCATATTAACAAGCCG
Source organism: Lissotriton helveticus (assembly GCF_964261635.1). Lineage (NCBI taxonomy): Eukaryota > Metazoa > Chordata > Amphibia > Caudata > Salamandridae > Lissotriton > Lissotriton helveticus. The sequence goes on along the minus strand of NC_136059.1, from coordinate 1,270,588,093 downwards.
CAGCGAAAATTATCTCTGACCGCTGTTTGCGTTAAAAAATATATCGCCGGCGATAATTGCCATGGTAGCACAGTATTATCTACACTGAGCGCCATCGCGATAAAAAATAAAAAACAGGGATAGCAGGAATATCACTGTTTTACATTGAATAACGCTTGATTTCCAGCGATATTTAATGAAAAACGGCGATAAACTTTGTGATAGTGACTGTGGTGCAGTCACATAATCCACCTCCCATTACAGGTATGCCTAAGTCTGAAAATTAGCAGACTTTAAAAAGCAGCGTTAACCGTGGTTAGCGCTGATTTTTTTTATCTCTAAGAGGGTTAGTGTGAAGCTTGATAAGAGGAGAAATGTCGCTTAGTGACATTTCTCCTATTATTTTGCTCTGGAATGCCCCCTTTGCATCTCATTGGAGATGCAAAGGGAAGCGTAGAGAAAAAGGGTGCTAACATGCGATTTTGCATGTTAGCACCCTGTTGTTAATAGGGTGAACATTTGATCTCCGCTTTTTTGGCTTTTAAAGCCAAAAAAGCGGAGATACATCCCTTGTTAATATGCCCCTTAGTTCCATATGACTCTGCTGCCAGTAGAGATGTTTGTGTGGCACACAGTGTGCTAGGTGTGCTGCAGAGCAAGCACCTCACCTCCAGGCTGCATTTTTAACATGGACTGCACATTTATGTTTATTTTGTGCTGCAACACCTCCAGCAGCTTCCGTCCTGGACCATGACATTTTTGTTTTATTTTTTTAGTTTTATATAGGGCAAATTTAACTCGCTTCGCATGAGCACCCGTACATTACCCAAGGAGGCATAGAGTTTCAGTAACATATATTGCACAACTGCTCATCAAGCTATAGTGTACAACAAAAACAGCTTATTATTATTCACATAGGCAAACACTTTTACATTTGCCAATGCTTGTTTTACCTGGCGACTTCTTTGAAGTAGGAGAAGTTTTTAGAAGTTTCTCTATGAAGTGCTTGGAAATTCCTGACTCCCTTGCCTTGGCTCCATAGTGGCTGTGGGGACAATGCAGTGGTGACAAGCCTTTTCTGTGAAAGCAAGTGGGGTTGTGCCCAGCTCTCCCCTGCCCCTGCCTGCCAGTGATGGCCCATTTAGTGACACATAATTCCTTTATGGTTTGAATGTCAGGAATTCACAACGTCCAACTGCCAACTATACCCAGTCATGTGACCTAGGACAGGCTACAGGCACCAAATAGCAAAGGGCAGGAAAATGCCAACTTTCTAAAAGTATAGAAAACAGTGATGGATGGTGTGTTTGAATTAATCTCAGTCACTGGTAATCACTCACGGTTGCATCTCAGTCTATTGTTATTTTAAACACCATGCCGTATCTCAGTTTGGACCTATCAATATGCAAATCAATCTTGACCCTGCTCCAATAGGACCATTCCTGCAAGAAGTGCCAAACCAGGTCCTCCCTGAACAAAAACACAAGCAACCCAGAACCAATTTCACCACAGTTATAGGCTCATCCTCTGGGTAGAGCTTGTGTTCAGTGACACATTGTACGAGACCCTCGTCTGGGCATACCAGTCACACTCAGGGGTACACAATAAGTATTTCAACCACTGGTAAGCACTTGGGACAGCATTTCAATCCATCGTTACTTTGTCCAATAGGAACAATCCAGCCCGAACTGTCAAGCCAGGTGCATGAGTGCCTGCATTAGGGCTAGACAACCGAAAGGGTGCCAGTGCGAAGAAAGAACAGGAATGCCTCATAGTATGTTAAATATGGCACTTCCTGTCCTTTCACTTTCATGCAGTGCAAAGCAACAAGGTGGCTTACTGCGCTCTGTGAAAGCTACATAAAAATGCTCCTTTTTGTTTCTTTCAAACCTGGCTATATGTCATAATGCACTGATAATTTCAAACAATCCTAATGATGTTATTAGTCACGCTTTCATCATGTGGTACATAATCGTACCCGTACTGGAATCCACCCCTCCTCTACCACTCTGCCCATTCATTCATTGGCCTTGTGTCTTTCAAAGAGACAATAATAGACATCACATTCATATATCCCGTGCTTAATATATCCATCGCTACCAGAAGAAGAGTAAAGGACTCTGTGTTTTGTAGTCATTTATACACCAAGGTGCAAAACATTCTACAGGTTAGATAATAGCAAGAGGGTTTGTTGTAAATGAAACGTGAGAAAGGAAAAGTACAATTGAAAGCACAGTATACCGCCTGGTTTAGATAAAACATTTCCTACCCAGGCATAATTCCTTTAGGAAATCCCCTTACCATCTTATTTGTATGCTACCCAATCATCGAACAACATGAATGCATAATTGATGGAAGAAAGCTGGCCATTGTTTTTTGTATTGGTATTGATGTTGCTGCGTGTATTGTTAGGCGCTGAATAGGAGGTTGTCACTTCAGTTTTCTCTATGAACTGTTCAGTAATAGTCATCATAACAATAAGTTATTGTTGACAAGGTCAAGGGTCTCTAATAGTCACTTCCTGGGTTCATCCAGCTGCAGGAAAACATAAATCCTGCATCTTTTGGCTAGAATTGTAAATCAAAATGTACAATGTGTCAAAAAATCCTCACTAAGCCGTTTTGTATCTGTTCTCTATTTTAAAGTGTCGCCTCTTTCAGAATACAGCCGTATACTTAGTTGCAAGTGCCTAATTCGTACTTAGTGGAGACATTTGCATACCGAACAATGGTGTGTGCCTGGGAAAAAAAGCCTTTGAACAACTAACCAGGTGAAAAATATCTATTAAATTATATATCCATACTAATATTATGAAGTGAGAGCCCAAACCTTTGAGGCGGGTAATCTCAGTAACCACAGCAATAATCACAACACCCAATACAGCGTTGGAAAGGGCAGTTGCAGCAGAAGGACATAGGCTATGCAGATGGCCACCATATTTTTTATTTTTTTTGCAGAGTTTTATTTAGCGCGAACTTGACTCGAACTGAATCAGGTATCAGAGCGCTTCACATAGCACCAGTTACGTTACATGAGGACACACATTCATTTTTGATAGGGACGGGGAGATTAAGTGATTTGCCCAGAATCACAGGATGTTTGGCGTCGTTATCAAGGTCCGAGGTCGAGCGCCTTAGCCGTTAGGCCAACTCCTCTATACATTAAAAGGTAAAAGAACCGTGCCAGCAAAGTAGTCCCTTGTGGGCGTGTCTGCGTTGTACTGTGGGCATGGGATGGGGGCATGACTAACGCTGGGGGCATGTGGTATGGCCATCACATCATGGGCTGTGGGTGTGTGCTGGGGGCGTGACAAATGCAGGGGGCGTGACAAACGATGGGGGCGTGTGTCTGCCCTTCATTCCATGTGAGTCGTACATACAAGGGCCAATTACGTTGCTGCGCAGCATCAAGGGGCACGCTGGGGGCGTGAGAAACGCTGGGGGCATGTGTCCGGCCTTCATGCCATGTGAACGCAATTGCGCCACAACAAGGGGCTCGCTGGGGGCGTGAGAAACGCTGAGGGCGTGTGCTACATTCTGCCCTTCATGCCATGTGGGTCGTACATTAATCAGAAGATCGTCTGCTGTGGCCGTGTGCTGGGGGCGTGACAAACGCGTTCACCTGGAGGGCTGGTAAGTAACGTTACTGCAGCCTCTCCTGCGCGCCTGTTACTGAACTCTCTCATTCAACGAAATTACACGTGCCTGCTACCATCAACCAGGGCTCTAGCTGGGCTCAGGCGGCGGATCAGTACACTAATTACATGCGCCTGATAACATCAACCAGGGCTGCAGCTGGGCCTCAAGCGGGGGAACACGCATATGAGCGTGTCTGCGGGGACAATTACTGCAGCCTCTCCTATTCGCTGTCACTCAACTCTCTCATTAAACGGATTTACCCGCGGCTGATAACTCTCTAATTCAACGACATTACACGCGCTGGCTAACATCAACCAGGGCTGTAGCCGGGCTCAGGCGGCGGATCACTACACCAATTACACGCGCCTGCTAACATCAACCAGGGCTGCAGCTGGGCCTTCTCCATCCCTATTCTAATGAAACAAAAAATGTTGTCTACCGCGAGATTTTAAAATAAATTGCCCTTGCCAAATACACACATTACACACATTCTATTTCATACCCGGACAACGTCGGGACGGGCTGCTAGTCTTCTATACTAATATAATAAAAAGAGAGCCCAAACCTTTGAGGCGGGTAATCTCAGGAACCACAGCACCAATCACAACACCCAATACAGCATTGGAAAGGACAGTTGCAGCAGATGGACATAGGCTATACATCTGGCCACCATATAAATTATAAGGGTGAAAGAACGTTAGGGGAAAAGTAGTCTGTTGTGGGCATGGGCGTTCTGCTGGAAAGCCATGGGCGTGTGCATGGGCGTGTGCATAGAGCGATGGGCGTGGCGTGCTGGGACTGCCATCCCGATATGAGGGGGAGTTGCATTTACCATTTGGGCGTGTGTATGGGCGTGTGCATAGAGCGATGGGCGCGGCCTGCTGGGACTACGAGGGGGCGTTGCATTTACCATTGTTGTGGGTGTTGGCCGTTGACGCGATGTGGGGCGTGTCATTTCCGTTGATGGAGCAGAGCCGTCCCAATACGAGTGGGCGTCTTCCCAAACAAGTGGGCGTTGCATTTACCATTGTTGTGGGCGTTGCATGTTGAGTCGATGTGGGGCATCTAATTGCCGTCGGCTGGAGCGGAGCGTCAGATGGAGTGCACAAACACATTCGCGCCTGCAGCGGACACAAACATTCCCATATTGCATTGAGGACACAGCTTCACAGTGGAGGCATTCTTCTGCGGGGGGGGCATTTAAAAAAACGCGGGTCCTGAGCCCGGTAATGGGGCGATTCAGAGTAAGTTTTAAAAATAAATTGCCTTGCAAATTGAAAGCATTGCAGACATTCTATTTCATCCCCGGACAACGTCGGGACGGGCTGCTAGCATTAAATATATATATTTATATATATTACTATATATGAAATCCAACAACTCCCCAACCTCCAAACGTCGATGGAGAGACACACAAACTCCAATTCCTGTGATTAAAGTTATTTTTTATTTATTCTTGTATGCAGTGCTCCCGCAACCTGTCATTACGTGTTTCGGCCAGCCAAGCTGGCCTTGATCACATTTACTATATATATGTGTATATATATATATATATATATATTCACAGAAAAAACCATAGGTTATAGACCATATATAGTTAGGAATTAGCATTTACAAAACCTTGAAAATTCACTGAAAAAACCATAGGTTATAGACCATATATAGTTAGGAATTAGCATTTAAAAAACCTTATTTTACTCACACAAAACCATTGAAATTCCATATATAGTTAGTTGCACTAACTATATATCGCGCACCCGCAATCCACTGCTGATGATGTCACATATTACATCATTCATGACATGGTCAGTGACATCACTGATGACATCACTGATGACATCTCAAATGACATCACTGATGACATCACTGATGACATCTCATTTGACATCATTCTTGTGCTAATACGATAAACCTCTTCAGACTCTAATATAACCTTAGATACACTCAGTGTATACAGACACTCACACACTGTCACTCATCCATGGAGTTACTCACACACCTAGTCAGTCATGCAAAGAAACAATCTCACCTCCATTTCCTCAACTATACAGTTATACACACCTTACTTATTCAAACATATACTAACATATTTACTCTCTTATACAATCCCTGATACAAGTTCCCAATGATCCATACAGCCACTCACACATTCAGTGGCTCTCATGCACAGTTATTTATATATGCCAACTCTCACATGTACTGTGTTTTACATATGTACTTACTATGACATGTAGCATTGAGATATCCTTTCACTCATCAATACACTCATGCACACAGTCAACTGCCCATGTAGCTGTTTCCACATGCACTCTTGAACTCATACACCTAGTGAATCAACTGCTCACACATCTATGCACAGAGTCACACAACTCCCAGCCACCCCCACACAAACTCAATCTCCCATACAAATACTTGGGCAACCAATCAATAACACATATAGCCTCTCGTATAGCTAATGATCAACACATGCAGCAGTTTACATCACAACAGACATACTGATGCACACATTCAGACAGTTTAGTCACTAACCCATGCATTTAGTACGACACATTTATTCACTCACTCATACAGTCAGTCACGCACCTACTAAATCCTTCATCCAGACACTTATACATCCACTCATTCTTCAATATATCAAACATATTTAAACTTTACAGAAACACACAGTCACTGGATGATGTCATCAGTGATGTCATCAGTGATGTCATTTGAGATGTCATCAGTGATGTCATCAGTGATGTCACTGACCATGTCATGAATGATGTAATATGTGACATCATCAGCAGTGGATTGCGGGTGCGCGATATATAGTTAGTGCAACTAACTATATATGGAATTTCAATGGTTTTGTGTGAGTAAAATAAGGTTTTTTAAATGCTAATTCCTAACTATATATGGTCTATAACCTATGGTTTTTTCAGTGAATTTTCAAGGTTTTGTAAATGCTAATTCCTAACTATATATGGTCTATAACCTATGGTTTTTTCTGTGAATTTCATTGGTTTTTTAACAGCTAATATCTGTAGCTGTAAAATGTATTCTTCTTTAAATCCAAAAATATATTTTATATGTTTATGAATAATTTTTTTTAAAATATTTTTTTTTCTTCGTTCCCGCTTCGCGAATCGGGAAGCTTCCCGTTAGCTGACCTTGATGCCGCGAAATAGACCGCGAGCCGGTAAACGTTTCTTTACCGCAAGTGCCGCGTTAGAAAACAACATCGTGACGCCTCCCGTCCGCATGACGTTCCACGTTGTCGCTTGATACGTCATATGACGTGCTACGTTAGCAAACTGGTACGCGAAGCGAGTGCCAAAGCGCAGGTTTCTGGAAGCAAACCGGGAGGCCCTGCAAAGCGCTTAACGTAAACACAGCAAGTCATGTGACTTGGTAATAACACTTTTCATTGGTTCATTTCACTTTTGGTTTCCTAATGATGTAAGACTAGGTCATATAATCTAAAATGAACACTTTTGATTGGTTGAGAACTCTTGTTTTTCCCAAATGATGAAAATCCCTCCTTCTTTCCTCACTCTGACTTTCATCATTGTGAGAGAAAGACCCTTTGTGATCACTGAGCAATGGCTTCTTTAGTAGCTTCAGCTGGTGCTTCCCCACCACCTCCACCACATCCAAGGAAGAGTGGACCACCTGCTCAAGTTGTAATTCAACAAGAAGAAGAAGAAGAGGAACAGGAGGACGAGCACGAAGAGAGGCAGTTTTTGCCTGAGCAGCCCAAGACGTCTCACCGGAAAGAAAACTTCATTTGGCAATTTTTTAAAATTCCCAAAGGTCAGAAAAAAGTAAATGCAAGATACGTAACTTGCCTTATATGTCAAGATAGACTGTCCAGAGGGACCGACAAAAAATACAGTTTCGGAAACTACACAATGCATCGCCATATGACTAGGTGGCATCCTAACAACTACAGTGCTGCACAGTTTCGGAACGACCTAGATAATCTCCCTATTATGGCCAGAAGATCTGTTGTACCGGAAGTAACGGGACCAGAGGGCAGGGAGATGGTGCCAAATATACAAATGAGATTTGGTGAAGTAAAACACACCTGCGTATTTTGCGATGGATTCATTTCCTACGGAGAAAGAAGCATCACTCTGATCAACAGAGCTATTGACTATCATATGCAAGTTTGTCCGAAACGCCCAAAATAATAAATACTTCTTTTTTTTGTTTTGTTGCTCCTGTTGAGCCCTTTACAATGAATCGTTTTCATTGCCCCCTCCAAGAAAAACCCAAAAAAATATAAAACTGTTCCGAAAAATTCAAAAACAGTAAAAAAATGTTCAGAAAAATAAAAAAAAAAGTTCTTTTCAGAACTACCTCCCCGTTATTAAAAAATTGGTACAATATTTGGAACTGTGCCAACCTCTATTTCTCTTAGTTCGCTTCCTAGTTCGCTCGCTGGTACGCGAACTGGAAGCGAACCAAAAACAGTAAGTATAAGGGAAGGAAACACACACTTATGTTAAAAGAAAGACAGCTATAGGGGAGTAAACTAGAGATACTATTACCCATAATCCACTACTGATGATGTCACATATTACATCATTCATGACATGCTCAGTGACATCATCAGCAGAGGATTGCGGGTTTTTTGGCAACATGCCTTATCCACGGTTTAATAACGCTGCCTTTTGCTTTATATAAGTTTTCAAATTGTATGAAATATATACCAATAGGTCTTTATGAACCTTTAGGTAGTGCTTTTGTTCATGAGGTCTGGTCGCTTCCATACACATACAGATGTTTCAAAGATGATCAAGAAGTTTATCTGAATGGAGAGGAATGCACTGAGACGCCAGATCATTCACTAATGTGTAGGCACATACAGTTACACGATTCATGCAACAAACACCGACCAAATATGGCTTGCGTGTTGCAAGGCACGCCAGTTCCTGCTATCATCCCCACGTTCAAGTTGTTGGAAAATGGTAGTTATTTGATGCTCAATAATGAAGATTGTTCTGAGTTAATTAAAAAGTATTCCTTTTATCGTAACAGTAAGTGAACGGGTTATTTGCTGCAGAAATGTTCTATTTCCTCCCACACATGAACATAGGGAGTTTTCAATCTGGCCACAAATACCAACCTTGGGACACGTTTCAACGGCATGACAAGAATAAGAGCTCTTTTGTCTCAGAGAGAGGTGGCCTTGAGTTCGGCCCGTGAAACTTTCGTACTTCACATAGCGAACACCCGTACACAGGTTTGCCTTTCAATTTCAGCAACATGTTTCCGACTATCTTTAACGCATCCTACACAAAATCCCTGGCACACTTTTTTAAAGTTGTTACCAGTGGTCTCGTGACTTCATTTGAGAAAATCTTTGGAGTCATCCCTGCTCCCTTTCATTCCATTTTCTCCACTCTGCTTCGTGGATTGCATTTTTACTTGCATTACCAGCGGACGCTCTTGTGCTTTTTTACATTTTTAAATATGGATGTCCCTCCTATGCAACCTCCGACCCTGCAGCTGCTGACACTGTTCCGCAATCGCATGCTAGAATATTATGGCACAATGCCGTTGGCGATATTAAGCACGGCATATGGATTATCTTTTCGGTTCTCCTACTTCACCTGTGTCCAGCCTGTATTTCACTGCCTGACCTGTGATTTCGATTGGGCCATTGATTTGTGTCTCTGCGGACCGGTTTCTCCTGACGTCGACTTTAATCAGCTGATGACTCCTATCATTACTCACGAGTTGATTTGTCCTGGCGAAAGGATTATGGCTGTGGCATTGATGCATGGACTACTTGGTCCCTGGAATTTACTGGCGGCAGCACAGTCTTTCTTGGAACACAGCTTTCTTGAAAACCCACCGAGCTGTCCTCTGATGGTGATAGAGGATCCGGTGCTGGGAGAGCACGTATGTTCTTTTCCGCTTTTAAATTGGATGGCTGAACTGTTTTCGGATGAAGACGGTGACTTCCTATTGGAGGCTGTTGCAGCTTATTTTGCATACACAGTTATGTCATAGACCTTTTTCATGTTTGATATGCTGAGTACTAGCATTTCATTGACAATTCATTGACTTATTTGTCAATTTTTTATTATTTACCTTGCCTATTGGCTTAAGACTCGATAAAGTACTTGGCTGTTTTATTTTTCTTTAGCATTGAATTTTCCTAGTTTTTAATGCTTTACCTTGCGGACCGTCCACATATAAACTTGCAATCTGCTCTCATGAGATGGCACTTCTATTATCTTATTCAGTTCGTTTCCGGATCATGAGGAGGTGTCATCTAGGTCCTGGATATCTTTACACCGTGTTAAGTTAGCATGGGCTCATTACCGGTTTAAACGCCATTTTTCCTTTTTTGCAACTTCTGCACACGACACTTAGTTGTTGCTTTAGCTTTCCACCTAGTAGTTCATCGTGGTTTACATGAGAATAATATGTTATTGGTCTACTATCTGCTTTACTTGTTAAACTATATCTGTACAGCGAGTGCTAAAGTTTCAAGAACAACACGATACAGAATTGTTATGAGGTCTGATCTCCACGACTTCATACTCATAACATAAGTGCAACTTCTGCCAATTCTGGGCATGAGGCGGGTTTTATATTGCTTTGCCGAACACACATACACAACAGTTGATGCGGTTCACATGAAGAGAGAGCTGGTGTATGCTGATGTGATTCCTTCAAATGTAAGACACTAAAGTATGGGCACGCCCTAAACCAACACAAAGAGACCTTCTTAGCAAATAATATAATATGTGTATTAGGGAGGGTGAGATATAAGCAGCCGCGGGCCGTGGAGGGAGTTACGATGGGGCAGGGAGGCGGGGAGGGGGAGAAGCAGGGTGGAGCCCTCTCTACCTTGCCCCTCCCCCTCCCCGCCTCCCTGCCCCACCGTAACTCCCTCCACGGCCCGCGGCTGCTTATAAGTGTTGCTAACTCTTATTCATTTACAGCATGTTAACATACTGTCACCATTCGCTTTTTATGTACTAGTAACTATGCTGGTAATTTTGCTACTGATAATATGTGTACTTGTATTCTCCACCCTGCTTCTCCCCCTCCCCGCCTCCCTGCCTCACCGTAACTCCCTCCACGGCCCGCGGCTGCTTATAAGTGTTGCTAACTCTTATTCATTTACAGCATGTTAACATACTATCACCATTCACTTTTTATGTACTAGTAACTATGCTGGTAATTTTGCTACTGATAATATGTGTACTTTTATTATCTAAGGTACTACGCCTGAGAAGACGGCATTAGTAAATAAACATTTCAAATACACATGTGTTCTTCTTAACTCCATGTTCTGGTTTCTAAGAAATATATAACGACCGACTGTTCATGAGTTCCACGTATCCTGAGGTACTATAAGTTCATATTCTGGATTGTCTAAACATTGAGAGTTTGTTATATCCAATGTGACACTGTACCTAGCTTGCTAAATAGTTTTTGATTACTAACGTGAGTTTTGGGACACCCTAATTCGCCGAGGTTCCAATCCTCTGTCCACAGTTCTGTGTGAGAACAGAAACCCTGCGACAGGGGCACCCCCGACCCTTGCTGGAGCTTCATCACACTTGCGATACAACTCCAGCAATGCGCCACCTTTACGGCACAGATACATCACGCATCTGTGCTGTTTTTGCCCCATGATGCGCCGCATTGTAAATGCAGCACACCATAGGTGACGGAACAGCGGCACAGAATGACTAACACATCCCTGGTGATGCGCCAGTCATCATAAATCTATCCCTATGCTTCTTATCTTGTTAGAGATGAACCGCCATATGTATCATAAAAGTTATTTGCATTTCCTAAATAGCGAACTTTAAGGAATAAATAGCGATTCTTTACCATTCCTAGTTTGCGATGAGCTATTTGCTAATTAGCCGAATGTAGCCCAATGAAGCCCAATGTAGCCCAATGTAGCCCAAAGATGGCCGCCAGACACACAAAAAAACAAATGTAGCCCAAATATCAGCCAGATGTAGCCCAACTATAGCCCAGTGACAGAATGACCAATCAGCTTCGCAAACCTCCGTTACGCGAAGCGGAGCGCTGTTACAGATATATATCTTTTTTTGAACGTTAATTTCTCAAAATCCACTGGAGCACATATATTGAGACCTAGCAAAGGCACATCGGGCTACCAGTCCCTAATATTTTGCCAAGTTTCGTGCAAATCCATTCAGCCGTTCAATTATTATTTTTATTATTTTTTTTTGCCCCGCGGGGCCCTTTTAAAACCTCCACATCAAACCTAGGGGGTCAGCGAGGATCTACTATGCCCCCTTATAGTTATTTCCCCCTTTGTTTTGACCTCCTCTTGTCTCTCGATCCTACCGAGAGACAAGATGGCGGCCGCTACGGACTGTTTGGAATGTTGACAGACGCCGGAGAACCAATCAGCTTCGCTTCACAAAGCTCCGTTGCGCGAAAAGTCCGCGAACCAGAGCGCTAACCGGTCCGCTGTTACAGATATATATCTTTTTTTAAACGTTAATTTCTCAAAATCCACTGGAGCACATATATTGAGACCTACAAAAGGCACATCGGGCTACCAGTCCCTACAATTTTGCCAAGTTTCGTGCAAATCCATTCAGCCGTTCGGGCTAAAAGTGAGGCCAACCGCCCTATGGAAAACTCAATGTTAAAAACACGTTTTGGGACCCCCCTTTTTTCTCGGCCCCCACTGGACGAACCCCCCCCAAATTTTCAAGGGCTGCTCAGAAACAAAATGTGCCATTTTCCTGAAAATTTCAGCCGATTCCGTCCACAAACGCCAAAGTTATTAGACATAGAATTTTCAAAAAACCCATAGAGAAAAAATCCTAACTATATATACCTACTGGCGACCGCCAGTAGGTAATATATATATATATATATATATATATATATATATATATATATATATATATATATATGTGGCAGGGAGGTCGATTTTGGACCAAAGATCACACTTTCAGTTATCCAGTGTAAACACGTCCAGTGTATTTAAAATTTAAGATAATTCAAATTAGGGTATCTGCGATTGTGTGTAATTCATAAATAATAACAACTCTTGCAGGGAAATGCTGAACTCTGTTTGGCTACCAACACTTCAACCAGGAAGTGTTGGCAGCCATCTTGGGACTCGGTTTCAGTAGAGTCCTAAAAACCACCACCTCTCTGGGGCTGAATAAAAAGAAATGCGGGGACTTAATAACCTGGCGACCACCACCTCCCCAGGGCTAAGTTAAATATAGAGTGGTTAGGAAGAGCTTCGCAGGCATCCAAGATGGTCGCGTGAGCACAGAGCTCCCCGGACCCGCGTCGCCCTTCACGAATATCCTGACAACATCCTGATTTCGAGGACGGGCTTTTGTTCGCACATCCTTGCTGATCTTCGTACACTTTGAAAAATCAAATTTGGACGCTGGGGTCCACTTTTGCATCGTCTTTACTTTTTGAGGCCCACTCCGAGGCGGACCGGGGGCTCGGTTGCTGTGCGGGCCGTGGAGTAGTTGATCAACAAACGGCTGCAGGGGTCCCCTCTGGTCGACCCCTCCTGACTTTCGGTTTCGGTTTCTGCTCCCGGCTCTGATTGGCAGAGGTGAAGCCTTGCACCACCTTCGGCTGGCCTGTTGTCTCCTCGCTGTTTGGTGCTGGCCCGACTAACTGCCTACAACCCGGCCCTTTTGTGCCTACAATCATCGGAACTAGTCTTGTTGACTGTCTGGACACTCCGCGCCCGGCCATTTTCACCAGGTCCAAGGACCCTTTCGGGGTCCCTTTCCCAAAATGGCCACCGGACAGCCTCTTGAGAAGCGCAAGACTAAGGCACCTCTCCATGGTGGCCAAAATCAGACTAACATCATGGATCACTACTCGCAGGTCAAGGGGTCGCCCGGCGCTGCGGGCCGTGCTTCGGATAACCCTAAGACCCTCTTTTCAGCGTCTTCGGACCCATCCTTGCAGGACGTCATGGGAGCCATAGCCAACATGCAGGCCTCTATGGGACAGCAGTACGAGGCCTTAGCCTCCAAGATCGACACGGTGGCCGTTGACATTACGCTGATTAGAGCGAATCTGTCGAAGACCAATGAAAGGGTCGAGTCATTGGGCTTGAAGACTTCTAGTCTTACTGCGGATGTCACAGAGGCCCAGACTGAGATCGGCAATCTGCGTTCCACGCATGACCTACTGGCTCGTCATCTTGAGGACTACGAAATCAGGGCCCGTCGTAACAATGTGCGCCTTATTGGTGTCCCGGAGAATCCCGAGATTATGGGGGTTGACCTCTTGGTGGAGGACTTGATTGCCAACTATCTTTCTCCCGCTGGACTCAGCAAGTTCTTTGCGGTTGAGCGCGCTCATCGTGTCTCCGGTGGGAAGGCTAAGCCGGGTGCCCCCACTGAGGCCAATTATTGCCAGGTTGTTTCACTTTAGGGACCGGGACGCTGTCCTACAGGCTTCACGGGACAAGGGCCCAGTGAACTTTGAAAATCCCTCCTTTTCTTTTTATCCTGACTTTTCGCCGCTTGTCCAAAAACAAAGACTTGGATTTCAGGGAGTTAAGAAGCGATTGCGAGACTTGGGTCTCAAGTACTCCTTGTTGTTCCCTACCAGGCTCCGGATTGAATATCGGGAACGTGTATTCTTTTTTGATCGCCCTGAAAATGTTAGTGACTGGCCTGACTCTCTGCCTATAAGAAATGAACATACTGGGTTCCCCGGAGGCGCCAACGGGGGTGTGGCGGAATGAGGACTTCACCTGTGGATCCCGGCGTCTGAACTTTTCTGCTGTTTCAGCTGAGTCTGGCTTGGGTCTTTTGTTAGGCCTAGATCAGCCTGGGGGCGGCGGGGGGTGAATGGGGACTCTTCCTCCTCCTGGGTTCTTTGCGTAGCTTAGTTTAGTAATGGGGCGACAGGCACACTGCAAGTTCGGGTGGCTTATTAGTCTTACGCAGGGGTGCAGGGTGGGGGGAGTAACATGTACAAGTTGGGGTGTGGTGGGGGGTGTGTGTGTGTTTCTGTGTACTCACGAGGCATCACATTTTTTTTCTCATTTGTACTGATCGTGGGGTTCTATGTGGGTCCTGCTCTTTCTACTTTTCGGGGGTGGGGGGTGGCGAGTTGAGACTGTTATCCTGGAATGTCAATGGATTAGGGGACAGAATTAAGCGAAGTATTGTTTTGCGATTCCTTAGGCGTCATTCCCCCGATATTGTCCTCCTACAGGAGACACATTTAATAGGCAACGCTTGTCAGGCAATGAATAGGCGCGGTTATCGGTTGGTGGCCCACGCGGGGTTTACTTCTGGGTCCAGGGGGGCTGGTATTCTCGTTCGGTCCTCTCTCCCTTTTGCAGTTGACGAGGTGAGACTTGATGACAGGGGGCGCTATGTGGTGCTCACTGGCAGGTGGGAGGGGAAGACACTCTCCATACTTTCAGTCTATGTCCCCCCGGGTCTGCAGGCTTTAACCTATGCTGATCTGTGTAGAGCCCTTTTGGACTTTCCCGAGGGGCTCCTGATTTTGGGTGGGGATTTGAATTCGGTTGTTTCTGGCACCTCTGATCGTCATCCTCCCAGGGATCTACCAAGGGCGCAAAGGTGGTTGAGTGATTTGCTAGAAACCTTCGGGCTTGTAGACGCCTGGAGGCTACTACACCCTACACAGTTGCAGTACACTTTCCACTCTGGGGCACACGGCAGCCTTGCTAGATTAGACTATTTCTTAATGCCAGCGGTCCAATCCTCCTCCATCAGAGAAATTCGTCAGCTCCCTAGGGGTATTTCCGATCACTCCCCCTTGTGGCTCCGGTATGAGGTAGGGGCAGGCGATGAGGGTAGAGTTGCTCCAATTAACCCGTGGTACTTTGGTAACCCCAAGACCCGCTCGGACCTTGTGAAAACTATTGAGCATTACTTTGACGACAATGTGGGGTCTGTTTCTTCTGCTGTTTCGTTATGGGAAGCATTTAAAACTGTTATACGTGGTCAGTCCTTATCCTTGATTGTCGCTGCTAAGAAGGCTGCAAATGTGGAGGTTGTGCACTTGGAATCTGAGATAGCCGCTTTGGAGGACGATCTTCGGATGGGCGTCTCCAGTACCAAGTTGCACTCCCTTGCTTTGAAACAAGCTGACTACAAGGCTCTTGTAACGGATGCTGCGAAAGTGATGTATAGGGAGCAGCAGGGACGACTGTATGATGTGGGTGATAAAGCGGGTAAATTGCTTGCGTGGTTGGACAAGAAAGAGAGAGTGAATCGTGTGGCCCCAGTGATTGAGCGGCCTGGTGGTGAGTGTGTCACTGACCCAGCTGGGATCGTTCACTGTTTTGCGGATCACTTCGAGACAGTGTACACCCCCGTTTGTGATAGGGATGAGGAAGACTCCCGATTGCTGTTGCGGGACATTGCGTTGCCTCGCCTCTCTGACCCTGACAGAGCTCTCATGGATGCTCCACTTTCAGTAGATGAAATCACGGTGGCTATTCGTTCCCTCCGTTCGGGTAAGGCGATGGGCCTCAATGGCTTGCCCATTGAATTGTACAAGCTGCGTCCCGACAAAATGGCACCTTATTTACGGGACATGTTCCTTGAGGCCCTTGAGTCTGGCTCTTCCCCTTGGACCAACGACTCGCTACTATCGTCGTCATTCCCAAGGAGGGTAAGCCCCGGGATCGTTGTACTTTATACAGAACCATTTCTTTACTCAATGCTGATTCCAAAATTTTGGCTAAACTATTGGCTAATCGCTTAGTAACTGTGATCGGGGACTTGATCCATCCAGATCAATCTGGTTTTATCCCGCACCGCAACACTGCATTGAATCTGCGCAGACTCCACGGGGTTCTCGCGAGAGCTGAGACGCTTACTGAACCGGCCATTTTGGCTTCTCTTGAGGCTACCATGGCCTTCGACACTATCGAGTGGCCCTACCTTTGGGCGGCCCTCTCGAAATTCGGGTTTGGGCGGGGCTTCATAGCCTGGGTGAAACTTCTCTATGAGAGTCCCCTGGCCCAGGTGGTTGTTAATCGACGAGTGTCTTGCGTTTTTACACTTGGACGGGGTACCCGGCTGGGCTGTCCACTGTCCCCTTTGCCTTTTGCTCTCACTCTCGAACCTTTGGCGGAGTGGCTCCGCTGGGAACGATCTATGCGAGGCATCCGATGGTCTCCTGATTTTGAGGATCGAGTCTCGCTATACGCGGACGACATCCTCCTATATCTCACTTCCCCTAAAAAGTCCCTTAATGTACTTTTCGATGTTCTTACTTCTTTCGGAAAGAACTCCGGTCTTGTTATCAATTGGGCTAAATCCTGCATCTACGTTTTGGCTGGAGACCTCCCTCCACTGCCGCGTAGATTTCCGATTCACGTGACGGAGACCGGTTTCAAGTACTTGGGGATTTATGTTTCCTTGGACCCCTCCTGGCGTTATGAGCTTAATTTATTACCCCCCCTTCAGCGGCTCACGCTTGATGTGGCTCGCTGGCGTAGGTTGCCGCTGTCGCCCCTCGGTAGAGCGGCGCTTTTCAAAATGATGTCTCTGCCTCGATTTTTGTACGCACTTCAGAATTCCTTTGACCCGATTGCCTCAGGCTATTTTCGTGAAGTGGAGAGCCTACAGAGACAACTGGTCTGGGATGGGCGTGCCCGCATTGCACTTTCTAAACTCACGCTTCTGTGGTATGACGGCAGTATAGCCCTCCCGGACATCAGACGTTATTACTGGGCTTCCCAGTTAAGTGCGATTAATCATGCGACCTACGCACCGGGCCCTGCCCCGGCGTTCTCCATGGATAGATTTATTTTGCCAGGGGGGACCTTTAGCAGAGTGTTGTACTCTGGTGGTCTCCGTGGCACACTGACCGGTCCCACTAAGATTGCAGTGAGAGTGTGGCATGATGCGAATGCGGCCTTGGGTTGGTGTGGCAGGTTCACTCAGGCCACCCCTTTGTATGATTCGGAATTCTTGGGCCATCTGTGGAAAACGAAAGGCTTTGATAAAAGGGATATGATTGGTATCAGCAGAGTGGGCGATCTGTGGTCGAAGGGTACTGTCAAGTCCTTTGATGTGCTGCGAGTGGAGTATGAGCTTGGTGACAAGGAATTCTTTAGGTACGCCCAGATCCGTCATGCTCTGTTGTCTGTGTTTGCTGCGGGTCCTGATATTCCTGAGTCTTCCCCTCTGGAGGACCGCATTTTGGATGGTCATATACCCGACAGCACAATCTCATTGATTTATAAGAAACTCATCAATAACAGAGCTGACTTGCTGGTCCGCCTCCGGGCTGCGTGGTGTGCGGACGGACTTGAATTGGACGATGAGGACTGGCAATCTGCGTTGTCCTCGCTAAAGGAAGTCGCTATTCCTGCTCGTTTGAGGTTCGTCCAACTTAAGATACTTCACCGAGTGTATGTAACTGAGCCTTGTCTGGTTCGAATGGGTTTTTCCTTGGATGGATTATGTAAGCGTGGCTGTGGGATGTCTGGTTCCTTTCTCCACATATTGTGGGAATGCCCGGAGATGGCTCGGTTCTGGTCCCGAGTACATGCTGTCATGGAAAGTGTCACGGGTGTGTCCCTGCTGCCCGAGGCCAGGCGTTGTTTGCTGAATGTTTGGGAGCCTAATGACTAAAACTCAGCACAGATCATATGGGCGACCCTCGGAAATATGGTCGCGAAGAGGGACATTGCCCAGCTCTGGGGATCACATAGACCACCTACCTTATCCAAGTGGAAAGAAAACGTGGACTGGTGCATGTTCCGGGCAAAGACTGTGTACCTTTCACGGGGACGGCCCAGAAAATGGGGTAGAATATGGTCCCAATGGAACACCTATCGTGGTAATATATGTACTCCCCCACAGGATGTCACCATTGATGTGTCTTCGTCCCCCTAATTGGCATTCACTCGTCATCTATGGTCAATAATTCCGCTTGTTTCCTTGTCCGCCCCTGTCCCCGTCATATCCGATTGCATTGTAATAAGCTAGCCTTTGAGCTCTGCCAGCACAGACCCACGACAATGTATTATTATGTTTCTGGCTTGTGAGGTTTGGTTTGTTTTTTCTGTATGTCTGTTTCATTTCAATAAAAATTTAAAAAATATTAAAAAAAAAATATATATATATAGAGTGGTTGACTACACAGACGAGTTTACATAAACAAAAGGAATCCTACTGGGGTAAGGGCGAAGTGTCCACCACAGTGGTGTGGGAGCACTTAGTGTGTTGTAAAATACCCCTCACACACCAAAAGGCCCCTTGGTGTCATGCTTCATCATCGGGGTCTTCGCACCCCTCTATCGGGATGCGGCATGCTGCGACCTACGACTACGTGGGAGCACTTAGTAATTGGCTATGTGTGGTGCATTTGTGTGGGTATTATTATGTGAGTGGTGGGATGTGGTGAATGGGGTAAAAAATACCTGGCTCGTGAGTGTAATGGAATTTTTTTTTATTTCTAACTCCGATGAAGTTAGAAATAAAAAAATGTTTCCATTACACTCACGAGCCAGGTATTTCTTACCCCATTCACCACGTCCCACCACTCACATAATAACACCCACACACATGCAACACACATAGCCAATTACTAAGTGCTCCCACGTAGTCGTAGGTCGCAGCACGCCGCATCCCGATAGAGGGGTGCGAAGACCCCGATGATGAAGCATGACACCAAGGGGCCTTTTGGTGTGTGAGGGGTATTTTACAACACACTAAGTGCTCCCACACCCCTGTGGTGGACACTTCGCCCTTACCCCAGTAGGATTCCTTTTGTTTATGTAAACTAGTCCGTGGAGTAAGAATCCTCCTGTATTTACTCTACCTCCCTCTTTTGTTTTTTGTGACTAGACAGACCCCCATATGCCCTAGGGACATCCACCCCTGCAGGGCTTTCTCTTTATTTTTTAAAAGGAGAATGGAGGGGGGCCCCGGGAACCACTACCTCCCAGGGTCAGCCTGTGCAAACAGAATGAGAGGGGTTATATGCCCCCCTCCCCTCATGAAGCCATACATTGACCTGGGGACCGTAATCCCCCTGGGCCAGCTCCTGCCATCTCCCGGGGTGCCTGCCTCGTGCATGTAACATGTTGCATGGTGCAAACGCAACACAAATCTCCTCTTAAATATACCCCTATGTTCCCAGGCACCTCTGTGCTGGCACTGGTGAGATTTATCAGAACTTTCAACTGCTGCAAAGTCATGCAAAGTGGCACAAAATGTTGATAAAGTGTTTACTTTCCAATTTAAAATGTTTTTGGGGGTGAGAAGGATGTTGCAAAAGTAAAGCAAATTATGCTTTTCTCTTCTTTGCAATACTTTTTTGCATAGTGGATATCCCATTGGTGCTATTAGCTGTGATATTTGATGCAAATCCCTATGTTCCTAAATTGGTGAAAGAGCTACTGCCAAGTTACTGTTTTTTGTTTCTCTGAACTAATCACACATTGCATGTGTGCTGCACTGTACAGCATATATCGAATGAGTGGAACGTTTTAAAGTTATACTAAGCATTGTATTTTGGATTCTTAGCATAAAACCTAGGCTAGATGTCACACCCACATATTTTTGCACTATGGTCCAAAGGTGTTTTGTGTGGCGATAGGCAGCCTGTTTGTACTCCAGCACAGGGGAAGAGAGTAGCAGCGCTATATCTTAGTAGAAATGTATCTGTGCCTCTCTCTCCTCCTACTGCAACGCAGTGTATGTAGCAACATAGGTTGCTACACTGAATTGTGCTATTTTTGGTAAATGTGCCCCTAACAATTAAAAAAAAAAATCTGTTTTATTTTGTGTGGCTATGGGCATCTTATAGTTCTGCCACAGATTTGAGATGAAGCCGAGTGTCATCAGGCATGTTTACAAAAGGTAAGCCCTGTCAGCTATGGGGAGTACATATTTAAGAAGAAGCTGATGTTTGGCATCAAAAAATATTTTTTTTTGTAAACTACCCACATAATTAAATAGTACTTTCAAATATATTCAAAGTAAAAAAATATACGTCACAACATAGAATCATTTTCGCGCGCTCTGCATATCATGAATGCACTTATGTCAATCAATTTTTAAAGCAAATTTAGATGTAAAAAATACAGCATAATTTAAGAGTTAAATAGCAAAAAGTACCCGTTTTAAAGCTCAAGTCTTTCACCTCACGATTTTAAAAAGGCAAGAAGATACTTAACAAATGAAAGTGTGATGAGTGGAGGCTGGATAACTTTCAAGCTGGTAGGGCACACATCCTGGTCACGATATGCATGGAAGTCCGAATCACCCAGCAGTGTTCAGAGGGATTTTCTCCAGAAAAACATAAAAGATAATTGGCCAAAATGGTGCATTTTACATCTTATTTAATGGTGACCTACAGAGATTTTTGCTGTTATACAAAGCTATGCCAGTACACCTCAGCATGCCATTTGTGAACTGGGACCAACAATACCCAGTGATTGCAAGGCATCTTAAATGGTAGTCTTCTAACCTTCCTTCTATTTGTTTACTGGATGCACACATTGCTCTGATGCATCAACTAAGTCTTGGCCTGTAATATCGCTTCCTATTTATAAACTAGATCCATAAGTACACAACACTGTCAAAACACCTTAATACTGGCATGCACTGCAGCACACCTGCTAGTACTGTAATAGACAGACACAAAGCTTTGCCGGTGCACCTCATTTAAGGGTCCCAGCAGCCCATGTTATTCGCTGATATCCACAATTAACTTCACCAGCGCACCTAAATCCTGATCTGTCACATCTACAGCTATTCCTGTCAGTGAACAATAAATAGGCCTACAAATGCATGTTAATTTACCATTCAGCCCATCATACTTTTCTTATACTGGAACCTATGCATAGTTCTGCCAGTGCACCCTATTCTTGATGTGCCACTGACCATGCTGAGTCTGCACTTCAATTTTGTAATAGAGAGTTACTTTAGCCATGGGATGCTAAAGAATAGGTCCACATCTCCTCCGCTGATGCCTCGTTCCCATTCCTTCTCACCAGACCACAACTCCCTGCCAGTTTCAACAATATTCACATTCAGTCCGGTGTATCCATCTGCTGTTGTGTTCCAGTTCTTCCCCTTTGATTCTTCCCTGGATTAAATAGCTACTTCAGACTGTGGGGGAGATTTACTAAGATTTTACGCTGTGTTTTCATCACAAAACTGACACAGATCGGACCAAAATCTTTTTTTCTGATTAACTTTCTAAAACCAAACTTGTTTAGTACTGGAAATAACGTGAAAGTAACGCACAACAGTGTATAGCGCGTCTTTGCATTACTTAGCATCAAGAGAATAGGTGCTTCCATGCAACTACCCATGGTTTCTGACACTAAACCCAATTTACTAAACAAAGAAGACAGGGTTTAGAATCAGAAAACTGCACCCTTTTGAAGTAGGTGCAAGGAAGGAGAAACACTTTCATTTCTCCCTCCTTTTCCGACTTTGGACGTGTTCTGCACTGTATAGCATGGCTTGGCAGATCGGGCTGGACAGTTCCCTTGAGGCACAGGGTCAAGACTGATTTGCATATAGCTGTGTCTGAACTGGGGTGGCAAAGTATCCACAAATTGGCCTGCATCACACACAAAGCCATCTACTCACATTCCCACAAATACCTTAACAGCAAACTGGTCAAAGCAGGAAGATCCAGATCCCTGAGAAGTTCCAACTCACTTCTTCTCATCCCTCCAAAATTCAAAAAGGCAACCACTCAGTCCCGATCCTTTTCTGGTAACGTACCCAGGATATGGACCTCATATGCAACCCCTCTTTCCCGTGCTTCAAAAGAGACCTGAAACTCATTCTCCTCAAGAAATACCATGCCCTCCTAGTCAACTAACCAAGACTCCAATAACCTAGTTGACTTCCTGCGTATTTGTCCATCATGGTTAAGTAGAGATTGGACCATTTTCAACCTCGTGAGCTTCCCCTCTATCCATCACTGCATGCTAAATTATAATGTTTTGCTTATATCCTCATGCACCGTTATGTCCTGCTATGCAATGTATAACTACTTATAACGTTTGGCTTTTATCTGTATCCATCCATTTGTCATTCTATGTTATGCACCTATGTTTGTAAAGTGCTCTGATACCCCCGGGTCTAGCTAGCACTATATAAAACGTATACAATAAATAAATAGAATAAATAAATAAAGTGAGCTAAAGGACGATGATGGATTCAACCCAGATCTGTGACTGGGGGTGAGTGTCTGAAAAGTTTCAGCGCTCCGTCCATCATCTCCTTGTGTTTGCTCTGCACTGTTGACCACACATACAAAGAGGGAAATGGTTTTGGTCAGTCTATACATAGTATTTTATACTGGAAGGGTACCCTTCCAGTACAACACCTATGCTAGACTCACAGAGACGCATTTCACATGGTGCAAAGGTGTCTCCATGGTGCACAGCAGCTGATTTTAGCGCTGGTAAAAAGGGGAGGGGAGTGCTATATTTCAGTAAATTTGGCACTCTCCTCCTCTCTCCTTTTCACTCAGTGCAGTGCTGCATTTGTGGCTGATGCACTGCGTGATTAAATGGTAAATCTGCCCCTCTGAGTTTCCATCAGAGTGTAAGGTAG
This sequence comes from Lissotriton helveticus, assembly GCF_964261635.1. Lineage (NCBI taxonomy): Eukaryota > Metazoa > Chordata > Amphibia > Caudata > Salamandridae > Lissotriton > Lissotriton helveticus. Next base: position 1,270,564,905 of record NC_136059.1, on the reverse strand, counting down.
GAAAAGCAAAGTTTGCTTTCTTGTGATGACCCAGGCTTGCAACAAGGCTGCCTCATTGAATTCTATCAGGCTATAGGTCAGTGCAGCATCTTTTGCTGGGGCCTAGATTGCAACAGAGGAGATTCAGGGGTAGGAGTGCAGATGGGGCAATATAGGTGTGACTCTGGATGTCACTGTAAATTTGTGAGAAGGGATGTTAGCACCTCTCCTCCGAGGGCCTGTTGATTGCTGATTGCCCAAAAAGAAGCCAGGATAAAGCTGGAAAACATTTTTTTCTATCCTGCTCTACAGGCTATTAGTTTTAGGGTGACTTTCATAAAAATGTGTCAACGCCCCCAGCAGGTTCCTATGTTTAGGCACTCTGCACTGCACAGAGCATGTGCATGTGAAGGTAAATGTGTGAGAAAGCTAACATGGATGTGCCCCTGATACATGCATAATCCATGAGAGACCTGCTGATGCCTACTCACCTGTGCTGCAGAAATGCATGCTGTGTACTGCTAGGGCACAGGTGTCTGAAAAGTAAACACATGAACAGACAAATGTGTCAGTTCACATGTTTTCATTGTTGCAGCTCAAAGCAACTAAGATCAGCGTTTCTTTATGTGCCTCCTTGTACTGGTAGGGCAGTGCCCAAATGCCCCTAGGCACAAGCCACCATTCTGAATGGAACATTTTCTTCATATTGTCTCACATTTCTTTTTTCTCTTAAAGTCATGTGTGCAGTAAAGTTTCTGGGTTATGAGATATATGTTCATGTGCGAATAGGACATATATCAATTGCCTTTTTCACCATGTCAAGCAATATTTGCTGAAGAATTTTGGAAAAGGTTCATTGAGACATTCTTGCGAAAATAGCTACACGTCTTTGAAATTTACCCCTAGCACTCATGTAATATTTGACACAAAGCAGTGCAGCAACAAAAGCTGCTGCGCTGCCTTGCGTCTCAAGGGGAGAGCAAAATGTGCCCCACCTACTAAAATATGATGCATTTTTTTCTCTCTCATGATTCTACTGAGCTTTGGACAAATGCCGGACTGGGAACACAAACCAGGCCTAGCAATTCTAACAGACCGTCCCCTGGGAAGTGGGGATGGGAGGGTGCTAGTGGGCAGCACTGTCGGCTGACCAGGCATTATTGGGTGCTCTAAAGTTGTGCTAGTTAGCAGCTGTTATAAGTATGCAATATAATTAACAGGTATGATGCTGGTTTTAGAAATTCAATTTTATTTATTTTCTTAGTGCTTCTTCTATATTCCTATGTTGATAAGAGTTGTCATTCTGTGCAGCAGCGTTGATGTAAAATTGTAGTCCTTCTATTTTTGCAAAATGTCCCAGATTTTGGTTCTCAGGATCTGGTTACCCTAGCAGCACCATTGCTACTTTTGTTACAGGGGGCCAAGATTACAGCACTGTTGCAGAACCAGCCCCAAATAACAAAGACGTCCCCCACTGTTCCAAAACTGGCCCCCATCCTTCTGGCCCACCGGGAAAACGCCTGATGCCCGCTACGCCAGCCTGGCCCTGCTTTTGACTGTCATGCACCAAAGCAAACATCTTTGCACCATACTGCAATGGTGTGTGCATTCTCTAAAGCATAGGTTTTGTACTAGAAGGGGTACCTATAGGTTTAGCCAATAGGTCTCACCTTTAGGACCTTATAAGTGTTCAGCCAAGCAACACATTATCCTGGGTGCTGTGCCACCAGGAATTAAAGAGCTATACAATTACTACAAACTGTGTCATGCAGTCTGACTCAGGAATACATGCTTGCCTCTGTCATGGACACATTCCATGACAGAAAGACAAGTCCATTGATGCAAGTCAAAAACACTATAATGTTCTGTGTTTGACTGCATCACTAGAGTATTGAAAAGCCTATGAAAAAGGCAGTGAACTACTTTCCAACATCAGATATGTCACATCCCTCCTATCCCAGGCCTCTATTCACCAGGTGCTCTTCTCCAGAGTTTTCCATTCAAAACACCACTCGCACAATTCATTTACCAGCAAGTCCTGGCTCCACCCTCTGTCCCTCCTCCTGGGAATAGGATCACTGGAAATAGCAACAACAACAAAATGCTCCCATTTGTCAGGTAGAGGTGAAATAATGAATAAACAGGGACGGCATCAGCATTACTTAATCTCTGTGCACCTAAAAACAAAAAACGTAACCTGACCTTGTGTAAAATAACTCACTTTTGTAAAGTACTCCAATTCCTATGGGTCAGTCAAGTATGTGCTCTATAAAAATATCCCCAAAAATGAATCTAACCTTGTGAAATGTAACTAGCGCTCACGTAAAGAGCTCCAACTCGTTTGAGTCACCCGAGTCCACATTATAGAATAAAAAATGTTTCACAGTCCATGGGGAGCTGCTGTGAATGTGCTTTAAATTTAGATTTCTGAGGTGGCCGAAAGAGGCATTGGGCGGGCAGGCAGTGATAGGGTAGGAGGTGGGAGGGATGATTGCAGCACCCATTTGTCAGGTAGAGGGGAAATCATGAACAAACAGGGACCGCGCCAGCATCACTTTATCTCCGTGCACCTAAAAAAAAAAAGTAAAAACATGATCTGGTGTAATGTAACTGGTGCTTTTGTAAAGCACTTCAATGCCTTTGGGTTGCTCGAGTTTACATTATGTAATAAAAAAAAGAGTCTCAATATAGCCGGGGAGCTGTCGTGAATGTGCTTTTAAATTAGAGCTTTGAGAGGAGAAGGACGATAGGCAAAGGCAGCGGGCGGGCATGCAGCAACATGGGAGGAAATGGGAGGGACCAATTTTTAGGTAGAGGGGAAATAATGAACAAACAGGGACGGTGTCCGCATCACGTTATCTCCGCACACCTAAAAACAAAAAAATAACCTGACCTTGTGTAATGTGACTTTTGTAAAGTGCTTCCATTCTTTTCGGTCAGTCGAGTTTGCGCTCTATAAAAATGCCCTCAAAAATTAATTTGGCATTATGTAATGTAAAAAGCACTCATGTAAAGCGATTCAACACCTTTGGGTCACTCGAATTCACATTATATAAACAAGCGTCAGAGAAAATGCGACAGGAGTTGACCAAGCTATGCCCTCAACTGTGCTGCAAGGTTGGGCTGCTGGAAATCAGGTGACCGAGGCTCGCTAAAGCAACAAGCAGTGAAACGATGGTTGGGGGTATAACTTGCACTTTGAAGTCAGATAAATTTAAAGGGGTGCCTTCGAAAACAGCGTCTGAAGCATCTGCAATCTCATCTTGGTATTTTAACAGGATGGAGAGATTAAGTGACGAAGCGGAGCCTCCGAAGACGGGCAAACAGTGACATGAGCAGGAAGCAAAGAAAAAAATAGTCCCTTAAATAAACACATAAACACAGAAGCGTAATGTTAACAGTAATTGGGTGGTGCTCAATGGGAGGAAACCAAACAAAAAAAGGAGGGACAAAGAGGAAGGTTTAACCATTAGCAAGCAGGTATTTTTGAACGACAATTGAAGGGACGTATCAAAAAGCAATCGGCGGGCTGTAAACCCACAGAAAATATACAGCAAGTCTCGAAGACACAGAACATGCTTTGCCTTTGCTCGACTTAAAAACGAACCTTTAAAACTTTTCCCACTTTATATGTGTGCTGTAAAATGCAGCACATATACGATGTTGGAAAAATAGGGAGAATTTAAAATATTTCTCCTCAATATGCCTGCCTCAAGGAGGCTTATCGTCTACACACAAATCACTGCAAAAGCTAGTAGTAAGGAAATTTGCTTCAAACACCATGGGTGGTTTCATGAGAACACCCATGTGCAACCCAGGGAATACTCCCTTGGCACAAAGAAGTGCACACAGTGTTAATTTGGAGAACTTTCAAACACAAATCCTGGTTTATGTTGGATAGTAAATACCATCCCAACACTTTGCACTGGGTTTGCTTCAATTTGTGATGCAAACCCATTGTAAAGCTTCAATATATCTGGGCCTACAAGTAGCTTTAAAAGTGGAGCAATTAGTGTGAATGTGCTGTTCTTTCTCTTCAAATCATTCAATATGTACAATGTGTAGCATTGTCGCACTGTCAGCTCTGTTAATCTTAAGTGGGTGTTCTTCTGAAACTGATCACAGATTGACACTTGACCATCAAATCATTTTTTTGTGATCTACATTATCACTGCTGTCACTGGGCAAGTTCTTCTTGTGATAGTTGTGTGATTTTGTGGAAGGCGGTATTTTATAATATTTTCATTTTTATTCTAAATAATATTACTATTAAACAGTTGCTCAATACACAACAAAGAATTCCATCAATGACAATTTATGTTACTTGTTAAAAATGTGAGGCAGAGCTCTAGTACCGTAACAGTAGAAATATACATAGTACAGATCATGACGGCATAAGTTTGATCACGCACAAATAACATGGTCATTGATTCCCCGGATGCCTGTAGTCCCACCCCTCCTCCCCCTCTGACTTCCTTGATAGGTCCTTTATGTGACATTATACAAACTCCATTTCTTCCACACTTTATCAAATTTCCTGGAGCAGCCCGACTATGCTAGAACACCTGTACCGCCTGTTGGCACCAGTCCAAGTCCTTCTCCCAATCCTAGACATTCGGAGGTCTACTCGCTCTCTGTGCCCTCGCTATATATATTTCATCCACGCCAGCCACCAATTGTGACCACATTTTTGAATACCTGGGCCAGGTATCTTCCCCGTTATACATAGCAACATCCACCTGGCTTCCAAAGGGACTGTAAGGCTTGTGACCCTGGCATGTACTGTACCACTCCCTCTCAATGACGCCGAAATACTGCGCAGTCCCAGAGTATGTGTAAAAAAAGGGGCCCACCGTGTTGCATCCCCTAGCACAGAGGGCCATATTGCACTGGCCCAGACGGTGTTGCAAGGATCTAGAATAATAGGATCTGCGCAATATTAGTAATTTTATCATACGGAAGCAAGCCCTTATGGTTACTTCTCTGTAGCTCTGAATTGCTGCCACCCAGTCATCATCCTCAATAACCCTATATCTCCTTCCCATGCCTCTTGCAAGGAACGTAATGGGTCTGGGGAGTTATTCTTTTTTTTTATCTATCAAGGATATTGTCTTCGTTGGCAGTGGATCCTGCAGTAATCGGTTCTCCAAAGGAGTGGACTCTGACAGTTGCTCTCCCTCTGGTACGTGGCACTGCATTGCGTGCCCCAGCTGTATGTATTTTAAATATTCTGTTGCCCCCATTTTGTACTCTTATTGTAGATCTGTGAAAGCAATCAACGTGCCTCCTCTACAAATGTCCCCAAGATCTCAATACCTATCAGTTCCCACTTATGGACACCTTTTAAATTCCCAACTTCTCGTAAGAATTCACTGTCCCATAAAGGAGTCCTATTCTTCAACTTGCCGTCCCAGCTCAGATATTTATTAGCTTCAATCCATGCCCCAGCTACCGTGTGAGTGTGTGGTGGCAGTGTTTTTTTTTCTACGGAACAGACAGGTAACCTCCGTCCCCCATCACACCCTGATCTACTCGGTAAGTGGAATCTCCCATGTCCCTAAATGCTCAATTGTTCACTACTGTCAGCTGTGTCGCCCAATAGTACATCTGAATGTCTGGTTTCACCCCCCCCACTTTATACATCCCCCCAGTTGGAGCTTACCGAGGAGATGCATGAACTGCCCCCATTCCACAACAGTTGGCGCACAACACAATTCACCCTACATAAGAAATCAGGTGCGACCCCGTATGGGGTATTTTGCAGAACATACATTATGCAGTGTAGGGTGATCATCTTAAAGAGCACTGCTCTTACCATAGAGTTACGGGGAGCACCCTTTAATGCGCTACATCTTCCCCAATGCACATCAGTTGAGACATCAAGCTCCATTAAAAAAAATCCTCAACATCTGTGGTCACATATATACCTAGAAATTGGAAGCCTTCAGTGTGGTGGCAAAACTGGCCATCCGCCAGAGAGGAGAAAAGTAAAAGACCTGTCCCCGTTGATCTGATAACCGGTGTAACTCTAAAAAATTGGAAGATATGAAGGATTCTATCTATCGAGAGGAGCAGCTGTGTTACATACAACAGGATATTTGTGGCATAAAGGGAGATCTATTCCTCCCATGTGCTGCTCCCCTGAATTCCCCACAGTAGTAGGTTTTGTCGGATCCAGGCCACTTACGGCTCCAGGGCCAGGATCATTGGAGAAAAGGGACAACTCTGCCTTGTGCCCCTGTGAAGAGTGAAAGGGCAAGAGTGTACTCTGTTACCACGCACCCTCGCCATGAGTCCCTGATAGAGAAGTTTAATCTAGGAGCAAAATTTGGGACCGAATCCAAGTCTTGTCAAGGCAGCAAATTGATAGGCCATTCTATGCTATAAAAAGCCATTCTTGCTTCCAATGAGAGCATAACAGCATCTTCCATTTGATGGGTAACTGTTGTATGGAGCACCCCATAAAGTCATCTCAGGTTCAATTTGATGCCCATGTGAGGCATATATCCAAATTGGTCCGGGTAAACCACCATAATAATCACCTTCACCAATCTGTTGCCCAGAGCCTCTGCTAAATCTTTGGCCTCTAAATTTAAAAGCAATAAAGGCCTGTAGGAGCTGCAGGTTATAGGTGGTTTCTTTTTTTGGGTAGGACCACAATAGTGGACATGATCGTGATCGTCCAAAAGGTTGAATATCTGTTTAGCGGTTTGTAACATATTAAACATGTGTAGTGCAATGTTATCTGCTATGCATTTGTATAGCTCTACTGGTATGCCATTAGGCCCAAATGACTTGCCGGATTGAATTCCCCGAATCACGCCTTCTAACGCCTCAACAGTCAAATTCTGGTCTAGTGCATCTATGTCTTCTAGGGAGAGCATTTGAAGGGTAAGAGCCAGCAAAAAAACTGTGCAGTCTTGACTGGAGTGGAAATCCTAGAACAGTACACTTGTTCATAGTATTTCGAAAAGACCTCTGCTATGGCTTCTCCTGTGAAATGCGACACTCCAGTTGTGTATTGAATTTCTACCACCCAGTTCCTACCTCTGTTTCTTCTTTCTAACCAGGCTATAAGCTTGTTGGACAAAACAGAACAGAAGGATGATAGTTGGATATAGGCTTGCGCTCAGTTGTCATTAGTAATTTCAAAACATATAAGGATGCTCCCAGGGATAAAGATGACGTCTATCAATCCCCCACCATTAGATGTAGACAACATCCACATCAATAAATTTGCATACGTTGTATCCCGAGCAAGAAAGAATCATAAATTATTACAAAGCAATTTTCAAGTGCAAAAGAAGGGTTCCAGTCCACATGTATACTTTATCTTCTTATTTTACTATTTTCACAACAGTATCCTTGTGGATCCTAGCCAACACGTGTTTCGTCTAAAAGCGGTATATGCACAAAGACTTCCTCAGGGCTAGAATGTACAATAAAAACAATAATTACTGAATTCAGCAAACATTGAGATGTTGTCACCAGAAAGAGGGCCAAAGAAAACTAAACCCAGTGGAAAGAAGCGATTGAGAACAAGAAGAGCAAGACAATCCAGGTTGCTATCATCTAAACCACCAAGAAATCCGAGAAAACCCAAGTGAGTCATGGAGGAATAATCCAAGATGTTAAAAGAGTTAGCAGAAAAAAACACACACACACACAAAAGCAAAAAGGGACTAAGCAAACCTAAAACGATACCCCAACAATAAAACTAATATATTCCAAAAAAGACACCATTATAAAGTACCCTAAAGTGATAATAGTGTAAACAATAGCTCACCAACTCCATAAAGGTAAATTCTGATGTCGCAAGTATGTTCCAATCATAAATCGCGTTGTAAACTACAAGTGAAAAAGGTCATAGATCCATCTTAAACTTAATAAAATCAGAATATAAAGTAATGGCCTCAAAATCACAAAGAGTAAAATCACGCTAAGAGCATAAGCCTGCCATACTTACTAAAACATGTATTCCAGAAAATATTTCCACGTAGGATAAAGCGTTCCAATGTGAACAATTATCAGACCCCACGTAAGGGGTTGATCAAGTCTTGCGATCTAAAAGAAAGACCACATATGGTTTCTATATTATAAAACAATCATAGTGGCAGATCTCAAAGCTGAAAATAGTACTGAAAATTATAATAACAACGTACATGTCGAAATCTCAGTACATAGTAATAAACAGCTAACACTGTTAAGCGAACTAGTAAAAAGCCAAAATAGTTTCAAAAGCCTACAGTTCCTAAATGTCACCCAGTAAAGTTCTCAAGGGGGAGCGGGCATTCAAAGAAAACCCTATCACAACGATCGTTGTTACTCTAGTTAGTAAAAAGTATTTAAAAACGATAATAACAACCAGCTCACCATGTATGTTGCAAGCAAGATTTGGCGTCTAGCAACCGCTAGTTATTGGCACAAGATTTTCTATATTACTTAATCTCTTGTGGTTCTGAAACTTCTGGACTCGTGTAATTATTCTGGACTCGAGAATTAAACTTCGTCGAAACATGACGAATTTGGTGTCAAAAAAACCGAGAATGACGAGCACACCATGTACAAATATTTTCAGCATATTCGAGTGAAGATTTCACCTCGAAATCGTCATTTGCGTTCTGAACCCTTGGCTTCCATTTATGTGTTGCCCTTTACATAGGCCTTAATCCAGCTGAATTCAATTCCACAAGGACACATACTCCTTAATCGACTTTCCTATGACCTGTGCAAGTTGGAACCATTGCCCCAGGCCGAACTCGTTAGGTCAGTTCCCCTCCCAGTGGCCGAGCAAGATAGCATCAAGGCTCAACAAGCCATAAAACCATTTCAGCGCGCACACTTGCCGTATCTTGCTCACATCTGTCTCTACTCTTTTTGCTTCACTTACTTTATGGTGGGGAGGTGCCTGTTTTATTGGCGGTCCACCGATATCTGATGAAATGTTGGGCCTTGCCGGGTGATTTGTTGTGGGCAGCACGACGTGAAATATGTACATGTCATCATGACTCTGCTTTTCCTTTATAATACAGAAATGTAAATGATATACTGCAAATTCGAAGAATGTTTGCCTGAAGCTGAATATTCTGTATAAAGAGAGAAGCCTGACTTTGTAAATTCGAGCAGTCTCCTGAGAACCTACTTCCTGTGTGTTGTACTTCTAGGACACTTGTTACTTTGGTTGCAGCCAATAAAAATCGATCCTTGACTTCACCTAGAAGACTCTGAGTTTCTGTGGTCTAAATCAGGAAGAACTCTGCGTCTCTGGGTGTACCCTGACACCGCTGGGTTACCGGTTCTGTGCCGGTTCTTAAAAACCCAGTACCTCATCTGGCGCCCAACGTTTGGGGCGATTCCAGTGGTACCAGTCAGCCAGAGGTTCGTGAGGAGCTTCGTGTGGAAATTCCGGAGGACGGCCAACCACCTCATCGACCCCTGCATGTCGACGTGGTCCGAAGGTCTTTGCTGCGAGGTTCCCCGCTTCCCAACGGCTAAAGAGAACTGCTGCCCTGGCTATCGCCCTGATTTGGACCCTTGAAGTTTGGTAGAGCGAAACACTAAGACGAGTCTTCTGGTGACGTCATCGATATCTCAGTTAAGTATAAGTGGAGCGTCTCCCAGTCCTTAGTTGGTCTTAGTCTTGGTTATCCTTTGGGATAATTTGTTGGTACTTGCAAGCACCAAAACCGAAGGATTCGTGTATTCACAAGAAATATCGTAATCGATAATCCTTTGAAGTTTGGAACTAGACTAGAGAGCGAAGATGCCTAGTCTTAGACTTGGAAATTTGTTTTGTCTTGGTTGTAATAATAGGGACTCCCGATTGGAGGACTCATGTCCGGTTCCTCCGGTTGGAACTCCAACTTAAGAATTGTACGTCAAACATGGGGTAGGCCCCATCACATACAACGAAGTGTGGATCAAATACACCAGGAAAGATGGTGTTTTAAAATGGCCCCAATATGGTAGTTTTGATACCGAAATCTTAGACAACCTTGAAGTTAAACTCTTTAAAAAGAAAGCCCGGCCGGCGATGTTTGACTCTTTCCGCCTATGGCGTAAGGAGGCCAAACAAAAAGAAATTAAATTAGCTAAGAAAAATAAGAGAGAAGGGGGACTTTCAGTAATGCAAGCTGCTATGCAGTTTAAAGACAATGAAGAAGAACAGATGAGTGAGCAGTTGCACAGGCAACGTAAAATGGCAATGGATAAATGTTTTCCAGTTTTGCCGTCTCTTCAGCAAGAGGCAGCAAAAGAGCGTGAAAAAGATCCATTAATGTCACATTTATTAAATTTGCCACCCCCTATGCGCAAAATGCCACGGCACCCCCTCAACCTTTAGTTGTGCCACCTACGCCTCCTGTTCCTCCGCAGCACCCACCAGCTGTTCTTCAGCTGACTCCTGTCCCTACGGTGCAGCCTCCTCCAGGCCCACCGACCACATCTGCTCCACCTGTGCTTTCTACGATTTTGCCTACTGTACTTTCTACTTCTCCTAATGCTCCCTCTACGATTTTGCCTAGTGCTCCTTCTATTTCTCCTGATGCCTCCTCTGCTATTGTCTCTGCCCCTGCCTTATCTCACCCCGTTTTTCCATCCGTTCTTCCTTCAGTTTCACCTTCCATTCGGCAGAAAATGGCCAGCACTGTTACTAACCTTTTCACACCTCTTTTTGGGTCACCTACTACGACCCCTAACATGGGACGAAGACAGTTGTGAAGTCGACTGCCTGACTATGAAGAGAGAGAAATAATCGTTAACAAAAGAGGGATGGAGAGGGAATAGTGGATTCTGTCTCCCCTAGCAACTATCATAAACAAAATGGAATCCACTGGGTGGACGGCGGTTGTTACCACAATGGTGGGGAGCAACCAGTGTTGTTAAAATACCCCTCACACACCAACAGGCCCCTTGGTGTCATGCTTCATCATCGGGGTCTTCGCAAACCTCTACGGAATGCGGCGTGCTACGACTTCACGACTACGCAGGAGCACTTTATAAGTGAACTATGTGTTTGGTGTGTGTGGGTACAAAAAATGTGAGTGGTGGGGTGAAAGTGAAGAATTAAAAAATACCTGGCACGTGAGTACTGAAATTTTTTTTTTTTTTCTAGCACTCCTTTTAACAATACCAGCCGGAGACTTAATAAAAAAAAAATTTCAGTACTCACGTGCCAGGTATTTTTTAATTCTTCACTTTCACCCCACCACTCACATTTTTTGTACCCACACACACCAAACACATAGTTCACTTATAAAGTGCTCCTGCGTAGTCGTGAAGTCGTAGCACGCCGCATTCCGTAGAGGTTTGCGAAGACCCCGATGATGAAGCATGACACCAAGGGGCCTGTTGGTGTGTGAGGGGTATTTTAACAACACTGGTTGCTCCCCACCATTGTGGTAACAACCGCCGTCCACCCAGTGGATTCCATTTTGTTTATGATATGAAGAGAGAGACACATTGAATCGTTTAGCACGGAAATGGGTTATGGACACTGTAAAATATGATGTAGAGTCTGTCATGGAAGTCTTCCATCAATGGGAAGCACCGACGCAGAGATATGTTTTCGAACAGATGTGTGTTTTCCTTTGTGAGGATTTGGAAGACAATGATCTGGAATGCAACCCGCAAGAGTTGTGTCATGTATGGTTTAAATTTGGAGAAGGCATGATTGTAGGTCCTGATGTAGAGAAAGCGGTTGAAATATTGTTATCATATCGGAGTAAGGGGAGCAGTTCTGGGTCACAATCTGAGCCTGGTGCATCTAGTAGGAAAAAGGCGCGACAATACCCTATGAGAGGAGTTCCCCCACAATGGAGAGAGGGTGACACAACTGCTAACCCACCTATTCTGCCACACTTCCAGCGTGTATGGGTACATGTCCCATGGAAGCGAGCTGAAGTTTTAGCCCTTAAACAGACATTACCTGATCCGCTTAAGAATCCTGCATGGTATTACAAAGAGTTGTCGCAAACTGCTGGGTCATGTATAATGAATTTAGCCGATATTGATATGCTATTTGGGAATGTTGTTCCACAGCCTTTATGGGGTAAAATTCGTCATATAGATCATGATCAGGAGTTAGGTGACTCGTGGGCTAATATTGCCGCTGCAGATGCCCGACAAGTTGGTGGTGCTAAGCCTGAGCCTTTGATAGCAGAACTCCCTGGTAAAATAGTTGATTACATGAAAACGATAATGCCTGCAATACGTGTAAATTGGGATAAGTTGTCTGCATGCAAGCAGAAGAAAGAAGAAACTATTTCAGATTTCTTCACCAGGTTCGAAGAAACATTTGTCGACCACAGAGGTCAAGATATGACCACAGAAGGTGGTCAGAGATTGTTCGTCGATAAATTCGTGCACAATCTGCTTCCAGAATTGTGTAAAAAGTTAAAGGATTCAGAAAGTTCTTGGGCAGTCTCATCTTCAGCCCAGATATTGGCTACTGCACAATATTACGAAAATAGAGACAAGGACGAGAAAGATTAAGCAGAAAAGAAAACTAAGGAGTTGAAAACTAAGGTTTTGCTACAGCAAGCATATCCGCCACGTGGTGGTGGTAATCAAAATAATAGTGGCCAGAATCACTACCAGAATAATTTTCAGCAGCCTCAACAGTATCAGAGGCACTCGCAAAGAGCCGAGTACACTCAGCCACGTGTCCCTGTAGGCCCCAACCAGTGTTCGTATTGCAAGGAAGAAGGTCATTTCAAGTATAGTTGCCCTATTTTGTTACAACGTGCAGATGGTGCTTCTGGGGTAAGAGGTCGTGGTGTTCAGCAAGCGCCTAGAGGTAGAGGACGCGGAAACGTCCCCCAAAACGCACGTCCCCTTCCACCACAAAATTCTATGAATAGGTTCGATCAGCAGAACAACGCATCTGACAGGACAGCTCAATACTATGTTGATGATTACTATACAGAAGATGAGTATTTGGAGGGTAATCATTGCTAGGACAGCCATAGACAAAGAGAGGGAGTTGTTTCAGTTCCAGTAGATCAGAGTGGACCTTACGTTGAGGTGATTACATCAGGTGTGTCAGAGCCTTTTCTGTTGGATACTGGTGCTATAAAGAGTTCTATTATGCACTCCAAACTCCCTGGCGCACCTTTGTCTGGCGAAATGAACGTTTCTGTAGGTTTTTCTGGCGCCCCAGTTAGAAATCCGATTTCTGACCCTTTGTCCCTTTCTGTTGGTCCTTGTGAATTAGAAGCACCCCTTATTCTGACAACAGGTTGTGGCGAAAACTTGCTAGGATTGGATTTGTTAAAAAGATTGTATGCGACTTTGTACTGTTCTCCTTCAGGAGTACAACTTACTTTAGGCAAGAAAGTGGTTTCTCCAATGTATTTGTCGAGGGATAAAATTCCAGCAGAATTGTCGTTTCTTCCAGATATTCTTTGGGCCGCTGGTCCTAATGATGTGGGCCTTTTAGAAATACCACCATGTGTTGTAACATTGAAAGCCAATGTACAAATGCCACGAATTCCACAATATAGGATATCTAGTGAGGGTGAAAAAGCTTTGCTAGCGATCGTTTACGAATTGATTGAAAAGGATGTGATTGAAGAAACACGAGGCAACGTTTGCAATAGTCCTGTTCTGCCTGTTTTAAAAAGAACTGATCCCTCTCAGCCACCTGTGTACAGATTCGTGATTGATCTTAGAGAGGTGAATAAAATAGTTGTGCCACAATTTCCAGTTGTCCCCGACATTACCACGTTATTGACTATGATTCCAGCTTCTGCCTCTTTGTTTTCCTGAAGAATGCTTTCTTCAGCATCCCGATCGCTGAGGAGAGCAGGGATATTTTTTCCTTCAGTTTAGGAGGTCGCAGCTTCCGCTTTAAACGCGCTCCTCAGGGCTACTGTGAAAGTCCATCGATATACAGTCAAGCTCTAAAAACACAGCTTGATACGATTGTTTTACCTAAAGGTGCTGCTCTTGTACAGTATGTGGATGATTTACTCATTGCTGCAGACACTGAGGAAATTTGTAAAAAGGCCACGCTGTCATTATTGCGTCATCTGTGTGATCTTCATCACAAGGTGTCACTTTCCAAACTGCAATATTGCCGACAAGAGGTGACCTACCTAGGTCACCTCTTATCGAGGAGGGAAGGAAACTGACCCCAGAAAGAATTCAGGCAATAGCGAAATTGAGTGTGCCAAGAACACAGAGAGAAGTGCGTGCTTTCTTGGGCATTACATCATACTGTAGACAGTGGATTCCAAATTTTTCGTTATTGGCCAAACCCTTGGTGGCATTAACGTGTAAAAATACACCCAATCCCATTCCTTGGTCTGAAGAGTGTCAGAAAAGTTTCCTTGGATTGCGCACAGCATTATGTTCGGCTCCTGTGTTAGGTACCCCCAACTACAGTAAGCCTTTCACATTGTATGTTCACGAGAAAGAGGGCTGTACATTGTCTGTGTTGACTCAGTTGTTTGGAGGTAGGCAGCGTCCATGTGCCTATTTTTCGTCGACCTTGGATCTGGTAGCTAAAGCATTACCAAGTTGTTTAAGAGCCACAGCAGCAGCAGCTGTTTCTATTCGACAGTCTGCTGGACTAGTAATGAATAATACACTAGTCGTGATGGTCCCACATGCAGTAGACACGTTGTTAAATAGAACTAAGACACAGCACTTAACTAGTGCTCGATTGTCCAGTTACGAATTAACATTACTAGCGAGTCATGTGCACATAAAGAGGTGCAGTACTTTAAACCTAGCCACATTGTTGCCAATTGTAGAGAAATCAGGTGTTTCAGAACAGCACGATTGTTTTCTTAGAACAGAGGAAGAGACGAAAGGGAGAGTAGATCTATCCGATACTCCTCTTGCTGAATGTGATGGTACATTATGGGTGGATGGTTCATGCTTCAAGCTCCCGAATGGTAACGCGACTGCAGCGTATGCTGTCACGCCTTTGCACACAATTGTTGAAGCTGCACGAGTGCCACATGGTTCAGCTCAAGCAGCAGAATTAATTGCACTCACGAGAGCATGTGTGTTGTCTAAAGGAATGAAAGTGACTATCTACACTGATAGCCAGTATGCATTTGGAGTGGCTCACAGTTTTGGACGATTGTGGAGAGAACGTGGGTTCCTGACTTCGCATGGAGCTAAGATTCAGCATGGTCAGTTGGTGAATGAGCTTCTTGAATCACTGACCTTGCCTCTGCAAATGGCGATTGTGAAATGTAGTGCTCACAAGAAGGTGACTGATGATGTTGGTCGTGGAAATGCATTTGCTGCTGAGATTGCGAAAGAAACGGCTAAGAATGTAATGAGCCGAATGTATGTTGCAGGCCCTGCAAGATGGACTGGTGATGTTGGAATGTGTGAAGACACGATAGAGAGTGTGAAATCCATCCAAGCTGAGGCCACAGAGAAAGAGTTATGTACGGGTAGAATGGATGCAAATGGTTGCTGGATTGAATTATCAGAGCATCAGAGATGGTTGTTACCCGATGCATATGTGCTTGCAGTGGTTACGATGGCTCATGGAATGGCTCATATCAGCGTAAAAGGGATTTGCGAGTTGTTGGCTCCAGTATGGCAAAATTCAGGGATTCCCAAGTGTGCAGAGAATGTTGTCAAGAATTGCATGGTATGCCTGAAGCACAATCCTGGGAGGGGAACCCCAACTCCAGCTGGTCATTTTGCGCCTCCTACGTATCCGTTCGAGGTTTTGCAGCTAGATTTCATTCACATGGAGAGGTGCAACAATTTAAAATACGTACTCGTTGTTGTTTGTGCCTTCTCAAGATGGGTGGAAGCCTATCCCCTAAAAGACAACACTGCCTTGTCCATGGCAAAAGCCCTTGTGAAAGAGTACTTCCCCAGGTTTGGAATGCCTAGAATGGTCTGGTCTGATAATGGAAGTGAATGTGTGGTTCGTGTGATGAAGAGAGTATGCGAGGGACTAGGTATTCAGCAGAAGTTCCACGCTGCAAATCACCCCCAATCAGCTGGATTAGTAGAATGTTACAATGGCACTTTAAAACTTAAACTGGCCAAAATCCAAGCGAGCACAGGTCTTAAATGGCCTGATGCTCTACCCTTAGCACTCCTGTCCACCAGAATGACTGTGCATTCACGAGTGAAACTCAGCCCTTACGAGATCGTTTTTGGCCGGCCAGCCAACATATGGGGAGTGCCTAGACCCACAAAGTTCAGCGAGCTTGAACACCCTGTGTTGCTTGATTATCTGTATGAATTGACGGCTAAATTGCGTGTTTTGCATCAACAGGTTCACGACACACTGCCTCCGGTCTCTGAGACTCCGGGTCACGCCATTGACCCTGGTTCCTGGGTTCTTGTCAGGAATTTTCAAAGAACGAAGATCGATCAGCCCAGGTGGACCGGACCGCACCTCGTCCTTTCCACAAGATCAGCCGTTCGGGTGGAGGGGAAGGCCAACTGGGTCCATGGGATCCATTGTAAGAAAATTCCTTTTCCTCTGCCTTATGACCAGTGGGTCCAGAAGGGTGTCGCTGACCCAGAGCCTAATACCGTGGCACATGTCATACCTTTCAGTGATGCACGTGTAAAAGGAACTGACTCTGAACTAGAAAATGAGAACATTTCGCACAAGGCTGTGCCACCATCCAAGCTATTGAACACTACAGAGCCTGAACTCTTGTTCCAGGATCAAACAGTACCTGGACGACAATGGTATCATTTGAGACCAAGAAAAACGAACTAATAAAAACGATTTTCTTTTGCAATTTTGAGACCGAGATCCATGGACAAATAAAGAAATTCTTTTTCCTTCCAAACACCATTTCTTTTTGAAAGTGCAGCTCTCCTATCTAAGAAACTTGCTTATTTTTGGTTTTTGAACCGCCATCCGGGTTCCGCTGCTAGGGCCGCGGTTGATTAAAGTCTTTGGGGTGCAGCTGACGACGTTAGGTCGGTAGTTCTGGTTGGTCCAAGGGAGTTGCCCTAAAAAACGGTGTTGGATCCAGCCCTGATCTCTTGACTGGGTGAGAGTATTCTGCTTAATTCAGAGACTCTGTCCATCACCACCCCTTGTTGTAAATATTTTTGTCCACCCTAAGCGTGGAAGGGTATACTCAGATGTGAGTCCCTTGCTCATTGCACCATCAGGATTCAAGCAAGCCGGGCCGAAGACGGCTGAAATGCCAGAAACCGGTCCCCGGAAGCTTGTTTCCTTCCCAGTGTAAGAATTGGCTTTTGTAGTCTGGTCTGCCCTGTTCCCATGATGCACTGGGCCAGGGACAGACTAATTTGCATACAGCCGGGTTCTGAAACTGGGATGGTGCAATGAGCTAAAAAACGGTGTTGGATCCAGCCCTGATCTCTTGACTGGGTGAGAGTATTCTGCTTAATTCAGAGACTCTGTCCATCACCACCCCTTGTTGTAAATATTTTTGTCCACCCTAAGCGTGGAAGGGTATACTCAGATGTGAGTCCCTTGCTCATTGCACCATCAGGATTCAAGCAAGCCGGGCCGAAGACGGCTGAAATGCCAGAAACCGGTCCCTGGAAGCTTGTTTCCTTCCCAGTGTAAGAATTGGCTTTTGTAGTCTGGTCTGCCCTGTTCCCATGATGCACTGGGCCAGGGACAGACTAATTTGCATACAGCCGGGTTCTGAAACTGGGATGGTGCAATGAGCTAAAAAACGGTGTTGGATCCAGCCCTGATCTCTTGACTGGGTGAGGGTATTCTGCTTAATTCAGAGACTCTGTCCATCACCACCCCTTGTTGTAAATATTTTTGTCCACCCTAAGCGTGGAAGGGTATACTCAGATGTGAGTCCCTTGCTCATTGCACCATCAGGATTCAAGCAAGCCGGGCCGAAGACGGCTGAAATGCCAGAAACCGGTCCCTGGAAGCTTGTTTCCTTCCCAGTGTAAGAATTGGCTTTTGTAGTCTGGTCTGCCCTGTTCCCATGATGCACTGGGCCAGGGACAGACTAATTTGCATACAGCCGGGTTCTGAAACTGGGATGGTGCAATGAGCTAAAAAACGGTGTTGGATCCAGCCCTGATCTCTTGACTGGGTGAGAGTATTCTGCTTAATTCAGAGACTCTGTCCATCACCACCCCTTGTTGTAAATATTTTTGTCCACCCTAAGCGTGGAAGGGTATACTCAGATGTGAGTCCCTTGCTCATTGCACCATCAGGATTCAAGCAAGCCGGGCCGAAGACGGCTGAAATGCCAGAAACCGGTCCCCGGAAGCTTGTTTCCTTCCCAGTGTAAGAATTGGCTTTTGTAGTCTGGTCTGCCCTGTTCCCATGATGCACTGGGCCAGGGACAGACTAATTTGCATACAGCCGGGTTCTGAAACTGGGATGGTGCAATGAGCTAAAAAACGGTGTTGGATCCAGCCCTGATCTCTTGACTGGGTGAGAGTATTCTGCTTAATTCAGAGACTCTGTCCATCACCACCCCTTGTTGTAAATATTTTTGTCCACCCTAGGCGTGGAAGGGTATACTCAGATGTGAGTCCCTTGCTCATTGCACCATCAGGATTCAAGCAAGCCGGGCCGAAGACGGCTGAAATGCCAGAAACCGGTCCCGGGAAGCTTGTTTCCTTCCCAGTGTAAGAATTGGCTTTTGTAGTCTGGTCTGCCCTGTTCCCATGATGCACTGGGCCAGGGACAGACTAATTTGCATACAGCCGGGTTCTGAAACTGGGATGGTGCAATGAGCTAAAAAACGGTGTTGGATCCAGCCCTGATCTCTTGACTGGGTGAGAGTATTCTGCTTAATTCAGAGACTCTGTCCATCACCACCCCTTGTTGTAAATATTTTTGTCCACCCTAAGCGTGGAAGGGTATACTCAGATGTGAGTCCCTTGCTCATTGCACCATCAGGATTCAAGCAAGCCGGGCCGAAGACGGCTGAAATGCCAGAAACCGGTCCCCGGAAGCTTGTTTCCTTCCCAGTGTAAGAATTGGCTTTTGTAGTCTGGTCTGCCCTGTTCCCATGATGCACTGGGCCAGGGACAGACTAATTTGCATACAGCCGGGTTCTGAAACTGGGATGGTGCAATGAGCTAAAAAACGGTGTTGGATCCAGCCCTGATCTCTTGACTGGGTGAGAGTATTCTGCTTAATTCAGAGACTCTGTCCATCACCACCCCTTGTTGTAAATATTTTTGTCCACCCTAAGCGTGGAAGGGTATACTCAGATGTGAGTCCCTTGCTCATTGCACCATCAGGATTCAAGCAAGCCGGGCCGAAGACGGCTGAAATGCCAGAAACCGGTCCCCGGAAGCTTGTTTCCTTCCCAGTGTAAGAATTGGCTTTTGTAGTCTGGTCTGCCCTGTTCCCATGATGCACTGGGCCAGGGACAGACTAATTTGCATACAGCCGGGTTCTGAAACTGGGATGGTGCAATGAGCTAAAAAACGGTGTTGGATCCAGCCCTGATCTCTTGACTGGGTGAGAGCATTCTGCTTAATTCAGAGACTCTGTCCATCACCACCCCTTGTTGTAAATATTTTTGTCCACCCTAAGCGTGGAAGGGTATACTCAGATGTGAGTCCCTTGCTCATTGCACCATCAGGATTCAAGCAAGCCGGGCCGAAGACGGCTGAAATGCCAGAAACCGGTCCCCGGAAGCTTGTTTCCTTCCCAGTGTAAGAATTGGCTTTTGTAGTCTGGTCTGCCCTGTTCCCATGATGCACTGGGCCAGGGACAGACTAATTTGCATACAGCCGGGTTCTGAAACTGGGATGCTGCAATGAGCTAAAAAACGGTGTTGGATCCAGCCCTGATCTCTTGACTGGGTGAGAGTATTCTGCTTAATTCAGAGACTCTGTCCATCACCACCCCTTGTTGTAAATATTTTTGTCCACCCTAAGCGTGGAAGGGTATACTCAGATGTGAGTCCCTTGCTCATTGCACCATCAGGATTCAAGCAAGCCGGGCCGAAGACGGCTGAAATGCCAGAAACCGGTCCCCGGAAGCTTGTTTCCTTCCCAGTGTAAGAATTGGCTTTTGTAGTCTGGTCTGCCCTGTTCCCATGATGCACTGGGCCAGGGACAGACTAATTTGCATACAGCCGGGTTCTGAAACTGGGATGGTGCAATGAGCTAAAAAACGGTGTTGGATCCAGCCCTGATCTCTTGACTGGGTGAGAGTATTCTGCTTAAATCAGAGACTCTGTCCATCACCACCCCTTGTTGTAAATATTTTTGTCCACCCTAAGCGTGGAAGGGTATACTCAGATGTGAGTCCCTTGCTCATTGCACCATCAGGATTCAAGCAAGCCGGGCCGAAGACGGCTGAAATGCCAGAAACCGGTCCCCGGAAGCTTGTTTCCTTCCCAGTGTAAGAATTGGCTTTTGTAGTCTGGTCTGCCCTGTTCCCATGATGCACTGGGCCAGGGACAGACTAATTTGCATACAGCCGGGTTCTGAAACTGGGATGGTGCAATGAGCTAAAAAACGGTGTTGGATCCAGCCCTGATCTCTTGACTGGGTGAGAGTATTCTGCTTAATTCAGAGACTCTGTCCATCACCACCCCTTGTTGTAAATATTTTTGTCCACCCTAAGCGTGGAAGGGTATACTCAGATGTGAGTCCCTTGCTCATTGCACCATCAGGATTCAAGCAAGCCGGGCCAAAGACGGCTGAAATGCCAGAAACCGGTCCCCGGAAGCTTGTTTCCTTCCCAGTGTAAGAATTGGCTTTTGTAGTCTGGTCTGCCCTGTTCCCATGATGCACTGGGCCAGGGACAGACTAATTTGCATACAGCCGGGTTCTGAAACTGGGATGGTGCAATGAGCTAAAAAACGGTGTTGGATCCAGCCCTGATCTCTTGACTGGGTGAGAGTATTCTGCTTAATTCAGAGACTCTGTCCATCACCACCCCTTGTTGTAAATATTTTTGTCCACCCTAAGCGTGGAAGGGTATACTCAGATGTGAGTCCCTTGCTCATTGCACCATCAGGATTCAAGCAAGCCGGGCCGAAGACGGCTGAAATGCCAGAAACCGGTCCCCGGAAGCTTGTTTCCTTCCCAGTGTAAGAATTGGCTTTTGTAGTCTGGTCTGCCCTGTTCCCATGATGCACTGGGCCAGGGACAGACTAATTTGCATACAGCCGGGTTCTGAAACTGGGATGGTGCAATGAGCTAAAAAACGGTGTTGGATCCAGCCCTGATCTCTTGACTGGGTGAGAGTATTCTGCTTAATTCAGAGACTCTGTCCATCACCACCCCTTGTTGTAAATATTTTTGTCCACCCTAAGCGTGGAAGGGTATACTCAGATGTGAGTCCCTTGCTCATTGCACCATCAGGATTCAAGCAAGCCGGGCCGAAGACGGCTGAAATGCCAGAAACCGGTCCCCGGAAGCTTGTTTCCTTCCCAGTGTAAGAATTGGCTTTTGTAGTCTGGTCTGCCCTGTTCCCATGATGCACTGGGCCAGGGACAGACTAATTTGCATACAGCCGGGTTCTGAAACTGGGATGGTGCAATGAGCTAAAAAACGGTGTTGGATCCAGCCCTGATCTCTTGACTGGGTGAGAGTATCCTGCTTAATTCAGAGACTCTGTCCATCACCACCCCTTGTTGTAAATATTTTTGTCCACCCTAAGCGTGGAAGGGTATACTCAGATGTGAGTCCCTTGCTCATTGCACCATCAGGATTCAAGCAAGCCGGGCCGAAGACGGCTGAAATGCCAGAAACCGGTCCCCGGAAGCTTGTTTCCTTCCCAGTGTAAGAATTGGCTTTTGTAGTCTGGTCTGCCCTATTCCCATGATGCACTGGGCCAGGGACAGACTAATTTGCATACAGCCGGGTTCTGAAACTGGGATGGTGCAATGAGCTAAAAAACGGTGTTGGATCCAGCCCTGATCTCTTGACTGGGTGAGAGTATTCTGCTTAATTCAGAGACTCTGTCCATCACCACCCCTTGTTGTAAATACTAGACTGACAGAAGCATCCCTTAGCAGAGGCAACCTCCCACCGCGGGCAGCACTTTAGAGAGGATGGAGTTTCCCGATGTGGAGAGACCTGCCAAACGAACGAATTTTAAGCGCAAATTATGTAACGTGATGACAAAGAAAAGTTTTATAATATTGTGTATTTTTATGCTATTCAGTGTAATGATATTTTTGATAAGTTATGTTTTATTCTCTTTTCGTGTAACATTTGCACCCACTGCATCACCCATACCACCTCCTACTGTTTCCTCTCATTCTTTCCACCCCCTTCCCAACCATGAATCCAATAGGAGATTGGAGTTCATTAATAACTCCTTTGTTCAGCTCTTGCACCAACTCGTAATGAACACAACTAACTGTTGGGTGTGTGGTCTTATGCCTCACACAACGGATAAAGGTATCCCTTATCTGGTCCTGCCATTCAGTCACAATGGTTCTGTATGGGCATATAGGACAATGTTCATATATGCACACGAAATCTACCCCCTACGATCTGTAACAGACAATCCTAGAAAAAGTGCTCTAGTCAAGGGCATAGTAGACATGATTAAGGAAGGTATTTCTTATGAGACTATCCCGAGAGATGAGACACTAGTATACATAGGATGGAACATGACTGGATATGGAGCTACTCTGAGTGAGAAACAGCAAGCTAAGAGATCTTCCCCGATTTGGATTGTACCCCATCAGGGTCATCTGTGTCTGCAAGGTAATGGCACAAATCCCAGGGCTCAGTTAGGGAAGAGTGTCTTTACTGAAACGTATGTGTTTGGATCTCAGACTTCCCCTGCGTTTTTAGCAGCTAAGGGTACCTATTTCATCTGCCACGATAGAGCCTATACATGGTTGCCCCCTGACTTTTCGGGCTCCTGTTTTGTTTCCTTCCTGTTGCCTCCCACCTACACAGCAGCGGCAGACTACCACAGGACAAGGATAGTTAGAGGTGTTTTGAGTGAAGAAGACACTGCAGGTCAAGAATTTGGGGACTTTGCAAAGGGTTTTCTGCCGTTCTGGGGATCCATGGCTAACAGCAGAAACATAAGGCAATTAACAAGGGTAGTTGAGTCCACCGTGATTGAAACTGCTGGTGCCCTTAGTAACTTGACTGCTGAGCTCCAGTCGGATCGACTTATGACCCTTCAGAACAGGGTCGCGTTAGATGTCATACTTGCAGACCGTGGTGGGGTATGCAGATTGATCCAATCCAGTTGCTGCGTTTTCATCCCAGATAACACTCCAACGCTGTACCAGGCCGTCTCCAAACTACATAAGATTTCCGAATCTATTCATGTGGATAAAGGAGATTGGTCGTTAATGGGAACTGATATCCGCCTGGGGATGGAAAATTCTGATGGTCATTGGGATGGTCTTAGCCATTCTTTTCCTGTTCTGTCTGTGCGTGTAGTGTGCTCCTGCAATATGTGGCCTTTGTGTCACATCATGTGTAAGGAAGCCTGTATCAAGAGATGAACTAAGTACTAGAATGATGTTACAGCAACATCTCAATGACTTTAGGAATATAGATCTGGACTCAGATTAGCTTGAGGAAAGATTAATTGCCTATGTAAGGGCAAAAGGAGGGTTTGTGGTTCTGAAACTTCTGGACTCGTGTAATTATTCTGGACTCGAGAACTAAACTTCGTCGAAACATGACGAATTTGGTATAAAAAAACCGAGAATGACGAGCACACCATATACAAATATTTTCAGCATATTCGAGTGACGATTTCACCTCGAAATCGTCATTTGCGTTCTGAACCCTTGGCTTCCATTTATGTGTTGCCCTTTACATAGGCCTTAATCCAGCTGAATTCAATTCCACAAGGACACATACTCCTTAATCGACTTTCCTATGACCTGTGCAAGTTGGAACCATTGCCCCAGGCCGAACTCGTTAGGTCAGTTCCCCTCCAAGTGGCCGAGCAAGATAGCATCAAGGCTCAACAAGCCATAAAACCATTTCAGCGCACACACCTGCCGTATCTTGCTCACATCTGTCTCTACTCTTTTTGCTTCACTTACTTTATGGTGGGGAGGTGCCTGTTTTATTGGGGGTCCACCGATATCTGATGAAATGTTGGGCCTTGCCGGGTGATTTGTTGTGGGCAGCACGACGTGAAATATGTACATGTCATCATGACTCTGCTTTTCCTTTATAACACAGAAATGTAAATGATATACTGCAAATTCGAAGAATGTTTGCCTGAAGCTGAATATTCTGTATAAAGAGAGAAGCCTGACTTTGTAAATTCGAGCAGTCTCCTGAGAACATACTTCCTGTGTGTTGTACTTCTAGGACACTTGTTACTTTGGTTGCAGCCAATAAAAATCGATCCTTGACTTCACCTAGAAGACTCTGAGTTTCTGTGGTCTAAATCAGGAAGAACTCGAGGTCGACCTCGAGGTCTCTGGGTGTACCCTGACACCGCTGGGTTACCGGTTCTGTGCCGGTTCTTAAAAACCCAGTACCTCACTCTTTAACATTGTCTTCTTTATTGTTATATTATTAGTTTTGTCACGTCTTTCATAATACTTTTATTCTGTTATTTAGGCTTTCTTTTATTCGTATTTGCTCGAGACAATTAATATCACTTAATTTCTTTAATATTCTCTTCCTTTATTATATTGTTAGATTATTAGTTTTGTTGGGTAATTATTTATATTATAGCTTGGATTTATAACAACCTCTGTTACTCATGTTGGTTGTTGCTTGGTGCGTTGGATAATGACGTATGGTATAAAATCTTATATGGTTCACGATGTATTCGTGTTATTCTGAGACGTAGTTTTATTCTCTTAATTTATTTTTGCCCGTCTGTTTAAATCACGGGATGTTTATTTTCTTAGATATGTAACTGTGGGATCAAATATAATCTTCGTTGCTGTGGATATATGTGTTTAATAAAGTTTCGTATTGTAATAATGAAGCACTATAGTCCCATGGCGGCCATTTTGGAGTGGTCATGTATTGGTAACATTTGAGTCCTTCCTTTTTTTAGGTCTCGCCTCTCAATGCGCATGCGCATTGAGCGAGACTATAGGGGCTTAAACAAGGTTTACCTAGACTGGCGATTTGATGCTGTGCCCGTGCGCTTTTAGGTCAATGCGCAAGCGCATTGACCTAAAATGCGTGTGCACATCATCAAATCGCCATCTGTTCCCCAGCAGCACTCCTCCCACTCCTTTGAAGTGAAGCTTAGCTTCACTTCTAAGGCCCCTGCTGCTTCACACTCGCCGCTCTCCCTGCTCCGCCCCGTGTCGCATTTCTCCTCCCCCCTCCCCACAGCAATGCCCTCCGTCTTGTTCTCTGTTACTTCCTTCTGTCTTTCTATTTCCGTCTCTCGCTCCTCAAACTCTGTCTCTCTGTGCCTCTCTCTGTTACTTCCTTCTGTCTTTCTATCCCTGTCTCTCGCTCCTCCAACCCTGTCTCTCGAGTCTCGATGCCTCTCTGTTACTTCCTTCTGTCTTTCTATTTCTTACTCTCGCTCCTCAAACTCTGTCTCTCTGTGCCTCTCTCTGTTACTTCCTTCTGTCTTTCTATCCCTGTCTCTCGCTCCTCCAACCCTGTCTCTCGAGTCTCGATGCCTCTCTGTTACTTCCTTCTGTCTTTCTATTTCTGTCTCTCGCTCCTCCAACTCTGTCTCTCGATGCCTCTCTCCGTTACTTCCTTCTGTCCTTCTAACCCTGTCTCTCCGACCGCCTCACTTTCCTTATCTGCGCCCTGGCGTGTCAATATCACATAATGTAATTATATGAAACAACGCGATATGTTTTGCTGACGCGCTTATCCGAACGAAGTAGAAACAGAATGCATCTCCTTCTTGGCTTTTATTTTAGATCGCTTAATTTTTTGCCCCGCATGGTTTTAGGGAACACATGAAATTAGAGTGCTGTAATGGACAAGAAGCACACACATCACCTGATTTCATACCGTAGACTGGGTGAATATATAAAATAAATATAGCCACAAAATTTAACGTGATCTGAAAAGTATACACTTTTTCTTTAGTGGAACAGAAATGTAGGTATATTAAGTAAAATGATGCTATGTCTACAGAGTCGCTATTGCTTGTTCCTCCTGCTTCTCATTCTGAGCCCTGCAATGCCGCCTGCCGCCTGCCTGCCTGCCTCGCATTACCAAATCAAAGGCAGCCCAGCCTCCCTCCCACAAGCTTATCAGCGTGCGCTCACACATCAAAGCCATCAGCCTCCCTCCCACCTCCCCCCTAATTGCTTTGCTTTCACTTTCACGGCCGCGAGGCCATGAGCTACTTTAAAGGGATCCCCCCCGCCCCCCCCGCCGCTTGCATTTCCCGTACTTGTTTCTCTTTAGTCATATTTCACTTTCTCCTGTGCGTGTCTTTTTCTTCCCTCTTTCTCTCTTTTCCACCCTCCCTCTTCTCCCTCCCACTTCCCTTTCTTCCCTCTATCTCCCACTCTTTCTACCACCCCTCTCTCTCCTTCTCTCCTCTCTGCTCTCTTCCCACCCTCTCCCTCCTCTTCTCTCTCTCCCCTCTTCACACTCCCTCTTTCTCTCCCTCTTCCAGCGCTCTCCTCATCTTCTTTCTCTCCCACTACCCTCTCCCTCTTGCACTCCCCTCTCTCTCTCCTTCCCCCTCTCTCTTGCACTCCCCCTTCCCTCTCCCTTCCCTCTCTCTCTCTTGCACTCCCCTCTCTCTCTCTCTCTCTCTCCCTTCCCTCTCTCTCTTGCACCCCCTCTCTCTCCCCCTTCCCTCTCTCTCCCCCTTCCCTCTCTCTCCCCCTTCCCTCCCTCTCCCCCTTCCCTCTCTTTCACTCCCCTCTCTCTCCCTCTTCCCTCTTTCTTGCACTCCCCTCTCCGCCCTCTCTCTTGTACTCCCCTCTCTCTCCCCTCTCTCTTGCACTCCCCTCTCTCTCTCTCTCTCTCCCTCTTGCACACCCCTCTCTCTCCCTCTCTCTTGCATCCCCCTCTCTCTCTCTTGCACCCCCTCTCTCCCCCTTCCCTTTCTCTCTTGCACCCCCCTCTCTCTCCCCTTCCCTCTCTCTCTTGAACTCTGCTCTCTCTCCCCCTTCCCTCTGTCTCTTGCACTCCCCTATCTCTCCCTTCCCTCTCTCTCTTGCACTCCCCTCTCTCTCCCTCTCCCCCTCTCTCTCTTGTTTGAAGTGTCACTCACATTCTAATCACCCCACAATATATATCGAGAGGGGCAGTGTTTCTGCCTTCTTCAGCCATTGCCTTACTTAGGGGCCCATTAGGATGTCGGGCGGGTTGCCTCCGCCAAGGTAGCGGTGGCCACCGCAACACTTGCGGAGGCAATCCACCCGACATCCTTCCCTGCATTCCCCACCGCCATATTACGATGGCGGAGGGGACCGCAGCGGTGGGAAACACCGCCCGCCTGTTTACCGCCCCGGTCGCCTTGCGGCCGGGGCAGAAAAGGGATAACATGGTGGCGGTTTCTATCAGATACCGCCAGCCATATTAGCATGGGCATTTTTCAATGCCTTATTGCCGCCACGGAAAGGCAGGCGGACTTCACTCTGGGGGCCCCCTGCGGGCCCCCAGAGTGAAGCACAGTAGGGGGGTGCACACAGGGGGGTACCTATGGTACCCCCCTGCATTTGCATAATGAAAGCGGCAGGCACCGCGCGGTGCCTGCCGCTTTCATCACGCAAATGCTGCAATGCATTTTCAGTATTGTGGCGGGCGGTGCAGAGAGCACCGCCCGCCACAATGCTGAAAATACAGGATGTGCCCGCCACTGTGGCGGGCACATCCTAATGGCACTCCTGGGACCCCCGCCCTTAAGGCGGGCGGTCCCGTTTTCCGATAGGGTGGCGGGCGGGCTTCCTAATAATTAATGTGCCCCTTAATGTCAATGAACCCACACGACACAATTACACTCTACTGAACACAACATACACTCCACACAATACCACTCAGTGCCACATAATTATATTGTACATAATTACACTGCGCTCAACGCAACATACACTCCAAATACCACTGAGTGCTACATAATTACACACCACATAGTTACACTCTACTGAATGCAACACACACTCCACACAATACCACTCAGTGCCACATACTTATCTGCTACATAATTACAATGCAACATACACTCCAAACAATACCACTCAGTGCCACATATTTATATGCTACATAATTACAATGCAACATACACTCCAAACAATACCACTCAGTGCCAGTGGAGAAGTGTGGCTCACTGGTTAGAAGAGGCAGACCCTGAAGCAGAGGTCAGACCCGGGACCAGGGTTCAATTCCCGACGCGGCAGGGTCTTGAGCCCAAATATCCACGGACTTGATAATTCTCGTTTCGGTGCCTACTCGAATCACGGGTTCACACTCTGCAGCTCTGGGCAATAGCTGCTTAATCTCCACTACGGCCCCCATGGCGGGATGCCTGGCTTTCACCTTGGGGATGCCCAGTACGGGTATCTCACAGGGAAAAAGCCAGGACGGGTTCCCAAGGCAAGCGCCGAGATGCCTACGGGTAATCGAGCGCTATATAAGAACGCATAATAATAATAATAATAATAATAATTACACGCCACACAATTAAACTCTACTGAATACAACATACACTCCTCATAATACCACTCAGTGCCACATAATTACACGCAACAAAATTACACTCTACTCAATGCAACATACACTCCAAATACCACTCAGTTCCACATAGTTACACACCACATTATTACACTGCACTCAATGCAACATACGCTCCAAATACCACTCAGTGCCACATAATTACACGCCACATAATTACACTGCACTCAATGCAACATACACTCCAAATACCACTCAGTGCCACATAATTACATGCCACACAATTAAACTCTACTCAATGCAACATACACTCCAAATACCACTCAGTGCCACATAATTACACCCCACATAATTACACAGCACTCAATGCAACATACACTCCAAATCCCACTCAGTGCCACATAATTACAATCCACATAATTACACTGCACTCAATGCAACATACACTCCAAAGACCACTCAGTGCCATATAATTGCACGCCACATAATTACACTGCACTCAATGCAACATACACTCCAAATCCCACTGAGTGCCACATAATTACACGCCACATAATTACACTACGCTCAATGCAACATACACTCCAAATACCACTCAGTGCTACAACGCATATTGTGTTACAATAGGTGTCACATTTGCGAAAGATAAAACTATTGGCATTGTAAATAACAAAGCTATTAATTTTTGTGATTTGTCAGATCAATACATGTAAGACAGGGGAAAACTAAACATGTACCTTTACTAATGCTATAGATGTCACATTTGATAATTTTATAACTATTGGCATTTATAATAACAAAAAAACTTTTATAATTTGCACAACATAAAAAAAATGTAACTAATATTTAAATTTACCACACCAAAAACTCAAACTTTTCTATTGTGAGACCTGTTGCATTTCCAATGCTTGTTTATTAGCCCGGTATTTATGACAAGATGGCGCAGTTGCTAGACGCCAAATCCTCGTGGTCATAGTTGCTTTCAACATACATGTTGAGCTGGTTGTTATCGTTTTTAAATACTTTTTACTAACTAGAGTAACAACGATGGATGTGATAGGGTTTTCTTTGAATGCCCGCTCCCTTGAGAACTTTACTGTGTGACATTTAGGAACTGTAGGCTTTTGAATCTATTTTGTATTTTTACTAGTTCGCTTAACAGTGTTAGCTGTTTATTACTATGTACTGAGATTTCGACATGTACGTTGTGTGAGAAGTTGGCCTGGTATATGATGCTCACTAGTTCCAGTGATCACCTTGTACCATGCCAAGCAACCCCCTTGGTGCAGGTTGTAAAGTCAACCTTATAGACAAGCTATCCTAGGGGTAGCATGGACTAAGCAGTCTTAGGCTAAACTCTGTAAAGGCATGTGAAGCAAGCTGTTTTACCATACACAATCCCTTGAATACCAAATGAAAGGACACCACACAGATATATATTGAAAATATATATAGATTTATTTCTACAAATAACCCTGATACTCTTTATGAGCACAGAAGCAAATGCGTTAAAACAAAACACAGTTTAAATATACAAAAGTTGCACAATTTTGGATGAGCCCTAGGGGCCACCTAAACCATATACTAAAATAGTGGTATAAGTACTACTATGGGGAAAGTGAAGAGGCCTAGGGCCTGGGGAATCGCTGGAGCTGTTCGGGACTAGCAGTGAAGAAGTCGGGAAAGGCCCACGGGACTCGGGTGCAGTGCGGAAAGTGCACGTATTACCAATGCAATGTCAATGGTGCGTAAAAGTTACAAAGTTAGTTATTAAGGAACCTTCCGAGTGACCTAGAAGGATGAAACTTTAGACACAGACACTAGAGGTGTATACCAGTGTGGGAACACCGGCGTTGCTGAGTTACCTCACCCACAGGAAGCGGGTGCACAGGGTCGAAGTAGTGTCGGGTTTCGTCACGCAGGTCGATGGTGCTTGGAGCTGAAGATGCTGCAGGCGGCTCGATGTGAAGAGTTCCGGTGGATCCAAGGGTGGATCTGAAGAGGTAAAGACCTGAAAGCAGAGGGGACAATGTTCAAAGTCACTAGCCAGTGACTACCGTGGAACCAGGAAGGAACCAGGCGATGTCGGGTGCAAACAGGTGATGTCATGAAGATTGTCTCTGCAGCCATGTGGACACGAAGAGGTCAAAGACGTCCAGAAGTCGGTCACGAGCTGTCCCACGTAGGCTCTCGCTGATGGCGGTGTCGGCAACTTGATTGGAGCAAACAGGCCTTGGCTAAAGCAAGCCACGCAGGAAGTGATTCAAGCTTCTCACTCAGACCAGCAAGGTTAGAGCGGGTGCTCCTTTTTAGGGGAGCAAGGGCCAATCTAGAGCAACCAGATCAGCAGTGTAGTTTGTCGTTTTCGTCGCCAAGATGGCCGCTAGCCACGTCGCAAGTGGCCGGGATGGCACGTCGAGTGGCACAGTGCAAAAGGGGCCCCACGCAGATCGTGGAGATGCTGGGGGGCTGATCTTCGGTGCAAGGTCTGCTTGAGGTTGGGGCTTCCCAAACCCCAAAGCACAGTGTCGAGGGTGCCTCGAATACTGCGCAGTCAGCTTCTCGGGGGTCTTTCAAGAGGTCCGGTCCCACGTCTCTCGGTGCCTCCACGGGTCCCTTCTTTACAGGGACTGTGGATCGGGCTGTGAGAAGTCTGGGAGTCTGGATCTTGTCAGGCTCTGGGCTTGGGCTCTGGCGGGAGGCGGCGGCAAAGCAGATGTCGAGTTGCTGGATGGTGTCTGTGTTCACAGGGTGGCCACTCCTAGGCCACAAGGGAGATGCTCTTCAGTCTTCTAAGCAGAATGTCGAAGTCCAGTCGTCTTCTTAGTTTCAAGTTGATTCAGGATGATCTGAAGTCTCAGGACACAGCTCCCACTCTTATTCGAATCTGGGGGGCCGGATCACCTACTAGGTCCCTCCTCTGGGTGGAACCAGGAAGGGGGATGATTACACCCCCTTTCCTTTGTCCAGTTTCGCGCCAGGACTGGGGCTGGAAGGCCCCAGCACCGGTTTGAACTGGCCTATGCACAGGGACACCTTGTGTGCCCCAGGCATGTCTGATTCTATTCAGCCCTGTCCTACCCAATACACAAAATCCTGTCTGGGGTGGTGCTAGCACCTCCCAAGGCAGGAAACCCTTTGTCCAAGCTGCCCTCGCTGGAAGGACTCCCAGCAGCAGGAGGTCAGACTTGTGTCTGTGGTGGCAGCATCCATTTTGTGATGCTGAGGCTCTGTTTAACTTTAACCGGGGTTCAGGTTAGGTACATGTCGTGTCCCTCTAGAAGTGTGGAATGCTACCCCCATCGCCAGAACTGGCGAGGGGGTAGTATTCCAATTCGTATGACACCTTACTCGACATGTTTTGATAAAGCCAAACCAAAGATAGCATTTAACCGCGAGGTTCATAATGCACTTAAGAGTATATGGTATGGCAGTATCATGAAACAGCTAAAGGACATGGTTCCGAAAGCTGCAGACAGGCTCAGCTCATGCCAGAGCACTATCTCACATATTCCCAAGCACTCTGCCTCCAGGATTGATAAGGCCTTCCATAGGAGTGGCTGATAGGGACATATGTGTCCATTTTAGGTTAGGTATAGGCATACTACACCTAAGTAAGGGGTGGTTACACCGACTTACCCCAGCTGAGTGATCAGCCAGTTGTGTCAAATATGGAGGCCAGGCCAGGGGTGGCACAATACGTGCTGCAGCCCCTGGTAGGCCTTGGAAGCACCTATGCCCTGGGTACCTGGGTACACTGTTACAGGGGCCAATAAGGTGAACCAGTTCCAATGTCGTTATGCACCTAAAGTGCATGGGTAACAATTTAGAGAGAGAACAGCAGGCTGTGGGTCTGATTAGCAGGCCCACAGCCACATTAAGTCATAAACCAGTGAAGCCAAAAGCAAAAATTTGGGGTGACCATAGGATAGCAGACCCTACTCTCCTACACAACCCCCCCCCCAAACGCAGGGACATTAGACTAACCTTGACCAGTTGTGTCTTCATGTTCTAAGTGGAAGTACCTGGAGAGACCATCTGCATTACCATGGTCAGTCCCTGGGCGGTGCTCCACTGTAAAGTCCATCCCCTGTAGGGAAATGGACCACCTGAGCAGTTTGGGGTTTTCACCCTTCATCTGATTAAGCCATAAGAGGGGCTTATGGTCAGTCTGAATCTTGAAGTGAGTGCCAAACAAGTATGGTCTCAACTTCTTCAGGGCCCACACCACAGCAAAGGCCTCCCTCCCAATGGCTGACCAACGTTTCTCTCTGGGGGTCAGCCTTCTGCTAATAAAAGCAATGGGCTGGTCTTGACCATCTACATTAAGTTGTGAAAGCACAGCTCCCACTCCCAACTCAGAAGCATCTGTTTGGACAATAAACTCTCTTGAGTAGTCAGGACTCTTCAGGATAGGTGCAGAGCACATGGCCTTCTTCAGGTCATCAAATGCCTTTTAACAGTATTCTGTCCACTGAACCTTTTTGGGCATCTTCTTAGATGTTAGATCATTAAGAGGAGTCACAATGGACCCATAGTTCTTAACAAACTTCCTGTAGTACCCAGTCAGGCCCAGGAAAGCTCTGACCTGAGTCTGGGTAGTTGGAGGAGTCCAGTCCTTTATGGTCTGAATCTTACTCTCCAGTGGTTGAACTTGGCCTCCACCCACAAGGTGGCCCAAGTATACAACCTTACTCTGCCCTATCTGGCACTTGGTGGCCTTGATAGTGAGGCCTGCCTTTTGAAGAGCCTCTAGCACTTCCTTCAGGTGGACCAGGTGATCCTCCCAGGTGGAGCTAAAGACAGCAATATCATCCAGATATGCTGCACAAAAGTCATCCAACCCAGTAAGGATTTGATTCACCAACCTTTGGAAGGTGGCAGGTGCATTTATCAAACCAAAGGGCATCACCACAAACTGGTAATGCCCACTGGGGGTAGAAAATGCTGTCTTGGCTTTAGACTCCTCAGCTAACCTGATTTGCCAGTAGCCAGCTGTCAAGTCAAATGTGCTCAAATACTTTGCAGAAGCCAATTTGTCTATGAGCTCATCTGCCCTTGGAACTGGGTGTGCATCTGTCCTGGTGACAGCAGTGAGTCCTCTGTAGTCCACACAGAACCTCATCTCTCTCTTTCCATCTTTGGTGTGAGGTTTGGGGACCAGAACCACTGGGCTAGCCCAGGGGCTCTCTGAAGGCTCAATGACACCTAATTCCAGCATCTTTTGCACCTCAGCCTTGATACAGTCTCTGACATGGTCAGGCTGCCTGTAAATTTTGTTCTTTACAGGAAGACTATCACCAGTGTCCACCACATGGGTACACCAGTTAGTCTGACTGGGTGTCAGGGAGAACATATGTCGGTATGATTGCAAAACCTGTCTACAGTCATATTGCTGATGTTCAGTGAGGCTGCCATCTAAGGCCACACCATCAACTGAGCCATCCTCAGGATTCTGAGTCAGCAGGTCTGGGAGAGGGTCACTCTCTTCCTCCTGCCCCTCATCTGTAGCCATGAGCAAGCCCATGTCTCTCCTGTCAACATATGCTTTCAGCCTGTTAACATGGAGCACCCTGTGGGGGCTCCTGGGAGTTCCAAGGTCCACCAAGTAGGTAACCTCTCCCTTTTTCTCATGGATTGTATGGGGTCCAGACCATTTGTCTTGGAGTGCTGCTGGGGCCACTGGCTCCAACACCCATACCTTCTGTCCAGGTTGGTACTCAGTCAGGACAGCCTTTTGGTCATGCCAGGCTTTCTGTAATTCCTGGCTAGCCTCAAGGTTTTTGGATGCCTTCTCCATATACTCAGCCATCCTGGAGCGGAGACCAAGTACATAGTCCACTATGTCTTGCTTGGGCTTTTTGAGAGGTAACTCCCATCCTTCCCTCACCAGACATAGGGGTCCTCTTACAGGGTGCCCAAACAACAATTCAAAGGGGCTGAAGCCAACACCCTTTTGTGGGACCTCTCTGTAAGCAAACAGAAGGCAGGGCAGAAGGATATCCCATCTTCGCCTGAGCTTCTCAGGTAATCCTTTGATCGTGCCCTTTAGGGTCTTGTTGAATCTCTCAACAAGCCCATTGCATTGTGGATGATAGGGAGTGGTGAACTTATAGTTGACACCACATTCCTTCCACATAGCTGTCAAGTATCCAGACATGAAGTTTGCACCTCTATCAGATACTACCTCCTTAGGAAACCTCACTCTGGAGAAAACTCCAAGTAAGGCCCTGGCCACAACAGGAGCTGTTGTGGTCCTAAGTGGAATTGCCTCTGGGTACCTGGTGGCATGGTCCACCACCACCAGTATGAATCTGTGCCCAGATGCTGTAGGGGGATCCATTGGTCCAACAATGTCAATCCCTACCCTTTCAAAGGGCACCCCCACCACAGGTAGTGGTATTAGGGGGGGCTTTGTGGTACCACCTGCTTTGCCACTTGCTTGGCAGGTTACACAGGAGCGACAAAACTCCTTTGTATCTTCTGACATGTGAGGCCAGTGAAAGTGACAGACAAGTCTGTCCCAAGTTTTGTTCTGGCCTAGGTGTCCTGCTAAGGGAATATCATGTGCCAAGGTAAGAAGGAAGCCCCTAAATTGCAGAGGTATGACCAACCTCCTGGTTGTACCAGGCTTGGGGTCTCTACCCTCTGAATAAAGGAGCCCATCATCCCAATAAACCTTATGGGTACCTTGAGCATTCCCAGCAGCCTCAGCAGCAGCCTGCTGTCTGAGGGGTTCAAGACAGGGACAGGATAACTGAGCCTGCCCCAAGTCTGCCCTAGAAGGTCCCCCTGTCCCCAGAAACTCAACCTGATCAGGTTCAAGCTCTATAGGGACAGTTCCTTCAGGGGTCTCAGAATCATCTTCCTGTGAAGACTGATCCTCACTTGTAGGCATTTGGGAAGGCACAGCCTTTGCCCTCCTGTTCCTTGTCTTGGGAGGTACTTGGTCCATTGTTCCAGGATCCAAGACCTGAGGTTCAGAGAGGCACTTTTTGGCCTGTGACCTGGTCACAGCAAGGACATGTGATGATATCCCTAACATCTCTGCATGAGTCCGGTACTCAACTTCTGACCATAGAGAGCTCTCCAGGTCATTGCCCAACAAACATTCTACTGGGAGATCAGCACTAACCACAACTCTTTTTAGGCCAGTTACCCCTCCCCAGGAAAAGTTAACAATTGCCACACTATGTGTAGTAGTGACATTGCTGGCATTGGTCACCAGGTAATTATCACCTGGTATGTACTGTCCAGGGTCCACAAAGCTAGGCGTCACCATAGTGACACTGGCACATGTGTCCCTGTATGCTTGAGCCACTTTTTCATTAATCAAAGGTGTCTGTCTGTACTTGCCCAAATTACTGGGACTGACAGTAGGGGGAAAATCAATCTCCCCATCACAAATCAGAACAGCCTGTGTAGGAGTTCTGACTAGGCCAGAATCTCCATCAGTTCCCAAGGTGATAGCCACTACCCCCTTAGTCTGTGGACCAACACTGCTAACTGTACTAATGGGTGCAGGTGCCTTAGGGGCTGCAGTGTTGGGGGCTCCACCCTTTTTACAATCACTTGTCCAGTGAGTGGTGTTTTTGCAAAAGCTACACCAGGGTTTTCTTTGACCTTCTTTCTTCTTCTTCTTGGAAGTTTGGGACCCACCCTCAGTATTAGTTTGGGGCCCTGTTGAAGACTTCTGGTCTTTAGCTTTCTGCTCCCCACCCTTCTGGTCTGTTTTCTTTTGGTCACCACCCTGGTTCTGGTTCTGGTTCTTTTGCTTAACTCTGGTTCTAACCCATTTGTCTGCCCTCTTTCCCAATTCTTGGGGAGAGGTTAGATCTGAGTCAACCAAATGTTGATGCAACTGCTGGTTCTGACAGTTATTTAAAATCTGTTCTCTCATAAGCAACTTGTACAATCCTTCATAGTCTGTAACCTTACTTCCCAGCAACCAGCCCTCCAGAGCCTTAGTGGCACATTCAACAAATTCAGACCAGTCCTGAGTCTGTGTCTTCTGGGCATCTCTGAACATTAACCTGTACTGTTCAGTGGTTAAGCCTAACCCATCAATCAGAGCACTCTTCAGGACCAGGTAGTTTCTAGAATCCCCATCACTAACTGTGAGGAGTCTGTCTCGGCCTCTACCTTCAAAGGAGAGTCACAAGATTGCTGCCCACTGATCCTGAGGGACCTGCTGTACTTTGCAAGCCCTCTCAAGTGCAGTCATCCATTTGTGGATGCCATCCCCAACTTTGTAGGGGGGCACAATCTTACTCAGGTTTCTATTGTCATAGGACCTGTCTTTATCCTTAGGGATAGTGCTGCCACCAGTGGATCCTAATCCACTCTCTCTAGGCTGCCTTGCTCTAGCAAGTTTCTCTTTGGCCAGGGCAACTTCTAATTCTTGCTTCTGGATCCTATGTTCAGCCTCTCTCATTTTGGCCTCATGTTCCCTTCTCTGAGGGCTAGTCAGCTCCCTTCTGGAGTTGCCATGAGAACCTCTAGAAACATGGGAAGTATTGGATTCACCTGAGTGATTCCTCCTCCTCCTATGCTCCTGGTTAAGTCCATTTGGGGGTCTGAATGGGTTGGACCCACCTTCAGTCCCATATAAGCTTAAGTTAGCCTGGTTAAGCCTGCTGACTAACACCTGGCTATTTCTCTCATCATCAGACCCACTTTCTTCCTCCTCCTCTTCTTCCTCATCCTCTGGCTGAGTATCTCCAGTGACCTGGTCTTCCTCATCTATGTGGATAACAGGGGCAGGGGCATCAGTGTTTTCTTCTTCAGAAGGAGAACCTCCATCACCAGTCCCTGAGGGGCCTGGTGTAGAGTTCTTTAGAGCTTCAGACTGGTCTAAAAGCTCTCTGAGGTGTCCTGCTGTAGGAGTAGGACCTGTTTTGATTCCTCTCATGGAACACAGTTGCCTCAGTTCCTTAAAAGGAAAGATAGCAAATTTGGATGGTTCCCTTGGAGGGTCACTCTCAACAGAGATGGGTCCAGTGGATCCCTCTGCTCCAGACATTGCTCTAGTGTGGTGGATGTGTTGCAATCTACCTACACTTGTGTTTTCCTACAAAACCTATCTAGTAGTTGTAGTCAGGGTGTGCTACTCCCTATCCTCTACAACAACTAAGTTCAGTAGAACTTAAGTATACTAGTCTTGTTTTAGTGTACCTGTCAGGTACCTGTATGATCTTTCAAATGATACTCTCAAAGATTGTAATGGTAAAACAACAGCAAGCTCAAATCCCACCGCTGCCACCAATGTGAGAATTTGGCCTGGTATATGATGCTCACTAGTTCTAGTGATCACCTTGTACCATGCCAAGCAACCCCCTTGGTGCAGGTTGTAAAGTCAACCTTATAGACAAGCTATCCTAGGGGTAGCATGGACTAAGCAGTCTTAGGCTAAACTCTGTACAGGCATGTGAAGCAAGCTGTTTTACCATACACAATCCCTTGAATACCAAATGAAAGGACACCACACATATATATATTGAAAATATATATAGATTTATTTCTACAAATAACCCTGATACTCTTTATGAGCACAGAAGCAAATGCGTTAAAACAAAACACAGTTTAAATATACAAAAGTTGCACAATTTTGGATGAGCCCTAGGGGCCACCTAAACCATATACTAAAATAGTGGTATAAGAACCACTATGGGGAAAGTGAAGAGGCCTAGGGCCTGGTGAATCGCTGGAGCTGTTCGGGACTAGCAGTGAAGAAGTCGGGAAAGGCCCGCGGGACTCGGGTGCAGTGCGGAAAGTGCACGTATTACCAATGCAATGTCAATGGTGCGTAAAAGTTACAAAGTTAGTTATTAAGGAATCTTCCGAGTGACCTAGAAGGATGAAACTTTAGACACAGACACTAGAGGTGTATACCAGTGTGGGAACACCGGCGTTGCTGAGTTACCTCACCCACAGGAAGCGGGTGCACAGGGTCGAAGTAGTGTCGGGTTTCGTCACGCAGGTCGATGGTGCTTGGAGCTGAAGATGCTGCAGGCGGCTCGATGTGAAGAGTTCCGGTGGATCCAAGGGTGGATCTGAAGAGGTAAAGACCTGAAAGCAGAGGGGACAATGTTCAAAGTCACTAGCCAGTGACTACCGTGGAACCAGGAAGGAACCAGGCGATGTCGGGTGCAAACAGGTGATGTTGTGAAGATTGTCTCTGCAGCCACGTGGACACGAAGAGGTCAAGGACGTCCAGGAGTCGGTCACGAGCTGTCCCACGTAGGCTGTCGCTGATGGCGGTATCGGCAACTTGATTGGAGCAAACAGGCCTTGGCTAAAGCAAGCCACGCAGGAAGTGATTCAAGCTTCTCACTCAGACCAGCAAGGTCAGAGCGGGTGCTCCTTTTTAGGGAAGCAAGGGCCAATCTGGAGCAACCAGATCAGCAGTGTAGTTTGTCATTTTCGTCGCCAAGAAGGCCACTAGCCACGTGGCAAGTGGCCAGGATGCCGCGTCAAGTGGCACAGTGCAAAAGGGGCCCCACGCAGATCGTGGAGATGCTGGGGGGCTGATCTTTGGTGCAAGGGCTGCTCGAGGTTGGGGCTTCTGAAACCCCAAAGCACAGTGTCGAGGGTGCCTCGGATACTGCGCAGTCAGCTTCTCGGGGGTCTTTCAAAAGGTCCGGTCCCACGTCTCTCGGTGCCTCCACGGGTCCCTTCTTTGCAGGGACTGTGGATCGGGCTGTGAGAAGTCTGGGAGTCTGGATCTTGTCAGGCTCTGGGCTTGGGCTCTGGCGGGAGGCGGCGGCAAAGCAGACGTCGAGTTGCTGGATGGTGCCTGTGTTCACAGGGTGGCCACTCCTAGGCCACAAGGGAGCTGCTCTTCAGTCTTCTGTACAGCAGAATGTCTAAGTCCAGTCGTCTTCTTAGTTTCAAGTTGATTCAGGATGATCTGAAGTCTCAGGACACAGCTCCCACTCTTATTCGAATCTGGGGGGCTGGATCACCTACTAGGTCCCTCCTCTGGGTGGAACCAGGAAGGGGGATGGTTACACCCCCTTTCCTTTGTCCAGTTTCGCGCCAGGACTGGGGCTGGAAGGCCCCAGCACCGGTTTGAACTGGCCTATGCACAGGGACACCTTGTGTGCCCCAGGCATGTCTGATTCTATTCAGCCCTGTCCTACCCAATACACAAAATCCTGTCTGGGGTGGTGCTAGCACCTCCCAAGGCAGGAAACCCTTTGTCCAAGCTGCCCTCGCTGGAAGGACTCCCAGAAGCAGGAGGTCAGACTTGTGTCTGTGGTGGCAGCATCCATTTTGTGATGCTGAGGCTCTGTTTAACTTTAACCGGGGTTCAGGTTAGGTACATGTTGTGTCCCTCTAGAAGGGTGAAATGCTACCCCCGTCGCCAGAACTGGCAAGGGGGTAGTATTCCAAATCGTATGACACCTTAGTCGACATGTTTTGATAAAGCCAAACCAAAGATAGCATTTAACCGCGAGGTTCATAATGCACTTAAGAATATATGGTATGGCAGTATCATGAAACAGCTAAAGGACATGGTTCCGAAAGCTGCAGACAGGCTCAGCTCATGCCAGAACACTATCTCACATATTCCCAAGCACTCTGCCTCCAGGATTGATGAGGCCTTCCATAGGAGTGGCTGATAGGGACATATGTGTCCATTTTAGGTTAGGTATAGGCATACTACACCTAAGTAAGGGGTGGTTACACCGACTTACCCCAGCTGAGTGATCAGCCAGTTGTGTCAAATATGGAGGCCAGGCCAGGGGTGGCACAATACGTGCTGCAGCCCCTGGTAGGCCTTGGAAGCACCTATGCCCTGGGTACCTGGGTACACTGTTACAGGGGCCAATAAGGTGAACCAGTTCCAATGTCGTTATGCGCCTAAAGTGCATGGGTAACAATTTAGAGAGAGAACAGCAGGCTGTGGGTCTGATTAGCAGGCCCACAGCCACATTAAGTCATAAACCAGTGAAGCAAAAAGCAAAAATTTGGGGTGACCATAGGATAGCAGACCCTACTCTCCTACACGTTGTTATTATAATTTTCAGTACTCGTGCTTTGAGATCTGCCACTATGATTGTTTTATAATATAGAAACCATATGTGGTCTTTCTTTTAGATCGCAAGACTTGATCAACCCCTTACGTGGGGTCTGATAATTGTTCATATTGGAACGCTTTATCCTACGTGGAAATATTTTCAGGAATACATGTTTTAGTAAGTATGGCAGGCTTATGCTCTTAGCATGATTTTACTCTTTGTGATTTTGAGGCCATTACTTTATATTCTGATTTTATTACGTTTAAGATGGATCTATGACCTTTTTCACTTGTAGTTTACAACGCGATTTATGATTGGAACATACTTGCGACATCAGAATTTACCTTTATGGAGTTGGTGAGCTCTTGTTTACACTATTATCACTTTAGGGTGCTTTATAATGGTGTCTTTTTTGGAATATATTAGTTTTATTGTTGGGGTATCGTTTTAGGTTTGCTTAGTCCCTTTTTGCTTTTGTGTGTGTGTGTTTTTTTCTGCTATCTTTAGAACTCTTTTAACATCTTGGATTATTCCTCCATGACTCACTTGGGTTTTCTTGGATTTCTTGGTGGTTTAGATGATAGGAACCTGGATTGTCTTGCTCTTCTTGTTCTCAATCACTTCTTTCCACTGGTTTAGTTTTCTTTGGCCCTCTTTCTGGTTACTACATCTCAATGTATGCTGAATGTAGTAATTATTGTTTTTATTGTACATTCTAGCCCTGAGGAAGTCTTTGTGCGTATACCGCTTTTAGACGACACACGTGTTGGCTAGGATCCACAAGGATGCTGTTGTGAAAATAATAAAAGAAGAAGATAAAATATACATGTGGACTGGAACCCTTCTTTAGGACTTGAAAATTGCTTTGTAATAATTTATGATTCTTTCTTGCTCGGGATACAACGTATGTAAATATAAGCTTGTTGGCCTTGTCGCCTACGTCCTAAAGTGGTCCCTGAGTGACCAGTATATGAGCTAGGGCCCTATCCTCCGCTAAATCCTTAAACCCCTGTTGCCGCAATTGGAGACGATGACTCAGGAAGGCATCAGGCACCTCCCCCTCGCTATACCTGTTTCCAGTGAAGCAATTCCCTTTTCCAGCAACTCATATTTGGACACCTGTTCCTTCCTTTTCCACCCCTATGAGGGCCTTGGCCTGGCCACACAGTACTGTATTAAAAGCTTCCCATAAGACACAAGCAGAATCCACCTATCCCACATTCTCTTGGAAATAATGTTAACCTCTGGTCTCGTATTTTATCCGGAAATTTTCCATCCTTCACTTGCCACAGGGCTATTCCGGAGGTAGCACATTGTTTCGATTGGGCCTGAAAGTGAGGCCACAACTGGGGAGTGGTCAGAAATGCCTCGAGCTAGGTGACTCGTGCCTTGAAAGTGGCCC
The DNA here is from genome assembly GCF_964261635.1 of Lissotriton helveticus. Taxonomy (NCBI): domain Eukaryota; kingdom Metazoa; phylum Chordata; class Amphibia; order Caudata; family Salamandridae; genus Lissotriton; species Lissotriton helveticus. The sequence goes on along the minus strand of NC_136059.1, from coordinate 1,270,523,019 downwards.
GCACTGAGGTGGTCGGTAAAAAGATAATCCAGATGTACAAGGCGACTATGTCTCGCCGACTGAAGGGTGAACTGATTGGAAGTTGGGTTTTGCTCCTGTCAAATGTCTACCTACCCCATGGCCTCTGTGAAGGATTTGAGTGGACTTTCGGCTTCATTTCTCTCACTACCAGTCAGCATGTCCTTTGCAGGGTTCATCATGTCCCACCGATTATTAAAATGCCTATTGGCATCTCAAGTGCGAGGCCCGGAGGGCTGAAAGAGTGTTCACCTGCAGTTTAGGCAGTGTGCAAACCAAACATAGGTTGAAGATGTGGCCCATCCAGCCTCCTGTCTGCATGACAAATTTACCTAGTGGTCATGCCACGGCTGAACATCTGGAGCTGGAGGTGGAGGTAAACCCAGCTTGCACTGTCAAGGAGTACCCATCCAGGGATTATAGTGGTTCATTTTCAAGTGGGTTTCCTGCAAGAGAATGAGGTCCAGGGCATGCCTTTTGATGTATGACAAAACTAGAGTTTGTTTAATTTTAAAACAACGTCGATGTGGTGTCTGAATACGAGATTTAAAATCTATATTGTAGCTCACGTGTTCATTGAGATAGACTTGGCCCCTTAGCGTACTATTGATTATAAGGATGACAACTTCGTTCTCACATCTGTTATTGTCCTCCGTATTCCCTTCGAACCAGGTCTCAATAGTTACATCAGGGCCGAATGACCTATCGTATTGATTGACGTCAGACGCCGCTCCGCAATCAGGAAGTGATACCAAGTGTATCTCAATGAACACTTGAGCTACAATATAGATTTAAAATCTCATTATCTGACAACACATCTACGTTGCTTTTATCCAGGAAAGAAGTGAAGGGCTCTTATACACCTTACCAATTTGATGATAGGTTCCGTGGTTGTTCAGCTCACACTCGAACTGAGTCAGATAACACAACCCCCATTCTGAAGAGCCCAAAATGGAAACTAAGCAGATACTAAGCTCTGCACTTTGCATCCATTTCTTAAGGCACACATGTTTATGTGCTATCCCTCATAAAGAGACAATTATCGTGAAAAGTCCTGATGAAGGTGTTGCAATATTTGTTTGCACACTAAAACGCGTCGACTCTCCTGTGATGTTAAATTTGAGGAACTATTAAGTCTGAAATCTTTTAATATGATATGACTGCAATATATATTCAATCGAATTAATGTTTTGTTGATGATTTTTAATATGTCACTTGTTGTCTCTTTTTTATTGATTGATTTATTATATGAATCGTTTTTATGAATTTCGGACAGTGTTTGCGTTTTTTCTTGAAAATAATTGTATTTGTGATCAGTGTTGATGTACATTGAATACATTTATGTGATTTTTATATTAATTTGTGATTTTTATAATTATATGCTGAGTTTTCGAAAGTATACATTTATGAAAGTGTTTTACATTATGTATGGTTGAATGTGGTTCTTTGGTTGATAGTTGATTCCAAGGAAAAACTTTTTTGCAATATTGGATCCCCACTGAGGGCTGAAAGATTGTCGCCCATGCATTCATCAGCAGCAGACTCGACTACAGCAACACACTCAACGCAGGAGTCATCCAGGAACTCCTCAGGAAACTACAGCACATTCAAAACGCAGCAGCCAGACTGGTCCTCAACATCCTCTGCCGCAGCCACATCTCCGAACACCTGTGAGAACTCCACTGGTTCCCAGTCAACAAGAGTCACCTTCAAGCTCGCCATACACGCCTACAAAGCCCTCCACAATGCCGGACTAGCATACCTGAACCACCACCTCTCATTCCACGACCCACCAGACACCTCCGCTCCGCCCAACTGGGCCTTGCAACTGTCTCTCAGATCCGCAAGACCAGGACTGTAGGAAGATCCTTTTCCTACCTCGCCACCAAAACCTGGAACACCCTGCCTCTCTACCTCAGGATATCCCTGTCGCTGACCCAATTCAGGAAAGATCTCAAGACCTGGCTCTTCCACTGAACCTTGGTGCCCAGTCAGACCTGCAGCCCCACCAGCGCCTTGAGACTCACTGGAGAGTAGTCATGCTTAGCAAATACTGATTGATTGATTGAGTTTGTTTAGTGTCATCTCTTGGAGTTTCCAGGATATAAAAGACACCTCTCACCCTTCGTGAACCGACCACTCTAGATGATCCGCATCTCTCTGTTCAGTCCATGCTAAGTCCAGTATCAGCAGGTATATCCCCCATAGAGATAATAGACAGGGAGAGAGGCCCTCCAGAAATTTTGCACAGGTTTGCACTTCTGCTTATGGTCCCCCGCATCTCCCCTTGAACCTGACCTGCTGCTTAGAGCCAGAGAGCAAAGCTTCTGTCTGTGCTGCACTCAACTTCAGCAGTGTTAGGTTACAATTCTACCAATCCCCTTTCACCTTCTCTTGCTATTGTCTGCTCACCTCCGGGCAAGCAGGCCCACAAGGGGGGCCTCCACAGCCCAGGTCACTCCACCACGTGGGAGTGTGACCCAGCAGGCCTCACTACCGTCTCCCGGTGCCAATTCTCGACATCCCTACCTCACTCGGGGGCTCGACCCGACCCCCACCAAGTCTTCAAGTGCTGCCAGGATCTGTGGCTCCTGCCACTCCCTCGTCTTTACCACAGGGGCCCACTTAGCGCCTCTCACTGCTCCATGGCTGCTCCCCCTCAAGGCATCACCAGACCCGGTCCGACCTTACATCCAGGCCTGGGCTGGCAGAAATCAAGGCCCAAGCTGCAGACCTCTTTCGATCACAAGAGTTTCCTGGCTCCAGCAGGAGCAGTGCTGTTATTTCCTGCCCCCAAGGGGCATCCACAGCATCTTCTTCCTGGCTTCTCCTGACCATGCCACTAGGTAAGCGGGCACCCCCGATGCAGGCTGGCACTGGCATAAACTCCGGACAGCCTAAACTTGATCTTCACGGGCAGGGTTCATCACCAAAGCACCTTCAACTGTCTCCGGCACCCAGGGGAGGCCCTACATGTGCCCAGGTGCAGCTGTGGGCGGATAATGATATGGATTGCCCCGGGGCTCTCTTACAGTTCGGCTTCTTGGCTGACACCAGGCTACGCTCCCGCATTTTATAAATTTGAATGCAAGTTCCTTCTGCCATTCAATGGCACAGCAATATGATTTTTTAAAGCAGCAGGAATATTTACGTTGTGTTTTCAGACAAAAAAATATAAATACCACACAACAGTCAATTTCCCATTAAGACAGTATAAGAAGCACACGGAAGATACAAATTATCACATTAAACACCAATAAATGGAGTAGTCTATAAAAAGGATTAAAGTGCCGAATTCTGAATTTTAATTTAAAACAGCTAATGACATCATGGTAGAAGATGATAAAGTTGCCAGAGTTTCCATAAGAAAAAATAATATCATAGGATATTAACATGTATTTTCCTAACCTGCAAAATTCATTGACTAAGGAAGCATGTTCTGGTGAATCCAGCATTTTTTCCTAATGAAGCATTCCTACTTCATCATCAATTCTTTTAATACCCTTAAAAGCAGAACCAAAACTGATAATTCACAGGTAAAACAAAACGCATGAAAATCTCAGCACTATTTCATCTTACCAGAGAAAAAAAACACATCCATAAAAATTCTGCCTTGGAACAACTTCTTGTGATTTGCACTTAGAATCAGCATGAAGTCTTTGCTAGAGCCTGAGTGTGGGCAGTATACCCATTAAAACCCTGAGTAGATTAATGGCTGTATTGCAATTACCCCCCCAAATTCATAAAAGTAACGCATATTGTAAGCTTAGCCCTTGTTATTGCACTAGGTAAACATGGAAAATTTTAGTTTGATTTTATTGAAATAAGAGAAAAAGGGAAAAAGGAAGGAGGGAAAAGGAGAAGAAACAGCAAAGGGGTATAATAATAATTACAACTTAAGGAAAATTACAAAGCATAATAAACAAATATCACAATGAGCATGTGAAATATGAGCATGTACAATATAAAAAAGAGAAATAAAACGTTCTGCATACAAATAATGAAATGACATGAAATAAAAAGGCAAAGTAAATTCAAGGAGGTTTGCGAACCTCAACAGAATCAGGAGCTAAGGAGGGGCAAGCAGGAGCGGTGGAAGAGAGATAAGAGACCAAAGGGAGCCATAAAAGGTCCCGCTTGATAGCTAGCGAGATGGGGGTGACATGGTTTGTATCCAATCGATGATGGAAACATACTGCATTCCACCAAGAACGATAGGACACATTCGCAGCACATTTCCAATTAGAGGTAATAGTGTGAAAAGCAATAGCAATTAAGAGGTCTAGGAGTTGATAATGACCAGAGGACGGAGGAAGGTCAGGAGACAGGGAACCTAGAAAAATCAAAATGGGGGAAAAAGGGATTCGGAGGTGGAAGATTTCCTGAATTTGCGCCCAAACGGAAATCCAGAACTGGGAGATGTGTGGACATTCGAAAAGCATGTGTTTAAGATCAGCTGAGGGAAAAGGGCACGACCAGCAGATGGAAGGAGTATCAGGTGAAAAACGTGAGAGGGAGAGAGGAGTAAATAAGGTTCTATGATAAATAAAATACAAAGTTTGGGTGGTATTAGCAGCTCTAGAGGTCTTATGAAGTTTACACCAGATCTTATCCCAAAAAAGGATGGACCAATCCTGAGAGAAATCAGATTCCCATGTAACTTCAAGTTTAGATTTTGCCCTATCTACTGAACAACGAAAAGAATTGTAAAGAGAAGAAGCGGAGGGGGAAGATTCTAGCAAGGAGGAGGTGGCCTGTCGGTCAATAGGTAGATCATATGAGGGAGGTAGAGACTGAAGAAAGGAGATGAGAACAGGTAAAAGTGAATCATATTGAGAGCGGGTGTTGGAAGGTAAGTGAAAGGAGGACTGTAATACTGAGAAAGATAAAGGAACACCATGAGAGAGTAGTTGAGAAATCCAACATAAACCACGTGAGTGCCAGACCTTCCAGTAGATTGTGCGATTACGAATTTGAAGACGAGAGTTGAACCAAATAGGTTGATCATGAAAAGATTGGGAGGAAGGAAAAGATGAAGACAGGAAGGGAAGGAAAAGAGTGCGGCAATGGGAGATAATCGGAGTGCGAAGGCGGGCCGGGCAAGAGGTGAAGGATAAAACTTCACGGAAAGTGAAGGGAGAGATGAAAGAAGATTCCATGGACAGCCATACTGGAGGATAAAAGGGGGGAACATCCGAGAGCCACCGAGCGGTTTGTTTCATAGAAAAAGCTCGATGATACTGCCTAAAGTCCGGAAAACGGACACCGGAGTGAGTTTTATCTTGTCGAAGGGTCGCAAGAGCGATCCTGGAGTGTTGACCGCGCCAAAGGAATTTCAAAAGCAGAGAATCAATTTTTATATATATTTATACTGGATCTGGCAGTATTGATATTTACTGGGTACACAAATGCCACCTGGGATTGTATGACGCCAGCAATGAGGCCAAAGACAGTAGTCATATGTATGATAAACACTAACATCTTATTTTTCTCTTAAACTGGCTTTTTAAGTTGTATTTCACTATTCTTTTTAAAAAAAATCTTTTTATTGAACATAGAAGCTCCATTAAAATACACATCAGATAGCAGTGAAAGTGCATTGGTACGGTTACAATCATACACATGTAAAAATCAGTTGGCGAGATCCATGTAAGCCTACCTCCATGGCGCACCCCGTACGAGATTCAGCGTTCTATGCTTAAACTCCGCTACCCGCTCCGCCCAAGTCCCTCCCCCCTCTATGCTACACACTACCCCCTCTCCCCCCCGCTTCATGGCCATTCCCTCTAGCCGCAGTGGACAGGCAGTTCCTCGAACCGTAGAGTACAGTAAGTGCACACTGAGCGTGTCGGTCAGGAGGTGAGGTCTTACAAGGCCTAACTCATCCCAATGGTGAACCATCAGGGGTACTCAACTACTCCCCCCTGTATCGTCTCCATGCTAACCATATCTTCTCCCATTTTTTGGGACACCCCCTGCTATTGTAAATAACTTTCTCTGCCCTTTGGCACCAGTCCAAGTACCTCTCCCATTCTTCCACCGTTGGTGACAGGTCACTACCCCAGAGTCGAGCTATGTTCATTTTTGCCACCATACTGGCAAATGTTAGCCATATCTTTTCCCCCTTGGGCCAGGTGATCTCCCCTGTCACCCCCAGAACATGCCAGCGGGCCTCTAGCGGAACCTCTGCCCCAATTACTTCTTCCATAATCCCCTGCAGCTGAACCCAGTACGTGTGGATTTTGGGCCAGTCCCATAAGATATGAAAAACGGTGCCTTCCTCCCCGCAGCCCCTTAAGCAAAAGTGTGAAGTTGCAAACCCCATCTTATGTTGCACCGTGCGTAGTGGTATTTCACAATTTGAGGTCAATAATATCCACTTACAAAAATGTTGCACTCACTATACCACCAACCAATATATTGAGAAGGTAGATATACATAGATACGTATAGATGTACTATTCTTAACTCCTTATCTACTTAGGTTGACAATATAGTGGTTGTTGATTTAGTGGGTGCGATATTTTTATCATACAATACATTGTATCAATATAATCAGGGCCACTGGAATTATGTGATTGTGCAGCTGCAGTGATTTTCGCACAATTATGGATCTGACGCATTTTCCACATAATCTATCATCTGCTGCATAATATGCAGATTTTAACAAAAAAAGATTTTCTAGCTCAAACGGTTCAAAAGTTACTAAAAAAGCAGTGCCATGCAGTGAATGGCCTTTCACAAAGGTTGACTGGTCACCTTTCTGTTGCTTATTGCTGTATTTGGGTATTAAACTGGTACTAATGAGGTGCACCTAATGCCCATACAGTGTTAATAAGTGGTAAAAGTACAAAATAAAGAAGTACTACATTTAAAAAATGTGAGGCATTACGCTGCATAAGTTGCCTTTTCTTGCCATATAATTTATTCAACCGTGCCACATAATGTGTCCCTCTCCTGTCGCATAATTCCAGTAGCCCTGAATATATTACACTCCGCACCCCACCCAGTCTGGTCATTTCTATCGAAGTGTATGCAAAATACAAAGAGAAAAATAAAATGCAAACTTCAGCTTTAGTGTTCAGCTGTGGACAGGATTTGAACAAGATAAATGTAAAGTGACTCTCCGGCACCCAGGTCCTTTGCATTTCCACACCTAAAACAATGACAATATGTGTGACTAGTATGCCAGAAAATGAAGGCAGAAAGACACCATCTTCTCTAGCAGTGTGTGATTTACTCACGGTGTTCAAACTAGGCCACCTCTTTCCTCAGCTAAGAGGAGGCAGTTGGACAGGTGGAGATCTCAAGCTCTAATAATCACTGAGGGGCATATTACCAACCAATAGAGATAATTTTTGTCTCTAACTTGTTTAGAGACAAATATTATCGCCGCAAATCGGCGATTTTTATCGCAGATAAACCTTGCTATTATCAAGGTTTATCGCAAATGCGATAAAAAACGGCCGCAATGCATGAATATCGCTGAAAAGTCAGCGATATTCATGCATTATCGCTGAAAAGTCAGCGATATTCATGCATTATCGAGCAAATGCTCTTAGCCATGTTATCCACCTCCCATTGGTTAACATGGCTAAGAACTGCTCAGGGCAGTTGTTAGCTTTTGGAGATATTCGCGCTTAGCGCGAATATCTCCAAAAGTTGGTAATAGGAGATAGCGATGTTAGCGACTGTTTACAGTCGCTAACATCTTGGCACGCCCACTTTGCATGTCATTAGTGATAAATATCACTGACATGCAAAGCGGGGCCCAAGATGGTCGCTATCTCCTATTAGCTGTCGCTAACTGGTGTTAGCGACAGCTTGGTAATAGGGAGATAATTTTATCCCCGCTTTCTTGGCTTTTAAAGCCAAAAAAGCAGAGATAAACCCCCTTGATAATATGCCCCTGAGTTTTATACCCCTCCCAGGACCAACATTTTGAGAGATAAAAAGCGTTGTATCCTCTCCTTGACTGCTATTCTGAAAATCTATAACAGTCGGCAAACAATCAAAATGGAAGAACACAGAGTTTCACTTGCTTTCAATCGCTTATTGCTAGATTTGAACGACTGTCAGAAATTGAAACTACTCTATGGTTCTTAAAGAGTATACATATTTAGTATGATTGCAGGAAGGGCACGCACAGACTCAGGCTGGGGCAAAAAATAGGCCCCTGCACCAAAATATAAGCGGCTCCGATTAACGAACCAGATAGCTAAAAAGTGGCCAATATTTGCAAATCAGGCCTGTTTTAACTGCTAAAGACACGCTTAATTAGTAGTTTGCAAAGTGTAGGATACTACGGGTATATTTATGAGCCCTTGCGTCACTTTTACGCCGCTGGTGCGTCACTTTTTCTGACGCACCAGCAGAGTAAAAAACATGCCTTGTTGCACCATATTTACAAAGTGACGCATCGAGGTAGATGCGTCACTTTGTAAACCCCTGTGCCACATTATACCTGCGCCAGGTATAATGTATGCAAGGGGGCGTTTTGACGCAAGAAAGAGTCATAGAAGTGGCGCTGTGAAATCTAAAAGATTTCCCTGCGCCATTTCTTGGACGCTAATGCGTCAAAATCCTACGCCTGCCTCACGGCAGGCGTAAGACTGACACAGGCACTAACAACATGGGACTTGCCCATGTGAAAGTACACATTGCTAGAGCTGCGTCACTTTTGTGACACATCCAGCAATGCGTCACTTTTGGGCCTACAGATACGTCAGAAATACTGACGTATCTGTAATGCTTTAAGACAAGATGCGTCATACTGTAAATATGACGCATCGTTAGTGTTGCAGGGAGAGCTCAGTGAAAAGTGACGCATCGCTGTTTTCACGTAGCGATGAGTCACTTTTCTTAAATGAGGCCCATCGTATTTGCGCTTGCCGCAGGCAATGTTTGTGGTAACATCAAAGGAGGTCGATCGATAGTCAGAAGAAAAAAAACAGCCAGCCAAAATATAAAAAAAAGTAAAAAATTGTTAAAAAAAACAAAAACTGGGGCTGCAAGACCAGCCCATCAGGCAGTCACTACGTGATTCCCTGATTCAGTTTTGAATTGAATTGAATTGAATTGAATTGAATTGGATTCAAGGAATCACCGGGCACACAGGGCTTCAAACCGCAGCAGCCAAGCGTTTATAATATTCCGCTAACCTGGCGCAGGAATCCAGCGATAGACAGTGGTAGTGTACATCACGCTATTCGCTATTTGGGATAATCATCGTATGTCCTTGGTAATATGCCCCTACAAGAGGCGAAAAGCGCTTTGTGCTGGTTGGGCACAGGAGGTGCCCATAGTGTGCACACCCTGATCAAGACTAAAAGAAATGGGATCATTTCCCTTTGCATTTGCAGTTAATTTCAGGAGCTGCTCAAAGCCACAATTTCAGCATTTTCCACTCTGAGGGCACTAGTTTCCCCATCTGAATGATGCGCAGTCATTAATGCACTCACCTTGAAAGGCAAAAAAATTGGTTTGCTTGTAAAGGCAAAAAAATTGGTTTGCTTGGAAGCTGCCTGCAAAACGAGGCCATCTTGTAACAATAGAGGTACTGGTTGATTTATGTCGCAAGCTTTACAGCAAAATATTGGATGGCAAAATCAAGGGGGCATATTACCAACAACTAGCGATAATTATCGCTATGTTGGCTTAGCGGCAATATTTTTATCGCCGAGCTGCGGCGATTTTTATCGCTTAGGAACCTTGCTATTATCAAGGTTTATCTCCTAAGCGATAAAAATCGGCCGAAATGCATGAATATCGCTGAAAAGTCAGCGATATTCATGCATTACCGAGCTAATGCTCTTAGCCATGTTATCCACCTACCATTGGATAACATGGCTAAGAACTGCTCAGGGGCAGGTGTTAGCTTTTGGAGATATTCGCGCTTAGCGTGAATATCCCCAAAAGTTGGTAGTAAGAGATAGCGATGTTAGCGACTGTTTTCAGTCGCTAACATCTTGGCACGCCCACTTTGCATGTCATTAGTGATACATTTCACTGACATGCAAAGCGGGCCCAAGATGGTCGCTATCTCCGACTAGCTGTCGCTAACTGGTGTTAGCGACAGCTAGGTAATAGGGAGATAATTTTATCTCAGCTTTCTTGGCTTTTAAAGCCAAAAAAGCGGAGATAAACCCCCTTGATAATATGCCCCAAGATGTCTAAAAATGCCACTGTGTGCAAAAACTGCTCTGAGGGTAGCTGTTCAAAAGCATCCATCTGATAGTGACTTAAGCTGCACAATGATGCAGTAAGAGCTCTGTGGTGACTCAGTGCAGGTTTGTGTGTGCTAAAATGTTTAATTCTCTCTCTGCATGAAAATGATAAGAATGAATAGAAAGCAAGGTTTATAGGACTGGAAAAAATAATGAAGCTTAGCAATGCCTTTTACAGACACAATTCAAAGTGCCTTTTATCAAGTTAATACACAGAGAAAGATTCTTGTGTGTAGATCCCTGGAAGAGGACTGTGGCGTGTTCTGCCATTAACCACAATGGCAGAAAATGTCTATTCTGCTCATACATTGGCTTGTTTTCTTCAATAACATGAGCTATTGTGTCGATTTTAAAAAGCTGAGTACATTGCGTAATTCTACTTGTTGTATGTGTACCAATTGATGTTTCTTTACGGAAAGGTATTTTCAGGTTCATACAAGGATTTTATTTGGCCAACCTTCCTTTGCATACAAGTGCAATTGTTCTGATCATTTCCAGGGACATTGCACAATCTTTTTACTTAAATAAGCTTTTTTGTAAACATGTGTGACCGTGAGGAACATTTTAATGGTATGGCCTTGACGAGTGAAGCTTCTGTTGGTTACAATTCGTGAATATTATCTCCACAGAGTAGTATTGCAAATGAATAGGATCATATTGTAGAAAAGCACCTCCAAACCTCCAAACCAAGCATCAGTAGAGTACGTTCCCCCAATGCTGTCGGAGAACTACCAAATGGGGCATATTACCAACGATCAGCGATATTTAACGCTAACGATGCTTAGCAACAAATTTTTTAACGCTAAGCATCGCCGGAAATTATCGCAGAGATAACTTGCTATTAGCAAGGTTTATCTCAAAAGTGATAAAAATCCTCACGCTAACTGCCAAATGAGAGATTATCGCTGGAAAACCAACGATAATCTCTCGAGGTTTGGTGTTAGCTTGATGATAGGGGCTCACAAACTTAGCCATGATATCCACCTTCCATAGGATATCATGGCTAAGTCAGGAAAATACCAGGTGTAAAAAAAGCAGGGGCATATTACCAACAACTAGCGATAATTTTTGTCTCTAACTTGTTTAGAGACAAAAATTATCGCCGCACATCGGCGATTTTTATCGCAGATAAACCTTGCTATTAGCAAGGTTTATCGCAAATGCGATAAAAAACGGCCGCAATGCATGAATATCGCTGAAAAGTCAGCGATATTCATGCATTATCGAGCAAATGCTCTTAGCCATGTTATCCACCTCCCATTGGATAACATGGTGAAGAACTGCTCAGGGCAGGTGTTAGTTTTTGGAGATAATCGCGCTTAGCGCGAATATCTCCAAAAGTTGGTAATAGGAGATAGCGATGTTAGCGACTGTTTCCAGTCGCTAACATCTTGGCACGCCCACTTTGCATGTCATTAGTGATAAATATCACTGACATGCAAAGCGGGGCCCAAGATGGTCGCTATCTCCTATTAGCTGTCACTAACTGGTGTTAGCGACAGCTTGGTAATAGGAGATAATTTTATCTCCGCTTTCTTGGCTTTTAAAGCCAAAAAAGCGGAGATAAACCCCCTTGATAATATACCCCGCAGTGCTAACCGAGGTTAGCACTGCTTTTTTTATCACTAACAGGGTTAGCGAAATTCTTGATAATAGGAGAAATGTCGCTTAACAACATTTCTCCTATTATTTTTCTCTGGAACGCCCCCTTTGCATCTCATTAGAGATGCAAGGGGAAACGTAGAGAAAAAGGGTGCTAACATGCGAATTTGCGTGTTAGCACCCTGTTGCTGATAGGGAGATTATTTTATCTCCGCTTTCTTGGCTTTTAAAGCCAAAAAAGCGGAGATAAATCCCTTGATAATATGCCCCATGGTTCTTTATGATGGACTTTAAGGTAAGCTTTAAGATAGTCCTTCTCTGCAGGTCTCACCCATTCCTCACCATACTCAAAATTGGACATCTCAGTGCATTACTTAGATAGGGGTGACTATCCACAAAGAACACTGGGGCATATTACCAAGCTATAGCGATAATTATCGCTATTGCTTGGTTAGAGACAAAAATCTACCGCTAAGCTGCGGCGATTTTTATCGCAGATAAACCTTGGTATTACCAAGGTTTATCGCAGATGCGATAAAAAACGGCCGCAATGCATGAATATCGCTGAAAAGTCAGCGATATTCATGCATTACCGAGCTAATGCTCTTAGCCATGTTATCCACCTCCCATTGGATAACATGGCCAAGAACTGCTCAGGGCAGGTGTTAGCTTTTGGAGATATTCGCGCTTAGTGCGAATATCTCCAAAAGTTGGTAATAGGAGATAGCGATGTTAGCGACTGTTTCCAGTCGCTAACATCTTGGCACGCCCACTTTGCATGTCATTAGTGATAAATATCACTGACATGCAAAGTGGCGCCCAAGATGGTCGCTATCTCCTACTAGCTGTCACTAACTGGTGTTAGCGACAGCTAGGTAATAGGGAGATAATTTTATCTCCGCTTGCTTGGCTTTTAAAGCCAAAAAAGCGGAGATAAACCCCCTTGATAATATGCCCCACTGTCCTCTCTTTACTCTAACTATCTAGATCCCGAATAAACAAGGTTCAAAGTGTGGAACACCTAAGAGGTATTTACAGCATTGAGGAGGGGTGAAAAATCCTCTGTAATCACCTTAAAGACAAAAGTGACATGTGGAGTAAACTACATGTTTCAGCTAATTATAAACACAGCACACCTTATCTCTTACTTATCCTTTCTCCATCACACTCTAGTCACTCATGGATGACACAAAACTCTTCCAACTATGATCACAGCAATTGAAGCACCTTTACAGCCGTGCTTTGGAACTTTAAAATGGGATGTGTAATACTGCATAAATACAAACACAATAATCTCTTTGAAATAAATCATGGACATTATATTATGACACATAAAGTAGGCTGTGCCCAACATTGAATTTAAGTACATTTAACTTCCTTTATTGATATGGTCTAAAGTGGTCATCAAGAAACAATCAGTATTACCCGATTGTGGAGAAGCATTGATGCTAGGGAAAAACTGGAAACAGATTAGTTCCTCACATTCTCTCAGCAACCAGCAAATTTGTCAGAACCTAATTCAGAGGTCCATGAGGCAAGCAGAAGCTACTAAGCCCAGCCATGCAGGCCGAAGCCTTTTACTTCTGATGTCCTGGGATCCAGCTTACTGTGGGTGTAGCACCTGGGCCTAGTACCCTTCAGCACTTGACTCTCAGTAGTAGCATGGCGTCTCACGGTGGTGGTAGGGGGTAGATACAGGGGAGTGGGCACATGCTCACAACTCAAAATACGTGCAACAGCAATAAATAATTGTCCAGTCAAATACTTTCTTTCATAATACATTTTTCTTTAACTGCTACTACCCCAAATGGAAATACGACATTCACAGTAAAGTTTCACAGTCCCCTGAGGTCAGTGCACAGTTCCCTGGCTCGACTGGCCTGAAATCAGTCTTACCTGCAGCTGCAGAATCAGATCAACTGGAGTTGCAGACAATCCATGGGTGCTGGAGCTGCTGCGGCTGTCTACGGCTGTGTACCAATATATGTAATAACTAACTAAATTAATAAGCATATTTAATACATGAATAAATGTCAGTTGCACAACATGAGTTCTTCATGTTAATGTTTCCTACTAGTTACATTCATTTTCTACGTCAATTCTACATGCTACTTGTCAATGGCCTAAAACACACCATGTATTCATGTTAATACATTTCAGATTCTAATTCTTCATGTTAATAAAACAAGTGATTATATGTGGGTACACTCTAAACATGAATATGATGCACCCCTACAATTGAAATGACATTTCTGCTTCATTAATTCCAAAGTGTTCGTACTGTTCCTGGCACATTTGATTATATCCACAATGACTCTAGGGACTACTCATATACACATTCAACTATTGAATTAACCTGAGAAATGCGGTGCTGTTGCTAACCACCATGAATTGATCTGACCTTGAAGAATGCTCCTCTATTGGGCAAGAAAGAGATACTCTTTTAGTGAGGCTTAATAGTAAGTTATCATTCATTTTTTACTGATGCCCTTGATGCAGTACAATCGGGTCAAAATCTTTATTGATTCTGAAACAAATTCAAAAAAGTTTAAACAAACTTTAAAATGTGAAACATATTAAAACTAATTTGTTCATTCTGAGAGTTTTGTGCATCTATTCACAGATTGTATACCCTATTTAAGAAACCTGGATGTAAAAATGACTGCATTGTACTCTTAAAACAAGTCAGACAAAAATAACGTGGTTAAAGTCCTGGATTTCATTAGTAGATAAAGTGCAAGTGCATTTGTGGTAAATTAGTCCAGCACATGCCCCAGTTGCAACTCTTAAAGGAAGGGCATTGTTGATGTACTTAGGCTAGAAAAGTCAAATGAGCTGAGCCTCAAACTAAGCTCAGGAAACAGATTTTTCAGTGACAGCTTTAGTTGACCATTGGAACAACTCTTGAAGTTTGCCAGCAGTGGCGTGGCAGGGAGTGTTGCCGTCTCGGGAGGCAAGTGTTTCCCCCTCACTCTTACCTGCAGCCGCACGGGAAAATAAATGCAGAATTTGATCGCCAGCACCACCTCAGCTCTTACGGCCGCCCTGGGTGGCAAAGGCCTGGACCGCCACCGGCAGCAAAGGGTGGGCCCGCCATTGGCACAAAAGGCCTAGCTATGCCACTGTTTGCCAGAGAGAGTCAAAAGAGTTGCAATTAATACATTTTGTGCTTTTGAAATGATGAGTATGTCCCTGTAGAGAGATCATTGTTCAGTAGTTCTCTCAGGGAATTCTTTGATGAGTGAATTAATCACAAGCCGCATTGAATCACAGCAAGCCATGGACATTGCACAGGAACTTGGCAATCCAAGTTCGAGTCGCAGAGATTGTATTGAAGAAGGAGGGACTCAGGAAACATCGCTTTTACAGAAGTTTAAATTCTATTTTATTAAAAAGTATCTAGAGGTGCACAAGATGTATGATTATGTTTCACAGACTAAAGTTGGTGATATTTTGGTTTCATAGATGGAAATTAAGTGTTAAAAATGCATACGTCTTATATCTGAAGTCATGAAAATCACCAACACCCTCCATCCCCACCCCTACATGGGCCAAAGCCTTACCACATTTCTAGGAAATTTGATATTTATGATATATGATAGTCAGAGAAAAATATTCCCATGCAATAGGGATACGTTTTAAAGCTTTCTAATTTTCTCATTGTCTAACACCCAATTGCACCATACTTCTTTTTTCTACCTGTAACCTACACCACCTTGCTTTTTTGAAGTATTAACGTACACAAAATGTTGAGACATTTAGGCATGTAATTCATCTCAGCATCTTTGTAAAATGCTGCAACAAGATGAAGAAGAATTGCATCAGTGACATAAAATATGTGGATAGTGGGCATGCTCCAAGCTGAGGTGGCTAGCCTGTTAAGTGGCCAAAAAATTGAGAATGCAGGCGCCTGGTTCAATTCATACCTCCCTTTAATTTTGCTGACAAACATAGTCATCACCATCACTGCAAAATGGGGAGAGAAACTGGCTTCTGCTCCTTCACCTTCCTGCTGCATCCTTAGTTTTTATTGTACTTAGACTTCTGTTTGTCCTCTCTTTATTACAATGGTACACATACACAATTTTACTACTCAAGGACGTCAACTACCTGGGCTGTTTACTGCCCTCTGTATCATTTAATTGATATACTGCCCTACTGTCCCCAATGCTAATTTAATGTTATACACTGCGGCTACTGGTAAGAGTAAATAATTACATTCATAAGAATATGAAATTACACCCCACCCCATTTTCTATCTAATAACAAAAATATGACAACATGTGACACTAGGGGTCTGATTACGAGTTTGGCGGTGCCGGTGCAGACCGCCATTTCGGTGCACCTCAAAACCTGTGGTTGGGCAACCTGCCAAAATACAAGTGTTTCTTGTGTCTGGTGGCCTTTTGTTGGCAGTCCCATGGTGGTGCCTTTGAAAACAGGCACCACAATAGGAACGCCAAAAAGAGTTCTAGCACGGCAGGGTCTGTTAAGTCCATGCTTTGAAGGAACTTTGGTGCACGCACACAGGGAGCACATGTTGTGCTGCCCCCGCATACCCTCCAGGACCCAGAGAAGCCAGGGGGCCCTGTAGGGCCCTCTTTGTTTCCTCTCCGCTATGGTTGTTCATGGAGGAAGAACCGCCATGGAAACTGTGGTGGAGAGGAAACTCGTAATATGCTTGGTGGGACTGCAGCTGTTGAGCACTGGTGCATCGATGACTGGACCGCCACCGACACGCCTCCTCAAGTCTGGCGGTCCTGGGACTGCCAGACTCATAATTAGACCCTGAATAGGAAAAAGCATACAGTAAAAAGCAAAAAATTTCAGTGTTTCTGTTCTGAAATTATATTTGCCTATTCCTCAGCGCACTGTCCACACTCTCTGCTTTAAAGTAAAAATACCAAATAAATGTTTCAAACAAGCTTTGGCAAAGCCAGTAGGTCTTTTGGCTACCAGCCTTTGATTTTGTCAGTGCTTGTCTTCTTTGGCCATGAATATTATAGAACTTATTTTTCAGTTAGTGGCATGGCCCTAGCCAATACAAAACGGCTAAAAGCCTAAATATATTTTTGGGTTTAAAATGCTCACATTGAAATGGTAGTCCCAAGCACACAAGAGATCTACTTTGTATGTGGAGGTGCGCCTTGTGAAAGACCATAATTCTGTAACTCACAGTGAAGGTACCCAATGGTTGAAGTGGGTTGACCGATAGCCCTTAACTGTATTTTGCAGTGAGTGGAAGCAAAATGTGAATGTCACAACAAACCAGTGGATATACAGGACTGGGTGAAAGCACTTACCAAGTAGATTTTGTTTATAATTTTAGTAAAATCAATGTCATCGCTAACTCTAGACCTTAAAGCTTTTCCTACATTGCATGTGTGCTGCACAATGCAGCACACATGCAAAGTTGCAAAAAAAAAGGAGAAATGTAAACATTTCTCTTTTTAACGCTTGCTTTCCAGTAGTGATAATTTTGGCGCTAAATCCTGTCTACTGATGTTTGTACATAGGGTTTAGCATCAAAAGGCATGGGTCCTTGCAATTGAAAGCCCATGTATCACTCACGTAACGCCCCATTGACGCAAAGTAATGCAAAGCTGTGTTACTGTCCCATACAAACCAATGCTAATACCAATTACCGATGGTTTGTTAATCCCCAAAAAGATTTAGCATCGGGCTAGCCTTACAAAATTAACGTGAACCTGATGCTAAACTTTTGTGAATTTAGGCCTTAGTCTAAGCAGCCACTCATGATTCATCAAAAGAACCCAAGTTACTACAGGCAACTGTCAACCTGCTTCAATGAAGTTGCTGAACATAATGATAAATTCTCAACAAAGCAAACAAATAAAGAAATCAGTAACTACAGACCTTATTTAGAGTTAATCGAACTGAAGTGGATACTCCATCACAAACGTATTACAAGTACATTATACCCTATGGCACTAGCTATATGGTGGTCGGGATACCCATCAAGTTTTGACAAAGTATTAAATCTCTAAATACAGCCATATGGTTCCCCAAAATACTTTTTTGACTGATGTTCTCTGTTGGTCACACTTGTAACGGTTGGTCGTTAATGTATAAGTGATTGTTTCAGTGTTCTTATCTTTACAGTTATGTCTATTCTGTCACTAGCCACCTGCACCATCTCACCATTTATAGTGTTCAATGATTGTCATTGTTATTTATATAGTGGAGCAATACCCCAAAAGAGAATAGCCTTTGAAACTAAAAGCTTACTTCACATTTACTAAACATTACAGCTGTGGGCTACATAGTAATATTGCTTTACAAACATCATGAAATATTGCCTGGCGATCCACATAGAATGCCGGGTCTCCCTGTGATTTGTAAAATATGTTTCATACCCATCCAAATTTCCAAGAACATTTTAGTCCATGCATAATTTTCCAATGGCGCAAAAACAAATGTTTGTGAAATAGTTGCTTATGAAATTGTGCTGTTATAGGTTACATAATTGTAATTGTAATTGATTTTTATATAGCTCTAATCACTGGCGGGTCTCTAAGCGCTTCGGGGGGGGATAGCCAGAGGTCGTGGGCAGATGTAGAGCCCCACAGTATAGTGAGTTTAGACAGTATCCAGTACCTCCCCAAACAGGAGCATTTTGAGTTGTTTTCGAATGGGACGAGGGCTGGTTCTTTACGCAGGTGGTCGGGCAGCTGGTTCCAGAGTTGTGGGAGCAATACAGAAAAAGCTCTACCCCCTTTAGATGCAGTATTGCGTCTAGGGATGGCCAGGTGGCAGGCCTCCGAGGACTGCAATATGAGTCCCGGAACATAAGTCTTCAAGCATTCCTTACTGTAGGCCGGGGCATTGCCATAGATTGCTTTGTGGGCGAGGCAAAGGCCTTTAAACTTTACTCTCTGCTTGATAGGGAGCCAGTGAAGTTTGCACAGAAGAGGGGAGGCTTTGGCCCATCTAGGTAACCTAAAGATCAGTCTAGCTGCATTGTTAAGTACTACTTGAAGTTTATTGATGAGCTTTTGGGGGAGGCTTATATACAGTGCATTTCCCTAGTCAAGCCTGGAGACGATTGTGGCTGACAATCATTTGCAGGGAGGCGGTTGAAAGGAAGGGGACAAGTTTCCGTAGCTGTCTTATAAGGCCTATACATGTGCCTACCACAGTAGTAACTTGGTTAGCCATGGAAAGCTCTTGGTCCAATTTGATGCCTAGACTTTTTACGGCAGTGGCTAGAGTGGGGGTGGCACCCAGCTCCTGAGGCCAGAAATTATCGCTCCATGGATTGCCTTTTGTAGGGATGACAAGAACTTCTGTCTTCTCCGGGTTAATTTTTTAATGAGTTTGCAGTCATCCAATTTACAGTGAATCTGAGAATATTTTGTGCCTTTTCCTGGGTATAGGTGGAGTTGTCAATCCGGAAAATGAGCTGGGTGTCATCTGCGTAATTGAAGACACAACAGTCCATATGGGCGAGGGCTGTCACCAGGGGCTGTAGGTAAATGTTAAAGAGGAGCGGGGAAAGTGCAGAGCCATGGGGGACGCCACAGGTCAGGCCGCCCTTGTCTGATACTCGTTCCCCCAACTGAATCCTCTGGGACCGCCCTGTTAGAAAGGATTCTAGCCACTGGTGTGCCGACCCCTGAATATCAAAGGCTGTTAGATGATCCATTAACCGGGTATGGTTGACCATATCGAATGCCGCTGATACATCTAATAAAATCAGGGCGCTCTGTTCTTTTTTATCGGCCATGACTCTGAGATCGTCTAAGACAGAGAGCATCACCAGTTCTGTGCTATGGTGTGCTCTAAAGCCCGCTTGTTGTGTTTGGAGTAGTTGGTGTTCCTCCAAAAACAGTGAGAGAGCTTTTAGCACATGTTGCTCTACCACTTTCACTAAGAAGGGGATCTGGGAGATAGGCCTATTGTTCTTGGGACTGGCCACATCGGTTCCTGGTTTCTTTAAGAGGGAGATTACTATGGCTTCCTTCATGGTGGAAGGTAGGTGACCGGTCACTATGAAGTTGCACAATAGTGAAAGAAACTGGTTAGCCAGGCCAGGGATGGCCATTCGGAAAATCCTCGCGGGGCAGGGGTCAGCAGGGGACCCTGATTTGATACAATTCATTAGTTGTATCAGTGATGTGAGATCCAGTAAAGGGAAAGCAGTGAGTTGGTTGCCAGAGGGTGGGGAGACCTGATGTAGAGCTATACAGTTCTGGTTGGTAGGGGTGTTATCGATCTCAAGGATGATATCCCTGACTTTCTGCTGGAAGTAGGACTGGAAGGTATTACAGTCTATAGGAGCAACTGTAGTTTTCACTTCAGATTTTTGGCTGAGCTCTTTCAATATTTTGAAGGTCTCTTTCTGCTTATTAGGTGCTAAGGAGATTCTTGCCTCATAGCATTCGGCCTTTCTGTCCATAATGGATTTTTTATATAGTTTAAGTCAGGATTTATATACTTCCAGCTTCTCAGGTTCATATGCTTTCCTCCATAGCCCTCTCGGCGTGGCGGAAGCTTTGCTTTTGTACCCTCATTATCTCATTAAACCAGGGAGCCCCCTTCCCTTTGTTTTCCACTCTGATTCTTCTCTCTGGGGCTAATTGGTCTATGACTCTGCGTAAGGTGTTCGTCAGGGTTTCGCTCTCCCGGTCTAAGTTTCCTGGTTTGAGCGTGGGTGTCTGGGGGGACCTAAGTAGAGTCGCTACTAGGTTTTCAGTCTCGATTTTCTTCCAATAGCACACCATACTCCACTCTGGGGGTGGTTGTAGTAGTTGGCTGTCCATTGGAACCCAACAGCTTAAAAATGAGTTGTTAGACATGGGATCGCTGGTTGGCTAGGGCTTGCGCCAAAGCCAGGCAGAGACCACCACTCTAGTCAGGGCAAGGGAGTTACACGCCAAAGATAGCCCCTGCTCACCACCTTGGTAGCTTGGCATGAGCAGTCAGGCTTATCCCGGTGGCGATGTGTAAAGAATGTACGCAACACACACAGCAACAACATACTAGGCACACCACAAAAGGAACTCCACACAAGGTTATATATAAAAATAGCCTTTGTATTATCATAAAACACATTAGATGGTAATCACACAGCCTACATTGTGCCAACTAGCACTGGGCAATATTTACATGGGATTATTTACACATGACAGGGCCACCAGGGCCACTGTCAGAATCATCACTTGGTAACAATAGTAAAAGTAAGAACATCTCATAAACGCAGACCACCACAAGTAATTACTGGCGAACACTATACTCAGCATCATGTAACATAAATCATATCATGTACAGCATCATATCAGGCGAGAAATATATTCTGTGCCAACCTCATAAGCCTAAACATAGTAGACCATAACCTCCTAAACATAACTCGCATTAGGAAATAAACTTACTAACATAAACAACAGTAGGGAATGACTCATACCTAAGCCACAGTAGAGAATAAACTAAAACATAACACAGTATGCAAAACATCATAATCATAAAACCATATTCAGAGGTATAAATCACAGTGCATAAAACAGTACATGAATTACATTTTCTGGGCACCTATATAAATCACATCAGGGCCTGGCACCCTCTAAATCTAACAGTCCCCCTGTCCAACTGGCCATCTCAAAAGGGGCTCAAATGCCCAATGTCCAAAAGTCAGGGCGCGCTGCCAAGCAGCTGAAATCACGAGTACGCAATTGCGCAGACCTAAACGTTGCAGCAGGCACTAATTTCTGCGCAGCTGGGAAAGTATGGGGCACAGGAGTGCATCTCACTCCTAACTTCAAACATGCCCCCAAAGAAAGGGTAACCTAAACGGTGCAGCTGCCCACTACTTGCTGGGCAGCTGTAAATATCAAATGAGACTTGGTCTCTCAATGTGCCCTTAGAACAAGTGCGCCAAATTTTGCAGCTGCCCGCGCTGGTGCGGTGCAGCTGAGGACAGAGTAAAGGGGCCCTGGGACAACTGTGCCATGGGGGCCCCACTGGGCCTCTTTAAACAAACTTGGCCCCTCAAACATTGCAGCTGCCCTCTAGCCAAATGGGGCAGTTGTAGGAACTGGCTACACTAGCAGGAGCGCGGGCCCTTCTGGGCCATCTTACAAATATGCCCCCTTCATTGGAGCCACCCGTGGCTCTGAATACAATCATGTCAAACTATGTGGGAGCAGCCCACTCTCTTGCGGGCCGATCAGGGGGGACAACAATGAGGGCAGGCACCAATAGCGTGCCCCGATATGGACCCCCTCCCCACCAGCTCCACTCACCGGATGCCTCGTGGCACTCTGCACTGATCGAATACATGGTGGCTGCATGCGGGGCTCCCTCTTCACCACAGGAGCCCCGTCTGGCATTGATGGCCTCTCCTCTTCACCCGGGCCCCTTCCTGGAACCCAGGACTTTTTCATCGGCACTCGGGAAGGCGGGGTAGGCTCCCGTCCCCCTCAGCACGCAACCAAGCTTCCTCCAAGCACATGCGGGCTTCTCTCCGATGTCAAGCCCACCTGTTGCTAGGCAACGCCCCGAGCTAGCTCCATTTCCAGCGTGGCGCTGCCTGTGACGTCGTAGGAATGTCCCCGAGGTTCCCGGGCCAGCGGCGGTGATCCTCACTTGGCAGGCAATGAGGGGCAGGCTCCCTCGCAATTCAAAATACAAAGCGGGGTGGGCTCCCGCTACCAAAAGGCACTAAAAAGCGGGGTGGGTACCTGCAATCAAAATACAAGCAAACGCAGCATCCAAGTGTGGTGGGAACCCACGAAAGCAAGGAAAAACACGGGGTAGGTACCCGCTGCTATAATCATAAAAATAAGCGGCATAAAAGCGGGGTAGGCACCAGCGAAATAACAATAAATGCCGGGTGGGCACCCGCCACTGTAGGCATCACGGGGGAATCCATATGGTGGGGATTCCCTCCAAAAGGGGCTGCAGCTCAGCGCTGCTCAGCCCCCAGGCTCTTCCTTTCCTTTAAAGAAAGTCAGAGAAATAACGCACAGTGCTCCTAGGGCGCATAAGTGCACCAAAATCTTTGTAGGGTCCTGGAATAAAAAGCAAAGCAGAAGGGTCCCAAAAATGTCTTCCAGGTCCAAGGGCAAGGCAGGGCCCAGGAAAGCAAGCCCTCATGCAGCCCCCCCTGGGCCCCAGCAGCAGCACGCCCCAGCAGGAACAGCACACCAAGACAGCACACTTTCAACGGGTCACAGCCCCTATATTTATACCACATGATCCTTTGTGTAAAAGTGCAGGGCATGGGAGAACCAGATGCAACTGCTTCAGGGGAACTTTGGAGTACTTTATTTTTCTCTGCTCCTCTCTCCTTTGTCAGGTGGGGGCTTCAGGGATCAGACGCACCACAGGGGGCGGATCCGGCATTGTGGAGGGAAGGCCCAGTCCTATTCAGTTCCCAGGTGCAACTCCTCCCTCCCATCTGCATGCAGATCTCTCTATTCACCACTGGGCTGACTCCCCCTAGCTCCTGGAGCCACTCACGCCTCTCAGATTCTGTCACTCACAAGCCAGACATGCAATTCACATCATGCAGGCAGATATAGGACACAGAAATGCCAACTTCTAAAAGTGGCATTTCTAAACTAACCAATAGAAATCTGCACACAATATTGCGCAGCATTTATTCACACGATTTCAGACATACCA
Source organism: Lissotriton helveticus (assembly GCF_964261635.1). NCBI lineage: Eukaryota > Metazoa > Chordata > Amphibia > Caudata > Salamandridae > Lissotriton > Lissotriton helveticus. Next base: position 1,270,499,531 of record NC_136059.1, on the reverse strand, counting down.
GAGTTGACCACACATCTCCTCTCATAACAGGAATTACCACTGACACACACTGATCAGGCAATCCCCATGCATTCCTACGGGAGGGCAGGCCAATCTTCCAAATGTACCACAGAGAGCGCACACACTTTACACTGGGCCACAGTGCTAAAGTGCGCAGAGGCCTAAAATCACACCCATCATGTCAGAGCTTAAGGCAAAAAGTTCAGGGGTGAACCTGCCAAAAAGGGCCAAGTCCAACATGCGTGCTCCGACCAGGCGCAGGGGCTGAAGTCTATTGGGCTGGTCCATGGGCAGGAGGTCCAGATGAGATCAAGGGTGTGCCCTTTCAGGTGGGTGGGGGCATCTACTAATTGGTGGAGCCCCATTGCGCACATTCCTGTCTCAAACTGGCTAGCGAGCATCTATTTCGGGGCAGTGTCCCAGTGGTAATTAAAATCACCTGTTACAAGAAGTCGCTTATACCGAGAGCAGAGGTCAGAGACAATTTCCATAAATAGTTTGTTAAAGGTAGGGGTTGATCGAGGGGGGTGGTATACGACCTACATTAACAGGCAGGATGTTTTAAATGGGATTTTAACCCTAAAGATATCAGCCTGGTCGATGATCTCTGCCACTATTTTAGTGGCCTTTATTCATTTATTAAAGATGATAGCTACTCCCCCTCCCCGGGCAGTTCCTTATCTATTTTGCCAGAAAGCATTGAAGTTCCCTAGAAGGGATGCAATTATGTCTGGGACTGAGGTGTCAGCTAACCAGGTTTCGGTGAGAGCTAAGATGTCTAGCTCTCCATCCTGGAGGAGTGAAAAAACTTCCAGGTGGTGCTTCTGTAGAGATCGCGTATTTAGGACTGCCACTTTCAGGCCGGGTGAATTGCAAGGCGTGGTGCTAGTAGTGGGGGGTGGGTCCGGAATTTTAGAGTGGTTACACCTCAGCAGGTTTTCAACTCTCAGCTTGTCTACAACTCTTTCACTGAGGCCGTGACTGCCTGTAGCAAGAGTGTGCAGGTCTGCCTTGGAGTAAGTCTGGATTTGACCAGGGTTTCTGGCCCAGGGTCTCGGGCGGCTGCAGATGGGCGCAGACGGGCTTGCCTTTGGCACGCCAGCGCCGCGTCCGCTGTGCGTTGAGGCAGGTATAGGCTTTTTATGGGGAATGTGAGCAGCTAGACCGCTGACCTCCGCCGTGTTGAGCCGGAAGCTATTTAAGTACGTTAAAAACAACAACAATGTTCACGATTTAAAACACAGAAACACTATCACACAGCTTCTCAGGAGCCCTTCACCAGGCTCCCCACCGGATATGTTACTAACTGCACTGATAGTCTGACACTTAAATGTCTCTAGCGCGTCCGCTGCGCGTTGAGGCAGGCATCGGCTTTTTAAGGGGAAGGTGAGCAGCTAGACCACTGACCTCCACTGTGTTGAGACGGAAGTATGCTAATCGCACTTCCTGTATGCGTCCGTTCCCTCCACAACAAATGGAATCTTCTGCAGTGGACCGGGGAACACGCAGGTCGGAAATGTGGCAGGTGAGGAAGTGAGGTAATGACAGTGATTAAAAAGGATATCAATCCAAATCCAGAAGCTATCTAAGTACGTTAAAAAACAACAACAATGTGCGCGATGTCTTAAGTATATGTTTGTTCTCCTTTATTAGACCTCCATGCTGAACTAGGCATTCTCTACTTTAGCCTCCTCTGGCAAACAATGGAATAAATAACCCGTTATATGTAGATTTGCATTTTTCCCCTGAGTTGCTAAGATTGCTGAGATAACTGAAAACCATTTCAAAAAGCTACCTATAGTACCTGCATGGCAAACATGCATTTAACCCCTTTTCGGTTGATAATAATGATACCTATTAATCACATATAAGATATAGTTAGACAATACAATTATTTTTATTATCATGCTCTTATATATGTTTGTCTGGTCATACAGTGCTTTAATTAAGAGCTACTTTTGCCACCAAGGTGTCACTACACTACTAAAGAAACAGAAAAAATATAAAGCATATTTAACATAGATATAATTATAACACTTGGTAATGATTAGTGCTTGTGTTTGAACAATCTGAGTTTTCTTTGTTCTGCTCAGACGGTACTATACATTAAGCTACATTCTTTTTTATGTCTGCTTCATATTGCCATGACTTTAGTTGAAATCAGCTTGTTGACACACGATTAGAATGGTAACCTTAGAGGGTGCCCCTTTTGAAGGTATGAGGGCATGCAAGAGTGTGACTTGTTCTCTGACTTCAATCACTTAAATGCAGCAAGATAAAAAAAATACAGAGTGAAGCAATCAAAGCTTGCTGCCTTTAGCAGTTGTTCCTCCCTTCATTTCACCTTCCTGAAGTCATACGCTCAATGGCAAGACAAAACAGTAGGTGAAAGCAGTATCTTGGAGTGCCAGTGTGAAGACATTGGATACCGCAAAATGATGGAGCTCCTGATGGGTGTTCACCTTCTCACTGCAGGAGTTACGGGGGCCTGCATTGTGCCCCTGAAGCATCTAAAAAGCTACAAACCCAACTATCTGTTTAATCACTAATAGTTATTTTGTTCATAATTGATTCTTTTATTTATTTAGCTACAAGCTGCTTTATGTGTCTAGCAGGAATGACTTAGAAAGCGCAGCAACAACTCATAGGACCTAATTATGATGTCGGTCGGATGAGGGTCCGACCGACATCGTAGCTGAAACAGACCACCCGACAAGGAGTCAGTGGTTCAGCTTCTACAATTATGATGCGACCGCCTTCACGGCGGTCGGAAAATGTATATTTTCTATTGAGGCTTGTGCTGTGGATTGCAGCACAAGCCTCAATAGTGAATATACACCTTTAAAACATTCCTGTTTTAAACATTGCCTGCCACTTGGTGCAGGGATGTTTAGGGGGCACCATAGGTGCCCCCAGACTCTATGGCGAGGGCCAGGAGGAAGGGGACCCTGCTAGGGCCCCCCCCAATGTCACTTTCTGACAGCCCTTGCATGTCAGAAAGGCCAACATAACAAGGCTGTGAGAAACTACATTATAAATCCAACTGTGGTGTCTGATTAGGCACTGCCGCCATTTTGGGATAATCTGTCCTTCCGACGCTCCAACAAACTCCACGGAAGTGGAGTGGAATTCCCCCATGGGGTTCCCTCCAACCTCTAGTATTGTAATATGGAGCCAGATGGAAACCTATGATGTCAGGCGGAATGCCTCCATCGAGGTTTTGGATGGCTTTCCACCCAACATCATAATCAGGCCCACAGCTAAGTGGATAGGGTGGAATACGTAAACGGGAATGGTGCTAGAGGTTTTGAACAAAGCAGTTTTGGGATGAGGAGACAACAAATCACCAATAGGGGCAATCATCAATAAGCCATTCATACTCAGTTTCCCAGGTCCATGTGTGATGTACGACTCCAATCCATGTCCTTTGAATTCTGGGACTTGCAGACTTATTTACTCCATTATAAAACAGGACTACAAGTCCGAGAATTCAAATTAAAAAACGGACTGGCGAAGAACATCAGAGGTGAACCTGGGAAAATTGGCGGTTATGCATATTTATTATACTAACATGGTAGACCTTTTTATACTTCTGGTACATTGTGGGTAATTAGTTATTCCTTTGTTTCCTTCTGTGGAGATACCATCTCCAGGTAGTTTTGAGCTCAACAAGTGTTGGGCAGATCTCCTGGGCTCTTGAAATTTGGTAGATTGGATTCTGGATGTTGCACAAGACGGTTTGGTTGCATCCAGTAAGTGTAGTATACTATATTTTTAAAGTACATGTGTTCAGCACTTTTATTCTGGCAATTGCAGAATCTGCACATTTATTTGCTGAACGGATTCAACCTGATCTAATGAAGAACTGTCATACTGACAACTCGTTTAGGAAGAAACAGATGTTTATGAATGTATTTAGGTTTGACCCTCGGGGGATTACAAGTGTTATAACATCTATTTGAAAACAACTTCACATTTGTTCCTGAGAAACAGGGGTTGATCAAGCTCCACAAGAAATGACAGCTGCTACATGACAGCCAGGGAGAATTTAACTATGATATCGAATGTGATGACATCTGTGGTTTGACCGGTGAATACATGTGGATAAGATTAACTCTCTCAGCTCCCAGGGGCTTGATGACTCTTTGCGTGCCTATGGTGATTATGATATATGATGGCAAAAGGGTTTGCAATGATGAGTTTGCTTGATTTATTTATGTAATCAGCAACCCTGAATGAGCTGTCCTCGCCACTTATTCTCTTGGACAGCCTGGCATGGAAAATTTCTGAGAAGGTGGAGGTTCTGAGAAGGAATTGGGAAATGTGTGATGGAGGAACCATGTTTTGTTAGAGAACACTGTGTAAATATTGTGCTGTGAAAGCTCTCTGTGAGCTAGTTCTGTCAGACACTCTGACACCCATTCACATACAGATAGTTAGTAAAATTATTGGTTCTTCAGTCTTCTTTTTCCAAATAAGGATGAAGCTTTCCTAAGGCCTAGATGTGACAGATGCGGAGCTCCATCTCACCGTTCACTGGAGGGATTCTGGCAACTAGCAGATGGGTCAGATCAAACCAGGAAGCATCTGCCCACAAGGAGACATTTGTAGCACAACTGGCAACATAGTTCCTTATGTTGAACACCCTGCTGATACTGTTTGACATTGCATGAACGGCATGACAGAAGACTACGACTGAAGTTGGGCCCTCCAATTCAATTGTGTAGCTTTGCTAGAGTCAAAGTGGATCAGCACTGACAGAGAAAGAACTAGTCATTTACATTTTTTCAAACCAGCTACATCTGAACCTGGCTTTCTATTTCCGATGCCATTGAGGCACTAGTCCGTTGAATTGCAAAATCTGGATTCGCAGGAATTTGGAAAACCTCTTACTATACAATGTTAATTAGGCAGGAAGTATTGTATGACCCCCCTGTAAATTTCTGTGGGAAGGAACAGAGACCTGCAGAGACCTGCAATGGGCAGCATATCTCTCTACTCACATTCATAGCAGGAACACATTTTTAAAGCAGGAGGTGTGCCTTTAAGGTATATTACCTGCCTTTATAGAGTTTCAATGTTAACATTTACACGGTGGATGCATGCACTGATACCGTGACCAGTGTCTGCTCTCCTTGAGAGGGGAAGATGATTCCAAATGAGAAAGCTGTCCCAAGGCAATAGCTAGTTATTTTTTTTTTTTTTTTTTTTTTTTTTTTTAAAAACCTTTATTTGAGTATGCAATAAAATACAAGGATGGGCCTACAACCACACGGGCCAGCCGCTAAAGAGGAGAAAATACACAATATACACTTCCGTAGCGGTAACGATCAATCGTCAATGCAATACTCCATATAATAGACAGAACAAAAACAGATTTTGTTTTATAAAAAAGAACAGACACACAAAAAGGCGAAAGTGTATTACTGAAGGTCAGCCCAAAGGACGGGAGGGGACAGCAACAAAAATGGAATCAAAGCTATAAGCTCCAAAGAGCCCGGATGGGGGGGGGGGGACGGGGCACGAAGGAGAAAAAGAAGGGGGGGGGGGGAGCCGGAAAACCAGCACAACCCCTATATGCAAGGTTCCAAGAACGCTCGCCTAAGGAGACCGGGAAAGCTCAATGTCATCCACAAGGGGAGGAGTACAGATGGCACCACGATATTCATTCCATTGACCCCACACCCTAGTCCATGCCCTGGGTCTGCCCCTAGCCACGTAGACAGTCTTCTCACGGAACATAGACCAATCCATGTCGTCTTCCCATTTCGATAGTTCAGGGGGCTTGGAGGCCCCCCAAAGTTGAGCAATATCTCGCTTCGCAACCATATAACCCAGGGTGGCCCACCTAGTCTGGGCCACCGAGCAGTCAGTGGGCTCCCAAACATTCAAAAGACAACGACGAGGTTCCGGACACAAGGACACCCCTGTCACCACAGCCATAACCTCAAGCACAGCCGTCCAGTAAGCAACCACCATCGGGCATTCCCAAAGAATATGTAGGAAAGTCGCACTCAAACCACATCCACGCTTGCACAACCCATCAGAAGAAAAACCCATCACAAGCAAACGAGGTCCCGTAACATACACCCGATGAAGGATCTTCAATTGGACCAAACGGAGACGAGCCGGGATAGCCACCTCTTTAGGAGAAGAGAGGGCCGACTGCCAATCCTCGTCATCAAGCTCCAAACCATCACGAACCCATGCCTCCCGGAGTCGAACCAACAGATCAGTCCGAGTATTAATCAGTTTCTTGTAAATCAGGGAGATAGTGCTGTCAGGAAGATGTCCGTCAAGGACACGGTCTTCAAGGGGGGAAGAATCAGGCGGAATCTCACCAGGAGCAAATACAGCGGTCAAGGCGTGCCTAACCTGTAGGTATCGAAAGAATTCCCGACCACTCAAGCCATATTCAGCCTGGAGGGCCTGAAATGTTCGCACAGAGCCCTTGGAATACACATCTCCCACTTTAGAAATTCCAATCATGTCCCAGCGATCGAAACCCTTGGTAGACCAAAGACCGCCCAGACGTTCGGAAGCATAAAGCGGCGTGGCCAACGTCAAGCGATCCTCCCAGCCCAGGCTCCGAGTCGCGGCCCGCCACACCGCCAAAGCAATCGACGTAGGACCCACAAGATGGCGCCCAGCAGGGCGAGAGTAAAGCACTCTGTTAAAGTCACCTCCCGGAAGCTGAAGTCTATCCATCTCAAACGCCGGATTACTACCCGGCGAGAACATGATGTGGTTGATAGCGGACAAGTGTGAGGCCCAATAATACCTCTTAATATCGGGGAGTGCAATGCCACCGTCATACCAAGGAATGGAAAGCTTAGCAAGAGCAATACGCGGGCGTCCATCCCAGACAAGTTGTCTCTGAAGGGTCTCAATCTCCCGAAAATAGGACTGAGGGACAGGATCATAATAATTCTGGAGAGCGTAAAGAAACCTCGGTAACGACATCATCTTAAACAGGGCTGCCCGACCAAGGGGAGACAAGGGAAGCCTGCGCCAACGAGCAACGTCCAAACGCAGTCGAAGCAACGGAGGAAGGAGATTACGATCAAAGCGAAGAGACGAGTCCAGAGTAACGAAAACTCCCAAGTATTTGAAACCATCCCGGGCCACCTGAAGAGGGAGCCTGCTCGGTAATGGAGGCAAGACACCAGACAAAACATACACACAGGACTTGGTCCAATTGATTACGAGGCCCGAGTTAGCACCAAAGGACACAAGAACGTCAAATAAAACAGATAAAGACTTACGAGGGGAGGTAAGATACAAGAGGATATCGTCCGCATAGAGCGAGACTCGGTCCTCGAAGTCCGGGGCCCAGCGGATCCCTTTAAGGGACGGTTCCCAGCGGAGCCAGGCCGCCAACGGCTCAAGGGCGAGCGCAAACAGTAGCGGGGACAAGGGGCAACCTTGGCGGGTGCCCCTGCCCAGGGGGAAGGGAGCAGACACCCTACCATTCACAACAACCTGCGCCAAAGGTTCCGCATACAATAACTTAATCCAGCTAATAAACTCGCACCCGAAACCGAATTTCTCAAGAGCCGCCCATAAATAAGGCCACTCCACAGTATCAAAGGCCATGGAGGCATCCAAGGACGCCAAAATGGCCGGTTCAGTCAGTAGCCCCGCCCTCGCTATCACGCCGTGAAGACGACGTAGATTCAAAGCAGTGTTGCGATGCGGGATAAAACCAGATTGATCCGGATGAACTAAGTCCCCAAGAACCGATAGGAGTCGGGTCGCCAAAAGTTTCGCCAGAACCTTGGGTTCAACATTTAACAGGGAGATGGGTCTATATGAGGAACAAAGGTCGCGAGGTTTACCGTCCTTAGGGATGACGACTATCGTCGCCAAACGCTGATCATAGGGAAGGAGGTTACGCTCACGTGATTCCAAAAACATATCGCGGAGATATGGCGCCATTTTATCGGGTCGCAACTTGTACAACTCAATAGGCAAACCATTTGGACCCAACGCCTTGCCCGAACGGAGCGAACGAATGGCAGTAGCTATTTCATCAACCGTAAAGGGGGAGTCCAAAGCGATACGGTCCAAATCAGAGACACAGGGCAATGCAATATCACGCAAAAGGAGGCGAGAGTCAGCCACATCCCTCACAGACACAGGAGCATACACAATACGGAAATGTTCCGCAAAACGATCTACAATTGCGATCGGATCAATCACATTTTCACCACTCGCAGACTGAATCACAGGCACAACACGATTAGCTCTTTCTTTCTTGTCCAACCACGCCAGGAGTTTACCCGCCTTATCACCAACATCATACAATCTGCCTTGTTGCTCACGAAACATCGCTTTTGCAGCGTCAGTAACTAGGGATTTATATGCAAACTGTTTTAGACCCAGGGCATGAAGTTTCTCAGGCGTGACACCAGATCCCAGCTCGTCCTCCAAGGCAGAAATTTCCCCCTCGAGGTCCACTACCTCCCTCTTCCCGGCTTTCTTAGCTTCAACAATCAAAGAAAGGGCCTGTCCACGAATCACAGTTTTGAAGGCTTCCCACAGGGACACCGCCGAAGGGACCGACCCCTCGTTTTCCAGGAAATAAGCATCTATGGACTTGAGCAAGAGGGCACGAGTCTCAGGGGAGGAGAGATACCATGGGTTAATGGGAGCCACTCGGCCCACTGCCTCTATCCCAACCTCAAAACGAAGCCAGAGCGGCGAGTGGTCGGAGATGCCCCTTGGCAAATGTATAATCTCACGGACCGCCGACGACTGGGCAGCGGGCATCAGGAAATAATCTAGCCGAGATAGGCTACCATGGGCACCCGAGTGAAAAGTGTATTGAAGCTGAGTAGGGTGTAACAATCGCCAGCAGTCCACAAGGCCAAAAGTATCCAAAAACCCACCCAACCAACGCTGGGCATGCGGGGTATCCCTGGGGGGATGGCGATCGTGAAGGCCAGAAAGCACTGAATTAAAGTCACCGGCAAGAAAGAGTACACTATCAGGAAGGCCCAACAAGACACGGCCTAAATCAGTGAAAGTAGCAGTTTGCAAGCCTGGGGGGACATAAACATTAAAGAGGGACAGGGTGCGGCCCTCATATCTACCCACCAGAACAATATATCTCCCACGGTCATCCCGAATCACCTCATCTATCGCCAGAGGGAGGGAGTTACGAACAAGGATACCCACACCCCTGGATCCTGAGGTAAACCCCGAGTGTGCCACAAGGCTGTAGCCCCATCTATTCATTGCATTACATACATTCCCAATCAAATGGGTCTCTTGCAGGAAAACAATGTCCGGTGACAAACGTCTTATATATTTCAACACCACACTGCGCTTGATGCGATCTCCCAGGCCATTAACGTTCCAGGAAACAAATTTCAACCCCCTACCCCCCATCCCACCCACCCGAGCCAGGACCCCCCATCCAAGAGCTAGACATCAGAAACATCAGTAAAGACAGAAGCAATTCGCCTTGAAAACAACACACAAAAAAATAAGAACTTCCCATCCCCCCTCCCCCAAGCTGAAAGGAAACACCCCCCACCCTGCACCCCTGCAAAAAGCTAAAGAGCCACCCCAACCTGCAGTGTGCCTGTCGCCCCATAACCCCTAGTCCACACAAAGACCCCGGAGGAGGAAAGGTCTCCGTTCCACCCGCCCCCAGACTACAGTAAGAGCAAGAAACAACACACAAAAAATAAATAATCACATTGCAGAGGTACGCCGGCCACCACCCCTGGGAACGTATTCAAAACGAGACATCAGAGTCAAACAATCAGATCTCCACACCACCTTCGGCACCACCAGGGTGAGCGGCAGATTCAGTCTCAGGAGGACGGTCAGGCAAGGAGTCCAGCCAGTCATTAACAGCATCCGGTCTATCAAAGAACAGAGTACGCTCATTATACTCGACACGAAGTCTGGTGGGGAAAAGCATAGCATAGCGTAGACCCCGATCTCGAAGACGTTTCTTAGCACCACGAAACTCCATCCGTTGTCTTTGAACCTGTTGGGAGAAGTCCGGGTAGAAGTTCACTGTGGCATTCTCGAAGGCCACCGGGCCCTTCACCCGTGAGGCCTGCAGGATAGCGTCCCGATCCCTATAATGAAACAGTTTAGCCACAATAGGCCTTGGCGGAGCACCCGGTTTAACTTTGCCCCCCGGGACACGATGTGCACGTTCAACCGTGAAAAATTTGGTAAGCCCGGAGGGGGCAAGATGGTTTAAAATCAGACCCTCAACCAGGAGATCAACAGAGTGGGGTTCAGGGTTTTCCGGTACACCAACCAGGCGAACATTGCAGCGACGTGCCCTGTTTTCAAAATCCTCCAGGCGTCGGGTCATGAAGTCGTTCACCCGACGAAGATTCCCAACCTCCGTCTGGAGCTCCGAGACGTCCTTCGTGAGGCTAGACGATTTAATATCCAATGACTGCACCCTCTCATTCGTCTTGCCGAGATCAGCACGAATCAGGTTCACCTCGATGGCCACGGTGTCAAGTTTGTGGGCCAAGGCCTCATACTGAAGGCCGGTGGATTCCCTCACTCCCGAGATGGCGCCCATGATATCCTGTAGGGAAGGCTCCGCCGACTCTTCCAAAATTCGTTCAGACGCCGTACTGTGGCCAGGTAGGGCAGCTCCGGGGGACCCCTTAGATTGAGTATAACGGTCCATGACGTTCGTCTGAACCGGCGCTCCGCGCAGAGGTGTTTTCGTCTTGCGCGTTTCTCTGTCCCCTCTGCCCGCCATTTTGAAGATGCGTCACGGGACAAGCCACCAGGGTCGACGGGCCAAACACCCAAAACTCAGGATCAAAAGTACACCCAAAAGAAGGGCTCAACTCGGGAGGAGGCCACCAAACCAGCACATAGACAAGAGGAAAGCCCCGTGTCCGAACCGTCTCCAAGTCTCAGCCAAGCGCGATACGCACACTCGTGGCACAGGTCGAGACAGAATCGAAACCGAAACTCAGGAAGGGGGTCTCACAAGGCCAGATCTCCTGCCGTTGTTGTTCAATTCCAGGACGGCCACAGATCTGCACCCCGTCCCGGGCGCACCTCAAGGGCGGAGCCCAAAAGTTCAGACCACCGTAGCTCAGGAGTACGAGATCCAAAGCAAATTCCGAAAAGTGCCAGGGTAATCAGCCAAACGTCCTCTACTTGAATTCTTACAAGAAATCAGGATCTAGTCAGGATAAATCGCCGGGAGCGGCGAGGGTCCGGAGAGCGCTGTGCTCAAGCGGCCATCACGGATGCCCGCCAAGCTCCTCCCCAGCTAGTTATTTTTGAAGCAGTTACCCTTCCAACTCCAGGGTCGGTAATAGATCATTAGTTAGGAACAACACATGCATTCACAAACTAATAAGAATTTAAGGAAAGGCCTCTTTGTGCATGATCACCCCCAAAGTCTTGGTCTGATGCTGCTGGCATTTTGACTCTGAGAGTGCAGTGATGCCTCAGTACCTGGGTTCTAACACCTTACTAAGTACATGTTGAATTAGCTACTCCCACTTGGCATAAGCTGACTTACTTTTAAGTCCCTAGTATATGATACCAAGGGTACCCAGGGCATGTAAGGCAGAGAGTCCCCCCAGGAACATAGCACTGGTTGTGCCACCCTGTGCAGGACAACGTACAAAATGGTTTCCAAACTGCCACTGCAGCCTAAAAGAGCAGTTTTAAACTGCTAGTTCAACGGTGCCATTTAAACAATGGCAATCTCCTTGGCCCTAGCAATATATGTAATTCTCTCCTAAGGAAGGCCTATGGAGCCCTGAGGCAGGAGGTCTATATATTATTAACTGGGATATATGCTTTTAATCTATTCTGACAGTAACACTTCCAAATTGCCTTTTTTCTGTGGAAATGTCAGTAGCCTCATTGGCTAACAGAGAGTCACAGGCTGATCCCTCAGCCTGGCTAACTTCTGAATGGGACTACTAAAATGTGGAATTCAAGGTATCAAATTAATTGTGGCATTAAACCCAAATTGATTCCCAAGTCAAATTTAATATCGCTTTTAAGGAAAAGCAACTTTTAGAAAGTTGCCACTCTGAAGCCCAGTTTGCCCATTGACCTTACATAGTTGCTGCCCACTAGACAGCTTTCTGCCCTCCAGGTCAGTAGTGTGAATGACTCCCAGGCCTAAAAACAATGGTCACCTGCAACAGAGGGAGGTGTTACCGCCCCCTTACAGGATTCCATTCAGTGTGTTGTCCCAAAAGAAATGCTTCAAAGACGTCTTTGGTGGGCAAATGGCAATCACACTCCTGAAGAATTGCCCCTTTGTTCAGGTAGTCAGGCTGGAGGCAGGAACAGAGAGGGGAGACAAGTGCCCATACCGATTCTTCCCGTAGGGATGTAGCCCACAGGTAGCCACACCTTTAGGGATGGGCTACCAAGCGTCTAAAATCCAAGGAAGGGTTCAGACATCTTAGGAGTGGGCAGAAGGGTACACCCTGGGATTTCTAGATGCCACACATAGACATATGTTGTCACAGGACGGGAGAAATCCTGGTAGCCCATTGCCTAGTGAGCGTATCATCCCCCAGGGCACTTTCTGGGCATAAATATGGCACCTCTGCCACCTTGAACCTCAGATCACTATAGAATTGTAGAAAGGAACAAAGAAGGCCTGCCCTGCTAACCACTGGACTTGACAAAAAAGAGGCGGCACCCCCTGCTTGACTGCACCTGCTCCTACATGCGCTAGTGAAGAAAAGTCATTCCCAAGCCCCAGAACAAAGATGTGACTCTAAGGGTCAGTCAGCTGCCCTCCTGGAACCAGCACTAGGGCCTTCAAAACAGGAGTAGCCCGACTCAGCAAGTTAATAGTCACTTCTGGAGAATCAATGCTGACCGCCAATGGGACCCCAAAAGACTGATACTTAATACCAAAAGCTGTACCCAAGTTTGCCAAACCTGGAAGTGTCATCTGAGTCCAGATTGGTCACACAAAAAAGGGCACTAGCCTCCACCAAAGGATACCGCTGAATCCACTGAGACCGGAGATGGGTAGTTCAGCAGCAGTTGGCATTCTACTGGCTCAAAGAGGACATCGACGGACCCCGACCTCTGTGGCCAAAGTCGCCCCACATGACCCGTGGAACAAGGAGTAAATGCAAGTACACCACCATCGACCGCACAGTTGCTGACCACAGCTCTTTCCAACATTTCAAAAGATTCCAAACTTTACTTGTTTGTGGTTGTGACTAAAAGAACTGAGAGTTACGTTTTCTTCATCAATATATCCGGAGCCCTCTGGTGTAGACCCTCTGATTCTGCTCATCTTTGGTCTCTAAAAATTTACAAAAATATAATCTCTTTTTATAAATTGTGTTAGATTGCTTTCATGTTGTCTGACTTTCTTATTCAGTTGTTTGGTGCTTCTAAATGCTTTATACTAGTTCTTTCATGTAAGCCTTGCTGCTCAAAGCCACAGCTACACAGGGTGGGCTGAAGGTTTTACAAACAAGCCTGACTGGTCCCAAGACTGTTTTCTGTGAGTGAATTGCACGGTAATGTCACACACCCATACCATATAACACATCCAAAACCTCACAAATAAATAACCTAACGTGGATTTGTGAAGTCTATCTTCACCTTGGCACCAGATAACAGCAGTTTATTTTTAACCAATGAAATGTTACTCATTTTATCCACTTTGTAAGAATGAGTGGACCAGCCTGAATTTGAACATGTGACAGAGGTGTCAAACACAGATTCCTCAAGTGGATGCATTAGTCTACTGAGTCACCAAATGCATCCCTTTGTAACTCACAAACAGAAGGGAAAAGCCTCTTTGGTGCTCCCTCATACTTGCGTTGCAGAATGAGTCGCCAAAGCCCTGTACCAAAACTCTTACTCACTGATGTTCTCTCACTGTTGTTCTCTTTCTTGTGTGTACCTGTGTCGCCTTCAAGGGCCAGTGCTGTTTCAGAGGGCAAAAGCTATTCTCATACTCCTTTACAAACATATGCACTGAATAATAACTGCGTCACTATTTTGCATGGGTGATCATTTAATCATTTTTGTAATTTGAGGCTTTTATTCTGAAAGATTTGGTTATCAAATTACAGAAGAGCTGCATTTAAAGACATCCGTCTTCTAATTGAGACCTCACCCACCAATTCTTTTTTCTGTAGGTCCAACATGTCAGTTTATGACCACTTTACAAAGCTTAATTTAAAGCATCTTGTGACAAATGGGAATTGCATTGTGGTTTTAGATTGTTTCCTGTTTTTTACATAATGACATGAATTCAACAATGTGTACATTGTCAATATTGTATCTTGAGTATGTGTGCAGAGTCACTTCCGAATAGAGCATGGATCTGAATGTATGAAAACAGTTCTGAATGTTGAGGTTGGTCATATCCCCATTGGAGGGGAAACATCCGGAACAATGAGGCCAAAGCCACGAGTTACGGAAGCCCGCAAGCCGAAAAACAACTTGCCCGAACAACGTCTTTGCCTTAACCATGCTTATGCATAGTTAAGGCAAAGTCGGTCTAGTGTTCAGGATGGGCGGGAAGAGAGGAGCGTCGGAAAGCAAACACGGACAGGTAAGTGGGGTTTCAGGGTAGTTTTCAGGGTTTGGGGTTTGAGATAGTTTTTAGGGGAGAGGGTTCAGGATGGTTTTCAGGGGAGGTGGGGTTTTGGGGTAGTTTTCTGGGGTGGGGTGTCTGGGTAGTTTTTGGGGGTTGGGGATTGGGGTGGTTGTTAGGGCTGGGGGTAAGGGGTAGTTTTTAGCAGTTTTTAGTTTTTAGGGGTGGAGGTGGGTCCGGGGTAATTTTTAGGGGAGGTGGAGTTTCGGGGTAGTTTTAGGAGTGGTGGTGGGGGGGGGGGTTCTAGGTAGTTTTTAGGGGGTGTGGGGGTTCGGGTAGTATTTAGGGATGGAGGAGGTTTGGGGTAGTTTTCAGAGTTGGGTGTTTGGGCTAGTATTAAGAAATGATGTGTGTTTGTGGCAGTTTTTAGGGATGGTAGGGTTAAATAATTATTCAGGGGTAGTTTTTAAGAGAGGTGGGGGATCTGGGTGATTTTCAGGGGTGGGGGTTTGGGGAAGATTTCAGGGGTGGTGGGGGTTTAGGGTAATTCAGGGGTAGTTTTTAGGGGAGGTGGGCGCTTGGGGTAGTTTTCAGCGGTTGGAGGTTCGGGGTACTTTTAAGGGGGTGGGGGTTTGGGGTATTTTTAAAGGGTGATGGGTGTTTATGGACATTTTCAGGGGGTAGAGGGTATTTTTTAAAGGGTTTGTTTTTAGGGCTCAGGGAGGGAGATGGGGTAATTTTTAGGGATTAGGGAGGGCTGGTTCTATTTAGGGCTAGGGTGGGCGGGTAACCTTAGCCATGCATACCCGTTTACCATGCATGCCTTTACCACAAAAGTTTGTGGTAAAGCAATTTGTGGTTAAGACGTGGTCGTAATAGAGACCGCTTGTTTAGGTTTGCGGGGTAGAGTAACTCGTTGTTCCGAAATACAACCTCATTTGAGTGTTTTAGTCAGACCTCCATGAACAACACCATATTGAAACCTTTTATAAATAAAATTCAAGGAAACTCAGTTTAGATTCGAGTTGCTGATCTGCATTGTTTCAGAGGAATGAATCTTGTGATCAGATTTTATCTACGCACTTTTAATTTTGAGATCAGGCGCTTGATCAGCCTACGCTTTTAAATTTCATATTGAATCTTAAGGCAAAAAAAGGGGTCCCTTTAATGAGGTATTCCAGATCATTCCCAATAAAAACTTTGTGGTTTTTGCATAAGAGTTCAAATTTGATCTTGTGATTTCCATGTCAACGGCAATGCATCTTTAGTGATTCTGTTAATAGATTACCACATACTTCACAATCGTTTCTACAGTATCTACTGGCTGTTCACAAAGTCAGTATCCCCTTCCATAGTTAACCATGAAAATGGCACAGAGTACTCTACTAACTGAAGTACTTTTATTTTGCTGCTATGGGCCTTTATCTAGCTAAACAAAAATGCCACCCTGTGCACTCATATCTGGATAGGGTCACCACAAACATTGATTTAGGTATCCAATGGTTAAAGTACATGTGCAAAGAATTTGGGAGCGCGGAAAGGTTTGACCTCTTTCTTAATACTATGATTTTAATGAAATCCGATGCGAAATTGATTTCCCCCTCATTTCTGCCGATAACAATACTTACAGAGCATCGTTTACATCACAGAAATCTTCTGTCCCAGTCCATATGACAATGAGAACATTTAATAACTCTGAATACTATCTGCAATGAGTCTAATATCGTGATTTGTGTGATGTTTTAACGTGTCTCAGGTTAAACACGCTTCCATGAATGTTTTATAGGTTTAAATGGAGGAGCATGGTATTGCGGCAATTGTATAATGATAACTCATTACTAAAGATAAACATACATTGTCCCTTTTTCACACAATAAAAATAAGGTATAAGGGGTCTACCTTAAGTAATATATCATCCCTCTAATGTTTAGGCA
This sequence comes from Lissotriton helveticus, assembly GCF_964261635.1. NCBI lineage: Eukaryota > Metazoa > Chordata > Amphibia > Caudata > Salamandridae > Lissotriton > Lissotriton helveticus. Next base: position 1,270,483,055 of record NC_136059.1, on the reverse strand, counting down.
CTACAAGTTAACCTATTTTCATATCATTACTTTACCAGACTCTGGGACCTGTCATGCCATAGAATATTTCTTTCAAGCACTGAAAATGAGAAATATGAGAAATGACACGCTTTAGAACATTTCTCATAATTAGAATAGGATTATCTTTTCTTGAATTTAGGGCCAGATTGATCAAACTTTCATGCAACGCAGCAGGACACTTTGCGGTGCTGCTCGAAAGGGAAAGGACAAGAATGTGCCATATTCAATATTGTGTGGCACATTCCTGTCCTTTCTTGCACTGGCGCACAAGGTGCTGCCTTGAGCCGGAGCAAGCACCCTTGCACTATGGTGCATGGATGCTGGACTTGGGGGCAGTATTGTTTTTGTGCAGGAAGGGGCACCTTCCTGCACAAAAACGATCCTCTGAGTCTTTTTCCTCTTTCCACGTGGAAAGAGGAAGAAACTAGAAGAAATAAGAATACTTCCCCTCGTTAAACCTCACCTGGGAAAGTGTAGCATTTTGACGCATTCACAGGTCTACCAATAATAGTAAATCTGGGAATGCACCAACATCCATGGGAGGATGCGTGGGGACACCCACATTCCATCCATGGAACGATTCTCTGAGGCAGAATAACGCAAGGCAGCAACTTACGGTGTCTTACATTACTCCAGAATTACCAAGCACTGCACCCAAGGTGGCCTTGCAGTGCTGGGTAAATCTGACTTTAGTTTGCGCTGCCCTTGTATACCTTGTGTGACGCAAGGGCAACGCAACACTATGATTAATCTAGCCCTTATTTTTTTGTTTGTTATTTTTGCCAATTAAATTCTAGTAGATCTGTTTCCATCCATGCTTGCACTGATTTTTTCCTTATGTTGGGTAATACGTTTTAAGTATGTTACGTGCCTTTATTCGGCTAAGAAGTATGAAAATGAATATAGGGAGCTCTTCATCCTAGGAAGACTTACCTGATTATTAGGCTAGATGTATTCTTTCAATCCCTTTGAGACTACAAAAATACACTTTCAGATTTTTTATAATCAGAATGTTTCATGATGCCTTCATTTATACTTTATTTTATTAATCTCCTAATGGCTGTGATGGCTTCCCCGAGGTCTCTGCTCTCCCATCAGCGATCTTAAGTTCTTCTCCAACACTCTCGCTTGTTCTTCCTGTTTTATAAACATAACATTTCAGTTTCCATAGATTTAAATAAGTAAGGTGAACTCAACAGAGCTGCAGGGTCTGGCGGGCGCAAATACCTCTTCAAAATCTCAAAGGCAGTCTAGATAAGTTAACGTCCTGTCGTGTACCATTTAAACACCTTCTGCACTAAAAATAGCCGCGGCATTCCAGGCAGAGAAGACCGCCTAAAAGGCGGTCAATAAACATTTTAGTACAGCTCTATTCCAGTGATCTAAATTCAATAATGTTACCTTTCAGGGACTGCAGAAAGGGAGTCGAAAGCATGATTTATGAAGCTGAGCTATGCATGGCCAGATAAGAAAAGCTTTAACTGACGCGCGCTGGGTTGCTTTTGATGAAGAACAAGTTGCCAAGATAACTTTAGGTAAACGAAGCCTCTGTCACACTGTGTTATCGCTGCAGAAATGACAGACACTGCGCAGCAGATGGAGGTTATTACTGCGCCCCGCGTCAAGCCCCTGTAGTCTAGGCAACTGCTCAAGACAGAGCAGATGCATTTGCGTTATTATTTGAAACAATTTCATAACACCAACACGCATTTATGAAATCCGTTCAAATTAAGCGTAACAGGCGTCTTTGTTTTCCCTGTCACTTAGCTCTCATTGATCTCATGTTTCCAAGCCATCGGCTTCCTTAAAGTAAACACACCAAGTCTCACCGCTTAGCCCTACGCGGGCGAGACCGCTCCTCCCCAGCACAAAATGCTAATTTTTCTACTCTATTTCGCAGAATTATTCAACAGGTGATCATTGATGCAGGATATTGCATAAAGCGGCCATTTTGCAAACGGTAACCGGATCAACGTGAAGCTCGTCTGAAATATGGATCGTGATTCCGCCTCCTCACGCTTGGTCTGAGTCCACTGGGGAATTGGATGAGGAATAAAATAAACGTGTTGGACTCCTGTGCAGAGAACATAAACCAGACATCAATTTAACACGCTGCGGCTGGCTTCTCTGAATATGTGAGAGAACTGAGTAAAGAAGACTATCGAAATACTCAAATCTCTGGACCAGTAAACCAGCCAGGTTTTCAATGGAAGTCATGTCTGCAGCACCATCACACCAGGTGGTCAAAGGAGACTGCTAGGACAGCCTACGCTTTCAGTCGTGCTACCCTCATAAACGTATTTATTCTATGAACATCTCCCTCAAAACTATTGGGACTCTACTGCAGTCACACATTCTTACAATATGATAGACAAAAGACCTACTGAAAAGGTTAACTCAAGGGAAGGCTCCTCTGCTAAGGCGGAGGAGCGAAGCCCCACTGCTCTTTGAGCAGGAAAAATACAATTATAATAACGTTATTATCATTTTATTTTCAGCTGGTTCAGGGCTGGGTTAGGGCGAGGCGGGGCTGGAGGCACAGGGGGAGGAGTGGTTTGCACACTCCAAGTGGGCATGCTTGGCCTGCTTATTTGGCCCCGGCCGAACAGTCATGCGCACTTTGCATTTTCCCCACCAGGCTGCATTACTCAGCCTAATGAGGAACACGTTCAGGCCCCCAGGCCCCATCTGTGTGCCAGACCAATCTCTACGCTGCATTGCAACATTGGGATTGATTTAGAGCAGCTAATCACAATGCTGTTTTGCAGCGTAGAGACTTGCTATGGGGAGCTTGGGCTCTTCCTGGTTACCTGACTCACCCGAGAGGCGGAGGAAAGACACTGCCGGCAGAAGAGGTAAGTGTTTTTATTTTTTTTATTTTGTCCCCCTCCTGCACTCTTCCTGCCTATCCACCCTCATTCCCTTCCAGCTGCTACTGGTTAACTCTTGAGGTCTCTTGGCATGTGGATACTGCACATCAATATACTTTTGGGGTCCGATTCACAAAAGTAAACTTATATTTTTATGTAAGCCTACAATATGTTTTCTTATTCACAAAGGTATTTTACGAGTAGTATTTTCATGAGTGTGTGACTCCATAAAATAAAAAATGGTAGCAATGTCCTATCTTATTATGTGCGGCGTCTCCACCACGAGTGCGGAGAATCCGCAGTCGTAAATATACTACTTATAAAATACCACTGTGAATAGGAAACATTCTAAACTTACATAAAAGTGTAAGTTTACCTTTGTCAATCAGACCCTAAGAGAGCAGAACATGTTAATGTAGTGCCAAAATATTACACCTCAATGATCTCCCCTGTTCCACACTGACAAAAAAACAACACAAGTTCCAAGACCATGTACATGCATGGTCAAGAATAATGGCTCATTTTTTGCAATGCAAAACCAATTCTGAGCAGCACAATGCAATGATTATCAGTTTATGTTACCATTTGGCACATAGGACAAACTTTCATAATCAAACATCTCTCCTGTCCTTAATCACCCTTTCTTATTCCCATGGTTAGTGAGTGACTTAACAAACATAGGATTTCGGTACCATTCATTTTTACAGTTATGAATTAAGTTAAGGTTAGCAAAAACAAGGAATTAGGATTGTAAATCAGAAATCCCCCTATTCGTGGAATCAGCGCCTGAGGAGTTTCCTGATGGAAATTCACATTTGCTTGCAAACCAGTATGGCAGTCCCTGTTTACACTGTAGTGCCTAGCCTTTGAAGAGTGAAGGGACAGGTTGGTGGCCAACGAGAAGTAGTTCACACTCAAAAAGTTGGAAGTTTGTTGGCATTCACACTTTGACCAATTTTTTTCCCCCCTAATTTGAACACTTTAGCTCCAAAAATATTAGGATGAATTGGGGAAAATTAGAGTGAAAATCTGCTGCTTGTGATACTTTCCTTCAACACTCACGCATGTTATTGGAAATCCACTTACATTTTAAGATTAAGCTCATGGTGAGTAGATCTTCTATTTTTAATTGTTTATGAATCAACACCAATGGGTCGTTCATTTCCCAGTGATGTCCCAAGGCAACGACTGGCAAATGTCTGTCCAATATTTGGAGTCTCTTCCATGTCATGACTTATTTACGTGAGTTTTCTTTTTTTTCTGTTCGAATCGTTTTTATTAAGCAAGGAAAGTAAAAAAGGGGAAGTAAAAAAAGGGAAAGTAAATAAATAAATAAGGTGCAAACAATGAAAGATACATACATTGGTTATTCCATATTCAAATACGTAAAGTAAGGTAATGTGGCACAGTACAAAATATACAGTACATAAGTAAGACACAATAAGATTAAAGTCAGGTCACATAGCGCATGTATAAGACAGATGACATAGTTATGAATAAAGTACATACATGGTCCAGCATTAAGAGTACAGTGAAGCATGCATGTAGAACGTCCTGAGTCAGAGTGGCAGTATCTAGTACAGGGGTTATATCAATCACGCCACTTCATTGGAGTCATTAGGACAAGCATATGCGGCCTAAGGAAAAGAAACTATAACAGTAACATAACGTACCATATACTGTGTTTCATCAGGTGTAATCTTAATGAGTAACATATGAGAATGCAATGCATACAGTGTTGTAAGGTGGCTCTACTGCAGGTGTTGGTGCCATAGGTGACCGTCCGGTTGACTGTATAGAGTTACAATAGAAATTCCCAGCAGTGACCTCATTATGTAGAATAGTATTGTGGAGATTGTCAGGCATACAGACATTATAGTACGCTATCATGGTGGTTCGAACGAGAAGGAAGAAGCGTCAAGTGCACTCCACAGTTTTTTATTGGATACACGCCATGGAGAGGAATGTAGAGCGGGGTTATCAGACCCTCTGATGCATGACACCCATTCTTTCCATTGTTTGAAAGAGATCTCTGAAATACTTTTCCAATTGCACAGGACAACTTTGCACGCTAGTGTGAGTAGCAGATCAAGAAGTTGGCGGTCGTGTTCCCTTGCAAGTGTAGGTTCTATGGCACCTAACAGAACGTAAATAAATTCTCTTGCTGGTTTAATTTTAAATATGTGTTCGATGCAGTCAAATACATTGGACCAATATTTTTGCAATAAGGGGCAATGGAAGAGCATGTGTGGTAGGTCTCCATCAGCTAAGGAACAATTCCAACATGTAGGGGAGTCTCTCAATTTCAATTTGAATAGTCTGTGGGGGGTCCAGAAAACTCTGTTGATCAACATGTACTTTGTTTGTGAGAGAATCGGGGAGACTTTATGTGTAAGAGCTGAGGCATGAATTTTTCCCCAATCAAGGTCTATACCCGTATTATTAGGTTCCTGTTCCCATTTAACCTCGTTCTTTCTGTGGGCTTTGCCTAGTGTAGGTAAAAGCATTTTATAAGCTTTCGAAACAAAGTGACCTGCATATAGTAGGCGTGGGAGAGTTGATTTCAGCCAAGGGTCTGAGGGTGCAAACGATCGGGTGGACAAGGCCGCTTTTAATTTTAGAAAGGCATAGAAGTCTATTGGTTGGAGGCTATATTTTGCTTGGATCGTGGAATACGGTAGCGGTAGTTGGCCCTCGTACAAGTCTGAGATCATGTTGATGCCGCTATTTACGTGGGTTGTCTTGATGTCACAAGCAGCAGTCGCAATTGTTGAGGATGATACAAGGCTTCGTATTCTTGTTTTCGTCTTTAAGGCATTTCTATCTTAAGTTTTTGATTATACTTTTTAAATCCATTTCCCAGCTGAAGATGTGCTCAACATCCGCTTGCATTCCCTTCTGGGGCTTTGTTCTTCATAATCAGTGTGCAAATATTTCTTTTACAGTGGAGCCTGGGTTACTATAGATCTGTAACTAGAGCTACACTTGTGTGTACACTCTTTCATCAATACACATTGTAGTAGTATGATGGACTCTACTATTGCATTATCCTAGAAATATAACTCACATAATAGGAAGTTTCTGTAATATCCCATTAGCTTCTGGGGGCCGGGAGTTCCCCTACTTCAACAGCAATTCACATACATGTATTTCATGTATTAACTTTGCTCCACATCCCTCCATGAAAGAACCCTAACAAAATTAAGAAGCCAATCGCTGTCATGAATAACAGAAACATTTGGTTAATTAAACTGAGCTTTATCTAGTCATCATTACTCTCCATCAACAGTGGAGGACCACCAATAAATGTGATAGCTAGTTTACCACTTAATCCACCACTCTTCAAGTTAAATATTCTAGTTATGCATTTTAAATATTCCTGTTATGCATTTTAAGTATCCTTTTTATGCATCGTCCGAAGGTGTCTAAATCCTGGATTTAGACACATTCACTCAAGCCGTTTGAGATCAATTGCGAGACTTACCTTCTACCTAGAAAAAGAGTTTTTAATTTAAAAACTTCCTCTTCTTTTTTTAAAGTTTTATATAGCCAAACTCGAGCCAAAGGTATATGAGCGCTTTACATGTGCACCAGTTACATTGCACAAGGAAACATTTATTTTTTGTTAGGCACAGGGAGATTAAGTGATTTGCCCAGAATCACAGGATGTTGAGCTGAGACTCGAACCTGCATCCTCAGTTGCAAGGTAGGCAGCTCTGGCCCTTATGGCCACATCCTCAAAGTATAACATAATGCAATAAACAATAGAATTCACACAAACCTCTGAGAAAATATAAACCTAGGGGCAGATTTACAATTCCTGGCGCATCCCTGCAAATCAGCAGGAATGCGCCAGGAAATCTGCGACAAGCATTACAATCTTTGCGCCACGAACGATGCGCCGCATTTGCAATGCGGCGTGCCATGGCGTAAGGAAATGCAGATGCATGTTGCATCTGCCGGCGTAAGTTTGGGGCAGTGCTGGAGTCATGTCGCGGGTGCGACTCAACTCCAGCACTGTTCCAACCCACCCAATCTGCAACATTGTGCGTCAAGCCTTACGCCTGCTTCAAGCACACTTTTCCGAGGCGTTCCTGCGACTGAACGCCCACCCTGCGCCGGAACACCCACATGAAACCTGACGCAGGTTTCATGTGGCGCAGGGCTTTACAACGTGACGCATCTCCCTAGATGCGTCACGTTGTAATTTCGTAGCAGCATGGCGCTAGCTTTATGCTGCCGCTGCGTCACAGAAGTGACGCAACGGCTGCGCAAAGTGGCGCAAGGGGCTTGTAAATCTGACCCCTAGTTTCTGGATTCAAAAGAGCTGAACAGAATTATTTCCAACAGCCATATAATTATTGACTGCCAGAATGGATAGAGCCCTATTTTCTCAGTATCTAACGTCAAAAAATATTTGATCACTTTCTGTAATAAAATATTAAAGTTAGGTTAGTGCTTGCTGAAACTACAAGATAGGACCTCTTACAAATATGCCTGCCCTTAAAGATGGCTATTCAACCATAAACGGGTTCTTGCTCTTTTACTTGCACCTGAGCACTGTAAAAGACTGCAAGTAGGCAAAAGGGCCAACAGGGCAGGAAGTGGTTGCAACATGTTTATTTAATGGTTGTGCTATTGGACTATGCTGAAATGTTGCCAGGGAAAAGTGAAATCTGTTCTGTAGGCCCTCCTAGGCCTGCAGTTAACTCAAATACTGACTGAATAAATCCCATTACACAACATAACCCCAAACAGTACCAATTCCTGCAAATTGAATTTGTTTTTTGTTTTGTCAGGTTATTTTGTTTTTGTTTTGTCTTGTCTTGTATAAAAAGGCATGACTAAGCTCCCTTCGATGGAAAGGATCAAAGACATAGGGTAATAGGGAGCTACTTTTCTTAATTTAAAAAATCCAAGCAAATATAATTAATATATCATCACAATACATGAACATTTAATAAGTAGTGTAAATAGAGTCTGTAAACCCAAGAAGTGTTTCAATATGCTCAGTATCTGCTCTTTTCACATTTTGGCTGTTTCCTTTATGATACACTTCATTATCGGCTTTTTACATACCTTCAGGTTTACAAATAACTTTGTCTTTACCAGTTGTGTCTCTTCTAGTGACTTGTTCCCAACCACGAGATGGGTTGAATGCTATGAAGAGGTTTTCTTGACCTAAACCTACATGATTGACCTCTTCAGCAGTCAGACCCTGTGATATTGGACCCTTCACTCAGATTGTATGAAATCAGGTTATTAGTTGAGGGGGAGTGGAGGCCCCACTCAGGCAACAATCTACATGCCTGTCAGGGTGAAGCACAAAAGTCACTAAATTAACTTGTGCTTAACCCAATGTTAGCTTGGCACAAAGCAATCAGCCTTAACTTAGAGGCAATGTGTAAAGTACTTGTGCAGCACACAAACAGTAATAAAGTGAAAACCCCAAATCAATCCAGACAAATAGAGTACATTTTAATAAATAAAATGATAGCAGAACAACAAAAATACGATCAGTTGAACCAGAGATAAGCAATATTATTTTTTTTAGGGGAAACAGTGGTGAAAGTACAAAGCACCACTTGTGGTTCATCTGGTCAAGTTAGACCAAGAGAAAGTCAAAATATGATGCCGACCATGATGGAGCACAGGTCTGATATAGGGACCAGGTTAGTGCTGCTGAATAGTTACCCTTCGACTCTGGTGCAAGAGTTTTGTTTGTGGTGGAGGAAGTTGCGAGGAATAGTTAGAGCACCACAGAAGGTTGTTGATGTAGCTGTAGCATGAACAGCAGGCCGGGTGTTGCAGCTTGTCATTGTGGTAGCAAGAAGAGGCAATCAGACGGTGAGCACCAATGTTGCTATAGCTTTTCTTTGGCGGTCACTGCGGGCTGTCATTGCTCTAGCACGAAGTGCAGCTCTGGCATTGTCAGTCATTGCTGGATGATGCTGTAGCGCAAAGAGCAGGTCTCACTGGGGTTTTGCTTTGGTGGCTGTTGTGGGCAGCAGATTCTTGGAGCAAACACGCCCATTCCTAGATGTGAGGAGCCCAAACTTCAGGATGTTCATCTTTTCTTGCAGAGGAGCCAGCTAAGTGACCAGGACCATGGAATACACCTCTTGGGGAATCAGGGACCCATTCCAGCAGAGGCAAACAGGGCTCAGGCAGGTCCAGTTGCAGGTCTAGACTGGTCTAGTTGCAGTAGGTCAGCTGGGCTGTTGAAGGGAGGCCACTGAAGCTTGTTGTGTTCCTGTAGCACACAGGAGATAAAACAACTGATCCGTGGAGTCACTCTGGGTGAGCCTAAGAAGAAGGTAAGCAGGTCCAATCTTCCATCTCAGACAGCAATGTGATCCACAGCAGCAAGGAAGTCCTTCCTCAGTAATTTCCACAGGTCCAGAAGAGTTCTGGAGTGTGGCTCTGGAGAGCCACGATATACACATGGTGCCAGCCTTGGGTGGAGGGCTCCTTGTTCTACCCCACATCTGGTTCTGGAAGGTTCTTCCTTCTCTCCTGTCAAGGCTCTAATCTGTCTAGGGATGACAAAAAAGGCAGGCAGACAGGCCTGGTGTCAGATTCCTTTGTGTGGGTAAGAGGCAAAGACGTTTGGAGTGCAAGTGGGACTAGGTGCAGCCACTCCCCAGTCATCCTGTAAGGATGGCCCATCCTGTTCAGACCTGTACCCACTTTTCGCCACTGTCAGAAAGCACAGTCTTTCATAGTCATGTGACCAGTGCACAGGCAGAAGGCATTTTCAGAACTGTAACTTAAATTCCGATCTCAATATTAAAGAGAATTTCAAATTACAATTCATTTGAGTCTAAACAGCATATGTCTATGTGCTCCAATCCAAAGTTAACACTTATTAAATGTAATTAGGTAACCTAGTGTTAGTCAATAGGAGAGACAGGCCTTAAATCAGTGAAAAACAACCTTTGAAATTTTACACTGCCAGGGCATGTAAAACGTAAGTACACACGTCCTACTTTTTAAATACAATGCAACCTTTCCTATGATCCTTTGGGGCTACTTTAGGGGTGAATTATAAGTATCAACAACGAAGGTTTAAGCCTGGCAAAAGGTTTATTTTGCCAGGACAAAATGGTGATTTAAAACTGCAATAAAGGCTGCAGTAGCAGGCCTAATAAAAGTTATAAAAGGCTACATTAGTGGGTGGCACAATGAGTGCCACAGGCCCACTAGCAGCATTTAATTTACAGGCCCTGAGTACATGGAGTACGGTCTGATAGGGGCTTATAAGTAAATCAAATGTTCCAATTAGGTTTAGTTCAATGCTACCATGTTTTAGAGAAAGAGCACAAATACTTTAGTAATGGTTAGCAGTGGTATACTTCACACACTCCTAACATCAACATAAACAGGTTTAGCAACAGAAGGCAAAAATCTGGGGGGAGGACCCTGCAAAAAGTGCCATGTCCAACAAAGACCCTCAATTATGGTCCTCTTACACTGACTCTCAGATATTGGCCTGTTACTCAGACAATAATGTTTTGACCTCTCACTCAGACTCCTGATCGCTCTCATCACTTGCCTTAAAACTATCACAAATGCCGTAGAGTCATGACTGCCTCTTTGGCTGGTCTTCTTTGAAGGTAGTAGGAACAGTTTAAGGCCCTCTCTGTCCTTAGGCAATGCTGGTGGGCTGGCTCAGCTTGCCCCATTAGCGTTTCCTATTGATCTGGTCTATCCTCAGCTGTCACCATTTCCTTTCTCTTTGTGTGTACCTCTTGGCCTCAAATGGTGTTATCTACTGCTGCTTCGAGGATCACATGTGTGTTGTCAACAGCAATTGAGCTTTTTCAACATTGTGGTCTATCACCTCTACCAGCATTGGATTTTGCAGGCTTTGAGCATTGTTTCTGGTGCACAGCAATCTCTCAGGCTGGAAAATGCTTCTGGCAAGGCTGATGTGCATGAGAAGGGTGCTGCTTGGGATAAGAACAAGGAAGGTGGCCAAGGTAGATCACTTGATCACAAAGACAAATATGAATTAGTGAAATAGTTGAATCTGCACAATATTACTGAAAAAGTATTTGGGAAACACTACAATTCTTTAGTTAGTTGTTGTTTCATGTCCTCCTTGTCCTTGTGTGCTTTAAACCTATATTCAAATCTCAGGAAATGGAATTCCGATTATGTATTTCTATTTATTCCAATAGCTGCCCCCTTTTTAAAAGTATAAATCACAAACCCAACCTCCCTTTAAAATTACCCATCTCAAATGCCTCATTTCTTGTGAAGTACAAAAATTGTAACAAAACTGTCTATCGTTTTACAGCAAAGTTTCTTAGCAAAGACTTAGAAATAAAGACATGTTACCATTTCAGGCACAAAACTACTTTATGAATTTTTATAGTCGAATCAGCCAACCTGGAACAAATGTACGCAGATTGTGGCATGCGTTTCACTCTCATTAGAACTTGTCAGGGAAGCATAGCTATAAGAAGACATAATCTTGTACCAAGTATATGTCAAACCCACACTGTTCAAAGCTTAGAGTGCTGCAAAATTTATGCAAGGCATTAAAACACCCACATGCTAAATCCACCATCATTCAGTGTCTGTTCTAGCAGTACTTCTGAGCATATGATCAGTGCCACTGTCACCTTTTTAAAACTAAATATGTAACACAGACTTTTTTGCATTAAAGCGCTTTCAATGCATCATCACAAATCTAACTATGCATTCAGTAGTCAACCTCTAGCTATCCTAAATACTACACTGACTAAGTTCTCAGTATTTGGATGCCTTTTTGAATACCCTTACAGCTGAATATCTTATACTTCTGATTTTTTGAGAGAATAATTGCAAATACAAATTTGCAGAGATTAGAATACACTCGATTAAAAAAAAATGTATAATTTATGTTTCTTGGATTTTAAAAGGATTATAAAAACAGTAAAAGTTAAAACTGGTTTGTTGATATTTTTACTCCTAGACGTTGTGCTGCATTAAACTTTTCTAACTCAAGGTAAGCAATTATCTGCAATGCAAAAGCTCTTTTACAAATGTTCTTTCTTCATTGACAAAATTATGAAAAAGAGGCATGGTTCATTCACACTTAAGGGCCAGAGTACGAGTACGGCAGTCCTGTGACCACTGTACCCACGTTGGTAGTCCAACCGCTGCCACTGCAGAGATCCGACCACCCAATCATGAGTATAGCAGTGGAACCACCCCTAAACGACCTCCAGACCACCGCCTTGATCAGGAGTTGAGCTTTCAAAGCACCTGTGGTAGGGAAAGCGGCAGTGAAAGGAGGCAGTGCTGGTATCGGTGCCATCATGGCCATTATGACCTGCCTTTTCGCCGAGTTGTTCATGGCAGGGACATCACCATGAACAGGCCGGCAGAACGGCAGGTTTGGGGGTATGAACATGTCTCCAAGGCGAGTGTTCCTGGTGACACCTATGTGTCCCCCATGCCATCTGTTTCTCTTGCAGACCATGCTGCAGGGAAACAGTGCGCCAGACTGCCCAGATGCATTGCAGCATGTCCGTCTTTGGCTGCGGCTCTTTCCTAGAGCTTCAGCATGCCGCCATAATGACTGCGCTGTTGCCCGACCACAAGCCCTGCAGTCCTGTTGTAATGCGGCGGTCGGAATGCTGCCAATTTATTTGCCCTGTATCACAGGATGTTGAGCCAACACCAAGACTCAAACTTGGTTCCCCAGTTCCAAAGTCGGCAGCCCTAGCTCTTCGCCACATCCTCTCCCCAATTTATTTTTATCTTTTAATATATTTTTAAGGCCTTTCAGCACAAAAGCACTATAGAAAACTAAAAAAAACATAAACTGCTGCAAGAGCACCCCAGGTCCCCAATGTGTGTTATACAGCAGCTGCCTGATTCCTACATTACAGTTTTCTTTTTGCAGTTTTCTATAGCGCAAACTCAACCCAAAGGTATCAGAGCACTTTACTTGAGCCCTACTTGCATTACAAATGGACACATTATTTTTTTTAGGCAAGGGGAGATTAAGTAGTTTGCCCAAAATCACACGATGCTTGAGCCTCCCACCAGACTCTAACCTAGTTCCCCAGCTTCAAAGTCGGCCGCTCTAGCCATTAAGCCATATTGAGAATTCATCAACCCTACGTCAAAGTTTACTAGGATGAGGGAGCACACAAACTCAGTTGCAGGTTGATTTCCCTGTAGTTTTTTGTTAGTCTGTGTCTTGCATGGGTAGTAAAGAAGAGTGATGAAGGGCTGCCTTCCCAGCCTGTGATTTCGATTTCATCATTTGAGAAATTATGGCATTCTCTTTCCTTCACCTGCACTTATGGGAGGAATCCCTCTGAACTGAAAGTCAGGGCCTCTAGTGGTGTCACTGGTAATGTCACTGGAAGGCCTGGATGTGGTGCTGACTGCCAAGTGCTGTGTTATATTTGCTGCCGGCATCCTGTCCTGCGGCCTATTCATAGGCTCTGGAATAGGGCTGCGGGGAGTACTGCAGCACCCCCAAAATAACCGGGCTGTAATTGAGGTGAATGAGCAATATTGATGCTTTTATCTACTCACAGATGTCAAATGGCCTGCCTTGTCTTCTGGCCAATTGCTGCTTACTCTTCTAGGATAGAGATTAGTGTTTACTTTTATTTCTCTGACTTTAAAATCAGATTATTTTGTAAAGTGAACTATCTAGCAATCTTGCTGGGGTGCAGGGCACAAGAAAGGACAGTGATGTAGGATGTTGATTCTTTTCTAACACAACAGAATTTCAATACCTGTTAATAGCATGTAACAATATTTCAAAATATGCCAGCAGCTTGGAAAGCAAAGAGGTAGCACTTTCATTCTGAAGTGTGATGTAAACAAAACATTAATAGATTCAAAACAAATCAAGACATTTTACTTGGTGATGGGCAAATGGTATTCCCCAGACATCATTTCTACACAAATGTTTGTGCACTGTATATTTGTATTAGTAAAACTGCATATCTGTGTACCTTTAGGGGCATATTTAACAAAAAAAGTCGCACAGCTCAGCAAGAGACCCTCCGGCTCTTCACTGTGTGACAGGGAAAAGGCAGAAATATGCTGTATTTACACAATACAGCACATTCCTGTCTTTCCCCATCGTTGGCACACAATGTGCAGCCTAGCGCCAACGCGGGCCCTCTTGCATCATGGTGCAAGGGGGCTTGCATTGCAAACAGGATTGTTGTTATGCAGGAAGGGACACCTTCCTGCACAAAAGCAATCCCCTGAGTCATTTTCCTCTTTCTATGTGTGCTGAAGAATATAGCACATAGAAGGAGGAAGTAACAAGGAGAAATAAAGATATTTCTCCTTCTTACACCTCACCTGGGAAGGTCGAGCATTCTGACAAATTCCTAGGTCTACCAGTATTGCTAATTCTGGGAATGCTTCAGAATCCATGAGTGGATGCATGGGAACACCCGCGCTCCACCCATAGAACACCTTCCAAGGGCAGAGTAACACAGCGCTGTGATTTGCTCTGTATTGCGATACTCTGGATTTATCAAGCCAATCACGGCCACGCAAGGTGGCACAATGGCCTTGCATTGCTTGATAAATCAAACTTAACTGTGGCGTTGCTTTTGCACCCTGTTGCATTGTGCAAATGTGATGCCACCCTACGATAAATTTGCCCCTTAATGGCTATTTCAATGTAAAATATGTAGTAAAATATGGTAATGCTGCCATCAATGTTACTTCACTGAAGTCATAGGGATTTTGAAAAATCCCATCAACACACAAAGAACAAAGGTAGAAAATGAATCGTGCCCATTCAGAGGAAGAGTAGCAAGAATCTGGTATATAGGTAGTGGAGGGACATTGTGGAGCACAAGTGCAAATATATTGTGAAGGTATGGAGCAATGACAGAGTGCTCCATACCTTCACAATATATTTGCACTTGTGCTCCACAATGCCCCTCCACTACCTATATACCAGATTCTTGCTACTCTTCCTCTGAATGGGCACGATTCATTTTCTACCTTTGTTCATTGTGTGTTGATGGGATTTTTCAAAATCCCTATGACTTCAGTGAAGTAACATTGATGGCAGCATTGCCACGCTGAAAATTGTTCCAGCACCACTGGGCTTATGGTTACATAACTTACAGGGCTCTGCAGGTCTGATGGGTACAGTTGCAGGTGAGATTTAGTGCCTCTTCTGGCATAACTGTAGTTCTATGTCTTTTCTTTTAGATTTGGGCCCTTGCTCCTTTTGCGCTGGTACTCTCTATCTATGTTTATATGGTCTTCCCCCGATGAATGTAACGTTTTAGGTTTCACCTGCTGTGCTTGCGAAATCACTTGTATATAAAAAAAAGCATAAAAAGGGCATGAGCCCGCCCATTACTTGCCTCAACTTACCATTGGTTGCCTTCATTATCACTCTTGTTTCCTTACTTTTCATTGGTCAGAGCCTCCTCCTCACCTTGGCTTCCTCTTGGCCCTTCGCCGTGTGGACCCAGCACAGTCCTGTTTCCTTCCACTGGCCACAGACCCCTGAAGGTACTATTATTTTTCACTTTTCGACATGCACTCTTGTTGAGTGTATGTTCCTCTCCTTCACCTCTGCCCTACTCCCAATCTCAGTTGTGTTTCCAGTACCACCCCCTCCCTCACTGTCTGTTGTCTGCCCATTCTCCTCCAATATCGGTTGTTTGCCTGACCTCTTCCCATGTCCGTTGTTTGATCAACCCCCACCCTCCTCCTGTGTTTATTGCCTAATCAACCCTCCTCCTGTGTCCGCTCTTTAATCAACCCCCTCCTCCTGTATCTGTTGTTTAATCCTCCCCTCCCACATACAATTTCTCACCACCCCACCCACCTTCTCCCACCATCCATTTCTCACCACCCTGCCTCCTCCTCCTGCTGCCTGTTTCTTTCAACCTCCACCCCTCTCTCGCTATCCATTTCTCACCACCTGCACCCTACAGTCTGTTTCTCATCACCCCACCCTTCCACTAGTTTTGCTTTGCCCCTCCCCAGCCCCATTGATTTTAGATCAATACATTGTATTCATTTTTGATTACTGTGTATAAACGCATCCCAGAGCCTGTTCTTCGTCATTCATTCTAAACAAAGCTAACCATTGGTTTTCTAGTCTATAGCTATATTTGCACAGACAGAGGCAGGTCCATTTCCAGAACAGTACACTTCTTAAGTTTAATTGTGATTAATTTGTTTACATGCAGATTCTTGAGTGCACGGTATCACAATTCCAGTTTTGAAAAGGTTTATTTTGCCAAGCCGAAATGGCAGTCTAAAAGTGCACACACAGGCTGCAATGGCAGACTTGAGTCATGCTTTAAAGTGCCACTTAAGTGGGTGGCACAATCAGTAATGCAGGCTCACTAGTAGCATTTAATCTACAGGCCCTGGGCACAGGTAGTGCCACTTTACTAGGGGCTTACAAGTACATTAAATATGCCAATTGAGTATAGGCCAACTATACCTTTTAAGGAAAGAGCACAAGCACTTCAGTACTGAAGTTTTTATTTCTTGATTTGGAACTCTGAAGAAGCCAACATAAAACAAGAGCATACAAAGAAATAACTTGCAGGATGTATACACCATCAAAAGCAAGTAAACTGTTTCCCCCTGCAATACATTTGGATTCAAATATAAAAAAGCAAATTTCAGTACCAATTTAAAAAGCATTTAAAAAAAGTTACAAGTTGGATACAAAACATGACATTACATTTGGGGGCTAAACATAAATGGCAAGGCCTCAGATGCTGTATGCACTGAAAACTTCAGGAAGATTGTCTCAACGTCTTTTGATGATAAAACAACAATCAGAACAGACAAAAAAAATATGCTTCAAATCCTGGATACCATTTTGCAAAGGTTACATATATTTGGTGACTTGTTCCATATAGAGGTTAATACTTTAAACTGAATAATGTTTAAACTCTTTAAAATCAAAAAAGCCTCAAATCGTATGGGGTATATTCCATATTAGATATGTTCTGATTTTTTCATAACAGAAGAATTCATTATTACTTCATGCATCCCTATTTTATAGAACGAGTTGATTCCTGACAATGGCTTAATTTAAGCAAGGTTTGTTTAAGACAGGCCTTTAACAGAGTTATCATAAACAAAAGGAATCCACAGGGTGGAAGGTGGTTGCTACCACAATGGTGGGGAGCAACCTGGGTTGTTAGAATACCCCTCACACACCAACAGGCCCCTTGGTGTCATGCTTCATCATCGGGGTCTTCGCAAAACCTCTACGGAATGCGGCGTGCTACGACTTCACGGCTACGCAGGAGCACTTTTAGGTGATCTATGTGTTTGGTGTGTGTGGGTAAAACAATGTGAGTGGTGAGGTGAAGGTGAAAAAAATTAAAAAATACCTGGCACGTGAGTACAGAAAAATTTATTAAGTCTCCGGCTGGTATTATTAAAAGAGTGCTGTGATGGTTGTGGTCTACTAATTAGGGTAACCCAACCATGTCAGTGCGTCGACATGTTTCGGAGTTTGAAGAACTCCTTCTTCAGGACGAGGATATGCACTACTTATCCCCACCTTACTCACATGTGTGTAGATATAAAAGTGTGCTCTACAAAAAAGATATGGTGAAAATGTACCTATCTATGTTTAAAATAAGGTCCGTTGCGCCCAATTGGCGATTCAAGACACCTGAAAACAGAAAAGTCAAATCAAAAACAAGAAATTACATGTCTTTTAACTTTTTGCTGTGTGAAATACACAGGGGTTAACAAGGAACAAAAGTGAAGGTCCAGGAACCCTGAAAAAAGGAAAAAACGAAAAAACGAATAACACTATAAACAAGACACACAATCAGGCATAATATCTGGTGGGACCACTGAGGGAAAAAGGTCCTCATACAGATGTATTGCTTACTTATTGAAAGAGGTTTACATGGCCTCATGAGCCACAGCGTGTAGGAGGGGTCCGTTCTACCAGGTGAGGCAACCTATGAGGTATTCAAGGAAAGGAATCAATATGATGTGAACCCTCGTTTTTGTTGGAAATAGTACACACCACATCCATACACTCATTCACACTCACGGTTACTTTCAGGGCTTCCTGACTTCCTCCCTCTTCACGCGGCTCCGACGAGTGAATTCAGAGTTACAGGGAGGGTTATTTATAGTCTAAAAAGACTCAATTGGCCGCTAATTGAAAGCGGAACCTGCCCATAAAAGTACAATGCTAGTGCGCTCTTTGTCGCTTCTGCGCGTATTCCGGATGTGTTCCCACATGTTCACGCATGCGCGCCTGAGTGGTAGAGGCCGGCCGCGCATGCGCGGTAGTGTATCCTCGCTGCTCGCCTGATGGGCATGCGCAGAGGAAAGACGCTTGATGGGCATGCGCAGAGGAAAGACGCTCGCGTCTCGGTATACTGAGGATGTTATCAGCGATAACTGCAGGACTTGAACTGCTGGAAATGTTTGAAAAAAGTGGTCAAACAGGTCCTAATCGTGGGAGACTAGTAGGAAAAGACTACTGTCAGTACACAGATCGAGTTTATCACTACAGTGATTAATGGGAAATGTGAATGATCAGGGTATTGACATGAGTCAAAGAATGTAAGAATAAATACATATATACATGTAAAGAGGAAACTATATGTATATACATAAGGGGAAGCATGTTTCAGAAGGTTGACACTTCGGCTACATAGGCTCTGATCACAAAACCCCCCATTTGAGTTGTCGGTGCAGCTGTTCCATGAAAATCTAGTTTATGCAGCACGGTCACCTAAGTGATGAGTTTAGACTCATTCAAGTAGATACCGCCTGGTCGTTAGTAGGCGTATAAGGACAGATCTCATGGGTTTCTTAGCGTATTTGGCTCCATGGAATGGAGTCGTTCAACCCTGTCACGTCTGAGCCCAGACGAAACACCCATCTCTGTTCTTTTTCAAATAAGCCCCTTTCTGATGGTAACTGCTCAATAACAGTCCAATGTATGTCGTTCACACAGTGCTGTGCTTCAAGAAAATGAGATGCCATTTTTGTTGTCTGTTTTTTGCACCTTACATTGCTCTTGTGTTCGTTAATTCTCGTTTTCACAGCACGTGTGGTCATTCCTACATATTCCTTGCCACAAGGGCACGTGATGAGATACACCACGTTGCGGCTATTGCAATTTGTGACTGCTCGTTGTTCCCATTTTTCGCCATTCTTGAATTCTAAAGTCAGACTTTTCGTGGTCAAATGGCAGTTGTTACAGTTCCCACATGGATAATGCCCGTGTAGTCCTTTCAGCCTTGTCTGATGTACTGCATCGGTTTTTGGTCTAGTGTGGACCAGAATGTCCTTCAGGTTTCTCCCCCTTCTATGGGCAAAGATGGGTTTTTCCAAATCCAGATTTACACTAGTCAGGATGCGCCAATGTTTGTTTATTAGTTTGGATACCTGGTTTGACACAGGATTGTAGGTCGTGACACAGACTGGTCTGCCAGATTCCTCTTTTGGTGGGTTGTCATCCAGTAGAGCATCACGATTATTGTTCCTGGCTCTTTTCATTGCTCGGGTTATGATCTTGTCTGGGTATTTTCTCTGTTGTAATTTCTTACTCAGGTCCAGAGCCTGGATTTTGTACTTCCCCACATCGCTGCAATTTCGCCGTAGGCGAAGGAACTGCCCATATGGTAGGTTCTCTCTTAGGTGACGCGGATGAAAGCTATCGAACCTGAGGAGGCAGTTCCTTGCCGTTGGTTTGAAGTGCGTCTCTGTTTTCAGGAGACCAGCTTCATGATATATATTCAGGTCTAGGAAAACCATAGATTCATTGGACATTTGATGAGTGAACTTTAAAAACTCATTTTGGGTATTGATCCATTCCATGAAATCCATGACTGACTCGTTGTTACCTTCCCACACAACCAACACGTCATCAATATAACGTTTCCAGGATAGGATTTTACTCCTGAACGGGTTGTCTTGGTGCAGAATTTTGGTGGTCTCTAGATGGTGTACGTAGAGACCAGCCAAACTAGGAGCAAAGGTGCTCCCCATGCTGGTCCCATGGCGTTGTAAATAGAGGGTACCCTCATACTCAAAGAAGTTTCGGGTTAGGGCCATTGAGATGCACTCCATTACTACGCCTCTTGGGGTGTGGTAAAGCCATTGTTTACTATACAGAACTTCCTCAATGATGTTGAGGGTTTCATCGTGTGGGAGACTGGTGTACAAGCTCTCCACATCGAGGCTCAGTAAGATCTGGGAGGAAGGGTCAAAAGGATGGTCTTTCAGTAGTTGGAGTATGGCTTTGGTATCCTTGAGATATGTATCAGTGGCCTGTACCAATGGTCTCAAGAAGGCATCTGCGAACCTAGAGAGGGGTTCCAATATTGATGAAATACCAGACACGATGGGGCGACCAGGGGGGTTTTCAAGATTTTTATGAACTTTGGGTATCGTATAAAAATACGGTATTCGTGGGTTTTTTTGTGTCAAGAAAAGGGCCTCTTTTTTCGTTAGCCAATCATGGCTTAGAGCTTCTTCAGTCATTGCGCCCACTCTGATTCGTATGGACTCTGTTGGGTCCTCTTCCAGAACTTGATAGTTCCTTCTGTCTTCGAGGAGTCTCCTGCATTCTAGATCATACGCCGTTGCTGTCTGTATCACAACGGCCCCGCCCTTGTCCGCGGGTTTTATAATGATCAGTTTGTTTTGTGATAATTCTCTCACAGCTTGGTTCTCTGCTCTGCTCATGTTTTGAAAAACCCTAGAGTCTGTTTCCACTTTGCCTAGCTCTGACATGACAGCTTTCTCAAAAGCTAAGACTTCAACTGGAAGTTGGTTATCCTGTGGGGTAAATGAAGACTTGGGTTTTAAACCCGTGTCGGATATTTCGACTCTGGGTGCTTGATTGTGAAAAAAGGCCTTCAGTTTGATGGTCCTAATAAAATCCTGGACCTCCTTATGTAAAAGGAAAATGTCAGGCTTATTCGTAGGTACGTAGCCAAGGCCTTTATTCAATACTTTTTCTTGTATTTCAGTTAATGGCCACGGGGATATGTTTATGACTAAGTTCCTCTCTTGCTGGTGGAGGCTTGACCCGCTGTCATGCTCCTGGTGTGCATTCTGGGGTCTGATTCTGTCACTGGTTGCCAAGTGACATTGTTTCCTCGTTTGTTCCGTCCCCTGTTGGATCCTGGGCCCCATGATAAAAAAGATTGAGGATTTTGTTGTTGAACGATTGGTTGATCTTCCCCCCATTGTGGGTACATTGGGCCCATTGGTGGTGGGCCATACTGGTATTGTGGAAATTGGAAAGGACCCTGAAATGGGTTGAACATGGGTGGTCCTTGGAAACCTCGCCATCCTCTTTGGCGTGGATACTGGTTTCTCTGTTGCCGATATCCGCCCCTTTGTTGTCTTTTGTTCCTAAAACCCCCAGAGTTGTTACTGGAAGCACTCCCATCTGAATTGATGCTGTCAGCATCACTAGTATTGCCACTAGCCACATAATCTGCTTTAGTGTAGGGGTAAGCCCACTCTGCTGTAAAGCGGTCTTTATCCAAATTTGTTAAATTTGCTCTGTTTTAAAGTGGCTTCGAACTCAGACATTTGTTTGTTGAGTTCCTCCAAACCCTTCTTTAAATCAGCCGGTTGGATATAGCTTTTTAGCTGGACTTCCAATCTCTGTATCTCAATCTTTAGTTCTTGGGATTTTTTACTCGCCGTCTGAACTATCAGTACCAGCCAGTCCCTGGTACAGTGCCAGGAGATTAACGACCATGCTTTTTTGAAGGCCAAATCGTCTTGGAATATGAAAGGTTCATTTTTCACTAGTAAGCCCTGAGGGGCTAGTTTGTTCCTTAAATACTCCCTCATGAGTAGACCATGTAGGGCAGCTCTTATCTGTACCTTCCGCACATTCGTTAATTCATCCCAATCTCCTACTGTGGGGGCAGGGTTGTCGGTGCTCAGACCCTCAAAGGGATTATCCTGCGCCAAAAGTCTATCGATCTCATCCTCAGTGAAAGTTAGCCCGTGTTCATCCTCCATGATGGTTGTAATAGATGTTAAAGATAGTGTTGGATGTAAAGTGTGTCGTTCAAAAATGTGTTATTCGTTAAGGGAGGGGCTCCCACAGCTGTGCGCTGTCATAAATAATCCTTAACAAAAGAGGGAGAGGGAGAGGAAGATGTGGATTCTGTCTCCCCTAGTAATTATCATAAACAAAAGGAATCCACAGGGTGGAAGGTGGTTGCTACCACAATGGTGGGGAGCAACCTGGGTTGTTAGAATACCCCTCACACACCAACAGGCCCCTTGGTGTCATGCTTCATCATCGGGGTCTTCGCAAAACCTCTACGGAATGCGGCGTGCTACGACTTCACGGCTACGCAGGAGCACTTTTAGGTGATCTATGTGTTTGGTGTGTGTGGGTAAAACAATGTGAGTGGTGAGGTGAAGGTGAAAAAAATTAAAAAGAACCAAGCTGTGAGAGAATTATCACAAAACAAACTGATCATTATAAAACCCGCGGACAAGGGCGGGGCCGTTGTGATACAGACAGCAACGGCGTATGATCTAGAATGCAGGAGACTCCTCGAAGACAGAAGGAACTATCAAGTTCTGGAAGAGGACCCAACAGAGTCCATACGAATCAGAGTGGGCGCAATGACTGAAGAAGCTCTAAGCCATGATTGGCTAACGAAAAAAGAGGCCCTTTTCTTGACACAAAAAAACCCACGAATACCGTATTTTTATACGATACCCAAAGTTCATAAAAATCTTGAAAACCCCCCTGGTCGCCCCATCGTGTCTGGTATTTCATCAATATTGGAACCCCTCTCTAGGTTCGCAGATGCCTTCTTGAGACCATTGGTACAGGCCACTGATACATATCTCAAGGATACCAAAGCCATACTCCAACTACTGAAAGACCATCCTTTTGACCCTTCCTCCCAGATCTTACTGAGCCTCGATGTGGAGAGCTTGTACACCAGTCTCCCACACGATGAAACCCTCAACATCATTGAGGAAGTTCTGTATAGTAAACAATGGCTTTACCACACCCCAAGAGGCGTAGTAATGGAGTGCATCTCAATGGCCCTAACCCGAAACTTCTTTGAGTATGAGGGTACCCTCTATTTACAACGCCATGGGACCAGCATGGGGAGCACCTTTGCTCCTAGTTTGGCTGGTCTCTACGTACACCATCTAGAGACCACCAAAATTCTGCACCAAGACAACCCGTTCAGGAGTAAAATCCTATCCTGGAAACGTTATATTGATGACGTGTTGGTTGTGTGGGAAGGTAACAACGAGTCAGTCATGGATTTCATGGAATGGATCAATACCCAAAATGAGTTTTTAAAGTTCACTCATCAAATGTCCAATGAATCTATGGTTTTCCTAGACCTGAATATATATCATGAAGCTGGTCTCCTGAAAACAGAGACGCACTTCAAACCAACGGCAAGGAACTGCCTCCTCAGGTTCGATAGCTTTCATCCGCGTCACCTAAGAGAGAACCTACCATATGGGCAGTTCCTTCGCCTACGGCGAAATTGCAGCGATGTGGGGAAGTACAAAATCCAGGCTCTGGACCTGAGTAAGAAATTACAACAGAGAAAATACCCAGACAAGATCATAACCCGAGCAATGAAAAGAGCCAGGAACAATAATCGTGATGCTCTACTGGATGACAACCCACCAAAAGAGGAATCTGGCAGACCAGTCTGTGTCACGACCTACAATCCTGTGTCAAACCAGGTATCCAAACTAATAAACAAACATTGGCGCATCCTGACTAGTGTAAATCTGGATTTGGAAAAACCCATCTTTGCCCATAGAAGGGGGAGAAACCTGAAGGACATTCTGGTCCACACTAGACCAAAAACCGATGCAGTACATCAGACAAGGCTGAAAGGACTACACGGGCATTATCCATGTGGGAACTGTAACAACTGCCATTTGACCACGAAAAGTCTGACTTTAGAATTCAAGAATGGCGAAAAATGGGAACAACGAGCAGTCACAAATTGCAATAGCCGCAACGTGGTGTATCTCATCACGTGCCCTTGTGGCAAGGAATATGTAGGAATGACCACACGTGCTGTGAAAACGAGAATTAACGAACACAAGAGCAATGTAAGGTGCAAAAAACAGACAACAAAAATGGCATCTCATTTTCTTGAAGCACAGCACTGTGTGAACGACATACATTGGACTGTTATTGAGCAGTTACCATCAGAAAGGGGCTTATTTGAAAAAGAACAGAGATGGGTGTTTCGTCTGGGCTCAGACGTGACAGGGTTGAACGACTCCATTCCATGGAGCCAAATACGCTAAGAAACCCATGAGATCTGTCCTTATACGCCTACTAACGACCAGGCGGTATCTACTTGAATGAGTCTAAACTCATCACTTAGGTGACCGTGCTGCATAAACTAGATTTTCATGGAACAGCTGCACCGACAACTCAAATGGGGGGTTTTGTGATCAGAGCCTATGTAGCCGAAGTGTCAACCTTCTGAAACATGCTTCCCCTTATGTATATACATATAGTTTCCTCTTTACATGTATATATGTATTTATTCTTACATTCTTTGACTCATGTCAATACCCTGATCATTCACATTTCCCATTAATCACTGTAGTGATAAACTCGATCTGTGTACTGACAGTAGTCTTTTCCTACTAGTCTCCCACGATTAGGACCTGTTTGACCACTTTTTTCAAACATTTCCAGCAGTTCAAGTCCTGCAGTTATCGCTGATAACATCCTCAGTATACCGAGACGCGAGCGTCTTTCCTCTGCGCATGCCCATCAAGCGTCTTTCCTCTGCGCATGCCCATCAGGCGAGCAGCGAGGATACACTACCGCGCATGCGCGGCCGGCCTCTACCACTCAGGCGCGCATGCGTGAACATGTGGGAACACATCCGGAATACGCGCAGAAGCGACAAAGAGCGCACTAGCATTGTACTTTTATGGGCAGGTTCCGCTTTCAATTAGCGGCCAATTGAGTCTTTTTAGACTATAAATAACCCTCCCTGTAACTCTGAATTCACTCGTCGGAGCCGCGTGAAGAGGGAGGAAGTCAGGAAGCCCTGAAAGTAACCGTGAGTGTGAATGAGTGTATGGATGTGGTGTGTACTATTTCCAACAAAAACGAGGGTTCACATCATATTGATTCCTTTCCTTGAATACCTCATAGGTTGCCTCACCTGGTAGAACGGACCCCTCCTACACGCTGTGGCTCATGAGGCCATGTAAACCTCTTTCAATAAGTAAGCAATACATCTGTATGAGGACCTTTTTCCCTCAGTGGTCCCACCAGATATTATGCCTGATTGTGTGTCTTGTTTATAGTGTTATTCGTTTTTTCGTTTTTTCCTTTTTTCAGGGTTCCTGGACCTTCACTTTTGTTCCTTGTTAACCCCTGTGTATTTCACACAGCAAAAAGTTAAAAGACATGTAATTTCTTGTTTTTGATTTGACTTTTCTGTTTTCAGGTGTCTTGAATCGCCAATTGGGCGCAACGGACCTTATTTTAAACATAGATAGGTACATTTTCACCATATCTTTTTTGTAGAGCACACTTTTATATCTACACACATGTGAGTAAGGTGGGGATAAGTAGTGCATATCCTCGTCCTGAAGAAGGAGTTCTTCAAACTCCGAAACATGTCGACGCACTGACATGGTTGGGTTACCCTAATTAGTAGACCACAACCATCACAGCACTCTTTTAATAATACCAGCCGGAGACTTAATAAATTTTTCTGTACTCACGTGCCAGGTATTTTTAAATTTTTTTCACCTTCACCTCACCACTCACATTGTTTTACCCACACACACCAAACACATAGATCACCTAAAAGTGCTCCTGCGTAGCCGTGAAGTCGTAGCACGCCGCATTCCGTAGAGGTTTTGCGAAGACCCCGATGATGAAGCATGACACCAAGGGGCCTGTTGGTGTGTGAGGGGTATTCTAACAACCCAGGTTGCTCCCCACCATTGTGGTAGCAACCACCTTCCACCCTGTGGATTCCTTTTGTTTATGATAATTACTAGGGGAGACAGAATCCACATCTTCCTCTCCCTCTCCCTCTTTTGTTAAGGATTCTTTAACAGAGTTGGCAGTAAATAGAATACTACACTTTGTTCCAACTCAAGTTGGCCTAATGCATACATTAAGTTTCTAAAAAACGGGAGGATGGGGGATGGGTACAGGATGCTGCCAAGATTGGGTTGCTTCAGTGGGTGGGGGGAGGTTGGTGGGGGGGGGGGGTCATTGGGGAGTTGTATGGGAGTTTAACGTCTTCAAATTGTGCTTTCCAACAGAGGAAGGGACTGTGGTATGAGTGGACTCAAGGGAACTATGGTATTGGGAGACTGAGAGATAGGAGGCTGGCTGGATGGTGGGCCTGTCCCTATTCCCATTGATTAAGTTGTGGAATGCTGGGTGAGACATCTGGGACACTTAGCAGTGACCTTAATATAATAACTTGGAATGTGAGAGGCTTGGGGGATCCCCACAAGAAGAGGCAGGCTTTATCTTATCTTGACCGCCACCAAGTGCATATTGCCATGCTGCAGGAGACACACTGCCCACGGACTACGCCCATTACTTTTGGGAACAAATGGGCGGAAATTAGGCTGTTTGCAGCCTCTTCGAGTTATGCTCGTGGGACTGCCATATTGATTAGGAAACGAGTACCATTCCACTTGACAGGTACCTTCAGTGATGCGGACGGCAGATATTGTATGGCATGGGGCAGGATGGGGTCTCAATCTGTCCTTCTAGTATGTTGTTATGGGCCTAATGTAGATGACCCTCGTTTTTTTTAAAGCCTTTGGGCATGATCTTTGATATAGACGCCGCACACGTAATTTTGGGGGGGATCTCAATGTCACGTACAATTCAGGGGTGGATAGATCCCACTCGGCACCGCATCATTACACTAAAGCACAAGCTGTGATTAGAGACATTAAGGATGCTTATCACTTGATAGACGCTTGGAGGCATAGTCACCCACAGGGCCGGGAGAGTACGCTGGGGTGGCTAAGTGATACGCAGAGGAGCTTCTTGTGCGTGCCCTTTGAACTGGATGAGGTGCGGGATGCCATCATGAGTATGCAGACGGGGAAAGCCACTGGCACCGATGGAATTCCGGTGGAATTCTATAAAACATATATAGACATCATGCCCCGGTACTTAGAGAGGTATATGAGGACGCATTGGAGGTGGGGTCACTGCCGCAATCCATGAGGGATGCTTTAGAAGACAAAGGTCCTAAGCTTATCGAAATAAAGAAAGTCAATAAAATATAGGCCATAAGAGGAAACTATATTCATCCTCTGTCCAGCCGGACAGGGTATTTATTTTAACCAAAGTCAAAAAACAGATATGCGAATAGTAAAAGGCACAGTCCTGTACCTTACTCTAGAAGGACAAACAACACATGGAAAAGGTTTGCACAGGCAAAGAAGAGCAATACTGGCCACTTTTACATCAGTGTTAAATCAAAGTTTTCCAGTTAGTACTAAACCACAACAGGGTTCAACACAATGGCTATGTTGCGGGAGTACTAGGTATAGTCGACGTTTCGATCCCTTTACGCTCTAATTACATGGGATCATCATCAGGACAACATTTAGAAAACATTTGCCTGTTTGTATTTAAAATATGACCGCTTTTATGTAAGTGGTTCTAAAGTGCTCCACTGCTCCTGGTGGGAGCGAGGGTGATGTCAGTGTGGCTGGTTGCCAGCACAGTTCACGGGTTATGGCTCGGCTGCAAAATAGGCAGTCTGCGTTTTGATGCCGTTTCGAGACTAAGATCGATGCAGCATCGGAGTGGCGAGTATACCAAGGATCCGATCGTGTTCTGGTAATTACATGGAACGGGGTCCTATGTCCATATTCCGTGTAGGTAGAGAGCGGTAACACGGAGGTCCTGTTACTGGAGGCTTTGAGTTAAAGTTGCTCCGTGGTAATTGGGGGTTCGGGTAGGACGACGGAACGATGTCCTGTCTGTCAGTTGCTGTAATAGCACGGAGGTCCTGTTACTGGAGGCTTTGAGTTAAAGTTGCTCCGTGGTAATTGGGGGTTCGGGTAGGACGACGGAACGATGTCCTGTCTGTCAGTTGCTGTAATAGCAACTGACAGACAGGACATCGTTCCGTCGTCCTACCCGAACCCCCAATTACCACGGAGCAACTTTAACTCAAAGCCTCCAGTAACAGGACCTCCGTGTTACCGCTCTCTACCTACACGGAATATGGACATAGGACCCCGTTCCATGTGATTACCAGAACCCGATCGGATCCTTGGTATACTCGCCACTCCGATGCTGCATCGTTCTTAGTCTCGAAACGGCATCAAAACGCAGACTGCCTATTTTGCAGCCGAGCCATAACCGGTGAACTGTGCTGGCAACCAGCCGCACTGACATCACCCTCGCTCCCACCAGGAGCAGCGGAGCACTTTAGAACCACTTACATAAAAGCGGTCATATTTTAAATACAAACAGGCAAATGTTTTCTAAATGTTGTCCTGATGATGATCCCATGTAATTAGAGCGTAAAGGGATCGAAACGTCGACTATACCTAGTACTCCCGCAACATAGCCATTGTGTTGAACCCTGTTGTGGTTTAGTACTAACTGGAAAACTTTGATTTAACACTGATGTAAAAGTGGCTAATATTGCTCTTCTTTGCCTGTGCATACCTTTTCCATGTGTTGTTTGTCCTTCTAGAGTAAGTTACAGGACTGTGCCTTTTACTATTCGCATATCTGTTTTTTGACTTTGGTTAAAATAAATACCCTGTCCGGCTGGACAGAGGATGAATATAGTTTCCTATTATGGCCTATATTTTATTGACTTTCTTTATTTCGATAAGCTTAGGACCATTGTCTTCTAAAGCATAACTTCCCACGGTCCTCAGCTAACTGCTTGGGTTCCCTTGTTACACTAATAAGCAATCCATGAGGGAAGCATTAATATTGTCTCTGCCAAAACCTGGTAAGCCCCTCGACCTTTGTGACTCCTATAGACCATTGTCGTTGCTCAATTGTGACGCGAAAATACTGGCTAAATTGATAGCCACAAGACTGAGTCTTTTAATGGAACATTTAATACTGCCGGACCAGTCGGGGTTTGTGCCTGGCAGGGCAACATCCCATAACTTGCGGACGCTTTTTGCGATCCTGCACACCACCTCCCCTGATCTCCCCATGGCTGCAATATTCTTGGACGCTACTAAGGCGTTTGAATCGCTGGAATGGGGTTATCTATTTGGGGTGATGAAGCGGATGGGATTCCCGCCCTTGTTTTTAGCTTGGATTAAATTACTATACACCAAACCAATGGCCAAGGTATTGATCAATGGACACACTTCCCAAACATTTGAGATCATGAGGGAAACCAGGCAGGGGTGCCCTCTGTCACCGCTGCTTTTCGCGTTGGCGGTGGAATCTCTCGCTGCAAAGCTACGGCAATGTCATAATGATGAGGCATTGAGGTGCTATCAGAGCCAGATACTTATCTCGCTCTACGCGGATGACATTACCCTGTATATACGAGACCCACAACAGAACTTGAACCCGGTACTGCAGGAATTCATCGTATTTGGGGGGTGTCTGGTGTACAGATTAACTGGAATAAGTCTAGCTTTTTTCCACTTACAGATGCGGTCAAGCGCTTTGAAATGGATTACCCCTTAGAATGGTGTGTGGATGAGCTTAAATATTTAGGAGTCAAAGTTACAAGGAATAGGGAAGAACTGTTGAGGGCGAATTATGGGACCCTTATGACCAAAATAGAAGACAGCGTGACGAGATGGGTGGCGCTCCCCCTGTCTATGGCGGGACGGGCTTCCTTAATTAAAATGGTAATACTCCCGCAGGTGTTATATTTCTTTTTGAATATACCGCACTACCCGGGATCCTACTTTTTCAAAGTCATGAAATCTGAATTGCTACGACTAGTGTGGGGAGGTAAACAGCCTCGGCTACAGTGGGAAGTTTTAACTAGACCTTATTCCCAGGGGGGATTCGGGATACCAGATATAGAACTGTATTTTATAGTGGCGCAGGCACATTTTGTGTGGTTTTGGATTCATCAGCCTCGTTATATGCCACAAGTTGCGGCGGAACACTGGCTGGTTCACCCTGTCCTGCTAGAAGGGGCAATATATACTAGGATAGGGCGAAGGGAGCAGCAATCAAACGCACTTTATGGTTCGATTAAGGCATGGCACAAGATCGTAGAGGTATTGGAAGTGCCACTGGCGTATACATCACTGATGCCCCTCACTTATCACCCGGATATCCCGCTGCTGCAAGAGGGGTTTTTCAGGAAATCTAGGGAAAAGTTTGGGCTCGCAACGTGGGGGACATGTATAATGTCAACAAGTTCCGTACGCTGGCACATATGTGCCCGGAAGGGATGCAGACGCCATTAGACCTGTTTCTATATGTAAGACTTAGACAGGGAATGAAAGCGACTACCCCTACGTTCCCTGACGAACCGGACGGCTGATTCCGTTACATTCAATATTAGAAAGGCCCAAACCCGTGCGCTTAGTTTCATTAATATACAACACGGTGCATGCCCAGAGGAAGAGAATAGCAGTTCTGGTGCGAGTTAAATGGGACTCGGAATTAGGACGACAGCTGACAGATCCACAATGGGAGACCTGCTGCCTGCACACTGAGAGGGTTTCCGTGAGTAGCAGACTCCGTATTATACAGTATAAGTTCCTCCATACACTATACTATACACCTGTTAAGATGCATAGATTTAAATTAATGGAGGATGATCGCTGTGACAGATGCCGCGCCCCTGGGGCGGATTTTTTGCACCTAGCGTGGGATTGTCCCAGCATTCAGGAATATTGGAATAAGGTGTTTGAGGCGCTGCAGCAATTGATAGGCGAGACACTGGAACCGAATCCCTTGTTAACACTGTTGGGGTTTATTACTCCAGTAAAGACAGAACACAGGAGGTTTGTGGCAATGGCACTTCTTATGGCTAAACGCAGGGTGGCCTGCAGATGGGGAAGAGGCTGGGTGCCCAAATTTAAGACATGGTTGGATGATTTAATTACTTGTCAAGAAAGGCTTGCCACGTATGCTGAATTATTACCGGTGGCTTCTAGGCCTAACGATATCTGGGCCCCCCTCACATGCTATCTCCTCGCTAGAGCGACAGCTGCATTGGGTTGCGAAGATTCGGTTGCTGTGGGGGAGGGGACTTGAGGATTTGAAAGTGGAGGCGGAGGGAAGGTGAGGGGTAGTACTCAAGATCCTCAGATTTTCTAACGCTCCGGGTTCACTGCCACAGACCTGTTATGGTTGTTAGGGAACCGGGGTAAGAAAGGGATGTATGTCGACCATTAACGAACCTTGATTGCCCAAGGGCCAGAAGAATTGTGTGATTCAGACGATTGCAAATGAGTAGAGGGAGGGGGTGAAGCCCATTAGCGGATGTCCCACTGATGTAATATTATTGATACGATGTACTTGTACCATGTTCGTAATGTAATGTGAAAGGATTTGATGGACGCTTGGACCAATGTGATATCGTGATGTAAGATGTATGCAGAAGACGATGTTATGTTGTTTGAAAAACCAAAAAAAAAAGATTTTTTAAAAAAAAGTTTCTAAAAAACAAGGATTTTTCGTTTTTCAATTCAAAATCTCCCTACACATAAAATGCTTCAGGGAGGTTTCATAACTTCTTAGTAGAAGGCAATAAGCTCATAGTATCACTTCCACCAAGCTTGAAACAAATTCATTTTTAATCCCAAATTCCAGTAGAGCAGCAGTAGTTGATGGAGTAAAATATGAAGAAATTATCCTTAATATTTGCCCTTCAGTCTTATCTACAAAACAAACATCTTGTCACATCAATTAACTCCACCTCATATGGTAGAGGTTGTGCGCTTTAACTTGGTACATACACAGCTAAGTGGTGGCAAAATGTCTCCTACCCACGGCATTGTAAAATGTGCTCAAACCCTTGGCCTGTGATTGCGCTTTACTAACACACTTTGAAATGTGATCTGAATCATTTAAAGTGCTCCACACAATTTTCCCTAAAAAGTTATGTTCTAACTCTTTCCAGTGTTTGCATACTTTCTCCCCCTGAAAATATAAGACTTTTATTTTTGAAGAGTTAACTTTCAAATAATGCAGATCTGTATATTGGTGCAATGCCTGGGGGTTAAATCGAGGCGTCTGCACATAGTAGGCAAGATAATGGTCGGCCCCAATACTTGGAGGATAGCCCGAAGCTTTCCAAAGGAAATTGGGCAAATTGGATATATACAGGGAAAATAGCAATGGTGCAAGCAAACACCCCTGCTTCAGAAATATTTTGTCGAAAAGCCCACAGATAAGCCCCAATCTCCACCTAAATGGACGTGACACAGGTTGAGGAGCATAGGGCAATAATTAAATGCTGTAGAGTTCCAGGCATGCCGAGATTAAATAACTCTTTCAACAGGGTTAGATGATCAACTTTATTGAAAGCCATGGAAAAGTCAATAAATGTGGCATATGCTGGGGAACCCATTATGGTCCCATATTTATCGTTAATGAGCTGCAAGGTTGCAATATTATCTAAGGCACATGCTTTTTTTACTAAAGTCAGTTTGTTCTAAAGGAATGATCATGTTGTTCTCTACCCAGGTATTAAGCTGGTCTATTAGACAACTAGTGAAGACCGTGCCTACACATAGCAAAGCCACTTGGCGATGGTAAACTGGTGAATTAAGGTCCCACTTTTTATATAATGGAACAAAAACACTTCAGCTCCACGAAGGGGGCACTGTAGAATTAGTGTAACAACATTATAAGCCGGAAATAGTAACATTGCCCAGAGTGAAATTAATTTTTTTATCAAAGCCTTGATCCCACCCACAAAAGGAGGACCACAGCTAGCTGTTACCAACTCAGGACGAATGGGAAAATCTTCAGTTTGCAGTTTAACTCTTGAATTCTCTGCATATAGTACCAAAATAAAACTACCCTATACTTCCTTGCGGATAGAAGAGGGATAGCACCTCATTCTAGACCCACAGAAGTCAGCAATAATCTCCCGGAACCTTCTCAAATTTTTCCCATGTGCAGCTTCTGTTAAGTCAATCCACCTGCGGTCTGCATTCTGCTTTTATACCATCCTATAAACTGCTTATTTTCCTCTTCAGTAATGATGCAAGTCTATCTTGTTCCTTTGAAAATGAAACAAACTGCTTTCTGACCAACCTATGTATTTACTTGTTCAAGGAGAGTAGTGGCAAGCATAGTGGTTTATATAAAGACTTAGTATACATCTAGTGATCATTGTTTGCGATCTGCTTCATGAATTGGCAAAATAAGGTACAAACAGCAGCTTTACAGAGGCCTCAGTAAAGTCTCCAATAGCCCTTTTAAACTAGAAATAATAATGGGTGACCATTGAGTCCCACCAGAATTTTTATTGAACTTTAAATTGGGTCCAACCATTTTCCAAGACCCTACTGGGGACAAACTGAAGTCTAGAGAAAAGATTAATAGTCTATGATCACTAATCAGGGAAACTACAAATTTCAAATCAAATAAAAGGTGGAAAATAAAGTAAGAAACAACAAGGTAATCACTAATAGAAGATCTAAGCGTAGATTAATGGATATATTGGACTGGAGAATCTTGAGTAGATCTTCCATTTACTTTCACACATTCATTCTTTCCCAATTGGCCAATGAGTAATTGTCCTCTCTTATCTGGTCTCAATTTTAACGGGAAAGGTAATGAGGGAAGAATGTACAATGCTTCTACTTTTTCAACACCCAATCGCAGGCTAACAGAGTGGCTGTAGACTTTACAATTTAAGTATGCAACTAAAATAACCTGGAGGTCACCCTCCTCTCAATACAATTACTTAAGATATCATATAGCAAATTATTATACATTGAGTCTGGGGGAATATAGGCATTCACCACTAACATGGGGACCATCTGACACTCACCTGAATAGCGGAGATTTTAATCGCTTGAAAGACATTACAAGAGTCTTTCAAACTATTGAACTCCAATTTAATATAATTACTTAGAAGAATAACTATCCCTTCATTTGCATGTCCTTTCCAAGATGGGGTAGCATTACAACCTATCACAAAAAAGTGATCACACTGGAAATCTGAGGGGCATCATGTTTCCTGGATGCAGATTATATCAGCCTTTAAGTTATTTAAAAATTCCAATTACTCCAAGTTATTTATTAGACCAGCTGCATTCCGGGAAACCACTTTCAAATTATTGTTAATTATATGGTTTAGATGGAGGGCCCAATGCACAGTAAGGGCACTGGCCAATCAATTCCATTGTGTAAACTCAATCTCCCACCATGCACTACAGAGACTTGTAAACGTTTTGATTTTCACAAGAGAGTTCCTTTGAAAGCTTTGGGTAGTGCTCAGAGACTGCTTGGCTCAAACTAACATGTAGTTGATTGAGGATTTTGTGTTCCCAAAGTACAGGAATTACCTCAATCCCTCTATATTGGAGAACATCACTTTTTTGATGGAACTAATTAGCAAAAACTTTTACATTGAAACAAGACCCTTGCATTAGATACTGACAAAGAGTAAAGTAAGTAAGACAAGAGAAATGATGTTACCTTGTATCAGATTTAGATTCTCAATATCTGAAAAATAAATTAATGAAAATGAACAATAAAAAATTGTGGTTGTGTGGCCAAGCCAGTGACCAAGATTGACGCCTGGTGCCGAAGCTCCGTTGATCACTCCATCTCTCCGACATTATCCCCCGGTTCCCACTGCAGTAATGCCCCATGACAGACAGCGCTGGGGCGCTGAACACAACCTGAATACGATTCCGGGACAGAGAGGTGCCTCTGAGAACGAGTTGCGGCTTTGGGAGCGTGGAGAGGCGGGACCTGCAGTGGCGCGGCCCTGCGCCATTTACACACTGGCCTGCGGACGGGCGAAGAAGCGAAGAGGAGTGTTGGAGGTGTGCCCGGGCCCATGGTTGCAGTGAGTTAACCAGGTGTGGAGCAGTGGCGGTGCATTTCTCCCCGTCTCCATTGTGATTGACTAAGGGGCTGCAGCGACTGGCTGCTCCTGATCTTTGGTGCTCGAGCCCGTTAGAACCCTGAAGACAAGCGGGGACAGGGCCCGCTTGTGAGTTTAAGGGGCGCATATGGGTGTGAGACGGGGTGGACGGGCTTGTGTCGTCCCGCCGCCGCCTGCTGCGCCTGGCAGCCCCTCGACGCGGCTCCTTGACCATCCGGCTCCTCTGCTGCGCCTATTACGGGGCATCGGCCCATTCCTAATTGCACCGACCCAGAAGGTCAACGCGAGATGACCGGTGACAATATCTGCCTCACAACGTGGGCATACATACTGCCTTATGGCTGGCCCCCGCAGATCCTGCAAGACCTGACCCACCATCCGCGGCTAAGCTTTTGCACTTTGCTTTGCCGGGCACCCGCCTCCTCGCGGGCTGCGCCTAGGCCAAGACAACACTCGTCAAGAAGACACCGAACCAGTCCATTGGCCTAGAGGGGAGCGAGGTAATTTGCCCTGGGCTCACTATACATCCTGCGATCCCCGCAACGGCATGGTAAGAGAAGGTTGGTTCTGTCGGCCGCACCTGATCCGGGCACTTGACTTTGGCATAAGTTACCTGAAAGCCCGCAACAGCGCATTCCCATTGGCCCTGTTACAGATGGTGCTCCTGCCCTTGGAGCCCTATACCCCTGCACTGCTCTCCTCACTGTTCAGTCACAGCATTTTGTCTTAGCCCAGCTCTCCAATAGTGATTACTGGAGATCTGCAATTCCACTCTTTTATTCGGTCTGCTGCTCCGCGGCATGGGTCGCAGAGATCCAAAACAAAAGACCCTTCCCTTTGAAAAGCTGGCAGACAGGGCCCCAGTGGAAAGCTCCGGCATGGCGGAGAGTGCACAAGGCACAGAAAAATCTGACGACTCTCCCACTGTGTCCACCTCCATGCTAGAGGAGATGAGAGCAGGCTTCAAGGCACTAGATGGTCGATTTGACTCACAGGACAAAAATCTTGCAAATTTAGGGGCCGAAATCAAAGTTCACGTCAGAAGACTGGATGTGGCAGAGGCACGCATTTACGACATTGAAGATGGTACTGCACAGTCCATAAAAAGAGTGGAGCGTGTTGAGCGCATCCTCAAAGAGGTGGCAATCAAAAATGAGGACCTTGAAGTGCAAAGTAGGCGCAAGAACATCCGCATCCTGGGGGTACCGGAGACTGGCTCCACTGTCCGCATGGACCTTTATGTTGAGACTCTGTTATCTGACCTGTTTGGTAGGGAGTCCTTCACCTCCGGCTTCGTCATAGAGCGCCCAGATCCCTGGAGCCTTGGCCCAACCCTGGACTCCCACCTAGACCCATCGTTGCACGTCTTATGAACTTTCCAGACTGCGACTTGGCCCTGCGTCTTGCTAGGGAGCTTGGGGACATTGTGTGTCAGGGCTCCAAACTATCCTTTTACCCGTACTTCACTGTCATGGTGCAAGATTCCCGTTATAAGTATAATGGGGTTAAAGCCACCCTCAGGAACCTGGGTTTAAAATATGGTATGCTGTAACCTGCCAGATTGAGGGTGGATGTGGGGGGCAGGGCTCCCATTTTTGATACTCCTACTGAGGTCCAGAAATATTGCCATGCCTACAAACAAAATAACAATCGGACTGCAGCGGGTAAGGGGCCCTCCTCCCCACATAGTGGCTCGAACGCAAGTGTAAATCTGTTTTCAGGCTCCAGCGCTAGTTAGCATTGCTGCGCTGTCCCTACTTCACTATTGTTGGACTTTTCTGGGATAATGTAATTCATCCTTTTGTGATGTTTGAAATAGCTAGTTAACTGCCTTGGCATTGCAGCCCCTTGTGGTGTATCCCTTGAGTTTGTTCTTGATCGCTCTGGGGTTCATCATTTAAGTATAAAGTCAATTGGTACTTCATGTTCTGTTCTGCTTTTTGTTTGGGATCTGCCTCGCTTTGGTTGTGGTGAGGCTGGGTGGGGGGAGGGGGTTTGATTACTATTGCCTATATGTTTATTGTTGTTTGCAGAAATGTTCACTGTCGCAGTTGCTCCCTATTTTTCACTGCTTATATATGACATGTTTAACACGTTCTTCTGATGGCTCCACTGGCTAATGTTGAAGGCCCCTCTGGCCTGTCCTTGTTGTCCTGGAACGTAAGAGGTCTCAATGACAACCGCAAGAGAAGGCAGGTGGTACAGTACCTACTTAGGCACAATGTGGACATCGCCTATTTACAGGAGACGCACTTTTTTTTTTTTAACCTTTAATTATTGCAGTTAATAGAGATACAAGACAGTCGCATCATTTCCAATCAAACAGAGCATTACACTTACGGTACAGCAGTAGAGCATCGTACAGTCATGTGGGCTAGAGCGCCCCAGCACATCTGAGCAGTACATCAATGAACAACAGTCAGCAGGGCGGAGACATCGGTAGCAGAGCAGTGCGCACATTACAGTGAGGATTGCAAGCATCGGGAAAGATCCACTACTCTCGTGGGCCGATCCAGCAACAAACTAGCTAGGTACAAGCAATGCATTAGGGAGGACGAGTATCAGACAACACGTGCAATGTGGCTGATGCAATCCCTACCAGGTGTCAGTCTGTGATCCTGGTAGTGTCAATGTACCCTGCATGCAGCACCCAAGGTGTCCCCCTGCCTCTTCCCAATATGCGCACGGAGTGTAGGTGCACTGATTGGTGTTTGACGGGAGGCGATGCATGATTCCCAACCCGTTAGGGGGTACCCCTACATGTGCCCAGTCCCTAAACCCTACGTGCATGGGAAGTCCCAACTCGATCACAGCATAAGTATACCAGGGGGGCCTGTGTCGCGTGCCTCGCGAATAGTAGTATCCGAACTGCAGGTGTCCCATAGCCTTCTAACTCGTCTCGATGTTGAGTAGCCCGCCACTCCACTAGCAGCGAGAGGCTGTCCCCTCCAGCTAGGTTTGTTGTAGTTGTAGCAGGGCACCATACGACAGTAAGTTGCTCAGTGCTCAGCCATCTGACCCTCCTCCGCACAGGTGTCACTGTGAGACACTTGGGACAGCCAGTAGAGCTGCAGCGGGGACCAGATATCTTTGGGCCTGCAACGTGCTGGCATTAAGTCTGCATAGATGCCATGTTGGTCTTGGCAGTATGTGAGATCATCCAGCCGTTCTTTGAATTTTGGTGCCCTACCCCTCCCCCACCTGCAGGCTACTCTTCTTTTAGCGAGGAGTAACGCAATATCTACGAAACGTCGGTGCGCTTTGGATATATCTTTAGTATACCCCAACAGCATCAGCACCGGGTCTAGTGGAAGAGGGCCTGCAATCATTACCTGAAGCGCCGCATGTACCTGCGTCTAATATTCCTGTATCGCGCCACACTCCTAGGCCAGATGAAGGAAGCCCGCGCCCTCCGAGCGGCATCTCGCGCACCTGTCGTCATCGGAGAGATGAAATCGCAACTTCCTGACTGGCCTGTAATAAAATCTCTGAATAAATTTGTAGTGGATGATTTTCAGACGACAGCTGGACGAGACATTTGCCGTGACCGAACAGCCATAGTTGCATTGCTCTTCAGTGAGTGCAGTGTCCAGTTCGGAATTCCAATCGTCTCGCGCTTTGGACCGTACAGGCGGACGTTGCGCTCGGACGCTATTGTACATCTTAGAAACCATGTGCCTCCCATCTGACATCAGTAGCACATGCAAGGGCAGTACCACACCTGGTTCATCCGGAAAGTTGGGGAGTATGTCACGCATACCCTGACGAAGCCTAATATAGTAAAACACCTCCATCGGGGTCGGGGGACCTGCCTGAAATATCTGATCTTTGGTACGAAATAGCCCGTCCCTGAACAAATCACCCCATGTACTTATATGAATGCGCTTGCACATAGAACGAAATCCATTTTCTAGTAACAATGACAATCTCGGGTGGTACGTTAGGGGGAGTGCAGGTGAGTAGAGCATGGGAGCGTCAAGCATAGTAGTCACTCTCCTCCAGGCGTCGATAGTGCATGTGACTGTGGTGGCAGGCGTCTCAATATCTCCAATCACTCCCATCAGCATACCGTTAAGCGGAAGCGGATGCGCAATCCATTCTTCAGCCGCAATCTGTGGCATAAAGGGAGCGGGACTGACCCAGTGGTAGGCGTATTGCGCCTGAGCACTAAGATAGTACACTGCAAAATCCGGCACATCGAACCCACCCTTTTCGTACGGTTGTGTCAAGACCGCCCAGCTAAGCCGTGGTTGTTTACCTCCCCAAAATAAGCGAAGAAGTTCAGTCCGCAGTCTCTTAAAGAAATAGGGGCCCGGGTAGTAGGGGATATTCTGAAAAAGGTACAGGAACCGCGGGAGGATTATCATCTTGATCAGTGAGGCTCTGTCTGCCATCGAAAGTGGCAGGGCCATCCAGCGAGTAACATTGTCTGTCAATCGCGAGATTGCCACGCCATAGTTCAGCCGAATAGTGTCCTCTTTATTGAGCGATACCTCAATGCCCAAGTACCTGAGTTCCGAACTGCACCATTCCAGGGGGTAGTCCAATTGGAAATGGTCAACCGAGGCCGTGAGGGGGAAGAATTGTGATTTCTTCCAGTTAATGTGCACTCCGGACATGCCGCCAAAAACAATAAATTCCCTCAGGATTGGGTTAAGGTTCTGCTGTGGGTGCCGCACGTACAGGGTAACGTCGTCCGCGTATAAGGAAATCCCTATCTGCCGTTGGTGGCAGTTAAAGGCGCTGGCCTTATGTAGACCCTGCATGCCAGTGGCTCGATTGCCAAGGCGAAAAGCAGGGGCGATAGGGGGCAGCCTTGCCTGGTCCCTCTCGTGATCGGCATTTGTGCAGAAAGCACACCATTAATGACGACCCTGGCAACCGGGGCAGTGTAAAGAAGCTGCACCCAGGAGATGAAAATCTGAGGAAATCCCATTCTATCCAGAACAGCCATGAGGTAGCCCCATTCCACAGAATCAAACGCTTTAGTGGCGTCCAGAAACACAGCGGCAACAGGCAACTCAGGCGCAATGGTGGGGATAAGGGAGAATAGCGTGCAAAGGTTATGCGACGTTGCTTGACCTGGCACAAAACCAGACTGATCCGGTAGTACCAGGGTAGTCATGAGTATGGACAGTCTAGTCGCCAAAAGTTTGGCAAGAATTTTTGCGTCACAATTCAGAAGCGAAAGGGGTCTAAAGAGTCGGTGTCTAATGGATTTTTCCCTGGCTTCAGGAGTGAGGTAATCGCCACCTCTCTCATTGAGCCCGGTAGTATCCCCACCTCAAGCGACTCTGTAAAGACTTCCCTCAGTACCGGTGCAATGATGTCAATGTAGCACTTGTAAAATTCAGCTGGAAGGCCGTCCAGCCCTGCAGCTTTGCCGTTACCAAGGGACATGATAGCATCCCTAATCTCATCTAGTTCAAAAGGAGACCCAAGAAAGGCCCTGTGACTGTCGCCAAGCCAGCACAGCGCTATGTCATCAAAGAAGTCTCCGAACTCCACGTCGCCTTCCTGCTGCGTGGAGTACAATTATTTGTAGTGCTGTAGGAAGGTGCTGTGTATCCTTTTCGTGTCCTGATAGGTCCCACCCCTGCCATCAGCGATTTCCAATATATGGGTAGCATAGCGCTGGTGTCGCGTGAGCGCAGCAAGTACCTTCCCCGGTCGGTCCCCCTCGCAGAATCTCCTAGCCGTCCAGTACTTGCCCTGGAACTTCACCTCCCTGGCAGCTTCCTCCTCAAAGGATGAAAGCTTAGACCTGAATTCCTGTGCTAGCTCAGGGCTAGGGTTGTGGACCATCTCCGCCTCAAGGGTTTTAAGTTCTGATTCAAGTTTAGTCAGCGTGCGCACTATGTCCGTTAGTACCCCGCAGCTCTTAGCAATCGTGATACCTCTGATAGTCACCTTGAAGGCTTCCCAAATCGTCTCCACACTGTCGACTGACCCCTTCTTTCTAGGGAAGAAAGCCTCTATCTCCTCACCAAGTTCATGCTGAAAGACAGGGTCAAGAAGAGAGGAGGGGAATAGCCGCCACGGTGGTCGCAATTTGTTCAGTCCAGGCACCTCAATCATAGCCAAGACTGGGCAGTGGTCAGAGTAGGTCCGAGGCAAATGTTTAACTTTAATGACACCATTGGCTAGACCCCGTGATATAAAGCAGTAATCAAGTCTCGCCCATGTACGTGTGTATGCCGTGAAGTGCGTGCCCTCTCTAGCCACTGGGTGCGTGAACCTCCAGCTATCTATGAGCCCTGCCTCAGTAAGTATACCCTGCAGGGTGTCTCGAGCTTTGATGTTGTATTGGCCACTCCCATCCGATCTATCCGCTGCACGCATCAGCAATAGGTTGAAGTCTCCCCCCCAGACTACGTGTGCGGCTTCAACCTCCAGTACATGACCCCACAATGTCAGGAAGAAATCAGGTGTGTCAACATTGGGCGCATAACAATTCACAATCATGACCACATCCGTGCCCAATCTGCCCCATAAAAGCACATACCTCCCCTCCGTGTCCACCCTCGCTCCCAACTTTTGGAATGGCAGTGCTTTGTTAATCAAGATGATCGTACCTCTGGAATACGTGGAATATGAAGAGAACTCTCGCACGTGTGCCCATCTACACGCAAATTTAGGGTCCCTTCGCGGGTCCAAGTGAGTTTCCTGAAGCAACGCTATCTTCACATGATGTCTATCTAAATATGTAAGTACATTTCTACATTTCCTGGGATCATTAAGGCCTCGTACATTCCAGGACAGAATTGAGATGTTATCCAATGCGTCATCACCCATGTCAACCACTGTGCTCATGATAAAGAATCATGTCCAAATTATCAGCCCTCATTCGTACTGTACCAAGTGCAGATCTCCTCTCCGTATGAAACATTCGCATCTCCCATTCCGTAACGCTGTCAGTCACACTAGCTTCAACGTCTGTATGCGCATCATTGATATCTCCCGAAACATTGCCTATAGTTACAACATCCCAAACCCCAACAGTCATACTTCCCCCCTCCCCCCGTATGCAGCAATCCAACGCACTCGCTCCCATTCCCCCCCCTCCCACTGAAGCAACCCAATCTTGCCAGTACCACATCCCCAAAACCCACGCTCAACAACCATCAAAGAACTGTGTGGGGGATCCCCTTCTGGGGGCATCAGAGGAACGCACCTAGCCACCCCGATAATCCCCTCTCGC
Source organism: Lissotriton helveticus (assembly GCF_964261635.1). Classification (NCBI taxonomy): domain Eukaryota; kingdom Metazoa; phylum Chordata; class Amphibia; order Caudata; family Salamandridae; genus Lissotriton; species Lissotriton helveticus. The sequence continues at coordinate 1,270,440,939 of NC_136059.1, read as the reverse complement.
CCCGCTCGTGCCATGCGAGAACAGTCAGAGATAGGGGGGTGGTGCCTGGTATACATTACCCCTGCAGAGTAGGTCCATCATGCCAACGTAACTCATGGCTTCCTCCCCAGGTGGAGAAGACTCCAGGGCATTCGAGTGAGAATGTCCCCCTGCAGATTAGGACCTGACCAACATGCCAACGTCTCTCATGGCTGCCTCCCCAGGTGGAGAAGACTCCAGGGCAATCGAGTGAGAATGTCCCCTTATCAGCTGCAACGCATATCTCCACCAACTTTGCCATCAACCTGTTCGCTTCAACGACATCCCAATTAGCGGACCACAGTTTGAGATTCACCAACTCAGTCACATCACGTTTACGTGGCACTGGATCCACAACTCAATCCCATAACAAGGTAGTCCATCTGGGGCATGGTCAAGGTCAAGGGGACAAATCAAGCATCAGATCGATGACATGAGGTCAATCAGTCGATATCAGAGAGGCACCGTCAGTCGTCAGCATTCTCCAAAAGTTCTCCGTCTACACCATCATCCTCTTCGTTTCGCCTGCCTCCTCTAGCAGCACGGAGTTTTTTAATATAGTCCTCTACCTGCTGCGGATTAGTGAAAAAATATTGTTTGGCCTGATGGGTCACTCTGAGTCGCGCAGGGTACAGGAGTGCATAGTCCACTTGCATATCTCTAAGCTTTTTCTTCACATCTAAGAACTTCTTCCGCTGTTCCTGTACCATAGGGGTGAAGTCCGGGTATACTGAGAAGTTCACACCATCACACGTCAGGTTGTGGTTCGTCCGCGCCGCCCGTAATGCCGCGTCGCGGTTGCGGTAGTTGAGCAATCGGGCGATAATAGGCCGCGGCGGTCTCCCCGGCTCGGGCCGTGGACCTAGGGAACGGTGTGCTCTTTCGACAATAAATTGACTGGAGAAGGCGTCCTTGCCCACTGCAGTCATGAGGATTCGTTCGACATATTCTTCCTTACGTCCAGTGTTGGTGGATTCCGGCACACCTATGACGCGGATGTTATTGCGTCTACTCCTCGCCTCTAACTCCTCATTCTTCACCGCTATCACACGCAGTATGTTGTCCATTCTAGATAGGCGGGTATCGTGGGACGTCGACGTGTCCTCCGCAGCCGATATGCGTCGCTCTGTTTCCGTCAGGCGTTCCTCATGGACCTCCAGTTTCTGTGCGACCCCGTCCATCCTCGAGGACAGCCGATCCACCTTGTCCACTATTGTGGCGAAGCCCTGTCTCATCTCCTCCATCATCATGTGCATCTCAGGGGTCAAGGATGTGGAGGGGGACTCAGTGCCCGCCGATCCACGGGCACCACCAGAGCCTGCCGTGTCTCGTAGCTGTTTTCTAGTGGCCGCGGGCTCAAAAGAGAGTTTAGGCTGTTTATTGTCATTCTTCCCCATTGTGCGTCTCTTGTAGGGGCTAGAGGTGCTCGGCGAGATACGATTAGCGCGGTCCTCACTGCCCGTCGACAATCCCTTTTGCATCTGTACTATCAGAACAGTGGTTGCGCAAATGGCGGCCCCTTCTGTGCGAGGAGCAGTCCAGCAACACACAAGTGTGCACCACAATATAAAGTGACTTCAGCCCCAGTAATCGAGGTTACCTGCAATCACTCGTGAGGGGGTCGGAGGTCCCACTCGGCCTGTGGCCTCGCCGTAGTGTGGATGATAAGTGCGCACTCCTGCGGGCCTCCAGACACGCGGCGCCTCCACAACAGCGTAGTAGCCACACGCCTGTGGGGGCCGTATATTGTCTGCAGGTGATATGGTCCTTAGTATACTCCAAGTGCGTTCAAGCAGTCCCCCTGCCTTGTAGGTATACTCTCAGACCGAGCTGGAGAGGCTCAGGGGGGAAGTGCAACCGTTCTGCCGGCGGGCGACAACCAGTGAAGGGTCCGGTCCAAGACAGTGCCCCCCAGAAGGCTCCTGGCGCTCCTCAATCCACTGCCAACAGCAGCGACGAGCCCTCGGAGGGAGGACTGGCGCTATCGATAAGCTGCACACCAAGCCCGGGGCCCCGCTCAACCACTTCCCGGTTCAGGCGGCAGGCTCGGCTTCTCGAGCGGTCCCAGCGAGTCCCTGCGTCGCCGCTCAGTGTCTCTGCGTTTTACAGTGGCCAGTAGATAGGGAAGACTCACCGCCACCGCAGGTCCGCCGAGAATCAGCAGGTTCCGCACTCTACAGGCGGGCCGCCCCGCGTCCAAGGCCTGTCTTCCTCGTGGCGAGCCCCGGCCTCTCGTAGTCGCGCTCCCAGGCTGTTGCGCCGCCCCTCCGCAGCAGCGGGCCCCGGTCAGCCTTCCCACACGACGAAGTCCGGCGTCCAACGTCGGAGCGCCTCCAAACTTGGACAGGATCTGCAGGGCACAATGACTCACACTCGTTGAGATTTTCAGAAGGACATCTGCAGGACAAGAGGATAAATTCAGGATAGTTCTGACCAGGCAGCCAGAGCCTCACTAAAGTGCGGGCATTAGCTCGTGCGCCCTCTAGCGCCCCTACAGGAGACGCACTTGCCCAAATCAGATGCAGCACGCTTTGCTGCTAGCTGGGGAGCACATAGGCATTTTGCCAATTACAGCAATAATGCCAGGGGCACGGCCATCCTTATTCATAAATGGGTCCCTCTCAGCCTCAGCTCTGTTATAAGAGACAAGGAGGGTAGATAAATAATTGTCACAGGGTCTCTGATGGGTTATAGCACTGCCGTGGTTTGAGTGTATGCCCCGAAAGCTGACTCCCCCGACTTTTTTCACTCCTTGCACACCCAATTAGCGAAGTTAGAGCAGCATTTGGTATTAGTGTGAGTTGATTTTAATGTTCTCATTGACCCCAGGTTGGACAGCACCGCTACATCCTCAAACCACGAGCGCACACGTCCTCTGTGAGCAGTTGTTGCTCCTAGACATTTGGTGCATGCACAATCCCACAATCACAGACTACACACATTGCTCCGGCTAACACAACACCTGGACTAGAATCGATTTTTGGCTAGTATCCCCAGACGTCTCAGGCTGGTTTTGGTCGCTTGAGACACTTCCTCTGACGTATTTTAACCACTTCCCGGTGCTGCTTCACCTTAAGATCCCTCGCCCGGAGTGGTTTGAACGGCAATAGTGCTTCCTGTGCCGCGCCCTCAACAATGACCTTTTTAAGACAGAAGTACGTGAAGCCATGGAAGATTACCTCGCCATTAACACTGGCTGTGCTGTGGGAGGGTTTTAAGGCATTTATCAGGGGCGTTTGCATTGCCAAACTTGCCGGAGTACTTAAGGATCTCCGCAGCACACTGTCGCGCATTGAGGGATACCTCGTGGCCATAGATAATACAACCCTTCATTCCTTAGACCCTACTGCAGAGGGACAAACAACGCTTGGCCCTTCTTGTTGAATACAGGGAGACTGCGGACTGGGAGATATTATACTTAGACAAGTACCAGACAGCCCGGCGATATGGAGAGGGAGAGTGACCGGGCAGGGTACTGGCGCAGATGCTGAGGCCCCCGTATAGCAAAGCCTACATCACCGAGCTAAGCTCTGCTACTAATCAGACTCTCACCTCCACGTCAGAGATTCGTAAAGAATTCTTGGATTATTTCTCGGTGCTATACACCACTAAAGTAAGGAATGACATCTTGGCACATGAAGATTATCTGTCCGAAATCGCACTAGTATACCTCGAAAAAGTCATGCAGGACTTCTTAGGAGAACCATATGCCAGGCCGATGTGCTCGGAGCCAATGATACTCTCCGCGGCTCCTCAGCCCCTGGGTTAGATGGCTTTAAGGGAGACTTTTACAAAGAATTCGAGGACCTACTTTCATTGCAGTTGATTGAGGTTTATGCCGAGGCCCACTAGAAACAAATACTGTCCCCCACACTTCGAGAGGTGGTTATTATCCTACTCCCCAAACCAGGTAAAGACCCATCCTTGTGCGGTTCCTACAGACTTCTCTCCATACTAAATTTAGACTATTAAATATTAGCCAAGGTCATCACCAATCGCCTGTCCCAATTAATGTAGCTTATAATATCTCCGGCTTTTTAAGGCTTCGACCCCCACTGGTCCAGCTCACTGAATCTTAGGACACTCTTTGCAATCCTCCACAGGATTAACCCTGAGGTCTCTGCTGCTGCTATCCTGTTAGATGCTGAGAATGCCTTTGATTCCTTTGAGTGGGCTTTTTTATTTCGGGGATACGCCGCATGGGCATGCCTATGGGATTTATTGCCACCACAGCATTTCTATACAGCAGGCCCATGGTGAGAATTCGCCTGAACGGCACACTTTCCCGACCCTTCAAACTTTCCCGCGGCACATTTCAGTGCTATCCCCTATCCCCTCTATTGTTCATCCTGGCCATGGATCCCTTAATCCGTCATCTTCAGGAACAACATTAAACAACGAGGTTTACATTCAACACTGGCCCCCTCCTAGTCTCGCTCTACCCGGACGACACTGTCCTCTATGTCAGAGAAGTCCAGGTAAACTTAGAGGCACTCATTAGAGAAATTCTCAGGTTCGGCCTTTTCTCTGGCCTAGGCTTTAACTGGCACAAATCTGTGATTTTTCCTTTAACATTTAGTACGGTGCCATGGGAGTGTGAATTCCCACTTGAATAGTGCACGGACTCGGTCAAATATCTGGGAATCCATATTCACCTGGACACTGCCCAGATCATCCGCTTAAGCTATGGACAAGCCATTAGCACACTTGAGACTCAGGTGGAGAGTTGGCTGCGGTTGCCATTGTCAATTGCCGGCAGAGTGTCCATCCTAAAGATGGTGGCACTCTCCAAATTCTTATATCTTTTTAACAATATCCACATACCCCTCCTGAACGTTTTTTTTCGGCCATTGCGCACACACCTTACACAATTCTGGGGTGGGAAGCAGGTACGCGTTAGATGACAAGTGCTCACCCTACCATATGATAGAGAGGGGTACGGTATCCCAGTTCTACAATTGTATTATCTGGTGGCGAAATGCTGCTATGCCCATGCATGGTTTCATCCAGACGCCAGGCTCCCATTTCGTAGCCCAGAAGCGGACTTTGTTCTGCCGGAGCGGTTATCCACTGTTCTACCCAAGGGCGTCCCTAGGGACCCTAATGACATACAAACGGGTGCCGCTCGTGATCATCATTGTGGAGGGCGCTTTTCTGTTTGCACATCCTACCTGACGCCTGAAATCCCTGGATCTACTGGTGGTCTGCTGAGCCTTTGCCCGGACGTTTTGCTGACTTTGGGGCCGGACTCCCTGCTGCTCGTCTCTAAGCGGGACTGCGAGGCCCAGACTGCCGTGTGGCTCGTGATCCGCTGCAGCTGGCACTCTTCCCGCCTCCATCTCCATCTCTCCCACTTAAGCAGGCCCACGGACGCGCACGCGGAACGCGCGCGGACGTGTGCCGGGCGAAGCCCGGGCCAAGGGCGGGCCCGTCTGTGGCCGTCCGGGGCCGTACGAGGCCGGGCCAGGCCCTGTCCCCTTTGTTTTTATCTCTGTGTGTATCTCTGTGTGTATCTCTGTGGACTTACTGTGTTATGTAAATATAGCCCTGTTTTATTGTATTTTGTTAATACTGAGCACGATGGTTCTCCGCTCAGGGAAGGAGAGAAAGGTAACCCTCAATACTGCTGGTGGGGTAGTAACAGGGACTATTGATCAATTTCTCAAACGGGCTACGGATATACTGGAAAAGGAAATAGCCTTGACGGAAAAAAAACTGTCCATAGACTTAGTGACAGGGAAGCGCTCATCCCTGGGTCCTATTGGGGTAGCTGCTTCCCATGATCCAGGACTATCAGATATAACTGCCGCCCAACGCCTCACGTCAGACTCTTTGTTACAAGAGTTGGACGCTGTAGAAGCTACTTTAAATTCCCCACAAATAGTATAGCTTTTGGTGGATCTAATGAGTCCTTACTCTTACAATGTATCTCTATAAATTCTCCCCTATCACCTACTCCCTCTGTATCACTTAGTTCCCTGGAAATAACACCAAGACCGGTTTTGAGAGGGAAAATCAAGCCTAGCTTGAATAAAAGTAAAAACTATAATAGTAAGAGGAAAAGAGGGGATAATGCCCAGAAGGGGAGCCAGGCTAAAATACCTAAATTAACTCACCCAATAGGGAGCCCCACCTAGATCCTGACCTTAGCACAAACAATGAGCTTTTGGGGAAATTAGAAGTTATGATGAAGTCTCTCATATTGCCCCTTGTTGAACGGACAAGAATGATTATTAGTAAATTTGACCAGCTGGAAAAACTAGTAAAAGAAAATGGTAGCATACTGGATAAGACACCTAAGACATCTGCGACCGTTAGCCAGCCACGGGGATTTTGCGGTGCTGTCCAGGTAACTACTAATATACCTGTGAGTAAAAATGTAGTTACCCCAAACGTTGCCCCTCAGCTATGTCAGGGTGGTAACAAATCTGACTTTACTAACAAGCCCGGAAGTAAACCGTCTAGTGGGCCACTAGTGGCTGTCCAGGTTACGTCCAAGGAACCTGATCCTCTGCCCAAAGAGAAGGGGAAAGCACGTTATAGTAAGAGAGGGAGAATTCTAACACCAGAGCTCCCACCCGAAGCCAGCCCCTTAGTGGTTATCTTAGCTGATGTGCCAACCCTGAGGGAGCATGTTGTGTTATGTTATGTTATGTTATTCTGAACTTTTAAGCGCACGGGCACCCAGGGGTTTCATGGCGCTGATAGTGAGGAGAGATTGACAAACAGTTAACCTAGCCAGAAGCTTGCTTGAATAGCCAGGTCTTCAAGGCTCCCCGAAACTCCATAAGATTAGTACATTTCCTAAGCGACAGAGGGAAAGAGTTCCACACCTTTGGGGCAAGATAAGCAAAAATGGCATCCGCCCTGACGCTTCCGTTTGAAGGAGGGTAGGGTGAGAAGGGACAGATGGGCAGAACGAAGATTGCGGGTAGGCTCATGCTTGACAATTAGATTATTGATGAACATGGGGCTTTTCCCGTGAAGAGCCTTAAAAGCCAAACATCCTACTTTGAATATTACCCGTTGGGCTATGGGTAACCAGTGGAGAGCAGCCAGCAATGGTTTCGCCGATCTCCCACCGCGGTGTTTGAAGATCAATCTGGCAGCTTGATTTTGCACAATTTGTAAGCGTTTAGACAAGAACAAGGGGAGACCTAAGTAAATAGAATTAGAAAAGTCTAATCGGGACAGGACCAGTGCAAGTACCACTTGAATGAGCGCAGAGTGGGTGAGCAAATGAGCGATTTTTCTAATTTTGCACAGTTGATGGAAGCTGGAGGAAATCACAGCTCCCACCTGGCCTTTAAGAGAGAGATCAGAGTTGATGTTGATCCCAAGACTTTTCACCGAGAGAGAGGGAGAGGGAGGAGATCCCATTGTTGACGGCCAGTAGTGGGGTCCCAGCTGATCGAACTTTTACCCGGGAGTACTAACTCAGTCTTCCCTGGATTGAGTTTTAGATGGTTTCACTCCATCCACCGTTGGATGTGCAGCATGGTCGCCTGGAATTCCATGACAGAGTCAGTAGAGTCCAGTGGGAAGATTAACTGTAAATCCTCAGCGTAGTTGTAGTGATACCCTCCTGTTTGTAAAAGGGGTTTGAGATATAAATTGAACAGGAGGGGAGACAATGATGAACCTTGCGGGACACCACAGGTGGTAAACAATTTGGGCGCAGTAAAGTTCCCAAGTTTGACTGCCTGGGTCCGATTGCTCAGGAATGATTTCACCCAGCTGAGAGCCTCGCCTCGCAGGCCAGCCTGTTCGCACATGTGTAGTAAGATGGTATGATCCACCGTGTCGAACGCTGCCGACAGGTCCAGGAGCACCAAGGCCTGATGTATACCCCTGTCGGCGTTGGACCTCATAGTGTCCAGAACTGCGAGAATCACGGCTTCAGTTGAGTGTGCCTGGCGGAAACCGGCTTGGTTGGGCTCCAAATAATCCGATGTTTCAATGAAATTGGAGATGCAGCTTGCCACGTGGGCTTCCAAGATCTTTGCTCCAAATGGGAGGAGGGATATGGGCCGGTAATTAGAAAGATTAGCCGGTTCGGCCCCCGTTTTTTTATTAACGGGACCAGTGTCGCATTTTTAAAAGTGGTGGGGACCCTTCCCTGTACTAGGGACTCATTCAAGAGGGAGAGTATGCCTAGCGGAAGTGCTGAGAAAACGTCCTTTAGGATGTAAGGGGGGCAGCAATCATTAGGTGAACCGTACTTCACACGATTCATCAGTTCCACTAGCCTAGGCTGATCAATTGGGGGAATAACCTCAAGTTCCGATGGGTTCCTACAGATGTCCTCCATAGCTCCCGTACTAGGCCTTTCCGGTATACTTTCTTTTATGGTGGCTATCTTATCCTTAAAGAAATTATTGAGCAGATTACAAAGCTCTTGCATTGGAACTTGGGGGGGGGGGGGAGTTCTTACATCGTTACAAAGATCGTTCACCACCCTAAAAATTTCTCTTGATTTATTGTGCGCGTTCAAGATTTTCTCAGAGAAAAATGCTGCCTTAGTGGTTAAAATGGAGTTTTTATAGTTCCTACGGGCAGTAGTATATAACACTCTGTCCACATCAGAGTACCCATGTCTCCATTTCCTCTCATATTGACGCAGTTCAAATTTTTGTTTCTTCAGATCTACCGTGAACCATCTGTGAGCATCCATACGACGAGCAAGGGAGAATTTGAAGAGCGGTACATGCTCATTACAGGCTGCTAGGAGCCAGTCAGATAGATTTTTTTCCATGAGATTAATATCATGAGTAGGCGCTGGGATTGAGTTTGACAGGGAAGTCAGGAAATCTTGGTTGTTTAGCGATCTCCATTTCCTTGCTACACCTCCCACTGGGATAGAGGATTTCGAATGGCCGTGTAGAGTGCAGGAAAACTGGATTAAATAGCGATCAGACCAGATATAGGGGGTTGCCGTCGGGATAGACACAGGAACATTGTGGAACCGAATTTGGTCCAGGATGTGTCCTTTTTCGTGGGTGGGGGTCAGAACTAGTTGTGAGAAATCCAAATGGAAGAGGAGCTCAGAGAGTTCGATGGCCTGGGGCCCTGCCGCTGGATCATCGAACCAGTAATTTAAGTCCCCTATCAGCATTACCTTGTCATAATTGACAACTAAGCCAGCCATTTGCTCGCTCAGGGAGACCGGGAAGGTGGGCATGACCTTGGGGGGGCAATAGGTCAATGCCAACACCATAGTTCCCTTGTCTGTGTCAGTTTTAATTATAAGGTTTTCTGTATCCGGTAGGACTAGAGAAGGTAATGTTACAAACTTATGATCCTTGTGGATAATGGCAGCGACGCCACCCCCTTGCTTTCCCGATTCTCTATTCACTGACAGTATGTAATAATCAGCCGGGAGAGCGACAAGGACATCCGGTAGGGAGTCTTGGGTAAGCCAAGTTTCGGTAATAAATAACATATCCGGTCTGTCTGAATTAAGGAGTAAAAAATATGTCCAGTTGATGTTTTACCAAAGACGGCGTGTTCAAATATAGACAGCGGAACTTGAGGTCTTTGGATATCAGAGTTTTCCTGGTAAGATGAGATCCTAGTGCTGTTTTGTCAGGGGAGGCTTGGCCTGGCTGGAGGAGGCAGATGTTGTTGACCGTTAGGCAGGATTGTGTGACTGGATCCAGGCTAGGGAGGCAAGAGTGTTGTAAAGAGCGAAGTTCCAACGAGGAATAGCTAAGATTTTTACCATTCTGCCTAGTCCCTAGGCCCGTCCCGGCGCGGACGGGCACAGACGGGCTTGCCTTTGGCGCGCCCTTGGCGCACTGGTGGCGCCCCCGCTGCGCTCGTCTGCTGCGCGTCCGGGGAATGCACATTGTTATAGCGGAGAGGGGGCGTGGCCTCACGGCAGTGGGCGTGGCCTGTGGGCTCTGTGGTAATGGCGACAAAGAAGTTTGTGACCCGCGGCAGCGCTTACATCCGTTGCGCGGGGATGCCCAGCACGTTTTTAGAAAGGAGAAGTGCCCAGGGAGAAGAGATGACAAGTAAAACAACAAATTCAATTACAGGTTTTTAAAAATTATTTAGCGTTTCTCCTGGCTTCCGCCTCAGGAGATCAATGTCCTCTGTCTCGCGCTCGTGATCAGCGCGGCTTAAGTAACATCGGTGAGGGGGGCGTGGCCTCACGGCAGTGGGCGTGGCCTGTGGGCTCTGTGGTAATGGCGGCAAAGAAGTTTGTGACCCGCGGCAGCGCTTACATCCACTGCGCGGGGATGCCCAGCACGTTTTTAGAAAGGAGAAGTGCCCAGGGAGAGGAGATGACAAGTAAAACAACAAATTCAATTACAGGTTTTTAAAAATTATCCAACGTTTCTCCCGGCTTCCGCCTCAGGAGATCAATGTCCTCTGTCTCGCGCTCGTGATCAGCGCGGCTTAAGTAACATCGGTGAGGGGGGGCGTGGCCTCACGGCAGTGGGCATGGCCTGTGGGCTCTGTGGTATTGGCGGCAAAGAAGTTTGTGACCCGCGGCAGCGCTTACATCCGCTGCGCGGGGATGCCCAGCACGTTTTTAGAAAGGAGAAGTGCCCAGGGAGAAGAGATGACAAGTAAAACAACAAATTCAATTACAGGTTTTTAAAAATTATCTAGCGTTTCTCCCGGCTTCCGCCTCAGGAGATCAATGTCCTATGCATGCATATGCAGGAATATTTTGCTTCTCTTAAAAATAAGGTCACTATTTGGCTTAGCTTGAATAGACCGTTGCCCCCCCCCATCTTACTGGCGAGATTGTAATGGTAAGGAGAACACCCTGGATAGGTAGAACGGCAAGAAGAATAAAAGGTGACTGTATAGTGGTTACCTTTAGAGATCCCAAAACCGTCTCCCATATATATTCCTGGCCTAACCAAGGGTTAGATGAAATTATACAGACCCTTCCACTAACCTTTTTTTATCCACCCACCAATTTAGGGGCAGCAAGGGGGGGGCTTAATGAGTGGACAAGTGTAGAAAGGAGGGGAGTGAATAGGGGGAACTGGAATACACCGGCCCCCCGTTCATACCACATATGTTCCTTAGCTATAACCGCTTTAACTGCCTAGAGGCGGTAGATTGACTGTACCCAATTCAAAAGATAAGGCCTCATCGGGATCAGGAAGGGGAGGGAAGGGCTACCCCAGAAGAATTATTAAGCCAAGTAGGGCCTAATCCTGTGGACGATGGTGGCCCTAATGGCAGCGTGGACCCAGGCACGCTGGAGGAAGAAGATTATGGGGGGATATGCCGCCAACACAATCTTTCTACGCCAAAGAGTGGCGACCAGGGGGCTGTAGATGTTATATCTAGGGAGCAGAATACAATTCTAGAATTAGAGCGAATAGACTGCCAGGGAGGGTACACTTTATCCTGCTGGAATATCGCAGGCTGGAACAGCAAACTAGAATCCTTGGGCTGGAGAGATCTTATGGATAGATTTGATATCCTCTGTCTCCAAGAGACATGGAGTGTTGAAGATATAAGCTATGAGGGCTTTGTCTCGTTCAATCTACCCGCCCAGAGATCAACCATGGGCAGAGCTAAAGGAGGACTCCTGATCTTGCTCTCCATTAATTTCCCGGCGAAGGTCATTTTGTATGAAAAGGTTGGATATCATTCCCAAGTATTATGGTTGTAAGACACAAATGGCCGAAATGTCCTGCTGATTAATTATTATAATAGCCTGCCGGATCCCTTACGTTCGGCTGCAGTAAATTAATTGGAGCAGGCATTGGGCAAAATTTGCCAGGTTAATCGTGCTAATTTTGTATGTATTTGGGGGGGATTTTAATCTTCAAATGGGTCCGTTATCATTAACTAAGGTATGTGGGTTTAATGATGATAGAGGTGATGGGTGTGTACATTTCATTCATAATATGTACGGAGAGTCACTGAACTCAGTGCTAGTGAAATACGATCTAGTTGCCTTGCAAGCTGCAAAGGATGGGGAGGGCAAAACTGTCCCTACTTTCACTGGGAGGAGTGCTGCCACGGATATCGACCATTTACTGATCTCAGATAATATCAGTGGGCTTTGTAATACCCCGGTCGTATTGGATCTTGCGATCAGCGACCACAACTGTGTCACATTGGTTCTATATATCTGGGGCTTTAAAGTATTGGCAACTACAACTATCGTTACTGATATTGTGCCATGCAGACCCAATGGTTATAGGATTAAATAGAGGGGAGATAATGCCGAAAACCTACTGACGAAAATTGTGGCGGCTTGCTTACCTAATCTGCATCGTTGTTTGGATGAAAACACTGATTCGAGGAGTATTTCAACTGGTTTTAGTGAGATTAATGCCGTAATTGGAAATGTCATGACTGTCTCTGGGCCTAGTAGCAAGAAACCGAGGTCTGGCTGGTTTGATACGGCATGCTCTGGGGCACTACGGAAGTTGAAGAAGGCTCTAGCGAATAGGCCTAGGGATAGATATATATGAACCTTAGGGCTGCTTATAACGGGCATATAAAGCGCAGGAAGTATGAACTACAGGAGGAAGCATGGGATAAGTTTGCCAAGGCTGTTGAACTTTCTGACAGTAAACATTTTTGGGATACTGTCAATAGCCCTTTCCTTAAAAGTGATAATGCCCCAGTCCTCACTGCCCAGGTCAGTGAGGAATGTTGGGTATCGCACTTTACGAGTATTTTTGACCCGGAAGGGGAGGGTGTTTTGGAGGCTCCGGTGGCCAATTTTTGGCCAATTATCCCATTGAACATCACTGTCCTTGAGGTGGAGCATGCCATTGGACTTAGTAAGGGTGGGAAAGCTCCGGGGCCTGACGGGGTGCCCATTGACCTGTGCAAGGCCGATATAAAACTATGGGGCCCCGTCCTGACCAGGGCTTTTAATGCGGTGGTTGTGGAAAGTACCCCACCATCTTGGGGGGAATCTATAATCATCCCAATTTATAACAAGCATTAGAAATGCAATCGGGCTCGGATTTATTTGAGTTTGAGCTAATGGTATTGTAAATGGCAATGTGTTTTCGTCATGTGGGATGGAGTGTGTGCATGTGGTGTGTAGTGGTATTATGTGAGTTGTATTGTAATTGTACCTATGCCTTCTGCACTCCCTATGCACTCTGCACTCCCTATGCACTCTGCACTCCCTAGGCACTCTGCACTCCCTATGCACTCTGCACTCCCTATGCACTCTGCACTCCCTATGCACTCTGCACTCTGCACTCCCTATGCACTCCCTATGCACTCTGCACTCCCTATGCACTCTGCACTCCCTATGCACTCTGCACTCCCTATGCACTCTGCACTCCCTATGCACTCTGCACTCCCTATGCACTCTGCACTCCCTATGTACTCTGCACTCCCTATGCACTCTGCACTCCCTATGCACTCTGCACTCCCTATGCACTCCCTATGCACTCTGCACTCCCTATGCACTCTGCACTCCCTATGCACTCCCTATGCACTCTGCACTCCCTATGCACTCTGCACTCCCTATGCACTCTGCACTCCCTATGCACTCTGCACTCCCTATGCACTCTGCACTCCCTATGCACTCTGCACTCCCTATGCACTCCCTATGCACTCTGCACTCCCTATGCACTCTGCACTCCCTATGCACTCTGCACTTCCTATGCACTCTACACTCCCTATGTACTCTGCACTCCCTATGCACTCTGCACTCCCTATGCACTCTGCACTCCCTATGCACTCTGCACTCCCTATTCACTCTGCACTCCCTATACACTCTGCACTCCCTATGCACTCTGCACTCCCTATGCACTCTGCACTCCATATGCACTCTGCACTCCCTATGCACTCTGCACTCCCGATGCACTCTGCACTCTGCACTTCCTATGCACTCTGCACTCCCTATGTACTCTGCACTCCCTATGCACTCTGCACTCCCTATGCACTCTGCACTCTGCACTCCCTATGCACTCTGCACTCCCTATGCACTCTGCACTCCCTATGCACTCCCTATGCACTCTGCACTCCCTATGCACTCTGCACTCCCTATGCACTCTGCACTCTCTATGCACTCTGCACTTCCTATGTACTCTTCACTCCCTATGCACTCTGCACTCCCTATGCACTCTGCACTCCATATGCATTCTGCACTCCCTATGCACTCTGCACTCCCTATGCACTCTGCACTCCCTATGTACTCTGCACTCCCTATGCACTCTGCACTCCCTATGCACTCTGCACTTCCTATGTACTCTTCACTCCCTATGCACTCTGCACTCCCTATGCACTCTGCACTCCATATGCACTCTGCACTCCCTATGCACTCTGCACTCCCTATGCACTCCCTATGCACTCTGCACTCCCTATGTACTCTGCACTCCCTATGCACTCTGCACTCCCTATGCACTCTGCACTCCCTATGCTCTCTGCACTCCCTATGCACTCTGCACTCCCTATGCACTCCCTATGCACTCTGCACTCCCTATGCACTCTGCCCTCCCTATGCACTCTACACTTCCTATGCACTCTACACTCCCTATGCACTCTGACTCCCTATGCACTCTGCACTCTGCACTCCCTATGCACTCTGCACTCCCTATGCACTCTGCACTCCCTATGCACGCTGCACTCCCTATGCACTCTGCACTCCCTATACACTCTGCACTCCCTATGCACTCTGCACTCCATATGCACTCTGCACTCCATATGCACTCTGCACTCCCTATGCACTCTGCACTCCCGATGCACTCTGCACTCTGCACTTCCTATGCACGCTGCATGCCTTATGTACTCTGCACTCCCTATGCACTCTGCACTCCCTATGCACTCTGCACTCTGCACTCCCTATGCACTCTGCACTCCCTATGCACTCTGCACTCCCTATGCACTCCCTATGCACTCTGCACTCCCTATGCACTCTGCACTCCCTATGCACTCTGCACTCCCTATGCACTCTGCACTTCCTATGTACTCTTCACTCCCTATGCACTCTGCACTCCCTATGCACTCTGCACTCCATATGCACTCTGCACTCCCTATGCACTCTGCACTCCCTATGCACTCTGCACTTCCTATGCACTCTGCACTCCCTATGCACTCTGCACTCCCTATGCACTCTGCACTCCCTATGCACTCTGCACTCTGCACCCCCTATGCACTCTGCACTCCCTATGTACTCTTCACTCCCTATGCACTCTGCACTCCCTATGCACTCTGCACTCCCTATGCACTCTGCACTCTGCACTCCCTATGCACTCTGCACTCCCTATGCACTCTGCACTCCCTATGCACTCTGCACTCCCTATGCACTCTGCACTCCCTATGCACTCTGCAATCCCTATGTACTCTGCACTCCCTATGCACTCTGCACTCCCTATGCACTCTGCACTCTGCACTCCCTATGCACTCTGCACTCCCTATGCACTCCCTATGCACTATGCACTCCCTATGCACTATGCACTCCCTATGCACTCTGCACTCCCTATGCACTCTGCACTCCCTATGCACTATGCACTCCCTATGCACTATGCACTCCCTATGCACTATGCACTCCCTATGCACTCTGCACTCCCTATGCACTCCCTATGCACTCTGCACTCCCTATGCACTCTGCACTCCCTATGCACTCTGCACTCCCTATGCACTCTGCACTCCCTATGCACTCCCTATGCACTCTGCACTCCCTATGCACTCTGCACTTCCTATGCACTCTGCACTCCCTATGCACTCTGCACTCCCTATGCACTCTGCACTCCCTATGCACTCCCTATGCACTCTGCACTCCGTATGCACTCCCTATGCACTCTGCACTCCCTATGCACTCTGCACTCCCTATGCACTCCCTATGCACTCTGCACTCCCTATGCACTCTGCACTCCCTATGCACTCTGCACTCCCTATGCACTCTGCACTCCCTATGCACTCTGCACTTCCTATGCACTCTGCACTCCCTATGTACTCTGCACTCCCTATGCACGCTGCACTCCCTATGCACTCTGCACTCCCTATGCACTCTGCACTCCCTATGCACTCCCTATGCACTCTGCACTCCCTATGCACTCTGCACTCCCTATGCACTCTGCACTTCCTATGCACTCTGCACTCCCTATGCACTCTGCACTCCCTATGCACTCTGCACTCCGTATGCACTCTGCACTCCCTATGCACTCTGCACTCCCTATGCACTCTGCACTCTGCACTCCCTATGCACTCTGCACTCCCTATGCACTCTGCACTCCCTATGCCCTCTGCACTCCCTATGCACTCTGCACTCCCTATGCACTCTGCACTCCATATGCACTCTGCACTCCCTATGCACTCTGCACTCCCTATGCACTCTGCACTCCCTATGCACTCTGCACTCCCTATGCACTCTGCACTTCCTATGCACTCTGCACTCCCTATGTACTCTGCACTCCCTATGCACTCTGCACTCCCTATGCACTCTGCACTCCCTATGCACTCTGCACTCCCTATGCACTCCCTATGCACTCTGCACTCCCTATGCACTCTGCACTTCCTATGCACTCTGCACTTCCTATGCACTCTGCACTCCCTATGCACTCTGCACTCCCTATGCACTCCCTATGCACTCTGCACTCCCTATGCACTCCCTATGCACTCTGCACTCCCTATACACTCTGCACTCCCTATGCACTCCCTATGCACTCTGCACTCCCTATGCACTCTGCACTCCCTATGCACTCTGCACTCCCTATACACTCTGCACTCCCTATGCACTCTGCACTTCCTATGCACTCTGCACTCCCTATGTACTCTGCACTCCCTATGCACTCTGCACTCTGCACTCCCTATGCACTCTGCACTCCCTATGCACTCTGCACTCCCTATGCACTCCCTATGCACTCTGCACTCCCTATGCACTCTGCACTCCCTATGCACTCTGCACTCCCTATGCACTCTGCACTTCCTATGCACTCTGCACTCCCTATGCACTCTGCACTCCCTATGCACTCTGCACTCTGCACTCCGTATGCACTCTGCACTCCCTATGCACTCTGCACTCCCTATGCACTCTGCACTCTGCACTCCCTATGCACTCTGCACTCCCTATGCACTCTGCACTCCCTATGCACTCTGCACTCCCTATGCACTCTGCACTCCCTATGCACTCTGCACTCCCTATGCACTCTGCACTCCATATGCACTCTGCACTCCCTATGCACTCTGCACTCCCTATGCACTCTGCACTCCCTATGCACTCTGCACTTCCTATGCACTCTGCACTCCCTATGCACTCTGCACTCCCTATGTACTCTGCACTCCCTATGCACTCTGCACTCCCTATGCACTCTGCACTCCCTATGCACTCTGCACTCCCTATGCACTCTGCACTCCCTATGCACTCTGCACTCCCCATGCACTCCCTATGCACTCTGCACTCCCTATGCACTCTGCACTCCCTATGCACTCTGCATTTCCTATGTACTCTGCACTCCCTATGCACTCTGCACTCTGCACTCCCTATGCACTCTGCACTCCTTATGCACTCCCTATGCACTCTGCACTCCCTATGCACTCTGCACTTCCTATGCACTCTACACTCCCTATGCACTCTGCACTCTTCACTCCCTATGCACTGTGCACTCTTCACTCCCTATGCACTATGCACTCCCTATGCACTCTGCACTCCCTATGCACTCTGCACTCCCTATGCACTCTGCACTCCCTATGCACTCCCTATGCACTCTGCACTCCCTATGCATTCTGCACTCCCTATGCACTCTGCACTCCCTATGCACTCTGCACTCCCTATGCACTCTGCACTCTGCACTCCCTATGCACTCTGCACTCCCTATGCACTCTGCACTCCCTATGCACTCTGCACTCCCTATGCACTCTGCACTCCATATGCACTCTCTATGCACCCTGCACCCTGCACTCTGCACTCCCTATGTACTCTGCACTCCCTATGCACTCTGCACTCTTCACTCCCTATGCACTGTGCACTCTTCACTCCCTATGCACTATGCACTCCCTATGCACTCTGCACTATGCACTCCCTATGCACTCTGCGCTCCCTATGCACTCTGCTGTAGAGCGCGGGGCGCTGTAGAGCGCAGGGCGCTGTAGAGTGCAGGGCGCTGTAGAGTGCAGGGCGCTGCGGGGCGCTGTAGAGTGCGGGGCGCTGTAGAGTGGGGGCGCTGTAGAGTGCGGGGCGCTGTAGAGTGCGGGGCGCTGCGGTGCACTGTAGAGTGCGCTGTAGAGTGTGGTGCGCTGTAGAGTGTGGTGCGCTGTAGAGTGCAGTGCGCTGCGGTGTGCTGTAGAGTGCAGTGCGCTGCGGTGTGCTGTAGAGTGCGATGCGCTGCGGGGCGCTGTAGAGTGCGGGGCGCTGTACAGTGCGGGGCGCTGTAGAGTGCGGGGTGCTGCGGGGCGCTGTAGAGTGCAGGGCGCTGCGGGGCGCTGTAGAGCACGGTGCGCTGTAGAGTGCAGGGCGCTGCGGGGCGCTGTAGAGTGCGGGGTGCTGTAGAGTGCGGGGCGCTGTAGAGTGCGGGGCGCTGTAGAGTGCAGGGCACTGCGGGGCGCTGTAGAGTTCGGGGCGCTGCAGGCGCTGTCGAGCGCGGGGCGCTGTAGAGTGCAGTGCTATGTGATGTAGAATACTGTGTGCAGTAGAGTGCTGTACATTGTAGAGTGCTGTATGCCGCAAAAATGTGAGCTCCTTGTGGAAGTGACGTCAGGTGCGGCCTCCGGGCACACGTGGGTTGTACTCAGTGTAAGGGGGGGGGGGGCTCTGGCGGAGAGTGCCTGTGCAGTGTAACCTTGCACTTGAGCAAAAACGTGTACCTTTCCTGGAGGGGGGAGGGGTGTCTGAGAAGCGGGAGACGGAGGGAGGTGCCTTTGTTTATACAACACACACACACCAGCACCCCCGGATGAAAGGTGGCGCCCTGACCATGAAATGCAGATCCCACGTGAACTTCCCTTTCAAGTGCGCGAGCCCGGCAGGGGTGCTATTCCAGGGGGGTCTCAGAAGGAAGCGGACCTTGGCACTGAGGGGCCCTACAAAGAAGGGGCACTGATATTCTGCCAGAACTGAGACTTACGGGCCACCTGACTGCTCTGTATTCCAACTGGTCTCCCCCTTCGTTCAGCGCTTCCTTTTGTGAATCGCTCTGACACCTTCGGGTAAAGTCCGCGCTGTATAAAAACACATAAAATAAATAAATAAAAAAACTCTCATTCACCATCCACGTGGCACGTCGCACTTACCCCTGGTCTCCAGCAGTTCAATCCCTTCTGGGGGGTCCCTTGGCTTCTTTGGGGCGCTCAGGCTCCGTCTTGGGCCACAAAACACAAGTTCTAAAGCTTCGAGGCGCTAGTCCAGAGCAGGGTTCCCAGGTGCTATGTGTGGGCACTTACACCTCACGGTGCTGTCAAAATACGGTGCCTGGCAGGCTGTGCAGTGTTTCCAGGAGCTGTACTCCGGAGCTGGGTCCTTTAAAGGCTTCGAGGCGCTAAGTGGAGGTGCTTCCAGGTTTCACAAGGATTGCAGGCACAGCGGGCGAGGCGCTTACACACTTTGAGAAGTTGCATGCTGCTTCGAGGCGCTATTCACTAGTGCCTCAGGTCTCTGTGTAAACGTCCAAGTGCTGCCTGCGCTGGAGGGTTGTGTAGCGGCTTCGAGGCGCTCTTTCTATGCCCAGAGCTGGATGTCTCTAGTAGAGCACCTGCTGCCATGCGGCCCGGTTAGAGACGGCAGAGCGAAAGGAAAGAGAGACAAGAACTACAGTGTAGACGAGCACGTATGAGTCATCTGTGAGCCTCGCCTGCTGCCTCTCCTCTCGTCATTTTACATTGAACGCGCTCACCGCTCAGACCATCTGGATTGCATTACACGGGCACTCTGACAGCTCCTAAATCAGACGAACGCGCGCCTGATACATGCAATGCAATGCTAAATGGTGAACGTGCTCCCACCATCTGGATTGCATTTGGAGGAGCACCCTGACAGCTCCTAATTAAAATTAATGGACTGCCGTGCGCGTAACCACAGAGAAAATGCCAACAATGGCGGACGAAAATTACATATACGTATCTCGAGAGAGGGTACCCCACTGACGCCAGGGAACAGGGTACAAGAGACCATAAGTCAAAGGGAAATCCCTGGGGAACACTCGTTTATGCTTTCATACCACTTCGGGCACACACAACTTTAATCTGTTTGGCCAGATGGCCGCGCTCGGAAAAATATTTCAATTTCCACAACCAAATTGGATCGTTTACAATCTATTTTTAATAAAACCATGTACATGAAAAAAATATATAGGCGCTTGAATATCACATTTAAAAATTTCAACACATTTCTATTATGGAAACCACCAAATAGAAGGACAATAAATCACAATATTTACATCACAGTATACAACTCAGAATTTAAAATTAAAAGATAATGTAATACAAAACACATGAGAACATATCAACAACTCATTTTTAAAAACGGTGAAAAATAAGCCTAATAATATATACCCCCTAGTTTAGTTGTGGCTACTAGATCTCTTTGCCACTACTTATCATTAGATCCAAAGGCTTGCAAAACTATTACATCAGTGTAAACAACAGTAACAGTATTTCATGTACATCAGTTGTTCACTGGGCCCTGGTTGGATTCTCTGTATTTACAAAAAGTGCGTTGACGCTTTTCGGTGCAGGACAACTGATATATTGGCACCTTCTTCAGGACTTCTTTAATCGGGGTTTCTCACTTGAATAAATGGTGACTGGCACCCTCTCTGCAAATATATGAGGAGAAAGACAGGGTGTCACTAGCTTATAGTAGATATCATCAATTTCTCATGCATCCGGGTTTTTCTTTTTACAATGTCACAATGTGAGAGAGATATCTCTCACATCCTTTCTCTTGATGACATGGTTATTAAGGTACATATGTATTAACCAATTGGTGAAAACTCATTGTGCACATTACGCCATATATTTGGTTAGCTCTATATTTCATGTTTGGCTTCCATATAGCCACTAAGAACATCAGTTAACCCTCCGTGTCCAATTCGATGTGGAAATTAATTTAGGGTCAGGTTTGGGACTCATGCATGACACTTTCATTCCATTCTCTGCAACTGGAACCCACTCTTACCCCATCTATGTTGAGGGAGATCCAAATAAAAGCATCCAAGAAGTTTTAGTTGACGTCTTCACTGTCACGTCTCAAGGGCCCCACGAGATGTATCTAGGGACATAGATGGATATGCATCTATATACTGGTCTAATGATATTTAGTCTCAGCGCCAGGTTATGACTAGTTAAAGTATTTACCTCTCTTATTTAAGCAGGGATCCTTGTATTGGGTTTACTTCTCCTGTTGTTGTACTTTATTAAACAGTTTGGCTGAGTATCTATGAGGGTAGAAAACAGCGTTTTATTTTGTGACTGCCCTATATTAGAAAGGGAACTACGCTTTCCGTTTAACGGATTCTCCTTAGGTCATCTTACCTTAAAAACATTTAAAACTCTCATTGGACAGGCATAGCGTTCATGCACTCCTTAGGAAAACTGGATGTGTTCTGTTAAGGCAAATGGATACAGAATTATACGTTATTAGTGGCATGAACCTACCGCCTCCGTATCTTCTCTCTTGTTGTTTCTTAGCAAAAATACCGTGTTAGCTTACTTCTCTCTTTCTTCAGGTTTTTTGGTGTCTTATTTGTTCTATTTTTATTTTCTATAGTTTACCCCCCCTCCCTTCCTTATGTAGGTAGGCAAAATCCGCTAAATTTCACACTATTTTGCATAAGAGTTACTGTATACTGCCTCAGACCCCATGTGCTTCTATTTGATGGCAGGTAGGGGAGGCTATGAGCTGGTACTTAAAACCTCACAGTGGGACCCCTTCCTCGAGCGTACCGTCTGTGGAGCGTGGTTCCTCTTAACATAGGTTCAAATACAAACAGCCCCGCTTATAGCTGCCTGATCCTGGACTAACTCACTAGGTGGACATCGCTTACCTCGTCTTAGGTGGAGCCGCGTCTCTGCCTCGTTCCAACACTCTCTGAAGTGTTGCTAGCGGAGACCTCTCTTTTATACGACGGCTATTCTAGGGTAGATTGATTTCACCTGGGACGCCGTAGCCGGATCCCTGAGCCGTGTAGTCGGTGAATGGTGGCGCCATCTTGGAACGGAGTGGTAATAATGGTTTTATATTCACAGATTGGGCCAACCAACTGTAATATTACAATGGCCATGTCATTATGTTATCAAAATTACTTTTAACCCTAATGAGGCTATTGGCAGCTGACTATTGTCTTTTATTTAGTGTTACTTCTTTGTTTCACAATCGGCTGAAAAAATATGTTTTATTGCGAGTGCGCCCTAAATTAATTCAAGACGGCTTTCCTACAAATGCGCCCTCTTGAAAAAAACATGTTGTTTAAATCTCATGGCAGATTAATTTTTAAGTTACACGCTCGTCTTTTAGTTGCACGATGCGGTGAGTCCCCCTTTAATGGATATACCTCAGGTTGTGGGGTTTGTTTATAGCAGTTCTATCCAACACCCGTTTAAAGTTATTAACTGGTACATGAGAAATTGTCTTTTAGGCAAGAGAGATCTTCGCAGGCATGTATATTAAAACTAATCGTCTTGCCCCGTATTTGGGACATTATAATTATATGTCTCTTTGTTTAAGTCCGTTTATCTATCTAAGAATTCAAGTTGCTCTATTCCCTATTCCGGGAATATGTATACTACCTGCAAGAGGAATATCCTTATCTATTTGCCTACCTTTTCTGCAGTATCTGATAAATCTACCCTGTTGTTCCTACTGTGTCTACCTCTACATAGCACGATCAGATCAGTGCTTCCCATTCCTCTCTAGAGTTAAGGCCCCGTCTGATCGTGTTGAATTTAACCATATACCACTGCTCTTGCTGTTTTCTCCTGGTTATACTGTTGCCTTGTCTAGTCTGTTCCTTTATTCTCTCCAGAATGACCCATCTCAGATCTTTTTCGCTGTGTCCATGCTCTTTCCAGTGGTTTACTAATGGCGCATTTTCTTTGCTGTTTTTTATAGCAGACTTATGTTCTCCTACCCTTAATCTAATTTCTCTGCCTGTCTCTCCTATATATGCCTGGTTACAGGGACACAGGATCATATAAATTACATTTTTGGTTCTGCAGTTGTTCAGGGTGGTGATTTCATGTGAGGCACCGTTGTGTTCCACCTTCTTGGTGACAATACATAGGTCACAGATACAGCAGTTCCCACACTTGTGGTTCCCTACTGCTTTGGTACCGCTCAGGGTGGTTTGATTTTCTGATAGGTCGTCCCTGTAGGTGTATACCAGGGTTGACCTCAGGTTTTTGTTCTTTCTGTATGCATGTAATGGGCGTTCAAGTGTGGTAATATCTGATCCGTTGTTCAGAATTTTCCAATTGCGGTTTATAATATTCTTGACCTGATTTGCTATGGCTGAGTACTGGCTGACCATTACTATTTTGTCCTGGGTTTTCTTTCTCTCTTTCTTTGATAGTAAGCAGTCCCTGTCGTAGTAACGGGCTCTTTTCAGAGAGTGTTCGATTAGTTTTTTTGGGTAGCCCCTTTCTCTGAATTTAGTTTTCATTTCTTCTGCATGCCTGTAAAAGTCATCCAGATCCGTACAGTTCCTTCTCAACCGGAGAAATTCCCCGAAGGGGATTGAATCTTTTTGGCTCTTGGGGTGATAACTATTGTAGTGCAGGATGGTATTGCGGTCTGATTCCTTTTTGTACAGTTCTACTTTCAGATGTTTCTCTTGGCTCTTAATACAAATGTCCAGGAAGTTTACCTTGGATCTACTATACGCAGCTGTAAATTTAAGATTTGGGTCTCCTAGATTGAGCCAAGACAGAAATTCAAGCAGGGATTCAGTGGTACCCTGCCAGATAAAGAATATATCGTCTATGAAGCGTGCCCAGTTACGGATGTTTTCATAGTATGGGCTCACTTCATTGTATATATGTATGTTTTCGAATAGACTCACATATATGCATGCCAGGCTCGGCGCACAGGTCGCGCCCATGCTGGTCCCCTTCCTCTGGATGTACAGGTCCTTCTTAAAGAGGAAGATGTTATTAAGCAGGACCATTGAAACGCATTGGACAATGAACTCTTTGTTGCCCCCTACAATGTTTGTTCCTTCTAAAAGATTCTCAACTGCTCTAATAGTATCATTTTGTGGTATATTGGTGTAGAGTGACTCTACGTCGAGAGTCACCATGAGTTCATTATCGTCATCAAAATGTATTCCTTCTACTTTAGCTATCATATCTGCAGTATCGCGGATATATGATTTTTGTTGTTCCACTAGAGGTTTGAGGAACTTGTCTGCGTACTGGCTCAATGGATCTAGCAGCGAGTCGATTGAAGCTACTATCGGTCTTAGGGGGGGATCATCGAGGCTTTTATGGACTTTTGGTAGTCCGTAAAAGGCCGGCGTCTTAGGGTTTGTGTTGTTTAGGAACTTCCACTCATCTTCAGTTATGTCTCCTTTCTCTAGAGTCTTAAGCAGCAGTATTTCTACATCCTTTCTCAGTTTGTTTAGTCTGGTCTGGGATACTCTCGTGTAGTGTAATTCATTAGACAACAAGATCATCACTCTTCGATCATAATCGTCTGTATCGAGTACTACTACTCCCCCCCCCTTGTCCGCAGGTTTTATTGTTATACTTTTGTCCTGGGAGAGGGAGTTAATCGCATTTCTTTGTTCTCTGGTAATGTTATGCTCTTGGAAATGTTTTTTTTCCACTAATTCACCTATCTCTAGCTTAACGACAGACTCAAAGATTTCTAGATTTTTGTCGACCATCCCTAGGCTTGGGGTGAATGTGGACTTAGTTCTTAAGCCCGAGTCTTGGGGTGGTTCCCTTGTAGGTCTATTCTCAAAGAATCGTCGCAGGCGGATTTTACGAAAGAAGGCTCTCAGATCTTTTTCTAACTGGAACTTATTAATGCCCGCAGTGGGTACAAAGTTAAACCCCATCCCTAGAACTTGTTGTTCTATAGTTGTTAATGCTCTGTGGGATAGGTTTATAATCGGTGTTTTCTCTAGCGCCAGTACACTTTGTTTCTGGTCCGCTTGTATTCCTGAGGGGCCGGGGACTGTTGGTAATCTTGATCTTGCTCTCTCGGAGCTGGTCTCCTCGAGTATTGTCCTCTCCCTCTGCCCCGGTAGTTCCCTCGACTTTTCTGTGGGCGCTGATCTAAAAAAGGTGTTTCGTAATCCCTGTTGGGTCCTGTATATTCTTCATCTTCTCTACAGTGTTCTACTTCGTCCCCACTACTTTCCGATGTGCCCGAGAAGTTAATATGTCTCGGTCTTCTAGGCTGCACCCTAGTCTGAAATCTCGGTTTGGGGCCTTCATTTCTATTACTATCAGGTTTCTCTGTGTAATAGTCTTTCCTAAGAAATGGATATACTACCTCCTGGCTGAATTTATTGATGTCCTTTCTAAGTTTCTGGGTTTTACGGTTGGTTAAGTATTCACAATACCCGTTCATATCTCGGTTAATTCCTTCCAGCCTCTTTTTGGCATCCTCAACTACATTGCTCTCTAGTAACGTTTTTTCAAGTTCTTCCATTTCTTTTATTTCTATGAGGACCGTAGCCTGGGCGGTTTCAATAATGAGTAACATGAGATCTCTACTGCATCTGTTGCAGATGAAGGTCCATGTTTCTAGAAATTTTTCATTATCTACGAATAAACCTGGTTCGTTGCGTATTTGTAAACCAATTGGTATCTTACCTGCCCTCATATACTGTGTCATAAATTCAGCGTGTAGTTCCGTTCTGATAATTTTCTTTTTTAGATTAATTAATTGGTTCCATTTTTCTCCTCCATTAGGGATCACTGTAATGTTATTGCCCCCTCTATTGGAGCTAAGTATCTTATTAAGCTGCTCTTCACTAAAGCCAAAGGTCTTTAGTGAGTCCATCTTATGATTGGAGAAAGGACTGCTAGGTTTTATTTGGATAGGAAAAACTGTGACAGTCAACTCAAAAAACCTGTACTCTCCAGCACAAGGCTGTACTTAACACGTATCTCGAGAGAGGGTACCCCACTGACGCCAGGGAACAGGGTACAAGAGACCATAAGTCAAAGGGAAATCCCTGGGGAACACTCGTTTATGCTTTCATACCACTTCGGGCACACACAACTTTAATCTGTTTGGCCAGATGGCCGCACTCGGAAAAATATTTCAATTTCCACAACCAAATTGGATCGTTTACAATCTATTTTTAATAAAATCATGTACATGAAAAAAATATATAGGCGCTTGAATATCACATTTAAAAATTTCAACACATTTCTATTATGGAAACCACCAAATAGAAGGACAATAAATCACAATATTTACATCACAGTATACAACTCAGAATTTAAAATTAAAAGATAATGTAATACAAAACACATGAGAACATATCAACAACTCATTTTTAAAAACGGTGAAAAATAAGCCTAATAATATATACCCCCTAGTTTAGTTGTGGCTACTAGATCTCTTTGCCACTACTTATCATTAGATCCAAAGGCTTGCAAAACTATTACATATAGCCTATCGCGTCAAGGCTACTAAAAAGACAGCACAGCGAAGACAAATCACTATGCAGATGCCATAAAAAAAGTTCGCGCACTAAGGAATGTCTCTGGCCCGAGCCCTAAAGATACTTTTTTTTTTTTTTTCACAATAGGAGCTCGGAGCTCCGCCCCACTTCGTGGTGACGTAGGCCGAGCCCTAAAAAGGGAGATAGGTCGGAAGCGAAGAACTACCGACCTATCTCCCTCTTAGACTCATCACTTAAAACGAGGAGCCGAGTAATGTTGGCCAGGCTGGAGGAATGGGCCGAAGGTGGTGTCATCCTTGCGCAGTCCCAATTTGGGTTCCGTAAAGGTCTGGGATGCGTAGAACAGTGCATTAATTTAGATCTCTTTATAGAGAAGTATATGCCCGCAAAGCAGGGATCACTCTTTCTCTGCTTTGCGGATCTTATCAGCGCGTTTGATCTCGTTGATCACGCGCTGCTATGGTCAACCCTATTGGAACAAGGAGCTCCTGCTGGGATTATTTTTTTCCTGGCAAGATTATACACCAAGTTATCTGCCCGTATAAGATATGGACATGGGGGGGGAATGTACAGCTGGCATCCAGGTAAACCTGGGTATTAGACAAGGGGGTGTTCTCGCGCCCCTTCTTTTCTCCCTCTTTATTAATGCTATTGATACTGAGCTCAAGGAGGTTAACTCTGATGCCCCACAAGTAAATGGCCTGGCTACCCCCATCCTGCTTTACGCTGATGATTCAGTCCTTATATCTAGAACCCCCCGCGGTCTGCAGAAACTAATGGACAAATTTGCGGGATTTATCAAGGGCAGGAAGTTGAAAATTAATACTACCAAAACTTTTATTATGCAGTATGGGAAGAAAATGAGGAAGTTGAAACCTTTTCATATAGAAGATGAAAAAATTGAAATTGTGAAAAACGTCTGCTATTTGGGTATAACGTTTAGCAGTAATGGCATGTGGTCTCAAGAGGTAACTAATGTTAATGCTAAAATGTCGAGGAGTGCTCATGGAGTTTTTAAATTCGCAACTAAACTGGGGGACCGTCGTATATATGATATGCTGCACATTTACAGGTGCAGATGTGTTTCAATTGCACTATACGAATCCGGTGTTTGGGGGCACTGTCGCCATGTGGATCTACAGGCGGAAGAGGATTGTTTTATTAAAAAATTGCTATGCCTACCCAAATCGGCCTCAATTGAGATAACGCACCTGGAGTTGGGGTTGGAGTATCTGTCTGATCTAATAAGTTTAAGACCTTTGTTAGTGTGGAGAGCAATCTGGTTAAAAGATGAAACTGGTTTTACCAGGAGTATTATTAATGATTGTCTCCGCCTAGATAAATGTTCATTGATCCCATGGATTAATTATGTTATGACAACAGCAAAGGATGTATTTAATCTAGACGTCCAGGCAGACCCCGAATGCCTATCTGATATCCCCAAGAATGAGCTAAAGTGCCGTTATATGGGTAAAAAAGCACAAGCACGGAGAAATGTTAATATGTCGCTAGCCACCCCACAATTTTATTACTCCAATATATCTACTTCTGGCTTTCAGAATTACTTGAGAATAGTTACCAGGCCATCCCATCGGTTTGTCCTCACTAGATTACGATTAGGAATTGTCCACCATTTGGTGGCATTTCCGCGTATGAGATATCACCCCTCTGTACCCTGCCCTTGTGACAGGGTTACTAAACAGAGCACTGCACATTTTTAATTGATTTGTGACCTTTTCCTGCCCCTTCGTATTGTTTATTTGAAACCCTTATTTAAAAAAAAAAGCTGTAAGAACGATTAAATCAGCAAAGGGTTTGTTATTCTCCTTAGAGGATCCTGACATTTGTTTTTTACAGCCACGTTTGTCTTGAAATCAATGGCCGCTAGGGAAAGTATGGTTTTCTAATTAATTAAGCTGTCTATTAATCAACACGAGCGGCACCTGTTTTTAAGCATTTGTTTTAACTACTGTTTTTAATCAGTATTTGTTAGCAACATTTGTACTAGAACGTTTTGGAATGGATATATACTGTATATATTTTGTATGCTTTTATGATTGTTGTGATATAATCGAATAAAGCTTCTGAAACAAAACGACATACAGTCTCCACTAACAGTTGGGCATGGGGTGTATTGCGGTGGTTGACCGGTACCACTGCATTGTAGTCCTCTGCCTTACCTATCCCAAACACTCGCTGGCTGCCGATAACTGGTGACAGACTGGTACAGCGCACCTTGGCCAAATTCAATATCTCCAAACTGGGCGATTTATATCCGGAGGGCCATATCTTCTAGCTTGCTTACGACGCCCATTTCCAAAACAGCAGCTTTATGGACAGCTTCGTCCTGGGCCGCATCTGTTCGGCTCTTTGCGCCACACTGCCCAATTTCCCGATTGAACCAGAAGCGTTTACTCCTCTTACATTGATAATTGAGAGCACGAATGGTGCACATCTAATTTCTAAACTGTATAAAGTATGTGCTAGTATGAGGCCGGTAAATAACGACAAGGTCCGTAAGGACTTGGAGATCGACTTAGGCCGCCCCATTACGGATGAGCAGTGGGCTGAGTGTTGTGCAGTAACAAAGGAAGTGTCGCTCAACAGTAGGCAAAAACTTCTTCATTTCAAGTTTTTACACCAAATTTACTTTATCCCTGCCAAAGTGTACAGACTAGATCCATCCAGACCACATAACTGCCAGAAATGCACTGCCCCTCATGCAGATTTTGCACACCTCACATGGACATGTCCTAAGTTGAAGACCTACTGGGAACAGCTACACAGCACTCTCTGAACCATAATTAACCTGCTCCTTATCCCAACTCCAGAAGTGGCCCTACTGGGATACACTGTCGACTTCCCCAAAGGGGTTAGACTGTTAGCATCACTGGGTCTGTTACTGGCAAAAAGAGAAATAGCAATACATTGGGACCGCAAGTCTGCACCTACTTTACAGGGTTGGCTGCCCAGCCTGGCCTACTGTAATACCAATAGCGAGGTCTACGTCAGCTGTAGTACCTAGCTCTTCCTGTCCTAAAGACATATGGGGCCCCTACCGTTCCTATGTGGAGGGTCTACGGCAAGCCCCCAGCTCTCAACTTAACCAAGGTGTACTCCCAGAGGGCGTGGGGTAACTGGCTTCACTCCTATCATCTTATTCATACACCAGTATCCCCAGACATCCATGGAAGTTCTTGAATGTCTGGCCTTTTGCGTTTACTGCTTCTACTATTTTGGAGACCCTACGATGCCGGGGGACAGTTGCGGTGGGTGGCGGAGGGGGGCATGCGGGGCTATGATTTTATTGAATTGTTGATTCTTTTACACTAGCTGCAATAGTCATGTCAACATTGCAATGCTAAAACACAATGGGGCAGATTTACAAGCCCCTTGCGTGTCTTTTACGCCGCCGTTGCGTCACTTTTGTGACGCAGCGGCAGCGCAAAAGATGCGATATGGTGTGGGGTATTTACAACGTGACGTTGTAAAGCCCTGCGCCAGAAGGAGACGTTACTGCGCACGGAGGGGCGTTCCAGCGCAGGAACGCCTTCTAAATGTGGCTGAGTGAAATCTACAAGATTTCACTCAGTCACTTTGGGGCCCATGCTGCGTCAAAACCCTGCGCCTGCTTGAAGCAGGCATAAGGATTGACGCACCATTAACAAGATAGGGCCCCCCAGGGCATTGCTGGAGCTGCGTCGCGCTTGCGACGAAACTCCAGCAATGCGTCACTTTTACGGCACAGATGCGTCACGCATCTGTGCCGTTTTTGCCCCATGGTGCGCCGCATTGTAAATGCGGCGCATCCATGGTGACGGAGGCATGGCGCACAATAAGTAGCGCATCCCTGCTGATATACAGGGATGCGCCACTTATTGTAAACATGCCCCATTGTTTTTATTCCTGCGACAACGATGCTGTAACTCACGGTGAACTGCTTTGCATGTATATTTCCTTTGATAAGTTGCAAACTGGAAAACAAAGTTTAAAAAAAAACAATTTAAAATTGTCATAACCAAATAAAGCTAAAAAATCCAATGTAGAGGTAACAGCAGGGATAGAGGAGGACGATGAGTCATTTCCGCCGGTCCACATAAAGTTTGTCTTTTCCTTTGACACAACACAAAGTGTTCCGTCGCTAGATTAAGATTAGCTGCCAAAAGGTTAATGAACAGTGGATCTACTATAGTTGCAGCAACCTCTCTGCTAACCAAAGGATTAATAATAAAGGGTAAATTCTTCTTTGTAGAAAGACCCAGCTTATCCATCACAACATTAATATAACAATCAGCAGGATTCTTCAGCATTATCTTCAAAACAGAATCACCAATAACTTGGAAGTGTCATTTTATGTTCCTTTTTTTTTTTAGGAATTCACCACTCTTTCTTTCCCGCAAGCTCTGTTTTTTGTTGTGGCTTTTTCTTTTGACTAGACAGGCACTAAAGTGTCAACCGAGCCTGTTTTGACCTGGTCCTAAAGCCTAAAAATAGGAAAAGCCTCTGACCCGGATCAGGAGGACTTCACTGAGGAAGAGGGCACTACTAGATTCAGGGAGCATAAGTCAAAAAAGATTTTTATTGTGTAGTTGGTACTATCCACATTCTGCTGCTTCTTGAACACTGCATCTTCTTAACTTGGGGTTTATCAGCTTATGTCCCATGATCATTTGTTTCCAGAAGATGGCTTAAGCCATCTACTTCCAAGCACTTGGGTGTACTGGCTTGTAACCCACAGTTGATAAGCTCCAACTTTACACATGTGTCAGGAACCCTTTTCACGCTTGGGCTTTCATTTACTTACCTGCATGTAAAGGCCCGCGTTGGAAGAAACAAAATCTGTGCTGGAGATCCTCCTTGCGGCTGGTTTTACGTGAACTGCAGCGTTCCGCCATGACAGAAGGATACCAGACTGCGCCCACTTCCTATAGTGGTGCGCGGTCTAGTTGTTTCCTCCCGAATCGAAGTGTCTCGGCAATGCGCATGCGCGACCAGCGCGCTGCGCACTTCAACTGAGAAACTTAACTGACAGGAGCCTTGTCGTGCGCGCTCTCTGTCAAAACTCCGATTTTCTCACAAGGAACCTGTGAATCTTGTTGGCGTTTTTCTTCTCCCATGGGAAGTAGATAATATAGAAGCATCAAGAGTTTGTTTGAGCAAGTTTAAAATAATAATTTTTTCCTTCCTCAGCAAGTGGCACTCTGGAAGTTCTGGTGAGGTAGTTCTGGCTCTCCACGCATTAAGGACCTGAGTATCTTCTGTCAAGAGAAGAACTCCAAATATTCAAGTAAGCGTGTCTAGTTGTTTTTCAAGTATTTCGCTCACAGTGACCTACCAGCTCCAGGGTTCTCGAGTGATATTGCTAACTCGCAGTGACCCAGTGGTGCCTAGGGTCTTGAGATATACCAAGAAAGGCAAAAGTATTTCCTTGAAGCCTGAAAACGAAAAACTTGTTCAGAGACAGAGTACAGATTACTTGTAATGAGAATCGAACTTTCTATACTATTACAGAATTCAAAATCTACAGAA
Source organism: Lissotriton helveticus (assembly GCF_964261635.1). Taxonomy (NCBI): domain Eukaryota; kingdom Metazoa; phylum Chordata; class Amphibia; order Caudata; family Salamandridae; genus Lissotriton; species Lissotriton helveticus. The sequence continues at coordinate 1,270,408,867 of NC_136059.1, read as the reverse complement.
TTAATGTTGAAAGACTTCTAAAGAAAACATTTTTTCCTAACTATATTTCTGAGGAAGAGTATTAAAGACTGACTTCTAATAAACTGTAAAATCGCTCTGAGGAGAACTTTTGCTGGCAGAGTAATACACTATACTGAAAACTAACTGATGTAGAAAGTACCAGCAGGTTCTTCCAATTAATCTGATTTTACAGAAGACATTAATAGGCAAAAAAGCTCAGAGAGTAGCTAGCTTCTCCTAAGGTGCTGGTAAGAGTTATTCTAAATATTAAGCATGGGCCAAAAAACCTTTACGCTAGCTAAATTTGCAGATTTTCGGCAATTTCGCGATGCGCGAATCTCGCGAAATTGCCGAAAATTTGCAAATTCGCGAGCGGGCGGATTTTTAATTTTTTTTATGGCCAGCTCACTCAAGGGACCCCTGCGCCCTTCGACGCGATGGCATAAATATTAAACCTCAACAGGAAGTACTTAAAGCAGGTGCCCGAGTTGAAGCTCAAGGTCAGTAACGCATTCATCAGCCCAAAAACAATTGTGAGCTTTGCCGAGGCAGGGCAGGTGTGCTTTCTCCCCATATCTACTGTCGAAAATTACCTGTGATGCTGGATAGAGGCCTTTGCATCCTTGACTTTCACAAGCTCAATCCCCCTGCAGTTCCTGTGACCAGGAGCTTCTTTCTCCTCGTCTGCTGCTCTGATCGGTCTCTGACCTTTTTTACACACAAGAGGCATGTGAACTCGCATAGAAGCCCCCCCCGGTTTGGCCCTGCCCACACACTCGCAGTTTCACCGTCTTCCTGCCATTTACCCACTATGATGGACAGCTCACTCAAGGGACCCCTGCGTGCACCCTTCGGTGCGATGGCATAGTAACACACACATGGTCACTGGAGACAACTCTTCTGGCACTTTATGCAGCTGTGGTGTTAGGAAAAGCACTATACATTTACCCAACGAGGTAGCACTTACTGATTAGCCAGAAAGTACTCTACTCTAAAAATCCGCAAGTTGGTGGATTTCCCCGCGAACTCGTGGATTTTTTTGCCGATTTCGCGCGAATTTGCGGATCGCAGATCCGCAAAATTGGCCCATACTTACTAAATATGTGAGAGTAGTAAGAATGTTAGAAGGTAACTCATAGTTACCATCAAGAAGGGAGGAGTCACGGTCCAAGATGGCCGCTCGGGCTCCCGGCTCCGCCGGCCGCGGTCCCCCGCCGCCACTTCTAGCGCCCTAGCTAGCGCCTCTCTTGTGCTCCCGTGCTGCGGAGATGTAGCGGTGCTGATCTGTGCACGCCCGAGCTCTCTGGCGGCTTCCTAGCCGGAGATGCGTCGCCTTGAAGTTTGCGGCCCGCCCCTGCCTGCAGCCGGGGTCTGGGGTACTCGACTGCCCGGCCACTAACGCAACAACAGCGGCAGGGTGCGTGGCGGAAGTGCCGGTCTGGAAGGCTGACGACCCGGCCCTACTGGATTGTGAAGGCGATTTTCACCCACCGCCGCAGCAATGATTGGACTCGATTTGCTGCTTTCCCCTGCTTATCGGAGCAACGGCCCCCCCTCCAGCTGGTCATTATGTGTGTGGGCGCCCTGAGAAGATTGTGTCGATCCCGATGGCGGTGAGTGTCTCCTGCTGCCCATGCTGGGATTGTTTGCCTGCTGATTGATTAGCTACACTACCTTTTCCCAGTCGGATACCTTGATCCACCTACACCTGTGACGGAGAGATTGAGTGCATTTGTAATTTAAACTGGGCGGGCCTGGGTCGAGTATTGTGATGCTATTTCAGTGCAATCCGGTGCGGGACTCTCTACCTCTGGCTCGCCCCAACTTCTCCCCGGCCTCTTGTCTATACTGCGGCCCTCTCTCAGGCTGTCTGGCCTGCCACCCGTCCGGCTGCCGCTTTGGGGGCCTCTGCCACTTCCGTTTTGCCCTGTGGTCCTGCAACATGAGTCGGATCTCCTGGATCACTCCCCCCTCCCCCCCCTGCAGCATGGCACCAACGGCTCCAGTGCTCTGAATGTGCTGCTCATGGCTCCCGGAGGCCACACATCTTCCAGGGTGGTTGTATCCACACACAACCCACCGGCTGCCGTGGCAGCGCCTCACGGCCAACGCGTGATCGCAACAACACCTCCACCACCTTGCGCTCTCTGACGCCCACCGTGCCGGATGACTACAAGCTCTCCTAGATGGCGACGTGCCTGCGGCTGGCCTCCAGCGTCATCTCTCACCTGGGCTCCCACCTTCTCTCCTGGACTTATTGACTTTTGTTCTGTCCTGACCGACACTTGGCTGCTGTTTTCGGACAGTTTCTCTGGACTCTAGTCCTCCTACCATGCCCTCGGCCTTAACCCTTTTCCCCGTGGATGATCCTCAAATGTTTCCTCCCTTTTGTGCTTCCCCTTCTCTCCATACCCTTGCATCCCTCCCACCCTCCCTTTGTGCTGTGACAGCATCCACACTTATGGAACTCTGCTCTTTGACTTATTGTAATAACTCTAATTAATGGTATTTGCTTTAGACCTGGCACCATATACCATTCCTATGTGATTTAGAGATTATTCAGTCATATCCCCTCCCTATGTATATAGAGATAACTCTAATCACTAGTGTATGCAGTAGACCTTTGTATTTTCTACCACTCCTATGTGACCATTAGAGTATTTCCGGTCATATCCCTTCCTATGTATATAGAGATAACTCTAATGTCTAGTCTCAATGTGACTTTTAGAGTATATCCATGTGTATCCCTTCACTATGTATATAGAGATAACTCTAACGACTAGTCGCCTATGAGACTGTTAGAGTATATCCATGTGTATCCCTTCCCTATGTATATAGAGATAACTCTAATCACTTGAACATGCAGTAGTCCGCTTTGTTCTTTTCCATTCCTATGTGATTTTTAGAGTATATCCAGTTTTACCCCTTCCCTATATATATAGAGATAACTCTAATCACTAGTTTATGCAGGAGTCCGCTTTGCTCTCTAACATTCCTATGTGACTCTTAGAGTATATCCATGTGTATCCCCTCCCTAAGTAGATAGAGATATCACTAGTATATGCCTAGAGTTTATCCTTTTGCACCTTCTCCTTGTGTGACTATCTCTTGTACATTTGCAATTTTTTTCTGTTGTACCTGTTTTATAACGCATGTAATCCTAAGTATAGCCAGGTGTATCCCTTCCCCCGTGTGAAGAGATAACCCTATTCACTAGAACAAAAAGAAATGTGTTCCTTATGTAACGTAACTGATTCTATGTAAAGTGCTTTGATAACATGTAACGGAACTGGTGCTATGTAAAGCGCTCTGATGACCTAATCGGTTCAAGTTCGCGCTATATAAAACTCTAAAAATAAATAAATAAATAAATAGTCTTAGGGAGGATAATTGTTGTGTTTGTTTTACAGAGCATCCAATTGAATTCCAGAAGTAGGAGCCATTTTCCAGAAGCATGTCTCTCTTGTTTTGTCTTCCACTTCCCCTTTCCCCAGGGCTAAGTTCAGAGACAGCGGATTCTCGATTGTCACTGGTCTTGGTTTGTGGGATCTGGGGTAAAGTCATCTGTTCCTGAGGGGGCCGCTTCAGAGTTTATCCTTTCTTTACAGATTGAAGTGCCTACCTCTTAATTGAGGATTTTCAGGCCCCCTCCTGGACAGTATGGCAGAAGGGTTGGATTTAAAAGCCCTGACTAGTGTCCTAAATAGCATGCAGGAACAATTAAATAATACCTTAGAAGAAAATAAGGCATTGAGGGAGGAGGTTAGAAGATATAGCCAGGAGTCCATTCAAACTCGGCAGAGACTAGATGATCTGGTTGCCGCAGGGTCTGTTTTCAGAGGAGTTTCATCTCCAACCCTGAACTCCTCCCCTTCTGACATCTCCACTCAGGTGATTCATGCCATCTCGCCCATCTTTCCATTAGCTCCTCCCGAGAGGTATGGTGGAGATCCTCTTAAGGCTCCGATTTTTTTAACGCAGTGCTCTTTACACTTTTTGTGTTGCCCAGTGATCTTTGCTGAAGATCAAGCAAAAGTGGCTTTCATTTTGTCGTATCTGACCGGTGATGCAGCAGCGTGGTCAATGTCTTTGGTCACCAAAAATGATCCAATTCTGTTCAATTACGAAAATTTCAAGGTGGAGTTTGCACGGATATTTGATCAGCGTTCTGCCTCTCAGGCAACCAATAATGAATTGCTAGATCTCAAGCAAGGAAATCGAGATTTAGTGGGCTGTCTAGCGAATTTCAACAAATTAGTTGTGGAAACAATTTGGCCAGAGTAAAAAAGAGCGGCCATATTTTACAGAGAACTGCAAGATGAGCTTAAGGATGCCTAAGCACAAATTCCTCAAAGACCTACAGAAGTTTCGGAACTGATAGATTTAGTTTTGCAACTGGATCAGCGATTAAGTGAACGTCGACATGAGAGAAAAGAGAATTTCGTCCTCCACCTCTACGGTTTGATCGAGTAAAAACCGAAGGCCATAAGAAATCAGAAGGAGTGTCTACAGAAGAACCAATGCAAATAGGATCAGTTAGAGGACCCTTAACTAAAGAAGAGAAGGAGAGACGAAGAAATTCTCAGCTATGTTTATATTGTGGATTGACGGGACATTTTGTTAAGGAATGCCCAAAGAAACCCAAGACTTCACAACAGGTAAAAGATCGGCTTCGCCCCTAGAAGGAGTTGCACGGGTGGAAGCGTCAGTAAAGTCAGCTCCAGGACAACAACACATTATGAATACTTTATAGTCTGCTGCCCCTCATTTAATTGCCATTTTTGCAGGGAATTTCGAGATAAAGAAATCAAAGAAGTCTCAGTTATGATTGATTCCGGGGCCACTGGGAACTTCTGCAATATTAAATATGCTCGTCAGAGTGGAATACGATTTGTGGAAAAGCAATTTTTGGAGGTTGTGGGGGCAGTCAACTGCACTAATTTATCGTCTGGCCCGATTACTCATGAAACGGAGTTAGTTCAGTTAACTGGGCTAAAGGGTCATTCGGAACTTATAACCTTCAATTTAATAGATGCACCGCAATTTCAGTTAATTCTCGGCCTCCCATGGTTGACGGAACACAATCCACGTATTGATTGGAGTAAGAGGACAATTGTAATGGATTCCTCCTTTTGCAAGGAAAATTGCTTTTGTGAACAAGACCGAGTTGTGGAGGATACTCCGGTTCCAAATTTGGTCTCTCATCTCCCTGCCCAGATTTGCGCATTGGATATTAAGGACATTCCTGTGAAATATCAGGATCTTTCTGCAGTTTTTAATAAGAAGGAAGCAGAAAAATTACCACCACAACGTACTTATGACTGCAAGATTGAGATTGAGCTTGGAGCTGTTTTACCATGTAGTCGAATCTATGCGCTCACCGAAACTGAGAATCGATTTTTAAAGGAATATTTGGACAAACATCTAGCCAATGGATTTATACGCCCCTCACAGTCCCCAGTAGAGGGCTGAATTTACCACATATACTGCCGAGTGGTGGGTTCGGTTTTTACTGCTAATTTTGCACTATTCCTGAATTTGCACGGAACGCTCTCTTTTAAATTGAATTTTTAAACTGTTCTCACTTGCACTGTGTACTTTCCTACAACCACAGCGCTAACGCGGTGTCCTGAGACAGAAACGGACCCGCCTGAAGAGTAGCGCTGGGGTTGTAGACACTCTAGTTGTTCTGGCAGCGTCAGCGTCAAGGTTCCCTCCCTCCCTCCCTCCCTCACTTCCTACATTAGGACGGAAGTGACGCTTGTTCTGGCACTAGGGGGCTGAATTTACCACACATACTGCAGAGGGGTGGGTTCAGTTTTTACTGCTAATTTTGCACTATTCCTGAATTTGCATGGAACGCTCTCTTTTAAATTGAATTTTTAAACTGTTCTCACTTGCACTGTGTACTTTCCTACAACCACAGCGCTAACGCGGTGTCCTGGGACAGAAACGGACCCGCCTGAAGAATAGCGCTGGCGTTGTAGACGCTCTAGTTGTTCTGGCAGCGTCAGCGTCGAGGTTCCCTCCCTCACTTCCTATATTAGGCAGCATGCCTTGTCAGTGCAGCGGACGAGCGCAGCGGGCGCACCGGTGGCGCGCCAAAGGCAAGCCCGTCTGCGCCCGTCTGCACCCATCCGGGACCAGGGGCCACCCCCCCTGGCTCCCACGAAACTACTCAGCTGTAGAACTGAAGTCCCTAGCATCAGGGAGCTATTACCTAGACAGGCGGACTAGGGAGAAGCTCCAGGAACATCAGATATTGAGAGATGAGGTGGAAGTCAAGTGGGAAATCGCATCCGCTCCAGCGGTTTCCCTTTCCAGTAAACCATCCGGACTCAATATAACAGTCCTTAATACACACTCCCTGCAGAAACATCATCTAGAGGTGTTTACCCTGCTCCACTTGAGTGACATCGACATTCTTGCACTCACCGAGACCTGGTTAGGGGACACCTCAGCTTCGGACATTATTGCGGCCCTCCAAGATAACTATGAGGCCCTATGGCACAATAGACAGGGAGATGAAAGAGGAGGTGGTGTGGGCATTATTTTTAAGAAACATCTCATGATTGTTATAGTCCTTGCTGAACACCTTGAGGGGACAGATTTGCCTCCTACTTATGGTAGTTTATCTCTCTCCGCGGCCCTCCCCCACCTTCACTGACCTTTTCATGGAAGCTGTTATGGATCTATGCACTCGCTGCAAAAGATTATTAATAGTAGGCGACTTTAACTTCCACTGGGACAATGTTCTAAAGGATCCCACAGCACGTCAGTTTGATCTCGCGATTAAAGCACTTGATCTCTGTCAGTTGGTAGATAGCCTGACTCATATCAAAGGCCACATTCTTGATCTTATCTGGTCATCGCAGCCGCGTGCCACACTGATAAATATTAGACCGTGTGTCTGGTCTGATCACTCAGTAGTCAGCTGCTGGGTTCTGAGTGACAGCCAGCCATTACAGTCACCACCAGCCTGGAGACTGATACGTGACTGGAAAAAGGTTGAAGCAAGCCATCTAGCTGCCACTCTAGATACAGTCACTAGCACTAATCCCCAGCCAAGTACTTTGGTACAGGAAAACGACCAACTCATGGCTAACATTCGCTCCGCCTTGGACCAAATTGTACCAGTAAGAAAGGTAAAAATCAGAGACCAAGGCCATGGCGCCCCTTGGTTCAATGATACACTTAGGGATTTAAGAAAAAACCTCCGTCAAGCCGAGAGGAGGTGGCGGCTAAATTACAAGCTAGAGGACCTCAACTCCTAAAAATCTATATTCTCCTCCTATAAACATGCATCACAGAAAGGAAGGCAGAATATTATGAGGGCAGATTCCAGCTGGCTGTAAATAAGCAAAAAGAAACTTTCAAAATCTTGAAAGAAATCAGCCAAAATACGGAGGCGAAGTCATCAGCCCCCCATATAGACTGCGACGCTTTCCATGCCTTCTTCCTCCAAAAAGTTGATGGCATTCTACTAGAAATAGAGAACTCCTCAATTAGGCGTGGCTCCTCCCCTCAACTTACAGCCCCCCCTGCCCCTGAAGCCCGCCTTGCTAAATTTCCCCTTCTGGATGCTCAGTCCCTTCTCCCCCTTGTGAACCGGGTGAAATCAGGCTCGCCAGCAGACCCGTGCCCTCCGAGAATTTTCGAATTGGCTGCTCCTAGTTTAGAAGGTTCCATTCTCAAGCTACTAAACACCTCCTTGGAAATAGGCTCTCTCACTTCCGCGCTGAAAGAGGCTAGAGTTATCCCCCTACTTAAAAAGTTTGGAGCGGATGCCTCTATCCTTAAAAACTATAGGCCAATTTCCCAGCTCCCATATTTGGCTAAAGTACTTGAACAATATGTCCTCAAAATACTCTCCACCTTCCTTAAGGAACTTAGACTGTTACATCCTAGACAGGCTGGCTTTCGAGCGCATCATAGTACGGAGCTGGTGATGCTATCTGTTCTGGAAGGGTTATGGCTGACAAGAAAGTATCGAGTGCCCTGATTTTATTAGATTTGTCAGCGCCATTCGATACGGTCAGCCATAAAACCCTCTTGTCTCGCCTTGCCAATGTGGGTATAGAGGCACCTGCCTACCAATGGCTTGAATCCTTCTGTCCAATTGGACGCAGAGGGTGCAGCTAGGTGATCAGGTATCGTTCACCGGCCCCTTGATGTGTGGTGTCCCGCAGGGCGCGGCGTTGTCCCCCTTGCTCTTCAATCTATACCTACAACCACTGGTGAAGGCTCTGGCCCAATTGGACTGCCAGGTCTTCAATTATGCAGATGACACCCAGCTCCTTGTACGGATTAACAACTCCAGTGTTACTCAGGAACACGTACAAGAGGTGCTGCGCTTTACAGCAAGCTGGATGACTGACTATTCACTTAAAATAAACCCAGACAAGACGGAAATTCTGGTCGTCCCACACATCAATAACCCTTGGTGTGATCTTTTCGGGCCACGGGAGCTGGGAGTTATCCCTACCCCAGTCCCAATGGTAAGAAGTTTGGGCATCAAAATTGACACCGAACTTTCAATGAACATTCAATTGTCGGCAGTGGTTGGCAACTGCACAAGGCTTTTTAGGTGTTTGCGGAAACTTGTTCCCCTCCTCACTACAGCTTCTCTACAGGCTATTGTTTCTGCCACAATTTTGTCCAGGTTGGACTGTGGGAATGCCCTTTACATCGGCCTCCCTTGGAAACTAACAAGTAGACTACAGGTTGTGCAGAACGATGCGGTACGCCTCATTTTTGATCTACCAAGACGGACTCACGCTTCTTCACTGCTCTCGAAATTACATTGGCTCCCTATTAGGCAGCGAGCAGCTTTCAAGGGCCTTTGCATTGTTCATAAGGCCATCTACGGGCAGGCCCCATCATACATCAAGGACCGCCTGACGAATTATATCCCTGCTCAGACCCTCTGTTTCTCTGTAGCTTGTCGCCTGGTCACCCCTCGCTTTCATTCTTCTCGTAAAGGGGGCAGAGCCTTTTCCACCTTGATACCACAGCTCTGGAACAGCCTACCTGAAAACTTGTGCACGGAACCAGTCCTCCTTTCATTTAGAAAAAAATTCAAGACTATCTTGTTTGTGGAGGCACTGACTACGTAATCATTCGTTCACACTAGCTCACATGCATTATCTGTTGTAATATTCCCCCTAGAAGCGCGAAGAGACCTGATGGTGAACCAGCGCTATACAAAAGCCAACTAACATAACATAACATAACAGTATCATCCCCTCTCTTTTTTTATTCCGAAGAAAAATCGAGATCTCCGCTCATGTATTGACTATATGGCCTTAAACCAGGTGACAATCAAGAATCGATACCCACTCTCTTTGGTTTCAGTATTACTGGATCAAGTAAAAAATGCCAAGGTCTGTACTAAGCTGGACCTGCGAGGAGCATATCATTTAATCAGGGTTGCTCCTGGAGATGAGTGGAAAACGGCGTTTCGAACACGATATGGATTATTTGAGTATCAGGTAATGCCATACGGTTTGTGCAACGCTCCTGCTGCCTTTCAGCATTTTGTGAACGATGTGTTGGGTGAATTTTTGGACAGTGTTGCTGTCGTTTACATTGACGACATCTTGAGTTTTTTTCAAACAGGGTGGAGGAGCACACACAACATGTGAGAGCAATTTTAACCAAATTGCTGGAAAATCATCTTCACGTGAAGTTGGAGAAATGTGCTTTTCAATTTAATCGCGTGGAATTCTTAGGGTTTGTGTTATTACCCGAAGGAGTGAGTATGGACTCAACAAAGGTCAAGGCAGTGCAGGAATGGCCTTCTCCAAAATCTGTGAAGGAGAGTCAAAGTTTCTTGGGATTCTCAAATTTCTACCGAAGATTTATTTCAGATTTCTCTCAGAAGGTGGCTTCAATACCTCGACCGTTAAAAAAGGGAGTTAAATTTGTTTGGAGAGCTGAAACTGAAGAAGCCTTCCAATTTAAAAAAAAAATCTTTCACACAAGCTCCCATTTTGCTACATCCAAGAACTGAAGATCCATTTTATGTTGAAGCTGACGCCTCCGATGTGACCATAGGGGGAATTTCATCTCAGCGGCATCCAACCACCGGCCAGTTACATCCAGTGGCTTATTACTCACGAAAGCTGAATCCTCCAGAATGCAATTATTCAATTGCAGACAAAGAATTACTGGCAGTAAAATGTGCATTTGTAGAATGGTGACATTATTTGTTGGGTGCAAAACACAAGGTTACTGTGTTTATCGACCATCAAAACTTACAATTTCTCAAATAAGCTCGCACTTTAACAGCCAGACAGTTAAGATGGTCCTTGTTTTTTGCTGATTTTGATTTTGTGATTACTTTCAGACCAGGGAAAAGTAATGCTAAAGCAGATGCTCTCTCGCGAATAGATTCTTATTCTTTGGAGTCCAACAGAGAGCTGCAAAACATGATTCCAGAAGAAAATATTATTCTAGACACCAATACTTCAGAAATTGTAGACAAGGTCCAAAAGGCCATGACAGTCCAAGAAATGAATGAATGGTCTCAGGAAGCTGAAGGCAGAGAAATCAAGAATGGTCTTCCTTATCAGCACAATCGTTTATTTCTTCCTACAAAAGAGCTTCAAGAAAAGGCGTTAGAATCTTGTCATGATAATTTGCTTGCAGGACACAGGGGAATCCATTAAAACCATGGAATTGGTAGAGAGAAATTTTTGGTGGCCAGATATGAAACCACAGATACGACAATTTGTGACCATTTATGAGAGATGTTTAAGAGGAAAAACTGATCGGAGACCCCCACAGGGAAAATTAATGCCTCTACCAACCCCACCTCATCCTTGGCCTCCCAGTCAAGGGTTTACTACCATTTTGGTTTTTGTGGATTCTTTTTCAAAGATGGCACATTTTGTTCCATTAAAAAAGACTCCAAGCCCTCCGCATTTGGCTCAGCTTTTTTCCCAACACACAGTGCGATTACATGGAGTTTCCAAAATTCTAGTTTCTGGCAGGGGCACACAATTCGTTTCGCATTTGTGGAGGGCTTTTACACAAAAGTTAGGAATTGACACTCGTTTTTCCACTAGCTACCATCCAGAAACTGATAGCCTGACAGAGAGGGTTAACCAAGAGCTTGAGCAATACCTCCGACTTTATCTTTTGGATCAAAAGATGGAGTGGTCAGGGCTGCACAGTTTGCCTATAATAAGGCAACCCAGGCAACCCATTCTTCTAATGGGAACTCTCCTTTCTATGTAAACTATGGAAGGCATCCAACCTTGATTTTAGATAGGGAAGAAAGTCCAGTCCCAGCAGTTGATGAGTTTGTATCTGAAATGCAGAGGTCATTTACGCAAGTTAAAGACAATTTGGCTAAGGCTAAGGAATTCTATAAAAACATACAGATAAAAAAGAAGAGTAGAACCAATTTTCAACCCAGGAGTTAAAGTTTGGCTATCCACAAAAAATCTTAAGTTAAAAGTAAATCGAAAAATTCCAACCTCGATTCATTGGCCCATTTAAGGTAGAAAAGATGCTAAATCCAGTAACAGTCAAAATTCACTTACCTTCCTACCTTAAGGTGCACCCCAATTTCCATGTTTCTTTGTTAAAGTAAAGTCCACCTAACTTAAGAGTTCACCCAACACCTAAACCAATTGAGGTAGATTCAGAAAAAGAGTTTGAAGTACATCATATTTTAGATTCCACATATAGAAAAGGCAAATTGTATTATCTGATTGATTGGAAGAATTTTGGTCCTGAAGAGAGATCTTGGAAGCCTTATACTAACATTCATGCTCCAAGACTAATTAAAGAATTTCACAAGGCCAATCCCACAAAACCCAGACTGGGGGACGCTTTTTGGTGGGGGGTACTGTCAGGAACCCTCTTCTAAGCTCAGGTGGGAACCTTACAGAAATCGCTTGGGCTTTCATTTACTTACCTGCTTGTAAAGGCCCCGTTGGAAGAAACAAAATCCGTGCTGGAGATGCTCCTTGCGGCTGGTTTTACGTGAATTGCAGCGTTCCGCCATGACAGAAGGATACCAGACCGTGCCCACTTCCTGTGGTGGTGCACGGTCTAGTTGTTTCCTCCCGAATCGAAATGTCTTGGCAATGCGCATGCGCGACTAGCGCGCTGCGCACTTTAACTGAGATACTTAACTTACAGGAGCCTTGTGGTGCGCGCTCTCTGTCAAAACTCCGATTTTCTCACAAGGAACCTGTGAATCTTGTTGGCGTTTTTCTTCTCCTATGGGAAGTAGATAATATAGATGCATCAAGAGTTTGTTTGGGCAAGTTTAAAATAATAATGTATTCCTTCCTCAGCAAATGGCACTCTGGAAGTTCTGGTGAGGTAGTTCTGGCTCTCCTCGCATTAAGGACCTGAAGGACCAAGTATTCCTGGAGTATCATCTGTCAAGAGAAGAACTCAAAACATTCAAGTAAGCGTGTCTAGTTGTTTTTTCAAGTATTTCGATCACAGTGACCTAGAGGCTCCAGGGTTCTCGAGTGATATTGCTAGCTCGCAGTGACCCAGTGGTGCCCAGGGTCTTGAGTTATACCAAGAAAGGCAACAGTATTTCCTTAAAGCCTGGAAACGAAAGTCTTGTTCAGAGAAAGAGTACCGATTACTTGTAATGAGAATTGAACTTTCTATACTATTACAGAATTCAAAATCTACAGAATTAATGTTGAAAGACTTTTTAAGAAAACATTTTTCCCTAACTATGGGGTCGATTATGATGGCGGACGGACCTGCGTCCGTCTGCCACCCCCGAGGTGGATGGACCGTACGCAGGGGCAGCGGCGGTCCCTCCGTTGGAATTAGGATGTGACCGCCACCCTGGCGGTCACATCCCGTGTATTTAACATTGCGGTGGGTGCTGCTTTAAGCAGCACCCGCCGCAAAGTTAAAAATGCATGCTGTGCATTTGCATGCACAAAGCGGCAGGCACCGCGCGGTGCCTGCCGCATTGTGCATGCAACTGCAGGGGGGTACCATAGGTACCCCCCAAGTGCACCCCCACCACCCCCTTCACGCTGGGGGCCCGCAACGGGCACCCAATGCACGGACCGTATGCAAGGCGACCGCGGCGGAAATGCGGCGGACGGTTTTCCGGTCTGCCACGGTCCCCCCGCCATTGTAATATGGCGGGGGGAAATAGGTGGCGGACGGGCAAGGATGGCGGACGGATCGCCACCGCTTGCATGGCGGTGGCGATCCTCCCGCCATCCTAATTGACCCCTAAATTTCTAAGGAAGAATATTAAAGACTGGCTTTTAAAACACTGTAAAATCGCTCTGAGGAGAACTTTTGCTAGCAGAGCAATACACTATACTGAAAACTAACTGATGTAGAAAGTACCAGCAGGTTCTTCCAATTAAGCAGATTTTACATAAGATATTAATAGGTAAAACAGCTCGGAGAGTAGCTAGCTTCTCCTAAGGGGCTGGTAAGAGTTATTCTAAATATGTGAGAGTAGTAAGAATTTTAGAAGGTAACTCATAGTCTTAGGGAGGATAATTGTTGTGTTTGTTTTACAGAGCTTCCGATTAAATTCCAGAAGTAGGAGCCAGTGTCCAGAAGTGTGTCTCTCTTGTTTTGTCTTCCACTTGCCATTTCCCCCAGGGCTAAGTTCAGAGACAGTGGATTCTCGATTGTCACTGGTCTTGGTTTGTGGGATCTGGGGAAAAAGTCATCTGTTCCTGAGGGGGCCGCTTCAGAGTGTATCCTTTCTGACAACATGTCTCTTTTATTGCTGCTTGTAAGTACTGATTTGTGAATGCCCCCACTTTGGTTCCATCAGCACTGTCAGGATCACAACCAATGTGTCTTGAATACGATTTGCATATTTTACAGACTTTTCTAGAAGGCCTAAGATGGAAGACAAGATTCTCTCCAGACACTTATGGGATTCGGAGACATGCACAAATTGATCTGAAAGACTACAAAGCAGATTCCCAGGCAATTCCAGATAAGGTGTGTCTGCGGTCGGTAGTGTTGGCGATGATTGCACTGTTGGTGTATTACTAAAGAATTTTAGTACAGTTACCTTCAATAAACCAAGTGTGGTCCTGTGGAAACCTGTCACCTTTGGTGAACAAGTTCTCAGATTAATATCCACATCAGGTAATGTAAAATCCTCATCATGAGACTCCCCAGTCGCTAAATTCACAACGTGTGTGACAGTCGAACACAGAGTGGGTGAAAGATCTGGATTTAAATTGGCCCCTTACTGCTGTGGAAGTGGCGAGTACCTCTAATATAGAGATAGGGTCACCATGCGCCTCATTCTCTTTCTGGAAGAAGGGAAGATCATGTTCAAGCTTTAATCAAATTTAAGTGTGCCGCCTTATTTCTGAGAGGCTTAGATTTGGTCCTATTGCATGCCATTAGCGGAATCAGTCATCCCAAGCAGAGCTTCAAAGCTGTCATTTTGTTGCCTTCTTCACTCAGGTATGTAAGGTAATCTTATACGCAGAGAGGGCTTAAGGGAGACAGACTTACTTTGCAGCTTTGTCAGCCAGTGCCATGCATCCATAGAGATACCAGAGCAAATGAGCAATTGGAACTCTAGACCACAGACAGAGGAAGTTTGCTTTAATCCACCTATGGGATTAATAGATTCCTCAAATGGCCCAAGTGGGGGTAGTTTCAGACCGGATCCTGCTTTAGAGAGCAAAGAGGCACCTCTGCGTAGACAAGGCACATCACCCTATCGCCAGCCACCTTTGCTTACTGCGGGAGAGTAAGCCTTGTGCCTATTGCACAAACAGTCAGCACTTGTCAGCAGACACAAACGTTTGGGGGACCCTCCTGGCTCTTGAATCCAATGGAGAACCTCTTGGCTCCAGACATAATGGTGAATTCACAGAGGTTTCAGGGACCCACAGGGTAGAAATGTGTTCTATTGGGCTTCAGAGTTGTTTAGAATTGCTCAACGTTGCTTAGAGTGATTGTTCATTGTGCGGTTGTTTTGTTTTGTAAATCTTAACAGGGGAGTCAGTGGAAGCTCACCGGGGAACCCTGCTTGGCTCTGTAAATGGAATACCTCCTCCTATTTCAGGCGAACATAGTAAAGATTTTTCAGCAAATAAATAAAATAACTCCCACATCCTAGAAGAAAACTCCCATGTTGTGGGACCATTGCTTTTCTTTCCTTTTTTTCAAAAATGTTTTTCCAGCCAGTAGTCATGGTTGATAGGGTCATCCGTCAAACTTTTTCTATATTGACTGGAACCCCCCATGACCTAAGTTCCTGTCAATGGAGAGGGTTGTCCGTATGGCCAGCGCACAACTCTAAATCTGGCTGGCCAGGGTCTATCTGGATGGGGACAGTATTGTCCTCGGCCATCCTAACTGAGTTAACTTTGTCCGAACTCTAAATTAGGTTATAAGGAATTTGATACTTCACTTGATCTTATCACTTACCTTTAATATAAGTAAGTCTTACAATAGTGACCATAGACCACAAACACAATGTGAAATACATTTTAATGGGTTAATCCTTTACAACTTTGATGTTTTCAAACTATCTTGTAGAATGTCAGTAGAGACCTCTGAAAAAGAGGCTCTGAGAATCCAAGCACTTGAAGGAGAACAAAACTGAAAATCTGATTTTGCGAGTAAAACAGCAATCCTACTTTTTGGTATGATATTTTTTTCTGATTAAGTTGCACATCCTCCTTTCCAAACATATTGCTTGAGAAAATAGAAATTATATTTTGGTAAAATCATTTTATCACACAGATTTCAGGAATTCACAAGAAGCATAATTGGACAAGTTTGCACTTTTTTGAAGGACAGCATTGTACGGAATTCTGCAGATACCCTTTATCAACATCTGTTTCATATGAATATGCAAATCACTGCTTACTAATTTTGGCTGTAATCGTATGTTTACGGCAGAAATACCTTTGTGAGTGGGCCTCTTTTTGACCTTCATTATAATTAGAATTCTATGGCATCTGTAAAAACTGTATTTCTTAATAAGATTTGAAATAATTGTGTTCCCAATTACTACTACTTATGGCAACAATAAAAAACAAATTGGCTATTAGCACCTGTTTTTGTGGGTAGCCCCTTCTTCACATTTTATGTGTATTAAATTTACACTTAGGAAGACTTAGCTCATCGGGCACTGAGTGTAGGTTTAGTATTTGATAGGGCAAAATATTCATATTGATAGGTTGTGCTAAGGGCAAGATACTTCTTTTTTGGGGCAAAGGCTTCCTTTTTTTTTTTTTTTTTTTTTTTTTTATTGGATAGTTTTTCCCACTTTTATATACATGGCACGGCAACATATTACATATAATGAAAGCATTACGAGACAAAAACAAAGAATAAAAAAAGATTTAAAAAAAAAGGAATAGAGTTATTTTTAGCTATGGCAGTTATGAGACTCTGTATTGCATCTGTATGGCTCGACCCTTTGCCACCGACATTTCATCAGTGGTTGGCCAAATTGTTAACGACATATAATTTGGAGATTGAGATTTATGCAAGGAAGGGGAAACGGGGAAGGAAAACCGGTAAACAGATCTGGGATCCTATCACTCATTGGAAAGAAGGGAGTGGGGATTAAAAGGCTTGAATCATATATACAAGAATTATACATATATTTAAAGTGTATTGGGCCGTTCAATTTATGCTTATGCTTTTGTGGCCTTATTTAGTTCGATAGATATGTCTATAATATCGGTTGGACTTTAAAACCATCTTACTTTTTCTTTCTCCAGACATCTAAGTGTGAAGTAATTTGTAACAAATGGAAACTCTATTCCTTTTTTTTAAATCTTTTTTTATTCTTTATTTTTGTCTCGTAATGCTTTCATTATATGTAATATGGGGCAAAGACTTCCAGGGTTTGTTTCTTTATCACGCATGTAGATTCCACTGTGACTTACGGCTCAAGTAGAGGCCTTGTAGAGTAACTAGAGAGGATGTGACATCTATTGCTTTTTGCCAGATGGCCCACATCCGCCAATCTCTAAATAAGGCCTTTGTTGTCGGCCTAAAAGGGGTGTTGATCTTCGCATCTACTTGTATTGTTACTGTAGCATGCCTGAATCAACATCATCTCGATTAATCAGACCCTATCCTCTAGTTGATAATGGGTGGATTTCGGTTCATTGTTTTTATCTTCTGCCCACTGTGGTTATATTTTCTTTATTGCAAGATTAATATTGACAATATGGCACTCAGGACACTAGAGTCAGTGCCCAACTCACTGACATAACTCAATGGCCAGATTTTGATCTGAGTAGTTCATTCGTATCAGTTCTGTTGATGGTTTTACATTTAGTGCCATTAACGTTAGATATTAGTTGTTTGTTGATTGTTTTTCTGTGTTCGATCAGTTGGAGTTTGTATGCTCGTCTGGGAGATCTGGTGCTCATATTATTTCAATGTGCTCACTCTTCGTGCCTTCTGGACTTGTGAGTTATAACTGCTAATGTGCTTAGGTGTGTTTATTCAACTTTGTGACCTGCTCAAGGTCTTTATTTGCCACCTGGGCTATGTACATTATTCTACCTGGTTCTTTGGCTATATGTTAACCATATCTTTATGAACATCTAAATTATGTTTTGTGGAATGGAAGTTTTTGAAAAGATGTTCCCAAGCAACACCCACGGAACCAGACACATTTCCAGATTTACGAATCGTAAAACTGGAAATGCGTGTGAATGCTACGCCACCCCAGGGGAGTCGTAGGGAGGTGCAACAGGGAGAAATGTATTATTTTCTCCTAGTTTTCTTTTCCTCTATCTATGCATGCTGCATTCTGCAGCACAGTTAGAAAGAGGAAATCACCTCTAATGATTGTTTATGTACAGGAAGGGTTCCCTTCCTGCAGATAAACAATCATTAAAACAATGACGTTTTTCCATTTCTATGTGTGCTAATGCAGCACACATAGAAGTTGAAAAACGGCATTTCAGATTGTTTTTGTGCTTCCTGAACAAAAACAAACTCCCCACGAAACAGGCATCCTTGCACCATGGTGCAAGGGTGTCTGTGCCGGCGCATGGCATCAGTTTGTGCGCCAGCGCAGGGGGAAGCACAGAGATGCGACATATTGTTGTAAATATGTCGCATCCCTGTGCTTTGAAAGTGACTCAGTGTGGCACAGCCAAATGGCTTGCGGAATGCACTGAGTCACTTTCTTGTGAATCTGCCCCAATGTGTCCAAGCCACGCTGACATGATGTATGCACGTTTAGCCCTTTGTTGGAGGTTTAAAGTCATCTGTGATGCTGAGTCAAATCTGAGGCTCCCACCTCCCTCTGGTGAACTCATTCAATCATCATGGAGGCCTAAAAAGCAGACAAATTGCAGGATAATTTGCCCACATGTGACAGAATGTTGTGCACGCTAGATTACATGTGCAGCCAAACATGCACGTTTTATTGATAATTGGGTGCACAGAACATATATTTTTTAACATTTTCTTCCCGCTTGAGCATTTGTAGAAAAGTGTGTGTCAGGTGTCTTGTTTTTTCCTAATACAGACCCAAAATGTCCTGATTCACTAGTACGCTTCAGTGTGTTTCACTCAGCAAACACTTTCTTGTACTGCAATTGCACCTACATGCCTTTGTTTATTCTGACAGATGCGAAGTTGCACACAGTGAAAGTCTAACATTTAGTTTTCAGAACAATAACAACTTGTCTGAACACGACATTCCTTTAGTGGTTGGAGACTTCTATTTGATATCATACAGGTGATTACCTCGCCAAATAGACACCTCCTGCATTAATCCACTATAATTTTCCCTCAGGAGACATTGCACTGTATTTAGAAGTGAGCCCAACCTGCAATTGAAATAATGACACACGGGCTGGTACGTTTTACAGGACATTCGCGAAGCACAAACAAACATGTTCAGATAGCTTTAGATTGTGCAGCCAAACACCTACACTATTTTTGCTCTTAATCATTGTCTCCAGCTTTAGGACATATTGTCCTGGCATGATGTGCTCACCCACAATTGAAATAATCACACACATAATGCCATGCGCATATCACAATGCAAGCAGATGGTCAATTCAGAACAAACTTGTTTTTCCTTGCTCTCCTGTATCAAGCAGAAATTTAAATAAAAACTATCTGTCTTGTATTTGAGTTCTTGCTTGACCATGTCTTCCTAGCAAAGCTTTTGCTCACATAACACGTGAACATCAATTATGCCTCCACGAAGAGTCTGTCCCTCTGGCCAGAGCAAGGCATACACTTTGACGAGAGATCCCGTCATAGACTCTTCACAATAGAATAGATCTTACTAACACGGTTAATTTATACTGAGACAGACCGTGAAATGTAGGGCAAAATTCTGATACAATTTTCCTCTAAATTTCTGTGCTTTTTGTGTTTTGTTTTTTTGGCGATATGTTTCCGAGGTGCCTTAGAAGGTTGCACATTTGCTTATTGTGATCCTACTCTACTTGTGGACTTTTACCGACCATTCCCCATCTTCAGATCCTTGATCTCTCTAAAGGATACTTCGTGAGAAAGTCCCCTCATGTATCTGCTGCTTTCCGCACGAATAAGCACACATCTACTGGCTTTATTGGTGATTGTCCTCCTTTCTTGCGTTCCAGAAGATGCACATGAAATTTCAGTATACCTCACTGTCGAACATTGCGGCATATTATCAAGAACGGCGTTAAAAATTATCGCCGGTTTAGCGGCAGAAAACTGCTCTGGTGTGAACATGGACTTCTATTGGAATTCTCCAGGGCATATTATCAAGCCCATTATCGCCGATTTAGCGGCACTAAATCGGCATTAATTCTAACGCCGTGCTTGATAATATGGCCCATAGGGTGTTCCAGAACCTCACCCATGATCAATTTTGCAGATGGACACCCATCCTTCTCTTCTATCCTTTATTTTCTCGTGTGTATACAATGAATAAATATCCTCACTGTTGAACAATGAATCACTTGACAATGTCCTTTCCCATGATCTAATTTATCCTTAACTTTTGGCAGCCTTGGATACTTTCTGGAAGGCCTATTCCATCTTTTCAAATTCGTTTTGTATGGACTGTAACTCGAAGTCTGCAGATTACTTAAAAATGGCGGTTTTTGTCTTTGCCATGTCTTTTCTTTTTCTTTTTATTGCAGGACACGTGCCATCGTGGCAGTGGGTCTCCCTTACGTTGTCTTTTTTACGTTCCAATACATATCCTCTACTTTTGCCACTCTGCACGGTTGTCTTCTTTAAAGAGATGCTTCTTCTTTTTACTTAAGCTTGACTTCTGTTTTCGATTGCCACATTGCTTGTTCAATAACCTTGGACAGCAGCAGGGAATCATAAAGTATGCAGCTTTTCTCAGAAGCCTCTAATGCGCTGAATATTCTTGGTAGACTTTGATGATCTGCAGAAATATTGTTTTCTCATCCGAGAACTTGTTAAACTAGTAGTGATGCACTCGCATCTTTAGCCTTGTGACTAACGTATTTACTGATTTGTCTTTTTTCCTGGAAAACCAGGTTAAAGTCATACATGACTTTTAGCTTGCATTTGTTTTGTAGATGCTTTTCATTTAGTGCTTTCAAAGATTCATTGTACATTTTTTTGCTGATTAAGACGTAGTTGTGCTGGACATAATTTCCCACCAGCTACAAAGCTGCCTGTTGCCCATCCTTTTATCCTGGGGGCTGGGTGGAATCTGCACACAGCCAGCTAATCTAGACATTTAGGTTCTCGGCTGCTGACACTTCTAATAACAAACATTTCTGATGTGCTTATGTACACAGTCAAACCATTTTCATATTTCAAGATATCGTGACGTATCACACATGTTTACTGTAGTGTACCCATTTCCCATGCACAAACGCTCACAAACTCAGTCAGGTTATTCTGTGGTATCCAGGCAGGATTTATATACCAATAACAGACACTAGTTGAAAGGAAGCCTTCCTTTTGTCTTACTGTTCATTTATAGATATCCAGATTCATAGAAAATTGAATTTTTGAAAATTGTTTACAGATTGAGTAGTTCCGAAACATCCATTTGGTACCCAGAATCCAATGCTCTTTTTATTGCGAGTTTTGCATTTGTCAGCCATTTTCCGAATTGCTGCTGCTCACCATTTTGCCTGCGTTGGATTTACGAAACAATGGCTGCTGCACTTTTCAATGTACCACCGACTGCTTTGCAAAAAATGCCAAGTTAGGTGCCTAGTCTCACTATGCTCTACAGTATCCCCTTCATGGTTCATGTAAGACTTCCTTGTCCACTTCCAACATGGCCTCCATTGTCTCCTTTTTTCCTATCCATGCTTTCTGTGTGATTTAGTGTTATAAAAGGAGCACTGGCAGCTCACTCATCTGCCCCTGTTTGTGCCACAGGCATATAGATGGCTCAATCAAGATGACTATTGACAGGTGTTCTCTAGCTTGAGAGTGCAACACTGTTTATTGCAAAAGAAAGTCTTATGGTTGGAAATATTATGTGTTGTTGTAGTCAGTTTTCCCCGTCCCTGTAAAAGCTTTAGCAGGTTGAAATTATGGGAAATACAGTAAACTCATTTGAGAAATAATACTATTATAATGTAAATAATTGTTTAATATTGCTTTTCTTTTTTATTTTTGTGACCTATTTCAGAAATATGAAATGCTTTTCTTTCATAACCTTGACAGTGTTTGTTCTGAGCACTGGTTTTAAATGTAAATATTGTGTGCTTTGAGTGCATATTTTAATGCATATGCTTTGTACTTATTTGTAGCCCTGAAGAAGACCTACTGGATCGAAACACTTCGGCTACAGTCTGTCAGAAATACTTTATTCGGTTCATTACAAAAACCACAAAAGTATTCAAAAGTACCGAAGAAAGAGGGACCTAGGTACCAATTTGCAATATGGTTAACAGACAGCACAACATGCATAAAAAAGAAACAAACTATACAGAATAGATACCAAATTGATATATACATTTTCTAAGAACATCGACTAATCGACTAATTATAAATTCATTATTAAAAAAAAACTTCTAAAAGTAAACCATGCAAAGATGTTATCTCAGACTAACTAGTTTTTTCCTTAGTCTCATAGTTATAGTTAAAAATGTAGCAACATTGACAATTTCCCACATATTAGACAGCAGTTGAAGATATAATAAAGCCGGTTTCACTTGTCTAAACCCTTTATCCTTAAGTAGGGGTACAATGAATTTTTTCCGGATGTCCTTAAAATAACCACAAAAGAACATAAAATGAGCAGTGTCCATAATCGACAGTCCATCACAAGTGCACAATTCTAATTCTGAGTTCTTAGTCCAACACGGGCGCCCAGAGAGAAGGAGATGGAATTTGTTCAGCCTAAACTTAGTTAGTAGGTATCTATGATTTCTATCAAAAAGGAGGGAAGAGGATTTTCGGTCCATTCAGTTCCCCTGATTAGATCCAAAGTTAATCAAAAAGGAATGGACACTAGTATCTACTAAACCATTGGTTCAACTATGACAACCCTCATAGGCAGCCTGATTCAATCGATGCGGTATATCTTTTATCCGCCCCGTCAGGTGTCATGGCATATTCATAGGGTAGTCAAGAAGTGTGTGGTATGCCCGCCTCACCCGAGGCTACCTCTGGTCCAGGTAGAAGTGTCCAGGGATAACAGGGAGGGGAAATTATTATAAAAGGCAGTGTGTCTCCAAAAAGTTTTTTAATGAAAAAGGTTGACACTGTCGGTTAAAAATTATCGATATATATGTAATCGAGTAACTAGATTACCATATATCTATGTATATATGGATGCGTCAACATGTTTCAGCTCTTTGGGCCCAGCCGGGTCTGTAGAGCTTTTGTCAGGACAAAAAAACAAAAAACATAAAATGAGGTACTCACACAAGTCGTGTAGGTTCCTTTCGCTATTTTTAGCGTTTCTTATTAAGTCACCTGGAACATAGGAACACAAACACAAACAATACAGTACAATATAGTAAGTTGGTTATGGTGATTAGGCATAATGCTTTTCTTGAAGCACACATACTAGGATTACTAGTGAAACGATATGCACCAACTTAGCTTTCTTATATCCCCATAAGTCTGCACCATACATGGCTATGGAAACGTATTTGCCGGCATAGACCTTTAACACTGCCTGTAGCGGTTTTACACCCAGTTTGCGGGAGAAGCCCAGAACTGCAAAAATGGATCGAACAAAAGCATTTCTTTTCTCAGACAGTTGGGGAAGCCAGGTGGAACTGTCGTCGAAGACCACCCCCGAGTATGGGAATCTAGTTACCCTCGATAACCTGTTCCTATTACAGTGGAGTGTCATCAGCTTCCTACGCCTGCCCTTTGTACCCACAGCCATGACATGGGATTTAGTATAGTAAACGCTAAGGTCCAAAGAGGACATGAACTCATAAAAGGAATTTAAAAGGTTTTGTAGCCCTACAGGCGTGCGCGCTAAAAGGGCGGCATCATCCGCATATAATAATGCGGGGAGGGTAAACTTGCCTGCCCTCGGGATATCCTTACAAGCAGCTGCTCCTAGCACACTAGCCAGCCCATTAATATATAAGGTAAATAATAGGGGGGCTAAGATGCAGCCTTGCCTAACCCCATTGGTTATGCATATCTTACCCGTACAATCCCCTTACGATCATATCTCACTGTGGCTGTGAGGTCCCTATGAAGATCGGCTAAAAAGTATACAATGTTTTCATCCATACCCATCTTTAAGAGCAAGTCCCATAGCTTGGACCTGTTCACTCGGTCAAAGGCCGAGGACAGGTCCATAAATGCAATATATAAGCAACCTTGCTTCGCTGAGGTATACTTTCCGATCAGCAATTGGAGGTTGAGGCTCTGATCTATCGTACTGCGCCCCTTCCTAAACCCATACGGTAATGCTGACAAAGAATTTGTTTCCTCAAGCCAATCAGTTAATTTGCTCAGAACCACTCTGCCTAAGACCTTCACTGCGGAGTCTATGAGGGAAATTGGGCGGTAATTACCCGGGTCTCCTCTATTACCTTTTTTGAAGATTGGAACAATGACCGATTGCAACCAGGTCATTGGGATACCAATTTTACAAATTCTGTTAAAAACATTGGATAAAACTTTAGACCATATTGCTATATTGGATTTAAAAAGATCAGCTGGTACGCCATCAGGGCCAGGAGCCTTATTACTAGTCATTTTACTGATGGCTTCAGCCACCTCACCCTCATTCACCACTAAGGTATATGGATGACTAGTCAACGAGGTTGAGCCATCAACCCCTATAGTCACCTGTTCATAAACTGACTTAAAATGGGTAAGCCACTTGTCTTCCTGAATACCACAATGTAAAACATTGTTACTAGAGTCAGCAAAGTAAGGTTGGTTGACCACTGCCCAAAATTTGGCACTGTTTTTTATCACGTCTATGGAGGTCAGTTCTGCCCAGGCATCTTCCCTGATCTCCCGTCTCCTCTGTTCTATTGCTGCTTTATAAGCTTTCCTTAAGAGGGCCACACGTTGTCTGTCGACTGGCTTGCTCTTTAAAGCCTCCTTCAGTTTACGATTGGCTACTGAACAGTTGTGATCAAACCAGCCGACTGACCCTAAGTCTTTAGCCTTACCAGAACACGTTAAATCAGACATAACCTGGTGACAGACCTTTAGATAAGCCTCTACTACCTCTATATCCCCAGCTTCCTCATCCATACTTATCCTCAACTCCTCCCCTCTAATATTGGAGAGGTTACTTGAGAAGTTCTCAGGAATAATTTTACACCATTTAATCCTTCGTGCCTGGTCTGTTGCCCGGATATCTTGTTTATCAACCCTGTTCAATGAGCTCTCAGATGTACTAAGGACGCCTCTCACACATAAAAAAAACAGGGCTGTGATCGCTAAAATGAGACCAAACGGGAAAATAGCCTACAATATTACCCCCCAAGGTTCAGCTTATAAAAATAAAGTCTATGGTTGATCCACTTCCATTTCCCTTAAAAGTGGGTATGTCCACCTCATCCCCCGTGGGTAACGTCAAACCATTTTCGGCCAGGGTATATTCTAATAGGGTCCCCTGATCCATATGCTCAAAGTGAGGATCACCTTGTTCAATGTGGGCAAATACATCATTGGACAGATATTTATCTGGACAACCATGGATGTTAAAGTCCCCCAATAATATTATAGAACATTGAGAGTCCGTCAGCTCCTTGAATTCTGCTAAAAAGGAATTTAACACTGTCAAGTTGCTGGTTGGGGTAACTCTATCGAAGGAGTTATAAAAATTTACTATTAAAACATTATGTGCCCCTTTACAAGCAATTTGAACTGCCAAACAGTAGGGGGAACCTGAGGCGATCACCGTGTGTGTACCCAGAATGTTAGCCGCCACTAGGGTTACCAGCCCACCCCTAGCTCTTCCTCTAGTGGTAGTAACTACTGGGAGAGAATAGGTGGTATAGCCATCCAGGGTGAGTAAGTTCTTCGTGTCCCAGGTCTCCTGTAGGCCAATGATGTCTGCTGTACCTATAAATCCCCTCCAAATAGGATCATCAACTTTGTTCCTTAGCCCAGCAATATTCCAGGTCAACACCTTTATGTCTCTGTTGCCTCTAATGGTTTTCCTACCTACTGATTGACTGTTTGCACTAATAGCTAAATCCCTGCCCTTGTCAAGCTCCCGGGCGACCGGAGCTGATACCCCAATATCCACACTCGGGACCCCAATCTCCCGGGACACTTTTGCAGGTGAAACGTGAATGATCCTGTTTCCTTTATCATATCCTGACGCCGTGCTCTCCTGTTGTCAATCCACCCAAGCTAAGTCGGACAGACAGTCATACCGGTTCGTCATCGGAATGTTACAGAGGTAATCTGCTGCATGGGGAGTTTGAGTGTGGTTATTTGGATAACCAACAATCATACCATTACCCCTAAAACTATCTGCCTGATATCCATTGCTATAATTATGCCTTCCTCCTCTTCTCTGAACTAAATTCCACCCATCCTCCCCACCCCCGCCCCAACTATGGGGATTCATGTCCCTGGGCACCTCTTGCCTCCTTGCTCTTCTGTGATCATTGGGGTCCTTTAGCCAACTCCATCTATTGTCCCGTTGCTCGATAGGCATGTAAAAATAGGACAAAGGCCTGGCCGTTACTAGAGTACCGCTGTTACGTGGATTTCCTCGACAAATGTATTCCACAATGCGGGGATCTTCAAAAGTCACTACTATACAATCCCCCTGTGATCTTTTCCTGTTTGGACCCACCCAAGGCGTTCTCTCAACCATTAGAATGTTGCCACAGAGGTTTGAAGGTAGGGGGTAATTATTGGCCAGCCAGTGACATGCCTTGTTTTTAAGCGCCTGGAAAGTTTCTAAATTTGGGGGGGTTAGTTCCATAACCCCTGTCAAAATGATCACATAGGGACAGGCATCCGGTGGTAAGTGAATGTTTCTCCGAATCATAGTTTTATCATGGGGAGCTGAATCGGCTTTTGGGATAAGGGTAACAGGACCTTTTGGGTTACCTTGGTCAATGGTTTTATTTAATATAGGGGGTTGAGTACTCTCTTTATTACTCACAGGGTTTGGGCGATTCGATACCGGGTTCTTAGGTGTCTTGTTTTTAACCACTACAGAGCTTTTACCCGCAGACCGGGGTTTGCTAACTAGAGCAGTAGCATGAGTTGCCCTGTCGGCATAAGGCCTATCCTGGAACCTTGTATCCTTGTGTATATCATGGAGAAATTCTTCGATACCATGAAGCCTAGCTTCTAAGGGAGCGAGTAGTGTCTTAATAATTTTTGTTATGATACAGCCTATAGGTTCCTCCTCCCCATCTGTAACTTCTATTCTGTAGACTCCCGACCTGTCGGTTATAATGCTGTCTTCAAGGATATCAGCCAAGGGGTTATCCAGCATAGTATCGTCCAAGATATTCAAGGGTAATCTTGCGATCTCAGATTGAGCTACTTCCACCCCGGATGTATGCCCAACTGTTTCCCTGCCGGGTTCACTCAACTCTGCTATTCTAACCCTCTCGCCAGCATCAATGTTAGTGTTCCCTGCTATTATAGCACTGACTTTCTTAGCACCTGGAAGGTTGGTAATTGGATGCTTACGTTTGGGAATGGCCCCCTCCCGCTTCCCCCTCTTCTGGTCGTGTGGGGTCACTACCTGAGAGTTTATGCGAAGTTCTACCAAATTAGACTCCAAACTAGTCCCTATAAGGTTGTGTGCCTGAGCTTGGGGGTTAGGGGGTGTCGAATCTCGTGGGCCGTGCTGGACGGAGTTAACATTGTGAACATCGGCAAGAGTCTGCACTGAATTAATTATACGTAAGGAAGTGTCGGGGGTGCGTGCAGAGCCGATGAGACCCGAAGACGATCTTTTGGCAAATGCGGGGTCCTGGGAAACCCTTCTTTCCATAAGAACAATACCTTGATCGATCAGGGAATTTGTACGAACAATAAAATCATCTAATGTTCCGGTCAGCTTTTTACAACCCGCCGCCGCCATGCTTCTAGTTTCGCGGCACTCCATCGTTCTCACCAGGAACAGAGAGATGAAATAGTAAAAAAACGCGGGCACTAGACTCCCATGGGGTGTACAGAAGAGAGACAACTGATCGGCAAAAAGTGCCCCAACAACTAGAAGTAGGAACAAAGGCAAACGGGGTAAACTTACAATTTATATCAGTACACCACAATATCTGAAGGACAACCAAGAGACTAGGCCCAGTCCAGTCTATTGCGGCCTCTGACGGCCGCAGACGGCCCCACCCTTGTCCCGGGCTTCTCCCGGGGCGCTCCCGTGGAGCGGCATGCTACGCCTAATTTAAAGGAATGAAGAAGGTCGGGGGCATGGCAATCAGGGAGAGCGGGCCAGGGGCTGGTAATTCAATCCTGCAGGGACTCCTGGGAAACTGAGTCCCTGCGGCACCGCTCGCAGCCCTGCTGTCCGTTCTGCCCCCGGCTCCACCAACCACAAAGTCTCTGCCCCGGCTCCGATAAGAACACCTCCAACCCGACCGGCGAGCGGTGATACTGAGATGCTGGTCCCAGGAAAACAAGCGAAGTCTCCACGTAGGCAAGGTCAGATTAAAATTAGCGTCCCACAATATTCAGGAGGGCTGGGCTTTTTGTTACCCTTCGGTCGAGGGGCGTGGAAATCGGGGAGAGCGGGCCAGGTGCTGGTAATTCAATCCTGCAGGGACTCCTGGGAAACTGAGTCCCTGCGGCACCGCTTGCAGCCCTGCTGTCTGTTCTGCCCCCGGCTCCACCAACCACAAAGTCTCTGCCCCGGCTCCGATAAGAACACCTCCAACCCGCGAAGCGGGACCCGCGCAGCGGCCTGCTACGCCTAATTTAAAGGAATGAAGAAGGTCGGGGGCGTGGCAATCAGGGAGAGCGGGCCAGGTGCTGGTAATTCAATCCTGCAGGGACTCCTGGGAAACTGAGTCCCTGCGGCACCGCTCGCAGCCCTGCTGTCCGTTCTGCCCCCGGCTCCACCAACCACAAAGTCTCTGCCCCGCCTCCGATAAGAACACCTCCAACCCGCGAAGCGGGTCCGGCGAGCGGTGATGCTGAGATGCTGGTCCCAGGAAAACAAGCGAAGTCTCCACGTAGGCAAGGTCAGATTAAAATTAGCGTCCCACAATATTCAGGAGGGCTGGGCTTTTTGTTACCCTTCGGTCAGGGGGCGTGGCAATCAGGGAGAGCGGGCCAGGTGCTGGTAATTCAATCCTGCAGGGACTCCTGGGAAACTGAGTCCCTGCGGCACCGCTCGCAGCCCTGCTGTCCGTTCTGCCCCCGGCTCCACCAACAACAAATTCTCTGCCCCGGCTCCGATAAGAACACCTCCAACCCGCGAAGCGGGGCTCGCGCAGCGGGTCCGGCGAGCGGTGATGCTGAGATGCTGGTCCCAGGAAAAAAAGCGAAGTCTCCACGTAGGCAAGGTCAGATTAAAATTAGCGTCAGTCATTTTTAAAGAAGAATTTTCAATAAAGAAAACAAGACAAAAGAACCTGCTGAAGTCATGTGCCTCTGTTTACGTTGCTTATATCTGCAAATTACACTACTGTCTTAATTCATTGGAGTGTTGAATCACTGTTTTGGTTGTATATTCATAGGATTTATTTCCTAGGAGGTTTAAGGGGTATTGAGCCTCTGATTCCTGGCACCCATTCATGCTGCAAAAATATTAACCTTTGATATTGAGATAGGTGCATTGATAATTAACCCATACCCCTTGTGTGTTGTACACTGTTTATTTACAAGACTTCCAGGCTCTTCACGTCAATCTCTCTTCATGGAGGAGAATCAAAGGGACTCCTGGCTATGTTACTTTATGCACAACCTCTTCCCGTATAAAGAGGGATGCACTTACTTTTTTGGATTCTTCATTATTCTCAATCTCAGTCCACCATCGCACAAGCACCATTGACCCTCTCTACTGCAAACAGCTTCAGTGCCTGTGGGTGATTGTGAGGCACACTGAAGGCCCTTCCACCAATATGGTATACCCAATGTACACATAGCTCCCAATTCTTCATCTATTACCCTGAATGACACGCCAATTGTGGGAATTCCCTGAAGCACCAAATGTTGCCTTAGACCAGGCTACCACTCAGTGGCGTAGCTAGCCCTTGTGCCACCTAAGGCTGTCCCTGCGTTTTCCACCAATGAGACAGGGGGCAGTGGGGGTTGCTGGCGATTCTCGCGACAGCTGCCCTGAGATGCCGCAGGTAAGAGGGGGTGCTGCAGCCAAAACACGTGCCAGCCTGGACGGACCACCCTTCCCACCCCTTGCTACACCACTGCTACCAGTCCATGCACTCACCCCTAACAGAAACCCAAGCTCAGAAAGAATACCATAAGCAATCACTCATAATTAATTATTTCAGAAATAGAACAGCATGCCCAAGAACCCTCCTTTTTCAACTTCAGGTGCCTAGGTTCCAAGAAGAGACAGTTACAATACCAAACTAATGTTCTGTATCATTCTCACTACTTCATAGGTGCTTTCTTATTTTACGTGAGCTCATCTTCTATACTGCCCTGCTTTGGAATGTTCCTCTGTTCATTGCATGGAGCATCCCATGATGAAACACTCCTTTTTAGTCACATGGAAGGCCACTTTGTTCATTTCAGATTCTCAGTACCAGTCCATCACCTTGGACAAGCGTAGTGCCTACTATCAGATCTGTCGGATTGAAGAGATCCTATACTTCATTTGCTAGTGACCCTTGAACATTAATTATCTCCTGACACTTTACATTAGGAGCGAGTTCATTTTTATATATCATGGTACATATGTTATGGTCATGTCTCTTGGATTTTTTCCATGGTTTGCATGCCACTATTTTAAATGGAAAGATGAATATAGAATTGGGCCTCTTTAATTACGAATAATATTAAAGCTTATACTCACTGCTCAAATCATAGAAGATAGCAGGTGTAGAATACTGAGCACAACCTTAAGTAGTACTTTGGCTGAACTTATACATTGTTGCTATGCTGTAACCTCTCAACCTACCATGAAAGCATGTAGTTGGAAAGTGACAGGTAAGTCATAAAAACTGAAAAGGTATCTATAGAATCTCCAAAAATAATGGTGAGCAAGCTATTTGAGCAGAAGCATTAGGAAATACACACTGATTAAGGGTCCCATAACGTCACATGAAGATGTACAGTTGGCAAAAAAGATCTTCAACTCTACAATTCGCAAGCAAACAATTAGGCTCTGCCTAGCGAGCAGTTATCTAGATTGCAAAACACATGCAAAGTTCAAGGGACCAGGGGCTGGCTTTAGAGCTGTTGGCATCGTGGGTGAAAATCTTTTTTGGTGCCACCCCATGACCCTCTTCTTCACAAATTCCAACACTACCCGAACGCAGTAGTGTCCCATATCTCTCCATAACCCCTCTCATATTTTATTTGTTTTATAGCCCTAATCTTACCAGTGTAGGATGTCAGAGCACTTTACATTATATTATACAGAGACAATGAATTATATGTGTGTGAATAATTGCATTGGATATATTGCATCCGACAATGAGGATTAGAAGGTGAATGGATCATGTCATCCATACTAGTAGGCAGTATATTTTAAGAGTGTTCTGGAGAAGGACAAACTCAGGATTTAAAGCGTACGGCAGACGTTGGGGTTGGCTTTACTAATAAGAGTGTATTTCTACATAAATGAACCCTTTTTACCAACATTCAGATGATGGAAGACAGGGGAAAAAACATAACGCTCTAATTTATACCATGCAGTTTGCATGCAGCTCATTGATAACAGTTTGTAGATCACGGTGCTATATTAGAATTATAACTTAAGAAATGGCAAGTAAGAAAAGGACCTCTGTGGCAAAAGCATTAACCCACTGAGTCATCCTCATAAATACAGTTCTGTAATTTGCATGGCACACATTGGCATATTAACCCTCTGCACTACCTTATGATGAGCCAAAACTGGCATTAGACAGAACTATGATCTCTCTCCAGCCAAGACATTAATCATGCGGGAGTTATCTTGACATTTTTATTGTTTCCAAACTGCTGAACACACAAGGAACTCTGTAGCAAGTGCTTTCAAACCCATAGTTATTTCTTTTTTTTATTTCACAATTTTTATTAAACAGGTGTTTATATACATACAGTACAGTTTCCGTGTCTCATTTCAATACAGCGAGGGTAGTACAGCGTGGTGTCCAGCAGTAATTTTGCGCCTGTGCTCAGGGCTGTGTGGTACAAACGATTAAACATTTACCTTCCCTCCTTCGCGAATTTTTTGTGGAGAAATGAGGAAAAGAGAAAGAGAGAAAGAAACCCTAGGGCGGGGGAAGGGGGGGGGGGGGGAGGTTGGCCAGTTACGGGTGAGGTAGCTCTGTCAGCTGGTTCTTGCTGTTGAAACCCTGGGGTTTTACGGGGGTTGGAGGGTGATCAAGTGCTCATCTAGTGCCATAGTTATTTCTAAACACAGACCCCCTTCCCCACCGAGCTGAGCACCAGTAGCAGGTTCACCAATTGCACTGCCCTAAACCTGGCCTTGCAAGGGGCATTTGCGTTTGCACAATAAAGTCCTATGGATTAAGGCAAAACAAAACACCCCACAGTTCCCATGAATAAAATAATGAGTAGCATGCCCCTCTCCCTTTACAGCCCAAACATAGAAATCGGTGCACCAGCATGACAAGATTTGGTAGCATACGAACTGCAACAAAAAATGAAAAATTATTGGCAGAACACGGTGAGATGACTGACACACCGAAATGTTGTGCATTTTAGCACCTTAACTAAAATATTCTATTATCCAGTGCTTCACAGCATTGAAGACTATGATTATGTCTCTCTCTAACTCACATACACACACACGCCATGGAAATTATTTAGGGGTCACCAGGGGTCACTGCTGCAACCCCTGGGTTGCACCCTGAGACCCTGGCACTGCCTTTGTGATCTCTGGCCATCGAGGTGGCAAAATCAGTGCCAGGAACACAGAGGCAGCTCGTCCTTATGGACCTCGGTTGGGGCTCAACTGTCCTTGTTTTGAGTCTGTTTTGTATTATACTAATAGTTAATAAAAGCTGTTTGTTATTAGTGCAATAAAAATGGAGTAGAAATAGCTGCATCATTGACCTTCCCTGGCAGCTGAGATAAGTCAAATAAAATGCTTCTAAATGTATGTGTGCGCGTGCTTGCAGGTTGAGTGTGTTTATGTAAGAGAGTGCTTGTATGTGTGAATGTGTATGTATGTGTAAGCAGAGGGTGTGTATGTGCAAGGATATGAGTGTGTGCGGAAGTCAAGGTTAAAGGGCATATGATGTCACTTCCACTACCCCTGGCATTTTGGTGAATTGACGTCCATGGCACACGCACACACACACACGTGCCAATGAGATTACAGGATCCTATAGATGTGTCTGACATTGCAAACCTTTTTAAATAAATAGGTAATTATCATACATACAGCTCTATCTCATTTTTGTCAGAACATCATGACCTTCAGAAAAGCCATTAAGCAAATAAGAAATGGTAATCTTATTAATTAAAATAATAGGAGGTTAAAAGGGTGAGTACAAAGCATTGGACAAAGAGCAGGGCAGGAAATAAATGTGTCAGTGCCTGCGGTTTCATTTTTTTTTTGTTTTGCATAGAGCAAAGCAGACTACACAGTCGTGGGAAATAGGTACCCGTAAAGACCATGTCGTGCAGTGTTTATCCTTAGATTGTGAAAGATACATATGAAAAAATACAGGAGTTTGAATCCAATGTCATCTCAATTTAACCATGAAACGATATCTCCTGCCAAACACTTAAAAAGACTGATTCGAACTAACCGTTTTATTAAACTTTTTAGCAGGAGGACACTCAATAAGTGTACGTCTTTTTGTTACATCATCAGTGGGGGTTTTTCTGTGCCAGAAGGGGCATTACTTTTTACTTATCTGTTGTTAATGCTACTTTTCCAAAACATCAAAAGCAATGTATACTTTGAGGTTTGTATTTTTGGCATTACTCAAGTAAATCACTTATTTAATTTTTGTGCAAACATTTAGGTTTCTTTCGAGTAACCCAATTTCTCTATTTTGCTACTTCTCTAAGCACATGGGTGACTTATTGCATTATCAGATTGACCTGGATCTTAACTCCTACCAGAGTAGCGGACCCTGTTGAGCAGTTCTCCTGTCCACCTTCCCGCAGTCCTGTACCCTCTGCATCTGCTCTGTTTTTGTCTTTTTCTGTTCGTGTTTCTGTCCTCTGTTTTGCCTTTTCTGCTCTGTTTTGCCTTTTTTGCTCTGTTTTGCCTGTCTCTGCTCGTTTTTCTGCCCTCTGTTTTGCCATTTTCAACTCTGTTTTGCTTTCTCTGCTCTGTTTTTGCGTTTTCTGCTTGTTTTTTGGCCCTTTGTTTTGCCTTTCTCTACTTGTTTTTCGGCCCTCTGTTTTTCCTTTTTCTGCTCGGTTTTGCCTTCTTTTACTCCTTTTTGCTTTTTTTCTGCTTGTTTTTCTGCCCTCTGTTTGTCTTTTTCTGTTGGTTATGCATTTTTCTACACTGTTTTGTCTTTTGGGTTTGCCTCTGCTCTGTTTTTGCCTTTTTTCTGTTTGTTTTTCTGCCCTCTGTTTTGCCTTTTTCAGCTCTGTTTTGCCTTTTTTGCTCTGTTTTTTACTTTTTCTTCTTGTTTTTCTGCCCTCTGTTTTGCCTTTCTCTGCTCATTTTTCTGCCCTCTCTTTTGCCTTTTTCAACTCTGTTTTGCTTCTTTCTGCTTTGTTTTTTGCCTTTTTCTTCTCGTTTTTCTGCCCTCTGTTTTTCCTTTCTCTGCTCAAACATGGTGGCGGCATCACCATCAACTTCAAGGAAATGATCCGATGCATCTCCACCAATGACGACCCAACACCCTTCATGGAATACCTCAACTTCCAACTACAGACCAAAGCCAAGGTCACAATAAGAGGCACCCTCCTATACAGAGCCCTGGGATCCAGTCTGGCTTTCTGCAACGCCATATCCAACCTCATCGCTCTCCTAGACATCGATTCCTACCACTATGTCCTATTCGGAAACCTCAATTTCCACATTGAGGACCCCAGCAATGCCAACTCCGCCTCCCTCCCTAGCTCTACAAATGTTGATTGGCTTTAACCTTTGATTTTTCCAGTGAATTTCTATGTTTTATTTGCAATGAAAGTAAAATATAATAACAATTTCTGACTATAATCTCACTTTAACCTTTGGTTTTTCATTGAATTTCCGATAATTTTTTAAAAATATAAAGTTAAATATAATTACAATTCCAAACTATAATGTCACTCTAACCTTTGGTTATTCAGTGTATTTCTAGTTTATTTTTTAACATAAAGTAATATTTTATTGCCCATTGGACATTTCAGTACCAAGATGGATCTGCAGTGAAGAAACAATTTGATTGGCTAAACACAACCCCATTACAGAATGTTCCTGCAGCCAGCATCCAACTGCAAATGGGCCTGTCCTCAAATCTCCACTGTGAAGTGGATGGTTTCGCATCCAGCATGGGGTTGGGTGAGGGCCTGGCCAGGCACGTTAGCCGTAACCAAAGGGGAGGTCCCAAGAAAAAATTCAGTTTAGAATTTGACAAAAAAAACACAATAATTCACAAATAAAAGTTAAAGTGGCATTAATAATAGGTTTTCTAGAAAAATCTTTACAAAACAAATTAATAAATAAAAAGTTAAAGTGACATTATAGTAACATTACTGGTTGAATGATATGAACTTATGTTTAAAGATTGAAAAAACACTGAAATTCACCAAATATAGTTGAATTAACTAAATATACCTCGCACACCATAATGCACTGTTTTTGATCTCACATACCACATCACTCAAGAAATGTTAAATTACATGATGGATTACATTTTGTTTCTCATTATTTAAGGATCTTGGGTTTGGTAAACTCTTAGGCCAGGTTTTCAGACTCAAAATGTGTTTTCAGATTTGTGAAACCATTCCCAGGGTTTACGAACTCTGTAACAAAAAATGGATTTTTTTGAAACATTTAATCTGTTGGGGAGGTCTTTGGGTACTGCTCACTAGCGTGCATGGGTCAAGGGATACTCCCAAAGCCCTTATACCACTTCCATTTATTTCAGGATTTTGGGACCAAGCCATGCATCCTGTAATAGTAGACGTAAGAGAGATATTTTCTCTCTGCTTATGTTCAAAGAGCCAATACGGCTGACAGGAGCAAAACACTCCCTTGTCCAATGGGAGACCTTTACTTTTTTAACTTGGGTATGAGAATGGTCTCTGAATCTGCGTTGGACTGTCTGCAGACTAAAATGACCCATATTTACAAAACTGTTAACCCTTTCAACATAGTCAGGCACCTTTTTCTAATGCAGGTATCTCAAAAGCTACTGAACATGTTCACACCAAAACAATAAAAGAACAAAAGTAAAGCTCTATTTTCATGCCAAGTATGGAATAACATTGGCAAATGTGAGGCTAGAGGACCTCTAGTCTCATCCCTTGATAGGCACTCGCATTCTTGATGTTTCTTTGATTAAAGAAAACAACTTCCATTCAATGTTCATTTGTAATTCATTCCATTTATTTTAGTGTTATTTTTGTAGAATTAAATCAACTTTCTTCATGATCAAGAATCAACTTAAAAATCAGGCACTGTCATTTTTCACATATCCAATGCATTTCGAGCATTTGATGGCATGCTCTTCATCAGGGAATAGACACTAGGAGCAATCATATAGACAACTATTAATAAAAATCAAAAAAATTGGTAAACAGTTTGTGACATGACTAATCAACATTGACCGGCTGTCGTACTGTTAAAGAATATAAAATACAAAATACAAGTGCGGAATCATGCGTTGCTATCAAGCAGTGCGTGTGGAAAAATTCACAACATGCGTAGTGTGTGATAAGGTAAAAAACAGGGGGTTGGGAAAAGTATAATAGTTTGCTTACATGCCCTTCGTTATCAGTTTATCCAGGAATCTAAAAGAAAACGGGTAAACAAAAACGGGTTTCTGTCAATGCCTGTGGGCAAAGCGTTAATCCGTGATACCTTTCCGTATCAGTGTTGGTGAGCACTAACCTGTTGGGTAACGATTAGACGAAAGCTATCCGGGACTCGTCTCCGAAAAACGCCGGTGGAAGCAATGGCTTCCCGCGTTTACTAAATTCAAAGGTTTGGGTGTCACGTGGTATGTCCTGTGAGATAGAAATGGTAAAAAGACTAGTTGGATCGTATGTACGAGTCAGGGTAGAATTCTAAATATTAGGTGCTGTCTATGCTCTATAACCTTTCTTGTTACTCATATTGAATAGATAGTAAGAGTTAAGCATTTAAATGTTTTAAAAAAAAAAAATTAAAATGAGGATGATAAAAAATTATGTGTGTGAGACCTAGGATCGAACTGAACAGGTGGCAGTTGTGGGATACATCGTGCGTAAATCATATGGCTATGCTGGAAATGGAACTAAAACAAGTGAGTTTAGAACTGTAGTGTCATGGTCATAGGGACATACACAATAACATCAAGATCAGTATGCAGAGCAAATCGTTCATAAGTAACAAGAAAATTCAATTCTCTCGTTAATCCCCATCGGATTTTGGGTGGATAATTTGTAAATCCAGTAGTTCTCACGCCTTAGGAGAAATTTGTTATTGTCTCTCCCTTCTTCTTTTAGTACCATCTCAAGAACAATAAACTTCATTTGAGAGACATTGTGTAGTTTTTCTGTGAAGTGTGCAGAAAGAGCTGACTTCATGTTTTTGAGTCTGATATTGGACTTGTGTTCGGTGAGACGTATTTTGATACGTCGCTCAGTTTTTCCAATATACATCTTCCCGCATGGGCACTTTATTCCATATATATTGAATTTTCTTGTTACTTATGAACGATTTGCTCTGCATACTGATCTTGATGTTATTGTGTATGTCCCTATGACCATGACACTACAGTTCTAAACTCACTTGTTTTAGTTCCATTTCCAGCATAGCCATATGATTTACGCACGATGTATCCCACAACTGCCACCTGTTCAGTTCGATCCTAGGTCTCACACACATAATTTTTTATCATCCTCATTTTAATTTTTTTTTTTTTCAAACATTTAAATGCTTAACTCTTACTATCTATTCAATATGAGTAACAAGAAAGGATATAGAGCATAGACAGCACCTAATATTTAGAATTCTACCCTGACTCGTACATACGATCCAACTAGTCTTTTTACCATTTCTATCTCACAGGACATACCACGTGACACCCAAACCTTTGAATTTAGTAAACGCGGGAAGCCATTGCTTCCACCGGCGTTTTTCGGAGACGAGTCCCGGATAGCTTTCGTCTAATCGTTACCCAACAGGTTAGTGCTCACCAACACTGATACGGAAAGGTATCACGGATTAACGCTTTGCCCACAGGCATTGACAGAAACCCGTTTTTGTTTACCCGTTTTCTTTTAGATTCCTGGATAAACTGATAACGAAGGGCATGTAAGCAAACTATTATACTTTTCCCAACCCCCTGTTTTTGACCTTATCACACACTACGCATGTTGTGAATTTTCCACACGCACTGCTTGATAGCAACGCATGATTCCGCACTTGTATTTTGTATTTTATATTCTTTAACAGTACGACAGCCGGTCCATGTTGATTAGTCATGTCACAAACTGTTTACCAATTTTTTTGATTTTTATTAATAGTTGTCTATATGATTGCTCCTAGTGTCTATTCCCTGATGAAGAGCATGCCATCAAATGCTCGAAATGCATTGGATATGTGAAAAATGACAGTGCCTGATTTTTAAGTTGATTCTTGATCATGAAGAAAGTTGATTTAATTCTACAAAAATAACACTAAAATAAATGGAATGAATTACAAATGAACATTGAATGGAAGTTGTTTTCTTTAATCAAAGAAACATCAAGAATGCGAGTGCCTATCAAGGGATGAGACTAGAGGTCCTCTAGCCTCACATTTGCCAATATTATATTCGACGTCGTAGGACCCTCGACGCCACCATGTTGAGCACCGCTAACATCAAACTGAATTGATTAACTCAAAGAAAAAACAATTAACCTTGCAGTGCATCTATCCAAACCATTGTTTCATTTACCTTCAAAGTATGGAATAACCCCATTAATCAGTTTTTGGTGTTGCAGATAGCAAAACTTCCAATTGTAGTTAACATGGCAAACATACCTTTTTGACCTCTGTTAACATTTTTTTCCCTTCACTGAACTGCATGAAGTTTGCTTTGCTGTCCTTGGCTACCTATGCTAATAGCATGTCAAAATGATTTTAAATTCGGATTTCTCAACAATATGTACAGTCTGCCTTATCCACCAACATCTTTATGTTGGGGGGGGGGGGGTTAGTCATGTTCTTTTAACACTTTTGCTGCCGGTATTACCCGTGCTTTAATGCAGAAAAAATACCTGATTAGCTGCAAAAGAAATTCGGGTGCTTAAAAATTAAACATGCAAATATTTGATTATGTGAATAACATTTGATGGCATTACTTAAACAATGCATGTCACCGCTACAAATGTTTTACCATGACAAGCTAGCATTGACTTTAATTGCTGCACTTTGAAGAGCAACATAAGCAATGGCATGAGTCTGATCACGGAAAAAGATTTCTAAGCACGAGAATATTAATGTACTACATGCCCTGCAATTTGTCTTGTGTTCTTGTCTTTACAGATATTCACAGCTTTTTAAATTTTTTTTAAGGCTGCTCTTTAACCGTGAGTTTCACCCCACAAGACTCAATTTTTATGGAGGAAATTTTACTGAAACCACTTCAGTGGCTCAAATCGGAAGTGGCGACTGGCGATCCCTCCCACTAACACTATTGGGAAGGGCAGCGCTCTTCAAAATGCTCTTGCTCCCCAGGTTCCTTTATGCGTTGCAAAATACTCCATTCCCTGTTCCCTCTCTCCTATTTTAAGACAATTGACGTGGAAATCTCCTCATTGCTGTGGGACGGAAAACCGGCCCGTATAGCACACTCCAAACTGATCCGTAGCTGGTATGATGGGGGAATAGCCCTACTGAGTGTTAAATTGTATTACTGGGCTGCACAGCTGATGATTGTTAACCAATGGCTACATACTCCACAGCATGACCCAGCATATAGACTTGACAGGAATGTCCTACCAACGGAACAGCTGATGAAGGCCCTATACACTAACAAACAACGACACACGCTCACAGGTCCTACGGCTCACACTGTGAAAATTTGGCACACGGCACAGAGGGCCTTGGGATGGGAGGGAGTGCTCACATTGGCCACCCCACTTTGGGAAACACGCCGCCTTGGCACTCTGGCTAATACAAAGGGATTTAGGCAATGGGACCTCATTGGCATCACAAAAACTAGGAGACCTATGGATTCGGGGAGAAATCATTGCATTTGCAGCTTTGCAGGAGAAGAACGGAATTGCTGAGACTGAGCTGTACTGTTACACCCAAATTAGACACGCACTACAAAGTGCCATCCCACTAGGGATGGAACTAG
Organism: Lissotriton helveticus; assembly: GCF_964261635.1. Taxonomy (NCBI): domain Eukaryota; kingdom Metazoa; phylum Chordata; class Amphibia; order Caudata; family Salamandridae; genus Lissotriton; species Lissotriton helveticus. The sequence continues at coordinate 1,270,368,884 of NC_136059.1, read as the reverse complement.
CTGACTCATCCCCCCTTGAGGATAGACATCTCACCGACCATTTAGAAAAGAAAGCAATATCACAAACATACCGTAAGCTGGTGAATAATCTCCCGGACCCTACAGTGGTCCTGCGTAGCAAATTGGAGGTAGAATTAGGAGACATAGACGACTCTGATTGGCTGGATGCACTGGCATCGGCGAGAGAGGCATCAATCCCATCCCGACTAAAACTAGTACAACTAAAGGTACTGCACCGCATATACTATTCCCGCACCATGCTAAATAAGTTAGGTCACGCGTTAGATCCAGGATGCCTGAGAGGTTGCGGGCTCACTGGAACGTACTTTCATATACTATGGTACTGTCCCAAAATACAAACCTATTGGGAACATGTAATGAATGAAATATCAGGAGCGAGCGAGGTAGAAGTTCAGCTCGAGTCCAGGTGCTGCTTATTAAATATTTGGAAACCTACAGACCTAAATCGGGGACTATAAACTTGGGCAACGCGCGGGTTGGTGATAGCAATGCGGAACGTTGCCAAGAATTGGGGTTCAGGAATAGTACCCACGCGAACACAATGGGAAAATGACATGGATGCAGCGATGGTGGCGGAAAGAGCAGTATATGTTCATAGGGTATGTCCCAAAAAATGGTCCAAAATATGGGGGAAATGGAATGAATACCGAGGAAATCTATGTGACCCTCCGCAAGCACTATCTGACCCTGAAGATAGCCCATAAAATTGGGAGGACATTGTATTGAACGTGTAAATGCCATGGGAATGAAGAACGGGGGGGAGGGAAAGGAATGATGGGTTGCTATGTAATTGTTTTCTGTGGAAAAAGTACTCCGTGCATACTATGCCCAGAGGCCACTGTTTAGGGGAGTGAACATTCTGCCGGACATTACTTATCCAGTAACTATTCGTGTAATACAACTATCTATCCTGAACGCAGATAACTATATAATGTACTGAGGTGTGCATAATGGAGAAACATGATGTTTATATATGTATTATGTAAAAACTTGACTGATAAATGTATTATTCAGATGACAAAAAGCCAATAAAAAGTTTAATAAAAAAAAAACTGTGAGTTTATTCGGTTGAATCCACCACAGGTTAGGGTACGCCTTAGCGTGCGTATTATGCAGTGGTGAGCTGGTCCTGACGAATGCTTCATGTAATACGCCTAGGAGCAGAAACATGTTGACCAAATGTTTCTTTTCACTTTAGAATGGATCTGGACAATTAAAGCCAGTTAGAAACATCCGACTCTGTCGACGAGTCTTTTAGGATGAAACAGAGTCACTTTTTAAATCACCTCTCTCACTTATCGCACTCACCCACGTCACATAAAAAACCCGCTCCGCTGTAATCAGACGTTATAGCACACCAGAGATGCATTCGGCATCTCTGGTGGGAACCCAATGATGAAGCATGTCACCAACTAGGTTGGTGAGTGAGGGTTTTTTTTTTAAACTAGAGTGATTCCTCTTTACATTGTTCAGGGGGACCAAGAATGGCTCCAGTTGCTTTTTACTCTCTTATTGTTTAATTAGGTGTAGGCCAGTGGATCAGGCCTCAGAGCTATGGAACGGGCCTGGACATTATTTTGCATGCTCTCAACCGTAGCCCAGAAACAGTAGTAATGAATCCTGATATCGTCGCGTTGCACTTGATGATCAAAAAGCAGGATCTAATTTGGTGATCGCTGAGTGGAGATATTCTGCAATATCTACGTATGCTTTTTCCTGTTTTTAGCACTCCTTGGGGTTGCTTATGCCATATAGGGGCAGCAATTTTTCAATTTGCTGTCACAGGCGCAGCCACCATTTTATTTTCTGTCAGGGGCAAATGAGCACTTTTGTTTATGATTTCTTCTGTTCTCCGTGTGGTGATGGTACCCGATGTAAAAGTTTTCAAAGTAGGGCTAAACTGGCTCAGTTAATATGCCTCAGAGATATGTGGGAAGCTGCTAGCACAGGAGCAGGTATGAGATCCGGAGCAGTAGCACATGCATGCAAGGATGCTGATGGCCGCAGGACACAAACCTTAGTACCTGTGATCCAGTAATACAATTATACGCTCTTTAATTCTCGCAGTGTTTAATACTGATCATGCTGCCATAATACGGGCCGAAGCTTTCCAAACACCGGTTATAATATTCAAGTAATTATGGGAGACATCGAGTGTTTTGAGGCACAGGCTGCATGAGGTTTCTCCTACCCACATATGCTGGTTGCTGATCACAGTGAAGTCTTTTGGATGTTCCGCCATGCTGTCTTTGGTCTTCACGGGGCTAGGAGGCAATCCAGATCAATCCGAAATATCAACGTCGCCTTTTTACCGGATTGTAGTTCCTGCAGGTTAGAAGGGCTTTGTCGCCTGGTTTTGGGCAGGTTGGTAAAGTAATTATGCACCAGATTATTGAAGGAGCAGAGATGACGGATTAAGCCACCTTCTTGCTCAGGCCCAAGCCACACCCCTATATATTTAATTTCTAAAACATTTTACGCACCACACAGAAAATATGTGTTTTGCACATCTCTATCACGATATGTTAAACTCAGTGAAACAAGTACTGGAAACCTCGCAGTAATCATAGGCATGACTCATACTGTAGCATAACCCTTTTACAGTACTTCTTTGGCAGGAGATACAGCACCGATGTAGGTTTGAAAAATGCTAAATTCATGTGAGGTTAAAGTTTCAATTAGCAAGTTTGCATTTTTTACCACAACTTTACGAGGTACACATTTAACCGTTTTGTTACTGTGGAATCTTAATACACCCCAAAATGTAGATCACCCTAAAATGTACCCCAAGAACACAGTGGAACTACATCGGAAGAGTCCTTGGATACTTAGCAACATTTGGGTCATGAAGAAAGCTCTATTCACAATATACACATTCTATGTCTAAGGAAAATAACCAGCTATGTCACAGTGGCCTGTGCTCTGCAAACACTGTGGGGAGAGAAGACACACCGGGGGACATTAAAAGGGAGGGGGGAATGAGCAAGAGCAGCTTGAATAGTACATCAGAATAGCAACCATAATAATTTAAACAAAGGCTCCATAAAAATGTGGCACTACCATAATACATTAATAAACATACTTCTATACTTCTAAATATCTAATGAAATTCACAACAGGCACAATTTTATAATTTCATCAGTTATGACTAAAATTCATCATTAAAATCATTAGTACTCAATATAATTTGCCGCCCGAGATGACATCCGATTCTGCGTTTTTTGTATTATATTTTGAATGTCAAATGCCAGGAGTCTCTGTGAGAACTAAAATGTATATTTGTAATAGGAAAGCACATTTATTTGATCATCAAAACTTAGTGCCACATTTATGACCCAGTTTGCGTCACAACGTGGTCCTAAGAGTGACGCAAACCATTCCATATTTTTGACGCCACACAAAGACACTTTGCGTGGCTGGGGGTGGCTCCAAAAATATGGAGGACCGCAAGACAGTGCAAATCGCTGTTTTACGTTACTCTGCCCTGGGTAGGTACTTCATGGGCATTGCATGGGTGTTCCCATGCAACTCCCATGGTTTCTGATGCTTTCTCAGATTTACAAGAGCTTGTAGACCTGGGAATGCTCCAAAAAGATATGCCTATGCAGCAGAGGTGTAACGAGGAGAAATGTCTATGTTTCTCCTTATTTTTTTCTCTTTCTATGTTTGCTGCAGAAAGCAGAACAAGCCTATCAGGATTGTATTTGTGCAGGATGGTGCCCCTTCCTGCACACAAATAATCCTGTAGCCCATACAGGCACCCTTGCACCATGGTTCTAGGGTGCTTGCTTTGACGCTATGTTGCCGAAACAGAACAAGAACACAATGCAAAACAACATTGTGACAACAAAACCACTATAACAAAATACACTTTATCACAACACAGCACCAAGATTTAGCACATTATTGCAACACAACACAATCTACACAACCGGACAACACAAAAATGCCGGACTACATGAAACATACATGCTGCAACCAAAACATAAGAGAACTAAACAACCCAAAAACAAAGCAGCATAGCAACCCAGCAGCTTGAAAAAATCGCACAGTAAAATAATAGTGCTACACAAGCAAGACACTAGCACAACAAAGCAGCATAAGAATTAATGCACACAAAGCAACTCACCAACACTACACTGACAAATCATAACAAGTCTGTGTTGCCGTTTTCTTATTGCATTGTGCTTGTGTGGTTTTTTGTTCATTGATGCTATGATGTGTGCTACATTGTTGCAATGTGTTTCCAAATGCAACATTGAATAAGTGTTAAAAAAATGTATCTGCCATATAAGATAAAAAAAGAAGAACACAAACTCTCTAAGATTTTGTTAAACGAATACGGTTGTCAGCAAATGGTGTCTACTGCCAAACATTACAAGTAGCGCATTCCATTCTGATTCCTGCACAAACTACTGGTTGTGCTGGAATCGAAATTACAAGTTGTGAGGTAATTATCACATCCCCGCAATTTTCCCAAAATAACTTTCAGCAGGTGAAACCTGCCACATTTTAACAAGCGTAAAGGCTTGGTAAATACATTTGAGGACTCCAAGAAGCTGGAGATAACCAAACAAAGTATTAGTAAATATAATCAGTCCACAGTTCCCAGTTACAAACTCTAAGATTGTCTGGTTCCCAGCCCAACTTGCCTCTGAAACTGCAGCGGTTACCCTTTACATAGTGCAGTGACCAAGTCGACCAGATATCTGTGCCCGTGATATAATATCTGTTTTGTCAAAGGGTTTGAGGAAACTACTAAATCAGGGGTTTTTGACAGGTGAAACGAGAGCTAACTATAATTCTCAGGCTGCCTCTGAGTAGCTCACACATTCATCTTGTTTCAGAATATGCAGCTGCAGACCTGCTAAGGCAGTCTTTTAAAAACCTGTACTCAAGCCCAGTTATTTGAGGCCTGGGAATTATACATTGCAAGACCATGAAACCCACTCTCTTGTGAAACATTCTTTCTTTCTCACTTTTTTATTTTTCTACTTCGTTTTCTTTTTCTCCTTCTTTCTCTTCTCTCCAACAGCCTGTCTTTTATTCTTCATATCCTTCCTGTTCACTTCTTTTTCCATTTCTTTTTTCTTTTTTTCACTATTTTAATTTCTTTACTTTGACTGTTTTGCTTTCTTGATGTTTTTCTTTACTTTGTCTTCATGTTTTTCTCTCTTTCTTTCCTCTGCTCCTTTCTCCCCTCTCCATTTCTTTATTACTTTCCTTGTCTTTCACACTTTTTTCCACTTTTCTCTTTCTTACTCCATTCTGTCTTGTTATTTCCCACTTCCTATTTCTGTTACTTTTTATTTTTCTTCTGCTCTTTCATTTAACTCCTTTCTGTTTCTTCTCTCTTCCTTTTTTGTCTTTTACTCCATTACGTCCTGTTACTCTTTCATTCTTATTCATTCTTTCATTTTCTTTGTCTACTTTTGTTCTTGTTTTTTTGATTGTTTTCTTCTTGGTTCCTCTCCTCTCTCTTTTTCACTATCGTTGTCTCTCTCTGTCTCTTTTTCCTCTGTTTCTATTTCTTTTTCCTTCATTTCTTCTTTCTTTATTCCTCTCATTCTTTTCCATTTCTTCTACTTCTTACCCCTCCCTCTTTTTATGTTAGTTTTTTTCTACTTCTTTCTTCCTCTCCTTTTTTTTTGCCCCTTCTTTTCTCTTCCTCTCTTCATACCTTTGTTTGCTTTGTTTCTTTCTTCCTCTCTTTAAAATTATATAGTGTCACATACTGCATTAACGTGTGTTTTGTTACATCTGGGAGGTGTATCTAGGCGCAGTGGGGGTGACAGGTATATTGACGTTGTAGGTGCTTTATGAAGGTTCCATGTGCTGTGCAAAATATATTATTTCTTAAGTTCCTAGGTAATAGAGCAGTGCACATGTAAAAAAAGAACCTTCTTGTTAGACCTCGCCCCCTTGGGTGGTAGTCCCCGACCATTTTACCTTCACTCCCTCCTGTTTGTTGAATTTGTTTTTGTTGGCTTTAGAACTCTTTGTACTTTACCACAGCTAATCAGTGGTAAAGTTCTTGCACTCTCAGCCTCTAAAGCCTTGGAAAACTGGGCAACCCTAATAGGTACATTTAATTGACTGGTAAGTCCCTAGTAGATGGTACTACACATACCAAGGGACTGTAAATTACATGCTACTAGTGGATCTGCAGCACTATTTGTCCCATCCACTAAAGTAGCACCTTAAACATTTTTCAGTGCTGCCACTGCAGTCTGTAGGGCAGTTTGAAAATGATATTTCAACCAGGCAAAATGAACTTTGTTTCAGGCCCAAGCCTTCTTTTTAATAATTATACTTCATCTTTGAGGGAGGCCTTAAAAGCTCCTAGGGCAGGCTGTGTGAAATGTAAACATTTGGACATATGAGTTTACGTTTTACATGTCTTAGCAGTGAAATACTCCTAAAGTCATTTTTACCTGTTGTAGCGCTCTATCACCCATAGGCTAGTACTGGGTTACCTTATTACATTTGATGATGTGCTAACTTCAAATTGGGAGCAGGTAGAGAAATACTTCTTGGACTGGTTTGAATTGTAATTTAAAATTCCCTTTAATGGTAAAGTTGGATTTTAACTCATATTTCCAGAAATGCCACTTTTGAAAAGTTGGCATTTCTGTGCCAAAATCAACAGAAGATTTCTGCCAGTAGCCATGGTCACATGTCTGTGACTGTCTCTACTGTGATGGGCTGTTGATTCTCTCTTGACAGTGGTACAAAGGAAATTATATGTGGGCATGATGGGTCACCCTAGCAGGACGGCTGGAGGAAGAGCTGTATCCAGCCCTGATTACATTTCTAAGGGCCTTGCATGCAGCACTTACAATGGAACCTGACACCTGGTCTGCCCTTGCTTTTGTTACCTCAGACAGTTACGAGCAAACCCCAGTATGGACAGGGGACCTAGACAGAACTAGTTTGGGAAGAACTGGGGGTTGCCCCCCACACATTGGCTTGGCAACGGAGAATTCAAATGTGGCTCTCTCAAACCCCAAATCAGTTCACTTTTGGCCTTGTGCAAGACTCAAAAGAAGGACTACCCAGCTGCCCTGCAGTTACAAAGGAAAACTGACCTGCTCCCTTGAACCCATGACCACATTCCAGGGGATAGCCAGCTGGCCTCTGAAGTGAGCTAAATGGACACAACAAGCTTCACAGGCCCTGCACCTGCCCAGCTTATCAGTACCAACTAGACCTGCCTGACTGCCGCTACTGGCCCTGCTGGAGTGAGTCCTAGCTCCTAGTTGGTGCCCACCCAGGTCCTGGACATTTGGTGTGGTGCCAGAGTGTACTCCTCCCACCTAACCTAAATGCTGGGTCTTAGACACTTTTCTAAGAAAGTTTGCTTTGAAAGCTGATGTCAGACCAGAACCTACCTGCAAGCAGATCTGACTAAAGTGACAAGCCGATGGATCTGCTTTCACCACTGATCCTGCTACGTTCTTCTCCGCACCAGCAAATCCTCTTCAGCAGGACTTCTCGGCAACGCTATCTGGCCTCATTTAGCCCTCTTCGACTACAGCGTGCAGGTTGTCCTGCAGGGGTTATCTGAGCTTCGGAAAATCTTCTAAATGCGATGGTAGAAATCTTCACGGAGCTTGACAACATTCAGCACCCCACCCTATTTACGTCAACAAACTCCTTGCCCTAAAAACTCAGGTTTTCTAGCCCAGAGATTTTTCCACCTTCATTTATGACTCCCCAATGCCAATGAGTTCCTTTTCACTACAGCCTGCTGTCTGGCTCCACTGAGGACTCTACCTTCTCCAAGAACTTTTCAAGAAATGTTCTAAGTCGAAAGGTAACTCTTAGACTGAGGTGAACCTGGTTGCTGCAGCTGGCCCATGTGCCATCACGGTTAGCCTTGACTTGTGACTTTGACTCAGTCTTGCATGACCAGATAACATAGTTGCCGCTTTTGTCTTTTTAGCACTATTTTTCACTAAAATCTTACAAAATTCATAACCCCATTTCTGCTAATTATATTCTTTGCAGTTTGGTGTCATTCTATTTAGCAAGATAGACCCTAATTTCCTTAAATTGTTTTGGAATTATTCTTGTGTTGTGTTTTTAACATTATTACAGTTTGTGTGCTACATACATACTTTACACATTGCCTCTAAGCGAAACCTAACTGTTTTTGTGACAAGCCACCAGAGGGTTAAGTACAAGTTAATTTAGTGACTTTTGTGTTTCACACTGATATGGTTTGTTGTTGTTGCCTGAGCGGGTCCTTCACCCCAAAACCAATAACCCAATTTTTTACACTTCTGATGTGCTTGTTAGTGAATATCACCAACAAGACTTTATGGCAATTAGCTATACAGTGCAATGGAAGTCCTAAAGACCCTAGCTGTGAAATGAAAGGATTGCCATCCTATGTAATGTATGACAATTGGAACATAACCCGCAATAAGGCACTCCTATCTCGGAGGCAATTCATAAGTAAGAGCAAGGTCCAAAGGTTATCCATAGGAACCTCACAGGTAAATCTTTTGCATTTCAGCTTTTGAGACATTAATACTGTACACTGACTGGAGCAAGACTGGTAATGTCCGGGGTTGGTGTTTAACTACTTGACCCACATATACTATTATTTGAACAGCTGAAATACAATGATTTGAATGACATGTACTGTGCATTTCTGAAACCAGGATATAAATATTTTTTCGCTTTTTTTTTTTTTATGTTTCCAACAACATACATTGCAGCATAGATTAGTTTGTAGACATCATGTGCACAACGTTTGAAGTACCAAGGACAGCATTATGTTTAAATACAATAATATAACAACCTAGGCGTTATCATATTGAACCATAAACAACAGGGCAAGCATTTATTCAACCTGCACACTCACGCCCTCACCTCCTTCATTCTCATCTGGATCTGTTTCACTCTCACTGGATGTGATATCGTTCTGCTCACTATCCGATTCATCTGAGTTAAGGGCAGAATTGCACAGGCCCCCCATTCTGTGAGGTCTGCCTGAATCTTATCGTCTTTGTGATTTAATTTCATGTGTATTTCTTCCACTAGGGCCCACTCCCTCACATCCCAAAGCCATGTTGGTATGTCGGGGTTTCTCTGCCTCAATCAGTTTATGGCCACTCTGCATCTGCCCAGGACAATCGTCAGGTGCTGCAGTTTTTATGCTATTTTCTATTTCTTGGGTTTGCCTACATAGGCCAACAGGCATTGGATTGGCTTTTCTCTTATGGGGAGACCTGTGCTTGTTCACACCTTATTTACAACTCGTGACAAAAATTGCCACAGCTCAGGACATGCCCAAGCGTGGTGCAGGAAGTCTGCCTCCTCTGTGCCACACATGGGGCACTTGCCATCGTTGTGTTGTGAGATATGTCGTAGTTTCACTGGTGTGAGATAGGTGTGATGTAAGAAGTTGTAGTGGATAAGTTTAAACATTGCGTCGCAAGAGACTGTGTGTGTGAGAACACATATGACTGTCCAGGCCCTGTCCTCTATTTATTCATTGAGGTCCCTCTCCCATGCTGCCCTTGACCGGTGGGACTGGGTAGTTGAGCCTAGCCTCATGGCTTTGTGGAGGAGCGATATTATCCTACGCCCGGATCCGCATGTTAGCAGCCGGTCCAGAGTACTTGTCATTGCATTGTGTCAGGGTACTGAGGCCAGGTAATTTTAGCTACCTCCTAGATCCCCCTATACAGTAGGCAGTGACCCTGGCCTAGGGTGAAACTATCACAAGCTTGTTCATACGTTATGAACTTTTCGTTCGAAAGAGGTCTGCCAGGACCTCACATCTGCCCTCCCTCCAAGCTTGAAAAGACATGTGGGCGCTCATGTCTCTAATAGGGGTCAGTATCCATATGGGGAGCTATCTGCGGAATGCTGCGTGTCTCAGCACCGTTTCTACAAACTGCTGCCATATATTCGAGGTTTGGTGCACTAGGTATGTAAAGTCCCCTTCAACTTTTCTCCCCTTCTTCAACGTTATTGGGAGGACATCTGGATCTGCTCGACCTGCTAGGAGTCATTTTTCCCAGTTGTCCCTTTTCTCCAGCCAGTGAGACACGTGCTGCAGCAGAGCAGCAAAGTAATATAAGTCGAAGCGTGGGGCCTTCCGTCCCCCTTATTCATATCTGCGTGTCAGTGTGTTGAGAGCTACTCTATTATGACCCCCCACCCACAGTAGGGAGATGTGAATTGTGTTCAACTACTTGAACATTCATGCCAGGATCGGGCAGAGGGAATTCTGGAGTGCATAGAGGCATCTGGGTATCATCACCATTTTGGATTCTGTGAGCTGGCCCATTAAGGACAGAAGTAAAGTATCCAAAAGTTCACAGAGCGTCTCGGAGCCTCAAGAACCTTATCCAGATGTAAAGCTATTAACTGGGCATTGTCTAGTGCTATCTGGACACCAAGGTTCCGGAAGTGTGCTCGATCCCATCTAAGGTCTATTTCTGGGAAGGCCCTCAAAGGCATAGCGTCCATGCATGCCAGGGGGAAGATCAGAAATTTATTATGGTTGAGTCACAGGACAGAGACCTCACCGAATCGATCCAGGTGCTGCAGGAGCCTGGGTGCAGCATCCCGGGGGGATGCTACATATATGAAAGTGTTGTCCATGTATAGGGAGATCACATGGGTCTTGTCTCCTACCCGAATGCCCCACTGTTCCATCTCCATTCTCATACGCACCGCCAAACATTCAATGGCCTGGGCAAAGTGGAGGGGCGAGAGCGGGCAAACCTGGCATGTGCCTCACCCCAATGTCCACTCCTCAGACTGAGCCCCTCCCAGACCCCCCATACACGTGACTCAGTGTACAATATTTTAACCCAGGGGCGGAAGCGGGGTCCGAACCCCATTGCTCTAAGCACCTCTAGGAGATAGCCCCAGTCGACCATGTTAAAAGCCTTTGCCAGGTATATTAACACAAGTACCAGCTCCTCCTCCCGATGTTTCACTTCCTGCATAATGTGGGTCAGGTGACGTAGGTTCATACTAGTGTTGCGGCCTGGGATAAAACTGCATTGGTCCTCGTGTACGAGGTGTGGCATCTGGGGTCCAAGGTGAGACCCAAGGAGTTTGCATAGTATTTTTGCATCTGAATTGGTCATGGTGATTGTGTGGTAGGAAGAGGGTTCACAGCTGTCCCCACCTGGCTTAAATACCATACAAATGTTGCCGTGCCTCATGGTAGGAGGGAAGATTACTTTGTCAAAGGCCTCCTTGTAGACCTGCAGCAGTGCCCGAGTCACCATTCCTGAATATGCTCGGTAAAACTCCGGTGAGAATCCATCACCACCCGGAGACTTAGCTAAAGAGAGCATTAGTAACACTGCCTGTATTTCCTCAGTGGTGAGCGGGCCTCCAGATCTGTCCTCACCTGTGCGGAGAGTCTTGTCAGGTTCGTGGTCTGCAAATATGGGAGGTAAGAGTCTTCCCCTACAGTCGGATCCACAGTGTACACTGTCTGGAGATGGAGCTGCAGCTCTTGTAAGATTGCAGCTCTGGTGTGTACCACTGCACCTGTGGGCATGCATAGTGCCACTATTGGGGCAGGGGTCTGTTCCCTATGGAGGATCCATGCAATAATCACCCGGACTTGTCACCCTCCCTTTGCAAATGTTGTAGTTGTTGACTAAGTGTATACTTGTCTAGCCTGTTCCAGATATCACTGATGCTTGTCCGTATTTCCCATTCTCGGGCTGCATCAGTTGGATCAGCCCGGTCCTGGGTTTGTACCTCCGCTACCTCTGACCCCTTTGCCTCAAGCTCACAATGCTACTGCCTGCCAACCCCACATGTTAGACTTAGGCGAACCCATTGTATCACAGCTTTCAGAGCCTCCCATTTCGTGGTCTTAGAGATGTTCGCCTCTTCCCAGTTAATTGTCATATAATCAGCCAATACACATGCTATATTCTGCCTTCCAACTGTGTCTTCCAGTATCTCAAATTGCATCCGCCATACTCTTGGGAGGTGCGCTGGGGGTCCCCATCGGACCATACAATTGACCGGGGAATGGTCGGACAGGAATCAAGCCGCATGGGTCACCTCAACATTTAGGTGAGCGTCTGAGGTCGCTACCAGCACTCTATTGAGCCTACTATGTGTGTTGTGGGTGGGAGAATAGCAATTGTATAACTTCTGTGTGGGCGTCTGTTCTTCCAAATAACCTGCATCCGAGAGATAATGGGGAACTTGGCCATTATCCCTCGGAGTCTCTCTGTTATTTAGGGCTTTGTACCTCGACGAGGAGGGTACCAATCTAACTGAGGGTCTAAGACACAGTTGAAATCTCCCACCCAGAGGATCGAGGCACTCAGGTCCAATGTCAACACCTCCTGCAGGGATCTGTAGAAGTCAGGATCATCTACATTTGGGGCGTATATGTTCAGGAGTACTATGTCTCAGACATCTAGCTTAGCCCTCAGAAGGATGCATCTACCATTAATGTCAGCTTCCATGGATAGCAGTGAAAACAGCGTACCTGGGGCTTTTCAAATCAGCACGCCTCTTGCGTAGGTAGTGTATGAGGAGTGAAAAATCTGCCCCCCTCATTTTCTGGCCTTCCTCTGGGCACCTGCATCATCAAGGTCATGTTCTTGTAAGAATACTTTGTGCCTCTGGAGGAATCAGAGAACCCTATAGCACTTGGTGCATGTGCCCAACCCCCTTACATTCCAGCTCAAGAACTTAGTCCGCATTGTTGTGATAGTACTCTGCCATTGTGTCCACCCACCAGTTGTCATGCAAAGTCATTTTACCCATCATTTGCTTCATAAAATCAATGATAACATGCAATGGAAAAATACCCCTGCGTCCCCCCTCTCCCACGGGCAAATGACCTGCAACAGTGCAGATGGTTTAGTACTCCCCATGCTTGTGCCAGGACGTGCTCAGCCTCCCCTTCAGCCAAACGAGGCTGTAGAACTTCCCCAGTGAATACGGCCACCTGGCCTAACCCTGCCATTGCAGCAGGAGAACAAATCCAGTAAGCGCCCACATAAATGAGGCCAATACTCCTCAGGATTCAATCCCTTAGTGTTCTTAATTGTATCAGCAGTTTCCCCACTTGGCTGTGGGTCAGCACAAACTCCCCCAAGCCACGGAGATACTCTGCCAACTCCAACCCCCTCCACGTCTTCCATCTAAGAATCCCTCTAGTCATACATTACATGAGCAGTTAAGTAAACCTTGGTGTGTCTGTTCCATGTATACTCCCACAATGAGACCTTGTTATCATTGAGTCCTTGCTTTTATCTAGTGTCCTGCAGGGATAATGCTGAGCCCATGATGGTTTCAGGAACGACTTTTTCTGTCAGGATTAGTGTTGCTGGGACAGCCTCCGAGACTGATCAAGCTCCGTCATCTGAGGAGAGGAGACACGCAGATCTGGGGTCTCCACTTGCAAGGTCCCGTCATCCCCCACCGTGATTCTCTGTTGGCTTGGCAGGTCGCCATCTGCTGATTGGTTCCTGCGCCGGCTGCTTCGAGCCCCCTTTGTCTGCTACTTTACGTAGATCAGCTCTCAGCACATTCACATCTATAGACACCATTTCTATTTGCTTCCCCAGAGTGGTCCATGAACACTGGATCGCTACCAGAATCCCTGACCTAGAGTGCTCATCAGCGCTGTCACTCTCTCCATCAGGGCCCATCTGTCTGGTAATGCGCTGTGGGCGAGGTGCATGGTAGTATACTGTGTTATCGTGTTAGGAGTGGAGGAGCGAACCGGCTTATCCTCGCCTATATTTCTAGTTATGAATTACCCCAGCCCAGGTATGTGGCCAGTCACAGGGGGTAGTCCTGGCCTGCAAGTCCTTGCAAATATTCTTTTGCCAAGGCAGTCATCACTCTCCAGAAACAAGGCCTCCCCGGAGATCAGGGACCTTCTCTCTCGATCTCACAGGTGAGCACAGGTGGCCTCCCGCCTTTCAGGCACGGCCCCGCATCCACTCGGCCCTACACAGAGGCTGGTCCGTTCCCCCACGTCAACACAGAAGGTCGCCAGGACGGCATTTCTCAGGGGTGCTAGGACAGCCGATTAGGACCGCTCCGCTTGGGTACCCAGAGGAATTTGCCATGCTAACATCAACCACATCTTCAGGATCTCACCACAGGCAGGCAGTGGGGGAGACATCCATCTATCGTCACCTCGGTCTGCTCCTTAGGGTCCAAGGGGATCTGCAGTGCTGGTGGGGTCCTCTTCTCCTCGGTCGATTTGATCCTGCCCCGGCAGGGTGGCAGGTAAGCCCCTTTGGCACAGATGCCTCCAACATCAGACCCCCAGCGGGCCTGGGGCAGCTGCCAGTTCAGTTCTGGATCTGGGGCCACTCCTTGCCCAGCAGGAGCCGACCCCCCCAGGGCAGGATCTCTCTCCTCCCCACAGCATCTTAGGACTCTCTCTGGGCGGGGCGACACAAGGCCCCCCTTGTCCTCCCTGCATCAGGTTGGTCACACAGTCGCAGCCTCCAGACGATTTCCTGAAGCCCCCGGCTAGTTTGTCTCACCATTCGGCCCAGGATGGGCCCAGCAGATTAGGTAAGAGACCCCGAGACTCGGGCTCCACAGCAATCTGCCAAAGTCACTGGGTGCAGGTCGAGGTCTTCGGGCTCAGGGTAGGCTGCCTCGGACCGAGCAGACCTCCTCACAGCCACATTGCATCCCCCGGACGTCACCATGCACCTTCAAGTCTGGGGTCAGTCACAAGCTCAGTTCCAAATTCGGGGCCTGCTCCCAGACAGGTCGGAGCCAGACCCGCAGAGCAGGGTCTCTCTTCTCCCCGGAGCATCTCAGGCCTCTCTCTGGGTGGGGGGGACACAAGGACCCCTCGTCCTCCCTCTGTCGGGCCAGACGATCAGCCACCAGATGATGCCCTGAAGCCCCCGGCCAGCTACTCTCACTGTTCGGCCAAGGTTGGGTCTAGCAGGCAGGTAAGGTACTCTCGAGACTCAGGCTTCACAGCTCACATCCTGATGCCATTTTGCTTGGCCACGCCCCCCGGAAACTTGTATAGTTAAGAGGAATTCATGCTTCCCTTGATCACTAGATTGAATTCATGTTATGAGCTTACAGGAATCGTGATGTGGCATCAGTGTTGTTATACTGATGTTCTGCTGTATATAATATCTTTATTTGTGTTGCAATTATTTATAATAGACATAATGTTATAGTGATGCATTCTCTAATAATACATCTGTGTTAATAACAATACGTTGTTGGTATAATACATGAGTGAATTGCTGTTGTTGTACAGTTGGATCATATGAATGGCCTGTATAATATTGAGCTAAGCATAAATAATTCCTCGGGGAACATATTGTTTCTGTAACTTTATAAAATTGAAATTGTCAAAATTGTCATTTAAAATCCTCTTGACTAGAGCACCCTTCAGCCCAGCACCTCGCCTATGCCATCTGTGCTCCTACCCTGTCAAGTGGTGCCCCCCCAGTCCTGGACCTTTGGAAGAAGGCCAGAATGTGCTATGCAACCTTGTCGCATAGTGATGAAGAAAGAAAGCTAAAAAGACCTACAAACACTACCTCCTCAAACGATGTCCTGAAACGCTTATCTCGGACACATACATTTCCACGAAGGGCTCTGTGGTGACAGACCTCATATTCTACACTAACAGAAGAGCCCAGTGGAGAAAGACTAACTTCTGCGCTTCACTCCAAACAACTGACCAAAACTCCACAGCGCTTCCGTTTAACTGCACTACCCTCCCTTGCCCTTAAGGCAGATCTGACCATTTCCTTATACAATAATGGGAACATCCTTATTCAAGCCTCTGACCTGTACCTCAAGCTCTTTGACAGTATCTTTTTGAGGATTAAAAACACACTTATTAACTCAAACCCGACTGCGCTCCATCATAGCAGCCACCCACAATTTCTGCACCTGCTCTACCTTACGCCGCTTCTTCACCCAATTCTGCATCCCCCATCCTTACATATTCACTGCTCTGCTCTAACACCTCTGAGGGTATGTATTCGACCCACACTACTAACCAGGTCTACCCTGTTATTCCTCCCCTGAGCAATGGTAGTCCTTACCACCAAGCTGCTGTCCCTAGAACTTCTCCTCCATACCCACTCCTCATGTCTAATTTCACATCACCCTCTTCTCTCACGTTCTGATCTGCTATCTCTCCTCATACTCCCAGTAGTTCTCCTCATATCCCACACACATCGTCATCTTCCTCCTGTGCGTCCCCTATCGCCCAGGGTAAAACCACATTGCCCGTTACTTATCCTACGCAAGGACCTGCTCAGCATCCCCTGGGACCAAATCTTGCACCCCTTCATGCTAATACTCCTTCTGTGGTAGATGCCAAGACCACTTTCAAATGGGACTCTATCTCCCCCTGTAATTGCGATAAGGGACATACTCTACCACTCAATAACCCTCTCTCAATTAGTTCAGACCCATTGTCTCATTCGGGGTTAGCGATGGAGACCATTAACCGACCTTACCTTCATGAGAAGGTTGCTGACCTCAAGCAGGTTCTCCTTGCAGTCAAAGAGATCATGCAGCCCCTTTTACAGTCCTCACAGATACTCTTTTGCCAATGCAGGGTCACCAGCGACCACCGTCTAAAGGCTGGGAGGCAGAGCAGTTCGTGCACTCCCCAACCAATTGGGCTAACTCAGTAATTTGAAGCAAATGAGGGATCAGCCCAGAATCCAGGAATCCCCACCTGTGGCTGTATCCCCACCTCCCTTCAACTTGGACAAACCTCTCCCATAATCAAGATCCCCAATGCTGACCCCAATGACCTAAACAATCTTCGCCCCATCACTAACCTCCCCCTTCTCTCAAAGGTCCTTGAAAAATGTGTTCTACTACAACTAGACAAACACATCAAAAACTTCGACCTACTTGACCCCTTTCAATCAAGCTTCGGGAAAGGCTGCAGCACCGAAACGGCAATGCTCAACGTCGTCAATGACACCCACCACTCACTTGATAATGGCGAGACTTGCCTACTTATCCTCATTGATCTCTCAGCAGCGTTCGATACAGTCAAACATTCAGCCCTACTTAATGTGCTTAGGATACGTTTCGGCCTTAATGGTACTGCCTACAATTGGTTTGTCTCCTACCTACAACACCATCTTTCTAACCCCACCCCTGTCTCCCTTGGAGTCCCCTAGGATCTATTCTCTCTCCCTCCCTCTTTAACCTCTTTATGGAACCCCTCACCCTCATTCTTAAACAAGCAGACATCAACTACCTCCTCTATGCCGATGACACCCAAATCTATTACAAGATTAAAACTAATTCGATATTCCTGATTTATGCCCTTATGTGGTTATAATAGATAATATCCTTATAAAGGCAAAAGAATCATATCCATATTTAGTCATAGCCCATGCTGTCCAAATTTAGCAAGGCTACTTCCCCAGGCTCCTAGAAAGTACAACGAGTTCTGTAAACAAAACAAACCTCCAGCAACCTGGGAATTCCCCATGGCTTTTGTTTTGATTTGTCCTAGAACTCCTGTGAGCACTCTAAGAACGGCCAGTTCTAAGTGACATCTTTATTGACATCTTATGTCCAACCTTACGTCAAACCCGGCACCTTTCAGGTATAAATATACCATCGTTGCCTTAAGCAAACACACGGTGGTTTGGAGCAGAGCGGCTATATACTTGCCCGAGAGCCCAGCTGATGCGGAGAGCCCACGGACGCCGCCCCTCCCTTTCGACGCACTAAGAGAGACGCTGTCTTTTCTCCTGCCGAGAAATCCAGCTCCGGTGTTCTCAGCCGCCCTTGCGGGTTGCGGGGATATCGAGTCCTGAGAGAGAGATACCAGACCTCCTGCTTTCTATTACCCAGGTACGGAGCTGACTAAACCCTTAAAGAGAATTCTTGACTCAGATTCTTGGCAAAACCAACTTAACTTAAACTGCTACTTACTTACTCCTTCCCACGTATTAGGCTTAGGTCAGGTACACCGGGGTAGGCGTATTTAGAAGCACCAGTTGAGTACGTTAGTCAATGTATATTTGTATGTATATATTTTATCCATTTTAAAGTATCATATGGCTAAGAAACTATATCAATGCTTTTACAGTATTATTTTATAATACTCCTTTTACTTTACGCACTTTACTTTATGCTAAGTATTGCAATTGTGGCAATTCATTTCTCTTGCATGAGAAAGAAGACTGCTCAATAAATAACACCTTTTATTGAAAACGCCCGTCTCTCTTTTCTCTGCACTCTGGTGAAACTAAGTATGCACGATTGACTGAGTAAAATAGCTGTCTATTGTTTTCACACGACTCTAGAGATACACTCTTATTCTGAGGGAGCAAAGTTGTCATGTTTATGGTTGTCAGAAGCTAATCCCTTCTTGTCTATCCAGGGGAGTTAAACTCCTCCTTGTTTATTCGAGAAAGTTTCTAGTGACCTCTGAGCTAGCTGGCAAAACTAATTAAGTCTAATATAGTCAGTAGAGACCTAGTCGACCTCAGTCCTACGTCTACACTGCTGTTAATATTATTCCAATGCGCAGAGACTATTGGGAATATAGGAACTACACCACAACATCTTACACCTGAACAACACCCTCACCAAGATCCAAACCTGGTTCTATTCCAATCATCTCAAACTTAACCCTAATAAAACCGAAATCAGTCTCTTCTCCCCTATAAATAACCTGCTCCCTGATCAATCCTCGATCTCCGACCTTAACGCACTCAACTGCTCACTCACCCTGTTCAACTCCGTCAAATCTCTAGGTATCTCTATCAACAACACCCTAACCCTTAATGCCATCATCAAAAACTCTGCTAAAGGAGCCCCATTCACTCCCTGTCACTTCAAGAAAATCAAACCCTTTATTCCTACTGATGACTTTAAACTTGTAGTTCAGTCACTTGTTTGCTCTCTTATTGATTATGGTAACGCCATTCTCAATGGAATCCCCAAGGTCCACCTTGCTCCAATCAAAGTTGTGCTCAACCTTGCAGCCAGGCTCATCACAGACTGCAAACTCTTCGATCATATTTCCCCGGCTCTCAAATCTCTCAAATGGCTCCCTGTTGAAGGAAGTTCTACCTACAAAACTGCCTGCATTACTCATAAAGTCCTCCTTCAAAACACTCTGCAGTACCTGTCCAAGAAACTCCTCATTGCGGGCACCAAACGACCTTTGAGAAACACCAACACTCTCCTCCTAATCCCACCACTACAAAAAAAGATATCCACACAATCACACTCCTTCTCTGGTAATGCCCCTACCATATGGAATGCCCTCCCAAAAGACCTGCACTCTAACCACTCCTATTTCAGCTTTAAAAAATACCTCAAAATCTACCTCCTCAATTATTTTTGGGGGATCCTAACCTGTGACCTACACTTGATCTTCCATCACCATGTTATATTAGTCCAGTAATATTTGTCCATTTCCTGAACATAATCTACCTAATTACTTGAAGTGTGTAGATCTTTCACCTGTTTATCTATTTGACTTGTATACCTCACATGTTATTTTCATTTTCTTTTAGTGTTTGAAGTGTTATAGCTCTTGCAACTATTTTTCTCTTTTGATTTGCATATTT
This sequence comes from Lissotriton helveticus, assembly GCF_964261635.1. Lineage (NCBI taxonomy): Eukaryota > Metazoa > Chordata > Amphibia > Caudata > Salamandridae > Lissotriton > Lissotriton helveticus. Next base: position 1,270,349,286 of record NC_136059.1, on the reverse strand, counting down.
CACATGTTATTTCATTATCTTTTTCCACTTGTATGGCATGTTTGCCTTATACTATCTTTTTATGTAAAGCGCTCTGATACCTCTAGGTCTAGCCAGCGCTATATAAAACTTTGAAAATAAAAATAAATAAAAAATAAATACCTCAACTCCCTTGACCTCGCTTCCGAGTGGTGAGGACTTCTCAGTGCGCTTCTCTGAAAAAACAAGAAAAATTGAACTCGAGCTGCAACCTGACACTCCCATTTTGCGGCCCCAGAACTACTCTGCATCATTAGCTGGGCCTGAAGAACAGTCAATAGTGTCTTTACCCTTTGGTTATTCTCCCAAAAATGACGCCTCTTGGAATTCCTTTCTCCTGCCAGATGTCACGGAGCTGCTCTACACTATGGCATCCTTAAAACCTTCATCCTTTTCAATGATCCACTTCCTGCTAAGTTTTTTAAATATCTCAATTTGGCCATTCTCCCTTTCTGGTTCCAGATCATTCATGCATCTCTCCTGCAGGGGAAGATCCCGGACTGCCTCAAGAATGGGCAAGTTGCTCCCATCCCTAAGAAGCCCAACACTGAATTATCTGATCCTAACAACTACCAGCCTATCACCAGCATTATGACTCAAGATAAATTGCTTGAGAAATGCGTAAACATGCAGCTCTGCAACCAAATAGAGAAATTTCAACTCCATGACCTCTATCAATCGTGTTTCAGTGCAGGGCACAGTACTGAAACTGCACTAACTCACATTGTGGATGACACCCTGAGTTCCCTTGATGAAAATGTCCCTTGTCTTCTGATCCTTCTTGACCTGTCCTCAGCATTTGACACCATCAAACATAATAACTCGATTGTGCTTTTTCAACAGAGGATGGGTCTCCCCGGCCTGGTCTTCAATTGGTTTTCCTCTTTCTTACATAACCACACCCAAAGAATCAAAGTTAACCATTCCCTTGCTACCAGTACCCCATTCACAATTGGAGTTCCGCACTTTCGCCCACTCTTTTCAACCTTTTTATGGAACCACTCACCGACATTCTGGACCATTCTAGCATTCATTACCACATGTACAGGGATGACACATAACTGTACTTGAAGATCTCCTCTCCAGAGGACATAAATACGTTAAGCGAAGCACTCTCACAAACTCAGCAATGGTTATCCCAGAACCATCTTTTGTTAAATAAGCTCAAAACCCAATTCCTTCTGATTGCCCCCCGCAACCACTCTGCTCCTACCTTTAACTGGCTTAAACAACTCACTTCACTTAACTGCAACCCTCATGTGGTTGACTCCGCTAAATCGCTAGGCCTTACCTTGGACAAATACCTAAATATGCAAGGGCACATCAGGGCAACTGTTAAAGGAGCCAACTTTGAACTCAACACCCTTAAGAAAATTAAGCCTTTCCTTCCCCCTGAAGACATAAGACCTGCAGTACAATCCCTGGTTATCTCACAACTGGAATATTGTTTGGTGACCCTTGCTAAGCTTCCGAAAGCTAGCCTGGCCCTGCTCAGAGCCACCCTAAACGCCTCTGCAAGGCTCATCACAGGCGCCAGAAAGCATGACCACATTTCCCCCAACCTCATGCAACTAAATTGGCTATCTATCGAAGCTAGGATATGCTTCAAGATAGCTTGCTTGATGCACGAAGCCATACATTACAACACCCTGGCTTACTTGGCGAAAAAGCTTGAACTATCTGTCTCAGCTCGGATCTTAAGAAGTACATCCGCCCTATATATGAAACCTCCCAAATTCAAAAAGAAAAGAACTTACAATCGTGTCTTCTCTGGACTTGCTCCAAAAATTTGGAAAGCTGTTCCCTCCGTAATCAGGTCCAATCGTTCCACTGCATCATGCAAGAAACATGTTAAATGGTTACTTTTGAATGATCATTAACATCATCAACCTGTACTCCTTCTCAAGCCCTCTGTCTACAGATGTGATACTTATTTTACACTGTTTGTTTCTATGTATTTTTGCTTGTCTGTTCAATTGCTATCTCGTGCTATGCTCCTTCTGAATCTGTAGTGGTTGGGCCGACTCCCCAGCCGCGGACCTTGATTGTTTCCCCCTTTTGTCTGACAGTGTTTTAACTTAACTACATTATTTTTGCCATTATGTTAGTGTTATGCGTGCTTTCACCTTTTTGTACAGCGCTCTGATACCTGTAAGGGTCGTGTTCGCGCTTTATAAAACTCTTCAAATAAATAAATAAAGTGATGGCTTGATTTCAGGTGGATGGGAAACCAAGGATTGCTGATATAAAGGTGGTCGGCACTTGGAGAAGTATTTCTGCTCAGTGTGATTTTGTCTTTACCAAACTGTGGGACTTTTTATGATGTATATTGATGTATGGTTGTATGGTTGGATGCCTCTTACTTATTTTATCATGAACGATTCACAGGTAGTTGGGAAACTCTTTAGTAAGATAGTGAATGGGGATATCATTCAGTTGGTGAATCGGGTTGATACATGTAACTAATGAACAAATAGAGTTATGCCAGAATACAATTGCTGTATGCACATTCTGATGGCCAGAAACTGTTACATAATGCTCATAGAACGGTTGGTGTAGTAATGGGTGGGGGTAAAGGAGCACTTTCTAAACATCTGTGAGTGGTGTAAATTGTTTTTAAATGTACATATTGGTCTACTATTTTTGGATAATAATTTTTGTATGTATGTTATTTGTAGCCCTGAAGAAGTCTGTGAAGGACGAAACGCGTTGGCTATGGCTACAGCATTTTTAATGAAGAATCAATAAAGAATGAACTTCCACAAGATCACTAATTCAGCCTTTTGAATAATTAATTTGTGTACATGAAGTTTTATCATTGTTTTGCTTAAGTGTGCTGGACCATCTTTTGTTGTGCATCTGTGAGTGGTGCAATGATGGTTTTAGGGCACTGGCCCACAGGATTGTGCCCAATTATAGGTGCATATATTTGGTCCACAGGAGTGTGTGAATATACATTTGCTCAAGGCAAAAAGGATATTTATTATGAGTTTGTATGAGGGACAATATAAATGAATTATAACATTTTAAATATAGTTATTTTAACTGACATGATTGAGAGAAGGAAAACATGCATTGATATATAGGTATATTTTACTTTTTAGAGTTCTTTAACTGATGTTATGAATGATTGAAGTGAAGCTATTTGGAGATATAATACATTAATTGATGCTCTGAATAGTTGCAAGTACTGTACTATTACGGACTTGGACATTATGGATGTGGATGTGGGGCAATCACATTCCGGGTCCACTTGTGAATTTGATATTTGTTAGTATGTTATGGAAGATTTATTTTGAAGTTGATGTGTCATGAATCATGATGCTGAATATATTAAAACTCATTTGTGTGATTTCTGGGCCTGTGCATCATGGGTAAGAATGTAATCATGAGTGTAAGCAGACTTGTTAGGATCAGGCGATTTTCATTTTTTTATTTTTTTATATTCTTATATATGTTGTTTTTCAGCCCTGATAAAGATCCACTTGGGAACAAAACAAGTTGGCTGGGCTCACACTTTCTTTTCCATGCTATCTTTTCCAATGAAGATTGAACAATAAATATGAATGATACCTTTTTATAAACCATGAAGTTTGAGTCTGTTTCTTGGACTATACATCAATCACCACCAACTCAGATCATGGACACTGGGAATGTTGCTTATTTGAATGTGTGAATAGGTGAAATAAGGACTTTAATTGTCTCTGATTGCTTCTTTTTTGAGACTGACATCATAGAGTACTCGCCACTTCAGAGCAGATGCGTGGGCAGGCAGATATGGTTAAATACGGAAGCAGCATTACTCTCTCCCACCTGCATTTGAGAAGGGAAGGGCAGGTAACGAGTTGTTATCTTGATGAAGTCAATGTGAGTATTTTCAATCTGCGGTCACCACTAAGTAGGTTGATTCTGCACTTTCAAACCTGCAACTATGTGTTTATTGTTAATGTATTACTCACAGGGACACTTCTCCAACGCCGATGAGGCTTCCCTAAACTAATTGTTAGCATAGGATGATGTGCGTTTATATGCAATGTTGTTTTTCACATGTGTGTCGCGAAATCTGCCACTTTGGATAAGTGTTTTTACTCCGATGAGCATAACTTTTTAAAGCTTCACCACTGATCACAGCTCATACGCCACACTTCGTCAGGCACTCACACACCTTTTGTGTGTCGAAGTGTCTCCACCACTCACTGCCTGTCCTATGACTGTGGGTACAGATGAGCAGTATGTTGGGTCACTTCACAAGCCAGTTCATGGCTTGTGGGTTATGTGTGCGCCAGCATGTTTTCTTTAAACTGATAACTATTCTCATGCTGAGATGGATATATCAGCATCGTGACAAATAATCCTTTTTAAATTCGGATGCCGTGTATCATTTAACACACATGATCTGCATAGTACTACTGAGGGGCCGATTCCGATCTCGGTCGGAAAGGCTCCGAATCGGGTTTGGGATTAGCGGGTCGGATTCATAGGCTGAATTTCCGTCCGGTTCGTGCACAGGTCTGGACGACGAAGTATGATGCGAACAAGCGCGAAATATCCGGCCGAATCGTTTCCAGGTCCGAACCGCACTGTACGTCTCGGCCGTAAGCTAACCGTTGCGCGCAATGGAGGCGAATTCCGACCGAGCCAGTAAGATGTGTGATTCGAACAGCGGGATCGAGTCGGAGCGTCCGGCTCACAATAGCTGCCGGAGCTGGACTTTGGGGGTCCGCATCGGACCCCCTGTTACCCGCAGCCTTATGGTTCGGACACAGGGGAAGACCCATGGGTCTCCCCAACACAGGCATGTATAGTGCGGAGGGCACCGACGCGTACACACTGTAGGGGGCGCACTTGTACAGAACGTACCTATTCAGTCAATGGGAGCCCATGTACGGGTTCCAAGACCGGCTCCCATTGACTTCAATGAGAGTCCGACCGAAACGAGTCTGACAGCATACAACCGCATCGCACTCACTCGGTTGGACTGCAGGAGTCCGGATCGGTCAGAAAACACCCCGGATCCGACTCGGTCGGAGTGATTTCCGACCCAGATCGGAATCTCCCCCTAAGTATGATTATTCCTTAAAAACTAGTGTTGCTTTCTCTTTTCCTTTTTAGGTTGGATTTAGAAACTTACACGGTCGTATCCTCATGGGTGCAGAGTTGCCCTGACCACACCTGAATATAGGTATTACAGGGTGTACTGAGTGTGGCTGTCTCAGACCCCTGTACTTCACTCCTTACACTTTGCACTGTCCTGAAGAAACACCATAGGATCCACTATGGAGCTCTAGAGGTGTTGAACATGTCGACCTAGAATCATTAACTTTCCTCACCACTAGCACCAAGATTAGCAGAAGGAAAATACTCACACTTCTGACTATTAGATCAAGAGTATTACTCTTGGCTCAAGTTTTTAACCATACATCACGGACCCTTGAAAAAGCTTTCTAAGGGTACCAGTGTGGTATTTTTAAGCCACTCACATCACTCCCCATACACCCTCACTCACCACTGCGGCGTTCCTCCAAAAGATATCTGATAAAGAGCCCTCTTGCTGGCCCATGGGGGACAGTAGCGCCACCCCCATGAGGGGCAATGTCCGATGATGAAACATGACACCTGCTTGGGTGTGTAATGGCATTTCTTCAACAATGAGGAATTCAACCCTCTGAGACTATCATATCCAAACGATCTTTGAAAGAGTCCCTTTCACCAGTCTTTTCAGCGACCTAATAGGCCTGTTTTTTTCTTAGGAATAGTTACCCTCCAGTGATTGTAATAGGCATAGCCACACAGGTGAAGTAACATTTTTATCAGAAGTGTGGAAACAAACAAAAGTACATTTGTCATTAGCAATTGAATTTCCCTTCATTCTTTTCTTCTAAATGTCCTAAATGTAAGCCAATGTGCAAGAAAAACACATTTTGGAAAATGCCCTCTAAATTACATATTAAGGGTAACAAATACACAAATGTAATGTACAAATAACCTCAATTTCTAAACACTTTAGGCAGCTTTTTAAAATAACGAATATGTTTTCTCCATACCCCTGTTTTATTGCTCAGAATTTGCTTTACGAATAGTGGCATTATCTTTACACAATGAAAATAAATTATTAGTAGCAGATCAGTTGGTGACTATGCATATCTCTTGCTTATGGACATCCAACAAACACTCCATTTCCCTGGTACTAGAAGAGTCTGACAGATGTAACAGTATATTACTATTGTAAACCTACCATAAGGGAAAAAATACATATGAAATTGTAACCTTTTCCCATTTTTTCCTATTTCTTTTCCCCAAGTCTTTTTTTTAAATTTCAACAACTAGTTTCTTTGGAAGAATCTTGAAGAAGCCATACCTATGTCCTCATACTGAATGTAATATACTTTTCAGAAATGTATAGTTTTCCAGGTTGAACCTACTTTGCCACCTCTTTTCACCACAAACTACAAGTAGGTAGAAACCCCCCCAAAAAGGAAAATTAAGTACTCGTAAGAAGATTGCAAAAAATGAGGCTAAAAAGAAATTTGGTTTACAACTTTGTTCTTGAAAGCTATGAAGAGCTTGAGCGTGGCACAGCAAACCTTTTGCTTTTGCCTTTGATAGGAAAAACGCTTACACTTTTTGGCACAGCACTTTTACCATTTTCCCCCAAAAACAACAATTTGGCTATGTTCTCAGTTCCCTCAAGGAATCCAAAATCCTTGCATACCTTTAGAATCCCCAACATGTTGGACAAAAGGGAAGCAAATTTAGATTGGATATCTTTTATAGAAAAAATAATTATGAAGTTTAAAGTGAGATTTGACTCAAATGCCAAACAATTGGCTCAACACGGGGCAGAGGGCAGGGGAGCATCAGCACTTAAGGAGATAATGCTGGAATTCTTTGAGAATTCCAGCAATGTTAGAAATGGTCTCCTAATTTAGGAGTAATCCTATGGAGCAAATTTCCAACTTTCTAAACAGAAAATGCTTGTGCTCTTTAGCAGCCAGGAGCAATTGTCATATGGTAAAGCATCCAACGCAAGAAGAGGAGATTGCGTTGACCAAATTACCTCCACTGGCTCCGGTACTCGAGATGTTGCTGCTAGGTGCACACATAGGGGATTAGGTGATGGGTGGCAGGATGTTTACTTATTGTACATTTCTTACAACAATAATATGTACGAAAAGGTATCTACACATACAGAAAAGATTTAAGGCAAGGGAAGAATGGGCGATTGTGCTGTGGTGTTTATCTTACTTTGGCCTAGTTCTATATCTCAGTGCTTTACATATGGTTCAATACTGTTTGGCATCATGTGACATGAATTAGCAGAAAATGTGTAATAAAATTCAAAGTTGTTCTGAACAGGGGCCCCAAAATGTGTTTAGCCCAGGGCCCCCAAAGAAGACACTGCTACACAATTTAGTTACATATTACCGTATGCACACATCAAACTTATTAGATGTAGTTTTAATGATAGAGACGTAAAATATCATAAAGCTGCCAGTGTAAGTGCAAGAAAGAAAATGTAAACTTCAGCAAAATCCTTGTACGTGAAATGACATACAATGAAGACCATTATATTTTTGTGGCACGGTAGTATTAAATTGCCATTCGGATGGTAAGTCTTGTACAGAATGTCAGAGAGGTACAGTACAAATGCTCTTTATGTTGGAAAAGTCTCAATTTAATAGATGGTGTTCTGCACTCGCTACAAAAGACTGTAGCAAACCCTATTTCTTGGAGAAGCATTTTCCTGACCTGGTTACATAGAGAAAAAAGATTAATGGAGATTTCAGAAATCGTATGTCTCCTCCTTTTCATAAAGTTTTCTCGGTTTTCTTCCCGAATCATAAAAGGCTGACTTTTTCCATCTTCTTAGCCATATTGAACACTTCTTACTTGAGTGAAAGTTTTCGGCGCAACACTGTTTGAGAGGATAAGGTAAAAACCGTGATGTTCTAGATCAGTACTTTGAAAAAAATAATTCAGCGCCAAGTATTATTTCATATGCATAAACTTTAGTTTCATAAAGTAGCAAACATAAGGGATGAAGAGATTAAAAATTTGTGAAACCAGTAAATGTGTTATTTAAGACATACACTCTTTTTCTGATGTTTTATTCCATTTATTTACTGTTTGAATATTTTAATTTGGTTTTACAGTGAAACAGAGCCTTGAAAAATTACATATGTAGGTCCTGCAAGATCTCTCGCTCAGATTAAAAGCAAACAAGGACGTAAGTCTTTGGTGTACAAAAAAAACATAGGGGCATATTATCAAGAATGGAGTTAAGATTATCGCCGGTTTAGCGGGAGGAAACTGCTGCTAACGTGGGAATAATTGGCTTGATAATATGCCCTTGTGAATACCCATAGAAGCCCAGGTTCTCGTGTGAACCTGGGCTTCTATGGGAATTCACAAGGGCATATTATCAATCCCATTATTGCCGCTTTAGCAGCAGTTTCCTGCCGATAAAGCAGCGATAATTTTAACGCCGTTATTGATAATATGGCTCATAGATTTTTAGGCAGTGGAGTAACAAGCTAACTTGCAGAGTCAAATGGGATCCGGTGCTCTGGCGGAATGAACATCCCCTCCTCCCCAAACCCTCAAGATATAGTGTGAACTGCTTCATAATAAGTACATAGATGTACAGTTAACTTAAGACCCTTAAATACTTGAAATGAATATAAAGTCCATTTCAAAAGGTACCTCAGACCATGTAACTTGTCTTCTCAGGGCCATCTCAGCATCAACCGTGATTCATGAATAGGAGCCCACAAGGCCTCAAAGACAGGCAGCTGGTCATGAGTTTATTAACTATCATTTCATATGAAGCAAGTGTGCTCAAGGTGTCCACTCATTCCATTGCTGGAGAGGAAGCCATCAATCTCTTCCCATGCATAGATTACCCGGTCCACGGATAGTTGAATTTGTGCAACTTCAGTCTGACTTAAACAGAACCAAGCGATACAAAAGGGGATGATGGACGGAGCGTTTGTATAAATCAAACACTCACCCCCAGTCAACTGATCTGGGTTTAATCCATCACCATTCTTTAGTTCACTCAGCCACCCCAGTTCAGACATGGCTATATGCAAATCAGTCTGACCATGTGCCTTATGGGAACAGTCCAGCACGAACTGCCAAGCCATGTCTTCCCTGGACCGGAAACAAGCATCCTGGGACCGGTTTCGGATTCATAATCCTCATCAGCCAGGCTATCTTGAATCCAGTGGCCAAGTGAACAAGGGACTCACGTCTGAGCATACCCTGCCACACTTAGGGCGAACAAAGCGATACAAAAGGGGATGATGGACGGAGCGTTTGTATAAATCAAACACTCACCCCCAGTCAACTGATCTGGGTTTAATCCATCACCATTCTTTAGTTCACTCAGCCACCCCAGTTCAGACATGGCTATATGCAAATCAGTCTGACCCTGTGCCTTATGGGAACAGTCCAGCCCGAACTGCCAAGCCATGTCTTCCCTGGACCGGAAACAAGCATCCTGGGACCGGTTTCGGATTCATAATCCTCATCAGCCAGGCTATCTTAAATCCAGTGGCCAAGTGAACAAGGGACTCACGTCTGAGCATACCCTGCCACACTTAGGGCGAACAAAGCGATACATTCGGGCTGGACTGTTCCCATGAGGCACAGAGTCAGACTGATTTGCATATGGCCATGTCTGAACTGGGGTGGCGGAGTGAGCTAAAGAACTGTGATGGATTAAACCCAGATCAGTTGACTGGGGGTGAGTGTTTGTATTGTCAACGCTCCGTCCATCATCACCTTTGGTTTTTCTTTGTTCGCCCTAAGTTGGCAGGGTATGCTCAGACGTGAGTCCCTTGCTCACTTTGCCACTGGAGTCAAGCAAGCCCGGCTGAAGACGGCTGTAATGCCAGAAACCGGTCCTGCGAAGCTTGATTCCGGTCCAGGGACGACATGGCTTGGCAGTTCGGGCTGGACTGTTCTCATGAGGCACAGGGTCAGACTGATTTGCATATGGCCATGTCTGAACTGGTGTGGCGGAGTGAGCTAAAGAACGGTGATGGATTAAACCCAGATCAGTTGACTGGGGGTGAGTGTTTGTATTGTCAACGCTCCGTCCATCATCACCTTTGGTTTTTCTTTGTTCGCCCTAAGTTCGCAGGGTATGCTCAGACGTGAGTCCCTTGCTCACTTTGCCACTGGAGTCAAACAAGCCCGGCTGAAGATGGCTGTAATGCCAGAAACCGGTCCTGGGAAGCTTGATTCCGGTCCAGGGACGACATGGCTTGGCAGTTCGGGCTGGACTGTTCCCATGAGGCACAGGGTCAGACTGATTTGCATATGGCCATGTCTGAACTGGGGAGGCGGAGTGAGCTAAAGAACGGTGATGGATTAAACCCAGATCAGTTGACTGGGGGTGAGTGTTTGTATTGTCAACGCTCCGTCCATCATCACCTTTGTTTTTTCTTTGTTCGCCCTAAGTTGGCAGGGTATGCTCAGACGTGAGTCCCTTGCTCACTTTGCCACTGGAGTCAAGCAAGCCCGGCTGAAGACGGCTGTAATGCCAGAAACCGGTCCTGGGAAGCTTGATTCCGGTCCAGGGACGACATGGCTTGGCAGTTCGGGCTGGACTGTTCCCATGAGGCACAGGGTCAGACTGATTTGCATATGGCCATGTCTGAACTGGGGTGGCGGAGTGAGCTAAAGAACGGTGATGGATTAAACCCAGATCAGTTGACTGGGGGTGAGTGTTTGTATTGTCAACGCTCCGTCCAACATCACCTTTGGTTTTTCTTTGTTCGCCCTAAGTTGGCAGGGTATGCTCAGACGTGAGTCCCTTGCTCACTTTGCCACTGGAGTCAAGCAAGCCCGGCTGAAGACGGCTGTAATGCCAGAAACCGGTCCTGGGAAGCTTGATTCCGGTCCAGGGACGACATGGCTTGGCAGTTTGGGCTGGACTGTTCCCATGAGGCACAGGGTCAGACTGATTTGCATATGGCCATGTCTGAACTGGGGTGGCGGAGTAAGCTAAAGAACGGTGTTGGATTAAACCCAGATCAGTTGACTGGGGGTGAGTGTTTGTATTGTCAACGCTCCGTCCATCATCACCTTTGGTTTTTCTTTAAACAGAACCAGACATCATTCCAGAATGCGATATTTTGGGCAGAACAAGATGATATTCAGCAAATCTCTTACCATCAGACCACAACGCTGGCAACGCGTCGATGGTCCAAGATGTGCACAATACAATTTAAAGGGTGACCAATGCCAGTCATGTAGTAGATTGAAGTAACAGAATTTCAGACATGCATCTCTCAACATCTGCTGTGAGTCAGTAGGAACTCCGACTACACCCCATTCTCAAAGACTATTTGACTGTTGGTCGACCAGATCCTGTGCGGTAGCCTTTTGGTAGGATTAGAAAAAGTTCACTGATTATTAGGGAGTATAGGCCAACCATTAGTTTTTTGTAGGTGCCCAATTTAGTTGAGAAATCATGCACAGAAGAGTGTTCAGGTGGACTTAAATGAATGCCGACTAGGGTACTCTGAAGGCATCTTCTCAGCTGTCTGTACATCGAGCGGGTATGTAGGAGTTGGTACTCAGCTTGCAAGCCATGAATTGATTTAATGGAATCTCCCTGAAAGAGATATTTGATTTGTTGGATGCATTTGTTCACCCATAAGTTCCAAAAAAGGGGTGGGTTCTCAATCTGAATAGCAGCATTATACCAGAGCGGGGCAGAGACATGACAGAATCAGTTTTTCACTTGTGGGTCTGCTTCTATACTTTTGTGGAACCACTCAGCATTGGAGTGTTGGGGACATTAGATCCTCAGAGATGTTAATACTGTACTTGTGTGCTTACTACCTCATTCTAGATATGGCATTCTAGAACAACACAGTCTGGGAATTCCAGATCTTTTTGAAAATGGTAGCTTAGTTGCGACAGCTGCTTATCTGCATAATAGCATTCTGTATTGGGAAGGCACAGGCCACCTGGGTCAGAATTTGCATACTAATTGGACATGGTAAGTCTTTGTCTATCCTGGTCCCAGACAAGGGTTCTAATATATTAATCTATTTTTTGGTGTCTTGTGGACGGTATCAATAGAGTAATCATGCCGAACATGTTATTAAAGCATGGGGCCCCTGTCATATTGATGGTTTGAATTAAGTTCCAGAAAGAGAGGTGTAGACCCTTCCACTTTACACAGTCCTGCTGCCTCTAATCAATCAGGACCATAATGTCTGTTTCCCTTCATCTGAAATCTGTGTTAACCAGTATCTCTAGATAGTTCAGATTATGTGTCATCTATTAAATGGGAATCCAGCGAGTGAGCCAGGAGTCGTAACAGCAGTCATCGGCATAGCCTCACTTCTGGACCAGATAATCTTGTATTCGGAGAAGATGGAAAAATCTGTAATCATGTCCATCAGGGTTGGATGGGTGTATCTGGTTCTGACAATGCCAGTATGATGTTGTTGGCATTTTAGCTGATAGTCAATTCACTAGAAGGATAGACAATGCTTTTAATTCCTTGGTGATTCTGGATTTGTATTGCCAAAGGATCAAGGGCAAGGAGGAAAAGAAGTGGTGACAGAGGGCAACCCTGCCTTGTGACCCTACCAATTGACATGATCTCGGAGAGAAAACCAATGCAGACGATCTGTGCTGAAGGTTAGAAATATACTGAACATGCCTTGTTAAGAGGTTAGGGTCCAAAACCCATTTTGGTCATGACCTGAAACAGGTAGCCCCACTCCACCCAATCAAAGACCTTCTCTGCCTTGGTGGAGAGGGTCCCCCTGACATCCCTTTCATTGCGGAACTGCCACAACAGATGGAGCAAAGTTTGTAGGTGGTTCTGCAATGGCCATCGTGGGACAATCTGAAGGTAAAAACTTTAGCCCAGAATTCTATGTCACTGTTTAGCAGGGATATAGGTCTGTAGCTTGAGGGTTGTAGCAGGTCCGTGTCAGGTTTTGAGATCAACTACATACATGCTTTGGGGAACACAGGCAGAAGACAGCCACATTCTTTGGCCTCATGAAAGACCTTCTCAAATGAGGTATCGCTGTGTCAGCTGTAAATTTAAAAAATCATATAGGAAGCTGTCTTCTTCCGGGGCCTTCCCAACTGACATTGTTTAACAGCTGCTGAGACCTGATCTTCTGGAATGCCTTGTTCCAGGGATTCTCTCAGAGTCATACTAAAATGTGGCAATAAAACATTGAACATGAACGTTTCTTCACCTGAGAAAGCTCCCAATGGGCTGACTTGTGTAGCTAGGTGTAGTAGGTTGCAAATGTTTTAGTAACGTTCAGAGGGTGATAAAGCAGTCGGCTAGTAGTGTCATGTATTTCTGGTTTAACATAAGTGCTCTTTCTCTCCCTTTTAGCTATAGGGCATCCACCTTTTCACCTCTCTCATAATTGTGGCTCTTAAGGCAAAATAATGTTTTTTCTGCCTAGGAGGAATACATGCCGATGGGATCATATTTTTTTCTTTATAAGAAGACAGAGCTGATCTTCTGTAGGAAAACCTCTAAGCATGCTGTATGGCACGTATTTCCTATTGCAGCCTTTCCCTGAAAAAGCAGAGCTCTGAAGAGACATATTGCGGCATCTCGTTTCATGCTGCCAAGGACTCTGTGGAGAAGTTACAGATCCCACATCTAACTCCAAGAAGTCTTGGGCATGTGGGCAGATATTCTGTTTTTCCTGGGGTTGTCTGTACAGTAGAGTAGGCCTTCACCAAGTTTTAGAGCATGAGACGATGAGCTGGAGGTCCAGTAGGAGCGATGATGGGGTGTGATCCAACAAGTCTGTAGCTCCACTGATACAATGTCATGCATTCAGCAATAGAGTATAGCTGGGAAGGAACAAGTCAATCCATGTCTATGTATTGTGCGGATAGGGGAAGAAGGTTTAGTCTCTCCTCGTAGGATGTAGCATTCGCCAAGGTTCAGCCAATCCATGATCTGACATTGAATCCTAAAGTAACTGTCTGCCTCTATTATTGATAAAGTCTGGCCTCCCGGATCTACCCTGAATGTGGTCTAAGGTGGTGTTTCAATTACTGCCTAGTAGGAGTAGATATTGGGAGAGTATTGTGCAGTCTATTGATTTGGGCCAAAAATGCCCCTTTCTAAGTATTGGGGGACAATATGGAGCCAAGGACAATGGCATGAGATTGAAAGCTTCACAAAGATAAATCTCCTTTCTGTGTCAGACAGTTTTGCAGAGTTTTTGACTTGTTGAGAAGAATTACAACTCCTTTCTTGCTATAAGAGGCGATGGGAGTGTCAACTTTCTCTGTTTTTTTATGGTGACACTCGAAGTAGTGTACCTTTGTCATCAGATGCCCCTGAAGGTTGGAGGTTTCCGTGTCAGACAGGCGAATTTCCTGCAAAAGAACAATATCCGGCTTGTAAGAAGAAGTTAGGTAAGGATCTTTTTCCTCATATGAAGAGAGGCCATTGACTTTGAAGGACCAGACCAAAAGCAGTCTGTTGTATACGCCGGGTTAGTTGTGGTGTGTGGACTGTGCCCAACAAAAAATAAAAAATGATTGAGGTTCTGTTGTCTGTCAAATAAGTAGCCTTTGTAGTGGTGCTGCAAGTATTGAGTGAGTAGTCTCATGGAAGGGTGAAACACTGCATATGAAACTTAAACCAGTGTGTGTAACTCCGAAGGTAGTAGCTCTGCTGCATAAGCAAGGAAATAATGGAGCATCATATTGAAAACGCTCCACATTATTGAAGTCATAGGGAGGTATAGTGATAGCCAGGTGGCATCCACCAAGAAGAATAAACAAAGGGAGCACAGTTTAAGACAGGATATAGATTTATCTTGTGGGTACTGAGTATTCATCTTGCCACATCTGTCTCATACTGGGTGCCTGGAAACGAGGGCAGATTAAGACAAGGGTCTGACAAGTGAGGAAGGGCAATATTAGCATCCCAATATGATGGTGAGAACTCCCGCCAGAATGAAGTTGTGTTCATCTGGTTGTCACTCATATCAATGAGAAATTGCTCAATTTCTCCAGGGTCAGTGAATTTGTGGGTCACCTCATCTACTGTGATAATCATAATGGTAGGTTCCAGAAGGCCATACCATATGTACAATTTTCATCATTTGGGGAGCAAGGTCAGCATCCTCTTCCTGAGTATATTGGTGTCATACATGCAATTTGCCACTAGAGAGTTAGCATTGCCTTTATAATAACATGAGCCAGACTGCTTAGAGGCCTGTAATAATGCCCTGTCGTGCACAGGGATGAGCCTATGGGCCGAGATCTCGTAAGCTGTCTATGCAAACCTGGACTTTGAGTGTTGGGTGACATTTCAGGCCTGTTAACATCAGTAAGAGTTCTGAAAGAAAAGTAATCAGATTCACTTCTCCTAGTTCTGGAAGCCCCAGGTTCCTGATGTTATTCTTCCTGCTCCAATCTTCCAAGCTAGCCACTTTTTTTCCTCATGTTCCAAAGTTCCTCACCCCAGTCTGGTGTATTGGCGTACCTGCTCTCTAAGGCCACCGGTTTGGGTTGCTTGCCCATGTATTCTAAATGGACCATCCCTTGAATTTTGTGCTGGACTATTTCTCTTCATGCTAGATTAAGACTGACTTGCAATAGTGGACTGAAGTATGTATGACCTGAGCTACTGCCAGTGGCTCAGACTTTTGCAAGTATTCAATCCATCAACTTTTGTGGTTTTTGCAATAGCCTAAGTCGGCCATCACAAGGGCTGTTTTCGGGTCCTCTTAGTGATCAATTAAAAGTGGAAGCTTTATCTAGAGAAGAAAAAGGTGCAGTTTGATGTAATTGACCATTGCACTGACTGACTGATGAAGAAAAAGTCTAATATAACTATAAGTATTATAACTTTCAGAGTGGTTTAATATTAATGTGTTTTTGGCCCACAGTTGGATTACTAGCCTCCCACAATCAGGATTTCTGTTTTGGCCCCATTCAAGAAAAGAAAAACTATTTCCTCCAGAAGAACAAATGGTCCATTTGGACTAAATATGTGATTATTTTTTCAATTTTGTTACTGGGTTATTGAAAAAACACCAATACTTGATATTTCACGAAAAAGAACTGTACGGAACATAGATATGCAGGTGAACTCCAGCTGCTAGTTCAAGTTTAGATATACTTCACTAGCATTATAAAAACCTCTGCATATTCTTTTGATCTGTAATGTTCCTTGATGTGGCCCTCTGATACTGTGAAACTGTAATTAAGTGTGTGCAATCAACTTCTTTGCATGAAATTTCCACTTTCCATTCTGTTAGGATAATACCTCTCCCAGATATTTATCAATCTAACCACTGTGAACTATTCCATTAGTTCTCTCTGCCTGTTTTCTTTCCATCTCTTTGTTGTTACTCTTCTGGCAACTTATGTGGTACTCAGAGGTCAAACATGTAAGAACAGTTTTAACAGCTATTGCTACTAGTTTTCCAACGAGATTATTCTAGCTTGAACATTTAACAAAAACTCCTGGATCTCAGGGCAAATTAATATACATACTGTTAAGAGTCTGTGCAAGTTTTACAAGCACACTCTATATTTGATTTGGGAAAACCATTTGAGGCGTTTGGAATATATTCGAAATACTAAAAAAAAAAACAAGCCACTAACATTTGCATCTTTAGGAATGGCATGCCTCTATTTGCAGATCAACACCAAAGTAGAGTAGTCCTGCCTCAAGCAATTTCTCTTGTTTTTTCATTAAATATTTATTGTCCTTCATTCAAGGGTTGACTATCACTTGGAAATCTTACCAGAACGATGTGGGATATCGTCAAGCCGGCATGGTTACGCAGAAACCATCTTTTTACCATACACCGAGCTTACTACTCACCCCTCCGACTTTCTAAATTTACTCAGGGAAATATGGTGGCAAGTTCGAGATGTGGGCTGGTGACCGCTTCTGACATTCACATGTTTTTCGAGTGCCCCTACTTGTCCCTATTTTGGGAAGCCATAAATAAGACTCTTTCAATATCAGTTGGCTCCAATATTGTTTTGGACCTTTCTTCGGTAATCTTTGGACTTGTAGAAGGGGTTCCCACGTTGGCAAGGAAGTTAATCTTTTATTCTATCCTGCTAGCTTGGAGGGAGATATGCAGGAAATGGAAGGACTCTCTACCTCCTTCAATTAATGACTGGTATGCCTCGGCCTTGCAGGTCTCCAGGTTGGATTTCGCCAGAGCTGGGAACCCTGACAAAAGATCTTTCTGGCATCTCCTGAAATGGGATCATTGAGAAACTGGGTTTTTTTCCCAGGTCCAATGATTAAGCCATCATTCCCATCCTTGGGCATAGCCGTCTTCAGATGCTCTCACCAGTATCTTGGCTGTACTCCTGCGACCTCCGTAAGGTTTTATTCCAGTGATCATTGATGGTTGAAGCACTATTGCTGAGGGATGAGGTCCACGTTCCTTTTCTATCCCCACCAGTTGAAAGAACTGAGGCAGCACGTTGCTTGTATACCTACATAGTGCACATTTAAAACCTAGGTGGCAAATGAGGACAAAAAAAAAAAACTCCTGGATCTCAGGGCAAATTAATATACATACTGTTAAGAGTCTGGGCAAGTTTTACAAGCACACTCTATATTTGATTTGGGAAAAACATTTGAGTCGTTTGGATTATATTCGAAATATTAAAATAAACAAGCCACTAACATTTGCATCTTTAGGAATGGCATGCCTCTATATGCAGATCAACACCAAAGTGGAGTAGTCCTGCCTCAAGCAATTTCTCTTGTTTTTTCATTAAATATGTATTGTCCTTCATTCAAGGGTTGACTATCACTTGGAAATCTTACCATTTAGGCATATCATAATCAAATCTATCTCAGCTCTAATTATTCCTGTCCTTTCTTGACTGTCTATCAGCCAGTTCCTGATTCCTAAGTTTTTTAAAAAGCTCCCCCGAAGGGACTGCTCAATTTTCTCTTAACACTTGTTATTTGAACTTCCTGCATTTCTTCTTGCATTTCTTACAAGCATTATTCCACTCCCCTGTTAGGACTTGCTACAAACTGTAAATTCAGATGGTAGAATGGGGCTGCTCTAAATGGTTTGAATGCATGGTACCTAGCAATGTGTAGCATTCATATGATTCATCTAAAATCTTGATCACGTTGACAAGCACTTTAAAGTAATTGAAAATAATCTTGGCTTATCATTTGTGAAGACAAATTAATGCAAGTGTTTAACATCAACTCTTTACTTAACAATGATATTATCCATATATTTAGACCACACAATAATAACTAACCTGTGCACATAATCCAGGGAAGCTGTTTAATAATACCTCTTGATATTGGGAAGTGCCTTTCCCCATCATAGAACAGAGTTTGGTTACTTTGTTTATCCCTTTTGCGCTATAAAAGTTGTTATTTCTGAGATGAAAGTGCTAAAGAAATTCATAAAAAGTAGTCAGAAATTGCAGTAGGATTTTCATTTTAACATGATTTAGCCATACAATCATGGAGTGGCTGTAGCTTGAATTAGGGTTTGACTTGATTTTTTATTTGTATAATTAAAGGTACGAAGTTTAGCTGAGACATTGTATCAGTGCTTGAGCTTACCCAAATGCCACAGTTTCTTATTACGATTGGATTTATTATGGTTCTCATTTCTAAGGGCAAGATTTCTGGCCTTGCCTTCACTAATATCTCTTCTGGTCTTATGTGGATGTTCTAACCAGATCTGCCTGAGAACCGGATTATGATACCAAATATTGTTCCCTGAAAAACAGGAAAAAAGGAACGGAAAGAGGGAGCACCCCGGCAAAGGGCCTTTATTGATTGTGATCATTTCTCCTATTATGCAGGTAACATTAGGTTGTGTCTATACTCCACTGAATATCCCTCCTGATTTCTGGCGAACTGGGACATTCAATTAAGAATCTTCTGTAAATATTCTCAGTTCATGAGGTTGAAGGCATTCGCTTCATTTAAATGTAAAATAATACCTTCTTTTTTATCTCTACCAATAAGAGACAGCTTCATTAAGGAAGTGAGTTTGTGCCATCAGCTGGTGCCTAGGTAAGAAACATGATTGATCAGATCCCACCACACTTATAATGCATGATGATCAGCCATTACTTTCATAAAGATTTTAGAATCAATATTCAGAAATGAGATGGGGTGGGAAAAGGCATAGATACTTCGGTCTTTTTGAGGTTTCAGCAACATTCATAGATGGCCCAATTTAAAGGGTTTTATTTCCTGCCCGTGGTTCTAGATGTGCTTCAATTCAATTCAATTCAATTCAATAAAGCTTTATTTGATTACTTTCAAGATAATCATAAAAGCACGTAATATCACACATCATCACAATCTGTACTGCTTTAAAAACATATAAAAAATACAATCAGAAATTGTAATTAAAACACCTGTGGCTACGAGTTGTACATGAATAAAACATTACGTATTAGAAAAAAATCATATTAAAATAGTTTTCCTACATTTGATTCCATTTAAAAAAAATGCAGATAGTGACCTTATAAAATGTTAATTCTCTAGAGATTGCAATGCTATAAATGCGGGACGACATTGTCTATGGCCAAGTGACTTTAGGATTGCTAAGTCCCACCTTTTCCTTTGTACATAATAAAGTTTACAGAACAAAAGAAAGTGCAATGTTGATTGTTGAGAAACATCATCTCAAGGGCACCTGCAGATGCCTCTGGACCAATCATTCCTAATAGGGAAGCTTATTGATCTATGTAAGATCCCTAATTTAAATTGGATATGTAGGAATCTATCATATTTGCCATGAGTATTCTTGATATACGACTGGATACTATAGGTGGTTAGTATCATTTGATTCACCAATAACGTTGGATTCACTAATTCTGTGGGAAATCTAATTGTGTCCAAAAGCGCCATACAGTTTGCTTTAAGATCTTTCCTAGAGACAGTAATCATGGTGCTGGGGTGTTCGTAATATTCAGGATGCCCAAGATAGTTCATAAAATATTTAACGTATTCTAACCATGGTGTTGAATAGACCGGCGCGAGCTTAAGACTATCAACTAAAATATCCCAACTAAAAGGAGTTTTTGTTGTAGTCCAATTCCTGTGCCATAGTAAAACTGGTTCTGTTTTTATAAGATCAGATATATGTGGCATCCCTAGCTCAGAGTGGCATATATAAGATGATGTACTGCTTGGGATTGCCAGCAAGAATTTGAAAAAGGCATTCTTGACTAGCTGTAGGGGCTGTGACTCTGCATAGCCCCAGATGCCTGCACCATACATAGCAGTGGAGATACATGTTGCCTGGTAAATGTGACATAACTCTATGGAAAGTCGTCTACCAGAGAAATTGCAGCAGTGGCTTTCATAAACGCAGCAGTGGCTTTCATAAACATTAATTTCCTAGCCTGGACGGCCTGGGACCATGTCCCCTTCTGATCAAAAAGTATGCCTAGATAGGAAAATCTTTTAGTAAATGTGACCTTTTTATTGTCAATCTAAATATCTTTACATTTTTTACTACCTCTCCCGCATTTCATAATAAAAGTTATTGAGGTATTCACTCTGAGACCCAAATTATGCATGAAGGTAAAAAGACTGGTCACTACCCTTTGGAGCCCCAGTTGCGTGTGTGACATTAATACAGCATCATCCGCTTACAGTAGGACAGGTATGGGACGTTTGTCAATTTGTGGCAAGTCCGGACACTGATTCACCAGGACTTAACTTAGTTTGTTAATATAAAGTGCAAATAAAAAGGGGGCCAAGAGACAGCCTTGTCTTACCCCTATTTTAAACATGCCTGTGCACTCCACCTAGTCCCGTAGCTCACCCTTGCTTTTGCATCATTATATAATTGCCTTAAAAAAAGTATAAGTGAGGGGTATCCACACCCAAGTCCTCCAAAACCTTCCATAACCTATCATGTAGGACATCGTCAAAGGCTGATGTAAGATCTACAAATGCTAGGTATAGTTTGCCCTGTTTAGCCAGGGTATACTTCCCTAGTAGGATGCTTAAATTTAGACCCTGCTCGACAATGACTAGGCCTTGAGGAAAGCAAAATTGTATTTCTGAAGTTCTACTATTGTCTTCGGCCCAGTCCTGTAATCTGTTGAGTATGATGCACCCTACCACCTTGACCAGGGAGTCAAGCAATGATATGGACCGAGAGCATGTGGTGTTCTGGTGGTCACTTTTTTTAAAATTGGGACCAGTATTGATTCGGACCAAGTTGTTATAAAATGAGGAGAGCAGCACATACTGTTATTACTTAGGTTAAAAGCGTGCCCCTTAGTGGCAGATCAGATTTATAGAGATCTACGGAGACTCAGGCCCAGGGGCTTTCCCACTCATACTTAACATAATAGCGCAATTTACCTCTCCTAATGTAAACTGGACGTCTATTGGGCGGCAATGTTTTGTGTTGTGGCTGTTGCATTCCATGGATTTCTCATTCAAGGAACAGTTAAACATGTTAGTGTAATGCTCAACCCATTGGTTTTCAGCAATGGCTATCTAAATAGTGGGTAGGTCTTGAGTAGTCAAAAACGGGGCATTAACTGCCTTCCAGAAGGCAGTGTTATCCCTAGTTAAGGTGGCTTCATGCAAAGCTGACCATGCTACTTCTCTTAGCACACTTTTTGCATTCTTTAAGTGCGGATTTATATTTTCCCCTAGCCTTCTGGATATCTTGGATATTTCTAATTGTGGTGTTGTCTCGCAAGGCAAGCTAGGACGGCAAGTACACAGTTGGTCACTACTTTATTTGTAAATTTCATCGGATCCACCATTTCCCAGCATAAATAATAGCCATTTATTTTGTTGAAAACTATATTCTGAACGGTATGGGTTGTTTTACCCTCAGAGTTTCACACCCTATTTGACAATAAAAAGGATACGCTTAAACGAAAATGATCACTCAAGACATTTTTTGGGTGGTAAAAGACTTAAGCATCTAATGTCTGTTTGACATTAATATATAGTCAATGATCCAGTAGATACCGCTCCCATTAAATGTGGAACTAAGGGGCACTGGCGGGGTACATAACTCATTTGCAAATCCTAAATTAGTAACGAACATGACTTCATTTAGATGTTCCCCTAGTTTGTATGAGGGAAGTGCATATAACTAATCCCATCATCAGACATAAATCCACACATATCCCCCCCAATAAGCGGGCACAGTACAGAGATAAACCCCCACCCCATATTATTAATACATCTTTTGCGGTTTCATTCGGCATGAATATTAAATCATTACTTAATTTCCTTATTACCCCCACAATCTGATCCAGCAACACATTATTATAGAAGTTTAGCAGTACAATGCAGTGCATATTATTGATACGAAATATAACAAGTTGATAACATTTCTGATTTCTTCATTGCAATTTTGCTTATATTCACATAATTAGAAACATATGAACATAGTCCACCCTTGGATCTCCCATGCTCTGATGGTATTGTGGCGGTATGAAAGGTTTTGTAGCCAATAATATGCACAGTGTCCTCTGTCCAAGTTTCATGAAAAACAGTATGTTGAATTTCCCTATAAAGTCTAGTCATAGTGGGTTAGTACATTTTGAACGTATACCAGCGACGTTCCAAAATAACAAATAACAAAGATCTTGCGTACTACCATCTATGTTGTTCATGTCATTAGTTTTATCAGGTAGATCTATGGCTATGGGAAGTGTTACAGGATTTAGGCACTTGTCTTCGATGGCTGTTGTACCATGGGTGGAGGATAAGGTGCCATGTACCAACCAAACGAGTAGAGGGTGAAAACCTTTTTAAGGTGTCTGAGTTAGTTCCTGAGGTAGGGATTATTCCTGGGTATGGCGAATGTATTTGTGAATCTGATGTGATGTATAGACTACCCTCCTTAATGAGTGCGACGGGTAGACCTGCCATGTTTAGTCAATTTACTTGCTCAAGGGTTTGAAGGCTAACAAATCAGTTACTGACCGGGACATTATATGTATAATGGACATTATCATAGTGGTACCTACTGGAAGGTCTTGTGAATGGGCCCATCGGTGGTTGGTAAATGTAACCCAAGGGCACTAGATTAATGCGATAAAGTGATTTCCTGCCCTCCTCATGATGCTTTGGACTAGGTGTGGAGTTTTGAATGTTAAAACCACACAGTCACCGTAAAGGGTTTTGAAATCTCTTCCAATCCAGCTAACTCTTCTGGCCATCTTGAATTCCGCAAAAAGTGCCTCAGTTAGCCCTGTTTTTGTGCCCAACCATATTAGGGATTTATTCTTCAGTGTATCCCAGGACTCAGATACCTGAGCCAGTAACCTTGGGATGCTGGCCAAAATTGTCGTGTATAGGGTGGCTGCTGGTAGTAAATCCAAACCAGCCAACTCTGGCTATTGCCTATTTTGGAATAAGGGTGTAAGAGAATGGGTATGACTAGGCTGAGTGACAGTGTGGGCCTGGGGTTTTTTGTCTCTTAAAGTAGTTTTAGCTCTATTTGTATCAAGGATCGAGTGTGGTCCTTATAGGTTCTATTAGGGGCTTTGGTCCTATCGTTGTTAGGCACTCTCTGCAGTAAGGCCCTGCAAATTGTATGTCTGTTATGGGGGCTAGTTGTGTAGGTGATCTATGTGTTGTCCCCTTACCGATGGTCATTGTTAAAACGGCATTCTTATTTACCATACGCTCAGTGTTATGTTACATCGAATTTTCTAAACGTTTATTTATGGTCTCCTCAATTAGAGCCACTCTGTCAGATAATAGAGTTAGGGCGTCTCTTAGGAGCTTATCTAGATCATCTATCTTTGTGGTCAACTTTTTAAAGTCATCCTGCGGTTTATAGGACTGAGTATTGGCAAGGGATCTTCCTCTAGGGCCTGCCTCAGAGGGAGCTAATGTTTTACCCTGTTTAAAGGATTTTTTACATGTTTTTGTTGGTACGATCTAGTTTCTGCATGGGTTGCCTCAATTGCTTTGGTGGCGGTCTCAGGATTTCTGAGAGGCTTCGATGGGGTTGGGTGTCACATTCCTGGTCGCTGACTAATATATGATTGACTATAGCCATTTGGGGTTGGTTGGACCTTTTGGGCCTTGGAGGGACAGGTGTGACCGGCCTTCCATACTGCTGACCCTTTGCTTGATGTCGCCAGTGCTCCTGGTTTTTCTGTGTTCAGGGTTTCTTCCACTGTCATGATCTGCTGTTCAATTGCCCCTGTAAGATAGTTCATGAGTGTCAAGCATGATCCACCTGCAGTCTTAGTCATTGTCGTGGCTTGATTATTTGCCACATTTCTTTTTCCATTTTTCAAACTAGCTGAGAGACTGGGGGTAACATAAAAATACAAGTGGGTGGCAAATGCAAGTCTTGATATACAAGAAGAGTCTTGCCTTTCTTGTCAAGATCATGGACCAGTTGCAAAGAACTAGAAAGACTAAAGGGGGGTTGCTGTTGCAATTTTGTAGCAAAGAATTCCTCGCCATCAACAAGAGGGGATGAACACCTAGGGGGTCATTAGGATGGCGGGCGGACTTTGTCCGGCCGCCATCCTGTCGGGGATTGGGACCGCCCGCCATAAGGGCGGGGGTCCCGTGGGGGGTATTAGGATGTGCCCACCACAGTGGCGGGCACATCCTGTATTTTTAGCATTGTGGCGGGTGGTGCTCTCTGCACCGCCCGCCACAATGCTAAAAATGCATTTCTGCATTTGCATTTACAAAGCGGTAGGCACCGCGCGGTGCCTGCCGCTTTGTAAGTGCAAATGAAGGGGGTACCACAGGTACCCCCCTGTGTGCACCCCCACCTCTCCTTCACTCTGGGGGCACGCAGGGGACCCCCAGAGTGAAGACCGCATGCCTTTCCGTGGCAGCATTGCCGCCACGGAAAGGCATTGTTAAATGCCCATTGTAATATGGCTGTCGGTGTCTGATAGACACCGCCACCATATTATTCCTTTTCCGCCCCGGCCGCAAGGTGACCGGGGCGGAAAAGAGGCAGATGGTCTTTCCGTCCGCCGAGGTCCCCCCCGCCATAGTAATATGGCGGGGGGGAAAACGAGTGAAGATGTCAGGCGGATTGCCCCCGCCAGGCTGGCGGTGGCTACCGCCAGCCTGGTGGGGGCAATCCGCCCGACATCATGATGGGCCCCTTAGTGTTATGATTACTATATATTTGTGTGATAGTTCAGATGGTGTCCTTCTCTGTGTAATAGTCATAGTAGTTACGAACAGTTTAGCCAAGTTTATGCCCTCATTTAAAGTTGCTGTACAAAGTGCTGAAAGAGGAAAAGCAAATCTAGGACAGGGGGTCAAACAGAGCAATAGTCAACTGGAATACCCTCTCACCATCTTCGAGTGCTCCACAAACTAAGGTCCAGAACAAAAGGATGTGGCCCATCCTGGCCTCTGCCGGTCTATGATGGGCTAAGACCGGCCCGTCTTGGCCTGGTCTTCACCCAGGCATGCACCAGGGCACGTCCTGTGCTGCGGGAGTCCAAACAGCCTTTGTACATGCCTCCAGGCACAGGAAACTGGATACAGGCAGCCGCAGCTGCAGGCAACACTGGGGTTGTGGTATCCTCAGTAAAATCGGCTCCCAATAAGTTAATGCTTCACACCATGGTGTGAGCTCCACCCCCAGCGAGGCAGTTTCGGTCTTCCATGCTTCTGAAGTTTGGCACCATTCAACTGGGTAATAAGCCCAGATGGTATTTACAGCGCGTGGAAGTGGTAGTAGAATGGTCTGGAAATCTCTCTCCCCTCTTTGGCCCTGCAGGTTACTTGCTGGAATTGGTGTTCCCGACTAGTCACAGAATTGGTGAAAGTGGACCCCAGATGTAGTTCAATAATGTTAATAGATGAGGAAGATGTGCTTCGCTATAATTTTAATATATTGTAGTGCTAAACCCATCAGTCCAGAGTCCCTCCCCGCAGGAAGTTCTTCAATTGCCCACTCAATTTCCCACTCATTTGTATGCCTAGCAAATAGGGATTCCAACAAAGATACTTCCCTACTCAAGGTGGGCAAATTGTGAGCCTTGGAAAAATCCTCCGTAGATTTATATGGAATATTTCTACATTCTGAATATAATTGGGCATAAAATAAATTACATATATGTCATGTTATCATTATAATGTTACTTGTTTTAATTCATAGAATTATTTATTGAGTACATATCTGTAATATTCTTCCTTTTTACTTGTTAATCAAGAAGTCACCCACCTTGGTGCCTTCTTCATGGAACATAATTTCTGATTTGATAGCATTAGCCCTCAGATAAAGTTTGTCCTATTCAAGTTGGGGCAATAATTTGTTCCCAGTACCAGTTTTTGGCATCTTTCTAGGATATTCCATGGGTTGCATGCTCCACATAGTACTGTTTTAAAGAAGTCCAATGCTTTTAAAGGGTGTGCACTGTTGTGGGTGCCCGCATGAGAATATCTTTTGATACATGATGCAGTTAGTTGTTTCAATTCTTAATTCTGCAAGTGTGTTCCTCTAAATCTCCATTGGGAAGGATTCATGATTGGAGCCTGCACCCTTTCTCTATCTCCTTACACAGATCCCCTTAGTTACTCATAACAATTTAAGGTGGCCTTGGGTTTTAAATTTTGCACTATGATAAATGTATTCATGCTCCACTTTCCTCTCACATCAGATATCAATCATGTCACAACTCAAGTTGTCATTGGTACTTGTAAATGAGTCATGGCCTGTCCTTTTTGACGTCTTATCTCAAGCCCAAGATGCATTCATGTTTGATAAAATGACATTGAAATCCCTTCCAAAAATAATGAGGGATAAAAAAGCAATTCGTGTGATTTTTACCTTCTTTAAAGCTTCTGGGTGACCCCTTACTGGATCATACTATGAGGCTACTGAAAATCACGTCTCATAAACATATATGCCCAAAAAACAATCTGCCCTTTTATTCTGCTTCATATTCAACTTGAAAAGTATGCAGTCTCTGGAAGATATTAGCTGTACTGCACTGTGCTGCTGAGGGGCGTGAATGTAGAGTCCCCTGCTTTCATTTATATTTCTGTTTCCATTTGTGTCCTGTCAGCTTTTCCTAGCAATGTGCATCTCTTGAAGCATGATTATTTGCATTTTGGCATATTTTAAATATTGAAGCAAAGAATTGTATTTCTTATTTTTTATTAAGCTTTTGACATTGAAAGTCATGATGTGTAAATCTCCCATTTTAAGCGTTCATAAAATTGTTATTTACCCTATACATGCATTAACATCTAATTTTTTCTTTGATTCTTTGCATGTTTTTTCTCTCAACCCCTCTCACTACCCTACCCTCTCCCTTTACTCGAATCCCAACCTCTGACAAATTAAACCCCCCCCCCCCCACATCCCCAGGTGGTTATGTTTCTT
Source organism: Lissotriton helveticus (assembly GCF_964261635.1). Taxonomy (NCBI): domain Eukaryota; kingdom Metazoa; phylum Chordata; class Amphibia; order Caudata; family Salamandridae; genus Lissotriton; species Lissotriton helveticus. Next base: position 1,270,321,903 of record NC_136059.1, on the reverse strand, counting down.
ACTAATTTAGCTAACGGCCATTTTCTATTTGAGAAACGTGGGAAAAGGGAGAATGGTTTTGACGGCCCTGGTTTTTTAATGTGTCAGTAGATATGCAATGTGCACTGGCTACAGAATGATGAGAGGATGAAGATGATTTTCCTCTTCTAGTACATACTCTAGCAACAGTTATGTTACCACTTAATGACTACACTTTCAGTGGCAATGCCAGTTTTAGATCTTTCGGTTCCTTCTGACCCTCTCACTACATGCCTCATCTTGATCTACTTTGATATTTTTTCAAAAACGTACATGTAATTTCTATAATCTTTAACTTATCCACTAGATGCCTCACTATAGTATTGCCAACGTCTTATAATTGGATTACTTGACTCTCCACCATCCCATTCTCCTCTGCCAGAGCTCCGAATTTGTCTGCCATATCTGCTACTTTCTGTTTAAGGTTCTCAAAGTTTTCATTATGGTTTATCTCCATGCATTTCATCTTCTTCACTTCACTAACTATGACTTTTAGTAATACATTTGTGGAGTAATTGGGCAGATCTAGATTGGTTATTTAGACTAGGTAGTTTATTTTCTCGATTACTGTTGTTTTCATTATTTCCTGAAAGTCTACCATTCCAGATGAAGCCTGGTCACTGTCAAAACTCGTCTGCTCAAATCCGCTGGTTCCTATGGAGTTCACAGAGATAGTATGTTAGACTGTTAGAACATATGAGATGTAATCTTTAAACTGTGGGTTCGCCCCCTTGGTGTTTTTTTCAGTGTCCATTTCTTTCTCTCTGGCATATTGTAGAGCCATCTTTAAGCCAGTGGATCTTTCCTTTCTATATTGGCTTTTCCCTTGTTTTCCATTGTGAAAAAAGGGGGGAAGTCATAGGATTTTCTGATGACGATTTTATTTTGATTGTATTTTTCAGTGGAGGAGGTATTTAATGTATTAACTGATTGAGGGACTGTATCTGTTTCAGGATTTTTATGACATGATCCTTGGAGTACCTCTCTGATTGTTCTGACTGCAACATTTTGTCCACTGAATCAACCAAAAAACTCAAATTACAATTTTACAGAATTATTTTTTCACAATTCTTTCATTTGTCATAGTGGGATGTATATTTGACCCTCTTGATGGGAAAATCTTGCAACTAATAGCTATCATTTGAATATATATCGCAATTACTCCATCAGCAGGTGGTTGGTCGCCAATGCAAATTTTCTTTTTCAAGGCTTTCCTACCTTTTCTAATGTTTTCATCTCTACCAACGTATCTCCACTCTGAGCTACTGGCTCAGTGTCCTCCTCTATGAGGCTCCCTGGTTTTTTAGGAACTTTTTCAAAGATGAGCACATTCTCACTTTTATTGACTAATTCAACTCCTTATGGTTAAAAGGATAATAGACTCCCCAACCTCCGTTCACTGTTGATGGCAGAGTTTTGGAGTCTCTCCTGCAAGCTTTGAGTTAGGGGGGAAGTCATAGGATTTTCTGATGACGATTTTATTTTGATTGTATTTTTCAGTGGAGGAGGTATTTAATGTATTAACTGATTGAGGGACTGCATCTGTTTCGGGCTTTTTATGACATGATCCTTGGAGTACCTCTCTGATTGTTCTGACTGCAACATTTTGTCCACTGAATCAACCAAAAAACTCAAATTACAATTTTACAGAATTATTTTTTCACATTCCTTTCATTTGTCATAGTGGGATGTCATTTTCATTTCAAAAACTTTTATTCGATTGACAGTGAGTTCAATCATAAAAAGTACATCATACAGAACAGATAATGATTAAAAGCAGAGAATAATATTACAAGCAAAAACAAGATGACATTAAAAGCGACAGTTACAAGTTAATCAGTATAACAGCAATTTACATCAAGTCAAGGTGTAGAGAGCCCTATATTACAACGCGTTCTTAAGCATGATTTTAAAAAAAGAGCTACACATTTAGCTACATAGGGAGTATCCAACATCTGAAGTGCCAGATAAGCAGGCCGACATGTTCTTAACCCCATTCTACGTAGAAGTGGGATGATCCGTCGTTTACAAGATTGTTCGTAGTAGCGGCAGAACAGAGTGAGGTGGATGGTCGATTGTGGTGATACACCATCACACGGGCAATACACCAGTACGTGAGACCAGTTTGGTGCTTTGGGGAAAGTGACAAGGCGGAAAAAGGAGTTAAAACGAAACCTAGTTAGAACGAATTTTTCATGGTTGGATAAAAAGAATGTTAAATAAGGCTGAATACCAAGGGAGGATTGAATCATAAGAATGTGTACATAAGTTGGCTTCGAAACTTCGTTTGAAAGGCGGAGGTCTCTCAAATGGTTTAAACAGAGAACTTTCAACGCCTTTCTACTGATGTCAGTCAGTGACGCGGGTTCGATGAAATAAGATGCATAATTCAAATCCATTAGGAAATTGGAAACGTAAAGAAGCCATGGAATTCTTTTCCAATTTGCTAAGGAAAGACAGTCTTGTAATAGAGAGCGGGTTAAGTGGCATTGGGGTTTAGTCCAAATACGGTGCCATAAAAGGATCGGCTGGCATCTAATGGTATCAGTTATATAATCGATACCCAGCTCGATATGGGAACCGTATATTGAAGCGCTATGAGGAAGTGCCAGAATGTATTTTAAAAACCCATTTTGGACCAGTTGTAAGCCATCTACATGAGCGTAGCCCCAAACGCCAGCGCCGTAGGTGGCTACACTGTGGCATTTTGCATGGTACATTTTTAACAACTCTTTTGGGGCTGGTTTGCCCAGTTTTCTAGAAAAAGAAACAAGAGCTGAAGTCGCTCTTTGAAAGAGCATTTTTTTTGCTTGCCACTGCCTGCTTCCATACTAGCTGGTCGTCTATTAGGATGCCTAAATAAGGGTATTCCCTAGCTCACTCTAATCTAACCTGTTCTATATAAATGGGTTTAGAATTCTTCGCCTTGGGACCAAAGTGCATTACGTAGGTCTTACTCTTATTCACTTTTAACCCCAGGGAGAGCATAAACTGGCAGTATTTGTCTAGTTGCTTTTGCAACTGTAACAGAGTCCTTGGTAAAATGAGGGAATCGTCCACATATAGTAAAGCGGGGATTGGACGGTGATTAATAGATGGTAAGTCCTGGCTTCCCTCTAACATGGGTTGACTGGAGGGGATCCCCTCCAGTCAACCCATTCAAAGCGCGGCATCCACCAGCCAACTTACAACCGCAAGCACTGGACCGGTGCCTTTTTTAGGGGTAGGCACAGACGCAACCGGAGATCCCGGAGAACGCAATTTAACAGAGCAACAGCGTTCCATCGCACAATCGACGAGGAGCCACAGAACCTGATTATAAACATCTCTAGCACAAACATTTCAACCACACAAAATAAGGTTTTACAAAAGGGGACCTCATTTGTACCCACTTACAACACCAACAATCTTGAGACACAAATAAGTTTTTACAAATTTATGAGAACTTTACGTTTGCGTCACTTTTTTTCTAACGTTTGTGCAACTCCTGCAATTACTAAAGAAAACACCATCTTGGATTTACGCCCCAAAAGTACTTTCTTGGCCCCTGTGAGCCATAAAATTTGGATATATTTGAAGCCCTAGTGCACAAAGACCTCGACAAAATTCAACAAACTACAGAACTTTGGGACATTATGATGTGATAAACAACCTGTTTTGTTCTCTTCACATGGAGACCATTTGAATTACAAATTGTGATGATACAACAATTTAAATAACTGAGAAAAAGTGAATAAAACTTTGACCTATTCTACCCTTTGAATACTTTTTGCTCTATCAGCACATAGGAGTGCTCAGGTCATCCGCCTTGTGCTTACAAGGTCCCACACCTGCTATTAATCTTCTGCCTTTCCCGGACAGCAAGGGCAGCATCCTGATCACCCTAAATGACTTATCTTTCCTGGCACAACTTTTTTGTGAATTTGTATCTTACCCTCGGAGTGCAGCGGACCCCCATCTTGCTTCCCTCTAACATGGCCATCTCAACCCCGTTGGTATAAAGGTTGAACAGAAAGGGGGCCAGGACACACCCTTGCCTTACCCCTCTATTTATTGAAAACTGGGATGTTATTTCACCGGCTAAGCCATATCTCACGCACGCTGTGGTGTCAGAATAGAGCTCGCGGAGGAATTTGATAAGAGGAGGGTCCACCCCAAGTTCGGTAAGGATGGTCCACAACTTGGAGTGGATCACACAGTCGAAAGCAGAGCTAAGATCGACGTAAACTATATATAGATTTCCACACTTAGCCCCGGCATATTTACCTATTAAAAGGGTAAGATTTAATGCCTGTTCAACTGTGCCAAGTCCCTCCTGGAACCCGTACTGGAGGTCGGTCAAGATGTTATTTTCCGACGCCCAGTCCTGGAGGCGTTCCAGAATCAAACGCCCAGCAACTTTCCCCAGGGAGTCCAGGAGGGAAATGGGTCTATAACAGGCAGGGTTGTTACGGTCCCCCTTTTTGAAGATGGGAAGTAAAATGGAAGAAGACCAAGAATCTAAAAGGCCTATTTGCGAAACTGCCGCCATCACCTGGGTGACGACAGGGGACCACAATTCTATATTATTTACAAATATGTATAGAGGGACTCCGTCGGGGCCAGGCGCTTTTCCAGTTTTGGAGGATGTTAATGCGCAAGTGATCTCATTAAGGTTAAAATAGAGATCAATAGGATAAATTGGTGCCCCAGCAGAGTCATCAACTAGCTTGACCGTTTTTGAGATGTCGGCTGGGGACCCCCCAAATATTCTTGAGAAATGGGTCACCCAAACGTCAGCAGGTACAGCCACGTCTAGATGCTGGGGGCCTTTGGCGTCTGATAAAAAAGGTGACTTAACGATGCGCCAAAACTGAGAGCTGTCTTTACTTAGGCAGCTTTCGTGCAGATGGGCCCATAAATTTTTCTTTAATTCTTTTCTGCAATTTTGTTGAGCTACCTTGTAGTCTTTTCTTAATTTTGCTATCTCTATTGAGTTTCTGTTTGTGTTGTGTAGTGCCTTTTTTAGGGCGGATATGGCTTTACGACAAGCTGTATCAAACCAGCTAAAAGATCCGTGAGTGCCAGGTTTGTGGTTACGGAATAACTCGGATCGCATTTCTGATAAAATCTCTAAAAAACTAGTCAAAATCAACTGAGGGGTGGAGTCCTCTGCCAGGCAGTTATTTATCCATGGAAGAGTTTTAGATATAACTTTACCACTGATAGCTACAGGGTCTATTTTAGACCATTTTACGGAAAATCCGTTCACCTTGTCCATAGCCAAAGACTGCTGCGATAATTGACTAATCTTGGAGGGAAGACAAACGCCTTTTTCTATGGACAAAGAGATACTGTTAGGATAATGGTCACTGGAGATATCCGTGCCAGTGGTAAACCGTTGGAGTTTGCCAATTAACGCTAAGGAGCATAAAATAAAATCAATCGTGCTAAACATACCCCTCCCATGGAAAGTGGGTCTAAATTCGGCTGGAGGGTCCACTAAGTCGTTAGCAAAATCAAGTTCTAGTGCAAAGATGCTTTCATTCAGTGCGTTGCCTAGAAAGGTGTGTGTGAAATGAGTGAGTGGACAATTGTGTTCATCTAACAAGCCGCAAATACCTTTCGTATGGTTACTACACAGTGGAACATTGAAATCCCCCCCCCAAATTACGTAGCATACAGATGATGGGTGCTTGTTACGATATTCGTTTACAACAAAAGAAATTACTTTAACAGACTTAACACATTCAGCCGGGCAAAGGTTGTTATAAAAATTAATAAAGAAATATATCGTACAAATACTAAATACAACCGTGATAATTTAAAAGTTCGCAGTGGTAAAAAGATCTGAAGAATTTATTAAAGATAACTTGTTGGAAATATATACCACTAAACCTCCCTTGGATCTGCCATGAGTAGTAGAGCTGGCAGGGGAGTGGAACGTTTTATAGCCCTGAATGTGAATAGGATCTATAGCCCATGTTTCCTGTAAGCAAACTATTTGATGGGAGGTTACTATGTCTAACCAGGATTTAAGTTTTAATTTTGAGCGAAGGCCCGCCACGTTCCAAAATAGAACAGAGAACTGAGGGGATAGGGGAGAGAGCTTACTAATGTTCAACTTGTGGTTAGTAGTTGGAATACGTGGACTGAGAGGAATATGTACTGGAGAGGCAGCAGAGTGGGTCGTACTATAAACAACTTTATTAGAAAGGGGGGGTTTGTGGGATATAGGCAATAAGATTAGTGCATCTTGGATTAGTGCTTCTGAAGTTAGTACTTCAGAGATAAGTGGAATACTAATAGGAAGGAAAGGGGTCGGAGAATAACCAGATTGTTCTGAAGGGTTAATCGTTGGGGAGAGAGGGGAAGGGTTTTCCAGAAAACTGGCGGGTGGTGGTCAATCCACCATTTCCAGGCAGTCATATCTGTTGGTCAATGGCACACCACTCCATCCAAAGGTTGGGACTACATCCCTGCCCCCAGTACTCGGCCAATTAGTCCAATCACGTCTTCTGTTCCAGTTACCAACTTGGGTCCAGTTCCATTCTGGGCCGGTGTTATAGTGTTGGGCTGGAGGATAGAAGAAGGATAGTCTTTTGGTACCGATTCCATCAGAAGTATATTGCGTACCCCAAGAGCAGATATGCTCTACGGTGTGGGGGTCCTCAAAGTTGACAATAATACAGTCACCCGGGAGAGTTTTTGGCTCTTTTCCTAACCAGGGGACTCTACGAACTGATGTGACTCTATTATTAGAGTATGGGGGAAGGGGCCTATTGACGGATAGCCAGTGAAGTACCTTATTTCTAAGGGACCAACCTGGCTCCTCCGAATTTGGGTTCAGCTCGGGGACCCCTGTCAAAATGACAACGTAAGGGTGGCTTCTGGGGGAAGATGAATAGAGGAAGCAGCCTTCCTTCTGTTCTTATAGGTGGTGTTTTGTGGCCCTGGGATATTTATATGCTTGGGAGGCGGGATGGTGGGCTGAACAGGAGGGGGGACAGGGGTGTTAGTTAAGATAACGGATTTTGTCGCCCTTGGAAGTGTAGGTTTGGGGTGTATTGCCGCTGCAGTAGTAGTGGATTTTGTTACCGTCGCCCCATCATTGGGATTTTTGGGTTTTGATTTATGGGCAGTGGTTTGAGCTAATGTGGGGCCAGGGGCGGACCCTTTGCTTATTTTTTTTTAATGTTGAGGATAACTCTACTATCTGTTTTTCTATTTTTGTGAGGGTCAGTTCGAGTGGGTGGACATATGATTTAATTAGTGCCCCTATCCTGTCTAGAAGGTCGTTATTAACACCACTAAGCTCACTAATACTACCCGCGTTAGAATTAACACTGAGATTGGGTGATGTGGTGGAGAGGTTTATTGTATCGGAAAGAGTGGTGTTCCCCTCGTCCGGCAGAGGGGCAACTTGTTTGGGGGTTTGATTGGTGGGAGGGAATTGGGGATTAATATGCCTCATTTTTTGAGGTTTCTTGTGAGGGTTTTTGTTTTGCTGGAGACTCCTGTTATGCTGGGGATTCTTTTTATTCTTTTTGTTCTTGGGTATCGCTCCCTCCCTTATACCCCGGATTGTGGTTAAGGTGGAATCATCTCGGCTCGGGCTAGTAAAAAGAGCCGGTGTCTGCTCCAATGACTTAGAGAGCTGTGGTGGTTGAAGAACTGATAGCTCGAAAGAGACTGACAGGTCCACAGTAGCTGGGACTGAATGAGGGTCAGCGTGATCTTCGAGTAGGGTAACAGGTTCAGGAGGATGTAATGGGGATTTGGCTGCCGCCAATAAGCCCAACGAGGAGCGCTTGGCGGCGTTCAAATCCTGTAAGACCCTCCGTTCTAGTAAAAGGACGCCTTGGTTGATGGCGTTGTTTGCTCTAGCAATGAACTGGTCTATGGGGCCGGTAGTTTGGGCGATACGAAGTGCCTTGTTACTCCTAGTGCCTCTTGGTGACATAGTTCAGGATTGTGAGTCCCAAGAAGAAGTATTATACACGGTAATGGGAGCTACAACAATGTACATAAAGCGATGTAGAAAATACGGAGATACAAATGTCAATGGGGTGGCCCAGTCCAGTCTTACCCGGTCTTAAACGGGCTTAAACGGGCCCGCCCTTTGCCCGGGCTTAGCCCCGGGCGCTCCCGCGCGCGTCCCGCTTCGCGGAGAGCCTAAACTGCTATTATAGCCCTCAGCAGGCAGGCAAGGGGGCGTGTCCACTGCGGGAAGAGGCTACAGCTGTTAGAATCGCCTCGCAGTCCCGCAGCAGTGAAGGAGGGATCGGCGGCACTCCAATTATGCCGGTATTGCGCTAGGATAGAGTCCTTAGAGCCCCAGCAGAAGTGAAATCAGGACTCCCAGTCCCTCGCAGGTCCAAACAGCAGCAGGAGTTACAAGTGAGTAGCACCCGCGGAGCGGGTGCTGCGAAAGGTTGTACCTTCGGCAGGCAAGGGAGCGTGTCCGCTGCGGGAAGAGGCTACAGCTGTTAGAATCGCCTCGCAGTCCTGGAGCGGTGAAGGACGGATCGGCGGCACTCCAATTATGCCGGTATTGCGCTAGGATAGCGTCCTTAGAGCCCCAGCAGAAGTGAAATCAGGACTCCCAGTCCCTCGCAGGTCCAAACAGCAGCAGGAGTTACAAGTTAGTAGCCATAGTGGGATGTATATTTGACCCTCTCGATGGGAAAATCTTGCAACTAATAGCTATCATTTGAATATATATCGCAATTACTCCATCAGCAGGTGGTTGGTCGCCAATGCAAATTTTCTTTTTCAAGGCTTTCCTACCTTTTCTAATGTTTTCATCTCTACCAACGTATCTCCACTCTGAGCTACTGGCTCAGTGTCCTCCTCTATGAGGCTCCATGGTTTTTTAGGAACTTTTTCAAAGATGAGCACATTCTCACTTTTATTGACTAATTCAACTCCTTATGGTTAAAAGGATAATAGACTCCCCAACCCCTGTTCACTGTTGATGGCAGAGTTTTGGAGTCTCTCCTGCAAGCTTCGAGGTTAGGATTTATCCAAAAGACTGCAGTGACATTGATGATATCAGTGCTATTTTACTTTTAGTTTCCATATTCATTCATTACACCTGAATCATTGAATTGTGCCTATTTGGCAAACTGGGACTGATTACCTCTCCCTCCACTTCTGATCAATCTCAGTTCTTGTCCAGGTCTTACAACTTCCTATGCTCTGCCTGGGCTCAAGCATTGTGTCCATTCCTCCAACCTTTTAATCTGGCACGACTGACTTCCAAGCTTCTCAGGTGCATTCCTGCTACTTGCCCTTTCTCATAGGCATGGGGGGACTACAATCACACAGATTTGGAGTCCTTGCACAGTTGCAGCTGAGCAGAATTGTTTCCAGCATCAATTCTGATGCCTTGCAAGTTTTCATAAATCTTCCTAGTGGCCTTAGACATACCTTAGTCTCACCACGTCTCTACAGAACTCTTCTTATCTTTCTACTTGGCTGATTGCTTCATGTGCCACAGTTCCAGGACAGACCTGGCTCTCCACCTCCCCTTTTCTTTATATGCTGGTGTAAGGGCTTTCCTCTTGCTTTACGGGCCCTGATAGAGTCTACAATATTATCTCTCTGCTTCTTCTGCATGCACCCAATTATCTCATCTCATGTCTACGACCCCTAAAGACTGATTCCCAAAGTACTAATGTTAACCTTCCAATAGGTGTTTGGCAGGCTTCAACCAGATCTCAAGTGAGATAAGACAACAGGGTTCACATTAGCCATTGTGCTTCCTTGCAGACAGGCATCGAATATCTTAGCCTGTTCGGCGGTAAGTCATTCAGCAGAAAATGGATTTGAGTGTTGAGTGTTTTCAGACAACATTTTGGAGACTCGCCTGATGCTGCTTTAGGGGCCGAGCGTGTGGGATCATATAAATATTAAAGAGCAGAAATGAAACAGCTTACTCCTATGGGACTCCACAATGTGGTGCTGATTCCACAGACTTAATTCTAACTCATTGGCTGCAGCTGAAGGGGTGTCCATTCTAAGGAAGAGCTAGTGATTCCTGCCTGCTTGTGAGTCTGCACACAAGTATGTCATAATCCTTTTTGTCATAGGTCTTTAGAGAGATCAACAAGTAGGGAGCAGCTTTCTTATTTTCAAGGATTCTCATATCCTGGTAGATTTTTAAAATCTCTTTAGTTTGATTGATTGGCTCATTGATTTATGTGGCAAGTTAGTACATTTTAGTGGTCTTAGAAACTATGGGCCACATGTACAAAGCATTTTTGCATGCTGGAAATGGCTGATTGGGTTGATTCCGACAGCAAAAAATGCTTTTACATATGTACAAAAAACAAATTGACATTTGTGTTTGCAATTTGGTATTTGGAAGGGGTGCGTTTAGGGCATCACTTCCAAATACTGATTCTAAATGTTATGGAATGTATGAATGTTTTGCGACCAAATTACAGTTGCAAAACATTAATATTTGACCGGCTCCTTAAAGGAGGTGGTAATCCATTCACAAATGGGAAGGTGTGGCCACTGGACCCCTTTCCCTTTGAGAATGGAAAACAAATACTTTTACGAGCATGCAATGGTACCATGGACCACTGCCTACTTTTTAAAATTAAACTACAGAATTTTTGACTTTTTTAATGCATCCCTTTTACCAATAAGGAAAACAGGGTGTATTTTTTTTTTTTAAACTGCTTTATTGAAAAGCAATTACATATGGTAGTCTGCTGACCCTAGCAGGCCACCATCCTTGTGGCTTGCTAGGGTCACAAATTGCAATCCACCACATTAATATGCCTGAGGTAGGTCTATTTGCGAACCATTGGTAATTGGTAATGGAACTCAAAAGACTTTCATACATTAGGAATACCAATTTCCTAATTACGATTCGGAGAAATGAAATAGGTATTCCCAATGTTAGTACATAGCGCCCTAAGCACCAGTTGTTCAAAGCATTTTTGTGTTCGCAAACGGCTCATTTGCAACTGCAGAAAGGCTTTTTGAAATGTCCAAAACCCTATGCACAATTCAGTAACTTATTCTTGAATCCCAAATTGGGTTTGTGATTCGGTATTGGAAAGGTAATACCAGTGCATTCCTTCCTAATAACAAATCACAGTGGTATGTGTGAATGTTTTGCAACCAAAATGCAGATGCTAAATATTTGCATTTTATTGCCTACTTCAACTAGGTGGTAACCCATTCACAAATTGGAAGGGGCCTCCATATGACTCCTTCCCCTTTGTGAATGTTTGTTATTTGGTAATTGCAAACACTTCATACATCTGGCCCTTCAAGCAGTTTCTAATCTGCCTTTAGATAGAATTCCTATATGTGGCAGCTCTAGATTTTCACCACTGGTATTCAAGAATGACACTGGTATGTTTGAGCTCACCTGGGATCCTATTAAACCATCTGATTGTTGATTATATGGTGATTTTCTCCCCTGAAATCGATTGAGTCTGTCCAAGATGGGCACACTCACTCTACCAGTTTCGGAAGACATTCTCCAACGAAGCCTTGTGCTCAACCACTGACCATTTGATGAGCTTTCCTAGTTGAGGAATAGATAGCCTGGTAATGTTTGTGAAATCACAAACACAAATGAGCAGCTAGAATAGAGTTGTCAGAAGGGACAGTCATGGGGGAAATCCAGAGGTTTTGGTGTAGACGCCTCACTCAGTAAATGATTTGTCTGGTTGAGTTTGCCTTGGTTGTACTATCATACTAGGGCATGAATAGGCGCCGATGATGAAGCATGCCACTATTAAGTGGGCAAGGCATCTACTCCAAACTCATTGGATTGTCCCTTCTGGCAACTCTATCCTAACTGCCCATTTGTGTTTGTGATTATAGCTGAGAAAACTAGGATTCCTTTTCTCTCGCTCTCTTATTGTGATTGATAATGTTTTTAAAATGTCATCTGTGATTGGTAATATGGCCTGGCTATTAGAAGGAAAGAGGCTTATAAGAAGGAACAAGATGATAGAGCAGTTTATCATGTTAAAGGTTGTAAATGAGTGGTCTGGGTTGATTGACATGCTATATTCATCAAATTACGTGTAAGGATTAAGTTTAACATGTGATCAGCTACATGAGTACGGTAAAGCACCATCTGAATGATGTTTTCAAAAACATCAACAGATTAAATTTACTAATAATAAGAATGCTCTTGCTACTGCCTTTAGGTAGCGGATCAATTCAATGAATTTTTCTAAGAACGAGGAGGGGTGGTAGATCAATGTGACAACAAACAAGCTATTGGGGCAGCAGGCAAACGAGGGTACTGAATCTCTTTGAATCCTGCCACAGAGCCGTTTGCATAATTGGGCACACTCAGATATTTGCTTGTGACTGCAGGATTGAAGGTGCACCAAGATCACATTAAAACGTGAAATAACTACACCCTCTGTAATATTCTTATGCTTTTCAATATAGCAAATATTTTAATGTAAAGTATAAAAAAGGCTTCAAGCAAGAATAAGATTTCCTAAATGGATATGGGGTGCAAATTTCACAGATCAATTTCATGCCTCTGGCCACACTTTGTATAGCGCTTTCTTGCATTATTTTGTGTCAGGGAAGAGTTCCATAAGTGGATCATCGGTGTTCCATATATCCAACCATGTTTTGTGAAGCAAACCCATACTTACTTTTGTTTTTTTATTATTAAATTTTTATTGGTATTTGCACATTACAGAATACGGTGTGACATATAACAAATATCAAGTTTCACGGGCATACACTTAAGGAACTGCGATTTTCGGTGGCGACTGTGTTCGATTGTGATGACTAACGGGTCATATATTCTTCGCTTGTCTGCCCACAGTCTTGCACACATATAACATTGAACATATAAGTTATTGCGATTGGCCGCATGTCAAAATTGTACATAAAACGTAAAAACAGAACATAGAAGTGTTGGGCGGTTGTTTGGTGTTAGACCACCGGACATTCGTTGGGTTGCGTATCGCTGGTCTGGCGTCTTCTGTTGTTTATGGGGGTTTGTATGGACTAAGGAAGCTATCTAGTGTTGACCACATCCCTCGGTTGGGGTTTCTCCCTGGTGTGTGTCTTAGTGCAGTGATGTCCGCCCCTCTGAGAAATGTCACCAAGTTCAGCCACCCCTTGAATGTGGCTTTGGTGGTGTCCTTCCATTTGGAATGCACTGTTTTGACTGCTGTCGTCAGGAGGAAGTCAAGGAGGTTTCTATCTTGTTGTGTGGCTATGTCTGCTGTGATGTGAGCTGTGGTAGTTGTGGCAAATGTTTGTTCTAGAGAACAGCCTAGGGCTTTGTTGATGAAGCGGAACACCTTCCCCCAGAATTTGCTGACCTTACTACAGTGAAAGATGAGGTGTGTGAGGTATCCCCTTTCTGTGCGGCAGTTCCAGCAGCTGTCGTTGTCTCTCAGGCCTATCGATGCTAGACGAGCTGGTGTCCAGTATGCTTGGTGTAATAACCAGAATTTAGTCTGTGCTAGCACTGGGGATATCATATTTTATGATGGGCCGCCAGAAGGTTTGTAGTTCTTGTTCAGTGAGATTGGAGCCTAGCTGTGATTCACAATAGCTGGTTTTCTTTGCGTTGAGTTTGGAGGAGACATCCCCGCTGCTGGGCCTACTTGCACTTGAACCCCTGATTAGGGAAATCCTACCTAACAGAAATATAGCGGTCATAACCATTAACAACACCACGGCCAAACTCGCTGCCTACGCGGATGATTTACTCATAATAACGGAGGACCCCATTCACTCCATACCAGCACTCATGCACACTATTGAAATGTACGCTAAACACTCAGGATACAAACTCAACAGAGACAAATCAGAATGCATGCCCCTCAACATACACACAACCAGAGAGGTAATAGGAACCTCAGGGTTGGCCTGGCAACCTGGGTTTGTCAAATATCTAGGTATCCAATTTGGGAAAAGCCTAAGAATGACTCTAGAACAGAATGAGAAAACTACCCTGGAAAAGATCAAAGGGGTACTGGAAACCTGGTCGCCCAAATTCATCACCTGGTGGGGCAGAATAGATACAGTAAAGATGATGATCCCTCCCATAGTAAACTACCTAGCAGGTATGCTCCCCATGGCTCTCACAGACGATTTCCACAGAATGATAGACCAAATGTTAAACAAATTTTAATGGCGCCTGCCCTCTGCTCATCAGGGAGGGTAAACTCCCCATCTACCTCCTCCAATATGGTCCAATACCAAAAGGCTACTTCTTTGCCCTCCGATTGCCTTTCTACTAGCTGATGTTCCAAATTACTACTCCTCCCCAAATGGGCCTTTTTTCTAAACAACTCTCTGGACCAGCTGACAAGCTGTATATATTTAAACCTAGATAAAGCTGGACCTACTCTCTCATATAGCTCATCCCATTCTACCAGTTTCCCTCCTGCTAGCAGTTCGCCCCATATTAGGATCCCTGCCTCTTTCAAGGGGACTGCAAGAATGTCCTCCAAGCAGGGAGGAAGCCCCGGGGAATCCCAAATTGGAGCGAGGTTTGAAAAGTAGGCCAACCCTATTCTTGCTTTAATCAGCACCCAGGCTTTTGCTAATGAGTGTAGGGTCTTTAACCTCACCTTTTTGAAGAACTTCTGATCCCCAAATTTGAATAAAAAACCATCAAGTGGCAGGTCCGCCCCGTTAAGCATAGCCTTGAACATATTCCCAATGGATGAGTTGGATGGGGATTTCAGTAGCATCCTAGAATGCGACAGCTGAAACGCCCACGCGTAGTATTGTAAATCTGGTAGGGCAAGCCCTCACTTTTCCCTCCTCCTTCTCAGTTTCTTCCAGGCCAGCCTGGTTGCCTTATAATTCCAGACAAATGAATGAATTACCTGTTGGCATTTTTGGAGTTGTTTGGAGTCAAAGGCTAGTGGAATGGTGTTAAAAATAAACGTGAACTTAGGAAGAATGGACATTTTTATTAAGCTTATTCTCCCAAGTATGGTCAATGGGAGAAAAGTCCAAGATTTTAAAAGCGCCCGGCATTCCCTGAAGACATGATCCAAGTTGATCTGTGCAGTGTTACCGATTTCCTGGGTGATCTTTATTCCCAGATAACGCATTGAAGGAGTTGTTACCAGCTGTGTGTTACAAATGTTCCACATCATTATCTCGTTTTTCTCAGCATTGATCTCATAGCCAGAGATCCGCCCGAATTCTTCCGCACTTTTAACAACTGTGGGAAAAGCTTGCACCGGGTCGGAGGTATAGATAAGAATGTCGTCTGCGTACAGTCCTACCGGCTTAACCCATCCTTCAAACTCGAAAGAAGGGATGTTGTGCTCCTCTCTCAAAGTTTGCGCAAAGGGTTCAATATATAAATTGAAAAGGAGGGGGGAAAGCGGGCAGCCCTGCCTGGTTCCCCTCATTATTTTAAAGGGCTCTGTGAGAGTACCATTGACCAACAGTTTGGCCCTGGGGTCCCTGTACAGAAGATCAATGGTTCGACAAAAGTTGGCCCCCAGCTGAAACTTTCTCATTACTGCAGCCAGATAGGGCCAATTGACCCTATTGAACGCTTTAGTAGCGTCCAGGGTAAAAGTGGCCAAGGGGAAAGAAAACATGGAGGCGAAGTCTATAGCCCCGACCAGGTCATGAGTTAGGTCTGCCAGCTGACGACCCCTTATAAATCCCTTCTGGTCCTGGTGGATTATTGAGCCGATCTCGCTCCCCAGTCGTGCCGACAAAATGGCTGCAAAGATCTTATAGTCATCATTTAGGAGCGAGATCGGCCGGTAGGACCCACAGTCCGTCGGGTCCTTGCCAGGTTTAGGGATTAGCACTATGGTCGCCTCACTCCATGACTCAGGTGGTATTGAGCCATTTAAGAAGATGCCGTTGAAAAGGGTAGTCAGCGGTGAAACTATGGCAGGACCTATTACCCGGTACAACTCCCCTGGTAAGCCGTCTGGGCCTGCCGCTTTACCTCGCTTCAGTTGCCCAATAGCCTTACTAACTTCGGCTTCCGAAATTTCCTTATCAAGGCGGTCTCTCTGATCACTTGTTAGCATAGGCAGTTGAACCTTTCCTAACCAGGCGTCCCTAGCCGCGGGGTCGTCCGTGATCTCTTCCCTATAGATGGTCTGGAAGAACTCCTGGAAAGCGCTTCCAATTTCCGAGTTAGAGGTCCGTGCTATTGATTCTCCTTCCCGTTTTATTTCCCTGATGTGTTTTTTAGCTTGGTCTGTTTTAATCTTCCAGGCTAGAACCTTACCTGCCGCCTCTCCATATTCAAAATTTGAGAGTTTACTCACCTCCCACATCTTTGCGACCCTTCCCTGTAATACACTTTCCAGATTTTTTTTTCAGTTTGGTCCGGTTCTCTTGGTCTTCTGTGGATCCTCCAGCCGGGCCGCACCTCTGATCTATAGTACGCAGTTCCTGCTCTAGATTTTTGATTTCCTCCCTATATACCTTCCCTCTATTGGAGGCTCTGTTGGTTATGCAACCTCTTAAATAAGCTTTAAGACTATGCCACACCGTTGCTATGCTAGCCGAGTTTAGATTGATTTCCAGGAATGAAGTAGACTCAGCTAGTAGACAGCTCTTCTCTTCCTCCTCAAGCAGGATCGTCCGGTCAAAAGACCAAGAGGTATGTCTGATCTGTTGGGAATGTGTCAGAGTGAAGAGGATAGCTGAGTGATCGGATAAGTGGGAGGGGAGGTAAACCAACCCCTTCAATGTCTCTCTGAGATTATAGCTGAAGAGAACATAGTCAATCCTCGACTTATGTTTGTACTTGAAATTCTGAAAACAGACCCCCAATGTGCTGCCCGCCCTCTCCCTCCATACATCCGCTAAACCCAAGGTTGACATTATTGATAAAAGAATTAGCCTTGATTTGGAAGGCGTCAAAGCTCTTGAGTTCGGGGATTTGTCAAGCCTGGGGTTCAGAACTATATTATAATCTCCAGCCCAGATTATCGGGTCATGAGAGGTGATTAAGGAACTCTGAATTTTGTTTAAATAGGATGGGTCGTCGTGGTTCGGGCCGTAATAGCCCACTAAGGTATATGGGTATATGGGTGGCCGTCTAGTCGAAAGTCATCTCCCACTGAGGTCCTCGTCATATTCCATGATCTGTGCCTTAGCTTGCCTCTTTAAAGATGACGAGGATCCCTCGAATATTGGCATTGTGGTTCGTACAGATGAATTTGTCCACCCACCTCTGCTTTTTCAACATTTCAATCACCTCATGCTTAAGCAAATGTGTCTCCTGTATGACGATGACCTGCGCGGGGGAATCTCTAAGGTACTGTAAGATTCTATGCCTCCTTCCCCTCACACGCAGGCCATTTACATTCCAGGATAAAAATTGAACCACGGTCATACCCCTTTCCTACTCCCACCCATCCTCCCCCCAATGAAATTTAGACCTCTTGAGTATAAGAAGAACAAACCCTTGATCTGATGGAAATGGAGATTGCTCAAGTGACATTTAGAAAATCATTGCTAAAGGCTAAAATAACGAGGACAGGTTAATAAGGACATTTTAACTTTTCCCCCCCTCCCCTCCGTGCCGCTCCCCCCCTCCCTCCTCCCCTAGAAAACCCAACCTCATTTACACTGGCCAGATGGGTAGCCAGGTTTGCGTCGTTGGACTGACTCCCCCTCCCACCCCACCACAACTGTGTACAAAAACCGGTTGAAATACAAGCATATTAAGAGTTACTGTCTCCTAAAAGGAGGAAAGGGCATGAGAAAGGCAAGAGGGAAAAATATTTCGTATATTTCGTGTCTCACCCCTTTTTATTTTTCTTATTGTATTTTTTTTTTCTTTTCTACTTTTTTTTTTTTTTTTTGTTGAAGGAAACCCTTATTTTTTTTTTTCCTTTCCTTTCCTTCTCCTTCCCCTTTATTCCATTTCTTTCTCCCCTCCCCTCCCCTTGCCTTTGAATTACACCTATATTTAACTCTATTTATCTATGTTTTTTGTTTTCCCTTATTTAAACCACTTAGGTTATCCTTAGGTTATCCTTATTTAAATGTAATCCTTCCCGTTGTTTACTCTTTTTGCAAGAGTGTATATGCGGGTAACCTTCAGATGCCTCCCTGGAAGGGGAAAGATCTATACTCAATGTGTGGGGAGAGCTACCTCCTTGGGTCCCGGTGAACCTCAAGAACAAAAAAGAGAGTCGGCATAATACCCTGGTCACTTTGGAACCTTACAACCCCCCCTGTGAGTGTGAGTGCTCCGTGATAGATACTATTAGTTCATCGGCTTCCAGAGGGGAGCGGATGTTATATATTTTATTATTGTACATCACCCTCAGAAAGGCGGGAAACCTCATCTGTACTATCGCCCCCGCAGCCCTAAACTTCTCCATTTTTTGACCGAGCTCCCACTGTCTGTCTAAGGTGGTTTTGGAGAGATCGGACCGAACCTCGAACGAGAAGTCGGGGGCCTTTAGCGACTTAGCCTTCAGTGCCAGGTTGAGGATTTTTTCCTTAAGTGTATATGTTAGGAAATTCAGCAAGATCTTTCTAGGTTTCACTCTCCCGGGGTTGCGGCGGAAGGGATCTCTGTGGATTCTCTGGATATCTCGCTCCAAAGTTTCCACCGTTTCCTCCAGGTTGAGAGCGTTCTTTAGTAATGCCACCACATAAGCCTTGATGTCTCCACCCTCCTTCCCCTCCGGAATCTTCAAGAGTCGGAGGTTATTCCTTCTGGAATAGTTCTCCAGGGATTCAACCCTTTCCTTCATCGCATCCCCCTCTCTCCTTAGGGATTGGATCTTAGTCTCTGCTGACTCCAGACTCGCTTTTAGTTCCCCAACCGTGCCTTCCAGACTCTCTGTTCTTTCAAGCAGCCCATCCACCTTTCTCTCAAGGGTATCACAGACCGCCCTGATCTCGTTCTGGTTTGTCTTGGATTCCGCAAAACCGTTCCTTATCTCGTCTCTCATGGTATACAACAGTACCTCCAATGGGTCACCAACCCCCTTTTCTCCACCCATCTCACAGACCCTCTGGTCTCCCATGGCCCCCTCAATGACCGCCTCACTAGGGTTAAGCTCCCCAGGCTCCCCAAGCTCTACTGCTAATTTTGGCTCTGGGGTCAGTGTTGTGACAGCTGGGCTAACAGAGACCCACCGGAGCAATTGTATCTTCATTCATGATTCCCAGAGGGGTGCCATCCGTATTTTGTGTAATATCCAGAACTTGGGGCAGCGCTTTGAAGTAGTATCGCAGCAATGGTGTAATACGCGTAACACTGCCAAGAGACCGGTTAAATGTACCTTTCCCCTTTGACTGTGATCGGGAACTGGCTTTAGGGTGCGGTTCTCCCCCACTGAAAAGAGTCCCCTGCTTCACCCCTAGTCTATCACTGATGTTACCAGCCGCTACCGCAACCTCAGCCTCCGCCTCAGCCCCGGCCTTCCCCTCTACGTCTGCCTCACTTCCTCCGTCCGCGCCACTATCAGGGATGCAGTGGGGGGGTATCTTACAGCCCTCCCATTGCCTCTCCACGGGGGTGATATCCCGGGAGACCTTCCCCCGCCTTCTGCCCTTAGCTCCTCTTCTCCCTGATGTGCTGTTAGCAACTTTTGGGGGCTTCAGACACTCTGCTCCCACACAACTCTCCAAATCCTTTGGGTCACCAGCCCGTCCCCCCTCCTTACTGCACAGTACTTTGCTGCTGGATGCTGCCTGGGATCCACAAACAATCTTGGTCGCTTTTTCTTTCTGCTTGGGCTTTCGTCCTGTATCCTCAGACTCGGTTAGTCCCGGCTGTCTCGAGTAGGTGCTTGCAAAAATCGGGTGTACCCTCACCCGTCCTTCTCCTCTCTCACCTCCTGCTCTCAGAAGCCCCTGAGCCGCCGCCCTGCGGCCGCGCCGTAGCTTCACGGCTGCCTGTCTCCACCTCAGAAGTGAGACGGGGGGAGGTTCCAAACCTACGACCTGACACATCAGTGCCGAGCACGGAGCGCCGTCTTTTTTTTTTTTATGTACACAGCCCGTTTGACAGGAATTCACCATGGGCACATGAATCACTCCTCACTCCTTGATCCCCATGCCGAGTGGTTTTCGGCGCCGGTAACTCCCAGTTACAGTGCGGTATGATGTGGTGGGAGAGAGTCGATCCCCGACGCACGTACCGCCCTAACCAGCGGTCGCCATGTTTCCCTCTCCCATGCTTTCTCTTTTGTTGACAAATGATAAAGTTCTACATTATAGTTGTTATACTAGCATGTTCCATTCTTCCCCGTCCTATCAGAGTAAGTGTGACGTACAATTCATGAAATATAGATGCTCCTTTTTCTTTACCCTCCTTTAGCCAAATAAAGTAATTTGTTCTAGAATATTAGTGTGTTCCACTTTTTACCTTCCCTATAGTTACATGTTACCTTCGAGGCATCGATAGATTTATTAAAATTCTTTTGCTTTACCCACCTTGAAGGGTATACCATTTGTGACATTCTAGTATGTTCCTTATCTTTCCCGTCCTTTGGTTTTATTTACTTCCTCTATGGATATGTGCTCTTCATAATCTTAGTTATTGACAGTTTACTTGCTGTGAACCTCATGCTTTCTGAATCTGACGAAATCTAGATAAAGGTTTTAAAACTTCCTGAGTCTGTGGTTATTATATGAGTGCAAATATAGTAAATGGAATTTGTATTTTGGTGTCTGCCTTTCTTTTACAGCTAGCTCCCTGATCCATTGTGATTGTAGGTACCCATAACGTGAATTGGTAAGTTCGGTACATTGGTAACAAATAGGAAGGAACAGGGTTACTGGTAGTAAAGTGTAACGTTACCCGGTTAATAAATATGGTGAATTGAATTTATGGGCCCAAATGTGCATGTGGTAAATGTTGGTCGGGTGACCTGCGCGCTCTATCAGTAATTTTCTGGTAGCAGAGCTATTGTTAGGGACTAGTTAAAGTTAGGTAGGACTAGTTAAGATAGGTAGATAGGTTATTTGCTGCTAATGGTGAAAATTTTGCTGATAAAATATCGATCGATAAAATATTGATGTTATTGCTTTGAAAAATTATGAAATGTTTTAAATTGTTTTTCTTGCTGCTATATTGATTTATGTACTAATAATTCGTTAGTGATTGTTATATGTTTCTCTGGAATCCCCGGGGAAAGATTAGCGGGTGGTGAGGAGAATCCACGCCGTAGTGAGGTCACTTACACAAGGAAAATTGGTGCAGGTTAGGCAGAACTGGAAGCACTAATTAGGGTTTTCTGTATAAATGTATGAATAAATGATAGCAAAGAGTTCGCTGATAAAACTTCTATTGTGATATAACCTAGTAAGTGTCACACGGAAGGAGTAGCAGGTTCGTCTGAGCTTGATTGATAGCAAAGGGGTTCACTGGTGAAACTTTTGGCTTAGTATATATCCCAAAGTGGATGAGTCGAAGGAGTAGCAGGTTCACTAATGCTTGTGTGAAGAGTAGGCAGAAGGGTTCTACTGGCAGTATTTCAAAAGTAGATAGAATAAGTTTACTTGCAGTGAAACAAAATCTTTTCTTTCTAGACACTTGAGTACAGTGGCGAATGTGTTTGCGTTGTAAATTAAACAGAGCACTTGCACTTTAAAAGGTAGAGGTCGAAGTTGTTTCTTACCTTATGAAGGAGGGAGTCAGTTGCGGAGCTGCGCTGACGTCACTCAGTGCCGCGCTGGTATTGGTTGAGACAGCGGGCGTATAGCTGAAGCGGAATTGTAAAGGAGGGGTGAGCACAGGAGCGT
Source organism: Lissotriton helveticus (assembly GCF_964261635.1). NCBI lineage: Eukaryota > Metazoa > Chordata > Amphibia > Caudata > Salamandridae > Lissotriton > Lissotriton helveticus. Next base: position 1,270,300,180 of record NC_136059.1, on the reverse strand, counting down.
GAAAACTCGTTTACGGGAAACGCCGCGCACCCATTGGTTGAAATATTTTCAAATATTGCATTTGATTGGTTGCAGAAAAATTAAAAGACATTTTCTGATTGGAAGTTATTTTGTAAACAAAGGTCGCTTGTGGAAAAGTATATGTGGTATCCAGAATTTTTACCTGATCCGAAAAACTTAGGGTTTGCTAAAGAACAGATGCTAAAAGGCAGACCTTATAATATGTACGGAAGTAAGAGGAAGTTGACTTTTGTAGATAAAGTTAAAAATTATTTCAAGAAGGATAAGCCCATCAAAACTAGAGAAGGTATAGTTATTCCACCACCTAATACTCCAGCGTCATTCATGTTATTTGACAAAGGGTATCATACCTGTGTATGGTTGGAAAATTGGGTGGAATATACTAAAAATGACGGGATTTTGGCATTTCCGTTAGATGGTACCTTTAATAGCCGGATTCTGTTCAATTTGAGGACCCGAATGAATGATTTACATCCCAGACATAGACTAACGCAATATGAGGCTTTAGAAGAATGGGAGATTGAGGCTTTTGAGCGAGATAGACCTAGAATTGACAAAGGAATAAGTAAATGGTACCCAAAAATGCATGGAGAAGCAAAAGAGAAAAAAATGAAGCAGTGGAGACATAACATGATTACAGAAGGACTGTACCCTGTGATAGCACTAGAAGCGCCAATGGGAGAGAAAAGGACAGAGAAAACAAAACATTTGATGACCAGTGGGGATTCAGATGATGATTATTTGGAGGAATTGTTAATGAAGAATTGACCTCCTTATAATGAAGGATCAAGACCCGCAAGTGCGAGAGACTCCGGCCTAAGACCTCCTTATCAGGAGGAGCCAAGACCTTTAAGTACAGGGAATCCATTCCTAAAACCTAATTATGGTGAGGGACCAAGTATGACACATCCAACTGCCCCGAATTATATTCCTACCCTAACTCTGCAAATAGTGCATGAAACCAGCATGGAAAGGGTACTGCAGGAGAGAGAACGAGAGGCTCTAGCTAAACAAAGAACAGAATTAATTCAGAAAATCTCCCAATTGAATACAAGTCCTGAAGCTTTGACAATCCCAGTGACTATTGGACCAGTTGTTCCTTTGTATTGGGATAAGCAGAATAGCCTGAAGACTTATATGATTACCCCATCTGTAGTACAGCAGAGAAAAGAACCCTTAATTGTAGATGATCAGGCATGTGAATGTGAATCTGTGATTTCCTTGATGGATTTACCGATAAGGGAACCAGAAGGGGGTTCACGGAGGAAGAACACTCCTTTCAATTCAGGAGAAGTGCAGATTGAGTCAGCTTCTGGTACTAGAAGTGCCATAGTAGTGACTCCCGAAGAAATTGAAAGATGGAGCCGAGATTTGGAAAAACACAATCCTCAGCCGAAACCATTAGATATTTACAAACTAAGAATAGAATTAGAAGATCTTTCAGCTGGGAATGTGGGGTTGGACAGACTGAACACCCTAACGGAGGAAGAATTGTTGTTCATTTGTAAAAGTCTAACCCGAAATACCAGAATATATCATGAGAAATTAATGGACACCGCGGCTAGCATGGGAATAGATTTTAGTAAATCTAAAGTGTTGCAAAAACCCTACAGAGCAGAGTTCTCAGACAAAGATGTGGAAAACATGAATGTGTCAGGGAAAAAGGTACAGATCATAGAATTGCTAAACCTGTTGCAAAAATTGGGAGACTTAGACAAATGGAAAGCCAGGTGGGCCAAGAAAAAAGAGGATAATAGATCAAAACAAATGACATCTGAATATATTTTAAAAGAAGCTGAAAAAGCAGAGAATTTATACCCTATGCAAGATTTGCCAGGGGGAAAATATATGCATGTTCCATGGTCCCGACAGGATATTGTGTCCTTTACAAATGACTTCCCAAAATTACGAGAAAAACCTGTAGATTGGTACAGACAGGTAGAAAGATTTGTGAAGGTTCAGAAATGCCTCGGGAAAGATTTGGATGGGTTTTTGACATTATAGTTCCTGTAGATTTGTGGACCGAATGTAAAATTGCTATTGATTGGCCTAGTGCGGAATTCCCGAGGGACCCTAACACAGGGGCTCCATCAGCCGAGGTAATGAAAAAATACAACCAGGTAATGTTGCATCTCAAAGGAAAAGTGCCTGCAAAGGAAACTGATTGGACCCGAATAGATAGAACTACCCAGAATAGAGATGAAACTGTGCATTCTTATTATGAACGACTGTTACAGGTGTTCAAAACGTACAGTGGTCTGGATAACATAGAAATGAAGGACATGAACCACTTCATTTATAGATTTGTGCTAGGGTTAAGGCCTGAGATTTCACAATGGATCAAAGACAATAAAATCTGTTGGCAGTCTAAACCAATTGATGAGGTCCTGAAGTATGCTAAATATTGTGAGGATGAGATGGCAGATAAACGAAAAGCATTAAAAGAAAAGGTCATGTGGGCACAGGTAAAGTTAGTGGAACAACAGGAAGTAAGGGAGTATAGAAATGCAGCAACTTCACAATTCCTGTTAAATGACACATTTCTCTGTGATGACAGCTACTGACGGTGCCTGAGGGGGGAGGACGGGGAGTGCGTGCTTGGCGCCTCCTTGCCGGCGGACCAGACAGGGCCATACATTGAAGGAAAGGTTGAAGGAAATGACGTCACCTTTTTGTTGGACACTGGTGCTACCCGTTCTACTGTGAGAACAGCAGACGTTCCAAACCTACCCCTCTCGGGAGAAGCAATCCAAGTAGTGGGCGTTTCTAATCAGCTAATTAGTACCCCAGTTACTGAACCTATGGAAATTTAAATTGGGAATTTCAAAGAAATGCATAGATTTGTTGTGTGTGATTCCAGTCCTGTAAATCTGCTAGGACGAGATTTGTTGTGCAAAATGAACTGCACTATCTTTTGCACTCCAAATGGCGTCGAAATTCAGACCCCAGATGAGGATGGAATTTACAAATTAATGTTAGTTAGACCTGACTCTGAAATTAAAAGACTGACATTAAAGGATTTACCTGAAGAACTCCAAGAAACAGTGAAACCAGAGGTATTGGATTTTACTGGAAAAGATGTAGGAATAATGGCAAATGTTGACCCAATTAAAATAGCCATAAAGGAAGATGCAGTCTACCCAAATACTAAACTGTACAAGATGAGTGCAGAAGTTAAAGCAGGAGTGGCCATTGAAATAAAAAGACTGTTAGAGGCAAATATTATACAAGAAGTGATGAGCAGTCCATGTAATTCGCCCATAATTGGAATTAAGAAACCTAGTGGTAAGTACAGGGTAGTACAGGACCTGCGCAAGGTTAACAAAATTGTGGTTCCTTGTTGTCCTGTTGTGCCAAACCCTGCAGTGATTCTATACCAAATTCCATGGAATGCAGGATGGTTTACCGTCATTGACCTACGTCATGCATTCTTTTCGATTCCATTACATCCAGACAGCAAATTTCTTTTCTCATGTGAGTTCGACAGTCATGTCTACGTTTGGATTCGCGTCCCTCAGGGGTACACAGAAAGCCCCTCAATTTTTAATCAGATACTGAAAAAGTGCCTCGAAACCCTAATATTGCCCGGAAAATCTGTTCTGGTGCAATATATAGACGACCTCTTGGTGGCGTCTAAGAGCAGAAACGACTGTGTTATTGACACCATTGCCTTGCTGGACCATTTAGGTGAAGGTGGACATAAAGTGTCACCCGAAAAGCTGCAGTTCTGTACCACCTCAGTGAAATATCTAGGGTACCAGATAGAGAGTGGTATCAGGAAAGTCACCTCTGAAAGAATCAGGATAATTCGGAACATGGAACTGCCAAATACTCAGAAGGAAATCAGAATGTTCTTCGGAGTAGTAGGTTACTGTAGGCAGTGGATTGTGGGATTTGCAGTCCTAGCAAAACCATTAATAAAAATGACAAAGAAAGGAGCAAAGGACCCAGTAGAGTGGGATGACGAAAGCATAACAGCTTTTACAAAACTGCGAGAATGTGTACTGCTCCTGCATTAGGGATGCCTGACTATTCAAAAGATTTTGCACTATTCTGTGACACGAGAGACAATTGTGCACTTTCAGTCCTGACCCAAATTCATGGTTTGACTTGACGTCCAGTGGCATACTTTTCTTCCACACTGGACCCAGTAGCAGCTGGGTTACCTGGATGTTTGAAAGCTGTAGCTGTAACTTGCATGAGTCTGGAACAGAGTGAGTCCATTGTGATGGGACATCCAGTAGCTGTGTATGTTCCACATTCTTTTGTAATCTGGCTAACACGAACAAAGACCCAGTACCTCACCCCTAGTCGGCTGACTAAGTATGAGAGAATCTTTGTAGGTGCAGGAAATGTGACCATCGAACGATGTAACATTCTGAATCCAGCTACCTTAATACCTAGCTCATTCGCAGCTGAGGTAAGGGAAGAATTTGCACATGATTGCATTGATTTAACTGAGTTCAGTACAAAGTCACGTCAAGATATAAAAGAAAACCCTTTGATTAGTGAGGATTATGAATTTTTTGTGGACGGCTCGTGCATGAGACATGAGGATGGTGGCTTAAGCGCTGTCTACGCCGTATGCACAGTGAGAGGTCCAGTGGAAGCATTATATTTATATGGAGTCAAGTCTGCACAAATAGCCGAATTGGTTGCATTGACAAAAGCTTGCAAAATTGGGAGAAATTTGAAAATAACCATATATACTGATAGCCAGCATGGTTATGGGGTTGTGCATGACTTCGGACAGCTGTGGATGCAAAGGGAGTTCCTGACTTCTTCAGGCACCCCTATCAGAAATGGAAAATACGTGCAGGATTTACTGGAATCAATCCAGTTACCAAAAGAATTGGCTGTGGTCAAGTGTGCTGATCACAAATCTGGCGAAGACAAAGTGACAGCAGGTAATCGATTTGCTGACCAGTTAGCCCAACATTGTGCAAAGTACCGAGTTTCAATCAATATAAAGGTTGGGGGAAACGGAAACAGCTGCCAACTTTTGATGCTTGAGGGAGTGAATACATGGGAGGAAGTGAGAAAATTACAGGAAGCAGCAGAGACACAGGAGAAACAAAGATGGAGAGATTTTGGTTGTCGAAGGAGAAATGCAGATGTTGTCATTGTATACCTTGATGATGTGCCTGTGTTGCCAGACTGTATGCTTGCTCCTATGGCTAGGTTAATACATGGAGACACACATGTAGGCAGAGATGCGATGATTCGCATGTTCCGCCAGACATGGTTCAATTCGAAATTCAGAAGCGTAGCAGAAGCACTCTGCCAGAGGTGTTTGATCTGTCAACAATTTAACCCCGGAAAGTAAACTATAGCGTTACCAGGGAAAATTGGAAAGGCAGAAGGCCCTTTTATTAGACTACAACTTGACTTCATTCAGTTGCCCCCTTGTAGAGGAATGAAATACCTACTTGTAATTGTCTGCCTGTTTTCAAAATGGTTCAGAAAAGGGGGTGGTGATGGACAGAGTATCTGAATTAAGCAGAACACTCCTACCCAGTTAAAAGATCAGGGCTTGATCCATCACCGTTTTTTAGCTCACCGCACCATCCCAGTTCAGAACCTGGCTACAAACAAATTAGTCTGTCCCTGGCCCAGTGCATCATGGGAACAGGGCAGACCAAACTACCAAGCCAATTCTTTACTGGAAAGGAAACAAGCTTCCGGGGACCGGTTTCTGGCATTACAGCCGTCTTCGGCCCGGCTTGCTTGAATCCTGATGGTGCAGTGAGCAAGGGACTCATGTCTGAGCATACCCTTCCACTCCTATAGTGGCCAAAACGATTCAGAAAAGGGGGTGGTGATGGACAGAGTATCTGAATTAAGCAGAACACTCCTACGCAGTCAAAAGATCAGGGCTTGATCCATCACCGTTTTTTTAGCTCACTGCACCATCCCAGTTCAGTACCTGGCTACATGCAAATTAGTCTGTCCCTGGCCCAGTGCATCATGGGAACAGGGCAGACCAAACTACCAAGCCAATTATTTACTGGAAAGGAAACAAGCTTCCGGGGACCGGTTTCTGGCATTACAGCCATCTTCGGCTCGGCTTGCTTGAATCCTGATGGTGCAGTGAGCAAGGGACTCATGTCTGAGCATACCCTTCCACTCCTATAGTGGCCAAAACGATTCAGAAAAGGGGGTGGTGATGGACAGAGTATCTGAATTAAGCAGAACACTCCTACCCAGTCAAAAGATCAGGGCTTGATCCATCACCGTTTTTTAGCTCACTGCACCATCCCAGTTCAGAACCTGGCTACATGCAAATTAGTCTGTCCCTGGCCCAGTGCATCATGGGAACAGGGCAGACCAAACTACCAAGCCAATTCTTTACTGGAAAGGAAACAAGCTTCCGGGGACCGGTTTCTGGAATTACAGCCGTCTTCGGCCCGGCTTGCTTGAATTCTGATGGTGCAGTGAGCAAGGGACTCATGTCTGAGCATACCCTTCCACTCCTATAGTGGCCAAAACGATTCAGAAAAGGGGGTGTTGATGGACAGAGTATCTGAATTAAGCAGAACACTCCTACCCAGTCCAAAGATCAGGGCTTGATCCATCACCGTTTTTTAGCTCACTGCACCATCCCAGTTTAGAACCTGGCTACATGCAAATTAGTCTGTCCCTGGCCCAGTGCATCATGGGAACAGGGCAGACCAAACTACCAAGCCAATTCTTTACTGGAAAGGAAACAAGCTTCCGGGAACCGGTTTCTGGCATTACAGCCGTCTTCAGCCCTGTTTGCGTGAATCCTGATGGTGCAGTGAGCAAGGGACTCATGTCTGAGCATACCCTTCCACTCCTATAGTGGCCAAAACGATTCAGAAAAGGGGGTGGTGATGGACAGAGTATCTGAATTAAGCAGAACACTCCTACCCAGTCAAAAGATCAGGGCTTGATCCATCACCGTTTTTTAGCTCACTGCACCATCCCAGTTCAGAACCTGGCTACATGCAAATTAGTCTGTCCCTGGCCCAGTGCATCATGGGAACAGGGCAGACCAAACTACCAAGCCAATTCTTTACTGGAAAGGAAACAAGCTTCCGGGGACCGGTTTCTGGCATTACAGCCGTCTTCGGCCCGGCTTGCTTGAATCCTGATGGTGCAGTGAGCAAGGGACTCATGTCTGAGCATACCCTTCCACTCCTATAGTGGCCAAAACGATTCAGAAAAGGGGGTGGTGATGGACAGAGTATCTGAATTAAGCACAACACTCCTACCCAGTCAAAAGATCAGGGCTTGATCCATCACCGTTTTTTAGCTCACTGCACCATCCCAGTTCAGAACATGGCTACATGCAAATTAATCTGTCCCTGGCCCAGTGCATCATGGGAACAGGGCAGACCAAACTACCAAGCCACTTCTTTACTGGAAAGGAAACAAGCTTCCGGGGACCGGTTTCTTGCATTACAGCCGTCTTTGGCCCGGCTTGCTTGAATCCTGATGGTGCAGTGTGCAAGGGACTCATGTCTGAGCATACCCTTCCACTCCTATAGTGGCCAAAACGATTCAGAAAAGGAGGTGGTTATGGATAGAGTATCTGAATTAAGCAGAACACTCCTACCCAGTCAAAAGATCAGGGCTTGATCCATCACTGTTTTTTAGCTCACTGCAACATCCCAGTTCAGAACCTGGCTACATGCAAATTAGTCTGTCCCTGGCCCAGTGCATCATGGGAACAGGGCAGACCAAACTACCAAGCCAATTCTTTACTGGAAAGGAAACAAGCTTCCGGGGACCGGTTTCTGGCATTACAGCCGTCTTCGGCCCGTGTTGCTTGAATCCTGATGTGCAGTGAGCAAGAGACTCATTTCTGAGCATACCCTTCCACTCCTATAGTGGCCAAAACGATTCAGAAAAGGGGGTGGTGATTGACAGAGTATCTGAATTAAGCAGAACACTCCTACCCAGTCAAAAGATCAGGGCTTGATCCATCACCGTTTTTTAGCTCACTGCACCATCCCAGTTCAGAACCTGGCTACATGCAAATTAGTCTATCCCTGGCCCAGTGCATCATGGGAACAGGGCAGACCAAACTACCAAGCCAATTCTTTACTGGAAAGGAAACAAGCTTCCGGGGACCGGTTTCTGGCATTACAGCCGTCTTCGGCCCGGCTTGCTTGAATCCTGATGGTGCAGTGAGCAAGGGACTCATGTCTGAGCATACCCTTCCACTCATATAGTGGCCAAAACGATTCAGAAAAGGGGGTGGTGATGGACAGAGTATCTGAATTAAGCAGAACACTCCTACCCAGTCAAAAGATCAGGGCTTGATCCATCACTGTTTTTTAGCTCACTGCACCATCCCAGTTCAGAACCTGGCTACATGCAAATTAGTCTGTCCCTGGCCCAGTGCATCATGGGAACAGGGCAGACCAAACTACCAAGCCAAGAAAAGAAGGGAAAACTGTGTCTTAAAAGAGAGAAAACTAGTTATTATAACTATATTTTCATTGGTTCCAGTGAATGCGAACATAATTACAAGGTAATTGGAGGTTGGGGTTTCAAAGATGGGTCAGAGCCTGTGTTTCCGGGAATTTACTTTATATGTGGAAATAAGGCTTACTTCAAATTGCCCGACCATTGGTACGGGAGTTGCTATTTTGGTATTGTCTTCCCTAAAATATACCAGGTGGGAAAAATCACTGGAAGCACTGAAAAGACTAAGGAGTTAGTACGTAGTAAACGAGACAGTTCTGGTGAAATAGTAGGAGATATTTTTAGTGCACTGATACCTGCAGTGGGAGTGACTCTGAACACACACAGAATTTGCAAATTGTCAACAGTAGTGGATCGGTTGTCTACTGACACTGCTGGAGGTTTCCAGATGGTCAATACTGAAGTGATCAGATCAATGGTTTTACAGAATAGACTTGCTCTTGATACCCTATTGGCAAAAGAGGGCGGAGTCTGCAGAATGTTGAAAACGCAACATTGTTGGACTTACATACCTGACAAAAGTGTGGAAATTAAAAGGTATGTGAGGAACATTACTAATTTGGAAAAAGAGCTTAAACCACTGGAGGTTGACAGTGCCTGGAAGAGACTTACTGATGGTCTCTCGGCTATAGGTCATTGGTTTACTAACTTAGGTAAGAGTTTTTTTATAAAAGTACTGATGCCAATTGCAGGGATAGGTTTAGTAGTATTCATCCTATTCATTTGTTGTAAATGTCGAAAGCACCAAAAGAAGTACACCGTGAACAAGAGAGGAGTAAAGAGAAATGTGAATGAACTTGAATTAGAGGAACTAAATAATCAGATTTAGAAAAGGGTGAAAAACTCTCACCCTAATAAAGAAACCAAAGAAAAGCTGAACAGAATGTTTGAAGAGATTGAACTTGGGAAAGTGTGAAAAGTTGGCATCTGGTTCCATGAATTTGTGATGATATAAAATATCATCAAAGAGGGGATTGATGGAGCAAGGATTCGCACGTACAGCGACTTGCTTGTATCAAGAACCTCCAATAATGCTAATCAGTATAACCAACCTGTTTGTGTTACTAATATTGCATATTCTACACTACACGGGGTATCCCAGTAACGCTTGCCTATGTGTTTACTTATCCTAAAACGCTTGCCACTAAGATGGCCGCTGCTTAGCGGGAATTTCTTCTGCGCATGCGTTGGTCACACTCACGTGACGTGACGTACTTGCAGTTCTAGTGGGAAATCTTTGCGCCTGCGCACTAGCTAAAATGGCTGCTCTGTGTTCTCACATGTCCGATGCTTGCACCGCAGCTCTTTGCTATATTGTTCGTCTTGCACTAATCCTAATGCTACAGTTACTATAAAGTAAGGGTAGTCATATAGGGATTCCTGGTATACATTGTTATCAATTTGTCTGTGTTTCTAAATTGTTTTTCTTTACTTTCCATGTGTCGAGTCTTTTTGGGCCGGGGAGATGCTTCACACTCCATCTTAGAAGTCCCTACTGCGCATGTCATCCTAGCAGAGGGAAGAAAACCTTGTACCAGTGGAACCCAGCCAGCTGGCAGCCACAGTCAAGATGCTCATGGGAACTGACCTGTGACCCAGCAGGACGAAGCTGAACTGTACTGCATTTGTAACAATTGTATATTAAATTGTATTATCCATTGTTAGGAGAAGAGCACATAGCATGGGAACCCCAAATTCAATAGGCGGTCCCAAAAGATGTAAATTGAGGCTTGTGAAAGTCAAATCCTGGTTGGTGTGTTGACCTGTCCTACTTGTGGACCAATTGAAATTGGGGATTCTTACACTTGCAACATTTGGGGGGTGGTACACTGACCCGAAAACAGTATAACTAGCCTAGGTTTAGCTAGAGAATTCGTCCGACTTGTCCGAATAGCTGACCTGTCACTGACCCTACGCACTCAATAGCTGATCCTGAAACAGAGGTGCTGCGGAGCACTCTGTCCGATTGTCTCACAGACCCATTGGGGGTTTGAGAACCTTAAGTGCTGGCGGAGCACTTTGCTGGGGAATTCGGTAACCCAATCGGGGTTTTGACTGATAACTGCAGAGAGGGTGTAGCGCAGGTGTTGCAGCTGAACTGCGGGTGCTGGTCTTACCTTGGTGGTCCCATCCTGATCCTAATCTGGTTTCCTGTCCTGGGGTTCCATTCTGCACCTGCTGGCCTACCGGCGACCGTATCTCTTTGGGTTTCTCCTGTCCTAAACTGACCCGTGGCCAGGGTTGGTCTTCACACCGTTCTAGGTAAATATAGCGCTGGGGGAACTTATTCTGCATCCTTCATTCTCTTTCCTTGCTTTAATAAAGACGTTTCCTTGCATATTGATTTTCCATGCTTTCTCTTTTGTTGACAAATGATAAAGTCCTACATTATAGTTGTTTTTTTTTTAATGTACACAGCCCGTTTGACAGGAATTCACCATGGGCACATGAATCACTCCTCACTCCTTGATCCCCATGCCGAGTGGTTTTCGGCGCCGGTAACTCCCAGTTACAGTGCGGTATGATGTGGTGGGAGAGAGTCGATCCCCGACGCGCGTGCCGCCCTAACCAGCGGTCGCCATGTTTCCCTCTCCCATGCTTTCTCTTTTGTTGACAAATGATAAAGTTCTACATTATAGTTGTTATACTAGCATGTTCCATTCTTCCCCGTCCTATCAGAGTAATTGTGACGTACAATTCATGATATATAGATGTTCCTTTTTCTTTACCCTCCTTTAGCCAAATAAAGTAATTTGTTCTAGAATATTAGTGTGTTCCACTTTTTACCTTCCCTATAGTTACATGTTACCTTCGAGTCATCGATAGATTTATTAAAATTCTTTTGCTTTACCCACCGTGAAGGGTATACCATTTGTGACATTCTAGTATGTTCCTAATCTTTCCCGTCCTTTAGAAAACATACTGAGTCTAAACTCTAAAAAAAATCCTTGTTAGCCTGTTCCCTGTCTTTACCTTCCCTTTAGAGTCCTAAATGGTTGGTTTTATTTACTTCCTCTATGGATATGTGGTCTTCATAATCTTAGTTATTGACAGTTTACTTACTGTGAACCTCATGCTTTCTGAATCTGACGAAATCTAGATAAAGGTTTTAAAACTTCCTGAGTCTGTGGTTAATATATGAGTGCAAATATAGTAAATGGTATTTGTATTTTGGTGTCTGCCTTTCTTTTACAGCTAGCTCCCTGATCCCTTGTGATTGTAGGTACCCATAACGTGGATTGGTACGTTGGGTACATTGGTAACAAATAGGAAGGAACAGGGTTACTGGTAGTAGAGTGTAAGGTTACCCGATTAATAAATATGGTGAATTGAATTTATGGGCCCAAATGTGCATATGGTAAATTGTTGGTCGGGTGACCTGCGCGCTCTATCAGTATGCACTGGGTACTTACGAAACAGCCATACACACCAACCTGTCTCTCTATAGAGAAAGTCATCCTAAATAATGCAGACCATCTAACTCTGCTCACCGCCAACAAACAGGCACAAAAGAACAACCCGATTTTCAAGATCACTAGGCATGCGTTGCTCAAAGTAGACCAGAAGCTTGAATATAGCATCAAAAACTCGCACTGGCAAACCCATACTTACTAAAGTCTGTAAACCTGGTTAGGTGTCAAATTGACTACCGAGGAGATTTATCTTTATTTTTCCTCATTACTTCCTCTTTGCTCTGTGTGCTGCATTCTGCAGCACACATACACAGAGGAATACACCTCTAAGAATAGTTTTTGTGCAGGAAAGTATCACTTCCTGTACAAAATCTATTCTGACCAGAACACAGACACCCTTGAGTCAAGGCACAAGGTTGTTTTTATTGGTGGTAGGCTGCTACAAGTGCGTCAGCGCAAGGAGAGAGCAGAGGCGCACCATGTCTTAGTAAATATGGTACATTTCAGCTCTCTCCCTTTAATGCAACGCTGAGCCGCAAGTTCCCTTGCTGCGCTGTTTTAAAGTGTCGTAAATCTGGGCCTACGTGAATTCAGAAATGACGAGTTCACCTGCTGGTCACAACGAATGTGCGCCATATGTGAACTAGCCCAATAAACATTTGAAAAATTCATTTTTATCTATCTCATTTTAATTTATCACTAAATTAGTGATCATAATCAAACATTTCTATAAAGTGCAGAGCAACAGAGAATAGAATCTGAAAATTATACCATCCATTGTTGCCCAGCAAGAAACCACTAACCCCATGCCCAAACCTCTGTGTTATATATGGGAAGTACCATTCAGAACAGATTCTCAGGACTTTGACCACTTCACTATGATTTGTCGGATAAGTGTCAGTTGTGAAGGCCTTGATGGTAAAGTAGAAATGTGGACGACCTGCTTATTTAATTTATAGCACTAAAAAATAAGGATCCAGTGTGCAAAGGTGTTTATAGTCACAAAGCCTGACTCACAACGGAGTAAATAACATTAGGAAATACAAACGTCTGTACAATTAGCATTATTCACATTGCGATGACTCATGGGTAAATAGGAAATGGGGGAATGGAAGGGGTAGTTCTCATTCCTAACAACTTGCAATATGATGTGCATCAATGGTTTGTAGCTGTGGTTAATGTTGAATACTGACACTTGAAAGGGACCGTATCTATTTAAAAGTGGAAGCTGTGAGCAAGGAACAGCTTCCATTTTGTGAATGTGGGCTGTAAGCATTGACAAGAGCAAGCAGCAATCCAGATTCCCTCTGCATGCTCCATGCATTGCCTTTTGAGTCATAACGGTTTGATTGTTGAAATTGCAATAATGTCTAAAGGATACCACAAACAGTTTCGGCATGATTCTAATTCCAGTGACAGGAATGGAGGCTTACTGTCCCTCGCAGCATTTCATTCCTGTATTTAAAGCACTTGAGTGGTATACTCAATAAAAATCCTGCCTCATTAATGGGCATGAGAAAGATTTTCAGTTCTACTGAATGTCACTTTTACCCACAATAGCATTATAAGATCTACAAAAAAGTGGCAAAGCAGACAATAGGAGACCAACATGATTGCAATTCTGATTAATAATACAGGAATCTTAAACTCTTGTAGACATGACAATTTAACCTCTCATAAGTATCTGAAGGAGAACGGTTACCTAGCAAATCAGAACAGTTTCTATTTAGAAATACATCCACAAACTAATTCTCTCTAATTACCGCTTCCAGAAAAGAAGGCATAGTCCTTATTTTCTTAGTAAATAGTGAGAGGAATTCAAATACTCTTAGGCATAGACGTATGTCATAGGTATGTTAAACAAATCTCGGTGGATGACTAGCCCATGTTCCCACATGGAGCCATGATTCAATAGCCAACGAAGGATCCTTCATTCATGAACATGCAATTTAACATTCTACTAGCCCTAATAATAGTGATGTAAGTTTCCTATTATTAGGTATTACATTTACATGAGCCAAATAAAGCAATCAGTGCATTAGTATCCATCTTTACCTGAGTTATTTCTTGTCTCCAAAATACAGCACTATCTGGGCAGGCCCAAGTCGGACATAGGATCCTGCCCAAGGAAACCCAAACCAGTGACAGTGATCCGACTGAGCAGGGTCCATTTAATGTAACAGGGGTCAAATATACTTGATCAAGAAATTTGAAAAAACAGTGATCTATGTCTAGACTTGAAGGAGACCGATTTGGTTTGAAAAAAGCAATAATTTCTAACTTCATCCTGAATTACAATGTCTAGATCGCTTTCACTTGAGCTTTTGATAGATAGCATCTAGACCATGATTGTGTTCTGGAAAAAAGCATACAGTCTGATAACCCATTTGCTATTTTTCAATGACTCAATAATGAGATTTAAACAAATGGAACTGGGCCTTTACCGCCGGTCTCACTCAGAAGTATGTGAAAAGCTCAAAGTTGTGTTTGGGGGACATTCATTGAACTGCACTAGAGTTAAGAAAGTCCCTTCTCTAAAGACGTGCCCAGAAGTCTTAATTCCTTGACCATGTAAGTAGTCTACCACCAGCCTCTCCAGAATGGAGGGGATGGGTGGGGTTGTTTTGAATCAGTTTAGCAGGGAAGTACATTTGTTTATGACCTATTCTCTTATTGGCCTTCCAGACCACCCAACTGGTACAACGTATTACCTATACCTGAATTCCATGCTTTGCTTGATTTGACAAGATATGTATTTTAAGATCTGTCAACTCTATCAAATCATGTTGTGGAAATGTGCCTTTTAATGAGCACACCAGTGCAGGGTTCACCCTTATCTTGTCCATGGGTCCAAAGACCAACAAAATAGAGATTGGCACTGAAGCTGGAATTGAAAGAACAAGTTTATTAATCACTCATGAGCGGGTCTACGTCAATACAACACCCTCAAGTGTTGCATGAGGTAGTACATTGAATACACAGACCATGGTGCTTATATACACACTTTGGTGCAGAGTAAGCATGTAGATACAAATAGAAGGTACAGGCCTACACAGGAATAGTTACCGACAAACATGGACAGATGGGAGATCACTTAGTCAGCAAAGTGGGATGGGGAACAGAACTGTTTATAACAGCAGAACATATCTGACAGTTACATCTATAGTTAAAGTTGATGACAAAAGCAGAATAGAAAGGCAAACAACAGTGAAGATGGAAGGATTAAATAACTAACAAAATGGATGCCATAAACAAGATGGCTTCAGCTTATGCTAACGGAAATCATTTTCGATTTCCACAGACAACCCTTTTAGCATAAGCTGAAGACATGTTGTTATACTTTCGAAGTAATACGAAAAATATCATTCATGTCAATCAGCATCATTTCATTGATTTCTTGATCAGTTGCTAATCGGGCATTTACATTCTTAGCATTTTGTTTAGTCGGTATACACCAGGTGCAAGTAGAAACACAATGGGAACAAAGCATCGGGCTGCATTGAATACATAGGCAACAAGTGAAAAAATAGCAAGAAATATACATATAGCTGACAGTAATTTCCAGCCCCATACAGTATACATTTCCATAGCCATCCAGTCAAAGTCAAAGTTCCTGAATCCTAGTGGATTTAAGTGGCTATTTTGTGCATCTTGAAAATTGCATCAAAAACAGAAGGGGCGTGGTCAGGAATGTAAATGCAGCAGCTACTCCCGATAATGCGACATGCTCCAACACGGTCAGCTAGGATGATATCAAGGACCATTCTATTTGAAAGAGTTACAATTCTCGCAATTTGCAGTTCTTCTGTGACATTCCCAAGAGCCATTGCTGTCTGATTGGTTACAGCCTCTACAACACGTGTCAAGCATCTGATTTTTCTGCTGTTTAGTCCTAACTTGACCAGCTGATTTTGGCTCTGCTTTTAAACATTGTGTATCATGTCTTAATTTAACTACTCGCCTAATTAGATCAGGCATATTTGAAAAAAGGAAAGTTCCATCACTAAATTGTTTATAATCAGAATTAATATAATTGTGCTCTAAGGTTTTAGAAACATTTCTAAACCCAAGTATTACCTCCCAGGTAAACTTCTCTGCAAAATATAACTGGTCTAAATCCTTCCACTGCTGAACCATTGCTACAAGATCTGGAGCAGAAGTAGTCCCACAAGCTTCTTTGCGAGAAGTGGATCTGATAGTGGCTTTTTCATCAACAGTCAAAGTAGAGCGAGTCTGCCGTCCATCTTGCTTATCTATGTCTTTATCATCTAAAGAAAGATGTTCTTCATCAGAAAGATCATCCTCAGGGGCAGAGGGAAACTTATACGGGGGCGGAGGTCGATCCAACAAGATGGAATCATCCTGAAGTTTATTAAGTATGGGATAAATGGGGGCCTAATAGGGTACTGGCCAGTTACCTCTAAATGCCGCTCCCTTTCTTCTTTTTCTTTTTATTGCCTTCATATCCTTATTTTTTAATTCCAATGCTTTTTGATATATCGTTTTACGCTGTTCTTTTTCTGCTAAAGCTTCTTCTTTCCTCACTCTCTCTTGCACTTTTTTCTCCCATATTCGTACACAATCAAACCTATCTTGTTGACTGTTTCCTTTTAAGCAAACACTGTTCTACATATTGAATCTTCTTAAAGTCAAATGACCCATTCACTGACCATTGTAAATAAGGATCCTTTTTTGTATATTTTTTCCTCAGTGTACTATACATTATGGAAGAAATACCGTATTTAATGTACGTATCATATGCCTATTCGGTGTCCTCTCTGGGGGAGCCGGCTGACTTCTGTCTAAATCCATTTTGGTACCTCCAAGACAGCAACACAGCCTATGGAGTGTGCGGGAAACTGGCATGCTACCAAATTTTTGTAAAATATTACTTTTCCAAAATATTCAAAAGTAGAGAAAATCTCCACATTACCTGCCTTTATCTTTTGCAAAAAATAAATCAAACAAACAAAACCAAAATCTTGGCCAGGCAAATCAAGAGTGCCGCTTCAGCGACCTTACTAAACAAGAGTCTCCAACTTCCAACTGCCAATCTCTTGGTTGACCTAATGGTCACTGCAAAAAAAACGCCAAAAGATACCTCAGTCGGGACCGGCCACCACCTGGAGGGTCAAATTGAGAAAACCGGAAGAATCACTTTGGCTGCAAAAACTAGGGTCTCCTCATGCAGGATGTCTCCTCAGTAAAATTCCACTCTTCCATCAAGACCACTCCTTTGGATGGCCGCGTCTCTGATGAGGCCCCACAAGTTTGGTGCCAACTGTGGAAATGTGCTTCTTTGAGCACACTGGTGCAGGGTTCACCCTTATCTTGTCCACGGGTCTATAGACCAACAAAATAGAGATTGGCACTGAAGCTGGAATTCAATGAAGAAGTTTATTACTCCCTCATGAGCGGGACCACCTCAAAACAACTCCCTCAAGTGTTGCAGGAGGTAGTACATTGAATACACAGACCATGGTGCTTACAAATACACTTTGTTGCTGAGTAAGCCTGTAGATACAAATAGAAGGTACAGACCTACACAGGAATAGTTACCAACAAACATGGGCCGATGGGAGATCACTTAGTCAGCAAAGTGGGTGGGGGAAAAGAATGGTTGACAACAACAGAAAATATCTGACAGTTACATTTTTAACCAGGTGCATTTCAGCAGCTACAGGCCTTTTCTCAGCACATACATTGCTTTGGCTAAGTTCAGAATGAGTTAACTAAAGTTGATCACACAAGCAGAATAGAAATGCAAGCAACAGTGAAGACAGAAGAATTACATAGCTAACAAAATGGATGCCACTAATAAGATGGCTTCAGCTTATGCTAACGGAAATTATTTTCGATTTCCACAATGTTCTATAACAAAACGCACCCATCCTCATCATACCATTACCTAGCAAATTGAGCCTGCGAAGGCAGAAAGTATACATCTAAACACGGGACAGAAAAACATCCAAGATCAAATGGTAGTGTCAGAATGTCTCATTTGAGTCAAAATTGCCAACCTGCTCATTTGGGCTGGGCTAATGAGTATTAGCAGTTTAAAGGAAGGCCTTGGAAAGTGGAATTAGAATATTAGTAAAAAGATATGAGATCTTTGGATAGAATACTATTTTAATGAGTGTGACCCTTCCAGCCAGCATTGGTGGTGCTCTATTTCAGTCTTCAATATGTTGTGCTAGTTTATCAATTTTCTCTGATTACAATTTGCACGTTCCTGTGAACTAGAATGCCTAAATATTTGGCTGAAGATTCTTTTAACTTTAGGGGTAATTTCACTGGTGCCTTGTGGATGTCAACTATGAGAAGGAAAACCACATTTTTTCCAATTAATCTTGACACCCACAACCTCCCCCAATGTCTGATCTCATATGATGGGTTAATTTCAAACAAAAATATTCTTGTGTCTGAAAATAATCATTGTCTAAAAACAGGAACTGCTTAGAAATCTGATAGTAAGAATTTGAACATTCATTCTAAGGAGTTCTCTTTGCTGGAGGTGCTAGATAACAAATATCCCTCTTGAATAAAAACGCTTTAACTAACTAAGAAATCATCTAGGTCTCCAGTCAAAATATCAATGTCTTCCAATAGCTGGATCCAAGTGTTGCTTGTTTTAACAAAATAAATCCGAGGAACTTTTATGTATTTTTACAGAAGTGTTAATAGTATTGACTGGAGCGTTGAGACTTCAATAATTCACTAAGATGTACAGGAACTATTGCTGATGATAGCAACATAACAACAGTACCCGAATATCTGATATTTTGATTGTTTTTTGTAGGTTAGATATTCCACAGTATTTTAACATCTTCATAAAGGCAGTTCTTATGTTTTGATTCTCCTACATGCATATTTTAACAAATCCCTAGCAATGATGGCCCTTACTTTCTTTCAGTTTAAATATCTCTTGGTTTGCATTGGGAACAGTTTGTGTTTTTCTTCTGGGATATGAGAGAAAAAGTAACTGTCTATTTCTACTATGCATGCTTGTCAGTGAAAGACACCATACACATGCAGACCCAAATTTACAAAACTGTCACACAATGCAGCGCAGCACTAAAAAATGCTGCTCTGCGTTGCATGACCGTAGAGAGCTGAACATTACCCTGCTCTCACCTGAGGGCTGCCACAAAATTAGGCTGCCATGCGCTATGCACCATAGTGCAAGGGTGTGCGGTGAGTCTAGCATAGGTTTTGTACAAGAAACGTACCCTTCAAGTACATAATACTGTGCCCAAGCTAACTTTAAAACTTTTACCAAGTTGCATGTGGGAAAAAGGAGAAATAAAAGCATTTCTCCATTTTAACTCCAGGTTTCAAGAGGTGGTTTTTTTTGGCAAAAACCCTGCCTATTATTATAAGTAGTTAGGGATTTTAATCAAAAACGTGGGTGGTTGAAAGGGACCACCCAAGGAATGCCACCTTTATGCTGCTTTGTGTTACTTTCAGGCAACTGAAGGTAAATAAAAAAAGAAAATCTGCGCAGGTTTGGGTCACGTTTGTAAATCTGCCACCAAGTCTTCCTAAATTCTTGTTAACTGGAGTTACCAGCCTAATCAAAATTTTGAGAAATGCCGTAGGAATTCCACTCTCTCTAGGATTTCGGAAACACATTTTGGCAGGTAAACATCTGGTGGAATATGTACACGACCAACACCCCCTAAGAAACTGTTTGAATATCTTTATTCGGCAATTTATCACCATAAAAGAGTACATATACATAACATTTCAAAATACCATTAAAATTATGTAATTTACAATAAAAACACCACATTCGTCAATTTACTAGCATTAATTACGTCCTCAGCTTATGGAACTTCCGGAGTGTAGTTTCAATAAGCGGGAACGTGTCATCCAAACACTTCCCAAAAATTTTGCCACCCCACAGATCATACTGGCTGATGAAGAATCTGTAGAGAGGACACGTAGTGCCTGGCTATGGCACCTCAGCCCTAGTTCCCTACAGACGGGTTTCAACCAGAATTTCCGCGCCCCTTTATAGGCTGGGCAGGCAAAAAACAAGTGAGCCACCGATTCCTTAGGAGCGGCACAGCCGGGGCATGCACGCAAGCGGGCATCTGTGTTCGACCATCTCGCCGTAAAGTCATGAACCGGGAGCGTCCCATATCGCAATTTTAGGTACAGTGCACGATCCATTGGTTTAGTTATTAAGTCGAGAAAGGGTTCCAATTTTCGCACACACTTAATTGACAAAAATTGGTCAGTAAGTGAACCCACATTCGTAAGCCTCGTAGCGTTACTCTGTACCCAATCCCAGTATAGTTTTTTTATAACATCTTTGGGTGGTGGTAATTGCGACTCCCATGCCTCTCTTAGACCCAAGCTAAAAGCCAAATCTTTCAGATTATTTAGCCATCCTATTTTTTTACCTGTGTCCAGTAGTAATAGTTCATCCAGCCCTTCTGCATACTTAGCGAGCTCCTCAGTTCTTCTTAGGCGGGACCAGAATAGCAACGGGCGTAGCCTCACCAAGTCCTTTACTGTTTTCCTGCCCAGATCTAATCTTAGTGGGATCATTGGGGTGGAAACGGGGAGAGCTACCACATTCCTAAAAAAATTGTTTTCCGCTCTCATCAAATCCGAAACCCCTTCGAACCCCCAAAGTTCAGAGCCATAGAGTGCTGCAGGAAGGATCTGTCCCTCATAGATGGTCATAGCTGGGGAGACCGGTTTACTGGTTGATTCACGGATCTCCTTCAGCGTCACCCCGGATACTCTACGATGGTTTAATAACATTTTGGAAAGATGATCCTTCCAGGTCATGCGGCTGTTAATCCGGACACCAAGATAGTCAAAAGACTCGACCAGCTCGAGGGGGGCATTGTTGAGCACAAAATTATTTTTGAATCTTTTTGAGGGTGCAAAAGCCATCAATTTGGTTTTTGATGTATTGATTATTAAGCCTCGTGTAGTGCAGAAGGAGCTAAAACGGTTCAGGAGTTTTTGTAAGCCCACCGGGGATTTCGAAATTAATAGGGTGTCGTCAGCGAAGAGAAGTGTGGGGATTCTCTCCCCCGCCAGGGATGGGGCATCCGAATCCTCCCCCTTTAGATGGTCAACCACTCCATTTACGAATAGGGAGAAGAGGGTCGGAGCCATGACACAGCCCTGTCGTACTCCTCTCCGCACTGGGATCCTGTCAGTTAGTTGCCCCTGGGATCCCCATCTAACCCTCGCATAGTTCCCCTCGTGCAGCTTTACGATTAGGCTCAGAAGACCACTGGGAAAACCCATCTCTCCTAGAATTTCCCAAAGTTTTGTACGAGGGACCAGGTCGAATGCAGTTTTGAGGTCGATGAATGCCATATACAAACTGCCTTTCATGATGGTAACCGCCTTCCAATGGATGGCAAAAAGGCGAAAGACCTGGTCCATCGTACCTACCTTCCTTCTGAACCCCGCTTGTAAGTGGGAGAGGATACTAGCCTCCTCTATCCAGTCGCCTACTCTTGAAATGATGACCCTGCCGACCACTTTCTGGATTATGTCTATCAGACTGATGGGTCTGTAGTTCGCAGGGTCATCTCTGGCCCCCTTCTTATACACCGTGACTACCTCGGCCCCTTTCCAAGAATCTGGAACCTGATGTCCCCTCGTAATCAGATTCATTAATATTGCAATTAGTTTGGCCCAGGCCTCTGGCTCCGCCATCAACAGATCTCCAGGGATCCCATCCTGCCCGGCGGCTTTCTTAGGGGTTAGGTGTCTAATCGCCATCACTACTTCTGCGGTTGAAAATAAAAGGACATTATCATCTACGAGGTCCCCTTCACCCAGGCTATTCACCCCATGACTAGTTATTTCCTCCAAGTCTCCATATAGGGATGAAAAATGAGTAAACCATTGCTGGCAAGTTATATGATCAGCCAATGGTTGCGATTTGCTCTGCCTTGTTCTATTAACCAATTCCCAAAAAAGGTTCGGGTTCCTACTACTCACAGCCTTGGAAAGATCCTGCCAGTGCTGTTCCTCCCACTCCCGTTTGGCCAATAATAATGCTTTCAGATAATCCTTCCTGGCCGCTCTAACCAGTAAAGGGTCCCCTGAAAGCAGAGCTTTTGTCAATTTTTTCCTTTTGCTCTTACAATGATCATTATACCATGATTTACATAGAGTAGGGGGTATAGCAGGAGCCCTATTACTTTTCCCCTTCGAGATAAAAAATTGGCCAATTTGATCTATTGTGGTTTTATAGGCAGAGTCAAGGGAGGGGTGATGGCAATTGACGGTCCGATTTTCATCAACCCAGATTTCTAAGTTGGAAGACAATCCCTCAACCATCGCTTTGATGCTTCCTATATCGCCCTCATTAAGCTTGGCCTTATCCCATTTCAACCTACGGTTATTATTAAATGGGATGACTTCTTTAGTTGTTTTTAAGGTGACAATTGCTCGCCTATCATTCAGAACACCCCAATTGAACTTGCAACACAGGGGGTTGTGATCGCTATCCTGGCTTGGGACGACCTCCATATCAATTAGGTCCGGCCAGAACCCAACATCCATTAGGATGTAATCGATTCGGGACGGGCCCGAGAGTCTATTAAAGGTCAAAGCCCCTAACTGATCAGACATAGTCCTACCATTAAGGGCTCTTAATTTGTGGTCCCTTGTCAATGCATTAATTTGTATGGCCCTAGGTGACCACTTCCTAATAGGGGGCAATGAAAGAGTTGGGATGGACCATTTTGCATCCTCTTCTTCGATTCCTAAGGGGTCGTCTCCAAGAAGGGGTTCGAATGTACAGTTAAAATCACCCCCCACAAGAATTTTAACTGAGCAGGGGCAATTGGCTAAAGCCGAATCCAGGGCTGATAAGGTCAAAG
Organism: Lissotriton helveticus; assembly: GCF_964261635.1. Taxonomy (NCBI): domain Eukaryota; kingdom Metazoa; phylum Chordata; class Amphibia; order Caudata; family Salamandridae; genus Lissotriton; species Lissotriton helveticus. Next base: position 1,270,277,427 of record NC_136059.1, on the reverse strand, counting down.
AGGGAGAGTCACCCTGTGTCCCTCTCGCGTAAACATTAAAAAGGTCAAGCCTGGCGACATCCTCCCGTCCTCTTGCTGAAAGGTGGAGTATATCATTACACTCCACAATATGGCTTGTGACCACCCAGTTCAGATCTATTTTTATCCAAACTATGAGACCGCCCGATGGTCTACCCTTCCCCTTACTTACTGCGGGGACAGAGTGGGTAGTATACCCCGATTTATGTAGTGGAACAAAACTCCATGTCTCCTGGAACAGGCAGACATCAAACTGTTCAATAAGTGTGTGCCACTCCGGGATTTCTAGCTTCCTCTTTAGCCCAGCAATATTCCAAGAAAGGAGGTTTATTATCCGCCTTCCTCTAGGCTTAAAAGTGTGACCCACCTTGGGCAAACTCTCGTTAACCACCCTAATCAAAGGGCTCCCCCCCTCCTGGGCCAATAAAGTGGGGGAAGCAAGGCAACCAACCATACTCATCACGGGCCCGGCTAGACTAGAATCCTCAGTTATTGCATTGGTGATCGCCATATGTTCTATGGGTAGACTAACCTCTTCAGTAACTATGCTACCCGAAGGTGAACGAGAATCCGCATCCCCAGGGAGTTCATTATCGTTTTCATTATCATTTCCCCCCCCCCCTGCCCCCAACTTCAATCACAGTCTTCCAGCCCTGACAGCTGGGAAAACCGATTGTAGGTATCCAACGGGGTAAAGGGTCTCAGGTGGTTCATACTGGAGCCCTGGTTCGGCATAGATCTATGGGGGACCATGGACCAGGCGGAATGTAGATCAGGCACCCTAGTAAACTGATGCCCATACTGGGAATAATTATTAGTATAGGGTAGCGTAAGGGGCGGCCTGTAAGATTGTGGTCTGTTTGAATTTGTATAGTTGGTGACTTCTGACCTGGGGTAAAAGTATGTTAAAGCCCGTGGGACAATACAGGTTTCCCCATTCCCAGGTGGCCAATTTAGGATGTAATCAACTGCCCGGGGGTCTCTAAAATTAACCACCACTAGGTCCCCCTCGATGTCTTTAATTCTACTCCCCAGCCAGTTAATCCGTCTGACATGAACTATGTCCCCATCTATGTTGGGTGCTATCGGCCTGCGTAGCCGCAACCAATGGATAATTTTGTTCTTGAGATCGACATATCCCTCCTTCTTATTTTCAGTTAACTGCGGGACCCCCGTTAAAATCACCACGTAAGGCACAGCTTCTGGGGGAATCTCTACTTGTGGGACCCTTTTATGAGGTATTCTACTTTTTCCACCATCCCCGTTTGCGATCTGATTGTTACTCGACGAAGCTTTTAGGGATGATTTGGTGGGGCCCGCTCCCGATTCAGTTGCTGGTGCTTTTGGTTGTATAGGCGCCGGCGTATTATGAATTGGGGGCACAGCTCCACCCTGAGGCTGACAGGTTTGTTTAGTCAGAGCAGGTGTAGAGGAAGTTTTAGATTCCCTTTGTGGTATAGTAGGAGGGGGTATGGGGTGCACCGCCACACTTCCTTTATTTTTAGTAAGGATAGACATACTAGTTATGGCGGCCTCCAATATGGTTAACCTAATTTCCACCTTTTTAATAGACTCATTGATGGGTAGAAGGAGAGTTCTCAACAAAAATTCCAAATTCCCTGAAACTGAGGGGGGAAGTAGTGGTGAAGTAATAGGTGGGGTGACTCTATTGATGTTATCAGGAGCCTCATCTTGTATGGTTGCTAAAGATGGAAAATGAACCGGTGAGACAGCTACCTGTGGTGTATAATCCTGCTCTACTATTGGAAGAGTCTCAGTTGTGATCGGAGTTTTTGACCCTTTACCGAAATCAGCGTGCAGTGTTTTTGCTTTACCTGATACCACCCTTTGTTTCCTCCTTTTTTTACTAGGGGGAGGTCGGTGGGTCTGGGCTGCAGGGAATGACTTAACTTCCTGCTTCCTAGATTTAGGTGTAGTAGCCACAAGATTACAACTAGCAGTGGGTGAAACAATTATAACATTGTCCGTGGGCAAACAAGGAGTGGCTACAAAGTCACGAAACAATAGGGGGACTCCATCTTGACTTACGTTATCCTCACTTAGCACATTCGAATCACCCTCCCGGTTCAGTTCAAGTAAACTATCAGTGAGGGGTCTAAGTTTCATATTCTCAACAGAGCGACGCCGCTCTGCCCTGCGCTCTGCTAGGATAGAATCCTTTTCACCCTCGCTCCTCTTGGGAAAGTAATTCTCCAGGGAACCGTTACGTAATCTGGATTTTTTACCTGGGGTTTCTTCTTCTGTTGCCATGTCCAAGATGTAATGAACAATGTCTTCCGGACTGCAAGGAAAGAGGTCAGGCCCAGCCCGGCCTCCTCCGGCCCCGGACGGCCACAGACGGTCCCGCCCTTGTCCCGGGCTTCTCCCGGCGCCCTCCCGCGCGCTCCCGCGCAGCGGGAAAGACTGCTTCTTTTGAAGATGTACAAAGGTGAACTAGGGGGCGTGGCCGGCAGGGAGAGGAGCCCAGCTGACACGGGCGCGCGGGGACTCCTGGAACTCAGAGTCCACCCGCTCTACCCTCGCAGCCCTGCCGGTGTCCCAACAAGCCCCAGGCAAAGTTCCACACACTGCTAAAACCGCGAAGCGGGACCCGCGCAGCGGGTCCGGCGAGCAGCAGCGGCTTAGCAGGCAGGATTCAGCAGAGGTCCGTGGTCCGAGGTCCGTGGCGTGGCGAGAGTCCAACTGTTTCTGAGATAAGTCCCTACTCTAAAAGTAAAAGCAAAGAATAGTGCAGTAATACCGCATCGGTAAACGACCTCACCCTGTGGTATTCTTACAGGGCTGGCTCTACGGCAGTGTGACTGGTGCAGCCGCACCTGGCACTGACTTCGGGGGGCGCCGTGTTTAGAAATAACACGGTTTTAAAAAGCACCTGCTGCAGAGTTCCTTATGTCCTACAGGTTTCCAGTCGGCAATACAAATGTCAAGATAACTGGTGACTAATGTTCCTGCTGAAGAGAGATCGAGTTTTGACTAGGGGCAGTTTCCACTCATTTAGTACAGATGGTTAATATGCCTTTTGCAAACATGTACAATGCAAATCACCAGCTCAGTAGGTTAGTGCTTTCGTCACAATGATCCTTTTCCAGTTCTTAAGTTACAACCCTAGTACAGCTCATATTGACATGAAGTGTCTTCAAAGAGCGGCATGAAAGCTACATGGCATTAGTTAGAATTGAAGGGTTCACTTGGGTACAGTTATATTCGTAAAGCCAATCACTGTGGTATGTTTTAAATCCTGAATTTGTGATTCTCCAGACCAAACACTCTTAAAATATTCTGCCTACTAGTATCTGTGTTTCCTATACCTTGTAGTATTCATTGTCTAATGTAAGATTTCCTATGGACTGATTTACAGAAGTATGAGTCCTTGGTTCTATATAATGTGTGTGCGTGTGATGTAAAGTGCTTTAACACCCTACCTTATACTGGTATCCGAAGCACTATAAAACAAAATAAATGCACTTGGGAGAGGAGCTGTAGAGAGTTGAAATGCTAATAAACTCAAAAAAATCATTGGCCAGAACTGGCATTTAGTGAAGGACTTACACGAGAGCTTACAGGATTCTCCCATGTTTGCATTTAAAAAAGAAAAATGTATTGCCAACTACATCGTGCGAGCAGCCCCCTCAAAAGAGTCACAACCTACTCTAAGACAACTTATGGGCTTGCCCCCCATAACAGGACACCACAAATGTGGGACTTGCCTCTGCTGTGACCTTACTGTGGAAGGTACACTCTTCCAACACAATGGCATTTTGTGGAAGCACGAAACATTCAGTAATTGTAAATCGAAATACGTAGTCTACGGAATAAAATGCCCCTGTGGACTCCTCTACATTGGCAAAACCAACCAACAAATACGTCAAAGGATTTCACAACACAAATCCAGGATCAAACAGAAAGTGGAAACGGCACCATTCGTGAACCATTGGAACAGATGCCAACACTTAATCAACGACTTGAGATGGACAGTCATATCCAAAGTGGAAAAAGATCCCCGTGGAGGCGACTGGGACCTGAAACTATCCAGGAGGGAAGCCCTCCTTATCGTTAAATTCGACACGGCTGTGTCGGGTCTAATCGATTTGTCTGAAATTTACAAGCTCTAGTGCTTGTCCACGCACCAGCACCTGTGCTTTAGTTACACACCTCGCCCGTGCGTTGGGTCGGTGAAGACTCCCTCCATGTATGAGATGAAGGTTCATTAACTCTGCCACTGCCCACATTGATGAATCTGTGCTGATATATTCAGATATCAACTAGCCGATTCCCGCTAGAGTTTTTTAATTTTGTCACTGCCTACATTGATGAACCTTCGCCTACATATTCAGAAATTGACCAGCCTGCTCCCGTGTCCCAGAAACTACATTACCCAGCGTGCCGAGAGGCACGCATGCGCATTCAGCGGTTTGCAGCCTTTGACGTAGTAACCCTCCATGGCGCCGGTCCCCCGACGGTAAGACCGGCTGCTTCCACTGGACTCACGCCAGCCTCGACCTCTAGCCCAGCCGAGATTAAAATACGGTGCTTAACGGCTGGATCCCTTCTTCTTTTTTAGATAGCGGAAGGATCGATTAACTCCCCGACGCCAGCGTGTCCAGTTGAGCCTGCCGTCTCACCCTCCGGGTGACAACTAAGAACACCGCCTGGTAAGAGTGATCTGATTGACCTGTCAGGACGAGTGCAGATTAGGATGGTCGAAAGTCTTGAAGCCCTTTTCTAAAACATGCATTATGATTTCACAGGGTCACCACAGCCGACCTCATCCCCATTGAATATCCGACTTCTCTTCCGGGGAAAGCCGCTTCTTCCCCCTCCGAGGTATTTTTGAATTGACTAGTAGATGTTTAGAATCTAGTCTGGCCCCTAAGAAGTGGTACTATTACTAATACTCCTTCCCTTTCACTTTTCACTTTTCATTATGTGTAGGAGCCACCATATTTTAAATAACCCTCGTCGGCGCATTTGTTAGGTAAGCTGTCTGTGGATTCTGTGGTGTAGCAGCACTTGAGAGGTTGTTGTTTTCGTTATCTATAGAAATTGAATCAGACACTCAGATATGGTTCTTTCTGTCTTCCCTTTTGTCTCCTCTACAGAGCGCCCAATGGTCCTGACGAGAATCCTTGGATTAGTTAGGATTCAAAACGCGTAGACCGTGTAGGGTCAACTCTTGCGACTCTGGTGCCTAAAGTACATGGCACTTGGAGGTTCACATACACCTATCAAGTGTGATTTAATAGTGTGATAACAAGAAAATCCAAAAATGAAATGCTAATGGTGTATATTTTGTACTTGTGATTTTCAAACCCTGCATTCGAATTGTACAGTTGACCCCTTTCTCCTTTCCTTTTTTCATGTAATGTTCCCTTTCCTCCCTGATCATCTCCTTCCATTCCCTGTGTATCTTTTGAATGTTTGAATCAAAGTGGTGTGAATGTGACATGCCTGTATAGTGTTGACATGGTGTAAGAATTTGATATCGTTTTTTGGTGTCCTAATTTTATATGTGTGTTTATAAAACCTGCAAAAGCACAAGAAAATTTGAATTAGTGCTATCTTTGAATAATTTTTGAAATAAACAGCTATTTTATAGCCACCCCAAGTATTGAACTGGCGTCTGTACTTTGGTGCATTTAACTGTTATAAAAAGGACATATCAGTATTGGCAATCTCACTCTGATGTTGTTTTCCTTAGGCTCAGCCTTACTGATTAGAGCCAGCCCTATATTGTTATTAGTAGAGAGTTGAGGGCACTGGTGGAGTGTGATAGTGAGGGAATTCATAGAGAAGGTGGTTTTTGGGAGCACCAACAAAGATTGCTGACTACGTTAAGGCCGGCCCTGTATTCTTATTCCTGGGAGTGGAGTAGTAACACATAGGAGCCGCGCGTCTAATGGATAAACTATGATCAATTTGCAAACATTTAAATTCTATTACGGGGCATATTATCAAGAACGGGCGTTACATTATCGCCTGTCGTCGCGCCCCGGGGCGTGCTCGGCGGCGCTTACGTTGCACGATCGTATGCGCTCGGGTGCTTCCGGGTGAGCTTACGCCGTGCGTCATATGACGCATCACGTGGCTACGCGATACGTCACGATGTTTTCGTTCGCGGCAATAGCGCTAACGGGACGCTCACCGGTACGTGCCCCGGGGCGCGCCGTAACACTGCGCTCACCGGTGAGCGCATCGGTACGCGCCCCGGGAGCACTCCGGGGCAAAAAATAAATAAACATAAAAAATAGTATTACATAATTATAAAATATAAAATTCATTATAAAAAATATTACATTTCTTACCTATAGAGATTTGCTATTAAAAAACCTATGAAATTCACTGAAAAAAACATAGGTTTCACATCAGTTATAGTTAGGAATTAGCATTTAAAAAACCTATTAAATTCACTGAAAAAACCATAGGTTTCACACCACTTATAGTTAGAAATTAGCATTTAAAAAACCTATGAAATTCACTGAAAAAACCATAGGTTTCACACCAGTTATAGTTAGGAATTAGCATTTAAAAAACCTATTAAATTCACTGAAAAAAACATAGGTTTCACACCAGTTATAGTTAGCTGGAAATTTTACTCGCATAAAACCATTGAAATTCCCACGTTATAGTTAGTTGGACTCACTAAAACTTGCGCGTGCAATGCACTGCTGATGACGTCACATATTACATCACTCATGACATGGTCAGTGACATCACTCATGACATCACTGATGACACCATCCTTGTGACAGAGTGACAGACCTCCTTTCACTGTAATGTAACCCTTGAAACACATATTCAATAATAGAAACAAAAATTTTCAAAAAAATGGAGATACCCATACCAGTTACAACAACCAATTCAATAATTCCACCATCTATATACACATCCACTCATTCACTAACAGTTCTATATAGTCACTCATACATATACTCACTCATCATATGTAGTGATACACCTATACATCCTGTTACACACCAACAGTCATCCAAAAGATACTCTCACACATACTCACACATGCAAATAAACTATTGAACATCCATTTATTTACATATACAGCTATACACACACTACCATCTTACTTCTAAGGAAACTTACACATACTTACTCTCTTAAACAATCACTTATAGAAACACATACTTATTTAAACAGGAACTCTTACAATCTCTTACTCTCACATATACTCACTTATATACATCAATATTCACATATATTAGATTAAAACATAAGTAGTTACTGATAAAGACACTAGTGAGACAGTCATTCACTCACTAACACACACATATACACACTCATTCACCCATACAGTCCTGCACATATGCTGTCTTCAAAACACATACAAACAGAGAGTCAGTCACTCATGCATCTATGTGCTAAGTAATACCCCCACCAAACCATACAAACACTCATACTGATACTAAGAAAAACATCTAATAACCCATATACCTACACATGTAGCTACTCACCAACCCATGCAGGCACTTATACACAAAGTGAAACACTAATCCATATATTTAAATATTTAAACATTACTCACTAACATATGTATTCACTAAGATACACTTAATAGGCCAGTTAACCAATCAATTTTTTTTTTAAAACATCCAGGTTGTAGTGTAGTTCCTATTATCCCAATAGGCTCTGCGCATTGGAATAATATCTTCAATAGTATAGACCTAGGACAGAGGTTAACTAGGTCTTCTACTGACGATATTAGACTTAAAGTTTAATGTTTGCCAGCTAGCTCAGAGTTCACTAGAAACTTTCTCGAATAGACAAGGAGGAGTTTTACCTCCCTGGATAGACAAGAAGGGATTTAGTTTCTGAAAACCATAGAACATGACAACTTTGCTCTCCCCTAATCAAGAGTATATCTCTAGAGTCGTGTGAAAACAAAAGACAACTTATTTTACTCAGTCAGTTCAGTGCATTCTTAGTTTCACCAGATTGTAGAGAAAAGGAAGAGACGGGCGTGTTCAATAAAAGATGTCATTTATTGATCAGTCTCTTTTCTCATACAAGAGAAATGAATCGCTATTATTGCAATACTTATAGTTAAGTAAAGTGCATACAGTAAAAACAGAATTATAAAATAATACTGTAAAAGCATTGATATGGTTTCTTAGCCATATGATACTTTAAAATGGATAAAATAGATACATACATATATACATTGACTTATCGTACTCAACTGGTGCTTCTAACTACGCCTACCCCAGTGTACCTGACCTAAGCCTAATACGTGGGCGGGGGTAGATAAGTAGCAGTTTAAGTTAAGTTTGCTTTGCCAAGGGTCTGCTTCAAGAATTCTCTGCAAGGGGTTATTCTGTTCTGTACCTGGGATTTAGAAGGCTGGAGGGCCGGTATCTCTATCTCAGGGCTTGATATTCCAGCTGCCCGCGAGGGCGGCTTGGAAGCGCCGGGCTGGATTTCTCGGCAGGAGAAAAGGCAGCGTCTCTCTCTCAGTGCGTCAGAAAGGAGGGGCAGCGTCTGTGGGCTTCGCTGTCAGCTGGGCTCCTCGGCAAGTCTCGCTGCTCCAATCTCGTCACCACCGCGTGTGTTTGCTTAAGGCAATGTCGGTAATATTTATACCTGAAAGGTGCCGAGATTGACGTAAGGATGGACATAAATACGTCAATAAGGATGTCATACGAACTGGTCGTTCGCACATTCTTTACTGAAGTTCTCGGTGAAATCAAAACAATGGCTGCAGGGATTTTCCCAGGTCGTTGTAGGTTTGATTTGTTTTGAGAACTCCGTATACCTATTAGGGGGCTGGAGAAATAGTGCTTGCCTAATGAGATGGCATGCGCTATGACCTAATCAGATAACGTGCTTCTGTGCCGTTGTATGGCTAATCAGATAACGGGTTTTTGTGCAGTTGAATGGCTGCTAGTTAGGTATTAACCAGACAAGGGTCAGAATTAGGGGGATCGATACAGTACCCATAGTAAATACATCACACCCACTCCACGTAAGCTATGTCCATATTTACAAATCTAGGCATAGTAAACAAAACTAGTAGTGCATGTGTATACCGTACCACCCCAAAATACATTCATATGCATTTTGAAAATCGGAAATGCGAAATACACGAAAAGATGAGTATAGATACTATATGCACTCAAGCAGTATAATAATGCAAATCTATTACGCATATTTTTAAATCAGCATAAATAAATGCGAAAATTACACATGAAATGGCTCTTAATACAGAAGAAAAAACGCGAGACCATTTCATCACAAAATAAAATATTTATGAACATGCTAGAGGGTAGCTAATGTCTCTAGAGCACCTAAAATAGAAATTTAGTTCTCTAAGAATAGTTTCTACCTTAAGCAGAAGATCAGTGTCCCAAAAGGAATTGTGGAAAAAAATTTTTGGGAGTTGTCACTGTCCGTGAAAATGGTGAGAGAAAAAAAAAATGTCAGTTAGCTCTATTTTTAAAGCTGAAGGCCAAATTCAGGGTGTTGGGAACGCCGTGTGCTAGCTTGCTCAAAGTCATTCTTTCTGCTCTGGTGAAAACATCATATCATTGAGACTGTCGAAAAAACTGTCAACAGCTTCTTGCGAAAGTTCCACTAACTCGGAAAAAGTTGTTACCATGCATTCATGAGCATGATTGCCTTCATTGATGTTGTTATCAGCATGGCTGACAGAAGGTCGTACCTGATCGATGCTGCTTTCATCTCGTACTTCACTACCCCTCAATCGTAGTGGTGAAGTCTCCACGAATGCCGTCATCAGGATAGGTAGCCGCTGGGGACAGCACAATGCATGAGCCGTTACCGGACCCAACAAAGTCTCTGCGTCCATTGGCACATCCGATTGTAGTGTTAGACAGGTGTCCAACACGCATTCTTCGCCGCATAGCAAGCACCTTAATACAGGCATAACACAATGCTGCCACATCGGTCTAAATGAAAGGAACCAGGTCATATTTAAATCTCGTAGCCGTGCTAGTCCAAGGACTTTAGTTATGGGGTCCCGGTAGCCAATAGCTCGGATTGTTTCTTTCATTGTTGCTGGAGTCATGTCTGTGACATGGTTTGCCATAGCGAAGTAACAGGATCAAAAATAGGAGTCCTGCCACTAGTCCCAAAAGGAGAGGAAGTCCGCCAAAGATGGAATGGACAAAGTCAGGAAAAATACCCACTATGGCTTTGAATGGGGTTAAAGCTCCTGAAAACACTGTCTTAAATACACTAGAGATTCCACTTGTATCAGAAATATTTAAGATTTCGCTCAGTATTTCTGCGAAATGTATGGGGGAATTGGTTGATAACAGTGAATGAATCTCAGCAGTTGTCCTTGCAACTTGGAGATCATACGTTTCTTTTGATGACGTTAACCTGGTCGGCGTCTGTAGGAGCACTGTCTTCATTCTGCTTAAAGTATCAATTCGAATAGAAGCAATTTTCAAGCTGGGCCATAACCTTGCCTCCCTGTCTCGTGCATCGTTTGGGAACAATACTCGTTCACAGCACATGACCTTCCTAGTCACGGTTATGAGATAAGGTTTTCCGGGCAGCAGACTGCAACATCTGCGATCTACAATTAGAATGTAACTCCCGTTCGAGAGTCTCCTAAAGAATGGTTCTATTTGTGTTGCAGGTGTGCCTAGCTGGTGACATGAAAGGTTATTTGAAGTCCCTTCACATGCTCCATGCAAACTAATACCCTGACACAGAAGTGTACCGCTTAGTGACCTTTCACAATTATTGCCACTAAGGAACACACTTTGTCCTTTATTACTAACACATGCGTGTGTATAGGGCAAGTTCCATGTTGACTTAATGTATCCTTTACCCAACCTTTCATACTGGCCTGCCTGTATATATTTTGGCAGTATTGAAACTGGAAAGTTGATATCGGAATATTATTAATCCCATGTATTATCCATTCAATGACAGGTCGTTCTGACATTGTCAATTGTAATCTCTCAAGTTTTCAATGCTCAGAATTGTATAGTCAGCACCCTTCTGTGCCAAACTGATTTGTTTATCAGTAAGGTTAAAGATATTAAATAGTGACGTTGTGTTGATTAAACGCCAAGGCACATGGCCTGAACGCAGATTTTGTAACGTCCAGCCAAGTTGTACAATAGAACCCAATTGGGACTGACCGTGTTGTAACATCAGTAAGTCTTGCGATATTATATTGATTGCTGAAGACACAATACTGTCCAGTGAATATATTCTGGAGAACAGAGTCATTAACCCATTGTCCACCACAAAAAGTGATTTTTCCAAATTAATACGGTCAATTTCCCGTATTTTTTCTACTGTCTCAATTTGAGTTTCTTTCCAGACTTCATTATAGGCTGCATATATAGAGGCCGCTATGAAACGTTTTTGACGCTGTTTGCGTGGTCCCATGATGAAATCACGCAAGTCAGCACCCTCTTGAAGTAAAGTTAGGTGTTGCTTAATTTCTGCCAGTGTGGATGTTTGTAGCCATTGAAGGCAGAGCTTGCCCACATTGTAAGTAGTTACTATCCCTGGATGTTGTCTTTGGGAATATCTAGGGTCTGGCCTGGTCAATTTGAACCCCTGTATTTTGTTCAGGAATCTGTCTTGACAGTTATTTGTATCTGTGGGCCACATCAACCATTGTTTCCATTCAGGATGTGTTCTGTTTTGGTTAAAAATATGGTTTACGTCTATCTCAACATCTATAGAGTTATTGCTGTTCGTTGACGGCTTTGGAATAGACGGTTTGTTTAAATCTTTGATTTTGGCTAGGCCAAGACAGGTAGTTTGTTGAATAGTGTCATTCAAGAATATAATTTGTTCTGGGATCATACAGGCTCTAAACAATAATTCTATACCTTGTACTTGCCAATCTTTTGTACCCCAAATAGTTTTTGCTTCAATGTTATTGTTCCAGAAATCAAAACCAAATGTACTCATTTGTTCAAAAAATGAATCTGAATATATCAATTTTGTGTTTGTAAGCATGGTCTTCATACCTGTCTTATTTGACAATTTGAAATAAAATGTTTCTGCATTACTTGTGTTAAACCCTGAAAAATATGAATATTTATCATAAAATGTTTTCGAACTACCTTTTGGAGGAGTAGCACAATGTTCCCATTGGTTATAATTTAAAACATTTCTAGGTTGTGCAGATTTATGTAGATAATGGTTACCATAGTGGTTGTAGCATAACATCTGATCATAATTAGACGAACCCTGCAAATAATCATGTTCTGTAAATTTAGCAGACATCATAAGATCAGACATCATATCATTAATACTTTCAAAGTCCCAATCATCAGCAAATGAGCTCGGTTTTACAAAGTCACTCAATGAGATCTTGAATTGGTGTGGATACTTCAGGATTTCAACCGGACCATAGATTTCATAATCAGTTTTGTCCCATGCTACACCGCCTGGTATAGGATTGGCTGTGAAGTTCACTGAAGAAAGTTCTCTTTTCTCGATGTGTGAAGATGTGTGTGGTTTAAGGACCAAGTTGATTTTCTGGCTTGCTGTGTCCATTTTAGCATATTTTCCTTCAATGAAATGTACCAAGCATAGTACCATGATGAGCCAAAGAATGCGGATAAATGCACCGAAGGCCACCCAAAACTCAATCCATGGAGAAATCAGATAGGTTTCTTTCAGCTGTTGAAAAAGTTCCTTAGCTTTGTCTTTAAAAGTTTTTGTTGATGGCTGTTTCTTTGCTTCACTCAGGTCTTCAGATGAATCATCGAAGTTGATGAAGTAGCCGGATGCTGTTCTGTCAATTGTTCCAATTGTTTTTGGATTTTGCTTTGTTTCATTAACAAAGTCTGCAGTTACATCATCATAGGTTGTTGTTTCTTGATGAAAAGTTTTAATTTGGGTTTTAAGAGGTTCAAGTTCCATTGCTTTGTTGCATAGTCCTTGTTGATTCACTGTAGTTTTTCCAAATGTGATCAGTCTTCCAGTTTGAGCCTCTGTATTCGTAGCAAACATTGGTGTTCTGCTACTTCTTGGGAGTCCACTTGGCCTACTGTTTGTTATCGGCCACATGATTGTGGTTTAACCAGGTCGATGGATACAGCTCGGTTCTCCTTTTTACCAGCAAGGGGCGGTAGTACTACTGATCTTGTCCTGTTGACAGACAAGACAGGAACTGCTTTTCTGTAAGAAGGCCCAAATTCCTTCTTTACCGCGATCTTCTCCCTGACTAGATCCCCGACTTTTGGAATCCAGACAGGTCTTGCTGGGACAGGTGGTGATTCTTCAGTGGTTGTTGGCTGTTGTTTCAACTGTATGTTGCTCAGGTCTTTTCTTGTTTTGTTTAAGTCCTGCAAAATAGCCAAACGGTCTTTGACATCAAAGCTTTTTTCTTTAACCACTGAAGTCTGACTGTCGAGGTCAGAGATAATCATTCTAGTTCCAAATAATAATTCGTACGGACTGAATCCCTTCAGAGAATTTCTTGGCAAGTTATTGAGACTACGTTGGACACTTAATAGATGTTTGACCCACCCAGCTCCCGAACCTAATACCTTTGCCGTTATAGATTGCTTTATGTCACGGTTTTTTCTTTCAACAATTCCGTTCCCCTCAGGGTGAAATGGACAAGAGTACCGCAATTGCACGCCCATGCTGACCATGGCCTCCTTATAAGCCCGAGAGCTAAAAGCAGGACCATTGTCCGAATGCAGTATGCCAATTGCGTATGTGCCGATAAAGACTCGCAAATCTTTTATTTATAACAGTTCTGGCGTCAGCCGAGTGCTGGTGATCTACATTATAAGTGGAAACTAGCCTGTATATGTTAATCGCAAGCCCTGCTTTTTATTGGTCATATTATCTGCCTTGATACGACGAGGTATTTAAACTGTTTCTCTCCCCACTGCGATCTCTGTTGCAGTTTGGGCAGTTTTTTACAAACATGGTGTAATGCAGGCTCATGCCTGGCCACCAGTACCGTGATTGTAATTCTTCCAGAGAATCTTTCAGTTTGAGGTGTCTGAGACCCTCGCCCATGTGTGCGTCTGCGATTAACAAGTGTCTCCTGTCCATGTTTGGAATCACTCTATCCCCCACTCCAGGGATTCGAGCAAAAGGGAAGGAGTTTGCATCGATTATGTATGTATAATTGAGTGGATAATTGATCGGTAGCGCTGAGCAGTCGCCTTTTGATGACGTTTTCACCGCCAGCACAGTTTCACCGTCAATGTGTTTTACTGTACGCTTTTTTGTAGCTACGGAGGCCGGTTTAGTTGCTACCGCTGTGGCTGTCTCAGCCAATGAATTCCCTGCAACGTGAACGCCATCACGCTGATGACTCAGTGAATGTATCACGTGAGTTTTTGGTAGTTCTTTCTTTAAAAGAACTAATTGTTCCCAAAGCGCTTTCTGCTTTATTGTGGCACCTGTGTCATCTCTGTAACCATTTTGAATCCATTTCTGCAAATCGTTATTGTATGATTTGACGCAGTAATACGAATCGCACACAATAAGTGTCGGGAATTCGCGATCGGCATTATCTAGCGCCATTTTTAATGCCATTATTTCAGTTTGTTGTTCTGAATTATTTTCCACTGAGTGTGTTTTTGTAAGTAGAGGTTTTAATTTGCCTCCGCGCCACACTTCTTTTACAATTTCACACGTGGCGTTGTAAGCCAGCTCTCCCCAAACTGAGGGTTGAGCATGTCCGTCTGTATATATTACACAGGCGTACTGTCGTAAAGGCAGAATGTCGATTGGCAGAGGGTATTCTCTCTCATATTTTAGAAATTTTAATTCCTTCATTTCCGGGTCAAAATAGTATTTTACTTTGTCTGTAGCAACAGAATTTACCCATTGTATCCATTCTGGATTCAGTGCAGTTGTCGGTAAATTACATGGTGTTGTTAATGCCTCAAAAGCTGATTCTGCTGTTCTGACTGTAACCTGTCTACCGTCTGCTTGGCATTTTTCCTTTGCTACAGCTGTTTGAACCGCATGAACAATGCTTTCCTTAATGCTGAACCTTTTTTCAGCTTCTGTGTACAAATGTGATTTGTATGCTATTGGTACCTTCTCTCCCTCATTAGAGGTCAGGTATGTGAATCCGCATCTTCCTGGGATGACTCGAATCACAAGATTGCGTGTGTTGTCACGTGTTTGTAGTTTTGTTTTAACTAACATATCTGTTTGCAAGGATCTCAAAATTTCTGTGTGTTTTTGAGTCCAATTGATTCTTTTAAAATCTGGTTTTATTAGATCATAGAGAGGTTTAATTCTCTCTGCATAATTTATAATGTATGTTCTTCCGAAATTTAGGAAGCCTAGAATTGATTGTAAGTTTTTCAGTGTTCTAGGTGCTTGGATTACAGCACATTTCTCTAGGAAATTGTCAGCCAAGCTTTTGCCTTCACTTGATAGTTCATATCCTAAAAACAGGACTGTTAGATGGGCAATTTCTGACTTTTTAAAGTTGAATTTGTAACCCTCTGCTGCGAACCCAAGTATTATGGTGTTCACTCTCTTCAAGTGAGTATCCAAGTCATCATCTGTTAGATAGATGTCGTCGACATAAGATAATGCCTCGTCATCATATGTTTGTAGTAATTCAGTTACTCTCGTTGAGAATAATCTCGGGCTGTTCTTGAACCCCTGGGGCAAACGAATTTTTTTTGCGTGCCATTTATTGAGAACGCCGTCAAATATCTGCTCTCTGGTGCTATATTTTGACAAAAGAATCCATTAGAAATGTCTAAAGTGGTTTTGTATTTTTTGCGCACTATGTTATTCATTAGTGCAGCACTATACGAGTTTTGTACCGCAAATGTTTTGCAACATGAGTTAAGGTGTCTGTAGTCCAAAATAAGACGATATGAATTGTCTGGCTTGGAGACAGGAAACAAAGGGTTGTTCATTTGTGAGGTGCAAGTTTCAATCACCCCCTGGTATTCAAGTTGATCTAGGATCTCTTTTACCTGTTTTTTAGCTTCTTGCTTAATCGGGTACTGCCTCTGTGCAGTAGGTTGTGATTTTAACTGGATTTTGTGAGGAGGAGAGTCCTCATCCCATCCCACATGATTTTTATATAAGGCAGGGGCTTGAGCTACTGCCCACTTTCTTGCAAGTGTATATTTTTTATGAATTGGAATCTGGTTTGAGAAGGCAGGCATAATTATTTCTTCGCCATGTGGGCACTCCCTGACAAACTCTGGAGGCCAGTCTCGTTCAGCTAGAAGGATGTCATAGCCCTTGGAGAGATTATCCCAAAATAGACCCTTTATTTTTCTAGTCTTATCCCCTTCTATACGCAATGTTATTTCATATATTTTATGAGGTTTGCTAACTCTGGTATCTGCAGTTTCCACCTGAATGTATTCATTCGTGTCCACTGTCTCCAGATGATTCATAAGGACTTTGCGAGCTATGCTCACTTCTGCTGCGCTGTCTAGCATTGTCTGAGCCCATTCTCCGTTTTTCAGCTGTGTCCTCAGTATTCTCGGCATTGTTAATTACTTTAATACTGGCTACCTTCTTTTTTGGAAATTGTAATTTTTTATTCTGATGAGCAGGTTCTTTGTCTTTGGACTTGACGTGCTCTTCCCTGTGTTCTGATCGTCCTCTTCTTTCCGATTTCTGCGAGGAAGTCTGAAAAGATTGAGAGTGACATGTATCAATATCTTGATATCTATCAGGTTTTTTTATATTATCCCTATTTCTAAGGTTGTATTTTTTCACAGAGGGCTCCCTTTGGGGAGACTTGCATCCTTGATCAGGAGATCTTTCTCTCCGCCGAGGAGACCTTTCTCTGGACTGGAATCTTTTTTCTTTAGGATTGGATTGTTTATTTCCATCCCAGCTCTTTTTTTGAGTGTTTAAATTATTTTTTATAAATACCTTTTCAGGACTTTCAACCAGTTGAGGTTTCACTGGTATTCCACCCAAACTATCTCTTCCTAGTTCTTCATAGGATTTTTCTATGATTCTGGCAATTTCAGATGGTTGGTCTGCTATATTTGTCTCTTTTAACCTCTGGCGAATCGCCACATTTGCTGCTTCTCCCTTTATGTTGGCTAATAATATTGCAGAGATCTGCTTGAAATCTTTCAGTAGTTTCATACCGAGAGTTAAAGCGGGTTCTGGACCGTATTCATCTTGAATCTGTTTTAGCACATCTGGTATTACTGACATGGATGGTACACCATGTGTTTTTGTGTAAATGGAGGCAAAGACTGTTCCCCAAGTGTCACAGTCCTCCACATGTGGTGCGATTCCCATTGGGAGACAGATAGTCAGAATCCTATGTTTCTCAACAGGGGTGGTATCTGGAAACACCGCCTCTATTTGAGTGATTTTTTGTGCTAGCCAGAAAGGAATTTGTTCCCGTTTTGCGGGTACTTTACCTAGACAGGACTGTATGTTCTGAGGTGTAATTTTATTTGTGTTCCCCTGATGATTGGTCAGCTGTGGAATTTTAATTGCTGGTTGGATTGTTGAAGTTCGCATTACATATTGGACTAATTGTCTATGTATTTTTATTAATTGTTTTAGCTGTGCTAAAAGCTCTGGTGCAGGCATTTCTTCAATGTCTGGATGTGGTGTATATCCGGCTAGGACCGGCCACGTTGCTCCTGGTCTACCTAGTGGACCGAGCCTGGTGATGTGAATATTATGTTTTAGGGCGCCATGAAACAAGAGCAGGTGCTCTTGGAATTTGAGTGGTATTTCCACTTCCTCGAAAGGAGTGTACTCACTAGGAGGTTCCTCTATTTTGTAATAGTGGAAGTCCTTTGTTACAGCGTTTGCTGCTGGAAAGTTTATCCATGAATAGAATACCTCTGTCTGCCGATATTCGTGTGCCTCAATTACGAATATGACTGTACCACCTTTTGGTGTCAGTCCATTTTCTATAAGTTTTAGGGTTATAGATTTCCTTATGTTGACCGGGATGAGTATTGCATCTGGGTCATTTTCCAGCAGAGTATTGTCTGCTACTAGGAGTTCAGCTGCTAGTCTAACTGTCTCCCTTTCTTCTTCACTTTCTGTCATTTTACTGACAGGAAGGTTATTCTGTTTGTTTGCAGATCAGGTTTCTATGGAAACAAAGATTAGATGCACAATATTTTGGAACAGTGTATCCTTCAACGTTGAATTAACCAAGAACCATACATAGGAGTCTCCTCCTGCGAGGTTTGGCGGATATGACCTTTCACCCACTCCAGACGTCTTTGGAGTATTATGGGAAAAAAGGGGTTCTGTGTGAAAAAGCACGACTGAGTTACTCTAATGTCTTGCGTTAGTTTTATCGCCTATCCAAACGGTTGGGCGCCATGTAGTGTAGTTCCTATTATCCCAATAGGCTCTGCGCATTGGAGTAATATCTTCAATAGTATAGACCTAGGGCAGAGGTTAACTAGGTCTTCTACCGACGATATTAGACTTAAAGTTTTGTGTTTGCCAGCTAGCTCAGAGTTCACTAGAAACTTTCTCGAATAGGCAAGGAGGATTTTAACCTCCCTGGATAGACAAGAAGGGATTTCGTTTCTGACAACCATAGAACATGACAACTTTGCTCTCCCCTAATCAAGAGTGTATCTCTAGAGTCGTGTGAAAACAATAGACAACTTATTTTACTCAGTCAGTTCAGTGCATTCTTAGTTTCACCAGATTGTAGAGAAAAGGAAGAGACGGGCGTGTTCAATAAAAGATGTTATTTATTGATCAGTCTCCTTTCTCATACAAGAGAAATGAATCGCTATTATTGTAATACTTATAGTTAAGTAAAGTGCATACAGTAAAGACAGAATTATAAAATAATACTGTAAAAGCATTGATATGGTTTCTAAGCCATATGATACTTTAAAATGGATAAAATAGATACATACATATATACATTTGACTAATCATACTCAACTGGTGCTTCTAACCACGCCTACCCCAGTGTACCTGACCTAAGCCTAATACGTGGGCGGGAGTAGATAATTAGCAGTTTAAGTTAAGTTTGTTTGCCAAGGGACTGATTCGAGAATTCTCTGCAAGGGGTTATTCAGTTCTGTACCTGAGATCTAGAATGATGGAGGGCTGGTATCTCTTATCCCAGGTCTTGATATTCCAGCTGCCTGCGAGGGCTGCTTGGAAGTGCCGGAGCTGGATTTCTCAGCAGGAGAAAGGCACCGTCTCGTTCTCAGCGCGTCAGGAAGGCGGGGCAGCGCCTGTGGGCTTCGCTCTCTGCTGGGCTCCTCGGCACGTCTTGCTGCTCCGATCTCGTCACCACAGCATGTGTTTGCTTAAGGCAATGTCGGTAATATCTATACCTGAAAGGTGCCGAGATTGACGTAAGGATGGACATATATACGTCAATAAGGATGTCATATGAACGGGCTCGTCCGCACATTCTTTTGCTGAAGTTCTCTGTGAAATCAAAACAATGGCTATGGGAATTTCCCAGGTCGCTGTAGGTTTGATTTGTTTTGAGAACTCCATATGCCTTATCAGGGGCTGGAGGAATATCGCTTGTCTAATTAGATGGCATGCGTTATGACCTAATCAGATAACGCGCTTCTGTGCCGTGGTGTGGCTTAATCAGATAACGGTTTTTGCACCGTTAGATGGCTGCTAGTTAATTATTAACCAGACCAGGGTCAGGAATAGGGGAATCGATACAGTACCTATAGGAATACATCACAAGTTACAGTCTGATACAAAAATAACCACTTTAGAACAATATTGTCAATATCCATTCACAGCGCTAGGCTGGTGTGGAGCAATGTTCATCAACATCATTGAATTTGTTTGCTAGATCTAGAAGAATGTACAGACATGGGCTGCTATTGTCAGTGATTTAGAGGGAATCATATATTACTTGGATAATAATTGTTTCAGAGCTGTACTGAGGGCAGTCTGCCAGACTGATATATACTTGAACCTTGCTGTTTAGACTGCACATTTTTTCCAAGACAGTGGGTGTTTCGATGGCTATTAGTAGAATGTCTAGTTCTGAAAATTTTTTAAGGGCTCTATAAAATATAAATATTTAAAAGAGGAAATAAAATGGCAGTTTAAGTGATAGTCTAAAGAAATCAATGGCCAGATTTAGAGTTTGGAAGATAAATGACTCCAGGGATATCCGGTCTTCCTTATTACAGTTGCATTAAACTCTTTGACACTTGTAATAAGGAGGACAGGATATCTGCCAGATTGCGATGGAATATCTCATCCAGAAACTCTAAATCAGGCCCTGAGAATTGTTTATATGACTCAAGATGAAAGGGTTTCATAATGAATGTAGTGATAATGCTGTATCCATATGAGGTGTCCAAATTATTGTCAATCGTCCGAAATATCAATGTTCTCCAGTTTGTTATCTATCAGAGGCAATGTTATCTGATCGTCCTTTTGGTTGTTAACATGATTCATGTTGTTTTGGAAGATGCTGATCTTCTTGATGAAATATTGACAATTGCAGTTGATTTTTTTGCAGAATATGAGATACATTTAGATGAGAATACACTGATACAGCATCAACTGCATTTAAGAATACCTTGCTATCATTGTTGTCCCAATTAATGTTGGCTGTGTATTCAAGGTAGAAGTCAGCTTTGTCAATTTTTTATCCAGGTGTGATGTGGTGATGGCAGAGTTGTATCATGCTTGTACCTGTGTCTTTAGCCACCATGTTTAGCCATGCACCTGTGCAACTTACTTTGATGTTGATATTACAGAAGGAAGGTCAGGGTCGGACTGCGACCGAAGATAGGCCTGAGTACAAAAATAAAAGTAACTCTCATTAGTGAATTAGATAGCTAAAAAGTAGCCCATGTTT
Organism: Lissotriton helveticus; assembly: GCF_964261635.1. Classification (NCBI taxonomy): domain Eukaryota; kingdom Metazoa; phylum Chordata; class Amphibia; order Caudata; family Salamandridae; genus Lissotriton; species Lissotriton helveticus. The sequence goes on along the minus strand of NC_136059.1, from coordinate 1,270,256,624 downwards.
GTAAATCGATGCAGTTTTGAACTTGTAAGGACATGCTGCATAAGTGTTTTGCAAGGAATGGAAGACTGCATGGATTTGAGCTTTCTGTGGACAATGTTGTATTTACTTTCTAGGAGACCAACAGTAAAAACCGGCCCAGCAGACCATAAAACAGGACCACAAACAGCCAGAAAACCGGTGCACATGCTGACACGTCAAACCACCAGCCCTTTACAGTTACATTGTTTCTAGAAGCGTGGCAGTGCCTACTATTGCTAGTAAGGAAGTTAGATAATTACATGTCGATGGTGCTCTAATCAGATAATCTGAAATGGTCTGGTTATTTTTGTTGACTTTAGTTTTGTTTGTTTGTTGGTTTGTGTGAACAGATCTTGAGAGGACAGCATGGATATATGCTCTGCACAGTGGTGCGTTATTATCACAGGTGAACGTGGTTAATGTGAAGTTGACTAAGCATACTGGGTTTTCCTTAACATCATTCGTCTCTAGACTTTAATTTTCTACAAATTGACACATTTCTATTATTCCATACAATTTGTGAGTTTATCAACATACTATCAACTGGAAGTTTAGATTTTCCTTATTTAAAGAATATGTTTCACAGTAATTCAAAATACAATCTTGCATACATAACTTCATACACTATGGGTTATGTAGAGTTTAGTGCAGGGATTCGCCAGAAATGTATGGGGATTCTGCCCCACCAAATTTTCTGCAAACCAACTGGTGTCTGATAGCGGAGCCTCAGCCACCTTTGACACTAGAAATCCTTAAGCTAGTGGTCTGTCTGCCTCCAGGCCACTGGCTCATATTGGCTTGTCCTATCAATGAATCTCCCCGCCTGGGTTCACCATGCAAGCAATGACTGACCTGAGAAGGGAAAGCAAACAATGGCCCCAATGCACAGGAAGAAACCTCTCTGCACATCAAGAAAAATATTTGTTGCTTTCCAGAAACAACTCAAAACTTTAGGCGAATGTTTCTGAGAATCAAATAGAAATGCTGAGCATTGGGCTGTGATCACCATCTGCCAACACAGTGGATGCACTTTCATTACAGAAATCCCTGCCAGGCACATAGTTATATCTTAATGAGGAGGTGCAGTTCTCTGTCAGGGGAAGAAGACCGGAGCCATGAGCCAGGGTCTAAATGATTAGGGGTGGGCGTAGCACTCCACTCCGTCCACGGAGTGTGTGTAGTGTTGCCTACTTCGCGATTCGCAAAGTAGGTATAGTAGGCAACACTACGCACACGCCATGGCGGAGCGAAGTTGCCTGCTTCCCGCTTCCCTCCTGCCTTCTTGTAAATGTCCTCGAAATGATTTTAAACATTGTAAAATTAATTAAAACGACTTACCTGACATGCGGCGTCCCGGGGCTCCTTCTTCCTAGTTTCTCGCCACTTCTTCCTGACAAATGAAAATGCATTGACTTCTATGGAGAAAGCTAAGGTTACAATTTTAAAGAATAAGGACACTACGGGGTGGACTACGGTAAAACCCTTTCAGTACTGGACACTTCGAGAGTCAAGACCCAGAGGAGCACCGAAGTACTCATGTCACATTAGTCCAGACAAAGGTGATATGCGTTAGCCTTGCAAGGTTACACATGTGTAAGTGAACAGTAGAGTGCACACAATCTTGGACTAATATGTGGGTGAGCAGTGAACAATAACGTACAGCAGAAGATGTTGCATTGCCTTAAGGACATTCCCATTCTAAGTTTGCAGAGGCTGACCACCCCATACATACTTAGCATTCCCAAAAATCTACTAACTAATCAAGGCGCATGCGTCACAGTGATTATCAGTGACATTACAGCTTCTTGAAGTTTGTTCCTAGGGTGTTCTCCTATCAGAGTACCCATTGGTTTAGAAAACAAATATAGACTTGAAATACTCAGTAAAGGTAGTAAGACATTATCCTGTAAAACATCTAGAGCGCTCCAAGACTCATCTGACCACTCACAGAATAAACCTGATATCATTAAAATGCACACTCCACATCACTGGTGGACACCCAATTCATCTCTTTGAAAAATGGATCATCACACATAATTGTAAGTTCACTACTCATGTATCCAATTTACTCACCAATTTGACATTAAAATCTCACTTTCGGCAATGGACCAGGGCAGGAATCACCCACCCACCAATGTGTACCCAGTCATAGCAGTGGTCAAACTGTGGAAGTAACACAATTAAATCTGAAAATAATCTTAGTGGCATTGGCACATTTATGTCTAAATGGCAGGTAAACAATGCAGTCATATCATGTAGAACACATAACTTATGTGGTGACACAACTACAGGTGCAAGCTGATGGTCAAATATGTAACCACAATTAGCAATTGAGCCGGTGCTGTGACAACAGTAATGTGATAATATATATGCAATTTACTACTGGAAAGTGTTGTGCAGTCGCTACATTCAACGTGCACATCCGACTATGTCAAAAGTGATAGGCCTACCATCACATTACACACACTAGTGAGTGAGCATTACTCATCACACAATGTAGACATTAGGCCTATCTGGGCCATTGGTCAGCAGGGAAATTCCACAACATCAGAATAATCCTAACTTGAGTCAAACATGTGACAGCCCAAGTATGGTTCATTTATAGGTTATTTATCACTGCTGTGTCCCATGTCAATGCAGACAATAGGCAACGCATATCATTATTCATCTACCACCTTATCTACACATTTGAAACCAACACTGATGGAGCAAGATGGCACTCGGGTAAGACGCCGACTACCTGCCGCTCCCCTGACCTGAATCTCCCATCGCTGGATGAGTGTTGATCCAAAGTATGCAAGCGGGTGGGTGGTCTCTGCTGGGCGTATCTGGAGTGAACTTTTGCTGTGGACAAGGCTGGCTGTTCCGTGCTGTGGTAACCGCAGCGGTGAAAATAATCTACAGCTTCTTCAGGTCTTCTCCCTTGTTCTCTGTTCCGGCGGCCCCACAGGAACATAGACTGCCTGGCCTTGGAACAAAGAGACTGGAGTCAGCCAACCTGTCACCCGTATTCGTCATACTCCTCCTCCCTCTGACCATCAGCTGTGAACCCGGTAAGGAGACGAGGGGTGGAAGCTGAAGGAAGCATTGACAAGGGCAAAATGAAATGTGACAAAAATGATACTGGACGGAAGGTAGTCAAATGGCCTGGGAAGACAGGTATACTTGGGGACTCCATGGGAACACAATCATTGATTGCAACATTGCTTTTACAAGCTGGCAATAAGGCCCCAGTACTGGATAATGGAGGACCTGGTCTGACTCCAGGAATATGCATCAGGGAAGGTGCTCCGTGTCGTAACCCTTTGAGTGGGGATAAATCTGCTTCTCCACTAGCTACCCCTGCCGCCCTGGTTAATGCTTTGTGGGGCACAATTCAAACTCTGTAAAGTCGTGTCAGCCAAATGGGGCTAGTACCTGTCCAAATTCTAAGGAGAAGAATGTCCCAAATATTCCCGTAAGGGAAAGGATGTAAATGAATGCCCGTTATCATCTATTAATGGCAGAACCACCACCTATACATATATAAGGGACCTCAAGTAACCAACAATCTGCAATTTCAACAATGAATTTGTAACTGTATAATTGAGTGACAGCTGAAATATTTTGGTCAGAAAGGTTGTGACAAAACTTATGTATCAAAGATAGATTTATTGTAAATCGTAAGTATTTTTAAAAAAACAAATAATTGACATACAGTTCATAAACAATGAATAGCATATGAAAGAGAATAAAAACAAACAAAATGGTTAAAAATATATGTTCCGAGGAACAACAGTCGACGCAGCGTTTCGGTAAAAACCTTCTTCAGGACAGTTCTCTACAAAAGAATACATACAATTACTAAACAATAATCATAAGATACCAGTAATGTCTATGTCAATATATTGGTCTGACTGGCTGTCACTCTATTATATGCAAGAAGAAGATGGTTCAAAATTCATTCAAGGAATCATATCTATATTGCAACTAAACAAACAGTATATCATTCATCTATATTGCAGAAATTAACTATTTTATAGAACCCGCAATGCAGTGTTGGTTTTATCTTTTACACAAAAACATAAGTTTTGGGCTTAAACACGGAAAGGCCAACAGTACATCTAAATGGTGGTGGCTATACCATAAATCATGAGGGCATGTATGTCATGGGAACACTAAAAGATTTGAGGTTTTCGTTGTTAAAAAAGTGTATTCATCCTATGAATGGTAATAGTACATAGGATCAGTATCTCTTACCTCACACAGAAAATGTATATATCTCTATCTCACAGTTGCCTTCTGAGATAGTCACGGTGTCCTGATGTGGGTACACTGTGAAGGTGGCCAAATATCCCTCTGATATAAATTGGGTATATTGGCGATTAATGATATCTGGGGAGTCAGAAAGTATTTTAAATTAAAAAGGGTGAAAAAATGTGACAATAGCTCCTTCACTCCCTATCCATCATAATAAGTAAGGGGGTTACCTTGTTGTTCAAATACGATAATAGTACACTGCGTAGGAGGTGCCACCGTTAAGCTTTTTCGGAATATCCTTTTCTAAACAGGAAATTGTATAAAAAATCGAATGAGACTTCCTCACAGGTAATTGTTGCTATAATAATTACATATATACTTTTACCCCAAACTCACCGAATATGTGGATTTATTGGACCGCTGTAGCCATGTGCTTGATATGCCTCATCAGCTAGTTTGTGAGTTGATCCTCACGGTATCTAAGGTATAATGTTAAAACGAATAGTATATTATTTCAATGTATTGCTTTGTTGTATCACATCCTTCTAAATAAACAAAGCCGTGCTCTCCGGTTGCCTCTATATTGCGCTTTTTACAATTGGGAAGCTGCAACTCATAAGTGAGTGTACCATTATAAACAACTCTACTCTTATTGTTTGTCCTATCGGATTTTAGGTATTTATTTATTTCGAATTGGCGCTCCCATTGAAGCAGCAATAAAAATATTTCTCAGGCGTTATGTTTTTATAGCCACTTGGTAAGACTCCGATTTTAAGGGAACCAAAAATTTGAATATTCTGGGTCCCAAATGAGAGTATAGTGTATTTCTTGCCAATTTCGTTAGCAAACATTAAGTTCTAAGTATATTTAGACCCCACATAGGACTCATAAATTGAAGTAAATACACTTCGAGCACATATCTATAGGCACCCGAGTACGCTAGCCTATCTGGAATCGGTATTATACAACGTCCTTCCTTACCTTGGTTAAAATAATCGACCTCCCTGCTCCTCCGTACGCAGCGTCATGGGGTTCTGTTTGTTGAAATCTAAACACATTGAGGCCCACCAACTTTGTGTTTAAATAGGAAAAGCTTCCCTATTGGTGGATCTACAGTGCGCGCCCATTGGTTAGTCTTTCGTCACGTGATCGGGATATAGCTGAGCGGCGATCACAAGGAAAACAGAGCAATACTATCTATACTCTTATACTAATTTAAAGCCCAGCGATTGAGTTCATCAATATTGTAATGGGCACGAGTTTAATTCGGGAATGTTTAGGCATTTCTGTATCGCTCGTGATATGTTGATCACGTGACCTATGCGTCGCTTCCTTGCGATTTTAACCCCGCTCCCTTGCATCTGTTAAGGGAGGACATACATGTTCGGGAGATAGTAGAAACGGGAGATACTCATATTATACGAATGCCTGGATCCTAACTAACACTGTAATGAACACGAATAAAGCTCACTACACATCTATAGTGATATTTAGCCTATTTTTTCTTTTTGTTCATTCTAGGAAATAAATCACGATCCGAACCCTTATTAGTAGTAAGCATTTACCAATTCAGTTCAATTTATCCGGTCTACTAAAGTAAATTTAGAAACTGGTTTGAGCTTATTTGGGAGCTATTCTCAACAAACTTTTTCCTCAGCTCACTATTCGTTCCCAGTCTTCACGACTGTTGAGTCCTGATCTCACACTGTTAAATTTGGACATATAATATTTCCCAAATGTTTGTTTAGTTGCAATATAGATATGATTCCTTCTAAGGAGGATGCCCAGATTGAGGATCTAGGCTTGACTACTGGTATTGGGGGGAAAGGCCAGCCGATATCACATGGACCTATCCAGGAACACCATTGACAGGAGCAGAGTTGGAATTTAGATGGGGCTGAGTTGCAAGCCATGGCCAGGTCTCCCGATTCTGTGGAGAAGTTATTTCCTTTGACTGATGACTTTCAAATCTGTGTAACACTGCTTCATCCTCAACTGATGAGTTGGCTTTTTACTCTTCCTCTAGTAGTGCCCCTGAAAACTCAGCATGTCTAACAGAGCATAAAATATCGGGGAGGGAGAAAAAAGGAAAAAAAGAAGGAAGAATTTTGAAGAGGATACCGATAGGAGCAAGAGGGAGATCTCTCTGGAGAATCTGCGATGGGACTGTTCAGCAACCCAACTGCACAGAAGCTAGGGGAGATGCCAAATGAAAACATTGGACCATCTGGGTGTGCGTTACTTGGTCCACCAACAGCAGAAACAATGTTGGATGTAATTCTCCAATCCATAAACGTCCCCATAGATTTCCGCTGATGCAGAAGAAACCACAGCCTAATGACCCGAAGTGGTCTCGGGCCTTGTTGGTGTATTTTGGGAATTTCTTGTTACCTCAAGAAATATATCATCTAGCATGCCCCAATGCGAAGAGAGAGTCTGAGGATTTCATTTTTTTCGTTAGACCTGATTTTGCATATGCCGCTTTAGAGAGGTGATGGTGTCTATAGCAACTTTTTTATCCTTTCCAGAAATTGGGGGCTAAAGTATTTCTTCAAAACCCTACCCAGTTAAAAGTCATTTATAAGGGGTACACTCATAGCTTTACATCTGAGGTTCAGGGCCAGGAATATCTAAAAGAGCTTATCGTGGGTGGGCACTGTTGTCCAAAATAATTAGGTCACTATGGGGAGAAGTCTTGCTATAAATGGGCATGTCTCCCCTCTATGATTGAGGATCTGGGGATAGTCTGCATTCTATTCAAGGTGTTTTGTTCTCTCCTCTTTCCTAGTCAGCTATTTTCTATTCCACAATTTTCCTTTTTTTCTGATGAGGGACTGGATGGGGGGCAGCATTAGATGTCAGCTCCCTCTGGTGTCATTATTCAGGCATGCTGCCTGATTGCTCATTGGGTAGTAGATGTCGGGCGGCACTGAGAGTGGGATGGGGTCATTGGGTAGGTGGGGATGGTACTGGGAGGGCAAGGGATGGGGGAGCTACCCAATTAAATTGATTTAAATCTCAGAGATGTGTTATGAAGGGTAAAGGAGTGCATTTACCAGATTCTCGGTGTTTAGAGGTTCTGACTTATAATTGGATGGCAAGAATTAAGGTTGAAAAATGAAGAAGTTGAGAATTGCAACTCTTAATATCTGCGGGCTTAGTGACAAGAAAAGGAGGTCTAGAGTTGCTCTTGAACTACAAATGTTAAAGGCTGATATTATCTTTCTCCAGAAGATGCATTTCGAAGGGTCGCAGTTATCAGTGCTAAATACTCTTGGGTATAAATTGATTAGTGGGACACCGCAAGGGACACACATGTGTGGTGTGGCAATTTTAGCTCGTTAATAATTAGGGCTTTTTAAACAAATCACGTCAGACACATGCGTGATAGGATTTTTTTGTCTCACATACATTTGTGCAGGAATGTGACATGCGTGGGTAATGTCTGATCATAATTCACTAGTGTTTGAAATAAAGAGCAGGGTTTTGTTAAGAAAGTCACCCATTCGAGCATTGAGCGATCTCTTTTATTTAATGAAGAATATCTGCTAAACATGAGGAAATGCATCCTGACATTCCTTAAAGAGAATACGGGAAGTGCTCCGTTAGGTGTAGTATGGGACACATTGAATGCATGCATGAATGAAAGAGCATTTTTAGAGTGCACATCTACTCAGAAAGTGTGTCCTGGTGCTGAAAGACTATCTGACCCACTGCTGCCCCACGGGGCGGGAAAGCTGGGATATGGGGTGAGACTTTCCAGTTTACCTTAAACAGGGCAAAAAAGAGAAACAAAGAATGCAGGACCTTTACGCTACATTGGCTGCTGACGAAAGGAAGATAATTGTAGCCACCCAACAGAAGGATAATATATCTGCTGCCCAAATGGGGACAGTTTTAGCCAAAGCAGCGATTAATGAAATAACAGCAACAAAAGCAGCTGACAAATTTATGGTATAGAGGGAGAAAGTCTATGAATGCAGCAAGCAAATAAGACATCATCAGGCCACCAGGGTTAAGCAGAAGGGTGGGCAAAGTGAAGTGCAAGAAATAAGAGATACTAGTAGTGGCATGGTCTCCGATCCAGCAGGCAATTTAGGACTGCATTTAAGATTAAGACACATTATCAAGCCTTATATGCAGAAAGTATCAAGGGAGAGGAAGCAATTGTACATATCTATCTAAATTCTGCCCTTTTATTAAATTCAGTCAAGATGAATGGCAGGGCTTGGAAGGGCCCCCTTGTGAGAAGAAATTTTAACTGCATTGAGAAGTCTTCTTGCCGGTAAAGCTGCTGGCACTGACTACATTTTATACTTTGTTTGCGCCAGAGCTGAAAGACTGCTTAATTATGTTGTGTGCACAAATTTTTAATAGAGCTAGTCCACCAAGCTCTTGGTCACTCACAAAGATAGTCATTTTCCCTGGGAAAAACAAGCCCATATCTGAACTCGGCTCTGCCCGACCATTACATTGATCAACAGGGATTCGAAAGTTTGTTTGAAAATCTTGGCCTCTCGTTTATCTACAATAATTAATAAGGTGCTATCCGGATGGCAGCATGGGTTTATACCTAGGAGAGGCACAACCAATCATAATAGAAGTTTGGTGCCGCTCAGGTTGCAGGAGACCCTATAGCATTGATTCTGCTGGATGCGGAGAAAGCATTTGATACGGTCTCCTCACAATTTCTATGGGCTGTAATGCAGAAAGTGGATGTTGGGCCAGCATGTCTACAAGCAGTCAAGGCTCTATATCATAACCCAGAAGCCAGAGTGTTTGTAGCAGGAGAGGTCTCTGGGCCATTTAAGATCACTCGGGGTACTAGGAAAGGGTGTCCTTGTTCCCCACTCTTCTTTGCATTGTATAGCGATGCATTTGTACGCAGGCTTGAGCAAAATATCCTAATTCCTCCTATGTCTTTTAAAGGATGGGATACTAAAATCTTAGCAAATGCAGACAACATAGCGTTTGTGACAACGGATCCAGCGACAGCTCTTTTGGAGTTAGAAAGAGAGGCGACTTGTTTTAGGACTATTTCAGGCTGCTCATTAAATAAGGAAAAGACAATAATCATTATTAATAAAGGAATTATTCTATCAGATCCTCCTGTAGCAACAAGTGCAGTATATTTAGGAATAACCATCTCCTCTGACCTACAAGTAATTGTTAAGGAAAATGTAGAACCCTTTATAGAAAAAGTGAAAAGAGACATGTGAAGATTGAATAACTTGCACTTATCCCTGGCAGTGAGGAGTAATGTAATAAAAAATATTTTTTGCCCATAATTCTATATTTTTTCCGTGCCATCCCTGTAGAGATTGAGAATATATGATTTAGGAGATTGGAAGGGCTGATGTCGCGATTTGTCTGGGCGTACTCTAAACCCAGAAGGGCTTTAACATTTTTGACACTCCCAAAGAATAGAAGGGGATGGGAGCTACCAAATCTTAAATTATGTTATTGGGCTACCATGCTCCAAAATTGTCTCGTATTATTGCAAGAAAGATCCCCGGGTCAAGTTGGGGTTAATTATTTTCCCTCTCCCTTTGAGGTATTCATTGGTGAAGACGTAAGGGCATGTCTTTGTATACAAATCGAGTATAGACATATTAAGAGAGTATGTTTTAAGACCCTTTAGAACGCTTTTAAATTTTGCTCAGCTGTACTTAATAAATTGGGGATAGGAATTATAATGAATATGTCACTTTACTCTGAAGGCGTTTACAACACGTGCCATTACCCCACATTTTCACTCCACAATCTTTTACAACACAAAACTTTACAATGCATTCCATTACAACGCAATTTACTATTCTAGCTTCATCAGGGCCTTATGATGGGGAATGCGTTGTGATGGTTTGCGATGTAAAGCCCTGTGTTGTAAAAGATTTTGCGGAGTAAAAATGCGGGGTAAATGGACTACGTTGTAACACAGTTGTTGTAAAGGATGTTTACCAATTATTATACCCCAAAAGGTAATAATGTGAATTTACCCCAAAATTTTGCTGAGCAATATTTTTGCTCTGAATGAGTACTGGGTTGAACAGGGTAGGGGATTTTTTCCCTTCCACAGGGGTTATTTAATTCCAAGATCTTAAGAATTACTTTAATATCGGTCAGAGATTTTTTTATAGTATCTTCAAATAGAGGAATTTTTGACACGTAAGGGAAGAGGCCCGGCTGGGTTCCAAAGGCTCGAGCTGGGGGAGTTATTTGTTAGCGGGCATAAGTGTCCTATTGGGGTTATTTATATCTTTCTAAATAAACTCATGAAAGAGGACATAGATAAATACTCTCGGAAATGGCAAGAGATATTGGCCATATCAGAATCCAGTTTTTTTTAATCCTTCTCAATGGCACAAACCACTTTACTATCCTCAAAGTTGCAAGTGCAATATTAAAAAACATGCTTTAACCTTAATTTATTTAAAAAAAAATAATTTTATGAACAATTTTGTTTCAATAAGGCACAGAAACAGTGGGCACCAGCAAGTTACATAAGGATTTCCTCAGAAATAACAGCAACATATTTCAGCCATATCCGAGAAGGGTGTGACCATGGTTCAAGGGATCAGTTTAATATAGTTGATTATCCATCCCAACTTACAATATACCCAATCATGCACTATCATTGCGAATCCGAGAGTATGAGTCCATAATGTCGAAGCCAGGGTGTCCATATTCTCCAAAACGTTTTGGGACAGCCCGAGCTGTGTATGTCGTCTTCTCCCCTAACATGTACATGTCCATGCTTTTCTTTCATTCGACAACGGATGGTCCTACCGTGGCCCCCACAACCTTGCTATGTCTCGTTTCGCAACCACCAGCCCCAGTTGCACCAATACCAATCCAGGTTTAGGGAGGCCTATATCTGTAGCGACCCCCAACAGAACAAACGAGGGAGTAAGTGGGATCTCAACCCCCAGGACTTCCCCCATCTCCCCCAGTAGGGTCGTCCAGTACTTTTGAATCTCAGGGCAATCCCATACTGTATGATAGAAGGTACCCTCCATTCTTGAACAACGTTTACATGTAGGTATTTCAGCCCTTCCAAAGCGGTGAAGTTGTGGCCTATCATAATATGCCCTATGTAAGTACTTATGTTGGATAAGCCTGAGTCGCGATCTGATGGCGACTTCTCGAGGATGCATTAGGGCCATCTCCTAGTCTAGGTCGTCCATCTCTCCCAGCTCTGATTCCCACATTGCTCTCAGTTTCAGAAGCGTGTCGGCTTGTTATTTATGAGTGTCCTGTAGGTCCACAAGACCACCTTTTCAGCTATCTCCCCCATCAGGAGCTTCTCTTCCAAGGGTGCATATTCCGGAAAGTCAACCGTGGCTAGGCCTTGTGCCCGCCAGGCATGTTGCAACTGCAAATACTTGTATTGCTGGGTCGGGTTCATATTGTATATCTCTTGCAAACGTGCAAAAGTAATCAATTCTTTGCGATACAGTATATTGAGTTGTGGGATTCCCAGCAGTTCCCAGCTCCTAAAGCCTCTCAATTTCCTAAGTTCTGGCAAACGATTTTCCACCCATAGTGGGGTTTCCCCTGTAACTCGTCTGTCCCAGTGCATCTGCCGCTCCGCTTGTGTCCATGCAGTCAACACGATCCGCATCGCCGTGAGTAATTGGTTGACTCCCTTCCCCGCGTATATGTAGTGCGTGTATGGGAGGTCACTGAATTGTGCCAGCTTCAGTTCATATGTGGGATGGTCTCTCTCTACATGTCCCCAGTCATTTACCACTATCAAATGAGCTGCCCAGAAGTACGCCTGTAGGTCTGGCAGGGAGATTTCGCTGTTTTACTGGTTTCGCTGCAGCGTTGCCAATGCAATTCTCGGGGGTCTACCGTCCCAGAGAAAGGTTCACAACACGTTCTCAATTCTTTTAAACACTTCTGCAGGTATGACATGGTACATGTTTTGTAGCACATAGAGGAATTTGGGGAGCACTATCATATTGTATAGCGCCGCCCTGCCTAGAAGGGTCAGTGGTAGGGATTTCCACCATCCCACATCCTCCTGGAAGTCTCGCAGTACCCTGTAGAGATTGCGATCCAACGCCAAAGTCGTATTAGTCATTGCGTAAATGCTGAGGTATGTAAGTCCCTCCCGCGTCACCTGGAGTTGGCTGGGGCAGGTAGTGTGGTCATCACTCACGCCTGTCCGATACAGGCAAGATTTACCCCAGTTAATCTTATATCCGGACTATGTGCCATAAAGTTCACAGCACCGCATAATTTTTGGAATCGTGATATCTGGGTTGGTCACGTATAATAGTATGTCGTCTGCATATAATGATATGCGTTCGTCGGAGGCTAGCACTCCCTCCCTCTTAAAACCTGTTATGTCCGGGTGCTGTCGGATTGCGCACGACAGTGGCTCCAGCACCAGAGCAAAGAGCAGCGGAGACAGCGGGCAGCCCTGGTGGGTGTCCCTGCCTACGGGAAATTTGCTTGATAGCACCCCATTGACCCTGACTTTCGCCATGGGCGTGTCATACAAAAATTTGATCCATTGTCAGAACACCGTCCCGAAGCAAAATACCTGCAGAGCGGACATAAGAAAGGGCCAGTGGACGGTGTCAAACGCCTTCTCGGCATCGAGGGACAAGATATAGTGTGGATCATTTCGCCTGTTCACCACTTCTAACACCCGGCAGAATTATTAAATGCGGGTATGGAAAGGGTACACAATGTCCAAGATGTCAATTGAGTGGCGCCGATAGTGTACATTGATTTGCTACTTGTCAAACACTATCAATTATAAAGGTAGAAATTACTCTATATTTTAAGGAGAAACTACATAGGAGAATATCTTTGACACCTGCCATAATTCTGCTGGAAGCATAAGAAGGGGGAGAGGTGTACTAGAAGCAGAGCACTTTTATTCATATCTATGACCATCGTGCGAATGTGTATTGCTTCAGCCTTGTTGGATACTGACCCACCAGTATTTCAGCAATGGTTAGCCTAGGTCCTCGCAGTCTGTAATCTAGAAAAGGGAATCTTCTCAAAGAAAGGGGCGTGGGATAGGAAAAAAGGTCTGTTGTGGTGGGCCCCACTTATTGATTGGATTGAACTGGATGGCTGAGGTGGCAAGCTGGCTGATCTTGCATTATGAATTATAAATGATCTGCACTGTGCACTTTTAGAATTTGAAGGGTTCTTTCTTTGTACCTCAAGAGAATCTGGCCCCCCCTTTTTTTAAGACGGTAATAAGTGATAATGTAATTTTATGTGATTGTGGTTAATTGTGTAGGGATAGTGAGTCTGGGGTTATTGCTCGATTGAATACTGTTGTTTTTGTATAATTGCAGTGAAATGTATGAGAACAATAATGAAGAAATATTTAGTTTGTTTTAAATTAAACCGACACGGACTTTGGATCAGCATCAGTTCCGATGGTGACATGCATGCCTGTTACCCCAAAATTTGTTAAGGACACTTTTACAACTCTGGTAATGACTTTCCCCCTTGTTGCTTCTGTTGGGCCTGCAGCTTTCCATCAAGGTCAGGATAGGCCAGTGCTAGGATGCAGGCCATTAGAGGGGTCAGGGTGCAGCACGCTCCCCACACATGTTGGGAACACAGCCCCAGATCGACCTCTGAGATCATCTTGGTCCAGTGTCTGAGGTCCTCTTACCTCTCGTGGCACTGGGCGCCAACCCTCTGGTAGACCCCTGGAGACCGCACCTTTTTCGCAATGGTCTTACATATATCCCTCTTCTAGAGGGCATTGACTTGTATAGAAACAAGAGAGGAAGCAAGGTCACTTATATTAGTTTTGTAAAGCATCTTGCCACAAGCTGACACCCAGATTTTACACAACACATGGCTGACTGACACATGCTGAGATACACAAACAGACCAATACACATTTCCCTAAGGCACTGATGATTATCACAATCCCTGGTCATGACCCAAAAACACCTATGTAGAGCCACTCACATGAAGTACCCCAGGGGCACTCCAAACACACTGAGATGTGAGCCACAATGATACCTTAATGTGACCTTGTTATCTTGATCAGGTTGCACAGCTTTGTACAAATCTGGACATCCACTAGTAAAGGCAGACACATTGACGTGAGGCCTACAGTCCATAAAGACTGATATCAAGGTATATCCCATAGAATTACAGTGATCACATCATGACTGACCTGAAATTTGTGTCAGTGAGAGGATGTTCACCGGTGAAGAGTGGATATGTCTAATCATTAATGCTACATGTCAGTACAGCTTATTGGGTATGGGTGGCATGTATTGGCCTCATATGGCACTTCAAATCATGTGTAGGACTAGCACAGTGAGGTCATTGACATACTATAGTGATACCATCAATTTCAAGTAGACTATATGGTAGTAGCTGATTCTCCTAAGCAACAGCTACCCCAACCTGAGCAAATATGTGGAATGTGAGGGTGTGGTTTAGACCTCCTGGCCTTGTACTCTGCAGGCATTAGCCTTTGCACACAGTAGACAGAGTACTGGTGGGAATGAGCCAGTGTACTTTCAGTTACACTTTGTATACATTTTGCACTGGACAGACCTATGAACTCAAAGTGTTAACTCTATCATCAAGGAAAAGTATGTCTATGTGTGAAATGGCAGGGGTATTGTTGGGGGCCACATCTCAATTAGGGTACACTTATGCCAAACCAGATCTACAGGGTCCTGAACCTTGGCATCAGTTGTACTGCCACAGAGACACTGCCCAGCCTGGTCAGTGGTTGTGACTGGGCAGAGCCTATTGTCAGGCCTTGCTCACTTCAGGGTCAGAATACAGATACCACATGTGCAGCACATTACCAACCTGTCCCAAACACAAAGGATCATCTTGTGGTCATCCAATGAGCAAGGTCAAAGCTGGATGGGACCATTAAGGGATCTGTAGACTATAATTTCCTCCTACACAACTGTCTTGAGAGGTCACATTTTGGCAGAGTGATGGGTGGAGCAAGACACATAGCTGACATCATTCTCAACTGTGCTTTACAGTGTACATCAGTCCTAATGCTGTTAAGATCATGAACTTGGATTGGCTATTGGCATTTTCAGGGTTCAAACAATATGACATGTACCATCAAATGTGGAAATGTGTAGCTGGCTACATAAACACAGCAATGACTCCAGGACTTGTCACAACCATCACAACACATGGGTGATGTCACATGCACTATGCCCAGTGTCCAACAGCCATTTACATGTTTGTGTGATGTTGGCAGCAATCTCCAGGGATACCACATACTGGAATATCATGTGTATCTAAACAACAATGTAGCCTGTATGGATGGAAATTATTGAGTTGCGTAAAATAATAATCAGTGTCAGTAACTCACTTTCTCCTCTAGTGAGCCATAGAGCTGGCTATACTGGGAGAGGACCTCATCCACCAGGGTCCCAAGTTCTGAAGGAGTAAAGGCAGCGGTCCTCTCACCCTTTTGGCCTGGCATTATTTCTCCCAAGTGTGGCAAACAGCAGCTGATGTTGAGGCAGTGTTTATGGTAGCAATGTCTGTAGGCAAGTGAGCAAATGTAAAAATTGTTGTGTACATGTACGTGGCATACATAATATTCCACTGCGACAGACATTGGCTCTCTACTGTCACCATCAGCAGGGTTACCCTATGGCTGTGTCTGTCAAAGACTGAACATTACATCCTGCGGTTGACTTCCGCTGGCCATGCTCAGTCCAATTGTCACAACAATGAGGTATGGTGATTAAGATGACTGTTGGTTTTTAATCTAAATGTGCTGTTCATACCCCTATGGTCAAATGCACATAGCAATGTAAAAAAAGATGGAACGTTTTGGCCTCTATGTGGCGTGCTACAGGGCATAATCCTGCTATTATCGAGGTGCAGTCTCTTCCCCCGTTGACGGTGTTGTTAAAATAAAGAAATAAATCAAAATATGGGATGCAAATATCACCTTTGTGACGCAAGGTTTGCGCATCAGTGCCTAGTAGACATGCAAAGGGCACAATGGGTAGTTAATATGTATGTTGAACAGGAGACCGGCCATATGTGACATATGTGGATCTATTTCTAAACCTGTAATGTCCTGTGCTTTGATTTTTTTTAGGAAAACTGTTGCACATGTGTTAATGTGGGCACTGTGACTATTGTACTGATATGCTGGCAGTCCACATATAGGTATCCTGGAAGAGTGAGAAGGAGGCAGTCCTGCAAACCATGGAAGAGAGGGATGTGATAAAAAAAAAGGCTTGCCTGAATAGGCAAACCATCTGTCACTTGTGTCAGCTGTTAGAGCTTGATCTCCTGCCTCACACCACAAATTCCCATTGTGTCACACCAAAAGTCAAAGTGATGGCAGCACTGAATTTCTTTGGTACTGGTTTCTTCCAGTTCACAGTGGCAATTTCTGGCTATATGTCTCAACCAATGTTCAGTAATGTGTTAGGAGACGTCATTTCAGCTTTGATGAAACAAATAGACAGCTACATCAATTTCCCCAGATGGCAGCAACTTGCTAATATGAAGGCAGGTTCATACGGAATAGTTCACATGGAACATGTGGTTGGAAACATTGATGACACCCAAATTGTCTTGATACTATCTCACAACAGGCCTTCCAAACAGGGAACAGGCCTACCAAAACGTTAAACACTACCATTCAATAAATGTGCAAGTTGTCTGCCATGCAGGTTTGAACATCTCAAACGGTGAACAACCATTACAACGCAACTATTACAACGACATACCATTACCACGCAACTATTACAACGCAAGTCATTACAACGACTTGCGCTGGGGGGGCGCTCTAGGATAGGGAATAGTTTAATTTACTATCCAACACCTTCCCTACTATCCACGGGGACTGAAGTTGGAATAGTAAATTAAACTACTCACTATCCAGCACCCCCCAACGCAAGTCGTTGTAACGACTTGCGTTGTAAAACTTGCGTGGTAAAGGCATGCGTTGTAAAAGCATGCGTTGTAATGACATACATCCTCTCAAACATCTCTGCCCGGATCCTAGGATCAGCACATGACTCCTTTGTGCTGCAGAACAGCACCATACCCCAGCTGATGTCACAACTCCAATCAAAGAGGTCCTGTCTTGTTGGTAAGTATGAACTGTCCTAACACTGTATGTGAAATGTCAAGTTGTATCATCACAAACTGGTAGAGTAATTTTGAAACATACGTCTGATTCCATCCAGGTGACTCATCCTGTCCCAATCGACCATGGTTGCTGCCAGGGCTTAGGATTCCAACAACGCCAGGGGAAGTTTGCTTTAATAAGGTCCATGGCAGAACACAGCGACCAGTGGAGCAGGCTTTCTGCTCCGAGATGAAAAATTACTGATATTTGGCCAAGACAGGGAAAGTCCTCCTCTACTCACCCGGGAAGGTGTTCCAGATCGCTGTAGCTTGCTGCATAACACCTCCAGGCAACATAACATCCCTGTCATCTCAGATGATGACGACCATACAGAGCCACTGGACTAGGACCATGAAATGCCAAATGGAGAAGATAGTGGTGAAGAAGAAGGAGGGGACCTGCATCAGGATCTGATCAACAACTTCTTCTCCTGAGTGTAAGTGTTTCTTGACATGAGATATCCGGGACTGGTACAGCAGCTTTTGCTGTGATGATATGAGAAGTATGTTGAGCTGAAATGTGAGGATGCGCATATCAATGTCTGTTTGGCTCAAGATTGTGACACATGGTCTCCTTGTTTCTGTTACTTAGTTGACCTTGGTTTGTAGGGCATGACTGTGTTCTACCGATACTGACTATGCGAATTGTTTTATGTGTATGGTTTGTAAACTTATCTATAAGCTTCATTTGGATATTTCACAATGTGACATCTGCGGGCCTATGTTGCCAAATAGACGTAGAAGGTGACATGGCTTGTTCCTGGAACTGACAGACAATGCCTTTGGGTAAAAATAATGCAGTAGCAAGACAACTTGCACAGTTCTTGATTGTGAGTTCAGAGTAATAGTATGGACTGGTCCCCTGTTGTATGTTTGTCTTAATGCAATATGTGAAGCATCATGGACTCTAATCACATATTGCAGTGTAGCATAACCATGAAAAACCCTCTTCAAATTGGGTTAGTCCTGACGTCTGGTGAACTGGATGTAGCTGTTGCTCTAACACTTCAAGAAGCAAAGTGCATTCCTATCACACAGCTGAACATTTTTGTGTTATGACACCAGATTTAGGCTCAATGTACTGGAAAGATACAGTGGAAAACAGATGCAACGCTGCCATCTGTTTGATGGGTGTGCCACATGTTTAATTTGTGTTGTGAGGCACGAGTGCCAGAAGCAGGTGTTCACATTGATCATTGCTGAATAGCCTAATTACATGAATAGTTTCAAACCTATTCCTTGCTTCCCTGTGTGTTACATAAGTGAATAAACATTTTGTTTAATAGCACATACTTTGTCCTTAATTTCTAAATTTGTCTTTTAGTGACATGATGATAGCTCATTGAGGTTATGATGGGAGGAAGGAGGTATTTAAACATTAGTATTGATGTTTTGAGGACACATGCTTTTGCACCAATGGCAAACATTTTGTACATGTTAAATGCACATACCAACCCAAGCGCGAATGTTGGTAGACTTGTAAGTTTCAGATGGGGGCACATCAAAGTTTTTTGAGATATGAAATTTAGTACATCAGTCTATGAGATATGTTAACTGTGCATTATTTGTTAGTGAATAATGCAAATAATACACAAAGTGCAATAATGATCCGTGCAAAGAAACAGTGAATGAGACAGTCATGGTGGATGAAATCCTTGTTGTAGATGGCATATTGCTTGGAGTCCAATGTCCAACATGCTCTAGGCATCAGGATGGGAAATGGGTCTAGGAATAGTCTACAAAGTGAATGATTGGCAGACAAAGGGGGAAATTAGCATTTCACGCTGGTGGTGGTATTGTCCTGACCACCCGAAAGGGATGGATATTCACTTGTACTCCCTGGTTTAGCAGGGCAGTGGGGAACCGCAGTTGCAGTGACTGGGGGGTTGGCTGGTGTTTGTCCCTCTGGCAGGGCCACCTTTCCTGTGGCTGCTGCAGATGTAGACAGCCCTGATGGTGGGTGTCATGCCCCGAGGTTCTCCACACACTGCCCCTTTAATTTTGAACGCTATTTAAGACCTCCTCACTCTTGGAGCGACGCTTTACGTTCTTGCGTCTAGCTCCTTGGATTCCGGTGTTCCGTCCTGTATCCAGTTGCCTGTCTTCCTGTTTTACTGTTCTGTTTCCGGTTACTTGGTGGGAGAGTCTCCAGCCCTCGCGCTCTTGTGCGAGCTCTGGTCTTTCTTCTCCCCCCTCTGTACCACGGAGATTACTGACGTCTATTCCCAGGCGTCCCCGGGTGTCTCGTTGCGTTTGCCTTTGTAACGAGAACGCTTACCATTCTGTGGAGTCCCGCCCGGCGGCCGGGTCTTTCCCCGCCATCCGGCTGGGCTCAACTTTTGTCCTTGTCTCCCATTGTTGCTCCGCCCGGCGGCCGGGCTTGGCCTCCGCCGCCCGGCCGGGCTCATTACTCCGTTCTTTCCTTATTCCTGAGTTGCTCCGCCCGGCGGCCGGGCTTGGTCTCTGCCGCCCGGCCGGGCTCATTACTCCATCCTTTCTTCATTACTGAGTTGCTCCACCCGGCGGCCGGGCTTGGTCTCCGCCGTCTGGCTGGACACACTGGGACCTCTTAGTTTAGTTAGATTCCCTCCCTGCTCCGCATCCGTCCTCCTTATTGTAGGTGCTCCGCCCGGTGGCCGGGCTTGTTCTCTGCCATCCGGCTGGGCATCACATTTCCCTCCTTGGCATTCCTTCACACTATGCCAATTCCCCATTGAGCACATCATCATTTTTGCTTATTCTTTGACAAGCCTCCCATGTGTTCTGGGGTTCTTGCGTGGACCAGAGTGGGGCGCATATTACAACCTTCACGACGTAGAATCACGGTAACAGCGCACTGCGCTGCCTACATATATATATTGATTAATGTTGTGAGTATAATAGAAAATCTGAGTGTATGTTTTGTTTCGTAGATCTTCATGCAACGTTCATTGGTGTTGGCATCAGCTCAGTGTTATCAGAATAGGGGATGTTGTCCAGTAGTCTTCTACTATATACAAAGTGAGAAGTCAACAAATCAGATATTTTATGTTTATGTGTACGAGGTGAGAAAAACCGTGCTTACTGTTATTTTCTTTGTAACAGCTCAAGACGAAATCCTACCATTTTCTCACATACCAGTTCTACGACATAGACAAAACAAATGTGGTATGTAGTAGTCGTATACATAAATAGACAGGGTATATGTAAGGATTGTGTTCAATCTAGATAGATTGCATATTTCCTTTTCTTACAGCCCATCTGTTGCCGAGTGTCCATTCTGAGTTGCCATACATCCATTCTGAAGAACCCCATCAAGATCTTGTTTTTTCCCCTACCTTTCCTTGTTTTGTCTCCCTGTTTTCCCCTGGCGAGCCATTCGTTACTCTAGTGTTTGATAGAGTCGGAAGGCCGTAGGGGAAGGCTGTGGAATATTCTTCGGATTCCTGACGCTCCTGCGGAACCTGCTTGGACATCATTACAGTGGGGCATCACATGAAGAGGTGGACCAAGGTGGAAAAGCCCTGGCCAGAGTGGTGTTGATGTGCACCAACACCCCAATGAGGGTGCCCACGTTGGAATTGAGGGCAGCCAACTCAGTGTGTTGGTCCCTCTGCTCCTGCCTCATCTCCCCGATCTCAGTCAGTATCTGGTCCATCTTGTCTTGGGACTGCTGGTACGCTCCCAAGACATGGGTAATGTTGGACTGGGTGATGGTTTATCTTATTGTGATTACCCACAGACACCCTCCTTCTACCCCTACCCGACATACCTGTGCCCTTGTACAGGTTGGGGTGCCCCACTGGCCCTTGACTCTTCAGTTAAAGGGGTGGTGATTGGCTTCACCTGAGCCAGGACTGTGGTGCACGAGTTGGGAGACTCGTTGGCAGGGACACTGGGTATTGTGGGAATTGGTGGTTAGGTTCTTGGAGGGGGTTAGCGAGGTTGGCCCAGTGAGTGTCCCATTTGGCGTCTGGCCAGTCTGATTTGAGGGACCAGCACCGTCATCCACGTCAAGATGCCCAGCACTGTCCTCATCACTGTCAGAATGCTGCTGGGGTGCAGTGGGGCTTTCTCCTGTTTCAGAGGTGTGTCCACCTATTATGAGTGATTGACCTGTTGGATAAAGGAGATCATTGTTATTGTTAGAAGTCTGATATCTACCTCCAAATCTTGTCACACACAGTTAGTAAGACTTAGAAGACAATCAATTGGTAGAGGCTTATACGTTGACAGATTTCAGTGTTAAAGCATATGCTCAACAGACATTTTTTATTCCTCACAAAGGTACTTCTGTTACACAGCTCAAAGCATGATGTGCTTTGTTTGATTATGACATCTACAATGCATTATACCCAACACAGTTGAAATATGTAATGTGAAATGGAACATTCAAAGACCCAGGAGAGTTCAAGTCAGTAGATGACCCAGCTTGTCTTTACCAAAATGATCATGTGAGCAGTGCAGAGTCAAAGGGTCACCTGCCACTTCACATATTTTGATTTGGGTTCATGTGTTTTGCTATTGGACAAACACACTTGTTGTGTAGGCCATCATGGTATATTATATTTCAGGTGATGTGACTAAAACTACATTCAGGACGGTAAGGTGACATGTCTTTGAGGAGGGCATTGGATGTAGATTGATCACTCCAATGACTAGAAGGCTCAGTTGTTATTTGTGTTACTTTTTACACTGTGCACAGTGACAGTTTCATCTTTTTTTGAATGATGGACACAGTGCATCTGGGTAGTTGTAGTCCTATCAATATCCAAATAGCCTACAATATCTCGCTGGTTAGCGTGACATACCTGTAGACATTGCTCTGTTAGTTTGGACAATAGCTTTACATTGGGGTAGATAAGATGTATCAGAGGTTAATTTCCTCTGTAATAAACTTACAAGCACTATAGCATGGTGTGGATATTGTTGCAAACATACACTATATACCACACAAAACATTCACACATTATGGTTTACCTCTCTGATACTGATACTTTGCTGATTGTTAGTTAGGGACATATTTGCTACATACATTTTTGGGAGATAGTATGTGTACTAACAGGGGGATGAAGTTTCTGGTGAGTTTCTAATGTTTTGCTTACCAGACTCTGCTCCCCCAGTTGTTCCATAGATGCCTGCAGTATGGAGGATGGCCACTTTCTCCTACCAGGGACAGAAACTACACTAGTGTACTGGGAGGGCCACCGCCTATCTTCAGGGCCTCCAGGTGCTGCCTAGAGGCCAGTTTACACAGGAGGCCATTCCAGCACTTCCTAATATCCCCCTATGAGTGTTGGATTGTGCCTACCTCATTGACTTTGAGGATGATCATGTCCCATATTTCCCTTTTCCTGCAGAGATAAGTATGTTGGACTTGTGCCTCAAAGACATGTGGCTCTACTCTAAGGATTTTATCCACCATGACAGACAGGTCTTGCTCCAAAAACTTTGGATTTTTGGTTTGGGGCATTATGAAAGTGTGAATGGAGTAATACTATGAGCAGACACTCAGGAGAAACTAGTGAGGAGCAAGGAAAGTATGTGTTGAAT
The DNA here is from genome assembly GCF_964261635.1 of Lissotriton helveticus. Taxonomy (NCBI): domain Eukaryota; kingdom Metazoa; phylum Chordata; class Amphibia; order Caudata; family Salamandridae; genus Lissotriton; species Lissotriton helveticus. The sequence goes on along the minus strand of NC_136059.1, from coordinate 1,270,233,704 downwards.
GATGAGTAAACTAAAAGAACAGGCTTCTCTGACTTAATCTTGCCTCTGACCATGCTGTAGAATTGTGAAGCGGCGAAGGATCATTCTTTGGAATAGTGTGTGTTTTATAGTGTGCTATGCAGGTGTCTTCAATTGGCCTGGAAACACCAGATGAGTTCTATGTGTGTTCTACCAATGGCCAAGGTTCTATTGCTTTTCTGAGTGCGAGCCGCCAATATTTTCCACTGTCTAGGGGACCGCCAGTACTGCTGTTTCATTGCAATTCGGAGGGTGAAAGACTGCCGGCTGCATTTATCGTACAACCCAGGGGAAGACAGCCGAGAGGTTTTTTGGGACCACTGCCACAGTGGTTCAGCTGGAAGACCGCCAAAGTTGTAATTGTGACCTCAATATTTGTTCCTGCAACATACTCCCCTACATATCCTTACCAGAATCTTCTACCTAACTTCCAACCTCTGCAACAGAATGGTGACATCTCTTATTGACCCAGGCCTTAATGATTCAATCATGCCAGTGGCACTCCCATATCTTAAAATTAAATTTTGGGGAGATGCTATCTGCAAAGTGTCATCTATTCATACTTAATTGAGATACCTCATACTGTGCTAACTAATGTATCCAGTATTCTCATCTAGATGACCTATCACTTATCTCATGGACTATCTGACTGATGCTACTCAGATTTGTTAATTTGTGTTAGCATCCTAAACGTTTTATATGAATGATAATGGAATCATCTTCTGGTCACTGGCATGGCTCTTACTCACACCTGACAACAGATGCAATTATCACAGAATACAAATGCTCAATGACCCTGTATTCTTCTTCTTACTTCACCTTTTTCTACTAGTCTAATTTGAATGCACAAAATTCTTCTCTAGTTATTGACCTGGATTAGCTATGTGATGTCATTTTGTCTGCTCTATGGAACTTAGATATGAAAAACACTAGCACCCTATTTCTTATTAGCTCAGAATTCTCCTTTTAGAGGTCAACTCCTGTTTTTTACTGATTCCCAGTACTGTGCAGACCAGGCCACCTGCATGTGTTTGTCCACATGATTTGCACTAGGTAAATTCTAGTGCAAAGTGTGGTGTCAAATAACACAAATTTCCTGTTGGCACTCTTTGGAATGGAGGCAAAGGCACCTAAATTGTGTTCATTGTTGAGTTAGCTTGTGTGTGCACACACATGCACTTAGCACCTGGAATTGACCAGGTATTCCGCATTATAAGGTGAGAATGAAAGAACATTGCTAAGCCTCTCATTGACAAAATCAAGCCTTTTTCATTGACCCTGTGAGGGTTGCAGGTGTTCACAGGGTGTGCGGCAGAGCTCTCTGAAAGCTTAGAAGGATCACAGGGAGGCTGTCAGTGTTGCAGGTAGTAGGCACAGTCTTGGTCTCTGGGCGGCAGCAGCAGTGAGAAGGGGCAGTAAGGACTGGGATGTGGGCCTCTGCTGCCTGGGGACTGGGGAGGAATGTTATCAATTTGACACTTTGCATGCTGCCCCTGGCCATGGCAATATCTGTCACAACCCCTTTCAGAGGGCATGCAAGGGTTACTAGCACAACTGTGGGGATTGAGGCCTTTAAGTCCTGATGCCCTGACCAACTATGGATCCTGAGAACCTGGGTCATGGACACCTTCTGCACTTGCCCCCCAATGGCAGCTATGGTTGAGGAGGCCAAGGCTCCCTCAGGGGGAAGTGTGAATTCTGGTTAGTGAACATGACTTATAAATCAAAGAGGACACAGTACAAATAAATTGATTTCCAGCGAAAGACTTAATTTAATATTACGCAGAAGAATTGTATTTCCAAGACTACAACCAAAAGTGAGCTGGTAGGCCTCACTCCAGTGACACAAGTTAAAAAGGACCTGTTCACGTCCTACTGATCACTACACGTATGCTGCCACCACTGCACTCATGCTGCTTAACTCCTGGTAGAGGCAGTAGCCTTCCACCACAATGAGGGCAGTGCATTGTGTGCCTGCTCCCGGTCCAACAAGACCGCAATCTGAGAGACAGGCCTATGTTACGGCGTACACACATGATCCGTATTTCTCTATGACAACAAAAATGTGCATTAGGGATCCAGTCAACAATACAGTTGGGCACTCAGGGCAGGGGTACACGTCTATCACTATGCAACAGACATTCCCGTCCAACAGTGTTTTTACAGCACCCTGGTGACCTCTGCTTTCGGAAAACTATTATATGAAGCCAGTCAGTCATTAACTTTATTTTGGCCATTGCAGCCATAAAAGTACCACATGTATATAATATAATATATACATAATAAAACATTTGAATTCACAATAGCAATCGATAGCGACATAAGTATTATTTCTTAAAGAGTCCAGACTTCCTATTACTCTAAGAAAAGGGAAAAATACATAAAAGTGCAAGTGCATACAGTATGAAGAATTATTAACCATCGTATGAAAGCTGGTGTCGAGAATTGATAAAATCGGCCTTGTCCCCAGCTATGAAATCTGGGCCTCAGAAAGTGCCAGTGCCTAAAGTGCATAAAGACCGGGTTTTTAGTTATAAATTCCCAAAGATTACTTCAGCTCAAACCAACTTCTGCCAATAAGGGATCATGGTTAAGAGAGCAATAACAAGAACTAAAATGATATCTAAAAACTAGATCAGCAAAAGTCTACACTGTATAATTTAACAGTATGGTACAGTACAAATTATATATGAAGCACATTGTGAGGGAATTTAATATTTCCTTTTCCAACTGTACACCACTGTAATGTATTGCCTGCAAACAAGTAATAAGTGCTGCAATTAATGACAGCTTTCACAGAGAGGCACACCAATCTATCATTTCAGAACATTCGTGTTCTCATTGGAATAATCAAACTTAAAATATTTCTATGTTTGTTTATACTTGAATGAAGAACTCTTTAGAAATATCAATGCCTAGGGATTTTGCCAGAAATTATTTTTTTCTCATAAAAAAATGAAGACTAACAAACCTGGGGGCATATTTAGCACACATGGGGGCACAAGGGCGATGCAAAACTGAGGTCAGATTTATCAAACTATGCAAGGCCAACTTTTTTTTGTTTTTTTGTCCTCATTGTGCAATAAACAGGAGTATGAGATATCTGAGGTCCCCATTCTAACTTTTCTGTCTTGGGTCTGCCCTCAATTGTCAGAGAAGAGAAGGGAACTCCACACTATCTGACAGAACCCCCTTTCATTCCTATTCCATTCAGTTTGAGGGGGAGGCAGCCTTCTGTAACCTAAGCAAAAATCAAAATAGGGAGTGAAGAGGTAGTGCTTAAAAAGCACTGGGGTGGATGCACCCTCCTCCAGTCAATGGTATATTCAAACAACAAGATCCACCTCTAACAGGTTTTCCTGTGAGCCAAGATATGACAGGCATACAGAGTATTTGTTAAAATACCCCTCACACACCAAAAGGTCCCTTGGTGTCATGCTTCATCATCGGGGTCTTCCTGCCCCGCTGCGGGACGGGGCGTGCTACGACTAGGGACTACGCTGGAGCACTCAGATATTGTAAGTGCTATGTGAGGTGTATTGTTGTGAGTTTAAGTAAGGTCAAAAAGTGATATGAAAAGTGAGGTTAAAAGAATACCTGGCCTTTTGAAAACAAAAAAATTATTTATTACTCATAGGCTGGTATTGTTAAAAATTGGTGTTGCCGAGAAAAACACAGCTTGTCAATGAGCTAGTTCTCCTGATGGTATCAACATGTTTCGATGCTACCTGCCTCTTCGTCAGGACGGGGTCAGATCCCTCTATCGCTCACTAATGTTGCCATCAATGTGTGTTATGTGTATATACAGGTAAAACAGATATTCTAATACCTATGTGGTATGCAATTAATTTACAGTTTATAGAGCCCTAACAGTATTACTGATTTGTGGGCCGGCAAGATAAAATAAGAGCACGTAAATATTTCCTGTGCACTTCCCAATGCACGTTATATAAGTCACCTGTGGAGAGAAAAAGCATGGTGACATATATGGTGAGTTTGCAAGTACAGCGCGTCTCAATAGTAAAGACACACTAAGGTGCTGTGACCTGTGAAAAGAAAGACACTACAGGACATAACAGACATATAACATAAAACACACACTCTATGGCGTGAAGATCTGCACTCAACAGTGATGGGCTGGAAAAAGGAGCAAAACAATGTGTATGGTAGTATATGTCAAATACATACTGAAATAAGTTGGAGACAATGCCCCACGAGCCGATCAGGAATTAGGGGTAAATGAAACTTCCATCTGTTGGTAAAGAGGGAGGGAACAGAAGGAGTATGCCAAGATTCAGTACCTTTGTGTTATGTTGATGGTCAAAGATTCTCTCCACCCTAAAGCGGCTATGCCGTACTCACTCAACCTCGAGTTCTCCTCGCATCCTCCCTCGTCCGCGGCTTCCGTGATGTGAGCCAGTGGAGCGGAGGAAGTCTCTTTATACTCGTTTTGATTGAGTAATGGACAACACCTGTGTTGGTTTGGGTGTGGTCATTAGGCCCGTGGGAACTAGAGCGGCACTACGCTATGTAATCACGCCACATAGTGGTGGCCATCTTGGAACGTTATATAGTATTGGCAAATGGTGGTGGCCATCTTGGAACGGTGGTAATAGTGTGAGATAGCGAAATTCATGAGCGCCATGTTGGAAGAAATGGCGATTTTTTAAAAGGGATGATTTGTAAATCCCGAACCTTATGACACATTTGAATGGATTCTGGATGAATATTGTTAGATAATGGCTGTATTTCTCACACAAGGGATTTATTTAACGGGTCACAAAACGTCAATATTGTGCGCATGCACCGGGCGGTACATACGTGGTTGCAGGGGGATTATCTATCTTGATCGAGGTATAAATCATACATTTTAAAAATATTGGGACTATGTCTCAAAGACGATTTTTACTAAATACAGGCATTCCGCATGCAGTGTTCCATGTGGCATGCAGGCATGCATTCCTTTCGAAGTTTTTTGTGCAGAGAAGTTGTATGAGGAAGAGGGTGAGGCCTAAGTTTATCTATAGCATGCAAAATAATGCAAAACAATGCAGTTGTAAGGAGGTTCATAAATGGGCTAGGGGAGCATTACTAGCACAATTGGGACCAGTGTATATCGTCGTTCAGCCCTGTAAGGTGTGTTCCCAGGCGTAACATCCACCGTTGTTCTTTTTCTAGGTTTTTTTTTCAGATTTTATGGGTTCAATCACTGTCCAGTGAAGGTCTTGGATGCTGTGGCCCATGGTTAAGTAATGGGTCGCCATTTTGGTTGTTGTCCTTTTGCAACGTATGTTGCTCCGGTGTTCGCCAATGCGTATTTTAACTGGTCTTGAAGTCATTACAATATACTCTTTAGCGCACGGGCAGGTGACCAGGTAGACAACATTGCGACTGTTGCAGTTTGTGAATGGAGGTTGTTCCCATGTGGTTCCATTTGAGAACTTGATTGTTTTGCTTTTGCTGGTGAGTTTGCATGCGATGCATGAACCACAAGGGTGGTGGCCTTCACAGCTGTCAATTTGGGTGGGCCACTATCAATCGTGGTTCTTGGTCTACTATGGACTAAAATATCTTTCAGGTTTCTACCCCTTCTATGGGAGAACATTGGTTTTGGAAAAGTCATAGAGCCGCAATTTAGAATTTTCCAATGTTTGTTGACTATTTTTGTGATTTTGTTTGAGTTTGTGTTGAAGGTTGTTACACAAATAGGGCGGGATTCTTGTGCTTTAGGTATTTTAGGTTCCAGAAGGGCATCCCTGTTGTTGTTTCTCGTTTTTTTAAAACCCTTCTTGATAATTTTCTCAGGGTAGTTTCTGTTCAGTAGTTTTTGTTGGAGGTCAGCTGCTTGGTTCTTGAAATCTGTGATGTTGGAACAATTCCGCCTCAGCCGGAGGAACTGTCCATAGGGGAGGTTATCCCGCAGGTGTCTCGGAAGGAAACTATTATAAAGTAGGAGACAGTTCTTAGCAGTGGGCTTAAAAAGAGTGCTGGTTTGTAGTTTTCCTCCGTTCGGGTACATGTTGAGATCTAGAAAAACTAGGTTTTCACTTGATACTGTGTGTGTGAATTTTAAAAATGGATCTTGCTGGTTGAGCCAGATCATGAACTCCTGAACAGATTGAATGTCGCCCCTCCAGATCACAAAAACATCATCGATGTAACGTTTCCATGTAGCCACATGGTCAATGAAGGGGTTTTGTTGATGGAGAATGTTGGTGGTCTTTAAATGATGAACATAGAGACCAGCCAGACTAGGAGCGAATGTGCTCCCCATGCTGGTCCCATGCTTCTGCAGAAAGTGTGTGTCCTCATAGAGGAAGAAATTGTTTTTCAATGCCAAGCTGATGCATTCCAACACTATGTGTCTCGGGGTTTGGTACTGCCATTGTGTTGTGAAAAGGACCTCCTCGATTATCTCAAGGGTCTCACTATGGGGAAGACTCGTGTAGAGGCTTTCTACATCTAATCCATGTAGAAGGTCATGCGCGGGGTCAAAGGGTATTTCCTCGATTAATTGTAGTACCGCCTTGGTGTCTTTAAGATAAGTATCGGTGGCTTGTACTATTGGTCTCAAAAACGCATCCGCGAATTTTGAGAGGGGTTCCAATATGGAGCCAATACCTGACACTATTGGGCGTCCTGGTGGATAGGCTGCCTCTTTGTGAATCTTTGGTGTGGTGTAGAAATAAGGGGTTACTGGGTTCTTTTCAATGAGGAAATCTGCCTCTTTTTTAGATAACAAATCATGGTCAGTGGCCTCCTCAATCATTATGAGAATACGGATACGTATTTCTTCAGTTGGATCTTCTCTTAGTATCTTGTAATTCCTCCTGTCATCTAGTAGTATGCGGTATTCATTGTCATATTTAGATTGAGTTTGGATGACAATTGCGCCACCCTTATCGGCTGGTTTGATGACGATATCAGGATTGTTGGCTAACACATGAAGGGCCTCGCTTTCTTTTTGTGAGATGTTTTGAAATGTCGTATTATCTGTGGCTGGCAGATTTTTTAACTCCTCCATTACTGCTTTTTCGAAAGCCAGTATCTCAACTGGTATGGTAGAGTCTAGGGGAGTGAAGGTGGATTTCTTCCTCAGGTTTGTGTCTGGGGGGTCAGTGTTATTGACAACATTCTCTTCGGTGTCATAATGATTGAGGAGGCCACTGCCTATGATTGGTTATCTAAAAAAGAGGCAGATTTTCTCATTGAAAAGAACCCAGTAACGTAACCCCTTATTTCTACACCATACCAAAGATTCACAAAGAGGCAGCCTATCCACCAGGATGCCCAATAGTGTCAGGTATTGGCTCCATATTGGAACCCCTCTCAAAATTCGCCCATGCGTTTTTGAGACCAATAGTACAAGCCACCGATACTTATCTTAAAAACACCAAGGCGGTACTACAATTAATCGAGGAAATACCCTTTGACCCCGTGCATGACCTTCTACTCGGATTAGATGTAGAAAGCCTCTACACGAGTCTTCCCCATCGTGAGACCCTTGAGATAATCGAGGAGGTCCTTTTCACAACACAATGGCAGTACCAAACCCCGAGACACGTAGTGTTGGAATTCATCAGCTTGGCATTGAAAAACAATTTCTTCCTCTATGAGGACACACACTATCTGCAGAAGCATGGGACCAGCATGGGGAGAACATTCGCTCCTAGTCTGGCTGGTCTCTATGTTCATCATTTGGAGACCACCAAAATTCTACATCAACAAAACCCCTTCGTTGACCATGTGGCTACATGGAAACGTTACATCGATGATGTTTTTGTGATCTGGAGGGGCGACATTCAATCTGTTCAGGAGTTCATGATATGGCTCAACCAGCAAGATCCATTTTTAAAATTCACACACACAGTATCAAGTGAAAACCTAGTTTTTCTAGACCTCAACATGTACCCGAACGGAGGAAAACTACAAACCAGCACTCATTGTATGCCCACTGCTAAGAACTGTCTCCTACTTTATAATAGTTTCCTTCCGAGACACCTGCGGGATAACCTCCCCTACGGACAGTTCCTCCGACTGAGGCGGAATTGCTCCAACATCACAGATTTAAAGAACCAAGCAGCTGACCTCCAACAAAAACTACTGAACAGAAACTACCCTGAGAAAATTATCAAGAAGGGCTTTAAAAGAGCGAGAAACAACAACAGGGATGCCCTTCTGGAACCTAAAATACCTAAAGCACAAGAATCCCGCCCTATTTGTGTAACAACCTTCAACACAAACTCAAACAAAATCACAAAAATAGTCAACAAACATTGGAAAATTCTAAATTGCGGCTCTATGACTTTTCCAAAACCAATGTTATCCCATTGAAGGGGTAGAAACCTGAAAGATATTTTAGTCCATGGTAGACCAAGAACCACGATTGATAGTGGCCCATCCAAATTGACAGCTGTGAATGGCCACCACCCTTGTGGCTCATGCAGCGCATGCAAACTCACCAGCAAAAGCAAAACCATCAAGTTCTCAAATGGAACCACATGGAAACAACGTGCATTCACAAACTGCAACAGTCGCAATGTTGTCTACCTGGTCACCTGCCCGTGCGCTAAAGAGTATATTGGAATGACTTCAAGACCAGTTAAAATATGCATTGGCGAACACCGGAGCAACATACGTTGCAAAAGGACAACAACCAAGATGGCGACCCATTACTTAACCATGGGCCACAGCATCCAGGACCTTCACTGGACATTGATTGAACCCATAAAATCTGAAAAAACCTCCTAGAAAAAGAACAATGGTGGGTGTTCCACCTGGGAACACACCTTACAGGGCTGAACGACGATATACCCTGGTCCCAATTGTGCCAGTAATGCTCCCCTAGGCCATTTATGAACCTCCTTACAACTGCATTATTTTGCATTATTTTGCATGCTATAGATAAACTTAGGCCTCACCCTCTTCCTCATACAACTTCTCTGCACAAAAAACTGCGAAAGGAATGCATGCCTGCATACCACATGGAACACTGCATGCGGAATGCCTTTATTTAGTAAAAATCGTCTTTTAGACATATTCCCAATATTTTTAAAATGTATGATTTATACCTCGATCAAGATAGATAATCCCCCTGCAACCACGTATGCACCGCCCGGCGCATGCGCACAATATAGACGTTTTGTGACCCCGTTAAATAAATCCCTTGTGTGAGAAATACAGCCATTATCTCACAATAATCATCCAGAATCCATTCAAACCTGTCATAAGGTTCGGGATTTACAAATCATCCCATTTAAAAAATCGCCAGTTCTTCCAACATGGCGCTCATGAATTTCGCTATTTCACACTATTACCACGTTCCAAGATGGCCACCACCATTTGCCAATTCTACATGCCATTCGAAGAAAGCCACCACTATGTGGCGTGATTACATAGCTTAGTGCCGCTCTAGTTCCCACGGGCCTAATGACCACACCCAAACCAACACAGGTGTTGTCCATTACTCAATTAAATCGAGTATAAAGAGACTTCCTCCGCTCCACTGGCTCACATCACGGAAGCAGCGGACGAGGGAGGATGCGAGGAGAACTCGAGGTAGAGTGAGTACGGCATAGCCGCTTTAGGGTGGAGAGAATCTTTGACCATCAGCATAACAAAAAGGTACTGAATCTTGGCATACTCCTTCTGTTCCCCCCCTCTTTACCAACAGATAGAAGTTTCATTTACCCCTCATTCCTGATCGGCTCGTGGGGCATTGTCTCCAACTTATTTCAGTATGTATTTGACATATACTACCATACACATTGTTTTGCTCCTTTTTCCAGCCCATCACTGTTGAGTGCAGATCTTCACGACATAGAGTGTGTGTTTTATGTTATTTGTCTGTTATGTCCTGTAGTGTCTTTCTTTTTACAGGTCACAGAACCTTAGTGTGTCTTTACTATTGAGACGCGCTATACTCGCAAAGTCACCATATATGTCACCATGCTTTTTCTCTCCACAGGTGACTTATATAACGCGCATTGGGAAGCGAGCAGGAAATATTTACGTGCTCTAATTTTATCTTGCAGGCCCACAAATCAGTATTACTGTTAAGGCTCTATGAACTGTAAATTAATTGCATACCACTTTGGTATTAGAATATCCGTTTCACCTATATATACACATAACACACATTGATGGCAACATTAGTGAGTGATAGAGGGATCGGACCCTGTCTTGACGAAGAGGCTGGTAGCTTCGAAACATGTTGACACCATCAGGAGAACTAGCTCATTGACAAGCTGTGTTTTTTTCCGCCACACCAATTGTTAACAATACCAGCCTATGAGTAATAAAGAATTTTTTTGTTTCCAAAATGCCAGGTATTCTTTTAATCTCACTTTTCCTATCACTTTTTGACCCTACTTACACTCACAACAATACACCTTACATAGCACTTACAATATCTGAGTGCTCCAGCGTAGTCACTAGTCGTAGCACACCCCGTCCCGCAGCGGGGCGGGAAGACCCTGATGATGAAGCATGACACCAAGGGACCTTTTGGTGTGTGAGGGGTATTTTAACAAATACTGTGTATGCCTGTCATATCTTGGCTCACAGGAAAACCTGTTAGAGGTGGATCTTGTTGTTTGAATAAAGCCTTCTGTAACCACCAGTGCAAGTCCCTTGCTTGCAGATTATTGCTGTATTGCTTAGTCATTGGACATCTGAATCCATTCTGAGGATTAGCCCTGTGAGTCCTGTTTCTTCCCAGATATCGCACAATTCTGATCTCATATTTTGCCTCCCGCCCAATCCAGCTTATTTACCCTTTGGATCGATGCTAACTATTCCCACTGAGTTGGTGGATTGTGGAGTATCCACTTAATAAAGATTTCAGTCTAGCCAGTAATATGTATTCAAAAAGCAGGTTTTTCTGTTTTTTACTTAATTTAGGGAATCCTGCCTTATGGGTTCTTACCTCTATATTTAGGTCCATTACTTCCATAAGTATCTTACCAACTTAATTCCAAAATTGCTGAAGCTGACTGCACTGCCAAAACATGTGTATATCGTCCGCCCTCTCTTCTCTGCATTTAGGACAGCATTTCACCTTCTTTTTATTCAATTTGGACAATCTCTTTGGCGTCCAATAGGCTCTGTGCATTGTGAATGGATGATTTTTTTCAGAAAGATGGGTATACCAACATGTAGACATAGATACTTTCCATAATTCTTGTGTATCCAGGGTCTGCAGATCCTTCCCCCAGATCACTGCAGGTAGAGTAAAGTCTTCCTCCCTGACTGATATAAATGACCAGTACCAACTTGACGCCTCCTTCTTTAGCACCTAATTTCCTTGTATCTTCCTTTCAAAGTCACTATTTCCTGACCCATCTTTCTCTAGAGATTTGGCTAAGCTTGCTATTTGGTAATACTTGATTTTTGATATTGTGCCATTAGGCATTGTTCAGATTTGATTCCATCCAATTAGAGCAGTTCCTTCTAAAAGTTGACCCCACTTTGTTATACCTTCTTCTTCGAGTGGGATTGCAAGCTTGTCTTTTAAGCACTCTGGTATTCCTGGGGAGGCCCAGATTGGAGCAAAGATGCTATAATATGGTATAATCAACGTTCCCCTGATTTGGTACCTTAGTTTGGATGCTGACCATAAGACCTTCAGTTTTACCTTTTTTTTAAACTTTCAGAGTCCGAAATGTATAAGAAATGGCTCCCATCCACTTGAGTCATTGCTTGCAAATATTTGGGGTAGGTCTGGAGCTCTTTTATTAGCGCTCTTATATTCTTGAAATGGAATGCTCTACAATATTCAAATAGATTCATGCTGGCTATTCCCCCATACTCCTTTTTCCTCCGAAGCTTTATCTAAGCTATTCTGACACCCTTCGAAGCCCATGTGAAGCTGCTCAGCTCCCCTTGCAGTTTGTTAAGCCACTGTTTCTTGAACTGCAAAGGTATGGTATTGAAAATGTACATGAAGTTTAGGAGAATAGCCATTTTTAAGATATTGAAGCACCCCATGAATGATAGAGGGAGGCCCCCCCATACCTTTAGCAGCTTCCTGATTTCTGACAATAGTTTGTTAAGATTCAGGTGGGCTATTTTAGTTATGTCCTTCACTATCTGTACACACAGGTATCATATCCATTGTATTTTTGTTTTTTTGAATTTGTTTATTGGGTTTTAGGTTGCATTATATAATCAACATGACAGTAATCATAAAGGAATACGAACATTGCAATGTAGGACCATATAAACACAGTTCTAGAAATAGTCACTTTGCGGCCCCTCTCAGTTCGGGGTCTTTTGTCTGTCGACCGCCTTTATCCATGCAACCAATAGCGTGTACCACGTGGCCTCCCACCGGATCGTGTGTACCTCCCTGGGGGGGAGCCGTGCCGTCCACGTGAAACTGTCAACTGGTGTCAGTGAGGGGATGAACTCGTGGTATGTCAGTCACTGTGAGGGTGTCTTTACCAATGGGTTATTACTTTGGTAGTTCCATTCCATGATCTCTGTTTTTGATTGATTAACTAGGTAACCTGACACTTTCCTGAATTATTCCAAGGTCTCCTCTACTATCGGAAGTGAGGCCAGTAAGTTATTAGTGAAAATCATTAAATCATCAGCGTAGAGGGCAACTTTCTTCTCCCAGCCTTGATGTTTAAAGGTAGTAATCTCCTGATTAATTCTAAAGACACTGGCTAACGGTTCTATATATATAAATTAAGAAGCAGTGGGGACAAAGGACATCCTTGCTGAGTGCCTCTATTGATAGCTATTTTCTCTGTGAGGTTGTCATTTACCAAGACCCTGGCTGTTGGGTTTTTGTAGAAGGATTTTACTGCCCTTGAGAATATTCTCCCCAATTTATATTTTCCCATCACCGTGGGCAAAAAAAGCCAACAAAACCTATCGAAGGTCTTTGCTGCATCAAGGGTAATTAGTGAAAGGGGGATCTACTCCTGCATTGCCACTTCAATTGCACCAAACAGTTCATGTGTTAGTTCCTGAATCTGTCTTCCCTTGATAAAGCCCGTTTGATCTTGGTGTATCAACTGATCGGTTACCTGTCCCAACCTCTTAGCCAAGATGCGGGTATAGATTTTATAATCACTATTTAAAAGCGATATAGGTCTGTATGACTTGCAGTGTTCCATGAATTTGATAGATCTTGCCCTTTTAGAAAGACAACTTTTATTAACTCTGTCAGGGGTGGGATTAGAATCTTGAATGAATGAAAGGGGTTTTGTAGAGCGTGGCTGCTGCCCGAGGGCGTCCAAGCGCTGGATAGAGGAAATGAAGACTCTGAGGGAAAAAAAGGAAAGGAAAACCAGGGGGTGAGCTAATTTCTAAAGAGGAATGTTTTCAGCTGTTTGCAGAAGGACGAGAGAGTAGGATTGGACCTTAGTGAAAAGGGAAGAGAGTTCCATAGTCTGGCAGCGTTGAACGTGAAGGACCTGCCTCCCGCTCTGGACCTTTTGACTCTGGGAACTACGGCGAGGAATGCGTTTGTGGATCGAAGAGATTTACCAGGACAGTAAGGAGAGAGAAGTGAGTGGTTGATCTCAGGGCTGGCTCTATGGAAGGCTTGGTGCGCTATGCACAGGGTCTTGAACTTTATTCTGTCTCTGACGGGAAGCCAGTGGAGTGACCTGATCCCTGCCTTAACTGATTCCCTGCGAGGGATCTGGAGAAGGGTGCGAGCTGCACAGTTCTGCCTGCGCTGAAGTTTCTCCAGCACATATTCAGGGGCTCCCAGGTAGAGGGCGTTGTTGAAGTCGAGCCTGGACTGGATGAGGCCCTGAATAACAAACTGCTTAGCTTCAAAGGGCAAAAACTGCAGGATCTTTCTCAGCATTCGGATAATCCCGAAGCAGGTTGCTGGTGTTTTAGTTGCCTGAGTGTTGAAGGTAAGCGTGTTGTCCAGCCACACTCCTAAGCTTTTGATGTCCTCCTTCGGAGTTGGGGGTGGGCCTAAACTTGCGTGCCATAGCTGGTCGTAGGCGGCAAGAGTAGGGGGGCCGAGGATCATTATCTCGCTCTTGTCACCGTTGAGTTTTAAGGATGACGTTGTCATCCATCTTCTAACATCCTCCAAACAGGCTGCCAGGTTCGATTGGGGGAGCCCGCTGTTTTTCTGTGTCAGGGAGACCACCAGCTGGGTGTCGTCCGCATACGAAATGATCTTAATACCGTATTGTTGGACGACCCCAGCCAGTGGCCTCGTGTACACATTAAACAGCGTAGGGCTCAAGGAGGAACCTTGGGGTACACCGCAGTTTAGGGGTCTGCTCGTAGAGCAGGAGTCGCCGTCCAAGACCTGAAAGGTTCTTTCGCTGAGAAAGGAAGTCAGCCAGTCGTGGGCGTTTCCTGAGACTCCAAGGTCGAGTAGACGGGACAACAGGGTTCTATGGCACACCGTGTCGAACGCGGCGCTTAGATCGAGGAGGACCACTGCCACTGACCCCCCTCGATTCAAGATCCTCCTAGATTCTTCCGTGATGGCTAAAAGAGCCGTTTCCGTGCCGTGTTTAGGACGGAATCCTGTTTGGGTGGGGTCCAATAGACGATTCTCCTCAAGGTAGTTGGTGAGGTGGAGATTGATGTATTTCTCCAGAATTTTACTTGCCCATGGCAGCAAGGAGATTGGACGGTAATTGTTGGGGTCTGTGGGATTGAGATTAGGTTTCTTAAGCAATGCTCTCTCCATTGCTTGTTTCCAGGAGGGGTGGACCACTCCTCTTTGCATGGAACTGTTGAGTAGGTGCATGAGGATGGGGAAGATGACCTGGTTGGCCATGTTCATCATCCGAGGGGGCGCCGGGTCAAGGGGAGAGCCTGATTTTACCTGAAGTGCCAAGGATTTGAGTGATTCTAAAGTCTAACGGTGGGAATTCATCTAGGTACACTCGCGGAGGATGTTCTGTAGCACTTGGAGGGGCTGATATGACAGTGATAATTTCTGGGCTGGAGGGTACAAAAGAAGAATATATTTTGTTAATTTTTTGAAAGATCGTTACATCGAGCAATCGGATGGTAGATTGGAGCTATGAGGGGGGATCTTGGAGCGGCTTTTGATTACTTGATATATTTCTCTTGGCTTAGACTGGGCTGCCATGATTTTCTCTTTGTAGTAATCTGTTTGAGCTAAATTTATTTCGGTTTTGTATGCCCTGATAGCTTCCCTGTATCTGTCTTTCTCGGTAGTAGCGTATCCCAGACGCCACTTCCTTTCAAGTTTCCTACACTGTCGTTTTAGTTCCCTGAGTTTCTCCGAATACCAGGGGGCAGTTTCTCGAGCTCTTTTTAGCCTGGTTTTCCTGGAAGGGAGGATGGTGTCGATGGAGTCCTCGATCCATTTATTAAATGTCGTACTATCAGGTACAGGGTTTTTAGAAAGAGCATGTTTGTGGATGGAAAGAATGCTCGACCACTGCTCTAGCGGTAGTTTCGACCAGTTTCTCATCTTACGTGAAGTGGGGGGTGGGGGGAGTGACTTTACGGGTAGACCAGTTGAGGGGAATCAAGAAGTGATCCGTCCAAGGTAAGGGAGTAATGGTGCCCGCCGTTAGGTTGGGGCAGTTGGTAAAGACTGGGTCGAGCAAGTGACCTTTGTCATGAGTGGGAGATTTGATTAGTTGTTGTAGTTGAATTGCAGCTAGGCTGGAAACTAGCTCGTTGGCGGTACTGTCGGTGCTGACATCGAAATGGATATTAAAGTCACCCAACAGCGTGAAATTGGAGGAAGAAATGGCAGATTTGTCCGCTAACGAAGGTAGCAAGGAGTGGAAGTGATTTAGTGGGCCTGGCGGGCGGTATACAAGTGCCCCTGTCAGACTGTCGTTAGGGGTGAGTTTGAGGCAGAAAGACATGCTTTCGCAGTCTGGGATTGAATCCAGGGTGCAGTAGCATTGATATATCGATTTATGGATGATGGCGAGGCCTCCTCCTTCTCCGCGTGTGCGGTCCCTACGCACAATTTGATAGCCCGGTGGCAGGGCTTGAATTATATCTGGGTCGCAGTCTGGGGTTAACCAAGTCTCAGTTAGAAAGATGGCATCCGGAGACCGTTCATCTAAAAGAGGGAAGATTTCTGCGCTATGTTTTGGCAGAGACCTGCAGTTTAGGAGCAGTAGGCTATAGTTTTGCTGAGCCTGTTTAAGAAGAGCTGTTTGGAAGTTGGTGTTACAGTGTTGGCAATAGGTGGGTAGATTCAAAGGATGATGTTGGTGAAGGCAGCTATCCTCCGTGGGGGGTTTTAGTGTGAGAAGGGTAGCAGCACTGTACTGAATTTTAGGAGATGGAACAGGGGGGGTGGCCCCTGTCCCCGGCCGGACGCGGACGGGCGCAGACGGGCTTGCCTTTGGCGCGCTGGCGGCGCGCCAGCTGCGCGCCCGGGGGAAACAAATTGCTTTAAGTGAGAGGAGGGGGCGTGGCCTCCCGACCGTGGGCGTGGCCTGTGGGCTGGAGAACAATGGCGGCACAAACAACTCCGACCCGCCACAGCGTTTAGATCGGCTGCGCGGGGAAATTAGGCACAGGTAAGGAGAGTGCTCAGGAGGGAAGTGCAAGATGAAACACAATTTTCAAAAAAATAAAAGCAGTTTTAAAAATTACATAAGCGTACTCCCGGCTGTTCGCCTCAGGAGGTTCGTGACCTCTAATGCGAGCTTTGCCTCTGCGCGCCTTATATAGGGTGGTGGAGGGGGCGTGGCCTCCCGACCGTGGGCGTGGCCTGTGGGCCGGAGAACAATGGCGGCACAAACAACTCCGACCCGCCACAGCGTTTAGATCGGCTGCGCGGGGAAATTAGGCACAGGTAAGGAGAGTGCTCAGGGGGGAAGTGCAAGATGAAACACAATTTTCAAAAAAATAAAAGCAGTTTTAAAAATTACATAAGCGTACTCCCGGCTGTTCGCCTCAGGAGCTTCGTGACCTCTAATGCGAGCTTTGCCTCTGCGCGCCTTATATAGGGTGGTGGAGGGGGCCTGGCCTCACGACCATGGGCGTGGCCTGTGGGCTGGAGAACAATGGCGGCACAAACAACTCCGACCCGCCACAGCGTTTAGATCGGCTGCGCGGGGAAATTAGGCACAGGTAAGGAGAGTGCTCAGGAGGGAAGTGCAAGATGAAACACAATTTTCAAAAAAATAAAAGCAGTTTTAAAAATTACATAAGCGTACTCCCGGCTGTTCGCCTCTGGAGCTTCGTGACCTCTAATGCGAGCTTTGCCTCTGCTCGCCTTATATAGGGTGGTGGAGGGGGCGTGGTCTCCCGACCGTGGGTGTGGCCTGTGGGCTGGAGAACAATGGCGGCACAAACAACTCCGACCCGCCACAGCGTTTAGATCGGCTGCGCGGGGAAATTAGGCACAGGTAAGGAGAGTGATCAGGAGGGAAGTGCAAGATGAAACACAATTTTCAAAAAAATAAAAGCAGTTTTAAAAATTACATAAGCGTACTCCCGGCTGTTCGCCTCAGGAGCTTCGTGACCTCTAATGCGAGCTTTGCCTCTGCGCGCCTTATATAGGGTGGTGGAGGGGGCGTGGCCTCACGACCGTGGGCGTGGCCTGTGGGCTGGAGAACAATGGTGGCACAAACAACTCCGACCCGCCACAGCGTTTAGATCGGCTGCGCGGGGAAATTAGGCACAGGTAAGGAGAGTGCTCAGGAGGGAAGTGCAAGATGAAACACAATTTTCAAAAAAATAAAAGCAGTTTTAAAAATTACATAAGCGTACTCCTGGCTGTTCGCCTCAGGAGCTTCGTGACCATCTTCTTTAAGGTACTGTAAATTTCATTAGGTAATGCATCAGGACTTGCAGCTTTACCTTTTTTAGCTTCGCTATCACACAAGCCACCTCATCTGTTGTTATTTCAGCGTTGAGGTCATCCCTTTGTTCTTGTGACAGGGTTAGAGACACTATCATTTCCAAGGAACAGTTTATTTGATCTTCTGAAGACACTGTGTCTTCTGAACACAGCTCTTTAAAAAATTTAGCAAAGGTGTTTTCAATCTCCTAGTCCTCTGTGCTGAGATCTGTCTGATTCTTTACCTGATTAGCTGGTATCTTTTTTCAGTTTTGTTCCGTCTTGATTTTCCAAGCAAGCATTTTGCCGCAGCCGTCACCATAGTCGTAATGTTAGAGCTTGCTTGCTTCCCATTTACTTCTAACTATAGAGTCTAGAACCTCGGACAGTTCGTCTTTCTTCCCTTTTATTTCTTTTTCTAGGTTGTCAATATCTTGCGGGTCCTCAGCCCCGCTAATTTCCTTCCCAAGCTTTGTATTTCATTTTCCAGTTGATTGATTCTCTTCCTAGTGCTCTCGAGCTTGAAGGATACTAGGCTAATTACTTTCCCCCTGATGATAGCTTTATATGCACCCCAGGCCACCTGAAAAATAGTCCCTTTTACCGCAGATCTGGAAGTATAGATCGATCTAGTGTCCATCTTGGAATGGAGGGGGCGTTATCCACTAGTATTTCTATTCGAACTGCAGAATGGTCAGACAGATGTGCTGGTAGATGTTCCACCTTCTCGACGTTGTTAAACAGGCCCCTGTCCACCGGGAAAAAGTCTATCCTGGAGGCATGACCGTATTTTTTGTTTTGGAGAGTGAAATTACGCTTTTTAGCCACTTTTACTTTTTAGGCATCTACTAGCCCCAGATCCTCAATATAACGTTTTAGCCATTCCCTCATTTTGGGTAGAGTTAATGTTTTTCTTACGAGTAGTCTATCCTCCCTGGAATTTATTATCAGATTAAAATCTCCGCTCAGATTTACCGGGGCTGAGACTTCCAAGAGATGCACGTACAAGATCTGCAGGGGGACAGGATAATCTACGTTAGGGCCATAATATCCTGGCTGGATATATCTTTTATTATATATTCTAGTTTAGTAATCACCCATCTCCCTCTCGAGTTAGTACTTACTAGTTCTACCCTTTGTTTAACTGACCTCTTAAAAAGAATGGCCACCCCCCTTGACGGCACACTTCTGATCACTACAGACATATATATCCTACCAGCTTAGCTTCTTTATTATCTCACCCCATTCTCCCGTTAGTAGGTAGGTTTCCTGTAAAATTATAATTTCACTATCCACTGATTTTAGATACTCCAGGATTTTCTGTCTATGACTTCTAACTCTTAGGCAATTCACATTCCATGTAAGACTGTTAACTGCATCTGGCTTTTTTAAGTTAGGCCAGATACTCCCCTGCAACTCCTCAAACTGTGGTTCTGAAAATCTGGACCCTGTTGTTGTTCCGATATCGAGGTCCAATACCCGTGTCACAAAATATCAACGTACCATGACAAATTTGGTGTCAGCGAACCGATAATGATTAGGACATCATTCCCATACATTTGCGTCAGAATCGAGGGTCGCCAACACCCCCAAATCGTAGTTTCCGTCCCAACCCCTTAGACTCCATTTTGTGAACGACATCCATCTTACGTCTTGCCCTCATGATAAGTCAATTAAAGGTCGAGCTTGATCTAAAAGGACACGTCCTCCTTCTCTGACTTCCCCCTGACCTGTCCCAACTGACTCCATTGCCTTTAGCCAAACCTGTTTGGGCAACCCCTCGCCCAGTGGCCAAATGCGATAGCATCGATGCATAGCATTCCTCAAACCATTCACTACATACAAACCATGCTTTCTACAAACACACACCTGTCCTGTTCCCTGTTTATGGCCAGTTTTATGACTAGGAGGTGCCTTCCTTTATTGGGGCTTCATCAATATCTGATGGGAGTTCCGGGCTTAGCTAGGTAATCTATCACGAATTGGACGTCTAAAATACGGGCTTGCCTACATGACTTCGCTCTTTTGTATTATTGTAGAAATATGTGTATAGCCATATCATAAACTCAAGAATTCTTGCTTGCAGCTATTATTTTTGTATATAAGGAGAAGGCTGGTTCTGTAAAAACGAACAGTCTCCTGAGAACACATGACCCGTGTTTGTCGTGCTTCTAGGACACCTGTTACTTGGTAGCTATCAATAAAACTTGATCTCTGACTCGACTAGAAGACTCCGTGTTTCTGTGGTCCGGAACAGGGAGAACTCAGAGGTCTTCGGGTGTTATCCCCTGGCACCAAACGGGTTCCTAAAAACCCGTTACCTCAGTTGGCGCCCAACTCGGGGCGGTATCAAGCGGCGACGGTCCAAGCCAGATGTTCGTGAGGAGCTTCGTGTGAAAATTCCGGAGGACGGCCAGCCACTTCAGCGACCCCTGTATGTCGACGTGGTTCCGAAGGTCTTTGCTGCGAGGTTCCCCGCGTCCCGACGGCTACGAAGGACTGCTGCCCTGACTATCGCCTTGTTTTGGACCCAGTGATCCTTGGTAGAGCGAAACGATAGACGAGTCTTCTAGCGACGTCACGGATCTTCAAATACTTCAGTTAAGTATAAGTGGAGCGTCTCCCAGTCCTTAGTTTGTCCTTAGTTTTTGGTATCCTTGAGATACGCCTTGATTTGGTACTTGCAAGCCCCAAAGCCGAAGGACTTGTGTATTCACGAGAAATATCGTAACAGATAATCCTTTGAAGTTTGAAGCTAAACTAGTGAGCAAAGATGCCTGGTTTTAGCAGACTTGGAAACTTGTTTTGTCTTGGTTATAGTAAGGACTCCCGATTAGAGGATTCCTGTCCGGTTCCTCCGATTGGAACTCCAACATATGAGCTCTACGTAAAGCACGGCGTAGGCCCTATCACATATAATGAAGTGTGGATAAAATACACCCGCAAGGATGGTGTTTTAAAATGGCCCCAATATGGTAGTTTCGACTCAGAAATATTAGATAACTTAGAGGTCAAATTATTTAAGAGAAAAGCCCGGCCGGCGATGTTTGACTCTTTTCGCTTATGGCGCAAAGAAGCCAAACAGAAAGAAATAAAGTTAGCAAAAAGGAATAAAAGAGGTATGTCAATGGTGCAAGCGGCCGTTGCATACAGGGATAACGAGGAAGAGCAAGAAAGCGAACAAATACTTCGGAGCAAGAAACTAGCAGTAGATAAATGCTACCCGATGTTACCAAATAAGGGACAAGGTCAAGAGGAAAGATCCGAGAAAGATCCATTAATGTCCCACTTATTAAGCTCACCTCCACCGTATGCGTTAGACGCTACTACAACGCCAAAGCGTTTTTCTATACCACGCCCCGGCGCACGAAACGCAATTCTTGCACACACGCCAGCTACTCTTCAGCTGGTTCCTACTTCTCCGGCGCAGCCTTCTCAAGGGCCGCCATCTTTGCCACCTACTCCATCTACTTCTATGACTTTGCCTACAGCTCCAGCTATTGTCTATGATACTACGTCTACTACTACTTCAACCTCCTCTACTGTTGCCTCTACTTCTTCTTTGCCTCAGCCTGTTTTTTCCGATGCACTTGCTCCTCCGCAAGCTTCTCCTTCTATTAGACAAAGAGTGACAGGTACCGTCACTGGTCTGCTTTCACCTTTCTTCGGGTCGCCTAAAACGACCCCTAAAACAGAAGATAGACAGTTACGTAGTCAACTGCCTGATTACGAGGAAAGAAAAGTGCTAGATGAACTAGCCCGTAAATGGATTACGGATACTGTTAGATATGATGTTCAGTCTGTTATGGAAGTCTTCCGTCAATGGAATGCACCCACTCAGAGATACGTATTCGAAGAAATGTGTGTATATTTGGGCGAAGATTTGGAGACAAATGATCCGACATACACAATGAACGAACTATGGCGTACACGCTTTAAGTTCCACGAAGGTATGATTATAGGCAGAGATGTTGAGAAAGCGATAGAGTTATTACTCTCTTATAGGAGTAAGGGAAACATCTCTAGATCATTGTACGAAGACGACGTATCAGGTAGGAAAAGAGCGAGACAGTACCCCATGAGAGAGGTTCCCCCGGTTTGGAGGGAAGGCGATGCGAATGTAGTACCGCCAATTCT
This sequence comes from Lissotriton helveticus, assembly GCF_964261635.1. Classification (NCBI taxonomy): domain Eukaryota; kingdom Metazoa; phylum Chordata; class Amphibia; order Caudata; family Salamandridae; genus Lissotriton; species Lissotriton helveticus. The sequence goes on along the minus strand of NC_136059.1, from coordinate 1,270,211,770 downwards.
GCCTCATTTCCAGCGTGTATGGGTACATGTCCCCTGGAAACGATCCAAAGTCTTAGCACTCAAGCAGACATTGCCTGATCCTCGTAAAAACCCGACTGGGTATTATAAGGAGTTATCGCAAACTGCAAGCTCATGTATAATGAATTTAGCGGACATAGACATGCTGTTTGGGAACGTTGTTCCCCATCCTCTATGGAGCAAAATACGTCATACGAACCATGATCAAGAACTAGGTGACTCATGGGTGAACATTGCCGCTATCGACGCTAGACAAATTGGTGGTTCTATACCTGAGCCGTTAATAGCTGAACTTCCCGGTAGAATTATCGCGTACATGAAAACAATAATGCCTGAAGTACGCGTAAACTGGGACAAGCTATCTGCGTGCAAGCAGAAGAAAGATGAGAATGTGTCCGACTTTTTCACAAGATTTGAGGAGACTTTCACCGATCATAGTGGTCAGGATATGGCTACCGAGGGTGTCCAAAGATTGTTTGTAGACAAGTTCGTACATAATTTAATCCCTGAACTATGTAATAAACTAAAAGATTCAGAGAGTGCTTGGGCTGTCTCTACGTCAGCTCAAATTTTAGCTACAGCCCAGTACTATGAAAATAGGCGCAAAGACGAGCTAGATAAAGTAGACAAAAAGACAAAAGATTTAAAAACTAAAATTCTTCTCCAGCAAGCCTATCCGCCTCGCACGACTAGTCAGCCCAGTTATCAACAACAACAGCAGTATTCGAGAAACGCGCAAGGAAACGAGTTTTCCCACCAGCGTATTGCTTACGGCCCGAATCAATGTGCATATTGCAAGGAAGAGAGTAATTGTCCGGCTCTTGCGCGACGTTTAAGCGGTGCTTCAGGTGTAAGGGGAAGAGGTGTTCAACATGCCCCTAGAGGTAGGGGCCGTGGAAATTTCACGCAGAATACAACTTCTTTTCCGCCTCAGAATTCGATGAACAGCTTCGACCAACAGAATAATGCGTCGACCAGGTCAGCTCAGTACTATGCTGACGACTATTACACCGAACATGAATATGAGGGTAACGATTGCTAGGACAGCCATGGACAAAGAGAGGGAGTCGTTTCAGTTCCAGTAGATCAGAATGGACCTTATGTCGAGGTGATCGCCTCAGGAGTGTCAGAGCCATTTCTGCTGGATACTGGTGCTACGAAAAGTTCTATCATGCACTCAAAACTTCCTGGCGCACCTTTGTCTGGCGAAATGAATGTTTCAGTAGGTTTCTCTGGCGCCCCTGTTAGAAACCCGATCTCCAGTCCTGTATCTCTTTCTATTGGTCCATGCGAATTAGAGGCACCCCTCATTCTTACCACAGGTTGCGGTGAAAATTTGTTAGGTTTGGATTTGCTAAAAAGGTTATATGCGACTTTGTACTGTTCACCATTGGGAGTACAACTTACTTTAGGTAAGAAAGTCATTTCTCCAATGTATGTGTCAAAAGAAAATATTGCAACTGAATTGTCGAGTCTTCCTGATGTACTCTGGGCTAATGGTTCTAATGATGTAGGTCGTTTGGAGATAGCACCGTATGTCATAACGTTGAAAGCCAACGTTAGGTTACCACGTATTCCCCAATACAAAATATCCAGCGAATGTGAAAAGGCGTTATTGACGATTGTTTATGACCTAATTGATAAAGACGTCATCGAAGAAACAACAAGAAATGTTTGTAACAGTCCAGTTTTACCGGTCTTAAAACGTACCGATCCTTCACAGCCTCCTGTGTATAGGTTCGTGATCGACCTCAGAGAAGTGAACAAGATAGTTATCCCACAGTTCCCAGTTGTCCCCGACATTACTGCTTTATTGACGATGGTTCCAGCTTCAGCAAATTGGTTCTCGGTGATTGACCTGAAGAACGCTTTCTTCAGTATCCCGATTGCTGAGGAGAGTAGAGATATTTTCGGATTTAATTTAGGAGGACGAAGTTTCCGCTTCAAGTGCGCTCCTCAAGGCTACTGCGAAAGCCCATCAATATTCAGTCAGGCCCTGAAAACACAACTAGACACGATTGTTCTACCGAATGGTTCAACTCTGATTCAGTACGTAGACGATCTACTGATCGCTGCAGACACTGAAGAGATTTGCAAGAAAGCTACGTTATCATTATTGCATCACTTATGTGACATGAAGCACAAAGTCTCTCTCTCCAAACTACAATTTTGCCGACAAGAAGTAACCTACTTAGGTCACATCTTGTCGAAGGAGGGAAGGAGACTGACACCAGAAAGAATACAGGCAATTGCAGAACTGAGTGCCCCAAGAACACAGAGAGAGGTTCGAGCCTTCTTGGGCATTACATCGTACTGTAGACAATGGATACCGAATTTCTCACTACTAGCTAAACCCTTGCTGGCACTACTCTGTAAAGACACGCCAAATCCTATGCCTTGGTCTGAAGATTGCCAGACGAGTTTCCACGAGTTGCGCGATGCATTATGTTCGGCTCCTGTGTTGGGAAACCCCAACTACAGTAAGCCTTTTACATTATATGTCCATGAGAAGGAAGGTTGTGCATTATCAGTTTAAACACAACATTTTGGGGACAGACAGCGCCCATGCGCGTATTTTTTGGCAACTCTAGACCCTGTGGCGAAAGCCCTACCAAGTTGTCTGAGGGCTACCGCCGCAGCAGCTGTCTGCATCCGGCAATCCGCTGGATTAGTCATGAATAATACTCTGATCGTTATGGTTCCGCATGCAGTAGACATTTTACTAAACAGGACGAAGACACAACACCTTACTTGCGCTCGACTATCCAGTTACAAACTTACGCTGCTAGCAAGTCACATCCACATAAAGAGGTGTGATACACTGAACCCCGCAACGTTATTACCCATCCCGACAGGGACAGACGAGATTGATAAACATGATTGCTGTTTTAGGACAGAAGAAGAGACAAAAGGGAGAGTAGACTTACAGGACACTCCCCTTCCTGAATGCAACGATACTCTATGGGTTGATGGTTCATGTTTCAAGCTGCCGAATGGTGATACGACTGCAGCATATGCCGTAACAACATTACACACCATTATAGAGACTGCGCGAATTTCCCATAATTCTGCACAAGCTGCAGAGCTAATTGCGCTTACCAGAGCATGTGTGTTAGCGAAAGGAAAGCGAGTGAATGTGTACACTGACAGCCAATACGCCTTTGGTGTGGCTCACAGTTTTGGGAGATTGTGGCGTGAACGTGGGTTTCTTACGTCACATGGTGCAAAGATACAACATGGTCAGCTAGTTAATGAGCTCCTCCAGTCACTGACCTTGCCACTACAAGTTGCCATTATAAAATGTAGTGCACACAAAAAGATTCAGGATGATGTTGGCCGCGGGAATGCATTTGCAGACGAGGTTGCGAAAGAGACTGCAAGGAACACAATGAGTCGGATGTATGTTGTAGGTCCCGCTAGATGGATTACTGATGTAGGAATGTGTGAGGACACCATTGAGAGCGTGAAATCTATACAAGCCGAGGCAACTGAGAAAGAGGTGAATGAATGGAGAGAAAGTAAGGGTAGGTTAGATGCGAATGGTTGTTGGGTTGAATTGTCAGAACACCAGCGATGGTTATTGCCTAACGCCTATGTACTTGCAGTAGTAACTAAGCATGAGCGCAAAATCCGCTCCGATCGCGGATTTTGCGGATTTTCGGCAAATCCGCGATCCGCGAACTCTCGCGGATTTGCCGAAAATCCGCAATCCGCGATCGGAGCGGATTTTGCGGTCAAAAGTTCAAGCGCGCCTAATTAACGATGGCGCCGGCAAGCTGCCAGCGCCCATCCTGCAATTGTTACTTAATTAGCTTCAACAGGAAGCTCTAACAGATAAGATACAGCAGGGGCTCGAGCGCCTGCTTTATTTTAGCAGTTGGAGCTTCCTGTTGAAGCTAATTAAGTAACTTTTGCAGGATGGCGCTGGCAGCTTGCCGGCGCCATCGTAAATTACTTCAACAGTGGTGTCTTCTTGAATAAATATGAAGGGCAGGGTTCATTCGGGCACGACGGTCCTGGCACAATTAAATAATAAATCTGCTGCTCTGATCGGTCTCTGACCTTTTATACACACAAGAGGCATGCTCGCATGGACGCCCTGTCCGTTTGGCCCCGCCCACACACTCGAGGTGTGCACCGTCTTCCCGCCATTTACCCACTATGATGGACATTTCACTCAAGGGACCCCTGCGCACTTCGGCGCGATTGCATAGTGACACACACTTGGTCGCTGGAACTAGTTGAAGCGCAAATGCAGTGACTCATTCAGCAGCCCAAAACAAAACGGGAGGCTGGGCATCTTTGACTTTCACGAGCGCAACCCCCGTGCTGTTCCTGTGACCAGGGGCTTCTGTCTCTTAATCTGCTGCTCTGATCGGTCTGTCACCTTTTAGACACACAAGAGGCATGTGCGCTCGCGTGGAAGCCCCGTCCGTTTGGCCCCGCCCACACGCTCGAGGAAGCCCCGCCCCCAAAATCCGCAAATCCGCTGAATCCGCGGATTTTGCGGATCCACGATCCGTGAATCCGCTGGATCCGCGAATCGTGGATCCGCAAAATCCGCCCATGCTTAGTAGTAACAATGGCTCACGGATTTGCACACATCAGTACGAGAGGAATCTGTAAAGTATTGGCCCCAGTATGGCAAAATAGCAATATCCCGAAATATGCAGAGAATGTGGTCAGAAACTGTATGGTGTGTTTGAAGTACAATCCCGGTAGGGGAACCCCAACTCCAGCTGGTCATTTTGTGCCTCCAACGTATCCGTTCGAGGTTTTGCAGCTCGATTTCATTCACATGGAGAGGTGCAACAATCTGAAGTATGTGCTCGTTGTTGTTTGCGCCTTCTCCAGGTGGGTGGAAGCGTACCACCTTAAAGACAATACTGCCTTGTCAACTGCCAAAGCCCTTGTCAAAGAGTTCTTCCCGAGATTTGGCATGCCTAGAATCGTCTGGAGTGATAATGGAAGTGAATTCGTAGGACGCGTGATGAAGAGAGTGTGTGAATGTTTAGGCATACAGCAAAAATTCCACTCTGCGAATCACCCCCAATCAGCTGGATTGGTAGAGTGCTACAATGGCACTTTAAAGCTCAAATTAGCCAAGATCCAAGCCAGTACAGGTCTTAAATGGCCTGACGCCTTGCCCCTAGCACTCTTGTCAACCAGAATGACTGTCCATTCCAGATTAGGACTTAGCCCTCACGAGATAGTGTTTGGCCGCCCAGCCAACGTCTGGGGCGTGCCAAGACCAAAGAAACTTAGCGAAATAGAGCACCCCGTACTGCTTGATTATTTGTGCGAATTGACAACTAAATTGCGTGTTTTTCACCAACAGGTTCACAGTTCCTCTCCACCAGCCTCTGATGATCCAGGTCACTCCATCACACCCGGCACGTGGGTCTTGGTGCGGAACTTCCAGCGCACAAACAACGGACAGCCGAGGTGGACCGGACCTTATCTGGTACTTCTTTCCACAAGATCAGCGGTTCGGGTGGAAGGCAAAAAGAACTGGGTGCACGGGACCCATTGTAAACGGGTCCCTCTGGCCCTTCCATACGACCGGTGGGTCAACGAAGGAATTGCTGACTCCGAGACAGAATCTATACCTCGTTTCATCCCTTTCAGCGATGCACGTTTAAAAGAAACTGGTACCGAAAAAGAGAGTGATCATATTTTACAAGGATTTGTGCCACAGTCTACACAGTTGGACACTACCGAACCTGAGACATTGTTTGAAGACCACACCGTGCCAGGAAAACGACGGTACAATTTAAGGACTAAACGAAGAGACTAGATAAAAACGAACTAATGTGATTTCCCTTCCCCCAAGAACTATTTTTGATTTTTCAGCTCTCTCACTCTTAGAAAACTTGCTCATTTTTGATTTTCGAACCGCCATCCGGTTCTGCTGCTAGGGTCGCGGTTGAAGGCTGGGGAGTGCAACGGGGGACGTTTAGGTCAACGGTTCTGGTTGGTCCAAGGGAGTTACCCCGGACTGAACAGAGCGCACCCCCTGGCAGAACCAACCTACCACCGCGGGCAGCAACTAGAGGATGGAGTTTCCTAGGGTAAAGAGACCTACCAGACTCCCAAACTTTGAAAGACAATTATGCACTGTACTGGCCAAAAGAAAGTTTTTGATAACATGTATTTTAATGTTGTGTAGCATAACGATGTTTTTGACTGGTTATACTCTATTCGTATTCCAAGTTACTTTTTCAAATGACACCCGGCCACAGCCTCCTCCTACTATCTCTCCACACTACTTTCACCCTCTACCTGAACACGAATCTGCCAGAAGACTCGAATTTGTAAATAACTCATTCATTCAACTCCTACACCAACACCAGTCCATCATGAACACATCGAACTGTTGGATATGTGGACTCATGCCACACACAACGGATAAGGGTATCCCATACTTCATCCTGCCTTTCAGTTATTATGGTTCTCTGTGGGCTTTCCAGACCATGTTCCTATTCGCCCTAAAACCATACCCGACACGTTCTACTGAAAGTGATTCCAGTAACAAGGCACTAATAGCAGGGATAAGAAATATGAGTAGAGAGTTCGACACCTATCTTACGATTCCCAAAGATGAACTCACTCCGTACACTCGTTGGAACGTAACTAAATATGGGGTTTACCTGAGTAAGAGCCAGACAGCAAAGAAATCCCGCCCAGTTTGGATAGTACCCAACCGAGGTCACTTATGTTTACAGGGTATAGGCAGGGATCCCAAAGCACAATTAGGAAAGAGTATATGCACGGAAACGTATGTGTTCGCTTCCCGAACTTCCCCTATACTATTAGCAGCCAAAGGCACGTATTTCGTCTGCCATGACCAAGCTTACACCTGGTTACCCCCTGACTTCTCAGGTACATGCTTTATCGCATTTCTGCTGCCTCCCACCTACACGGCCAGAGCAGATTACCATCGGACAAGGACAGCTAGAGGTGTCGTGAGTAAAGACGACACCGCGGGTCAGGAATTCACTGACTTCGCAAAGGGTTTTCTGCCATTTTGGGGGCCTATGGTAAACAGCAGGAATATTTGCCAGTTATCGAGGATAGTTGAATCCGCCGTGAGTACAACGGCCGGAGCCCTTGGAAATTTGACGACCGAACTTCAGTCGGATCGACTTATGAACCGAGTTGCCCTAGATATCATACTCGCCGATCGTGGTGGTGTGTGTAGAGTCATCCAATCTAGTTGTTGCATTTTCATCCCTGATAACGCACCGACAGTGTACCAAGCCATCTCTAAACTACACGAAATATCTGGTTCCCTCCACGTGGAAAAAGGAGATTGGTCTTTGCTAGGGTGGTTCTGGGGACTGATCGCTACATGGGGATGGAAAATATTGATCTTCATTGGGATGATCTTAGCACTTCTGTTTATGTTCTGCCTGTGTATACAGTGCGCTCCTGCACTCTGTGGCCTCTGTGCTACTTCATGTGTACGGAAGCCTGTGTCAAGGGACGAACTGAGCAACAGAATGATGTTACAGCAGCATCTCCACGAATTCCTTCATACGGATTTGGACTCAGATTAACATGAATTATTGCCTTACACAAGGGCAAAAGGAGGGTCTGTGGTTCTGAAAATCTGGACCCTGTTGTTGTTCCGCTATCGAGGTCCAATACCCGTGTCACAAAATATCAACGTACCATGACGAATTTGGTGTCAGTGAACCGATAATGATTAGGACATCATTCCCATACATTTGCGTCAGAATCGAGGGTCGCCAACACCCCCAAATCGTAGTTTCCGTCCCAACCCCTTAGACTCCATTTTGTGAACGACATCCATCTTACGTCTTGCCCTCATGATAAGTCAATTAAAGGTCAAGCTTGATCTAAAAGGACACGTCCTCCTTCCCTGACTTCCCCCTGACCTGTCCCAACTGACTCCATTGCCTTTAGCCAAACCTGTTTGGGCAACCCCTCGCCCAGTGGCCAAATGCGATTGCATCGATGCATAGCATTCCTCAAACCATTCACTACATACAAACCATGCTTTCTACAAACACACACCTGTCCTGTTCCCTGTTTATGGCCAGTTTTATGACTAGGAGGTGCCTTCCTTTATTGGGGCTTCATCGATATCTGATGGGAGTTCCGGGCTTAGCTGGGTAATCTATCACGAATTGGACGTCTAAAATACGGGCTTGCCTACATGACTTCGCTCTTTTGTATTATTGTAGAAATATGTGTATAGCCATATCATAAACTCAAGAATTCTTGCTTGCAGCTATTATTTTTGTATATAAGGAGAAGGCTGGTTCTGTAAAAACGAACAGTCTCCTGAGAACACATGACCCGTGTTTGTCGTGCTTCTAGGACACCTGTTACTTGGTAGCTATCAATAAAACTTGATCTCTGACTCGACTAGAAGACTCCGTGTTTCTGTGGTCCGGAACAGGGAGAACTCAGAGGTTTTCGGGTGTTATCCCCTGGCACCAAACGGGTTCCTAAAAACCCGTTACCTCAAAACCTTGATGGCCTCATATTTACACAAATCAGACAATTTATTTTTATTTTTCTCCCCTTATGCTCCTTCACCCCATGCAAATTACTTGAGAAACATATTTGTGCATTACTTCCATCTCCCCCTCCCTGCCCTTTCTGGGACAATCCTCTCTTTCTCCTTCGCTAGGCGACACATTTCACCTTTTTTAGCTCCCTGCTCTCCAGGCCTTAGTTCTATTGTTTGTGTTGTGTTTTAATCTGATCAATAAAAGACTCCACCTATTTGGGGTCTCTTATATTATGCAATTGATTCCTCCACATAATTTTCAAGGTGGCTGGGAAGCGCATTTGGGCAGTTGCTCCCAGGGACCTTAGTTCTTGGATATGTTGTCCTAATTCCCATTGGCTATCCTGCGTTGCCTTGGAACTGTCAGACCTAATTCTAAAGACCCATTTGTCTTTAGTGTGAGAGCCTCATTTAGGATTTTTTCTTTCAAGACATAGATCCTGAAATTTATCAAGATTCTTCTTGGGTTTTTCCTCAACTTTCCCCTTCCATATGGGGTCCCGGTGTACTCTCTGTATGTCCTCAACCAGGGCCATTGACTTCACTCAAGGAAAGTGTTTTTCCATTAGGGTGGTCACAAATTTCTTAATGTCCTCCCCTTCCATTCCCTCCGGGACATTCAGAATTCTCAAGTTGTTTCTCCTTGCCTAATTTACTAGCATTCAATTTCTTCCCTGAGGTCCTTTTCGTTTGTTTTCAAGGTTTGTATTTCTGCCTGACCTGCCTCTACTTCCTTGCCTAGAAACGTTAGATAGGTTTCCACTGTTGTTACTTGTTCCTTTAAGGTTTTTATCTTAGTCTCCAAAGCTTTGTGCGTCCCTTGTATTTTCAATTGATCTTTTTCAGAGGTGACAAAGTTCACCCTCATTTCCAAGATCATGAATTCGATCAATTTTTCCATGCCTATTTGCACTTTTGGGGAATCTAGGCCCCTCTTATGCCCCTCTGTTTGTGGATCACCCTGGGACGCTACTTTTAC